>NC_135232.1:1143050796-1145550796 GCF_051348905.1 Ranitomeya variabilis
TGTATTTATTTTACAACAATAAAATCTTTTAAACTTTTACAATATCATGTCTTTGCTTTTTTTATAAACGTATAAAACACACCGCTTCATACTTGCGGATGTTGTAACATGGCCATATACATAATATGCCCATATAATGAGACTGGTGTTATAAACCATGTGTAAAAAATGAGAATCCCAGTATCAAATAAATACACGAGTAGGATATAAAATTATATAAACAGCATTGTGTGTTATAAAACACTGGTTCTAAACTACATTGTTTTGATTACAGAAGCAAGCTCACAACAACTACATATAATATGAAAATCTAATAGACTATAAAAACAATCAAATACTGTGATAATAATCACTGTATCAAATACTGTGATAACAATATTAAAGTGTATCAAAAGAGGAAAGCAGACAGACAGGGAGGGGAGGGGTTACACACTTTGATACACTTTGATAGGGGCGGGTCCACCTGTCAAATTAAGTTTGACGAGTGTTATGTAAGATACACTACTCATGCGTTTGCCATTTTCTTACCAGAAGAAGACGCCAGCGGCCATGGGGGGAAGCAGGAGGACCCAGGGACGACGGGTGTCAGGACTCTGAAAATGTTTTATTACCTTTTTGTGCATTACTGCCCTTTTCCAAGATGGCGTCTTTAGACTCATGTGAACTGTGTCTTCCTGCTATAAAACTCCACTCCAGCCTTCAGTCTGTGCTAGATTATTCTGCCTTGCATCCAGCTCCTGACTTCTGGTAACTTCCTGGCTAGATACCTGCTCCTGTGAACATGTGGGGTTATCCTGCTACTCTTCTCTGAGTTCCTGCTGCATACACCAGTTCCAGTAATCCTCCTTCATCTGCTACTCGTGTTTGCTTTCATCTGCATTTGCTGGACATGTAAGCTGATTCTGCTCTGCAAGAACCTGAGTCTATTACCCAGACCTCACTGGTTGAGCTAGATATTATTTGAACTGCCTTATAAGCATATCTATCTGTGTTTTGGACTAAGCAAGGACTTATTCGTGTC
Source organism: Ranitomeya variabilis (assembly GCF_051348905.1). Classification (NCBI taxonomy): domain Eukaryota; kingdom Metazoa; phylum Chordata; class Amphibia; order Anura; family Dendrobatidae; genus Ranitomeya; species Ranitomeya variabilis. The sequence goes on from NC_135232.1 coordinate 1,143,051,818, forward strand.
AAGTATCCTCAAAAATAATTGTGCTTCATAGACTTTCTGCGTGATTGCATTTTCCTCTGAAGTTTCCTATAGACTGCTGAGCTGCATTTGATATTTGCCCCAAGTGTTGTGAACTTGAGTTTCTCTCTGCACCTGTTTGAATCACCGTGTGATAATATAGATTTTACCACTTATAAAACTGTGTCCTGTAGTTGTCTTGTTCCACGCAAAGAGTCTCCTGAGTTATCCCCTATAATTATTACAGGATACTCTAGCCTAAAAAAAAAAGGAGACTGCTGGAACAATGACTGCAGAAAGTAGACTAGAGCAGGTGTTTTCCATAATTAGATCACTGCAGAAAGATGTGGAAGGTATGCAAATGAAGTTTGGAAGCTTTGAACTCAATTAACAAGTTTGTGGGCAGACTTTACAGGACTTAAGCACCCGCATGGCAGCCCAGGAAAACAAACTTGCTGGCATAGAGTCCCAGTATGGATGGGCTTTTCAGGACATAAGCACGCAAATAGCTGCACAAGAATTGGTGTAGGAAGGAGGGGTTTGGGTTCCTGCAGAACTGGGCCGACTTCTCAGTGGGCTACAGGCTCTACGCTAGGGACGGGCTGCACCTCAATGGGGAAGGGGCAGCTGTGCTGGGGGAGAAAATGGTTAGAAGGTTGGAGGAGTGTTTAAACTAGGGATTGGGGGGGAGGGTATTCATTTTATAGGAGGGGAAGATAGTGCAGATAGAGAGCTGGGCACAAATAAGGAAGTTGGGGGTGGCGGTGGCATGGGGGGTGGGGTTAGAACAGTTATTAATTTAAGAAAGAATAGAGGTACAGAGAGTAACATCAAGTGCATGTATACTAATGCCAGAAGCCTCGCCAACAAAATGGACGAATTAGAACTAATGTTGTTGGAGCATAATTATGACATGGTGGGGATATCTGAGACGTGGCTGGATGAGAGCCATGACTGGGCTGTTAACTTGCAGGGCTATAGCCTGTTCAGAAATGACCGTACAGATAAGCGAGGGGGAGGGGTGTGTCTATATGTAAAATCTTCCTTAAAACCCATCCTGCGTGATAATATAGGTGAATTTAATGAAAATGTGGAGTCCCTGTGGGTGGAGATAAGGGGAGGGGGAAAAAATAATAAATTACTGATAGGGGTTTGTTATAAATCTCCAAAAATAATGGAAGCAATGGAGAATATCCTCGTAAAGCAAATAGATGAAGCTGCGACTAAAGGAGAAGTCATTATTATGGGGGACTTCAACTACCCTGAAATAGATTGGGGAACAGAAACCTGCAGTTCCAGCAAAGGTAATCGGTTTTTGACAACTATGAGAGACAATTACCTTTCACAGCTGGTTCAGGACCCAACAAGGAGGGGGGCACTGCTAGATCTAATATTAACCAACAGGCCAGACCGCATATCAAATATAAGGGTTGGGGGTCACTTGGGGAATAGTGATCATAAAATAATAAGTTTTCATGTAACCTTTAATAAGATGGGTAGTAGGGGGGTGACAAGGACACTAAACTTCAGGAGGGCAAATTTCCAACGGATGAGAGAGGATCTTGGTGTAATTAACTGGGACGATATCCTGAGACACAAAAATACACAAAGAAAATGGGAAACGTTTATTAGCATCCTGGATAGGACCTGTGCACAGTATATACCGTATGGGAATAAACATACTAGAAATAGGAGGAAACCAATATGGCTAAATAGAGCTGTTAGGGGCGCAATAAGGAACAAAAAGAAAGCATTTAGAGAATTAAAGGAAGTAGGTAGTGATGAGGCATTAAATAAATACAGAAAATTAAATAAATTCTGTAAAAAGCAAATCAAGGCAGCAAAGATTGAGACAGAGAGACTCATTGCTAGAGAGAGCAAAAATAACCCCAAAATATTCTTTAACTACATAAATAGTAAGAAACTAAAAAATGACAGTGTTGGCCCCCTTAAAAATAGTCTGGGTGAAATGGTGGATGAGGATGAGGAAAAAGCCAATCTGCTAAATGACTTTTTTTCATCAGTATTTACAAAAGAAAATCCCATGGCAGCCAATATGACTAGTGATAAAAATTCCCCATTAAATGTCACCTGCTTAACCCAGCAGGAAGTACAGCGGCGTCTAAAAATCACTAAAATTGACAAATCTCCGGGCCCGGATGGGATACACCCCCGAGTACTACAGGAACTAAGTACAGTCATTGATAGACCATTATTTTTAATCTTTAAAGAGTCCATAATAACAGGGTCTGTACCACAGGACTGGCGTATAGCAAATGTGGTGCCAATATTCAAAAAAGGGGCAAAAACTGAACTCGGTAATTATAGGCCAGTAAGTTTAACCTCTACTGTGGGTAAAATCCTGGAGGGCATTCTAAGGGATGCTATACTGGAGTATCTGAAGAGGAATAACCTCATGACCCAGTATCAGCACGGGTTTACTAGGGACCGCTCATGTCAGACTAATTTGATCAGCTTCTATGAAGAGGTAAGTTCCGGACTGGACCAAGGGAACCCAGTGGACGTAGTGTATATGGACTTTTCCAAAGCTTTTGATACGGTGCCACACAAAAGGTTGATACATAAAGTGAGAGTAATGGGGATAGGGGAAAATATGTGTTAGTTGGTTGAGAGCTGGCTCAGGGATAGGAAACAAAGGGTGGTTATTAATGGAGCACACTCGGACTGGGTCGCGGTTAGCAGTGGGGTACCACAGGGGTCAGTATTGGGCCCTCTTCTTTTTAACATATTTATTAATGACCTTGTAGGGGGCATTCAGAGTAGAATATCAATATTTGCAGATGACACTAAACTCTGTAGGGTAATCAATACAGGGGAGGACAATTTTATATTACAGGATGATTTATGTAAACTAGAAGCTTGGGCTGATAAATGGCAAATGAGCTTTAATGGGGATAAATGTAAGGTCATGCACTTGGGTAGAAGTAATAAGATGTATAACTATGTGCTTAATTCTAAAACTCTGGGCAAAACCATCAATGAAAAAGACCTGGGTGTATGGGTGGATGACAGACTCATATTCAGTGGCCAGTGTCAGGCAGCTGCTACAAAGGCAAATAAAATAATGGGATGTATTAAAAGAGGCATTGATGCTCATGAGGAGAACATAATTTTACCTCTATACAAGTCACTAGTTCGACCACACTTAGAATACTGTGCACAGTTCTGGTCTCCGGTGTATAAGAAAGACATAGCTGAACTGGAGCGGGTGCAGAGAAGAGCGACCAAGGTTATTAGAGGACTTGGGGGTCTGCAATACCAAGATAGGTTATTACACTTGGGGCTATTTAGTTTGGAAAAACGAAGACTAAGGGGTGATCTTATTTTAATGTATAAATATATGAGGGGACAGTACAAAGACCTTTCTGATGATCTTTTTAATCATAGACCTGAGACAGGGACAAGGGGGCATCCTCTACGTCTGGAGGAAAGAAGGTTTAAGCATAATAACAGACGCGGATTCTTTACTGTAAGAGCAGTGAGACTATGGAACTCTCTGCCGTATGATGTTGTAATGAGTGATTCATTAATTAAATTTAAGAGGGGACTGGATACCTTTCTGGAAAAGTATAATATTACAGGGTATATACACTAGATTCCTTGATAAGGCGTTGATCCAGGGAACTAGTCTGATTGCCGTATGTGGAGTCGGGAAGGAATTTTTTTCCCCATGGTGGAGTTACTCTTTGCCACATGGGGTTTTTTTGCCTTCCTCTGGATCAACATGTTAGGGCATGTTAGGTTAGGCTATGGGTTGAACTAGATGGACTTAAAGTCTTCCTTCAACCTCAATAACTATGTAACTATGTAACTATGTATGTAACTTTTCCCTCTGGGCAACCGCCACCAGCTTGCCCACCTAGTTTGCCCCCATTCCGATTTAATGGTGATCGCGACAAGTTTCGTGGCTATGTGAATCAATGTATTCTATATTTTGACGTGCATGCTGACCGTTTTCCTAATGATAGATCCAAAGTATTGTGTGTAATAATGCTGCTGACCGCACGAGCACTCGCCTGGGCAAATCCGATGATTGAGTCTCGTGACCCATGGTTAAATAACTTGGATGATTTCTTGGCCGCTATGGCATTAATGTTTGATGATCCTAATCGCTGTGCAACCGCTGAATCTGCTTTATTGTCTTTATGCCAGGCAAAATATTCTGTTATTGAGTATGCTACTGAATTCCGGAGATTAGCGGTAGATACCAATTGGGACAGTTATGCACAATTGCCTATTTTTAAAAGGGTCTGTCTAGTACTGTAAAAGATGAACTAGCTCGCTCTGAGTCACCACAATAGCTAGAGACGTTTATACAGCATTGTGTGCGCATTGACATTCGCCTTACTGAGCATAGGCAGGAGAAGTTTGCTGCATAAAACCGTATTTCTAACTTTTTCCTTCCTTCCAAAGAGCCTGCAGGTAAACATCTCGGGAGGTGGAGGAGGTGCCCATGCAAATTGATTCCGTTCAGAGGTGCAAGATCAATGAGTGCTGGGAGCTTCGCCTTCGTGAAAGTCTATGTTTCTACTGCGGCCAGTCTGACCACTTCTTGATCAATTGTCCTAAGTGTCCTAGATGGCCTAACAAGGTGCTAGCAGCAGTAGGGGAGTATGACAACTGTGATGATGAATCTGACATCTCTGAATGTAGCCTGCCTTTAAACGCTGTATTCCATTCACTTTCTATGACTTCACCCCCCAAGGAGCTGAAGGAGAAGAACTCTCACTGTTCTCTCCCTATTAAGATCCTGTGTTCATGACAGTGGATTTCCAGTGCAGCTATGATTGACTCTGGTGCAAGTGGCAATTTCATGGATATCGCATTTGCCAAGGAACATGGTATTGAAACTTAGCAAAGAGCCTCTCCAATTACCATGGAAACAGTGGATGGGTCACCTTTAATCTCTGGGCCTGTGGATCAGGAGACCATACCCCTTGAAATTTTGTTGGAGCCTAATCATCAGGAGCAACTTTCTTCCTTGTTAATTTCTTCTCATTTTCCTGTGATTTTAGGCATTCCTTGGTTGCGTTCTCAGAACCCAATTATCAACTGGAAGACCAAGGAGATTATCTTTCCAACAAGGAGCAACTCAGCGTTAACAGAAGCTGTTCCTAAGTCCACGGCTACTGAACCACATGTACAGGTATATTCTTTACCTCCAGCATATAAAGAGTTCTCTGACATCTGTGACAAGAAGAATGCAGATCAGCTTCCTCAACACAGGCATTATGACTTTCCCATTGAGTTGCTTCCTGGGGCAGCTATTCCTTTTGGTAACGTATACCCTTTGGCGGCACCTAGGCTTGAAGCCTTAAAGGAATATATTGATGAAAATCTGGCCAAAGGCTTCATACATCCTTCTTCCTCACCAGCAGGGGCACCTATCTTTTTTGTAAGGAAGAGGGATGGGACTCTGAGACCCTGTGTTGACTATCGGGAACTCAATAAGGTAACCGTACGAAACCGATACCCTTTGCCTCTGATTCCCAAATTACTGGAAAGATTCTGCCATGCTAAGGTGTTCTCTAAACTGGATCTTCGTGGGGCTTATAATTTGGTGTTTATTCGTCCAGGGGATGAGTGGAAGACAGCATTCAGATGCCGGTATGGACACTTTGAATCTCTGGTGATGCCCTTCGGGCTTTGTAAGGCCCCTGCAACGTTTCAACACCTTGCTAATGACATTTTCAGGGATTTGTTGGACCAGTTTGTAGTGATCTATTTGGACGATATACTAATTTTTCTGACTCTCTACAGGAACATGAAGAACATGTCAAAACTGTTTTAAGACGTCTGAAAGAGAACCATCTGTATATGAAGCCGGAGAAATGCGAGTTCCATCCTTCTGAGATACAGTTATTAGGTTATATCATCTCTCCCCAGGGGCTGAACATGGAATCTGGTAAGATTCAGGCTATCCTTGACTGGCCGGTACCCAAGAATGTTAAGGAGGTCCAACGATTTATTGGTTTTGCAAATTTCTACAGACGCTTCATTCGAAATTTTTCTGATATTGTCCATCCCATTACTTCCTTGACAAAGAAGGAAAAGCCCTTTAAGTTGTCATCACAGGCTCAAGAAGCTTTTGATTGCCTTAAGATCTGTTTCACATCAGCATTGCTGTTGATACGCCCAGATCCAACACTTTCTTTCATTGTGGAGGTTGACGCTTCTGATAATGCTTTGGGGGCTACTCTCTCCCAAAGAACTGGAGAGAAGGGTCTGCTACATCCTTGTGCTTTCTTTTCCCATAGACTAACCTCAGCAGAGAAGAATTCTGACGTGGGAGACAAGGAATTGCTGGCTATTATTGCAGCTTTCAAAGAATGGAGGCATCATCTGCAAGGAGCTGCACAACAGATCATAGTGCTAACTGACCATCGCAATTTAGAGTTCCTTAGACCCGCTAGATGTCCTTCTCCTCGTCAGGCTCGTTGGAACTTATTTTTAAATCAATTTAACTTTGTTATCTTATATCGTCCAGGTTCTCGTAATGGGAAGGCTGATGCTTTATCCCGAATCCATGCTGCGGATTCCGTACCTGGAGCCCCGTCCAAGACCATTCTATCTGATGCCAATTTCATCACAGTTATCCACGATCAGGACTTATGGAAGGAGTGCAGGGAGGCCTATGATGGTGATGTATTTCTGGCCAACCCACCTGTGGATATTAATCTTGTCTTTAAGGGTAGCATGTGGTTCAGAGATCGACGTATCTACTTCCCTGAGGTCGTCCGTCTGCAGATCCTCAAGTTGGTACATGACTCCAAGTTGGCTGGTCACAGGGGGTACAGAAGACACAAGAGTTCCTAAGCCGATTCTTCTGGTGGCCAACTTGCCTGAAGGATACCAAGGACTATGTTCTCTCTTGCGAGGTATGTGCTCATTACAAGACTCCTCATGTGGCACCTACGGGTCTTCTACAACCATTACCTGTTCTGTACCGCCCTTGGGGGTCTTTATCAATTGACTTTATTGTGGAGCTGCCTTCATTGGGGGGCATGAATACCATCATGGTGGTAGTTGATCGCCTGACTAAAGCTGCTCATTTTGTTCTGTGCACCAGCCTCCCCTCAGCTAAAGATACAGTGAACTAGGTTATACAGAATGTCTTTCAGTTACATGGGGTTCCGGATCAGATCATCTCTGACCGTGGAGTGCAGTTCACTTCAAGATTCTAGAAGGGGTTTTACTCTGCACTTAATATTAATGTCTGTCTCTCCGCTGCTTACCATCCCCAGACAAATGGTCAGACTGAGCGTACCAACCAGACGCTGGAACAATATCTAAGATGCTATGTCAGCCATCTCCAGGATGATTGTTTGGAGTTGCTGCCATTAGCTGAATTTTCATATAACAATTCTCAGAGCGCCTCCACTAAATTTACACCTTTCTTTGCCAATCTAGGTTATCATCCATGTATCTTACCTAGGTCTCCAATTAATTCTCCGGTTCCGGCAGTGGAGGAAAGGCTGACTGCGATGAGGAAAAATCTGGAGGTTCTGAAGGAATCCCTGACCACAGCTCAAGAACGTTATAAGAGATCGGCTGATAGATTCCTTAAACCTGCACCCATGTTCAAGGTAGGAGATTCCGTGTGGTTAGCAACTAAGAATCTGAAGTTAAACGTTCCTTCACAAAAACTTGGACAGAAATTCATTGGCCCTTTTAAGATCAACGGTATTGTGAGCTCTGTGGACTGCCGGCTGAAACTGCCTAGGACTATGAAGGTACACCCAGTTTTTCATGTATCTTTACTAAAGCCTGTATCTCCTAATACCTTCCAGGGACGTGTTGTGCCACCTCCGCAGCCTGTGGTGATTGATGGGCAAGAACAATTTGTGGTGGAGGAAATTGTTGATTCCAGGATTCGGCTCCAATATCTGATAAGATGGCAGGGATATCCCCCTGAGGAAGACTCTTGGGAACCTGTGGAGAAAATCAATGCACAACAGATTTCTCGTTTTCATCAGAGATTCCCTGAGAAAGCAGGTCCAGGATCATCCTGAGGCCGCTTCTAAGGAGGGAGTAATGTCAGGAATCTGAACATTTTTATTACCTTTTTGTGTATTATTGCCTGTCCTGTAGTTGTCTTGTTCCATGCAAAGAGTCTCCTGAGTTATCCCCTATAATTATTACAACGGGAGACATTGATAAGTATCAGAGGGGATCGGGGACCCTATTTCTCTGTCCTTTGATGTGCGATCACATCAGAGTACAGAGACATTAAGTGGCACACAGGACTTTTTTTTGTGGTCGCCGGTATATGGTTAATACCGGTGATTGCAAAATGGGTAAGTAAAAACCAACTCCAGTAATGTTCTTTGGGGTTTCGGCTACCCCCGGCAGCTGAGACCCCGAGATTTGCCGGGTGCCGGCCAGCAGGAGGGCGCACTACGCATGCGCTCGCCATTTTCTTCCTGGGAAAAGTTGGCAGCACCCATAGGGGGGAAGAACAAGGGCCGAGGAGCACCAGTAGGTCCTGGGGAGGGATCGGGGACCCTATTTCTCTGTCCTCTGATGTGCGATCACATTGGAGGACAGAGAAATTAAATGGCAAATTGCACTTTTTTTGTTGTCACCGGTAAATGATTAATACCGGTGATCGCAACTCGGGGGTAAACTGACCCGAAAAATGTTCTCTGGGGTCTGACCCCACAGAAAATCTGACTCTTGGGGCGCTATACACTTTTTCCACAGCGCTGTTAAGTAACCTTAACTACCGCCGCTAAAAGTAGTATCGGCCGTCGTTAAAGGGCCACTGTCACCCCCTCCAGCCGTTATAAACTAAAAGAGCCACCTTGTGCAGCAGTCATGCTGCATTCTAACAAGGTGGTTCTTTTAGTTTTTGGTGCAAGTATTCCCAAAATAAAGCGTTTTGAAACTTAGCCAAATTACCTGTCTCTAGCCAGGGAGGCGGGTCCTCACACACTCTAGCTAAGGAGGACCCGCCTCCCTGGCTAGAGACAGGTAATTTGGCTAAGTTTCAAAACGCTTTATTTTGGGAATACTTGCACCAAAAACTAAAAGAGCCACCTTGTTAGAATGCAGCATTACTGCTGCACAAGGTGGCTCTTTTAGTTTATAATGGCTGGAGGGGGTGACAGTGGCCCTTTAAGGGGTTAAAATAATATGAAAAAAATGTTTCATATCAGTGTGAAAACTGACATATGGATGGCATTAAATATGGCACACCCACATAAAAAACTTGACAGATGTGAGCAATGCCGATGAGAAAATTGTTATTTGGAAACAGGACACAACATGGATGTTATATTGGATGATATATTTTGAATGGTATAAGTTAAATGGAGCAGTCAGATATGACCTCGGTCAGATGTGACATAATTTCAAGTGACATCTTTTTAGTGTATCACTTAAGAAATATGCAACTATCAGAAATACACCACAATGATAACCCATGGTATATTCTCCTTCGTGCTGTCATGCCCTGATCCATCTGCTTTCATCCACAGGTACGTCTCAACTAACTTAATCTGGAATACCCACTGCACCCCAGAACCGCATGTACTTCTCTCCCTCTGTTGTAACTGGTACGTCTGAACTATCCTAATCTGGAATACCCACTGCACCCCAGAACCCCATGTATTTCTCTCTCTCTGTTGTAACTGGTATGTCTGAACTATCCTAATCTGGAATACCCACTGCACCCCAGAACCCCATGTACTTCTCTCCCTCTGTTGTAACTGGTACGTCTGAACTATCCTAATCTAAAATACCCACTGCACCCCAGAACCCCATGTACTTCTCTCCCTCTGTTGTAACTGGTACGTCTGAACTATCCTAATCTAAAATACCCACTGCACCCCAGAACCCCATGTACTTCTCTCCCTCTGTTGTAACTGGTACGTCTGAACTATCCTAATCTAAAATACCCACTGCACCCCAGAACCCCATGTACTTCTCTCCCTCTGTTGTAACTGGTACCTCTGAACTATCCTAATCTGGAATACCCACTGCACCCCAGAACCCCATGTACTTATCTCCCTCTGTTGTAACTGGTACGTCTGAACTATCCTAATCTGGAATACAAACTGCACCCCATAACCTCATGTTCTTCTCTCAATTTGTTGTAACTGGTACATTGCTGCTTTTTCCCTGACTTTAATTCCATGTGTCATACTTCAAATGTGCTGAATGCATATTGATATTTACACGGTCCTCACACCTAGCCATCTCCTTCCATCTTATCATGTCTCTTTCTCCAGCTTTGATGCTAATCAAATGTTCTATTGACTGCAATCTGCTAATTGTCCCCTGCTGTGAACTGTCCTCTTGCTCCCTCCTCCTGCCCTCTCCCTCTCTCATCTGGCTTCATTTCATGGACACTTGAATGGTATAAGTTGAATGGAGCAGTCAGATATGACCTTGGTCAGATGTGACATCATTTCAAGAGACATCTTTTAAGTGTATCATCAGAAATATACCAAAATGGTCAAGAAATCAGCCAGATGGTAAGACTAATCACTGTCTTCTAATTTTACTTGCCTTTCTTTTCCTCCCCTACTCTTTACCCATGCTCACATTTCCCCCCACCGTTTTTACTCCTCACTCTCTGCCGCTAACCCCAAACCCTTGCTCCCTCCCCTCAATCCACATAACTATCTTGCCCTCTCTCTTACCCCCATTTTGCTTCATCTGCATACATGCTCTTTAACCTCAGACCTCTCCTACCAAAATATAATATATGCCGATCACTCTCCTTCACCCACCTGCTTTCATTTTCTCTGCTCATTCTCACTGCTGATGACATATCCCCCAATCCTGGCCCCCCGCCTCATACATCCAACTAATCCTACCCCTATCTTCCTCACACTAAGAGAAACTGCCGCAATCCCTCACACTTAAAATCTGTGCCACTGACCCCCATCCCCTGCTTCCTCTCTCTGGGGCACTTTGGAATGCCTGCTCAGTCTGCAACAAGCTCCACATGATCCACTATCTCTTTATTTCCTGCAACCTTTCCTTTCTGGCCCTCATTGAGACTCTCAGACTCTCTTTTACCCCTGTCCTCCATATCTTCACTCCACGACATGGACAGCACCACCGCTTTCTATAACACCACCCTCACATCAGCTATAAACTCAGTCGCCCCCCTCTCATGTATGGCAAAGTGCAACAAATCAATAGGCAACCCTGGCATAACAATCTCACCAAAAAACTTCGACAAGCATCCAGGATCGCGGAGCATCGTTGGAAGAAAACTTACCTGCCAGACTACTTCACTGCTTTCAAACAAGCTACACTTGCCATCAAATTAGCCCTCACCTCTGCTAAACAGGCTTATTTCACAAACCTTGAATCTTCATGATCCTACAACCCAAAACAACTGTTCAGCACATTTAACTCTCTCCTCTGCCCACCACTGCCACCTCCAACTCCCCTCATCTCTTCCGAGGACTTTGCCACCAACTTCAAAAACAAGATAGACCAAACAAGGCAATCATTTACTGTTCCACCACCCCAACCACTCCATATACCAGACCTCTGCCCTTCCCTAATACCCTCCTTCTCCAACATCACTGAAGGAGAGCTTGCTCACCTCCTTTCCAAATCACACCTCTTCACCTGTGCACTCGACCCCATCCCTTCCCACCTGCTCCCCAACCTCACTAATACGCTCTCTCCAGCTCTAACCCATCTCTTTAACCTATCGCTATCTTCTGATACCTTCCCCTCTGCCTTCAAACATGCCAGCATCACACCCATCCTCGAAACAACTAACCTTGACCCAACTGCTATGCCAAGCTATCGCCCCATATCACTACTCCTGTTTGCTTCAAAACTCATTGAGCAGCATGTCCATGCTCAACTTAACTTCGACCTTTCATCAAACTCTCTCCTTGACAACCTCCAATCTGGATTCCGCCCCCACCACTCCACCGAAGCTGCCCTGACCAAAACTACTAGTGACTTATTCACAGCCAAAGCTAATAGACTTTGCCACCAACATCAAAAACAAGATAGACTAAACAAGGCAATCATTTACTGTTCCACCACCACAACCACTCCATATACCAGACCTCTGCCCTTCCCTAATAACCTCCTTCTCCAACATCACTGAAGGAGAGCTTGCTCAACTCCTTTCCAAATCACACCTCACCACCTGTGCACTCGACCCCATCCCTTCCCACCTGCTCCCCAACCTCACTAATACGCTCTCTCCAGCTCTAACCCATCTCTTTAACCTATCGCTATCTTCTGGTACCTTCCCCTCTGCCTTCAAACATGCCAGCATCACACCCATCCTCGAAACAACTAACCTTGACCCAACTGCTATGCCAAGCTATCGCCCTATATCACTTCTCCTGTTTGCTTCAAAACTCATTGAGCAGCATGTCCATGCTCAACTTAACATCGACCTTTCATCAAACTCTCTCCTTGACAACCTCCAATCTGGATTCCGCCCCCACCACTCCACCGAAGCTACCCTGACCAAAACTACTAGTGACTTATTCACAGCCAAAGCTAATAGACAGTTCTCCATCCTCCTCCTTCTCAACCTGTCCTTTGCCTTTGACAAAGTCGACCACTGCCTACTGCTACAGATTCTTTCTTCCCTTGGCATCAAAGACCTTGCCCTGTCCTGGATTGTCTCATACCTTTCCGAACGCACATGTAGCGTTTCCAACTCCCACACTTCCTCCTCATCCCGCCCTCTCCCTGTTGGAGTACCTCTAGGCTCTTTCCAAGGGCCCCTACTTTTTTCCATCTATACCCTTGGCCTAGGACAACTCATAAAGTCCCATGGCTTCCAGTACCACCTGTATACGGATGACATTCTGATCTACCTCTCTGGCCCAGATGTCACCTCTTTGCTGTCCAGAATCCCGGAGTGTCTGTCAGCAATATCCTCCTTCTTCGCTTCTCGCTTCCTAAAACTCAATGTAGACAAAACAAACTAATTATCTTTCCCCCATCTAGCGTAACCCCCTACCTGATCTATCTATTATGGCAAACGGCATCACGCTCTCTCCCGCACCTGAAATTAACTGCTTCGAAGTAACTCTCGACTCTACCCTGTCCTTCAAACCGCACGTCCAAACTCTTGCCACTTCCTGTTGCCTCCAACTCAAAAATATTGCCAGAATCCGTCACTTCCTCAGCCAATAATCTTCCAAAACTTTTGTGCATGCCCTCATCATCTCCCCCCTCGATTACTGCAACACCCTCCTCTGTGGCCTCCCCACTAACTCTCTTGCACCGCTACAATCTGTCCTCAACTCTGCTGCCCAGCTAATCCACCTCTCTCCTTGCTACTGCCCTGCTGCGCCTCTCTGCAAATCCCTCCACTGGCTCCCAATTCCCCAAAGAAACCATCTGAAACTACTAACACTGATCTACAAAGCCATCCACAACCTGTCCCCTCCCTATATCTCTGATCTAATCTCCCAATATGTTCCCTCATGTAATCTCTGATCCTCCCAAGACCTCCTACTCTCATTCACACTTATTTGTTCCTCACACAACCGCCTCCAAGATTTCTACCGAATATCCTCCATCCTCTGGAATTCCATGCCTCAACATATCTGATCATCCACCACCCTCGGATCCTTCAGACGGAACCTAAAAACTCAATTATTCAAGAAAGCCTACAGCCTGCAATAACCATTCTGCCACCTCACCACCTCCCCGAATTACTGCCTTACCACCACTTGAGCTGCTGCCTCACCACCATCAAAGCTGCCGCCTCACCACCACCAGAGCTGCTGCACCCTCGACCTTCTGTCTCTTTCCCATTATCCCATAGAATGTAAGTCCACAAGGACGGGGTCTTCTCCCCTCTGTACCAGTCTGTTTATTTTTTTAAATTTCTTTAAACGATATCTGTAACTATGTACATAGCCCCTTTCTCATGTACAGCACCATGGAATTAATGGTGCTATATAAATAAATAAATAATAATAATAATAATAATAATAATAATAATAATAATAATTAAAACTTAAAATGGGCAACATTGCATACACTCATGTGAACCAAGCCTACTCAGAGTTCTATCTGCATATTTTTTTTCAACTGATATACTGTTAGAATTCAATAGTTAAAAAAGTAAATATACTGCTTCAATAAAAAAGTAACAAACAAAAAAATAGAAGCATCTAGTTTGTCACCTCAAAAAATCAGTTAGTTTCTCTCGGATGGTAACACTCACCTGGATGTGTAAATGTAACCTAATAATTCTATGGAAAATCATATGCTAACTAATGAATTAATAATGTTATATATTAACCCCTTTACAACTTCTGACGCTCTGACGCTAAGGCTACTTTCACACTAGCGTTTTTTTGCATACGTCGCAATGCGTTGTTTTGGCGAAAAAACGCATCCTGCAAAGTTGTCTGCAGGATTGCGTTTTTTTCCCATAGATTTACATTGGTGATGCATATGCACACACGTTGCACCCGTCGTGCGATGGTTGCGTCATGCTTTGGCGGACCGCCGGGAGCAAAAAACGTTACATGTAATGTTTTTTTGTGCCGACGGTCCACCATTTCCGACCGCGCATGCGCTGCTGGAACTCCACCCCCACCTCCCCCCACCTCACAATGGGGCAGAGGATGCGTGGAATAATAGCATCCGCTGCCCCCGTTGTGCTGCGCATTCACTGCTAGCATCAGTACGTCGGCCCGACGCACTGCGACGGGCCGAGAACGACGCTAGTGTGAAAGTAGCCTATGTGTGCATCTTTTTAGACACATGACTGATGTGATCAGCTGTCATGGCCCTGTAACAGCCATGGGTGAAATTGTGATCCATATGGGGCTGTTCACATGTTTTTATGCTACGTTCAATCTCTGACAGCGACATTTAACATGCACATGCCGGAGGCATGTCATAAGACTCACCCATTGGCATCCCAGTCACGTGATCGATGGGTTGGCATGACAACCTGGAGTGTGCAGGAGGCCATCGTGTTTGTCATTGCTGATCTATATAAGAGCGGCTCCATGGCCGACTTTCATAGCATTTAAGCATTTCTGCTACATATTGCATATTGCACTTCAAGTCTCTTAAGGAAAAAAGCGTTAAAAAAGTTTTTAAAAATATAAAAAAATATAAAAGTTTAAATCACCTCTCTTTTGCCCCATTTAAAATAAAACAACCAAAAAATACACATATTTGTTGTCACTGGATTCAGAAATGCCTGATTTAGCAAAATCTAAAAATAATTATTCTCATCAGTAAACGGTGTAATGAAAAAAAAATCAAAATGCCACAATTGTGTTTTTTGGGTCGCCATGACATTGCAATAAAATGCAGTAACAGACAATATAAAGATCATATCTACCCCAAAATGGTATTAATAAAAATGTCACCTCGGCGCGCAAAAAACAATGTCTCACTCTGTTAGGGCTAGCGGAACGCACCAAATAATTAGGAAGATGGTATAAGGTGTGTTCGCAGCCCAAGGTCCACCGTGCAGAGATGGAACCTGCTGCTGAGTAATGACGGACTATATGGCGGTATAATGTGTATACACATGGTTTAGCTTCACCCGGTATGAAGGAAGTGAACCCTGTTGCATCACAGGGCCGCGGTACCGCACAAAGAGCGCAAGCAAGGAGTCACAGAACTCTATCCCAAGACACAGGGAAAGAGTTCCTCTAGACCTCTTGCTCTCTGCACTGCTACTGGGGTGTCAGATTTAACAGAAATAATAATTTAATGCACAGGTGTGCGTGCAGTGCCGCTCAGGCACTCAAGCGAGGGCCTGGAAATGGATTGAGAGAACAATAAATTATTACAACAACCGCTGTGTTTATTTCATTAAAATACTTTTAAATCATGTGTGTGTGTGTTTTTTAACCCTTTCAAACAATTGGATTAATAATGGATAGGTGTAATAATTGACGCCTCTCCATTATTAATCTGGCTTAATGTCACCTTACAATAGCAAGGTGGCATTAACCCTTCATTACCCCATATCCCACCGCTACAGGGAGTGGGAAGAGAGTGGCCAAGTGCCAGAATAGGCGCATCTTCCAGATGTGCCTTTTCTGGGGTGGCTGGGGGCAGATGTTTTTAGCCACGGGGGGGCCAATAACCATGGACCCTCTCCTGGCTATTAATATCTGCCCTCAGTCACTGGCTTTACCATTCTGGTGGAGAAAATTGCGCGGGAGCCCACGCCAATTTTTTCCGCCATTTAACCCTTTATTTCAGCAGCTACAGCGCTGAAATTTTGCACATACACACTACTAACATTAGTAGTGTGGAATATGCAAAAAAAAGGGGATATGAGATGGTTTACTGTATGAAAACCATGTCTCATATCCTGTCGGGTTTGTGCAGGAGAAATGAAAAGCCGGCAATTGAATTACCAACTTTTCACTAACACCGCTGCGTATTTCTCGCAAGTCACACTGCTGGTCCGTGTGGAATCCATATTTTTCTCGCCCCCATAGACTTTCATTGTCGATTTTTTTGCGCAATACGCTGACAAACGCAGCATGCTGCGATTTTGTACGGCCGTAGAAAGCCGTATAATACTGAAACGTAACATACGGCTAATAGGAGCAGCCCCATTGAGAATAATTGTGCCGTATGTAATGCGAGTTTTACGTACGTAGTTTCTGCGCTCTTACGTACGTAAAACACGCATGTGTGACCCCGGCCTAAGTCGTCAGGAGCAAAGATCGGAGTGGGGAGCCGATGTGCATCGGCAGAGACCCTCATTCTCTCCTTGGAGGAAATGATGGCATCCTGTGTTCAGTCCCAGATGTCCCGTGTTTTTACTGCCCAGTCTGCCACCCTAGAGTCAGTGGAAGAAACAGGCATGGGCACAGGAACCAGCGGATGCTGGCCGTATTTAAGGAGGAATGGGGTCTGCCCAGTGGATTCGTCTACGGCATTGTTCAAGGCAAACTCTGCCCACGGTAGCAGGGATGCCCAGTCATCCTACCTGGCCGAGACAAAATGTCATAGGCATGTGACCAGGGTCTGGTTGGCCCTCTGTACCAACCCATTTGTCTCGGGATGGTACGCTGAAGAGAGATTCAGCTCAATACTAAGTAGGTGACAAAGCTCTCTCCAGAACCGAGATGCAAACTGGGGACCCCAGTCACTGACAATCTTATCAGGCATACCGTGTAAGCGGTAGACATGTTTGACAAGCAACGCCACCAAGGCTCGTGCAGAAAGTAACCGTGGGCGAGGCACCAAATGCACCATTTTAGAGAAATGGTTGGTAACTACCCAAATAGTGGTGCAGCTACGGGACTTGGGTAAGCCAACCACAAAGTCCATCCCAACCATCTCCCAGGGCCTATCAGCCACCTGTAGGGAGTAAAATAGCCCAGCAGGCCATTGTCAAGAAGACCTATTCCTGGCACAGGAGATGCATGCCCAAATATAGTCTTCAACGTCACGGGCCATATGTGGCCACCTGTACGTCCTCGCCAGAAGCTCTGATGTCATCTTGATCCCGAAATGTCCACCCACCCTGGACAAGTGAGCCCAAGAGAGAACCTCCGGTCACAAATTAGATGGCACGAATGTCTTGCCCGGGGGCACAGACTTTAACAACACCAGAGCCACAGTTCTCAGACTCTTGGAGGGGACAATTAGCTGAGGTTCCTCTTCCTCTGATGACACCACGGAGCGGGAGAGCGCATCAGAGCGAATTTTCTTCTCCCCAGATAGGAAATGGAGGGTGAAGTGGAACCGGGAGAAGAATAGGGACAATCTAGCCTGGTGAGAATTTAGCCGTTGGGCTGTTTGCAAATACACCAAATTCTTATGGTCAGTGTAAACTTGGAAGGGAAAGCGAGCTCCCTCCAGGAGGTGTCTCCACTCTGAAAAGGCCAACTTCACTGCTAGCAACTCCCTGTCCTCGATGGAATATTTCCTCTCTGCCGGAGCGAAGGTCTTGGAGAAGAAGAAGCAAGCATGCTTCCGACCTTGAGTGTCCTTTTGGAAGAGGATGGCTCCTGCACCGACAGATGAGGCATCCATCTCAATAATGAAGGGCTTATCTACATCGGGACGATGCAGAATAGGAGCACTAGCAAAATGGGACTTAACGGATAAGAAGGCCTTGGAGACTTCCTCTGACCACAATTTGGGATTTGCACCCTTCTTGGTGAGGGCTACCAAGGGAGCTTCCAAAGTGGAGAAGTGTGGGATGAACTGGTGATAGTAATTATTGAACCCCATAAAGCACTGCGCCTCTTTGAGAGAATGAGGTTCCTGCCAGTCCATCAATGATTGTAGCCTGGCAGGATCCATAGCTAATCCCGGGACTGAGATAATATAACCCAGGAATAGCAAGGACTCCTGCTCAAACACACACTTCTCTAACTTGGCATAGAGGGAGTTTGCCTGTAGGAGATCGAAGACTCTGCAAACATCTCTCCGGTGAGAATCTGGAGAGTAGATGAGAATATCATCCAGATAAACTACCACCAAGGTGGAGAACATATCCCGGAAAGTGTCATTCACAAAGTCTTGGAAGACTGCTGGGGCATTACAGAGCCCAAAGGGCATCACCAGATACTCATAGTGCCCATCCCTGGTATTAAAAGCCATCTTCCATTCGTCCCCCTCACAGATGCGAATCAGGTTGCAGGCACTCGCAGATCTAACTTAGTAAATACCCTCACCCCACGTAGTCTATCGGAGAGTTCAAATATCAAAGTTAGAGGGTACTTATTCTTAATGATGATGGCGTTAAGACCCCCGTAGTCAATACATGGATGCAATTCTCCGTTCTTCTTTTGCACAAAGAAGAACCCCGCCCGCAGGTGACACTGACTTCCTAATGAATCCTCTTGCCAGATTTTCCTGGATGTATAGGGACATTGCCTCCGTCTCCGGGAGAGAAAGGGGATAGACCAGGCAAGAGATCAATAGGACAGTCATAGGGGTGGTGAGGTGGCAGAGTTTCTGCAGCTCTCTTGGAGAATACGTCAGCATAAGACCAATAGTGTTTGGGGAGAGAGGTAAGATCTGCGGGTACCTCTGTTGTGGCAACCTGAACGCACCCCCTCAGATATCTGCCCTCACAAGATATACTCCATCCCAGAATTCTCCTAGAGGACCACTCTATATGTGGAGAGTGGTAACGCAGCCAAGGTATCTCTAGCAGAATCTCGTCTATTCCATCAGGAATGAAAAGAAGGGAAATGATCTCCTGATGGGATGGAGACATGGATAATGTAAACAGGATAGTCTGGTGTGTAATGTGTGAAGCCAATGTCAACCCATTCACCTTTCTTATGGTCACTGATTTGGCTAGCATAACCAGAGGTATTGCGTGTCGTTGGGTGAAGGATGAGGACATGAAATTTACCTCTGCCCTGGAATCCGCACAAAGCTCGACCATAAAAGTGAAAGGGCAAAAGGTAATTGTCCCCTTGAAGGAAAATTTGGAGGAAAACGCCGCTGTGTCTAGTGAACCTCCTCTTACAGTTACTAGACGCGGTCATTTCCCCTGCCGCTGTGGACATTTCTTGGTATAATGTCCTGACTGCTGGCAGAAATTACAGACCATGGGTATTTGAGCTGCCTGAGAAACCTCCATGGCCTCATAGGCCTTGGACGCCTGAACAGGGGTCTCCAGTGGCTTGGCGAAGGTAGGTGCCAGCCGAAACCTCTGCCTACACTGGGCTCGCTCCAACCCCCACTCATGAAAATGGAGGTCAATGCAAGTGGATATGGCTATCAGCTCTTCCAGTGTGATGGGAATCTGCCTAGTGGCCAAGACGTCCTTCACGTGGTCAGCCAGTATTTTCAAGAACACAGGGATAAGGACCTTATCCGGCCACTCCAGCTTGGATGCCAAAGTCCGGAAGTGAACGGAAAAGTGACTGACCATGGATGAATCCTGTGTCAAAGCCAGCAGTTGGAGCGCCGTATCATGGGTGACAATAGGTCCTAAAAAAGACCTGTTTTAGAGAGTCCAGAAACCTTGGAACACTGCACCACATGATCGTCACGCTCCCACAGCGGCGTTGCCCACTCTAACAACCTGCCCGACAACAGGGATAAAATAAATCCCACCTTCGCCCACTCTGTGAGAAAACGTGCAGCCAGGAGCTCAAGGTGTATGGCACACTGTCTAACGAATCACCAATGCAGCTAACTGTCACCACTAAACTTATCAGATAGCGGGAGACAGGACAAAGTCAGAGCAGGGGTGGCAGTGGACAAACTAGCTGCAGCCACTCTAGCAGCCTGAACAGCGACCGCGGTAACATCCACAGCCGAGGTTGTGTGCTCAAGAGCCGCCAACCTACCCTCCAGCTGCTGGATGTACCGTTGTAATCGCTGTTCGTCCGCCATTACTAGCCAGACCCTGGTGCTAGTGTGTCATGATTCCCAATGGCAGGGACTTAGGCAAAAAACGGACAAGCTCTAGGAAGGATGGTATCTTAGGTAACCGCAATACTGAACCTAACACGCAACTAAAAATAGCCAGGGGGTGTGCCTACGTTGTCTCTAGACACCTCGCGCCAGCCGGAGAACTAACTACCCCTAATAGAGGAATACACAGACCTGACTTGCCTCCAGGGAAACCCCAAAGGTTATAGCAGCCCCCCACATATAATAACGGTTAGGTAAGAGGAAAACACAAACGCGGTATGAATATAGATTCAGCAAAGCGAGGCCCTCTGACTAGATAGCGGAATATACCAAAGAGGACTTTGCGGTCACCTCAAAACCCTGAACAGCCATCCTGGAATTACCTTAACTCCGTTGTCAACTCATGACACCGGAGTAGCAATTCCAGATCACTAGAGCTTCCAGCCGCACAAGATATGAAAATGCATGCTGGACAAAACAAACACAAAAGCCAAAGATTCAACTTAGCTGACTTGCAGACTTGGAGCAGGAAGCAAGCAACAAGGTGCTCTGATAACATTGATTGCCGGCACTGCAATGACTGGGAAGCCAGACTAAATAGGAGACTCCCAATTTCCTAATGGAAACAGGTGCACTGGAAAAAACAAGACACCAGTCAACCAGTACCACCAGTAACCACCAGAGGGAGCCCAAAAACAGAATTCACAACACTAGTGTAAAGTTAGGGCTAGCGGAACACACCAAATAATTAGGAAGATGGTATAAGGTGCTTTCGCAGCCCGGGGTCCACCATGCAGAGATGGAACCTGCTGCTGAGTAATGACGGACTATATGGCGGTATAATGTGGATGCACACATGGTTTTGCTTCACCCGGTATGAAGGAAGTGAACAATGTTGCGTCACAGGGCCGCGGTACCGCACAAAGAGCGCAAGCAAGGAGTCACAGAACTCTATCTCAAGGCACAGGGAAAGAGTTCCTCTAGACCTCTTGCGCTCGACACCGCTACTGGGGTCTCAGAGTTTAACAGAAATAATAATTTAATGCAGAAGAGTGCATGCAGTGCCGCTCTAGTGGACACCACTATTCACCCAGACTTGGGTCAGAAAAGCGCTCTAAGGCCGGTTTCACATTTGCGGTTGTGTCTGCAGCATTTCTTCCGCTATTATCCGCATGCGTTGTGTATTCCTATATTTAACATTAGAGACGTTTTGCCGCGTTTGACGACGCATGCGTAGTTTCGTCGTCTGCGGTTTGGCATGGTAAAGGTTACATGTAGTAATTTTAGAGGTGTCAATTTGCCGCCTAGAAACATATGCGGTTGTTAGCGGAAGGAATGCGGCAAAAAAAGCATTGCTGTCTACGTGAACGCATGCGGCCGCAAGCACGTATTTGCTTACGTTTATGAACCCATGTGTTGCACCACAGGAAAACATGTCTAGACACTGATTTGCCACCCCCCACATACAAAGCGATAAAGGGAGGGAGTGGACATTTGCAGGTCACTACTCAGCAGACAGAGAAGCTTTCCAGACGCAGCAGAGCAGACACAGGAAGGAATCTACACTCTGAACAATGTGAGTATATCCTAGCCAATGTCTTTATTTTCTATTTTCTTTCTCTATATGTCCTAATTTCTGCCCTTTTTTTCTTTCTGCATGCATCAGAATGTCATCTTCTTCTGAGGAGGAGCAAAGACCTGGGCCTGCACAAGCCAAACATGTCAGTGAAGTGAGTTCTCACCTCATCAGATTGGTAAGTATTCACTATCACATCTACACATATGACAAATTGTTTTCCCCTCTTTTTTAGAGCACTGCTTCCACTATTCTTGAATCTTCATTTCTTTACTTCCCTCTTTCTTTACATTGTTCTTCTGGACTCCTTTTTTTTCTTGACTTTCAATATTCATGCCATTTCTCTGCCTCTCTTTTCTTTCTTTTCCTTATGTTAATGTCTCCAACATGAATGTCTTTATTTAATTTTTTAGGTTCCAGAACGGGATGAGGACCGCAATGAAAATGACTCCTTATCTCCCTGGTCCATGAGCAAGTCCCGTTGTGGGACACCCGGGTTCCGCAGCACTCGGACAACGTGACAATCCAGCTGCTATGGAATGAGGTGGCCAAAGCGATGTAGGATGTCTGGGATAATGCCCCGACTCGGGTTCAAAATGCATTTTGTAAGTATTGCAATGCAGTGTGATGCAGCAGAGAACTAGGCCAGGATCACACAACTGTGTGTGATGAGAGATAATCTCAGGAGTTTCTCTTATCACACACAGTTGTGTAAGCACGGCCAAAAGTCCATTGTCTAATCATTATTTTTTGTTTTTTCAACAGTGCTCAAAGTCAAAACACATTGGCGTTTGATGACGGACCACTTCAACAAGGACCTTCATCAAGAGAGCCGTGTTCCTAGTGGTTCTGGAGCAAGGATCCAAAAATATAAATACCACTGCATTCTGGCATTTTTGAGACCAGTCCTTGCCCAGAGAACATAAGTATTTTTTCAGTGAATTAGGTTGTGTTGTATTGCCATAATCTGTATGTTTCTATTCCACAGGAGTTAGCATTTTGTAAATGATTGGTATTAATTCTTTTTTTTCTTTTTTCACAGCACATGGAGCAGCGCTCTTGACCCTGGTTCTGGAGCGGTCCTTCATCAGACAGCCATGGACCCATCCCAGCCATCCAGAAGTGCTGCAGCAAGTGGGCTTGCCACACTAACTGGAGACCAGGAAGCTGGTCCATCAGGTGTTCCCCTTTCCCAGTCCTTTGCCTCTGCCCCTTTTTTGGGGGGCTCTTCCCAGCATCGGCAGAGTGCCTCGGACAGGTCACTCATAGGGTTGAGCGAAACGGGTCGTTCATTTTCAAAAGTCGCCGACTTTTGGCAAAGTCGGCGTCTCATGAAACCGAGCCGATCCCAGCGTTGCATCGGCCATGCGGTACGCGACTTTCGCGCCAAAGTCGCGTTTCAATGACGCGAAAAGTGCCATTTCTCAGCCAATGAAGGTGAACGCAGAGTGTGGGCAGCGAGATGACATAGGTCCTGGTCCCCACCATCTTAGAGAAGGGCATTGCAGTGATTGGCTTGCTGTCTGCGGCGTCACAGGGGCTATAAAGGGGCGTTCCCGCCGACCGCCATCTCACTGCTGCTGCTCTGAGCTTAGGGAGAGGTTTCTGCCGCTTCATTAGAAGCAGGGAGAGCGTTAGGCAGGGTCCATTAACCACCAAACCGCTTGTGCTGTAGCGATTTCCACTGTCCAACACCACCTTCGGTGTGCAGGGACAGTGGAAGCTACATTTTTTTTTTCCCTCAGCGCTGTAGCTCATTGGGCTGCCCTAGAAGGCTCCCTGATAGCTGTATTGCTGTGTGTACGCCACTGTGCAAACCAACTGCTTTTTTCAAAGCACATATCCTCTTGTTCCTTCCTTTCTGCACAGCTATCTTTTTTGTTTGTCCACACTTTTTATTTAATTTGTGCATCAGTCCACTGCTTATTGCTGCCTGCCATACCTGGCTGAGATTACTGCAGGGAGATAGTAATTGTAGGACAGTTTCTTTTTTTTTTTTTTTTGCGGGAGATTAAGATTGGCATTTCTGCTAGAGTGCCATCCCTGTGTGTGCCATCTCTCACTCAGTGGGCCATAGAAAGCCTATTAATTTTTTTGCTTGATTTGGGTTCTAAAATCTACCTGAAAAAAAATCACTACATCAATCAGTGGGAGATTAATATTGCCCTTTCTGCTTGTGTGCCACTCCTGACTCCTGTGTGTGCCATCTCTCACTCAGTGGGCCATAGAAAGCCTATTTATTTTTTATTATTTGGTTTCTAAAGTCTCCCTGAAAAAGAAAAAAAAAATAAAACAGTGGGAGATTAATATTGCCCTTTCTGCTTGTGTGCCACTCCTGACTCCTGTGTGTGCCATCTCTCACTCAGTGGGCCATAGAAAGCCTATTTATTTTTTATTATTTGGTTTATAAAGTCTCCCTGAAAAAGAAAAAAAAATAAAACAGTGGGAGATTAATATTGCCCTTTCTGCTTGTGTGCCACTCCTGACTCCTGTGTGTGCCATCTCTCACTCAGTGGGCCATAGAAAGCCTATTTATTTTTTATTATTTGGTTTCTAAAGTCTCCCTGAAAAAGAAAAAAAAAATAAAACAGTGGGAGATTAATATTGCCCTTTCTGCTTGTGTGCCACTCCTGACTCCTGTGTGTGCCATCTCTCACTCAGTGGGCCATAGAAAGCCTATTTATTTTTTATTATTTGGTTTCTAAAGTCTCCCTGAAAAAGAAAAAAAAAATAAAACAGTGGGAGATTAATATTGCCCTTTCTGCTTGTGTGCCACTCCTGACTCCTGTGTGTGCCATCTCTCACTCAGTGGGCCATAGAAAGCCTATTAATTTTTTATTATTTGGTTTCTAAAGTCTCCCTGAAAAAGAAAAAAAAAAGAAAACAGTGGGAGATTAATATTGCCCTTTCTGCTTGTGTGCAACTCCTGACTCCTGTGTGTGCCATCTCTCACTCAGTGGGCCATAGAAAGCCTATTTATTTTTTATTATTTGGTTTCTAAAGTCTCCCTGAAAAAGAAAAAAAAATAAAACAGTGGGAGATTAATATTGCCCTTTCTGCTTGTGTGCCACTCCTGACTCCTGTGTGTGCCATCTCTCACTCAGTGGGCCATAGAAAGCCTATTTATTTTTTATTATTTGGTTTATAAAGTCTCCCTGAAAAAGAAAAAAAAATAAAACAGTGGGAGATTAATATTGCCCTTTCTGCTTGTGTGCCACTCCTGACTCCTGTGTGTGCCATCTCTCACTCAGTGGGCCATAGAAAGCCTATTTATTTTTTATTATTTGGTTTCTAAAGTCTCCCTGAAAAAGAAAAAAAAAATAAAACAGTGGGAGATTAATATTGCCCTTTCTGCTTGTGTGCCACTCCTGACTCCTGTGTGTGCCATCTCTCACTCAGTGGGCCATAGAAAGCCTATTTATTTTTTATTATTTGGTTTCTAAAGTCTCCCTGAAAAAGAAAAAAAAAATAAAACAGTGGGAGATTAATATTGCCCTTTCTGCTTGTGTGCCACTCCTGACTCCTGTGTGTGCCATCTCTCACTCAGTGGGCCATAGAAAGCCTATTAATTTTTTATTATTTGGTTTCTAAAGTCTCCCTGAAAAAGAAAAAAAAAAGAAAACAGTGGGAGATTAATATTGCCCTTTCTGCTTGTGTGCAACTCCTGACTCCTGTGTGTGCCATCTCTCACTCAGTGGGCCATAGAAAGCCTATTTATTTTTTATTATTTGGTTTCTAAAGTCTCCCTGAAAAAGAAAAAAAAATAAAACAGTGGGAGATTAATATTGCCCTTTCTGCTTTTGTGCCACTCCTGACTCCTGTGTGTGCCATCTCTCACTCAGTGGGCCATAGAAAGCCTATTTATTTTTTATTATTTGGTTTCTAAAGTCTCCCTGAAAAAGAAAAAAAAAATAAAACAGTGGGAGATTAATATTGCCCTTTCTGCTTGTGTGTCACTCCTGACTCCTGTGTGTGCTGTTATGACCCCAATGGCGAGGGTCTCAGAGGAACGTGGAAGTCTGCAAGATACAAAAATCCAGCTCATAGGGCAGTGGTAACTGGGTTGACCATATATCTACTCCTAACGCCAACACTAGAAGTAGCCGGGGATCATTCCTACGTTGATTCTAGATGACACGCGCCAGCCGGAGAATCTAACTACCCCTAGTAGAAGAAAACAAAGACCTCTCTTGCCTCCAGAGAAAGGGACCCCAAAGCAGGATAGAAGCCCCCCACAAATAATAACGGTGAGGTAAGAGGAAATGACAAACACAGAAATGAACCAGGTTTAGCACAGAGAGGCCCGCTTACTAATAGCAGAATAAAGAAAGGTAACTTATATGGTCAACAAAAACCCTATCAAAATCCACACTGGAAATTCAAGAACCCCCGAACCGTCTAACGGTCCGGGGGGAGAACACCAGCCCCCTAGAGCTTCCAGCAAAGATCAGGATACAGATTTGGAACAAGCTGGACAAAAATACAAAACAAAACAAATAGCAAAAAGCAAAATAGCAGACTTAGCTGATATAACCGGAACCAGGATCAGTAGACAAGAGCACAGCAGATTAGCTCTGATAACTACGTTGCCAGGCATTGAACTGAAGGTCCAGGGAGCTTATATAGCAACACCCCTAACTAACGACCCAGGTGCGGAAAAAAGGAATGACAGAAAAACCAGAGTCAAAAAACTAGTAACCACTAGAGGGAGCAAAAAAGCAAATTCACAACAGTACCCCCCCCTTAGTGAGGGGTCACCGAACCCTCACCACGACCACCAGGGCGATCAGGATGAGCGGCATGAAAGGCACGAACTAAATCGGCCGCATGAACATCAGAGGCGACCACCCAGGAATTATCCTCCTGACCATAGCCCTTCCACTTGACCAGGTACTGAAGCCTCCGCCTGGAGAGGCGCGAATCCAAGATCTTCTCCACCACGTACTCCAACTCGCCCTCAACCAACACCGGAGCAGGCGGCTCAGCAGAAGGAACTACAGGCACAACGTACCGCCGCAACAAGGACCTATGAAATACATTGTGAATAGCAAACGACACAGGAAGATCCAGACGAAAAGATACAGGATTAAGGATTTCCAATATCTTGTAAGGACCAATGAAGCGAGGTTTAAATTTTGGAGAGGAGACCTTCATAGGAATAAAGCGAGAAGAAAGCCACACCAAATCCCCAACGCGTAGTCGGGGACCCACACCGCGGCGGCGGTTGGCAAAGCGCTGAGCCCTCTCCTGTGACAACTTCAAGTTGTCCACCACATGATTCCAGATCCGCTGCAACCTATCCACCACAGAATCCACCCCAGGACAGTCAGAAGGCTCCTCATGACCCGAAGAAAAGCGAGGATGGAAACCAGAGTTGCAGAAAAAAGGCGAAACCAAGGTGGCGGAACTAGCCCGATTATTAAGGGCAAACTCAGCCAACGGCAAGAATGTCACCCAATCGTCCTGATCAGCAGAGACAAAGCACCTCAAAAAAAGCCTCCAAAGTCTGGTTGGTTCGCTCCGTCTGTCCATTAGTCTGAGGATGGAAAGCAGATGAAAACGACAAATCAATGCCCATCCTATTACTAAAGGATCGCCAGAACCTAGAAACGAACTGGGATCCTCTGTCTGACACAATATTCTCAGGGATGCCGTGCAAACGAACCACGTTCTGGAAAAACACAGGAACCAGATCGGAAGAGGAAGGCAGCTTAGGCAAAGGAACCAAATGGACCATCTTGGAGAAGCGATCACATATCACCCAGATGACAGACATGCCCTGAGACACCGGAAGATCAGAAATGAAATCCATGGAGATATGTGTCCAAGGTCTCTTCGGGACAGGCAAGGGCAAGAGCAACCCGCTGGCATGAGAACAGCAAGGCTTAGCTCGAGCACAAGTACCACAGGACTGCACAAATGACCGCACATCCCTTGACAAGGAAGGCCACCAAAAGGACCTGGCCACCAGATCTCTGGTGCCAAAAATTCCCGGGTGACCTGCCAACACTGAGGAATGAACCTCGGAAATGACTCTGCTGGTCCATTTATCCGGGACAAACAGTCTGTCAGGTGGACAAGACTCAGGCCTATCAGCCTGAAATCTCTGCAACACACGTCGCAGATCCGGAGAAATAGCTGACAAGATAACTCCATCCTTAAGGATACCAACAGGATCAGCGACTCCAGGAGCATCAGGCACAAAGCTCCTAGAAAGAGCATCGGCCTTCACATTCTTTGAACCAGGTAAATACGAGACAACAAAATCAAAGCGGGAGAAAAACAATGACCAGCGGGCCTGTCTCGGATTAAGGCGTTTAGCAGACTCGAGATACATCAGATTTTTGTGATCAGTCAAGACCACCACACGATGCTTAGCACCCTCGAGCCAATGACGCCACTCCTCAAATGCCCATTTCATGGCCAACAACTCCCGATTGCCCACATCATAATTTCGCTCGGCAGGCGAAAATTTCCTAGAGAAAAAGGCACAAGGTTTCATAACAGAGCAACCAGGGCCTCTCTGCGACAAAACGGCCCCTGCTCCAATCTCTGAAGCATCCACCTCAACCTGAAAGGGAAGTGAGATATCGGGCTGGCACAAAACAGGCGCCGAAGTAAACCGGCGTTTTAACTCCTGGAAAGCCTCCACGGCAGCAGGAGCCCAGTTAGCTACATCGGAGCCCTTCTTGGTCATATCCGTCAAAGGTTTCACAATGCTAGAAAAATTTGCGATAAAACGACGGTAGAAGTTAGCGAAACCCAAGAACTTCTGAAGACTCTTAACTGACGAGGGCTGAGTCCAATCAAGAATAGCTCGGACCTTGACTGGGTCCATCTCCACAGCAGAAGGGGAAAAAATGAACCCCAAAAAGGGAACCTTCTGTACACCAAAGAGACACTTTGAGCCCTTGACAAACAAAGAATTTTCACGCAAAATTTTAAAGACCAACCTGACCTGCTCCACATGCGAGTCCCAATTATCAGAAAAAACCAAAATATCATCCAGATAAACTATCAAAAATTTATCCAGATACTTCCGGAAAATGTCATGCATAAAGGACTGAAAAACTGAAGGCGCATTGGAGAGCCCAAAAGGCATCACCAAGTACTCAAAATGACCTTCGGGCGTATTGAATGCGGTTTTCCATTCATCACCTTGCTTAATGCGCACAAGGTTGTACGCACCACGAAGGTCTATCTTGGTGAACCACTTGGCACCTTTAATCCGGGCAAACAAGTCAGACAACAGCGGCAAAGGATACTGAAATTTGACAGTGATCTTATTTAAAAGCCGATAATCAATACAAGGCCTCAAAGATCCGTCCTTTTTAGCCACAAAAAAGAATCCCGCCCCAAGAGGGGAAGAAGAAGGACGAATATGTCCTTTCTCCAGAGACTCCTTGATATACGAACGCATAGCGGTATGTTCAGGTACCGACAGATTAAACAGTCTTCCCTTAGGAAATTTACTGCCTGGGATCAAATCTATAGCACAGTCACAGTCCCTATGAGGAGGCAATGCACTGGACCTGGACTCGCTAAAGACATCCTGATAATCAGACAAATACTCCGGAACTTCCGAAGGCGTAGAAGAAGCAATAGACACAGGCAGGGAATCCCCATGAATACCACGACAGCCCCAACTTGACACTGACATAGCCTTCCAGTCCAGGACGGGATTATGGGTCTGTAACCATGGCAGCCCTAAAACAACCAAATCATGCATTTTATGTAAAACAAGAAAACGTATCACCTCGCGGTGTTCAGGAGTCATGCACATGGTAACCTGTGTCCAATACTGCGGTTTATTTGCTGCCAATGGCGTAGCATCAATACCCCTAAGAGGAATAGGATTTTCTAATGGTTCAAGAATAAAACCACAGTGCTTAGCAAATGACAGATCCATAAGACTCAGGGCAGCACGTGAATCTACAAACGCCATGACAGGATAAGATGACAGTGAGCAAATCAAAGTTACAGACAGAATAAATTTAGGTTGCAAATTACCAACGGTGATCGGACTAACAACCTTAGCTATACGTTTAGAGCATGCTGAGATAACATGTGTAGAATCACCACAGTAGTAACACAAGCCATTCCGGCGTCTATGAATTTTCCGCTCATTTCTAGACAGGATTCTATCACATTGCATTAAATCAGGTGTCTGTTCAGACAACACCATGAGGGAATTTGCGGTTTTTCTATCACATTGCACCGAATTAGGTGTCTGTTCAGACAACACCATGAGGGAATTTGCGGTTTTGCGCTCCCGCAACCGCCGGTCAATTTGAATAGCCAGTGCCATAGTATCATTCAGACCTGTGGGAATGGGAAAACCCACCATAACATTCTTAATGGCATCAG
The DNA here is from genome assembly GCF_051348905.1 of Ranitomeya variabilis. Taxonomy (NCBI): domain Eukaryota; kingdom Metazoa; phylum Chordata; class Amphibia; order Anura; family Dendrobatidae; genus Ranitomeya; species Ranitomeya variabilis. The sequence continues at coordinate 1,143,082,110 of NC_135232.1, forward strand.
AAAGGCCATTTCTAAAATTAGCGGCCAGTGCACACTCGTTCCAATGTGTCAGCACGGACCATTTCCGAAATTTTTGGCAGTACACTTCAGCCTCGTCCTGCCCCTGAGACATAGCCAGCAAGGCCTTTTCTGCCTGAATCTCAAGATTGGGTTCCTCATAAAGTAAACCGAGCGCCAGAAAAATCGCATCAATATCGGCCAATGCCGGATCTCCAGGCGCCAGCGAAAAAGCCCAATCTTGAGGGTCGCCCCGTAAGAACGAAATAACAATTTTTACTTGCTGAGCGGAGTCTCCAGATGAACAGGGTCTCAGGGACAAAAACAATTTGCAATTATTCATGAAATTCCTAAACTTAAACCTGTCTCCGGAAAACAGTTCAGGAATCGGTATCTTAGGTTCTGACCTAGGACTTCTGATAACATAGTCTTGTAAGCCCTGCACACGAGTAGCCAGCTGGTCCACACTTGTAATCAAGGTCTGGACATTCATGTCTGCAGCAAGCTTAAGCCACTCTGAGGTAAAGGGGAAGAAGAAAAAAAAAATGAGAGAGGGAAAAAAAAAACTCAGAATCTTCTTTCTTGTAATCCCTCTTTTGCAATGCATTACACATATAATACTGGCCTGGCAAACTGTTATGACCCCAATGGCGAGGGTCTCAGAGGAACGTGGAAGTCTGCAAGATACAAAAATCCAGCTCATAGGGCAGTGGTAACTGGGTTGACCATATATCTACTCCTAACGCCAACACTAGAAGTAGCCGGGGATCATTCCTACGTTGATTCTAGATGACACGCGCCAGCCGGAGAATCTAACTACCCCTAGTAGAAGAAAACAAAGACCTCTCTTGCCTCCAGAGAAAGGGACCCCAAAGCAGGATAGAAGCCCCCCACAAATAATAACGGTGAGGTAAGAGGAAATGACAAACACAGAAATGAACCAGGTTTAGCACAGAGAGGCCCGCTTACTAATAGCAGAATAAAGAAAGGTAACTTATATGGTCAACAAAAACCCTATCAAAATCCACACTGGAAATTCAAGAACCCCCGAACCGTCTAACGGTCCGGGGGGAGAACACCAGCCCCCTAGAGCTTCCAGCAAAGATCAGGATACAGATTTGGAACAAGCTGGACAAAAATACAAAACAAAACAAATAGCAAAAAGCAAAATAGCAGACTTAGCTGATATAACCGGAACCAGGATCAGTAGACAAGAGCACAGCAGATTAGCTCTGATAACTACGTTGCCAGGCATTGAACTGAAGGTCCAGGGAGCTTATATAGCAACACCCCTAACTAACGACCCAGGTGCGGAAAAAAGGAATGACAGAAAAACCAGAGTCAAAAAACTAGTAACCACTAGAGGGAGCCAAAAAGCAAATTCACAACAGTGTGCCATCTCTCACTCAGTGGGCCATAGAAAGCCTATTTATTTTTTTGCTTGATTTGGGTTCTAAAATCTACCTGAAAAAAAAAACACTACATCAATCGGTGGGAGAAAAATATTGGCCTCAGTCAGGGCTTGTGTGCCACTCCTGACTCCTGTGTGTGCCATCTCTCACTCAGTGGGCCATAGAAAGCCTATTTATTTTTTATTATTTGGTTTCTAAAGTCTCCCTGAAAAAGAAAAAAAAAGAAAACAGTGGGAGATTAATATTGCCCTTTCTGCTTGTGTGCCACACCTGACTCGTGTGTGTGCCATCTCTCACTCAGTGGGCCATAGAAAGCCTATTAATTTTTTTGCTTGATTTGGGTTTTAAAATCTACCTGAAAAAAAAAACACTACATCAATCAGTGGGAGAAAAATATTGGCCTCAGTCAGGGCTTGTGTGCCACTCCTGACTCCTGTGTGTGCCATCTCTCACTCAGTGGGCCATAGAAAGCCTATTTATTTTTTATTATTTGGTTTCTAAAGTCTCCCTGAAAAAGAAAAAAAAAATAAAACAGTGGGAGATTAATATTGACATTTGTGCTTGAGTGACAGTCCTGCGTGTGTGGCATTTCTGTGATTTGGTGCCACAGAAAACAGAGTGTTTAACATTGTGCCTGATTTTCCTTGTGGTCTCACCAACCTGTTAAGGGATATTGAAATCATACTGAAGATATAGCTCACCGTGTAAGTTGTTTGACAGCAACAAATAAAGTTACTTTGGTTAAGTTTTTAAAACAATGAGGAAGTCTGGTGCAAGAGGTCGTCGTGGCCGTGGGCATTCATTGTCAGCTGGTAATGATGGTAGTGGTAGTGGAGCATCAGGTGGTCGTGGGGATAAAAATATTCCACCTAAGTCTGGAGCTGTGGAGCCAGTTTCGTCGTCTGGCTACACAAGGCCTCGAACGCTCTCTTTTCTGGGAGTACGAAAACCGCTTTTAAAGGCGGAGCAGCAACAGCAAGTTTTGGCTTACATTGCAGACTCAGCCTCTAGCTCTTTTGCCTCCTCTTCTGAAACTGGTAAACGTAAAAGCAGCGCGTCGCTTGTGGATGTTCACGGTCAGGGACAAGTCGCTTCCTTGTCCTCTTCAGCAAAAACTACAACAAGAGAGAAGGATGCAGCAGGCGACACAACGGGTTACTCCATGGAGCTCTTTACACATACCGTCCCTGGCTTAGAAAGTGAAACACTTAACAGGCCATGCCCATTACAAGTAGATTCTGACATGGAGAGCACTGATGCACAGCCACAGCCAGAGTACTATGCTGCTCCTTTGACTCAGACCACCACATTGCCCTCTCAAGGTACTGATCCACAATCATACCCTGATGAGACTATGTTGCCCCGCCACGAACGCTATACCACCGACCGACACAGTGACACAGACGAAGTTGCACACGAGCACGAAGAGGAGGTAATAGATGACCCAGTTGTTGACCCCGATTGGCAGCCATTGGGGGAACATGGTGCAGGCGGCAGTAGTTCAGAAGCGGAGGTGGAGGAGGGGCCGCAGCAGGCATCAACATCGCAACAGGTTCCATCTGCCGGGCCCGTATCTGGCCCAAAACGTGTGTCAAAGCCAAAACCTGTTGGAGGACAGCGTGGCCATCCGGTTAAAGCTCAGTCTGCAATCCCTGAAAAGGGATCCGATGCTAGGAAGAGTGCAGTCTGGCATTTTTTTAAACAACATCCAATTGATCAGCGCAAAGTCATCTGTCAAAAATGTTCAACTAGCTTAAGCAGAGGTCAGAATCTGAAAAGTCTCAATACTAGTTGCATGCATAGACACTTAACCACCATGCATTTTCAAGCCTGGACAAACTACCAAATGTCCCTTAAGGTTGTAGCACCCTCGGCCAATGAAGCTAGTCAGCAACGCAACATCCCTTCCGTCACTGTAAGGCCACCATTTTCCGCACCACCGTCAGTATCTGTGCAGGTTTCTTTGCCAGCCAAAAGCAGTCAGGGTCAGGGAATCACCAGTTTTGTAGGAGGAAATATTGCATCTAGGGCACCGGCGGAAACAATACCGTCTCCAACCGTCTCTCAGTCTGCCATGTCCACCGGCACACCCGAAAGTTCCACGATCTCCAGCTCTCCAGTCCAGCTCACACTACATGAGACTCTGGTTAGAAAAAGGAAGTACTTATCCTCGCATCCGCGTACACAGGGTTTTAACGCCCACATAGCTAGACTAATCTCGTTAGATATGATGCCCTACCAGTTAGTTGAAAGCGAAGCTTTCAAAGCCCTGATGGAGTACGCTGAACCACGATACGAGCTACCCAGTCGACACTTTTTTTCCAGAAAAGCCATCCCAGCCCTGCACCAGCATGTTAAACAGCGCATCGTCCATGCACTCAGGCAATCTGTGAGTACAAAAGTGCACCTGACTACAGATGCATGGACCAGTAGGCATGGCCAGGGACGTTATGTGTCCATCACGGCACACTGGGTGAATGTGGTGGATGCAGGGTCCACAGGGGACATCAATTTCGGGACAGTTGTGCCTAGCCCACGGTCTAGGAAACAGTTGGCTGTAGGCGTTCACACCCCCTCCTCCTCCTCCTCGTCCTCCTGCAGAAGCTACAGCTCTTCCACAGACCGCAGTCGGCCAACCACTCCATCGGCAGATGACACTGTTGCACACCAGTGGTCCCATTATGGGCCAGCTACTGGCAAGCGTCAGCAGGCTGTATTGGCTATGAAGTGTTTGGGCGACAACAGACACACCGCGGAAGTTCTGTCCGAGTTCTTGCAACAAGAAACGCAGTCATGGCTGGGCACAGTAGATCTTGAGGCAGGCAAGGTAGTGAGTGATAACGGAAGGAATTTCATGGCTGCCATCTCCCTTTCCCAACTGAAACACATTCCTTGCCTGGCTCACACCTTAAACCTGGTGGTGCAGTGCTTATTGAAAACTTATCCTGGGTTCTCCGACCTGCTCCTCAAAGTGCGTAGACTTTGCTCACATATCCGACGTTCGCCTGTACACTCCAGCCGTATACAGACCTATCAGCGGTCTTTGAACCTTCCCCAGCATTGCCTAATTATAGACGTTGCAACAAGGTGGAACTCAACACTGCACATGCTTCAGAGACTGTGCCAACAGAGGCGGGCTGTTATGTTTTTGTGGGAGGATACACATACACGGGCAGGCAGTAGGATGGCAGACATGGAGTTGTCAGGTGTGCAGTGGTCGAAGATACAAGACATGTGTCAAGTCCTTCAGTGTTTTGAGGAATGCACATGGCTGGTTAGTGCAGACAACGCCATAATAAGCATGAGCATCCCCCTAATGCGTCTGCTGATGCAAAGTTTGACGCACATAAAGGATCAGGCATCTACACCAGAGGAAGAGGAAAGCCTTGATGACAGTCAGCCATTGTCTGGTCAGGGCAGTGTACAGGACGAGGTAGCGGGCGAAGAGGAGGTGGAGGACGAGGAGGATGATGGGGATGAGTATATTTTTAATGCGGAAGCTTTCCCGGGGGCACTGGAAATTGGTTGCGTGGCAAGGCCGGGTTCTGTTTTTTTGAGGGACACAAGTGACGTAGATTTGCCTGAAACTGCCCCTCAACCAATCACAACCGGAGATTTGACAACTGGAACTTTGGCCCACATGGCGGATTATGCCTTACGTATCCTAAAAAGGGACACACGCATTACGAAAATGATGAACGATGACGATTACTGGTTGGCCTGCCTCCTCGATCCACGCTATAAAGGCAAATTGCAAAATATTATGCCACATGAGAACTTGGAACTAATATTAGCAACCAAACAATCAACTCTTGTTGACCGTTTGCTTCAGGCATTCCCAGCACACAGCGCACGTGATCGTTCTCACACGAGCTCCAGGGGGCAGCAGACTAGGAGTGTTAGGGGTGCACACATCAGAAGTGGCGTTGGACAGAGGGGTTTTCTGACCAGGTTGTGGAGTGATTTTGCTATGACCGCAGACAGGACAGGTACTGCTGCATCAATTGAAAGTGACAGGCGACAACATTTGTCCAGTATGGTTACTAACTATTTTTCATCCCTTATCGATGTTATCCCTCAACCGTCATTCCCATTTGATTACTGGGCATCAAAATTAGACACCTGGCCAGAATTGGCAGAATATGCATTGCAGGAGCTTGCTTGCCCGGCAGCAAGTGTCCTATCAGAAAGAGTATTCAGTGCTGCAGGTTCAATATTAACCGAAAAAAGGACTCGTCTGGCTACCCAAAATGTTGACGATCTAACATTCATTAAAATGAACCACAACTGGATTTCAAAATCTTTTGCCCCACCTTGCCCGGCCGACACCTAGCTTTCCTATGAAAAGCTCTTGCCTGTGGACTACTGTGAATTACTTTTCTAATGTCTAATTTTCTGCAGCTGATTGTCCAGCATACGACATGTTTACACCTCCCTAAATGGCCAAACTCCCTACACGGGGCCGTGGTATCGCGACTTGGCGCAAGCACCCGTGAGACTGCTGTTTGTCTGAAGAGGTGGGTGTGCTTGCTTTTGGTCGACGGCATTGCTACTGGGTCCCTCATAGTACAATAAAGTGTCTCTGGCGGTGGTGGTGCGCACCCAACGTCAGACACACTGTTGTAACATGAGGGGCCCTGGGCCTGTACCGCCGGCCACAAGAGAGTTCACCCACCCCCAGGTCAAACATTGCTCTACCACTTCCACAATTATCTCTCACACTTCCACCAATGTTTAGTCTATGCGCTGACATCCTTCCATACCTGCCACTGACAATACCATTGTGTTGACATGTATGATGGTACTTAACATAGTCAGGGGCAGTGTCCTCTATTTACCACAGTAAATACTTTGCGCTAAATTAGTAGGTCTGAAACAACGCAGAGGATCCCACCCCTGAACCTAATGATTGCACCCTTTAGTGTTTTTGTTTTGTTTTAATGCGAGACATTCACATTTAATTGTTGTTTTTGACTACTAACTGGCAGACACTCATTACAATCGGCCTCAGGTGACCAGACCACTGCTGCCCGTGTACCCCTGGAACCTATTTTACAGTGCCTACAGCCAGCCCATTTTATTGTGTTAGGCCTTCGAAGCCTGTCTGCGGTCCCTCCTTCCACTAGGCCTCCACTGACCAGACCACTGCTGCCCGTGTACCACTGGAAACAATTATAAAGTGCCTTCAGCCAGCCCATTTTATTGTGTTAGGCCTTCGAAGCCTGTCTGCGGTCCCTCCTTCCACTAGGCCTCCACTGACCAGACCACTGCTGCCCGTGTACCCCTGGAAACAATTATAAAGTGCCTTCAGCCAGCCCATTTTATTGTGTTAGGCCTTCGAAGCCTGTCTGCGGTCCCTCCTTCCACTAGGCCTCCACTGACCAGACCACTGCTGCCCGTGTACCCCTGGAAACAATTATAAAGTGCCTACAACAAGCCCATTTTATAATGTTAGGCCTTCAAAGCCTGTCTGCGGTCCCTCCTTCCACTAGGCCTCCACTGACCAGACCACTGCTGCCCGTGTACCACTGGAAACAATTATAAAGTGACTACAGCCAGCCCATTTTATAATGTTAGGCCTTCGAAGCCTGTCTGCGGTCCCTCCTTCCACTAGGCCTCCACTGACCAGACCACTGCTGCCCGTGTACCCCTGGAACCTATTTTACAATGCCTACAGCCAGCCCATTTTATTATGTTAGGCCTTCGAAGCCTGTCTGCGGTCCCTCCTTCCACTAGGCCTCCACTGACCAGACCACTGCTGCCCGTGTACCCTTGGAACCTATTTTACAGTGCCTACAGCCAGCCCATTTTATAATGTTAGGCCTTCGAAGCCTGTCTGCGGTCCCTCCTTCCACTAGGCCTCCACTGACCAGACCACTGCTGCCCGTGTACCCCTGGAACCAATTATAAAGTGCCTACAGCCAGCCCATTTTATAATGTTAGGCCTTCGAAGCCTGTCTGCGGTCCCTCCTTCCACTAGGCCTCCACTGACCAGACCACTGCTGCCCGTGTACCCCTGGAACCAATTATAAAGTGCCTACAGCCAGCCCATTTTATAATGTTAGGCCTTCGAAGCCTGTCTGCGGTCCCTCCTTCCACTAGGCCTCCACTGACCAGACCACCGCTGCCCGTGTACCACTGGAAACAATTACAAAGTGCCTTCAGCCAGCCCATTTTATTGTGTTAGGCCTTCGAAGCCTGTCTGCGGTCCCTCCTTCCACTAGGCCTCCACTGACCAGACCACTGCTGCCCGTGTACCCCTGGAAACAATTATAAAGTGCCTTCAGCCAGCCCATTTTATTGTGTTAGGCCTTCGAAGCCTGTCTGCGGTCCCTCCTTCCACTAGGCCTCCACTGACCAGATCACTGCTGCCCGTGTACCCCTGGAAACAATTATAAAGTGCCTACAACAAGCCCATTTTATAATGTTAGGTCTTCGAAGCCTGTCTGCGGTCCCTCCTTCCACTAGGCCTCCACTGACCAGACCACTGCTGCCCGTGTACCCCTGGAAACAATTATAAAGTGCCTACAGCCAGCCCATTTTATAATGTTAGGCCTTCGAAGCCTGTCTGCGGTCCCTCCTTCCACTAGGCCTCCACTGACCAGACCACTGCTGCCCGTGTACCCCTGGAACCAATTATAAAGTGCCTGCAGCCAGCCCATTTTATTATGTTAGGCCTTCGAAGCCTGTCTGCGGTCCCTCCTTCCACTAGGCCTCCACTGACCAGACCACTGCTGCCCGTGTACCCTTGGAACCTATTTTACAGTGCCTACAGCCAGCCCATTTTATAATGTTAGGCCTTCGAAGCCTGTCTGCGGTCCCTCCTTCCACTAGGCCTCCACTGACCAGACCACTGCTGCCCGTGTACCCCTGGAACCAATTATAAAGTGCCTGCAGCCAGCCCATTTTATAATGTTAGGCCTTCGAAGCCTGTCTGCGGTCCCTCCTTCCACTAGGCCTCCAATGACCAGACCACTGCTGCCCGTGTACCCCTGGAACCAATTATAAAGTGCCTACAGCCAGCCCATTTTATAATGTTAGGCCTTCGAAGCCTGTCTGCGGTCCCTCCTTCCACTAGGCCTCCACTGACCAGACCACTGCTGCCCGTGTACCCCTGGAACCTATTTTACAGTGCCTACAGCCAGCCCATTTTATAATGTTAGGCCTTCGAAGCCTGTCTGCGGTCCCTCCTTCCACTAGGCCTCCACTGACCAGACCACTGCTGCCCGTGTACCCTTGGAACCTATTTTACAGTGCCTACAGCCAGCCCTTTTTATCATGTTAGGCCTTCGAAGCCTGTCTGCGGTCCCTCCTTCCACTAGGCCTCCACTGACCAGACCACTGCTGCCCGTGTACCCCTGGAAACAATTATAAAGTGCCTACAGCCCGCCCATTTTATAATGTTAGGTGTTGTGGATTCTGTTTTTGGGCTTCCTCTGGTGGTTACAACTGGTACTGGGTGACTGGTGGGTTGCGGTTTCTGGTTTCCACCTGTCCATCAGTGGCTGGGTGTTTCTTATTTAACCTGGCTTTCCTGTCATTCCCTCGCCGGCTATCAATGTATCAGCGTGTCTCTGTTACCTTTGCTACCTGCTCCTAAAGTCTTCAAGACAAGCTAAGTCTGGAATTCCCTGTTTCTTGTTTGCTTTCATGTTTTTAGTCCAGCTTGCAGATATGTAATCCTCTGCTGCTGGTTGCTCTAGTGGGCTGAAATTACCACTCATGTACCATGAGTTGGCACATGAGTTCAAGTAATTTCAGGATGGTATTTTGAAGGGGTTTTAAAGCTGACCGCGCAGTTCACCTTTTGTATCCTCTGCTATCTAGCTTTTAGCGGGCCTCATTTTTGCTGAATCTATTTTCATAACTACGTTTGTGCCTTCCTCTCATTACACCATCATTATATGTGGGGGGCTGCTATTTCTGTGGGAATATTTCTCTAGAGGCAAGCGAGGTCTGTGATTCTTCTGATAGGGGAAGCTAGATCTCCGGCTGGCGCGAGGCGTCTAGAGTCCCCCCAGTAACGCTCCCCGGCTACTGCTAGTTGAGTGTTGAGGTTCAGGATCGCGGTCAGCTCAGGTTCCATCACCCTAGAGCTCGTCCTGTTTTTTGCCTGTGTTCTGTTGTTAAATTCCCTGCCATTGGGAACATGACAGTATAGCCGGCCTACAAAGTGTTAATTGTTTGGGCTGAAGCAGGAGAAAAAAAAGTGTTGAGGAGAATTTTTTTTTTTTTTTCCCTCAGAGTTTTGCTGCCTAGCCCTTAATTGCTGTCTAGCTGCTTCTTACCTCCTCTTAACCCTTGAATGGCTTTGACCTTAGCTGTTTAACATGGATGTCCAGAGTTTGGCTTCCAGCCTGAATAATCTCGCTGCTAAAGTTCAAAACATACAGGATTTTGTTGTTCACACTCCTATGTCTGAACCTAGAATTCCTATTCCAGAGTTTTTCTCTGGAGATAGATCTACCTTCCTGAATTTCAGGAACAATTGCAAATTGTTTCTGTCTTTGAAATCTCGCTCCTCTGGAGACCCTGCTCAGCAGGTCAAGATTGTGATATCTTTCCTGCGGGGCGACCCTCAGAATTGGGCATTTGCATTGGCACCAGGGGATCCTGCATTGCTCAGTGTGGATGCATTTTTTCTGGCACTAGGATTGCTCTATGAGGAACCTAACCTGGAGATTCAGGCTGAAAAGGCTTTATTAGCCCTCTCTCAGGGGCATGATGAAGCGGAGGTATATTGTCAAAAATTTCGGAAATGGTTGGTGCTTACTCAGTGGAATGAGTGCGCCCTGGCTGCAAACTTCAGAGATGGTCTTTCTGAGGCCATTAAGGATATTATGGTGGGGTTCCCTGCGCCTACAGGTCTGAATGAGGCTATGACTATGGCCATTCAGATTGATCGGCGTTTACGTGAGCGCAAACCTGTGCACCAGTTGGCGGTGTCTTCTGAACAGGCACCTGAGACTATGCAATGTGATAGAATTCAGTCCAGAAGTGAACGGCAAAATTATAGGCGGAAAAATGGATTGTGTTTTTATTGTGGTGATTCTGCTCATGTTATATCAGCATGCTCTAAACGCACAAAAAAGGTTGATAAATCTTTTGCCATTAGTACTCTGCAGTCTAAGTTCATTTTGTCTGTAACTCTGATTTGTTCACTGTCATCCATTTCCGTCGATGCCTATGTGGATTCGGGCGCTGCCCTGAGTCTTATGGATTGGTCATTTGCCAAACGCTGCGGTTTTAGTTTAGAGCCTCTGGAAGTTCCTATTCCTTTAAGGGAATTGACTCTACACCATTGGCTATGAATAAACCGCAGTACTGGACACAAGTGACCATGCGCATGACTCCCGTTCATCAGGAGGTGATTCGCTTCCTCGTACTGTATAATTTACATGATGTACTAGTGCTTGGTCTGCCATGGTTACAAACTCATAATCCAGTCCTGGATTGGAAAACAATGTCTGTGTTAAGCTGGGGATGTCAGGGGATTCATGATGATGCATCTCTGATTTCAATCGCTTCATCTACTCCTTCTGAGGTCCCTGCATTTTTGTCTGACTATCGGGATGTTTTTGAGGAGCCTAAGCTCAATTCGCTCCCTCCTCATAGGGATTGTGACTGTGCTATAGAATTAATTCCTGACACAACCAAGTTGGCTGGCGCACAACCCAATGGACATATGTATATAGAAAAGAGGGGTGCAAAAATAAGCGGCTAATTGTGTATTGACCAAAAAGAAAACAGCAGCCGCTCAAAAACTAAATGCACACCACCCAAGATAACTAATCAAGAAGGAACAACTTTATTGGTGAAACAAAATTAAAAACATTTAAAAAAAGTAACAAAATACCTCCCCCATCAGGCCCGTTCAAAACCATATATAATAATAACATGCTGCATACATCACATAGAAGCTGAAATACAATAAGTAGTCAGTCGTGCCAAAAGGCACACAGAAATGACCCCACAATGAATAATCACAGATGTAAACCTCCCAGCTGATCAAGCCATGGCAGACTAGTGCAAATTGCCCATGAATACCAAGGCCATATAAACCAGTATGGAAGACTAGCTCTGACCAGATAGCTGATAGCTACATACCACACATAATGGTGTGGAGAAAGCACCCCACACGGGGAGTGATGAAAAAAGGATAACCGATCCTATGCCAATAGAGGGCTCCAGCACATAATAGTGCAAACAGATTTAGCCTACCCAAGTGGGAAGACAATAGGACCAAGATAACCCTGGACATATAATCCTAAACGGGGAAATAGCTGTGTGCCAGGCACCAGAATAGTCACCTGTGTACCGGAGAATAACTTACTACCAATAGGAGGAGACCAGACGGTTGCGTGCGTTTTATCACGGGGTTTCATACACATTGGTCCAAGGTGAGCAAAATTCTAAATAATCATTGGAGGATCCTGGCCACCGACACTTTGACCTCACAGATCATCGGTGAGAGGCCTTTGGTCACGGCCAGGCGGGCTCCAAATTTTAGTGACATACTTACCCACAGTCATTATAAGAGACCTACACGGAGGCTTAACCGTGGTATCACTCTGAGGGGCTCTTTCCCATGTGGTGACTGTAGTATTTGTGCATACATGCATCCAGTTAGGGATGTGTTCTGCAATCCCATTGACCAGATGCAGCACAAGCTTAGATCTTACATTAATTGTAAAACATCTTTTGTTGTCTATGCCTTGATCTGCCCTTGTCCTTGTGTCTACGTAGGTCAAACCTCGCAAGAGCTGCGACGGAGAATCCAAAGCCACATGTCTACCATCAATACGGCAGCTATGGATAGTCGTAAGGGTAAAACACTGAGTACGGTGGCCGCACACTTCTTACTTCATCATGGTGGCAAGTGTGCGAATACGAGGGTTATTGGTCTAGAACACATCATGGGATCTGGTAGAGGTGGTTCTCTACACAAAAGACTTCTGCAAATTGAATCTCGCTGGATTTACTTACTTCACTCTACAGCGCCACAAGAAATCAATGAGGACCTGCATTTTACGGGTTTTTTGGGCTGATTTTTTATCTGCGGTTCTCTTCACTTCTTTGTGATTGGACTAAGCCCCGGGATTGGACCATACATCTGGCTCACTTCATGAGTATGAGGGGCCGTCATATCCAGGACTTTTTGGAATGGGGCCGCTCTTTGGCTATTGGACTCATGGGTGGGAATATACCCACCATACCAGACGTTCTGTATAAGGGGTGAACACTATATCCTGTGCATATGGTTTTAACACTATATCTTATATTATGTATCTTATGCATATGTCCGGTATATCTGTAGACAGTTGTATTGTATATTTATACATATGTTTACTTATATGGCTTTCTCCTATATGAACGTCTATGTCTGGTATTTGTTTTAGGGACTCCTTCTTCTCCCATCTACTCCATACTGTCCTCTTCTTTCTGTTCGCTTGCAGGTACTATGTGTGCACTACATGCGGGCAGGTGCTGCTACTTATGTGTATTTCTCTTATCATGTTTCAGTTATCCACCTCAATCAGGCGCTGGGCATTATATTCTCCCTCCCCCGTTTTTGTTATTTCCAGCTCGGTACTTAGAAATTCCTCCCTTGCTAGTATCCCTGCGGCCACTTCCCCTGTTCTATTGTGGACCGCTGGTTTATTACCGGCGCGTGCGCATTGGGACAAACAGGGCAGAGACGTCTGCCCACATCCAACACACCGCTCTAGTTCCGCATGCGCCGGTGGCATTGCGTCACTTCCGGCTGTTTCACTTCCTGCTGTCCGGTCCCAATTGTTCCGTCCCTCCCTCCGCACCTGTCAGCGTTCACCGGCCATGGTGCCATGTATTTAAGGATGACAGCCCTAGTGGTGAGTACTTCCCCTGACGAAGCGGCCTTTGCAGCCGCGATACGCGTTGGGACCTCCTTCCTGACGGTCCGGTTCTTTCATTTTTGCTGCTTCGTTATTCTCGGGTACACAGGTGACTATTCTGGTGCCTGGCACACAGCTATTTCCCCGTTTAGGATTATATGTCCAGGGTTATCTTGGTCCTATTGTCTTCCCACTTGGGTAGGCTAAATCTGTTTGCACTATTATGTGCTGGAGCCCTCTATTGGCATAGGATTGGTTATCCTTTTTTCATCACTCCCCGTGTGGGGTGCTTTCTCCACACCATTATGTGTGGTATGTAGCTATCAGCTATCTGGTCAGAGCTAGTCTTCCATACTGGTTTATATGACCTTGGTATTCATGGGCAATTTGCACTAGTCTGCCATGGCTTGATCAGCTGGGAGGTTTACATCTGTGATTATTCATTGTGGGGTCATTTCTGTGTGCCTTTTGGCACGACTGACTACTTATTGTATTTCAGCTTCTATGTGATGTATGCAGCATGTTATTATTATATATGGTTTTGAACGGGCCTGATGGGGGAGGTATTTTGTTACTTTTTTTAAATGTTTTTAATTTTGTTTCACCAATAAAGTTGTTCCTTCTTGATTAGTTATCTTGGGTGGTGTGCATTTAGTTTTTGAGCGGCTGCTGTTTTCTTTTTGGTCAATAGAATTAATTCCTGGCAGTAAGTTCCCTAAGGGTCGTTTATTTAATCTGTCAGTGCCAGAGCATACTGCTATGTGGAATTATATTAAGGAGTCCTTGGAAAAGGGACATATTCGTCCATCTTCGTCCCCTCTGGGAGCAGGTTTTTTTTTCGTGGCTAAAAAAGATGGTTCCCTGAGGCCTTGTATAGATTATCGCCTTCTGAATAAGATTACAGTCAAATATCAGTATCCATTGCCATTATTAACTGATTTGTTTGCTCGCATTAAGGGGGCTAGGTGGTTCACTAAGATAGATCTTCGCGGTGCGTATAATCTTGTTCGGATAAAGCAGGGTGATGAGTGGAAAACCGCATTTAATACGCCTGAGGGCCATTTTGAGTATTTGGTAATGCCTTTTGGACTTTCTAATGCTCCTTCAGTCTTTCAGTCCTTTATGCACAATATTTTCCGTGAATATCTGTATAAGTTTATGATTGTGTATTTGGATGATATTTTGGGGTTTTCTGATGACTGGGAGTCTCATGTTCTACAAGTCAGGAAGGTGTTTCAAGTTCTGAGGGCCAATTCTCTGTTTGTGAAGGGCTCAAAATGTCTCTTCGGAGTCCAGAAGATTTCTTTTTTGGGGTACATTTTTTCTCCTTCTACTATTGAGATGGATCCCGTCAAGGTTCAGGCTATTTGTGACTGGACACAACCTACATCTGTTAAGAGTCTTCAGAAGTTCTTGGGTTTTGCTAATTTTTATCGTCGGTTCATTACTAATTTTTCCAGTGTTGTTAAACCTTTGACTGATTTGACTAAAAAGGGTGCTGATGTTGCTAATTGGTCTCCTATGGCTGTGGAGGCCTTTCAGGAACTTAAGCGCCGGTTTTCTTCTGCTCCTGTGTTATGTCAACCAGATGTTTCACTTCCTTTTCAGGTTGAGGTTGATGCTTCCGAGATTGGAGCGGGGGCGGTTTTGTCACAGAGAAGTTCCGATGGCTCGGTGATGAAGCCATGTGCATTCTTTTCTAGAAAATTCTCGCCCGCCGAGCGCAATTATGATGTGGGTAATCGGGAGCTTTTGGCCATGAAGTGGGCATTTGAGGAGTGGCGTCATTGGCTTGAGGGTGCTAGACATCGTGTGGTGGTCTTGACTGATCACAAAAATCTGATTTACCTTGAGTCTGCCAGGCGTCTGAATCCTAGACAGGCTCGTTGGTCGTTGTTTTTTTCTCGTTTCAATTTTGTGGTTTCATACCTGCCAGGTTCAAAGAATGTGAAGGCAGATGCTCTTTCCAGGAGTTTTGTGCCTGACTCTCCTGGAGACTCTGGGCCTACTGGTATCCTCACTGATGGGGTAATATTGTCTGCCGTCTCCCCAGATTTGCGACGTGCATTGCAGGAGTTTCAGGCGGATAGACCTGATCGTTGTCCACCAGAAAGACTGTTTGTTCCGGATGATTGGACCAGTAGAGTCATCTCCGAGGTCCATTCTTCTGTGTTGGCTGGTCATCCTGGAATATTTGGTACTAGAGACTTGGTGGCCAGGTCTTTTTGGTGGCCTTCTTTGTCAAGGGATGTGCGTACCTTTGTGCAGTCTTGTGAAGTGTGTGCTCGGGCTAAGCCTTGCTGTTCTCGGGCCAGTGGGTTGTTGTTGTCCTTGCCTATCCCGAAGACGCCTTGGACGCACATTTCCATGGATTTTATTTCAGATCTTCCTGTCTCACAGAAAATGTCCGTTATCTGGGTTGTGTGTGATCGCTTTTCTAAGATGGTTCATTTGGTACCCTTACCTAAGTTGCCTTCCTCCTCTGAGTTGGTCCCTTTGTTTTTTCAGAACGTGGTTCGTTTGCATGGGATTCCGGAGAATATCGTTTCTGACAGGGGATCCCAGTTTGTGTCTAGATTTTGGCGGACGTTTTGTGCCAAGATGGGCATTAATTTGTCTTTCTCGTCTGCATTCCATCCTCAGACGAATGGCCAGACGGAGCGAACTAATCAGACCTTGGAGACTTATTTAAGGTGTTTTGTTTCTGCTGATCAAGATGACTGGGTTGCCTTTGTGTTGGGGACTTGGTGTGGTTGTCTTCTCGTTTTGTCCCTATGAAGGTCTCTTCTCCTAAGTTCAAGCCTCGGTTCATCGGTCCTTATAAGATCTTGGAGATTCTTAACCCTGTGTCTTTTCGTTTGGATCTCCCAGCATCGTTTGCTATTCATAATGTGTTCCATCGGTCGTTATTGCGGAGGTATGAGGTGCCCGTTGTTCCTTCGGTTGAGCCTCCTGCTCCGGTGCTGGTGGAGGGAGAATTGGAGTATGTTGTTGAGAAGATCTTGGATTCTCGTGTTTCCAGACGTAGACTCCAGTATTTGGTTAAGTGGAAGGGTTATGGTCAGGAGGATAATTCCTGGGTGATCGCCTCTGACGTTCATGCGACTGATTTGGTCCGCGCCTTCCATAGAGCTCATCCTGATCGCCCTGGGGGTTCTCGTGAGGGTTCGGTGACCCCTCCTCAAGGGGGGGGTACTGTTGTGGATTCTGTTTTTGGGCTCCCTCTGGTGGTTACAACTGGTACTGGGTGACTTTGGTGGGTTGCGGTTTCTGGTTTCCACCTGTCCATCAGTGGCTGGGTGTTTCTTATTTAACCTGGCTTTCCTGTCATTCCCTCGCCGGCTATCAATGTATCAGCGTGTCTCTGTTACCTTTGCTACCTGCTCCTAAAGTCTTCAAGACAAGCTAAGTCTGGAATTCCCTGTTTCTTGTTTGCTTTCATGTTTTTAGTCCAGCTTGCAGATATGTAATCCTCTGCTGCTGGTTGCTCTAGTGGGCTGAAATTACCACTCATGTACCATGAGTTGGCACATGAGTTCAAGTAATTTCAGGATGGTATTTTGAAGGGGTTTTAAAGCTGACCGCGCAGTTCACCTTTTGTATCCTCTGCTATCTAGCTTTTAGCGGGCCTCATTTTTGCTGAATCTATTTTCATAACTACGTTTGTGCCTTCCTCTCATTACACCATCATTATATGTGGGGGGCTGCTATTTCTGTGGGAGTATTTCTCTAGAGGCAAGCGAGGTCTGTGATTCTTCTGATAGGGGAAGCTAGATCTCCGGCTGGCGCGAGGCGTCTAGAGTCCCCCCAGTAACGCTCCCCGGCTACTGCTAGTTGAGTGTTGAGGTTCAGGATCGCGGTCAGCTCAGGTTCCATCACCCTAGAGCTCGTCCTGTTTTTTGCCCGTGTTCTGTTGTTAAATTCCCTGCCATTGGGAACATGACAGTTAGGCCTTCGAAGCCTGTCTGCGGTCCCTCCTTCCACTAGACCTCCACTGACCAGACCACTGCTGCCCGTGTACCCCTGGAAACAATTATAAAGTGCCTACAGCCAGCCCATTTTATTGTGTTAGGCCTTCGAAGCCTGTCTGCAGTCCCTCCTTCCACTAGGCCTCCACTGACCAGACCACTGCTGCCCGTGTACCCCTGGAACCTGATTTACAGTGCATAGAGCCTATTTTTTTATTTTTTTAAATATTAATAAAGCCATGATGGACTACGCTGTACCACGCTATGAGCTACCCAGTTGACAATTCTTTTGCGAGAAAAGCCATCCCACCCCTCCACCAGCATGTTAAAGACCGCATTGTCCTTGCATTCTGTCAATCTGTGAGTCCAAAGGTACACCTGACAACAGACACATGGACCTGTAGGCATGGCCACGGAAGGTTACGTGTCCTTTGTGGCGCAATGGGTTAATGTATTGGATGCATGGTCCACACAGGGGACAGCCTGCTAAGTCTGTCTGCAGTCCCTAATTCAAGTTGTCCTCAACTGAATACAGCTGAGCTTCTACCTTCTGGCTCATATTAACTGCTGTTTTTTAAAAAAAATTGGTGGTTCCGGCCTACTAACGGTGTCTGCCCCTGCCTGGTGTTGTCCTCAACTGAATAAAGCTGAGCTTCTACCTTCTGGCTCTCACTAAGTGCTGTTTTAAAACAAAAAAATGGTGTTTAGGGCCTACTAACGGTGTCTGCCCCTCCCTGGTGTTGCCCTCAACTGAATAAAGCTGAGCTTCTACCTTCTGGTTTTCGGCCTATACTATCAGATATTAAACTGCATTTGGCCTACTAGTGTGGTTGGGCCCTTGAAACAGTGTCCGCTGCTCTTGGGTTTGCTACTCCACTGAACAAAGCAATGCCGCCTGTTTAGTCCTGTTACCAATTTTGAACTGCATTTAGCCTACTTTATTCTTTGGCCCTATATCTGTTTCCTCTTCATCCTGCCCATTGCCCAGCCACTGCTAGATGAGTCTGCTGGTACATTGACCTAGACCACTACATTCCCCTTGCACTCTACACAGCCAGAATCTGACCCTGCTGAAAGTAAGGTTCCCCTTCCCGCATGTTATACCACCTTACACAGGGACAAAGAGGAAGGTGCAGATGAAAGTGCAGGTTCCTTCATCAGGTGGGGGGGCATACTCGTTGGCGACGTGACTGGCACAGGGCCCCTCAGAGTACGCAAAAGTGTCGCTGCTGGTGGGAGGCGCCCCCGCCATGCAAACACACCGCCGTACTTTGAGGGGCCCTGTACCAGTGCCAATGCGAACGAGTGGGCCCCCCCTGCTTGCTCAGGATCACAGCACTTGCAATGTTGAAATACTTACCTCTCCCTGCTCCACCGCCGTGACGTAGTCCGCGTTTCCTGGGCCCACGAAAAACTTGAGCCAGCCCTACTCCCCCCACAACTTTTGCCAAATGACCCCCAATTTCCAATGCCCAACTATTATTATAAAGTTAATTAAGATTGACAAGCTTCAGAAACAAGAATGGATGTTTTTGGCATTAAAATGGGCACTGTAGGTGTTTTCCTGGCCTCCACTCACTGCCGACTATGCTTCCCCATTGACTTGCATTGGGTTTCGTGTTTCGGTCGATCCCCGACTTTCAGCTATAATCGGCCGACTGCACTCGACTCGACTCTGGACAAAGTCGGGTTTCACAAAACCCGACTCGATCTTAAAAAAATGAAAGTCGCTCAACCCTAGTCACTCATGCTCGAGTTTTTGCACTTGAGCTCAGTTTTTCACGATGGACTCAAGGTGATGGGTGACCGCCTGGATACTGCCATTAGGCATATGAATACACGTATCCAGGAGGTCACCAAAAGCCTTAACCAAGTAAAAGCCGACCTCCAGAGGCCAGCACATCATTTTTTAATCAAATTGAACAGGGCATGTCAGAACACCTTACTCCTGATCTCCAGTTTAGTGTTATGCAGGCCTGCAATGCTGCTTACGTGCAGGCTATGCAGTAGAGTTAATATTTTCAGCAGACAGTGGCGGCATATCCACCTGTGCCTACACTGTCATGCTTGACCTCAATACCGACCTCTGCTGCATAGCACTGCAAGGCCACCTCCATTCCAAGCACTGCCAGACACCACTTCAGCACCACCACCATGCCGAGTGCTGTTGTACAGCCCACCGCCACCACCATGACATCTGCTGTTCCTGCTTGGACCTCCTCCACTGACACCACCTTGCAGCAGCAGGACCCTGGCATGCCCTTCCTCTCTGCCACCATGATGCAGCAGGACCCAGGCATGGCCTTCCACTCCACCATGCAGCAGTAGGACCCAGGCATGGCCTTCCGCACCACCATGCAGCAGCAGGACCCAGGCATGGCCTTCCGCACCACCATGCAGCAGTAGGACCCTGGCATGGCCTTCCAACCTCCAACCACAACCATGCAGCAGCAGGACCCTGGCATGGCCTTCCAACCTCCAACCGCAACCATGCAACATCAGCAGCGAGACAAAAACCCTGCCGAGGCTCACCAGACCGCAGTACCGATCCCAAAAAGGGAAAAAGAAACAGCGGACTATCTCTATTCCTCCCCCGTCACCTCCCAATATGTCTGTAATGTCAGGTTAGTCTCACCCTTCCAGTGTGTCTCAGCCCTCTCATGCGTCGAGTCCCATCCCCTATCTGCCAGACCCCAGTAATTTAATTGCCCCTTCTCCTGCCACCACTGCATTGTCCACAGTGAGTCAAGCTTCACAGCTACATACCCCCATTTCCAGCACTCTACCCCAAGCAGGCGCAGTTTATTTTTTCTTTTTGGGGTTAAAATATATAATAATGTTTTTTGCCCCAAAAAATGTTTGGTTAATTGTGTATTTCGCTGCCGGCAACACACACCGTGTGCCAAATAAAACACTGCACTGCACACTTTATCACTTTATTTTTTTGCCACCTCATAGCTCCAGTAGTTAGCAAGTACAATACTGCAGCTTTGAGTGTGTTTGGTATAGAGATATGAGGTGGCTAAAAAAATGTATACTTGTATTTTCTGCATAATCTCGTCCTTCTGCTTACTCTGTGACTAGTGTTGCAGACTGAAGAGAAAATGGCGGTAATACAATGCAGAACTATACTCAACAGGTCATGTGTCCAAAACCTCATTAATTAGGACACCTGACCTGGTGAGTAGAGAACTGTCTTTTATAACCTCCATTTTTTCTTCTGTGTACATAAACTATTTCACACAAAGTGAAGGGACGATGGAAGTCATACAAGGCATATTTATACTTACGTGGACATGTGTCAGAAATAGTGAATTCATGAGGCTGTTATATATGCATCATTAATTCATTGTTTCTGACACCTGACTTGATGAGTATAGATCTGTTTTGTATTAAACAGCCATCATCTCTTCAGTCTGTGTCCAATAGATACTGCAGAACAGAATCAGGACACAATGACGTCAACAACCTTACCACTAACAACCTAAGTGGTTTGTAGAGGAAATGCATAGGAGACACGGTCAAAATAACACATTTTTTTTATTGACAACAAATATTAGTAACATTTAAAACATAGCTGGTGCAGACCCAAACCCACCAGGACATTTTACACAATATTGTCCTGCCATGCCACACCTCCAATATCAGAATCAAAAAAGGCAGCAAATTGGTCCCGCATGTGGCCAACTTCAGCAGTTGACCTCAGCGGGTGATGCTGGTAATCTGGCAATGGGTTTGCCACTGGTTCATCCAGTTTAATGTTGGGTCACTCCTTAGCCATTTTGTAATTGTGGAGAACCACACAGGCTTTAACCACCTCATCGACTGTCTCCATTTTTAGATTAATGGCTGTTGCAAGAATGCACCATTTTGAGACTAGAATCCCAAAGGTACACTCTACTGTTCTTCGGGCCATGGTCAGTCTGTAGTTAAAGATCCTTTTAGTGTGGTTCAAGTCCCGACTGGAATATGGCTTCAGTAGGTTTTGACACATCTGAAAAGCCTCATCCCCAACCATAACAAATGGCATCGGTGGGCCTTCAGTTTTGGGGAGTGGTCGTGACCGTGGAAAATTTTAATTTATGCCATACACACGGTGGTCCATATCCCATATCTTGAAAGTCTGGGAATCGTTGCCACGGTCAAAAGCTCCAATGTCCACAGTGAGGAAGCGACAGTCCACATCTGCTATTGCCATGAGCACAACAGAAAAATATTTTTTGTTGTTGAAGTACTCTGATCCTGTTCTGGCTGGTTTGATAATGCATATGTGCTTTCCATCCACCGCACCCAAACAGTTGGGGAAATCACACACACTCAAGAATTTCTCTGCAATTCCCAACCACATGTCCTTGGTGGGTAGGGGTATAAATTCATCACGGAGAACATTCCACAAAGTCCGTCAGGTGTCTGCAACTATTCCGGACAGGGTGGAAATTCCAAGCCGGTATTGGAAGTGGAGGGATAATAAGCTCTCTCCGGTTGCCAGAAATCTGTAATAAAATAAATAAAAAAGAAATTACAATCAATTCTATTTATGTTGTTGTTCTGCTAAAGACATAAAGGAAAATACAAAGAATACATGTCAGACCAACAAAAATTATGATGCATTTGTTTAGAATTGTTACGTACCTTAATGTAACCAGCAGACATTCCTCTGCTGGAATCGCTCTATGGAGCTGGGTGTTCTGTCTCCGGATGGCTCCTTGGACACGACCAAGCAAATCCCGAAAAGAGTTTTGCGACATCCTGGTATATTCCAGGAATTTGTCCGAGTTGGCACTAAGCTTGCCATATAGCATGTGATAGGCTCCACGGCTCTCACTGAGTTCAATAATGGGGTGTCACCAAAAATGCCTACGCCCTGTCCTTCTCTGTCTTTTGCGATTTCTGTCTTGCTCCCGAGCACACGCACAGGCAAGAAACAGCTTGATGCTTAAATCCAGGTTGAAATAAAAACTATCCATGCAAACATCCATCATGACACAGGATACAGTAGCACACTGTTAAGATTTCAGCAGTCCTAGGGTCTATATATAGATATCCCATAATACACGCCCTCTGTAGTCCCATTGGCGGTGTCTGGTTATCTAGATTTTTCTCCTGTAAAATTTTCCACCATGCGCACAAAAAACACAAACGCACGACAAAACGCATGGAAAAGCATGAAAATGTGGCATTTTATAAACTGCATGTGTTACCTCATGCATCTAAAAAACGCTGCGTTTGTATGTGTTTCTATGCGTTTTTTCCTGCACTTGCGGTTGTGGATTAAATGCTGCGGATTCGAACGCAAATGTGAAACTAGCCTAATAGCGCATGGTGTCACAGCAATAAGACGCCGTATCGTGTGTTAGGAGCAGATAGCACCGTCGGGCGCTAGATAGCAAGCATCCACCATACGTGAGCAGTCAACAATACTAGGAAGGGGAATGATTAATGAGCGACTTTCACACATCTGTACACACGTTTTCAAGTATACACTAGTTTGGCCATGCAAACATTTTATAGTGGCAGTGCTACGGGACCTTCCAGATGGTCCAATAGGAGCCGCAACAGGACCTGAGCATGTGACAACCAACCTCCAATGGGAGGTCGTCCCGTGGGCATGCTCAGTATGGAAAAGCAGGACTTGGTCCCAGAAAGACCTGCTCGCTGCTGATCAGTGCTGGCTACAAAGGCAGAGACTTGAAGGGCAGCAGTATCCAGTCGCACAGTATCAGCTTGAGCCAGACGCTGGGACCAGCATCTCTGCTGAGCAGGCTCCACTGTGGCTGGAGAAGAATGGGAGACTTCAGCGGTGATGGTTCAAGATTCCCCCAGTGCAGAGGTGGGAACTCAACACCTAACACACTCATCCTCAGATCTGAAAAATGGAGACTCTACAGGTCTCAGAAAATGATGCCTTTTTTTTTTTTTTATAAAGTTTGGATTTTTTTTCACCACTTAAAAAGTAACAAGTACCTTTTACATGTTTGGGATCTGCAAACTCATAATGCTATGGAGAATCATAATAGCGGGTAAGTTTAAACTTTTAGTGAACATGGTACAACCAAGGGCGTTGCTCAAAAGTACATCTCGTCCTGCAAAAGAAAATACCTCACATGGCCATATTGATGGAAAATTAAAAAAGTTATAATCCCGGGAAGAAGGGGAGAAAAAAATGAATGCACAAAATTGGAAAATCACAAGATGGTAAAGGGGTTAAAAAATAGTCTTAGAATGTCATCTTCTGTCTTTTTCTGCATTTTTCTCATAAACAAGTCCTTTTTTTAGGATGCACTAACAAGTGACAGATTTGGTGTCAACATATCTCTGGATTCAATAAGTTCCTTGAAATATTTAGACACTTATCTATAGAACCAATTACATTATAATGATAATTATGAAGTTGATGACTATATTAAAATGTAGATTTATTCCATTTACTGTAGCTGAAATACATTACCATGTGGCTGTAATTCTTGATTGTGGAGCCTGTATTGTTCCATTTCAGGTATAGGTCCATGTTGTGCAGAGCATGAGCCAGGATATGTACTGCGGTGTGCACAGCGTAGTAAGAGGAATGATTGCAGTAGAATGTTAGAAGATCAACATGATGTTTTTTATCTGTGCAGTTTTTAAGAGGAATTTTAAACCTCCTTTGTAATATCTGCCCCTTAGTGACATTTGGAAGAGAACAATTGCCATAAAAAAAGTAGATATCTTCCAGTAGAGGATCATTTGGACGATCGATCAGGTTTACTCCACTAAGAAATGTCACAAGGCCGAGGACTGGTACGCAATGTGGAAAGAAAATCAAACTACAGTTGGTAGCTTTGAAGAAATATGTTATCAAAGGAAAGTTAGTAAACCAAGACTCATTGAAGATCAGGGTCATTTTCTGGTTCACGACTTCTGTGTTTAAGAAACTGAGAAGAGCAAGAGAAAATTGACTATGGATTATGATGACTTCAGATTTTGAGTTCTGAATAAATTTTTGCTGCACCTCAAAATGTTTCAGGGACAGTTTCATAACAAATTCAGTGCAGATTCCCTGACTGGCCATTTTCTTTCTTAGTTGCCGAAATCCTGATTCTTCGCTACCACTATCGTCATGTGATATAATTATACCAACAAAGTTCCATTCAAAATGTTTAAGGAGAGATGTAACGGCATTAGTCCACAAATTCTCAGATTGAAAAATTGTAAAATACGTTTTTAGAAAATCAGTGTTTCTCTTCATTAGGTTAGATGATCCATATCTGATCTAATGGGTTTAAGAAGATTGTGTGAAATTGCTCAAATTAATATTAATAAACAATATACTATAAGGAGTAAAATAAAGAAGTATTAAGAGTATATTAATAGAGGACATTTTAATTGGATGACGTAAAGGTTATTTTTGCACAATTTTTTTTTTCTTACTATTAATGTTATTGTGACATGGCAAAGTCAAAGAGTTTTCCCACAAAGTACATTTCAATCAATAGATCTTGGAATAATAATAAGTTTCACAATTGGATGTGTTAACAAAAATGTTTCTCTGCTGAGATAATCTTATAAATGTGCCGCTGCTGTGTACTGTGTAAGGGCAGTCCCACACGTCCAGATAATTCCGGTACCTGAAAAATCGGTACCGGAATTATCCGTGTCCGTGTGCCCGTGCGTTTCTGTGGCACATCAGTGTGGCACACGTGCGGCACACGTGTGCTGCCCGTGTGCCGACTGGGTACCACATGCACCGTGCAGGAGACAGCGCTAGAGATAAGCGCTATCCCCCCCGCGTGGTGCTGAAGCCGCCATTCATATCTTCTCTGCAGCAGCGTTTGCTGTAGAGAAGATATGAATAATCCTTTTGTTTTGGTTTCTCGTGTTTAACATAAAGATCCATGTCCCCACCCCCCTCCCACCCCCTGTGCGCCCGCCCGCTGTTATTAAAATACTCACCCGCCTCCCTCGCAGTGTCCTGTCCTGGCCGCAGCTTCTCCTGTATGCGGTCACGTGGGGCCGCCCATTACAGAAATGAATATGCGGCTCCACCTCCCATAGGGGGTGGGGACATGGATCTTTATGTTAAACACAAGAAACAAAAAAAAAAGGAATATTCATATCTTCTCTACAGCAAACGCTGCTGCAGAGAAGATATGAATGGCGGCTTCAGCACCATGTAGGGGGGACAGCGCTTACTGTAGCGCTGTCTCCTGCACGGCACACGGACTGCACACGGACAACGTCCGTGTGCGGTATGTGTTTTACATGGACCCATTGACTTTAATGGGTCCATGTAATCCGTGCGCTCCCACGAACACTGACATGTCTCCGTGTTTGGCACATGGAGACACGGTCCGCAAAAAATCAATGACATCTGCACAGATGCATTGATTTCAATGTGTCTATGTGTGTCAGTGGCTCCGGTATGTGAGGAAACTGACACCTCATGTACCGGAATCACTGACGTGTGAAACCGGCCTAATGGCTTTGTGTGATCGTGCAGGAATATGGTCTGATTATACCACAGCTCCTGGACAGGGGAGGAAGTAATAGATAAGATCACACAACACCTAATTCACTAATTATGTATATTCTGGAGGCAATTGATCAATCAAGATTTTATTTAGGGGTATAAGATTACAGATTACAGATACACGTCACAATTGCATATTTCAGTGCATTTTTTACATAGGTTGAATTCATATACTCGTGTCCAATACACCTGTATGTGCATATTTGTTATCTACATATATAATTGTTAGTTCAATGCAATGTTGTCAGTATTTTTTCTTGTGTCTTTTGGTAAGTATAAGGTAATGACGTGTGATCAGGTGGTCAGTCGGATTTTTCTATATATCTGGTAAGGTATATTATGATTATATTGTTACGGAACTGCATCACAGAACTAGGATAGAAGGGGGGAAAACTGACCCTGCACTGAGACTAGGCTGATACCCTACGATGGAGTGGGTGACCCATTCCTTGCGAATAGACCCACCGACGATCCTAGGTTAATCTCAGCGAAGACCTATAGATAGGGGGAAGGAGGTCCCTGAAAGATCTAAGGACTGGGTATAAAAACAGGTCACCTCCTAATAGAAAACACAGAGACGGCTGCAGAAACCAACTGAAAAAGAAACAAAAGACAGGAGAACCAGAGATCCCAGAACTGCACAATATCAAACACAGAAAGCTATCAAAGCACCTAGCCAGAACTCTAGTGGATTAACACTGTTGCCCAGCAAGGACTGGGAGGCTGGTGCTGGGTAACAAAGGGTGATACAATCACCTGACCTAAGGCAACCCAGCACCAGGGGAAAAAGACCAGCAGCCAGAAAACCAAGACGAGATGGCGGATGTTCAAAAACAAAGCAGATTCTAACAGTACCTCCCCTTTTATGGGGATCCTCCGGATCCTCTTGGCCAAGCCTTATTTGGAAATCTCCTGTGAAAAGCCTTAATCAGCCTTGAGGCTGAGACGTCCTCAGCTTTCACCCAGGACTTATTCTCGGGACCGAATCCCTTCCAGGACATGAGATACTGCAACCTTCCTCTGTGCCACCTGGAATCTAAAATGAGTGAAATCTCAGACTTGTCGTCCTCATCAACTGGGGAAACAAATGGCATCGCCTCCTTATCTGGTGTGTCAACTTTTTTCAGTAAAGATATATGAAAAACTGAATTAATTCTCCAGGACAAGGGGATGTATAATCTCACCGCTGCTGAGTTGACAACCTGAACCACTTTGAAGGGTCCTACAAACTTAGGCCCCAGTTTTTTAGAAGGGATCTTCAAACGCAGATTCCTAGAGGACAACGAGACCATGTCCCCAACTGCAAACAACACCTCCCTACTTTTCTTGTCAAAATATTTCTTTGACCTCCTATTTGCCTCCTTCAGATTATGGCGTACATTGGTCCAAACACTGTCCAAATTTCCAGAAAAACTCTCCTCCTCAGGCACCACTGCCCCAATATTTGAAAATGGACCGAAAGATGAATGCCTCCCTGTACAGCAAAAAGAAGGAGAACACCCAGCCCAGGAAGACATATGATTATTAAGAGCAAACTAAGCTAGTGGTAAATATTCCGACGACATCTCCTGATTGTCCTGGTTCTTCCTTTTGGTCTGTCCACTGGACTCTGGATGATAACCTGACAAAAATAACAAATGAAACTCTAATTTGTCACAAAAAGCACACCAAATGCGAGCCTCAAACTGTGGTCCTCTATCAGAGACAATGTCCGTGGGAACCCCATGGAGTCTGACAATCTCTTTCACAAATGCCTTAGCTAGAGTCTTGGCGCAGGGTCATGTATTGAACGGGACCAGATGACACATCTTACTAAACCGGTCCACAACAACCCAGATGACAGAAAAACCCTCAGAGACCGGCAGATCAGTGATAAAATCCATAGCAAGATGTGACCATGGTGAACTAGGAACCTCCAAAGGGCACAGCAACCCTGCAGCCGGGACATGTGCGGCCTTCGACCTAGCGCACACAGCACACTGACACACCTACTTGATTTCTCTTTGCCACCCTGGCCACCAGAAACTTTCTAGTTTCCAAAGTCCCTGGATAACCCGCCAACCGAGACTCATGACATTCAGCAAACAAAGCTCTCCGCAAGTCTCTAGGCATAAATAATTTACCATAGGGAGTGTTAGTCGGTGAAGCATTCTGGGCCTCTATGATGCTACTCTCCAACTCAGAACCCAATGCTGCCACCACCACCCCTTTCTGCAAAATACATTTTTCCTTCTCAGTATTAACTGCTGGAGAGAAACTACGAGACAATGCATCTGCTTTAATATTCGTTGTCACAGGGATATATGTTACGGAGAAATGAAACTGGGTAAAAAAATAGTGCCCAACTAGCTTGACGTGCATTCATACCTTTAGCAGCAACCAGAAATATCAGATTCTTATGATCAGTATAAACCTGTATCGGATGTCTAGCCCCCTCCAAAAAATGTCGCCAATGCTCAAACGCGAATTTAATGGCCAGTGATATGGAAATTTGGATTGGATAAATCTATCCCTGTGTGTGCTGTGGCCGTTCCCAATAAGACTGAGTATTTTGAGCGCTCAAGGAATGAGACTGCACACCATTGTGTCAGAAAAGCATTCCATCAATACTGATACTTTATTGTACATACATAGTTTTATAATTGCATATAGAAAGGAGTGGTTAGGGGTTGTTAGGGGTGGTTAGTTAATGACCATATTGTCTAGCTCCTCTGTCATTGGTTATCTAAGCATATATGGAATATTATGATTAAGGCACATATTGATGCTGATTAAGCAATTAAAATGTAGCTCTGCATCTAGGACGAAGTTGAGACATCTGATCAGCACTTAATACATCTGGCGTTGTTCCGCTTTTGAGATGGAAAACCCCATACAATCTGTCTGGCTTATATCAGTTTATGTCAGCCATTTTAAGCCATTGATTATAATGTATATATTAGCTGTGAGTATATGAGTATATATAATTATAGAGGAGTATACAAGCAACTGAGATCTACATGATATATATATATTTCTATCACAAGCCCCCCTTAGATATCACTTGCCCTATTCCTAGCCTCCTGTCCCAAAGTGCTGCAATTATTTTGTGCTGCCGGTGAACTGACACAAGCCTAATGCCTGTGCCTCACTCTGTACAGACTTTTCGCAAATGGGCGGTCAGGAGATCTGTCCCTAACGGGGGTTCGTTGCAATCAGTCTCTTAGTCAATAGCATGTGTAGTGTGCGGTGTGTATTCTTTATCAGGTAGGTCATCTATTCGGTCAGGCAGGGCATCCACAACATCATTCTGGCTTGGGTATCATCTTCTGGTAGGGGAGCTTTCTTGCAATGCAATGAGTAGATCCAAGTGGGTCTTCCCTCCAGTTTCACAGAGGTTGGTGTCATCAGCAGCACTTGAACAGGACCATCAAATCTGGGATCGAGTGGTGTTCTCCTTACAAACTTTTTCACCAACACCCAGTCTCCTGGCTTCAAGAAGTGCATACCGGACACTGAATCTGGATCTGGCAATGAAGAAAAAAACTCGAGAATGGATGTTAGCAAGTTTCCTGGTGAGTTCAATTACATAAGCAGACAAAGTACCATATTGCATAATCAGCTGCTGAGGGAAAGGATACCCCTAACCTGGGACTAGACCCAAACAAAATTTCATATGGTGACAGTTTTTCTGGGCCTCTGGGAGTGTGCCTAACACTTAGTAGTGTGATTGGGAGTGTGTAGGCCTAAGTCTGACCCTACTGCTGACCAGATCTCTCGTGTGAGATTTGCTGTGAATGTGGGTCCCTGGTCACTCTCTATCACTTCTGGGACCCCATAGCTGCATATCTCGTCTCTGAGAGTAGCTTCTTTGCAGTAGTCTTTGCTGATTGGTTCCTCACTGGGAAAGCTTCTGGCCATCCTGAGAACACGTCCACGACCACAAGGGCATATTCAAAACCTCCACTTGGTGGCATCTAGATGTGGTCTATCTGGATCCTCTGGAAGGGGGTACAGTGGTCTGGCAAGATGATGGGTGGGAACTTTCTCCATTCTTCCAGGGTTGCATTTGCCACAGGTCAGACAGCTGCTAGTGAACTTGGCTGTTAGGGTGGGGATCCCTGGAGTGAACCAGTAAGCACCAATCAGATCATTCATCTGTGTCTTTAATCTGTGTGTGGGCCCATGTGCCCACGATAGGGTACATGTTTCGGGGTAAACAGGGTTTGTAGTCCATTGAGTACACCCTTCCTTCTTCATGTGTTGCTCTCTTCCACATCCAGCATTCCTTCTTGTCCTTTGGGGCTTGCTCTTGCAGCTTTTTGAGCAGATCACAGGACGTCATTTGGTCAGGTTTCTTGTCTTCAGCCGTCCTGTAGTAGCCGTCCGGCTCTACGACCTCTCCCACTTCTCCATATTGTCTTCCATTGACGGCTTATTTGGCTGCCATATCTGTCATGTTGTTGCCTCGTGCCTCTACTGTGTTTAGTTTTCCATGCGCTTTGACTTTTAGTGCTGCCACCACTTTTGGAAGTTGAAGTACATTCAGCAGGGCCTTAATGGCTCCATGATGCTTCACGGTTGTTCTGCTTGCTGTGATGAAGTCCCTTGCAGCCCAGATGGGCCCAATGTCATGTGCTATGCCATGTGAGTACCTCGAATTGGTATACATTTTTGCAGTTTTGTCTTCTGCCATCTGGTAGGCCTTTGTCAGCGCTATCAGTTCTGCTTCCTGGGCTGACAGACTAGGCAGCAGACTTCTGGACCACAGGATCTCTTGATTGCTGGTCACTGCACATCCCGTGTGGAATCTTCCTTCATCATCTGCAAATCTGGAGCCATCCACATAGAGGATCAACTCTGGGTTGGTTAGTGGCTCTTCTGTCTCCTTGGGTAGTCCTGCTGTTTCCTGTTGCATGATGCTTGATCAGACTTTTTATCTGAGGGTCCATATCTGTATCCCCCTTGGGAGTGGGAATAGAGTCGACGGATTGAGGACTGTGCATCTGCAGTTGGTGACATTGTCGGGCAGGAGTAGAGAGCCCTGGAGGCGAAGATGCCTGGCGGTGGAGAGATGTTTTGGCTGGGTTTGGTTGAGGATTGCTGAGATGTCATGCGGAGCCAGGATTCCCAATGGTTTTTCCAATGTTGTCAGTAGTCCTGTCCAGGAGGACGTGTGCTGCAACTGCTGCTCTCTGCGGGAGGAAGAGGCTCCCCTTGCAACTGGATCCAGGCGAGCTGAAAAGTAGTCCAAAAGTCTCTGCTTTCCCCCTGAAGCTGCGTCAGGGCTCCAGTAGCAAGGCCTTCTTTTCTCATCAAGTAGAGACGGAATGGGTTCTCGTAGTCAGATAGGCCTAGTGCTGGCGCTGAGGCTACAGAGCCTTTTAACTTCTTGAACGAGCTGAAGGCTGCATCTGTCAGGAGGAATGGGGTCACGCTGATGTATTCACACAGAGGCTGCATTAGGACTGAGGCATCAGGGATCCAGGCTCTGCAATACGAAACTAGACCAAGGAAGGCCTGTAGCACCTTTTGAGTTGTTGGAGGAACCATCTTCTCCACTGTGGTCTTCCGGTCATCTTGTCAGGCGTTTTGCCTGGTGAGCAATACAGTGCCTCTGGAACGTAACTCGCTTCAGACACCACTGGACTTTTGTTCTTTGAGACTTTGCAATGCTGCTCCGCCAGGTTGAGTAGGAGATACAAGAAATAGGCTTTACACGTGTCAAAGCCAACTGCACAAAGGAGTAAATTGTCCACGTATTGTAGCAGGGTTACTTCTGCATGTTCTGTGACCCAGTTGGTGAGGATTGTGGACATTGCTTTGGTGAACTATGAAGGGCTGTTCTTGGCCCACTGTGGCATCACTGTCCACGTGTGGTGTCCCCCCTGGTGCGTTAAGGCAAACAGGTACTGGTCATCCGGGTGAAGGGGAACAATGAAGAAAACATTAGCCAGGTCAGTCACTGTGAACACTTTTGCTGTGTCAGGCACATTTGAGAGCAGCATTTGTGCGGATTCGGCATAATTGCAGTTTCAAACACCGTGGCGTCATTCACAGCTCTCAGGTCATGTACCATTCTGAACTTGGCTGGCTCTCCTTTTACAGTCTTTTTCTTGACGGGGAAAAGCGGGGTATTGCAAGGTGATGTGCAAGGAACAATGATTCCTATTTCCAGGTAGACCTTCAGTTGGTCAGAGGCAGCTTGACTCTAGGCCTGGCCTGGGCCTTATGAGGGTGCGGGTACCTGGCTTGAGTGACACCCGTACTGAGGCAACTTGAGGCTTTTCTCACGTCCTGGCGTCCCTTAGACCATAGCCTTTCTGGTACTACGTCCAATACCTCCTTGAGTAGGCCTCATCGGTTGTTTAATGTTCTTGTAGGGCCGCCAGCATGACTCTTTTTGGGTCAGGGATGAAGAAAGTGTCACTGTCCCATCTTCCTGGAACACTGTGGTTGCCTTCAGCTTCTGCAGTAGGTTCACTCCCAGCAGGTTGAGTGGAAGGTCCTTGACACCACAAACTGGGACAGGATAGATTTAATAGAGTGTCCTGGCTGAGTGCACATGCTCAGTGACTTTGTAAGCTGAGAATGTCTGACTTGACCATCAATGCCCATGCGAGGCACAGAGGATTCTGATAGGCAGGTGGGATCACACTTCTGCCTGCACCACGTTGGATCTGACAACGCCATCCACTTTAAGGGTAATTTGAGGTATTGGTCCTGCAGATGAAGTTTTACATGTCAGGAGCGTAGTGTCTTGCGGACCTGGCTTGCTTGCCTCTGTCCTATGGATTGGGTACTTCACTGCTTTCTGCACTTCTTCCTTGACCTGTTTCTCTGGACCAACTCTTGGGTTGCATGGGTCCAGTCTCTTCGGGGGCGTGGGTGCTTTGCACTGGTTCTGGAAATGGCCAAACTTGCCACAGATGTAACGCTTGACACTTCTTCTGTCTTCGTAGGGTGGTTGCGTCAGTGGTGAGGCCCGGGGGTGTCATGAGACCGGCGGCTGCATACAACCCAAGGTCTTGGGGCATTACAGGGGCTGCGGCTGCATCTGCCATCACTTCTTCTCCCTGTTCTGACAAAGCTTCTCCCCTTTGCTAACCTTATTGAGGTCGGTGTCTCCTCTCCGGAGTCTGCAGCGGTTCTTCCAGTGTGTCGCTCGGAACTTTGCAGCGTCTTCACCTCTGGCTCCCCTTCTGGTGTTCTCAGCAGCACGGCACCCAGTTCCTTCTTCGCGCTCTTTGTAGTGCTATAATGGGGGGTAGTTTTGGCGACAATTGGCAATAAACAGTCTCCTAGGCGCACATAAACCATTTTGCTGGGTCAGTCCACTGCCATTGACCTGTTCTCAGGCCTAGCCACTATCAGTGGTTTCCTGATTGACAGTCTCAGTCCATGCACAAAGGCCTGTGCCAACATTTGCCTGTGTATCTGGTCATGAATGGTGAAACCCAAGTCTTGAAAAACTAGCATTACTCTGCCATGAAACTTCTTTACAGACTCTGTCTTGTCTTGGATCATGTCATGTAAGCTGAGGGCTTGTCCTGCCAATCTGCCTTTGGCCCACTCTCTGAGCTGTTCAATTAGCTGTGGCCCTGACTCCCAATCGTGTACATCTAATTCTGCTGGAAATTTGAATTGTTCCTTCATGATTGGCCAGAGTGCATCACCTGCTTCTATTTCCATTTATGGCCCAGAGATCATTCCAGGTGGCTGCATGTGTTCGCTGGTTCTGATACATTCTTTGATAAAATGGCATGGGATCCATCCCTGGGTCTGGAAGATTGTCATCTGACTTGAAGTGCAGTGCATATAGTGTCATGGTGGTGCCTCTATCTGCCCCTGCATTCTTGGTGCCTGTGGGTTTCTTTTCCTAGTACTGGACAGCATGTATGATGTTCCCTCTTCATCAGAGGAATAGTTGTGATAGCGTGTACTGGGCCATACACTGGCTGATATTGGACTTAGAAGTTGCCTTTTTGTGTGAGGATGTCTCCCCTTTGCTGAAGCTGTGATGGATTAGGCTTATAGTTCTATGTTGGTGTGAATGTAGGCAGCTCTGACCGGTGCTTAAATTGTACATTATCAGCAGATGTAGATGATGATGTCAGTACTCCCCCTCTGCACCCAGGGCTGAGCTGTCTGCTATGTCTGGGGGCTGCTCACTGCATTGTGTGTAGGGGGATTTTCACCTTCTTTCCCCGATATCACAACTGGCAATGTCTGGATTGTGCCAGGGACATAGAAGGGGAACCTTGTGTTGTAAGCACCACATTGTTTGAATTGGGCGTTAGCCCAGCCGGCAACGAAGAGGAAGAAAGATGAAGAAGAAGGAGGAGAGTTTGATGAGTGAGAAAAAGGAATAGAAGGAGGAGAGAGAGAATGTGGAGATGAGTGAAGAAGGAGGAAAGAGGTGCGGAGAAGGAGAATGAGGAGATAGAGACAGAAAAGTGTGGTGAAGAGAAAGGGGAGAATCAGGGTGTGTGAAGGAGATGAAGAGAGAGAGAGTGAGGAGAAGAGGGAGGAGAGATTAGTGTGGAGAAGGAAGAGAAGGAGGAGATAGGTGTGGTGGGGGAGTGGAGAAGGAGAGAGAGAGAGATTGAGGAGAAGATGGAAGGTGTGGAGGAGAGAGATAGAGAGAGGGAGAGAGAGAAGAGAAAAGTGTGGAGAAAGAGGAGAGGAAAGGAGAGTGAGAGAGAAGAATGAGGAGAGAAAGAGTGACAGAGAAAAAGTAGGATAGAGAAGAATGAGAACAATAGAGAAGAGCAATGATGCCTTCTCCCTGTAGGGAGGGATGGGGCGCGCCACATACTGTGCAAAAACTCCCTATACCATGTATTTTGCTGAGAGCAGACTGCGCAGATCCAATATCTCTTGTCTTATACACACAAAAAATCACTTTCTAGTTTGCTCACATATCTTTCTGTACCACCTAAATGATGTAAGCTCTTCTGCTACTTCATACCATGTATTAGTATTCAGTAGGGTTGAGAGACTTTGACTTTTTTAGGGCCGAGTCGGGTTTCGCGGAACCCGACTATCTCAAAAGTCGGGTCGAGTGAAATTGGCCGATTATCTCGTAATGTCGGGATCGGCCAAAACACGAAACCCAATGCAAGTCAATGGGGCAGCATAGTCGTCAGTGAGTGGGGGCCAGGAAAACACCTAGAGTGCCTATTTTAATGGCAAAAACATCCATTCTTGTTAATGAAGCTTGTCAATCTTAATTTCCCTTATAATAATAGTTAGGCATTTGAAATTGGGGGTCATTTGGCTAAAGTTATTGGGGGTAGGGCTGGTTCAAGTATTTTGTGGGCCCAGGAAATCTGGACCACGTCACGACAGTGGCGCAGGGAGAGGTAAGTATTTCAACTTTGCAAGTGCTGTGATCCTGAGCAAGCAGGGGGGGCCCACTCTTTGGCATTGACACTGGCACAGGGCCCCTCAAAGTACGGCGGTGTGTTTGCACGGCGGGGGCGCCTCCCACCGGCAGCGACACTTTTGCGTACTATGAGGGGCCCTGTGCCAGTGACGTCGCCAACGAGTATGCCCCCCCCACCTGATGAAGGAACCTGCACTTTTATCTGCACCTTCCTCTTTGTCCCCGTGTAAGGTGGTATAGCATGCAGGAAGGGGAACCTTACTTTCAACAGGGTCAGATTCTGGCTGTGTAGAGTGCAAGGGGAATGTAGTGGTCTGGGTCAATGTACCAGCAGACTCATCTAGCAGTGGCTGGGCAATGGGCAGGATGAGTAGGAAACACAGACATAGGGCGGAAGAATAAAGTAGGCTAAATGCAGTTCAAAATTGGTAACAGGACTAAACAGGCGGCATTGCTTTGTTCAGTGGAGGAGCAAACCCAGGAGCAGCAGACACCGTTTTAAGGGCCCAACCACACTAGTAGGCCAAATGCAGTTTAATATCTGCTACTATAGGCCGAAAGCCTAAAGACTGAAGCTCAGCTTTATACAGTGGAGGACAACACCAGGGAGCGGCACACACCGTTAGTAGGGCCCAACCAAAGTTGAAGGCCAAATGCAGTTTAATATCTGCTACTATAGGCCGAAAGCCTAAAGACTGAAGCTCAGCTTTATACAGTGGAGGACAACACCAGGAGGCGGCACACACCGTTAGTAGGCCCCAACCAAAGTAGTAGGCCAACTGCAATGTGACATTAAAAAATACTTAATGAGAGCTTGAAGGTTGAAGTTCAGACAAGGAAACCTGGAGGAGAACACCAAGGAGGAGGAGAACACCAAGGAGCGGCAGACACAGTTACTAGGCCCCAACCAATGTAGTAGGGCAACTGCAGTGTGACATTAAAAAATACTTAATGAGAGCCTGAAGGTTGAAGCTCAGACAAGGAAACCTGGAGGAGAACACCAAGGAGGAGGAGAACACCAAGGAGCGGCAGACACCGTTACTAGGACCCAACCAAAGTAGTAGGCCAACTGCAGTGTGACATTAAAAAATACTTAATGAGAGCCTGAAGGTTGAAGCTCAGACAAGGAAACCTGGAGGAGAACACCAAGGAGGAGGAGAACACCAAGGAGTGGCAGACACCGTTACTAGGCCCCAACTAAAGTAGTAGGCCAACTGCAATGTGACATTAAAAAATACTTAATGAGAGCCTGAAGGTTGAAGCTCAGACAAGGAAACCTGGAGGAGAACACCAAGGAGGAGGAGAACACCAAGGAGTGGCAGACACCATTACTAGGACCCAACCAAAGTAGTAGGGCAACTGCTGTCTTATATAAACAACTACTTAATAAGAGCCTGAAGGTTGAAGTTCAGCTTTTTCAGTGGAGGACAGCGTGATTGAGTGGCGCCGCAGACAGACAAAGGTAGTATGTGTTAACTTAAAAAGTTGGCTCTATGCATTTTTAAATTAGTTTCAGGGGTACACAGGCAGCATTGGTGTGGTCAGCGGAGGACAATTGGAAGGAGGGACCGCAGACAGACTTCCTAGGCCTAAAATAATAAAATAGGCTCTATGCAGCTTCCATTAGGTGGCAGGGGTACACAGGCAGCATTGGTGTGGTCAACGTAGGACAATTGGAAGGAGGGACCGCAGACAGAATTCTTAGGCCTAAAATAATAAAATAGGCTCTATGCAGCTTCCATTAGGTGGCAGGGGTACACAGGCAGCATTGGTGTGGTCAGTGGAGGACAATTGGAAGGAGGGACCGCACACAGACTTCCTAGGCCTAAAATAATAAAATAGGCTCTATGCAGCTTCCATTAGGTGGCAGGGGTACACAGGCAGCATTGGTGTGGTCAGTGGAGGACAATTGGAAGGAGGGACCGCACACAGATTTCCTAGGCCTAAAATAATAAAATAGGCTCTATGCAGCTTCCATTAGGTGGCAGGGGTACACAGGCAGCATTGGTGTGATCAACGTAGGACAATTGGAAGGAGGGACCGCAGACAGAATTCCTAGGCCTAAAATAATAAAATAGGCTCTATGCAGCTTCCATTAGGTGGCAGGTAGGGTTGAGCGACTTTTATTTTTATAGGATCGGGTCGGGTTTCATGAAACCCGACTTTCTCAAAAGTCGGGTCGAGTGAAATCGGCCGATCCTATAAAAAAGTCGGGGTCGGGGTCGGCCGAAACACAAAACCCAATGCAGTGCAATGGGATACTATGGTACTCTCCTTCAGGCCCTGGGATCCATATTAATGTGTAAAATAAAGAATCAAAATAAAAAAATATTGATATACTCACCCTCGGATGCGCCCTGGTACTAACCGGCAGGCTTCCTTCCTAAGAATGAGCGCATGAGTGACCTGCGGTGACGTCGCGGCTTGTGATTGGTCGCGAGCGGTCACATGGACAAGCCGCGACGTCATCTAAGGTCCTTCACGCGCTCATTCTTAGGAAGGAAGGCTGTCGGAAAGAAGCAGGGCGCGTCCGAGGGTGAGTATATTCCTATTAGGTATATACTCACCCTCGGACGCGCCCTGCTTCTTTCCGGCAGCCTTCCTTCCTAAGAATGAGCGGGTGAAGGACCTTAGATGACATCGCGGCTTGTCCATGTGACTGCTGGCGACCAATCACAAGCCGCGACGTCACCGCAGGTCATTCATGCGCTCATTCTTAGGAAGGAAGCCTGCCGGTTAGTACCAGGGCGCGTCCGAGGGTGAGTATATCAATATTTTTTATTTTGATTCTTTATTTTACACTTAAATATGGATTCCGATACCGATTCCCGATATCGCAAACATATCGGAACTCGGTATCGGAATTCCGATACCAGATTCAGAAGATCGCCGACCTCATGGCCGACCCCACACAGGGGTCGGGTCAGGTTTCATGAAACCCGACTTTGCCAAAAGTTGGCGACTTCTGAAAATGGCCGACCCGTTTCGCTCAACCCTAGTGGCAGGGGTACACAGGCAGCAGTGGTGTGGTCAGTGGAGGACAATTGGAAGGAGGGACCGCACACAGACTTCCTAGGCCAAAAATAATAAAATAGGCTCTATGCAGCTTCCATTAGGTGGCAGGGGTACACAGGCAGCATTGGTGTAGTCAGTGGAGGACAATTGGAAGGAGGGACCACACACAGACTTCCTAGGCCTAAAATAATAAAATAGGCTCTATGCAGCTTCCATTAGGTGGCAGGGGTACACAGGCAGCATTGGTGTGGTCAACGTAGGACAATTGGAAGGAGGGACAGCAGACAGAATTCCTAGGCCTAAAATAATAAAATAGGCTCTATGCAGCTTCCATTAGGTGGCAGGGGTACACAGGCAGCATTGGTGTGGTCAGCGGAGGACAATTGGAAGGAGTGTCTGACACAATAAGTACTCCGAGTCCCAAAACCTAAATTGATGTTAATGTATCCCAAACAAAAACAAAAACAAACAAAAAAAAAGGGTGGCATACTTAGGTAAAGGGGTGTGCTCCTATGCTGACTTTCAGACATTGTAATTTGGCGCAAAGTATTTACTGGTGTAAATGTAGGACGGGGCCTCTGACTATTTTAACTAGCATCATACATGTCAACAAATTGTTATTGTCTGTGCCAGGCATGGAAGGATTTCAGCGCATAGACTAAACAGTGGTGGAGCAGCGACAGATAATTTTGCAAGTGGTAGAGCACTGTTTGACCTTGGGGGGGGACACTCTCTCCTGGCCAGCGGTACAAGCCCAGGGCTCCTCATGTTACAACGGTGTGTCTGACATTGGGTGCGCGCCACCACCGCCAGAGACACTTCATTGTACTATGAGGGACCCAGTGCAAGTGCCGTCGACCAAAAGTGGGCACACCCACCTCTTGAAACAAACG
The DNA here is from genome assembly GCF_051348905.1 of Ranitomeya variabilis. Lineage (NCBI taxonomy): Eukaryota > Metazoa > Chordata > Amphibia > Anura > Dendrobatidae > Ranitomeya > Ranitomeya variabilis. The sequence goes on from NC_135232.1 coordinate 1,143,121,141, forward strand.
GCACTCTGACGGGTGCTTGTGACAAGTGGCGAGACCACGGCCCCGTGGGGGGAGTTAGGCCATTTAGGGAGGTGTAAACATGTCGTATGCTGGACAAACAGCAGCTGCAAATTAAGAGATTGGAACAGTCAGTAACACCAGTCCCAAAGCAAGACCTTTTTACAGGAAAGCTAGGTGTCAGCCGGGAAAGGTGGGGCAAAATAATTTGAAATCCATGAGTGGTTCATTTTAATGAAGGTAAGATCATCAACATTTTGGGTAGCCAGACGAGTCCTTTTTTTGGTTAATATTGAACCAGCAGCACTGAATACTCTTTCTGATAGCACACTAGCTGCTGGGCAAGCAAGCTCCTGCAATGCATATTCAGCCAATTCAGGCCAGGTGTCTAATTTGGATGCCCAGTAATCAAAGGGGAATTACGGTTGAGGGAGAACATTGGTAATGGAGGAAAAATAGTTAGTAACCATACTGGACAAATGTTGTCTCCTGTCACTTTGAATGGATGCTGCTGTACCTGTCGTGTCTGCGGTCATTGCGAAATCACTCCACAACCTGGTCAGAAAACCCCTCTGTCCTATGCCACTTCTGATCTGTGCACCTCTAACACCTCTGCCATGTTGCCCCCTGCAGCTCGTGTGAGAACCATCACCGGCGCTGTGTGCTGGGAATGCCTGAATCAAACGGTCTACAAGAGTAGCTTGTTGGGTTGCCAATATCTGTTCGAGGTTCTCATGTGACATGATATTTTGCAATTTGCCTTTATAGCAAGGATCAAGGAGGCAGGCCAACCAGTAATCGTCATCTGTCATCATTTTTATAATGCGTGGGTCCCTTTTGAGGATACGCAAGGCATAATCCGCCATGTGGGCCAATGTTCCAGTTGTCAAGTCAGTGCATATGCTGGGTTGAGGAGCACTTTCTGGCAAATCAACGTCACTTGTCTCCCTCAAAAACCCTGAACCCGGCCTTGCACCGCCAGCAGTTTCTATTGCCCCCTGAGAAGCTTCCTCATCCAAAAAATAGTCATCCCCATCATCCTCCTCATCCTCCTCCTCTTCGCCCGCCACCTCGTCCTGTAGACTTCCCTGAGCAGACAATGGCTGACTGTCATCAAGGCTTCCCTCGTCCTCGGCTGCAGACGCATGTTCCTTTATCAAAAATAAAAATTTGGAAGTCAGGCCGCACCCTAAATTAATAACGTCTCTATGGACAACAGGGTGCCCGTCCACACCAGGGGATCCATCCCAGTATAAAGTCCAAATGCAAAAGAAGAAACGGACAGCACCACAGCAATTGTGACAGAACAGCTTACGTGTTTATTCTGCCATCTGCAACGTTTCGGTCCTGAGACCTTTATCAAGCATAGTGAAAAGACCATATAACCACCATTATATACCATCTGACCCAACCCATCAATTAACTAGTAACCAATGGGGTAGCCATGTGCAATTAGAAAAAACGACATTAAATATAACAAACATATACACAGTAAAAAACAATAACCAATAACCAGCCCTCTATATATACTAACTACTAACATAGTTCAACTTACTCTGATCGTTCTCTACTATTGAATTGCGCCCATAAATCCACATAAACATCCCCAGAGTCCATGGTGTAAACAACACCAATCGCACCAATCAACGCATAGCATCAGTGATTGCCATAGCAGCATGGGCGTGTTCATAGCGGTAACAGTCCAATCAATTCTCCAGCTCTCGCATCATGTGACCGCCACCTCCCCAGCATGCAATGTTCAGCAGTCCACCAATCCAAGGAGTGATTTCTCGACGTGTCATCTCCAATGATTACGCCCTCTCATGTCCATCACTGTGCGCACGTCATCGGCTTACAGGAGTCTTATGCGCATGTCACAGATCCGAAATTACAACACCACACCAGGATCAAAGGTGCGCATGACAGGAACGTTCATCGCCGCACACATGTCCATGACATCATCGGTTTGCAGGAGTCTTGTGCGCATGTCGCAGATCCGATATAACAGCAGCACAAAGAAAACAAAAACAAATCTGCCATAGGTGTGCATGACAGGAGCGCTCTCTCAGCATTCCTTCTCTCCAAGTCGCATTGGTGCGCAAAGAGCAGTCTGACCATATAAATAAAAAACTCCCAATTGTATTCTTTCATTCCAGGTCCATATTGTGCAGCAAAACCAATCGGGCATTAATTCCCAGCCAGTCTCCCATGCTGGTACTTGCCCAGCCTCAAGCTGCTTAGCATTTGCGATCTGACGAGGGAAGGCACATTCAGCTTAGAGTGGCCATGAGAGTTAATCAACTCCTGCACACATATATCAAATTCAGGCTCACCAACATGGACCTGAAATAAAAGACAGCAGATGAAAAGGAAACAACCATCCTGAAATATTACCATTACAACAATGTCGATATTCATGGAAGGGACGGTATATATAGAAGGATCAGGGACACACTTATACCAACAGTAGTGAAACATAGTAGCAGCATACTCTACTTATGGCTATCACAAAAAATTTTTTTTAGAGATAATTCTTATACATTTATGTATACACCATCCAAATGAAGAGGAATGTTATTACTACCACCCTTATTGCAATAGCAATATAAGATGGTACATAAAAGGTTAAAAACAAAATTATACCAATGAGGAACTACAGTGAACTACATACTGCTACAAGAGACAACTTTGTGGATAATCAATATTTAGACCCCTGGGATAAAGGGTGTCGAGCTCATATATCCATTTTAGCTCTTTTTTCTTAAGGAAAGAGACACGATCACCACCCCGTCTTAATATAGGTACATCATCAATAACGCAATATCTGAGTTGAGTGACCGAATGTCCCATTTCATGAAAATGCCTAGGAACTGGAAGGTCAACGAGCTTTGTTCTTATAGTACTTTTATGTTTTGAGATCCTCGCTTTAACTTCCATCGTGGTCTCCCCTACATAGTAGAGACCACAGGGGCAGCTCAGGATATAGACCACAAAACTACTTTTGCACTTATAGCGTTTCCGTATCATATATTCTTTCCCCGTATGGGGATGACAAAACACTGCCCCTTTAATCAGGTTATTACAGCACGCACATCCGAGACAGGGAATATTACCCAGGCTCGGACGGCTCAAAGTAGTTTGTAGGTCCCTCCTTGATCTGCCAACATCCGATGTAACAAACTCATCCTTCAGATTTTTATTCCTCCTATATGAGAATAATGGGGGCAGCTGAAATTCACTCACACTAGTGTGCCCCCTTGCTAATACTGACCAATGTCTCCGAATTATATCCAAAATCAAACCACTCGAACCATTGTATGTTGTCACAAATGGTATCCTCTTTTTAACCTCAGTAGCCACTCTAGGAGTCAGGAGTCAGGAGTTCGGTTCTATTTTTAGCGAGTGCTTTTATTTTGAATTTATTTACATCCCTCTCAGGGTATCCTCTCATGAGAAATTTTTGGCACATTTCACTAAGCCTCATATCTACAATAGAGTCGCTTGAGACAATCCTCCTGACTCTCAGAAGCTGGCTCCAAGGAAGAGATTCTACCATTTTTCGTGGGTGCTCACTAGAGAAATGTAGGATATTGTTTCTGTCTGTTTGACAAACAAATCAGTTTGTAGAAATCCATCATTCTTATAGACACATGTATCCAAAAATTGCATTTTGGTCTGAGAGCACTCCATGGTGAACCCCAACCCAGGGTAGATGTTATTCAAAAATGAATGGAATTGTGTCAACTCACCATAGTCACCGTCCCAAATCAAGAAGATGTCATCAATATAGCGCCGCCAGCCCCTAACATGACCCCAGTATGGTGAAGTGTACACGTGTTCGCCCTCCGGGACAGCCATGTAGATGTTAGCGTAAGTGGGGGCCACGTTGGACCCCATGGCTGTCCCGCAGCACTGCAGGAAGTAGTCATCACCGAAGAGGAAAAAATTCCTCCCCAGGATGAACTCCAGCAGCTCCAGGGCGAATCGTGCACACTCAGGAGCCATGTCGGAGCCGGACAGCACCACACCGACAGCAGACAACACCCTGACGTGCTCAATGGACGTGTACAAGGATGTAACATCAAATGACACCAGCCAAGTGGACTCCTCGACCCGCACACCCTCCAAGGACCCAATAAAATCACTCGTATCCTTTACATAGGATGGTGCGGCAACCGCAAATTTCCTCAATAGATGATTCAAAAAGATTGCTACTTTACCACAGAGAGACCCCCTGCCCGACACAATCGGACGGCCAGGGAGTTTCTGAAGGTCCTTATGGATCTTTGGCAGGATGTACAGGACGGGAACCACCGGATACTCAACCACCAGATATTTGGCCAATTTATCATCAATTAAGCCGCTATTTAGTGCTTCCTCGATTAACAAGTCTAGTTCCAATTTGAACCTCTGGGTTGGGTGCACCAGCAGCCTCTCATAGACCTCTGTATCAGAGAGTTGTGACCTTATCTCATCCATATATTGAGCAGTATCCATCACCACCAAGGCACCGCCCTTGTCGGCCGCCTTGATGGTGATGGACTTGTTGTTCTTCAAGTTACCAATCTCTTTTCGCTCAGCATATGTCAGATTTGAATTTAATCTCCTCCTCTCACATTACAATCTAGCTATATCTGTTTTTACCAATTTACAAAACGTCTCCACAACCGGATCCTGTACTGGAGGCACAAAATCACTTTTATTGTGGAGACCAAACATGTCTAGAGAGAGGTGTGTATGGGGAGTCAAGGCCACAGACCCCTCTTTTCCTGAAAAGAATACAGCCAATTTCAAACATCTGAAAAAAAGATACAGGTCATTGTCGATATTAAACCAATTCGCCCCACTAGTGGGGCAAAAAGAGAGACCTTTAGAGAGCACCTTAACCTGTGAATCTGAGAGGGTTAGTGAGGAAATATTTACCACCAGGGAAGGACTTGTACTTATTTCTTCCTCCCTTTGGATCTCGTCACCAAGCCTTGATTCTATCTTCCTATGTTTCCTGCCACCCCTGTGGCCACTCCGTCTCCTGGGGATATCACCGTCTCCTTGGATAAAAAACGAGTCGTACTTGCCACACCGCCCTCATCTGTGGAGTCAGATTCACCACCTGTAAAACCAAAAGCCGCTTGCGCATTTGACCCTCTCCGGGGTCTCCTTGTTCTCTTAGAGGCACCTCTAGGGCGTCCAGGCCCAGATAATGGTTTATTGTGCATGGAGTTCTTAAATTGCCAACCATATATTCTATTGTTATTATAATCGTCCAGATCCCTGAACCATTTAGACCTTTTGGTCTCCTACAGTCCAGTTCTGAATCTAGACAGATTTTCTTCCAATTTAGAGTTGATGTGGCCCAACTCATCCGTTGAGGTAATGGCCAGGATGGCACTCTTCGTTTCATCCTGTTTAATTTTTAAGCCTTCAATTTCCTTCCTCAGGAACTCTATATTTAGAAGCATAATATCAAAGGCATACTTGTTACTAATTGCTTCAAATTTAGCACAAAACTGTGTGTTATTAGGTAACAGGGTAGGTCTTAAACTAGGCCTTAACCCCCTAGGGATTCTCTTGGCCTTAAAGTACTCCACCAGTGTTCCAGCATGTAGCTCCAATGAAATAATTCTTCTCCTTTCCGTTTCCCATCTCATTTTCAACATTTCAATGGATGGCTGTTTCAGATATGAATTATCAACTTCAGCATTCGATATAATTCTTGCAGCATCCTCATCAGTATGTGAGAGGAGGAGATTAAATTCAAATCTGACATATGCTGAGCGAAAAGAGATTGGTATCTTGAAGAACAACAAGTCCATCACCATCAAGGCAGCCGACAAGGGCGGTGCCTTGGTGGTGATGGATACTGCTCAATATATGGATGAGATAAGGTATCAACTCTCTGATACAGAGGTCTATGAGAGGCTGCTGGTGAACCCAACCCAGAGGTTCAAATTGGAACTAGACTTGTTAATCGAGGAAGCGCTAAATAGCGGCTTAATTGATGATAAATTGGCCAAATATCTGGTGGTTCAGTATCCGGTGGTTCCCGTCCTGTACACCCTGCCGAAGATCAATAAGGACCTTCAGAAACCCCCTGGCCGTCCGATTGTGTCGGGCAGGGGGTCTCTCTGTGGTAAAGTAGCAATCTTTTTGGATCATCTATTGAGGAAATTTGCGGTTGCCGCACCATCCTATGTAAAGGATACGAGTGATTTTATTGGGTCCTTGGAGGGTGTGCGGGTCGAGGAGTCCACTTGGCTGGTGTCATTTGATGTTACATCCTTGTACACGTCCATTGAGCACGTCAGGGGGTTGTCTGCTGTCGGTGTGGTGCTGTCCGGCTCCGACATGGCTCCTGAGTGTGCACGATTCGCCCTGGAGCTGCTGGAGTTCATCCTGGGGAGGAATTTTTTCCTCTTTGGTGATGACTACTTCCTGCTGCGCCCCTGGACAGCCATGGGGTTCAACGTGGCCCCCACTTACGCTAACATCTACATGGCTGTCCTGGAGGGCGAACACGTGTACACTTCACCATACTGGGGTCATGTTAGGGGCTGGGGGCGCTACATTGACGACATCTTCTTGATTTGGGACGGTGACTATGGTGAGTTGACACAATTCCATTCATTTTTGAATAACATCTACCCTGGGTTGGGGTTCACCATGGAGTGCTCTCAGACCAAAATGCAATTTTTGGATACATGTGTCTATAAGAATGATGGATTTCTACAAACTGATTTGTTTGTCAAACAGACAGACAGAAACAATATCCTACATTTCTCTAGTGAGCACCCACAAAAAATGGTAGAATCTCTTCCTTGGAGCCAGATTCTGAGAGTCAGGAGGATTGTCTCAAGCGACTCTATTGTAGATATGAGGCTTAATGAAATGTGCCAAAAATTTCTCATGAGAGGATACCCTGAGAGGGATGTAAATAAATTCAAAATAAAAGCACTCGCTAAAAATAGAGCCGAACTCCTGACTCCTAGAGTGGCTACTGAGGTTAAAAAGAGGATACCATTTGTGACAACATACAATGGTTCGAGTAATTTGATTTCGGATATAATTCAGAGACATTGGTCAGTATTAGCAAGGGGGCACACTAGTGTGAGTGAATTTCAGCTGCCCCCATTATTCTCGTATAGGAGGAATAAAAATCTGAAGGATGAGTTGGTTACATCGGATGTTGGCAGCTCAAGGAGGGACCTACAAACTACTTTGAGCCGTCCGAGCCTGGGTAATTTTCCCTGTCTCGGATGTGCGTGCTGTAATAACCTGATTAAAGGGGCAGTGTTTTGTCATCCCCACACGGGGAAAGAATATATGATACGGAAACGCTATACGTGCAAAAGTAGTTTTGTGGTCTATATCCTGAGCTGCCCCTGTGGTCTCTACTATGTAGGGGAGACCACGATGGAAGTTAAAATGAGGATCTCAAAACATAAAAGTACTATAAGAACAAAGCTCGTTGACCTTCCAGTTCCTAGGCATTTTCATGAAATGGGACATTCGGTCACTCAACTCAGATATCGCGTTATTGATGATGTACCTATATTAAGACGGGGTGGTGATCGTGTCTCTTTCCTTAAGAAAAAAGAGCTAAAATGGATATATGAGCTCGACACCCTTTATCCCAGGGGTCTAAATATTGATTATCCACAAAGTTGTCTCTTGTAGCAGTATATAGTTCACTGTAGTTCCTCATTGGTATAATTTTGTTTTTAACCTTACCATCTTATGTTGCTATTGCAATAAGGGTGGTAGTGATAACAGTCCTCTTCATTTGGATGGTGTATACTATAAGTGTACAAGAATTATCTCTAAAAAATTTTTTTTGTGATAGCCATAAGTAGAGTATGCTGCTACTATGTTTCGCTACTGTTGGTATAAGTGTGTCCCTGATCCTTCTATATATACCGTCCCTTCCATGAATATGGACATTGTTATAATGGTAATATTTCAGGATGGTTGTTTCCTTTTCATCTGCTGTCTTTTATTTCAGGTCCATGTTGGTGAGCCTGAATTTGATATATGTGTGCAGGAGTTGATTAACTCTCATGGCCACTCTAAGCTGAATGTGCCTGCCCTCGTCAGATCGCAAATGCTAAGCAGCTTGAGGCTGGGCGAGTACCAGCATGGGAGACTGGCTGGGAATTGATACCCGATTGGTTTTGCTGCACAATATGGACCTGGAATGAAAGAATACAATTGGGAGTTTTTTATTTATATGGATTGGTCAGACTGCTCTTTGCGCACCAATGCGACTTGGAGAGAAGGAATGCTGAGAGAGCGCTCCTGTCATGCACACCTATGGCAGATTTATTTTTGTTTTCTTTGTGCTGCTATTATATTGGATCTGCAACATGCGCACAAGACTCCTGCAAACCGATGATGTCATGGACATGTGTGCGGCGATGAACGTTCCTGTCCTGCGCACCTTTGATCCTGGTGTGGTGTTGTGGTTTCGGATCTGTGACATGCGCATAAGACTCCTGTAAGCCGATGACGTGAGCACAGTGATGGACATGAGTGGGCGTACTCATTGGAGATGACACGTCGAGAAATCACTCCTTGGATTGGTGGACTGCTGAACATTGCATGCTGGGGAGGTGGCGGTCACATGATGCGAGAGCTGGAGAATTGATTGGACTGTTACCGCTATGAACACGCCCATGCTGCTATGGCAATCACTGATGCTATGCTTTGATTGGTGCGATTGGTGTTGTTTACACCATGGACTCTGGGGATGTTTATGTGGATTTATGGGCGCAATTCAATAGTAGAGAACGATCAGAGTAAGTTGAACTATGTTAGTAGTTAGTATATATAGAGGGCTGGTTATTGGTTATTGTTTTTTACTGTGTATATGTTTGTTATATTTAATGTCGTTTTTTCTAATTGCACATGGCTACCCCATTGGTTACTAGTTATTTGATGGGTTGGGTCAGATGGTATATAATGGTGGTTATATGGTCTTTTCACTATGCTTGATAAAGGTCTCAGGACCGAAACGTTGCAGATGGCAGAATAAACAAGTAAGCTGTTCTGTCACAATTGCTGTGGTGCTGTCCGTTTCTTCTTTTGCATTTGGACTTTATACTGGGATGGATCCCCTGGTGTGGACGGGCACCCTGTTGTCCATAGAGACGTTATTAATTTAGGGTGCGGCCTGACTTCCAATTTTTTATTTTTGGTGTTGTTTGGCTCCGGTTTTGGCCTGCACTCTTATTTTTCTAACATGGATATATGTGCTGGTATAAGCAATGGTGAACCAGCTTCTGCCTGTTTTTATTATACTGATGAGGATGCTGCAAGAATTATATCGAATGCTGAAGTTAATAATTCATATCGGAAACAGCCATCCATTGAAATGTTGAAAATGAGATGGGAAACGGAAAGGAGAAGAATTATTTCATTGGAGCTACATGCTGGAACACTGGTGGAGTACCTTAAGGCCAAGAGAATCCCTAGGGGGTTAAGGCCTAGTTTAAGACCTACCCTGTTACCTAATAACACACAGTTTTGTGCTAAATTTGAAGCAATTATTAACAAGTATGCCTTTGATATTATGCTTCTAAATATAGAGTTCCTGAGGAAGGAAATTGAAGGCTTAAAAATTAAACAGGATGAAACGAAGAGTGCCATCCTGGCCATTACCTCAACGGATGAGTTGGGCCACATCAACTCTAAATTGGAAGAAAATCTGTCTAGATTCAGAACTGAACTGGAGGAGACCAAAAGGTCTAAATGGTTCAGGGATCTGGACGATTATAATAACAATAGAACATATGGTTGGCAATTTAAGAACTCCATGCACAATAAACCGCTATCTGGGCCTGGACGCCCTAGAGGTGCCCCTAAGAGAACAAGGAGACCCCAGAGAGGGTCAAATGCGCAAGCGGCTTTTGGTTTTACAGGTGGTGAATCTGACTCCACAGATGAGGGCGGTGTGGCAAGTACGACTCGTTTTTTATCCAAGGAGACGGTGATATCCCCAGGAGACGGAGTGGCCACAGGGGTGGCAGGAAACATAGGAAGAGAGAATCAAGGCTTGGTGACGAGATCCAAAGGGAGGAAGAAATAAGTACAAGTCCTTCCCTGGTGGTAAATATTTCCTCACTAACCCTCTCAGATTCACAGGTTAAGGTGCTCTCTAAAGGTCTCTCTTTTTGCCCCACTAGTGGGGCGAATTGGTTTAATATCGACAATGACCTGTATCTTTTTTTTCAGACGTTTGAAATTGGCTGTATTCTTTTCAGGAAAAGAGGGGTCTGTGGCCTTGACTCCCCATACACACCTCTCTCTAGACATGTTTGGTCTCCACAATAAAAGTGATTTTGTGCCTCCAGTACAGGATCCGGTTGTGGAGACGTTTTGTAAATTGGAAAAAACAGATATAGCTAGATTGAAATGTGAGAGGAGGAGATTAAATTCAAATCTGACATATGCTGAGCGAAAAGAGATTGGTAACTTGAAGAACAACAAGTCCATCACCATCAAGGTGGCCGACAAGGGCGGTGCCTTGGTGGTGATGGATACTGCTCAATATATGGATGAGATAAGGTATCAACTCTCTGATACAGAGGTCTATGAGAGGCTGCTGGTGAACCCAACCCAGAGGTTCAAATTGGAACTAGACTTGTTAATCGAGGAAGCGCTAAATAGCGGCTTAATTGATGATAAATTGGCCAAATATCTGGTGGTTGAGTATCCGGTGGTTTCCGTCCTGTACACCCTGCCAAAGATCCATAAGGACCTTCAGAAACCCCCTGGCCGTCCAATTGTGTCGGGCAGGGGGTCTCTCTGTGGTAAAGTAGCAATCTTTTTGGATCATCTATTGAGGAAATTTGCGGTTGCCGCACCATCCTATGTAAAGGATACGAGTGATTTTATTGGGTCCTTGGAGGGTGTGCGGGTCGAGGAGTCCACTTGGCTGGTGTCATTTGATGTTACATCCTTGTGCACGTCCATTGAGCACGTCAGGGGGTTGTCTGCTGTCGGTGTGGCGCTGTCCGGCTTTGACATGGCTCCTGAGTGTGCACGATTCGCCCTGGAGCTGCTGGAGTTCATCCTGGGGAGGAATTTCTTCCTCTTCGGTGATGACTACTTCCTGCAGCACCGCGGGATAGCCATGGGGTCCAACGTGGCCCCCACTTACGCTAACATCTACATGGCTGTCCTGGAGGGCGAACACGTGTACACTTCACCATACTGGGGTCATGTTAGGGGCTGGGGGCGCTACATTGACGACATCTTCTTGATTTGGGACGGTGACTATGGTGAGTTGACACAATTCCATTCATTTTTGAATAACATCTACCCTGGGTTGGGGTTCACCATGGAGTGCTCTCAGACCAAAATGCAATTTTTGGATACATGTGTCTATAAGAATGATGGATTTCTACAAACTGATTTGTTTGTCAAACAGACAGACAGAAACAATATCCTACATTTCTCTAGTGAGCACCCACAAAAAATGGTAGAATCTCTTCCTTGGAGCCAGATTCTGAGAGTCAGGAGGATTGTCTCAAGCGACTCTATTGTAGATATGAGGCTTAATGAAATGTGCCAAAAATTTCTCATGAGAGGATACCCTGAGAGGGATGTAAATAAATTCAAAATAAAAGCACTCGCTAAAAATAGAGCCGAACTCCTGACTCCTAGAGTGGCTACTGAGGTTAAAAAGAGGATACCATTTGTGACAACATACAATGGTTCGAGTGGTTTGATTTCGGATATAATTCGGAGACATTGGTCAGTATTAGCAAGGGGGCACACTAGTGTGAGTGAATTTCAGCTGCCCCCATTATTCTCGTATAGGAGGAATAAAAATCTGAAGGATGAGTTGGTTACATCGGATGTTGGCAGCTCAAGGAGGGACCTACAAACTACTTTGAGCCGTCCGAGCCTGGGTAATTTTCCCTGTCTCGGATGTGTGTGCTGTAATAACCTGATTAAAGGGGCAGTGTTTTGTCATCCCCATACGGGGAAAGAATATATGATACGGAAACGCTATACGTGCAAAAGTAGTTTTGTGGTCTAAATCCTGAGCTGCCCCTGTGGTCTCTACTATGTAGGGGAGACCACGATGGAAGTTAAAGCGAGGATCTCAAAACATAAAAGTACTATAAGAACAAAGCTCGTTGACCTTCCAGTTCCTAGGCATTTTCATGAAATGGGACATTTGGTCACTCAACTCAGATATCGCGTTATTGATGATGTACCTATATTAAGACGGGGTGGTGATCGTGTCTCTTTCCTTAAGAAAAAAGAGCTAAAATGGATATATGAGCTCGACACCCTTTATCCCAGGGGTCTAAATATTGATTATCCACAAAGTTGTCTCTTGTAGCAGTATATAGTTCACTGTTGTTCCTCATTGGTATAATTTTGTTTTTAACCTTTTATGTACCATCTTATGTTGCTATTGCAATAAGGGTGGTAGTAATAACAGTCCTCTTCATTTGGATGGTGTATACATAAATGTACAAGAATTATCTCTAAAAAAAATTTTTTGTGATAGCCATAAGTAGAGTATGCTGCTACTATGTTTCGCTACTGTTGGTATAAGTGTGTCCCTGATCCTTCTATATATACCGTCCCTTCCATGAATATGGACATTGTTATATTGGTAATATTTCAGGATGGTTGTTTCCTTTTCATCTGCTGTCTTTTATTTCAGGTCCATGTTGGTGAGCCTGAATTTGATATATGTGTGCAGGAGTTGATTAACTCTCATGGCCACTCTAAGCTGAATGTGCCTGCCCTCGTCAGATCGCAAATGCTAAGCAGCTTGAGGCTGGGCAAGTACCAGCATGGGAGACTGGCTGGGAATTGATACCCGATTGGTTTTGCTGCACAATATGGACCTGGAATGAAAGAATACAATTGGGAGTTTTTTATTTATATGGTCAGACTGCTCTTTGCGCACCAATGCGACTTGGAGAGAAGGAATGCTGAGAGAGCGCTCCTGTCATGCACACCTATGGCAGATTTGTTTTTGTTTTCTTTGTGCTGCTATTATATTGGATCTGCGACATGCGCACAAGACTCCTGCAAACCGATGATGTCATGGACATGTGTGCGGCGATGAACGTTCCTGTCCTGCGCACCTTTGATCCTGGTGTGGTGTTGTGGTTTCGGACCTGTGACATGCGCATAAGACTCCTGTAAGCCGATGACGTGCACACAGTGATGGACATGAGTGGGCGTAATCATTGGAGATGACACGTCGAGAAATCACTCCTTGGATTGGTGGACTGCTGAACATTGCATGCTGGGGAGGTGGCGGTCACATGATGCGAGAGCTGGAGAATTGATTGGACTGTTACCGCTATGAACACTCCCATGCTGCTATGGCAATCACTGATGCTATGCTTTGATTGGTGCGATTGGTGTTGTTTACACCATGGACTCTGGGGAGGTTTATGTGGATTTATGGGTGCAATTCAATAGTAGAGAACGATCAGAGTAAGTTGAACTATGTTAGTAGTTAGTATATATAGAGGGCTGGTTATTGGTTATTGTTTTTTACTGTGTATATGTTTGTTATATTTAATGTCATTTTTTCTAATTGCACATGGCTACCCCATTGGTTACTAGTTAATTGATGGGTTGGGTCAGATGGTATATAATGGTTGTTATATGGTCTTTTCACTATGCTTGATAAAGGTCTCAGGACCGAAACGTTGCAGATGGCAGAATAAACACGTAAGCTGTTCTGTCACAATTGCTGTGGTGCTGTCCATTTCTTCTTTTGCATTTGCATGTTCCTTTATGTGCGTCAAACTTTGCATCAGCAGACGCATTAGGGGGATGCTCATGCTTATTATGGCGTTGTCTGCACTAACCAGCCGTGTGCATTCCTCAAAACACTGAAGGACTTGACACAGGTCTTGGAGCTTCGACCACTGCACAGCTGACAACTCCATGTCTGCCATCCGATTGCCTGCCCGTGTATGTGTATCCTCCCACAAATACATAACAGCACGCCTCTGTGTTCGCACAGTCTATGAAGCATGTGCAGTGTGGAGTTCCACCTTGTTGCAACATTGATGATTAGGCGATGCTGGGGAAGGTTCAAAGACCGCTGATGATTCTGCATACGGCTGGAGTGTACGGGCGAACGGCGGATGTGATAGCAAAGTCTGCGCACTTTCAGCAGCAGGTCAGGTAACCCGGGATAACTTTTCAGGAAGCACTGCACCACCAGGTTTAAGGTGTGAGTCAGGCAAGGAATGTGTTTCAGTTGTGAAAGGGCTATGGCAGCCATAAAATTCCTTCCGTTATCACTCACTACCTTGCCTGCCTCAAGATGTACAGTGCCCAGCCATGACCGAGTTTCTTGCTGCAAGAACTCGGACAGAACTTCCGCGGTGTGTCTGTTGTCGCCCAAACACTTCATTGCCAATACAGCCTGCTGACGCTTGCCACTAGCTGTTCCATAATTGGACACCTCGTGTGCAATAGTGGCAGCTGCGGATGGAGTGGTCGTGCGACTGCGGTCTGTGGATGAGCTCTCACTTCTGCTGGAGGACGAGGAGGAGGGGGGACGAACGCCTACAGCCAACTGTTTCCTAGACCTTGGGCTAGGCAGAACTGTCCCAATATTACTGTCCCCTGTGGACCCTGCATCCACCACATTAACCCAGTGTGCCATGATGGAGACGTTACGCCCCTGGCCATGCCTACTGGTCCATGCATCTGTTGTCAGGTGCACCTTTCTACTCACAGATTGCCTGAGCGCATGGACAATGCGGTCTTTTACATGCTGGTGGAGGGCTGGGATGGCTTTTCTCGAAAAGAAGTGTCAACTGGGTAGCTCGTAGCGTGGTACAGCGTAGTCCATCAGGGCTTTGAAAGCTTTGGTTTCAACTAACCGGTAGGGCATCATCTCTAACGAGATTAGTCTAGCAATGTGGGTGTTCAAACCCTGTGCACGCGGATGCGAGGATGAGTACTTCCTTTTCCTAACGAGAGTCTCATGTAGGGTGAGCTGGACTGGGGAGCTGCATACGGTGGAACTAGCGGGGGTGCCGGTGGACATGGGTGACTGAGAGAGGGTTGGTGATGGTATTCTTGATGGTGCCCTACATACAGTTTTTCCGACCACGAACCTGGTGATTCCCTGACTGCTTTGGCCTTGTGACGAAACCGCAACATTACCTGCAGGTGGTGTGGTAAACAGTGGGCTTACAGTGAGGGAAGGGATGTCGCATTGCTGACTAGCTTAGCTTCATTGTGAGAGGGTGCTACAACGTTAAGGGACGTTTGGTAGTTTGTCCAGGCTTGCAAGTGTATGGTGGTTAAATGTCTATGCATGCAACTTGTATTTAAATTTTTAACATTCTGACCTCTGCTGAAGGTCCTTGAGCATTTCTTACAGATGACTTTGCGCTGATCATTGGGATCTTGGTTAAAAAAATTCCAGACTGCACTCTTCCTATTGGATACCTTTTCAGGCATTGCACACTGAGCTACTTTAACCTGATGGCCACGCTGTCCTACAACTGGTTTTGGTTTTGCCACACGTTTTTGGCCAGATACGGGCCTGCCAGATGGAACCTGTTGCGATGTTGATGCCTGCTGCGGCTCCTCCTCCTCCGCTTCAGAGCTACTGCCGCCTGCACCCTGTTCCCCCAATGGCTGCCAATCGGGGTCAACAACTGGGTCATCTATGACCTCCTCTTCTATGTTCTGTGCACCTTCCTCTGGGTCACCGTGTAAGCCGGTGCTATAGCATTCGTGACGGGGCTCCATAGTCTCATCGGGGTCAGATTCTGGATCAGGACACTGCGAGGGCAATGTTCTGATCTGAGTCAATGGAACAGCATAATAATCTGGCTGTGGCTGTGCAGCTGTGCACTCCATGTCCAATTCATCTTGTAATGGGCATGGCCTGTTAACAATTTCCCTTTCTAACCCAGGCACGGTATGTGTAAAGAGCTCCATGGAGTAACCAGTTGTGTCGCCTGATGCATCCTTCACTGTTGTTCTGGGTGAAGGACACAAGGAAGTGACTTGTTCCTGACCGGGAGCATCCACTGACGACGCACTGCTCTGACATTTGGCACTTTCCGAGGAGGATGCAAAAGAGCTAGAGGCAGAGTCAGCAATGAAAGCCAATACTTGTTCCTGCTGCTCCGGCTTCAAAAGCGGTTTTCCTACTCCCAGAAAAGGGAGCCATCGAGGCATTGTGTAGCCAGATGAGGACGCTGGCTCAACAACTCGAGACTTAGGGGATATACTGCTTTTCTCACGACCACCTGATGCTCCACGACCACCACCACTACCATCATTACCAGCTGCCAATGACCGCCCACGGCCACCAGACTTCCTCATTCTTGGAAAAATGTTACCAAACTAACAACCGTTATGTGGTCCTGTAAAACCAGGTACAAGGTGTGCGTGAACTTGTTGGGAATGTAAATCTCCCTTTTTTATGTGTGGGAGACTGCTGGGAAAAATGAGGCCCACTGTATTACACTAGACAGTTTGATTGGCAGAAAGAGGCTGGCAGATATGGCACTAACAGGAGTGACGCAGATAAAAACACTGGCAATAGAAATGTCCCTCTTTGTGTGTGGGAGAATGCAGTGAAAAATCAGGCCCACTATATTACAGTAGACAGTTTAATTGGCAGAAAGAGGCTGGCAGATATGGCACTAACAGGAGTGACGCAAATGCACACACTGGCAATAGAAATGTCCCTCTTTATGTGTGGGAGAATCCAGGGAAAAATCAGGCCCACTGTATTACACAACAACACAGTTTGATTAGCAGAAAGAGGCTGGCAGATATGGCACTAACAGGAGTGACGCAGATAAAAACACTGGCAATAGAAATGTCCCTCTTTATGTGTGTGTTGTGAATTATACTTCTTGGCTCCCTCTTGTGGTCACTAGTGGTATGGCACTGGGATTGTCTTTCCCCAGCTTGGTACCCACCTGGTTCGTTAGGCCAGGGGTGTTGCTATTTAAACCTCCTGGATTCTTAGTCTGGTGCCTGGCATCGTTGTAATCAGTTCATTTCTGTTTGCTCCTGTCTGCTGGTCCTGGTTCCTTGCAAGATAAACTAAGTCCTGCTTCCTTGTTTTTGTTTATTTGCATTGTTCTAATTTTTTGTCCAGCTTGTACAAAATGTGATTCCTGATATTGCTGGTAGCTCTGGGGGGCTGATATTCTCCCCCCACACCGTTAGTTGGTTCGGGGGTTCTTGAATATTCAGCGTGGATATTTTGATAGGGTTTTTTGCTGACCGTATAAGTCATCTTCCTATATTCTGCTATTAGTCAGTGGGCCTCTCTTTGCTAAAACCTAGTTCATTCTTACGTTTGTCTTTTCTTCTTACCTCACCATTATTATTTGTTGGGGGCTTGTATTTAACTTTGGGGTCTATTCTCTGGAGGCAAGAAAGGTCTATTTTTCCCTTATAGGGTTAGTTAGTTCTCCGGCTGGCGCAAGACGTCTAGAATCAACGTAGGTACGTTCCCCGGCTACTGCTAGTTGTTTGTGCTAGGATCAGGTATACGGTCAGCCTAGTTACCACTTCCCTATGAGCTGGTTTTTTGTGTTTGCAGACTTTGCTGAAACCTCTGAGATCCTCTGCCATTGGGGTCATAACAGTGTGGGAGAATGCAGTGAAAAATCAGGCCCACTGTATTACACAACAACACAGTTTGATTGGCAGAAAGAGGCTGGCAGATATGGCACTAACAGGAGTGACGCAGATGCACACACTAGCAATAGAAATGTCCCTCTTTATGTGTGGGAGAATGCAGTGAAAAATCAGGCCCACTGTTGTGAACTCTGTTAGTGGGCTCCCTCTTGTGGTCACAACTGGTTATCAACTTTGTTATCTGATTTGTTTGCCCGGATTAGGGGTTCTAGTTGGTTCACCAAGATAGATCTTCGTGGTGCGTATAACCTTGTGCATATCAAGCAGGGCGATGAATGGAAAACAGCATTTAATACGCCCGAAGGCCATTTTGAGTACTTGGTGATGCCTTTTGGACTCTCTAATGCTCCTTCTGTGTTTCAATCATTCATGCATGACATCTTCCGTGAATATCTGGATAAGTTCATGATTGTGTATCTAGATGATATTTTGGTCTTTTCTGATGATTGGGAGTCCCATGTGAAGCATGTCAGGATGGTATTTCAGGTCCTGCGGGCTAATGCCTTATTTGTGAAGGGCTCAAAATGTCTTTTTGGAGTCCAGAAGGTTTCTTTTTTGGGTTTCATTTTTTCTCCTTCTGCTATTGAGATGGACCCAGAGAAGGTCAGGGCTATTCATGACTGGACTCAGCCTACATCTGTTAAGAGTCTTCAGAAGTTCTTGGGTTTTGCTAATTTTTACCGTCGCTTCATCGCCAATTTTTCTGGTGTTGTTAAGCCTTTGACGGATTTGACCAAGAAGGGTTCTGATGTGACTAATTGGTCTCCTGCGGCTGTGGAGGCTTTTCAGGAGCTGAAGCGCCGGTTTTCTTCTGCTCCAGTCTTGTGTCAGCCAGATGTCTCTCTTCCTTTCTAGGTCGAGGTGGATGCTTCTGAGATTGGAGCAGGAGCTGTTTTGTTGCAGAGAAGCTCTGATGCTTCTGTGATGAGGCCATGTGCTTTCTTTTCTAGAAAGTTTTCACCTGCCGAGCGGAATTATGATGTTGGTAATCGGGAGTTGTTGGCAATGAAGTGGGCATTTGAGGAATGGAGACATTGGCTCGAGGGAGCTAAGCATCGTGTGGTGGTCTTGACTGATCACAAAAATCTGACTTACCTCGAGTCTGCCAAGCGCCTGAATCCTAGACAGGCTCGCTGGTCGTTGTTTTTCTCTCGCTTCAATTTTGTGGTCTCGTACCTGCCTGGCTCGAAGAATGTGAAGGCTGATGCTCTTTCTAGGAGTTTTGTGCCTGACTCCCCTGGAGATTCTGAGCCAGCTGGTATTCTCAGAGAGGGGGTGATTGTGTCTGCTATTTCCCCAGATTTACGACGTGTGCTGCAGAAATTTCAGGCAGACAGACCTGACAGGTGCCCACCGGGGAGACTGTTTGTCCCAGATAGTTGGACCGGCAGAGTTATCTCCAAGGTTCATTCCTCAGTCTTGGCAGGTCATCCTGGAATTTTTGGTACCAGAGAGTTGGTGGCCAGGTCCTTTTGGTGGCCTTCTTTGTCGCGGGATGTGCGTTCCTTTGTGCAGTCCTGTGGGGTTTGTGCTCGGGCTAAGCCTTGCTGTTCTTGTGCCAGTGGGTTGCTTTTGCCCTTGCCTGTTCCGAAGAGGCCTTGGACGCAAATTTCCATGGATTTTATTTCGGACCTTCCTGTCTCTCAGAGAATGACTGTCATCTGGGTTGTTTGTGATCGTTTCTCTAAAATGGTCCATTTGGTGCCGTTGCCTAAATTGCCTTCATCTTCTGATTTGGTTCCGCTGTTTTTTCAGAATGTGGTTCGTTTGCATGGGATTCCTGAAAACATTGTGTCTGACAGAGGATCCCAGTTTGTGTCCAGGTTTTGGCGGACCTTTTCTGCTAAGATGGGCATTGATTTGTCTTTTTCGTCAGCCTTCCATCCTCAGACGAATGGCCAAACTGAGCGAACTAATCAGACCTTGGAGACCTATTTGAGATGTTTTGTTTCTGCTGATCAGGATGATTGGGTGACCTTTTTGCCATAGGCCGAGTTTGCCCTTAACAATCGGGCTAGTTCTGCTACTTTGGTTTCGCCTTTTTTTTGTAATTCTGGTTTTCATCCTCGTTTTTCCTCGGGTCAGGTGGAGTCTTCTGACTGCCCTGGGGTGGATTCTGTGGTGGATAGGTTGCAGCGGATTTGGAACCATGTGGTGGACAACTTGAAGTTGTCACAAGAGAAGGCTCAGCGCTTTGCCAACCGCCGTCGCTGTGTGGGTCCCCGACTTTGTGTTGGGGATTTGGTGTGGTTGTCTTCTAGTTTTGTCCCGATGAAGGTTTCTTCTCCTAAGTTCAAGCCTTGGTTCATCGGTCCTTATAGGATTTTGGAAGTTATTAACCCTGTATCATTTCGTTTGGACCTCCCAGTATCGTTTGCCATTCATAATGTGTTCCATAGGTCATTGCTGCGGAGGTATGTGGTGCCTGTGGTTCCTTCGGTTGAGCCTCCTGCCACGGTGCTGGTTGAGGGAGAATTGGAATACATGGTGGAGAAGATCTTGGATTCTCGTATTTCAAGACGGAGGCTTCAGTATTTGGTTAAGTAGAAGGGCTATGGTCAGGAAGATAATTCCTGGGTTGTCGCCTCCGATGTTCATGCGGACGATCTGGTTCGTGCCTTCCATGTAGCTCATCCTGATCGCCCTGGGGGTGTTGATGAGGGTTCGGTGACCCCTCCTCAAGGGGGGGTACTGTTGTGAACTCTGTTAGTGGGCTCCCTCTTGTGGTCACAACTGGTACTGTGTGAGTGTTGTCTTTGGGCTCCCTCTGGTGGTTTTGTTTATCTTCCTGCAGGTTGGAGACAGGATCAGCTGTCTCGTTATCCATCAGTGAGGTTTGCTATTTAGCTCAGTTGCAACTTCACATGTTGCCTGCTGTCAATGTGTTCAGACCTATTCTGATTTCATCTGACTACGTTTGGTCTCAGTCTTTCCAAGACAAGCTAAGTTTTGCTTTTCAGTTTTGTTTCTCATCAGTTATCAATATGTGCTCTGTGTATGATGAGTTTAATCCAGCTTGCTAACATGTGATTTACTGCTTGCTGGTAGCTCTGGGGTTCAGACTTTCCCCCCTCACACCGTTAGTTGGTGTGAGGGCTCGCGCATTCTCTGAGTGGATTTTTAGAGGGTTTTTTACTGACCGCATAGATCCCCTTTCTATTTTCTGCTATCTAGTATTAGCGGGCCTCCTTTGCTGAATCTGATTCATCTCTGTGTTTGTACTTTCCCCTTAACTCACCGTTATTATCTGTGGGGGGCTTTTCTATATCTTTGGGGTCATTTCCCTGAGGCAAGGGAGGTCTTGCTTTCTCTCTAGGGGTAGCTAGTTTCTCAGGCTGCGTCGATACGTCCAGGATTTTAGGCACGTTCACCGGCTACCTTTAGTGTGTTGGTTAGGATCAGTTTTGCGGTCAGTCCAGTTACCACCCCCCAGAGCTGGTCTATTGTTTAGTATTTAGCAGGTCAGGTTTTCGGATCCTCAGCCACTGGGATCATAACAGCACACTGTATTACACAACAACACAGTTTGATTAGTAGAAAGAGGCTGGCAGATATGGCACTAGCCGGACTGATGCAGATGCACACACTGGCAATAGAAATGTCCCTCTTTTTTTGATATGGGAGACAAGGGATTTAATCAGGCCCACTATATCAAGGTATAGTTCCTGTGGCACAAAATGACTGACAGATACCACAGACAGCACTCGCACAGATGCACAGGTTTGGCAAGATTATTCTCCCTTTATTTTAATTTTTTTGGGGGATATGTGAGACAAGTGATTTAATCTGGCCCACTGCTACACAGTAGGTTTTCTGTGGCAGAAAAAAAAAGATGTCACACACAGGACTGGCACTAATGCAGATTTGCCAATCTTAATCTCCCACTTTAATTTTTTTTCTGGGAGAATTGTGAAGAAATCATGCCCACTGCTACACAGTAGGTTTTCTGTGGCAGAAAAAAAAGATGCCACACACAGGACTGGCACTAATGCAGATTTGCCAATCTTAATCTCCCACTTTTATTTTTTTTTCTGGGAGAATTGTGAATAAATTAGGCCCACTGTTACACAGTAAGATTTCTGTGTCAGAAAAACAAAGACAGAAGCCACACACAGGACTGGCACTAATGCAGATTTGCCAATCTTAATCTCCCACTTTTATTTTTTTTTCTGGGAGAATTGTGAAGAAATCTGGGCCACTGTATTAGAGTATATTTTCTGTGGCAAATAGTGGCTTGAAGAGATATAACAAAAAAAAAAGGGGGACTGTACTACAATTACTATCTCCCTACAGTTATATCAGAAAAGTATGTAAGGCAGCAATAAAAAGGACTGCTGCACACAAAAGTCAAAAGTGTAGACAAACAAACAAGATAGCTGTGCAGAAAGGAAGGAGCAACAGGATTTGTGCTCTGAAAAAAGCAGTTGGTTTGCACAGCGGCGTACACACAGCAACGCAGCTATCAGGGAGCCTTATAACCTACAGAGCTGTTGCACAGAAATCGAACCTCCACTGTCCCAAAAAGAAAAGGTGGTGTTGGACAGTGGAAATCGCTACAGCACAAGCGGTTTGGGGCTTAATTTGCCCTGCCTAACGCTAACCCTGCTTCTGACGAAGCGGCAGCAACCTCTCCCTATGCTCAGATCAGCAGCAGTAACATGGCGGTCAGCGGGAACGCCCCTTTATAGCCCCTGTGACGCCGCAGAAAGCAAGCCAATCACTGCCATGCCCTTCTCTAAGATGGTGGGGACCAGGACCTATGTCATCACGCTGCCCACACTCTGCGTGCACCTTCATTGGCTGAGAAATGGTGCTTTAAGCGTCATAGGAAACGCGACTTTGGCACGAAGATCGTGTACCGCATGGCCGATCCCACGCTGGGATCGGGTCGGGTTTCATGAAACCCAACTTTGCCAAAAGTCGGCGACTTATGAAAATGACCGATCCGTTTCGCTCAACCCTACTCCTTAATCATTCCCATTCCTTGTGTTGATGACTGTTAGCGAATGGTGGAAGCTACCTAGCGCCCGACAGTGCTACCTGCACAATCAGCACGTTACTGTGTCTCTTCGCAGTGCCCGCCAGTGTGACGATTATGTGGTGCAGAGTGCTCCCAGGTTCCTGGACACTCTGAAACGGGTCTTTATGGGACCTCGCGTCACCCATGATTCGGCACTTCAACTGTTGGCATTGACACAGGGTTTGTCCTTGGTCAGCAATTTTGCCGTCCACTTCCAGACATTAGCATCTGAGCTGGAGTGGCTGGATAAAGTCCTGATTCCAGTGTTTTGGAGAGGACTGGCTGACCATGTAAAGGACGCCTTGGCCACTAGGGAGATTCCCGCTACACTGGAGGAGTTAATAACTTTATCCACTCGCATAGACCTCCATTTTAACGAGCGAAGGTTGGAGCGAGCCCAGTGTAGGCAGAGGTTTTGGTTGGCGCCTACCTTCGCCAAACCTCTGGAGTCACCTGCCCAGGCGTCCGAGCCCTATGAAGCCATGAAGGTATCTCGAGCAGGTGCTAAGTCTCGAGCTGCTCGAACACCCATGGTCTATAGTGTCTGCCAGCAGTCAGGTCATTATTCCAAGAATTGTCCACAGCGGCAAAGAAACGACCGCGTCTAGTAACTGTAGGAGGAGGTTCACT
Source organism: Ranitomeya variabilis (assembly GCF_051348905.1). Taxonomy (NCBI): domain Eukaryota; kingdom Metazoa; phylum Chordata; class Amphibia; order Anura; family Dendrobatidae; genus Ranitomeya; species Ranitomeya variabilis. Next base: position 1,143,144,461 of record NC_135232.1, read on the forward strand.
AGACATGGCGGCGTTATCCTCCAAATTGTCTTTCAAGGGGACAATTACTTTTGGCCCTTCCACTTTTACAGTTGAGCTTTGTGTGGATTCCGGGGCGGAAGGAAATTTCATGTCTATTTACTTTGCCCAATGGCACTCAATATCCCTGATTATGCTAGCCAAACCAGTGACCACAAGAATGGTGAATGTGTCGGCACTACCTTCACAGATTACACATCAGACTATTCCCTTTACACTATCCATGTTTCCATCCCATCAGGAGATCAATTCCCTTCTCGTCATTCCTAAGGGAATAGACAAGATTCTTCTAGGGATACCTTGGTTGCGTTACCACTCCCCACATATTGAGTGGTCCTCTGGGAGATTTCTGGGATAGAGTAAATCTTGTGAAGGTAGATGTCAGAGGGATTGCGTTCAGGTTGCCACTACGGAGATACCCGCAGATCTTAGCCCTCTACCCAAACACTACTGGTCTTATGCAGACGTTTTCTCCAAGAGAGCTGCGGAAACTCTTCCGCCTCACTGCCCCTATGACTGTCCTATTGACCTTTTGCCTTGGGGACGTGTCTATCCCCTGTCTCTCCCGGAGACGGAGGCAATGTCACAATACATCCAGGAGAATCTGGCAAGAGGATTCATTAGGAAGTCAGTGTCACCTGCGGGGCAGGGTTCTTCTTTGTGCAAAAGAAGAACGGAGAATTGCATCCATGTATTGACTACGGGGGTCTTAACGCCATTACCGTTAAGAACAAGTACCCTCTCCCTCTGATATCAGAGCTCTTCAATAGGCTCCGGGGAGCAAGGGTATTTAATAAGCTAAGCGGGGTGCTTACAACCTGATTCACATCTGTGAGGGAGACGAGTGGAAAACTGCTTTTAATACTAGAGATGGGCATTATGAATATCTGGTAATGCCCTTTGGCCTCTGTAATGCCCCAGCCGTCTACCAAGACTTTGTGAACGATATCTTCCAGGATATGTTCTCCACCTCAGTGGTAGTCTATCTGAATGATCTTCTCTCCAGATATTGATTCCCATCGGAGAGATGTTTGCAGTGTCTTGGACCTCCTATGGGCAATCTCCCTCTACGCCAAGTTGGAGAAGTGTGTTTTTGAGCAGGAGTCCTTGCCTTTCCAGGGCTATATCATCTCAGCCCAGGAATTAGCTATGGATCCTTCCAAGCTACAAGCAGTGATGGACTTGCAGGAACCTCATTCTCTCAAAGCGTTGCAGCGCTTTATGGGGTTCATTAATTATTATCGCCAGTTCATTCCCCACTTCTCAACTTTGGTAGCTTCCTTGGTAGCCCTTACCAAGAAGGGAGAAAATCCCAAATTGTGGTCAGAGGGGGTCTCCAAAGCCTTCCTATCTAATTAAGTCCCATTTTGCTAGCGCTCCCATTCTACATCGTCCCGATGTAGATAAGCCTTTTATTATTGAGATGGATGCCTCTCCTGTCAGAGCTGGATTGGTCCCCTTCCAAAAGGACGCTCAAGGTCGGAAGCATCCTTGCTTCTTCTTCTCCAAGACCTTCACTCCGGCAGATAGGAATTATTCCATCGGGGACAGGGAGTTGTTAGCAATGAAATTGGCTTTTTCAGAATGGAGACACCTTCTGGAAGTGGCTCGCTTTCCCTTCCAAGTCTACACTGACCACAAGAATTTGGTATATTTGCAGACAGCCCAGCGGCTGAATTCTCACCAGGCCAGATGGTCCCTCTTCTTCTCCCGGTTCTACTTCACCCTTATTTTCCTCTCTGGGTAAAAGAACATTCGCGCACCATGGTGTCATCAGAGGAGGAGGAGCCTCGGCTAATTGTTCCCTCTGAGAGTCTGAGAACTGTGGCTCCGGTGTCGCAAGAGTCTGTCCCTCTGGGCAAGACTTTTGTGCCATCCAATTTGCAACCCGAGGTTCTCTCTTGGGCTCACTCATCCAGGGTGGGTGGACATTTTGGGATCAAAAGGACATCTGAGCTTCTGTCGAGGACGTACTGCTGGCCGCATATGACCCGTGACATTAGAGACTATATTCAGGCGTGCGTCTCCTGCCCCAAGAATAGGTCTCCTCGACAACGGCCTGCTGGGTTACTCTACCCTCTACCGGTGGCTGACAGGCCCTGGGAGATGGTCATGATGGACTTTGTGGTAGGCTTACCCAAGTCCCGTGGCTGCACCTTTTACTTGGGTAGTTATTGACCATTTCTCTAAAATGGTGCATTTGGTGCCTCTCCCATGGTTACCTTCTGCACGAGCCTTGGCGGCGTTGTTTGTCAAACATGTCTTCCATTTACACGGTATGCCTGACAAGATTGCCAGTGACCGGGGTCCCAGTTTGGGTCTTGGTTCTGGAGAGAGCATTTTCGCCTACTTAGTATTGAGCTGAATCTCTCTTCAGTGTACCATCCCGAGACGAATGAGTTGGTAGAGAGGGCCAACAAGACCCTAGTCACACATCTATGACATTTTGTCTCTGCCAGGCAGGATGAATGGGCATCCCTGCTACCTTGGGTGGAGTTTGCCTTGAACAACGCCTTAGCCGACTCCACTGGGCAGACCCCATTCCTCCAAAATTATGGCCAGCATCCATGGGTTCCTGTGCCCATGCCCGTGTCTTTTGCTGACTCTAGGGTGGCATACTGGGCAGTGGAAGCACAAGACATCTGGGACCATTCACAGGATGCTATCCGGGCTTCCAAGGAGAGAATGAGGGTCACTGCAAATGCACATCGTCCATCCCGCTCCAACCTTTGCTCCTGGTGACTTAGTGTGTCTCTCTGTCCGCAATATCAAGCTGTGAGTTGAGTCCACTAAGTTTGTGGCTCGCTACTTAGGTCCTTTCAAGGTTCTGGAGCAGGCTAACAGTGTTGTCTATCGTCTGGCTCTTCCTCCATGCCTGGGTATCACTGACACCTTTCATGTGTCCCTCTTAAAGCCCGTTCACATGTATTGGTTCTCTGAGTCATCTGCTGGGACATAGGGTTCATCTTCGGACGAATATGAGGTGAACGCTATCTTGGGGTGCAAGGTGGTACGTGGCAAAAAGTTCTATGTGGTGGACTGGAAGGGTCACAGCCCAGAGGACAGAACCTGGGAGCCTGTGGAGCACATTCTGGCTCCGCTGCTCATTGCAGCCTTTGAATGTAGCGAGGCCCATGGACTGGGGCCCTAGGAGGGGGGGTAATGTTAGGTGACGAGTTCCCGCTGCTGCACAGGAGGAATCTCAAACCATGTCCGCTGTGGTCTCCCATTCTTTTCCAGCCACAGTGGAGTCTGCTCAGTGGAGACATCGGTTCCAGCATCTGGCTCAAGCTGACATTGTGCAACTGGTTACTGCTGCCTTTCCAGGCTCTGTCTTTGTAGCCGCTAAGTGCCGCTTTTCTCAATGGGATGACCTCCCATTTGAGGTTGGGAATCATATGTTCATGTCCTGCTGCAGTTCCTATTGGACCATCTGGAAGGTCCCTGTCTGCTACTGCTATAAAAGGTTTGCATGGCCGCTCGGCCATGCGCTAGTGTAAACTTGTTAATGTGTGTGTGTAGATGAATGTCTGTCGATGGATGAAAGCTCCTTAATCATTACCATTCTTTGTGTTGATGACTGCTTGCGCATGGTGGGAGCTACCTAGCACCTGACAGTGCTACCTGCACACTCAGCACACGTTACTGTGTCTCTTTGCAGTGCCCGCCAGTGCGGCACTGTGCACAATCTCGGCGCTTTCCTGACAACCGGTCAGTGTAGGGTGGGAATTCCCGCTTGGACTCTGCATCTGACTCAGGGTGTCCTCAGGCGCCGGTTCAATAGCCACCGAGGGTCAGAGCGAGTCCAATCACCAGTTTAGTGGGGTGATTCATAGGGATCCCACTAGTGACTTTCAGCTGCACCCTGTGACTGCTAACAGGGCACAGCACATTTGTGGCGACTCTGTGAAGCAACAGAGTTTGCTTCTATTCACACTGGGTGAGGTCTAACCCAAGTGTGAGCAAGTGTCCGTTCTCCATTACTCAGCACCAGGTGTCATCTCTGCACGTTGGACCCCAGACTGTGAACGCACCTCATATTCTCTATTACTATTATTTGGTGCGTTCCGCCAGTCCTAACACTTGTCAGTGCTGAGATGGAAGGAGCACTGGGGGCTGTTCATTTGCAAGGTAAATTAGAGTTTTAATTGTAGAAATTTTGGGGTACATAACACTTTTTGATCTCTTTCAGAATAAGGCTGGATAACATTTTTTTGTCCTACGATGAACATTTACATTGGGGATTCCTTTTTAACCCTTACAAAAATACAATTCAAGCAAACTCCCAATGGAACCACACACCATAATGAGGCAGATGGAGACACTTTGGTCTCCATTTAGTGTCTATTCCAATGGTATCCAACTTTTATTCGGTGCAGAGATCTGTGTGATGGGACACTACCGGATCAGAGATCAGACAGAGTCCAAAGTGACTCGATCTGCCTCATAAGTAAGTGGTTCCTTAAGGTGTTTTGCTTGAATTGCAGTTTGGGGGAATTTACATGGAAATCCTGACATAAGTGCTCAGCAGGAAGCACAGGATAAATGTGAATATTATTCTAATTTTTGGAAGTTAGACTTAACAAATAGACAGCAGTCCAATAATAGTTCTTATATTTATTTGTGCCCGATTCACTGTGCAGTATAAGCGATAATGCAGATTTATTTTTTGAGTAAATGCGATACCAGATTTATATCAGGATTTTTATATTTGTCTGCTATCAAACAGAAAAAAATTATTTTCTATCTTTCTATCAAAATGTTTTTTTCATCGCCATATTCTGATATTTGTTGGCAAACAGTGCTGTGTAAAGACTTATATTTTGCTGGACGAGTTGCAGATTTTTGGTATAATTTTGGGGTGTATAATTTTTTTTATTACTCTTTATTCAGGTTTTTCAGACACAAAATGAACAAAAGCATAGGTGTCTATAAGACACCTATTCATTACTAATCCTATAGTTATATGGTAAATAAAGATACAGCTAGAATAAAAATAACAAACACAGTTATACTCACCTAACACCCATGCCATTGAATCCCTCATCTCCTGTAGTAAAATAAAAAAACAACAATATCCCTCACCTATATTGTTGTTCTGTCCTATGCCTTAATCTATGTCTAGGGGATAAACAGTTTTCAACCTGGACGCTGCCAAACTGTGACCATCCAGGCTGAGAATCACTAGTTTTAAGGGGAGACTGTATGGCATATGAAGATATACTGAAATCAAACTTATGTGGATGCTTTGCTTAATATTAGATTCATGTCACTTTAAGGTTTTCTGATTCACTGTTATAAGACTTAATTCTGTTTATTATTCCATCCCAGAATGTGCCAAGATATGCCCCTAGCCTTATCGAGAGAAAATGCACCTGCACGGAGGAAGATCAATTCCCAATAAACCAAAGATAAGTAAAATACATCTAAAGACAGATGTCAGGGCAACCTAAAAGGCCATTAGGGTGATAACGGTGCAGAAATAGACTAAAAGCAATAATCATTAGAATAATGGTCCAATAATAATAAAGATAATAACATAGAACATGTTATGATCAAAGTGACTTGTGATAATTATTAAGTTGGAAAGACCTATGATGTAATGTGCTGAGACTGCCCGATTTCTCTTATAAAAAGAGCGGTCCGACCAATAAAATCAGGAATCTTTCGAGACAATTGCTTGCATTTGTGTCCTGATTTCTCCGGCCGTAAAACCTCACATCCAATTTGGCAGCAGACATCTAACATGAGAACACACGCATCCCATGTGCCCTAACATTTGGCGCCCAATGTGAGGCTAGGACGAAAGTTCGAACCTGACCAGCTGCAAAGAAGACCCCGAATCTTGGACTGGACCACTCGAGGGTGGAGAAGTGCACCTCCTACTAGGTAAGGAAATCATTCATCTTACCTATAACCCTCCAGTGTTTCCATGCTGAGATAAAGGTCAGTCGGCTGTCAGACTCGGACATAGTGACCGTTCTGACAAGTCCTAGCACCAAAAACCCACCCTGGTCACGATTTCCTTAATTGTCTGCCTTATCTGCTTTGCCTCTCTGCTTTGCTGTTTTGTTTGTTTGCATATGTGGTACTACCTCAGCCAGCCTGAAAAAGATAGGGAGACGTACTGAGTAGGGTTGAGCGACCTTTACTTTTATAGGATCGGGTCGGGTTTCACGAAACCCGACTTTTTCAAAAGTCGGGTCGAGTGAAATCGGCCGATCCTATAAAAAAGTCGGGGTCGGCCGAAACTCAAAACCCAATGCAATGCATTGGGTTTCCAATGGTTCCCAGGGTCTGAAGGATCGGAAACTCTCCTTCAGGCCCTGTGATCCATATTTAAGTGTAAAATAAAGAATTAAAATAAAAAATATTGCTATACTTACCATCTGACGGGCCCTGGTACTAACCGGGAACCTTCCTTCCTTAGAATCAGCCTTCCAGGACCTTGCGGTGATGTCGCGGCTTGTTATTGGTCGCGCGGCCGCCCATGTGACCGCTCGCGCGACCAATCACAAGCCGCGACGTCACCATGACATCGCCGAGGGTCCTGGAAGGGCTGATTCTTAGGAAGGAAGGCTGCCGGAAAGAAGCAGGGCGTGTCCGAGGGTGAGTATATACCTAATATGAATATACTCACCCTCGGCTTCGTTCCGGCAGCCTTCCTTCCTAAGAATCAGCCCTTCCAGGACCTTCGGTGACATCACGGTGACGTCGCGGCTTGTGATTGGTCGCGCGAGCGGTCACATGGGCGGCCGCGCGACCAATCACAAGCCGCGACGTCACTGCGACGTCACCGCGAGGTCCTGGAAGGCTGATTCTAAGGAAGGAAGGTTCCCGGTTAGTACCAGGGCCCGTCAGATGGTAAGTATAGCGATATTTTTTATTTTAATTCTTTATTTTACACTTAAATCTGAATTCCGATACCAATTCCCAATATCTTAAACATATCGGGAATCGGTATCGGAATTCCGATTCCAGATTCAGAAGATCGCCGACTTCATGGCCGACCCCACACAGGGGTCGGGTCGGGTTTCATGAAACCCGACTTTGCCAAAAGTCGGCGACTTATGAAAATTGTCGACCCGTTTCGCTCAACCCTAGTACTGAGCAATTTCACTGTCACTCTGGTTCTGGTCCTGCTCTCGGCTTGACCGATGGTCGCAGAAGTCTGAACTGTGTCTCTCCCAGTGGACTAATGGGAGTGGGAGTAGCGGCTTAATTACTCTGAGTGATTTTACATCCTTTTTATGGTTGGTGACTTCTTGCGGATGCCCAACGGAGATCACCTGGCTATGGTGATGATGTTTTGGCTACAGCATAAGTTCATAGGTTTTATTCTATAAGGGTGGAAGGGTAATTACAATTACCATATTGATGTGACTGAGTGATTGCTCTCTCCCTGTCTACCTAAAGTGTGTTTTCCCCAGGTATAGACTTTTTATCTCTACAAATCAGGCTGGCATATAGATTGGTAAATTGTGAAGTGTTTTGTTGTCAGGGATTCACAGTATCTGACATCAGTGCCAGTTTAAGCTGTCTTTTGTCTGTTTGTATTGTGTATGGTTTGCCGGCAGGAGGCATATGGTTAAAGTTTTGAATTCATTCTGTATACAGTATATATATGTTGTGAGATTAGAGAATTAGTTAACCGGTTTTGTTTTGCATACTTTAGAACTGTAAAGTTAGGTGTTTCAATGTGTTCATGTAGGAAGAGAATTCCTTGAATGGTAATTGCTTTTACTTGTACAGATTACAGATATCTCTGGTAGTGTGAGATCCAAAGTCCATTGTTACTCTTTAGTTAATGTTTGACTAACGTCACTGCATTTTTCTGTGAGACGTTTTTTTAAATGATTGTTGTTAAAGTGAAAGTGTTGTGGAAGCAGATATTCTAGCAATATATCTGGCATTTTTAGACTACGCATTTTCTGGGTATACAAGAATTGTTAAATACCCTGGTGGTAATTGTTAGCTAACTTCCTATATCACTTTGTTCAAAATACTAGACATCACAATATCACTGGAGACCCCTTTCCTTTGACATAACGAGTACATACAGCTTTCACAGTCACATACCCAACTGTTCAAAACAACGTGGGTACTTGTCTCATAAGATAGACACATATGTCCCTCAGATGCACTAAGAATTCAGATGATAGAATAGGTGGGAGTAGTCAGTCAACACACATAAGACATATACGACCCATAGGGGAGCAGGAAAGAAAACGCATGCTAAGAAGGACCCTCCGACCCCAAAGGGGGGAGGATTAGATAAGAAGGTATGGAAGAATGTGCTAATGAGTAGAGAGCAGGGTCCCAGGCTTAGATATTATGAGGTCTTACAGGCCCCTGAAGCATTTTATAAAATGGTAGAGGAAGTTAGAAAACAGGTATGGACAGAGGAATATGACAAGGATACTGAATTTTAAGACAAACAGGCACCTACGGAAAATGTGTCAGTTACAACATCTGCATTAGTCATTGATACCGCCCATATACATTCCCGACGACTGGACATGTACCAGCTGTCAGACGCAGAATACAGAATATCGTGAGACTTATTCTGACTGTCAGATGACCAACCCAAATAGCCCTACTTTCTATCCAGCTATATATGTAGACGGAATACCTTATGCTACATCCTGTCCAGCATCCACTATAGCTCCATTAATTAATTAATGCAGTCTATAAAAAGTATAATGAAGGGAAAGATGAACATGACATGGAGGTACATGATCAAGCAGAAGAGGGAAGGAAGAAATCAACAGCTCAGACTGATAATCCACAGCATCCACCACTATATGGTGGGAGTACATCATCATCATCATCTTCTAAACCTCAAAGCTTACACTCTCGCACACAGCCTACTCCACACAAGAACCCCTGGAAATACCAGGAGACAGGCACCCTAGTGAGCAGCTTGCCAGACCCAGTGCAACATCCCATGCCATTTTATAAAAGGATGCGTCAAATGCAGAAGGCACACTCTGCCTCATGAACAGATTTAGAAAGGCTCACTCAAATTACAGCAGGATATTCCCTTTGGTCAAGGATGCGACTAGCCCTTAAGTCTGACAACCTCCATGTAGAATGGCTTGAGTCACATGTATCCGGAGAATATTTCCTCCGTAAGATTTATATCAGGGCTAAGAACTGCCTGACAGCCCAGACCCCCACTCTCCAGGATGTCATGCAGGGGAAAGGAGAACCTGTGGATAGTTTCTTCCATTGATGTAATCAAAAGTTTCAGGATCTCAGATTTGAAATGAAGGTTAGTCAATTAGAAGAAACTTTGACACCCACCACTACCGAGCTCCAGACCCTAATAGGGTATTGGCATACTGAATCCACAACCCATGAAAGTAAGTATACTCTCACAGTCCACAAAAATACCCGAGAGAAGCAACACCTCTCACCCATATAGAGGTTGAGGGTATACCCCTCAATTTCCTGGTGAGGTCCTGAAACAGCCAGAAGTGTAATCAGGAACATTGACTTAATCGATCCAGACTTTCTCACGTATGAAGTAGTGCCTTTTGTAGGGGTGGATGGTAACACATGGTACACTCCAAGGATCAGACCCCTACACAAAGGCCTATAACCTACAGAGTATGCTGTCTCAATTAGTTGTCTCACCCACCTACCCTGTCAGTTTTACTAGGATCAGATCTACCACCAAAACTCCAAGCCAGCATTCTGTTTCATAAGGACGAACTGTCACTTTCACAGGAGCAGTCTGCAGAAGTGTACGGTCTCTTCTCTTTACAGCACACACCTGTAGATCATGTGGACTTTGAACTGATGGCATTAATCCCAGACTCACTGTGGACACAAGGCCCAGAAGAAATTGGCAGACTCAAAGTCCAGCCTATGAAGATGGAACTGGAGTCAGGAGCCCTGCTGCCATGGAAACTGCAATGTCCACCTTCCATTTCGCAATCTGCCGCCATTATAAAACAACTGGAGATATACCTGGAGCACTGGAAGATGACACATCCAACTGCCACTCTGACTGAAGAAAGGAAAGCAGCTGTTCAGCACATACCTCTGGCAGCCAAGCCAACACAGCTACAGTCCTTCATTGGACTAGTTTCCTGCCATCCCTGGAGCCTTGATGCCTCTACACATGCCTCAAGGACACTCCTTTCAGTTCAACCAAGGAAGCCATTGATGGGTTTGACATGCTAATCTGCACTCACATCCTCTCCTGCTCTAGGACTGCCAGACTATAACAAACTGTTCTGCCTGTTTTGTCAGGGAGAAGCAAGCCATGCAAAGCCCTATTCTGCTGTCCTATGTCTGCAATGCCCTATTCTGCTCCCGTCAACGTCACCATCTCCAGATGTGCTGTCCATAACCCAGCTACTCTCTTACCTCTGCCAAGGGGGGAGAGGGTGAAGATCACATCTCTGACACATCAGTGGAAGAGCTAGTCGACTCTGAAATGACTCAACGTGATTGTCTCGCTGTCATAAGACAAGAAAACCTCTGGAAGATCCTGACCTGATGCTCTTTGTGGATGGACCAAGGTATGCAGACCATGAAGGCCTTTTGCAACTGGTATAGCAGTTGTTACAGAAGATACCTGCTGCCAGCAAAACCACTGCTTCCACCCAAAGGCAGGACTGCGGGCCTTGACAGAAGCATGCAAGAGGTCCACTCAACCAGAAGCTATGACCAATCTGGAGGGAAAGAGACTTCATCATGGCTAATGGAACGCCGGTCAGACCCCACAAAGCCATACAAGAATTAATGGAGTCCTTGTTAATGCCAGGAAGAGTTGCAGTGGTCAGGGCCGACGTCAGCACCCGGCGTACCCGGGCAAGTGCCAGGGCCCTGGCGAGATGGGGGGGGGGCATTTACAGTGCGTAGCTTCAGCAGGAATACTCACCTCCAGGAGTCGGGACCATCACCATGGATACGCAGAGTGAGTCACTTCCGGGCCGGGCCTGGGACTGAGTTTCACGCAGCTGCAATACTCACCAGTCACCGCTGGCGCCGCCATCACCTTGGATACGAGTCACTTCCGGGCCGGCGGTCGCTCTGTCCTGTCACTTCCAGTCGCGTTAGAGCTCGTCATCCTAAGAGCTCAGAGAAGAGGACCGGCTGCAGGTGCAGGCAGTGCCAAGCAGAAAGAGAGGCAGGAGCAGCACCAGTCAGGTGCATGGACGGTGCACCCGGTCCCAGGCTGTGTCCACAACAGCATGGAAGCAAGGGCGAAGTGAAGCAGTGAGTGAAGAGTGAGTCTTCCTCCAAGTTCCTGGTCCCAATGCATTGCGGGGGCGGGTGGGGGGCGGATGCAGCCTGCTGTGAGCCTGGTTGAGTCCTAGCCTAGACTGTCTGTAAATGGCTGGCTGAGTTACATACTACATACGTGGGCTCTGGGCTGTGTTATATACTACGTCACGGCCTGGGCCTGTGCTATATACTACGTGGGTGGGTGGCTGTGTGTTATATACTACGTGGGCTGTCTGTGCTATATACTGCGTGGGCTGTGCTATATACTGCATCTGCGTGGGCTGTGTTTTATACTGCGTGGGCTGTGTTTTATACTGCATGGGCTGTGTTTTATACTGCATGGGCTATGTTTTATACTGCGTGGGCTGTGTTATATACTGCGTGGGCTGTGTTATATAATGCGTGGCTGTGTTATGTACTATGTGGCTGTGCAATATACTACGTGGCTGTGCTATATACTACGTGGCTGTGTTATGTACTACGTGGCTGTGCTATATACTGTGTGGCTGTGCAATATATTACGTGGCTGTGTTATATACTACGTGGCTGTGTTATGTACTACGTGGCTGTGCTATATACTATGTGGCTGTGCAATATATTACGTGGCTGTGCTATATACTACGTGGCTGTGTTATATACCAAGTGGCTGTGCGATATATTATGTGGCTGTGCAATATATTACGTGGCTGTGTTATGTACTACGTGGGCAGTGTTATATACTACGTGGCTGTGCTATATACTACGTGGCTGTGTTATATACCAAGTGGATGTGCAATATATTACGTGGCTGTGCTATATACTACGTGGCTGTGTTATGTACTACGAGGGCTGTGCTATATACTACGTGGGCTCTGCTATATACTACGTGGGCTGTGCTATATACTACGTGGCTGTGTTAAGTACTGCATGGGCTGTGCGTTATACTACATGGCTGTGTTATATACTGCGTGGGCTGTGCTATATACTATGTGGGCTGTTCTATATACTATGTGGCTGTGCAATATATGCGGCTGGGCAATATACTACGTGGCTGTGTTATATACTATGTGGCCTGTGTTATATACTACGTGGCTGTGTTATATGCTATGTGGCTGTGCTATATGCTACTTGGGCTGTGCTATATACTGTGTGGGCTGTGCTATGTACTTCATGGCCTATGTTATATGCTACGTGGCTGTGCAATATATTACGTGGCTGTGTTATATACTACATGGCTGTGCAATATATTACGTGGCTGTGCTATATACTACGTGGCTGTGCAATATACTATGTGGCTGTGCTATATACTACATGGCTGTGCAATATATTATGTGGCTGTGTTATATACTACGTGGATGTGCAATATACTACGTGGCTGTGCTATATACTATGTGGGCTATGTTATATGCTACGTGGGCTGTTATATACTACGTGGCTGTGCTATATTACTCTGCTGTATCTGTGCATCATGAATTGTGGTATGTGATAAAGAGGGGGGCCCACTGAGACTCTTTCACCCGGGGCCCTCAAAAACCTGGAGCCGGCCCTGGTGGTGGTAAAAGGTGAAGACACACACACACACACACACTGGAGACACCTTAAGAAAAGCAGTGGGCAGCAGACTAGTTGAAGCAACGGCAAAAGTAGCAGCAGTGATACTACTTGACATAGAAACATCTGATCTGTACTCTAAAATTGGATCCAGAAAGAGAGGAAAAAGGGCTAACCCTGGAAAAAGATGTCCTAACATCCAAGAAGCAAGCATCCAAAGAAGAGAAGAAGAAAAGGAACCAAGATGGAGCCACACCGGAGGAAGCACGCCTGCGGATGAACAAGGGAAATTGAAGGCCTCGAACAAAAGACCCTACATACTTAATGCTACACAGGAAACAGTGGAGCTATAAAATAAGGAGTTTTAGTCTTTCCCTTAGGGCTCATTTCCACATGTGAGGCACAAGTCCGTATCTCGCATGTGGAAACCAAGCTCTGGCGCCGGCACTTTGGAGCGGAGCTGTGCAGCTCCATGTGTTCCTATGCGGCCGCACGCTCCGCTCTGGAGTGCCGGCTCCACAGCTTGGTTTCCACATGCGAGATATGGACGTGGGCCTCGCATGTGGAAATGAGCCCTTAAGTCTCACATGCGCATATGCACACACACACACTAGCAGGTCCTACAAACTCAGCATTATAAGATCCTACTAATATTCCCAGTTTAGGGTTATACCTTTTCTATCTACAGTTGTCTATATGCAGACTAAGTTTATTGTTAAATAAGGCATGAGACTAAATTTGTTCTCAAGTTCCATCCATCCCAGATCCTGAGGACCTAGAAGGTACCTACTAGATCCTGCCTGATGACTGATTCCTCATCACCAAGAGGTTCAACAGACGTACCCCCAAACCTAGAGATGACAGCCTATTCCAAGTCCTGTCTACTACCATAGCAGTCCATGGGTCCACACTTCCCACTGCAAGGAGATGCCAGATCCAGAATCCAGTGGCGGCTGCCACTCTTCATCCGTCTGACACTTATCCTTCACCTAGTCCAAGGTGTAGCCAGTCACCAAAGGGTAGTCACTAGTGTTGAGCATTCCGATACCGCAAGTATCGGGTATCGGCCGATGCTTGCGGGTATCGGAATTCCGATACCGAGATCCGATACTTTTGTGGTATCGGGTATCGGTATCGAAACAACATTAATGTGTAAAATAAAGAATTAAAATAAAAAATATTGCTATACTCACCTCTCCGACGCAGCCTGGACCTCACCGAGGGAACCGGCAGCGTTCTTTGCTTCAAATGCGCACGTTTCCTTCCTTCCGTGACGTCACGGCTTGCTGTGATTAGTCGCGTCGCGGTCACATGGGCGGCACGCAACCAATCACAAGCCGTGACGTAATTTTAAAATGCGCGAGTTTCCTGCCTCCCGTGACGTCACGGCTTGTGATTGGTCGCGTCGCCCATGTGACCGCGACGCGACCAATCACAAGCTGGAACGTAATTTTAAAATCCTGAACGCCTAGAATTAGGCAGTCAGGACCTGAAAATTACGTCACGGCTTGCTGTGATTGGTCGCGTCGCGGCCACATGGGCGACACGCGACCAATCAGAAGCCGTGACGTCACGGAAGGAAGGAAACACGCGCATTTGAAGCAAAGAACGCTGCCGGTTCCCTCAGTGAGGTCCAGGCTGCGTCGGAGAGGTGAGTATAGCAATATTTTTTATTTTAATTCTTTATTTTACACATTAATATGGATCTCAGGGCCTGAAGGAGAGTTTCCTTTCCTTCAGACCCTGGGTACCATCAGGAATACCATCCGATACTTGAGTCCCATTGACTTGTATTGGTATCGGGTATCGGTATCGGATTGGATCCGATACTTTGCCGGTATCGGCCGATACTTTCCGATACCGATACTTTCAAGTATCGGACGGTATCGCTCAACACTAGGTTTGAGCGACTTTCATTTTTTTAAGGTCGAGTCGGGTTTTGTGAAACCCGATTTTGTCCAGAGTCGAGTCGAGTGCAGTCGGCCGATTATCGCTGAAAGTCGGGGATCGACCGAAACACGAAACCCAATGCAAGTCAATGGGGAAGCATAGTCGGCAGTGAGTGGAGGCCAGGAAAACACCTACAGTGCCCATTTTAATGCCAAAAACATCCATTCTTGTTTCTGAAGCTTGTCAATCTTAATTAACTTTATAATAATAGTTGGGCATTGGAAATTGGGGGTCATTTGGCAAAAGTTGTGGGGGGTAGGGCTAGTTCAAGGTTTTAGTGGGCACAGGAAACGTGGACTACGTCACGGCGGTGGAGCAGTGAGAGGTAAGTATGTCAAGTTTGCAAGTGCTGTGATCCTAAGCAAGCAGGGGGGCCCACTCGTTGGCATTGGCACTGGCACAGGGCCCCTCAAAGTACAGCGGTGTGTTTGCACGGCGGGGGCGCCTCCCACCAGCAGCGACACTTTTGCGTACTCTGAGGGGCCCTGTGCCAGTGACGTCGCCAACGAGTATGCCCCCCCACCTGATGAAGGAACCTGCACTTTCATCTGCACCTTCCTCTTTGTCCCTGTGTAAGGTGGTATAACATGCGGGAAGGGGAACCTTACTTTCAGCAGGGTCAGTGTTATGAACTATACTTTTGGGCTCCCTCTTGTGGTCACTCACGGTATGGCTCTTGTATACTCTTTCCCCAGGTTGGTAGTCACCTGGTTCGTTAACACTCTGGGTGTTTCTATTTAAACTTCCTGGAGTCTTAGTCCATTGCCTGGCATCCATGTAATCAGTCCTTGTCTGGTTGCTCTTGTCTACTGGTCCTGATTTTTGCAACATAAGCTAAGTCCTGCTTTCTTGTTTTTTGTTTATTTGTATTATTCTGTTTTTTGTCCAGCTGGTCCATAATGTGATTCCTGATTTTGCTGGAAGCTCTAAGGGGGCTGATATTCTCCCCCCATACCGTTAGTCGGTACGGGGGTTCTTGGACATTCAGCGTGGATATTTTTGTAGGGTTTTTCTCTGACCACATAAGTCCGCTTTCTATATTTCTGCTATTATTTAGTGGGCCTCTCTTTGCTGAATCTAGTTCATACTTACGTTTGTCCTTTCCTCTTACCTCACCGTTATTATTTGTTGGGGGCCTGTATCTACTTTGAGGTACCTTTCTCTGGAGGCAAGTGAGGTCTGTATTTTCTCTGAAAGGGTTAGTTAGATCTCCGGCTGGCGCGAGACGTCTAGAACCAACATAGGTACGTTCCCCGGCTGCTATTAGTTGTGGGCTAAGATCAGGTATGTGGTCAGCTCAGTTACCACCTCCCTAAGAGATAGTTTTTATGTTTGCAGACTGTGCTAAAGACCCTGAGATCCTCTGCCATTAGGATCACAACAGGTCAGATTCTGGCTGTGTAGAGTGCAAGGGGAATGTAGTGGTCTGGGTCAATGTACCAGCAGACTCATCTAGCAGTGGCTGGGCAATGGGCAGGATGAGGAGGAAACAGATATAGGGCCAAAGAATAAAGTAGGCTAAATGCAGTTCAAAATTGGTAACAGGACTAAACAGGCGGCACTGCTTTGTTCAGTGGAGTAGCAAACCCAAGAGCAGCAGACACAGTTTTAAGGGCCCAACCACACTAGTAGGCCAAATGCAGTTTAATATCTGATACTATAGGCCGAAAGCCAGAAGGTAGAAGCTCAGCTGTATTCAGTTGAGGGCAACACCAGGGAGGGGCAGACACCGTTAGTAGGCCCTAACCACCAATTTTTAACAACACAGCACTTAATGAGAGCCAGAAGGTTGAAGCACAGCTGTATTCAGTTGTGGACAACACCAGGCAGGGGCAGACACCGTTAGTAGGCCGGAACCACCAATTTTTAAAAACACAGCACTTAATGAGAGCCAGAAGGTTGAAGCTTAGATTTATTCATTTGAGGACAACTTGAATTAGGGACTGCAGACAGACTTACCAGGCTGTCCCCTGTGTGGACCATGCATCCAATACATTAACCCATTGCGCCACAAAGGACACGTAACCTTCCATGGCCATGCCTACCGCTCCATGTGTCTGTTGTCAGGTGTACCTTTGGACTCACAGATTGACAGAATGAAAGGACAATGTGGTCTTTAACATGCTGGTGGAGGGGTGGGATGGCTTTTCTCGCAAAAGAATTGTCAACTGGGTAGCTCATAGCGTGGTACAGCGTAGTACATCATGGCTTTATTAATATTAAATAAAATTAAAAAATAGGCTCTATGCACTGTAAAATTGGTTCCAGGGGTACACGGGCAGCAGTGGTCAGGTCAGTGGAGGCCTAGTGGAAGGAGAGACCGCAGACAGGCTTCGAAGGCCTAACATACTAAAATGGGTTGGCTGTAGGCACTTTATAATTGGTTCCAGGGGTACACGGGCAGCAGTGGTCAGGTAAGTGGAGGCCTAGTGGAAGGAGGAACCGCAGACAGGCTTCGAAGGCCTAACATACTAAAATGGGCTGGCTGTAGGCACTTTATAATTGGTTCCAGGGGTACACGGGCAGCAGTGGTCAGGTCAGTGGAGGCCTAGTGGAAGGAGGGACCGCAGACAGGCTTCCAAGGCCTAACATACTAAAATGGGCAGGCTGTAGGCACTTTATAATTGGTTCCAGGGGTACACGGGCAGCAGTGGTCAGGTCAGTGGAGGCCTAGTGGAAGGAGGGACCGCAGACAGGCTTCGAAGGCCTAACATACTAAAATGGGCAGGCTGTAGGCACTTTATAATTGGTTCCAGGGGTACACGGGCAGCAGTGGTCAGGTCAGTGGAGGCCTAGTGGAAGGAGGGACCGCAGACAGGCTTCGAAGGCCTAACATACTAAAATGGGCAGGCTGTAGGCACTTTATAATTGGTTCCAGGGGTACACGGGCAGCAGTGTTCAGGTCAGTGGAGGCCTAGTGGAAGGAGGGACCGCAGACAGGCTTCGAAGGCCTAACATACTAAAATGGGCAGGCTGTAGGCACTTTATAATTGGTTCCAGGGGTACACGGGCAGCAGTGGTCAGGTCAGTGGAGGCCTAGTGGAAGGAGGGACCGCAGACAGGCTTCCAAGGCCTAACATACTAAAATGGGCAGGCTGTAGGCACTTTATAATTGGTTCCAGGGGTACACGGGCAGCAATGGTCAGGTCAGTGGAGGCCTAGTGGAAGGAGGGACCGCAGACAGGCTTCGAAGGCCTAACATACTAAAATGGGCAGGCTGTAGGCACTTTATAATTGGTTCCAGGGGTACACGGGCAGCAGTGGTCAGGTCAGTGGAGGCCTAGTGGAAGGAGGGACCGCAGACAGGCTTCCAAGGCCTAACATACTAAAATGGGCAGGCTGTAGGCACTTTATAATTAGTTCCAGGGGTACACGGGCAGCAGTGGTCAGGTCAGTGGAGGCCTAGTGGAAGGAGGGACCGCAGACAGGCTTCGAAGGCCTAACATACTAAAATGGGCTTGCTGTAGGCACTTTATAATTGGTTCCAGGGGTACACGGGCAGCAGTGGTCTGGTCAACGGAGGCCGATTGTAATGAGTGTCTGCCAGTTAGTAGTCCAAAACAACAAATAAATGTGAATGTCTCGCATTAAAACAAAACAAAAACACTAAAGGGTGCAATCATTAGGTTCAGGGGTGGGATCCTCTGCGTTGTTTCAGACCTACTAATTTAGCGCAAAGTATTTACTGTGGTAAATAGAAGACACTGCCCCTGACTATGTTAAGTACCATCATACATGTCAACACAATGGTATTGTCAGTGGCAGGTATGGAAGGATGTCAGCGCATAGACTAAACATTGGTGGAAGTGTGATAGATAACTGTGGAAGTGGTAGACCAATGTTTGACCTGGGGGTGGGTGAACTCTCTTGTGGCCGGCGGTACAGGCCCAGGGCCCCTCATGTTACAACAGTGTGTCTGACGTTGGGTGCGCACCACCACCGCCAGAGACACTTTATTGTACTATGAGTGACCCAGTAGCAATGCCGTCGACCAAAAGCGAGCACACCCACCTCTTCAGACAAACAGCAGTCTCACGGGTGCTTGCGCCAAGTCGCAATATCACGGCCCCATGTGGGGAGTTTGGCCATTTAGGGAGGTGTAAACATGTCGTATGCTGGACAATCAGCTGCAGCAAATTAGACATTAGAAAAGTAATTCACAGTAGTCCACAGGCAAGAGCTTTTCATAGGAAAGCTAGGTGTCGGCCGGGCAAGGTGGGGCAAAAGATTTTGAAATCCAGTTGTGGTTCATTTTAATGAATGTTAGATCATCAACATTTTGGGTAGCCAGACAAGTCCTTTTTTCGGTTAATATTGAACCTGCAGCACTGAATACTCTTTCTGATAGGACACTTGCTGCCGGGCAAGCAAGCTCCTGCAATGCATATTCTGCCAATTCTGGCCAGGTGTCTAATTTTGATGCCCAGTAATCAAATGGGAATGACGGTTGAGGGAGAACATCGATAAGGGATGAAAAATAGTTAGTAACCATACTGGACAAATGTTGTCTCCTGTCACTTTCAATTGATGCAGCAGTATCTGTCCTGTCTGCGGTCATAGCAAAATCACTCCACAACCTGGTCAGAAAACCCCTCTGTCCAAAGCCACTTCTGATGTGTGCACCCCTAACACTCCTAGTCTGCTGCCCCCTGGAGCTCGTGTGAGAACAATCACGTGCGCTGTGTGCTGGGAATGCCTGAAGCAAACGGTCAACAAGAGTTGATTGTTTGGTTGCTAATATTAGTTCCAAGTTCTCATGTGGCATAATATTTTGCAATTTGCCTTTATAGCGTGGATCAAGGAGGCAGGCCAACCAGTAATCGTCATCGTTCATCATTTTCGTAATGCGTGTGTCCCTTTTTAGGATACGTAAGGCATAATCCGCCATGTGGGCCAAAGTTCCAGTTGTCAAATCTCCGGTTGTGATTGGTTGAGGGGCAGTTTCAGGCAAATCTACGTCACTTGTGTCCCTCAAAAAAACAGAACCCGGCCTTGCCACGCAACCAATTTGCAGTGCCCCCGGGAAAGCTTCCGCATTAAAAATATACTCATCCCCATCATCCTCCTCGCCCTCCACCTCCTCTTCGCCCGCTACCTCGTCCTGTACACTGCCCTGACCAGACAATGGCTGACTGTCATCAAGGCTTTCCTCTTCCTCTGGTGCAGACGCCTGATCCTTTTATGTGCAGCAAACTTTGCATCAGCAGACACATTAGGGGGATGCTCATGCTTATTATGGCGTTGTCTGCACTAACCAGCCGTGTGCATTCCTCAAAACACTGAAGGACTTGACACATGTCTTGTATCTTCGACCACTGCACACCTGACAACTCCATGTCTGCCATCCTACTGCCTGCCCGTGTATGTGTATCCTCCCACAAAAACATAACAGCCCGCCTCTGTTGGCACAGTCTCTGAAGCATGTGCAGTGTTGAGTTCCACCTTGTTGCAACGTCTATGATTAGGCAATGCTGGGGAAGGTTCAAAGACCGCTGATAGGTCTGCATACGGCTGGAGTGTACAGGCGAACGTCGGATATGTGAGCAAAGTCCACGCACTTTGAGGAGCAGGTCGGAGAACCCAGGATAAGTTTTCAATAAGCACTGCACCACCAGGTTTAAGGTGTGAGCCAGGCAAGGAATGTGTTTCAGTTGGGAAAGGGAGATGGCAGCCATGAAATTCCTTCCATTATCACTCACTACCTTGCCTGCCTCAAGATCTACTGTGCCCAGCCACGACTGCGTTTCTTGTTGCAAGAACTCAGACAGAACTTCCGCGGTGTGTCTGTTGTCGCCCAAACACTTCATAGCCAATACAGCCTGCTGACGCTTGCCAGTAGCTGGCCCATAATGGGACAACTGGTGTGCAACAGTGTCATCTGCCGATGGAGTGGTTGGCCGACTGCGGTCTGTGGAAGAGCTGTAGCTTCTGCAGGAGGACGAGGAGGAGGAGGGGGTGCGAACGCCTACAGCCAACTGTTTCCTACACCGTGGGCTAGGCACAACTGTCCCGAAATTGATGTCCCCTGTGGACCCTGCATCCACCACATTCACCCAGTGTGCCGTGATGGACACATAACGTCCCTGGCCATGCCTACTGGTCCATGCATCTGTAGTCAGGTGCACCTTTGTACTCACAGATTGCCTGAGTGCATGGATGATGCGCTGTTTAACATGCTGGTGCAGGGCTGGGATGGCTTTTCTGGAAAAAAAGTGTTGACTGGGTAGCTCGTATCGTGGTTCAGCGTACTCCATCAGGGCTTTGAAAGCTTCGCTTTCAACTAACCTTTAGGGCATCATCTCTAACGAGATTAGTCTAGCTATGTGGGCGTTAAAACCCTGTGTACGCGGATGCGAGGATAAGTACTTCCTTTTTCTAACCAGAGTCTCATGTAGTGTGAGCTGGACTGGAGAGCTGGAGATAGTGGAACTTTCGGGTGTGCCGGTGAACATGGCAGACTGAGAGACGGTTGGAGACGGTATTGTTTCCGCCGGTGCCCTAGATGCAATATTATCTCCTACAAAACTGGTGATTCCCTGACCCTGACTGCTTTTGGCTGGCAAAGAAACCTGCACAGATACTGCCGGTGGTGCGGAAAATGGTGGCCTTACAGTGACGGAAGGGATGTTGCGTTGCTGACTAGCTTCATTGGCCGAGGGTGCTACAACCTTAAGGGACGTTTGGTAGTTAGTCCAGGCTTGAAAATGCATGGTGGTTAAGTGTCTATGCATGCAACTAGTATTGAGACTTTTCAGATTCTGACCTCTGCTTAAGCTAGTTGAACATTTTTGACAGATGACTTTGCGCTGATCAATTGGATGTTGTTTAAAAAAATGCCAGACTGCACTCTTCCTAGCATCGGATCCCTTTTCAGGGATTGCAGACTGAGCTTTAACCGGATGGCCACGCTGTCCTCCAACAGGTTTTGGCTTTGACACGCGTTTTGGGCCAGATACGGGCCCGGCAGGTGGAACCTGTTGCGATGTTGATGCCTGCTGCGGCCCCTCCTCCACCTCCGCTTCTGAACTACTGCCGCCTGCACCCTGTTCCCCCAATGGATGCCAATCGGGGTCAACAACTGGGTCATCTATTACCTCCTCTTCGAGCTCGTGTGCAACTTCGTCTGTGTCACTGTGTCGGTCGGTGGTATAGCGTTCGTGTCGGGGCAACATAGTCTCATCAGGGTCTGATTGTGGATCAGTACCCTGAGAGGGCAATGTTGTGGTCTGAGTCAAAGGAGCAGCATAGTACTCTGGCTGTGGCTGTGCATCAGTGCACTCCATGTCAGAATCTACTTGTAATGGGCATGGCCTGTTAAGTGTTTCACTTTCTAAGCCAGGGACGGTATGTGTAAAGAGCTCCATGGAGTAACCCGTTGTGTCGCCTGCTGCATCCTTCTCTCTTGTTGTAGTTTTTGCTGAAGAGGACAAGGAAGCGACTTGTCCCTGACCGTGAACATCCACAAGCGACGCGCTGCTTTTACATTTACCAGTTTCAGAAGAGGAGGCAAAAGAGCTAGAGGCCGAGTCTGCAATGTAAGCCAAAACTTGATGTTGCTGCTCCGGCTTTAAAAGCGGTTTTCCTACTCCCAGAAACGAGAGCGTTCGAGGCCTTGTGTAGCCAGACGACGAAACTGGCTCCACAGCTCCAGACTTAGGTGGAATATTTTTATCCCCATGACCACCTGATGCTCCACTACCACTACCATCATTACCAGCTGACAATGAACGCCCACGGCCACGACCTCTTGCACCAGACTTCCTCATTGTTTTAAAAACTTAACCAAAGTAACTTTATTTGTTGCTGTCAAACAACTTACACGGTGAGCTATAACTTCAGAATGATTTCAATATCCCTTAACAGGTTGGTGAGACCACAAGGAAAATCAGGCACAATGTTACACGCTCTGTTTTCTGTGGCACCAAATCACAGAGATGCCACACACGCAGGACTGTCACTCAAGCACAAATGTCAATATTAATCTCCCACCTATTTTTTTTTTTTTCCTCAGGGAGACTTTAGAAACCAAATAAGATAAAATGATTTTTTCAGGGACAATTTAGAAACCAAATAATAATAAAAAAAAAAAAGGCTTTCTATGGCCCACTGAGTGAGAGATGGCACACACAGGAGTCAGGAGTGGCACACAAGCCCTGACTGAGGCCAATATTTTTCTCCCACTGATTGATGTAGTGATTTTTTTTCAGGTAGATTTTAGAACCGAAATCAAGCAAAAAAATAAATAGGCTTTCTATGGCCCACTGAGTGAGAGATGGCACACACAGGAGTCAGGAGTGGCACACAAGCCCTGACTGAGGCCAATATTTTTCTCCCACTGATTGATGTAGTGATTTTTTTTCAGGTAGATTTTAGAACCCAAATCAAGCAAAAAAATAAATAGGCTTTCTATGGCCCACTGAGTGAGAGATGGCACACACAGGAGTCAGGAGTGGCACACAAGCCCTGACTGAGGCCAATATTTTTCTCCCACTGATTGATGTAGTGATTTTTTTTCAGGTAGATTTTAGAACCCAAATCAAGCAAAAAAATTAATAGGCTTTCTATGGCCCACAATTTGAGAGAGAGAGATGGCACACCCAGGAGTCAAGACTGGCACACAAGCAGAAAGGGCAATATTAATCTCCCACTGTTTGAATTTTTTTTTTTTTCAGGGAGACTTTAGAAACCAAATAATAAAAAAAAAGGCTTTCTATGGCCCACTGAGTGAGAGATGGCACACACAGGAGTCAGGAGTGGCACACAAGCCCTGAGGTCAATATTTTTCTCCCACTGATTGATGTAGTGATTTTTTTTCAGGTAGATTTTAGAACCCAAATCAAGCAAAAAAATTAATAGGCTTTCTATGGCCCACTGAGTGAGAGATGGCACACACAGGGATGGCACTCTAGCAGAAATGCCAATCTTAATCTCCCACAAAAAAAAAAAAAAACAGGGACTGTCCTACAATTACTATCTCCCTGCAGTAATCTCAGCCAGGTATGGCAGGCAGCAATAAGGAGTGGACTGATGCACAAATTAAATAAAAAGTGTGGACAAACAAAAAAGATAGCTGTGCAGAAAGGAAGGAACAAGAGGATTTGTGCTTTGAAAAAAGCAGTTGGTTTGCACAGCGTCGTACACACACAGGCACAGCAACGCAGCTATCAGGGTCAGGGAGCCTTCTAGGGCAGCCCAATGAGCGACAGCGCTGAGGAAAAAAAAATGTAGCTTCCACTGTCCCTGCAAACAAAAGGTGGTGTTGGACAGTGGAAATCGCTACAGCACAAGCGGTTTGCAGCTTTATGTACCCTGCCTATCACTCTCCCTGCTTCTGAAGAAGCGGCAGCAACCTCTCCCTACGCTCAGATCAGCAGCAGTAAGATGGCGGTCGGCGGGAACGCCCCTTTATAGCCCCTGTGACGCTGCAGAAAGCAAGCCAATCACTGCAATGCCCTTCTCTAAGATGGTGGGGACCAGGACCTATGTCATCACGCTGCCCACACTCTGCGTTCACCTTCATTGGCTGAGAAATGGCGCTTTTCGCGTCATTGAAACGCGACTTTGGCGCGAAAGTCGCGTACCGCATGGCCGACCCCGCACAGGGGTCGGATCGGGTTTCATGAAACTCGACTTTGCCAAAAGTCGGCGACTTTTGAAAATGAACGACCCGTTTCGCTCAACCCTACTCAACACTAGTAGTCACTCATGAGGAGGGTATAGTGACATTTTGGTATAATATCTCCACCCCAATTATACATATCAATTTGACTATTGCCTCATAGTAGAATGCCCAGGCCCCATGGCACAGTTTGGCATATAGCTAAACATACAATTCATCTGTGTCACCATTGCTGAAACAGGGGAAGGTTCAAACTGTGAGGATTGGTCACTTGTTGGGCGGCAAACTGGTGAAAGTGACTGGGGATATCATCCAGTCCAGGCCCTGCAACACAGACACAAATGGGGAATCAGCCTATTAACCCGCATGACCCTGTCTAAAGCCCCATTTCCAGTTTCAATACTCTACATCTCTGCAACTCATTGCCCCAAGGAGGGATGCATAGTCCTGTACTTCACCATTGACAATCTCTCAGAAAATGTCCAAGGGTTATATGTACTAGGCTCAAGTACTAAACTTGGGAGGGAGAATGGTGGCACAAAAGGTAAATTTTGGCTAAGAAGCATAGATACCAGTGGGGGCACACAGGGGGTACCTGATACATTCAAAGCCAGGAACAAGACAGCAGTTGGGCTTAAACCCATCATTCCCATAAATAAGAACATACAGTGGATAAACTACCTATGCTATAATCAACAACTGCTTATAAAATACACTGGGGATGCCATAACTTATTGACCCATTAAGTTTACAATAGCTATTCTATCTGCTTTAACTGTATTAGCCTTAATTCTTTACCCACATAGCTACATGCCTTAAGAAAATGATGATGAGGACCATGGAAACCAAAGTGATGACGATCATACATGCTGATTTCAAAGATCCCCTATATGAAAGATGCTGCTGTGAAACCATGAGTTGAATGTCATATCCACATCCCCCGGAATATGTCTGCCTGAAGCACACCGGTGAGGAAAAGACCAGGATCTGACTTCCTCCTGTGCAAAGTCCGTTAGGAGGGGGTCCATCTACTAGAGATGGACCGTCTTGTGTATACGGTGAAGATTAGTTAGTTAGGGTCCAGCATTTTGAGTCAGGTATTGCCAGGAGGACAGATCGATAGGTTTGATGAGATTAGGGTTTTGATTCTGCATATCTCCAAAGGGGGGACTGTTAAGGGGAGAATGTATGGCATATGAAAATATACTGAAATCAAACTTATATGGATGCTTTGCTTAATATTGGATTCATGTCACTTTAAGGTTTTCTGATTCACTGTTATAAGACTTAATTATGTTTATTATTCCATTCCAGAATGTGCCAAGATATGCCCCTAGTCTCATCGAGAGTAAATGCACCTGTACGGAGGGAGATCAATTCCCAATAAAACAAAGATAAGTAAAATACGTGCAAAGACAGATGTCAGGCAGACCTAAAAGGCCATTAGGGTGATAACAGTACAGAAATAGACTAAAAGCAATAATCATTAGAATAATGGTCCAATAATAATAAAGATAATAACATAGAACATGTTATGATCAAAGTGACTTGTGATAATTATTAAGTTGGAAAGACCTATGATGTAATGTGCTGAGACTGCCCAATTTCTCTTATAAAAAGAGCGGTCTGACCAATAAAATCAGGAATCTTTCGAGACAATTGCTTGCATTTGTGTCCTGATTTCTCCGGCCGTAAAACCTCACATCCAATTTGGCAGC
The DNA here is from genome assembly GCF_051348905.1 of Ranitomeya variabilis. Classification (NCBI taxonomy): domain Eukaryota; kingdom Metazoa; phylum Chordata; class Amphibia; order Anura; family Dendrobatidae; genus Ranitomeya; species Ranitomeya variabilis. Next base: position 1,143,170,537 of record NC_135232.1, read on the forward strand.
AGACAACTAAGACAACACTAGGAAATTAGCTTATGCGAGAGCAGCATCAGTGACTAGTGGTGTTGTCATCAAGATTACCGCCAGTCCCTGATACTATGTTCCCAGCTGGTCCAATCAACTGTGTTGATCTTGATGAGATCACCCCACAAATATGTACCCCACTTGCCATCGCTAAAGGGCAAGTTGGAAGAGGCTGGCAATGCACCAAAATTGGCGCATGTAATTGATGCGCCTTTTCTTGGCGGCTTTTTAGGCTGGAGGAGCCAATATCCATGGCCCCTTACCAGCCAAAGAATAGCAGCCACCAGTTGTCTGCTTTAGCAAGGCTGGTTGTCAAAAATGGGTAGGACCCTACACCGTTTTTTTAATCATTTATTTAAATAATTAAAAAAATTGGAGTGGGGACCATCTATTCTTGATAACCAGCCTTGTTAAAGCTGACAGCTGAGAGCTGAAGCCCCCAGCTGTGAGTTTTGCCTGGCTGGTTATCAAAAATACAGCAGAACCCATGCCTTTTTAACAGCATAGGAACTGTGGGTGTCTGACCAGGGGTGATGATTTAACTGCCGATTAGAAGCGTTGTTTGTTGTGCTGTCGTGCACATGACAGCATGACAAACACTGGATTTTCAGCCCCCCCCATTCAAGCTTATCTAATATCTGCATCGGGGAACCTGGATACCTGGATCTCTCTGGCTGATTAGCTGTTGGCACCGCAGCTGCATGTGTCACGGCTGTGTAACAACACATGCATGGAGAGCCTGTTTGTTGGGCTCTCCATGCATCTGTTGTGACTGTCACAAAGCCGCAACACCTGCAGCTGCGGCGCCGAACAGCTGATCATCCGTATCCAGGTTCCCGATGGAGATATTCTGTAAGCGCTATTGCTATTCGGATAAGGACTTTTCTGAAGTTGTTCACTCATCCCTAGTAATTATTTATGTTTCTTTGTATGTTGCTTGCATTGGCTTTTGAAATAAAGATATGTCTTTCCTTACCATTATTTTAGTTTAAACTATTCCAGATTAGTAAAATATAAACATACTTGTCACAACACACTTTTTAATTTTAATTGTGTGCTCTGTGTAGTATTTAAATTAATTATAAAGTTAGTTTTTAAGGCTACTTTCACACTAGCATCGTGCACTGCACGTCGCTATGCGTCGTTCAGGAGAAAAAACGCATCCTGCAAAAGTGCTTGCAGGATGCATTTTTTCTCCATAGACGTGTATTAGCGATGCAGTGCGACGCATTGCCACACGTCGCAACCGTCGTGCGACAGTTGCGTCGTGTTACGTCGGACCGTTGGCACAAAAAAAGTTACATGTAACGTTTTTTTGTGCGTCGTGAGCATCTTTTCCGACCGCGCATGCGCAGCCGGAACTCCGCCCCCACCTCACAATGGGGCAGCGGATGCAATGTAAAACTGCATCCGCTGCCCCCATTGTGCGGCGCTTTCAAGCTAGCGTCGATGCGCTGCAATGTCGCATAGCGACGTGCAGTGCACGACGCTATTGTGAAAGTAGCCTTATGCAATCTAAGGAAGCAAACAATTTTTATGAAGATTTTATGCTTCCAAAATAGCATAATTAGAATGCAAAACTTTAAACACAAAAATGATATTGTATAAGAAAAAACATAAATTAGACACAAAACTGAAATTTCAAAAATTAAAGATTTGCAAGTTAAAACTTACTTTTGGATAGTTATACAAATTCAAAACTTCTGTTGGTTCAAAATTCTCACAGACAAAGCCAGCAATGTCCCCATGTTGACTGCAGGAATAGTTGGGGACATCATTTTTTTCACATGATAAAATATTCAGTATTTTATGAAAATATGTGATCTGATCTCCACAAGTATCAAACACAAGATAACCCAGCGTAATATTAGGAAGGAGATTTGGGTTCTGATTCACCTCATTAACAGCAAATATAAAAGTGAGGAGGTCGATGTAAATCTTTGCATCTGGACTGTGGAAGAAAAGACAATATTTAATTCATGTGTTTGCTAAGTTAATGGCAAGGAAGACAAGAATGCTCTTGGCAACCAGTTCATTCTCAGTAAAACCTTAAGGGAGTGAATGAGGGAGTGCTGGGCAGCAGACATAATGCTTGAAATGTGTCTACCAGTTGGGCAATGAAATTGGTACCTTGCTATTAAGTTAAAAGGTTTAGGTATTTAGTGAACAGTAGTGATGAGCGAATTTGTTCAAGAAAACAATCTGCAAACATAAATGCATCACAAATATTGCACATTCCGATTTATGATGGGAAACATGAGAAAAACTTTATAAAATCGGAAAAAAATCGTTAAAATTCTGTAAAAGTGTGGGAAAATATTTGTGTTGCAACAAAAAAATATTTTCAGCACTTTAGCAATATTGGTGGTGTATCATGAGTAGAGATGAGCCACCTTCCTAGTGTTCGGGTTCGGTTCGGTTCGTCGAAAAGGGAGTTGTTCGCCGAACTGTTCGAAGAACACCGTCGAACCCCATTGAAACCAATGGGAGGCAAACACAAACACATACAAACACATGGAAAACACATAGAAAACACCTTAAAAGGTGACCAAAAGCTGACAAACTGCTCAGAAGACACAACAAACACATGGAAAAGTCACAACTACACATAGTCATGTGAAAAGAAAAGAGGTGGAGGAGTAAAAGGAGGAGGAGACACAGATATAGGCATTAGGGTTGAGCGAAACGGATCGTTCATTTTCATAAGTCGCCGACTTTTGGCAAAGTCGGCGTCTCATGAAACCGAGCCGATCCCTGTGTGGGGTCTGCCATGTGGTACGCGACTTTTGCGCCAAAGTCGCGTTTCAATGATGCTAAAAGCGCCATTTCTCAGCCAATGAAGGTGGACGCAGAGTGTGGGCAGCGTGATGACATAGATCTCAGTCCCCACCATCTTAGAGAGGGGCATTGCAGTGATTGGCTTGCTTTCTGCGGCATCACAGGGGCTATAAAGGGGCGTTCCCGCCGACCGCCATCTTACTGCTGCTGATCTGAGCGTAGGGAGAGGTTGCTGCAGCTTCTTCAGAAGCAGGGATAGTGATAGGCAGGGTACATAAAGCCATAAACCGCTTGTGCTGTAGCGATTTCCACTGTCCAACACCACCTTTTGATTGCAGGGACAGTGGAAGCTACATTTTTTTTTCCTCAGCGCTGTAGCTCATTGGGCTGCACTAGAAGGCTCCCTGACCCTGATAGCTGCGTTGCTGTGCCTGTGTGTACGCCGCTGTGCAAACCAACTGCTTTTTTCAAAGCACAAATCCTGTTTTTCCTTCCTTTCTGCACAGCTATCTTGTGTGTTTGTCCACACTTTTGTGTGCAGCAGTCCTTTTTACAGCTGCCTGCCATACTTTTCTGAGATAACTGCAGGGAGATAAATATTGGCATGTCTGCCTCCGTGCCATTGCTGTGTGTGGCATCTGTCTCTCATTGTGTGGCACCGAAAACACTGTGTAATACTTGGCCATTTTTTTTTTTTTGCTAAATTCTCCCTTTTCCCAAAAAAAAATTAGTGGGAGATAAATATTGGCAAGTCTGCCTCCGTGCCATTGCTGTGTGTGGCATCTGTCTGTCATTGTGTGGCACCGAAAACACTGTGTAATACTTGGCCATTTTTTTTTTTTTGCTAAATTCTCCCTTTTCCCCCCAAAAAAATTAGTGGGAGATAAATATTGGCAAGTCTGCCTCCGTGCCATTGCTGTGTGTGGCATCTGGCTCTCATTGTGTGCCACTGAAAACACTGTGTAATACTTGGCCTTTTTTTGGGGGGGTACATTCTCCCTTTTCCAAAAAAAAAATTAGTGGGAGATAAATATTGGCAAGTCTGCCTCCGTGCCATTGCTGTGTGCGGCATCTGTCTCTCATTGTGTGCCACTGAAAACACTGTGTAATACTTGGCCATTTTTTTTTGGGGGGGGTACATTCTCCCTTTTCCAAAAAAAAAATTTGTGGGAGATAAATATTGGCAAGTCTGCCTCCGTGCCATTGCTGTGTGTGGCATCTGTCTGTCATTGTGTGGCACCGAAAACACTGTGTAATACTTGGCCTTTTTTTTGGGGGGGGGTACATTCTCCCTTTTCCAAAAAAAAAATTAGTGGGAGATAAATATTGGCAAGTCTGCCTCCGTGCCATTGCTGTGTGTGGCATCTGTCTCTCATTGTGTGGCACCGAAAACACTGTGTAATACTTGGCCTTCTTTTGGGGGGGGGTACATTCTCCCTTTTCCCCAAAAAAAATTAGTGGGAGATAATTACTGGCAAGTCTGCCTCCGTGCCATTGCTGTGTGTGGCATCTGTCTCTCATTGTGTGCCACTGAAAACACTGTGTAATACTTGGCCTTTTTTTTTTGGGGGGGGGGTACATTCTCCCTTTTCCCCAAAAAAATTAGTGGGAGATAAATATTGGCAAGTCTGCCTCCGTGCCATTGCTGTGTGTGGCATCTGTCTGTCATTGTGTGGCACCGAAAACACTGTGTAATACTTGCCCATTTTTTTTTTTGCTAAATTCTCCCTTTTCCAAAAAAAAAATTAGTGGGAGATAAATATTGGCAAGTCTGCCTCCGTGCCATTGCTGTGTGTGGCATCTGTCTCTCATTGTGTGGCACCGAAAACACTGTGTAATACTTGGCCTTTTTTTTGGGGGGGGGTACATTCTCCCTTTTCGAAAAAAAATTTTAGTGGGAGATAAATATTGGCAAGTCTGCCTCCGTGCCATTGCTGTGTGTGGCATCTGTCTCTCATTTTGTGCCACTGAAAACACTGTGTAATACTTGGCCTTTTTTTTTTTTTAGGGTAAATTCTCCCAGAAAAAGAAAAAAAATAGTGGGAGATTAAGATTGGCATTTCTGCTTGAGTGCTGGTCCTGTGTGTGCCATCTGTCTCAAATTATTGGGCCACAGAAAACCTAGTGTGTAACATTGGGCCTGATTTTCCTTTCAGTGTCAGGCACCTATAAAGGTATATATATAAATCCTACAGAAGTTTGAGTTCACCTTATAAGTTGTTTTACAGTAACAAATACCGTTACTTTGGTTACGCTTTGCAAACAATGAGGAAGTCTAGTGGAAGAGGTCGTGGCCGTGGGCGGTCATTGTCAGCTGGTAATGATGGTAGTGGTGGTGGAGCATCAGGTGGTCGTGGTAAAAGCAGTACAGCACCTAAGTCTCGAGTTGTTGAGCCAGGTTCGTTGTCTGGCTACACAAGGCCTCGAACGCTCTCTTTTCTGGGAGTAGGAAAACCACTTTTGAAGCCGGAGCAAGAGGAACAAGTATTGGCTTTCATTGCTGACTCTGCCTCTAGCTCTTTCGCCTCCTCCTCGGAAAGTGCCAAATGTCAGAGCAGTGCATCGTCAGTGGATGCTCCCGGTCAGGAACAAGTCGCTTCCTTGTGTCGTTCACTAAAAACAACAGTTAAGGATGCGTCAGTCGACACAACAGGTTACTCCATGGAGCTCTTTACACATACCGTTCCTGGGTTAGACAGTGAAACAGTTAACAGGCCATGCCCATTAGAAGTTGAATCGGACATGGAGTGCACAGATGCACAGCCACAGCCAGATTACTATGCTGTTCCTTTGACTCAGACCAGAACATTGCCCTCGCAGTGTACTGAGGCAGAATCAAACCCAGCGGAGACTATGGTGCCCCGTCACAGATTCTATACCATCGGCTTACACGGTGACACAGACTAAATCGCACACGACATAGAAGAGGAGGTCATAGATGACCCAGTTGTGGACCCCGATTGGCAGCCATTGGGGGAACAGGGTGCAGGCGGCAGTAGTTCTGAAGCAGAGGAGGAGGAGCCGCAGCAGGCATCAACATCACAACAGGTTCCATCTACCGGGCCTGTATCTGGCCAAAAACGCGTGGCAAAACCAAAACCAGTTGGAGGACAGCGTGGCCATCCGGTTAAAGAAGCTCAGTCTGCAATGCCTGAAAAGGTATCCAATAGTAGAAAGAGTGCAGTCTGGCATTTTTTTAAACAACATCCAAATGATCAGCGCAAAGTAATCTGTCAAAAATGTTCAACTACCTTAAGCAGAGGTCAGAATCTTAAAAGTCTAAATACAAGTTGCATGCATAGACATTTATCCACCATGCATTTGCAAGCCTGGACTAACTACCAAACGTCCCTAAAGGTTGCAGCACCCTCGGCCAATGAAGCTAGTCAGCAACGCTACATCCCTTCCCTCCCTGTAAGCCGACCATTTCCCACACCACCTGCAGTATCTGTGCAGCTTTCGTCGCCAGGCCAAAGCAGTCAGGGAATCACCAGGTTAGTAGTAGGAAACACTGCATGTAGGGCACCGGCAAGAATACCATCTCCAACCCTCTCTCAGTCACCCATGTCCACCGGCACCACCGCTAGTTCCACGATCTCCAGCTCTCCAGTCCAGCTCACCCTACATGAGACTCTTGTTAGGAAAAGGAAGTACTCATCCTCGCATCTGCGTACACAGGGTTTGAACGCCCACATTGCTAGACTAATCTCATTAGAGATGATGCCCTACCGGTTAGTTGAAAGCGAAGCTTTCAAAGCGCTGATGGACTACGCTGTACCACGCTACGAACTACCCAGTCGGCACTTCTTTTCTAGAAAAGCCATCCCAGCCCTCCAACAGCATGTTAAAGACCGCATTGTCCATGCACTCAGGCAGTCTGTGACTACAAAGGTGCACCTGACAACAGATGCATGGACCAGTAGGCATGGCCAGGGACGTTACGTGTCCATCACGGCACACTGGGTGAATGTGGTGGATGCAGGGTCCACAGGGGACAGCAATATTGGGACAGTTCTGCCTAGCCCATGGTCAAGGAAAGAGTTGGCTGTAGGCGTTCGCCCCCCCTCCTCCTCTTCCTCCTCCTCATGCAGAAGCGAGAGCTCGTCCACAGACCGAAGTCACACATCCACCCCATCCGAAGCTGCCACTGTTGCACACCAGGTGTGCCATTATGGGACAGCTAGTGGCAAGCGTCAGCAGGCTGTATTGGCAATGAAGTGTTTGGGCGACAACAGACACACCGCGGAAGTTCTGTCCGAGTTCTTGCAGAATGAAACTCAGTCATGGCTGGGCACTGTACATCTTGAGGCAGGCAAGGTAGTGAGTGATAACGAAAGGAACTTCATGGCAGCCATAGCCCTTTCCCAACTGAAACACATTCCTTGCCTGGCTCACACCTTAAACCTGGTGGTGCAGTGCTTCCTGAAAAGTTACCCGGGGCTACCCGACCTGCTCCTCAAAGTGCGCAGACTTTGCTCGCATATCCGCCGTTCGCCTGTACACTCCAGCCATATGCAGAACTATCAGCGGTCTTTGAACCTTCCCCAGCATCGTCTAATCATCGACGTTGCAACAAGGTGGAACTCCACACTGCACATGCTTCAGAGACTGTGCGAACACAGGCGTGCTGTTATGTATTTGTGGGAGGATACACGGGCAGGCAGTTGGATGGCAGACATGGAGTTGTCAGGTGTGCAGTGGTCGAAGCTACAAGACCTGTGTCAAGTCCTTCAGTGTTTTGAGGAATGCACACGGCTGGTTAGTACAGACAATGCCATAATAAGCATGAGCATCCCCCTAATGCGTCTGCTGATGCAAAGTTTGACGCACATAAAGGAGCAGGCGTCTGCAGTCGAGGAAGAGGAAAGCCTTGATGACAGTCAGCCATTGTCTGGTCAGGGCCGTGTAGAGGACGCTGTAGCAGGCGAAGAGGAGGAGGAGAACGAGGAGGATGATGGGGATGAGTACTTTTTGAATGAGGAAGCTTCTCCTGGGCCAACAGAAATTAGTGGCGTTGCAAGGCCGGGTTCTGTTTTTTTAAGGGAGACAAGTGACATAGATTTGCCTATAACTGCCCCTCCAACCAGCACAACCGCAGATTTGACAACTGGAACTTTGGCCCACATGGTGGATTATGCCTTACGTATCCTCAAAAGGGACACACGCATTATTAAAATGATGAGCGATGACGATTACTGGTTGGCCTGCATCCTTGACCCTCGCTATAAAGGCAAATTGCAAAATATTATGCCACATGAGAACCTCGAACAAATCTTAGCAACCAAACAAGCTACTCTTGTAGACCGTTTGATTCAGGCATTCCCAGCACACAGCGCCGGTAATGGTTCTCACACAAGCTGCAGGGGGCTACATGGCAGAGGTGTTAGAGGTGCACAGATCAGAAGTGGCGTTGGACAGAGGGGTTTTCTGACCAGGTTGTGGAGTGATTTCGCAATGACCGCAGACAGGACAGGTACTGCAGCATCTATTCAAAGTGACAGGAGACAACATTTGTCCAGTATGGTTACTAACTATTTTTCAGCCCTTATCGATGTTCTCCCTCAACCGTCATTCCCATTTGATTACTGGGCATCCAAATTAGACACCTGGCCTGAATTGGCAGAATATGCGTTGCAGGAGCTTGCTTGCCCAGCAGCTAGTGTGCTATCAGAAAGAGTATTCAGTGCTGCTGGTTCAATATTAACCGAAAAAAGGACTCGTCTGGCTACCCAAAATGTGGATGATCTCACCTTCATTAAAATGAACCACTCCTGGATTTCAAATTATTTTGCCCCACCTTTCCCGGCTGACACCTAGCTTTCCTATAAAAAGGTCTTGCTTGTGGACTGGTCTTACTGAGTGTTCAAATCTCTTAATTTGCAGCAGCTGCATGACCAGCATACGACATGTATACACATCCCCCAATGGGAAAACTCCCCCCAAGGGGCCGTTGTCTCACTCTCGACACTTGGCGCAAGCACCCGTTAGTTACAGTGCTGTTTGTCAGAAGAGGTGGGTGTGCTCGCTTTTGGTCGACGGCACTGCCACTAGGTCCCTCATAGTACAATGTAGTGTCTCTGGCGGTGGTGGTGCGCACCCAACGTCAGACACACCGTTGTAACATGAGGGGCCCTGGGGCGGTACCGCCGGCCACAAGAGAGTTCCCCCCCAGCTCAAACTGTGCTCTACCACGTGCAAAATTATCTCGCACAGCTCCACCAATGTTTAGTCTATGCGCTGACATAATTCAATGCCTGGCACTGACAAACAATAACAATTTGTTGACATCTATGATGCTAGTTAAAGTAGTCTGGGTCAGTGTCCTATATTGACACCAGTAAATACTAATTTACTGCCAAATTACTTTGTCATAAACTCTGCAGATGAGCCCACCCCTGTACCTAAGCATGCCACCCTTTTTTTATTTATAGTTGTTTTGCGAGACATTAACATCTATTTATTTTTGGGGAGTACTAACTGTGTCAGACACTTCTTGCAATACTCCTCCACTGACCACAATGCTGCCTGGAGTGCCTGCCTGTGTATCCATGTAACCGATTTCAAACTGCCATGACTGCCTACTGTTTGTTATTTTAGGCCTTTGTTAGCCTGTCTGCAGCCCCTACTTGCAATACTCCTCCACTGACCACAATGCTGCCTGCCTGTGTATCCATGTAACCGATTTCAAACTGCCATGACTGCCTACTGTTTGTTATTTTAGGCCTTTGTTAGCCTGTCTGTGGCCCCTACTTGCAATACTCCTCCACTGACCACAATGCTGCCTGCCTGTGTATCCATGTAACCGATTTCAAACTGCCATGACTGCCTACTGTTTGTTATTTTAGGCCTTTGTTAGCCTGTCTGCGGCCCCTACTTGCAATACTCCTCCACTGACCACAATGCTGCCTGCCTGTGTATCCATGTAACCGATTTCAAACTGCCATGACTGCCTACTGTTTGTTATTTTAGGCCTTTGTTAGCCTGTCTGCGGCCCCTACTTGCAATACTCCTCCACTGACCACAATGCTGCCTGGAGTGCCTGCCTGTGTATCCATGTAACCGATTTCAAACTGCCATGACTGCCTACTGTTTGTTATTTTAGGCCTTTGTTAGCCTGTCTGCAGCCCCTACTTGCACTACTCCTCCACTGACCACAATGCTGCCTGGAGTGCCTGCCTGTGTATCCATGTAACCGATTTCAAACTGCCATGACTGCCTACTGTTTGTTATTTTAGGCCTTTGTTAGCCTGTCTGTGGCCCCTACTTGCAATACTCCTCCACTGACCACAATGCTGCCTGGAGTGCCTGCCTGTGTATCCATGTAACTGATTTCAAACTGCCATGACTGCCTACTGTTTGTTATTTTCGGCCTTTGTTTGCCTGTCTGCGGCCCCTACTTGCAATACTCCTCCACTGACCACAATGCTGCCTGCCTGTGTATCCATGTAACCGATTTCAAACTGCCATGCCTGCCTATTGTTTGTTATTTTAGGCCTTTGATAGCCTGTCTGCGGCCCCTACTTGCAATACTCCTCCACTGACCACACCAATGCTGCCCGTGTACCCCTGGAACCTATTTAAAAGTTCATAGAGCCTAGTTATATATTTTATTTACTATTAATAAGGCCATGATGGACTACGCTGTACCACGCTACAAGCTAACCAGTCGACACTTCTTTTGCGAGCAAAGCCATCCCAACCCTCCACCAGCATGTAAAAGACCGCATTGTCCATGCACTCTGGCAATCTGTGAGTACAAAGGTGCACCTGACAACAGACGCATGGACCTGTAGGCATGGCCACGGAAGATTACGTGTCCATTACGGCGCATTATTAATGTGGTGGATGCATGGTCCACAGGGGACAGCCTACTAAGTCTGTCTGCAGTCCCTAATTCAAATTGTCCTCCACTGTCTAAATCGGAGCTTCCACCTTCTGGCTTTCGGCCTATAGTATCAGATATTAAACTGCATTTGGCCTTCAACTTTGGTTACGGCCTACTAACGGTGTCTGCCCCTGCCTGGTGTTTTTCCTCAACTGAATAAAGCTGAGCTTCAACCTTCTGGCTCTCACTAAATGCTGTGTTTTTAAAAATTGGTGGTTAGGGCCTACTAACGGTGTCTGCCCCTCCCTGGTGTTTGCCCTCAACTGAATAAAGCTGAGCTTCCACCTTCTGGCTTTCGGCCTATAGTATCAGATATTAAACTGCATTTGGCCTTCAACTTTGGTTACGGCCTACTAACGGTGTCTGCCCCTGCCTGGTGTTTTTCCTCAACTGAATAAAGCTGAGCTTCAACCTTCTGGCTCTCATTAAGTGCTGTGTTTTTAAAAATTGGTGGTTAGGGCCTACTAACGGTGTCTGCCCCTCCCTGGTGTTTGCCCTCAACTGAATAAAGCTGAGCTTCCACCTTCTGGCTTTCGGCCTATAGTATCAGATATTAAACTGCATTTGGCCTTCAACTTTGGTTACGGCCTACTAACGGTGTCTGCCCCTGCCTGGTGTTTTTCCTCAACTGAATAAAGCTGAGCTTCAACCTTCTGGCTCTCATTAAGTGCTGTGTTTTTAAAAATTGGTGGTTAGGGCCTACGAACGGTGTCTGCCCCTCCCTGGTGTTTGCCCTCAACTGAATAAAGCTGAGCTTCCACCTTCTGGCTTTCGGCCTATAGTATCAGATATTAAACAGCATTTGGCCTTCAACTTTGGTTACGGCCTACTAATGGTGTCTGCCCCTGCCTGGTGTTTTTCCTCAACTGAATAAAGCTGAGCTTCAACCTTCTGGCTCTCTTTAAGTGCTGTGTTTTTAAAAATTGGTGGTTAGGGCCTACTAACGGTGTCTGCCCCTCCCTGGTGTTTGCCCTCAACTGAATAAAGCTGAGCTTCAGTCTTTAGGCTTTTGGCCTAAAGTATCAGATATTAAACTGCATTTGGCCTATTAGTGTGTTTGGGCCCTTAAAACAGTGTCTGCTGCTCCTGGGTTTGCTACTCCACTGAACAAAGCAATGCCGCCTGTTTAGTCCTGTTACCAATTTTGAACTGCATTTAGCCTACTTTATTCTTTGGCCATATATCTGTTTCCTCCTCATCCTGCCCATTGCCCAGCCACTGCTAGATGAGTCTGCTGGTACATTGACCTAGACCACTACATTCCCCTTGCACTCTACACAGCCAGAATCTGACCCTGCTGAAAGTAAGGTTCCCCTTCCCGCATGTTTTACCACCTGACACAGGGACAAAGAGGAAGGTGCAGATGAAAGTGCAGGTTCCTTCATCAGGTGGGGGGGCATACTCGTTGGCGACGTCACTGGCACAGGGCCCCTCAGAGTACGCAAAAGTGTCGCTGCTGGTGGGAGGCGCCCCCGCCGTGCAAACACACCGCTGTACTTTGAGGGGCCCTGTGCCAGTGCCAGTGCCAATGCGAACGAGTGTGCCCCCCTGCTTGCTCAGGATCACAGCACTTGCAACGTTGAAATACTTACCTCTCCCTGCTCCACCGCCGTGACATAGTCCACGATTCCTGGGCCCACTAAAACCTTGAACCAGCCCTACCCCCCACAACTTTTGCCAAATGACCCCCAAGTTCCATTGAACAACTATTATTATAAAGTTAATTAAGATTGACAAGCTTCAGAAACAAGAATGGATGTTTTTGGCATTAAAATGGGCACTGTAGGTGTTTTCCTGGCCTCCACTCACTGCCGACTATGCTTCCCCATTGACTTGTATTGGGTTTCGTGTTTCGGTCGATCCCCGACTTTTAGCGATAATCGGCCGACTGCACTCGACTCGACTCTGGACAAAGTCGGGTTTCACAAAACCCGACTCGATCTTTAAAAAATGAAAGTCATGCCCTTCTAAAGTTAAGAAAGGTTGGAGTAAAAATCTAAACTCACTCTACCAACACCCAGACGTCTTGACAAAAAAAAAAAAAGAAATATCTTTAGGTAGAATGGCGGCGGGTCCATTCAGAACACTTTCCTTAGAAGACGCAGTGGTACCCCCGTTGGGAGTTGTGCCAAAAAATGAACCCAATACATTCAGACTAATCCACCATTTGTCATATCCAAGGGGCAGGTCAGTAAATGACAACATCGACGCGGAACCAAGTACAGTACTATGTACTGTACCTCCTTTGACGAGGCAATCAGGTGGGTCAAGAAGTTGGGAAGGGGCACCCTAATGGCCAAAACAGACATTGAGGGGGCGTTCCGGTTACTACCTGTGCCTCCGAATAGTGTCCTCCCATTGGGCTGCTTTTGTGAAGGAGCATACTACATAGATCGCTGTTTGCCCATGGGGTGCTCCATATCCTGCTCACTATTTGAGGCGTTTAGTTGCTTCCTCGAATGTGTCGTCATGAACGTTTGTAAGGTGGCACATATTATCCATTACCTTTGACGACTTCTTATGCCTGGGCACAAAAGATTCGCCACAGTGTGAAAATACACGGTAGTCCACCTGTGAGAAGGAGAGAGCTGGAGGGAGAGTGGACACCCCAGAGCCGAGGGGTTAGATTGAGAAAAAAAGAAGGTGGTGTAGCTTGCTTCATGGGTGGGGTACTCTGCTGAGTAGCAGAAATTGCTACTAGGCCCAAAAGGTTTTCCTTGGCCAAATGCCATTAAAAAATAGTAGTTAGGTAAACAGGTGGTGTAGCTTGCTTCATAGGTGGGGTATTCTGCTGAGTAGCACAAAATGCTATTAGGTACAAAATGATTTCCTGGGCTAGATCAGTTAAAAATTAGTAATCAGATCAACAGGCGATGTAGCTTGCTTCATGGGTGGGGTACGATGCTGAGTAGCACTAAATTCTACTAGGCCCAAAAGGATTTCCTGGGCTAGATGCCGTTACAAAATAGTATTTAGGCAAACAGGCGGTGTAGCTTGCTTCATGGGTGGGGTACGCTACTGAGTTGCACCAAATTCTACTAGGCCCAAAAGGATTTCCTGGGCTAGATGCCATTACAAAATAGTAGTTAGGTAAACAGGTGGTGTAGCTTGCTTCATGGGTGGGGTACACTGCTGAGTTGCACCAAATTCTACTAGGCCCAAAAGGATTTCCTGGGCTAGATGCCGTTACAAAATAGTTGTTAGGTAAACAGGTGGTGTAGCTTGCTTCATGGGTGGGGTACGCTGCTGAGTTGCACCAAATTCTACTAGGCCCAAAAGGATTTCCTGGGCTAGATGCCATTACAAAATAGTAGTTAGGTAAACAGGCGGTATAGCTTGCTTCATGGGTTGGGTATGCTGCTGAGTAGCACCAAATTCTACTAGGCCCAAAAGGATTTCCTGGGCTAGATGCCGTTACAAAATAGTAAATAGGTAAACAGGCGGTGTAGCTTGCTTCATGGGTGGGGTACACTGCTGAGTTGCACCAAATTCTACTAGGCCCAAATGGATTTCCTGGGCTAGATGCCATTACAAAATAGTAGCTAGGTAAACAGGCGGTGTAGCTTGCTTCATGGGTGAAGTACGCTGCTGAGTTGCACCAAATTCTACTAGGCCCCAAAGGATTTCCTGGGCTAGATGCTGTTAAAATTAGTACTTAGGTAAACAGGCGGTAGGTGGCTGGGCTACTCTGCTGACTAGCAGACACTGAAGCTTTGGAGCAGACCTCTGAATCCCAGGCCATAGTATGAGTAAACAACTCTGCAGACGACCCCACCCACCTGAAATTGACGATGGCAATGTCATGTAAAACTCAGCAAGGAGACTAAATCAAAGAGTCTCCATTTTTTCCAAAAATTCAGCCACAGACACCACTTAAGTGGCATCAATTTCGCCAGAGTTTTTTAAAACGGTTGGTGAGGTGATTTTCAAAAATCATCAAGCATTTAGTCTCCCCAAGATGACACAGGGGTAGAAAAGTCCTTGCGGATCCAGGATTTGTTCATCTTGATGAACGTTAGTCTGTCTACATTGTCACTGGACAGCCACGTGCGCTTATCTGTTAGCACACCAGCAGCAGCGCTGAACATACGTTCAGAGAGAACGCTGGCTGCGGGGCATGACAAGATCTCCAAGGCGTGAGTGGCGAGCTCAGGCCATTTTTCAAGATTGGAAGCCCAAAATGAGCAAGGGTCCAGTTCCACAGTCATGGCATCAATGTTAGATTGGAGATACTCTTGTACCATCCTCTCTAGGCGTTGGCTGTGCGTCAGACTTCTTGTCTCCTGTGGCCTTGCAAAGGATGGTCTAAAGAAATCTTGAAATGATTGGAAAAAATTGCTGTTACCACCAGATAAGATGTTACTGTTATGATTTGAGTGTGTAATAATTATAGGGGATAACTCAGGAGACTCTTTGCGTGGAACAAGACAACCACAGGACACAGTTTTATAAGTGGCAAAGTCTATATTATCACACGGTGATTCAAACAGGTGCAGAGAGAAACTCAAATCCACAACACTTGGTGCAAATAATAAACGCAGCTTAGCAGTCTATAGGAAACTTCAGAGCAAAATGCAATCAAGCAGAAAATCTATGAAGCAGAGTTATTCTTGAGGATACTTGACATGAATAAATCCTTGTCTTAGTCCAGACACAGATAGATATGCTTTTAGGCAGTTCAAATCATAACTTAGCTCAACCAGGGAGGCCTGGTTAATAGTCCCAGGTTAATGCAAAGCAGCAGCAGCTTACATGTCCAGAAAATGCAGGTGGAAGTAAACACGAGCAGCAGGTGAAGGAGGATTACTGGAAACTTGTGTATGCAGCAGGAACTCAGAGCAGAGTAGCAGGATCACCACACAGGTTCACAGGAGCAGGTGTATAGCCAGGGAGTAATCAGAGGTCAGGAGCTGGATGCAAGGCAGAATACTCTAGCACAGACAGAAGGCTGAGGTGGAGTTTTATAGCAGGAAGACACAGTGCACATGAGACCAAAGACGCCATCTTGGAAAAGGGCAGTAATGCACAAAAGGTAAAAAATGTTCAGAGTCCTGACATAGTGATGACTCGATAGTCCCACAGTTGGCAAGTTAGAACTCAGAGATTCACTATGTGCACCACTGGTGTTTTGTGGAAAAGCAGATGTTAGATTCTGTAACAGCCTCTGCTGATACTTCTGCATGCGTGAATCCATTTCTATGGCGGGAATTATTTTGCCAAATTTGCTTTTGTGCCGGGGATCTAAGAGTGTGGCAACCCAGTAGTCGGCATTACTTTGGATTCTGACAATCCGAGGGTCATGTTGCAGGTAGTGCAGCAAGAAGGCACTCATGTGTCTTGCGCATCCAGGAGGACCAAGTCCTTGTTGTCTTGGTGGTGGCGAGGTGAGAATCATGCTTCCATCGTCTGCCCTCTCCCCCCAATCTCACACAACATAAATTTGATCAAGGTCTCCATCATCTCATGAGTCTTCCATGCCCAGCGCCAGTTCATCCTCCACTTCTTCCTCGCCTCCTGCACCTTCCTCAACAGTTTGGCTGCTACCATGCGCCCTCGGTAATCCCTCTCCCCCAGCCTCCAATGCCAGCCACCTTGGTGCTGCCAACCTTCTTGACCTTGGAGATATGATCCCTTCCGCATATGACTCCTCCTGTTCCTCCTCCTCCTCCTCTTGTTCCACCACCTGACTCCGAACACTGTGTAAGGTGTGCTCCAGCATGTAAATCACCGGAATGGTCATGCTGATAATGGCATCGTCAGCACTAAAACATCTTCTTTGCTATTTCAAAACTGTGCAGAAGGGTGCATAGGTCCCTGATCTGAGACCACTCCTGCAGCGTGATTTGCCCCACCTCTTGATCTCGTTGGCCCAGGCTATACGTCATAACGTATTGCACCAGGGCTCGTCGGTGCTGCCACAGTCGCTGCAACATGTGCAGAGTTGAATTCCACTGTGTTGGCACATCGCATTTCAGCTGGTGAACTGGCAGGCCCAACGACTTCTTTAGAGATACAAGTCGTCGAGCTGCGGGATGCGAACGGCAGAAGTGAGCACACAGCGACCGTGCCCTCTGCAGAAGCCCATCTAGTCCGGGATAGTGGGGTAAAAATTGCTGGACAACCAGGTTCAAAACGTGAGCCATACAAGGCACGTGTGTGATATTGCCCCGGCGAAGGGCCGCACCCAGGTTTGCAGCATTGTCGCACACGGCCTTCCCTGGCTGCAAGTTGAGTGGAGACAACCATTGATGGAACTCGGTCTCCAGAGCTGACCACAACTCCTCAGCTGTGTGACTCATATTTCCCAGACATTTCAATGTAAACACTGCCTGATGCCGTTGAGCCCTGGTGACAGCATAATGAGGAGGTGTGCAGGATTCCTTCTGCGCAGTTACAACGCGGGTAGCATTACCAGACAGGCTTTGGGTGCAGGTGGAGGACCGAGAGGAGGTTGAGGAGGCAGAAGCAGTGGAGGAACTTCTAGATACAGAGGATCGACGAGCAACTCGTGGGGATGGCAAGACTTGGACAGTAGCCCCTTCTCCTGATGTCGCCGTAGTTACCCAGTGCCCAGTCACTGACATGTAATGCCCCTGTCCATGTCTACTTGACCAAGTGTCTGTGGTGAAATGCACCCTGTCACACACAGAGTTTCTCAAGGAAGCGGTGATGTTGTGTGTGACATGCTGGTGTAGCGCAGGCACAGCTTTCTCTGAGAAGTAGTGGCAACTGGGCATCTGGTACTGGGGCACTGCGACGGACGTAAGGTCTCGAAAATCCTGTGTCCACCAGGCAGAAAGGCAGCATTTCTGTAGCCAACAGCTTGCAGATGGAGAAATTCAACCTTTTAGCTTTGACATGGCTAGGAGGAAATGGTCTTTTAATTGTCCACATCTGAGGGACTGAGGGCTGGCTGCCGTGCTTAGAAGTAGTTGAGTATGGTGTACCTGGCAAACTGCTGGTCTGTGAGGAAGGTGCAGGCGGAGATGTTATGTTGCCTTGATCAAAATGTGGTGTCAATGTCGGAGAGCGCTCAACACCAGCAGGTGTTTCCACTTTCAAATGTCTTGACGACCTGCCAATCACACTGGCTGTTGCGGGTAAAGAGGTGGAAGGTCTGCTTCCAAAACCATGTGCGACTGCTGTCCCTGCAGTCACAGAGGATGAAGAGGACGCGGATGCACTTGATGGGGCAGACGGTGGTTGACCCGGCCCACTAGGCCACATTGTAGCACAGTGAGCTTCCCACTTCAACTTATGCCTCATATCCATGTGACGGTTCATGCATGAAGTACTCAAGCTAGTGATTTTTTGGCCTCTACTGAGATTTTGTTGACAAATCTTACAGAAAACATGAGTTGGGTCATCCTTTGCGATGTCAAAAAATGCCCAGGCTATGCAAGGCTTAGAGCCCGTGCGACCTGAAGAGCCACCACAACTTCTGGTCTGAGGCACAATTGGGGTTGAGGATGCAGTTGTTGACGTGCTTCCAGTACTCCGTCTCTGTCTAGGAAGGCGCACCGTTACCTCTTCGTCAGACTCGTCACTAGCATCCTCCTCCACCTCCTCTGCTGACCTCATGGACTGGCGGACTGGGGGTTGACAGTAAGTGGGGTCTACAACCTCGTCATCATCATCCTGTGTGTTCTCACACCCGTCGTCCTCAGAGCCAACCTCTTCCTGCCCCGACCGAAAAGTCAAGTTTTCGTTCCAATCAGTTATCTCAGTCTCATCATCATCTTCCTCATTGTCTCCATCAACAGGAGTTACCGTTTGGGAACGAGGGTCTACATTATGCTCAGAACCTTCTTCATCTGGGCCTGGATCCGACTCACAAAGATTCTGGGCATCAGCGCAGATCATTTCCTCGTCTGGATTCACAGAAGCTCTGGAGCAGACCTCTGATTCCCAGGCTATAGTATGCGTAAACAGCTCTACAGACTCAACCATGTGTGCTACCCCATGCTCAGATGGGCAGCTGGAGACTTGGGAGCTGTGAGGAAGCAAGTGCAATTGGGGTGACAACTGTGAGGACTTAAGTAGTTGTGATGTTGAAGTTGACATGGAGGAGAGCCCACTTGAACGAGCACTTGATATCCGTTCAAGCACCTGCTGTTTTGTGCCTCATCTGGAATTTTTGGCGATGCTTGTAGCGATGGTTGTAAGAAAGGGATCATATCAGATTGTCCACGAAAAGAAGTAGACATCTTACTTTGGCTGGAAGATGGTCTTTCTTCTGCAGATGTTACTGTTGCTTTACCACCTACTCCACGGACACAACCTTTTTTTCCCTTTCCAACACGCCTATTCCCCTTTCCACCAGCAGCAGGCATTTTGCCACTCATTTTAGTGCTTAATTGGCAACTCTGTATCTGAAGTTGTTGGCACAACAACCGATGGATGAAAACCGAGCAGAACTGAGTGGCCAAACTGTGGTACTAGACCCAAAACTATCAACTGGATTAGATGCAGTGAAAATAGAGATACAATGACGGTATAGTTTGTTTCACAGGCGGGCTACTCTGCTGATGTGCAGACAAGGCTACTAGGCCCAAAACTATCAGCTGGATTAGATGCAGTGAAAATAGAGATACACAGGCGGTATAGTTTGTTTCACAGGAGGGCTACTCTGCTGATGTGCAGACAATGCTACTAGGCCCAAAACTATCAACTGGATTAGATGCAGTAAAAATAGAGATACACAGGCGGTATAGTTTGTTTCACAGGCGGGCTACTCTGCTGACGTGCAGACAATGCTACTAGGCCCAAAACCCCAAAATGATTTACTGGGTTAGATGCAGTTAAAATTGAGATACACACAGGCGGTGTAGCTAGCTTCACAGGCGGGCTACTCTGCTGATGTGCAGACACTGCTACTAAGCCCAAAACCCCAAAATGATTTACTGGGTTAGATGCAGTAAAAATTGAGATTCACAGGCGGTGTAGCTAACTTCACAGGCGGGCTACTCTGCTGACATACAGACACTGCTACTAAGCCCAAAACCCCAAAACGATTTACTGGGTTAGATGCCGTAAAAATTGAGATACACAGGTGGTGTAGATAGCTTCACAGGCGGGCTACTCAGATGACTATCAGACAATGCTACTAGCCCAAAAGGATTGGCTGAGGTAGATTACACCAAATGCTGTGACTAACACTTGCACAGCACTGGCTCAGACCCGCCTGGCAAACAGTGCTATGACCTGCTGTAACCTACCCTGAAAAGGGCTGATATTACAACTAGTCCCAACTCCCGACTCCCTAAACCTATCTCTCAGAAAATTCGCTGGCAAAAAAAGACTCTTTGACTGTATAGCGCCCACAGCAGCAGCGGTGCCGTCTAACACTAAGCTGCAGCAGTGAGGAAATGGTGACGACGGGGCAAATGGCTGGTTCTCATTGGGCAAGGAGTGACATGTGACATACACAGCCAATGACACATACCCTTGCTTGTCTGCATCACATGCACATTGATGTGTGTGTGCGCACTGCTGATAGGCTGAGAGACTGCACCGCCCCTCTGTAAATGCGGGAAAGAAAAAAAAAAGGGAGATCGGCGTTATTTCAGCACAGATCTATCCCCCGCCCACTATACACTGAAGCAGTCCATTAACAATGATAAACAGTTTTAATGTGCAAATCAAGCTAGGCTTTTGGTGAACGAACAGTTATTGAACAAAAACTCGAACAGCCGAATTTTAAGCAAATTGTTCGGGTTCGCCGAATGACTCGAACACCGCCCAAAACAGCTCGAATTTGAAATTGGCGAACAGTTCGACTCGAACACCGCTCATCTCTAATCATGAGCGTCTGGCATGTGTTTGATGAGGGGAGGGGATTTTCAGAGTCCAGAGCCACGACGTTCTTGTACACAGGCATTTTTTCCCCTAACTTTATGTGTACACATTGCGGTTAGCCAATCAGGGCGCAGGAAACACCCACAATGTCCTGACACAGCAACTTGTATCATTAGCTGTTGTAATCAAATGTCCCTCTCCATATATATAGCAGCCATCATTTTTTAGCACCATTTTGACACTGCAACAGTGCAGAGGCTGCTCGTGACACTGCAAATGTCACTAGCAAGATTTCAGCTATGTAGTTAGGCAGTTGTATATCATTCAGATAGTGTAGCTAGCTAGTGTCTAGTGTGGCTATAAAAGTTAACTTCTTGAACTTTTTCATTTTTGGGGGGCCATTACTGAGGTCCACAGACAAAGCCAGCAGAGCACATGTCCTACAAGTGCACTGCTTCTACTGTGCTCCATGCACTAGTCCAGTATTCTAAATAATATTTTTTTCAGTAGCTAAATGTGAAAAAGCCTGCTATATACAACATTTTAGCTAGTTAGATAGGTGGTTGCATATCAGTCAGATAGTGTAGCTAAACAGTTTCCAGTGTGGCTGTAAAATTTACCTTCCACCACTTTTTTTCTCTTTTGGCCATACTGAGGTCCGCAAAGAAAGCCAGCAGGGCACAAGTTGTGCACTGCTTCTATTGTGATCCATGCATGAGTATAGCATTCTAATTCACATGTAGCTAGTGAAAAAATATTAAACAGCCTTCTGTATCCCACCTTGTCATTTAGTGCTCTGGTGAAAAAAACTGCAGACCTAAGGCACATTAAAAAAAAGTTATAATTTTTTATTTTGCTAAATGTGAAACAGCCTGCGATAAGGTCTGGCTTTCCTCTCGCTATATCAGACTTAAAATTCCCTCTCAGAAGCTGGGTCCACTTTACATCGGTCCCTTTGAGGTTTCTAGCCGAGTTAATGATGTAGCATACAAGTTGAAATTACCCGCCTCCCTACGCATTCCTAATGTTTTTCATGTATCTCTCCTCAAACCCGCAATTTTCAATCATTTTCATTCTGTTCCTTCACGTTCTCACCAACCTGTTTCCTCTGATGCTTTTTTTGAGGTTAAGAATATTCTCGCCAAGAAAACCGTCAAGGGCAAAACATTTTTTCTAATTGATTGGAAAGGGTTTGGACCCGAGGAGAGGTCTTGGGAGCCTCTTGAGAATATCAATGCTCCTTTAGTTTTGAAAGGATTCCTTTCCAGCTCTAAAGAGAGGGGGGGTAAGAGTGGGGGCACTGTTATGCCATCCTATACTTACCTTTCCGGACGGCGTGCTCCCGACGCTCCTCCTCGCTCCTCTGTCTCTGCTTTCAGGGGTGCTCGTCCCTTTGCCGGTCCGCGCATGCGCAGACGGGCTTCTCGTACCGCTGGGGCTTCTGGGAGTTTGTGACCCGTTGGCTCCGCCCCAATATGGCGGCGCCCATCGGGTATTTCACTCCTGCACTTGCCCTGGTTAGACGCCTTTGCGTCTATCGTGTTTGTCGTTGATAAGGAGGAACATCCAAACGCCTTTTGTCGGCAAACCTTTTCATTCTGCTACTAGCTTTTACTAGCCCCTCCTTAGTCTCCTGCCAAATCTTGGAAAACTCCTGGGACAAGGAGTCCGCCGCCAGTATGCCTGAGGTGGGGAGAACGGGAAGAGGAATTCCGGGATGTTGCCCAAAAACCATAAAAAATGGAGACTTGGATGTAGATTCGCTAGTGTGGTTATTGTACGCGAATTCAGCCCAGGGAAGAAGAGACACCCAGTCATCATGGTGCGCATTAGTAAAATGACGAAGGTAAAATATGAGGATTTGTTTACACGCTCCACTTGACCGTTGGACTGGGGATGGTACGCGGAAGAAAAATCTAGCAAAACCTTCAAAAGACCACAAAGAGCTCTCCAAAAACGGGAAGTAAACTGAACTCCTCGGTCAGACACGATATGCTGAGGGAATCCGTGGAGCCGAAAAACTTGAAGTAAAAAAATCTTTGCTAGGTCAGGAGCTGATGGTAGACCAGGCAGAGGAATGAAGTGGGCCATTTTGGAAAATCTGTCTACCACCACCAAAATTGTTGTGCAACAAGAAGACTTAGGTAAGTTGGTGACAAAGTCCATGGCTATATGACTCCAAGGAATAGATGGAACAGGAAGTGGAAGCAGAGATCCAGAAGGAAGCTGTCGAGGAACCTTGTTCCGAGCACACGAAGAACAGGAAGTAATGAAATCCATTACATCTTGGCGAAGAGTGGGTCACCAATAATGACGAGAAATCAAAGAAAGAGTCTTCTTACCGCCTATATTTCCAGCGATCTGGGAGGAATGACCCCAGCGCAAAATCTTCAGCTTGTCAAGATTAGATACGAGGGTCTTACCCGGAGGAGGAGTAATCAAATCTAGAGGAGCCAAAGAAACAATCCTGGATGGATCAAGAATATGTGTAGGTCTCTCCTCTTCATCCAAAGGTTGAAAAGATTGAGATAAGGCATCAGCCTTGATGTTTTTATTTCTGGGTCGGAAGTGTAATTCGAAGTCGAAGCGTCCGAAGAACAAAGACCATCTGGCCTGTCGAGGATTCAGCCTTTGGGCAGACTGAAGGTAGGCGAGATTCTTGTGATCTGTAAAGATGACGAAGGGATGAACTGCCCCTTCAAGAAGATACCGCCACTCCTCCAAGGCCAATTTGATGGCTAACAATTCTTTGTCACCGATGGAATAATTGCGTTCCGGAGGACAAAAAGCTTTGGAGAAAAAGCCACAGGAAACTAACCGTCCAGAGTTAGATCTCTGTAAAAGCACAGCTCCGGCTCCAATAGATGATTCATCCACTTCAAGAATAAAATGCCTATTGGTATCAGGACGATAAAGCACCAAGGCTGAAGCAAATTCTTGTTTCAGAGTTTGGAAAGCTGTTTCTGCCTCTGGAGGCCAAAGATTAGGATCAACCCCTTTGTGGACCAGAGCAGAGATTGGTTTAGATAAAGAGGAGAAGTGAGGGATAAATTGTCTGTAGTAATTGGCAAAGCCAAGGAATCACTGGATAGCTTTTACTCCCGAAGGACGGGGCCAATTCAAAACGGCAGACACCTTCTCGGGATCCATTCTTAGACCATCCTCAGAAACAATATATCCCAGGAAAGGCACAGAAGATTGCTCAAAGACACATTTTTCAAACTTTGCGAAGAGATGATTCTCCCTTAGGTGAAGTAAGACTCGGCGAACGTCTCGTCGATGGGTGGAAAGATCAGGAGAGAAGACGAGGATGTCATCCAAGTAGACTACAACACTGGTATAGAGACAGTCACAAAAGATGTCATTGATGAACTCTTGGAACACCGCAGGAGCATTACAAAGCCCAAACGGCATTACCAGATACTCGTAGTGACCGTCCCGGGTATTGAATGCGGTCTTCCACTCGTCTCCCACACGGATAAGAACCAAGTTGTAAGCTCCCCGAAGATAAAGCTTGGTGAAAATTCGTGCACCTCTCAGTCGGTCGAAGAGTTCAGAGATAAGCGGTAAAGGGTATTTGTTCTTCACGGTGATGTTGTTTAACCCTCTGTAATCAAAACACGCGCAAAGGGAACCATCCTTCTTCTTCACGAAAAAGAAACCTCCTCCGGCTGGAGAAGAAGATTTCCGAATAAAGCCTCTAGCAAGATTCTCTTGAACATAGTCCGACATAGCTTGTGTTTCTGCAGGCGAGAGCAGATAGATTCTTTCCCTAGGTGGCGTGGTACCAGGAAAAAGGTCTATGGGACAGTCGTAAGGTGGGTGCGGCGGAAGAGACTCCGCCTCCTTTTTGTCAAAAACATCAGAGAAAGAAGAATAAGCAGAGGGCAACCCGGAGGGGATAGGAGAAGGACAAGGAACACCAACAGGACGCACTGGCAGCAGACCACGAGACAGACAGGAATCTCCCCAACGAAGAATATTGCCCCCACGCCAGTCCAAGAAAGGTTCGTGGAGACGCAAACACGGGAGACCGAGAAGAATAGGGTGAGAGATGTTGGCCAGAACTAAAAATGAAATTCTCTCTCTATGAAGAGCCCCAACCTGAAGCTCCACCAAGTGCGTGACTTGAGTGATAATCTCCTGCAGGGGTCTCCCGTCTACAGAAGTGAGAAGAAGAGGATTCTCTAACGGTATAACGGGAACTGAAAATTTTATTACCTCCTCTAACCTAATAAAATTTCCTGCTGCACCCGAGTCTAAATAAGCCTCAAGAGAGAAACGTTTGTCGTGAATGTGCAATAAAACGGGCAGAGTGAGGGGTTGAGAGGTTTCACATGTACCTAGGGAGGCCTCTCTTACCTGACCTAGGTGGAGGAGTTTTCCGGACGGTCAGTGCAGGCACGAAGAAGATGTGAGGAACTGCCACAGTAAAAACAGAGACCCTGGGTACGCCTCTCCTTGCGACTTTGTTTGGAGAATTTAACACGATCCACATGCATCGGTTCAGAAGCAGAAACTGAAGCAGCGACCCTGGGACGAGGACTGGGAGGTCTGCGGGAAGTCATGGAAGAACGCGGAAATTTTCTCTCCCGAGCTCGCTCCTGAAAGCAAAGATCTATTCGCGTAGCTAAAGAAATTAAATCCTCCAAAATAGTAGGAGTATCCCGGCCAGCTAATTCATCCTTGATACGACTGGAAAGCCCCCGCCAGAAAGCCCCGAACAATGCCTCATTATTCCAACCTAAATTGGTAGATAAAGTTCGGAACTGAATTGCATATTGCCCAACAGTTAGAGGCCCCTGCTGTAAATTAAACAGGGCTTCTGTGATAGAAGCCAAACGACCTGGTTCATCGAACACTCAACGAAACGTCTCCAAAAAAGATGTTAACTGGTTAACCACTGGATCATCGCGCTCCCAGAGAGGGTTAACCCAGGCTAGTGCATCTCCCTCCAAATGAGAAATAATAAAGGCTATCTTAGCCCGGTCAGAAGGGTATTGCTGGGGAAGGAGCTCGAAGTGAAGACGGCACTGATTTAGAAATCCCTGGCAAAATTTGGGATCACCTTTAAAACGAGGAGGTTTAGCCAATCGGGGAGGGGGATGAGGAGCAGGAGTAGGCGCAGGAACAGACGCCGCGGTCTGTAAGGAAAGAAGTCGAGAATCGACAGATGCCATATAACTCAAAATATGGGACTGTGTGTCCCGCTGCTGTACCAGCTCTTGTTGTAGACTGGCTATCTGGGAGGCATTCCCCGGGTCAGAAGTCTGAAGAGCAGAAAGTCGGGAGTCCATGGATTTCATGAAGGACATCATCCCACTTTGATTCTCCCGAAGGAAAACTAGTTCCTTCTGAGCGGCCGCAGCTCCAGCGGGATCCATGGCCTTTGCATAAAATAACGACCCAAGAAGTGGACCCTCTGGGTCACGGCTACAGAGACCCCGAAGGCGAGCGGACCAGATGGAACCACCCCCAATACAGGGAGTGTTTGGGACAGGCCCAAGGAGGGTGAAGCCGCGACTGCCGGAGCCAAAGGGACGACTGATATAAGAACCAGACATGGGTCAGAGGATAAGGGAGAGGTGGTGTCACCGAGGCAAACAGATCAGAAGAGTCACGAGCTGAGTATGTAAGGAAAAGGTACTGACCGGTATGAAGGAGACACACAATAGATGGGGAACGTCGGAAACACAGGACTGGCTAGGAAGGCTGGAACACTGGGCTGGCAAGACGGCAGGAACACGGGACTGGCAAGACGACAGGAACACAGGACTGGCGAGACGGCAGGAACACAGGACTGCACGGAGGCAGGAACACAGGACTGCACGGAGGCAGGAACACAGGACTGGCACGGAGGCAGGAACACAGGACTGGCACGGAGGCAGGAACACAGGACTGGCACGGAGACTGGAACACAGGACTGGCACGGAGGCAGGAACACAGGACTGACAAGGAAGGCAACAATGAGACAAGGAACGAAACAGAGTAAACGCTGGTGGAGCCAAGGAAACTAAAGGGATGCCGGCAAGGAACCGACAAACACGATAGACGCAAAGGCGTCTAACCAGGGCAAGTGCAGGAGTGAAATACCCGATGGGCACCGCCATATTGGGGGCGGAGCCAATGGGTCACGAACTCCCAGAAGCCCCAGCGGTACGAGAAGCCCATCTGCGCATGCGCGGACCGGCAAAGGGACGAGCACCCCGGAAAGCAGAGACAGAGGAGCAAGGAGGAGCGTCGGGAGGGCGCCGGCTGGAAAGGTAAGTATAGGATGGCGTAACACCATGATAGTTTAAACCTTCAAAGAAGAATGTCATCCAATGGTCCCATATGTATTTGTTTTTTAAAGAAACAGAATTGCTGGCAGCAAGGAGTGTGGAGTTTTTGTGGAGTTAACAGTGATCGTGTGGTTGTATAAACACATATTCCATAATTCGGAGGTGGATATGCTGTACGCTCACTATTAGTTTTCTGAAAAATAATTATTGTGAACAGCCTGCGGTCTTCTGGGTTGATCATCGCCAGATCATATAATTGTCTGGATGATAGGGGCCAGCTGAGAGCTCTTCGCTCCAAAGATCATAGAGAGTGGTTTTACGTGACTGATGACCTGTTATCTCTGTGATGACCAATCTAATCTGTTGTCCACGGAAATGCAGGCTTTCTGCCTTGTAAATACAGACTGTATTCGAAAGCTGATGGCCATCACAGTCCCCCAGTACCAGTTGCACAGTCACCATTACTTTTCTAAGTAAGATATGCCTGTGCTACACCAGCATGTCGCAGACAACATCACCTAATCCCTAAAAAATTCTATGTCTGCCAGGGTGTATTTCAACACTGACACCTGGACAAGCAAACATGGACAAGAGCATTACATGTTGCTGACTGGATACTGGGTGACTCTGGTGGCTGCACAAGTCTTTGAATTCCCAAGGCATGCAGGGTGCTTAGGGATGGAGAGCTAATGACTAAACACTATTAGCTAAATGACTAAACACCATAAGATGGAGTACTTAGCTACTTAACAGCTGGGGTTGGAGAACTAAACTAGTACACACCAGGGGATGGAGAACTAATTCACTAAACACCAAGGTGAGACTAGACACCCAGTCTTGGAATCTCCAGGACTTGTAGGACAATCCTCTGCATCTAACAGTTCCTCCAGTGATTTTGCCTCCTCCATCTCCTCTAGGGACTCAATTTGTGCCCTCAAGCTCTGCTTTAGTGAAACACACATTCCAACACTGTAGAGATGCTCCACACCTCCATACTGCACAGACAGGGCTCATTGCAATCATGCAGTGTTTAAATTAATATGCCTTGGAGTATGCAGTCATACAGATCAAGTTTTCTTGACTGCTGTCCATGGTAAGTTTGAGAAATGGATGTCTACACTCAACCCGGAGCCAGGAAACGCTGTGTGTGATAACAGTGCAAACCTGGTGGCAGCCCTACGCCTGGGGCAACTTTACACATGTACCTTGTATGGCTTGCATCCTCAACCTGATGGTACAGCAATTCCTCTGCCACTGTCCCAGCCTGGATACCCTGATGCAGAAACCACTGTCAGAATGTGATCACTTCCACCATTCCACTTCAGTTGGTATAGAGATCATTCAGCCTACCGGTTAACCAGTTGATATGTGATGTGTCTACACTGTGGAATTCAACTCTGCATGTTACAGTGACTGTGGCAGCAACATTGATGCCTGGTGCAGTAGGACATTTTGCATAGCCTGGCACAATGCAGTATGGACGTGGTGCAATTCTCACTTGCGTAGTGGACACAGATGAAGGAACTCTGCACCCTTCTGCATGTTTTCAAAATGACTACTAAGATGGTTAGTGCTGACGAAACCTTCATTAGCATCACTATTACTGTCATCTACATGCTGTAGCACACTTTGAATAGTCTGCGGGAGGAGGTGGTGGTGGTCTCGGGGGAAGAGGAAGCAGAGGAGGTTGCGAAAGAATTAACAATAGCACTAAGTTCAGATCTTTTGTCTCACAGGCAATTGCCATGGGAGGAACAAATGGAGAAGGATGAGGACAAGGACAAGAAGCAAGAGGTGCTGGAACCACAACTGTTAGGAAATAAAGAGGATAATGATTCCCTCTCTATTGTCCATGGTTGCCAGGATGGGACAGAGGAAGCAATCTTGAGTGTCATCTCGCCATCAACACATTATGGACTTGTACTTCATAAAAGAGATTAACCCATGAGCACCTTAATGCAGCACTATCTGCAACATGATTGTTGCCCGTATTGTTAGGATTGAAAATAGTGCTGACTATTTGGTTGCCAGTCTATTCAATCTACAAGTAAATTTTGCCATTTGCTTCCCCCGGAAAGGGACACGTCCATGCTGCAGTATCAAAACATGATTGAAGAAAATCATGTGAGTAATTTGCTCCTAGACAGCAGTGAGGCACACAGTGTGCATCACAGCTTTAGGCTTTCAACCCCATGAGTGTTGAATCATCAATGCAAAAACATTAGTAGCCTTGCAGTGCTGGAGTCCTGGGTTCCAACCTCACCAAGAGCAGCATCTGCAAATAGTTTTTTATGTTATCCCCGTGTTTGCGAGGGTTTCCTACCAATGCTCATTCTTTTCACACACTCCAAAGACATACTGATAGGAAATTTAGATTGTGAGTCCCAATGAGGACAATGCCACTAATGTCTGTAAATATCTGTAAGGCGATGTAGAATTTTTGGCGCTATATAAGTGATAAAAAAAAAAAATAAATAAATAGAAATTGATGCCACTTTTTTATCTCCCGAAAATTTGTGGAAATATTTGCTCTCCAAGCTGAAAGAACTTCATTTGCTTTACCTGAATTTTGCACAGCTCTCGGAGCACTAGGCCTACACCTGTCACTCATCCACCATTTACCAAGAAATACTGCTTCAAGCCCTGTCAAGTGCTTAAATGTGGCATGGTTTAAGGACCACGCTATTAGCACAAATAATTTATATTGTGATATGTAGACTCTTGACTGGAGCACAATAGCACAACAGGGTAGAATGGTGGATCAGTGGTTAGCATTGCAGCTCTAGGGTCCTGAGTTCAAATCTCGCCAAGGACAACATCTGCAAAAAGTTTGTATGTTTTGCGTGTGTTTGCTCCTGGAACTCTGGTTTCCTCCAACACTCCAAAAACATAATGATAAGGAATTTAGATTGTGAGCCGTATTGGGGACAGTGATGATAAAGTATGTAAAGTGCTGCAGAATAAGAAAGTGCTATAAAAGCAAAGCATAAATAATTACAGCACAAAATAGTTAAAAGATAAATGTTGCCTGTTTTATGTAGCATGGTAGTAACAGAAACATATAGATTTGTTACTGTGAATGAGCCTTGGATACAGCAGAATCTGAGCACAAGAGAATGCCAATATGGCCAAAGTTTTGGAGCACAGTAGTAACAGAATAAATATATATTTTATCATGTGTACCCCAGTACAGAGAACAGTATGTGTACCAAAGAATGAAAAGATGAAATGCAGCTTGCCTTTGGTAGCACGATAGTAAAAAAAACAAATTTGATTTTATCATGTGTACCCCTTTATGGAGAACAATATCAGCACCTAAAAATGTCAAAAAGACATCTAGCCTGCTGTATAACATTACTAACAGGATAAAGTATTTTTTTTTAACTGTGGATGAGGCCTGTATACAATTGAATATATGCTCAAAACAATTTCCAACTCAGATCTAGCCTGCTGTTTCATGTTTGCTACTGAATCACATTAGCAACTGCCAAAGCAATTTTTTTACTGTGTAACAGGTCTACACACACAGCAATTTCACCATCACAAAATTACAACGTGAAATATGGCGGTCTGTATCCCGGCCCCTCTCATCAGTTCCTGGATCACTTTGCCACCTGGCTTCCACACATTCTCTCCTGTGACACCCCCACCCTTATCATGGGTGATTTCAACATCCCCATTGCTTCTCCCCTCTCCTCATCTGCTTCTCACCTTTTATCTCTAACCTCCTCTTTCGGCCTCTCGCAGCATACTAACTCTCCAACGCATAAAGATGGAAACTCCCTTGACTTGGTCTTCTCCCGGCTTTGCTCACTGTATGATTTCACAAACTCCCCTCTCCCGCTCTCGGACCACAACCTTCTTTCATTCTCTATCAAGAACTGCCACCCGGCTCAGGTCACCCCCACTTTCCACACTTATAGAAACATACAGGCCATTAACACCCAGAAACTTATGAAGAACTTGCAGTCCTCATTGGCCCCAATTTTCTCCATCTCATGTCCTGATTCTGCTCTGAAGCATTACAATGAAACCCTGCAAAGTGCCCTGGATGAAGCTGCACCTCCTATACATAGAACAACTTGGCACAGATGGCGACAACCATGGCAAACGCTGCAAACACGTTTCCTGCAGCGGTGCTCCAGGTGCGCCGAACGTCTGTGGAGAAAATCTAATCTACCCGAAGATTTCATCCATTATAAGTTCATGCTAAAAACATACAACTCTGCCCTTCACCTCTCCAAACAAACCTGTTTCAACAACCTCATCACCTCACTGTCCAATAACCCTAAACATCTCTTTGACACTTTCCAGTCCCTACTCAACCCAAGAGAGCAGGCCCCAACCACAGATCTCCGCGCTGACGATCTGGCCAATTATTAAAAGAAAAAAATTGACCACATTCGACAGGAAATCATCTCCCAATCTCTTCCTGCCATGCACTGTCCTCCCTCCCCCAATGCATCTAGTTCACTCTCTGATTTTGAACCAGTTACAGAAGAAGAAGTAAGCAGGCTCCTTGCATTTTCTTGCCTGACCACTTGCACCAGTGACCCCATTCCGTCACATCTCCTCCAGTCCCTTTCCCCGGCTGTCACCTCTCACCTAACAAAAATATTCAACCTTTCCCTCACTTCCGGTATTTTTCCCTCCTCATTTAAGCATAACATCATACATCCATTGCTTTAAAAACCCTCCCTTGACCAAAATTGTGCCACTAATTATAGACCTGTCTCTAATCTTCCCTTCATCTCCAAACTCCTCGAACGCCTGGTCCACTCTCGTCTTACCCGCTATCTCTCAGATAACTCTCTTCTCGACCCTCTTCAACCTGGTTTCCGCTCTTTACACTCTACTGAAACTGCCCTTACTAAAGTCTCTAGTGACCTACTAACAGCTAAATCTAATGGTCACTACTCCATGCTAATTCTCTTGGATCTCTCCGCAGCATCCGACACTGTGGATCATCAGCTCCTCCTCACTATGCTCCGCTCCATCGGCCTCAAGGACACTGTTCTCTCTTCGTTCTCCTCCTATCTCTCTGACCGATCCTTCACTGTATGTTTTGCTGGTTCCTCCTCCTCTCACCTTCCCCTTACTGTTGGGGTTCCTCAAGGATCAGTCCTAGGCCCCCTCCTCTTCTCTTTGTATACTGCCCCTATTGGACAAACTATCAATAGATTTGGTTTCCAGTACCATCTCTATGCTGACAACACCCAATTATACACTTCTTCTCCTGTTATCATGCCTGCCTTTCTAGAAAACACCAGTAATTGTCTTACCGCTGTCTCCAAATGAAATTGAACCTGTCAAAAACTGAACTCCTCCTGTTCTCTCCCTCTACTAACCTACCTTTGCCTGACATTGCCATCTCCGTGTGCGGTTCCATCATTACTCCAAAGCAACATGCCCACTGCCTTGGGGTGATCCTTGATTCTGAGCTTTAATTCACCCCACATCCAATCACTGGCTCGCTCTTCTTATCTGCATCTCAAAAACATTTCTAGAATTCACCCTTTTCTTACTTTCAACTCTGCAAAAACTCTTACTGTCTTACTTATTCATTCTCGTCTGGACTATTGTAACTCTCTACTAATCGGCCTCCCTCTTATCAAACTCTCCCCGCTCCAATCTGTCCTGAATGCTGCTGCCAGAATCATATTCCTCACCAACCGTTACACCAATGCCTCTACCTTGTGCCAGTCATTACATTGGCTACCCATCAGGGCCGGGCTGGGACTAAAATTCAGCCCTGGCATTTGAAGTTACACAGGCCCACTTGTCACATGGTGACTGTATAATATCTTTGTACACTTGTAGGCAGGGCCGGTTTTAGGCAAAGTGGGGCCCTAGGCAAAGTTTAAAATGGGTCCCCAAATGCTAACATATTGCACATCACACAGAAGCCTTTCTGTTGTGTTTACGTGCGCTGAGTTCAGGCCGCTAAACGAGTTTGATCGACAATACTGAAGTTGTTCATCGCTTGTTTCCCGGCCTCTTTCCACCAGCTGAGGAATAATGATAAGACAGAACGATCACTAATAGATCACCATACAGTATCATGTTTTCAGCAGCACATCTACAGTTTACACTGGCAATGTGCTGCTGACAACAAGGCTTTTTGTTCCAGCAAAAACAATCCGAATATGCAGCATTTTACTTGTTTAGTAAAATACACCCCATAGTCCTCCATATATTATAATGTGCTCCATAGTCCTCCATATAGTATAATACACTCCCTATAGTCCCCCATATAGTAAAATACACTGCTCAGTCCTCCACATAGTATAATACACTCCTCATAGTCCTCCATATAGCATAATACAATCCTCATAGTCCTCCATATAGCATAATACAATCCTCATAGTGCTCCATATAGTATAATGCACCGCCACAGTCATCCATGTAGTACAATTCACTTCCCATAGTATAATGCACCCTATAGTTCTTCATATAGTATAACTTATTCCCCATAGTCCTCGATACAGTATAATGCAGCCCACATATAGTATAATGCAGCCACCCCAGAGTATAATGCAGCCACCCCAGAGTATAATGCAGCCACCCCACAGTATAATGCAGCCACCCCACAGAGTATAATGCAGCCACCCCAGAGTATGTAACCCCCATAGAATATAATACAGCCCACCTCCCCATAATATATAATGTAGCCCCCCATAGAATATAATGCAGCCCCCCATAGTATATAACGCAGCCTCCCCCATAGAATATAATATACCCCCACAATAGTATATAACACAGCCACATAGTACATAACATGGCCTCCCCCATAGAATATAATATACTCCCCATAGTATATAGCAAAGCCCGCATATTATATAGCACAAACCGCATAGTATACAGCACAGCCTGCATACTATAGCACAGCTCGCGTAGTAGATAACACAGCCCACACAGCAGTATTCAGCACAGACCACACAGTAGTATACAGCACAGACCACACAGCAGTATACAGCACAGCCCACAGAGTAATATATACAGCACAGCCCACAAAGTAATATATACAGCACAGCCCACAAAGTAATATATACAGCACAGCCCACAGAGAACTATATACAGCACAGCCCACAGAGAACTATATACAGCACAGCCCACAGAGAACTATATAAAGCACAGCCCAGAGTACTATATACAGCACAGCCCAGAGTACTATATAAAGCACAGCCCAGAGAGTACTATATACAGCACAGCCCAGAGAGTACTATATACAGCACAGCCCACAGAGTACTATATACAGCACAGCCCACAGAGTACTATATACAGCACAGCCCACAGAGTACTATATACAGCACAGCCCACAGAGTACTATACACAGCACAGCCCACAGAGTACTATATACAGCACAGCCCACAGAGTACTATATACAGCACAGCCCACAGAGTACTATATACAGCACAGCCCACAGAGTACTATATACAGCACAGCCCACAGAGAACTATATACAGAACACAGTAGTATACAGCACAGAGCACAGCCCACAGAGAACTATATACAGCCCACAGTAGTATACAGCACAGAGCACAGCCCACAGAGAACTATATACAGCACAGAGCACAGCCCACAGAGAACTATATACAGCCCACAGTAGCATACAGCACAGAGCACAGCCCACAGATAACTATATACAGCCCACAGTAGTATACAGCACAGAACACAGCCCACAGAGAACTATATACAGCACAGAGCACAGCCCACAGAGAACTATATACAGCCCACAGTAGCATACAGCACAGAGCACAGCCCACAGATAACTATATACAGCCCACAGTAGTATACAGCACAGAGCACAGCCCACAGAGAACTATATACAGCACAGAGCACAGCCCACAGAGAACTATATACAGCCCACAGTAGCATACAGCACAGAGCACAGCCCACAGATAACTATATACAGCCCACAGTAGTATACAGCACAGAGCACAGCCCACAGAGAGCTATATACAGCCCACAGTAGTATACAGCACAGAGCACAGCCCACAGAGAACTATATACAGCCCACAGCAGTATACAGCACAGAGCACAGCCCACAGAGAACTATATACAGCCCACAGCAGTATAAAGCACAGAGCACAGCCCACAGAGAACTATATACAGCCCACAGCAGTATACAGCACAGAGCACAGCCCACAGAGAACTATATACAGCCCACAGTAGTATACAGCACAGAGCACAGCCCACAGAGAGCTATATACAGCCCACAGTAGTATACAGCACAGAGCACAGCCCACAGAGAACTATATACAGCCCACAGCAGTATACAGCACAGAGCACAGCCCACAGAGAACTATATACAGCCCACAGCAGTATACAGCACAGAGCACAGCCCACAGAGAACTATATATAGCACAGAGCACACAGTAGTATACAGCACAGAGCACAGCCCACAGAGAACTATATACAGCCCACAGCAGTATACAGCACAGAGCACAGCCCACAGAGAACTATATACAGCCCACAGCAGTATACAGCACAGAGCACAGCCCACAGAGAACTATACACAGCCCACAGCAGTATACAGCACAGAGCACAGCCCACAGAGAGCTATATACAGCCCACATCAGTATACAGCACAGCCCACAGAGAACTATATACAGCCCACAGTAGTATACAGCACAGAGCACAGCCCACAGAGAACTATATACAGCCCACAGCAGTATACAGCACAGAGCACAGCCCACAGAGAACTATATACAGCCCACAGTAGTATACAGCACAGAGCACAGCCCACAGAGAACTATATACAGCCCACAGCAGTATACAGCACAGAGCACAGCCCACAGAGAACTATATACAGCCCACAGTAGTATACAGCACAGAGCACAGCCCACAGAGAACTATATACAGCCCACAGCAGTATACAGCACAGAGCACAGCCCACAGAGAACTATATACAGCCCACAGTAGTAAACAGCACAGAGCACAGCCCACAGAGAGCTATATACAGCCCACAGCAGTATACAGCACAGAGCACAGCCCACAGATAACTATATACAGCCCACAGTAGTATACAGCACAGAGCACAGCCCACAGAGAGCTATATACAGCCCACAGTAGTATACAGCACAGAGCACAGCCCACAGAGAACTATATACAGCCCACAGCAGTATACAGCACAGAGCACAGCCCACAGAGAACTATATACAGCCCACAGCAGTATACAGCACAGAGCACAGCCCACAGAGAACTATATATAGCACAGAGCACACAGTAGTATACAGCACAGAGCACAGCCCACAGAGAGCTATATACAGCCCACAGCAGTATACAGCACAGAGCACAGCCCACAGAGAACTATATACAGCCCACAGTAGTATACAGCACAGAGCACAGCCCACAGAGAACTATATACAGCCCACAGCAGTATACAGCACAGAACACAGCCCACAGAGAACTATATACAGCCCACAGCAGTATACAGCACAGAGCACAGCCCACAGAGAACTATATATAGCACAGAGCACACAGTAGTATACAGCACAGAGCACAGCCCACAGAGAGCTATATACAGCCCACAGCAGTATACAGCACAGAGCACAGCCCACAGAGAACTATATACAGCCCACAGTAGTATACAGCACAGAGCACAGCCCACAGAGAACTATATACAGCCCACAGCAGTATACAGCACAGAGCACAGCCCACAGAGAACTATATACAGCCCACAGCAGTATACAGCACAGAGCACAGCCCACAGAGAACTATATATAGCACAGAGCACACAGTAGTATACAGCACAGAGCACAGCCCACAGAGAGCTATATACAGCCCGCAGCAGTATACAGCACAGAGCACAGCCCACAGAGAACTATATACAGCCCACAGTAGTATACAGCACAGAGCACAGCCCACAGAGAACTATATACAGCCCACAGCAGTATACAGCACAGAGCACAGCCCACAGAGAACTACATACAGCCCACAGCAGTATACAGCACAGAGCACAGCCCACAGAGAACTATATATAGCACAGAGCACACAGTAGTATACAGCACAGAGCACAGCCCACAGAGAGCTATATACAGCCCACAGCAGTATACAGCACAGAGCACAGCCCACAGAGAACTATATACAGCCCACAGTAGTATACAGCACAGAGCACAGCCCACAGAGAGCTATATACAGCCCACAGCAGTATACAGCACAGAGCACAGCCCACAGAGAACTATATACAGCCCACAGTAGTATACAGCACAGAGCACAGCCCACAGAGAACTATATACAGCCCACAGCAGTATACAGCACAGAGCACAGCCCACAGAGAACTATATACAGCCCACAGCAGTATACAGCACAGAGCACAGCCAACAGAGAGCTATATACAGCCCACAGCAGTATACAGCACAGAGCACAGCCCACAGAGAACTATATACAGCCCACAGTAGTATACAGCACAGAGCACAGCCCACAGAGAGCTATATACAGCCCACAGTAGTATACAGCACAGAGCACAGCCCACAGAGAACTATATATAGCACAGAGCACACAGTAGTATACAGCACAGAGCACAGCCCACAGAGAGCTATATACAGCCCACAGCAGTATACAGCACAGAGCACAGCCCACAGAGAGCTATATACAGCCCACAGCAGTATACAGCACAGAACACAGCCCACAGAGAACTATATACAGCCCACAGTAGTATACAGCACAGAGCACAGCCCACAGAGAACTATATACAGCCCACAGCAGTATACAGCACAGAACACAGCCCACAGAGAACTATATACAGCCCACAGCAGTATACAGCACAGAGCACAGCCCACAGAGAACTATATATAGCACAGAGCACACAGTAGTATACAGCACAGAGCACAGCCCACAGAGAGCTATATACAGCCCACAGCAGTATACAGCACAGAGCACAGCCCACAGAGAACTATATACAGCCCACAGTAGTATACAGCACAGAGCACAGCCCACAGAGAACTATATACAGCCCACAGCAGTATACAGCACAGAGCACAGCCCACAGAGAACTATATACAGCCCACAGCAGTATACAGCACAGAGCACAGCCCACAGAGAACTATATATAGCACAGAGCACACAGTAGTATACAGCACAGAGCACAGCCCACAGAGAGCTATATACAGCCCGCAGCAGTATACAGCACAGAGCACAGCCCACAGAGAACTATATACAGCCCACAGTAGTATACAGCACAGAGCACAGCCCACAGAGAACTATATACAGCCCACAGCAGTATACAGCACAGAGCACAGCCCACAGAGAACTATATACAGCCCACAGCAGTATACAGCACAGAGCACAGCCCACAGAGAACTATATATAGCACAGAGCACACAGTAGTATACAGCACAGAGCACAGCCCACAGAGAGCTATATACAGCCCACAGCAGTGTACAGCACAGAGCACAGCCCACAGAGAACTATATACAGCCCACAGTAGTATACAGCACAGAGCACAGCCCACAGAGAGCTATATACAGCCCACAGCAGTATACAGCACAGAGCACAGCCCACAGAGAACTATATACAGCCCACAGTAGTATACAGCACAGAGCACAGCCCACAGAGAACTATATACAGCCCACAGCAGTATACAGCACAGAGCACAGCCCACAGAGAACTATATACAGCCCACAGCAGTATACAGCACAGAGCACAGCCCACAGAGAACTATATACAGCCCACATCTCTTCTCTTCCTCCCCTCACCTCCTACGAGAATGGCCCCACAGTCCAGAAAAAAAAAAAACTCTCCTCACCTCTCCTCGTGCCCAGCGTTGCTTCCTGGTTCCTGCTCCTGTCTCAGCAGCTGCAGTCTGCCCGGGACACAGCAGGTGCGCGATGATATGACATCATCGCGCACCGGCAGTGTCAGCGGCAGAGCGGGGAATGATGGGAGAGGAGCGTCTGTAGACGCTCTCTCCTCCATCATTGCATTCAACTGTACCGGCGTCTATACGCCGGTATAGTTGAATGTGACGGCGGGGGCGGCAGATTGAGCGGCCCACCACTGGCACCGGCCCTTCTGGCATTTGCCAGAAGTGCCCTATGGCCAGTCCGGCCCTGCTACCCATCCACTCCAGAATCCAGTACAAAACTACTACTCTCATCCACAAAGCACTCCATGGCTCAGCACCACCCTACATCTCCTCTCTGGTCTCAGTCTACCACCCTACCCGTGCTCTCCGCTCCGCTAATGACCTCAGGTTAGCATCCTCAATAATCAGAACCTCCCACTCCCGTCTCCAAGACTTTACACGTGCTGTGCCGATTCTTTGGAATGCATTACCTAGGTTAATACAATTAATCCCCAATCCCCACAGTTTTAAGCATGCCCTAAAAACTCATTTGTTCAGACTGGCCTACCGCCTCAATGCATTAACCTAACCATCCCTGTGTGGCCCATTAAAAAAAAAAAAAAAACATAATCAGGTTCCTCTCATCATGTTCTCATACACTTTATGCAATTAATAGCACTCTATGTCTGTACTGCTACACACTTAGGCAGTTAACTGGTTCATGCAGCTTTAAATGAACACCCGAGCCTTACACTATGGCTGGTCCAAATAACTAAAGCAATTGTTACCATCCACCTCTCGTGTCTCCCCTTTTCCTCATAGTTTGTAAGCTTGCGAGCAGGGCCCTCATTCCTACTGGTATCTGTTTTGGGCCTGTCCCACACATCCAGATAATTCCGGTCCCGGAAAAATCGGTATCGGAGTTATCCTTGTCGGTGTGTCCGTGAGGTCACGTAGGCCATCCGTGTGGCACACGTGCGGCACACGTGTGCCGCCCGTGTGCCGACTGGGTACCACACGTAGCGTGCAGGAGACAGCGCTAAAGATAAGCGCTGTCCCCTGCATCTGGTGCTGAAGCGGCCATTCATATCTTTTTTCCAGCAGCATTCGCTGGAAAGAAGATATGAAAAATCCCTTTTTTTTTGTCCTCGTGTTTAAAATAAAGATCCCTGTCGCCACCCCCTGTGCGCCCGCCCGCTTTTACTAAAATACTCACCCGGCTCCCTCGCAGCGTCCTGTCCTGGCCGCACCTTCTCCTGTATGAGCGGTCACATGGGGCCGCCAATTACAGTCAGGAATATGCGGCTCCACCTCCCATAGGGGTGGAGCCGCATATTCATTTCTGTAATGGGCGGCCCCACGTGACCGCATACAGGAGAAGCTGTGGCCAGGACAGGACACTGCGAGGGAGCCGGGTGAGTATTTTAATAACAGCAGGTGGGCGCACAGGGGGTGGGAGGGGGGTGGGGACATGGCTCTTTATGTTAAAAAAGAGAAACAAAAAAAAAAGGATTATTCATATCTTCTCTACAGCAAACGCTGCTGCAGAGAAGATATGAATGGCGGCTTC
Source organism: Ranitomeya variabilis (assembly GCF_051348905.1). NCBI lineage: Eukaryota > Metazoa > Chordata > Amphibia > Anura > Dendrobatidae > Ranitomeya > Ranitomeya variabilis. Next base: position 1,143,210,658 of record NC_135232.1, read on the forward strand.
AGCACCATGTGGGGGGACAGCGCTTACTGTAGCGCTGTCTCCTGCACGGCACACGGACTGCACACGGACAACGTCCATATGCGGTACGTGTTTTACACGGACTTATTGACTTTAATGGGTCTGTATAATCCATGCGCTCCCACGAACACTGACATGTCTCCGTGTTTGGCACACGGAGACATGGTCCGCAAAAAATCAATGACATCTGCACAGATGCATTGATTTCAATGTGTCTACGTGTGTCAGTGGCTCCGGTACGTGAGGAAACTGTCACCTCACGTACCGGAGCCACTGACGTGTGAAACCGGCCTTGAACTGTGATTTCTGTTATGCTGTAATGTTTATTGTCTGTACAAGTCCCCTCTATAATTTGTAAAGCGCTGCGGAATATGTTGGCACTATATAAATAAAAATTATTATTATTATTTATTTTTGTAATCTGCATGAGCTATGCAGACATTTGAATTTCACCAACACTAAATGACAAGGTGATATATGAATCACGTTAGCAACTGCCAAAACAAGGTTTTTTTACTGTGCCACAGCTCTACACACAGAACAATTTCACAGTCACAAAATTACAACATTGGATATGGTATCACATTTAGCAACGGAAAATAATTTTCTTTTTTTAATGTGCATGAATTCTGCTGACAGCTTCGTTTCACTACCTCAAAATTACAACGTGGGATACGGCGGGTGGTATCACACTTAGCAACATATTTTTTTTAGTCTTCATGAGCTATGTAGACATTTGAATTGCACTGCAACGAAATAACAATGTGAGATATGGGATGATGAATAACAATAGCAACTGCCAAAAAAATATTTTTTCATGGCCAACAGCTCAAATCACAGAACAATGTCACCAAACCATTAAATGACAATGTGACATATGCCTCGCGTATCACATTTAGCAAATTAAAAAATAAGATTTTGAAAGGTCAACTCTTGCATGGAACCCAATAGAAGTAGTGCACAACACACTTGTATGAAATGTGCCCTGCTGTCTTTGTTTGCAGACCTCCATAATGGCACAAAAAAAATCGGCTGAAAGATCGATTTCACAGCCACACATGACACTAGTTGTCTAAACTATCTGACTTAGAAATAACCACCTAGCTAACTGGCTAAAATCTATCAGCAAACAATCCCATCATCAGGAGCAGCCTCTCTGCGCTGTTACATTGTAAATATGGTGCTAAAGATATCCGCTTTTTATATGGAGAGTAACTTGTGATTTCAGCAGCCAATGACACAAGCTGTTGTGTCAAGACATTGTTGGATGCTTCCTGCACCCTGATTATGTGTGCACATTATGGCTAGCCAAAGTTTGAAAAAATGAAAAAGTTTAGTCTTGAGCTTTGCCCACCCCCTCCCCTCATCAAACATGTGCATCACCCTCATGATACACCACCATTATCATAGCCAAAGTGCTCAAAATACTTTAGTGGCAACGCAAACATTTACCCACATTTTTTACTGAATGTTTCTGACTTTTTCAGAGTTTCAAAAATTTTGCTCATGTGTCCAGTCACGAATCTGAATGTGCCATATTCGTGTTGATTTTATGTTTGGCGATCGTTTTTCCAACAAATTCACTCATCACTAATTTTGTCACATTAGAGTTTTATTTTTTTCAGATTTTTTTTTTTTATTTATTGAAATTGAACTAAAAAAACCTTCATTATGATTGAGCCCTTTTTTATTCCAAAGCTGTGTGCATTGCTCCTGTGTAAGGCTCCTAAATTAAGTATGGATCTGAAGAATAAATCTGTCAGTGCTCTGTGGTTCAGTATTGGGCCACTGTACAGCATTAGAATGTGCTACTTTTACTGTACAACCTACAATAAATCATCATGAAATGACCGTGCAGCCTGGACCCATATGTCCCTAGAGCATTGCACACTAAGGATCTGTATATCATGTCTGCACAAAGCATGGATGGAGCTCCTACAGCAGTGTGCAGCCATAGTAACTACATGGGATGGTATATTGGCCTTCATACAGGTCAGATAATGGCCAGAAACCATGTTATTGCCAATTTGCCAACATAACATCTAATTCTGGCAAGTTACCAGAAGCTAAAGGGACACTATAATATTTGCTAATGAATAAGAAAGAACTTACATTGCACATAAAATCCTTCCATCAAATTTCTGAAAAGACGGAATGAACGGGAACCCGGAGTTGACAGAGAACAATCCTCCAATGACGTAGTCTCCTCTCTGATAATATCTATATTCCAGTCCTGTTATCTCATTCTTCTGGCTGAGTCTACATTGAGATGATGATGACATCTGTAGTCCATGTCCAGTGATTGAGGCACAGGATGCAATGAATATATTAATGCCAATTAAAAGAGTCAAAGCTTTAAAATGCATCAGGAATAAATCACTGTGAACCGAAGATAGATTGTGTTGTCCTCTGCTCACCATGTCACCAGTAGCTGTACGGATCCTGTGCGCTCCACTTTCATCACCTGGCAGTGACACTACATGCAGGATGCTGGGGTTTATATCTGCGAGCTGCGATTTAATTTACAACTCTACTGAAATATCACAGAACTCGGGGATTATAACATTTTATTATAGGCTGATTACTAAGAGGATGTAAGATGTATTTGTAGAATTTATTTATGTACGCATGAATTAAAAAAAGGAATGATGAATGGAAAAGAACTTTCAGTAAAATAAATAAAACATTTACTAATTGAATTCATTCTAGAATCCTATTAGTTTGTGCTTCATAAAATTCGGATATGAGCCTCTTATGATTTCAAAAACATAACACTGCAACTCATCAACATGAATCAGTTAAAATATGAATGTGATTTTCCAAAGAGATGCTAAGATACAAATGACAAAAAATAATCCACTGACAAATGGTGGGATGTGGGAAATATGAATAATAAAGGAGAATTACAAACTGGAAGAAGTGCAAGGAGAAGGTATCAAGACTAGTGTTGAGCATTCCGATACTGCAAATATCGGGTATCGGAATCGGAAGTTCCCATAATGCTATGAGCCAGTTTGATTTAATTCAGCCAATGAGGAATCCTAAGAAGTGTGGGCACCTCCTGTTATTCATGTTAGGCATGTAACTATTGGCATGGCTGTGATTGGCTGCTGAAATGATGTCATAAAGCACTATAAAAGCCGCCTCCGACATTTTGGGTTCACTCTGCTGTGAATTCAGTTAGGGATAGGACGCTGCTGTTCTGACTGAGGGAGAGTTTGAGATAGCGATCTGCTTCATTGTGCTTCACCCAGGCTACTGTAGCAACCGCTGTGTGAGAAGCTTTTTTTTTTGCCTTGCATCGCTGTTCACAGCTGTCTGCAAGGTCTCTGTGTGTGTGAGTGCAGCTCACTCTGTAGTCTGTTCTGCAGCCACATCTGGTTGTAGTCCGCTCAGCGTGCGTCACTGCCTCATACTGTTACATTGTCCTTTTTATCATTAGTGCTGCTGCCCATTTTTCCTGATTTCTCCTATTAGCGTGTTTCCATCCGTATCCAGGTAGATTGCGTACAAACACTATATAGGAGTAGATAGAGGAGCCTTTCTGCAGCCTTGTGCCTTGCAGCCCCAGCCAGATTAGTATTAGCCTATTTTTTGTAGCCTCATCTATTGCATTGTAGGTTACCTTGCTGCATTGTAATAGCTACAAAAAGTTTCTGATACTATCGGTTTGACATCTTTGGCACATCCATTTTTTTTGTAAAAAAAAAACCCTAAATAATGTTCACCAAACACTCCACTTTAAAGTTGTGTAGGCCACATTAGCTCATGTTAAAGTCTAGTCCACACTTTACAAAATTAGTCTTTCTTATACCTGTTAGCAGCTGTTCAGGAATAAGCACACTAAGCCCTTAGTACTTTTCTGCTTATCTTTATCAGTCCACCAAGATGAAGAAGGCAGGGAGTAAGGCACGTGGTCGTGGGCGTAGAGTTTCTGCAGGGAGAGGACATATGGATTCTGTACCTGCTGCGGATACATTGACTCAGCCTCCCCCAGTTTTACCAAGGAACAGTCCTTAATGCGCAGCTTTGTTGGAGCTCGCCGTACCCCACTGCTGCGGGATGAACAAATTGAAGCCGTTGTCGAATGGATGGCAGCTAACGCATAGACTTCAATTAGTGCCACATCCTCTCAGGTCCAGAGCACTGAAGAGCACCCATCTGTCTCTTCACTACCTGCCAAATTTCCCAGGCAGTCAGAGAGCCCTGGACAGGAGCCATCTCTACTTCTGTTCTCTGAATCTCTTGGCTTGGAAAGAGGGGGCCAGCCAAGCAGCATTGGAGAAATGGAAGAAGAGGCAGTGTGCAGTGATGCCCAACAGCTTTGTCTCTCTGAATCTGAAGAGGCGTGTGGACCAGTGTCTACGGTCAGCACGCCTCAGTACTCATCTGATGATGAGACTCAGCTGCCACTTTCTGGTGCGTACAGTGCTGCTGAGACTACCCAAGAGAAGCAGTTGTTGGAAGAGGGTAGTGTAGATGATGAGGTCCTTGACCCATCATCGCGTGAGGTAAAGGAAGGTGGTGGGAGCAGCTCTGAGGAAGAGATTCCCCAAATGGCCCAAAAAGGAGGGAGAGGGAGGGGGCAGACTGGGTTGCCTGTAGCCTCCACTTCGGCACACATTAGGAGCATGCCTCTTCCAAAACCCAAGTACAGGACAAGACGTGCACTCTCGCTAGTGTTGGTGCAGACTGAACTTGGAGGGATACTCCAGAATATAGTCCTATGTAACAACAGTCGCACTCAATAAGGAAAGTTCTTCTGAGTTTTTTTAGTCAAAAAACGTGGTTTCTTTATTGTGAACAAACACCAAAATAAAGGTATCACCGCAGTGTTTCAAGGTAACGTTTCGACCCACAGGGTCTTTCTCAAACCTTACTGAAACAGAAAACAAAGTATACAAGGTATCACAAAGCATGAACAAGTAACATATAGTATTTACAAAATTAATATATAGTATTTACAAAATTAATATGTACAAATACAAGGTCCCTATCTCTTTGAAATATGTGTTATGTCGCCATGAAGGTCGACAGGAAGACAGCATTGCAGGACCCAACAAGATACTTGAGGAGATACATTGGTGAGAAACATCAGGGTAGTCCTCGGACGTAGTCATGGAAATGAGGAAACAATGGAATATCTGTGCGGCACAAGCTGCAGAAGCAGGGCGTACTGCAGGAATAATATCATACAGAAACCAAGACTATGGTAAAATCAACCAGTATTCTAGATAAACAATATAATATGAGTATAATGGTCAGGCAGGCAGAAATAGTATCGGACAAACATAATGCCATAATGCAGTGATATAGGTGAGGGTATGAGATACCCAGGTGGTGGATGCTGGTAGGGGCAAGCAAATGACAGAGGCAGGAAACTGAGGCAGGAAACTGACCTTTAAATAGTAGATACCGAGCAGAGGGCACATATCCCTGGAGAGGTGCAGGAGTCCCGTTAGGGGCTATGGGAAAGAATGCCACAGTGGTGAATATGATGTTGGAGGCTATGAGTACAAAGCAGGGGAAAGGAGAGAACAGCGGATACAATTACCTGTAGCTAGAGAGTGACTGGCGTCTGCGGTGGTGGTGTGTGTGGGACCCAGAAAAGAGGCGCCTTTTGTGCCGGGCGGCAGGAAGTGCGGGGCATGGGGTGCGCAGGCGCACTGTGCAGTGCGCAGAGAGAGGTCTGGAACGCTTGGAAAAGACGAGCCAAGTTGCGCATGCGCAGTGTGCACAAAGGGCGAGGGGCGGGGATCACAGTGGTAATCGTCTGCGCAGGAGCGCAGAGTAGCGGTGAGACATGGATTGTAGATGAGAATGATGTGTAAGAGGACACAGAGTGCCATACTCCCCATGAAGAGATAGCTTGGTATGATGAGGAGAAACGAAAGGTCTCAGGCATAATGTGCTGGGAGCGCTGGTGGTACATAGTAACGAAACAGGAAAAGAGCCTGCTGGGGGCTGGCTGTATGTGACCTAGTGTGCAGGACTTGAAACATTGGGCAGGAACTATATGTAGAGGAAACTATAACCTTGTATACAACGGAGAAAATGTGTGTAAAAAAATTGGATGAAATGGAAATTTAGATGAAATGAAAAAATAAGATGAAATGAAAAAATAATAATCAAATAATGAAGCTAGAGGGAGCTGAAACAATGGGAAAACAATGCAACAACATACTGCTGAAAATAAAAATGCAGTAGAAAATGATGAACATTATGAAAAATAAACAATAATAAAAATAATGATAATAAAATAAGGATGATCAAAAAGTAATAAAATAATAAAATAGAAATAAATTAGAAATAAATAAAAATAGAAATAAAAAAATAAAAAAATAGAGAAAAAAAATGAAAAAATAAATAAAGAATGAAAAAATACAATAAATGATGGAAAATACTAATAAATGAAAAAATGGGAAGAAAAGGGATTTATAGAAAGATATATGTAGAAACAAAATGTAAATGAATGAATAAAAGGAAAAATTAAAATAGGAAAAAGAAAAAAACGTAATGAGAGATGAAAATTGAAAAAGAAGAATAATATTAAGAATAAAATAAAATAAAGATAAAAATAAAAGTAAAATAAAAATAAAAATAAAAATAAAAAATAGAAAATAAAAAATAAAAAATAAAAAATAAATAAATATAAAATAAAAATGAAAATAAATTGGAAAAAATTAGAAAAATTTGGAAAAAAATATAACTGCACAATGTACCATACTCACCCTACGGGGAAGGCAGAGGACTAGTGTGTCTGGAAAAATAAAGTAAAGTTTAGTTGAAAGGAAAAAAAGATCGTTTATCCACCACCTGTATGGGTATAAAAGTCAAAATTCAATGACAGTAATCAAAATTCCATTACAGTAATACAAGTATGGTTACTTGAATGTGAGGTCCAGTTCTCGGTTAAGGCCTCTTGGAGCCAGTGTTTGAAGGGTATAAATCCAGTAGACCTTTAGCAGAGGGAAGATTCTTCAAAATTTAAATACAACGTGCATGCGTAGACATTTAACCAGCATGCACTTGCAAGCCTGGACTAATTACCAAACGTCCTGTACCTTTGGTGCACCTGGTCAGAATGACTGTCTCTCAATCCACCATGTCCACCACCACCACCACCGCTAGTTCCAGCATCTGCAGGTCTTCTGTCCAGCTCACCCTAGAAGAGACTCTCGTGAGGAAAAGAAAGTACTCATCCTCTCATCCGTGTACACAGGGTTTGAACACCCACATTGCCAGATTAATCTCGTTAGAGATGATGCCCTACCGGTTGGTCGAAAGCAAAGCTTTCAAACACCTGATGGCCTACTCTGTACCACGCTATGACCTACCCAGTCGCCACTTCTTTGCGAGAAAAGCCATCCCAGCCCTCCACCAGCATGTCAAAGATCGCATTGTCCATGCACTGAGGCAGTCTGTCAGTGGAAAGGTGCACCTCACCACAGATGCATGGACCAGTAGGCATGGCCAGGGATGTTACGTGTCCATCACGGTGCACTGGGTTAATGTGGTGGATGCAGGGTCCACAGGGGACAGCCATAGTGGGACAGTTCTGCCTAGCCCACGGTCTAGAAAACAGTTGGCAGTAGGCGTTCGACATCCCTCCTCCTCCTCCTCCTCCTCCAGAAGCGACAGCTCGTCCACAGAGCGCAGTCGCCTGGCAACTCCATCCGCAGCTGCCAGTGTTGCACACAAGGTGTCTCATTATGGAACAGCTAGTGGTAAGCGTCAGCAGGCTGTGTTGGAAATGAAGTGTTTGGGCGACAACAGACACACCACGGAAGTACTGGCCGAGTTCTTGCAGCAAGAAAGTGAGTCATGGCTGGGCAGTGTACATCTTGAGGCAGGCAAGGTAGTCAGTGAAAAACAGAAGGAATTTTATGGCTGCCATAGCCCTTTCACAACTTAAACACATACCTTTCTTGGCTCACACTTTGAACCTGGTGGTGCAGTGCTTCCTGAAAAATTATCTGGAGTTACCAGCCCTGCTCCTGAAGGTGCGAAAACTTTGTTTGCACATCCGCCGGTCGCCCGTACACTCCAGCCGTATGCTGAACCATCAGCGATCGCTAAATCTTCCACAGCAACGCCTAATTATAGATTGTACAAATAGTCCCGAAAACATAATTATAATCCAATTGTTATCATGCATATAGTTGCATATTAATGCTAAATTGCATTATAAGGCAAGAGGCGACTCAAACAATAATAAACAAGACGGAGAAAAATAGAGTCAAAAATGCCAAAATTTACAAAAGTGGTAGAAACTTTATTAAATACTTAGTGCAAATATAAAATCAATATTGTGCACACATTGTGAGCACAGCCGTGAGCAATGAAGTAATAGTGTAACACCATAGAATAATTAATGCGATATTCCAAGATAAATGAGATACGGTACACCTTGTCAACATGTATGGGTCATAGTACAAATGTGGCTTACATAGATAAATCCAAGTTTGGACATAAGATATATACATAGGGCGCTGCAACAGGGTAGTAAGTTGTATCCTATTGGGCACGCTGCAGTAAGAGAAAGTATAGCAATCAGTTTGCAGTAAGTAGTTGCCTACCACCTGCAGCTGCCGACCAGATAATGCTGGTCAAGGAACTCCAAACAGCCCATATCAGCCACACCATCAGCCCTCAAATGCCAACAAGGAGATGTAATACAGAGTGTATACAGCCTAACACAAATATTTACCCATTTTGTACCATGGACCGGCGTGTCCGTACTCTAACCCCAACGCACGTTTCGGTGCGGGATCACCTTCTTCAGGGGGCGTGGTTTTACTCGTAGGATAATCCCACCTTATATGTCAGGTGTAGTAAGTCACCTGACATAGATGTTCCAATGGAAAAGCTCCTGCGGCGCAAGCGCACCTGCCGGCATCCAGACAGAAGACTCCCCCCCGTTTATCCCCGCCTACCAGCAACAATCACATGGCGTGGCCGGCGCCAGCCCACATCACGCAATAAAGTGCAGCAGGACGGAGACAGTGGAGCAGGAGCGACCGTCGGGCACAGCAGGCGCATAAGCGCACAGTAAGCAAGATGGAAAATGATGGAGGTTAAAGTGACGTTTGCAGATAATAAAGTATTTTTAATGAAAATAAACATAAACAGTGCCACATGTCTATTCGGAAAATGCCTGAAACAAAGGGGTAGTATTATATGCGCAATGGGCTCAGCCCCACAGAAGGAATGCCCCTAACATGCCTAGGTCCAGCGGCCAAACCAACAGACAGCAGCTGGCGCCAAGCCGCCGCCGCCAGCAGACCACCAGGACACATAGCAGCAGGAGCACATACAAATTATGGGGACAAGAGCCAACCAGACGCATTTGTGCCTGCAATATATATATATATGTATAGCCCAATTATATAAAAATACTACTACTTACATTGAGTTGAAGGGCAACAATTGTGCAGGCCACCAAACACAAAGCACATGCATAACATATGCACGTAAGAACTTCAATATACCAAAATCAATACTACATATATTGTGCTAAAAAACTAGCAATAATATAATGTTACACTAAACAAACGTCCAACCAAGTGGAAGGAGAAGGTTAATCGTATATGTCACACAGTCACGCTTTTTGTCTCTTCGGATCCTGCATATCTTCAGTAGAATGTTAATGCCGGGGTATGTAGAAAGATTGTTCATAGATAGAAATTTAGGAAAACGATGCACGTAACTCCTCCACATAAAGCCAACGGTATAGTAATAAGGTGGGATACATCATGTGTTACAAATATTCACTACAAGAAAAGATAAAAACAATGAATAAGCAACATATAAAAACAACAAATAAAACCAACTAAAATCATCAAACAGCAAATGGCAATAGCGGATGATCAGGATAGCAGGATACAACTCGAAGATACCAAGAGTCAGAGGAAAGAAGCAAACCCCTGTGACTCATTGAGTCCGTGGGGGGACATAGTGCCCAGGACAGTAATCCATCTACATTCCTTCTGGGCAAGAACCCGCTTAATGTCCCCACCACGGATCCCAAGCTGGATATGCTGTATGCCCCTAACCTTAAACGTACTCGGATCACTTTGGTGAAACAGCCTAAAGTGCCTAGGTATGGTTTTAAGCAGAGACAGGTCTTCCACCGAGGCAGCCGCTGTTATATCTCGCACGTGCTCTCGAGTGCGTATTCTCAGCTGACGTGATGTCAAGCCTACATAGATTTTGTGACAGCCACAAGTGGCATAATAAATAACCTGTGTGGTTGCACATGTTATGTATTGCCTGATATTAAAACTATGTATTCCGTCCGAGGAGACAAAAATTGGATGTTCTCAGTATATTCCTGCAGGCCAAACATTTACCGCAGGGGAAACAACCCTGTGGTGGTCCGCGGGAGTTGAATGGATTGCTTATTTCAGGGACGTAATGGCTACGTACAAGCATATCTCCCAAATTTTGACTTCTTCTGGCTGTCATGAGGGGATCTTTTGATAGATATTTTGACAGAGCAGGATCCATTTGTAACACATTCCAATGTCGTTTAAGGGTTTCCCTCATCTGTGCCCAACGGCTATTGAAAGTAGAAATAAATCTAATTTGATCACTGCTCTGTCTAGTTTTAACTTGGCCATGTAGCAAGGATGGACGGCTGTTATTCTTTGCCCGCAGATTGCCCCGTTTTATACAGCGTTCACTGTATCCGCGCATCCGAAACCTGTCACGGAGGTCCGTCGCCTGGGCTTCAAAAAATTCCTCAGATGAGCAAATGCGTCTCATTCTGAGGAATTGGCCCACTGGGATGGCCCTAATGGTGGTCCCAGGATGGCTCGAACTCGCATGCAGCAGTGCATTAACCGAGGTGGGCTTACGATAGACGTCTGTTTGCAGATGTAAATTTTCATCAACCAGTATTTTGACGTCTAAAAAGTCCACCTCAGTCCTGCTGCATTTATATGTCAGCCTGATGTTAAAGTTATTCGAGTTCAAGCCATCCATAAAAATCCGGAGCTGCTCCTCACTACCCTGCCATATTATAAATAGATCATCTATGTAACGCAGCCAGCACTGCACATGGTCCGCGGCCTGGGCGCCTTCCCCCCCGAAAATTCCCCTCTCCCAAAAACCAAGGAAGAGGTTAGCGAAAGAGGGCGCACAGGCCGCGCCCATGGCAGTGCCGCACTGCTGCAGGTAGAAAACATCTCGAAACACGAAGAAGTTATGTGTGAGGATATATTGTAGCAGCTCCAGAGTGAGCTCACACATAGGGCCATCCCAGTTGCTGTTGGTAAGAAAGAACCGACAGGCCTCCAAACCGTCACTGTGTCGGATGCACGTATACAGCGACTCTATGTCAGCTGTCACGAGTATCATCTCCCTATCCAGGGACATGCCGTCGATCCTAGCTAACACGTCCATAGTATCTCGTGCAAACGAAGGCAGAGACTCCACTAATGGCTTTAAATAATAGTCTATAAATTTGCAGATAGGCTCGCACAGTCCACCCAAACCTAACACTATAGGTCGTCCTGGTGGGGATATTGGATCCTTATGGATTTTAGGTGTAAAGTAGATTGTGGGGTCTTTCGGGTTCCTAATAAAAAGGCCATCCATAACTTTCTTAGGAATGATCCCTCTTTCAAAGGCCTGTTGCAGAATCAGCTCAAGTTCTGCAGAAAAGGCAATTAGAGGGTTATGATCCAGTGAACGCTGTATAAAACGGGGCAATCTGCGGGCAAAGAATAACAGCCGTCCATCCTTGCTACATGGCCAAGTTAAAACTAGACAGAGCAGTGATCAAATTAGATTTATTTCTACTTTCAATAGCCGTTGGGCACAGATGAGGGAAACCCTTAAACGACATTGGAATGTGTTACAAATGGATCCTGCTCTGTCAAAATATCTATCAAAAGATCCCCTCATGACAGCCAGAAGAAGTCAAAATTTGGGAGATATGCTTGTACGTAGCCATTACGTCCCTGAAATAAGCAATCCCTTCAACTCCCGCGGACCACCACAGGGTTGTTTCCCCTGCGGTAAATGTTTGGCCTGCAGGAATATACTGAGAACATCCACTTTTGTCTCCTCGGACGGAATACGTAGTTTTAATATCAGGCAATACATAACATGTGCAACCACACAGGTTATTTATTATGCCACTTGTGGCTGTCACAAAATCTATGTAGGCTTGACATCACGTCAGCTGAGAATACGCACTCGAGAGCACGTGCGAGATATAACAGCGGCTGCCTCGGTGGAAGACCTGTCTCTGCTTAAAACCATACCTAGGCACTTTAGGCTGTTTCACCAAAGTGATCCGAGTACGTTTAAGGTTAGGGGCATACAGCATATCCAGCTTGGGATCCGTGGTGGGGACATTAAGCGGGTTCTTGCCCAGAAGGAATGTAGATGGATTACTGTCCTGGGCACTATGTCCCCCCACGGACTCAATGAGTCACAGGGGTTTGCTTCTTTCCTCTGACTCTTGGTATCTTCGAGTTGTATCCTGCTGTCCTGATCATCCGCTATTGCCATTTGCTGTTTGATGATTTTAGTTGGTTTTATTTGTTGTTTTTATATGTTGCTTATTCATTGTTTTTATCTTTTCTTGTAGTGAATATTTGTAACACATGATGTATCCCACCTTATTACTATACCGTTGGCTTTATGTGGAGGAGTTACGTGCATCGTTTTCCTAAATTTCTATCTATGAACAATCTTTCTACATACCCCGGCATTAACATTCTACTGAAGATATGCAGGATCCGAAGAGACAAAAAGCGTGACTGTGTGACATATACGATTAACCTTCTCCTTCCACTTGGTTGGACGTTTGTTTAGTGTAACATTATATTATTGCTAGTTTTTTAGCACAATATATGTAGTATTGATTTTGGTATATTGAAGTTCTTACGTGCATATGTTATGCATGTGCTTTGTGTTTGGTGGCCTGCACAATTGTTGCCCTTCAACTCAATGTAAGTAGTAGTATTTTTATATAATTGGGCTATACATATATATATTATATATATTGCAGGCACAAATGCGTCTGGTTGGCTCTTGTCCCCATAATTTGTGTGTGCTCCTGCTGCTAGGTGTCCTGGTGGTCTGCTGGCGGCGGTGGCTTGGCGCCAGCTGCTGTCTGTTGGTTTGGCCGCTGGACCTAGGCATGTTAGGGGCATTCCTTCTGTGGGGCTGAGCCCATTGCGCATATAATACTACCCCTTTGTTTCAGGCATTTTCCGAATAGACATGTGGCACTGTTTATGTTTATTTTCATTAAAAATACTTTATTATCTGCAAACGTCACTTTAACCTCCATCATTTTCCATCTTGCTTACTGTGCGCTTATGCGCCTGCTGTGCCCGACGGTCGCTCCTGCTCCATTGTCTCCGTCCTGCTGCACTTTATTGCGTGATGTGGGCTGGCATCGGCCACGCCATGTGATTGTTGCTGGTAGGCGGGGATAAACGGGGGGGAGTCTTCTGTCTGGATGCCGGCAGGTGCGCTTGCGCCGCAGGAGCTTTTCCATTGGAACATCTATGTCAGGTGACTTACTACACCTGACATATAAGGTGGGATTATCCTACGAGTAAAACCACGCCCCCTGAAGAAGGTGATCCCACACCGAAACGCGCGTTGGGGTTAGAGTATGGTCACGCCGGTCCATGGTACAAAATGGGTAAATATTTGTGTTAGGCTGTATACACTCTGTATTACATCTCCTCGTTGGCATTTGAGGGCTGATGGTGTGGCTGATAAGGGCTGTTTGGAGTTCCTTGACCAGCATTATCTGGTCGGCAGCTGCAGGTGGTAGGCAACTACTTACTGCAAACTGATTGCTATACTTTCTCTTACTGCAGCGTGCCCAATAGGATACAACTTACTACCCTGTTGCAGCGCCCTATGTATATATCTTATGTCCAAACTTGGATTTATCTATGTAAGCCACATTTGTACTATGACCCATACATGTTGACAAGGTGTACCGTATCTCATTTATCTTGGAATATCGCATTAATTATTCTATGGTGTTACACTATTACTTCATTGCTCACGGCTGTGCTCACAATGTGTGCACAATATTGATTTTATATTTGCACTAAGTATTTAATAAAGTTTCTACCACTTTTGTAAATTTTGGCATTTTTGACTCTATTTTTCTCCGTCTTGTTTATTGTTGCCTAATTATAGATGTTGCAACAAGGTGGAACTCCACACTGCACATGGTTCAGAGGCTGTGTGAACAGAGGCGTGCTGTCATTTATTTGTGGGAGGATACGCATACACGGGCAGGCAGTTGGATGGCAGACATGGAGTTGTCTGGTGTGCAGTGGTCGAAGCTACAAGACCTCTGTCAAGTCCTTCAGTGTTTTGAGGAATGCACACGGCTGGTAAGTGCAGACGACGCCATCATAAGCATGAGCATCCCACTAATGCGTCTGCTGATGCAAAGTTTGACGCACATTAAGGACCAGGCGTCTGCAGCCGAGGAGGGAAGCCTTGATGACAGTCAGCCATTGTCTGGTCAGGGAACTGTCCAGGACGAGGTGGCGGACGAAGAGGATGAGGAGGAGGATGATGGGGCTGAATATGTATGGGAGGAGGGAGCTTCTCAGGGGGCAATAGAAACTGGTGCCATTGCAAGGTCTGGTACAGGTTTCTTGCGGGACACTTGTGATGTAGATTTGCAAGAAAGTGCTCCTCAACCCAGCAGAAGCAGTGAATTGACACCTGGAACATTGGTCCACATGGCTGAGTATGCCTTGCATATCCTAAAAAGGGACCCCCGCATTGTCAAAATGATGACCGATGACGGTTACTGGTTGGCCTGCCTAATGGATCCACGCTACAAAGGGAAATTGCAAAATATCATGCCACATGAGAACCTAGAGCAAATATTGGCTACCAAACCAGCAACTCTTGTAGACCGTTTGGTTCTGGCATTCCAAGCACACAGCGGCGGTGATGGTTCTCACACGAGCCGTAGGGGGCAACATGGCAGAGGTGCTAGCGGTGCAGAAATCCGAAGTGGCGTTGGACAGAGGGGTTTTATGACAAGGTTGTGGAGTGATTTTTCAATGACCGCTGACACAACAGGTACTGCTGCATCGATTCAAAGTGACGGGAGCCAGCATTTGTCCAGTATGGTTACAAACTACTTTTCCTCCCTTATCGATGTTCTCCCTCACAGGTCATTCCCCTTTGATTACTGGGCATTAGTGTTGAGCGATACCTTCCGATACTCAAAGGTATCGGTATCGGATGGTATTGGCCGATATCCAAAAAATATCGGATATCGCCGATACCGATACCCGATACCAATGCAAGTCAATGTGACACAAGTATCAGAAGGTATCCTGGATGGTTCCCAGGGTCTGAAGGAGAGGAAACTCTCCTTCAGGCCCTGGGATCCATATTCATGTAAAAAATAAAGAATTAAAATAAAAAATA
This sequence comes from Ranitomeya variabilis, assembly GCF_051348905.1. Classification (NCBI taxonomy): domain Eukaryota; kingdom Metazoa; phylum Chordata; class Amphibia; order Anura; family Dendrobatidae; genus Ranitomeya; species Ranitomeya variabilis. The sequence goes on from NC_135232.1 coordinate 1,143,226,117, forward strand.
TGGATATACTCACCCCTCCGGCGGCCCCTGGACCTTACCGATGTAACCGGCAGCCTCCGTTCCTAAGAATGCAGGGAGTGAAGGACCTTCGATGACATCGCGGCTTGTGATTGGTCGCGTGACCGCTCATGTGACCGCTCACGCGACCAATCACAAGCCGCGACGTCATCGCAGGTCCTAAACTCACTGCATTCTTAGGAACAGAGGCTGCTGGTTACATCGGTAAGGTCCAGGGGCCGCCGGACGGGTGAGTATATCCATATTTTTTATTTTAATTCTTTATTTTTTACATGAATATGGATCCCAGGGCCTGAAGGAGAGACTCCTCTCCTCCAGACCCTGGGAACCATAGACTGGGAACTTCCGATTCCGATTTCCGATATCACAAAAATATCGGAACTCGGTATCGGAATTCCGATACAGCAAATATCGGCCGATACCCGATACTTGCGGTATCGGAATGCTCAACACTACTGGGCATCTAAACTAGACACCTGGCCTGAATTGGCAGAATATGCATTACAGGAGCTCGCTTGCCCTGCTGCCAGTGTGCTATCAGAAAGAGTCTTCAGTGCTGCTGGTTCAAAACTGACCGAAAAAAGGACACGTCTGGCTACCCAAAATGTTGATGATCTAACCTTCATTAAAATGAACCAATCATGGATTTCACATTCTTTTGCCCCACCTTCCCCTGCTGACACGTAGTTTTCCTTTAAGAAGGTCTTGCTTTTGGACTCCTCTTACTGACTGCTCCAATTCCTCCATTTGCTGCTGCTGAATGTCCACCTTAGGCCATTTTTAACACCTCCCTAAATGGGCTGACTCCATCCATGGGCCCGTGGTCACCACTTGGCGCAAGCACCCGTGCGAGTGCCGTTTGCCTGGACAGGTGGGTGTGCCCACTTTTGGCCGACGGCACTGGCACAGGGTCCCTCATCGTACAATTAAGTGTCTCTGGTGGTTGGGGTGCACACCCAACGTCAGACACACCGTCGTAATATGAGGGGCCCTGGGCCAGTACCACCGCCCACGAGAGAGTGTCCCCCCCCCAGCTCAAACAGTGCTCCACCGCTGTTTATTCAGTGCTGTTAAATCCTTCATGGCACTGCCAATGCAAATTGAGAGATGATAGTAAATATATACAGGGACCATGCCCTCCATTTTGACCTGTGAATACTGTGCGCAAACTACCACTATCTGGTACTCAGGGAGGAACCCACCCCTGTACGTTGCTTTGCCACCTGTTTATTTACGAACATTTTTTTTGCAGACATTTAGCCCGCTTTACTATTTAGGCCAACGTACTGTGTCAGCCACTTATTCCAGTTGTCCTCCACCGAACAAAGCAGTGCCACCAGTTTACTCCTGTTACCAGTTTAGAACTGCGTTGAGCCAACTTTTTTATTTTAGGCCTAGTAAGTCTGTCTGCGCCACTCCTAGCAATCGTCCTCCGCTGACCAAACCAGTGCTGCCTGTATACTGTTGTGAATTTGCTTTTTGCTCCCTCTAGTGGTTACTAGTTTTTTAACTCTGGTTTTTCTGTCATTCCTTTTATCCGCACCTGGGTCGTTAGTTAGGGGTGTTGCTATATAAGCTCCCTGGACCTTCAGTTCAATGCCTGGCAACGTAGTTATCAGAGCTAGTCTGCTGTGCTCTTGTCTACTGATCCTGGTTCCAGTTATATCAGCTAAGTCTGCCTTTTGCTTTTTGCTATTTGTTTTGGTTTTGTATTTTTGTCCAGCTTGTTCCAAATCTATATCCTGACCTTTGCTGGAAGCTCTAGGGGGGCTGGTGTTCTCCCCCCGGACCGTTAGACGGTTCGGGGGTTCTTGAATTTCCAGTGTGGATTTTGATAGGGTTTTTGTTGACCATATAAGTTACCTTTCTTTATTCTGCTATCAGTAAGCGGGCCTCTCTGTGCTAAACCTGGTTCATTTCTGTGTTTGTCATTTCCTCTTACCTCACCGTCATTATTTGTGGGGGGCTTCTATCCAGCTTTGGGGTCCCCTTCTCTGGAGGCAAGAAAGGTCTTTGTTTTCCTCTACTAGGGGTAGCTAGATTCTCCGGCTGGCGCGTGTCATCTAGAATCAACGTAGGAATGATCCCCGGCTACTTCTAGTGTTGGCGTTAGGAGTAGATATATGGTCAACCCAGTTACCACTGCCCTATGAGCTGGATTTTTGTATTCTGCAGACTTCCACGTTCCTCTGAGACCCTCGCCATTGGGGTCATAACAGTTTGCCAGGCCAGTATTAAATGTTTAATGCATTGCAGAAGAGGGATTATAAGAAAGAAGATTCTGAGTTTTTTTTTTTTTTTTTTCTTCTTCCCCTTTACCTCAGAGTGGCTATGCTTGCTGCAGACATGAATGTCCAGACCTTGATTACAAGTGTGGACCAGCTGGCTACTCGTGTGCAGGGCATACAAGACTATGTTATCAGAAATCCTAGGTCAGAACCTAAAATACCGATTCCTGAACTGTTTTCCGGAGACAGGTTTAAGTTTAGGAATTTCGTGAATAATTGTAAATTGTTTTTGTCCCTGAGACCCTGTTCATCTGGAGATTCTGCTCAGCAAGTAAAAATTGTTATTTCGTTCTTACGGGGCGACCCTCAGGATTGGGCTTTTTCGCTGGCGCCAGGAGATCCGGCATTGGCTGATCTTGATGCGTTTTTTCTGGCGCTCGGTTTACTTTATGAGGAACCCAATCTTGAGATTCAGGCAGAAAAGGCCTTGCTGGCTATGTCTCAGGGGCAGGACGAGGCTGAAGTGTATTGCCAAAAATTTCGGAAATGGTCCGTGCTGACACATTGGAACGAGTGTGCACTGGCCGCTAATTTTAGAAATGGCCTTTCTGAAGCCATTAAGAATGTTATGGTGGGTTTTCCCATTCCCACAGGTCTGAATGATACTATGGCACTGGCTATTCAAATTGACCGGCGGTTGCGGGAGCGCAAAACCGCAAATTCCCTCATGGTGTTGTCTGAACAGACACCTAATTCGGTGCAATGTGATAGAAAAACCGCAAATTCTCTCATGGTGTTGTCTGAACAGACACCTGATTTAATGCAATGTGATAGAATCCTGACTAGAAATGAGCGGAAAATTCATAGACGCCGGAATGGCTTGTGCTACTACTGTGGTGATTCTACACATGTTATCTCAGCATGCTCTAAACGTATAGCTAAGGTTGTTAGTCCTGTCACCGTTGGTAATTTGCAACCTAAATTTATTCTGTCTGTAACTTTGATTTGCTCACTGTCATCTTATCCTGTCATGGCGTTTGTAGATTCAGGTGCTGCCCTGAGTCTCATGGATCTCTCATTTGCTAAGCGCTGTGGTTTTACTCTTGAACCATTAGAAAATCCTATTCCTCTTAGGGGTATTGATGCTACACCATTGGCTGCAAATACACCGCAGTATTGGACACAGGTTACCATGTGCATGACTCCTGAACACCGCGAGGTGATACGTTTCCTGGTTTTACATAAAATGCATGATTTGGTTGTTTTAGGGCTGCCATGGTTACAGACCCATAATCCAGTCCTGGACTGGAAGGCTATGTCAGTCTCAAGTTGGGGCTGTCGTGGTATTCATGGGGATTCCCTGCCTGTGTCTATTGCTTCTTCTACGCCTTCGGAAGTTCCGGAGTATTTGTCTGATTATCAGGACGTCTTCAGTGAGTCTGAGTCCAGTGCACTGCCTCCTCATAGGGACTGTGACTGTGCTATAGATTTGATCCCAGGCAGTAAATTTCCTAAGGGAAGACTGTTTAATCTGTCGGTACCTGAACATACCGCTATGCGTTCATATATCAAGGAGTCTCTGGAGAAAGGACATATTCGTCCGTCTTCTTCCCCTCTTGGTGCGGGATTCTTTTTTGTGGCAAAAAAGGACGGATCTTTGAGACCTTGTATTGATTATCGGCTTTTAAATAAGATCACTGTCAAATTTCAGTATCCTTTACCGCTGTTGTCTGACTTGTTTGCCCGGATTAAGGGTGCCAAGTGGTTCACCAAGATAGACCTTCGTGGTGCGTACAACCTTGTGCGCATTAAGCAAGGTGATGAATGGAAAACCGCATTCAATACGCCCGAAGGTCATTTTGAGTACTTGGTGATGCCTTTTGGTCTCTCCAATGCGCCTTCAGTTTTTCAGTCCTTTATGCATGACATTTTCCGGAAGTATCTGGATAAATTTTTGATTGTTTATCTGGATGATATTTTGGTTTTTTCTGATAATTGGGATTCGCATGTGGAGCAGGTCAGGTTGGTCTTTAAAATTTTGCGTGAAAATTCTTTGTTTGTCAAGGGCTCAAAGTGTCTCTTTGGTGTACAGAAGGTTCCCTTTTTGGGGTTCATTTTTTCCCCTTCTGCTGTGGAGATGGACCCAGTCAAGGTCTGAGCTATTCTTGATTGGACTCAGCCCTCGTCAGTTAAGAGTCTTCAGAAGTTCTTGGGCTTCGCTAACTTCTACCGTCGTTTTATCGCTAATTTTTCTAGCATTGTGAAACCTTTGACGGATATGACCAAGAAGGGCTCCGATGTAGCTAACTGGGCTCCTGCTGCCGTGGAGGCTTTCCAGGAGTTGAAACGCCGGTTTACTTCGGCGCCTGTTTTGTGCCAGCCTGACGTCTCACTTCCCTTTCAGGTTGAGGTGGATGCTTCGGAGATTGGGGCAGGGGCCGTTTTGTCGCAGAGAGGCCCTGGTTGCTCTGTTATGAAACCTTGTGCCTTTTTCTCTAGGAAGTTTTCGCCTGCCGAGCGAAATTATGATGTGGGCAATCGGGAGTTGTTGGCCATGAAATGGGCATTTGAGGAGTGGCGTCATTGGCTCGAGGGTGCTAAGCATCGTGTGGTGGTCTTGACTGATCACAAAAATCTGATGTATCTCGAGTCTGCTAAACGCCTTAATCCGAGACAGGCCCGCTGGTCATTGTTTTTCTCCCGCTTTGATTTTGTTGTCTCGTATTTACCTGGTTCAAAGAATGTGAAGGCCGATGCTCTTTCTAGGAGCTTTGTGCCTGATGCTCCTGGAGTCGCTGATCCTGTTGGTATTCTTAAAGATGGAGTTATCTTGTCAGCTATTTCTCCGGATCTGCGACGTGTGTTGCAGAGATTTCAGGCTGATAGGCCTGAGTCTTGTCCACCTGACAGACTGTTTGTCCCGGATAAGTGGACCAGCAGAGTCATTTCCGAGGTTCATTCCTCGGTGTTGGCAGGTCACCCGGGAATTTTTGGCACCAGAGATCTGGTGGCCAGGTCCTTTTGGTGGCCTTCCTTGTCAAGGGATGTGCGGTCATTTGTGCAGTCCTGTGGGACTTGTGCTCGAGCTAAGCCTTGCTGTTCTCGTGCCAGCGGTTTGCTCTTGCCCTTGCCTGTCCCGAAGAGACCTTGGACACATATCTCCATGGATTTCATTTCTGATCTTCCGCTATCTCAGGGCATGTCCGTTATCTGGGTGATATGTGATCGCTTCTCCAAGATGGTCCATTTGGTTCCTTTGCCTAAGCTGCCTTCCTCTTCCGATCTGGTTCCTGTGTTTTTCCAGAACGTGGTTCGTTTGCACGGCATCCCTGAGAATATTGTGTCTGACAGAGGATCCCAGTTCGTTTCCAGGTTCTGGCGATCCTTTTGTAGTAGGATGGGCATTGATTTGTCGTTTTCATCTGCTTTCCATCCTCAGACTAATGGACAGACGGAGCGAACTAATCAGACTTTGGAGGCTTATTTGAGGTGTTTTGTCTCTGCTGATCAGGACGATTGGGTGACATTCTTGCCGTTGGCTGAGTTTGCCCTTAATAATCGGGCTAGTTCCGCCACCTTGGTTTCACCTTTTTTCTGCAACTCTGGTTTCCATCCTCGCTTTTCTTCGGGTCATGTGGAGCCTTCTGACTGTCCTGGGGTGGATTCTGTGGTGGATAGGTTGCAGCAGATCTGGAATCATGTGGTGGACAACTTGAAGTTGTCACAGGAGAAGGCTCAGCGCTTTGCCAACCGCCGCCGCGGTGTGGGTCCCCGACTACGCGTTGGGGATTTGGTATGGCTTTCTTCCCGCTTTGTTCCTATGAAGGTCTACTCTCCCAAATTTAAACCTCGTTTTATTGGGCCTTACAAGATATTGGAAATCCTTAATCCTGTATCTTTTCGTCTGGATCTTCCTGTGTCGTTTGCTATTCACAATGTATTTCATAGGTCCTTGTTGCGGCGGTACATTGTGCCTGTAGTTCCTTCTGCTGAGCCTCCTGCTCCGGTGTTGGTTGAGGGCGAGTTGGAGTACGTGGTGGAGAAGATCTTGGATTCTCGCCTCTCCAGGCGGAGGCTTCAGTACCTGGTCAAGTGGAAGGGCTATGGTCAGGAGGATAATTCCTGGGTGGTCGCCTCTGATGTGCATGCGGCCGATTTAGTTCGTGCCTTTCATGCCGCTCATCCTGATCGCCCTGGTGGTCGTGGTGAGGGTTCGGTGACCCCTCACTAAGGGGGGGGTACTGTTGTGAATTTGCTTTTTGCTCCCTCTAGTGGTTACTAGTTTTTTGACTCTGGTTTTTCTGTCATTCCTTTTATCCGCACCTGGGTCGTTAGTTAGGGGTGTTGCTATATAAGCTCCCTGGACCTTCAGTTCAATGCCTGGCAACGTAGTTATCAGAGCTAGTCTGCTGTGCTCTTGTCTACTGATCCTGGTTCCAGTTATATCAGCTAAGTCTGCCTTTTGCTTTTTGCTATTTGTTTTGGTTTTGTATTTTTGTCCAGCTTGTTCCAAATCTATATCCTGACCTTTGCTGGAAGCTCTAGGGGGGCTGGTGTTCTCCCCCCGGACCGTTAGACGGTTCGGGGGTTCTTGAATTTCCAGTGTGGATTTTGATAGGGTTTTTGTTGACCATATAAGTTACCTTTCTTTATTCTGCTATCAGTAAGCGGGCCTCTCTGTGCTAAACCTGGTTCATTTCTGTGTTTGTCATTTCCTCTTACCTCACCGTCATTATTTGTGGGGGGCTTCTATCCAGCTTTGGGGTCCCCTTCTCTGGAGGCAAGAAAGGTCTTTGTTTTCCTCTACTAGGGGTAGCTAGATTCTCCGGCTGGCGCGTGTCATCTAGAATCAACGTAGGAATGATCCCCGGCTACTTCTAGTGTTGGCGTTAGGAGTAGATATATGGTCAACCCAGTTACCACTGCCCTATGAGCTGGATTTTTGTATTCTGCAGACTTCCACGTTCCTCTGAGACCCTCGCCATTGGGGTCATAACAGTATACCCCTGTTACCCATTTTAAACTGCATTGAGCCAACTTTTTTATTTTAGGCCTAGTAAGTCTGTCTGCACCACTCCTAGCAATCGTCCTCCGCTGACCAAACCAGTGCTGCTTGTGTACCCCTGTTAACCATTTTAAACTGCATTGAGCCATCTTTTTTATTTTAGGCCTAGTAAGTCTGTCTGCGACACTCCTACTAATCGTCCCCCGCTGACCAAAACAATGCTGCCTGTGTACCCGTTACCCATTTTGAACTGCATTGAGCCTATTTTTTATTTTAGGCCTAGTAAGTCTGTCTGCGCCACTCCTAGCAATCGTCCTCCGCTGACCAAACCAGTGCTGCCTGTGTACCCCTGTTACCCATTTTAAACTGCATTGAGCCAACTTTTTTATTTTAGGCCTAGTAAGTCTGTCTGCGCCACTCCTAGCAATCGTCCTCCGCTGACCAAAACAATGCTGCCTGTGTACCCGTTACCCATTTTAAACTGCATTGAGCCAACTTTTTTATTTTAGGCCTAGTAAGTCTGTCTGTGCCACTCCTAGTAATTGTCCTCCGCTGACCAAAACAATGCTGCCTGTGTACCCGTTACCCATTTTGAACTGCATTGAGACTATTTTTTTTTTTAGGCCTAGTAAGTCTGTCTGCGCCACTCCTAGCAATCTTCCTCCGCTGACCAAACCAGTGCTGCTTGTGTACCCCTGTTACCCATTTTAAACTGCATTGAGCCATCTTTTTTATTTTAGGCCTAGTAAGTCTGTCTGCGCCACTCCTAGCAATCGTCCTCCGCTGACCAAACCAGTGCTGCTTGTGTACCTGTTGTGATTTAGACTTTTTGGCTCCCTCTTGTGGTTACTAGTGATATGACTCTGGGATTGTCTTTCCTCAGTTTGGCACCCACCTGGGTCGTTAGTCCAGGGGTGTTGCTATATAAACTTCCTGGATCCTTAGTCCAGTGCCTGGCATTGTTGTAATCAGATCTTTTCTGTTTGCTCCTGTCTGCTGCTCCTTGTTCGTGCAAAATTAAGCTAAGTCCTGCTTCTTTGTTTTTTGGTTATTTGCTTTGCTCTTATTTTTGTCCAGCTTGTACTAAATGTGATTCCTGACTTTGCTGGAAGCTCTAGGGGGCTGGTGTTCTCCCCCCGGGCCGTTAGACGGTTCGGGGGTTCTTGAATATCCAGCGTGGATATTTTGATAGGGTTTTTGCTGACCATATAAGTCATCTTACTATATTCTGCTATTAGCTAGTGGGCCTCTCTTTGCTAAATACCTAGCTCATTCTTACGTTTGTCTTTTCCTCTTACCTCACCGTTATTATTTGTTGGGGGCTTGTATCCAACTTTTGGGGTCTTTTCTCTGGAGGCAAGAAAGGTCTTTCTTTTCCCTTCTAGGGTTAGTTAGTTCTCCGGCTGTCGCGAGACGTCTAGAACCAACGTAGGCACGTTCCCCGGCTGCTGCTATTTGTGGTGCTAGGATTAGATATATGGTCAGCTCAGTTACCACTGCCCTATGAGCTGGTTTTTTGTGTTTGCAGACTTAGTAATTATTTCTGAGACCCTCTGCCATTGGGGTCATAACAGTATGCCAGGCCAACATTGAATGTTTAATGCATTGCAGAAGTGGGATAATAAGAAAGGAAATTCTGAGTTTTTTTTTTTTCTCTTCCTCTCTTCCTCCCCTTTACCTCTGAGTGGCTTGTGCTTCCTGCAGACATGAATGTCCAGACCTTGATTACAAGTGTAGACCAGCTTGCTGCTCGTGTGCAGGGCATACAAGATTTTGTTACCAGTAGTCCAATGTCTGAACCTAAAATACCTATTCCTGAACTGTTTTCTGGAGACCGATTTAAGTTTAGGAATTTCAGGAATAATTGTAAATTGTTTCTATCTCTGAGACCCCGTTCATCTGGAGATTCAGCTCAGCAAGTTAAAATTGTTATCTCTTTTTTACGGGGCGACCCTCAGGATTGGGCTTTCTCGCTAGCGCCAGGAGATCCGGCATTGGCAAATATTGATGCGTTTTTTCTGGCGCTCGGATTGCTTTACGAGGAACCCAATCTTGAAGTTCAGGCAGAAAAAGCCTTGCTGGCTATTTCTCAGGGCCAGGATGAAGCTGAAGTGTATTGCCAAAAATTTCGGAAATGGTCCGTGCTTACTCAGTGGAATGAGTGTGCTCTGGCCGCAAATTTCAGAAATGGCCTTTCTGAAGCCATTAAGAATGTGATGGTGGGTTTCCCCATTCCTACAAGTCTGAATGATTCCATGGCGCTGGCTATTCAAATTGACCGGCGTTTGCGGGAGTGCAAAACCGCTAATCCTCTGGTGGTGTTGTCTGAACAAACACCTGATTTAATGCAATGTGATAGAATTCAGACTAGAAATGAGCGGAAAAATCATAGACGTCAGAATGGGTTGTGTTTTTACTGTGGTGATTCTACACATGTTATATCAGCATGCTCTAAACGCCTAACAAGGGTTGTTAGTCCTGTCGCCATTGGTAATTTGCAACCTAAATTTATTTTGTCTGTGACTTTAACTTGCTCATTGTCTTCTTACCCTGTTATGGCGTTTGTGGATTCAGGTGCTGCCCTGAGTCTTATGGATCTGTCATTTGCCAAGCGCTGTGGTTTTGTTCTTGAACCGTTGGTAAATCCTATTCCTCTTAGAGGTATTGATGCTACGCCATTGGCGGAAAATAAACCGCAGTTTTGGACGCAGGTAACCATGTGCATGACTCCTGAACATCGGGAGGTGATTCGTTTTCTTGTTCTGCATAAAATGCATGATTTGGTCGTTTTGGGTCTGCCATGGTTACAGACCCACAATCCAGTCTTGGATTGGAAGGCAATATCTGTGTCAAGTTGGGGCTGTCAGGGAATTCATGCTGATTCCCCGCCGGTGTCTATTGCTTCCTCTACTCCTTCGTAAGTTCCTGAGTATTTGTCTGATTATCAGGATGTATTCAGCGAGTCCAGGTCCAGTGCTCTGCCTCCTCATAGGGACTGTGACTGCGCCATAGATTTGATTCCAGGTAGTAAATTTCCTAAGGGAAGACTATTTAATCTGTCTGTACCTGAGCATGCCGCAATGCGTTCGTATATCAAGGAGTCTCTGGAGAAGGGGCATATCCGTCCATCCTCTTCCCCTCTTGGTGCGGTATTCTTTTTTGTGGCCAAGAAGGACGGATCTTTGAGACCTTGTATTGACTATCGGCTTTGAATAAAATCACTGTTAAATTTCAGTATCCTTTGCCTCTGTTGTCGGACTTCTTTGCCTGGATTAAAGGTGCCAAGTGGTTCACCAAGATAGATCTTCGTGGTGCGTACAACCTTGTGCGCATTAAGCAAGGAGATGAATGGAAGACAGCATTTAATACGCCCGAAGGTCATTTTGAGTACTTGGTGATGCCTTTTGGGCTCTCTAATGCTCCCTCAGTGTTTCAGTCCTTTATGCATGATATTTTCCGGAAGTATCTGGATAAGTTTATGATTGTTTATCTGGATGATATTCTGGTTTTCTCTGAAGATTGGGACTCACATGTGGAGCAGGTCAGGATGGTGTTTCAGGTTTTGCGTGAGAATGCTTTGTTTGTTAAGGGCTCAAAGTGTCTCTTTGGAGTACAGAAGGTTCCCTTTTTGGGGTTTATTTTTTCCCCTTCTGCTGTGGAGATGGACCCAGTCAAGGTCCGAGCTATTCATGATTGGACTCAACCCACGTCAGTTAAGAGTCTTCAGAAGTTCTTGGGTTTTGCTAACTTCTACCGTCGTTTTATCGCTAATTTTTCTAGCGTTGTTAAACCTTTGACGGATATGACCAAGAAAGGTTCTGTTGTTGCTAACTGGGCTCCTGCAGCCGTGGAGGCGTTCCAAGAGTTGAAGCGCCGGTTTACTTCGGCGCCTGTTTTGTGCCAGCCTGATGTCTCACTTCCCTTTCAGGTCGAAGTGGATGCTTCTGAGATTGGGGCAGGGGCCGTTTTGTCGCAGAGAGGCCCTGGTTGCTCGGTAATGAGACCATGTGCTTTCTTCTCTAGGAAGTTTTCGCCTGCTGAGCGGAATTATGATGTTGGCAATCGGGAGTTGCTGGCCATGAAGTGGGCATTTGAGGAGTGGCGTCATTGGCTCGAGGGTGCTAAGCATCGTGTGGTGGTCTTGACTGATCACAAAAATTTGATGTATCTCGAGTTTGCTAAACGCCTGAATCCTAGACAGGCCCGCTGGTCATTGTTTTTCTCCCGTTTTGACTTTGTGGTCTCGTATTTACCAGGTTCAAAGAATGTGAAGGCTGATGCTCTTTCAAGGAGCTTTGTGCCTGACTCTCCTGGAGTCGCAGAACCAGTTGGTATTCTTAAAGAGGGAGTTATCTTGTCAGCCATTTCTCCTGATTTGCGACCTGTGTTGCAGAGATTTCAGGCTGGTAGACCTGACTCTTGTCCACCTGACAGATTGTTTGTTCCTGATAAGTGGACCAGCAGAGTCATTTCCGAGGTTCATTCCTCGGTGTTGGCAGGGCATCCGGGAATTTTTGGCACCAGAGATCTGGTGGCTAGATCCTTTTGGTGGCCTTCCTTGTCATGGGATGTGCGGTCATTTGTGCAGTCCTGTGGGACTTGTGCTCAAGCTAAGCCTTGCTGTTCTCGTGCCAGCGGGTTGCTCTTGCCCTTGCCTGTCCCGAAGAGGCCTTGGACACACATTTCCATGGATTTCATTTCAGATCTCCCGGTGTCTCAGGGCATGTCTGTCATCTGGGTGGAATGTGATCGCTTTTCTAAAATGGTCCATTTGGTGCCTTTGCCTAAGCTGCCTTCCTCTTCCGATCTGGTTCCTGTGTTCTTTCAGAATGTGGTTCGTTTACATGGCATTCCTGAGAATATTGTGTCTGACAGAGGATCCCAGTTTGTTTCCAGGTTCTGGCGATCCTTTTGTGCTAGGATGGGCATTGATTTGTCGTTTTCGTCTGCCTTTCATCCTCAGACTAATGGACAAACGGAGCGAACTAATCAGACTCTGGAGGCTTATTTGAGGTGTTTTGTTTCGGCAGATCAGGATGATTGGGTGACCTTCTTGCCGTTGGCTGAGTTTGCCCTTAATAATCGGGCTAGTTCCGCTACTTTGGTTTCGCCATTTTTCTGCAACTCTGGTTTCCATCCTCTTTTTTCCTCGGGACATGTGGAGCCTTCTGACTGTCCTGGGGTAGATTCTGTGGTGGATAGGTTGCAGCAGATCTGGAATCATGTGGTGGACAACTTAAAGTTGTCACAGGAGAAGGCTCAGCATTTTGCCAACCGCCGCCGCGGTGTGGGTCCCCGACTTCGTGTTGGGGATTTGGTATAGCTGTCTTCTCGATTTGTTCCTATGAAGGTCTCCTCTCCTAAATTTAAGCCTCGCTTCATCGGTCCTTACAAGATATTGGAAACCCTTAATCCTGTGTCCTTTCGCTTGGATCTTCCGGTGTCGTTTGCCATTCACAACGTGTTCCATAGGTCTTTGTTGCGGCGGTACGTTGTACCTGTGGTTCCTTCTGTTGAGCCTCCTGCTCCGGTGTTGGTTGAGGGCGAGTTGGAGTACGTGGTGGAGAAGATCTTGGATTCTCGTCTCTCCAGACGGAGGCTTCAGTATCTGGTCAAGTGGAAGGGCTATGGTCAGGAGGATAATTCCTGGGTGGTTGCTTCTGATGTGCATGCGGCCGATTTAGTTCGTGCCTTTCACGCTGCTCATCCTGATCGCCCTGGTGGTCTTGGTGAGGGTTCGGTGACCCCTCCCTAAGGGGGGGGTACTGTTGTGATTTAGACTTTTTGGCTCCCTCTTGTGGTTACTAGTGATATGACTCTGGGATTGTCTTTCCTCAGTTTGGCACCCACTTGGGTCGTTAGTCCAGGGGTGTTGCTATATAAACTTCCTGGATCCTTAGTCCAGTGCCTGGCATCGTTGTAATCAGATCCTTTCTGTTTGCTGGTCCTGGTTCGTGCAAAATTAAGCTAAGTCTTGCTTCTTTGTTTTTTGGTTATTTGCTTTGCTCTTATTTTTGTCCAGCTTGTACTAAATGTGATTCCTGACTTTGCTGGAAGCTCTAGGGGGCTGGTGTTCTCCCCCCGGGCCGTTAGACGGTTCGGGGGTTCTTGAATATCCAGCGTGGATATTTTGATAGGGTTTTTGCTGACCATATAAGTCATCTTACTATATTCTGCTATTAGCTAGTGGGCCTCTCTTTGCTAAATACCTAGCTCATTCTTACGTTTGTCTTTTCCTCTTACCTCACCGTTATTATTTGTTGGGGGCTTGTATCCAACTTTTGGGGTCTTTTCTCTGGAGGCAAGAAAGGTCTTTCTTTTCCCTTCTAGGGTTAGTTAGTTCTCCGGCTGGCGCGAGACGTCTAGAACCAACGTAGGCACGTTCCCCGGCTGCTGCTATTTATGGTGCTAGGATTAGATATATGGTCAGCTCAGTTACCACTGCCCTATGAGCTGGTTTTTTGTGTTTGCAGACTTAGTAATTATTTCTGAGACCCCCTGCCATTGGGGTCATAACAGTACCCCTGTTACCCATTTTAAACTGCATTGAGCCAACTTTTTTATTTTAGGCCTACTAAGTCTGTCTGGGCCACTCCAGTCCTGACAATCGTCCTCCGCTTAACAACACTCTACCGCCTGTGTACCCCTGTAACCAATTTTAAACTGCATTGAGCCAACTTTTTTAATTTAGGCCTACTACCTGTGTCTGTTTGCGCCACTCAATACAGCTGTCCTTCACTGCACAAAGCAGAGCCTCAATTTGCAGCCGATATCACATATTAAAGTGCATTTGGCCTACTAGTTTGGTTGGGCCTACTAACAGTGTCTGCCGCTCCTTGGTATTCTCCTGTGTTTTTCTCCTGAGCTTCAATCTTCAGTCTTTCGGACTATAGGAATTTAAAAACTGCATTTGGCCTACTGGTTTTGTTGGGCCTACTAACGGTGTCTGCCACTCCTTGCTGTTCTCCTCCACTGAACAAAGCAGTGCTGCCTGTTTACTCCTGTTACCAATTTTGAACTGCATTTAGCCTACTTTATTCTTTGGGCCTATATCTGTGTTTCCTCCTCATCCTGCACATTGCCCAGCTAGATGAGTCTGCCGGTACATTGACCCAGACCACTGCATTCCCCTTGCACTCTACATAGCCAGTATCTGACCCTGCAGAAAGTCTGCTTCCACTTCCCGCATACTAAACCACCTTACACGGGGACAAATAGGAAGATGCAGATGAAAGTGCAGGTTCCTTCAACAGGTGGGGGGGCATACTCGTTGGCGACATCACTGGCACAGGGCCCCTCATAGTATGCAAAAGTGTCTCTGCCGGTGGGAGGCGCCCCTGCCGTCAATCACAACGCCGTACTTTGAGGGGCCCTGTGCCAGTGGCAATGCGAACGAGTGTGCCCCCCTGCTTGCTCAGGATCACAGCACTTGCAAAGTTGAAATACTTACCTCTCCCTGCTCCACCGCCGTGACATAGTCCGCGTTTCCTGGGCCCACGAAAAACTTGAGCCAGCCCTACTCCCCCCACAACTGTTGCTAAATGACCCCCAAATTTTCAATGGCTAACTATTATTATAAGGTATATTAAGATTGACAAGCTTAAGTAACAAGAATTGATGTTTTTGGCATTAAAATGGGCTCTGTTGGTGTTTTCCTGTCCTCCACTCACTGCCAACTTTGATTCTCCATTGACTTGCATTGGGTTTCGTGTTTCGATCGGATCCCCGACTTTTCGCAATAATCGGCTGATTTCACCCGACCTGACTTTTGACAAAGTCGGGTTTCGCGAAACCCGACTCGATCCTGAAAAAGTAAAAGTCGCTCAACCCTAGTGACCAGCAATCAAGAGATCCTGTGGTGCAGAAGTCTGCTGCCTAGTCTGTCAGCCCAGGAAGCAGAACTGATAGCGCTGACGAAGGCCTACCAGATGGCAGAAGACAAGACTGCAAACATGTATACCGATTCGAGGTACTCGCATGGTATAGCACATGACTTTGGACCCAAGGGCTGCAAGGGACTTCATCACAGCAAGCGGAACAACCGTGAAGCATCATGGAGCCATTAAGGACCTGCTGAATGCATTTCAACTTCCAAAAATGGTGGCAGCACTAAAAGTCAAAGCACATGGAAAATTGAACACAGTAGAGGCACAGGGCAATAACATGGTGGATATGGCAGCCAAAGAAGCAGCCAAAGGAAGACAATATGGAGAAGTGGGAGAGGTTGTAGAGCCGGATGGCTACTACATGATGACTGTAGATAAGAAACCTGACCAGATGACATCCTGGGATCTGCTCAAGAAGCTGCAAGAGCAAGCCCCAAAAGGACCAGAATGAATGCTGGATGCGGAAGGGAGCAACACATGAAGAGGGAAGGGTATACGCAATGGACTACAAACCCTGTTTACCCCGAAGCATGTACCCTATGGTGGTCCAGTGGGCACATGGGCCCACACACAGATCAAAGACACAGATGAATGATCTGATTGGTGCTTACTGGTTCACTCCAGGGATCTCCACCCTCACAGCCAAGTTCACTAGCAGCTGTCTGACCTGCGGCAAATGCAACACTGGAAGAATGGAGAAAGTTCCCACTTTCAGAGGGTCCAGATAGACCACATCTGGATTCC
Source organism: Ranitomeya variabilis (assembly GCF_051348905.1). NCBI lineage: Eukaryota > Metazoa > Chordata > Amphibia > Anura > Dendrobatidae > Ranitomeya > Ranitomeya variabilis. The sequence goes on from NC_135232.1 coordinate 1,143,241,998, forward strand.
ACCAAGTGGAGGAATCGAATATGCCCTTGTGGTCGTGGATGTGTACTCAGGATGGCCAGAAGCTTTCCCAGTGAGGAACCAGTCAGCAAAGACTACTGCAAAGAAGCTACTCTCAGAGATAGTATGCAGATATGTGGTCCCAGAAGTGATAGAGAGTGACTAGGGACCCGCATTCACAGCAAATCTCACACGGGAGATCTGGTCAGCAGTAGGGTCAGACTTAGGCCTACACACTCCTTACAATCCCCAGAGTAGTGAGAAGGTGGAAAGACTGAATGGGACACTTAAGAACAGGATGTTGAAAGTTGCCCAAGAGACAAACAAACCATGGCATGAGACACTCCCAATCACACTACTTAGTGTAAGGCACACTCCCAGGGGACCAGAAAAGCTGTCACCATAAGAAATTTTGTTTGGGTCTAGCCCCAGGTTAAGGGTATTCTTTCCCTCAGCAGCTGACTATGCAATATGATACTTTGTCTGCTTATGTAATTGAACTCACCAAGAAACTTGGTAATATCCATTCTCAAGTTTTTTTCTTCATTGCCAGATCCAGATTCAGTGTCCGGTACGCACTCCTTGAAGCCAGGAGACTGGGTGTTGGTGAAAAAAGTTTGTAAGGAGAACACCACTCGATCCCAGATTTGAAGGTCCTTTTCAAGTGCTGCTGACGACACCAACCTCTCTGAAGCTGGAGGAAAGACCCACTTGGATCCACGCATTGCATTGAAAGAAAGCTCCACTACCAGAGGATGACACCCAAGCCAGAATGATGTTGTGGATGCCCTGCCTGACCGAATAGATGACCTACCTGATAAAGAATACACTACACGTGCTATTGACTAAGAGACTGATTGCAATGAACCCCCGTTAGGGACAGATCTCCTGACCGCCCATTTGCGAAAAGTCTGTACGGAGTGGGGCATAGGCGCTAGGCTTGCGTCAGTTCACCCGCAGCACAAAAGAGTTGCAGCGCTTTGGGACAGGAGGCTAGGATTAGGGCAAGTGATATCTAAGGGGGGCTTGTGATAGAAATATATATATATATCATGTAGATCTCACTTGCATGTATACTCTTCTATAATCATATATACTCATATATCCACAGCTAGTTTATAATAAATTGCTTAATTTGACCACATGAGCTAGGCTAGATGGTTCCTCAGTGCTTTCCAGATACCCGAAAAGCAGAACAGTGCCAGATGTATTAAGTGCTGATCAGATATCTCAACTTTGTCCTACATGCAGAGAGCTACATTTTAGTTGCTTAATCAGCATTCATATGTGCATTAATCACAATATTCCATATATATTTAGATAACCAATAACAGAGGAGCTAGACAATATGGTAATTAACTAACCACCCCTAACCACTCCTTTCTATATGCAATTATAAAACTATGTATGTACAATAAATCATCAGTATTGATGGAATGTGTTTCTGTCACAATGGTGTACAGTCCATGTCTTGATGAGTGCTCAAAATACTCAGTCTTATTGGGAACGGCCTCAGCACACACAGGGATAGATTTATCCAAACCAAATTTCCATAACAGTAGCATCTACTGGAGTACATGTTCTTTCTGGCCCTCATCTACAATGCATACTGCTGTACAGTTGCCAAAAAAAGGAAGTGGAGTAGCTCATGCAGTAATAGATGTTATAAAAATGCTGCACAATTGCTCACTTTAGCAAAACAAACCGACTTGTCATCCATCTTATCACACCTGTCTCAAAACCCTAAACAGGTATTAAGTACTTTCAATTCTCTCCTCCATCCACCAGCTCCCCCTCCCTCTCCTCTTACACTATCTCAGCTGAAGACTTTGCATCACCACTTGTGAACTTGTCACAATAGCGTCCTTCCTCATTCCAAACCTTATTACAGTCTTCATCTCAAGCCTATTCTACCTCTTCAACCTGTCACTAACAACTGGTGTCTTCCCTCCCTAAACATACCTCGATCACACCAATCCTTAAAAGCCAACCTTTGACCCATCCTCTGTGTTTAGCTATTGCCCTATATCATTTCTCCCCCATGCTTCCAAACTATTGGAACAATATGTCCATTTTGAACTGTCCTACTACCTCTCCTCTTGGTCCCTTTTTGACCTCTTACAATATGGCTTTAGACTGCAATATTGCACTGAAACTGCCCTGACTAATAACACCAATGACCTACTAATTGCCAAGTGACAGCAATATGAATTTGTCCTCTTCCTTCTCCTAGACCTGGCATCTGCCTTTGACACAGTGGTCCATTCTCTCATAATACAGACTTTCTGATCTTTTGACATTATAGACTTGGCCCTTTGTTAGATCTTTTCATACATAACAGAGAGAACATTGAGTGTCTCCCACTCCACACACAACCTCCTCATCTCGCTCCCTATGTTTCGGTGTCCCCCAAAGTTCAGTTGTAGGCCCGGGCAGTATGCTTAGGGCATACACATTATCACTCCTTCTTAAAGGGAACACCCACATTACCCTAAGGTATTCCCAGCCTATAGCTCCAAAACGGATGTGCCTTAGCTATGTTGTTAATTTGCCTTGCATGCTTGCTAGTTGTCAGGTTCCACAAGTCCACCCCTCTGCTTGTCTACCCTGTACCCATCTGCTCGTACCTGTCTGTGCCCGTCAACTTGTACTTGTCTGAGCTTTTCTGAATATCAGCCAGTCCATATCACACCTGCCAGTGCCCATCTGTTTCACACCCGGTTCAGCCCACACATGCCAGTGCTTTTATGTTCCACATCCAGTCCCATCTGCACTCATGTTCCAGTGTCCCTACAGTGCCTTCCTGCATTCTTCATACCTTCTTCAGGCCATAGCAACCTACCCGCTGTAGGGGGTCAGCTGCCATTTTCTATAGATCTGCCCTGGAGTAGCATCTGGTGCCACCTCCTTGTCCCTCCTTGGGTTGCAGTTTTAGCCTGCTGCCACTTATCCAAGTTGGGAATTGGTAGGCCACCTAGTTATGCCTCTCCTGGCTTTAAGAGGGATACGACACAGTGGTTACACCACCTTACCTGGTAAAGTCTACATCTGCTGTGTTGGCTGTAGTGGAACAGGTGTTGGTCCCTGGTATACTAGTTCTACTCTATTTGATGTCTGCCACTAATTTTTGAAAATGTGTAGACTCCTGGTTGGGTCTCTGTCATGTGTGTTGTCTGTAGCAGTATGCCTCCGAGACTGTCAGGCCTCCACTTCATTGGAGTCAACTACCCATGTTACTACCATCCTTAGATTTTTCTGAATATGGTAGTCTGCAAAACTGATATTTGCTCCAGTGTGTTTGAGTGTGGCTCAACATAAAAGCATGTTGAGCTGTTGTATGTGTTATCAGGGCTACCAGCACAGCAGGCCTACACCGGTCCTGCACAAACCTTGTCTTACTTTGACATTCAAATGAAAGCTGTAAATGCTGTCCAGGACCACGATACCTCATGTATGGCTGATTGCTGCAGTGTCATGCAACAATTTGTACTGTGGGTGAATTGAGGTCACTTTCCCGGTGTCTGTTCCTCATTTGATGCGTTTTGGCAGATTTTGGGGCCATTAAAAGGTATTGTGCATGCGTTTGTTTTAGCTTCCAATTGACTTGAATGGCATTCGGCTAAGTTTGGTAAATATTTGACAAATAAATTGGCAAATATTGCAATTTCATCAATCGTAATCTGAGCCGAACATTGAAATATTTGCTCATCTCTCTGTACCACCTTTATTGTGGTTTCTGTGCCAGCTGTTGCTTCTGTTGCTTCTGTTGCTAAGGTTAATAACAATTTTTTTAAATGTGTAGATTCAAAGTTGAGTCTCCGTCTGGTGGGTTGCCTGTTGTGGAAGGTGTGTCAGAGTCTCCACATTTCAAAAAATTATTGTCACACTCCACTAAAGTGGTATCAATTTCCCCAGAGTAGAAATAGCATAATGGTGCTCTGACATTCCTTCCACCACAGGGAACAGACCATATGGAGACACAATTTGGAGTCTCCACAGTTCAAAAAATTGTTTATACAGCAGCAGTAGCAACAGCAGGCACTTAAGCCATGGCAAAAGAGTCACAAATTGCAATAACATGAGATCAATGCATCACACTAAAAATTACACCAATCTGTGACTGGGGTGCAAAAGTCATTAGAAATACAGGACTTGTACATTTTCATGAAAGCTAAATGGTCTACACTTTTAGTGGACAGCTAGATACACTTTTCAATCAGGACACCATAGCAATGTTGAAGACACGTTCTGAGAGAATACTAGATGCAGGGCATGGAAAAACCTCCAAGGCGAGACTGGCAAACTCAGGCCATCTTCCATTTTTGAATACCAAAATCGAAAAGGATTCAAATTCCTCCTGATGGCATTGATATTGACCTCAATATACTCCTGCACCATCCTTTCCACTCATTTACAACGTGTCAGAATTGTACTCTGTTCTGCTGGTGCGTGCAGGGGCTGGTATAAAAAAATTGTGAAATGACTCACAGAATTTGCTTATGCCACCTACACATCTAATATTTTTGTGTTGAGGAATGGACGTTACCACGGTTGAAAGTCTATAACTGAGATGCGCACTGTGTGCCTCACTTTTGTTTTGAGTAAAAACACTCTTAACATTGTGTACAAGCTTGGTTTAATACTCCAAAATGTGCTAGTAATAATCCAGGGGGAAAGCATCTCGAAAAATTTAACTCTTGTACCGTGGATCTAACAGAGTGGCAACCCAGTAGTCAGCACTATTTCTAATCCTAGCAATAAGGTCATCATGTTGCAGAAGGTGCTCATGTGTCAGATGCTTCCATGAAGTCCAAGTCCATGGTATATTGGTGGCTGTGTAACACTCAAGCTTGATTTCCCCGTCCCCTTCTGCCAATCAAGAACAACAGAGTGGGGATAATTATTACCTCTATCTCCTGACTGTTGCTCTCCCATCACCTCTTAATCCTTGTCCTCCTCAATTTGTTCTTCAGCTCCTGCACCTTCTTTTCAAAAACAGTTTGTCTGGTAAAATAACCCCCCGTAAATCACTGTACTCCAGCAACAGTCTGGAACTTAAAGATATTGTTATTCCTTCTTGCTGATGGTGGCATTGTCAACGTTAACCATCTTAGTGGCCTTTTCGAAACTGTGCAGAAGGGTACAGGTGTCCTTCATTTGTGCCCACTCTGCAAGCGTGATTTGCACTGCTTCTGTACTGTGTGGGCCCAGGCTATGCAAAAGGACATACTACACCAGGGTTTGCCACTTCTGTTACAGGCACTGAAACATGTGCACAGCAGAATTCCACCGTGACGACACATCGCTCAGCAAACAGTTTGCCGTTAGTCCAAAAGACCTTTGCAGAGAAGTCAATGACCTGCAGGGTGTGAATGGTGGAAATTAGCACACAGCGGCTGTGCTTTCTGCAGCAGTAAATCCAGGTCCGGATAGCGGAGGAGTGTGTGTGAGGTTGTCCACTGCATGACTGCGATCTCCAAGGCATATTAATTTAAACACTGCCTGATTGAGAGCCCTGGCTGTGTATGGAGGTGGGATGGATCCTCTCTGCTGGAATGAGTGTCTCATTATTGGAGAGGTTGAGGGCAAAGGTGGAGGACTTAGAGTAGGTAGAGGAGGGAGAAACAGTGGAGGAAGTGTTATATAAAGGGGTTTGTCCCTCAAGTCCTGAGGATTCCAATACTGGAGCAGCCTCTTGCCTTCCTGCCTGCAAGGCCACCAGAGTCATCCAATTCCCAGTCAGCAAGATGAAACGCTCCAGTCCATGTTAGCTCATCCAGGTGTCAATGGTGAAATGCACCCTGACAAACATAGATTTTTTTCAGGAAACAAGTGATGTTGTCTGCGACATGCTGGTGTAGTGCAGGCAGAGCTTTCTTACAGAAGTTATGGTGACTGGGCAACTGGCATGGGGGACTGTGATAGCCATCAGCTTTTTGAAACCGTCTGTATCCACGAGGCATAAACACAGCATATTCATGGCCAACTCAATGTAGTTGGTGGAGCTCAATCTCTTAGCTTTGACATGTGTAGAAATAGGTGTTTTTTATGTGACCATAACTGCAGGACCAAGGGCTGGCTGCTGTACTGACTGAGGGTGGAATAGGGTGAACACGACAAACTGCAAGTGAGTTGCAGGGGAAAATGTTATGGTGGATTGAGAAAGATGTGGTATTCTTGGTGAAACAAAAAAGCAGGTATCTTCATTTCCATAAAAGCTGAAAAGCTCTCACACACTCCGACTGTTCGTGTAAACAAGTGGAGGTTCTGCAACAGGAGATCTGTGTGAGAACACTTGGCATGGTGATAGAGGAGGATGAAGCAGAGGATGTGGTTCTGGGGACTGCTGGTGTTTGTAGAGGCCTGCTAGTCCACATTTTAGCACAGTGAGATACCCAGACTAAGGTATGTTGATCGCTCTTGTGCCGGTTTATGCATTCAGTTGTCAAATTATTGCAATTTTTGCCTCTACTGAGATAGTTTTTTCAAAGTTGGCAGATCATGTGAGACCTTTTCGGTCTCACAAAAGGTTCAGGCTAGGCAACCATTTCTGCTCTTGCAAACTGCAGACTCGCGATCGCTGCTGGCTTTGCCCAGAGTTGTGCCTGAGGATGCAGTGCTTGTTGTAGTTATATCACTCTGAATCTGTGTGGCAAGCCACAACGTAACCTCCTTGTCTTCCTCCTCCTCCAACTCCTCTGCTGAGCTCCTCAGCTGCATGCCTGTAGGTTCACACCAAGTGGGATACACAACATCGTCATCATCCGCTCTGTTCTCCTACTCCTCTTCCTGAGAGTCATCCTCCACCGCTTCCTGCCCTGACAGCACAGTACAGTCTAAATGCCCCTCAGGTATGTTAGTCTCATCAGAAACACCTTCAACCCCGTGGCTTAACGTCTGGTGATGAGGGTCTCAATTCTACTCTGACTGTACTTCATCCGGCCCCAGATCCAAAAGGAATAAATTTGGGTCATTGGGGCAAATGTTTTAGTCTTCTGGATTATGTGAATCTTTGGAGCAGACCTCTGATACTTATGGGTAGAATGTGTCAATAGCTCTGTAGACTCACCCATCTGTGGTTCCTTACAGTCACTTGGGCGGTTAGAAAGTTGTGACATAGGGAAAACAAGGGTAATTGGGGTGTTATCTCTGAGGATTCCACTGTATCTAATGTTAATTTGGAGGAAGAGGAGGAGAGGCCACTTGATACAGCACTTGCCATCCACTAAAGCACGTTCTTTCTGGTCCACATCTAAAAGACGTACTGTGCGGCTGCCAAATAAAAAGAGTGCCAAGACATGTCAGCTACTTGTCACTAAATTAACAATCAATATTTATTTTGTGAGATAGTGTGCCTGCACAACAATATTAGCTCAAATGATTTTGATGAGGAAATGAGGCCTGGTGCTGATATAACAATTTTAGCCCAAATGATTTGGACTAGAAAATGAGATCTCCTGACTCTTGAGTGCAGGACAGTAGTGGCACAAACATTTTTTATTAAAAAATGTGGCCTGGTGCCTGCACAACATTATTAGCCCAAATTATTTTGATAAGGAAATGGGGCCTCCTGCTCGTTCCCCACAGACAGCCTTAACGATGTTGATTAGTAAATGTGACCTCTTGAATCCTGACTGCAGCAGCGCATTAACTCAAATGATTTTGATTAGGAAATGGGGCCTGGTGCCTGCACACCAATATTAGCACAAACAGTTTGAATTAGTTAATGTGACCTCCTGAGTCCTTACTGCAAAACAGTATTAGCCCAAACTATTTGGATTAGGAAATTGGGCCTGTTGCCTGCACCCTTATATTAGCCCAAATGATTTGGATTAGAAAATGGGGCCTGGTGCCTATACCCTAGTATTAACTCAAACTATTTGGATTTGGAAATGTGACATCCTGAGTCGTGGCTGCAAGACAGTATTAGCCCAAACTATTTTGATTAAGAAATGGGACATCCTGCTCACTCCACAATAATAGCCCTAACGGTTTTGATTATTTAAAGGAGCCTGGTGCCTGCATCCCAATATTAGCCCAAATGATTTTGATTAGTAAATGTGACTCCTGCATACTGACTACAACAGAGTATTAGCCCAAATGATTTTGGTTAGTAAATGGGGCAAGGTGCATGCACCCCAATGTTAGCCCTAATGATTTGAATTAGTAAATGAGACATCCTGATTCCAGACTGCTACACAGTTTTTAACCCAAATGATATAGATTAGGAAATGGGGCCTAGTGCCTTCTCCCAATATTAGCCCAAATGATATGTTTTAGGAAAGTAGAGCTACTGAGTCATGACTGCACCCCAGTATTAGCCCAAATGACTTGGATTAGAAAATGGGACCTGGTGCCTACACCCTAATATTAATCCAAACAATTTGGATTTGAAAATATAACCTCCTGAGTCCAGACTGTAGCACAGTATTAGCCCAAACTATTTTGATTAGGAAATGGGACCTCCTGCTCACTCCCCAATAATAGCCCTACTTATTTTGATTAGGTAATGGAGCCTGCTGCCTGCATCCCAATATTAGCCCAATTGATTAGTAAATATGCAATAATAATGATAATAATAAATAATGCAACAGAGCATTAGCCCAAATGATTTTGGTTAGTAAATGGGGCCTGGTGCCTGCACCCCAATATTAGTTCAAACGATTTGAATTAGTAAATGTGACCTCCTGATTCCTGACTGCAACACAGTATTAGCCCAAACTATTTGGATTAGGAAATGGGGTCTGGTGCCTGCACTCCAACATTAGCCCAAACAATTTTGATTAGTAAATATGACCTCCTGAGTCCTGACTGCAACATAGTATTAGCCTAAATGATTTGGATTAGGAAATGTGGACTCTTGCCTGCACAACATTGTTAGCACAAATTATTTAGATGCTGAAAGGTCAATTTTACACAGGACAGGATCCTATCTAACTATGTGACAACTTGCAGCAGCAAAGTAGCCTTCCTTAGCTATACACTGCCAAAATGGCACAAGCAGAACAACATGTCCGCTTTTTATATAGAGAGGAACATATGACTTCAGCAGCTAATTACAGAAGCCCTTGTATCAGGATGTTGTGGATGGTTTCTGTGCCCTAATTGGCTTCCGCAATATACACACATTAAGTTAATAAAAAAATTTAAAATTTACACTCTGACGCTCCTCTTACCTCACACCCCATCCCCTCATAAAACATATCCCCCTGCTCAGTATACAGCACTACTCTCCTAGCCAAAGTGATAACAATAGCATTAGTGGAAACACGATCATTTACAGAACTGTGCCCAAATTTTGCCGACTATGAGGGCTCTGCTCTGGAATCCGAACCTGAATCCGAACCAGCTACATTCGTGCCGACTTTGAGATTGGCAAATGTTATATGAACAAGTTCGCTCATCTCTATTGATGTTATGTGTTTGAGATTTGAAGAGGCTCATACGGTATGCAAATTTTATGAAGCACATACAAATAGGACTCTAGAATGAATTCAGTAAATACATTTTTTATTTCTTTTACTGAAAGAACTTTTCAATTCATTGGTTTTTTTTTTATTCATGCATACATAAATAAATTCTACAAATACATCTTACATCCTCCTAGCAATCTGCTTATAATATAATGTTTTAATCCCCGAGTTCTGTGATATTTCAGGAGAGTAGTAAATTAAATCGCAGCTCACAGATATAAACCCCAGCATCCTGCATGTAGTGCCAATGCTATCAGGTGATGAAAGAGGAGCGCACAAGATCCGTATAGTTATTGGTGACATGGTGAGCAGAGGACAACATGATCATGGATTCTGTTCAAAGCAATTTGTTCGTAATCTATTATTACTCTTTGATAGTTTTAATTGGCATTAATATATTCATTGTATCCTGTGCCTCAATCACTGCACATGGATTACAGAAATCATCATCATCTCAATGTAGACTCAGGCAGAAGAATCACATAACAGGACTGGAATATAGATATTATCAGAGAGGAGACTACGTTATTGGAGGATTGTTCTCTGTCAACTCTGGGTTCCCGTTCATTCCGTCTTTTCAGAAATTTGATGGAAGAATTTTATGTGTAATGTAAGTTCTTTCTTATTCATTAGCAAATATTATAGTGTCCCTTTAGCTTCATGCAACTTGCCAGAATTAGATGTTATATTGGCATATCAAATGAACATATGGAGAATTTGTGGATTATTTTCATGCAGCCGATTATTGAAGACGTCAGTTATAAAGAATTATTGAATGTGCGCTTTTTATTCAAAACGTTTCACTCACTTCTTCCTCAGGAAACAATAATATTCAATGGGTACAGAAAGTATGCAGCCCCTTTTAAATTTCTCATTCTTGGTTTCATTGCAACCATTTGACAAATTAAAGAAAAAATCATTTTATTCACGTGAATGTACACTCTGCACCATATCTTGACTGCAAAAAAAACAGAAATGTAAAATTTTACAAAGTTAATAAAAAAGAAAAACTGAAATATCACATGATCATAAGTATTCAGACCCTTTGCTCAAACACTCATTTTTAAGTCACATGCTGTCCATTTCCTTGTGATCCTCAGCTGTGTTTAATTAAACTGATAGGACTTAATTTGGAAAGGCGCACACCTGTCTATATAAGACCTCACAGCTCATAGTGCATGTCAGGCCAAATGAGAATCATGAGGTCAAAGGAACTGGCCAAGGAGCTCAGAGACAGAATTGTGACAAGGCACAGATCTGGCCAAGGTTACAATAGAATTTCTGCTGTACTCAAGGTTCCTGAGAGCACAGTGGCCTCCATAATCCTTAAATGGAAGAAGTTTGGGACCATGGCAGAGGATCCCCAAATCCAGGGGTGAAAAACTTGTTGCATAATTCCCAAGAAGACTCCTGGATGTACTAGCTCAAACTATGCTTCTACTCAATACTGAGCAAAGGGTCTGAATACTTATGACCTTGTGATATTTTTTTTCTTTTTTAATAAACTTGCAAAAATTACTACATTTCTGTTTTTTTTCAGTCAAGATGGTGCGTAGAGTGTACATTAATGAATAATTTTTTTGAATTTATGAATTGGCTGCAATGAAACAAAGAGTGAAAAATTTAAAGAGATCTGAATACTTTCTGTACCCACTGTATGTATGATTGTTTCCTGAAGTGGAAATGCATGAAGCGTGTTGCATAAAAAAGGCATATTTAATAATCCTTGATAACTGACGTCAATCAGCAACTTGGGAAGGATCCACAAATTCTCCATATCTTCATTTCATCGGTTTGACACCTTGTGGATCTGCAGCAGTTGAACATTTCAAAACTGCATTAATCTCTGGATCAGGTTATCATCTGTTTGTCAGATAAGACCCTATACAGTGTTTTACAGTGACATTAGTAAGAACATGGTTTCTGGCCATTATCCGACCAGTATGAAAGCCAATATACCATGACATGTAGTTACTATGGCTGCACACTGCCGGGCTGTAGGAGCTCCATCTGCAGCGCCCCAGAGTCCTGGTCATGCAGTGTTGTCGCTCTCCCACCAGGGGGAGTGATGGTACATCTGATTGTACTAAAAGAGTTCACCTGACCAGGTATCACAGTCACACACTACACTTCACACTCCGGCCACCAGGGGGAGCAAAGGGTTCTATCTATTAGGCCACTCCTCACACTCGGGTAAAGCTGGGGGTCAGATAGGAAGTTAGGACAGAAAGCTGACTGGGGAGACCCAGGGAGGACCTGTCAGGGGTTGGATCCTGACAGCGGCCTAGCACGAGATAGAGCGTTACGGAGCTGCGCCTGCACTTCATTGCGGCAGCATCCTAAGAAAGGACAAGAAGCGAAGTATATTGTGAAGAAGTGAGAAACGAGATCACAGCACTAGGAGATAACACCAGGAGGAGTCCTGCCTTAAGATCGGCAACATCCTTCTGAGGTGCGTAGCCGGCGTCCGGAACGCCGAGGGAGTGATTGGCTCTACGCATTACTCTGAACTACGGCAGGGCAGTTAATTCCAAGTTGGCTGTGCAACCTTTACACCTAATGAAGACAACGGAGGCAATTGTGGGAGAGGGGCGTCTCTAGGGTCCCTATAAAATAGCTCCAGGCCTACCCCGTCATACGGGTGTGTCCTATCCATACCATCTGGGGGATGGAGAGAGAATATCAGAAACAGATACGACAGTTGTGAGGACTATCCCGTGGTGCTCAGCAGGGAGGTACTACAACACACAGGTGCTAGTAGGAAGGCTACTGATTTCCACCTGCAAAGGGAACTCTGGATGTGCCTTCGGACCGGCCGGTCTCAGCCAGCCCTGTGAACAGTACTCTGGACTGTGGACGCTGAAGTCTTCAGTAAAAAGGTAAAGAGACTGCAACCTTAGTGTCCTCGTTATTCATTGCGCCTTACAACGTCCACCATTCACACATCTTGGGAAGCCCTGGGGACATACTTCACCTGTGGGAAGGTATACCATCTAGCTGCCATTCCATCACCCCAGCGGACCCCTAGCAGTGTCGGTCCCTCTGACCGAACACCACAGGTGGCGTCAAGAACACTTGACAAACTTCCATCACCTTTAATTGGGTGCCCCTTAGCAGGGCCACGGACCGGGTCGGGCCACCGTGACATCCCCAGAACTGAGACAGAGGGACCCGGTACCGAGTACCCCACTGCCCTGCGTCTGGGGTTGCTCCACATCCATGCTTTGTGCAGACATGATATACAGATCCTTAGTGTGCAATGCTCTAGGGACATATGGGTCCAGGCTGCACTGTCATTTCATTATGATTTATTGTAGGATGTACAGTAAAATAGCACATTCTAATACTGTACAGTGGCCCAATAATGAACCACAGAGCACTGACAGATTTATTCTACAGATTCATACATAATTTATGAGCCTTACACAGGAGCAATGTACACGGTGTTAGGGCTGGAGGAATGCACCAAATAATTATAAAGATGGAATAAGGTGCGTTCGCAGCCCAAGGTCCACCATGCAGAGATGATACCTGCTGCTAGGTAATGGCGGACAGTAAATGGCGGTATAATGAAAACACGCAAGGGTTAGCTAAACCCGGTATGAAGGAAGCGAACCCTGTTGCGTCACAGGGCCGCAATACCACAGAGAAAACGCACATATCTCTGCCCCTAGACACGGGGTTAGAGTCCCTCTAGACCACTTGCATTCGGCACAGGAACAGCGGTGCCAGGGAAAAATAAATACAAAATAGATGTAGCGCACTGGATGCGCACAGCGCCGCTCTGGCGGACACCACTAACCGTCCTAACTAGGGACAGGTAAGCACACTGGTTGCGCACGGTGCCGCACTGGCTAACGCTGCTGATAGATGCTATTAGATTGTGCCTGGTGCTGGATGGCACTAACTGGCGCTAGACAGCTACAACATTCGCGAGCATTCTTCAACACTAGCGATGGGTATGATTCGGAGCTTTCACCAGAACAGGCATACACACACAATGACAGATTTATACTAGTGCATGGCCGTGCGGCCATGCAAACCTTTTATAGCGGAAGTTCTCCAGGACCTTCCTAGTTGTCCATTAGGAGCTGCTACAGGACCTGAGCATGTAACCCCCATTCTCCAATGAGAGGTCGTTCCTTGGGCATGCTCAGAAGAAGAAAAGCAGAACTTAGTCCCAGGAGCGCCTGCTCGCCGCTGATCAGTGCTGGTTACAATGGCTGAGCCTGGAAGGACAGCAGTAACCAGCCGCACAGTATCAGCTTATACCAGACACTGAGACCGATATCTCTGCTGGGACCGACATCTCGGCTGAGCAGGCTCCACCGCGGCTGGAGGAGAATGGGAGACAGCAGCGGACATGGTTCGAGATTCCCCCTGTTCAGTGGCGGGAACTCGACACCTAACACGCGGCATTGGAATAAAAAGGGCCTCTATCGCACAGAAGGTTTTTAATCAGTGGTTCAATATCGATAAATGTAAAAAAAAAAATCAGGAAAAATAAAACTCTAAAGTGCGATGAGATGACTCTAATTATTATATTGAACTCTATTTTTGTACATTTCTGAAGAAAAGCAATCTTGTCCAGCATTCAATCTTCAAAGTTCTAATTATCTTGGAAATTTTGATATTGACTGCTGAATTACCACTGTTTCTCATGTGTTCTATTATCCTTTTAAATAGGAATTTGTGTCCATGAATCTTGAGATTTCAAAGCTTTTCTCATGAGTTGAACTGAACATTTTTTCTTTACAATTACTTGTACATCGCATATTAACACAGCAGTGATATGATGCTGACTGTGGATCAGCTGCCAGGTGGTCACGGCAGAGCTTCATGATAGAAAAAAGAAAATCGCTATCTCACCACTTGGGGTAAATGGAGTCCAGTATGCCTGGAATCACACAACCAATGCATGTTTGTTTCTTCCTTTTATGCTGATTTTTTTAACTAATTTTTTAGGATTTTTTTTAGGAGCTGGAACCTCCCTTTTTTCGTTTGCATCTTCATGATGCATACCTCAGTGACCATCAATGGTCTACTTGTCAACTTTAGTTTCTTTCATTTTGAAATTTATGCTTTAACCCTATTAGTCTCCTGTTTACCCCATGGTACTGCAGTTTGATTCTGTAGATCATCTCTTACTTTTGATAATTACATATATTTAAATTTAAGGTAAAAATGTTCTGATCATCACAATCTGCAAGACTACTATCATTCCAAAATCAACTAAAAAGATTTTCGTCATACAGAACCATCTTTAAGTTGGGAGTGCCCTGTATGTTCCATTCTACTGATGTCTCCTCTATGACATATGCAACAGTAACAGAATTACATTGAAACACTCTACATTTTGTTTCAAAGCCTTTAGGGTCTTGGAGTACCTATAATTAGTGACAGATGGAGTGCCCTTAGCAACTGTGAGATAGATATGATAGTTTTATGCAAAATATAATGTATAATATCGACCTTTTTTCCAGGCATGTGCAGATGAATAGGGATAAGGAAGGACAATGTTGTATCAATACTTGATTATCAAGTGGCCAGGTAGGATATTATCTGCAATTCTGGTTTTTGGGGTTGTGAGGAGAAATTACACCAAGTGGAAAACCATCTAATGGCTTTTTTATTGACTGTGTGTGCTCGTATTGGTGGAGTAATGTCTTAAAAGAAAAAAAAAATGCAAATTGCCTCTTCAGAGAAAAAGAACACTTGAACTCTATAGTGCCACCTATTGGAATTAGCAATCCTACAAGTCAAAATCAACCCTTTAACGAGTCTTGCAATATGACTTAGAATAAGAGCCAATTCAGAATCTCAATTCGCAGACATGGTGTTTCGGGCTGTTGGCCCTCGTCAGTGCAAAGCGTGAGAACTGATTTGGCTAGGTGAGAGGCTTTGGACTGTGGTCCAAGGGGTAAGGTATCTCCTTGTGGAGAGAGACATACCAGCTCTGGCTTGTCAAGGTAAGGAGGCTTATTCACCGTGCAATGCTACTCTGGGAAATTTAATCTAGCCAAATCAGATTTCATGCTTCACACTGAGGAGGGTCAACACCGTGTCTGTGAACTGAGATACTGATTTGGCTCTTATCCTGCCATATTGCAAGACTCGTTAAAGGGTTGATTGTTACTTGTAGGATCGCTACTTCCAACAGGTGGTGCTATAGAGTTCAAGCCCTCTTTTTCTCTGAAGAGGCAATTTGCATATTAAATTTCCCAGAGGAGCATTGCATGGCGAATAAGCCTCCTTACCTTGACAAGCCAGAGCTGGTATGTCACTTAGAATCTGTTGTGTAAGTGTTCCCTTTATTTTTTTGAGCAGTGTATATTTATCATATTCCACAACATTTTACAGATATTGCAATCACTGACCCCATTGGGGCTCACAATTTAAATTTCTCCTAGAATATCTTTATACTGCAAGAAACAACCAGTGCACTTGGAAGAATCACACACAAACTAAATGTAAACCAGAAAAACTCCTTGCAGGTTTTGTCCATGGTTAGATTTAAAACAAAGAATAGAGTAGTAACCTCTCAGTGATCGAGATGTCCTAATCTATTAAGGCCCTCACTATCTGTTTACACAAAATGACATACAATAATATTCACCTGACTAAGGCTTCTTTCACACTTCCGGCGGTCGTACTGCGTCAGAATGCAGTGAACCGACGTATTGACGGACGTTGCAAAATTAGAGGAAAACGTGTGCAATGCATCCATTGTTATGACGGATGCGTTGCATGAGTCCCGGGCTGAATTTACTGGTATAAAGCTCTGGAGGAGAGAGAGAGAGAGAGACTTTTCCACGGATTGGAATATCCTTCCGGGCATGCTCAAATGTGAAAACTGCATCCATCTCTGGATTCCTGCGTTTCACAGTGTCCGCAGGATACAGTGTCCATAGGCTCCCATTCTGTGCAATGACATATGCCGCAGGAGGCGTCGGGAAATGTTTTTCCACTGGAGAAAAAAACGTTCCTTTGAACGTTTTTCCCAAATGACGGTCCGTCAAATTCCGCAGAATCCAATGCACGACGGACAAAACGTGTGGCCATCCATCGTGATACGTCGCTAATACAAGTCTATGAGAAAATGCAGGATCCTGAAATTTTTTTGCAGGATCCTGTTTTCTCAAAAAGTGACGTATCTCGACAGGGCTACAATACGGAAGTGTGAAAGAGGCCTTAGAATGCAAGAAAAGTTCTTCCCAGTGGCTCTTGGGGACATTTCCATAGACTGTTTGATATTACAAACTTGGGAAATGTTCATAATTTTATTTTTCATCTGAGAAAAACTGATGAAACGCTGACCAAACTCTGATTGTAAAATCTGACACACTGAACAAACTTTGATGAAGCACTGATAAAATCACTGGTGAAACATGAGCAACTTTTTCTCATGCAAGAAAAATCACTGACCACTTAATGAGCACTAAGAGTTTAAGGCTATCATATTTTTTTCAACAAAGCAAGTGCAAAAGATTAACTGCTTTGGAGGTGGTTGAAAACTTTAAAGAGCTCGCACAGATGGAAGGAACGCAAGCCACAAGCCACTCCATTGCCAGTTTCCAAGAACACACTAGCATTCAGCCTTTCAGCCACTGGCAAGAAACAAACACTTAAACCAAATATGCCATTAGGCTATTTGCTCTTCTAATTCCCTAGAAGAGCATTGCATGGCCTAAAAGCCTCCTTCCACCGGCATGCTAGTCACGTCATTCCCTACAAGGAGAAGCAGTTCACCTTGAACCTCTTTCAGATGCCTCTCACCTAGCCAAATCAGATCTCCTATTTTGTACTTAGGAATGGCAACAACCCAAAAAAGTTTCTGCAAATGGAGCTTTTGGTGGGCCCTTCTTCTTCTAAGGCTAGTTTCACATTTGCGTTTAAATCCACAGCGTTTAATCCGCATCCGCAAGTGGTGGAAAAACTCATATAAACGCATACAAATGCGGCGTTTTTTTAGACGTATGCGGTAACGCATGCGGTTAAAAAAAAATGCCGCGTTTGTACGCATTTATATGCGTTTTCCTGCGTTTGCGTTTTTGGTGCCCATGATGAGAAATTTCACAAGAGAAAAATCAAGATAACCAGACACCGCCAATGGGACTACAGAGGGCGTGTATTATGGGATTTCTTTATATAGACCCCTGAACAGCTGTAATCTTCAGATTTTGCTCCTGTATCCTGTGTCATGATGGATCTTTGCATGGAGAGATTTTATTTCAACCTGGATTTAACCCCTTCATGACCCAGCCTATTTTGGCCTTAATGACCTTGCCGTTTTTTGCAATTCTGACCAGTGTCCCTTTATGAGGTAATAACTCGGGAACGCTTCAACGGATCGTAGCGATTCTGAGAATGTTTTTTCGTGACATATTGGGCTTCATGTTAGTGGTAAATTTAGGTCGATAATTTCTGCTTTTATCTGTGAAAAAAAAGGAAATTTGGCGAAAATTTTGAAAATTTTGCAATTTTCACATTTTGAATTTTTATTCTGTTAAACCAGAGAGTTATGTGACACAAAATAGTTAATAAATAACATTTCCCAGATGTCTACTTTACATCAGCACAATTTTGGAAACAACATTTTTTTTTGCTAGGAAGTTATAAGGGTTAAAATTTGACCAGTGATTTCTCATTTTTACAACAAAATTTACAAAACCATTTTTTTTAGGGACCACCTCACATTTGAAGTCAATTTGAGGGTTCTATATGGCTGAAAATACCCAAAAGTGACACCATTCTAAAAACTGCACCCCTCAAGGTGCTCAAAACCACATTCAAGAAGTTTATTAACCCTTCAGGTGTTTCACAGCAGCAGAAGCAACATGGAAGGAAAAAATGAACATTTAACTATTTAGTCACAAAAATTATTTTTAGCAACAATTTTTTTATTTTTCCAAGGGTAAAAGGAGAAACTGGACCACGAAAGTTGTTGTCCAATTTGTTCTGAGTACGCTGATATCTCATATGTGGGGGTAAACCACTGTTTGGGCGCACGGCAGAATTCGGAAGGGAAGGAGCGCCATTTGACTTTTTGAATGAAAAATTGGCTCCAATCTTTAGCGGACACCATGTCGCGTTTGGAGAGCCCCCGTGTGCCTAAACATTGGAGCTCCCCCACAAGTGACCCCATTTTGGAAACTAGACGCCCCAAAGAACTTATCTAGATGCATAGTGAGCACTTTAATCCCCCAGGTGCTTCACAAATTGATCCGTAAAAATGAAAAAGTACTTTTTTTCACAAAAAAATTATTTTAGCCTCAATTTTTTAATTTTCACATGGGCAACAGGATAAAATGGATCCTAAAATTTGTTTGGCAATTTCTCCTGAGTACACTGATACCTCACATGTGGGGGTAAACCACTGTTTGGGCACATGGTAAGTCTCGGAAGGGAAGGAGCGCCATTTGACTTTTTGAATGAAAAATTATCTCCATCGTTAGCGGACACCATGTCGCGTTTGGAGAGCCCCTGTGTGCCTAAACATTGGAGCGTCCCCACAAGTGACCCCATTTTGGAAAGGAGATCCCCCAAGGAACTTATCTAGATGCATAGTGAGCACTTTAAACCCTCAGGTGCTTCACAAATTGATCCGTAAAAATGAAAAAGTACTTTTTTTCACAAAAAAATTATTTTAGCCTCAATTTTTTAATTTTCACATGGGCGACAGGATAAAATGGATCCTAAAATTTGTTGGGCAATTTCTCCTGAGTACGCCGATACCTCATATGTTGGGGTAAACCACTGTTTGGGAGCATGGCAAGGCTCGGAAGGGAAGGCGCGCCATTTGACTTTTTGAATGGAAAATTAGCTCCAATCGTTAGCGGACACCATGTCGCGTTTGGAGAGCCCCTGTGTGCCTAAACATTGGAGCTCCCCCACAAGTGACCCAATTTTGGAATCTAGACCCCCCAAGGAACTTATCTAGATGCATAGTGAGCACTTTAAACCAACAAGTGCTTCACAGAAGTTTATAACGCAGAGCCGTGAAAATAAAAAATAATTTTTCTTTCCTCAAAAATGATTTTTAGCCCAGAATTTTTTATTTTCCCAAGGGTAACAGGAGAAATTAGACCCCAAATGTTGTTTTCCAGTTTGTCCTGAGTACGATGATACCCCATATGTGGGGGTAAACCACTGTTTGGGTGCACGGCAGGGCTTGGAAGGGAAGGCACGCCATTTGGCTTTTTGAATGGAAAATTAGCTCCAATCATTAGCGGACACCATGTCGCGTTTGGAGAGCCCCTGTGTGCCTAAACATTGGAGCTTCCCCATAAGTGACCCCATTTTGGAAACTAGACCTCCCAAGGAACTAATCTAGATGTGTGGTGAGCACTTTGAACCCCCAAGTGCTTCACAGAAGTTTATAACGCAGAGCCATGAAAATAAAAAATAATTTTTCTTTTATCAAAAAAAATTTTTTAGCCCTGAATTTTTTATTTTCCCAAGGGTAACAGGGGAAATTTGACCCCAATAGTTGTTGTCCAGTTTCTCCTGAGTACGATGATACCCCATATGTGGGGGTAAACCACTGTTTGGGCACACGTCGGGGTTCGGAAAGGAAGTAGTGACGTTTTGAAATGCAGACTTTGATGGAATGCTCTGCGGGCGTCACGTTGCGTTTGCAGAGCCCCTGATGTGCCTAAACAGTAGAAACCCCCCACAAGTGACCCCATTTTGGAAACTAGACCCCAAAATAAACTTATCTAGATGTGTGGTGAGCACTTTGAACCGCTAAGTGCTTCACAGAAGTTTATAACGCAGAGCCGTGAAAATAATAAATACGTTTTCTTTCCTCAAAAAAAAAATTTTTAGCCCTGATTTTTTTATTTTCCCAAGGGTAACAGGAGAAATTTGACCCCAAGCGTTGTTGTCCAGTTTCTCCTGAGTATGCTGATACCCCATATGTGGGGGTAAACCACTGTTTGGGCACATGCCGGGGCTTGGAAGCGAAGTAGTGATGTTTTGAAATGCAGACTTTGATGGAATGCTCTGCGGGCGTCACGTTGCATTTGCAGAGCCCCTGATGTGCCTAAACAGTAGAAACCCCCCACAAGTGACCCCATTTTGGAAACTAAACCCCCAAGGGAACTTATCTAGATGTGTGGTGAGCACTTTGAACCCCCAAGTGCTTCACAGAAGTTTATAACGCAGAGCCGTGAAAATAAAAAATCATTTTTCTTTCCTCAAAAAAAATTTTTTAGCCCGCAATTTTTTATTTTCCCAAGGGTTACAGGAGAAATTGGACCCCAAAAGTTGTTGATCAGTTTCTCCTGAGTACGCTGGTACCCCATATGTGGGGGTAAAGCACTGTTTGGGCACACGTCGGGGCTCGGAAGGGAGAGAGCACCATTTTACTTTTTCAACGCAAGATTGGCTGGAATCAATGGTGGCGCCGTGTTGCGTTTGGAGACCCCCTGATGTGCCTAAAAAGTGGAAACCCCTCAATTCTAACTCCAACACTAACCCCAACACACCCCTAACTCTAATCCCAACTCTAACCACAACCCTAACCCCAACACACCCCTAACCCTAGTCTTACCCCTAATTCCAACCCTAAGGCTATGTGCTCACGTTGCGGATTTGTGTGGATTTTTCCGCAGTTTTTGAAAAATCTGCAGGTAAAACGCACTGCGCTTTACCTGCGGATTTACCGCGGATTTCCAGTGTTTTTTGTGTGGATTTCACTTGCGGATTCCTATTATGGAGCAGGTGTAAAACGCTGCGGAATTGCACAAAGAATTGACATGCTGCGGAAAATACAACGCAGCGTTTCCGCGCTGTATTTTCCGCACCATGGGCACAGCGGATTTGGTTTTCCATAGGTTTACGTGGTACTGTAAACGTGATGGAAAACTGATACGAATCCGCAGCGACCAATCCGCTGCGGATCCGCAGCCAAATCTGCATCGTGTGCACATAGCCTAATTCTAACCCTAATTCCAACCCTAACCCTAATTCTAACCCTAATTCTAACCCTAGCCCTAAGTGAAACCCTAGCCCTAAGTGCAACCCTAGCCCTAAGTGCAACCCTAAGTGCAACCCTAAGTGCAACCCTAAGTGCAACCTTAAGTGCAACCCTAAGTGCAACCCTAGCCCTAAGTGCAACCCTAAGTGCAACCCTAAGTGCAACCCTAGCCCTAAGTGCAACCCTAAGTGCAACCCTAAGTGCAACCCTAAGTGCAACCCTAGCCCTAAGTGCAACCCTAAGTGCAACCCTAAGTGCAACCCTAGCCCTAAGTGCAACCCTAAGTGCAACACTAGCCCTAAGTGCAACCCTAAGTGCAACCCTAAGTGCAACCCTAGCCCTAAGTGCAACCCTAAGTGCAACCCTAAGTGCAACCCTAGCCCTAAGTGCAACCCTAAGTGCAACCCTACCCCTAACCCTACCCCTACCCCTAACCCTAACCCTAATGGAAAAACAAAAATAATTATATTTTCTGTATTTTATTATTGTCCCTACCTATGGGGGTGATAAAGGGGGTGATTTATTTACTATTTTTTTTTATTTTGATCGCTGTGATAGAACTTATCACAGCGACCAAAATGTGCAGGAACGAATCTGCCGGCTGGCAGATTCGGCGGGCGCACTGCGCATGCGCCCGCCATTTTCCAAGATGGCGGCGCCCATGAAGCAGACGGCCGGACACCGGGAGGGACATCGGAGCTAGGTAAGTATGGGGGGGTGGGACCGGAACACGGGGGGGGATCGGAGGACCTGGGGAGCGGACAGGAGGACCGGGGGAGCCGACAGGAGGGAGGAGGGGAGCGGAACGGACATCGGGGCAAAAAGGACGACTGGGGAGGCGATCGGTGGGGTGGGGTGGGGGCAGATCGGGGTCTCCAGCCATGGCAGATGCTATTGCAGCATCGGCCATGGCTGGATTGTAATATTTCACCATTTTCATAGGTGAAATATTACAAATCGCTCTGATTGGCAGTTTCACTTTCAACAGCCAATCAGAGCGATCGTAGCCACGGGGGGGTGAAGCCACCCCCCCTGGGCTGAAGTACCACTCCCCCTGTCTCTGCAGATCGGGTAAAATGGGAGTTAACCCCTTCACCCGATCTGCAGGGACGCGATCATTCTGTGACACAGCTTATGCGTCACAGGTCGGATTGGCACCGACTTTCATGACGCATACGCTGTGTCACAGGTCGGGAAGGGGTTAAGCATCAAGCTGTTTCTTGCCTGTGCTTTTGCTTGGGAGCAAGACAGAAATCACGAAAGATGGTGAAGGAGACAATGTAGGCGTTTTTGGAGACACCCCATTATCGAACTATGTGAGAGCCGTGGAGCCTATCACACGCTGTATGGCGAGCTTAATGTCAACCCGGAAAAATTCCAGGAATTCACAAGGATGTTGCAAGACTCGTTCCGTGATTTTCTTGGTAGTGTCGAAGGAGCCATACGGCGACAGGACACCCAGCTCCATAGAGCGATTCCACCAGAGGAACGTCTGCTGGTTACATTAAGGTACGTTCCAAATCTAAACCAATTACAGTCCAAATTTTGTGTTTTCTGACATGTATGTTTTGGGTATTTTCCTTTCTTTCTTTAGCGCAACCACACCATAAATAGAATATGTGGAATGTACTCCGGGATGAGTTTATACCCCTACCCACCGTCGACATGTGGCTTGAAATTGCGGAAAAATTCTGGAGGGTGTGTGATTTCCCCAACTGTTTAGGTGGATGGAAAGCACATCCGCATTATCAAACCTGCCAGAACAGGATCGGAGTATTTCAACTATAAAAAATATTTTTCTGTTGTGCTCATGGCAATAGCTGATGCAAACTGCCGCTTCATCGCCGTGGACATTGGAGCTTTTGGCCGTGGCAATGATTCCCAGACTTTCAAGAACTCGGATATGGGCCGCCGTGTGTATTGCAAAAATTTCAATTTTCCCCCGCCACAACCTCTCCCCAACACTCAAGGTCCACCAATGCCATTTGTTATGGTTGGGGATGAGGCCTTTCAGATGTGTGAAAACCTACTGAAGCCCTATTCCAGTCGGGACTTGAACCACACTAGAAGGATCTTTAACTACAGACTGACCAGGGCCCGAAGAACAGTAGAGTGTTCCTTTGGCATTCTGGTCTCTAAATGGCGCATTCTTGCATCAGCCATAAATCTAAAAGTGGAAACAGTCGACGAGGTGGTCAGAGCCTGTGTGATTCTGCACAATTATATAATGGCTAAGGAGCAACCCAACATTGAACTGGATGAACCAGTTGCACACCCACTGCCCGATTTCCAGCATCACCCGCTGCGGTCAACTGCAGCAGTTGGTCACATGCGGGACCAATTTGCTGCCTTTTTTGATTCAGATATTGGACGTGTGTCATGGCAGGACAATGTTGTGTAAATGTCCTGTTGTAATTCGATCTGTACCAGTAATTTTCTGTAATGATAATAATATTTCTCATTAATAAACTTTAGTTTTGGCTGTGTTGACCGTGTCTCCTATGTTTTTCCTCTACAAACCAAGGCTGTCCTAAAACTAGCAGTATTTGGTCTGTATTTAATATCAGTATTTGTATCCAAAGCCAGGAGAGGGTGATAAAGGCAGAGGTGCTAGTTATTATGTTAATATCATAATTTACCTCTAATTGTTACACTCCTTGTTTTGGCTTACAAATACTGATATAAAACACTGGCCACATACTGCTAGTGTGACGGCAGCCATGTTGCTTTATTGGTAAGCTTGTTGCAGTCATTGCGTCCTGATTCTGTTCTGCTGTATCCATTGGACACAGACTGACGAGACAATGACTGTCACACTAAAGAGATCTATACTCATCAAGTCAGGTGTCAGAAATAATGAATTCATGATGCACATATAACAGCTTCATGAATTCACTACTTCTGACACCTGTGAAGGTGAGCATAGATATGTAGTGTGTGATCACCATCGTCCCTTCAATTTGTGTGTAATAGATTATGTATAAAGAAGAGAAAATGGTGGTTATACAAGGCAGTTCTCTACTCACCAGGTCAGGTGTCCTAACTAATGAGTTTTTTGACACCTGACCTGTTCAGTAGAGGTCTGCACTGTATTTCTGCCATTTTCTCTTCTGACTGCAACACTACTGTAGTCACAGACAAAGCAGAAAGAAGAGATTATGGAGATAATACAAGTATAAATTTTTGGCCCACCTCATATCTCTATACTAAAGACACACAAAACTGCATTTTTTTTATAACTACTGGAGATATGATGTGGACAAAAAATAAAGTGTGTGGTGAAGTTTCTTATTTGGTGCATGGTGTGTGTTGCCGGTGGCGGAAGACACAATAAACCAAACATAATTGGGGCAAATCAATTTTTTTTTATTTTTTAACAACCAAAAAATTTATTTAACTGTGCCGGCTTGGGGTAGAGTGATGTAAACGGGGGTTGTGAAGCATTGAGGCCTGGCTAACCATGGACGACGCAGAGGTGGCAGGAGAAGGGGCAATGAAACTAGTAGGGTCTGGAAGTTCGGGGATGGGGCTTGACACATGAGAGGCTTGAGATGCACTGGAAGGATGAGACAAACCTGACATTACAGACACATTGGGAGGTGAAGGGGGAGGAATACTAAGAGTCCTCTGTTTTCTTTTTTTGTTTTTTTGGTGGGGTTTGCCAGGTTCTGGGAAGCCTTGGTGGGCTCATATGGCATGGCGTAGTGGTGGGTGACCTGTCAGGGTCCGGCTGCACCATGCCAGAGTCCATAGTGCTCGTAGAGCGTGCAGCCATGCCAGAGTCCATAGTGCTTGTAGAGCGTGCAGCCATGCCAGAGTCCATAGTGCTCGTAGAACTTGCAGCCATGCCAGGGTCCATAGCGCTTGTAGAGAGTAAGGCCATGCCGGGGTCCTGCTGCATCATGGTGGTGGCGGTACGCAAGGCCATGCCAGGGTCCTGCTGCATCTTGGTGGTGGCGGTACGCAAGGCCATGCCAGGGTCCTGCTGCATCGTGGTGTCAGTGGAGGAGGTCCAAGCAGGAGCAGCGGTTGTCATGGTGGTGGCGGTGGGATGTCCAACTGCACTCGGCATGGTGGTGGTGCTGTAGTGGTGTCCGTCAGTGCTAGGAATTGAGGTGGCCATGCAGTGTTATGCAGCAGAGGTCGGCATTGAGGTTAATCGTGACAGTGAAGGCACAGGTGGATATGCCGACACTGCTGGAAATTCCGACTCTGCTGCATAGTCTGCATGTAAGCAGGATTGCTGGCCTGCATGACACTCAGCTGGAGATCAGGAGTAAGGTGTTCTGACATGCCCTGCTCAATTTGGTTTAAAAATGATGTGCTGGCCTCTGGAGGTCGGCTTTCACTTGGTCAAGGCTTTTGGTGACCTCCTGGATACGTGCATTCAAGAGGTTATGTGAAATATCCATTCGGTCACCCAATGCCTTTGATTGCTTCGTGTAATACCAAGCTCAAGTGCAAAAACTTGGGCATGAGTGACCTGTCCGATGCCCTCTGCCGCTGCCGGGAGCAGCCCCCCAAAAAAGGGGCAGTGGAAGAGGACTGCGAAAGGGGAAGAACTGATGGACAAGCTCCCTGGTCTCCAGTTAGTGTGGAAGGCCCACTTGCTGCAGCGCTGCTGGATGGCTGGGACGGATCCGTGGCTGTCGGATGAAGGACTGCTCCAGAACCTGGGCCAACAGTTGTGCTCCATGTGCTGTGAAAAAAGGAAAAAGAAAATTAATACCAAAAATTAACCAGACGCAAAATCCTGTGGAATAGAAAAATACAGATTATGGCAATACAATACAACCTAATACACGTCATAAATATTTACGTTCCCTGGGCAAGGACCGGTCTTAAAAATGCCAGAACTCGATAGTATTTGTATCTTCTGATCCTCGCTCCTGAACCACTGGGAACACGGCTCTCTTGACTCAGGTCCTTGTTGAAGCGGTCCTTCATCGAACGCCAACGTGTTTTGACTTTGACCACTGTTAAAAAAAAAATTATGGTCAGAAAAAGGACTTTTGGCCATGCTCACAAAACTGTGTGTGATGACAGAAACTCCTTAGAGTTTCTTTCATCACACACAGTCGAGTGAGCACGGCCAAGGTCTCTGCTGCTTCACACTGCAGTGCAATACATACCAAATGCATTTCGGACCCGAGTAGGGGAGTTGTCCCAGCCATCCCACATCTCTTTGGCCACCTCATTCCATAGGCGCCGTATCGTGACGTTGTTTGAGTGCAGTAGATCCTGGGTGTCCCACAACGGGACTCGCTCCTGGACCAGGGAGATGAGGTCATTTTCAATTAGGTCATCCTCCCGTTGTGGAACCTAAAAATTAAATAAAGTCATTAAAGTTTAGTGAATTAACATAAGGAAAAGAAAGAAAAAAGATGCTGAGAAACGGCATGAATAGGAAAGTCAACATACAAAAGGATTCCAGAAGAAAAAAGTTAAGAAATAGGAGTGGAAAGAAAAGAAGATTCAAGAATATTACACTGAGGATACAGTAAACAGTCAGCCTTGTATACGTACCCCCTGCCGTCTTTCCACCCGACCTTGAGTCCGCTGCTCATGCCCAGTCTGTGCCGCAGTTGAAGAAGAGCTCTAAAAAAATGAAAAATTCAAATTGTCACATGTGTAGATGTGACAGTGAATACTTACCAATCTGACGAGGCAAGTACTCACCTCACTGACATGCTCGACTTCCGACGGCCCATGACGAAACTCCTCATCAGAAGAAGAAGACATTCTGATGCATGTAGAAAGAAAGAAATGCAAGAAATTAGGACATGTAGAGACAGAAAATAAAAAATAAAGGCATTGGCTAGGATATACTCACATTGCTCAGTGTCCTGTTTTCCTTCAAGATGTAGCCTGTGTCTTGTCTGCTTCAGTGTCTGCTGAGTAGTGACCTGCAAATGTCCACTCCCTCCCTTTATCACCTTGTATGTGGGGGGTTGCTTAACAGTGTCTAGACATGTTTTTCTCTTTTGAAACACATGCGTTCACGAACGCAAGCAAACGCATGTGCTTGTGGACGCATGCGTTCATATAGACAGCAATGCGTTTTTTTGCCAAAATCCTTGCGCAATCAACCGCATGCATTTCCAGGCGGCAAATTGATGCCTCAAAAAATTACTACATGTTGCATTTCTGTGCCAAGCCGCAAATGACGAAACGACGCATACGTCATCAAAAGCGGCAAAACGCGAACAATCAAAAACGCATGTGGATATATGCGGTAGAAACTAGAAGTAGCCGTGGGATGTTCCTGTCACTCCCTAGACAGCTCGTCACAGCCGGAGGACTAACTACCCCTAAAGATAGAAACAGGAAAGCTATCTTGCCTCAGAGAAAATTCCCAAAGGACAGACAGCCCCCCACAAATATTGACTGTGAGTGGAGAGGGAAATGACATACACAGAATGAAACTGGGATGTAGCAAAGGAGGCCAATCTAGCTAGATAGATAGAACAGGACAGAATACTGTGCGGTCAGTATAAAAATACTAGAAAAATCCACCACAGAGTTTACAAAAATCTCCACAGCTGACTAAAGGTGTGGAGGGTAAATCTGCTTTCCAGAGCTTCCAGCTTAACTGAATAAATCCATACTGACAAGCTGGACAAGAAAAAAACATAGAATGTGCTGAACGATAAAGTCCACAATATGTGGACAGCAAAAGAACAAGCAAGGACTTATCTTTGCTGAACTGGTCAGAATATCAGGGAAATCCAAGCAGAGATGTGAATCCAACCAGGAACCATTGACAACTGGCACAGGCTGAAGGATAGAGCCAGGCTATATAGCCAAGCCAGAATAGACGATCAGTGGAAGCAGCTGCTGACTGCTAAATCCAAGGAGCAGCCGTACCACTTAAAACCACCGGAGGGAGCCCAAGAGCAGAACTCACAAAAGTGCCACTTACAACCACCGGAGAGAGCCCAAGAGCGGAAATCACAACAGTACACCCCCCTTGAGGAGGGGTCACCGAACCCTCACCAGAGCCCCCAGGCCGATCAGGACGAGTCAAGTGAAAGGCACGAACCAAATCGGCGGCATGGACATCGGAGGCAACAACCCAAGAATTATCCTCCTGGCCATAACCCTTCCACTTGACAAGATACTGAAGCCTCCGCCTCGAAAAACGAGAATCCAAAATTTTCCACACCACATATTTCAACTCCCCGTCAACCAACACCAGGGCAGGAGGATCAACCGAGGGAACAACGGGCACCACATATCTCCGCAACAAAGATCTATGGAAAACATTATGGATGGCAAAAGAGGCTGGAAGGGCCAAACGAAAAGACACCAGATTGATAATCTCAGAAATCTTATAAGGACCAATAAACCGAGGCTTGAACTTAGGGGAAGAAACCTTCATAGGAACATGACGAGAAGATAACCAGACTAAATC
Source organism: Ranitomeya variabilis (assembly GCF_051348905.1). NCBI lineage: Eukaryota > Metazoa > Chordata > Amphibia > Anura > Dendrobatidae > Ranitomeya > Ranitomeya variabilis. The sequence goes on from NC_135232.1 coordinate 1,143,270,862, forward strand.
CCCCACCCGAAACCGGGGACCAACACACCGATGACGGTTAGCAAAACGTTGAGCCTTTTCCTGAGACAACGTCAAATTGTCTACCACATGAGTCCAAATCTGCTGTAACGTGTCCACCACAGAATCCACACAAGGACAATCAGAAGGCTCAACCTGCCCCGAAGAAAACGAGGATGAAAACCAAAATTACAAAAGAAAGGCGAAACCAAAGTAGCCGAACTAGCCCGATTATTAAGGGCAAACTCGGCCAACGGCAAGAAAGCCACCCAATCATCCTGATCAGCAGACACAAAGCATCTCAAATAGGTTTCCAAGGTCTGATTAGTTCGCTCAGTTTGGCCATTTGTCTGAGGATGGAACGCCGAAGAAAAAGACAAATCAATGCCCATCCTAGCACAAAAGGCCCGCCAAAACCTAGAAACAAACTGGGAACCTCTGTCAGACACAATATTCTCCGGAATGCCATGCAAACAAACCACATGCTGAAAAAACAATGGAACCAAATCAGAGGAGGAAGGCAATTTAGGCAAAGGTACCAAATGGACCATTTTAGAGAACCGGTCACAAACCACCCAGATAACAGACATCTTCTGGGAAACAGGAAGATCTGAAATAAAATCCATGGAAATATGTGTCCAGGGCCTCTCAGGGACCGGCAAAGGCAAAAGCAACCCACTAGCGCAGGGACAGCAAGGCTTGGCCCGGGCACAAGTCCCACAGGACTGCACAAAAGAACGCACATCCTGCGACAAGGAAGGCCACCAAAAGGACCTAGCAACCAAATCTCTTGTACCAAAAATCCCAGGATGACCAGCCAACACTGAACAATGAAACTCAGAAATTACCTTACTAGTCCATCTATCAGGAACAAACAGCTTCCCCACTGGACAGCGGTCAGGTTTATCAGCCTGAAATTCCTGAAGCACCCGCTGCAAATCAGGGGAGATGGTAGAAAGAATCACCCCTTCTTTAAGAATGCCAACCGGCTCAAGGACTCCAGGAGAATCAGGCAAAAAACTCCTAGAGAGGGCATCAGTCTTAACATTCTTAGATCCCGGAAGAAACGAGACCACAAAATCAAAACGGGAGAAAAACAGGGACCATCGAGCCTGTCTAGGGTTCAGCCGCTTGGCCGACTCGAGGTAAATCAGATTCTTATGATCGGTCAAGACCACAACGCGGTGCTTGGCTCCCTCAAGCCAATGTCGCCACTCCTCAAATGCCCACTTCATAGCCAACAACTCCCGATTACTAACGTCATAATTGCACTCCGCAGGCGAAACATTTCTGGAAAAAAAGGCACACGGTTTCATCAAAGAACCATCAGAATTCCTCTGAGACAAAAAGGCCCCTGCCCCAATCTCAGAAGCGTCAACCTCAACCTGAAAAGGAAGAGAAACATCCAGCTGACGCAACACAGGGGCAGAAGTAAATCGGCGTTTAAACTCCTAAAAGGCCTCAACAGCCGCAGAGGACCAATTCGTCACATCAGCGCCTTTCTTCGTCAAATCGGTCAGGGGCTTAACCACACTGGAAAAGTTGGCAATGAAACGGCGATAAAAATTAGCAAAGCCCAAAAATTTCTGAAGGCTCTTCACCGATGTGGGTTGAATCCAGTCATGAATGGCTTATACCTTAACAGGATCCATTTCTATAGATAAGGGGGAAAAAATAAAACCCCAAAAAGAGACCTTCTGAACTCCAAATAGGCACTTAGACCCCTTCACAAATAAAGCATTATCACGAAGGATCTGGAATACCATCCTGACCTGCTTCACATGAGACTCCCAATCATCGGAAAAAATCAAAATATCATCCAAATACCCAATCATGAATTTATCAAGATAATTGCGGAAAATATCATGCATGAAGGACTGAAATACAGAAGGAGCATTAGAAAGCCCGAAAGGCATCACAAGGTATTCAAAATGGCCTTCGGGCATATTAAATGCAGTTTTCCATTCGTCACCCTGTTTAATACGAACAAGATTATGTGCCCCTCGAAGGTCAATCTTAGTAAACCAACTAGCCCCCTTAATCCGAGCAAACAAATCAGAATGTAAAGGTAAAGGGTATTGGAATTTGACCGTGATCTTATTAAGAAGGCGATAATCAATACAGGGTCTCAAGGAGCCATCCTTCTTGGCAACAAAAATGAATCCCGCTCCCAATGTTGACGAAGACGGCCGAATATGCCCCTTCTCCAAAGACTCCTTGACATAACTCCACATGGCGGCATGCTCTGGCACAGACAGATTGAAACGTCGGCCCTTAGGGAACTTACAGCCAGGAATCAAGTTAATAGCACAATCACAGTCCCTATGTGGAGGAAGGGAACTGGACTTGGGCTCTTCAAATACATCCTAGAAATCCGACAAAAACTCAGGTGTTGTGAATTTGGATTCTGGGCTCCCCCGGTGGCTACTGGTGGAATTGAACTGGTGTCTTCATCTTCTCTGTTCACCTGTTCCCATCAAGATGTGGGAGTCGCTATATAACCTTGCTGCTCTGTTAGTTGCTTGCCGGTCAACAATGTTATCAGAAGCCTCTCTGTGCTTGTTCCTGCTCCTAGACAACTACTAGATAAGTTGGACTCTTGTCCATGTTTGTTTTTGCATTTTTGTTCCAGTTCACAGCTGTAGTTTCGTTACTGTGTCTGGAAAGCTCTTGTGAACAGGAATTGCCACTCTGGTGTTATGAGTTAATGCCAGAGTTTTAAAGTAATTTCTGGATGGAGTTTTGATAGGGTTTTCAGCTGACCATGAAAGTGTCCTTTCTGTCTTCTGCTATGTAGTAAGTGGACCTCAAATTTGCTAAACCTATTTTCATACTACGTTTGTTGTTTCATCTTGATTCACCGCCAATACATGTGGGGGGCCTCTGTCTCCTTTCGGGGTATTTCTCTAGAGGTGAGCTAGGACTAATATTTTCCTCTGCTAGCATTATTTAGTCCTCCGGCTGGTGCTGGGCATCTAGAATCAACGTAGGCATGCTACCCGGCCACTGCTAGTTGTGCGTTAGGTTTAGTTCATGGTCAACTCAGTTCCCATCTTCCAAGAGCTAGTTCCTATATATGCTGATGCTATGTTCTCTTGCCATTGAGAACATGACAGTTTGACCGGCCCACTAAAGGGTTAAAATCCTTGGCTGAGAAAGGAGAGAAATAAGAAGTCTGCTGAGATTTTTTTTTTTTTTTGGCTCTGTGTCCACCTGTTTGTAATGGATCTTCAGAGTGTAACTGCAGGTTTGAATAATCTCGCCACGAAGGTACAAAATTTGCAAGACTTGGTTTGTCATGCACCTGTATCTGAGCCGAGAATTCCTTTGCCGGAATTTTTCTCGGGGAATAGATCTGGGTTTCAGAATTTTCGAAATAATTGCAAATTATTTTTGTCCCTGAAATTTCGCTCTGCCGGAGACCCTGCAAAGCAGGTCAGGATTGTGATTTCCTTGCTCCGGGGCGACCCTCAAGACTGGGCTTTTTCATTGACACCAGGGGATCCTGCGTTGCTCAATGTGGATGCGTTTTTTCTGGCCTTGGGGTTGCTTTATGACGAACCTCATTTGGAGCTTCAGGCAGAAAAAACTTTGATGTCCCTATCTCAGGGACAAGATGAAGCGGAAATTTACTGCCAAAGATTCCGTAAATGGTCTGTGCTTACTCAGTGGAATGAGTGCGCCCTGGCGGCGACTTTTAGAGAGGGTCTCTCTGATGCCATTAAGGATGTTATGGTGGGGTTCCCTGTGCCTGCGGGTCTGAATGAGTCCATGACAATGGCTATTCAGATCGATAGGCGTTTGCGGGAGCGCAAACCAGTGCACCATCTGGCGGTGTCCACTGAGAAGTCGCCAGAGAGTATGCAGTGTGATAGAATTCTGTCCCGAAGCGAGCGGCAGAATTTTAGACGGAAAAATGGGTTGTGTTTCTATTGTGGTGATTCTACTCATGTTATATCAGCATGCTCTAAGCGCACTAAAAAACTTGATAAATCTGTTTCCATTTGCACCTTACCGTCTAAGTTTATTCTATCTGTGACCCTGATTTGCTCTTTGTCATCTATTACCACGGACGCCTATGTCGACTCTGGCGCCGCTTTGAGTCTTATGGATTGGTCCTTTGCCAAACGCTGTGGGTATGATTTAGAGCCTTTGGAGACTCCTATTCCTCTGAAGGGGATTGACTCCACCCCATTGGCTAATAATAAACCACAATACTGGACACAAGTAACTATGCGTATTAATCCGGATCACCAGGAGATTATTCGCTTTCTGGTGCTGTATAATCTACATGATGATTTGGTGCTAGGATTGCCTTGGCTGCAATCTCACAACCCAGTCCTCGACTGGAGTGCTATGTCTGTGTTGAGCTGGGGATGTAAGGGGGCTCATGGGGATGTACCTGTGGTTTCCATTTCATCATCTATTCCCTCTGAAATTCCTGAGTTCCTGTCTGACTATCGTGACGTCTTTGAAGAATCCAAGCTTGGTTCGTTACCTCCGCACCGAGAGTGCGATTGTGCCATAGATTTAATCCCGGGTAGTAAATACCCAAAGGGTCGTTTATTTAATCTGTCTGTGCCTGAACATGCTGCTATGCGAGAATATATAAAGGAGTCCTTGGAAAAGGGACATATTCGTCCATCGTCATCTCCCTTAGGAGCCGGTTTTTTCTTTGTGTCAAAAAAAGACGGCTCTTTGAGACCATGTATTGATTATCGGCTTTTGAATAAAATCACTGTTAAATATCAATACCCATTGCCGTTGCTGACTGATTTGTTTGCTCGCATAAAGGGGGCCAAGTGGTTCTCTAAGATTGACCTTCGTGGGGCGTATAATTTGGTGCGAATCAGGCAGGGGGATGAGTGGAAAACCGCATTTAACACGCCCGAGGGCCACTTTGAGTATTTAGTGATGCCTTTTGGTCTTTCAAATGCTCCGTCAGTTTTCCAGTCCTTTATGCATGATATTTTTCGCGATTATTTGGATAAATTTATGATTGTGTATCTGGATGATATTCTGATTTTTTCGGATGACTGGGACTCTCATGTCCAGCAAGTCAGGAGGGTTTTCCAGGTTTTGCGGTCTAATTCTTTGTGTGTGAAGGGTTCTAAGTGTGTTTTTGGGGTACAGAGGATTTCCTTTTTGGGATATATTTTTTCTCCCTCTTCCATTGAAATGGATCCTGTCAAGGTTCAAGCTATTTGTGATTGGACGCAGCCCTCTTCTCTTAAGAGTCTTCAGAAATTTTTGGGCTTTGCTAACTTTTATCGTCGATTTATTGCTGGTTTTTCGGATATTGCTAAGCCATTGACCAATTTGACTAAGAAGGGTGCTGATGTTGCTGATTGGTCCCCTGATGCTGTGGAGTCCTTTCGAGAGCTTAAGCGCCGTTTTTCCTCTGCCCCTGTGTTGCGTCAGCCTGATGTTGCTCTACCTTTTCAGGTTGAGGTCGACGCTTCTGAGATCGGAGCTGGGGCAGTGTTGTCACAGAAAAGTTCTGACTGCTCCGTGATGAGGCCTTGTGCCTTCTTTTCCCGTAAATTTTCGCCCGCTGAGCGGAATTATGATGTTGGGAATCGGGAGCTTTTGGCCATGAAGTGGGCTTTTGAGGAGTGGCGCCATTGGCTTGAGGGGGCCAGACATCAGGTGGTGGTATTGACTGACCACAAAAATTTGATTTATCTTGAGACCGCCAGGCGCCTGAATCCTAGACAGGCGCGCTGGTCATTATTTTTCTCTCGGTTTAATTTTGTGGTGTCATACCTACCGGGTTCTAAGAATGTTAAGGCGGATGCCCTTTCTAGGAGTTTTGAGCCTGACTCGCCTGGTAACTCTGAGCCCACAGGTATCCTTAAGGATGGAGTGGTATTGTCAGCCGTTTCTCCAGACCTGCGGCGGGCCTTGCAGGAGTTTCAGGCGGATAGACCGGATCGTTGCCCACCTGATAAACTGTTTGTTCCTGATGATTGGACCAGTAGAGTCATCTCTGAGGTTCATTCTTCTGCGTTGGCAGGTCATCCTGGCATTTTTGGTACCAGGGATTTGGTGGCAAGGTCCTTCTGGTGGCCTTCCCTGTCACGAGATGTGCGAGGCTTTGTGCAGTCTTGTGACGTTTGTGCTCGGGCCAAGCCTTGTTGTTCTCGGGCTAGTGGATTATTGTTGCCCTTGCCTATTCCTAAGAGGCCTTGGACGCACATCTCGATGGATTTTATTTCAGATCTGCCTGTTTCTCAGAAGATGTCTGTCATCTGGGTGGTGTGTGACCGTTTCTCTAAGATGGTCCATTTGGTTCCTCTGCCCAAGTTGCCTTCTTCTTCCGAGTTGGTTCCTCTGTTTTTTCAAAATGTTGTTCGTTTGCATGGTATTCCTGAGAATATCATTTCGGACAGAGGGACCCAATTCGTGTCTAGATTTTGGCGGGCATTCTGTGCTAGGATGGGCATAGATTTATCTTTTTCGTCCGCTTTCCATCCTCAGACGAATGGCCAGACCGAGCGGACTAATCAGACCCTGGAGACATATCTGAGGTGTTTTGTGTCTGCTGACCAGGATGATTGGGTTGCTTTTTTGCCATTGGCAGAGTTCGCTCTCAATAATCGGGCCAGCTCTGCCACTTTGGTTTCCCCGTTTTTCTGTAATTCGGGGTTTCATCCTCGATTTTCCTCTGGTCAGGTGGAATCTTCGGATTGTCCTGGAGTGGATGCTGTGGTGGAGAGATTGCATCAGATCTGGGGGCAGGTGGTGGACAATTTGAGGTTGTCCCAGGAGAAGACTCAGCTTTTTGCCAACCGCCACCGTCGTGTTGGTCCTCGGCTTTGTGTTGGGGATTTGGTGTGGTTGTCTTCTCGTTTTGTCCCTATGAGGGTCTCTTCTCCTAAGTTTAAGCCTCGGTTCATCGGCCCGTATAAGATATTGGAGATTCTTAACCCTGTTTCCTTCCGTTTGGACCTCCCTGCATCCTTTTCTATTCATAACGTTTTTCATCGGTCGTTATTGCGCAGGTATGAGGTGCCGGTTGTGCCTTCCGTTGAGCCTCCTGCTCCGGTGTTGGTTGAGGGTGAGTTGGAGTACATTGTGGAGAAAATCTTAGACTCTCGTGTTTCCAGACGGAGACTCCAGTATCTGGTCAAGTGGAAGGGATACGGCCAGGAGGATAATTCTTGGGTGAATGCATCTGATGTTCATGCCTCTGATCTGGTTCGTGCCTTTCATAGGGCCCATCCTGATCGCCCTGGTGGTTCTGGTGAGGGTTCGGTGCCCCCTCCTTGAGGGGGGGGTACTGTTGTGAATTTGGATTCTGGGCTCCCCCGGTGGCTACTGGTGGAATTGAACTGGTGTCTTCATCTTCTCTGTTCACCTGTTCCCATCAAGATGTGGGAGTCGCTATATAACCTTGCTGCTCTGTTAGTTGCTTGCCGGTCAACAATGTTATCAGAAGCCTCTCTGTGCTTGTTCCTGCTCCTAGACAACTACTAGATAAGTTGGACTCTTGTCCATGTTTGTTTTTGCATTTTTGTTCCAGTTCACAGCTGTAGTTTCGTTACTGTGTCTGGAAAGCTCTTGTGAACAGGAATTGCCACTCTGGTGTTATGAGTTAATGCCAGAGTTTTAAAGTAATTTCTGGATGGAGTTTTGATAGGGTTTTCAGCTGACCATGAAAGTGTCCTTTCTGTCTTCTGCTATGTAGTAAGTGGACCTCAAATTTGCTAAACCTATTTTCATACTACGTTTGTTGTTTCATCTTGATTCACCGCCAATACATGTGGGGGGCCTCTGTCTCCTTTCGGGGTATTTCTCTAGAGGTGAGCTAGGACTAATATTTTCCTCTGCTAGCATTATTTAGTCCTCCGGCTGGTGCTGGGCATCTAGAATCAACGTAGGCATGCTACCCGGCCACTGCTAGTTGTGCGTTAGGTTTAGTTCATGGTCAGCTCAGTTCCCATCTTCCAAGAGCTAGTTCCTATATATGCTGATGCTATGTTCTCTTGCCATTGAGAACATGACACTCAGGGATTTCAGAAGAGGGGGAAGAGGAAATTGACATCAAAGGAACGTCACAATGTACCCCTTGACAACCCCAACTAGTAACAGACATAGATTTCCAATCCAGCACCGGATTATGTTCGTGTAACCATGGAAAACCCAGTACAACAACATCATGCAAGTTATGCAACACCAGAAAACGGCAATCTTCCTGATGTGCTGGAGCCATGCACATGGTCAGCTGAGTCCAATACTGAGGTTTATTCTTGGCCAACGGTGTAGCATCAATGCCCCTCAAAGGAATAGGGCTCCGCAAAGGCTGCAATGAAAAACCACAGCGCCTGGCGAATTCCAAGTCCATTAAGTACAGGGCAGTGCCTGAATCCACAGATGCCATGACCGAAAAGGACGATAATGAGCAAATCAGGGTCACAGATAAGAGAAATTTAGGCTGTACAGTACTGATGGTAACAGACCTAGCAACCCTCTTAGTACGCTTAGGGCAATCAGAAATAACATGAGCAGAATCACCACAGTAAAAACACAGCCTATTCTGACGTCTGAATCCCTGCCGTTCTGCTCTAGTCAAAATCCTATCACATTGCATAGGCTCAGGACTCCGCTCAGAGGACACTGCCATATGGTGCACAACTTTGCGCTCGCTCAGGCGCCGATCAATCTGAATGGCTGGAGACATATATTTGCTCAAACCAGCAGGCGTGGGGAACCCCACCATAACATCTTTAAGGGCTTCAGAAAGACCCTTTCTGAAAATTGCTGCCAGAGCATCCTCATTCCATTTAGTGAGCACAGACCATTTTCTAAATTTCTGGCAGTATAATTCTGCCGCTTCCTGACCCTGACATAGGGCCAACAAGGTTTTTTCTGCATGATCCACAGAATTAGGTTCGTCATACAATAATCCGAGTGCTTGAAAAAATGCATCTACATTAAGCAATGCCGGATCCCCTGATTCAAGGGAGAATGCCCAGTCCTGAGGGTCACCACGCAGCAGAGAGATGATGATTTTAACCTGCTGAATGGGATCACCAGAGGAACGGGGTTTCAAAGCAAAAAACAATTTGCAGTTATTTTTAAAGTTCAAAAACTTGGATCTGTCCCCAAAAAACAAATCAGGAGTTGGAATTCTAGGCTCTAAAGCCGGAGTCTGGACAACATAATCTTGGATACTCTGTACCCTTGCAGCAAGTTGATCCACATGAGAAAATAAACCCTGAACATCCATGCCAGCGCTAAAATCCTGAGCCACCCAGAGATTAAGAGGAAAAAAAAGGCAAAACAGACTACAGAAAAAAAAATGGCTCAGAATTTTTTTTTCCTTCTTTTGAGATGCATTTAATTCATTTCTGGCCAGTTGTACTGTTATGAACTGGTGGTTTAGGAGCAACATGGGACGTGCTCTGGAGGAGGTGGTACCTGTACTGACCGCAGGTCCTGAGCTTAACACAACACTAGAAGTAGCCGTGGGATGTTCCTGTCACTCCCTAGACACCTCGTCACAGCCGGAGGACTAACTACCCCTAAAGATAGAAACAGGAAAGCTATCTTGCCTCAGAGAAAATTCCCAAAGGACAGACAGCCCCCCACAAATATTGACTGTGAATGGAGAGGGAAATGACATACACAGAATGAAACTAGGATGTAGCAAAGGAGGCCAATCTAGCTAGATAGATAGAACAGGACAGAATACTGTGCGGTCAGTATAAAAATACTAGAAAAATCCACCACAGAGTTTACAAAAATCTCCACAGCTGACTAAAGGTGTGGAGGGTAAATCTGCTTTCCAGAGCTTCCAGCTTAACTGAATAAATCCATACTGACAAGCTGGACAAGAAAAAAACATAGAATGTGCTGAACGATAAAGTCCACAATATGTGGACAGCAAAAGAACAAGCAAGGACTTATCTTTGCTGAACTGGTCAGAATATCAGGGAAATCCAAGCAGAGATGTGAATCCAACCAGGAACCATTGACAACTGGCACAGGCTGAAGGATAGAGCCAGGCTATATAGCCAAGCCAGAATAGACGATCAGTGGAAGCAGCTGCTGACTGCTAAATCCAAGGAGCAGCTGTACCACTTAAAACCACCGGAGGGAGCCCAAGAGCAGAACTCACAAAAGTGCCACTTACAACTACCGGAGGGAGCCCAAGAGCGGAAATCACAACACATCCAGCAGCTGGAGGGTATGTTGACAGCTCTCGAGCGCACAACCTCAGCTATGGATGTAACCGCAGTTGCTGTTCTGGCTGCTAGCGTGGCTGCAGCAACCTTGTGCACTGCCACCCCTGTTCCGACCTTATCTCGCCTCCTGCTGCCAGAAAAATTTTCTTTTGATAGTAAATAAAGTAGGGGTTTCGTTAGCCAGTGCTCTATACATCTCGAGCTTCGGGCTGCATGTTTCACCTCAGAGCGGGCTAAGGTGGGATTTATTGTGTCTCTCCTGTTGGACAGGGCGCTGGAGTGGGCTACGCCGCTGTGGGAGCGTGGCGATCATGTGGTGCAGAGTGCTCTGTTGTTTCTGAGCACTCTGAAACAGGTTTTTTTTAGGATTTCGTGTCACCCATGATATGGCGCTTCAACTGTTGGCATTGACTCAGGGCTCGTACTTGGTCAGCCATTTTGCCATCCACTTCCGCACCCTAGCACCTGAGCTGGAGTGGTTGGATAAAGCCCTTATTCCGATATTTTGGAAGAGGCTGGCTGACCACGTGAAGGACGCTCTGGCCACTAGGGAGATTCCCACCACACTGGAAGAGTTAATAGCTGTGTCCACTCATATTGACCTCCGTTTTAACGAGCGGAGGTTAGAACGAGCCCAGTGTAGCCAGAGGCTTTGGCTGGCTCCCACCTTCTCCAAGCCTTTGGAATCTCCAGTCCAGGCCCCTGAGTCACATGAGGCTATGGTAGTGTCACGAGCGGGATCTAAGTCCCGGACCACTCATGCACTCCAGGTTTGTCATGTTTGAGAGCAGTAAGGACATCTCGCCACCAGATGTCCCCAGTGGTCAAGGAAAAGTCAGTGTCTAGTGGTAGTAGGTGGAGGTACACTAGACACAGCGACATTTGCCTCCAAATTGTCCTTTAAGGGGACAATTACTATAGGCTCATTTACCCACTCGGTAGAGCTCTGCGTGGATTCTGGGGTGGAGGGCAATTTTATGTCTTCTGCCTTCGCTCAACGACATGCAATTCCCCATGTAATGTTACCTCAACCTGTACCTGTACAAGTGGTAAATTGGTCGACACTGCCCTCACAGATAACACACCAGACCATCCTTTTTTCTCTGTCCACGCCGCCATCTCATCAGGAAATTATATATCTGCTCGTCATTCCTGAGGGAATTGATGAGGTCCTGCTAGGGATACCTTGGCTACAGTAATAATAATAATAATAATAATAATAATAATAATTATTATTATTATTTATATAGCACCAATATATTCCGCAGCGCTTTACAAATTATAGAGGGGACTTGTACAGACAATAGACATTACAGCATAACAGAAATCACAGTTCAAAACAGATACCAGGAGGAATGAGGGCCCTGCTCGCAAGCTTACAAACTATGAGGAAAAGGGGAGACACGAGAGGTGGATAGTGACAATTGCTTTAGTTATTTGGACCAGCCATAGTGTAAGGCTCGGGTGTTCATGTAAAGCTGCATGAACCAGTTAACAGCCTAAGTATGTAGCAGTACAGACACAGAGTGCTATTAACTGCATAAAGTGTATGAGAACACGATGCAAGGAACCTGATTATGTGTTTTTGTTTTTTTTTCTATTTTTAATAGGCCACACAGGGATAGTTAGGTTAATGCGTTGAGGCGGTAGGCCAGTCTGAACAAATGCGTTTTTAGGGCACGCTTAAAACTGTGGGGATTGGGGATTAATCGTATTAACCTAGGTAGTGCATTCCAAAGAATCGGCGCAGCACGTGTAAAGTCTTGGAGACGGGAGTGGGAGGTTCTGATTATTGAGGATGCTAACCTGAGGTCATTAGCGGAGCGGAGGGCACGGGTAGGGTGGTAGACTGAGACCAGAGTGGGTACAGTACCAATCTCTGGTAGATGTCAGAGGGAATGTGTTCAGGTTGCTACTACTGAGGTACCTGCAGATCTATCCTCTCTCCCCAACCAATATTGGCCCTATGCGGACATGTTCTCCAAAAGAGCTGCAGAGACCCTTCCGCCTCACCGCCCCTATGACTGTCCTATTGACCTCTTGCCTGGTGCTGAGCCTCCCCGAGGTCGAGTCTATCAGTTATCACTCCCAGAGACGGAGGCCATGTCACAGTACATCCAGGAAAATCTGGCAAGATGATTCATTAGGAAGTCAGTGTCACCTGCAGGGGCTGGGTTCTTCTTTGTGCAGAAGAAGAACGGGGAACTACATCCATGCATAGATTACAGGGGTCTTAACGCCATCACCGTTAAGAATAAGTTTCCTCTGCCCCTGATATGTGAGCTCTTCGATAGGCTTCGGGGAGCAAGGGTAATTACAAAATTAGATCTGCGGGGTGCTTACAACCTGATTCGCATCCATGAGGGGGACGAATGGAAGACGTCTTTTAACACCAGGGATTGGCACTATGGATATCTGGTGATGCCCCTCGGGCTCTGTAATGCTCCAGCTGTTTTCCAAGACTTTGTGAATGACATCTTCTGGGATATGCTCTCCACCTCGGTTGTAGTCTATCTGGATTATATTCTCATTTACTCTCCAGATATTGACTCCCACCGGAGAGATGTTTGCAGAGTCTTTGACCTCTTACGGGCAAATTCCCTCTACGCCAAGTTGGAGAAATGTGTGTTTGAGCAGGAGTCCTTACCTTTCTTGAGTTATATCATCTCCGCCCAGGGATTGGCTATGGATCCTAAAATAAAAAATTGGAAGTCAGGCCGCACCCTAAATTAATAACGTCTCTATGGACAACAGGGTGCCCGTCCACACCAGGGGATCCATCCCAGTATAAGGTCCAAATGCAAAAGAAGAAACGGACAGCACCACAGCAATTGTGACAGAACAGCTTACGTGTTTATTCTGCCATCTGCAACGTTTCGGTCCTGAGATGCTTGATAAAGGTCTCAGGACTGAAACGTTGCAGATGGCAGAATAAACACGTAAGCTGTTCTGTCACAATTGCTGTGGTGCTGTCCGTTTCTTCTTTTGCATTTGGCTATGGATCCTGTCAAACTACAGGCTGTGATGGACTGGTAGGAACCCCTTTCTCTTAAAGCGGTGCAGCGCTTTGTGGGATTCATTAATTACTATCCCCAGTTCATTCCACACTTCTCAAATTTGGTAGTTCCCTGGTTGCCCTCATCAAGAAGGGAACAAATCCCAAATTGTGGTCTGAGGAGGTCTCCAAGGCCTTTCACTCCATTAAGTCACACTTCACTAGTGCTCCCATCCTACATTGCCCCGATGTAGATAAGCCATTTATAATGGAGGTGGATGCCTCATACATTGGTGCTGGAGCAGTCCTTTTCCAAAAGGATGCTCAAGGTCGGAAGCATCCTTGCTTCTTCTTTTCTAAGACCTTCTCACCAGCAGAGAGGAATTATTCCTTCGGGGACAGGGAGTTGCTAGCCATGAAGTTGGCCTTCCCAGAGTGGAGACATCTCTTGGAGGGGGCTCGTTTTCCCTTCCAAGTCTTCACAGACCACAAGAATTTGGTGTACTTGCAGACAGCCCAGCGGTTAAATTCTCGCCAGGCCAGATGGTCCTTGTTCTTTTCTTCTCCCGGTTTCATTTCACCCTCCATTTTCTTTCCAGGGAGAAGAAAATTCATGCTGACGCTCTCTCTCGCTCCGTTGTATCATCTGAGGAGGAGGAAGAGGAGCCTAGGCTTATTGTCCCCACTGAGAGCCTGAGAACTGTGGCCCCGGGTTCGCTAGAGTCTGTGACTCCGGGCAAGACTTTTGTACCATCCAACCTGCGTCTGGAGGTTCTCTCTTGGTCTCACTTGTCCAGGGTGGGTGGACATTTTGGGACCAAAAGGACATCTGAGCTACTGGCGAGGACATACTGGTGGCCGCATATGGCTCGTGACGTCACAGACTATGTTCGGGCGTGTGTCTCTTGCCCCAAGAACAAGTCTCCTCAGCAATGGCCAGATGGGTTGCTTTACCCCCTGCCAGTGGCAGACAGGCCCTGGGAGATGGTCAGTATGGATTTTGTTTTGGGCTTACCCAAGTCTCGTAGCTGCACCATTATCTGGGTGATCACCGACCATTTTTAAAAAATGGTGCACTTGGTGCCTCTTCCACGGCTATCCTCTGCACTGGCAGCATTTTTCATCAAGCATATTTTTCACCTACACAGAATGCCGGACAAAATTTTTAGTGACCGGGGTCCCCAGTTTGCATCTTGATTCTGGAGAGAGCTTTGTCGTCTACTCAGTATTGAGTTGAATCTCTCCTCGGCATATCATCCTGAGATGAATGTTTGGTTGAGAGGGCCAACCAGACCCTGGTCACAGATTTACAACATTTTGTTTCTGCCAGGCAGGATGACTGGGCATCCTCACTACTGTGGGTGGAGTTTGTGCTTAGCAACACCGTAGCCGACTCCACCGGTCAGACTCCATTCCTCCTAAATTACGGTCAGCATCCGCATGTCCCTGAGCCCATGCCCGTGTCTTCTGCCGACTCCAGGATGGCAGACTGGGCTGTGGAGGCACGGGACATTTGGAACCGCGCTCAGGATGCCATTTGGGCCTCCAAGGAGAGAATGAGGACCTCCGCCAATGCACATCGGCGCCCCGCTCTGACCTATGCTCCTGGCGACTTGGTGTGGCTCTCCGCCCATAACTTCAGGCTGTGAATTGAGTCCACTAAGTTTGCACCTCGCTACCCAGGTCACTTCAAGGTCCTCGAACAGGTTAACCCTGTGGTCGACCGTCAGGCCGTTCCTCTACGCCTAGGTATCACCGACATCTTTCATGTGTCTCTCTTGAAGCCCGTATACATGTCCCGGTTTTCCAAGTCATCTGCCGGGACATCGGGTTCGTCTACGGACGATTAGGAGGTGAACGCTATTTTGGGGTGCAAGGTGGTACATGGCAAAATATTCTATCTGGTGGATTGGAAGGGTTATGGCCCAGAGGATAGGTCCTGGGAGCCTGCTGAGCACATTCAAGCTCCACAGGTCATTGCTGCCTTCGAGCATAGTGAGGTCCTAGGAGGAGGGCAATGTTAGCTGTCAAGTTCCTGCTTCTGCACAGGGAGAATCTTGAACCATCTCCGCTGCGGTCTCCCATTCTTCTCCAGCCGCAGTGGAGTCTGCTCAGCGGAGACATCGGTCCCAGCGTCTAGCTCAGGCTGATACTGGACGACTGGTTACTACTGCCCTTCCAGGCTCTGTCCTTGTAGGCAGCAATGTTCAGCTGCAAGCAGGTCTTTCTGGGACTAAGTCCTGCTTTTCTCTTACTGAGCATGCCCACGGGGCGACCTCCAATTGGAGGTCGGGGTCACATGCTCAGGTCCTGCTGCGGCTCCTATTGGTCCATCTGGAAGGTCTTGTAGCACTGCCGCTATAAAAGGTTTGCATGGCCGCTCATCCATGCGCTAGTGTACACTTGTGAATGTGTGTGTGTTGATGAGGGAAATTCGCTCTTTAATTATCCCCTCCCTTGTGTTTGACTGGTCGCAAAAGGTGGATGATTGCTATCTAGTGCCCGACTTTGTTATCAACACTTGAACACACAAAACAGCAGCTATTTGCTGTGACCGCCAGTGTGGCTCCGTGCGCTATCACAGTGCTTTCTCTACCCAAGCCTGGGTGGTTAGTGGCATCTGCCAGAGTGGCACCACACTCACTCCCATGCATCTAAATTATTATTTCGGTTACGCTGACACCCCAGTTGCGGTGTCGAGCGCAAGAGGTATAGTTGTACTCTAATCCCGAATCTAGGGGTAGAGTTCTGTGACTCCTTGCTTGCGCTCTTTTTGCGGTACAATGGCCCTGTGATGCAACAGGGTTCGCTTTCTTCATATTGGATGAAGTTAACCCGTGTGTGAATCCATATTGTACCACCATATAGTCCGTCATTACTTAGCAACAAGTTCCCTCTCTGCACAGTGGACCCCGGGCTGCGAACGCACCTTACTCTATCTTTCTATTTATTTGGTGCATTCTGAAAGCCCTAACAGAAAATCTGTAGGATTGACATCTTTGCCATTTTTCTTGCCTTTAACTTAGCAAAAACATGAAGTAAATATTGTCTATTCTTCCACAGTCCAGATGCAAAGATTTACACGGACCTACTCACTTTTATATTTGCTGTTAATGAGGTGAATCAGAACCCAAATCTTCTTCCTAACATTACGCTGGGTTATCTTGTGTTTGATACTTGTGGAGATAAGATTACATATTTTCATAAAATACTGAATATTTTATCATGTGAAAAAAATGATGTCCCCAACTATTCCTGCCATCAGCATGGGGACATTGCTGGCTTTATCTGTGAGAATTTTGAACCAGCAGAAGTTTTCAATTTATATAACCATCCAAAAGTAAGTTTTATCTTACAATTCTTTATTTTTTAAGTTTAAGTTCTATGTTTTTTCTGTACACAATACCTTTTTTGTGTCTAAACATTCACGTTATAATTATGCTATATTTGAAATATAAAATCTTCCTAAAACAATTGTATGATTCCATATATTTCATAAAAATAAAGCTAACTTTATTATGTATTTAATGTAAACAGTACACAAAGTGCACAATTAAAGTACGAAAGGCGACTTGTAACAAAAACCGTATTTTTCGGACTATAAGATGCACCGGACCATAACGTGCACCTAGGTTTTAGAGGAGGAAATTAGGAAAAAAAATGTAAGCAAAAAAATGGTCAATTCTGTATTGTATTATCCCCTATCCTGGTATATATGATCCCCTCATCTCCATTCTGATACACTTGGCCCCTCATCCCTATCCTGGTATGCATGACCCATCATCCCTATCCTAGTATGCATGATTCCCTCATCCCTATCCTGGTATGCACGGCCCCCTCATCCCTATCCTGGTATGCATGGCCTCCTCATCCCTGTCCTGGTATACATGATTCCCTCATCCCTATCCTGGTATGCACGGCCCCCTCATCCCTATCCTGGTATGCATGACCCATCATCCCTATCCTGGTATGCATGGGCCCCCTCATCCCTATCCTGGTATGCATGACCCATCATCCCTATCCTGGTATGCATGGCCTCCTCATCCCTATCCTGGCATGCACGGCCCCCTCATCGCTATCCTGGTATGCACGGCCTCCTCACCCCTATCCTGGTATGCATGGCCTCCTCATCCCTATCCTGGCATGCATAATTCCCTCATCCCTATCCTGGTATGCACGGCCCCCTCATCCCTATCCTGGTATGCATGGCCTCCTCATCCCTATCCTGGTATGCATGATTCCCTCATCCCTATCCTGGTATGCACGGCCCCCTCATCCCTATCCTGGTATGCATGGCTCCCTCATCCCTATCCTGGTATGCACGGCCCCCTCATCCCTATCCTGGTATGCATGGCCTCCTCATCCCTATCCTGGTATGCATGATTCCCTCATCCCTATCCTGGTATGCATGGCTCCCTCATCCCTATCCTGGTATGCATGGCTCCCTCATCCCTATCCTGGTATGCATGGCTCCCTCATCCCTATCCTGGTATGCATGGCCCCCTCATCCCTATCCTGGTATGCATAGTTCCCTCATCCCTATCCTGGTATGCACGGCCTCCTCACCCCTATCCTGGTATGCATGGCTCCCTCATCCCTATCCTGGTATGCATGGCTCCCTCATCCCTATCCTGGTATGCATGGCTCCCTCATCCCTATCCTGGTATGCATGGCTCCCTCATCCCTATCCTGGTATGCATGGCCCCCTCATCCCTATCCTGGTATGCATAGTTCCCTCATCCCTATCCTGGTATGCACGGCCTCCTCACCCCTATCCTGGTATGCATGGCTCCCTCATCCCTATCCTGGTATGCATGGCTCCCTCATCCCTATCCTGGTATGCACGGCCTCCTCACCCCTATCCTGGTATGCATGGCCTCCTCATCCCTATCCTGGTATGCATGATTCCCTCATCCCTATCCTGGTATGCATGGCCCCCTCATCCCTATCCTGGTATGCATGGCTCCCTCATCCCTATCCTGGTATGCATGACCCCTCATCCCTATCCTGGTATGCATAGTTCCCTCATCCCTATCCTGGTATGCATGGCCCCCTCATCCCTATCCTGGTATGCATGGCCCCCTCATCCCTATCCTGGTATGCATGGCCCCCTCATCCCTATCCTGGTATGCATGGCCTTCTCATCCCTATCCTGGTATGCATGACCCCTCATCCCTATCCTGGTATGCATAGTTCCCTCATCCCTATCCTGGTATGCATGGCCTCCTCATCCCTATCCTGGTATGCATGGCCCCCTCATCCCTATCCTGGTATGCATGGCCCCCTCATCCCTATCCTGGTATGCATGGCCTCCTCATCCCTATCCTGGTGTGCATGTCCCCATTCTTATCCTGGTATAAGTTTCATCATCCCGGTCCTGGTATGCATGACGCCATCCAAGTCCTAGTATGATTGGCCCCATCACAGTCCTGGTTCGATTGATCCCATTCTTATTTTGGTATAATTGTCCCCATTCCTGTCCTAGTTTGAGTGGTCTCATCCTTATTCTGGTAGACAGTAAATGGCCCCATCCTGTTCCTGGTATGATTGGTTCCATCCTTTTTCTTTTATAATTGGCCCTATCCTGTTCCTGGTATGCATGGCCCCATCAGGAAAGATGAAAAAAAAACCATTACACTTACCTTCCTCCGCTCCCTTGCAGTCGCAGTGACCTGCTCCGGTGCCAGCAGCTGCTTAATGCTTGTAAACAGCACATGGCAGGGACATCATGCGCTGCTCTCAAGCAGCAGAGCGGTGAGTATCCATTCCTCTTCAGTAATGTGCAGTGTCAGCCAGCGGCTTCCTGCTGCAGCCAGAGGTCACGTGTGCCAATAGTTAAGAGAAATTAATTTTTTGAGAGTGCCATGTAGGTGAGCGTAACCAATATTTTGAATATTAATTTCTCTTATGTATCGGCACACGTGACTGCCGGCCGCAGCAGGAAGAGGAATGGATACTCACCGCTCTCTGCGATGAATGGTCTTGTTGAGTATTCTGACAGCTGTACTCTGCTTGTGAGCAGTGCAGGATGGGGCCAATTATATACAAAAAACGATGGGACCAATCATACCAGGAACAGGATGGGGCCATTTATACCAGAATGCCAGAAAAAATGAATATACATTGCCCTCCACGCCCATGAGCGTGGAATGCAGTGCATATTCATTTCTCTTTAGCAGCTGGCACAGGAGTTAGCCGGAGCTGTTGGCTCCAGCCTCCTATGACCCTATGCTCTGCCGAAACTGCTCCCCCACCTCGCCACCACAGCCAGACCCCATACATATGGACTATAAGATGCACCCCCCATTTTCCTCCACATTTTGGGAGGAAAAAAGTGTATCTTATAGTCCGAAAAATGTTTTATTTTACCAAAATGAGATAGTTTAAGCTGAAGGACTGTAAGGAAAAGCTCATCTTTAATTCAGATCACAATACACACATCATACAAAAAACAAATAAAATAAGTACACTATGGAAAACTAATTTACCATGTATAAGTTATCACCAATCCGCAGAAGAGTAATAACTTACTGATCTGACTGCGGAGACCCACACTGATCAGCAGAAAGGGGCAATTTTAATCTCAAATGAAGCAATTTAATTCATTTTCTAAGTTCTTGCCTTAAAAAGTTGAGGGCAGCACCATGTGGAAAAAATAGAATGGCTTTTGAGCATATGCAATGGAGATGAATGTGCTCCATTCTGCCAATCAGTTTTGGCAAAAATGGTAGGGCCACTGATCAGCAAATTGTCACCTATCCAGAGGATTAGTAAAATCAACAGAAACAGAAACCCTTCGGTTATCAAGTGAAATCAAGTTTTCATTTCATCTTTTCAGAATTGTTGTATTTCAGCCACATTGGAGGGTTTTGTAGCATGAACTGCCTTTTTAACCTCTTAAGCCCCGAGGGTGGTTTGCACGTTAATGACCGGGCCAATTTTTACCATTCTGACCACTGTCCCTTTATGAGGTTATAACTTTATGAGGTTAAAACGAAAATTTGGCGAAAATTTTGAAAATTTCGCAATTTTCCACCTTTTAATTTTTATGCCCTTAAATCACAGAGATATGTCACACAAAATACTTAATAAGTAACATTTCCCACATGTCTACTTTACATCAGCACAATAATGGAACCAAAATTTTTTTAGGGACCACATCTCATTTGAAGTCATTTTGAGGGGTCTATATGATAGAAAATACCCAAGTATGACACCATTCTAAAAACTGTACCCCTCAAGGTGCTCAAAACCACTTTCAAGAAGTTTATTAACCCTTCAGGTGTTTCACAGGAATTTTTGGAATGTTTAAATAAAAATGAACATTTAACTTTTTTTCACACAAAATTTATTTCAGCTCCAATTTGTTTTATTTTACAAAGGGTAACAGGAGAAAATGGACCCCAAAAGTTGTTGTACAATTTGTCCTGAGTATGCTGATACCCCATATGTGGGGGTAAACCACTGTTTGGGCGCATGGCAGAGCTCGGAAGGAAAGGAGCGCCATTTGACTTTTCAATGCAAAATTGACTGGAATTGAGATGGGACGCCATGTTGCATTTGGAGAGCCCCTGATGTGCCTAAACATTAAAACCCCCCACAAGTGACACCATTTTGGAAAATAGACCCCCTAAGGAACTTATCTAGATGTGACTTGAGAGCTTTGAACCCCCAAGTGTTTCACTACAGTTTACAACGCAGAGCCGTGAAAATAAAAATTCCTTTTTTTTCACAAAAATGATTTTTAGCCCCGTTTTGTATTTTCACAAGGGCAACAGGATAAATTGGACCCCAAAAGTTGTTGTCCAATTTGTCCTGAGTACGCTGATACCCCATATGTGGGGGGGAACCACTGGGCGCATGGCAGAGCTCGGAAGGGAAGGAGCGCCATTTGGAATGCAGACTTAGATGGATTGGTCTGCAGGCGTCACGTTGCATTTGCAGAGCCCCTGATGTACCCAAACAGTACAAACCCCCCACAAGTGACCCCATATTGGAAACTAGACCTCCCAAGGACCTTATCTAGATGTGTTGTGAGAACTTTAAACCCCCAAGTGTTTCACTACAGTTTACAACGCAGAGCCGTGAAAATAAAAAATCCTTTTTTTCCCCACAAAAATGCTTTTTAGCCCCCCCAATTTTTATTTTCCCAAGGATAACAAGAGAACTTGGACCCCAAAAGTTGTTGTCCAATTTAGTACGCTGATACCCCATATGTTGGGGTAAACCCCTGTTTGGGCGCACGGGAGAGCTCGGAAGTGAAGGAGCACTGTTTTACTTTTTCAATGCAGAATTGGCTGGAATTGAGATCAGACTCCATGTCGCGTTTGGAGAGCCCCTGATGTGCCTGAACAGTGGAAACTCCCCAATTCTACCTGAAACCCTAATCCAAACAAACCTTTAACCCTAATCCCAACTGTAACCCTAACCACACCCCTAACCCTGACACACCCCTAATTCCAATCCCAACCCTATTCCCAACCGTAAATGTAATCCAAACCCTAACCCTAACTTTTGCCCAACCCTAACCCTAACTTTAGCCCCAACCCTAACTTTAGCCCCAATCCTAACTTTAGCTCCAACCCTAACCCTAGCCCTAACCCTAACCCCAACCCTAACTTTAGCCCTAACCCTAACTCTAACTTTAGCCCCAAACCTAACCCTAACTTTAGCCCCAACCCTAACCCTAACTTTAGCCCCAACCCTAACTTTAGCTCCAACCCTAGCCCCAACCCTAGCCCCAACCCTAGCCCTAACCCTAGCCCTAACCCTAGCCTTAACCCTAATACTAACCCTATCCCTAGCCCTAACCCTAACCCTAGCCCTAATGGGAAAATGGAAATAAATACATTTATTTTATTTTATTATTTTTCCCTAACTAAGGGGGTGATGAAGGGGGGTTTGATTTACTTTTATAGCGTTTTTTATATCGGATTTTTATTATTGGCAGCTGTCACACACTAAAAGACGCTTTTTATATCAAAAAAGTTTTTTCGTCTCCACATTTTGAGACCTATAATTTTTCCATATTTTGGTCCACAGAGCCATGTGAGGTCTTGTGTTTTGCGGGACGAGTTGACGTTTTTATTGGTAACATTTTCGGACACGTGACTGTTTTTGATCACTTTTTATTCCGATTTTTGTGAGGCAGAATGACCAAAAACCAGCTATTCATGAATTTCTTTTGGGGGGAGGCGTTTATACCGTTCTACGTTTGGTAAAATTGATAAAGCAGTTTTATTCTTCGGGTCAGTACGATTACAGCGATATCTCATTTATATAATTTTTTTATGTTTTGGCGCTTTTATACGATAAAATCGATTTTATAGAAAAAATAATTATTTTGGCATCGCTTTATTCTGAGGACTATAACTTTTTTATTTTTTTGGTGATGATGCTATATGGCAGCTCGTTTTTTGCGGGACAAGATGTCGTTTTCAGCGGTACCATGGTTATTTATATCCGTCTTTTTGATCGCGTGCTATTCCACTTTTTGTTCGGCGGTATGATAATAAAGCGTTGTTTTTTGCCTCTTTTTTTTTTCTTACGGTGTTCACTGAAGGGGTTAACTAGTGGGACAGTTTTATAGGTCGGGTCGTTACGGACACGGCGATACTAAATATGTGTACTTTTATTGTTTTTTTGGGGTTTTTTTAGATAAAGAAATGTATTTATGGGAATAATATTTTTTTTTCTTTTTTATTTAGGATTTTTTTTTTCTTTTACACATGTGGAAATTTTTTTTTTTACTTTCTTACTTTGTCCCAGGGGGGGACATCACAGATTGCTGATCTGACAGTGTGCACAGCACTCTGTCAGATCGGCAATCTGACATACAGCCGTGCAGGCACTGCAGGCTTACCAGCGTCTGCACGGCACCCGGAAGTACTCCCTGCAGGACCCAGATACAGCCCCGTGGCCATTTTGGATTCGGGGACTGCAGGAAGAAGACGCTCGGTACAAGGTGAGTACATCGCCTTGTACCGATCGTCTCAGGGAAGCACGCAGGGAGCCCCCTCCCTGCGCGATGCTTCCCTGTACCGCCGGTACACTGCGATCATATTTGATCGCGGTGTGCTGGGGGTTAATGTGCCGGGGGCGGTCCGTGACCGCTCCTGGCACATAGTGCCGGATGTCAGCTGCGATAGGCAGCTGACACCCGGCCGCGATCGGCCGCACTCCTCCCGTGAGTGCGGCCGATCGCTATGATGTACTATCCCGTCAGTGGGAATTAAGGCCCAACCCACCTTGATGGGATAGTATGTCATATGGGATTAAGGGGTTAAGGTCATACGACAGCATCTCAATCAGATTAACGTCAGGACTTTGAGTAAACAATTCCAAAGTATTAATTTTCACTTATAGCATGGATCTAACAGAGTGGCCATCAAGTAGTCAGCGCTATTCCAAATCATAACTATAACAGGATCTTGTTGCGGATATTGCAGCAAGAAGTCACTCATATGTTAAGCTCTTCCATGAGATCCAAGCCCATGCTGTGTTGGTGGTCGGGTAACACTTACACTTGTTTCCTCAGTCCCCTCCCGCCAACCACGAACAACAGAGAGAGGATGATTATTCTCTTCATCTCCTGACAGTTGCTCACCCATCACCTCTTCCTTCTCTATTTGTTCCTCTGTTCTTGCACTTTCACTAACAGTTTGTCTGGTATCACCATCCCCTCTCCATCACAGTAATCCACCCTCCTTCCTCAGCACCCGCCTGTGTGACGACAATCTGTAACTTTATGACAGATTGTCACATGTTTATTGCGCATGTGAAGTTTCATACATGTACTAGTCAAATTATTACACTTTTTCCCTCTGCTCATTTTTTTTTGAAAGTTAGCAGATAATGTGAGTTTGCTCATCCTTTGCGGTGTCAAAAAGGCTCAGGCTAGGCAACCCTTGCCGCCCCTGCAAGTTACAGACCCATGAACTCTGTTGGACTCACAGTTGTGTTTGAGGATGTATTGCTGCCGTGGCTGCATCACTATGTGTTTGTACCGTATGACGCAATGTAACCTTCTAATCTTCCTCAACCTCCTCCACCTCCTCAGATGACCTACTCAGCTGCATGCCTCTGTGTTCACGCCAGCTAGGGTCTACCACCTCATCAACATCCTCTGTGTTATCAGATTCCTTGCCGTAAGGGTTACCCTCCTCCTATTCCTGCCCTGATAGCACAGTATAGTCCATGTGAGCCTCAGATATCCGAGTCTCATCAGGATCACCACCCCCACAGCAGTTGACGCCTGGTGACAAGGGTAAGGATGCTGCTTGGACCCTACTTCATCATGCCCCGGATCCAAGCTAAAAAAACATTTTTTGGCATTGGTGAAGATGATTTCCTCCTCTTGACTCTGTTGAATACACTTCTGATGTTCATGGCATAGAATATTTGAACAGCTCTGCAGATTCACACATCTTGCGCCCTATAGTAAGTTGGGCTGTTGCAGAGTTATGATGTGGGGGAAAGCAATTGGGGTGCCACCATCATGGACTGTACTGTGTGTACACCTTGAACATTTCCCTTCCTCCATGACCTCGCTTTTTCCCAGTCATGTTGCTCAGATAGTTTGGTAGGAGCACAGTATTAGGCCTCTTTCACACTTCCATCTTTTTGTTTCTGTCAAAATCCGTCGTTTTGTGAAAAAAACGGATCCAGCGAATGTGCCCGCTGGATCTGTCTTTTTCTCATAAACTTGTATTAGTGACGGATTATGACGGATGACCTCACGTTTCGTCCGTCATGCGCTGGATGCATCGGAATTTGTTTATCCGTCGTCTGGAGAAGACGTACGTACGTTTTTTGTCTGCGTCGGAAAATCGGACAGCAAAAGATCCAGCGGCGTCTGTCATTAGCTATAATGGAAGCCTATGGGCACAAGATCCATTGCTGTCCGTCAAAAGACGCAATCCAGTAATGGATTCCATTTTTTGAAACTGAGCATGCCTGCAAGAAATTTTATTAATTTAATTTAACCCATTTTTCCATTCTGAGGATATCTCTCTCTTTCTCTCTCTCTCTTCAAAATTCTGTTCCTTTAAATTCCGACTGCTGCTGCTTCGACAAATCTGTCAAAAAACAGGCTCCTGTGCATCACTTTTTTACAATCTGCACAGGATCCATCTTTTCAACACTTTGACGGATTGTGACTGATTCTAAAAAAACGGATGTGTGAAAGAGGCCTTAGCAACAAACCTGGATTTTTTACTCTGCACCAGCTTTGCACACAGCTGAATTTCAGCAGCACTGAATTGCAAGATAAAATATGGCATGCTGAATCACATTAGTCACAGAAGAAAGAATTGTTTAAGTGTGGATGAGGCCTGTATGACAAAGAAGATATGCTCCAAACAATTTCAAAACGAGATCTCTCCTACTGTATGACATTAGTAACAGAAGATTTCTTTTTGTGTAGATGAGGCCTGAATAATACAGACTAGATGCTCCAAACAATTTCAAAGTGAGATATCCTCCACTGTATGACATTAGTAACAGAAGAAATTTTTTTGTGGTTGAGACCTGTATAAAATAAAATAGATGCTCCAAAAAAATTTCAAAGTGAGATCTCCCCTACTGTTGAACATTTATGACAACATATATTTGTGTGTGTGTGTGTGTGTGTGTGTGTGTGTGTGGATGAGGCCTGTATAAAGTAGACTAGATGCTCCAAACAATTTCAAGGTGAGATCTACACTACTGTATAACGTTAGTAACACAAGAAAGTTTATTGGGTGTGGATGAGGCTTGTATAACATAGACTAGATGCTACAAAATTTTTAAAATGAGATTTACCCTACTGTATGACCTTAGTGAAAGAAGAAAATTTGTGGGATGCAAATGAGACCTGTATAGCATAAACTAGACACTCCACACAATTTCAAAGTGAGATCTCCCCTTTTGTAGAACATTAGAAACAGAAGACTTTTTTTGTGTGAATGAGGCCTGTATAAAATAGACTAGATGTTCCAAACAATTTCAAAGTGAGATCTACCGCATTGAATTACTTTAGTAACCAAAGACATTTTTGTGTGTGAATGTGGCCTGTATAACATAGACTAGATGCTCCAAACAATTTCAAAGTGAGAGCTCCCCTACTGTGGAACATTAATAACAAAATACTTTTTTGCGTGTGTGTGTGGATGTAGCCTGTATAAAATAGGCTAGATGCTCCAAACAATTTCAAAGTGAGATCTACCCTACTGTATGACATTAGTAACAGAAGAATTTTTTTTTTGAACTGTGGACTAGGCCTTTATTACATAGACTAGATGCTTCAAACAATTTCAAAGTGAGATCTCCCCTACTGTTATGATGTTAGCAACCAAGGGAACTTTTTTTTTGCTGTGGATGAGCCCTTTATAACATAGACTAGATGCTCCAAACAATTTCAATGTGAGATTAACACTTCTGTATGATGTTGTTAACCGAAGAAATTATTTTTGGCTTTGAAAGAGGCCTGTATAATATAGACTAGATGCTCCAAACAATTTCAATGTGAGTTCTCCCCTACTGTGGATGGTTAGTAACAGAAGAATTTTTTTTGTGTGGATGGGGCCTGTGTTAAATTTAGCCCTTTACAACATAGACTAGATGCTCCAAAGAATTTCAAACTGAGATCTCTCCTACTGTAGAACATCAGTAACTGAAGACATTTTGTTTTGCTGTTGATGAGTCCTGTATAATATAGACTAGATGCTTCAGTTTAAAACAAATATCTCCCCTACTGTAACACGTTAGGAACTGAACAAATTTGAATTTAGTGTGGATGAGTCCTGTATAACCTAGAAGATATGTTCCAAACAATTTCAAACTCAGATCTAGTCTGCAGAATCACGTTTGTAAAAAAATATATTTTTTATGTGCAATGGCTTTGCACACACAATAATTTCACCACCACTATATGACAAGGTGGGATATGGTGGGTTGTATAATGTTTAGCAACCGAAAAAAAAATGTTTTCCAATCTGTGTGAGCTATGCAGACAGTTGAATTTCACCGAGACTATATGACAAGGTGATATTTGGCATGCTGAATTGCATTAGCAATCATGTTAACAATTTCACCACCACAATATTACAGCATGGGATATGGCGGGATGTATCACATTTAGCAACATAATTTTTTTCTTAATGTGCATGAGCTCTGCAGACCACTTAATTTCACCGCCACAAAATTACAATGTGGGATATGGCGGGCTGGATCACATTTAACAACAGATTTTTTCATCTGCATGAGATATCCAGACAGCGGAAATTTACCACCACTAAATAAAAATGTGAGATATGGAATGCTGCATCATGGTAGCAACTGACCAAAAAAATAAATTATTTTCCTTGCCAACAGCTCAAATCACAGAACAATGTCACCACACCACTAAATGACAAGGTGACATATACTTTCTGTATCACATTTAGCAAGTAAAAAAATAAGAAAGTTCAACTCAGGCATGGAGCACAGTAGAAGCAGTGCACAACACACTTCTATGAAATGTGCCCTTCTGTCTTTGTCTGTGGACCTCAGTAATGGCACAAAAAAATCTGCTGGAAGGATGATTTCTGAGCCACACAGTACACTAGTTATCTAAACTATCTGACTTAAAATCATCCACCTAGGTAACTAGCTAAAATCTATCAGCAAACAGTCCCAGATTTAGGAGCAGCCTCTGCACTGTTACATCGTTAAAATGGCGCTAAAATAAGATGACCGCTCTTTTTATGGAGAGTAACACATTCAGCAGCCAATGACACAAGCTGTTGTGTCAGGACATTGTGGATGTTTATTGCACCCTGATTGGCTGATTGAACTGAGATAAGCCTTTTTCTGTTCTTATTGCTCAGCAGTGGTTTTATTCTTGGAACTCTGCCATGCAGACCATTTTTGACCAGTCTCACCATTTGCACGCTTGACCTGCTCCCGTCCCACCTCATCCCTAACCTCACCACAGTCTTCATCCCAACCCTAACACATCTCTTCAATCTATCACTCACAACAGGTGTCTTCCCCTCATCCTTCAAACATGCCAAGATCACACCAGTCCTCAAAAAGCCCTCCCTCGACCCATCCTCTGTGTCTAGCTATCTCCCGATATCTCTTCTCCCTTATGCCTCCAAATTACTGGAACAACAAGTCCATCTTAAGCTGTCCTCCAACTTCTCCTCTTGCTCCCTCTTTGACAATCTGGCTTCTGACCCCATCACTCAACTAAAACTGCCCTAACTAAAGTGACTAACTAACTGCCAAGAGCAAGCCACACTACTCTGTCCTCCTTCTCCTGGACCTGTCTTCTGCCTTTGACACTGTAGACCACTCCCTTCTGCTGCAAATCCTCTCATCTCTCGGCATCACAGACTTGGCCCTATCTTGGATCTCGTCATATCTGACAGACCGAACATTCAGTGTCTCACTCCCCCACACCACCTCCTCACTCCGACGCTTGTCTGTCGGTGTTCCTCAAGGCTCAGTTCTGGGACCCCTAGTCTTCTCCATCTACACCTTCGGCCTGGGACAGTTCATAGAATCCAACTGTATGCAGTATCATCTCTATGCTGATGACATGCAGATCTACCTATCCGGACCTGACCTCACCTCCTTACTCACAAAATCCCACACTGTCTGTCTGCTATCTCGGCCTTCTTTTCTGCTCACTTTCTAAAACTGAACATGGACAAAACAGAATTCATCATCTTTCCCTATCTCACTCTACCCCTCCACCAGACCTATCTATCAATGTCAATGGCTGATCACTTTCCCCAGACACACACGTCCGGTGCCTCAGGGTGATCCTCGACTCTGCCCTCTCTTTCAAGCCATATATCCAAGCCCTTGCCTCCTCCTGCTGTCTCAAACTCAAAAATATCTCCCGGATCTGCACATTCCTTGACTGCAACACCACAAAAACACTAGTGCATGCCCTTATCATCTACCGCCTCGACTACTGCAACCTCCTACTCTCTGGCATCCCCTCTAGCACACTGGCACCACTGCAATCCATCCTACACTCTGCTGCCCAACTAATCTACCTGTCTCCCTGCTATTCCCCAGCCTCTCCCCTATGCCAAGCCATTCACTGGCTCCCTATCGCCCAGAGACTCCAGTTCAAAACCCTCACAATGACAAAGGCATCCACAACCAGTCTCCTCCATACATCTGTGACATGGTCTCACTGTACT
The DNA here is from genome assembly GCF_051348905.1 of Ranitomeya variabilis. Classification (NCBI taxonomy): domain Eukaryota; kingdom Metazoa; phylum Chordata; class Amphibia; order Anura; family Dendrobatidae; genus Ranitomeya; species Ranitomeya variabilis. Next base: position 1,143,300,222 of record NC_135232.1, read on the forward strand.
TACCTACACGCAACCTCCGATCCTCTCAATATCTCCTCCTCTACTCCCCTCTCATCTCTTCTTCCCACAACTGCATCCAAGACTTTTCCCGTGCTTCCCCATACTCTGGAACTCTCTACCACAACACATCATACTCTCGCCTACCATAGAAACCTTCAAAAAGAACCTGAAGACTCACCTCTTCCAACAAGCCTATAGCCTGCAGTAATCTTCAAGCTACTGAACCGCCGCACAACCAGCTCTACCCTCTCCTAGTGTATCCTCACCCATCCCCTGCAGACTGTGAGCCCTCACGGGCAGGGTCCTCCCTCCTTATGTACCTGTATGCCTTTTTTTTTGCTCATGTTTAATTGTATTTATCTATGTTTGCCCCTTTTCACATGTAAAGCGCCATGGAATAAATGGCGCTATTAAAATGTATAATAATAATACTTATGGTGCAGTCATGAATACTGACCTTATCTGAGGCAAATTTGGCCTGCAGTTCTTTGGATGTTGTTTTGATGTCTTTTTTTAACCTTTTGGATGAGTTGTCGCTGCGCTCCTGGGGTAATATTAGTTGGCCAGCCACTCCTGCGAAGGTTCACCCCTGTTCCATGTTTTTGCCGTTTGTGGATAATGGCTCTCGCTCTGGTTCACTGGAGTCCCAAAGCTTGAGAAATAGCTTAAAAAAACTCTTCCAGAGTGATAGATCTCAATTAATTTGTTTCTCATTTGTTCCAGAATGTTTTTGGATCACAGCATGATGTCTAGCTTTTGAGAATCTCTTGGTCTACTTCACTTTGTCAGGCAGGCCCTATTAAAGTTATTTATTGATTGAGAAAAGGTGTGGCAGTAATATGGTCTAGTGAATTTGAACCCAACTTCCCAAAGATGTGATAACCCACAGATTTATGTTTTAACCAGGGGCAATCACGTTTTCACATAGTGCCTGGAGGGTTGGATTTCTTTTTCCCCTAATAATAAAGACCTTCATTTAAGAACTGCATTTTGAATTTACTTGGGTTATCTTTGTCTAATATTTTTTAATTTTTGTTAATCTGGAACATTTGAGTGGACAAACATGCAAAAGCATAATAAAACAGAAGGCGGCAAACACTTTTTCACATAACTGCATCTGTAATCAGCCCCCTATAGACTGATACCCCTAAAGATAACCGTGATTGACCTCCAGAATACACATAATTAGTGAATTAGGTGTTGTGTGTAGTGTTCAGCATTCCGATACCGCAAGTATCGGGTATCGGCCGATACTTGCGGTATCGGAATTCCGATACCGAGATCCGATACTTTTGTGGTATCGGGAATCGGTATCGGAACCATATTAATGTGTAAAATAAAGAGTTAAAATAAAAAATATTGATATACTCACCTCTCCGACGCAGCCTGGACCTTACCGCTGTGAACCGGCAGCCTTCTTTGCTTAAAATGAGCGCGTTTAGGGCCTTCCATGATGTCACGGCTTCTGATTGGTCGCGTGCCACTCATGTGACCGCCATGCGACCAACCACAAGCCGCAACGTCATCCCTCAGGTCCTAAATTCCCTTCTAGGGAAGCAAAGAAGGCTGCCGGTTCACAGCGGTAAGGTCCAGGCTGCGTCGGAGAGGTGAGTATATCAATATTTTTTATTTTAATTCTTTATTTTACACATTCATATGGATCCCAGGGCCTGAAGGAGAGTTTCCTCTCCTTCAGACCCTGGGAACCATCAGGGATACCTTCCAATTCTTGAGTCCCATTGACTTGTATTGGTATCGGGTATCGGTATCGGCGAGATCCGATACTTTGCCGGTATCGGCCGATACTTTCCGATACCGATACTTTCAAGTATCGGACGGTATCGCTCAACACTAGTTGTGTGCTCTTATCTTTTACTTCCTCCACTGCCCAGGAGCTGTGGTATGTTTATACCATGTTTCTTCTCTAATATACAAAGCCATTCCACAGTATACAGCAGGGGCGCATTCACAAGATTATCTCAGTACAGCAACATTTTTATTAATACATCCAATTGTGAAACGTATCATTATTCTAAGGTCTATTGATGAAAATCTATTTTGTACATGAGAAAATCCCTTAACTTTGCATGTAACAAAAAGATCAATTATAAAAAAGTAAAAGAATAATCTTTACATCATTCAGTTAAGAAATGTCCTATATTAATATATCCTTAACCATTCTATATTTTCCTTATAGTATGTTGTATTTTATTGCTAATTGAAACAATTTCACACAATCTTCTTAAACCCATTAGATCAGATATGGATCATCTAACTTAATGCAAAGAAACACTGATTTTCTAAAAACGTATTTCACAATTTTTCAAACCGACAATATGTGGTCTAATGCCGTTACATCTCTCCTTAAACATTTTGAATGGAACTTTGTTGGTATAATTCTATCACAAGACGATAGTGGTAGTGAAGAATCGGGATTATGGCAACTGAGAAAGAAAATGGCCAGTCAGGGAATCTGCACTGAATTTGTTATGAAACTGTCCAGGAAAAATATTGAGGAGCAGCAAAAATTGATTCATAAGTCAAGAGCTCAAGTCATCATAATCCATAGTCAGTTTTCTCTTACTCTTCTCGGTTTATTAAACACAGAAGTCATGAACCAGAAAATGACCCTGATCGTCAATGAGTCTTGGTTTACTAACTTTCATTTGATAACATTATTCTTCACAGCAACCAACTGTAGTTTGATGTTCTTTCCACATTACATACCAGTCCCCGGCCTTGTGACATTTCTGAGTGGAGTAAACCTGATTGATCGTCCAAATGATCCTCTACTGGAAGATATCTACTTTTTTTATGGTAATTGTTCTCTTCCAAATGTCCCTAAGCTGCAGATATTACAAAGGTGGTTTAAAATTCCTCTTAAAAACTGCACAGATAAAAAACATCATGTTGATCTTCTAACATTCAACTACAATCATTCATCTTACTACGCTGTGTACACCGCAGTACATATCCTGGCTCATGCTCTGCACAACATGGATCTATACCTGAAATGGAACAATACAGGCTCCACAATCAAGAATTACAGCCACATGGTAATGTATTACAACTGCAGTAAATGGATTAAACATACATTTTATTATAAGCATAACCTTCATAATTAATTAATTAATTAATTAAATAATTAATTCATAATCAAGACTTCTCCCGTGCTTCCCCCATACTCTGGAACTCTCTACCCCAGCACATCAGACTCTCGCCTACCATAGAAACTTTCAAAAAGAACCTGAAGACTCACCTCTTCCGACAAGCCTACAGCCTGCAGTGATCCTGAACCTACTGAACCGCCGCACAACCAGCTCTGCCCTCTCCTAGTGTATCATCACCCATCCCCTGCAGATTGTGAGCCCTCGCGGGCAGGGTCCTCCCTCCTTATGTACCCGTGTGCCTTGTTTTTTGCTCATGTTTAATGTATTTGTCTATATTTGACCCGTATTTCACATGTAAAGCGCCATGGAATAAATGGCGCTATAAAAATGAATAATAATAATAATAATAATAAATTATCATCATAATGTAACTGGTTGTATATGTTGGCACCAAATATGTCACTTGTCAGTGTACCCTGAAAAAGGACTTGATTCTGAGAAAATCACAAAAAAAAGACAATAGATGAACTTCTAAGACTTTTCTTTTTAAATATAGTATTATCCAATCATCAATTAGCATATGATTTCCCTCAGTTTTATTAGGCTGCATTCACACATCCATGAGTGTTACCATCTTAGAGAAACTGATTTTTTGTTTAGGTATCATCCTGGTCGCTTGTGTTGAAGCAGTAGATTTACTGCATATTTTTTTGCTATTGACTTATAATAATGTATCAATTACAAACATGAAATACAGATAGCATTCTAAGTAGGCCCGGTGTCACTACTCTGTCCCTAAATATAGGGGTCACCCTGATCCCCATATTACATCTAATGGAAAAGATCTTGGGGTCATGCACTTTGCCTTAGCTTCTGAGTCCACCCTTAGGCCAGCGTCACACTACCGTAGAATACGGGTGAGTGCTGTGCAAGAAAACATTTCATAACACTAGAACCAGGGTTACTCTGTGGGGCAGCAGACATCAGCATTTATTTTCTCAGGCATATACGATGTGGGTGTAAAATCACAGCATGCTGTGATTGTATGTGTATATCATCTGAGAATCGCCAATGCAAGCCTGTGGGTGCGAGAAAAAAAATCGCACAGCGCTCGGACGATGCAAGTCTTGTTCGATTTTTAAGCACTGGTGTCCTTTGAAAAGCCGGCAATTCATGTGCTGCGTACAGTAAAATAACACTGACAGGTTAGAATAGAATAGATAAAATAGATATATACACATAGAATACATAGATATGTAGATGTCAGTTACACACACATATACATAAAAGATAGATACATAGACAGATAGAAGAAAAGCTGGTGATTCATTTGCTGTGTACAGTAATATCACAGCATGACAGATTAGGATTGAATAGCTATATACACATAGAATACATAGATATATAGATGTCAGTGGCACACATATGTATACAGCATGTATATGCTGTATATTACATTCATAGTGTCACGATTCACACCATGACTGTCAACAGTACGTCACGATCGGGGTGACCTTTGGCCAGCCCACGGCTATCACATGTGCAGGAGGCTTATCTTAGTTATCCTTCCACTGCTCCAATGTGATGAAAACACAAGCAAGGCTATTGATCTCTCAGTTTACCACAGGGGCTTATTTTAGTTATCCTACTGCTCTGCAATATAACACCACCTGCAGGGATTTATGTATATCTCACTTTACAGTTCCACTTGAAAACTTGCAGCTCTCTGGCACCCCCCTTACACTCAGCTCAGGTACTGCACCTTGGGTAATTAGTCACCAGAAAGGCTGCCTGCTATGTACTGGCAATTGGGCATGCTTCAGCAAGGGTGATATAACTACTCCCACTCCAGCAGGAACAATAATTATCAATGCCGCCATCGCTACAATGACTCCCAAAAGCGCAGGACCAGGTATGCCACCACCAGCTTTGATTAACAGGTCCGAAGCTAACCCACAACAGTAGCGTAATTCCCTTCAGAAGACTTAGGGTATGTTTTAGAGCAGGAGAGCGAAGCTAGTATTTTAAGTATTTTACTCCATAAAGATCATTCAGTGTTTATAAAAAGGTATATAAAGATGTTACAGTATGAGGCAAAGTATGTATATACAAAGCAATTATAAAATAACATGGATTAAAGAAGAAAGATAAAACTCACATGTGCTCAGATCATCTCAGGCAACCATGCTGGTAGGCGGAGCCCCAAATGTCCCAATTCATGAGATAAGACCTGCTGTAGCAGCTCATCAGGCAATACTGAATGCTGGGTGAAGTGCAGAAACTTATAACTGCAGCCTTGCGACCTCACTAAAGGGGTAGAGTTAACACCTCTCTCCCCTTTCCTCAGCTGTATAGTTTTTACCAACAATTCTTGTAATTCTCATATCTTTGCTCGAGAATCTGGCAGAGTCATAACACACACCTCATCCATCTTGTATTAAAATTAGCTCTCTATTGATACCAAATTCGTCCTAGTTGTTCCACACGGTTCTGGAGAAATCCCTACCTTTTACTCGTTGTGTTTAGCTGCTAGTGGTTACAGTGGTTGACAGATCTACTGATGGAAGTTAGCAATAGGGTTGAGTGAAACAGATCGGACAAATTCAAAAATCGCCGACTTTCAGCAAAGTCGGGTTTCATGAAACCCGACCCGATCCTAGTGTGGGATAGGCCATGAGGTCGGCAATCTGCGCGCAAAAGTTGCGTTTCATATGACGCGTTCAGCGCCATTTTTCAGCCAATGAAGGAGGACGCAGAGTGTGGGCAGCATGATGACATAGGTCTCGGTCCCCACCATCTTAGAGAAGGGCATGACAGTGATTGGCTTGCTTTCTGCAGCTTCACAGGGGGTATAAACGGGCATGCACGCCGACCGCCATCCTACTTCTGCCGATCGTAGCATAGGGAGAGATTGCTGCAGCTTCATCAGAAGAAGGGATATAGTTAGGGAGGGAAGATTAACCCCCAAACCGCTTGAGCTGTAGCAATTTCCACTGTCCAACACCACATTTTTTTTGCAGGGACAGTAGAAGGTATATTTTTGTGCATCAGCTCTGTAGCTTATTAGGCTGCCTTATAAGGCTCCCTGATAGCTGCATTGCTGTTTGCACCTCTGCTGTGCAAACCAACTGCTTTTTTAAAAGCAAAAATCCTGTTGCTCCTTTCTGCACAGTTATCTTGTTTATTTGTCCACACTTTTGTGTGCAGCAGTCCTTTGTATTGCTGCCATACTTGTCCTGAGATCATTGTAGGGAGATTGAAATTGTACTACAGTCCTTTTATTTTTTCATATATATTCCAGCCACTTTCTGCCACTTACATTGTGTTGTGTTATACAGTACACTGTGCTGCCTGATTTTTTGTGCAGTCTCCCCCCCAAAAAAAGGAGATTCAAATTGTCACAAAGTGGATATAAGTCAGTTTTGCTAGTTTGTCGTATATCAGCCAGCCACGTTCTGCCACTTACATTGTGTTGTGTTATACACTGGGCTGCCTGAGTTTAGGTGCAGTCTCCCCCCAAAAAATGGGAGATTCAAATTGTCACAAAGTGGATATACGTCAGTTGTTAGTTTGTCGTATATCAGCCAGCCATGTTCTGCCACTTACATTGTGTTGTGTTATAAAATGGTCCTGAGTTTTGGTGCAGTCTCCCCCCAAAAAAGGGAGATTTAAATTCTCAATAAGTTTATATACACCTTCTACCTTGTTTTACAGTACCATATAACGGTTGTTATTTTGGTTAGATTTTCCCAAAAATGAGGAAGTCTGGTGGAAGAGGCCGTGGTTGGTCGTTGCCAGCTGGTACTGGTGGTGGTGGTGGTGGTGGAGCATCTGGTGGTAGTGGGAAAAGCAAAATAGCACCTAAAGCTGGAGATGTTGAGCCAGCGTCATCGTCTGGCTACTCAAGGCCTCGAAGGCTCCCTTATCTTGGAGTAGGAAAACCGCTTTTAAAGCCGGAGCAGCAGGAAAAAGTTTTGGCTTTCCTTTCTGACTCAGCCTCTAGCTCTTTCGCCTCCTCTTCAGAAAGTTCAAAATATAAAAGCAGCGAGTCATCAGTGGATGCTCCCGGTCAGGAAAAAGACGTTTCCCTGTGTCCTTCACCCAAATCAAAAGTGAAGGATGCGTCAGGCGACACTACAGGTTACTCCATGGAGCTCTTTACACATACCGGGGCAGCAAGGTGGCTCAGTGGATAGCACTGCAGCCTTGCAGCGCTGGAGTCCTGGTTTCAAACCCCACCAAGGACAACATCTGCAAAGAGTTTGTATGTTCTCTCCGTGTTTGCGTGGGTTTCCTCCGGGCACTCCGGTTTCCTCCCACATTCCAAAGACATACTGATAGGGAATTTAGATTGTGAGCCCCATTGGGGACAGCAATGATAATGTGTGAAAACTGTAAAGCACTGCGGAATATGTTAGCGCTATATAAAAATAAAGATTATTATTAAGATTATACCGTGCCTGGATTACAAAGGGAAATTGTTAACTGCCCATTACAAGATGAATCGGACATGGAGTGCACTGATGCTCAGCCACAGCTAGATTATTATGCTGTTCCATTGACTCAGATCACTACATTGCCCTCGCAGTGTACTCAGCCAGAATCTGACCCTGATGAGACTATGGTGCCCCGTCCCAAACGCTATAGCACCTTACACGGTGACGCAGAGGAAGGTGCACATGACATTGAAGAGGAGGTGATAGATGACCCAGTTGTTGACCCAGATTGGCAGCCATTGGGGGAAGAGGGTGCCGCTGCCAGTAGCTCAGAAGTGGAGGAGGATGATCTGCAGCAGCCATCTACATCGCAACAGCTGTCATCTGGCAGGCCCGTATCAGGCCAAAAAACGTGTGTCAAAAACAAAAACAGTTTTAGGACACTGTGGCCATCCGGTGAAAGTAGCACAGCGTTCAATGCCTGAAAAGGTATTCAATAGTAGGAAGAGTGCAGTGTGGCAATTTTTTAACCAAGATCCGAATGATCAGTCAAAAGTTATCTGTAAGAAATACTCAAAGACCTTTAGCAGAGGGAAGAATCTTCAAAATTTAAATACAACGTGCATGCCTAGACATTTAACCAGCATGCACTTGCAAGCCTGGACTAACTACCAAACGTCCCGTACCATTGGTGCACCTGCTAAGAATGAAGGTAGTCAGCAACGCTACATTGCTTCCCTCACTGTAAGCCCACCGGTTAGGACACCACCAGCAGCAAATGTGGAGGTATCGTCGCAAGGCCAAAGCAGTCAGGGAATCACAAGGTTTTTGGTAGGAAACACTGTATGTAGGCCAACATCAAGAATACTATCACCAACCCTCTCTCAATCCACTATGTCCACCACCACCACCACTGCTGGTTCCACCATATGCAGCTCTCCAGTCCAGCTCACCCTACAAGAGACTCTCGATAAGAAAAGAAAGTACTCATCCTCTCATCCGCGAACACAGGGTTTGAACGTCCACATTGCTATACTAATCTCTTTAGAGATGATGCCCTACCAGTTGGTTGAAAGTGAAGCTTTCAAAGACCTGATGGCCTATGCAGTACCACGCTATGACCTACCCAGTCGGCACTTCTTTGCGAGAAAAGCCATCCCAGCCCTCCACCAGCATGTCAAAAACCGCATTGTCCATGCACTGAGGCAATCAGTCAGTGGAAAAGTGCAACTCACAACAGATGCATGGACCAGTAGGCATGGCCAGGGACGTTACGTGTTCATCACGGTGCACTGGGTTAATGCGGTGGATGCAGGGTCCACAGGGGACAGCCATAGTGGGACAGTTCTGCCTAGCCCACGGTCTAGGAAACAGTTGGCTGTAGGTGTTTGCCACCCCTCATCCTCCTCCTCCAGAAGCGAAGGCTCGTCTACAGAGCGCAGTCGCATGACCACTCCATTTGCAGCTGCCAGTGTTGCACACGAGGTGTCCCATTATCGAACAGCTAGTGGTAAGCGTCAGCAGGCTGTGTTACAAATTAAGTGTTTGGGCGACAACAGACACACCGCGGAAGTACTGGCCGAATGCTTGCAGCAAGAAACTGAGTCATGGATGGGCAGTGTACATCTTGAGGCAGGCAAGGTAGTCAGTGATAACGGAAGGAATTTTATGGCTGCCATAACCCTTTCAGAACTGAAACACATACCTTGCCTGGCTCACACCTTGAACCTGGTGGTGCATTGCTTCCTGAAAAATTATCCAGGGTTACCAGCCCTGCTCCTGAAGGTGCAAAGACTTTGCTAAAACATCCTCCGGTCGCCCGTACACTCCAGCCATATGCTGAACCATCAGCGATCGCTGAATCTTCCCCAGCACCACCTAACAATCGACGTTGCAACAAGGTGGAACTCCACACTGCACATGGTTCAGAGGCTGTGCAAACAGAGGCGTGCTGTAATTAATTTGTGGGAGGATACACATACACGGGCAGGCACTTGGATGGCAGACATGAAGTTGTCTGGAGTGCAGTGGTCATTACAGTTGTCCTCCAATGAACTAAGCAATGCCGCCTGTTTAGTCCTGTTACCAATTTTGAACTGCATTCAGCCCAGTTTATTATTTGGGCCTACTAACTGTGTTTGCATTCCTTACCTTACAGTTGTCCTCCGCTGAAGAAAGCAATGCCGCCTGATTGGTCCTCTTACCAATTTTGAACTGCATTTAGCCCAATTTATTATTTGGGCCTATATCTGTGTTTCCTCCTCATCCTGCCCATTGCCCACCCACTGCTAGATGAGTCTGCTGGTACTTTGACCCAGGCCTCTATATTCCCCTTGCACTCTATACAGCCAGAATCTGACCCTGCTGAAAGTCAGGCTCCCCTTCCCGCATACTATACCACCTTACACGGGGACAAAGAGGAAGGTGCAGATGAAAGTGCAGGTTCCTTCATCAGGTGGGGGGGGCATACTCATTGGCGACTTCACTGGCACAGGGCCCCTCATAGTATGCAAAAGTGTATTTGCCGGTGGGAAGTGCCACCTGCCGTCAAACACACTGCCGTACTATGAGGGGCCCTGTGCCAGTGCCAATGCCAATGAGTGGGCCCCCCCTGCTTGCTCAGGATCACAGCACTTGCAAAGTTGAAATACTTACCTCTCCCTGCTCCACCGCTGTGACGTGTTCCGCGTTTCCTGGGCCCACGAAAATCTTGAGCTTTTGAACTGCATTTAGACCACTTTATTATTTGGGCCTACTAACTGTGTCTGCCCCTCATTACAGTTGTCCACCACTGAACAAAGCAATGACGCCTGTTTATTCCTGTTACCACTTTTGAACTGCATTTAGCCCACTTTATTATTTGGGCCTACTAACTGTGACTTCCGCTCATTACAGTTGTCCTCCACTGAACAAAGCAATGCTGCCTGTTTAGTCCTGTTACCAATTTTGAACTGCATTTAGGCTACATTATTATTTGGGCCTACTAACTGTGACTTCCGCTCATTACAGTTGTCCTCCACTGAACAAAGCAATGCCGCCTGTTTAGTCCTGTTTCCAATTTTGAACTGCATTTAGGCTACATTATTATTTGGGCCTACTAACTGTATCTGCCCCTCATTACAGTTGTCCTCCACTGAACAAAGCAATGCCGCCTGTTTAGTCCTTTTACCGATTTTGAACTGCATTTAGGCTACATTATTATTTGGGCCTACTAACTGTGTCTGCCCCTCATTACAGTTGTCCTCCACTAAACAAAGCAATGCCGCCTGTTTAGTCCTGTTGCCAATTTTGAACTGCATTTAGGCTATATTATTATTTGGGCCTACTAACTGTGTTTGCCGCTCATTCAGTTGTCCTCCACTGAACAAAGCAATGCTGCCTGTTTAGTCCTGTTACCACTTTTGAACTGCATATAGCCCACTTTATTATTTGGGCCTGCTAACTGTGTCTGCCCCTCATTACAGTTGTCCTCCACTGAACAAAGCAATGCCGCCTGTTTAGTCCTGTTACCAATTTTGAACTGCATTTAGCCCACTTTATTATTTGGGCCTATTAACTGTGTCTGCCGATCATTACAGTTGTCCTCCAATGAACTAAGCAATGCCGCCTGTTTAGTCCTGTTACCAATTTTGAACTGCATTTAGCCCACTTTGTTATTTGGGCCTACTAACTGTGTCTGCCACTCCTTACAGTTGTCCTCCGCTGAAGAAAGCAATGCCGCCTGTTTAGTCCTGTTACCAATTTTGAACTGCATTTAGCCCACTTTATTATTTGGGCCTATACCTGTGTTTCCTCCTCATCCTGCCCATTGCCCAGCCACTGCTAGATGAGTCTGCTGGTACATTGACCCAGACCACTACATTCCCCTTGCACTCTACTGTTGTGAATTCTGCTCTTGGGCTCCCTCCGGTGGTTGTAAGTGGTAGCGCTGCTGTCTCTGAATCGCAGCATTTATCAGGTGTGTTCACTTTCTGCAAATCTGACTGGGCTATTTAGTCTTGCTTCACCCTTTAGTCAGTGCCAGTTGTCCATTGTTCCTGGAGGATTCACATCTCTGCCTGGTCTCTCCTGCTTTGCAGTTCTTTTCAACAAAGATAAGTTCTGGCCTTGATTTTTTGCTGTCCACATGCTGTGGCCTTATTGTTCAGTTCTTTTCCATGTTTTTTGTCTTGTCCAGCTTGGTCTGTATAAGGATTTGTTTAGCCAAGCTGGTATCTATGGAGATGCAGATATACCCTCGATATCTTTAGTTAGCTGTGGAGTTTTTGTATTTTCTGTGGTGGATATTTTCTAGTGTTTTAATACTGACCGCATAGTACTCTGTCCTATCCTTTCTATTTAGCTAGAAGTGGCCTCCTTTGCTAAATTCTGATTTCAGTCTGTGTATGTTTTTTCCCTCTCCTCTCACAGTCAATATTTGTGGGGGGCTGTCTGTCCTTTGGGAATTTTCTCTGAGGCAAGATAGTTTTCCCTTTTCTATCTCTAGGGGTATTTAGTCCTCCGGCTGTGTCGAGATGTCCAGGGAGTGCTAGGTACATTCCACGGCTACTTCTAGTTGCGGTGTTAAGTTCAGGGTCTGCGGTCAGTACAGTTACCACCTTCTCCAGAGTACATCTCATGCTGCTCTTAGGCCACCAGATCATAACAGTACAACTGGCCAACAATGAGTTAACCGCATCTCAGAAGAAGGGAAGGAAAGTGCTGAGCCATTTTTTTTTCTGTAGTCTGTTGAGTTTTTTTTTTTTCTTCCCTCTTTACCTCTGGGTGGCTCAGGAGTTCGGCGCTGGTATGGATGTTAAGGGATTGGCTTCTCGTGTGGATCAACTTGCTGCTAGAGTACATGATATTTCCGATTATATCGTTCAGACTCCGGTTTTAGAGCCTAGAATTCCAACTCCTGATTTATTTTTTGGGGATAGGTCCAAATTTCTGAGCTTTAAAAATAACTGTAAACTGTTTTTTGCTCTGAAACCCTGTTCCTCTGGTGATCCCATCCAGCAGGTTAAAATTGTTATATCTCTGCTGCGTGGTGACCCCCAGGATTGGGCATTTGCCCTGGAACCTGGGAATCCAGCGTTGCTTAATGTAGACACCTTTTTTCAGGCGCTTGGGTTATTGTATGACGAACCTAATTCAGTGGATCATGCTGAGAAGACCTTGTTGGCCCTGTCTCAGGGTCAAGAAGCGGCAGAATCATATTGCCAGAAGTTTAGAAAATGGTCTGTACTGACTAAATGGAATGAGGATGCCTGGGCAGCAATCTTCAGAAAGGGTCTTTCTGAATCCGTTAAAGATGTTATGGTGGGGTTCCCCACGCCTGCTGGTCTGAGTGATTCTATGTCTCCGGCCATTCAGATTGATCGCCGCTTGCGCGAGCGCAGAGTTGTGCACACTATGGTATTGTCTTCCGAGCGGAGTCCTGAGCCTATGCAGTGTGATAGGATTGTGTCTAGAGCTGAACGACAAGGATTCAGACGTCAGAATAGGTTGAGTTTTTACTGCGGCGATTCTGCTCATGTTATTTCTGATTGCCCTAAGCGTACCAAGAGAATCGCTAGTTCTGTTACCATCAGTACTGTACAACCTAAATTTCTGTTATCTGTGACCCTGATCTGCTCATTATCGTCATTTTCTGTCATGGCATTTGTGGATTCAGGCGCCGCTCTAAACTTAATGGACTTAGAATTTGCCAGATGTTGTGGTTTCCCCTTGCAGCCTTTGCAGAGTCCTATTCCTTTGAGGGGCATTGAAGGTACACCGTTGGCTAAAAATAAACCTCAGTTTTGGACACAGCTGACCATGTGCATGGCGCCAGCCCATCAGGAAGATTGTCGTTTTCTGGTGTTGCATAATTTGCATGATGCTATTGTGCTGGGTTTCCCATGGTTACAGGTGCATATTCCGGTATTAGATTGGAAATCTATGCCTGTGACTAGTTGGGGTTGTCAGGGGGTTCAAGGTGACGTTCCTTTGATGTCAATTGCCTCCTCCCCCTCTTCTGAAATTCCTGAGTTTTTGTCAGATTTCCAGGATGTATTCAATGAGCCCAAGTCCAGTTCCCTTCCACCGCATAGGGACTGTGATTGTGCTATTGACTTGATTCCAGGCTGTAAGTTCCCTAAGGGCCGACTTTTCAACCTGTCTGTGCCAGAACATACCGCCATGCGGAGATATGTTAAGGAGTCCTTGGAGAAGGGGCATATTCGGCCATCTTCTTCACCATTGGGAGCAGGTTTTTTTTTTGTTGCCAAAAAAGATGGCTCCTTGAGACCCTGTATTGATTATCGCCTCTTGAATAAGATCACGGTCAAATTCCAATACCCTTTGCCTTTGCTTTCTGATCTGTTTGCTAGGATTAAGGGGGCTAGTTGGTTTACTAAGATTGACCTTCGAGGGGCATATAATCTGGTTCGTATTAAGCAGGGTGACGAATGGAAAACTGCGTTTAATACGCCCGAAGGCCATTTTGAATACATTGTGATGCCATTCGGACTCTCTAATGCTCCATCTGTGTTTCAATCCTTCATGCATGATATATTTCGGAATTATCTTGATAAATTCATGATTGTATATTTGGATGATATTTTGATTTTTTCAGATGATTGGGAGTCTCATGTGAAACAAGTCAGGATGGTATTTCAGATCCTTCGTGATAATGCCTTGTTTGTGAAGGGGTCTAAGTGCCTCTTTGGAGTACAGAAGATTTCTTTTTTGGGCTTCATTTTTTCTCCCTCATCTATAGAAATGGATACGGTTAAGGTTCAGACCATTCATGATTGGATCCAGCCCACATCCGTGAAGAGCCTTCAGAAATTTTTGGGCTTTGCTAATTTTTATCACCGTTTCATTGCCAACTTCTCCAGTGTGGTTAAACCCCTGACCGATTTGACGAAGAAAGGCGCTGATGTGACGAATTGGTCCTCTGCGGCTGTTTCTGCCTTTTAGGAGCTTAAACGCCGATTTACTTCTGCCTCTGTGTTGCGTCAGCCGGATGTTTCTCTTCCTTTTCAGGTTGAGGTTGACGCTTCTGAGATTGGGGCAGGGGCCGTTTTGTCTCAGAGGAATTCTGATGGTTCCTTGATGAAACCGTGTGCCTTCTTTTCTCGAAAGTTTTCGCCTGCGGAACGCAATTATGATGTCGGCAATCGTGAGTTGTTGGCTATGAAGTGGGCATTTGAGGAGTGGCGACATTGGCTTGAGGGGGCCAAGCACCGTATTGTGGTCTTGACCGATCATAAGAATCTGATTTAAACGGCTAAATCCTAGACAGGCCCGATGGTCCCTGTTTTTCTCCCGTTTTGATTTTGTGGTCTTGTATCTTCCGGGTTCTAAGAATGTTAAGGCTGATGCCCTCTCTAGGAGCTTTTTGCCTGATTCTCCTGGGGTCCTTGAGCCGGTCGGTATTCTGAAGGAAGGGGTGATTCTTTCTGCCATCTCCCCTGATTTACGACGGGTTCTTCAGGAATTTCAGGCTGATAAACCTGACCGCTGTCCAGTGGGGAAATTGTTTGTTCCTGACAGATGGACTAGTAAAGTAAGTGTGAAGGTTCATTGTTCTGTGTTAGCTGGTCATCCGGGGATTTTTGGTACCAGAGATTTTGTTGGTAGGTCCTTTTGGTGGCCTTCTTTGTCACGGGATGTGCGTTCTTTCTTGCAGTCCTGTGGGACTTGTGCGCGGGCCAAGCCTTGCTGTTCCCACGCTAGTGGGTTGCTTTTGCCTTTGCCGGTCCCTGAGAGGCCTTCGACGCATATTTCTATGGATTTTATTTTGGATCTTCCGGTTTCCCAGAGGATGTCAGTTATCTTGGTGGTTTGTGACCGGTTTTCTAAGATGGTTCATTTGGTACCTTTGCCTAAGTTGCCTTCCTCTTTTGATTTGGTTCCGTTGTTTTTTCAGCATGTGGTTCGTTTGCATGGCATTCTGGAGAATATTGTGTCCGATAGAGGTTCCCAGTTTGTTTCTAGGTTTTGGCGGGCCTTTTGTGCTAGGCTGGGCATTGATTTGTCTTTTTCTTCCACATTTCATCCTCAGACAAATGACCAAACCGAGCGAACTAATCAGACTTTGGAAACTTATTTAAGATGCTTTGTGTCTGCTGATCAGGATGATTGGGTGGCTTTCTTGCCATTGGCCGAGTTTGCCCTTAATAATCGGGCTAGTTCTCCTACCTTGGTTTCACCCTTCTTTTGTAACTCTGGTTTTCATCCTCGTTTTTCTTCGGGGCAGGTTGAGCCTTCTGATTGTCCTGGGGTGGACTCTGTGGTTGACAGGTTGCAGCAAATTTGGGCTCATGTTGTTGACAATTTGATGTTGTCTCAGGAGGGGGCTCAGCGTTTTGCTAACCGTCGTCGGTGTGTTGGTTCCCGGCTTCGGGTTGGGGATTTGGTCTGGTTGTCTTCCCGTCATGTCCCTATGAAGGTTTCTTCCCCTAAGTTTAAGCCTCGGTTTATTCGCCCTTATAGGATTTCTGAGATTATCAATCCAGTGTCTTTTCATTTGGTCCTTCCAGCCTCTTTTTCCATCCATAATGTTTTTCATAGATCTTTGTTGCGGAAATATGTGGTGCCCGTTGTTCCCTCTGTTGATCCTCCTGCCCCGGTGTTGATTGATGGGGAGTTGGAGTATGTGGTTGAGAAGATTTTGGATTCTCGTTTTTCGAGGCGGAAGCTTCAGTATCTTGTCAAATGGAAGGGTTATGGCCAGGAGGATAATTCTTGGGTTGTTGCCTCCGATGTTCATGCTGATGATTTGGTTCGTGCCTTTCCTTTGCCTCGTCCGGATCGGCCTGGGGGCTCTGGTGAGGGTTCAGTGACCCCTCCTCAAGGGGGGGTACTGTTGTGAATTCTGCTCTTGGGCTCCCTCCGGTGGTTGTAAGTGGTAGCGCTGCTGTCTCTGAATTGCAGCATTTATCAGGTGTGTTCACTTTCTGCAAATCTGACTGGGCTATTTAGTCTGGCTTCACCCTTTAGTCAGTGCCAGTTGTCCATTGTTCCTGAAGGATTCACATCTCTGTCTGGTCTCTCCTGCTCTGCAGTTCTTTTCAACAAAGATAAGTTCTGGCCTTGATTTTTTGCTGTCCACATGCTGTGGCCTTATTGTTCAGCTCTTTTCCATGTTTTTTGTCTTGTCCAGCTTGGTCTGTATAAGGATTTGTTTAGCCAAGCTGGTATCTCTGGAGATGCAGATATACCCTCCATATTTTTAGTTAGCTGTCGGGTTTTTGTATTTTCTGTGGTGGATATTTTCTAGTGTTTTAATAATGACCGCATAGTACTCTGTCTGTTATGACCCCAATGGCAGAGGGTCTCAAAAGTACATACCAAGTCTGCAAACACAAAAAAACCCAGCTCTTAGGGCAGTGGTAACTGGGCTGACCATATATTTAATCCTAGCACCACAAATAGCAGCAGCCGGGGAACGTGCCTACGTTGGTTCTACACGTCTCGCGCCAGCCGGAGAACTAACTAACCCTAGAAGGGAAAAGATAGACCTTTCTTGCCTCCAGAGAAAAGACCCCAAAAGTTGGATACAAGCCCCCAACAAATAATAACGGTGAGGTAAGGAGAAAAGACAAACGTAAGAATGAACTAGATATTTAGCAAAGAGAGGCCCACTGACTAATAGCAGAATATAGTAAGATGACTTATACGGTCAGCAAAAACCCTATCAAAATTTCCACGCTGGATATTCAAGAACCCCCGAACCGTCTAACGGCCCGGGGGGAGAACACCAGCCCCCTAGAGCTTCCAGCAAAATCAGGAATCACATTTAGTACAAGCTGGACAAAAAATAAGAGCTATGCAAATAACCAAAAAACAAGGAAGCAGGACTTAGCTTAATTTTGCAAGATCCAGGACCAGCAGACAGGAGCAAACAGAAAGGAACTGATTACAACGATGCCAGGCACAGGACTGAGAATCCAGGAAATTTATATAGCAACACCCCTGGACTAACGACCCAGGTGGGTGCCAAACTGAGGAAAGACAATCCCAGAGTCATATCACTAGTGACCACAAGAGGGAGCCAAAAAAGTCTAATTCACAACATCTGTCCTATCCTTTCTATTTAGCTAGAAGTGGCCTCCTTTGCTAAATTCTGATTTCAGTCTGTGTATGTTTTTTCCCTCTCCTCTCACAGTGAATATTTGTGGGGGGCTGTCTGTCCTTTGGGAATTTTCTCTGAGGCAAGACAGTTTTCCCTTTTCTATCTCTAGGGGTAATTAGTCCTCCGGCTGTGTCGAGATGTCCAGGGAGTGCAAGGTACATTCCACGGCTACTTCTAGTTGCGGTGTTAAGTTCAGAGTCTGCGGTCAGTACAGGTACCACCTTCTCCAGAGTACGTCTCATGCTGCTCTTAGGCCACCAGATCATAGCACTCGACACAGCCAGAATCTGTCCCTGCTGAAAGTCAGGTTCCCGTTCCTGCATACTATACCACCTTACACGGGGACAAAGAGGAAGGTGCAGATGAAAGTGCAGGTTCCTTCATCAGGTGGGGGGCATACTTGTTTACAACATCACTGGCACAGGGCCCTTCATAGTATACAAAAGTGTCTTCGCCAGTGGGAGGCGCCACCCGCCGTCAAACACACAGCCGTACTATGAGGGGCCCTGTGCCGGTGCCAATGCCAATGAGTGGGCCCCCCCTGCTTGCTGAGGATCACAGCACTTGCAAAGTTGAAATACTTTCCTCTCCCTGCTCCACCACCGTGACGTGTTCCGCGTTTCCTGGGCCCACGAAAATCTTGAGCCACCCCTACCCCCCACAACTTTAGCCAAATGAACCCCAGTTTTCAATGCCTAACTATTATTATAAAGTAAATTAGGATTGACAAGCTTCAGTAATAAGAATTGATATTTTTGACATTAAAATGGGCACTGTAGGTGTTTTCCTGTCCTCCACTCACTGCCGACTTTGATTCCCCATTGACATGCATTGGGTTTCGTGTTTCAGTTGGCCCCCGACTTTTCGCAATAATTGGCCGATTTCACACGACCCGACTGTTGACAAAGTCGGGTTTCGCGAAACCCGACTCGATCCGAAAAAAGTAAAAGTCGCTTAACTCTAGTTAGCAATATATACTCCTTGTTTTTCTAGCCCAAATCGGTGGCCCAATATCTTATTATAATAGAACAAAGAACCGCATGTCTTGAGCGGGATATCAGACCAGTTTCAGCTGGAGGGAGATTTGTGCAGCTACAAGCGCAATAAAAATTCCTGGCTTGATGGAGGGGCAGAGCATAGAGGAATAGTTTCACACACAGCAGAAGCTGTGAAGGAGGAGAGAAGGCGGGCCAGGGCCCACAATATGTGTGCTAACATCGACAACTAAAAATCATATACATTATCATCACACCTCCCCATTCTGGTGTGCGCTACGGAGGCAGGACCTCTCGGTACTCCATTATGCACACCTCAGCAGGTTCGCCCTGGCGGGACAACCCATTTCCATTGCCATGCTCCCTGCCCGTTTTGTGTTCGATGGTGAAGTCTAACTGCTGAAAGGTAAGGCTTCTTTCACACTAGCGTCGGGCTCGGTCCGTCGCAATGCGTCGGGCCGAGGTTACCGATGCTAGCGTTGTCTCCGCCGCACAACGGGTGCAGCGGATGCATTTTTCCAGCGCATCCGCTACCCCATTGTGAGGTGCGGGGAAGTGCGGGGAGGTGGGGGCGGAGTTCCGGCCGCGCATGCGCGGTCGGAAAAAGCGGACCGTCAGGAGCAAAAAACGTTACATGTAACGTTTTTTTGTCCCGACGGTCCGCCACAACACGGCGCAACCGTCGCACGACGGTTGCGACGTGTGGCAATGCGTCGCAAATGCGTTGCTAATGTTAGTCAATGCTGAAAAAAACGCATCCTGCAAGCACTTTTGCAGGATGCGTTTTTTCGGCAAAACGACGCATTTGCGACGTATTGCAGTTAACGCTAGTGTGAAAGTAGCCTAAGGCTCCAATGTAGCAACCTTCCATTGGTTCCGCACATGGCATTTTGCCAGCGCAGAGGGTTGTGGTTGGTCATCATAGTGAAGGAGCAACCATACAAGTTGGGCTGCAAGCGCTGCAGGTCCCAGACTATGGCCAGGCACTCCTGCTCAATGGTGGAGTAGGCTACTTCACTCGGCAGAAGTTTCCGGCTCAGGTACAACACGGGGTGCTCTTTGTCCTTTGAATCAACCTGGCTGAGCACAGCGCCGAGGCCAAACTCGCTGGCGTCGGTCTGTACCAAGAACGGTCGACTGCTGTCGACTGCTTTCTACAAAGGGGCATTGCACAGTGCTGTTTTCAATGACTGGAAGGCCCCCTCACAGCTGTCGGTCCAGTTGACGATGGGAGTAGCTTCTTCCTGGTGAGATCCGTCAAGGGTTTTGCCAGGCTACTATAGTGCTTTACGAAGCGCCTATAGTACCCTGCAGTGCTCAGGAAGGACATCACCTGCTTCTTGGTCCTGGGGGTGGGCCAGTTCACCATCGCTCCCACTTTCTCAGGCTCTGGTTTTAGGGTACCCCCACCTACCTGGTGCCCCAGGTAGTGGACCTCACTCATGCCCATCTGGCACTTTTCCTGCTTGATAGTCAGTCCAGCTCGGTGAATTCACCTGTGCACCTCCTCGAGATGCTGCAGGTGTTCATCCCAGGAGGAACGGAAGATGGCAATGTCATCCAAGTATGCCACCGTGTATTTCTCCAGTCCCTGAAGCAGGAGGTTGACCATACACTGGAAAGTGGCAGGGACATTCTTCGTGCTGAAGGGCATGACCGTGGACTCTTACAGTCCGAAGGATGTGATAAAGGCGGACTCCTCCTGCGCCTCGGGGCTCAGGGGAATCTGCCAGTATCCTTGACTCAGATCTGTTATGGTCAGGTAGTTTGCGTCAGCTAACCTCTCAAGCAGCTCCTCGATGCGCGGCATTGGGTGCGTGTCAGAGGCTGTGATGACGTTGATCCCCCTGTAGTCCACGCAGAACCGGGTGGTCCGATTCTTCTTGGGCACGAGAACTACAGGTGAGGCCCACGCACTCTTTGACCATCGAATCACTCCCAGCTTTAACATCTCATCGATCTCCAGGCGCATAATCTGCTGCACCTGGTCTGAGATTCTATTGGGTGTAAGCCATAGTGGGGCATGATTCCCAGTGTCCATCTCATGGACTGCAAACTCAGCCCTTCCAGATCGGTTGGAGAACACGGCCTGGAAGGGTTCCAGCATGGTTCGCAACTGCAACCTCTGGGGTTTGGTTAGGGAGGCGCTTACCTCCAGGTCCTCAATGGACCCACCGGCCTTGGCTTGGGCCAGCATTTCCAGGAGGGTGTCATCCTCCCTGTCTTTGGGCAGGCTGCAGACCGGTAGGACGAAAGGTTCATGTTCGTGATGAGCCTTCATCATGTTGACGTGAAAGGCCTTTCGCCTACCCCGAGCGTGGTCAAGCGTGACCACGTAGGTGACTGGGATGAGCTGTTGGTGGACAACGTATGGGCCTTCCCAGGCTGCCTGAAGCTTATCCTTCAGTATGGGGACCAGCACCCACACCTTTTGACCCACTCTGTAGGTCCGCTCCAGGCGCTCTGGTCATACCAGTGCTTCTGGTCAGCCTGAACCTGCGTCATGTTGTCATGCACCAACTGCGTCAAGGTCAGCATCTTGTCACGGACATAATCCACTATGGACACTTCAGAAGGGTTCAGCTCCTCTTCCCAGGATTCTCTTACCAACCCAAGGGGTCCCCAATCTCGCCTGCCATACAGGGGGAGAACCCCGTCGAGGCCTGCGGAACCTCTCGGTAAGCGAATAGCAGGTGTGGGAGGTATTGCTCCCAGTAGCGACCTTGGGTCTCAACCAGCATGCATAGCATCTGTTTGAGGGTACCATTGAAGCGCTCACACAAGCCATTGGTCTGTGGGTGATATGCACTCGATACCAAATGCTTCACCTGCATTCCCTTACAGAGAGCCTCCATTAGGCGAGACATGAATTGGGTCTCTTGATCGGTATGCATCTCCCTGGGAAATCCTACACATGAAAAGATAGCCAACAGGGCATCCGCCACCTTATCTGCCCTAGTTGACGGCAGAGCTACTGCCCCTGGGTACCGGGTACCGTAGCCTACCACAGTAAGGATGTATTGCTTTCCAGAGCTGCTGGGGACAGCCAGCGGGCCCACAATGTCCACCGCGATCCTCTGGAAAAGCTCCTCTATCACTGGCAAAGGGATCAGGGGAGCCTTAATAGCAGGCCCCGCCTTCCCCACTCTTTGACAGATGTCACAGTAGCAGCAATAGTTTGACACATCTGTCCTAGGGTTGAGGGAACTTTTTCCCACGCTCGAGGTCATATGAGGACATCCAGCAGAGGGCGCATCACCGCGACTGAAGGTAACTATAGGTCATTGAGCTACATTACCTTCATTCCCTGGGGTTTTACAGGCACGAGCACAGCTGCATTAGCACAGCTCCTGCCTGTAAAATATTTTAACCCCTTCAGATGGATTTACATCGTGGGTCGTTACAGATCTACGGAAGGTATGTATATTGTTGGTTTATTATTTTTAATTTGTTACAGTTCGAGGGTCTTCAGGTGGATTGAGAGAGCAATAAAATATTACAACAACCTGTGTGTTTATTTCATTAAAATATTTTGCAATAGTGTGTGTGTGTTTTTTTTAACCATTTCATACAATTGGATTAATAATGGACAGGTGTCATAATTGACGCCTCTCCATTATTAATCTGGCTTAATGTCACCTTACAATAGCAAGGTGACATTAACCATTTATTACCCCATATCCCACCGCTACACGGGAGTGGGAAGAGAGTGGCCAAATGCCTGAATAGGCACATCTTCCAGATGTGCCTTTTCTGGGGTGGCTGAGGGCAGATGTTTGTAGCCGGGGGGGGACAATAACCATGGACCCTCTCTAGGCTATTAATATCTGAATTGCGCGGGAGCCCACGCCAATTTTTTCCGCGATTTAACCCTTAAATTTAATAGCTACAGTGCCGAAATTTTGCACATACACACTACTAACATTAGTAGTGTGGAATATGCAAAAAAAAGGGGGATATGACATGGTTTACTGTATGTAAACCATGTCTCATATCCTGTCGGGTTTGTGAAGGAGAAATGAAAAGCCGTCAATTGAATTACCGGCTTTTCATATATATCGCGCTGATGTAAATATAAATATATATATATATATATATATATATATATATGTGTCTCAATGACACCGACCGCCGACCCGATCCCACAGTGAGATCGGGTCGGGTTTCATGAAACCCGACTTTGCCAAAAGTCGGCGACTTTTGAAATTGGCCGATCTGTTTCGCTCAACCCTAATCTGTCCCCATCTTAGGCCAATAGAAGTGTTGAGAAAGTCGGGCCTTAGTTTTGCTGATCCCCAAGTGTCCAGCGAGCGCGATCTCATGGGCAATCCGCAACAACTCACTCCGGAATGGCTGCAGGACGACCAGCTGTCTCTCCCTCAACCACTCCTTTTGTGATTTTCCGGGTACTGTCTCCTGGTACAACCTCCCTCGTTCCCAGAACACCTTCTCCTTATCAGTCACAGAGGTGGGCGTCTTGGCGAGGTACCTCAAATTCTCCAGGCTCGCATCTGTGTGCAGAGTGGCCTGAAACTCCTGGCTAAGGGAAGCCATGGTCCGTCTCTGGTTCAGTCACAATGATAACTGAGGAGGGTCCGGAAGGCAGACAGTTATCTGCTTTCTGGGCACTTTGACTGCGGGTGACAGCAGCTACGTAGGCTGTCTCCCCGGGGATTTCCACAGACCCATCAGCCGACGCAGCTATGGGTACTACCTCCCCATCCACCCCCATTACCTCAGGAGCAGTGCTACTTATGGGCCAGTTACCTTCCTTGGTGGCACTGGTAAATTGCATGGCCTCTCCTTCCTCACAGTTCCCATGCATCTCCCCATTTCCTGTAGCACCGACACTTGCTCCTGCTAGGGGTTCCTCAACCGTCTCACTCCGCAGAGCGACAGGGCTGAGCATTCCTGTATCCATGGACACATGAAATTTTGCATAAAATTGGTTATCAGGTTCAGTTGGCACATTTACATCATTTTCAGCATCATTCCTTGGGGAAAAAAGGGTATCAGATGCATCATTACTTGTTAAAGCATGGTTAGGTAACACATGCGATTTTCCATCATCATCATCAGGGTTAACTTTACCCTTATTAGCAGATTGGGGAGGGGTGTCAGGATCGTAGAATGCAACCATCCTCCCCAAATCAGTCCCCAACAAAACATCAGTGGGCAAATTATCAGACAGCCCCACTTTCTTCACCCCACTCCTGGCACCCCAATCAATATAAAACTGGGCCATTGGCAAGGGACAGCTGATGCCCCCAATCCCGGTGACAGTTAGGGTTTTCCCCGGAATGATCTCTACAGGGGCTGCCAGTTCAGGTCAGATGAGGGTCCGTTCAGCCCGGTGTCCTTGAGGCCTGTAGCGACATGGCCCCCTACGGTGATGTGCTGTGCTACACGTTGTTACACACCCTGCTGCGTTAGGCCCTGGGGCCTTGACTGGGGGTTCTTCTGCTTGTCTGGACAGTAGGGACTGATATGGCCAGTCCGTTTGCAAACTAAACACTGGCGAGGTTCAGTGGTAGGTCTGGTGCTGTTGGCTATGGGGACAGGACCTCTGTTGTGTTGGCTGGCAGGGGCACTCTCATTGGTTGCAGGCTTACCCCCTCTCCAGCTGGTGGTGACTGGCTTCCGCACTTCCGATCTACGATTGGCAATCTGCTTTCGTCACGTCTTTGAGTTCTCTGTCCATCACGAACTGTCACACTTCAGCTGGGCAAAGATGTAAGAACTGGTCTTTGATCATCAGGTCTCGCAGCTGTGCAAAGGTGGTCACTGACAGTCCTTGGGTCCACTGGTCAAAGAGGGTCCCGAGTCCATGCGCCACATCGCTGTAACTGTCGTTTGGGCCATGTTGGAGGTTCTGGAACTTTATATGGTAAACCTCAGGTGTAAGCTGGTACTTTGTTATCAGGGCCTGCTTGATGGCCTCGTAGTCACCGTCTTGTTCTTGGGGAAGGGAGGCAAAAGCCTCCAGAGCTTTGCCTTTCAGCCCTGGGGTCAGGTATCGTGCCCATCGGGCCCCAGGCAGCCGGTACTGTCTGCATACCTTCTCAAAGGCCCGCAGAAAAGTGTCCAAGTCCCCGTCCTTTTCCATCACAGGAAAGTGCTCTGGCCAGGGCTTCAGTATCTGAGTGCTGTTGGGCTCACGGCTCTGGGTGGTGGAGGGTATCTCCCCCTGCTGGACCATCTCCAGTTCATGGACTCGCTGAGCTTGGCTCTTGGCTCTCTCGGCCTCCCGCTCGCCTCGCTGAGCCTCTCGCTTGGCTCTCTTCGCCTCTTGGAATTGCAGGACCAGCTGCAGACGTCTCTCTGTGTCGTCCGCAGAGCATTGTTGCAGAGCCAGTTGCAGGTGGAGGTCCGTGCTCCCCTGGTTGCAAGTAGGGCCGGCATTCAGTGGTTGAACTTCTGCGGCACCACCATTTTCACGTTTGCCAGCATCTGCAGCCACTGGGCTCTGAGAGCGGTATGGAGTGGCTTCCCATTGCACGAGAGCCGCGACCAGTTGGTCTTTGGTTTTGCTTGCAAAGTCAATCTGCTGTGACATGCACAAGGCCATAAGAGTGTCCTTGGACTGCTTCTTATAAAAGGTTTCTCCCAGCACAACCATGGTTGCCAAATAAAAGATAGGATAGAAAAACGAAGAGAAAGGGAGGGGATAATTACCAGTACACAATTGTCTCAGGACTAATAAACACCGAGTTCGTTCTCCAAACTTATTTGCGCAGAGTCCTCGCAATAACTTTGTAAGTCTTTAGTGAGAGGAATGATTGCTCAAACTATGCTCTATGATCCCACAGCGCTGCCACCAATATGTCACGATGTCATAAGTACGTCACGATCGGGGTGACCTTTGGTCAGCCCACGACTATCACATGTGCAGGGGGCTTATCTTAGTTATCCCTCCACTGCTCCAATGTGATGAAAACACAAGCAAGGCTATTGACCTCTCAATTTACCACAGGGGCTTATTTTAGTTATCCTACTGCTCTGCAATATAACACCACCTGCAGGGATTTATGTATATCCCGCTTTACAGTTCGGTTTGAAAACTTGCAGTTCTCTGGTGCCCCCTTACCCTCAGATCAGATTAGGTACTGCACTTAGGGTAATTAGTCACCAGAAAGGCTGCCTGCTATGTACTGGCTATTGGGCACGCTGCAGCGAGGGCGATATAACTGCTCCCACTCCAGCAGGAACAATAATTATCAACCCCGCCATCGTTACGACTCCCAAAAGCGTGGGACCAGGTATGACGCCACCAGCTTCGATTAACGGGTCCTAAGCTAAAACAACAGTAGCGTAATTCCCTTCAGAAGACTTAGGGTACGTTTTTGAGCAGCAGAACAAAGCTAGTATTTTTATTATTTTACTCCATAAAGATCATTCAGTGTTTATAAAAAGGTATATAAAGATGTTACAATATGAGACAAAGTATGTATATACAAAGCAATTATAAAATAACATGGATTAAAGAAGAAAGATAAAACTCACATGTTGTAATAATTATAGGGGATAACTCAGGAGACTCTTTGCGTGGAACAAGACAACTACAGGACACAGTTTTATAAGTGGTAAAGTCTATATTATCACACGGTGATTCAAACAGGTGCAGAGAGAAACTCAAGTCCACAACACTTGGTGTAAATATTAAAGCTTAGCAGTCTATAGGAAACTTCAGAGGAAAATGCAATCAAGCAGAAAGTCTATGAAGCACAGTTATTCTTGAGAATACTTGACACAAATAAATCCTTTTAACACACCTTATGAAAGAAAACATCACAATAATTGATATATCAAATATAAGAATCCTATGATGTCAATGGACATGAACTGGGAAAATGTCGCACACTAAGATGAGCAACAAAGAAAACCACAACAAAAAAACTTCCAATAGAAAAAGCCATAATTTGCAAAAAATCATTTTATTAAAGTGACCAGATATAGATGACATGGGAGAAAAAGGAGGGGGAGGGAAAGAGAAAATTACACCCTCTCAAACATGTCAGAGTCAAACGCTCACAAAAATATCTATAAATACAAAAGGGTATATGGGTTAAAACTATTTTGAGTTAAACAAACCATTATTGCTAGTGTTGAGCATTCCGATACCGCAAGTATTGGGTATCGGAATTCCAATACCGAGTTCCGATATTTTTGTGGTATCGGAAATCGGAATCGGAAG
Source organism: Ranitomeya variabilis (assembly GCF_051348905.1). Lineage (NCBI taxonomy): Eukaryota > Metazoa > Chordata > Amphibia > Anura > Dendrobatidae > Ranitomeya > Ranitomeya variabilis. The sequence goes on from NC_135232.1 coordinate 1,143,327,062, forward strand.
TTCCCAGTGTATGGTTCCCAGGGTCTGGAGGAGAGGAGACTCTCCTTCAGGCCCTGGGATCCATATTCATGTAAAAAATAAAGAATTAAAATAAAAAATATGGATATACTCACCCGTCCGGAGGCCCCTGGACCTTACCGATTGTAACCGGCAGCCTCCGTTCCTAAGAATGAGCAGTTTAGGACCTTCGATTAAGTCGCGGCTTGTGATTGGTCGCGTGCCGCTCATGTGACCGCTCACGCAACCAATCACAAGCCGCGACGTCATCGCAGGTCCTAAACTCCTCATTGGCACAACACATCCCTGGAAGGTATTAGGAGATACAGGCTTTAGTAAAGATACATGAAAAACTGGATGTACCTTCATAGTCCTAGGCAGCTTCAACCGGCAGGCCACAGAGCTCACAATACCATTGATCTTGAAAGGGCCAATGAATTTCTGTACAAGTTTTTATGAAGGAACCTTTAACTTCAGATTCTTAGTTGCTAACCACACGGAATCTCCTACCTTGAACATGGGTGCAGGTTTACGGAATCTATAAGCCAATCTCTTATAAAGTTCTTGAGCTGTGGTCAGGGATTCCTTCAGAACCTCCAGATTTTATCTCATCGCAGTCAGCCTTTCCTCCACTGCCGGAACTGGAGAATTAATTGGAGACCTTATTAAGATACACGGATGATAACCCAGATTGGCAAAGAAAGGTGTAAATTTAGTGGAGGCGCTCTGAGAATTATTATATGAAAATTCGGCTAAAGGCAGCAACTCCAACCAATCATCCTGGAGATGGCTGACATAGCATCTTAGATATTGTTCCAGCGTCTGGTTGGTAGGCTCAGTCTGACCATTTGTCTGGGGATGGTAAGCGGAAGAGAGACAGACATTAATATTGAGTGCAGAGCAAAACCCCTTCCAGAATCTTGAAATGAACTGTACTCCACAGTCAGAGATGATCTCATCCAGAACCCCATGCAACCGAAAGACATTCTGTATAACTAAGTTCACTGTATCTTTAGCTGAGGGGAGGCCGGTGCATGGAACAAAATGAGCAGCTTTAGTCAGGTGATCAACTACCACCATGATTGTATTCATGCCCCCCGATGTAGGCAGCTCCACAATAAAGTCCATTGATATAGACCCCAAGGGCGGGACGGAACAGATAATGGTTGTAGAAGACCCGTAGGTGCCACATGAGGAGTCTTGTAACGGGCACATACCTCGCAAGAGAGAACATAGTCCTTGGTATCCTTCAGGCAAGTTGGCCACCAGAAGAATCGGCTCAGGAACTCTTGTGTCTTCTGTACCCCCCTGTGACCAGCCAACTTGGAGTCATGTACCAACTTGAGGATCTGCAGACGGACGACCTCAGGGACGTAGATATGTCGATCTCTGAACCACATGCCACCCATAAAGACAAGATTAATATCCACAGGTGGTTTGACCAGAAATACATCACCGTCATAGGCCTCCTTGCACTCCTTCCACAATTCATGATCGTGGATAACTCCGATGAAATTGGCATCAGATAGAATGGTCTTGGACGGAGCTCCAGGTACGGAATCTGCAGCATGGATTCGGGATAAAGCATCAGCCTTCCCATTACGAGGACCTGGACAGTACGAGATAACAAAGTTAAATTGATTTAAAAATAAGTTCTAACGAGCCTGACGAGGAGAAAGACTTCTAGCGGATCTAAGGAACTCTAAATTGCGATGGTCAGTTAGCACTATGATCTGTTGTGCAGTTCCTTGCAGATGATGCATCCATTCTTTGAAAGCCACAATAATAGCCAGTAATTCCTTTTCTCCCACGTCGTAATTCTTCTCTGCTGAGGTTAGTCTATGGGAAAAGAAAGCACAAGGATATAGCAGACCCTTCTCTCCAGTTCTTTGGGAGAGAATAGCCCCCAAAGCATTATCAGAAGCATCCACTACCACAATGAATGAAAGTGTTGGATCTGGGTGTATCAACAGCGGTGCTGATGTGAAACAGATCTTAAGCCGATCAAAAGCTTTTTGAGCCTGTGGTGACCACTTAAAGGGCTTTTCCTTCTTTGTCACGGAAGTAATGGGACGGACAATATCAGAAAAATTTTGAATGAAGCGTCTGTAGAAAATTGCAAAACCAATAAAATGTTGGACCTCATTATCGTTCTTGGGTACTGGCCAGTCAAGGATAGCCTGAATCTCACCAGATTTCATGCTCAGCCCCTGGGGAGAGATGATATAACCTAAGAACTGTATCTCAGAAGGATGGAACTCACATTTCTCAGGCTTGATATACAGATGGTTCTCTTTCAGATGTCTTAAAACAGCTTTGACATGTTCTTCATGTTCCTGTAGAGAGTCAGAAAAGATTAGAATATCATCCAAATAGATCACCACAAACTGGTCCAACAAATCTCTGAAAATGTCATTAGCAAGGTGTTGAAACGTTGCAGGGGCATTACAAAGCCCGAAGAGCATCACGAGATATTCAAAGTGTCCATACCGGCATCGGAATGCTGTCTTCCACACATCCCCTGGACGAATACGCACCAAATTATAAGCCCCATGAAGATCCAGTTTAGAGAACACCTTAGCATGGCGGACTCTTTCCAGTAATTCGGGAATCAGAGACAAAGGGTAACGGTTTCGTATGGTTACCTTATTGAGTTCCCGATAGTCAACACAGGGTCTCAGGGTCCCATCCTTCTTTTTTACAAAAAATATAGGTGTCCCTGCTGGTGAGGAAGAAGGATGTATGAAGCCTTTGGACAGATTTTCATCAATATACTCCTTTAAGGCTTGAAGCTCAGGTGCCGCCAAAGAGTATACGTTACCAAAAGGAATAGCTACCCCAGGAAGCAGCTCAATGGGACAGTCATATGCCTGTGTGGAGGAAGCTGATCTGCATTCTTCTTGTCACAGATGTCAGAGAACTCTTTATATGCTGGAGGTAAAGAAAATACCTGTACATGTGGTTACGTAGCCGTGGACTCAGGGACAGCTTCTGTTAACGCTGAGTTGCTCCTTGTTGGAAAGATAATCTCCTTGGTCTCCCAGTTGATAATTGGTTTCTGAGAACGCAATCAAGGAATGCCTAAAATCACAGGAAAATGAGGAGAAGAAATTAGCAAGAAAGAAAGTTGCTCCTGATGATTAGGCTCCAACAAAATTTCAAGGGGTACGGTCTCCTGATCCACAGGCCCAGAGATTAAAGGTGACCCATCCACTGTTTCCATGGTAATTGGAGAGGCTCTTTGCTGAATTTCAATACCCTGTTCCTTGGCAAATGCGATATCCATGAAATTGCCACCTGCACCAGAGTCAATCATAGCTGCACTGGAAATCCACTGTCCTGAACACAGGATCTTAATAGGGAGAGAACAGTGAGAGTTCTTTTCCTTAAGCTCCTTGGGGGGTGAAGTAATAGAAAGTGAATGGAATACAGCGTTTAAAGGCAGGCTACATTCAGAGATGTCAGATTCATCATCACAGTTGTCGTACTCTCCTACTGTTGCTAGCACCTTGTTAGGCCGTCTAGGACACTTAGGACAATTGATCAAGAAGTGGTCAGACTGGCCGCAGCAGAAACATAGACTTTCACGAAGGCGATGCTCCCGGCACTCATTGATCTCACGCCTCTGAACGGAATCAATTTGCATGGGCACCTCCTCCACCTCCCGAGAGGTTTTACCTGCAGGCTCTTTGGAAGGAAGGGAAAAGTTAGAAAAACAGGTTATATGCAGCAAATTTCTCCTGCCTACGCTCAGTAAGGCGAATGTCTATGCACACACAATGCTGTATAAATGTCTCTAGCTCTTGTGGTGACTCAGAGCGAGCTAGTTCATCTTTTATAATACTAGACAGACCCCTTTTAAAAATAGGCAATTGTGCATAACTGTCCCAATTGGTGTCTACCGCTAATCTCCTGAATTCAGTAGCATACTCAATAACAGAACGTTTAGCCTGGCGTAAAGACAACAAAGCAGATTCAGCGGTTGCACGGCGATTAGGGTCATCAAACATTAATGCCATGGCGGCCAAGAAATCATCCAAGTTATTTAACCGTGGGTCACAAGACTCAATCATTGGATTCGCCCAGGCGAGCGCTCGTGAGGTCAGTAGCATTATTACACACAATACTTTGGATCTATCAGTAGGAAAACGGTCAGCATGCACATCAAAATATAGCATACATTGATTCACAAAGCCATGAAATTTGTTGCGATCACCATTAAATCTGAATGGGGGCAACTTAGGTGGGCTAGCTGGTGGTGGTTGCCCAGAGGGTAAAGTCACTTGTGCAGCTATTTGTGTGCTTATGTCCTGAAAAGCCCATCCATACTGGGACTCTATGCCAGCAATTTTGTTTTCCTGGGCTGCCATGCGGTTGCTTAAGTCCTGCAAAGTTTGTCCAAATACTTGTTGATTGTGTTCAAAGCTTCCAAACATCTTTTGCAGACCTTCCACATCTTTCTGAAGTGATCTAATTATGGAAAACACCTGCTCTAGTCTGCTTTCTGCAGTCATTGTTCCAGCAGTCTCCTTTTTTTATGGCTAGAGTATCCTGTAATAATTAGGGCATAAATCAGGAGACTCTTTGCGTGGAACAAGACAACTACAGGACACAGTTTTATAATTGGTAAAGTCTATATTATCACACGATGATTCAAACAGGTGCAGAGAGAAACTCAAGTCCACAACACTTGGTGCAAATAATAAATGCAGCTTAGCAGTCTATGGGAAACTTCAGAGGAAAATGCAATCAAGCAGAAAGTCTATGAAGCCCAGTTATTCTTGAGGATACTTGACACGAATAAATCCTTGTCTTAGTCCAAACACAGATAGATAAGCTTATAAGGCAGTTCAAATAATATCTTAGCTCAACCAGGGAGGCCTGGTTAATAGTCTAAGGTTTTTGCAGAGCAGAAACAGCTTACATGTCCAGCAAATGCAGATGGAAGTAAGCACGAGCAGCAGATGAAGGAGGATTACTGGAAAACTGGTGTATGCAGCAGGAACTCAGAGCAGAGTAGCAGGATCACCACACAGGTTCACAGGAGCAGGTATATAGCCAGGGAGTAATCAGAGGTCAGGAGCTGGATGCAAGGCAGAATACTCTAGCACAGACTGAAGGCTGGGGTGGAGTTTTATAGCAGGAAGACACAGTGCACATGAGACCAAAGACGCCATATTGGAAAAGGACAGTAATGCACAAAAGGTAAAAAATGTTCAGAGTCCTGACACATGTGCTCAGATCATCTCAGGCATCCATTCTGGTAGGGAGAGCCCCAAATGTCCCAATTCATGAGATAAGACCTGCTGTAACAGCTCCTCAGGCAAGACTGAATGCTGGGTGAAGTGCAGAAATTTTTAACTGCAGCCTTGCGACCTCACTAAAGTGGTTGAGTTAACATTGCCTTCCCTTTTCCTCAGCTGTAGTTTTTCCCAACAATTCTTATAACTCTCATATCTTTACAGACACCAAGAAACAAGTCCTTTAATTGAAAGAATGACACAGACTCCATTAATAATCTTAATATAAACAATACTTACGACATCGCCCATTCCCCCGATGCCCTTGTCATCTCCAAAAGAGTTAAAAAAAACAAACCACAATATTCCTAACCTTTCTGTAGATATGCTGCTAATCTATTTGTACTAAGATGGGTCCAGCTCTGCTATATCTAGATGGCAGGCTGCATGGCTCCATGATGCGGCCATGCAGTCTGTCATCCAGCACCATGTGCTCAGTGTTTTCCTGTGAACTCTTAATCCCTCTCTGACAGCACCTCGAGCGTGAGAAAGTTCTCCTGCTTGTGGTGCCATCAGACAGGTCCTGCGAGTTGAACCCACTTCACCTATCTCACGTCATCGCGAGCGCCATGGGACAATACAAAGGTGACATCAAAGCCCCCAACTATCACCCCACTTGCCTGTCGCGATAAGCCTGTGACACCTGGTTCAAGTGCATACAAAATTGTCCATTTCCCATGTCCCATGTTTTTAATTTGTATGTATTTCACATGTCTTCACTTTGTCTTTAACAAGTAACTATGATAATTAATCAGGAAAACAGTGTTCTCAGCAGAACTTAGCATAAAAAGAGCTGCTCACCAAAATGTCGGAGATCATGATTAAGGGTGTGTAGCCAACTGAAATGCGTCAATGTTGCCTATCATGTAACTTACAAACACTGATGCTGTTTTCCCCTCTGCTGAGCACTTTTGTTGAATAAAGAAAGAAGTTTGTTCACAAGTTCATTGAACTGGATTTTCTTCTGTAAGGTGAAACTGTGTCTGCTATGGGAGCACAACAGGCACATACAGTGGGGCAAAAAAGTATTTAGTCAGTCAGCAATAGTGCAAGTTCCACCACTTAAAAAGATGAGAGGCGTCTGTAATTTACATCATAGGTAGACCTCAACTATGGGAGACAAACTGAGAAAAAAAAATCCAGAAAATCACTTTGTCTGTTTTTTTATCATTTTATTTGCATATTATGGTGGAAAATAAGTATTTGGTCAGAAACAAAATTTAATCTCAATACTTTGTAATATAACCTTTGTTGGCAATGACAGAGGTCAAACGTTTTCTGTAAGTCTTCACAAGGTTGCCACACACTGTTGTTAGTATGTTGGCCCATTCCTCCATGCAAATCTCCTCTAGAGCAGTGATGTTTTTGGCTTTTCGCTTGGCAACACGGACTTTCAACTCCCTCCAAAGGTTTTCTATAGGGTTGAGATCTGGAGACTGGCTAGGCCACTCCAGGACCTTGAAATGCTTCTTATGAAGCCACTCCTTCGTTGCCCTAGCGGTGTGCATTGGATCATTGTCATGTTGAAAGACCCAGCCATGTTTCATCTTCAATGCCCTTGCTGATGGAAGGAGGTTTGCACTCAAAATCTCACGATACATGGCCCCATTCATTCTTTCATGTACCCGGATCAGTCGTCCTGGCCCCTTTGCAGAGACACAGCCCCAAAGCATGATGTTTCCACCACCATGCTTTACAGTAGGTATGGTGTTTGATGGATGCAACTCAGTATTCTTTTTCCTCCAAACACGACAAGTTGTGTTTCTACCAAACAGTTCCAGTTTGGTTTCATCAGACCATAGGACATTCTCCCAAAACTCCTCTGGATCATCCAAATGCTCTCTAGCAAACTTTAGATGGGCCCGGACATGTACTGGCTTAAGCAGAGGGACACGTCTGGCACTGCAGGATCTGAGTCCATGGTGGCGTAGTGTGTTACTTATGGTAGGCCTTGTTACATTGGTCCCAGCTCTCTGCAGTTCATTCACTAGGTCCCCCCGCATGGTTCTGGGATTTTTGCTCACCGTTCTTGTGATCATTCTGACCCCACAGGGTGGGATTTTGCGTGGAGCCCCAAATCGAGGGAGATTATCAGTGGTCTTGAATGTCTTCCATTTTCTAATTATTGCTCCCACTGTTGATTTCTTCACTCCAGCTGGTTGGCTATTGCAGATTCAGTCTTCCCAGCCTGGTGCAGGGCTACAATTTTGTTTCTGGTGTCCTTTGACAGCTCTTTGGTCTTCAACATAGTGGAGTTTGGAGTCAGACTGTTTGAGGGTGTGCACAGGTGTCTTTTTACACTGATAACAAGTTTAAACAGGTGCCATTACTACAGGTAATGAGTGGAGGAAAGAGGAGACTCTTAAAGAAGAAGTTACAGGTCTGTGAGAGCCAGAAATCTTGATTGTTTGTTTCTGACCAAATACTTATTTTCCACCATAATATGCAAATAAAATGATAAAGAAGCAGACAATGTGATTTTCTGGATTTTTTTTTCTCAGTTTGTCTCCCATAGTTGAGGTCTACCTATGATGTAAATTACAGACGCCTCTCATCTTTTTAAGTGGTGGAACTTGCTCTATTGCTGACTGACTAAATACTTTTTTGCCCCACTGTACACTCACCGGCCACTTTATTAGGTACACCTTTCCAACTTCTTGTTAACACTTAATTTCTAATCAGCCAATCACATGGCGGCAACTCAGTGCATTTAGGCATGTAGACATGGTCAAGACAATCTCCTGCAGTTCAAACCGAGCATCAGTATGGGGAAGAAAGGTGATTTGAGTGCCTTTGAACGTGGCATGGTTGTTGGTGCCAGAAGGGCTGGTCTGAGTATTTCAGAAACTGCTGATCTACTGGGATTTTCACGCACAACCATCTCTAGGGTTTACAGAGAATGGTCCGAAAAAGAAAAAAAATCCAGTGAGTGGCAGTTCTGTGGGCGGAAATGCCTTGTTGATGCCAGAGGTCAGAGGAGAATGGGCAGACTGGTTCGAGCTGATAGAAAGGCAACAGTGACTCAAATCGCCACCCGTTACAACCAAGGTAGGCCTGAGCATCTCTGAACGCACAGTGCGTCGAACTTTGAGGCAGATGGGCTACAGCAGCAGAAGACCACACCGGGTACCACTCCTTTCAGCTAAGAACAGGAAACTGAGGCTACAATTTGTACAAGCTCATCGAAATTGGACAGTAGAAGATTGGAAAAACGTTGCTTGGTCTGATGAGTCTCGATTTCTGCTGCGACATTCGGATGGTAGGGTCAGAATTTGGCGTAAACAACATGAAAGCATGGATCCATCCTGCCTTGTATGGAGCATCTTTGGGATGTGCAGCCGACAAATCTGCAGCAACTGTGTGATGCCATCATGTCAATATGGACCAAAATCTCTGAGGAATGCTTCCAGCACCTTGTTGAATCTATGCCACGAAGAATTGAGGCAGTTCTGAAGGCAAAAGGGGGTCCAACCCGTTACTAGCATGGTGTACCTAATAAAGTGGCCGGTGAGTGTATATATCATGTTGATCTAGCTTAAGTCACACATGTAGGGGGGCGCAGAGCACAACTCTTAAAGCCAGACCTGTGCAAAAAGGTTGTTGGATGGATAGCAGATATGATTCCAGTCACTTTTCCAGCACCATTCTGTCTACCACAAGATCCAGTCTTAGTAGCCGTACTTCTGGACCGCATAATCCTCACCCTGATCCTTTTTCCTCTCACTATGCCAAGTGCCCAGAGACAAGTGATCCCATACTTGGACACTCTGAAGAGCTGCTCATTAGTGTTGAGCATTCCGATACCGCAAGTAACGGGTATCGGCCGATACTTGCTGTATCGGAATTCCGATACCGGGATTCCGATACTTGCCGCGTATCGGATACCGGAATCGGAAGTTCCCAGATTCAAACTGCACAAATTCAGCCAATGAGAATGATTCCAAGTGTGGGCACATCCTGTTCAGCATGGAGGGCATGAAACTACTGGCAAGGCTGTGATTGGCTGCTGAAATGATGTCATGATGCAGTTTAAAGGGAACCTGTCACCTGAATTTGGCGGGACCAGTTTTGGGTCATATAGGCGGGGTTTTCGGGTGTTTGATTCACCCTTTCCTTACCCGCTGGCTGCATGCTGGCCACAATATTGGATTGAAGTTCATTCTCTGTCCTCCGGAGTTCACGCCGGCGCAATGCAATATTGCCTTGCGCTGGCGTGTACTCCGAAGGACAGAGAATGAACTTCAATCCAATATTGCGGCCAGCATGCAGCCAGCGGGTAAGGAAAGGGTGAATCAACCACCCGAAAACCCCGCCCATATGACCCAAAACTGGTCCCGCCAAATTCAGGTGACAGGTTCCCTTTAAAAGTCGCTGGCGCCATTTTGCACTCACTCTGCTGTGAATTCAGTTAGTGACAGGATGCTGTTTGCTGACTGAGGGCCAGTTTAGAGATAGCGATTTGCTTCTTTGTGCTTTTCCAAGGCTAATTTAGCAACCGCTGTGTTCACCTACTAATCACCTTGCTTTTGCCTTGTAGCGCTGTTTTCACAGCGATCTGCAAGGTCTGTGTGTGTGTGTGTGTGAGTGCAGCCCACTCTCTAGTCTGAGTGCAGCCACATAGGCCATCCATAGCTGGTTGTATTCAGTTCAGGGAGGGTGGTTCATTGCCTCATACTGTTCTTTTTTTTTTTTTTTCAAGTAGTGTAGTCTGCTGCTAATTTTTTCAAAAAAATTCTATTAGTGTCTTTCCACCCGTCTCCAGCTAATTTGTGGAAAAACACTACATAGGATAAAGTAGAGGAGGGTTTTTGGGCCTTGCAGCGCCGTTTACGGCTGTCTGCACGGTCTCCGTGTGACGGCAGCTCGCCCTGTAGTCTGTGAGCAGCCATAGCCTGGTTGTTTCCAGCTCAGGGTTCTTCACTGCGTCATACCGCAAAATCAATTTTCATTTTGTTTTAAGTAGTGCAGGCTGCTGCACATTTTTTCAAAAAATTCCTATTAGTGTCTTTCCACCCGTCTCCAGCTAATTTGTGGAAAAACACTACATAGGATAACGTAGAGGAGGGTTTTTGGGCCTTGCAGCGCCGTTTACGGCTGTCTGCACGGTCTCCGTGTGACTGCAGCTCGCCCTGTAGTCTGTGAGCAGCCATAGCCTGGTTGTCTCCAGCTCAGGGTTCTTCACTGCGTCATACCGCAAAATCAATTTTCATTTTGTTTTAAGTAGTGCAGGCTGCTGCACATTTTTTCAAAAAATTCCTATTAGTGTCTTTCCACCCGTCTCCAGCTAACTTGTAGAAAAACACTACATAGGATAACGTAGAGGAGGGTTTTTGGGCCTTGCAGCGCCGTTTACGGCTGTCTGCACGGTCTCCGTGTGACTGCAGCTCTATCTGTTGTCAGTTCAGCCCCAAAAAAATAAATAAATAATAAAGTTCACCAAACACACCAGTGACACCACTTTACATTTGTGTAGGCCACATTAGCTCATATTAAAGTCTAGTCCACACTTTAGAAAATTAGTGTTTCTTATACCTGTTAGGAGTTGTTCAGGAATAAGCACACAAAGCCGTTAGTACTTTTCTGCTTATCTTTATCAGTCAACCAAGATGAAGAAGGCAGTGAGTAAGGCACTTGGGCGTGGGCGTGGGCGCGGAGCAGGGAGAGGACGTGGGGATTCTGTGCCTGCTGCGGGCACCGGTGACTCATCAGCACCCACTTTCACCAGGGAACAGTTCTTCATGCGCAGCTTTGTCGCAGAGCGCCGTACACCGCTGCTGCATGAAGAACAAATTGAAGCCGTTGTCGGATGGATGGCAGCTAATGCATCAACTTCAATTAGTGCCACATCCTCTCAGACACAGAGCACTGGAGAGCAGCCATCTGTCTCTTCACCACCTGCCAAATTGCCCAGGCAGACAGAGATCCCAGGACAGGAGCCGTCTCTACTACTGTTCTCTGAATCTCTTGGCTTGGAAACAGGGGGCCAGCCAAGCAGCATTGGAGAAATGGAAGAAGAGGCAGGGTGCAGTGATGCCCAACAGCTTTTTCTCTCTTCCTCTGAAGAGGCGGGTGGGCCAGTGGCTCCGGTCACCACATCGCAGGCCGCATCAGCTGATGATGACACTCAGGTGCCACTTACTGGTGCGTGCTCTGCTGCTGAGACTACCCAGGAGGAGCAGTTGGGGGCAGAGGGTAGTGTAGATGATGAGGTCCTTGACCCATCTTGGCGTGAGGGACAGGAAGGTGGTGGGAGCAGCTCTGAGGAAGAGATTCCCCGTACGGCCCAAAGAGGGAGAGGGAGGGGGAAGACTGCGGATCCTGCAGCCTCCGCTTTGGCACCCGTTAGGAGCATGTCTCTTCCAAAAGCCAAAAAGGGCGCTCCCAAGACTTGCAGTGCTTGGTCCTTTTTTGACACAGTTGCAGATGACATTTGCTATGTCAAATGCAAGGTGTGTCATCAAAAAGTCAAAAGAGGGAAAAATGTCAGCAACCTCAATACCTCCAACATGTGGAAACATGTGCGCACCAGGCACGCGGCGGAGTTAGAAAAACAGACTGAAGAGCTAGGCCAACAAACAGCGGCAGCTACCACCTCTTCAGCTCGTGTTGCCTCTTCCTCCAGCTCACACGCAGCTGGTTCGGCTTCCTCCCAGGAACGCCGTGGAAGAACCTCTGGCCTTGTTGTCCAGAGACCCGCTGTAATTCCACCCGCAGCACCACTTTCCCAGTCATCCACACACTCCCAGCCCAGTCTACAGCCATCGGTAGTACAGGCATGGGAGAAAAGGCGGCCTTTCTCGTCAAACCACCCACGAGCACAGGCTCTGACTGCAGGCATTGCCAAACTTCTGTCACTGGAAATGCTGTCATTCAGGCTGGTGGAGACTGACAGCTTCCGTGACTTGATGTCATTGGCAGTTCCACAGTACAATGTGCCCAGCCGCTTTTACTTCAGCAGGCAAGCCGTCCCTGCCCTGCACAAGCATGTGGAGGGACACATAAAACACGCGCTACTGAACGCCGTCAGTAGCAAGGTCCACCTCACCACCGATGCGTGGACCAGTCAACATGGACAGGGGCGATACCTTTCCCTCACTGCCCATTGGGTTAATGTCGTTGAGCCGGGTACAGATCGTGCGAGTGGCGCAGGACGTGTCCTGCCCACTCCAAGGATTGCAGGAATCCATTCTGTACGCATTGACTCCTCCTCTTACACCAGTTCCTCAGAATCATCGCTGCAGGAGCCGTCACAGTCCACCTCCACATGGACCCGTGATGAACGTTTACCTGTTACGACCGACATGAGCACAGCCGTGGCCAAACGTCAACAGGCCGTCTTGAAATTAATTTATTTGGGGAATCGAAGCCACACAGCGCAGGAGTAGTGTTGAGCATTCCGATACTGCAAGTATCGGGTATCGGCCGATGCTTGCTGTATCGGAATTCCGATACCGAGATCCGATATTTTTGTGATATCGGGTATCGGTATCGAAACAACATTAATGTAAAAATGTGTAAAAGAGAGAATTAAAATAAAAAATATTGCTATACTCACCTCTCCGACGCAGCCTGCACCTTACCGAGGGAAGCGGCAGCGTTCTTTGTTTAAAATTCACGCTTTTCTTTCCTTTATGTGAGTCCCGGCTTGTGATTGGTTGCGTGCCGCCCATGTGACCGGGACGCAACCAATCACAGCAAGCCGTGACGTAATTTCAGGTCCTTCAGGATTTTAAAATTACGTTCCGGCGTTGTGATTGGTTGCGTCGCAGTCACATGGGCGACGCAACCAATCACAGCAAGCCGTGACGTAATTTCAGGTCCTTAAGGATTTTAAAATTACGTCCCGGCTTTGTGATTGGTTGCGTCGCAGTCACATGGGAGACGCAACCAATCACAAGCCGTGACGTCACGGGAGGCTGGACACGCGCGCATTTTAAAATGGGCGCGTGTCCAGCCTCCCGTGACGTCCCGGCTTGTGATTGGTTGCGCCGCGATCAACCAATCACAAGCCGGGAGGCTGGACACGCGCGCATTTTAAAATTATAAAATGCGCGCGTGTCCAGCCTTCCGGCTTGTGATTGGTTGACCGCGGCGCAACCAATCACAAGCCGGGACGTCACGGGAGGCTGGACACGCGCCCATTTTAAAATTTTTAAATGCGCGCGTGTCCAGCCTCCCGGCTTGTGATTGGTTGACCGTGGTGCACAAAATGAGTGAGGATGAACTAAACCAAACAAGGGGAAACTGCCAATGTTGTCAAAACATCAATTGTTGCATAATAAGTTTGGTCGAATTTGCAGGATGTGTCTCACATTCCCATGTATCACCTCTCAGCTGATGTATTATACAAGCCTCCCGGCTTGTGATTGGTTGACCGCGGCGCAACCAATCACAAGCCGGGACGTCACGGGAGGCTGGACACGCGCCCATTTTAAAAAGCGCGCGTGTCCAGCCTCCCGTGACGTCACGGCTTGTGATTGGTTAATGGCGGCCATGTTGCCGGGACGCGGACCAATCACAGCAAGCCGTGACGTAATTTCGTCACGGCTTGCTGTGATTGGTCCGCGTCCCGGCAACATGGCGCCGTGACCAATCATAAGCCGGGACGTCACTGGAGGCTGGACACGCGCGCTTTTTAAAAAGCGCGCGTGTCCAGCCTCCCGTGACGTCACGGCTTGTGATTGGTTAATGGCGGCCATGTTGCCGGGACGCGGACCAATCACAGCAAGCCGTGACGTAATTTCGTCACGGCTTGCTGTGATTGGTCCACGTCCCGGCAACATGGCCGCCCTGACCAATCACAAGCCGGGACTTCACGTAACCAAGTAAAAGCGCGAATTTTAAACAAACAACGCTGCCGGTTCCCTCGCTGAGGTCCAGGCTGCGTCGGAGAGGTGAGTATAGCGATATTTTTTATTTTAATTCTTTCTTTTACACATTTATATGGATCCCAGGGCCTGAAGGAGAGTTTCCTCTCCTTCAGACCCTGGGAACCATCAGGAATACCGTCCGATACTTGAGTCCCATTGACTTGTATTGGTATCGGGTATCGGTATCGGATTGGATCCGATACTTTGCCGGTATCGGCCGATACTTTCCGATACCGATACTTTCAAGTATCGGACGGTATCGCGCAACACTACGCAGGAGCTCTGGAATGCCATCAAGCAGGAGAGCGATGTGTGGTTTGTGCCAGCGAATCTCCAGCCAGGCATGGTAGTGTGTGATAATGGCCGAAATCTGGTGGCAGCTCTGGGCCTCGGCAACCTCACTCGCATCCCATGTCTGGCACATGTGCTCAATTTGGTAGTGCAGAGTTTTTTGAGGGACTATCCGGATCTTGATGCACTGCTGCACAAGGTCCGCCTAGAGTGTGCTCACTTGCGGCGTTCCAGCACGGCAAAAGCGCGCATTGCGGCTCTGCAGCGCCGACACCGCCTGCCGGAACATCGCATCATATGTGACCTACCTACCAGGTGGAATTCCACGTTACATATGTTGGAGCGGTTGTGTGAGCAGCAGCAAGCTGTAATGGAGTACCAGCTGCATCAGGCGCAAAGAAGTCGCACTCCGCGCCGTACAGACTTCACAACCACAGGGTGGGCCACTATGAATGACGTCTGCCAGGTTTTGCGTCCCTTTGATTATTCCACGCGGATGGCGAGTGCAGATGATGCACTAGTCAGCATGACTGTCCCCCTTATCTGCCTGCTTGAAAAATCACTGCAAGCGCTAAGGGATGATGTTGTGGAAGAGGTGGAGGATGAGGATTCAGCATTTCCATCATCTTCTGGACAGTCAGCGCCACGTGGTTCCTCACAAACGCGTAGGCAGGGGACAGTTTGTGAGGAGGATAAGGAGGAGTCAATGGAGGAAGACATCCGTCCAGAGGAGGGAGTTACACAATTGTCCAGTACTCAGTGTGTACAGCGAGGGTGGGGTGATGACGAGCGGGCAGAGATCATGCCTCCAGCAGGGGACAGCGTTTCTTGGGCAGTTGGCAGTCTGCAGCACATGGTGGATTACATGCTGCAGTGCCTGAGAAACGACCGCCGCATCGCCCACATTCTCAACATGTCTGATTATTGGGTGTTCACCCTCCTCGATCCTCGCTACCGGGACAACGTAGAAAGCCTCATCACACCGTTGAACCGGGAGCGAAAAATGCGGGAGTACCAAGACACACTGGTGAATTCCATCATCTTCTCCATTCCAACTGAGAGAAGTGCTGCTAGTGCATTCCAAAGCAGCTCAGTGCGTCCAGGCAGTGGTGGAGGCTCTGCACAAAGAGGGAGCAGAAGCAGTGCCTCTGCCCAAGGCAAGACCAGTATGGCCCAACTGTGGCACAGTTTTCTGTGCCCGCCACAAAAGTCTACACCATCACAGACGGCTCCAGTCAGCAGGAGGCAACGGTTCCGTCAGATGGTGACAGACTACATGTCTTGCCCTCTTGCTGTACTCCCAGACGGCTCTTCACCTTTCAAGTTTTGGGTCTCAAAGCTGGATACATGGCCAGAGCTAAGCCAGTATGCATTGGAGGTGCTGTCTTGCCCTGCGGCCAGTGTATTATCGGAACGTGTCTTTAGTGCTGCAGGTGGTGTACTAACTGACCGTCGCATGCGACTATCCTCCGATAACGTTGACCGGCTTACTTTCCTGAAAATGAACAAGGCCTGGATCTCGCAGGAATTTGCCACTCCTCTTCCTGATTAAATAATTATGTGACTGTCTACAGTATCCAGGTCTCCTGTTGTGTTCATCTTTCTACCACCTGAACTTTAATTCCTGGGCTCCAACACCGCCAGTTGAGGCTCAGAAGTGCCGTCTGCACAGTCAAAACATACAACCCAGTGTTATTGGGTTTCAGTAACGTCAGCTGATCCCCAGCTGTGTAGCCGGCAATGTGTCCTGCGACCGCCACGCTGACACAACAACTGAAATGTAAGGGAACCTGTCCCCCCCCCAAGGCGTTTGTTACTGAAAGAGCCACCTTGTGCATCAGTAATGCTGCACAAGGAAAAGGCAGCTATTTTTGTTTAGCTTCTTGCACACGCAGAACTTAACACTTATAAAATGTGTCCACTGATACCGTAAAACCGTCCCGGAGGTGGGACTTTCCTTCGTAATATGACGCAGAACAGCCGTCATTCCTACCCCCTTGGCGCCGTGCCCCGGCTCCTCAGTGTTGTTTGATTCCAATACTCAAAAATGCTTGGCACTCAGAAGAATATTTTGCAAGTTTATTATTCCATTTATTTGTACATCCAGTTTAGAACGTTTTCGGTCCATACATCAGACCTTCATCAGAAATTCCTTTTTTAACAAACTGAAATACAGGTAGATAATACAAAACAGTGAATATCAATCTACAATAAAACACAATGTACATGGTGCACAACATAAAGGACAATGGAATTATAATGATATATTTCCAGACCAAATCCATCATGTGACAGACCGAGTGCACGCAACCGTGGCGGCTGGAGAAAATCCGGGTTGGTGGTCCGTGAGTGGTCAGTGCTTTCAATTATCGAGAGCTAGATAACAGGAGATAAAAGGATTGTACAGCTGTACGTGCAGATAAGGAAAAGAATCACATGGCACAAACAGTGGAAAGTTGTAGCTTATGACGGTAAGTCCTGTCAATGGACTGTCACTGTGGTAAAGGTCCATATAGCCTCAAAAGGATACTAGGTGAAGCATAAATCCGGGTGCTAGCACGATGTGTTGTGCTCTACAGCGTGCTGGTGATAGCCTATAAAGCAAGTGTGACAGCATGTATAGATAAACACAAATGATGGTGTCTATGCTGTCAGGAGCACAAGTCATTATGTAAATACTGTACGTGACCCACCTAGATACTGAGTTGGTGGTCTTAGGCACATTAGGTGAACAGAGAGTGGGTACAGAGAAAGTAAAAAGAAAAATAAAAAGATGAAAAGAGAGTATATATGTTTCTCTAGAGCCAGGTGGCAGTCACACTTGTGATGTGAAAAAATGCTAGACCGTAATATATAATAGTGTGAAGAAGTCCTGAAAACAATAGTAGAATAATGTTACCTGGTAGATATAATGTGGAAGGGTATATCAAGGCCTCAATAGGCCAGAGCTGGGTGACCCGGGATAAGGCAGGGAGGCTAAACAGCCTATAATATATAAGGGAGAAAATGTATGATAACCCCAATGTATATCCACCATTGCTCTGCAGGTATGGATAAAGAAGTAGTTACCAGGTTGCCTCACTATGCCTGGAGAGATGGTGCTGAGAGAAGGCGCCGATCCGCTGCAATAGGTGGCGCTGGAGGAAGGTATAAAAGGAAAAAACCTAAATGTCATATGAAGGTATTGGCGGTGGAGAGCGTTGCCTCAAGTCGGTCCGTAGTTACCTTGAAACGCCAGCTACGTGGCGTGAAGACTGGAAGTCCCGGGCACCGCTGTGTAATAGCGTTACTTCCGGGTATAAAAGCCCTATGTGATCGGGTCATATGACCCGCCGCGTCATGTGACCGCGGTACATCTAAGTGCGCATGCGCGCATCCAATGCTAAGAAAAAGCAGCGGTGACTGCAGGGGATATGTTATTAGACTATTGCGCATGCGTTGGGGCCAGAAAACGGTGACTGCAAGGGATGTATATTGGACTATTGCGCATGCATTGGGGCAAAAGAATGTGCATAGTGGTTGCCAGGGCGACCTGTGCCGTCCAGGAAGAAGCAAAGAGAACGAGCATAGAAAGAATGAAAAAAATTGAGATAAGGAGTAAACAAGACAGAATGACGCCTATATAGTGCCAAGTACCTATAGGTGCTTATATACTCTACCATCTACGGTGCCATATGTGACCGCCAGTACCACGTGTGTGCCATGAAACTATCGATTCTAGGAAAAAGGAAAAGACATAATAGGATTAGACAAACTAATTAAAATAACTATATACACATATTGCCATAATAAGGAATTGCATACATGTTATGTATATAAACAATTACAGGAATGCTGCTACTTCAAATTCCCTGTTAAGTCCCTTGGGCTCTAGGGTCTGTAAGGTAAAAATCCAGAAGGCTTCCCTTCTTTTGAGTGTTTTTATATGATTCTAACCTCTTCTCTGGGGATCTATCTGCTCTAAAACCTGAAAACGGAGTTGGGAGATGTTGTGGTTTTTTTCATTGAAATGATAGGGAAGTGGTAAATGCGTCTTTTTACACCGGATGGTAGATTTGTGCTGGGACACTCTGTCCCGGATGGCTTGCGTGGTTTCTCCCACATACGCCAGGCCACAAGGGCATTTGATGACATAAATGACGTATGTGGATTCACAGGTGTAGAAACCTTTAATGGGCAGGGCTTTGCCCGTTTGTGGATGGAAAACTGAGGGACCTTTTTGAACATTGCTACATTGTAGGCAATTGAGGCATGGGAAGGTACCCTTTCTTTGTGTTTGAAGGAACGTTTGTCTAGCCATGGCTGTCTCTGGACCTATGTCGGCTTTGATCAATCTGTCTTTCAAGTTCTTTGCACGTCTAAAACATGAGAGAAATGGGGATATAAACTCAGGAATAGATGGATAACTTTTGGATAGAATGTTCCAATGCCTCCTAATGGTGGATTGTACCAAGCCTGAGAAGGGGTGAAAGGTTGTAACAAAAGGGATTCTTTTAGTAACAAAATTGGGCCTCCTCTGTGCTGTGTTAGACCTGGCCTGGGAGAGTATCCCCTGTGGGTAGCCCCTATTTGAGAATTTCTGCTCCATTTCTGTTAATCTAGTCTCCTGTATGCTAGCATCGGAGACAATTCGTTCTACCCTTTGAAATTGGGACTTGGGGATGGCTTTTTTTGTTGAGGGAGGGTGACAGCTACTGAAATGAAGTAGGCCGTTACGGTCTGTGGGTTTTATATACAGGTCAATGGCAAGAGAGCCATCCCTCTCCTTGTAAACCAAGGTGTCCAGGAAGCTGATACGCTTGGTATCGTGTTGTATAGTAAATTTTAATTCTGGCCATATGTTGTTTATATGGTTATCAAATGCCACAAGTGACTCCATCGGTCCCTCCCATATGCAAAAAATGTCATCAATGTATCTCCGCCAGATTTTACAGTGACTGATGAACAGAGGGTGGGAAAACACGAAGTCCATTTCGAAGGCTGCCATATAGGCCACTGCGAAAGGAGGCGCAACATTAGAGCCCATGGCTGTGCCCTGTTGTTGAACATAAAAGGAGTCCTGGAACATGAAATAATTCTCCTTTAGGACAAGATCTAAAAGGTCAGCGCAAAAATGACGTATTTTAATATCCACTCTGGCTTCACTTAGAAGCCTGTCTGTGGCCTGTAGCCCCTTCTCGTGAGTTATGGACGTGTATAAGCTATTCACGTCCCAGGTAATCAAAAGGCATGTTTGGGATAAAGGGCCCACGGATTTAATGGTGTTGATGAAATCATTAGTATCAAGTAGGAAGGACTGCGTGGTCTTAATTAAAGGTGTAAGAATCTTTTCTACACAATGGCCAGTGGTGACAGGACTGAGTCTGTTAGGGACACAATAGGTCGACCTGGTGGTTTGGTCAATCTCTTGTGTATCTTGGGTAAGATATAGAAGATAGGGGTGATAGGATCTGTTTTGGTAAGAAACTCCCTCATTTTGCTATCGATGGTGCCTGCTTGTAGGTGTACCTCCAGTACTTGTTTGATTTTCTTTTCTATTCGGTTTAGGGGATTGTAAGATATCTTTTTATAAACCGCCTGATCACCGAGCTGTCTAAACACTTCCTCTAGGTAATCTGATTTATCCATAATCACGGTGGCTCCACCTTTATCCGCTGGTTTCAAGATGAGTGATTTGTCCGATGCTAACAGTTCAATGGAGAGCTTCTCAGACTGTGTCAAGTTAGTCTGAAAATGGAATTTTCCTTGCTCCACTTCTCGATAGAAACGGTGGATATCCCTTTCAACTAAAGAGACAAATGTTTCTACTGGAGGACTTTTCCTTGGGGGCATATACGTGCTGGGTGATCTTAGTCCCAATTCTTGAAGCACAAGTAAGGGGGAATGGTCCTGACGTGGCGGTTCTCGTACCGGTGGTTGTTCAGAGAAATGGACTCGTAATCTGATGTTCCGATAGAACCTCTGTAGGTCCATACTCAATTCAAAGGAGTTGAATTTGTACATAGGGCAAAAAGACAGGCCCTTTTGGAGTAAGGAGAGTTGGTGTGTGTCCAGGTTCCTGGAAGAGATGTTAATCACCAATGGTAAGTCCTTACCTGAGATCTGGTTGTCATCTGGTTTGTGGAGCCCCCGGCGGCATTGGCCCCCCGCCTCGTTTTCCTTTTGGACGGCTCCGACCGTTCCCTAAAAAAGAGTGAGATGTAGAGGAATATGACGTGCCAGACCGACTGTCGGTGGAGCCTGAGGAACTTTGGGAACTGCGTCGTCGGTTGAATTGACGGGTACCATGCCATTGGTAGACGCGGTTCTGGAGGTAATCCTCCGTATCCCTCAAGAATTTCGACCTCTTCTTCTTCTCCAATTCCACCCTGTGTGTGCGTAATAGATCTTGGTTCTTCGCCTTGAGTTCCAGGAACTCCTCCTGGGGCATGGTGCTGGTCAATTGACTCTCGATGGCCGTTACTTGGGACTTGACCGATTCCAGGTTCTTCTGTAGATAGGATAAAGTCAGTGTCATTAGGTCTGCAGAGCATTTGTTCAGTATATGCTCAAACTTCATGCAATAGTCCTTATCGTCCCTGAAGAAAGTTGGCTGTAAAGAAACCCTCAGACCCCTTGGGATTCGTTGGACCCGAAGGTATTCCGCTAGAATTATAATATGCAGCTCCAAATTGATGGCTCTTCTGGACTCACGTTCCAGATCCCGATTTTTAATCTCCTGGGTGGGAGTTTGCAGAAAGTCGCTCGGTGCGGTAACTTTAGCGAGAATCTCCGCCGCTTCTGCTGCGTTAAATGAAAAAGTCTCGCTGGACATTATCCAGGGTGCACGTGTAAGGATACTGTAGATAATGAAAGATGCACACGGCACTCAAGGTTCTTGCGTGGTGCTCAAGTCGGGTTTCCAGCCCCTCAATCCAATACTCAAAAATACTTGGCACTCAGAAGAATATTTTGCAAGTTGATTATTCCATTTATTTGTACATCCAGTTTAGAAAATGAACGTTTTCGGTCCATACATCAGACCTTCATCAGAAATTCCTTTTTTAACAAACTGAAATACAGGTAGATAATACAAAACAGTGAATATCAATCTACAATAAAACACAATGTACATGGTGCACAACATAAAGGACAATGGAATTATAATGATATATTTCCAGACCAAATCCATCATGTGACAGACCGAGTGCACGCAACCGTGGCGGCTGGAGAAAATCCGGGTTGGTGGTCCGTGAGTGGTCAGTGCTTTCAATTATCGAGAGCTAGATAACAGGAGATAAAAGGATTGAACAGCTGTACGTGCAGATAAGGAAAAGAATCACATGGCACAAACAGTGGAAAGTTGTAGCTTATGACGGTAAGTCCTGTCAATGGACTGTCACTGTGGTAAAGGTCCATATAGCCTCAAAAGGATACTAGGTGAAGCATAAATCCGGGTGCTAGCACGATGTGTTGTGCTCTACAGCGTGCTGGTGATAGCCTATAAAGCAAGTGTGACAGCATGTATAGATAAACACAAATGATGGTGTCTATGCTGTCAGGAGCACAAGTCATTATGTAAATACTGTACGTGACCCACCTAGATACTGAGTTGGTGGTCTTAGGCACATTAGGTGAACAGAGAGTGGGTACAGAGAAAGTAAAAAGAAAAATAAAAAGATGAAAAGAGAGTATATATGTTTCTCTAGAGCCAGGTGGCAGTCACACTTGTGATGTGAAAAAATGCTAGACCGTAATATATAATAGTGTGAAGAAGTCCTGAAAACAATAGTAGAATAATGTTACCTGGTAGATATAATGTGGAAGGGTATATCAAGGCCTCAATAGGCCAGAGCTGGGTGACCCGGGATAAGGCAGGGAGGCTAAACAGCCTATAATATATAAGGGAGAAAATGTATGATAACCCCAATGTATATCCACCATTGCTCTGCAGGTATGGATAAAGAAGTAGTTACCAGGTTGCCTCACTATGCCTGGAGAGATGGTGCTGAGAGAAGGCGCCGATCCGCTGCTATAGGTGGCGCTGGAGGAAGGTATAAAAGGAAAAAACCTAAATGTCATATGAAGGTATTGGCGGTGGAGAGCGTTGCCTCAAGTCGGTCCGTAGTTACCTTGAAACGCCAGCTACGTGGCGTGAAGACTGGAAGTCCCGGGCACCGCTGTGTAATAGCGTTACTTCCGGGTATAAAAGCCCTATGTGATCGGGTCATATGACCCGCCGCGTCATGTGACCGCAGTACATCTAAGTGCGCATGCGCGCATCCAATGCTAAGAAAAAGCAGCGGTGACTGCAGGGGATATGTTATTAGACTATTGCGCATGCGTTGGGGCCAGAAAACGGTGACTGCAAGGGATGTATGTTGGACTATTGCGCATGCATTGGGGCAAAATAATGTGCATAGTGGTTGCCAGGGCGACCTGTGCCGTCCAGGAAGAAGCAAAGAGAACGAGCATAGAAAGAATGAATAAAATTGAGATAAGGAGTAAACAAGACAGAATGACGCCTATATAGTGCCAAGTACCTATAGGTGCTTATATACTCTACCATCTACGGTGCCATATGTGACCGCCAGTGCCACGTGTGTGCCGTGAAACTATCGATTCTAGGAAAAAGGAAAAGACATAATAGGATTAGACAAACTAATTAAAATAACTATATACACATATTGCCATAATAAGGAATTGCATACATGTTATGTATATAAACAATTACAGGAATGCTGCTACTTCAAATTCCCTGTTAAGTCCCTTGGGCTCTAGGGTCTGTAAGGTAAAAATCCAGAAGGCTTCCCTTCTTTTGAGTGTTTTTATACGATTCTGACCTCTTCTCTGGGGATCTATCTGCTCTAAAACCTGAAAACGGAGTTGGGAGATGTTGTGGTTTTTTTTCATTGAAATGATAGGGAAGTGGTAAATGCGTCTTTTTACACCGGATGGTAGATTTGTGCTGGGACACTCTGTCCCGAATGGCTTGCGTGGTTTCTCCCACATACGCCAGGCCACAAGGGCATTTGATGACATAAATGACGTATGTGGATTCACAGGTGTAGAAACCTTTAATGGGCAGGGCTTTGCCCGTTTGTGGATGGAAAACTGAGGGACCTTTTTGAACATTGCTACATTGTAGGCAATTGAGGCATGGGAAGGTACCCTTTCTTTGTGTTTGAAGGAACGTTTGTCTAGCCATGGCTGTCTCTGGACCTATGTCGGCTTTGATCAATCTGTCTTTCAAGTTCTTTGCACGTCTAAAACATGAGAGAAATGGGGATATAAACTCAGGAATAGATGGATAACTTTTGGATAGAATGTTCCAATGCCTCCTAATGGTGGATTGTACCAAGCCTGAGAAGGGGTGAAAGGTTGTAACAAAAGGGATTCTTTTAGTAACAAAATTGGGCCTCCTCTGTGCTGTGTTAGACCTGGCCTGGGAGAGTATCCCCTGTGGGTAGCCCCTATTTGAGAATTTCTGCTCCATTTCTGTTAATCTAGTCTCCTTTATGCTAGCATCGGAGACAATTCGTTCTACCCTTTGAAATTGGGACTTGGGGATGGCTTTTTTTGTTGATGGAGGGTGACAGCTACTGAAATGAAGTAGGCCGTTACGGTCTGTGGGTTTTATATACAGGTCAATGGCAAGAGAGCCATCCCTCTCCTTGTAAACCAAGGTGTCCAGGAAGCTGATACGCTTGGTATCGTGTTGTATAGTAAATTTTAATTCTGGCCATATGTTGTTTATATGGTTATCAAATGCCATAAGTGACTCTATCGGTCCCTCCCATATGCAAAAAATGTCATCAATGTATCTCCGCCAGATTTTACAGTGACTGATGAACAGAGGGTGGGAAAACACGAAGTCCATTTCGAAGGCTGCCATATAGGCCACTGCGAAAGGAGGCGCAACATTAGAGCCCATGGCTGTGCCCTGTTGTTGAACATAAAAGGAGTCCTGGAACATGAAATAATTCTCCTTTAGGACAAGATCTAAAAGGTCAGCGCAAAAATGACGTATTTTAATATCCACTCTGGCTTCACATTGCCAAACTTCTGTCACTGGAAATGCTGTCATTCAGGCTGGTGGAGACTGACAGCTTCCGTGACTTGATGTCATTGGCAGTCCCACAGTACAATGTGCCCAGCCGCTTTTACTTCAGCAGGCAAGCCATCCCTGCCCTGCACAAGCATGTGGAGGGACACATAAAACACGCGCTACTGAACGCCGTCAGTAGCAAGGTCCACCTCACCACCGATGCGTGGACCAGTCAACATGGACAGGGGCGATACCTTTCCCTCACTGCCCATTGGGTTAATGTCGTTGAGCCGGGTACAGATCGTGCGAGTGGCGCAGGACGTGTCCTGCCCACTCCAAGGATTGCAGGAATCCATTCTGTACGCATTGACTCCTCCTCTTACACCAGTTCCTCAGAATCATCGCTGCAGGAGCCGTCACAGTCCACCTCCACATGGACCCGTGATGAACGTTTACCTGTTACGACCGACATGAGCACAGCCGTGGCCAAACGTCAACAGGCCGTCTTGAAATTAATTTATTTGGGGAATCGAAGCCACACAGCGCAGGAGCTCTGGAATGCCATCAAGCAGGAGAGCGATGTGTGGTTTGTGCCAGCGAATCTCCAGCCAGGCATGGTAGTGTGTGATAATGGCCGAAATCTGGTGGCAGCTCTGGGCCTCGGCAACCTCACTCACATCCCATGTCTGGCACATGTGCTCAATTTGGTAGTGCAGAGTTTTTTGAGGGACTATCCGGATCTTGATGCACTGCTGCACAAGGTCCGCCTAGAGTGTGCTCACTTGCGGCGTTCCAGCACGGCAAAAGCGCGCATTGCGGCTCTGCAGCGCCGACACCGCCTGCCGGAACATCGCATCATATGTGACCTACCTACCAGGTGGAATTCCACGTTACATATGTTGGAGCGGTTGTGTGAGCAGCAGCAAGCTGTAATGGAGTACCAGCTGCATCAGGCGCAAAGAAGTCGCACTCCGCGCCGTACAGACTTCACAACCACAGGGTGGGCCACTATGAATGACGTCTGCCAGGTTTTGCGTCCCTTTGATTATTCCACGCGGATGGCGAGTGCAGATGATGCACTAGTCAGCATGACTGTCCCCCTTATCTGCCTGCTTGAAAAATCACTGCAAGCGCTAAGGGATGATGTTGTGGAAGAGGTGGAGGATGAGGATTCAGCATTTCCATCATCTTCTGGACAGTCAGCGCCACGTGGTTCCTCACAAACGCGTAGGCAGGGGACAGTTTGTGAGGAGGATGAGGAGGAGTCAATGGAGGAAGACATCCGTCCAGAGGAGGGAGTTACACAATTGTCCAGTACTCAGTGTGTACAGCGAGGGTGGGGTGATGACGAGCGGGCAGAAATCACGCCTCCAGCAGGGGACAGCGTTTCTTGGGCAGTTGGCAGTCTGCAGCACATGGTGGATTACATGCTGCAGTGCCTGAGAAACGACCGCCGCATCGCCCACATTCTCAACATGTCTGATTATTGGGTGTTCACCCTCCTCGATCCTCGCTACCGGGACAACGTAGAAAGCCTCATCACACCGTTGAACCGGGAGCGAAAAATGCGGGAGTACCAAGACACACTGGTGAATTCCATCATCTTCTCCATTCCAACTGAGAGAAGTGCTGCTAGTGCATTCCAAAGCAGCTCAGTGCGTCCAGGCAGTGGAGGAGGCTCTGCACAAAGAGGGAGCAGAAGCAGTGCCTCTGCCCAAGGCAAGACCAGTATGGCCCAACTGTGGCACAGTTTTCTGTGCCCGCCACAAAAGTCTACACCATCACAGACGGCTCCAGTCAGCAGGAGGCAACGGTTCCGTCAGATGGTGACAGACTACATGTCTTGCCCTCTTGCTGTACTCCCAGACGGCTCTTCACCTTTCAAGTTTTGGGTCTCAAAGCTGGATACATGGCCAGAGCTAAGCCAGTATGCATTGGAGGTGCTGTCTTGCCCTGCGGCCAGTGTATTATCGGAACGTGTCTTTAGTGCTGCAGGTGGTGTACTAACTGACCGTCGCATGCGACTATCCTCCGATAACGTTGACCGGCTTACTTTCCTGAAAATGAACAAGGCCTGGATCTCGCAGGAATTTGCCACTCCTCTTCCTGATTAAATAATTAGGTGACTGTCTACAGTATCCAGGTCTCCTGTTGTGTTCATCTTTCTACCACCTGAACTTTAATTCCTGGGCTCCAACACCGCCAGTTGAGGCTCAGAAGTGCCGTCTGCACAGTCAAAACATACAACCCAGTGTTATTGGGTTTCAGTAACGTCAGCTGATCCCCAGCTGTGTAGCCGGCAATGTGTCCTGCGACCGCCACGCTGACACAACAACTGAAATGTAAGGGAACCTGTCCCCCCCCCAAGGCGTTTGTTACTGAAAGAGCCACCTTGTGCATCAGTAATGCTGCACAAGGAAAAGGCAGCTATTTTTGTTTAGCTTCTTGCACACGCAGAACTTAACACTTATAAAATGTGTCCACTGATACCGTAAAACCGTCCCGGAGGTGGGACTTTCCTTTGTAATATGACGCAGAACAGCCGTCATTCCTACCCCCTTGGCGCCGTGCCCCGGCTCCTCAGTGTTGTTTGATTCCGTCCCGGAGCCTGCGCTGTTATGTTATCCCTTGGCCAGGCACACTTAACGCTGCCCATCTTCTGACATCATTTGGTGTCAGGCTGGCTGCACCTGTGCGTCCGCGCTGGCCGAGAGCCCGCCTCGCAGTGTCTTCTGATTTAATCCCACTGGGGGCCTGAGATCCATGGACATGCGCAGTGCATATCTAAACCTCCACCTCTCACTCATCTCCCTACGCCTTCTTCAGACTGTGCGCCGTCAACTGATCCCTAATAGCATGCCACGGCCGTGACGCCGCACAGTCTGAAGAAGCCGTAGGGAGGGGAGTGAGAGGCGAGGATATGCACTGCGCATGGCCACGGATCCCAGGCCCGCGGTGGGATTACATTAGACGACACTGCGAGGCAGGCTCTCGGCCAGCGCGGCCGCACAGGCGCAGCCAGCCTGACACCAAATGATGTCAGAAGATGGGCAGCGCTAAGTGTGCCTGGCCAAGGGATAACATAACAGCGCATGCTCCGGGACGGAATCAAACAATGCTGAGGAGCCGGGGAACGGCGCCAAGGAGGTAGGAATGACAGCTGTGCTGCGTCATATTATGAAGGAAAGTCCCACCTCCGGGACAGTCTCACGGTTTCAGGGGACACATTTTATAAGTGTTTAGTTCTGTGTTTGCAAGGAGCATCATGAAAAGAGCCACCTTTTACTTTTGCATCTTTTGTGCTGCACAAGCTGGCTCTTTCAGCTACAAACGCCTTGGGGGGGGGGTTAAAGGTTCCCTTTCGAATTTCTCCAATCAGGCTTCGGCCTACATTGTGTTCCTCTGCTTCTCCTGCTGTCCCTGGGCTCCAACACCGCTAGTTGTTGCCTGGTAGTGCTGTCCGCACAGTCCCAACAGTCGCTCCTCTGTTATTGGGGTTCAGTAATGTCAGCTGTTCCACTGCTGTGTGTGTGGCAATCCCTCCTATCTCCTCCACCTCCACCTCCCCCTCCTGTCCCTGGGCTCCAACACCGCTAGTTGCCGTCCAGAAGTGCTGTCCGCACAGTCCCAACAGTCCCTCCTCTGTTATTGGGGTTCAGTAACGTCAGCTGTTCCCCTGCTGTGTGTGTGGCAATCCATCCTATCTCCTCCACCTCCACCTCCCCCTCCTGTCCCTGGGCTCCAACACCGCTAGTTGTTGCCTGGTAGTGCTGTCCGCACAGTCCCAACAGTCGCTCCTCTGTTATTGGGGTTCAGTAACGTCAGCTGTTCCCCTGCTGTGTGTGTGGCAATCCCTCCTATCTCCTCCACCTCCACCTCCCCCTCCTGTCACTGGGCTCCAACACCGCTAGTTGTTGCCTGGTAGTGCTGTCCGCACAGTCCCAACAGTCGCTCCTCTGTTATTGGGGTTCAGTAACGTCAGCTGTTTCCCTGCTGTGTGTGTGGCAATCCCTCCTATCTCCTCCACCTCCACCTCCCCCTCCTGTCCCTGGGCTCCAACACCGCTAGTTGCCGTCCAAAAGTGCTGTCCGCACAGTCCCAACAGTCTCTCCTCTGTTATTGGGGTTCAGTAACGTCAGCTGTTCCCCTGCTGTGTGTGTGGCAATCCCTCCTATCTCCTCCACCTCCACCTCCCCCTCCTGTCCCTGGGCTCCAACACCGCTAGTTGTTGCCTGGTAGTGCTGTCCGCACAGTCCCAACAGTCCCTCCTCTGTTATTGGGGTTCAGTAACGTCAGCTGTTCCCCTGCTGTGTGTGTGGCAATCCCTCCTATCTCCTCCACCTCCCCCTCCTGTCCCTGGGCTCCAACACCGCTAGTTGCCATCCAGAAGTGCTGTCCGCACAGTCCCAACAGTTGCTCCTCTGTTATTGGGGTTCAGTAACGTCAGCTGTTCCCCTGCTGTGTGTGTGGCAATCCCTCCTATCTCCTCCACCTCCACCTCCCCCTCCTGTCCCTGGGCTCCAACACCGCTTGTTGCCGTCCAGAAGTGCTGTCCGCACAGTCCCAACAGTCGCTCCTCTGTTATTGGGGTTCAGTAACGTCAGCTGTTCCCCTGCTGTGTGTGTGGCAATCCCTCCTATCTCCTCCACCTCCACCTCCCCCTCCTGTCCCTGGGCTCCAACACCACTAGTTGTTGCCTGGTAGTGCTGTCCGCACAGTCCCAACAGTCGCTCCTCTGTTATTGGGGTTCAGTAACGTCAGCTGTTCCCCTGCTGTGTGTGTGGCAATCCCTCCTATCTCCTCCACCTCCACCTCCCCCTCCTGTCCCTGGGCTCCAACACCGCTAGTTGCCGTCCAGAAGTGCTGTCCGCACAGTCCCAACAGTCGCTCCTCTGCTATTGGGGTTCAGTAACGTCAGCTGTTCCCAGGCTGTGTGTGTGGCAATCCCTCCTATCTCCTCCACCTCCACCTCCCCCTCCTGTCCCTGGGCTCCAACACCGCTAGTTGTTGCCTGGTAGTGCTGTCCGCACAGTCCCAACAGTCGCTCCTCTGTTATTGGGGTTCAGTAACGTCAGCTGTTCCCCTGCTGTGTGTGTGGCAATCCCTCCTATCTCCTCCACCTCCACCTCCCCCTCCTGTCCCTGGGCTCCAACACCGCTAGTTGTCGTCCAGAAGTGCTGTCCGCACAGTCCCAACAGTCCCTCCTCTGTTATTGGGGTTCAGTAACGTCAGCTGTTCCCCTGCTGTGTGTGTGGCAATCCCTCCTATCTCCTCCACCTCCACCTCCCCCTCCTGTCCCTGGGCTCCAAAACCGCTAGTTGTTGCCTGGTAGTGCTGTCCGCACAGTCCCAACAGTCGCTCCTCTGTTATTGGGGTTCAGTAACGTCAGCTGTTCCCCTGCTGTGTGTGTGGCAATCCCTCCTATCTCCTCCACCTCCACCTCCCCCTCCTGTCCCTGGGCTCCAACACCGCTAGTTGCCGTCCAGAAGTGCTGTCCGCACAGTCCCAACAGTCCCTCCTCTGTTATTGGGGTTCAGTAACGTCAGCTGTTCCCCTGCTGTGTGTGTGGCAATCCCTCCTATCTCCTCCACCTCCACCTTCCCCTCCTGTCCCTGGGCTCCAACACCGCTAGTTGCCATCCAGAAGTGCTGTCCGCACAGTCCCAACAGTCCCTCCTCTGTTATTGGGGTTCAGTAACGTCAGCTGTTCCCCTGCTGTGTGTGTGGCAATCCCTCCTATCTCCTCCACCTCCACCTCCCCCTCCTGTCCCTGGGCTCCAACACCGCTAGTTGTTGTCCAGAAGTGCTGTCCGCACAGAGCCAAACACCTCGCCAATGTGTTAGTGGGGTTCAGCACTGCCAGCTGTTCCCCTGCTGTTTATACGGCAACGTGTACTGCGACCGCCACGCAGGCACAACAAGTTAAATTTGAGGGAACCTGTCCCCCCCCCAGGCGTTTGTTACTGAAGGAGCCACCTTGTGCAGCAGTAATGATGCAAAGGGAAAAAGTGCCTCTTTTCGTGGTGCTCCTTGCACATGCTGAACCTAACACTTATGAAAAGTGTCCCCTCCTACCGTGATACCGTCCGGTTGGTGGAACTTTCCTTTGTGATGTGACGCAGCACAGCCGTCATTCTTACCCCCTTGGCGCCGTGCGCCGCCTCCTCAGCGTTGTTTGAATCAGTCCCGGAGCCTGCGCTGTTAGGTTAGCCCTTGGCCATGCACACATTTTGCGCTGCCCGTCTTCTGACATCATTTGGTGTCAGGCTGGCTGCGCCTGTGCGGCCGCGCTGGACGAGATCCCGCCTCGTACTGTCTTCTGATTTAATCCCACTGGGGGCCTGAGATCCATGGACATTCGCAGTGCATATCTGAACCTCCACCTCTGACTCATCTCCCTACGGCTTCTTCAGACTGTGCGGTGTCAGCTGGTCCCTAATAGCATGCCACGGCCGTGACACCGCACAGTCTGAAGAAGCCGTAGGGAGGGGAGTGAGAGGCGAGGATATGCACTGCGCATGGCCACGGATCCCAGGCCCGCGGTGGGATTACATTAGACGACACTGCGAGGCGGGATCTCGGCCAGCGCAGCCGCACAGGCGCAGCCAGTCTGACACCAAATGATGTCAGAAGACGGGCAGCGCAAAATGTGTGCATGGCCAAGGGCTAACCTAACAGCGCAGGCTCCGGGACTGATTCAAACAACGCTGAGGAGGCGGCGCACGGCGCCAAGGGGGTAAGAATGACGGCTGTGCTGCGTCACATCACAAAGGAAAGTTCCACCAACCGGACGGTATCACGGTAGGAGGGGACACTTTTCATAAGTGTTAGGTTCAGCATGTGCAAGGACCATAATTAAAAGAGCTAAGTTTACCTTTTCCAGCATTACTGCTGTACACGATGGCTCTTTCAGCTACAAACGCTTGGGGGGGGGGGTTAAAGTTTCCCTTTCAACTTGCTCCAGTGCAGGCTTCGGCCAACACTCTGCTCCCTCTCCTCCTGCTGACCCTGGGCTCTAACACCGCCAGTTGGGGCCCGGTACTGCTAGCTGCACAGAGCAAAACACCAGCCAATGTGTCAGTGGGGTTCAGCACTGCCAGCTGTTCCCCTGCTGTGTAACCGGCATCGTGTCCTGCAAAAGCCACGGGTGTAAGGACCCGAGTGTGAGAGGAAAAACATATGTACTGCGCCAGGCCATGAATCCCAGCCCCGCAGTGTTTTAACTATGTAAAGACACTGCGGGGCTGGGATTCATGGTCATCGCGAACCGCACCGGCCGACATTAAATGATGCCAGAAGATGGGCAGCGCTAACAGCGCAAGGCCAAGGGATAAAACGACAGCGCAGACTCCTGTACAGCAAATAACAACGCTCAGGAGGCTGCGCCCAGCACCAAGGTGGGATTCTTGACATCTGTGCTGCGTCTCATTACGAAGGGAACTCCCGCCTCCAACACAGTTTGACTGTATAAAGGGCTAAATGTTATACGTGTTTCATTCAGCATGTGCAAGGAGAAAAATTAAAAGAGCAACCTTAGACTTGTGCAGCACTACTGCTGCATAAGCTGTGGCTCTTCTAGTTTGTAACACCTGAGGGGGGGTTAAAGGTTACCTTTAAAATTGGTTCAATTAGGCTTCGGCCTACACTCCGCTCCCCCTGCAGAGCCTGGGCTCTAACACCGCCAGTTGGGGCCCGGTACTGCTAGCTGCACAGAGAAAAACACCAGCCAATGTGTCAGTGGGGTTCAGCACCGCCAGCTGTTCCCCTGCTGTGTAGCCGGCAACGTGTCCTGCAACAGCCACGCAAGCACAACAGACCCAAAGCTGCCGCCAGTGCAGGCTTCGGCCTACACTCTGCTCCCTCTCCTCCTCCTGCTGACTCTGGGCTCTAACAATGCCAGTTGGGGCCCGGTACTGCTAGCTGCACAGAGCAAAACACCAGCCAATGTGTCAGTGGGGTTCAGCACCGCCAGCTGTTCCCCTGCTGTGTAGCCGGCATCGTGTCCTGCAAAAGCCACGCAGACACAAGAACTGAAGTTGAAGGGAACCTGTCCCCCCTCCCCCAGGCGTTTGTATGTTTTACAGCCACCTTGTACAGCGGTAATGCTGCATGTGTGCAAGGTGGCTCATAAACTTATTCTCCTCACACATGTGGAACTGAAAACACGTCTAAAATGTGTCCTCTGAGTGACCATTAAAACGTCCCTGAGGTGTGACTTTCCTTTGTAATGACACGCAGCAACCCCCTTGGTAGCACTACCCGTCTTCTGACATCATTGTTTGGCTGGCTGCGCCTCTGCGGCAGCCCTGCCTGACACAACGCCCCTCGGTGTCTTATTTATTTTGACTGCGAGGGTGTGATTGACGGGCAGGAGCAGTGCATATCTTCGCCTGTTGTCACTCATCTCCTTCCGTCTTCTTCAGACTGTGCGGCTTCATGGCCGTGGCATGCGATAAGGGATCAGCTGACGCCGCACAGTCTGAAGCGGGTGTAAGGACCCGAGTGTGAGAGGCCAACATATGTACTGCGCCAGGCCATGAATCCCAGCCCCGCAGTGTTTTAACTATGTAAAGACACTGCGGGGCTGGGATTCATGGTCATCGCGAACCGCACCGGCCGACATTAAATGATGCCAGAAGATGGGCAGCGCTAACAGCGCAAGGCCAAGGGATAAAACGACAGCGCAGACTCCTGTACAGCAAATAGCAACGCTCAGGAGGCTGCGCCCAGCACCAAGGTGGGATTCTTGACATCTGTGCTGCGTCTCATTACGAAGGGAACTCCCGCCTCCAACACAGTTTGACTGTATAAAGGGCTAAATGTTATACGTGTTTCATTCAGCGTGTGCAAGGAGAAAAATTAAAAGAGCAACCTTTGACTTGTGCAGCACTACTGCTGCATAAGCTGTGGCTCTTCTACTTTGTAACACCTGAGGGGGGGTTAAAGGTTACCTTTAAAATTGGTTCAATTAGGCTTCGGCCTACACTCTGCTCCCCCTGCAGAGCCTGGGCTCTAACACCGCCAGTTGGGGCCCGGTACTGCTAGCTGCACAGAGAAAAACACCAGCCAATGTGTCAGTGGGGTTCAGCACCGCCAGCTGTTCCCCTGCTGTGTAGCCGGCAACGTGTCCTGCAACAGCCACGCAGGCACAACAGACCCAAAGCTGCCACCAGTGCAGGCTTCGGCCTACACTCTGCTCCCTCTCCTCCTCCTGCTGACCCTTTGCTCCAACACTGCTAGTTGGGGCTCTAGGAAGACAAGCTTGAATAGGTCCCCATCCTGGTTCCAGCACCGTCAGCTGGTTCCGGGCAGAGCCTTTGGCTTAGGTGCCTCCTTCTGGGTATCCGAGTTCCACCAACGTCAGGTAGTCCTTGCTAGTGCTTTCAGGCACGGGTACCTCCTGCTTAGTAACCGGGTTCCAGTAATGTCAGCTGGTCCTCGGTAGTTCCATTGGCTCTTGGACCTTCGGCTACCCATCCGGGTTCCAGCACCGTCAGCTGGTTCTCGGCAGTGTCTTTTGCTCTTGTACCTTCTGCTCCCCATCCTGGTTCCAGTACCGTCAGCTGGCTCCGGGCAGAGCCTTTGGCTTAGGTGCCTCCCTCTGGGTATCTGAGTTCCACCAACGTCAGGTGGTCCTTGGTAGTGCTTTCAGCACGGGTACCTCCTGCTTAGTAACTGGGTTCCAGTAACGTCAGCTGGTCCTCGGTAGTTCCATTGGCTCTTGGACCTTCGGCTACCCATCCGGGTTCCAGTACCGTCAGCTGGTTCTCGGCAGTGTCTTTTGCTCTTGTACCTTCTGCTCCCCATCCTGGTTCCAGTACCGTCAACTGGTTCCGGGCAGAGCCTTTGGCTTAGGTGCCTCCCTCTGGGTATCCGAGTTCCACCAACGTCAGGTGGTCCTTGGTAGTGCTTTCAGCACGGGTACCTCCTGCTTAGTAACCGGGTTCCAGTAACGTCAGCTGGTCCTCGGTAGTTCCATTGGCTCTTGGACCTTCGGCTACCCATCCGGGTTCCAGTACCGTCAGCTGGTTCTCGGCAGTGTCTTTTGCTCTTGTACCTTCTGCTCCCCATCCTGGTTCCAGTACCGTCAACTGGTTCCGGGCAGAGCCTTTGGCTTAGGTGCCTCCCTCTGGGTATCCGAGTTCCACCAACGTCAGGTGGTCCTTGGTAGTGCTTTCAGGCACGGGTACCTCCTGCTTAGTAACCGGGATCCAGTAACGTCAGCTGGTCCTCGGTAGTTCCATTGGCTCTTGGACCTTCGGGTAGCCATCCGAGTTCCAGTTCCATCAGCTGTTTCTCGGCATTTTCTCAGCCTTCTTGTACCTTCTGCTACATTTCCAAGTTCAAGACCCTAAAGACGACGACCCGGAAGACCACCCCTAAGATGACGACGACATCAGAGACGACGACCACTGAGATGACGACGACCCTGGAGACGATGACCCTGAAGACCACCCCGATGACGACGACCCCGGAGACGACGACCCTGGAGACGACGACCCTGGAGACGACGACGACATGGGAGACCGAGAAGCAGAAGAACAAGAGACTGCAGAACAAAGAGCAGAAGAACATTAAGCATAAGACTAAATATCAGAGCAAAAGATATTATCTAAATTATAAGCAGAAGAAGACTAAGCAGTGTATGGGGGTGAGTCCGTTCCTCCTCGTGGTGCCCCTGGATAAAGCCTGATGCTGCAGGCCAAACTGAACGTGGACAAATGTAACTCTTTTGTGACAGGCAGAACGGAAGGTGTAATCTTCAAACTTTTATAGATAACAACTACGGGAATGCCTGTCACAAATAAGAATATGATGAAGAAGTTGAATATGAAAAAGATAATAGTTAAATAAAAAGATAATGAACAATGTTAAAAAAAAAAAATATAGGTAGAAGAAGAAGAAGATGAATAAGGTGAAGATAGTTGATGTCAAAGAAGCTGATGATGAGGATAATGAAGAAGAAAGTGGGAGAAGTAAAAAAGAAGGTGAAGGACGTGGAAGTAGTGAAACATCAATATCTGAAAAAAAAAAAATAAATAAATATCATAGTCAAAATCTTTATAACGCCGAACGTCATAAAAAAAAACTATAAAAACCTGCTATTCTATTTGTTTGGGCTAAACCTCTGTGCCTTTAATGTCTCCGCCACCTCCCCCAATACATCCTACATTATTCTTAGTTGTTTTCCTTCATGTAGAATTTACCTACAAGGAAAGAAAGGGTTTATTTTAATTCCGATATTTTCGTCCCATTGACTTGCATTGGGATCGGGTATCGGTATCGGATTAGATCCGATACTTTGACGGTATCGGCCGATACTTTCCGATACCGATACTTTCCGATATCGGAAGGTATCGCTCAACACTACTGCTCATATTTCCATTTATAGATTCTGGCTTCTTGCCCTGCCCATTTCAAGAGAGACGTGAGGAGATCATGTGTAGCAATACGTAAATATTTAAGCAGACACACACAAGAAGGCGATGGGGGAAAAATGCAATTATTGTCACAATAGCTGGATGATGATGAAACACAATTGCCAGCAAGTGGTCCTGTTACATTAACAAGCCATAATGAGGACCAGTTACGGAAGTGGAAGACGAGGTGGTGGATGATAAAGTATTTGACCCAACCTGGGAAGATGACATGCAGAGCGAGGACATCAGCTCACGGGGGATGAGATCTACAGCACCACAACAAGCAGGAAAAAGCAGTGTGGTGGTCAGAGACACAAGGCGGGCAACTGTTCCCCAGAGCACCAACACAGGTGAAGTTGCCAAGCCAATGTTTAGGTGTTCATGAGTCTGGTCCTTTTTTAAATACAGTCTAGTTAACCCCCAAAAAGGCCATTTGCCACATCAACCATGCCAGCATCAGCTGTGAAAGTACATCTACCAGCCTGATAACCACCAGCATGCACAGGCACATGCAAGCAAAGCACCTGGCTATTTGGGCCAAACACAGCGGTCCAGCAGCAGTGTCTGTGGGTGACACCACTGTCTCTTGCCAGTTCTGCAAGCAAGCTAATCCTCTGCTCATGACATAGGCAAAGATGGCTCCAACCCTGCACCTGTCATTGCACACCTGCAACCACCATCAGCAACTATGTCCATCTCCTTGTCTCAGTGCAGTGTTCAGTTGTCCCTACCCCAGTCCTTGGAGAGCAAGCGTAACTATGCAGCCACGAACCTACAGGCCACAACACTAAATGGCCACATTTCTAGACTGCTTGCCCTGGAAATGTTGCCACTCAGGCTTGTGTAGATGGAAGCTTTTTGCAAATTTGGTACTCGGTTTCCAACCCCCACTACCTATCTCAGTGTGCCATCCCTGTCTTACACAAGCACGTGTCCCATAACATCAGCTGTGCCCTGACCAATGCTGTGACTTGGAAATTTAACTCAGCAAAGGACCTCTGGACAAATGCTTGTGGCCAGAGATGCTACATTTCCCTGGCAGCGCACTGGGTGAACATTGTGGAAGCCGTGACCCAGTCGGATACTGGGATGGAACACGTGCTACCAACACTGAGGATTGTGGGCCATGATTCAATCGGGGTTGCCCCACCTTCTACAGCAGTTCCTGCACCTTTTCCTCCATACCTTCCATCTCATAAATGTCACCATCATTTTGAAAACTGGAAGCACTGCAGCACTGCCTTAGTCAAGCTGCAGCAAGCTTTGCTGAAGCTGATCTTCTCAGGTGAAAAACTGCACACCTCCGTGGAGTTGTTGAAGATCTAACAGACCAGAATGATCTGTGGCTATTGCCCCTGAATATCCAACCAGGCATGGTTGTGTGGGACTATAGCCGCAACATGATGGTAGCTCTGAAGCTATGTAACCTTGCACACATACGATGCCTGGACAACGTGTTCCACTTAGTGGTTCAGTGGTTTCTAAAAATATACCCAGATCTGCCTAAGCTCCTTGTGAAATTACGCTGCTGGTGTGCCCATTTCCTCAAGTCAGCTGCTGCAGCTGCTGCCACCCTGTCAATGCTGCAGCTGTGTTTGCGACTTCCAGCTCACCAATGTCACCATGCGTTGGAACTCAAAGTAACATACAATTGAAACCAGAAGTTTACATACACTATATAAAACACACATATGCATGTTTTTTCACAATATCTGACATAAAATCAGAATACAACTTTCCTGCTTAAGTTCAATTAGGATTACCATAATTATTAATATTTGCCAAATGCCAGAATAATGAGAGAGAGAGAATGTTTTAAGGTATTTTTATTACATACTGCAAAGTCAAAAGTTTACATACACTAAGATTACAATGCCTTTAAACAATTCTGGACTGCCCATATGATGATGTCATA
Source organism: Ranitomeya variabilis (assembly GCF_051348905.1). NCBI lineage: Eukaryota > Metazoa > Chordata > Amphibia > Anura > Dendrobatidae > Ranitomeya > Ranitomeya variabilis. The sequence continues at coordinate 1,143,364,881 of NC_135232.1, forward strand.
TGTTTGGAAGCTTCTGATTTTTGGCAATATCTGAGATAAAAACACACCTCTGGGTGTATTTTAATGCACACCTGAAACATGCAGCTTCTTTGTGTAGCATTATGGAAAAGTCTAAAGAAATCAGCCAAGATATCAAGAAGGAACATGGGTTGAAAGGGCAGTCTGCCAGGAAGAAGCCATTACTCCAAAGATTAAGGTTTGCAAATGCACACAGGAAAAAATACCTTAATTTTTGGAGAAATGTCCTGTGGTCTGATGAAACTAAAATGGAACTTTTTGGGCATAATGACAATCATTACATTTGGAGGAAAAAGGGAGAAGCTTGGAAGCCTAAGAACACCATCCCAATTGTGAAACATGGGGAAGGCAGCATCATGTTGTGGGGTTGTTTTGCTGCAGATGGGACTGGTGCACTTCACAAAATAGAGGGTTTCATAAGAAAAGTTATTTCTCTCTCATTATTCTGGCATTTGGAAAATATTAATAATTATGGTAATCCTAATCGACCTAAAATCGGAAAGGTTTAGTCTGATTTCATGTAAAATATTGAGAAAAGCATGGAGATGTGTCTTTTTATATAGAGTTTTATATTAACTTCTGGTTTCAACTCTATATCCATCTATCTAACTATCTATCTATCTACAGTATCTATCTATCTTTGATCTATTATTTATCTATCTATCTATCTATTATCTATCTATCTCTCTACTATCTATTATCTAAAGTATTATCTATCTATCATATATCTATCTATTTATTATACATCTATCTATCTATCTGTCTATTATATGTCTATTATCAATATATTATATATCTATGATCTATCTATTATCTATTATATATCTATTATCTATCTATCATTTATCTATCTATCTATATATTCTATCATCTATCTATCTATTATATATCTACTATCTATCTATTATCTATCAATCTATATATATCTATCCATCTATCTATTATATATCTATCTTCTATATCCTTAAACACCTTTAATATCCAATCATTGGTAATTTATTTTCTTTATTTTCTTCCAGAACGTGTCATACAGATGGCATATAGATGACACACACACACACACTCGCACACAAGGACACATGGACACCAGTACTGTTTTTTACAGCCCTGGAAATTGTGCATATAATCTACAACATCAAAAACTCACCAAAAGCTCTTGAATGGAAACATAGCCTAAGACTATGCCAGGAAAAGTAGGTTAGAAGCATCACTCCAGCTCTGAAATAACCACAAAAACCTCTGAAGTGGCGCTGTAATTAAAAATTGAATTAATTTTTAGTATTAAAAAGATACAAAAAATGTTGAAAGGTGTTCATTGCTTGTTACCTCCATAGGAATCTTTTGTTATTTGATGTTCTGTAATATATGTTGTGCATCCTGAATTTATTCATGTTTCTCTTTTTAAGATGAATCGTTTTGTTAAAAAGCTTAATTACTTGGATTACTCTGCTGCTGAGTTTGTATTTAATGAGGATCGGGTTCTCTACGCAAACTTTTCACAACGAATATTGAATTTGTGGATTGACGGTGACATAATACATTTTGTGGACACCGGGTACTACTTCTATGCAGATGAGCAGTTCCATCCGGTCAACAGTAACATAATATGGAGAAATGGCAGAGTAAGTGTCTTCTATGGAAGGAAAATCTATCACTTTTCATATTGGATTTTCTTACTTTCTATCAAAGCTTCTATTATAAACCTGTAATTTTCTAATATCTTACTAAAATGAGTTAAAGGATTTTCCCCCTACATATAATAACAATAATAATAATAATAAAGAACATTGTGTTATATAAATAATAGTAATCATTTACAGCTTTCTTTTCTATTGTTTCCTGGGTGTTCCATTGGTTTCCATGCTTCCCCTTTCTGCCATTGTCATGTGATCATTGCATCCAATCACTTGAATACGACCTCTGTCGATGATTGGCTGCAGGGAACAAATGTCCATAGGGCAGGATGTCCTGAGACTCTACATTGGGTTCCTCTTGTAAGGACATTTGTGCTCGGTAGACAATCTCTAGGATCAGCGGACAGGAGAGGAAGCCCGGGGCATCTTAAGATGAGGAGAAGCGGAGGAGTTGAACACTGAGTTCATAACATGTTAGATTTTTATTAATAGTCCCTCTAACGCACACGGGTTATCATGTGTAGAAGACTGTCCTATTAGGATGGCCCTTTCTTCGAAACTCTGTAAATGAATGATGACAGAGAGATGCATACAGAAGTTTAACCATTTAGGGAGGTGACGATTTTAGGACTTTCACACAGAGCTATTTTTTTCATTGTTTATTTTTGTTTGTTTCATTCTTTCTTTTTTCTGCGGGGACATAGCAGTATAAGTGCTTATTATGTAAAGTATGAGTTGTACTTGTCATTGGCAGTATTTTGGGGTACATACAAATTATTACCTTACATTTATTAACTCTTTATGGAGAAAATCTTAAAAAAGGCTATTATGCAGTTGTTTTTTGATGATTATTAGTGATGAGCGAGTGTACTCGTTACTTGAAATTTCTCGAGCTCAGGTGACCTCCGAGTATTTTTTAGTGCTCGGAGATTTAGTTTTCATTGCTGCAGCTGAATGATTTATACCTCTTAGCCAGCTTGATTACATGTGGGGATTCCCTAGCAACCAGGCAACCCACGCATGTACTAATGCTGGCTAACAGATGTAAATCATTCAGCTGCGGTGAAGAAAACTAAATCTCCGAGCACTAAAAAATACTTGGAGGTCACCCGAAAGTGCTCGGGAAATCTAGAGTAATGAGTATATTCGCTCATCACTAATGATTATACTTTCGGCTATTCACATGTTGCATAAAGCATTTTTTTTATTAATGCTTAATTCTTTGTGTCAGCCTGACAAAGGTGACAATAAGTTTATATCATTTTATTTATGTTTCATTTCTTTTGTGGAAGAAATACATTGTTTGAAAAAAATGTCTGTGTTGCCATCACTAGAGATTAGCCTATCAATCCAAGAAGGATGTCCAGAATTTTATAATTCCACAGAAATGTAATTCTCCACAATTCCAGGATCATTAAATAAAGTGCCATGTGCCAATTTACATACTACTAAAGACACAGCGCGTGCAGCACAGCCAACCAGGGGTGAGAGACAGACTTTTGCAGCCCCCTAGCCCTTACTGCAGCCTTGTTTACAGCACCTCTCTTCCACACCTTGATGAGAATTCTAATTTTAATAATTAGTGGTGTACACTCAAGTGAAAATAATTTATTTATTATCAATAAGGACTTTTCTTCCTTTTCTTTTGTTAAACCTCATCAATGTTGGGACCTCCTATGTCATGACAAACCATCGGCGGCCCACGATCACATCAAAGGCACAGCGATGGGCAGAGATAATGAGGTGCACGCATGCTGTCTCATCATTAATGCCATTTCCAGAGATTGACAGCAGAATTTAACAGGTTAAAAATCTCAGAAGGAGCATCCTTCCACCCACGATTGTTAGCAGTAGGCTCTGGCCATAATAAACACCCATCACCTGTTGAGTATGGGGTGGCATTGTTTTATGAACCCTTTCCATGCACCAGCTTCCGATTTGCACTGTACATGGGCTGTGCATGTCATGAAAGGGTTAAACCAAAATAAAGAGATCTCTACTAGTGATGAGCGAGTATACTCGTTGCTCGGGTTTTCCAAGCATGCTCAAGTTGTCTCTGAGTATGTTGGCGTGCTCGGGGATTTAGTCTATGTCAATTTGCAGCCAGCTGTTAGACAGCCTGAATACATGTGGGGATTCTCTAACAAACAGGCAACCCCCACATGTATTCAGGCTGTCTAGCAGCTGTAAATTATGCAGCTATGTCGATATAAACTAAATCTCCAAGCACATCCAAATACTCGGAGACCACCTGAGCGTGCTCAGGAAAACCCGACCAATGAATACACTCACTCATTACTAGTCACTGTGTAGATACACACATGGAAAGTGCGCTGAGTAAGGGCAATAGGGACCCACTAAGAGGTTTGCCGTGATGTGGCGGTGGGCTTCATACAGACTGATCAGAATGTAAAACTAAGAACCTCATGTTCAGTTATACATATTTTTGCCTAGCGGCATTAGAGCAATGTATGATTTTTGGATGTGCTGTCCATTCTTTTTTTCAGTGCCATATTATAGTGCAGATTTACTGTTATGGTTTGCGGATGTCATGACCCTTTTCTACAAACTACAGCTCCCAATTAACCCCTTCAAGACGCAGCTCTTTTTCGTTTTTGTATTTTCATTTTTCGCTGCGCTCCTTCCCAGAGCCATAACTTTTTTATTTTTCTGTCAATATGGCCATGTGAGGGCTTATTTTTTGCGGGACGAGTTGTACTTTTGAATGACATCATTGGTTTTACCATGTCGTGTACCAGAAAACGGGAAAAAAATTCCAAGTGCGGTGAAATTGCAAAAAAAGTGCAATCTCACACTTGTTTTTTGTTTGGCTTTTTTGCTAGGTTCACTAAATGCTAAAACTGACCTGCTCCAGGTCATTATGAGTTCATAGACACCTAACATGTCTAGGTTATTTTTTATCTAAGTGGTGAAAAAAAATTCAAAACTTTGCTAAAAAAGAAAATTGCGCCATTTTCCGATACCCGTAGCGTCTCCATTTTTCGAGATCTTGGGTCAGGTGAAGGCTTATTTTTTGCGTGCCAAGCTGACATTTTTAATTATAGGACCTTTGCACAGATACGTTATTTTGATCACCTGTTATTGCATTTTAATGCAATGTTGCGATGACAAAAAAAAAGTAATTCTGGCATTTCTAATTTTTTTTTCTCGCTACGCTGCTTAGTGATCAGGTTAATGCTTTTTTTTATTGATAGATCGGGCGATTCTGAATGCGGCAATACCAAATATGTGTATGTTTGATTTTTTTTTATTGTTTTATTTTGAATGGAGCGAAAGGGGGTGATTTAAACTTTTATATTTTTTTTAATTTTTTTCAGATTTTTTAAAACTTTTTTTTTACTTTTGCCATGCTTCAATAGCCTCCATCGGAGGCTAGAAGCTTGCATAGCCTGATCAGCTCTGCTACATAGCAGCGATCATCAGATCGCTCCTATGTAGCTGAATTGCAGGCTTGCTAAGAGTGCAGACCACAGGGTGGCGCTCACAGCAATCCGGCATCAGTAACCATAGAGGTCTCAAGGAGACCTCTGGTTACTATGCAGACCCATTGCTGACCCCCGATCATGTGACGGGCGTCAGCGATGCGTACATTTCCGGTCGCGCGGCCAGAAGAGGTAGTTAAATGCTGCTGTCAGCGTTTGACAGTGGCATTTAACTGGTTAATAGCGGCAGGTAGATCACGATTCCACTCGGCTATTGCTCACACATGTCAGCTATACATAACAGCTGACTTGTCGCGACTTTGATGTGGGCTCAGCGCCGGAGCCCTCATCAAAGGGGGAGACACGACATGTGCCGTACTAGTATGGGGCATGTCGTGAAGGGGTTAAAGCATCTAAGGGAGCAGTGATCATACTGACACCACAAGTGTATCAGAGAATAGTTATGACTTTTGGGTTTTCATTGGCTGTAAGCCATAATCATAAACATTAACAGAAATAAACATGTGAAATCGATCACTCTGTCTGTAATGACTCTATAGAATATAGGAGTTTCACGTTTTTGCATTGAAGAACTGAAATAATTTAACATTTGAATGATATTCTAATTTTGTGAGAATCACATGTATGTTATAGAAAAAAGAATAATTTTTGAATTGCTGTGTTCTGAGAGCTATTGCTTTTTATTTTTCCACTAATGGAGCAGTATGGCTGTTTGGTTTTTGTTGGACAAGATGGCATTTTCAGAGATACCATTTTGATTTACTTTGTTCTATTTGATGTGTCTTATTCCACTTTTTTGTTTGATGAAAAAGTAGAGTTTTATACCTTTTTTATTACAATGTTTAATGTAGGGGTTAACTAGTGTAACTGTTTTATTGGTTGAGTCATTCCGAACACAATGATACCAAATATGTGCATTTTTTGCATAAGAATAAGTATTTATGAGTATAATATTTATCATTATTATCATTATTATTAAGTAATTTGCTTATATATATTTTCACAGTTTTTTTTTACTTTTCTTTTTTACCTTCTCACTTAGTCACTCTTTGGGACTTTAACTTTTATCAATCTGCTCGCTGGTGCAATGCATTACACCTGTCATTGCTGCACTGGCGAAGCCTCTTAGACCATTCTTTGAGCATGGTGTAGCTGGCTTTCCAAAACTGGTTAACCTCGGGTTGCCATTGCAACGATCAGGCTTTCGCGATGACATTGGGGGGGGGAAGGGGCGCCGATGGACAGGAGAGAGAGCCCGCTCTCTCCCAGCCGAAATGTTGCAATCAATATCGATTGTGGCATTTAGGAGGTTGAACAGCCAAGGGCAGTGCAGGCACAGTTCCTGGCTGTGAGAGCAAAAACTCGGCTATCATGTAAGCTGACCTTCTGGCGGTGATTGCGTGGGCACAGCTTTTATGCTTGTACGATCGCAAAGACATACTCATACTTTTTAGGTTGGGAACCCCTTCACAATCAGGACATATGGGTACGTCCAAGGTCGTGAAGGGGTTAAAGTTTGTAGAGAATGCAGATAATGTCTTCTTTTTTTTAGTTTTCCAATGTGTCTGTAAAAAATAATGTCTGAGATTTTTGGGGGAAGTTGTTCAGAAAAAGTAAAAAGTAAAGTTAGCAACTCTTTTCCCTTGATTAGGACAAAGCTGCATCACCCAGTACAACATTTACTCATATATGATGCTCTGGAATACAAAACTACGTAAACAGGGCCAGTTTTAGGAAAAGTGGGGCCCTGGGCGAAAGTTTAAAATAGGGCCCCAAATTATAATATATTGCACCATCACTCAGAAACACTTTGGTTGCATTTACATGCGCTGAATTCAGATTGCTAAACAAGTGTTATCAACAATATTGAAGTCGTTTGACTTTTGTTTCCCGGCCTCATTCTACCGGCTGAGGAACAGTCATTAGTACAGAATGATCAGTAGTAGACCAATCTGTCTCCATATAGTATTATGTAATTAACAGCATATCTGCAGTTTTCACCGGCGGATGTGCTGCTGAGAACAATGATTTTGGTTCATGCATAAGCAGTCCAATCACTCGATAAATAGGCAGCATTTTGCTTGTTTAGTATAATACACCACATAGTCCTCCATATAGTATAATACATCCTCATAGTCCTCCATATAGTAAAATATACTCTACATAGTCCTCCATATAGTATAATACACTCCGCATAGTCCTCCATATAGTATAATATATTCCCCATAGTCCTCAATGTAGTACAATGCACTCCTCATAGCATAAAGCACCACATATTTCTTCATCTAATATATAATTGCCTAGAATACTACTTCCTGCAATTTGTGCCAACTTCCGTGGCTTTGTCCGGAGCTAATGTCCGGAGATAATGTCCGGAGCTAATGTCCGGAGCTAATATCCGGAGCTAATGTCCGGAGCTAATGTCCGGAGATAAGTGACGTCACCAGTGTCCTACACCCAGGCAGAGCACAGGGGCCCCAGGCAGCATATGGGGCCCCAGGCAGAGCACAGTGGCCCCAGGCAGAGCACAGGGGCCCCAGGCAGCATATGGGGCCCCAGGCAGAGCACAGTGGTCCCAGGCAGAGCACAGGGGCCCCAGGCAGCCTATGGGGCCCCAGGCAGAGCACAGTGGCCCCAGGCAGAGCACAGGGGCCCCATGCAGCATATGGGGCCCCAGGCAGAGCACAGGGGCCCCAGGCAGCATATGGGGCCCCAGGCAGAGCACAGTGGCCCCAGGCAGAGCACAGGGGCCCCAGGCAGAGCATGGGGCCCCAGGCAGAGCACAGGGGCCCCAGGCAGCATATGGGGCCCCAGGCAGAGCACAGGGGCCCCAGGCAGCATATGGGGCCCCTGGCAGAGCACAGTGGCCCCAGGCAGAGCACAGGGGCCCCAGGCAGAACATGGGGCCCCAGACAGAGCACAGGGGCCCCAGGCAGAGCACAGGGGCCCCAGGCAGCATATGGGGCCCCAGGCAGAGCACAGGGGCCCCAGGCAGCATATGGGGCCCCAGGCAGAGCACAGTGGCCCCAGGCAGCATATGGGGCCCCAGGCAGAGCACAGTGGCCCCAGGCAGAGCACAGGGGCCCCAGGCAGCATATGGGGCCCCAGGCAGAGCACAGTGGTCCCAGGCAGAGCACAGGGGCCCCAGGCAGCTTATGGGGCCCCAGGCAGAGCACAGTGGCCCCAGGCAGAGCACAGGGGCCCCAGGCAGAACATGGGGCCCCAGGCAGAGCACAGGGGCCCCAGGCAGCATATGGGGCCCCAGGCAGAGCACAGTGGCCCCAGGCAGAGCACACACCAAATCAGAGGCCGAGGGGCCCCGCCAACCAAATCGGAGGCCGAGGGGCCCCGCCAACCAAATCCGAGGTCGAGGAGCCCCGCCCACCAAATCGAAGGCCGAGCGGCCCCGCCCACCAAAGCGGAGGCCGAGGGGCCCGGCCCCGCCCACCAAAGCGGAGGCCGAGGGGCCCCGACCACCACATCGGAGGCCGAGGGGCCACGCCCACCAAATCGGAGCCCGAGGGTCCCCGCCCACCAAATCGGAGGCCGAGGGTCCCCGCCCACCAAATCGGAGGCCGAGGGTCCCCGCCCACCAAATTGGAGGCCGAGGGTCCCCGCCCACCAAATCGGAGGCCGAGGGGCCCCTGCCTACCAAATCGGAGGCCGAGGGTCCCCGCCCACCAAATCGGAGGCCGAGGGTCCCCGCCCACCAAATCGGAGGCCGAGGGGCCCCGCCCACCAAATCGGAGGCCGAGGGGCCCCGCCCACCAAATCGGAGGCCGAGGGGCCCCGCCCACCAAATCGGAGGCCGGGGGTCCCCTCCCTCCAAATCGGAGGCCGAGGGGCCCCGCCCACCACATCGGAGGCCGAGGGGCCCCGCCCACCAAATCGGAGGCCAAGGAGCCCCGCCCACCAAATTGAAGGCCGAGCAGCCCCGCCCACCAAAGCGGAGGCCGAGGGGCCCGGCCCCGCCCACCAAAGCGGAGGCCGAGGGGCCCCGCCCACCAAATCGGAGGCCGAGGGTCCCCGCCCACCAAATCGGAGGCCGAGGGTCCCCGCCCACCAAATCGGAGGCCGAGGGTCCCCGCCCACCAAATCGGAGGCCGAGGGTCCCCGCCCACCAAATCGGAGGACGAGGGTCCCCGCCCACCAAATCGGAGGCCGAGGGGCCCCGCCCACCAAATCGGAGGCCGGGGGTCCCCGCCCTCCAAATCGGAGGCCGAGGTACCCCGCCCACCACATCGGAGGCCGAGGGGCCCCGCCCACCAAATCGGAGGCCGAGGGTCCCCGCCCACCAAATCGGAGGCCGAGGGTCCCTGCCCACCAAATCGGAGGCCGAGGGTCCACACCATCCAAATCGGAGGCCGAGGGTCCCCGACCACCAAATCGGAGGCCGAGGGTCCCTGCCCACCAAATCGGAGGCCGAGGGTCCCCGCCCACCAAATTGGAGGCCGAGGGGCTTCGCCAACCAAATCGGAGGCCGAGGAGCCCCGCCCACCAAATCGAAGGCCGAGCGGCCCCGCCCACCAAAGCGGAGGCCGAGGGGCCCCGCCCACCAAATCAGAGGCTGAGGGGCCCCGCCCACCAAATCGGAGGCCGGGGGTCCCCGCCCACCAAATCGGAGGCCGAGGGTCCCCGCCCACCACATCGGAGGCCGATGGGCCCCGCCCATCAAATCGGAGGCCGAGGGTCCCCGCCCACCAAATCGGAGGCCGAGGGTCCCCACCCACCAAATCGGAGGCCGAGGGTCCCCGCCCACCAAATCGGAGGCCGAGGGTCCACGCCAACCAAATCGGAGGCCGAGGGGCCCCGCCCACCAAATCGAAGGCCGAGGGGCCCCTCCCACCAAAGCGGAGGCCGAGGGGCCCCGCCCACCAAATCGGAGGCTGAGGGTCCCCCACCCACCAAATCGGAGGCCGAGGGTCCCCGCCCACCAAATCGGAGGCCGAGGGTCCCCGCCCACCAAATTGGAGGCCGAGGGTCCCCGCCCACCAAATCGGAGGATAAGGGGCCCCGCCCACCAAATCGGAGGCCGAGGAGCCCCGCCCGCCAAATCGAAGGCCGAGCGGCCCCGCCCACCAAAGCGGAGGCAGAGGGACCCCGCCCACCAAATCGGAGGCCGTGGGGCCCCGCCAACCAAAGCGGAGGCCGAGGGTCCCCGCCCACCAAATCGGAGGCCGAGGGGCCCCGCCCACCAAAGCGGAGGCCGAGGGTCCCCGCCCACCAAATCGGAGGTCAAGGGTCCCCGCCCACCAAATCGGAGGCCGAGGGTCCCCGCTCACCAAATCGGAGGCCGGTCCCCGCCCACCAAATCGGAGGCCGAGGGTCCCCACCCACCAAATCGGAGGACGAGGGGCCCCACCAACCAAATCGGAGGCCGAGGAGCCCCACCCACCAAAAGTAAGTGCGGCCCCAAAAGTAAGTGTGCCCCCGGGTGCAAAAGTAAGTGCGCCCCCGGGTGCAAAAGTAAGTGCGCCCCCGGGTGCAAAAGTAAGTGAGCCCCCGGGTGCAAAAGTAAGTGCGCCCCCGGGTGCAAAAGTAAGTGCGCCTCCGGGTGCAAAAGTAAGTGCGCCCCCCGGGTGCAAAAGTAAGCGCGCCCCCGGCCCCGGGTGCAAAAGTAAGCGCGCCCCCCAGTCCCGTGTGTGAAAAGTGCTGCTGTAAAGCTGGTAGCGCTGTTCAAGCACCATGTATTTCCTTCAGGAAATGCCCATCTAATATATAATTGCCTAGAATACTACTTCCTGCAATTTGTGCCAACTTCCGTGGCTTTGTCCAGAGCTAATGTCCGGAGATAATGTCCGGAGCTAATGTCCGGAGCTAATGTCCGGAGCTAATGTCCGGAGCTAAGTGACGTCACCAGTGTCCTACACCCAGGAAGAGCACAGGGGCCCCAGGCAGCATATGGGGCCCCAGGCAGAGCACAGTGGCCCCAGGCAGAGCACAGGGGCCCCAGGCAGCATATGGGGCCCCAGGCAGAGCACAGTGGTCCCAGGCAGAGCACAGGGGCCCCAGGCAGCCTATGGGGCCCCAGGCAGAGCACAGTGGCCCCAGGCAGAGCACAGGGGCCCCAGGCAGCATATGGGGCCCCAAGCAGAGCACAGTGGACCCAGGCAGAGCACAGGGGCCCCAGGCAGAACATGGGGCCCCAGGCAGAGCACAGGGGCCCCAGGCAGAGCACAGGGGCCCCAGGCAGCCTATGGGGCCCCAGGCAGAGCACAGTGGCCCCAGGCAGAACATGGGGCCCCAGGCAGAGCACAGGGGCCCCAGGCAGCATATGGGGCCCCAGGCAGAACACAGTGGTCCCAGGTAGAGCACAGGGGCCCCAGGCAGCCTATGGGGCCCCAGGCAGAGCACAGGGGCCCCAGGCAGCATATGGGGCCCCAGGCAGAGCACAGGGGCCCCAGGCAGCATATGGGGCCCCAGGCAGAGCACAGTGGCCCCAGGCAGAGCACAGGGGCCCCAGGCAGAGCACAGGGGCCCCAGGCAGCATATGGGGCCCCAGGCAGAGCACAGGGGCCCCAGGCAGCATATGGGGCCCCAGGCAGAGCACAGCGATATTTTGGACCACTGTGCGGTGTTTCAGACCCCCTGTGTGATGTCTGGGGCCCTGTTCTTAAGTATATTAAAGATTAAAGTAACGTATACTAAGTATATTATAGATCAAATTTGACACGTTTATGAGCACCATTGAGTGAAATACTCAAGAATGACATAATTTTTCAACATTTTATGGTTTCAAACTGTAAACACTCAGAGTTTTTTTTACTTCAACCTGAAAACCTTAACGGTTCATAAAAAACTTGACTGTTCAGGATATGATAAAAGTCATAGTATTCTGAATCTTTAACTTATAAAGATACCTTTACATGGGGTGATTATTGGTTCCAGAGAGGCTTTCGGCCGATAATCGTACACATGGCTGGTGACAGGACAATACAATATAAACGTTCAAAGGTAAACACTGATAACATTAAAATCTAATATATAATTGCCTAGAATACTACTTCCGGCAATTTGTGCCAACTTCCGTGGCTTTGTCCGGAGATAATGTCCGGAGATAAGTGACGTCACCAGCGTCCTACACCCGCTCAGCGTGGACAAAGATATATGCCTTCGTGGTGCGCGGCACTTTTCTGATTGGTTGCCGCCTGCCGCGAGCGACCAATCAGAAATGTGCCGTACTGTCAAGAATTGTCAAGAGCTGGTGAGTGCAGCCATTTTTGTTCTTTCTTACTATTATTTATTAATTGTATTATTCTTACATTTGAATAAATAAAGTATATATGGATTCTAGACTCCCGATTCTTTAGAATCGGGCGGCCATCTAGTATAGTATAATACATTTCCCATAGTCTTTGATACAGTGTAACGCAGGTCCCATATAGTACATATAGTATATTGCACCCCATAGTCCTCAATAGAGCCCTCCTCAGAGTATAATGCAGCCACCCCACAGAGTATAACGCAGTCACCCAACAGAGTATAATGCAGCCACCTCATAGAGTAAAATGCAGCCCCCATAGAATATAATGCAACCCCTCCATATAATATAATGCAACCCCCCCTCCTAGAATATAATGCAGCTCCATATAGTATAATGTAGCCCCCGATAAAATATGATTCAGACCCCATTGAAAATAATGCAGCCCCCATTGAATATAAATCAGCCCCACATAGAACATAATGCAGTCATCCCATACAGTATAATGCACCCCCCTAGAATATAATGTAGCCCCCTCATAGAGTATAATGGATCCTCCCCATAGAATATGAGGCCTACAGTTTTATGGCCATCAGTACTCACTCACAGATTATATATATATGCAGAGCTTTTCAGCAGCTGCACTGCCCCACACACAGCATGGTGTGCGAGGAAGTGACATCATCCCTCACCCACTGTGTCAGATGCAGAAGGGAATGGTGGGGAATGGAGCGTCATCTGACTCTTCCGCATACAATTGTTGCCTTCAACTGTATGGGCATATAGCGGACGTGTGGTGTACCATAATTAGCGGCATGCCACTGGCTAGGGGCCCCTGAGGGAGTAGGGGTCCTAGGCAGCTGCCTAGTCTAAGAGAAGAAAAGATGAGTGTTCCAGCTCCTTAAAAAATATCTTTTAATTTTCAACGATTTAAACATGTAGATGAACATAATCCCCAGTGGATATATATGCAATGATCAAACACTGATAGTCCAGCGACGCGTTTCGATCCTATAGCGGATCTTTGTCTCAGCTTTGTCTGAGCTGAGATTATGTTCATCTACATGTTTTAATCGTTGAAAATTAAAAGATATATTTTAAGGAGCTGGAACACTCATCTTTTCTTCTCTGCTGCTGATCCATGCTTAGTCCGAATGGAGTTCCGTGCACCCGCAAGAGTCAGTGAGCTGGCTGGGGCTTACAGCCCAAACTTCATTTATTTTCTAGCTTCCTAGTCTACCTTCCCCTTACATCAGCCCTACATGTAAACAATGAAGAGGTCACAATATTGTCTGTGATCAGTTCAAACTGCTGATTGACAGATGTACCAAAAGTTACATCTCCACTGGTCTCATATTAATAATAGTTTATACAACTTAAAAAAAAAGAATTATTAATTAGGGAATATAAGAAACAGAAAATTGTTATTCAGAAGTCGTTATTTATTAAATGTTTTACATAAGGATCTACATCCTTTTATAGCAAAAGTTGCCCTTTATAAAATTAATTCATAGTATGAAAATCATTTTCCAGCGCCCGCTCTCCCGATGTAACGAAAAATGTGCTCCTGGATACAGAAAAGCTCCTAAGCTTGGGCACCAAGACTGCTGCTATGACTGTGTTTCCTGCTCAGAAGGAGAAATATCCCAAACACCAGGTGGGAATATAAAAGATAATGTTAAATCTTGATGGGTGGGGGACATATATATGCAGAATTATTGCTGCAGTAATAATAAGACCCATGGAAAATTACTTGCATGACTCTGTTCTACAGTGAAATTGGTTCAGAGACCAAAACAATTAAACTTAACAAACTTTGCAGTGCTGAAAACAAATATGATGCTTACATGTTCTGATTGTCTCTAATGCTCAAGATCCAGAGGAGGTTGTAAAATGTCTTTTCAATGTTCCATCATCATTGTTGCATTGTTAGCAGATAGTCTGTTAAATCATTTATTTTGTCTATTGAGCTTTCTTTAATCTATCATCAAAAATGCCATCTCAGCTCTGATCGCGGGGATATAGTCACAGCTGCATCATCTACGCTCTCTGTGTAAAGTAGACAGTGTTCAAATTAAATTTACACGTCATCGCTCTCTATAGTCACCACTTATATTTATTTCCACATCTCTATATTATTGTACACCATTCACCATCATGTATTCTCCATACCTCCACCAGTATTATTCAGTGTCTCACTTCCCCCCCCCCCTTTTATTCACTCTTCCACTCATTTCTTTATTTTATTTATTTTATTTTTTTTATGTTTTCATTATCATTTTTCCACTTATTTCCACTTTTTTACCCATATTACACTTGTTTTTGAAGGTTTTACTTTTTTGCTTTTATTTTTATTTATATTTTCACATTTTCTTTTATCTTTATTATCTTTTTTCATACTTATTTTCATATTTATTTATTTTTAGCAACAGAGTGTTTTTGGCTTTACTGTGCTTTTTTGTGTTTTCAACTTTTGAAAATATGTAGAACGATGTTATATGAGTGGGCTCTTTTTAATTTTGACTAGGTATATTTAGATAAATATAAAAAGTAACGCTAATTTGGGTGACAAATCTTCACACGTCTATAGTAGTTTTGCTAGTACATAGAAAGTAGTGTTTTTGAGCATGAAAAGTCAAAAATATCATGCAGTGTAAGGCCACATTCACAAGTTCAGTATTTGGTCAGTATTTTACATCAGTATTTGCAAAAACCAGGGGTGGAACATTTAAAGGAAAAGTATAATAGAAACAAGGCACCACTTCTTCACTTTTCACCCACTCCTGGTTTTGGCTTACAAATAATTATGTTAATTACTGATCAAATACTAAACGTGACAATGTGGCCTAAATGTGTGAATGTAGAAGTGGGAAGCAGAGAGCACAATAGAGTGATACCCTATGGAGGAAGTAGGAGAGTGCTGGTTCTGCTCACCTGGTGGAGATATGGCAGGCTCAACTCCAATGTAGGCATGAAGAAAGATAACTGCTGCTGCTGCCCCATGGCTGGTGGATAAATCCTCCGGGAGATATTGGATCCAGCTGGCTGGACAAGTAGATGGGCTGCGCTGCTGGGTGAATACATTCTTCACAAGTGTTGAAGAGAAAAAGGCTTCTGTTTTTTTTCATGTGAAGAAAACGCCGGTATGGTGGAGCGCACGCCAGAGCCTAGGGGTACTTGGTACCGGGTCCGGTCGTCATTAAAGGGGTGGTCATGGTGGCAGCAACGCGGTTTGAGGCCCTAGAAGTCCAAAGTAAAGGGAAGGTCTTTAAAGGGGTTATAGAAATAAGAATATTTGTGATGCCACCTGTGGTATTCGGTCAAGGGTGACCGATGCTGCTTAAAGGGGTCCTCTGGGGAGTGATGGCACTGCAGCAAGGATGATATGGCTTCCCACAGGTAAAGCTGGGTCCCCAGGGCTCCGGGTGTATTTCGCAAAGATAGTGTGGTGCCAGAAATAATCAGAGGACACAAGATTGCAGTCTCTTTACCTGTTTTACTGGTGGTTTACGGCCACAGTCCAGGGTACCAGCAACAGGTGACGGTGGAGTTCAGGCAGCCTGGAAACGAGTTGAATTCCCCTTGTCAGGTCAGATTGGGAGCCTTCCACTACATGCTGTATAATAGTTCCTTGCTGCCTATTGCTTCTTTCAAGGTCCTCTCTCACCCTCTGTCCTGAGATCGTTCCTGCATGGTAGGCAACGTGAGCTGTTTTATAGGGGTCTTCATCCAAGGTGACTCCGGGCTCTGTATGTTGCTGAACCTCAGGGTGTAGGTGTGGGCAAGTTACTTTCAATCTCCTGCCCTCCGGTTTCTGCTGTTGGGCATGAAGTCCCACACAGCCTCGGACTCCCAGTGTCCGGTATCTGCGCTCCAGCATGGAGGGAGCCCAATCGCAGCTCTCCTCCAGCTCCTCACTTCTCCTATGCTCCATCCTCCTTCACTGTCTGCTGCAGACGAAACTAACTCTTCCGCCAAGCCAGAATCTATATATATCTAGGGAAGCTCCCCTGAAACCGGGTCTAGCACTCCCCCTTCTGGCCTGGAGTCAGAGCATGTTGCATGTACAGGTTACTTGTCAAAGGGATCCCTCCTCGTTTCCAGGCATGGCATCACCCTCCCCGAGAGGAAGGCAGTAACACTGTGGTACCCTAACTCTTGGGGTGCCACAATGGCGTTGAAACGCGGTGGGAATAAAAAGCTTTTTTTTCATCATCATTTCCAAAGAATTGATTCACTCCAGCAGCACAGCCCACCTACGTGTTCATCCAACTGGATCCAATGTGGCCTAAATAACATTTCCCTTACAACTCATCCTGGATTTCCCTATGAAATGTTTCATCATAGAAAATGCTGAACTGAAAACACTACATTTCCAAAGCATAGCATTTTTTTAGCCTCTTTAAGACTTCGGCCACGGTCAGATCAACATTATTCTCTCATTTGAGAGAATTGGGCCAATAATGCTAATGACATTCTGCTCAAACTCTGGTCCGAGTGTCAGAATAGTGAGATCTGATTCTCTCAGGCTAAAGAACCATGGCACAGGTGAGGGAAAAATGGAGAACAAAAATTTTCCATTTTTCTCTATTCTGTGAGTCTGCGAAAATTGGACTGCACTCAGATGTAATCAGAGTACAGTCCAATGTTTTCCACGCACTGATAGACTTGAGTGGGTGAGTGTCTTATGACTTCACAGTGAAATCATAGCATATGGTGATATTTTTTATTGGCAGATTGTGTCAGTGAAAAAAATCGTGGATCAGCTGTGGCCATTGAATAACATTGGCCCGAGTGCTATTGGATAAACAATTGAATAGCACTTTTCAGATTCATATGCTGGTGTGAACAAGACCTTAAAAGGAGTCTATCAGCTTAACCCCTTAGTGACAGAGCCAATTTGGTACTTAATTACCGGGCCAATTTTTACAATTCTGACCACTGTCACTTTATGAGGTTATAACTCTGGAGCTTCAATGGATCCCGGTGATTCTGAGACTGTTTTCTTGTGACATATTGTACTTTATGAAAGTTGTAAAATTTCGTTGATATGACTTGCGATTATTTGTAAAAATAACAGAAATTTGGGGAAAACTTTTAAAATTTTGCAATTTTCAAATTTGAATTATTATGCCCTTAAATAAGAGAGTCATATCGCACAAAATAGTGAATAAATAACATTTCCCACATGTCTACTTTACATCAGCACAATTTTGGAAACATTATTTTTTTTTGTTAGGAAGTTATAAGGGTTAAAAGATGACCAGCGAGTTCTCATTTTTAAAACAAAATTAGCAAAACCATTTTTTAGGGACCACATTACATTTGAAGTGACTTTGAGGGATGTACATGACAGAAAATACCCAAAAATGACACCATTCTAAAAACTGAACCCCTTAAGGTGCTCAAAACCACATTCAAGAAGTGTATTAACCCTTCAGGTGCTTTGCAGGAATTTTTGGAATATGGAAGAAAAAAAATAAACATTTACTTTTTTTTCATAAAAATTTTCCTTTTGACCTATTTTTTTTTTACTTTCGCAAGGGTAACAGGAGAAAATGGACCATACATTTTGTTGTGCAATTTTTCCTAAGTATGCTGATACTCTACATGTGGGCTCGGAAGGGAAGGAGCGCGATATCACTTTTTGAATGGAAAATGTGCATAATTAGCGGACACCATGTCATGCTTGAAGAGCCCCTGATGTGCATAAACAGTGGAAACTCCCAACAAGTGACATTATTTTGGAAACTAGACCCCTCAAGGAACTTATCTAGATGTGTATTGAGCACCTTGAACCCACAGGTGATTCACAGAAGTTTATAATGTTAAGCCGTGGAAATAAAAAAAACAAAGTTTTCCCAAATAAATCATATTTAGCTCCATATTTTGCATTTTCATAATGGATATGGAGCGCCCCCAAGGGCTAGGGGTACTCGGTACCGGGTCCTTCGGTTCTCAGGGGGATGTCACGGTGGCTGACCCGGCCCGTGGCCCTCGGGACATCCGTGTAAAAAGGGAAAGGTCTTTAACCCCTTCACGACATGCGCTGTACTAGTATGGCGCATGTCATGTCTCCCCCTTTGATGTGGGCTCCGGCGGTGAGCCCACATCAAAGTTGCGACATGTCAGCTGTTTTGTAAAGCTGACATGTGCACGCAATAGCGGCGGGTGAAATCGTGATTCACCCGCCGCTATTAACCTGTTAAATGCCGCTGTCAAACACTGACTGCGGCATTTAACTACTGCTTCCGGCCGCGCGGGCGGAAATGAACACATCGCTGACCCATGTCACATGATCGGGGGTCGGCGATGCATCAGGATGGTAACCATAGAGGTCCTTGAGACCTCTATGGTTACTGATGCCGGCCTGCTGTGAGCGCCCCCCTGTGGACGGCGCTCATAGCACACCTGCATTTCAGCTACATAGCAGCGATCTGATGATCGCTGCTATGTAGCAGAGCCGATCGAGTGGTGCCAGCTTCTAGCCTCCCATGGAGGCTATTGAAGCATGACAAAAGTAAAAAAAAAATGTTTTAAAAAATATGAAAAAAAAAATATATAAAAGTTTAAATCACCCCCCTTTTGCCCCATCCAAAATAAAACAATAAAAAAAAATCAAACCTACACATATTTGGTATCGCTGAGTTCAGAATCGCCCGATCAATAAAAAAAAAACAGAATTACTTTTTTGGTCGCGGTGACATTGCATTAAAATGCAATAACGGGCAATTAAAAGAACGTTTATGCACAAAAGTGGAATCATTAAAAATTTCAGCTCGGCACGCAAAAAATAAGCCCTCTTCCGACCCCAGATCATGAAAAATGGAGACGCTACGGGTATCGGAATTTTTTTTTTTAAGCAAAGTTTTGATTTTTTTTTCACCACTTAGATAAAAAATAACCTAGACATGTTAGGTGTCTATGAGCTCGTACTGAACTGGCAGGTCAGTTTTAGCATTTAGTGAACCTAGCAAAAAAGCCAAATAAAAAAAGTGTGGGATTGCACTTTTTTTGCAATTTCACCACACTTGGAATTTTTTTCCCGTTTTCTAGTACTAGACATGGTAAAACCAATGGTGTCTTTCAAAAGTTCAACTTGTCCCGCAAAAAATAAGCCCTCACATGACCATATTGACGGAAAAATAAAAAAGTTATGGCTCTGGGAAAGAGGGGAGCGAAAAACGAAAACCCAAAAATGAAAAAGGGCCGTGGCATGAAGGGGTTAAAGGATCAGGAGTTTATGTTTGTGATACCACCTGTGGTATTCAGTCAGCGTGACCAACGCTGCTTTGAGGGGTCCGCTGAGGTGATGTTATGGCAGCTAGATGGTATACCTTCCCACAGGTGAAGTATGTCCCCAGGGCTTCCCAGTGTGTAGATGGTGAATGGTGTGAGGCGCAGTGAAGAAGGAGGACACAAGGTTGCAGTCTCTTTACCTTTTACTGAAGGCTTCAGCATCCACAGTCCAGAGCACAGATCACAGGGCAGGCAGAGTCCGGCCGGTTTGGAGGCAAATCCAGAATCCCCTTATCCAGGTGGAAATCAGTAGCCTTCCTCTAGCGCCTGGGTGTTGTAGTACCTTACTGCTGAGCCTCTCATAAGGTCCTCACAACTGTTGTAGATGTTATCGATGTTATCTCTCTCTCTCTGTCCCCCAGATAGATAAGACAAACCCGTATGATCGGTGGCTTGAGGCTTTTTACAGGGACTCTAGCACGCCCCGACCTCTCGTGGGTGCCACCTTGCCTCCTGCGTGTGCGGCAGATCAGTAACGTGAAATTAGCTGTCCTGCCGGTCTCTGGAGCAAGGCATAAAGGACTGTTGCTCCCTCGATGTTCTGGCTAACGGGATCCTGCGCCTCAGAAGGAGGCAGCCTGTGCAGGGCAGAACTCCTTCTGGTATCCACTCCTTTGCTATGACTTCTTCACACTCTCTACAATACAGTTCTCTGTTCGTGTCCTTTCTTAGGAACTGGCGCACTTAGGGCAGACGCAGCTCCGTGACCTTTGGTCCAGGCCTCTGACAGGCTCCCACCCCTGTCAGGGACCAACTACCTGAGTAAAGCTCAGCCAGGAACTGCCTAACTTCCTCTCCAGGCCACCAGTTTTTACCTAAGTGTGAAGAGTGCCCTAATAAATAGGAGCATAGCTCCCCCTGGTGGACTGGAGTATGAAATGTGTTGTATGTTTGTGTTACCTGGTAAAGAGATCTCCTTTATTGCCTCCAAACGTAGCATCACTCCCCCCTAGAGGAGAATGACATTACTGCAATGACCAGGACCCTGGGGCGCTGCAGTAACAGGAAAAATTGCTCCATACAGTTTGTTGTGCAATTTCTCCTGAGTACATTGATACCCATATGTGGGTGATTACTGCTTTTTAGGTGTATGACAGGGCTTGGAAGGAAAAGAACGTCATTTGAATTTTTGAATGTAAACTATGCTGGAATAATTAGCTATTGCTATGTCACGTTTGAAGAGCCCCTGATGTGCCTAAACAGTGGAAACTCCCCACAAATGACACCATTTTGGAAACTATACCCCTTTGGGACCTTATATAGATGTGTATTGAGCACCCTGAACCCCCAGATGCTTCACAGAAGTTTATAACTAGTGATAACCGAGCACTAAAATGCTCGGGTGGTTGTTGCTCGGGTCGAGTAATCTGGAATACTCGGAAACTTGACCCAAGCAATGAGCCCAATGTAAGTCTAAGGGAGACCCGAGTATTTTTACCACAATCCCCCCTAGGGGTCCCTTTAAGGTCTAAAAACGTCTGAAAATGATGGAAACACTGCAGAGATGACACAAGAAAATCACGGGGATCGCCCCTGGAAGCATTCCTGACTCCTAGGTCCCAGCTGTAAGCAATGTTGTCAGAGCTTCACGCCTTTTTTACAGGTGCACCAAAAAACATACAAAAACTAAACCAAAGTGGATTTTGATGGGAAATATGTTAAGGTACATCTTTTCCAGGGTAATGACTTCTATGTAAGGCAAAATAATTAACCTCAGACCAAAATGTTCCTCCACCATTTGGGGTATGTTCACGCAGCTTTTTTGATGCGTTTTTCAACTATAACATTGGTTTCAACCACTACAAATGCATTCACTGGAAAATGTCATTGTAACATTTAACACCTCTAGCTGGCCATGTGTTGTATGACACATAAGAAGACACATCTTGTTTCATTTCTGAAGGAGGGACTCAAAGTTACAAAGCCTATTTTTAGAGGGGCATCAGGCGGCATTAATATTCTTAAAGGGCCATTATTAATCAGTGGGTCTCCTATGCTTTTATTGCCTATGCTGTGAGTGGATGGGCTGCCAAGAATTACAACACACCCCAATACCCCTTTCACGAGAGGTACAGGAGGACCTCCTGAAAAAAAGTTGCATTGAATGCAAGGTCTGCCCTACTATCAAGTCATATGCACCCCAATAAGCCTCTGAACCCAGTTACTGGATGGACACAGGAAAATACACTTCAAATTATTCATTTTGTAATCCCATACTGTTTTCTTATGCATTAACTGCAAGTCCTGCAGTCATGCAAGTCATGCAAGTCATATGCACCCCAAAAAGCCTTTGAAGCCAGGTACTGGATGGCCACAGGAAAACCCACTTCACATTCTTCAGTTGGTCCTGCCATAGTTTCCTTACAGCATTTTTATGCAAGGGCCGCCTTGACCCAAATTTGCACGCAACACAATCCCCCCTTGAAAGAATCATGGAGGAGGGCCTCATAAAAAAAAATCCAATTATAAAGGAGCGGATCTCCTAGACTCGTAATGCTCATACACTAAGTGCATGGGCTGACAAACATTTCACCATGGTGGGTAATTTAAAAAAAAAATTGTTTACGGGCATCATAAACACCTTGTAAAACAGTAAAGTGGTTTCCTAATCAGTTGCTGTTGTGAAGGTGCAGGTTTTTAGTAAAAATATGGCAGACGAATGGTTGGATGAAGTGATCAGGAAAAAGGCCATGGTGATGATGACAGGAATGTTAATGTACATGATTAATAACAGCGGTGGCTATGGGAGTTGTTGTGAACTATACTTCTTGGCTCCCTCTTGTGGTCACTAGTGGTTGGCACTTGGATTGTCTTTCCCCAGGTTTGTACTCACCTGGTTCGTTAGGCCTGGGGTGTTGCTATTTAAACTTCCTGGATTCTCAGTCCAGTGCCTGGCATCGTTGTAATCAGTTCATTTCTGTTTGCTCCTGTCTTCAGGTCCTGGTTCCTTGCAAGATAAGCTAAGTCCTGCTTTCTTATTTTTGTTTATTTGCATTGTTCTTATTTTTGTCCAGCTTGTACAAAATGTGATTCCTGATTTCGCTGGAAGCTCTAGGGGGCTGATATTCTCCCCCCTCACCGTTAGTCGGTTCGGGGGTTCTTGGATATTCAGCGTGGATATTTTGTAAGGTTTTTTGCTGACCGTATAAGTCATCTTACTATCTTCTGCTATTAGTCAGTGGGCCTCTCTTTGCTAAAATCTAGTTCATTCTTACCTTTGTCTTTTCTTCTTACCTCACCGTTATTATTTGTTGGGGGCTTGTACTATAACTTTGGGGTCTTTCTTCTTGAGGCAAGAGAGGTCTTATTTTCCCTGACAGGGTTAGTTAGTTCACCGGCTGGCGCGAGATGTCTAGGATCAATGTAGGTACGTTCCCCGGCTACTGTTAGTTGGTTATGCTAGGATCAGATATACGGTCAGCCTAGTTACCACTTCCCTATGAGCTGGTATTTATGTTTGCAGACTTTGCTGAAATCTCTGAGATCCTCCGCCATTGGGATCATAACAGTATGCCAGGCCAAGTGAATTGTTAATGCATTGCAGAAGCGGGATTAAAAGAAAAGAAGTTCTGAGTTTTTTTTGTTTTTTTTTCCTTCCCCTTTTTCTCTGAGTGGCTTGAAGCTTTGCTGCAGACATGAATGTTCAGACCTTGATTACTAGTGTGGATCAGCTTGCTGCACGAGTGCAGGGCATTAAGGATTTTGTTGTTAGCAGTCCTATGTCAGAGCCTAAGATACCTATTCCTGAGCTGTTCTCTGGAGATCGATTTAAATTCAGGAATTTTAGGAATAATTGTAAATTGTTTCTATCTTTGAAACCTCGTTCGTCTGGAGACTCAGCTCAGCAAGTTAAAATTGTTATCTCCTTCTTGCGTGGCGACCCTCAGGATTGGGCTTTCTCGTTGGCGCCAGGAGATCCGGCATTGGCAAATATTGATGCGTTTTTTCTGGCGCTCGGATTGCTTTATGAGGAGCCTAATCTTGAAATTCAGGCAGAAAAAGCTTTACTGGCTATATCTCAGGGCCAAGATGAAGCTGAAGTGTATTGCCAAAAATTTCGGAAATGGTCCGTGCTTACTCAATGGAATGAGTGTGCTCTGGCCGCAAATTTCAGAAATGGCCTTTCTGAAGCTATTAAGAATGTAATGGTGGGTTTCTCCATTCCTACAAGTCTGAATGATTCTATGGCGCTGGCTATTCAGATTGATCGGCCTTTGCGGGAGCGCAAATCCGCTAATCCTCTGGCGGTGTTGTCTGAACAGACACCTGTCTCAATGCAATGTGATAGAATCCTGACTAGAACTGAACGACGTCAGAATGGGCTGTGTTTTTACTGTGGTGATTCTACACATGTTATATCAGCATGCTCTAAACGCCTAACTAAGGTTGTCAGTCCTGTCACCACCATTGGTAATTTGCAGCCTAAATTTATTTTGTCTGTGACCTTAATTTGCTCATTGTCTTCCTACCCTGTTATGGCGTTTGTGGATTCAGGTGCTGCCCTGAGTCTTATGGACTTGTCGTTTGCGAAGCGCTGTGGTTTTGTCCTGGAGCCTTTAAAAATTCCTATTCCTCTTAGAGGAATTGATGCTACGCCACTCGCGGAAAATAAACCGCAGTATTGGACACAAGTGACCATGTGCATGACTCCTGAACATCGGGAGGTGATTCGTTTTCTTGTTCTGCATAAAATGAATGATTTGGTCGTTTTAGGTCTGCCATGGTTACAGACCCATAATCCAGTTTTGGATTGGAAGGCTATGTCTGTGTCGAGTTGGGGTTGTCAGGGAATTCAATGCGATTCTCCGCCGGTGTCTATTGCTTCCTCTACTCCTTCAGAAGTTCCTGAGTATTTGTGTGACTATCAGGATGTATTCAGTGAGTCCAGGTCCAGTGCTCTTCCTCCTCATAGGGACTGTGACTGCGCTATAGATTTGATTCCTGGTAGTAAATTTCCTAAGGGACGATTATTTAATTTGTCTGTACCCGAGCATGCCGCAATGCGTTCTTATGTCAAGGAGTCTTTGGAGAAGGGGCATATTCGTCCATCCTCTTCCCCTCTTGGTGCGGGATTCTTTTTTGTGGCCAAGAAAGACGGGTCTTTGAGACCTTGTATAGACTATCGGCTTCTGAATAAAATCACTGTTAAATTTCAGTATCCTTTGCCACTATTGTCAGACTTGTTTGCTCGGATTAAGGGTGCCAAGTGGTTCACCAAGATAGATCTTCGTGGTGCGTACAACCTTGTGCGCATTAGGCAGGGAGATGAATGGAAAACTGCATTTAATACGCCCGAAGGTCATTTCGAGTACTTGGTGATGCCCTTTGGGCTCTCTAATGCTCCTTCAGTATTTCAGTCCTTTATGCATGATATCTTCCGGAAGAATCTAGATAAATTTATGATTGTTTATCTGGATGATATTCTGGTTTTTCTGATGATTGGGATTCTCATGTAAAGCAGGTCAGGATGGTGTTTCAGGTTTTGCGTGATAATGCTTTGTTTGTGAAGGGCTCAAAGTGTCTCTTTGGAGTGCAGAAGGTTTCCTTTTTGGGTTTTATTTTCTCCCCTTCTGCTGTGGAGATGGACCCAGTTAAGGTCCGAGCTATTCATGATTGGACTCAACCCACGTCTGTTAACCCTCCGTCACATACAACTGATCTGACAGGCGCTTCTCTTTTACTTTCATTTCTCCTTCCTCACCAGATTGTGAGGAAAGCCCCTCCCTCCAGGTAGTCTCCTGTCTCTTGAAGGTCTGTGAAACCTGATATCACAGTTGGATTTCAGAGCTTCAGGGGAGAGGATATAGCTGCACAGATCTCTCAGGCTCATTGTATGTGAATACGTCACATTCAGTAAGGTTGGTATTTTATGTTTTTATTCATCACAATAGTTTATTTAGCTTGTTTTATGAATGTATAGCACAAAATGTGAGGATATTTCATAGAAATAAGGGAGATTTTATAAAAGAAAGTGTGCTGCTCAGGCATATACAGTAGTTCCCTAACATATTCCTTCTCTTGCTTCAGATTATCTGCTGAAATGGAGAGGAAAATGTACAATTTATCCAAACAACTTGATGTTGAGGAAGTAACAAACATGCTGTTAGATGATAGAGACCTCACACTGAATGAGGATTTAGGAGAGGAAAGTGAGATTGATTCTCATGATGAGGTGGAAGAATGTGTCCTGGATTCTGAAACAGAGCAAGATGGTGACAGTGGTGAGGATGAAGAAGTTGGATCATATTATATTGGAAAATATAAAAATACTAAATGGAACAAGAAGCCATTCCAGAAAAAACGTAGGGAACCTTTAAACATTATTACTCACCTTCCTGCAGTAATAGGAACTGCACGTAATGCAAAAACTGCAGTTGAATGCTGGAACAGTATATTTACAGATGACATTCTGGACTCTATTGTCACATATACCAACCAATATATAGACATTATAAAGGACAAGTATATCTGCAACAGAACCATCAAGCCCACAGATGAAATAGAACTGCGTGCTTTTTTTGGATTACTGTACCTTGCAGGAGCTTATAGGGCAAATAGACAAAGTTTGGAGGAACTTTGGGGTAAAGATGGGGATGGAGTTGAAAAATTTAGCCTTGATATGTCCATAAACAGATTCAAGATTCTAATTCGTTGCCTTCGGTTTGACGACAGAACTACCCGAACCGAACGCAAAACACTTGCTCCAATTCGTGATATATTTCAAAGATTTGTTGTAAACTGTAAACAAAGTTATTACCCTGGAGAGAATCTCACTATTGACGAAATGCTCCCTGGTTTTCGTGGTAGATGTGCCTTGCGTCAATATATTCCATCAAAGCCAAACAAATATGGAATAAAAATGTATGCCCTTGTTGATGCCAGTAAGACCTACACTTACAACCTGGAAGTTTATGCAGGAAAACAACCAGAAGGTCCTTACTGTGTGAGCAACAAACCCATTGATGTTGTAAAAAGACTGGCTGAACCCTTATTTGGATCGGGTCGCAATATTACAGCTGACAATTGGTTTACAAGTTGTGATCTGATTGATTATCTGAAAATTCAGAAGCTGTCATATGTAGGAACTGTAAGAAAAAACAAAAGGGAATTGCCGCCACAGTTTGTAAGTGTGAAAGAGAGACAACAGTACAGCAGTATGTTTGCATTCCATAATGGAAAGGCTTTAGTTTCCTATGTACCACATGCCAAAAAAATCGTACTTCTTCTATCAACACTTCATGATGATGCTGCCATCGATCCTGGGACTGGGGCAGAAAAAAACCCAGAGATAATTACATTTTACAATGCCACCAAAGGGGGTGTGGATACAGCAGATCAGATGTGCTCCACTTTCAACGTCAGCAGAAACATCAAACGCTGGCCAATGGTCATATTTTTTGCTATGTTGAATTTGGGTGGTATAAATTCACAAGTGATTTATCTTGAAAACAAGCTTGAACCACTCCGTAGATGATTGTATCTGAAAAAAATGGCCCATGAACTAGTACTTGGAGAGCTACGCAGGAGAAGCGTGAAAACAATCGGTATCCCCTCTCGCCTTCAAGTTCAGCTCAAAAGGTTCCGCCCAGAAGATGATGGTGAAAAGTCACCATCTGCACCACCTCACAAAAGAAGGAGATGCACCACCTGCCAAACGGAAAGCGGAACCAGAAGGCTTTCAAATTATGAATGTCTCAAATGTCATAAAGCAATTTGCCTGACACATGCAAAAATGGTATGTAATTCTTGCTATTTGCTCTGCAAGTGTGACTTTTCTGGGGAAACCTCAGCATCTACTTCTGATTGAATATGTTTTTAATAGTACTTAAGGTACCTTAAAATTAAGTTTGTGTTCAAAAATTTTCTTTGTACAATTTTTTGAGAGAGTCGAACTGGGGAATATTTGGCGGGAGTTTTGAAAAGTTTGTATTTCATAGTTATTAGTTTTATGTTAAGTAAATGGTTTTTTTTGCAACTGATTATGTGTAGTCTCTTTTATTACATCCCTATGAAGGTCACTGATCACTTTTAGAGCACTGAAATTGCAAACATTAGATATTATAGGTATTATTCCAGCAGGCGCCTGACAGACACATTGTATGTGAACTCGTTAGTCCGAATATTGTATGTGACGGAGGGTTAAGAGTCTTCAGAAGTTCTTGGGGTTTGCTAATTTCTACCGTCGTTTTATCGCTAATTTTTCTAGCGTTGTTAAACCTTTGACGGATATGACCAAGAAAGGTTCTGATGTGGCTAATTGGGCTCCTGCAGCCGTGGAGGCCTTCCAGGAGCTGAAGCGCCGGTTTACTTCGGCGCCTGTTTTGTGCCAGCCTGATGTCTCACTTCCCTTTCAGGTTGAAGTGGATGCTTCTGAGATCGGTGCTGGGGCTGTTTTGTCGCAGATAGGCTCTGGTTGCTCTGTGAGGAGACCATGTGCTTTTTTCTCTAGGAAGTTTTCGCCTGCTGAGCGGAACTATGATGTTGGTAATCGGGAGTTGTTGGCCATGAAGTGGGCATTTGAGGAGTGGCGTCATTGGCTTGAGGGTGCTAAGCATCGTGTGGTGGTCTTGACTGATCACAAAAATCTGATGTATCTCGAGTTTGCTAAGCGCCTGAATCCTAGACAGGCTCGTTGGTCATTGTTTTTCTCTCATTTTGACTTTGTGGTCTTGTACCTGCCTGGGTCGAAGAATGTGAAGGCTGATGCTCTTTCTAGGAGCTTTGTGCCTGACTCTCCTGGAGTCTCGGAGCCAGCTGGTATTCTTAAAGAGGGAGTAATCGTGTCGGCTATATCTCCTGATTTGCGACGTGTGTTGCAGAGATTTCAGGCTGGTAGACCTGACTCTTGTCCACCCGACAGACTGTTTGTTCCTGATAGATGGACCAGCAGAGTTGTTTCTGAGGTTCATTCCTCGGTGTTGGCAGGGCATCCGGGGATTTTTGGTACCCGAGATTTGGTGGCCAGGTCCTTTTGGTGGCCTTCCTTGTCACGGGATGTGCGGTCATTTGTGCAGTCCTGTGGGACTTGTGCTCGGGCTAAGCCTTGTTGTTTTCGTGCTAGCGGGTTGCTTTTGCCCTTGCCCGTCCCGAAGAGGCCTTGGACACACATTTCCATGGATTTCATTTCTGATCTTCCGGTGTCTCAAGGAATGTCTGTCATCTGGGTGGTGTGTGATCGTTTTTCCAAGATGGTCCATTTGGTGCCCTTGTCTAAGTTGCCTTCCTCTTCCGATCTGGTTCCTTTGTTTTTTCAGAATGTGGTTCGTTTACACGGCATTCCTGAGAATATCGTGTCCGACAGAGGATCCCAGTTTGTGTCCAGATTCTGGCGATCTTTTTGTGCTAAAATGGGCATTGATTTGTCGTTTTCATCTGCCTTTCATCCTCAGACTAATGGCCAAACGGAGCGAACTAATCAGACACTGGAGGCTTATTTGAGATGTTTTTTTTTCTGCGGACCAGGATGATTGGGTGACCTTCTTGCCATTGGCTGAGTTTGCCCTTAATAATCGGGCTAGTTCCGCTACTTTGGTTTCGCCATTTTTCTGCAACTCTGGTTTTCATCCCCGTTTTTCCTCGGGTCATGTTGAGCCTTCTGACTGTCCTGGGGTGGATTCCGTGGTGGATAGGTTGCAGCGGATTTGGAATCATGTGGTGGACAACTTGAAGTTGTCACAGGAGAAGGCTCAGCGTTTTGCCAACCACCGCCGCGGTGTGGGTCCCCGACTTCGTGTGGGGGAGTTGATTTGGTTGTCTTCTCGGTATGTCCCTCTGAAGGTTTCCTCTCCTAAGTTTAAGCCTCGCTTTATTGGTCCTTATAAAGTTTTGGAAGTTCTTAATCCAGTATCATTTCGTTTGGATCTTCCGGTGTCGTTTGCCATTCACAACGTGTTCCATAGGTCTTTGTTGCGGCGGTACGTTGTGCCTGTGGTTCCTGCTGTTGAGCCTCCTGCTCCGGTGTTGGTTGAGGGCGAGTTGGAGTACGTGGTGGAGAAGATCTTGGATTCTCGTCTCTCTAGACGGAGGCTTCAGTATCTGGTCAAATGGAAGGGCTATGGTCAGGAGGATAATTCCTGGGTGGTCGCTTCTGATGTTCATGCGGCCGATTTGGTTCGTGCCTTCCACGCTGCTCATCCTGATCGCCCTGGTGGTCTTGGTGAGGGTTCGGTGACCCCTCCTTAAAGGGGGGGTACTGTTGTGAACTATACTTCTTGGCTCCCTCTTGTGGTCACTAGTGGTTGGCACTTGGATTGTCTTTCCCCAGGTTTGTACTCACCTGGTTCGTTAGGCCTGGGGTGTTGCTATTTAAACTTCCTGGATTCTCAGTCCAGTGCCTGGCATCATTGTAATCAGTTCATTTCTGTTTGCTCCTGTCTTCAGGTCCTGGTTCCTTGCAAGATAAGCTAAGTCCTGCTTTCTTATTTTTGTTTATTTGCATTGTTCTTATTTTTGTCCAGCTTGTACAAAATGTGATTCCTGATTTCGCTGGAAGCTCTAGGGGGCTGATATTCTCCCCCCTCACCGTTAGTCGGTTCGGGGGTTCTTGGATATTCAGCGTGGATATTTTGTAGGGTTTTTTGCTGACCGTATAAGTCATCTTACTATCTTCTGCTATTAGTCAGTGGGCCTCTCTTTGCTAAAATCTAGTTCATTCTTACCTTTGTCTTTTCTTCTTACCTCACCGTTATTATTTGTTGGGGGCTTGTACTATAACTTTGGGGTCTTTCTTCTTGGCTTGGCTTGTGATTGGTCGCGTCACGGTCACATGGGCGGCACGCGACCAATCACAAGCCGTGACGTAATTTTCAAATCCTGAATGCCTAGAATTAGGCATTCAGGACCTGTAATTACGTCACGGCTTGTTGTGATTGGTCGCGTCGCCGTCACATGGGCGGCACGCGACCAATCACAAGCCGTGACGTAATTTTCAAATCCTGAATGCCTAGAATTAGGCATTCAGGACCTGAAATTACGTCACGGCTTGTTGTGATTGGTCGCGTCGCCGTCACATGGGCGGCACGCGACCAATCACAAGCCGTGACGTCACGGAAGGCAGTAAACGCGCGCATTTTAAGCAAAGAAGGTTCCCGGTTCCCTCGGTAAGGTGCAGGCTGCGTCAGAGAGAAGAGTATAGCAATATTTTTTATTTTAATTCTTTATTTTACACATTGATATTAATCCCGATACCGATTCCCGATATCACAAAAGTATTGGATCTCGGTATCGGAATTCTGATACCCGCAAGTATCGGCCGATACCCGATACTTGCGGTATCGGAATGCTCAACACTACTAATTACACCTAAGGAAAGAAACAGGAATACTATCTTGCCTCAGAGAAAATTCCCAAAGGAAAGGCAGCCCCCCACAAATATTGATTGTGAGAGGAGAGGGAAATTACAAACGCAGACTGAAAACAGAATTTAGCAAAGGAGGCCACGCTACCTAGAAAGAAAAGACAGGAAAGAGTACTGTGCGGTCAGTATAAAAAATACTACAAAATCCACCACAGAGAATACAAAAATCTCCACACCTAACTAAAGGCATGGAGGGTAACTCTGTCACTCCAGAGCTTCCAACTTGGCTGAGTAAATCTTAACACAGAAAAAGCTGGACAAGGAAAAACATAGCAATTCACAGAACTATTAAGTCCACCGCATGTGGACTGTAAAAACAGAGCCAGGACTTATCTTTGATGATTTGGACAATCCACAAGGAGAAACCAAACAGAGGTGTGGATCCCTAGAAAACAATGGACAACTGGCACTCACTAAAGGAAGGAGCCAGACTAAATAGCCCCGTCCAAAGTGGAAGCAGCTGATGACTGTTGTGAAGGACAAACAGCAGCACTACCACTTATAACCACCGGATGGAGCCTAAGAGCAGAACCCACAACAGAATTCACAACAACAGCCTACAATGATTAGTCGTTTAGCCACCAACAATTACCAGAATGTGTTTCATGCCCGTCAGAAGTTGGGTCTAAAAGATGCACGTGTGAGACTCGGCATAAAAAATGCCTGTCAAAAATACAGTGCCAAAGATGCACGTGTCTGTCTAAAGTGCAAAGTGCAACATGTTCATGAGATGCTGAATTTGAGAAAGCAGAGAGTGTTGGATGATGGATGCTTGTGAAAAACTAAGTTTAAAGAGGAGTGCACCATCCCTAACTATAAACACAACCGTGGCCCAAGCTTCTTCATCTTCACCCGTACATATTGCCAATAATACCCAAATGTTACAGTCGAAAATTATTTGTTCTAGTGTAACGAACACTGTTAAAAGAATGCCCCTGACGAAGGAATCTCCGAAACGTGCGTCGGGGTGCTCTGTACTTGGGCACGCAGGACTGACAGGTATATATATTATTTATCCCTGAATCCCTCTCTAGCATTTGTGTGCATATGCAATCTTGAGTTGCACGTGAGGAAACGTCCATATATGGCGTGATTCTTCTTTGTTTATATACTTTGGCACATATTTTTTTTACATTACCTTTAGCATTTTATATTTACAGCACAGGCACTTTAAGTTTATTCCTTGGATTTGATTTTAGCACCTTTTATACCCACCCTTACTCCACTATTATCACATATACACATATATAAGTATCCATGAAATGCACACCACTATGAGTTTTTTATAAGATCATGGGATTGTTTATTTTATTATTTTTTTCTTCATTATATTGTATTTTATCCTGTCTATTCCTTGTGTTTTTTAATTTATAAATTCCCAAGTATGTGCACTGTTGTGCCGTTATTGCCATATAAATACAATAAAGGCTGATTTTTTATCATTCCTAATCTTGGCTATTGTGGCCTCTTATATATTTGTTAATCTTGAGTGTCCAGGTGACGGCTTTTTGGTTGTTATATAAGTTCCGAGTGGTCTGCCACTTTTCTTTCTTTTAGCAACAGGATTTCGGTATACTATGTATTATATTTATTTTATATCTGATTTTATATAGAATCCTGATTATCTATCTACTGGAAATACAGTTGCTATTACATTCTTCATCCTTGTCCTAGGGCAGCGTTCAGTTTTCCATAACCCAGTCCTTGGAACGCCACACAGGCCACAGTACTAAATGCGTAGATGTCTCGTCTGCTTGTGCTCGAAATGTTGCATTTTAGGGTCGTGGGAGACGGAAGCTTACCGCAACCTGATGGCGGTGACCACCACAAGGTACTTGGTCCCCAGCCGCCACTATTTCTCCCGGTATGCCGTTCCCGCATTACACTAGCATGTGTCCCACAACAGTACCCTGGCCCTCCACAATGCTGTTATTGTTGTACTGCACCTAACCACAGACATGTGGACAAGTGCTTGTGGGCAGGGATGGTACATCTCGCTGACGGCACACTGGCTTAGCATGCAGGAAGCCATGACCCAGTTGGACATTGGGAGACCATGTCACAGATATACAGTGCCTTGCGAAAGTAATCAGCCCCCTGGAACTTTTCAACCTTTTCCCACATATCATGCTTCAAACATAAAGATGTGAAGTTGAACTAAATTTTTAGGTTTTTTTTACATTTTTGTGGAAATTCAAAAACTAAAAAGTGGGGCGTGCAATATTATTTGGCCCCTTAAACTTAATACTCTGTTGCGCCACCTTTTGCTGCAATTGCAGCTGCAAGTTGCTTGGGGTATGTCTCTATCAGTTTTGTACATTGAGAGACTGAAATTCTTGCCCATTCTTCCTTGGCAAACAGCATGAGCTCAGTGAGGTTGGATGGAGATCATTTGTGAACAGCAGTTTTCAGCTCTTTCCACAGATTCTCCATTGGAGTAATGTTTGGACTTTGACTTGGCCATTCTAACACCTGGATACGTTTATTTGTGAACCATTCCATTATAGATTTTGCTTTATGTTTGGGATCATTGTCTTGTTGGAAGACAAATCTCTGCCCCAGTCTCAGGTCTTTTGCAGACTCCAACAGGTTTTCTTCAAGAATGGTCCTGTATTTGGCTCCATCCATATTCCCATTAATTTTAACCACCTTCCCTGTCCCTACTGAAGAAAAGCAAGCCCAAACCATGATGCTGCCACCACCATGTTTGGCAGTGGGGATGGTGTGTCCAGGGTAATGAGCTGTGTTGCCTTTACGCCAAACATATCGCTTGGCATTGTTGCCAAAAAGTTCGATTTTGGTTTCATCTGACCAGAGGTCCTTCTTCCACATGTTTGGTGTCATGGTTCCCAATGGCAAGGGAACGTCAGAGAACATAAATAACAGAACAGCTCTTGGGTGATGGAATCTTGAGCTGACCGTGAGCTAAACCTACCACACAACTAACAGTGGCCGGGTGGCGTACCTACGTTTTATCCCTAGACGCCTAGCGCCAGCCGGAGGACTAACTAACCCTAATAGAGGAAAAGACAGACCTGGCTTACCTCTAGGGAAATTCCCCCAAAAAGGAGACAGAAGCCCCCCACATATATTGACGGTGAGTTCAGAGGAAAAGACATACGCAGTATGAAGGTAGGTTCAGCAAAGCGAGGTCCACTTACTAGATAGCAAGAAGATACAATAGGGAACTTCATGGTCAGCTGAAAACCCTATTAAAATACCATCCCGAAATTACTTTAAGACTCATGTGTCAACTCATGACACCGGAGTGGCAATTTCGGCCCACAAGAGCTTCCAGCTACAGAAAAATAACATAACTGTGAACTGGAACAAAAATGCAAAACAAACTTAGGACTAAGAGTCCAACTTAGCTGATAGTAGTCTAGAAGCAGGAACATGCAACAGAAAGGCTCTGGTTACATTGATGGCCGGCACTAGAATAACTGAGCAGCAAGGCTAAATAGGATACACCCATATCCTGATGGAAACAGGTGAACAGAGAAAGTGAAGCACACAAGTCCAGTACCACCAGTGACCACCGGGGGAGCCCAAAAACCAAACTCACAACAGTACCCCCCCCCCTCAAGGAGGGGGCACCGAACCCTCACAAGAACCACCAGGGCGACCAGGACGAGCCCTATGAAAGGCACGGACCAAATCAGAGGCATGAACATCAGAGGCTGTCACCCAAGAATTATCCTCTTGACCGTAACCCTTCCACTTGACCAGATACTGAAGTTTCCGTCTGGAAACACGGGAGTCCAAGATCTTCTCCACAACGTACTCCAATTCACCCTCAACCAACACCGGAGCGGGAGGCTCAACGGAAGGCACAACCGGTACCTCATACCTGCGCAATAATGACCGATGGAAGACATTATGGATAGAAAAAGATGCTGGGAGGTCCAATCGAAAGGACACGGGGTTAAGAATCTCCAAAATCTTATACGGGCCGATGAACCGAGGCTTAAACTTAGGAGAAGAAACCCTCATAGGGACAAAACGAGAAGACAACCACACCAAGTCCCCAACACGAAGACGAGGACCAACACGACGACGGCGGTTAGCAAAATGCCGAGTCTTCTCCTGGGACAACTCCAAATTGTCCACCACCTGTCCCCAAATCCGATGCAACCTATCCACCACAGTATCCACTCCAGGACAATCCGAAGACTCCACCTGACCGGAAGAAAAACGAGGATGAAACCCCGAATTGCAAAAGAAAGGAGAAACCAAAGTGGCAGAACTAGCCCGATTATTGAGGGCAAACTCCGCCAACGGCAAAAAGGCAACCCAGTCATCCTGATCCGCAGACACAAAACACCTCAAATAAGTCTCCAAGGTCTGATTAGTTCGCTCAGTCTGGCCATTAGTCTGAGGATGGAACGCAGACGAAAAAGACAAATCAATGCCCATCCTAGCACAGAACGCCCGCCAAAATCTAGACACGAACTGGGTCCCCCTGTCAGAAACGATATTCTCCGGAATACCATGCAAGCGAACCACATTTTGAAAAAACAGAGGAACCAACTCGGATGAGGAAGGCAACTTAGGCAAGGGCACCAAATGAACCATCTTTGAAAAACGGTCACACACCACCCAGATGACAGACATTTTCTGAGAAACAGGGAGATCAGAAATAAAATCCATAGAGATGTGAGTCCAAGGCCTCTTCGGAATAGGCAAAGATAACAACAATCCGCTAGCCCGAGAACAACAAGGTTTGGCCCGAGCACAAACATCACAAGACTGCACAAAAACTCGTACATCTCGAGACAGGGAAGGCCACCAGAAGGACCTAGCCACCAAATCCCTGGTACCAAAGATCCCGGGATGACCTGCCAACACAGAAGAATGAACCTCCGAGATGACTCTACTGGTCCAATCATCAGGAACAAACAGTCAACCAGGCGGGCAACGATCAGGTCTATCCGTCTGAAACTCCTGCAAAGCCCGTCGCAGGTCTGGGGAAACAGCAGATAATATCACCCCATCCTTAAGGATACCTGTAGGTTCAGAATCACCAGGGGAATCAGGCTCAAAACTCCTAGAAAGGGCATCCGCCTTCACATTTTTAGAACCTGGTAAGTATGAGACCACAAAATTAAACCGAGAGAAAAACAACGACCAGCGCGCCTGTCTAGGATTCAGGCGCCTGGCAGACTCAAGATAAATCAAATTCTTGTGATCGGTCAATACCACCACCTGATGTCTAGCCCCCTCAAGCCAATGACGCCACTCCTCAAAAGCCCACTTCATAGCCAAAAGCTCCCGATTACCAATATCATAATTTCGCTCGGCGGGCGAAAATTTTCGAGAAAAGAACGCACAAGGTCTCATCACGGAGCAGTCGGAACTTTTCTGCGACAAGACCGCCCCAGCTCCGATCTCGGAAGCATCGACCTCAACCTGAAAAGGAAGAGCAACATCAGGCTGACGCAACACAGGGGCGGAAGAAAAGCGGCGCTTAAGCTCCCGAAAGGCCTCCACAGCAGCAGGGGACCAATCAGCAACATCAGCACCCTTTTTGGTCAAATCAGTCAAAGGTTTAGCAACATCAGAAAAACCAGTTATAAATCGACGATAAAAATTAGCAAAGCCCAAAAATTTCTGAAGGCTCTTAAAGAAGAAGGTTGCGTCCAATCACAAATAGCCCGAACCTTGACAGGATCCATCTCAATGGAAGAGGGGGAAAAAATGTACCCCAAAAAAGAAATCTTTTGAACCCCAAAAATACACTTAGAACCCTTCACACACAAGGAATTAGCCCGCAAAACCTGAAAAACCCTCCTGACCTGTTGGACATGAGAATCCCAGTCATCTGAAAAAATCAAAATATCATCCAGATACACGATCATAAATTTATCCAAATATTCACGGAAAATGTCATGCATAAAGGACTGAAAGACTGAAGGGGCATTTGAAAGACCAAAAGGCATTACTAAATACTCAAAATGGCCCTCGGGCGTATTAAATGCGGTTTTCCACTCATCCCCCTGCTTAATTCCCACCAAATTATACGCCCCACGGAGATCAATCTTAGAGAACCACTTAGCCCCTTTTATTCGAGCAAACAAATCAGTCAGCAGTGGCAGAGGATACTGATATTTGACTGTAATTTTATTCAAGAGTTGATAATCAATACACGGCCTCAAAGAGCCATCTTTTTTAGATACAAAGAAAAAAACGGCTCCTAAGGGAGATGAAGAAGGACGAATATGTCCCTTTTCCAGGGACTCCTTAATATATTCTCACATAGCAGCATGTTCAGGTACAGATAGATTAAATAAATGACCCTTTGGAAATTTACTGCCCGGAATCAGATCTATGGTACAATCGCAATCTCTGTGAGGAGGTAGTGAACCAAGCTTAGGCTCCTCAAAAACATCACGATAATCAGATAAAAATTCTGGAATCTCAGAGGGAATAGATGACGAAATGGAAACCAAAGGTACGTCCCCATGAGCCCCCTGACATCCCCAGCTTAACACAGACATTTCTTTCCAGTCAAGGACTGGGTTATGAGATTGTAACCATGGTAATCCGAGCACCAAAACGTCATGTAGATTGTACAACACAAGGAAGCGAATCATCTCCTGATGGTCTGGATTCATACGCATAGTCACTTGTGTCCAGTATTGTGGTTTATTACTAGCCAATGGTGTAGAGTCAATACCCTTCAGAGGTATAGGAACTTCCAGAGGCTCTAGATCAAACCCACAGCGCCTGGCAAAGGACCAATCCATTAGACTCAAAGCGGCGCCAGAGTCGACATAGGCATCCGCGGTAATTGACGATAATGAACAAATCAAGGTCACAGACAGAATAAACTTAGACTGTAAAGTGCCAATTGAAATAGACTTATCAACCTTTTTTGTACGTTTAGAGCATGCTGATATAACATGAGTTGAATCACCACAATAGAAGCACAACCCATTTTTTTGCCTAAAATTCTGCCGTTCGCTTCTGGACAGAATTCTATCACATTGCATATTTTCTGGAGCCTTCTCAGAAGACACCGCCAAATGGTGCACAGGTTTGCGCTCCCGCAAACGCCGATCAATCTGAATAGCCATTGTCATGGACTCATTCAGACCTGTAGGTGCAGGGAACCCCACCATAACATCTTTAATGGTATCAGAGAGACCCTCTCTGAAATTCGCCGCCAGGGCGCACTCATTCCACTGAGTAAGCACAGACCATTTACGAAATTTTTGGCAGTATATTTCAGCTTCATCTTGCCCTTGAGATAGGGCCATCAAGGCTTTTTCAGCCTGAATCTCTAAGTTAGGTTCCTCATAAAGCAACCCCAAAGCCAGAAAAAACGCATCCACATTGAGCAACGCATGATCCCCGGGTGCCAATGCAAATGCCCAGTCTTGAGGGTCACCCCGCAGCAAGGAAATTACTATCCTAACCTGCTTTGCGGGATCTCCAGCGGAGCGAGATCTCAGGGAAAGAAATAAT
Source organism: Ranitomeya variabilis (assembly GCF_051348905.1). Lineage (NCBI taxonomy): Eukaryota > Metazoa > Chordata > Amphibia > Anura > Dendrobatidae > Ranitomeya > Ranitomeya variabilis. The sequence continues at coordinate 1,143,403,320 of NC_135232.1, forward strand.
TTACAATTATTTTTGAAATTCAGGAAACGAGATCTATCCCCGGAGAAAAATTCTGGTATAGGAATTCTAGGTTCAGATATAGGAGCATGAATAACAAAATCCTGTAAATTTTGAACCTTCGTAGCAAGATTATTCAAACCTGTAGCCAAACTCTGAGGATCCATTTTAATCAGGTGAGATCAGAGCCATTCAAGGATTAGAAGGAGAGAGAGAGACAAAGGCTGCAATTAGAGCAGAAATGCAACTAAGTCAACTATAGAGCAAGCTCAGAGGAAAAAAAAAATAAAAAAATCTGCAGACTTCTTTTTCTCTCCTTTCTTCTGCCAACGGTTTTAACACTGGGCCGGCCATACTGTCATGGTTCCCAATGGCAAGGGAACGTCAGAGAACATAAATAACAGAACAGCTCTTGGGTGATGGAATCTCGAGCTGACCGTGAGCTAAACCTACCACACAACTAACAGTGGCCGGGTGGCGTACCTACGTTTTATCCCTAGACGCCTAGCGCCAGCCAGAGGACTAACTAACCCTAATAGAGGAAAAGACAGACCTGGCTTACCTCTAGGGAAATTCCCCCAAAAAGGAGACAGAAGCCCCCCACATATATTGACGGTGAGTTCAGAGGAAAAGACATACGCAGTATGAAGGTAGGTTCAGCAAAGCGAGGTCCGCTTACTAGATAGCAAGAAGATACAATAGGGAACTTCACGGTCAGCTGAAAACCCTATTAAAATACCATCCCGAAATTACTTTAAGACTCATGTGTCAACTCATGACACCGGAGTGGCAATTTCGGCCCACAAGAGCTTCCAGCTACAGAAAAATAACATAACTGTGAACTGGAACAAAAATGCAAAACAAACTTAGGACTAAGAGTCCAACTTAGCTGATAGTAGTCTAGAAGCAGGAACATGCAACAGAAAGGCTCTGGTTACATTGATGGCCGGCACTAGAATAACTGAGCAGCAAGGCTAAATAGGATACACCCATATCCTGATGGAAACAGGTGAACAGAGAAAGTGAAGCACACAAGTCCAGTACCACCAGTGACCACCGGGGGAGCCCAAAAACCAAACTCACAACAGTTTGGTGTCTCCCAGGTGGCTTGTTGCAAACTTTAAATGACACTTTTTATGGATATCTTTGAGAAATGGCTTTCTTCTTGCCACTCTTCCATAAAGGCCAGATTTGTGCAGTGTACGACTGACTGTTGTCCTATGGACAGACTGTGCCACCTCAGCTGTAGATCTCTGCAGTTCATACAGAGTGATCATGGGCCTCTTGGCTGCATCTCTGATCAGTCTTCTCCTTGTTTGAGATGAAAGTTTAGAGGGATGGCCAGATCATGGTAGATTTGAATGGTATGATCAGGGCCGCCATCAGGGCATTATGGCCGTAACTGGCGTATGGGGCCCTGTGGGCAGAGGGGACCTGCATCGGGCCCCATCTCATCTGCTCACCGGGCCCCTACCGGCAGCCGCAGGCTAAATCGGGCCCTTAGCGGTGCTACAGCTGTTTAACGCTATTGACGTGCGGGCCCATGCCCGAACGTCAATAGTTAACAGCCGCCAGCCAATCTGAGGCTGGCAGCTGACGTCAGCCGCAGTGTGTTTTTTGCCGGCGTCTGACGTCATTGTCAGTTGCCGGCGAGTGCGCGCTTCAGCTGTATGGAAGGAGCTTCGCCCACCGCAGAAGCGCGGTCAGGTGAGAAGAACTTTTTTTTTTTTTTTTTTATTGAGAGCGGCGATCTGGGGGGCCCAGGGCAGTAAACTGGACACAGGGGTAGAAAGCTGGACACAGAGGCAGAACGCTGGACACAGAGACAGAATGCTGGACACAGGGGCAGAACGCTGGACACAGGGGCAGAACGCTGGACACAGGGGCAGAATGCTGGATACAGGGGCAGAATGCTGGACGCAGGGGCAGAATGCTGGACACAGGGGAAGAATGCTGGACACAGGGGCAGAACGCTGGACATAGGGGCAGAAATTTGGACACAGGGGCAGAATGCTGGACACGGGCAGAACGCTGGACACAGGGGCAGAACGCTGGACACAGAGGCAGAAGGCTGGACACAGGGGCAGAAAGTTGGACACAGGGGCAGAATGCTGGACACAGGGGCAGAAGGCTGGACACAGGGGCAGAACGCTGGACACGGGCAGAATGCTGGACACAGGGGCAGAACGCTGGACACAGAGGCAGAAGGCTGGACACAGGGGCAGAAAGTTGGACACAGCGGCAGAATGCTGGACACGGGGCAGAACGCTGGACACTGGTGCAGAAAGCTGGACAATGGTGCAGAAAGCTGGACACAGGGGCAGAACGATGGACATAGGGGCAAAAAGCTGGACATAGGGGGCAGAATGCTGGACACAAGGGCAGAAAACTGGACACAGAGGCAGAACGCTGGACAAAGAGGCAGAACGCTGGACACAGAGGCAGAACACTGGACACAGAGGCAGAACGGTGGACACAGGGGCAGAAAGATGGATACAGGGGCAGAAAGTTGGACACAGGGGCAGAATGCTGGACACAGGGGAAGAATGCTGGACATAGGGGCAGAATGCTGGACACTGGTGCAGAAAGCTGGACACAGGGGCAGAAACCTGGACACAGGGGCAGAATGCTGGACACAGGGGCACAACGCTGGACACAGGGGCAGAATGCTGGACACAGGGACAGAACGCTGGACATAGGGGCAGAACGCTGGACACAGGGGCAGAATGCTGGACACAGGGGCAGACACAGGGGCATAATGCTGGACACAGGGGCAGAATGCTGGACACTAGGGCAGAACGCTGGAAACAGGGGCAGAATGCTGGACGCAGGGGCAGAATGCTGGACACAGGGGCAGAATGCTGGACACAGGGGCAGAACGCTGGACATAGGGGCAGAAATTTGGACACAGGGGCAGAATGCTGGACACAGGGGCAGAACCCTGGACACAGGGGCAGAACGCTGGACACAGAGGCAGAAGGCTGGACACAGGGGCAGAAAGTTGGACACAGGGGCAGAATGCTGGACATGTGGCAGAACGCTGGACACTGGTGCAGAAAGCTGGACACTGGTGCAGAAAGCTGGACACAGGGGCAGAACGCTGGACATAGGGGCAAAATGCTGGACACAGGGGGCAGAATGCTGGACACAAAGGCAGAAAACTGGACACAGAGGCAGAACGCTGGACAAAGAGGCAGAACACTGGACACAGAGGCAGAACGGTGGACACAGGGGCAGAAAGTTGGATACAGGGGCAGAAAGTTGGACACAGGGGCAGAATGCTGGACACAGGGGAAGAATGCTGGACATAGGGGCAGAATGCTGGCCACTGGTGCAGAAAGCTGGACACTGGTGCAGAAAGCTGGACACAGGGGCAAAACGCTGGACAAAGGGGCAGAAAGCTGGACACAGGGGCAGAATGCTGGATACAGGGGCAGAACGCTGGACACAGGGGCAGAAACCTGGACACAGGGGCAGAATGCTGGACACAGGGGCAGAACGCTGGACACAGGGGCAGAATGCTGGACACAGGGACAGAACGCTGGACATAGGGGCAGAACGCTGGACACAGGGGCAGAACGCTGGACACAGGGGCAGAATGCTGGACACAGGGGCAGAACGCTGGAAACGGGCAGAATGCTGGACGCAGGGGCAGAATGCTGGACACAGGGGCAGAATGCTGGACACAGGGGCAGAACGCTGGACATAGGGGCAGAAATTTGGACACAGGGGCAGAACGCTGGACACAGGGGCAGAACGCTGGACACAGGGGCAGAACGCTGGACACAGAGGCAGAAGGCTGGACACAGGGGCAGAAAGTTGGACACAGGGGCAGAATGCTGGACATGGGGCAGAACGCTGGACACTGGTGCAGAAAGCTGGACACTGGTGCAGAAAGCTGGACACAGGGGCAGAACGCTGGACATAGGGGCAAAATGCTGGACACAGGGGGCAGAATGCTGGACACAAAGGCAGAAAACTGGACACAGAGGCAGAACGCTGGACAAAGAGGCAGAACGCTGGACACAGAGGCAGAACACTGGACTGTTATGACCCCAATGGCGAGGGTCTCAGAGGAACGTGGAAGTCTGCAGAATACACAAATCCAGCTCATAGGGCAGTGGTAACTGGGTTGACCATATATCTACTCCTAACGCCAACACTAGAAGTAGCCGGGGATCATTCCTACGTTGATTCTAGATGACACGCGCCAGCCGGAGAATCTAGCTACCCCTAGTAGAGGAAAACATAGACCTTTCTTGCCTCCAGAGAAGGGGACCCCAAAGCTGGATAGAAGCCCCCCACAAATAATGACGGTGAGGTAAGAGGAAATGACAAACACAGAAATGAACCAGGTTTAGCACAGAGAGGCCCGCTTACTGATAGCAGAATAAAGAAAGGTAACTTATATGGTCAACAAAAACCCTATCAAAATCCACACTGGAAATTCAAGAACCCCCGAACCGTCTAACGGTCCGGGGGGAGAACACCAGCCCCCTTAGAGCTTCCAGCAAAGGTCAGGATATAGATTTGGAACAAGCTGGACAAAAATACAAAACCAAAACAAATAGCAAAAAGCAAAAGGCAGACTTAGCTGATATAACTGGAACCAGGATCAGTAGACAAGAGCACAGCAGACTAGCTCTGATAACTACGTTGCCAGGCATTGAACTGAAGGTCCAGGGAGCTTATATAGCAACACCCCTAACTAACGACCCAGGTGCGGATAAAAGGAATGACAGAAAAACCAGAGTCAAAAAACTAGTAACCACTAGAGGGAGCAAAAAGCAAATTCACAACAGTACCCCCCCCTTAGTGAGGGGTCACCGAACCCTCACCACGACCACCAGGGCGATCAGGACGAGCGGCATGAAAGGCACGAACTAAATCGGCCGCATGAACATCAGAGGCGACCACCCAGGAATTATCCTCCTGACCATAGCCCTTCCACTTGACCAGGTACTGAAGCCTCCGCCTGGAGAGGCGAGAATCCAAGATCTTCTCCACCACGTACTCCAACTCGCCCTCAACCAACACCGGAGCAGGAGGCTCAGCAGAAGGAACTATAGGCACAATGTACCGCCGCAACAAGGACCTATGAAATACATTGTGAATAGCAAACGACACAGGAAGATCCAGACGAAAAGATACAGGATTAAGGATTTCCAATATCTTGTAAGGCCCAATAAAACGAGGTTTAAATTTGGGAGAGGAGACCTTCATAGGAACAAAGCGGGAAGAAAGCCATACCAAATCCCCAACGCGTAGTCGGGGACCCACACCGCGGCGGCGGTTGGCAAAGCGCTGAGCCTTCTCCTGTGACAACTTCAAATTGTCCACCACATGATTCCAGATCTGCTGCAACCTATCCACCACAGAATCCACCCCAGGACAGTCAGAAGGCTCCACATGCCCCGAAGAAAAGCGAGGATGGAAACCAGAGTTGCAGAAAAAAGGCGAAACCAAGGTGGCGGAACTAGCCCGATTATTAAGGGCAAACTCAGCCAACGGCAAGAATGTCACCCAATCGTCCTGATCAGCAGAGACAAAACACCTCAAATAAGCCTCCAAAGTCTGATTGGTTCGCTCCGTCTGTCCATTAGTCTGAGGATGGAAAGCAGACGAAAACGACAAATCAATGCCCATCCTACTACAAAAGGATCGCCAGAACCTGGAAACGAACTGGGATCCTCTGTCTGACACAATATTCTCAGGGATGCCGTGCAAACGAACCACGTTCTGGAAAAACACAGGAACCAGATCGGAAGAGGAAGGCAGCTTAGGCAAAGGAACCAAATGGACCATCTTGGAGAAGCGATCACATATCACCCAGATAACGGACATGCCCTGAGATAGCGGAAGATCAGAAATGAAATCCATGGAGATATGTGTCCAAGGTCTCTTCGGGACAGGCAAGGGCAAGAGCAAACCGCTGGCACGAGAACAGCAAGGCTTAGCTCGAGCACAAGTCCCACAGGACTGCACAAATGACCGCACATCCCTTGACAAGGAAGGCCACCAAAAGGACCTGGCCACCAGATCTCTGGTGCCAAAGATTCCCGGGTGACCTGCCAACACCGAGGAATGAACCTCGGAAATGACTCTGCTGGTCCACTTATCCGGGACAAACAGTCTGTCAGGTGGACAAGACTCAGGCCTATCAGCCTGAAATCTCTGCAACACACGTCGCAGATCCGGAGAAATAGCTGACAAGATAACTCCATCTTTAAGAATACCAACAGGATCCGCGACTCCAGGAGCATCAGGCACAAAGCTCCTAGAAAGAGCATCGGCCTTCACATTCTTTGAACCTGGTAAATACGAGACAACAAAATCAAAGCGGGAGAAAAACAATGACCAGCGGGCCTGTCTCGGATTAAGGCGTTTAGCAGACTCGAGATACATCAGATTTTTGTGATCAGTCAAGACCACCACACGATGCTTAGCACCCTCGAGCCAATGACGCCACTCCTCAAATGCCCATTTCATGGCCAACAACTCCCGATTGCCCACATCATAATTTCGCTCGGCAGGCGAAAATTTCCTAGAGAAAAAGGCACAAGGCTTCATAACAGAGCAACCAGGGCCTCTCTGCGACAAAACGGCCCCTGCCCCAATCTCCGAAGCATCCACCTCAACCTGAAAGGGAAGTGAGACGTCAGGCTGGCACAAAACAGGCGCCGAAGTAAACCGGCGTTTCAACTCCTGGAAAGCCTCCACGGCAGCAGGAGCCCAGTTAGCTACATCGGAGCCCTTCTTGGTCATATCCGTCAAAGGTTTCACAATGCTAGAAAAATTAGCGATAAAACGACGGTAGAAGTTAGCGAAGCCCAAGAACTTCTGAAGACTCTTAACTGACGAGGGCTGAGTCCAATCAAGAATAGCTCGGACCTTGACTGGGTCCATCTCCACAGCAGAAGGGGAAAAAATGAACCCCAAAAAGGGAACCTTCTGTACACCAAAGAGACACTTTGAGCCCTTGACAAACAAAGAATTTTCATGCAAAATTTTAAAGACCAACCTGACCTGCTCCACATGCGAATCCCAATTATCAGAAAAAACCAAAATATCATCCAGATAAACAATCAAAAATTTATCCAGATACTTCCGGAAAATGTCATGCATAAAGGACTGAAAAACTGAAGGCGCATTGGAGAGCCCAAAAGGCATCACCAAGTACTCAAAATGACCTTCGGGCGTATTGAATGCGGTTTTCCATTCATCACCTTGCTTAATGCGCACAAGGTTGTACGCACCACGAAGGTCTATCTTGGTGAACCACTTGGCACCCTTAATCCGGGCAAACAAGTCAGACAACAGCGGTAAAGGATACTGAAATTTGACAGTGATCTTATTTAAAAGCCGATAATCAATACAAGGTCTCAAAGATCCGTCCTTTTTTGCCACAAAAAAGAATCCCGCACCAAGAGGGGAAGAAGACGGACGAATATGTCCTTTCTCCAGAGACTCCTTGATATATGAACGCATAGCGGTATGTTCAGGTACCGACAGATTAAACAGTCTTCCCTTAGGAAATTTACTGCCTGGGATCAAATCTATAGCACAGTCACAGTCCCTATGAGGAGGCAGTGCACTGGACTCAGACTCACTGAATACATCCTGATAATCAGACAAATACTCCGGAACTTCCGAAGGCGTAGAAGAAGCAATAGACACAGGCAGGGAATCCCCATGAATACCACGACAGCCCCAACTTGAGACTGACATAGCCTTCCAGTCCAGGACTGGATTATGGGTCTGTAACCATGGCAGCCCTAAAACAACCAAATCATGCATTTTATGTAAAACCAGGAAACGTATCACCTCGCGGTGTTCAGGAGTCATGCACATGGTAACCTGTGTCCAATACTGCGGTTTATTTGCTGCCAATGGTGTAGCATCAATACCCCTAAGAGGAATAGGATTTTCTAATGGTTCAAGAGTAAAACCACAGCGCTTAGCAAATGAGAGATCCATGAGACTCAGGGCAGCACCTGAATCTACAAACGCCATGACAGGATAAGATGACAGTGAGCAAATCAAAGTTACAGACAGAATAAATTTAGGTTGCAAATTACCAACGGTGACAGGACTAACAACCTTAGCTATACGTTTAGAGCATGCTGAGATAACATGTGTAGAATCACCACAGTAGTAGCACAAGCCATTCCGGCGTCTATGAATTTTCCGCTCATTTCTAGTCAGGATTCTATCACATTGCATTAAATCAGGTGTCTGTTCAGACAACACCATGAGGGAATTTGCGGTTTTTCTATCACATTGCACCGAATTAGGTGTCTGTTCAGACAACACCATGAGGGAATTTGCGGTTTTGCGCTCCTGCAACCGCCGGTCAATTTGAATAGCCAGTGCCATAGTATCATTCAGACCTGTGGGAATGGGAAAACCCACCATAACATTCTTAATGGCTTCAGAAAGGCCATTTCTAAAATTAGCGGCCAGTGCACACTCGTTCCAATGTGTCAGCACGGACCATTTCCGAAATTTTTGGCAATACACTTCAGCCTCGTCCTGCCCCTGAGACATAGCCAGCAAGGCCTTTTCTGCCTGAATCTCAAGATTGGGTTCCTCATAAAGTAAACCGAGCGCCAGAAAAAACGCATCAAGATCAGCCAATGCCGGATCTCCTGGCGCCAGCGAAAAAGCCCAATCCTGAGGGTCGCCCCGTAAGAACGAAATAACAATTTTTACTTGCTGAGCAGAATCTCCAGATGAACAGGGTCTCAGGGACAAAAACAATTTACAATTATTCACGAAATTCCTAAACTTAAACCTGTCTCCGGAAAACAGTTCAGGAATCGGTATTTTAGGTTCTGACCTAGGATTTCTGATAACATAGTCTTGTATGCCCTGCACACGAGTAGCCAGCTGGTCCACACTTGTAATCAAGGTCTGGACATTCATGTCTGCAGCAAGCATAGCCACTCTGAGGTAAAGGGGAAAAAGAAAAAAAAAAAAACTCAGAATCTTCTTTCTTATAATCCCTCTTCTGCAATGCATTAAACATTTAATACTGGCCTGGCAAACTGTTATGACCCCAATGGCGAGTGTCTCAGAGGAACGTGGAAGTCTGCAGAATACAAAAATCCAGCTCATAGGGCAGTGGTAACTGGGTTGACCATATATCTACTCCTAACGCCAACACTAGAAGTAGCCGGGGATCATTCCTACGTTGATTCTAGATGACACGCGCCAGCCGGAGAATCTAGCTACCCCTAGTAGAGGAAAACATAGACCTTTCTTGCCTCCAGAGAAGGGGACCCCAAAGCTGGATAGAAGCCCCCCACAAATAATGACGGTGAGGTAAGAGGAAATGACAAACACAGAAATGAACCAGGTTTAGCACAGAGAGGCCCGCTTACTGATAGCAGAATAAAGAAAGGTAACTTATATGGTCAACAAAAACCCTATCAAAATCCACACTGGAGATTCAAGAACCCCCGAACCGTCTAACGGTCCGGGGGGAGAACACCAGCCCCCTTAGAGCTTCCAGCAAAGGTCAGGATATAGATTTGGAACAAGCTGGACAAAAATACAAAACCAAAACAAATAGCAAAAAGCAAAAGGCAGACTTAGCTGATATAACTGGAACCAGGATCAGTAGACAAGAGCACAGCAGACTAGCTCTGATAACTACGTTGCCAGGCATTGAACTGAAGGTCCAGGGAGCTTATATAGCAACACCCCTAACTAACGACCCAGGTGCGGATAAAAGGAATGACAGAAAAACCAGAGTCAAAAAACTAGTAACCACTAGAGGGAGCAAAAAGCAAATTCACAACATGGACACAGAGGCAGAACGGTGGACACAGGGGCAGAAAGTTGGATACAGGGGCAGAAAGTTGGACACAGGGGCAGAATGCTGGACACAGGGGAAGAATGCTGGACATAGGGGCAGAATGCTGGACACTGGTGCAGAAAGCTGGACACTGGTGCAGAAAGCTGGACACAGGGGCAAAACGCTGGACAAAGGGGCAGAAAGCTGGACACAGGGGCAGAATGCTGGATACAGGGGCAGAACGCTGGACACAGGGGCAGAATGCTGGACACAGGGACAGAACGCTGGACATAGGGGCAGAATGCTGGACACAGGGGCAGAACGCTGGACACAGGGGCAGAATGCTGGACACAGGGACAGAACGCTGGACACAGGGGCAGAATGCTGGACACAGGGGCAGAAACCTGGACACAGGGGCAGAATGCTGGACACAGGGGCACAACGCTGGACACAGGGGCAGAATGCTGGACACAGGGACAGAACGCTGGACATAGGGGCAGAATGCTGGACACAGGGGCAGAACGCTGGACACAGGGGCAGAATGCTGGACACAGGTGCAGAAAGCTGGACACAGGGGCTGAATGCTGTACACAGAGGCAGAAAGCTGTACACAGAGGCAGAATGCTGGACACAGGGGCAGAAAGCTGGACACAGGGGCAGAATGCTGGACACAGGGGCAGAAAGCTGGATACAGGGGAAGAAAGCTGAACACAGGGGTAGATTGCTGGACACAGGGACAGAACGCTGGACATAGGGGCAGAATGCTGGACACAGGGGCAGAACGCTGGACACAGGGGCAGAATGCTGGACACAGGGACAGAATGCTGGACACAGGCACAGAATGCTGGACACAGGGGCAGAAACCTGGACACAGGGGCAGAATGCTGGACACAGGGGCAGAACGCTGGACACAGGGACAGAATGCTGGACACAGGGACAGAACGCTGGACATAGGGGCAGAACGCTGGACACAGGGGCAGAAAGCTGGACACTGGTGCAGAATGCTGGACATAGGTATAGAAAGTTGGACAAAGGGGCAGAATGCTGGACACAGGGTAGAACGCTGGACACTTGTGCAGAAAGCTGGACACAGGGGCAGAAAGCTGGACACAGGGGCAGAAAGCTGGACACAGGGGCAGAATGCTGGACACAGGGTCAGAAAGCTGGACACAGGGGCTGAACGCTGGACACAGGGGCAGAAAGCTGTACACAGGGGCAGAATGCTGGACACAGGGGCAGAAAGCTGGACACAGGGGCAGAATGCTGGACACAGGGGCAGAAAGCTGGATACAGGGGCAGAAAGCTGAACACAGGGGTAGATTGCTGGACACAGGGCCAGAATGCTGGACACAGGGCAGAATGGAGATACGGGGCATGGTTGGAGACAGATGGGGCAGGATTGGAAACAGATGGGGCAGAATGGAGACACGGGGCATGATTGCAGACATTGTGGCATGATTGGAGGAGGGGCAGAATGGAGATAACGGCATGATTGGAGACACTGGGGGCAGGATTGGAGACAGATAGGGCAGGATCATGGGGCAGGATGGATACGATGGAGACAGAATGGGGCAGGATGGGGAGATCACATGGGGTAGAATGGATACTCATGAGGGCAGGATGGGAGAACATATGGCTGGAGCCAGGAATGAGACACACGGGGGCTAGGATGGCGAATATTATTACCATAGGGGCTAATTAAGGGATATTATTACTGCAGTGATGTATTTATTTTATTTTTTGAGTATACTGTTTTAAATGGGGGGGCGGTACTGTTACTGTGAAGAGTGATACTATGTCGCCTTCTTCATGTGGTGTAATGTAGAAGTTGAGAAAATTATGTAATGTGTTCTGCAAGCGGAACTCGAGATAACGGTGTTATTTCCTGCAGAGACGAGTCCTGGCTGCATGAAGTGATGGCGATCTGTGCTGGATGAAAAATGAAGGACTTCACCTAGAGATGTCACTGGTGAGTCAGTGTGTTACCTATACACTGACACTATACACTGTATACTATATACAGCGGTCCTGTGTATAATGTCACCAGTGATCACTGTATTACCTATACACTATATACAGAGCTCCTGTGTATAATGTCACTGGTGATCACTGTATTACCTGTACACAGACACTGCATACTAAGCAGGGCTGCCACTAGAAATTTTGGGGCCCCATACTGGCAACATTTTCGGGGCCCCCTTGAGACTCCACCCAGGCTCCACCCCGGTGCCGCCTCCATGCTCCACCCCTCGAACTGTCCACAGTCCCACCGCTCTCTCTTGGAAAATCTCCACTTCTCACCTATCACACATTGACAGTTCCCATCACCAGATCACACATGTAGCCGGCAGCTTTTGTTTTGGCCAAAAGATTTTTTAAGCCACCAAAATGACAAGGTAGACACTTTTGGCCAGGCCCTACTCTACTGTAACCTATTAAATATTTGTTAAAATATGCAATACAATTTAGGTATATTTTTATTTAATTTTAAATTTTTAAAATGACCTATAATACCACATACAAGGAACAAATACCACAGCACCATGACCAGATGACATATTACCACCACAGTGACCGAATAATACCACATACAAAGAGCAAATACCACCGCACCATGACCAGATGACATATTACCACCACAGTGATCGAATAATATAAATTACAAGGAACAAATACCACAACATCATGACCAGACCACATATTACCACCACATAGTGACTGAATACTACAATACTGATCAGTAATAAAAAAAAGTCCTTCATCTTTCATCCAGCACAGATCGCCGTCACTTCATCCAGCCAGGACTCGTCTCTGCAGGAAATAACACCGTTATCTCGAGTTCCGCTTGCAGAACACATTACTTAATTTTCCCAACTTCTACATTACACCACATGAAGAAGGCGACATAGTATCACTCTACACAGTAGCAGGACTGCCCCCCCATTTAAAACAGTATACTCAAAAAATAAAATTAATACATCACTGCAGTAATAATATCCCTTAATTAGCCCATAGGTAATAATATTCGCCATCCTAGCCCCGTGTGTCTCATTCCTGGCATCAGCCATATGTTCTCCCATCCTGCCCTCATAAGTATCCATTCTGCCCCATATGATCTCCCCATCCTGCCCCATCTGTCTCCATCGTATCCATCCTGCCCCATGATCCTGCCCAATCTGTCTCCAATCCTGCCCCCAGTGTCTCCAATCACCGGGCCCCATACACCAGTCATGGCCGTAATGCCCTGATGGCGGCCCTGATTCTAAGTACAGATCTCCTGTGCATAATGGCACTGATGGTGAAAGTATTGTGTTTTTTTTTATTACTGATCAGTATTGTAGTATTCAGTCACTATGTGGTGGTAATATGTGGTCTGGTCATGATGTTGTGGTATTTGTTCCTTGTATTTGATATTATTCGATCACTGTGGTGGTAATATGTCATCTGGTCATGGTGCGGTGGTATTTGTTCTTTGTATGTGGTATTATTCGGTCACTGTGGTGGTAATATGTCATCTGGTCATGGTGCGGTGGCATTTCTTCCTTGTATTTGATATTATTCGATCACTGTGGTGGTAATATGTGGTCTGGACATGGTGTAGCGGTATTTGTTCCTTGTATGTGGTATTATTGGTCATTTTAAAAATTGAAAAATAAATAAAAATATACCTAAATTGTATTGCATATTTTAACAAATATTTAATAGGTTACAGTAGAGTAGGGCCTGGCCAAAAGTGTCTACCTTGTCATTTTGGTGGCTTAAAAAATCTTTTGGCCAAAACAAAAGCTGCCGGCTACATGTGTGATCTGGTGATGGGAACTGTCAATGTGTGATAGGTGAGAAGTGGAGATTTTCCAAGAGAGAGCGGTGGGACTGTGGACAGTTCGAGGGGTGGAGCCTGGAGGTGGGGCTGGGGTGGAGCCTGGGTGGAGTCTCAAGGGGGCCCCGAAAATGTTGCCAGTATGGGGCCCCAAAATTTTTAGTGGCAGCCCTGGGTATGATACTCCTTCCATTTCAATATGATTGTTTGCACAGTGCTACTTGGGATGTTTAAAGTTAATCATTTTGTTTCCAAATCCGGCTTTAAACTACTCCACAACAGCATCACGGACCTGCTTGTTGTGTTCCTTGGTCTTCATGATGCTCTCTGTGCTTCAAACAGAATCCTGATACTACCACAGAGCAGGTGCATTTATATGAAGACTTGATTACACACAGGTGGATTATATTTATCATCACTTGGCATTTAGGAGAAAATTGGATTATTCAGAGATCCACAATGAACTTCTGGAGTGAGTAAAGGGGCTGAATAATATTGCACGCCACACTTTTCAGTTTTTGTATAGCCACAAAAATTTTAAATAGCCAATAAATTTCGTTCAACTTCACAATTGTGTTCCACTTGTACATTTGGTATCTTTATGTTTGAAGCATGATATGTGGGAAAAGGTTGAAAACTTCAAGGGGGCCGAATACTTTCACAAGGCACTCTATGGAGGAGACAGGTTGTAGAAGGCTTTGTATGTCAAAGTTAGGCTTTAGAACTGTGGCCTCTGGGCAATAGGAAAACAGTGAAGGGCCTGGCAGAGAGGAGAAGCTGTGGAATTACGGAGGGACAGTTGGATTACTTAGGCAGCAGACTTTTGTATAGATTTGAGTGGTGCAAGAGTAATAGAGGGGAGGCCACAGAGCAGGAGGTTGCAATAGTCGAGGCCGGAGATGATAAGGGCATGCACAAATGTTTTTGCACTTTCTTTGGATGTACGGATCTGGGAAATATTTTATAGTTGCAGTGGGCAGGAGGAGGCAAGGGCTTGGATATGTAGCTTGAAAGAGAGGGCAGAGTCTTGGATCACCCTGAGGCCCCAAACATACGGCACTATTTGTCCCGGTGTGCCATCTCGGCATTATATAGGCACATATCCCACAACATTACACGTGCCCTCAAAAATGCTTTTACTGGTAAAGTCCACCTAACCACAAACATGTGATAAGTGTTTGTGGGCAGGGATGTTACATCTCTCTGACGGCACACTAGGTTAACATAGTGGAAGCCGGGACCCATTCCGACCTTGGAATTGTGCACGTCCTCCCAACCCCGAGTATTGTGGGCCCTACATCAATCTGGGTTTCCCACACAGTCTACAGCTCCTGCATCTCCTCTGCTTCAGCCTCCATCTCGGTGGCGCAGTGGATAGCACCGCAGCCTTGCAGTGCTGGAGTCCTGGGTTCAAGTCCCACTAAGGACAACATCTGCAAAGAGTTTGTATGTTCTCCCCGTGTTTGTGTGGGTTTCCTCCGGGTACTCCGGTTTCCTCCCACATTGCAAAGACATACTGATAGGGAATTTAGATTGTGAACCCCAACGGGGACAGCGAAGATAATGTGTGCAACCTGTAAAGCACTGCGGAATATGTTAGCGCTATATAAAAATAAAGATTATTATTATCTCCAAAAGTAGCACATCAGTCACAAGCTGGAGGCACTGCAGCACTGCCTCATCCAAGTGGCAACAGGGTGTGCTGAAGCTAATTTGCTTAGATGACAAAATGCACAATGCTGAAGATTTGTGGACAGCTCTGAAGAGCATTTAGATCTGTGGCTGACAACAGGGAACCTACACAGCCTTGCACAGTAGTGTGGCCAACCATGGTGGCTGCTCTAAGGCAAGGTGGGCTCACATACATGCCATTCCTGGCCCATGTGCTTAACCTCATTGTTCAATGCTTTATGAACAACAACACGGAGCTCCCAGATCTGCTGTGGAAAAAACGACACCCTATGTTCCTATTATAGAAAGTTAGCTAGAGCTTTATCCGCCCTTGCCATGCCTCATCAGCATTTACAGCTTCTGGCTCATGTGATGTCCCCACGCATTGGAATTCTACGCTGCAGATGTTGGAAAGGATTTGTGAGCAGAAGAGAGCAGTTGGTGACTACCATCATCAACAAGGCCGTCAGTATTCAGTTCTGACTTCACACATAAGATCTCTGTAGTGGACATGGATGTAAAACATATGTACCATCCTCCAAAACTTTGAGGAATCCAGCAAGATGTGAGTGGCAATGATGCCATAATTAACATCTCCATCCTGTCATCCGAAGTAACAACGCTAACAAGAATACATTAATTAAACCAAAATAAAAAGATCCTGCTCATAACAGCTTACAATCTACAGTAAGTAACAACGATAACAATAATAAAATAAAAAAAATGATCCTGCTTGTGACAACTTATAATCTACAATGGGGTGGGGGAGATATAAACTACAGGGGTGTATTTACAATGATGATGTATTTAAAATGATAGTTCTGAGGTAAGTCAAAAGTTGTGGAGGCCTGAGTACAAGGAGGAGGAGAACATGGTCAGTTGTCCTCTTAGTAAGGACACGGAAGTATTGACTGTTACCAGTCTTGCAACCATGTTTATGTTACGCTGCCTTTCCCGTCACCCTCGTGTTATCAAAATTTTGTGTGACAGGCAATACTGATTGGTGACACTTCTAGACCCACACTCCAAGGAGAACTTTAGATCTCTCATTACAGAGGTAGACAGGTTTACTAAAATGTTGGAAGACCAGAGGGCCCTTCTTGTGGAATTATGAAAAAATTCACACCTGAAAACCCTGGCAGCAGAGGTCACAGACACAGTTCATTGGCAAAGCAAGAGTACAGGTGAAATAGACAAAACTCCAATCCAGCAGAGGCAGTAGAACACTGGCAAAGTTCTGAGAGAGTTTTCTCAGACCCTCCCATCGCCCTGGCCTTGATGCGCCGGGAACTCTCGCAATGAGTGCAAAGTTTGGTAGATGCTGAGGGAGGACATTACTGACCATACCAATGTCCTCTGTCATTCCTCTGTGCCTTATAATTATTGGTTTGCAAAGCTGAAAACGTGGCATGAACTAGCTCTTTACACTGCACATGTGCACTGTACTCATGGTCATGGAGCGCACTGCGCCTTACTCTCTGGCGGTCACTGGTCACACGGCACCTCGCTCTCTGGCAGTACCGCTTTTATTGGCGGAAGCCAACGGTACCAGTCCTTTGCGACGCCAGTGCTCAATGGAGGGAGCACACTGCTCAGCCTCCTATGCGCTGCTTGTCGACGCCAAAAATCTCAGCTGTCGTACCCACTTTCTTTTAAGCTGACCCCCCTGCCTCTATGTCACGGGTCTGTCTACTGAAGTTTGTCGCAGTGCTGCAGTGTAGGCCACAAATATCTCAGCCATCTGACAGTGATACCAGACTGTTCAATATATGGCCTATATATTTTAATTATTGACCCCAAAATTATGCTTTGAGCTAGGGTAAAACACAGCAAAGAAGGTTAATAGAAACCTCAAAAGCACACTTTGTAGCCCACAGATAGATGAGTCTTGTCACAGAGATACCAGACTGTTCAATATATGGCCTTTTTTTATTTTTGAACCAAAACTACTGTACACTACACCTAGGGTAGCAGACATCCAAAAAATTGAATGCTGGCCAGAAAAGCAACTATTTGTACAGCACAGATAGACCAGGAGTCAGACGGAGATACCACACTCATAAATATGTGGGCAGAAATTTAGGATTAATTTGAAATTTGGGTTAGAAACTTTAACTCAACTAAATACTGTATACACCAAGAGTAGCAGACCCAAAACTGGAATGTATGCCTGAAAAGCCAAGATTTGCAGACCACAGATACACCAGATGTCTAACTGAGATAACAGACTTTCAATATGTTGAACAATAAATACTGAGTAGACCAAGGCTTGCAGACAGAACAATGCAATGTATGCCAACGTAAAACAGAAGATTTTGACACCAAAGATACACCAGGTGTGTGACAGAGATAACAGACTGCATATTTTTTTTATTTTTTTAAAACAAGAGTAGACCAAAGGTAGTAGACAGATAAATGCAACGTATGCCTGCAAAAGCACGGATCTTGACAACACTGGTCAGCCAGCGATAACAGACTGATCAAAATGTGGCCTTGATTTTTTTTGGTACACCAAAATTGTGTCAAAAAGTTGGCTGTGACACCCCCCAAAAAATAGTATTACTAAAATTTTAAGATATTTAGCGCAATGATATGCGATGCGTTGGTGTTAGTGTTGAGCGATACTTTCCGATATCGGAAAGTATCGGTATCGGAAAGTATCGGCCGATACCGTCACAGTATCGGAATCCAATCCGATACCGATACCCGATCCCAATGCAAGTCAATGGGACGAAAATATCGGAATTAAAATAAACCCTTTCTTTCCTTGTAGGTTAATTCTACATGAAGGAAAACAACTAAGAATAATGTAGGATGTATTGGGGGAGGTGGCGGAGACATTAAAGGCACAGGGGTTTATCCCAATCAAATAGAATAGCAGTATTTTTAATTTTTTTATGACGTTCGGCGTTAGAAAGAATTTGACTATGTTAATTTTTTATTTATTTTGTCAGATATTGATGTTTCACTACTTCCACGCCCTTCACCCTATTTTTTACTTCTCCCACACTTTCTTCTTCATTATCCTCATCATCATCTTCTGTGACATCAACTTCTTCACCTTATTCATCTTCTTCTTTTCTACGTATATATATATATTTTTTTTTACATTGTTCATATTCTTTTTATTTAACTATTATCTTTTTTATATTCAACTTCTTCATCATATTCTTATTTGTGACAGGCATTCCCGTAGTTGTTATCTATAAAAGTTTGAAGATTACACCTTCCGTTCTGCCTGTCACAAAACAGTTACATTTGTCCGCGTTCAGTTTGGCCTGCAGCATCAGGCTTTATCCAGGGGCACCACGAGGAGGAACGGACTCACCCCCATACACTGCTTAGTCTTCTTCTGCTTATAATTTAGATAATATCTTTTGCTCTGATATTTAGTCTTATGCTTAATGTTCTTCTGCTCTTTGTTCTGCAGCCTCTTGTTCTTCTGCTTCTCGGTCTTCCAGGTTGTCGTCGTCATCTCCAGGGTCGTCATCTCCAGGGTCGTCGTCATCGGGGTCATCGTCATCGGGGTCGTCGTCATCGGGGTCGTCTTCAGGGTCATCGTCTCCAGGGTCGTCGTCATCTCGGTGGTTGTCGTCTCTGGTGTCGTCATCATCTTAGGGGTGGTCTTCCGGGTCATCGTCTTTCGGGTCTTGAACTTGGAAATGTAGCAGAAGGTACAAGAAGGCTGAGAAAATGCCGAGAAACAGCTGATGGAACTGGAACTCGGATGGCTACCCGAAGGTCCAAGAGCCAATGGAACTACCGAGGACCAGCTGACGTTACTGGAACCCGGTTACTAAGCAGGAGGTACCCGTGCCTGAAAGCACTACCAAGGACCACCTGACGTTGGTGGAACTCGGATACCCAGAGGGAGGCACCTAAGCCAAAGGCTCTGCCCGGAACCAGCTGACGGTACTGGAACCAGGATGGGGAGCAGAAGGTACAAGAGCAAAAGACACTGCCGAGAACCAGCTGACGGTACTGGAACCCGGATGGGTAGCCGAAGGTCCAAGAGCCAATGGAACTACCGAGGACCAGCTGACGTTACTGGAACCCGGTTACTAAGCAGGAGGTACCCGTGCCTGAAAGCACTACCAAGGACCACCTGACGTTGGTGGAACTCGGATACCCAGAGGGAGGCACCTAAGCCAAAGGCTCTGCCCGGAACCAGCTGACGGTACTGGAACCAGGATGGGGAGCAGAAGGTACAAGAGCAAAAGACACTGCCGAGAACCAGCTGACGGTACTGGAACCCGGATGGGGACCTATTCAAGCTTGTCTTCCTAGGGCCCCAACTGGCGGTGTGTTAGAGCCCAGGGACAGCAGGAGGAGGAGCAGGGGGAGGGGAGTGTAGGCCGAAGCCTGCACAGGCGGCAGCTTTGGGTGTGTTGTGTCTGCGTGGCTTTTGCAGGACACGTTGCCGGCTACACAGCAGGGGAACAGCTGGCGGTGCTGGACCCCACTGACACATTGGCGAGGTGTTTGGCTCTGTGCAGCCAGCACTTCCGGACAGCAACTAGCGTTGTTGGAGCCCGGGCTCTGCAGGTGGAGCAGAGTGTAGGCCGAAGCCTAATTGAACCGATTTCAAAAGTCACCTTTAACCCCCCCTCAGGGGTTACAAAGTAGAAGAGCCACAGCTTATGCAGCAGCAGTGCTGCGCAAGTCAAAGGTTGCTCTTGTAATTTTTCTCCTTGCACACGCTGAATGGAACACGTATAACATTTAGCCCTTTATACAGTCAAACTGTGTAATGGAGGCGAGAGTTCCCTTTGTAATGAGACGCAGCACAGGTGTCAAGAATCCCACCTTGGTGCTGGGTGCAGCCTCCCGAGCGTTGTTATTTGCTGTACAGGAGTCTGCGCTGTCGTGTTATCCCCTGGCCTAGCGCCGTTAGCGCTGCCCATCTTCTGGCATCATGTAATGTCGGCCGGTGCGGTTCGCGATGCCCATGAATCCCAGCCCCGCAGTGTCTTAACATTGTTAAAACACTGCGGGGCTGGGATTCAGGGCCTGGCGCAGCACATATGTTCGCCTCTCACACTCGGGTCCTTACACCCGCTTCAGACTGTGCGGCGTCATCTGATCCCTTATCGCATGCCACGGCCATGAAGCCGCACAGTCCGAAGAAGGCGGAAGGAGAGGAGGGACAGGCGAACTGATGCACTGATCCTGCCCATCAATCACACCCTCGCAGTCCCATTAAATAAGACACCGAGGGGCGTTGTGTGGGTCAGGGCGGCCGCAGAGGCGCAGCCAGCCAAACAATGATGCCAGAAGACGGGCAGCGCTACCAAGGGGGTTGCAGCGTGTCATTACAAAGGAAAGTCACACCACCGGGACGGTTAAATGGTCACACAGAGGACACATTTCAGACGTGTTTTCAGTTCCACATGTGCGAGGAGAATACGTTTCTGAGCCACCTTGCACACATGCAGCATTACCGCTGTACAAGGTGGCTGGATAACGTAAAAACGCCTGGGGGAGGGGGGACAGGTTCCCTTCAATTTCAGTTCTTGTGTCTGCGTGGCTTTTGCAGGACACGTTGCCGGCTGCACAGCAGGGGAACAGCTGGCGGTGCTGGACCCCACTGACACATTGGCTGGTGTTTTTCTCTGTGCAGCTAGCACATCTGGGCCCCAACTGGCGGTGTGTTAGAGCCCAGGGACAGCAGGAGGAGGAGCAGGAGGAGGAGGAGCAGGGGGAGGGGAGTGTAGGCCGAAGCCTGCACAGGCGGCAGCTTTGGGTGTGTTGTGTCTGCGTGGCTTTTGCAGGACACGTTGCCGGCTACACAGCAGGGGAACAGCTGGCGGTGCTGGACCCCACTGACACATTGGCGAGGTGTTTGGCTCTGTGCAGCCAGCACTTCCGGACAGCAACTAGCGTTGTTGGAGCCCGGGCTCTGCAGGTGGAGCAGAGTGTAGGCCGAAGCCTAATTGAACCGATTTCAAAAGTCACCTTTAACCCCCCCTCAGGGGTTACAAAGTAGAAGAGCCACAGCTTATGCAGCAGCAGTGCTGCGCAAGTCAAAGGTTGCTCTTGTAATTTTTCTCCTTGCACACGCTGAATGGAACACGTATAACATTTAGCCCTTTATACAGTCAAACTGTGTAATGGAGGCGAGAGTTCCCTTTGTAATGAGACGCAGCACAGGTGTCAAGAATCCCACCTTGGTGCTGGGTGCAGCCTCCCGAGCGTTGTTATTTGCTGTACAGGAGTCTGCGCTGTCGTGTTATCCCCTGGCCTAGCGCCGTTAGCGCTGCCCATCTTCTGGCATCATGTAATGTCGGCCGGTGCGGTTCGCGATGCCCATGAATCCCAGCCCCGCAGTGTCTTAACATTGTTAAAACACTGCGGGGCTGGGATTCAGGGCCTGGCGCAGCACATATGTTCGCCTCTCACACTCGGGTCCTTACACCCGCTTCAGACTGTGCGGCGTCATCTGATCCCTTATTGCATGCCACGGCCATGAAGCCGCACAGTCCGAAGAAGGCGGAAGGAGAGGAGGGACAGGCGAACTGATGCACTGATCCTGCCCATCAATCACACCCTCGCAGTCCCATTAAATAAGACAACGAGGGCTGTTGTGTGGGTCAGGGCGGCCGCAGAGGCGCAGCCAGCCAAACAATGATGCCAGAAGACGGGCAGCGTTACCAAGGAGCTTGTTGCGTGTGTCAATACAAAGTCAAATCACACCTGAGGGACGTTTTAATGGTCACAGAGGACACATTTTAGACGTGTTCACTTCAACATGGGCAAGGAGAATAAGTTTCTGAGCCACCTTGAACACATGCAGCATTACTGCTGTTCAAGGTAGCTGTAAAACATAGAAACACCTGGGGGAGGGGGGACAGGTTCCCTTCAATTTCAGTTCTTGTGTCTGCGTGGCGGTCGCAGGACACGTTGCCGGCTACACAGCAGGGGAACAGCTGGCGGTGCTGAACCCCACTGACACACTGGCTGGTGTTTTTCTCTGTGCAGCTAGCACATCTGGGCAAAAACTGGCGGTGTTAGAGCCCAGGGTCAGCAGGAGGAGCAGGGGGAGCGGAGTGTAGGCCGAAGCCTGCACTCGAGCAAGTTGAAAGGAAACCTTTAACCCCCCCCCAGGCGTTTGTAGCTGAAAGAGCCATTGTGTACAGCACTAATGCTGGAAAAGGTAAACTTAGCTCTTTTAATTATGGTCCTTGTACATGCGGAACCTAACATTTATGAAATGTGTCTCCTCACAGCGTTAAACCGTCCGGTAGGTGGAACTTTCCTTTGTCGTGTGACGCAGCACAGCCATCATTTTTACCCCCTTGGCGCCGTGCGCCGCCTCCTCAGCGTTGTTTGAATCTGTCCCGGAGCCTGCGCTGTTAGGTTAGCCCTTGGCCATGCACACATGTTGCGCTGCCCGTCTTCTGACCTCATTTGGTGTCAGGCTGGCTGCGCCTGTGCGGGTGCGCTGGCCGAGATCCCGCCTCGCAGTGTCGTCTAATGTAATCCCACCGCGGGCCTGTGATCCGTGCCCGTGCGCAGTGCATATCCTCTCCTCTCACTCCCCTCCCTACGGCTTTTTCAGACTGTGCGGTGTCACGGCCGTGGCATGCTATTAGGGACCAGCTGACATCGCACAGTCTGAAGAAGCCGTAGGGAGGGGAGTGAGAGGAGAGGATATGCACTGCGCACGGGCACGGATCACAGGCCCGCGGTGGGATTACATTAGACGACACTGCGAGGCGGGATCTCGGCCAGCGCACCCGCACAGGCGCAGCCAGCCTGACACCAAATGAGGTCAGAAGACGGGCAGCGCAACATGTGTGCATGGCCAAGGGCTAACCTAACAGCGCAGGCTCCGGGACAGATTCAAACAACGCTGAGGAGGGGGCGCACGGCGCCAAGGGGGTAAAAATGATGGCTGTGCTGCGTCACACGACAAAGGAAAGTTCCACCTACCGGACGGTTTAACGCTGTGTGGGGACACATTTCATAAGTGTTTGGTTCAGAATGTGCAAGGAGCATCACGAAAAGAGGCACTTTTTCCCTTTGCATCATTACTGCTGCACAAGGTGGCTCCTTCAGTAACAAACGCCTGGGGGGGGGGGTCAGGTTCCCTTACATTTAACTTGTTGTGTCTGCGTGGCGGTCGCAGTACACGTTGCCGTATACACAGCAGGGGAACAGCTGGCGGTGCTGAACCCCACTAACACATTGGCGAGGTGTTTGGCTCTGTGCGTACAGCACTTCTGGACGGCAACTAGCGGTGTTGGAGCCCAGGGACAGGTGGAGGAGGAGGAGGTTGGAGTAGGTTGGAGGAGGTAGGAGGGATTGCCACACACACAGCAGGGGAACAGCTGACGTTACTGAACCCCAATAACAGAGGAGGGACTGTTGACTGTGCGTACAGCACTTCTGGACGGCAACTGGCGGTGTTGGAGCCCAGGGACAGGTGGAGGAGGAGGAGGTTGGAGGAGGTAGGAGGGATTGCCACACACACAGCAGGGGAACAGCTGACGTTACTGAACCCCAATAACAGAGGAGGGACTGTTGACTGTGCGTACAGCACTTCTGGACGGCAACTGGCGGTGTTGGAGCCCAGGGACAGGTGGAGGAGGAGGAGGTTGGAGGAGGTAGGAGGGATTGCCACACACACAGCAGGGGAACAGCTGACGTTACTGAACCCCAATAACAGAGGAGGGACTGTTGACTGTGCGTACAGCACTTCTGGACGGCAACTGGCGGTGTTGGAGCCCAGGGACAGGTGGAGGAGGAGGAGGTTGGAGGAGGTTGGAATAGGTAGGAGGGATTGCCACACACACAGCAGGGGAACAGCTGACGTTACTGAACCCCAATAACAGAGGAGGGACTGTTGACTGTGCGTACAGCACTTCTGGACGGCAACTGGCGGTGTTGGAGCCCAGGGACAGGTGGAGGAGGAGGAGGTTGGAGGAGGTTGGAGGAGGTAGGAGGGATTGCCACACACACAGCAGGGGAACAGCTGACGTTACTGAACCCCAATAACAGAGGAGGGACTGTTGACTGTGCGTACAGCACTTCTGGACGGCAATTGGCGGTGTTGGAGCCCAGGGACAGGTGGAGGAGGAGGAGGTTGGAGGAGGTAGGAGGAGGTAGGAGGGATTGCCACACACACAGCAGGGGAACAGCTGACGTTACTGAACCCCAATAACAGAGGAGGGACTGTTGACTGTGCGTACAGCACTTCTGGACGGCAACTGGCGGTGTTGGAGCCCAGGGACAGGTGGAGGAGGAGGAGGTTGGAGGAGGTAGGAGGGATTGCCACACACACAGCAGGGGAACAGCTGACGTTACTGAACCCCAATAACAGAGGAGGGACTGTTGACTGTGCGTACAGCACTTCTGGACGGCAACTGGCGGTGTTGGAGCCCAGGGACAGGTGGAGGAGGAGGAGGTTGGAGGAGGTTGGAGGAGGTAGGAGGGATTGCCACACACACAGCAGGGGAACAGCTGACGTTACTGAACCCCAATAACAGAGGAGCGACTGTTGACTGTGCGTACAGCACTTCTGGACGGCAACTGGCGGTGTTGGAGCCCAGGGACAGGTGGAGGAGGAGGAGGTTGGAGGAGGTTGGAGGAGGTAGGAGGGATTGCCACACACACAGCAGGGGAACAGCTGACGTTACTGAACCCCAATAACAGAGGAGGGACTGTTGACTGTGCGTACAGCACTTCTGGAAGGCAACTGGCGGTGTTGGAGCCCAGGGACAGGTGGAGGAGGAGGAGGTTGGAGGAGGTAGGAGGGATTGCCACACACACAGCAGGGGAACAGCTGACGTTACTGAACCCCAATAACAGAGGAGGGACTGTTGACTGTGCGTACAGCACTTCTAGACGGCAACTGGCGGTGTTGGAGCCCAGGGACAGGTGGAGGAGGAGGAGGTTGGAGGAGGTTGGAGGAGGTAGGAGGGATTGCCACACACACAGCAGGGGAACAGCTGACGTTACTGAACCCCAATAACAGAGGAGGGACTGTTGACTGTGCGTACAGCACTTCTGGACGGCAACTGGCGGTGTTGGAGCCCAGGGACAGGTGGAGGAGGAGGAGGTTGGAGGAGGTAGGAGGGATTGCCACACACACAGCAGGGGAACAGCTGACGTTACTGAACCCCAATAACAGAGGAGGGACTGTTGACTGTGCGTACAGCACTTCTGGACGGCAACTGGCGGTGTTGGAGCCCAGGGACAGGTGGAGGAGGAGGAGGTTGGAGGAGGTTGGAGGAGGTAGGAGGGATTGCCACACACACAGCAGGGGAACAGCTGACGTTACTGAACCCCAATAACAGAGGAGGGACTGTTGACTGTGCGTACAGCACTTCTGGACGGCAACTGGCGGTGTTGGAGCCCAGGGACAGGTGGAGGAGGAGGAGGTTGGAGGAGGTAGGAGGAGGTAGGAGGGATTGCCACACACACAGCAGGGGAACAGCTGACGTTACTGAACCCCAATAACAGAGGAGGGACTGTTGACTGTGCGTACAGCACTTCTGGACGGCAACTGGCGGTGTTGGAGCCCAGGGACAGGTGGAGGAGGAGGAGGTTGGAGGAGGTAGGAGGGATTGCCACACACACAGCAGGGGAACAGCTGACGTTACTGAACCCCAATAACAGAGGAGGGACTGTTGACTGTGCGTACAGCACTTCTGGACGGCAACTGGCGGTGTTGGAGCCCAGGGACAGGTGGAGGAGGAGGAGGTTGGAGGACGTTGGAGGAGGTAGGAGGGATTGCCACACACACAGCAGGGGAACAGCTGACGTTACTGAACCCCAATAACAGAGGAGCGACTGTTGACTGTGCGTACAGCACTTCTGGACGGCAACTAGCGGTGTTGGAGCCCAGGGGCAGGTGGAAAAGTAGAGGAACACAATGTAGGCCGAAGCCTGAGAAAGTCGAAAGGGAACCTTTAACCCCCCCCCCAAGGCGTTTGTAGCTGAAAGAGCCAGCTTGTGCAGCACAAAAGATGCAAAAGGAAAAGGTGGCTCTTTTCATCATGCTCCTTGCAAACACAGAACTAAACACTTTTAAAATGTGTCCCCTGAAGCCGTGAAACCGTCCCGGAGGTGGGACTTTCCTTCGTAATATGACGCAGCACAGCCATCATTACTACCCCCCCGCCGCCGTGCCCCGGCTCCTCAGCGTTGTTTGATTCCGTCCCGGAGCCTGCGCTGTTATGTTATCCCGTGGCCAGGCACACTTAGCGCTGCCCATCTTCTGACATCATTTGGTGTCAGGCTGGCTGCGCCTGTGCGGCCGCGCTGGCCGAGAGCCCGCCTCGCAGTGTCTTCTGATGTAATCCCACTGGGGGCCTGGGATCCATGGCCATGCGCAGTGCATATCCTCGCCTCTCACTCCCCTCCCTACGGCTTCTTTTTCAGACTGTGCGGTGTCACGGCCGTGGCATGCTATTAGGGACCAGCTGACACCGAACAGTCTGAAGAAGCCATAGGGAGATGAGTGAGAGGTGGAGGTTCAGATATGCACTGCGCATGTCCATAGATCCCAGGCCCCCAGTGGGATTAAATCAGAAGACACTGCGAGGCGGGCTCTCGGCCAGCGTGGCCGCACAGGCGCAGCCAGCCTGACACCAAATGATGCCAGAAGACGGGCAGCGCTAAGTGTGCCTGGCCACGGGATAACATAACAGCGCAGGCTCCGGGACGGAATCAAACAACGCTGAGGAGCCGGGGCGCGGCGCCGGGGGGGTAGGAATGACGGCTGTGCTGCGTCATATTACGAAGGAAAGTCCCACCTCCGGGACGGTTTTACGGTATCAGTGGACACATTTTATAAGTGTTAAGTTTTGCGTGTGCAAGGAGCAAAACCAAAATAGCTACCTTTTTCCTTGTGCAGCATTACTGCTGCACAAGGTGGCTCTTTCAGTAACAAACGCCTTGGGGGGGGGGGACAGATTCCCTTACATTTCAGTTGTTGTGTCAGCGTGGCGGTCGCATGACACATTGCCGGCTACACAGCTGGGGATCAGCTGACGTTACTGAAACCCAATAACACTGGGTCGTATGTTTTGACTGTGCAGACGGCACATCTGAGCCTCAACTGGCGGTGTTGGAGCCCAGGAATTTAAGTTCAGGTGGTAGAAAGATGAACACAACAGGAGACCTGGATAACGTATACAGTGACCTAATTATTTAATCAGGAGGAGGAGTGGCAAATTCCTGCGAGATCCAGGCCTTGTTCATTTTCAGGAAAGTAAGCCGGTCAACGTTATCGGAGGATAGTCGCATGCGACGGTCAGTTAGTACACCACCTGCAGCACTAAAGACACGTTCCGATAATACACTGGCCGCAGGGCAAGACAGCACCTACAATGCATACTGGCTTAGCTCTGGCCATGTATCCAGCTTTGAGACCCAAAACTTGAAAGGGGAAGAGCTGTCTGGGAGTACAGCAAGAGGGCAAGACATGTAGTCTGTCACCATCTGACGGAACCGTTGCCTCCTGCTGACTGGAGCCGTCTGTGATGGTGTAGACTTTTGTGGCGGGCACAGAAAACTGTGCCACAGTTCGGCCATACTGGTCTTGCCTTGGGCAGAGGCACTGCTTCTGCTCCCTCTTTGTGCAGAGCCTCCACCACTGCCTGGACGCACTGAGCTGCTTTGGAATGCACTAGCAGCACTTCTCTCAGTTGGAATGGAGAAGATGATGGAACTGACCAGTGTGTCTTGGTACTCCCGCATTTTTCGCTCCCGGTTCAACGGTGTGATGAGGCTTTCTACGTTGTCCCGGTAGCGAGGATCGAGGAGGGTGAACACCCAATAATCAGACATGTTGAGAATGTGGTCGATGCGGCGGTCGTTTCTCAGGCACTGCAGCATGTAATCCACCATGTGCTGCAGACTGCCAACTGCCCAAGAAACGCTGTCCCCAGCTGGAGGCGTGATCTCTGCCCGCTCGTCATCACCCCACCCTCGCTGTACACACTGAGTACTGGACAATTCGGGAACTCCCTCCTCTGGACGGATGTCTTCCTCCTCCATTGACTCCTCCTCATCCTCCTCACAAACTGTCCCCTGCCTACGCGTTTGTGAGGAACCACGTGGCGCTGACTGTCCAGAAGATGATGGAAGTGGTGAATCCTCATCCTCCACCTCTTCCACAACATCATCCCTTAGCGCTTGCAGTGATTTTTCAAGCAGGCAGATAAGGGGGACAGTCATGCTGACTAGTGCATCATCTGCACTCGCCATCCGCGTGGAATAATCAAAGGGACGCAAAACCTGGCAGACATCCTTCATAGTGGCCCACTCTGTGGTTGTGAAGTCTGTACGGCGCTGACTGCGACTTTTTTGCGCCTGATACAGCTGGTACTCCATTACAGCTTGCTGCTGCTCACACAACCGCTCCAACATATGTAACGTGGAATTCCACCTGGTAGGTAGGTCACATATGATGCGATGTTCCGGCAGGCGGTGTCGGCGCTGCAGAGCCGCAATGCGCGCTTTTGCCGTGCTGGAACGCCGCAAGTGAGCACACTCTAGGCGGACCTTGTGCAGCAGTGCATCAAGATCCGGATAGTCCCTCAAAAAACTCTGCACGACCAAATTGAGCACATGTGCCAGACATGGGATGTGAGTGAGGTTGCCGAGGCCCAGGGCTGCCACCAGATTTCGGCCATTATCACACACTACCATGCCTGGCTGGAGATTCGCTGGCTCAAACCACACATCGCTCTCCTGCTTGATGGCATTCCAGAGCTCCTGCGCTGTGTGGCTACGATTCCCCAAAAAAATTAATTTCAAGACGGCCTGTTGACGTTTGGCCACGGCTGTGCTCATGTCGGTCGTAACAGGTACACGTTCATCACGGGTCCATGTGGAGGTGGACTGTGACGGCTCCTGCAGCGATGATTCTGAGGAACTGGTGTAAGAGGAGGAGTCAATGCGTACAGAATGGATTCCTGCAATCCTTGGAGTGGGCAGGACACGTCCTGCGCCACTCGCACGGTCTGTACCCGGCTCAACGACATTAACCCAATGGGCAGTGAGGGAAAGGTATCGCCCCTGTCCATGTTGACTGGTCCACGCATCGGTGGTGAGGTGGACCTTGCTACTGACGGCGTTCAGTAGCGCGTGTTTTATGTGTCCCTCCACATGCTTGTGCAGGGCAGGGACGGCTTGCCTGCTGAAGTAAAAGCGGCTGGGCACACTGTACTGTGGGACTGCCAATGACATCAAGTCACGGAAGCTGTCAGTCTCCACCAGCCTGAATGACAGCATTTCCAGTGACAGAAGTTTGGCAATGCCTGCAGTCAGAGCCTGTGCTCGTGGGTGGTTTGACGAGAAAGGCCGCCTTTTCTCCCATGCCTGTACTACCGATGGCTGTAGACTGGGCTGGGAGTGTGTGGTTGACTGGGAAAGTGGTGCTGCGGGTGGAATGACAGCGGGTCTCTGGACAACAGGGCCAGAGGTTCTTCCACGGCGATCCTGGGAGGAAGCCGAACCAGCTGCGTGTGAGCTAGAGGAAGAGGCAACACGAGCTGAAGAGGTGGTAGCTGCCGCTGTTGGTTGGCCTAGCTCTTCAGTGTGTTTGTCTAACTCCGCCGGGTGCCTGTTGCGCACATGTTTCCACATGTTGGAGGTATTGAGGTTGGCGACTTTTTGACCTCTTTTGATTTTTTGATGACACACCTTGCATCTGACATAGCAAATGTCATCTGCAACTGTGTCAAAAAAGGACCAGGCACTGCAAGTCTTGGGAGCCCCCCTTTTGACTTTTGGAAGAGACATGCTCCTTACGGGTGCCAAAGCGGAGGCTGCAGGATCCGCAGTCTTCCCCCTCCCTCTCCCTCTTTGGGCCGTACGGGGAATCTCTTCCTCAGAGCTGCTCCCACCACCTTCCTGTCCCTGACGCCAAGATGGGTCAAGGACCTCATCATCTACACTACCCTCTGCCCCCAACTGCTCCTCCTGGGTAGTCTCAGCAGCAGAGCACGCACCAGTAAGTGGCACCTGAGTGTCATCATCAGCTGATGCGGCCTGCGAGGTGGTGACCGGAGCCACTGGCCCACCCGCCTCTTCAGAGGAAGACAGAAAAAGCTGTTGGGCATCACTGCACCCTGCCTCTTCTTCCATTTCTCCAATGCTGCTTGGCTGGCCCCCTGTTTCCAAGCCAAGAGATGATTCAGAGAACAGAAGTAGAGACTGCTCCTGTCCTGGGATCTCTGTCTGCCTGGGCAATTTTGCAGGTGGTGAAGAGACAGATGGCTGCTCTCCAGTGCTCTGTGTCTGAGAGGATGTGGCACTAATGGAAGTTGATGCATTAGCTGCCATCCATCCCACAACAGCTTCAATTTGGTCTTCACGCAGCAGCGGTGTACGGCGCTCGGCGACAAAGCTGCGCATGAACGACTGTTCCCTTGTGAAAGTGGGTGCTGATGACTCACCGGTGCCCACAGCAGGCACAGAATCCCCACGTCCCCTCCCTGCTCCGCGCCCACGCCCACGCCCACGTGCCTTACTCACTGCCTTCTTCATCTTGGTTGACTGATAAAGATAAGCAGAAAAGTACTAACGGCTTTGTGTGCTTATTCCTGAGCAACTCCTCCTAACAGGTATAAGACACACTAATTTTCTAAAGTGTGGACTAGACTTGAATATGAGCTAATGTGGCCTACACAAATGTAAAGTGGTGTAACTGGTGTGTTTGGTGAACTTTATTATTTATTTATTTTTTGGGGGCTGAACTGACAACGGATAGAGCTGCAATCACACGGAGACCGTGCAGACAGCCGTAAACGGCGCTGCAAGGCCCAAAAACCCTCCTCTACTTTATCCTATGTAGTGTTTTTCCACAAATTAGCTGGAGACGGGTGGAAAGACACTAATAGGATTTTTTTAAATAAATTAGCAGCAGACTACACTACTTTGAAAAAAAAGAAAATTGATTTGGCGGTATGACGCAGTGAAAAACCCTGAGCTGCAGACAACCAGGCTACGGCTGCTCACAGACTACAGGGCGAGCTGCAGTCACACGGAGACCGTGCAGACAGCCGTAAACGGCGCTGCAAGGCCCAAAAACCCTCCTCTACTTTATCCTATGTAGTGTTTTTCCACAAATTAGCTGGAGACGGGTGGAAAGACACTAATAGGATTTTTTAAAATAAATTAGCAGCAGACTACACTACTTTGAAAAAAAAGAAAATTGATTTGGCGGTATGACGCAGTGAAAAACCCTGAGCTGGAGACAACCAGGCTACGGCTGCTCACAGACTACAGGGCGAGCTGCAGTCACACGGAGACCGTGCAGACAGCCGTAAACGGCGCTGCAAGGCCCAAAAACCCTCCTCTACTTTATCCTATGTAGTGTTTTTCCACAAATTAGCTGGAGACGGGTGGAAAGACACTAATAGGAATTTTTGGAAAAAATGTGCAGCAGCCTGCACTACTTCAAAAAAAAAAAAAAAAAGGACAGTATGAGGCAATGAACCACCCTCCCTGAACTGAATACAACCAGCTATGGATGGCCTATGTGGCTGCACTCAGACTAGAGAGTGGGCTGCACTCACACACACACACACAGAGACCTTGCAGATCGCTGTGAAAACAGCGCTACAAGGCAAAAGGAAGGTGAATAGTAGGTGAACACAGCGGTTGCTAAATTAGCCTTTGGAAAGCACAAAGAAGCAAATCGCTATCTCTAAACTGTCCCTCAGTCAGCAAACAGCGTCCTGTCACTAACTGAATTCACAGCAGAGTGATCGCAAAATGGCGCCAGCGACTTTTAAACTGCATCATGACATCATTTCAGCAGCCAATCACAGCCTTGCCAGTAGTTTCATGCCCTCCATGCTAAACAGGATGTGCCCACACTTGGAATCTTTCTCATTGGCTGAATTTCTGAATTTTGAATCATTGAACTTCCGATTCCGGTATCCGATACGCGCCAAGTATCGGAATCCCGGTATCGGAATTCCGATACCGCTAGTATCGGCCGATACCCGATACTTGCGGTATCGGAATGCTCAACACTAGTTGGTGTACAACTCATAGTGATACATATAACAACTGTAGCTAAATTTTTTGGGGACAGCTAAAGATTTTTGGAGCAGCAAAATGGGGTCCAAAAATGTTGTAAGACACTACAAAATATTAGATAACACCCCCCAAAAAAGGACAGATTTGTAGGCCCACTCACATCTGATGCCTGGGCCCCCTAAAAAATAGGTAAAAAATAATATTTTCATGCTCTTGTATTGCAATGACCTGGCAGTAGTCTGCTGTGTGGCCAAGCAAAAAAATGTTGAAAAAAGAAGGCTAATGATTGCTTTATAATAAAATGAGCAGGTATAACCTTAAAAAAAAAAAATTGCCATGGATAACTGCAGCTGGGTATTTAAAATACACTCAGCAGACAGCATTGGAGCATTTTGATGTATGCGGGGAGATCTAAAGATTCACATACAGTGCTTGCAAGCCTTGCAGTGATGTGGATACGTGCACTTAGACTCCCCTGCCTAACTAGCACAATTATAAACTAGGCCCAATGTTAAGGAGTGGGTCTACTAGACTTGTAATGCCGAAGTGTATGGGCTGACAAACATTTCCCCATGAGGGGTACCTTTTTTAAAAATCTGTTATGGACATCATAGACAGGCTTAGCAAAATTTGGACTGCCTGTAGCAGCACAGAACACATTAACCCTAGTGATCTAGTGGGGAAGAATGAGGAGACATAATAATAAATATTACTGAAATCACACAAATAAAAAAAAGTGAATTCACCTCTGAAAGAAAATAACAAAAGGGAGGGGCAAACACAGGTTCATAGATTTGAAGCCAGAATATGTCCAATGAGATGTTTTTCCCTTGCAACAGCTCAGAGACAGGGATATAAATAAAAATATAATATAATAGTATTTCAATATTTTTCTGTTGTAGAGGTATACAGTTTCCATTAGAGGATGGTTCAGAGATATGAAAAATGGAAAATATACAAATAAATGGGAAGAATATACGTACACCTCAATTTTACAACATTTCCCCCTGGGGGACTAACATTTCTTTTGATTTCAAATTGTAACGGGCATCATAAAAACACCCTTGCACAAAAACGGAATGGCTGTAGCAGCATACAACAAGTTCACCATGGTGTTCTAGTTACAGAGAATGATGAGATGTGGAGGAAGGCCTCATTAACAACTAGGACCAATGTAAAGGAGTGTGTCTCCTAGACTTGTAATGCCCATACAAGCAGTGCATGGGCTGACATACATTTCCTCAAGGGGGATACATTTTTAAAAAATATACTATGGGCATCATAGACACCCTTGATAAAAATTGGACTGCCTATAGCAGCACAGAACACGTTAAGCGTGGTGATCGAGTGGTGGAGAATGAGGAGACATTGCAGAAGGCCTCATTCAAAACTAGGTCCAATGTAAAGGAGTGTATCTCCTAGACTTGTAATTCCCATACATGCAGTACATTTCACCAAAGGGGATACATTTCTAAAAAATATACTATGGGCATCACAGACACCCTTGCCAAAAATTTGACTGCCTGTAGCGGCACAGAAGACGTAAAGTCTGGTGACCTAGTGGTGGAGAATGAGGAGACATAAAGATAAATCATAAT
Organism: Ranitomeya variabilis; assembly: GCF_051348905.1. NCBI lineage: Eukaryota > Metazoa > Chordata > Amphibia > Anura > Dendrobatidae > Ranitomeya > Ranitomeya variabilis. The sequence goes on from NC_135232.1 coordinate 1,143,437,206, forward strand.
GAAATAAAACAAATAAATAAAGGATGTGAATCCACCTATGACAGAAAATAACAAAAGGGAGGGGCGAACACAGGTTCATATATATAATGCCAGAATGTGTCCAATGAGATATGTTTGTCCCTAGCAACAGCTCAGAGACAGTAATATAAATAAAAATTTAATATAATAGTATTTCAATATTTTCATATTGTAGAGGTATACACTAGGTCATAACAGGATGGTCCAGAGATATTAAAAATGGAATATATAAGAATAAATGTTAAAAATATACGTACATCTCATTTTGGTGACAGTTCCCCCTGGGGGAGTTTATTTTGGTTTCTAATTGGTAACGGGCATCATAAAACTACCCTTGCACAAAAAGTATGTGACTTTCGCATCACAGAATATGTTCACCCTGGTGTTATACTGGTTGTGGATGATGAGGATGAGGATAAGAAGGAGGATAACACCAAACAGACTAAATCAGGAAGTGGATACCCATTTGTGGTTGGGGAGAGGTGTATGACATTGCACCTCCACAAAAAAGACAATGTATTAGAGGTTATTTTTCGCTGGTTTCACTTGGTGGTGTACAGAAGTCTTGCCCAATCAAGCCCTTGTTCATTTATATAAGAGTCAGCCTGTCAGCATTTTCAGTTGACAGGTGGATGCGCTTATCTGTTATAATTCCACAAGCAGCACTAAAAACCCACTCTGACAGAATTCTAGCAGCAGGGCAGGCCAGGACCTCCAAAGCGTAGAGAGCCAGTTAATGCCATGTGCCCACCTTGGATACCCAATAATTATAAGGCACAGAGGAATCACGGAGGATGTTTGTACGATCTGCAAGGTACTCCCTCAGCATCTTCCCAAACATTGCACTTCTTATGACAGCGCCCCTTGACTCTGTGCTGACACGAAGGGAGGGTCTGAGAAAACTGTCTCAGAGCTTTGTTCCCCTGCCTGAGCTGGATTGTACTTCTGTCTGTCTTGCTTGGACTCCTTGGTTGTACAACAAACTCTGATGTCTGCTGCTAGCATTCTCACATGGGAATTTTTTAAGTAATTCCGCTACAAGGGCCCTCTGATACTGCAACATTTTAGTACACCTCTCTGCATCTGACAGTAGAGATTGAAAGTTCTCCTTAAAGTGTGGGTCTAGAAGTGTCACCAACCAGTAATGAGTGTCACCAAAATTTTTTATACTGCTAGGGTCACGTGAAACGCAGTGCAACATAAAGCAAGCCATGCTTGCACAACTGCTGACAGGCAAGACTTCTGTGTCATCAGCAGCAGGACGGTGAACTAAACCGTGAGCACTGCTATTGTAGGTGCACGGGTAGGCTCCCACACCTTATAGCTAATAAATGTAACAAAACCCGGCACTCAACTTCAATATGGGATGCTGAGCAATTTATTGTGTAGTATCAACAACAAAACGTTTCGGTCCATCAGACCTTCCTCAGTTACTACAGAGGTGAAAAAAATGAAATAAACATAACAATATAACATAAAGAAAATAACCAAATAAAAAAACAAAAGTATATACAACATTATGTACAAGATATAAGAGCGGTCATGTACAAGTAGGAATATATTAAATATAACGCTTAGGGACCAAGCCAGGCATACCTATTTTTGAGGTGTGTAGGACGAAATTTCTTTGCCAATAGAACCCTATTGGAACCTCTAGGGAGAAAAAAGAGGGGGGAAGAGGGGGGTGCCATTGAACATCATGATATGGTGCAGCCCGGTGCTAAAAGTGCCCCAACTAAATGGCAGATACCTTATTTACCAGAGACCTGCTCCTGGAGTAGATTATGAGCTGTAAAGCAAGCAAGGACAGAAAAAGTCCTAGTGAGCCGTCAGCGGCCGAGTTGTGCCGTAAAGTGGGCGAGACCACTGCCCAGTCTATGTCGCTAGGGATATGAAATGATCCACAAGTTACCTTTTATGTATCCGGGTGTAGACGCGGTGTCCACCGCTTGTCCCTACTGCATACCGGAGTGAGAGGAGCCGGCCTGTGCGCCTTTTTCTGTATGGCGTGGGAGGCCGGAAATGACGTGCCGGAAGTACGTTTCCGGACTGCCGTGACTGGCAGGTGTGGGGCGTCCAATAGAAAACCCTGGCCGTTGTGGTGGGTGGGACTGAGGGTTGGTGTGGCTGGCATGCACTATGTCCAATAGAGGGACAGGTCCGTTGTGGTGGGCGGAGCTACCGGGCGAAGCTGCACTATATGGTGAAATCACAGACCGTGGAACAGGCGACGAAAGTGCTGTAAGAATGGTGACCGTACTGGTGTCCATTAGGGTGATCGAGGGTGGTGATACAGATGAGATGGCTCAGTACAGGCGGCTCTAAAAAAATAAACAATGGTATTAGTATCCTACAGTCTAATGTCTTTGCAATCAACCATCTTACACGTGAACAAACTTCACAGATTGACGTTTGGGCAATCAGAGAATAAATACGGTATGATTATACGTAGTACAGTGCAACACTGTGTTCAATCATATTCAACCAGGTAGCAGGAAAAATACAGTCTACCATTAGACATTCTGACCATAAGAGAAGTGATGCAATTATATATAATTATATATATTTATTTATACATAGGCCAGACAAAGAATAGTCTACTGCCAAATCCGTCCTCATAATAATGGATATTCTACAGGATACATTAAGTGAAGGCCAGGAGGTCATAGTCCCTATTTAGACCCCTAGGATGTAGGGTATCCAAAGTGTGGATCCAATATGCCTCACGGCGTTTAAGAATGGCTATCCTGTCTCCCCCTCTTCTCGGGGCTTCTATCTGTTCTATTACTAGAAATTTAAGTTGGAAGATATTGTGTCCCTTTGAGATGAAGTGTTGGGGGATGGGTAGAAGTGTATTCCTACTCCTGATGGTCGACTTATGTTTGGAGATCCGTTCTCGGATCCGCTGTGTGGTCTCTCCCACATATAGTAATCCGCAGGGACATTTTATGAGGTAGATGACATGTGTAGAATCACATGTGTAGTAATGTTTAATGGGAAAACTCTTGCCCGAGTATGGATGGTTGAAAGAGCTGCCTCTGAGTACATTGCTACATTGGGTGCAGTGTAGGCATGGGAAAGTGCCGTATCTCGGATTCTGTAAAAACCGTTGTTTTGGGTGATGTTTCTCTGTCCCCATGTCCGCTCTAATAAGTGCATCATGGATATCCATCGCCCTCCTAAAACAAAGAAGGAAGGGCTCCCTAAATTCTCGGATGTTGGGATGGGCGGTGGCTAATAGATGCCAGTGTTGACGGATTTTCCTATGTAGAATATATGTGTACGGGTGGAAGGAATGGACGAAGGGAATACGGTCCTTATTCTGTCTAGTTCCATGAGGTGTCTGATCTGTATCATCCAGGATAGATGTTGGGTAACCCCTAGACTGGAACTTGGTTTTCATTTCAGATACCCGTTGTGCCCGCAGGTTGTCATCCGACACAATGCGGGATACCCGTTGAATCTGAGATTTGGGGATTGAACGTTTGACCGCTTGTGGATGTAGAATATCGAAGTGAAGTAGGCTATTGCGGTCCGTATCCTTTACATGGAGATCTGTACTCAGAACACCGTTAGGATCTTAAATCACAACCGTATCCAGCCCATGGGCTCCAATGTGGCGCCTCCGTACGCAAACTGCTATATGGCAGATTTCGAGGAAATTCATATTTATCCCAACACACGTTTTCAGGACAACGTGCTGTTATGGAAACGTTATATCGATGACATATTCTGCGTTTGGGGCAGCACATTGGAGTCCCTACTATCATTCTTTGAATTCCTCAACTCGACATGGCCGGGCATTACATTTACAATCTCCCATGACCTACACAGGATGAACTTCCTGGATACAGTTGTGATTAAAGAACCTAACGGTGTTCTGAGTACAGATCTCCATGTAAAGGATACGGAGCGAAATAGCCTACTTCACTTCGATAGTCTACATCCACAAGTGGTCAAACGTTCAATCCCCAAATCTCAGATTCAACGGGTATCCCGCATTGTGTCGGATGACAACCTGCGGGCACAACGGGTATCTGAAATGAAAACCAAGTTACAGTCTAGGGGTTACCCAACATCTATCCTGGATGATACAGATCAGACACCTCATGGAACTAGACAGAATAAGGACCATATTCCCTTCGTCCATTCCTTCCACCCGTACGCATATATTCTACATAGGAAAATCCGTCAACACTGGCATCTATGAGCCACCGCCCATCCCAACATCCGAGAATTTAGGGAGGCCTTCCTTCCGTGTTTTAGGAGGGCGAGGAATATCCATGATGCACTTATTAGAGTGGACATGCAGACAGAGAAACATCACCCAAAACAACGGTTTTTACAGAATCCGAGATACGGCACTTTCCCATGCCTACACTGCACCCAATGTAGCAATGTACTCAGAGGCAGCTCTTTCAACCATCCATACTTGGGCAAGAGTTTTCCCATTAACCATTACTACACATGTGATTCTACACATGTCATCTACCTCATAAAATGTCCCTGCGGATTACTATATGTTTGAGAGACCACACAGCGGATCCGAGAACGGATCTCCAAACATAAGTCGACCATCAGGTGTAGGAATACACTTCTACCCATCCCCCAACACTTCATCTCAAAGGGACACAATATCTCCCAACTTAAATTTCTAGTAATAGAACAGATAGAAGCCCTGAGAAGAGGGGGAGACAGGATAGCCATTCTTAAACGCCGTGAGGCATATTGGATCCACACTTTGGATACCCTACATCCTAGGGGTCTAAATAGGGACTATGACCTCCTGGCCTTCACTTAATGTATCCTGTAGAATATCCATTATTATGAGGACGGATTTGGCAGTAGACTATTCTTTGTCTGGCCTATGTATAAATAAATATATATAATTATATATAATTGCATCACTTCTTTTATGGTCAGAATGTCTAATGGTAGACTGTATTTTTCCTGCTACCTGGTTGAATATGATTGAACACAGTGTTGCACTGTACTACGTATAATCATACTGTATTTATTCTCTGACTGCCCAAACGTCAATCTGTGAAGTTTGTTCACGTGTAAGATGGTTAATTTCAAAGACATTAGACTGTATGATACTAATACCATTGTTTATTTTTTTAGAGCTGCCTGTACTGAGCCATCTCATCTGTATCACCACCCTCGATCACCCTAATGGACACCAGTATGGTCACCATTCTTACAGCACTTTCGTCGCCTGTTCCACGGTCTGTGATTTCACCATATAGTGCAGCTTTGCCCGGTAGCTCCGCCCACCACAACGGACCTGTCCCTCTATTGGACATAGTGCATGCCAGCCACACCAACCCTCAGTCCCACCCACCACAACGGCCAGGGTTTTCTATTGGACGCCCCACACCTGCCAGTAACGGCAGTCCGGAAACGTACTTCCGGCACGTCATTTCCGGCCTCCCACGCCATACAGAAAAAGGCGCACAGGCCGGCTCCTCTCACTCCGGTATGCAGTAGGGACAAGCGGTGGACACCGCGTCTACACCCGGATACATAAAAGGTAACTTGTGGATCATTTCATATCCCTAGCGACATAGACTGGGCAGTGGTCTCGCCCACTTTACGGCACAACTCGGCCGCTGACGGCTCACTAGGACTTTTTCTGTCCTTGCTTGCTTTACAGCTCATAATCTACTCCAGGAGCAGGTCTCTGGTAAATAAGGTATCTGCCATTTAGTTGGGGCACTTTTAGCACCGGGCTGCACCATATCATGATGTTCAATGGCACCCCCCTCTTCCCCCCTCTTTTTTCTCCCTAGAGGTTCCAATAGGGTTCTATTGGCAAAGAAATTTCATCCTACACACCTTAAAAATAGGTATGCCTGGCTTGGTCCCTAAGCGTTATATTTAATATATTCCTACTTGTACATGACCGCTCTTATATCTTGTACATAATGTTGTATATACTTTTGTTTTTTTATTTGGTTATTTTCTTTATGCTATATTGTTATGTTTATTTCATTCTTTTCACCTCTGTAGTAACTGAGGAAGGTCTGATGGACCGAAACGTTTTGTTGTTGATACAACACAATAAATTGTTCAGCATCCCATATTGAAGTTGAGTGCCGGGTTTTGTTACATTTATCAGCAGCAGGACAACTGGCCATTCTGTCCTCCTCCTCATCATCCTCATCCTCCTCCTTCCTGTCCTCAGGCCATCCCTGCTGTACAGACTGTATGACAGCTTTGCTTGTAGTACCGTCTATAGTGCAAGAAAGTATCTCCTGCTCTTCCTCCTCCTCCTCCTATTCATTGCCTAGCAATCCACATTGGGAAGACATGAGGCTGGGCTTAGTGTAATCCCCCTGTATGGTTCCTTGATCCATGTCCTCGTGCTCTGCTTGCAATGCATCCTCTTTAATTGTGAGCAGAGATGTTTTCAGAATGCTGAGAAGCTAGATGGTGACGCTAATTATGGCATCATCGCCACTCACCATGTTAGTGCAGTCCTCAAAGCTTTGTAGGATGGTACATATGTTTGACATCCATGTCCACTCCTGAGGTCTTATGTGTGGAGTCTGAACTGAATAACGAAGGCCTTGCTGATGTTGGTAATCAACAACTGCCCTCTTTTGCTCGCAAATCCCTTCCAACATATGCAGCGTAGAGTTCCAGCGTGTGGGAAGATCACACACCAGTCGGGGAGCTGGAAGCTGCAAACACTGCTGAAGCACAGCCAGGGTGGCTGAAGCTGTAGCTGACTTTGTAAAATGGGCAGACAGACGGTGTACTTTCACTAGCAGATCCGGCAGCTCTGGGTAGCTTTTCAGAAAACATTGAACCACAAGGTTAAGCAATTGGCCAGGCAAGGTACGTGTGTGAGGTCACCTTGACTCAGAGCTGCCACCTGGTTCCAGCCATTGTCACACACAACTATGCCTGGCTGTAGGTTCAGCGGTGTCATCAAAATAACTGGCTGCTCTTTCAGCGCTGTCCACAACTCTTCTACATTGTGCGGTTTGTCAGCTATGCAGATTACCTTCAGCTCAGCCTGTTAATGCTTGGCTGAGGCAGTGCTGCAGTGCTTCCAGCTTTAAACTGATGTGTTCATTTCAGAGATGGAGGCTGAAGAGGAGGAGGAGGAGAAGGTGCAGGAGCTGTAGACTGTGGGGGCAACCCTGATTGACGTAGAGCCCGCAATCCTCGGTGTGGGGAGGATGTGTTCCATGCAAAGGTCCTACTGGGTCCAAGCTTCCACTATGTTAACCCAGTGTGCTATCAGTAAGATGTACCGTCCCTAGCCACATGCACTTGTCTACGTGTCCGTGGTTAGGTGGACTTTCCTAGTAACAGCATTGTTGAGGGCCGGTACGGCACACTGGGAGAAATTGTGGTGACTGGGTCCGAGTACCTTTGGATGGCCACCACCTTCAGGTTGCGTAAAGCTTCCGTCTCAAAGAGCATAAAAGGCAACATTTTGAGCGCAAGCAGAACAGAAATGTTAGAATCTAAAACTGTGGCCGATGGGGCACTGGCTGAGTATTTTTCACAAGCATTCCATTGACGGGAGTATAGACAACTGAAGGCTGTGCTGGGACAAGGACATGGATGGACTTGATGATTGTGCTGCTTGACTGTGGGCAACACAGATGCAGGGCTAGAGGCATCTTCAAATGCATAGTGGAAATGGGATTGGCTTCTACGCAAAACAGTGGAAGAAGCAGTGGTGTCACCTCCTGACAGTGTTCGTGGGGCCAGGGGTTCAGACCTCAAAGTCAGGTGCTTTGCTGCCATGTGCCTGATCATGCTGGTGGTGGTCAGGCTGGTAGTTTGCTACCCCTGCTGATGTGGGCATGGCAGGTGCTGCAAATGGCCTGTTTGGGGTTATCGGCAGAGTCTTTTAAAAATAAACAGACTTGGGAAGCTCTAACAGTTGGAATGGCAACTTCCCTCATGTTGTTGTTATGGGGCACAGATGCACGTCTTCTGTCTGTGGCCACCACACTGCTTCTTCCTGCCTTTTGGGGTGATATGCCTCCTTCCCCATGTGTGCTGCTGTCCTCGCTCTGCATGACCACCTCGAAGGTTGGATCTGTCACTATGTCATCCACCACCTCGTCTTCCACATCAGCACCCTGCTCCTCCTCCTGACTTTCTGGCAATTGTGTCTCATCATCGTCCACCTCTTGTGACACTTTCCCACCATCGCCTTCATATGACTGTGGCTGTTCAAAGCTTTGGGCATTGCTACATGCGATCTCATCTGGCCCCACTTCAATTTGACCGGCCAATAGTCCGGAATCTTGAGAGGAAAAACTGAATAGCTCTTCGGAGTGTCCAAGTGTGGGATCATTTGTCTCAGGGCACTCGGCATGGTGGGAGGAAAGAGGATAAGGGTGAGGAATATCTGGTCCACACTCACGGCTACTCAGACTTGACAGTGTGGAAGACATGGTGATGGTAGTGCTGGCTTAGTGACTGGAAGCATTATCCGCTATCCAACCAACACTGCTCTGGCTTCAATAGTGGTGTGCTGTAGTCCCCTAGAAACTGGGACAGGAAGGTCGAGCGAGAAGATGTGGGTCTTTGTTGTGGCACACTTTCAGCTTGGCATCAGCATCACATCCATTTCCCCTTCCCTTACCCCTTGCCTTGCCCATTTTAAATGGATTACTGAACTATTTCGAAAGCTCAAGACAAATGTATTCATTTGGAGCAAAATTATATCTGATCAATATGCCTGCAAAACTAAGATTTTTCCCCACAAACACACCAGGCCGCAGCCACAGATAACAGACTGTCTAATTTTTTTTCCTGTTGTTTGTGAAATTTGGAAACAAATAAAAAATGAGTAGAACAAGGCTAGCACACAGAACTATGCTACATATGCCTGCAAAACTACGATTTTTCCACCACAGATACACCAGGCCTCAGCCTGTCATAACTGACTGTATAATTTTTTTGGGGGGGGATAATTTTTGAAAAAAAAAGAGTGGAACAAGGCTAGCAGACAGAACTATGCAACTTATGCCTGCGAAGCTACGATTTTGCCACCACAGATACACAAGGCCTCAACCTGACATAACAGGCTGTATAATTTTTTTTTTGAGTCTTTGGTGAATTAAAAAAAGGAAAAAAGTGGAACACGGCTAGCAGACAGAACAATGCTACTTATGCCTGCGAACTTAGAATTTTTCCACCACCAATATACCAGACCTCAGCCTGGAGTAGAACAGGGTGGTAGAACAAGGCTGGCACACTGAACTGTGCTATGTATGCCTGCGAACCTATGAAATTTCAAGCACAGATACAACAGGCCTCAGCCTGACATAACAGACAGTATAATTTTTGGAAAAAAAAAAGCGTGGAACAAGGCTAGCACACAGAACCATGCTACGTATGCCTGCGAAACTACGATTTTTCCAACACCGATACACCAGGCCTCAGCCTCACATAGCAGACTGTATAAAATTTGGGGGGGTTTGGTGAATTTAAAAAAAAAACAAAAAACAAAAGCGTGGAACAAGGCTAGCAGACAGAACAATGAAACTTATGCCCGCGAAGGTACGATTTTTCCACCACAGATACACCAGCCGTCAGCTTGAGGTAACAGACTGATCTAAATGTGGCCTTGATTTTTTTGGGGACAACCAAATTGTGTCAACAAGTTGGCTATGACACACAAAAAAAAGATTTTTTGGTGCACTCACATCTGATGCCAGGGACAAATAAAATTCTTAGATTTGCACGCTCTTTGATTGCAATAACCTGGCTGTAGTCTGCTGCGTGACCAAGCAAATAAATGTTAAAATAAGGGGGCTGTGGTTTGCTTTAGAACAAAAGGAGCAGGTATAAGGTGAAAAAAAAATTGCCACAGAAAACTGCAGATAGGTATATATTAAATAAGCAGCAGACAGGAACGGAGCTTTTTGAGGTATGCAGTGAGAGCTATGTACTCACATACAATGCTTGCAGGCTTTGCACTGATGTGGATATTTGTACATAGACTCCCCTGCATACCTAGTGCTGCAATCTCGGGACCCCCGAATTAGCCCTAAAAAGGACTTGGTTTCTCAGGAGTTGTGGACTGAACAGTTGCAGACCTACACTAGCTATTAAAAGGACGACTCTGACCCTATCTCAGCAGCAGCTCTCCCTACACTAGCTAAGTCCGGAGCAGAATGCAGCAAGCAGGGCGGCTCCAGGTCTCTTATAGACCTGATGATACTGTGCGGCCAGCCAATCACTGTAATACCATAGCAAAGATGGCTGCGGTATTACAGTGCATGGCTGACAATCCCTGCATTGTCATTGATGCTCTAAACAGCGCCAGATTTGCAGGCGGAGACCCGATCTCCTGCCGAATAATACCAGAAATACTTGGTGCTCGCCGAGCACACCGAGCATAGTGATACTCGGGCGAGTACCAAGTAGTGGCGAGCACATTGCTCATCACTATTTATAACGTTAAGCCGTGAAAATAAAATCAAATTTTTCCTACAAAAATCTTTTTTAGCTACAAATTTTGTATTTTCACATGGAGAAAAGGAGAAAATGGACCCCAAAGTTTGTTGTGCAATTTCTCCTGATTTCACCAAAACCCCATATGTGGTCAAAATCTACTTTTGAGACACAAAGTAAAGCTCAGAAGGGAAGTAGCGCCATATCACAGTGCATTTTGCTGCACTTGTTTGAGGGTGCAATGTTACATTGGCAGAGCCCTGAGGTGCCAGCATAGCTGAACACCCCATAAGGGACCTCATTTGGGAAATTATAACCCTTTGGAAATTTATCTGCATATGTAGTGACGATTTTGACTCCATGGGTGTTTACCGGAAACAGGCAGCAGTGGATGCTGCTGAGTGAAAATTGCAGACTGCCGTTATAGTGACCAGTACGTTGTAGTCGCCAGTACATTATGCCCATCTCATGCTTCTGGAGACACACACCTGTAAATTAGGTGGGCTCTCATCACTACAGAAATGCTAAACATGCAGGTGAAAATGTTATTTAGGCAGACTGGGCCTCAGAAGGGAGGGGGTAATTTGTCTTTGGGAGCAGAGAATTTGCTAAATTTCTTTTGGGGAGCGAGGAACCATTTCTCTTTTCCAGAACCTTTGTACGAACAGCAATGTGGAAGCCCCCTATATTTCCATTAACAGATGACAGACCTGAGTGGGGACTTGCTTTTTTTGTGGATTGAGTTGAAGCTTTTATTGGGAACATTTTACATAAAGTTTGGGATCATATTTATCTGCTCATCTACGCAGAACACTTGGGGTTTCCATCTGAATTTCCGGATGACATGACAGATGAAACCCCTCAGGGATCCATTCACTGTACTGAGGCAGTAGATCTATTCTGGACTCCGTCTGGCCTTTGTTCAGCGGTGTCCTTTTCATAAAACTGTGGCCGACGGCACTTTTTTGCAATCCTAAAAATGACGGACGCCGCCGGATCACAGGTCCTATGGCATCCACAGTGCCTCCATCTGCCTCATTATAGGGAATTTTCCACCAGGGGTTCTGTCTGAATCATGCTTTTCAGAGATTTACACGGAAACCCTGGTGTAAGTGCTCAGCACAGAGCGCAGGATAAATGTGCACCGAGCCTTACTGCAATCTTTGGGAGGCAGATTGAAAAAATAAACAGCATGTGAAGAATTGGTTTTATTTATCTTTTACGCCATTTCTCATGCAGTATAAGTGGATAGATGACTTTATTCTTCTCGTCGGTGCGATACCAGATTTATATTGGGTTTTTATGTTTGGCTCCTGTCACTAAAAGGTGCTTTTTATTGTGAAAACTAGTTTTTGAATCACCATATTTTGAGAGCTATAATTTTTTCATACTTTGTCAGACAGAGTTATGTGAGGGCTTGTTTTTTGCAGGATGAGCTGACGTTTTTATAGGTACCATTTTTGGGCACATGGCATTCTTTGATAGCTTTCTATTCTGATTTTTGGGAGACATAATGTACAAAAACCAACAATTCAGGAATTGCTTTTTTTTATACACCTTCCGTTACGTGTGGTAAGATTGATAGGGCAGTTTTATTCTGCGGGTCAGTACGATTACATTTATACCTCATTTATATCTTTTTTTATGTTTTTGCACTTTTACACAATAAAAACTATTTTATAGAAAAAATAATTATTTTTGCATCGCTTTATTCTGAGTGCTATAATTTTTTTTATTTTTCTGCTGTTGGAGCTGTATGGCGGCTTGTTTTTGTTTTTTGCTGGATAAGATGACATTCACAGCTGTAAATTTTTTATTTACATCCATCTTTTTGATCGTTTTATTGCACTTTTTGTTCAGCGGTGTGATGATAAAGCATATTTTATTTACTGTGTTCACTGAAGGGGTTAATTAGTGGGACAGTTTCATAGAGCAGGTTGTTATGGACTCCATGATACCAAATACGTGTACTTTTTTTTTTATTTACATAAATGTATTTATTGAAAATACATATTTTTTTTTACTTAGCAGGCACTCACAAGCCACCTTCTCTGCAGAACCTGGAAGGACCCAGCGGCCATCTTGGAGCTGGGGGTCTCCATGGTGACAATCAGGACAACGCAATCGCATCATGTTGTCCTGATGGAAGTGGAGTGGAATGGAGTGGTCTTCCTATGCGATGCTTCTCCATGTCGTGCCGATCTGATTTTCATGGATGGTTAAATAAAATGACAATGCTTTTCATATACTTTGCAATGTTAAGCACGTATAACACGCGGACTGTACACTAATGCCATCCGTGTGCTGTATCTGTTTTTCATGAACCCATAGACTTGTATTGGCCCTTTTCATCCATGATGCCAGGAAAATAATTGACATATCTCCATTAATTTTTTAAGAGACACGCAGTCTAAGAAAAAAATACTGGCATGTTTATAGCACCATAGAAAATAATAAGTACATTTTGTATCCATGGGAAAAAACGGATAGAACATGTATGTGCCTTAATGAGACTTGTTTTATTTCCCACAGACAGTGAAATCTGTCACAGATGTCCTGATGACAACTGGCCTGACGAGAAGAAAGTGACATGTGTCCCTAAAACGTATGAATTTCTCTCTTATGAGAAGGATGAGATTGTGATTATTTTTATCTTCACATCAATATTACTCTCTGTAGTAACTATATTTATATTAGGAATATTTATCCATTACTGGGACACTCCTATTGTGAAGGCAAATAATCGGACGGTGAGCTTCATCCTTCTGGTCTCCACCTTTCTGAGCTTCCTGAGTTTTTTCTTGTTTCTTGGTCCTCCTGATGATGTAACCTGCATGCTTAGACAGATTATATTTGGAATACTATTATCTATTTCTCTATCTTCCATACTCTCAAAAACTATCACAGTGTGCATTGCTTTCAAAGCCACAAAACCCAACAGTGCCTGGAGGAGGTGGATTGGACTGAAGACATCTAAATACGTGGTGGTGACCTGCTCCTCAGTTCAAGTTCTTATTTGTGTTTTCTGGATCTCTATCCGTCCTCCATATCAGGAGTATGACATGACTCTTTATACCGATCGGATCATCATTCAGTGTAATGAGGGCTCAGATATCTGGTTCTACTCCATGTTGGGTTATCTGGGGCTCCTGGCAGCTTTGAGCTTTGTTCTGGCTTTCATGGTGAGGACATTACCAGACAATTTTAATGAGGCCAAGTACATCTCCTTTAGCATGCTGGTGTTCATCAGTGTCTGGATTTCCATGATTCCGGCTTATCTTAGCAGCAAAGGGAAGTATATGGTGGCAATGGAAATATTTGCTATACTGGCCTCAAGTGCAGGATTATTATGCTGTATATTTTTCCCAAAATGCTATACAATACTAATTAGACCTAATATAAATGTTAAGAGAAATTGCTAAGATCGTTCCTTTCACATTAGAGCTATCAAAGTTAAGGGCTATGAAATGTTTTAGAGAAAGTCTATCACCTTAGGATGCTAATGAAACTATTCATGAACTTCTACAGGGGTTTAGCCCTTTAAAAATATATTTATATTAAAATTGTTAATTATTTAGTTGCCTTTAAAGTTATTTACTTTTTTTGGAAATGATTATTGTTCAGTACAGCCTTGGCATGACCAAGGGCTTAGCGCACCATTACGACTCAAGTAGGTGCTGTGAGAACTTACTCAGTGGCTTTGCGTGGTCCTTGCAGGAGCCCAACCATGCCCACACAGTAACAGTGCAGACCTCATCGCTGGCTCCTGTCTGCATTACTGTACCAACTGGCTGCCAAAGAAATTAGCCAGCGGTGGGAGCCTACAGTATGTGAGCATGGCTGGGCTCCTGCAGTGTCCATGCAGAGGTGCAGATTAAGATTAGGTGGCGCTTGCATGAGCATTATCAATCAAAATCTTACAAAGTGCGCAGTGTACAAATTAAAGCGCTTTAATGATACACGGAGACCTTTGCTGTGCTTAGAGTGCATCAAAGCCCTTATTTTATATCAAATCTTTTTTTCATGGCAACTACTCGGCTAAAATCTCTATTACTGATATAATTTTTATAGGGACTAAGTCCCCTACATAGCTATATAAGTGGTTCATTTACCATTTTAGGGGTAACAGACTTATTTTAAAAGGAACCTGTCATCAGTTTTGTGGTGCCCAATCCTTAGGCAGCAACAAAAAAACAGTAACAGTCTCCCTGTGTACAAAGAACAAAGTCGGAAAGCTTAATTGATAAGTTCGCCATATGCAGGAATAGGAGAAATGCTGTACATGGGAGAAGCCTGTTGACAGGTTCCCTTTAACATTAAGGTCATCTTCAATTAACATAGAACACTGTTAGTTAGAAATTCTACTAGGCGCGCTAAATGCTGCCATATAAAACATGTCGCCCTTACTCTCCAGTCGGTGACTTTATGGGGGTGAGGTGGTTGTCCTCAGAAACTTTAACATGGATGTGAAAATATTGATGAGATGTTGCTTCCATAACTAGAGGCCAGCTGGAAATTACTAAATAGATGATCTTAAAAAAAAACCCAATAAAACTAAGATCAGAATGCAGTACTTAATTACTAATAATTGTAATGACAAATCCAAATGTAAAAGCTCAGTAATAAAAATCAAGATGACTTTTTCGACTCAAGATATAATCATTTATAGTCATGTAATCTGTTCCAAGAAAATACTTAACAATTTTATCTGTGGATAAAAAGTTGAAGCTGATCTTGAAACAGAATGGACCTTTTCAGCATAGAGATGCTGTAAGTTTTGGCAAAATAGTATCACAAGCGAATGTAACGGCACAAATACGTTGGCCCCAGTATCTCTATCTACACAAGTGGTCGCTGCACACGTGACAAATACAGATGTGATCTCCGTCCGAACATTCATAATCCTAAATCTGTCTTTTCAATGTGGAGGTATATTATTATTAAGTTACACTCACAGGAAAAAAGATATATATCCAAGTAATCCTCTACAGTGAAAAGTTTGAAGACAATTTTGTCAATATTTGTGATTCTTAGGATCTAGTTTCATTCCATACATGTACAACGTACATGAAAAATAAGATTTTAATTCATATCTTTCTGAACACAAGAACAATTTTCTAATTTTGGTGAGACTGAGTCTATTCAAACGTCAACTTGTTTGTTAAAAACAAGTGTGAATACAGCTCCATCAGCAGAAAAATAAAAAAGCTGTAGCTCTCAGAAGAGGGTGGCGGAAAATCAATTGTTTTTTTCTATAAAATTGTTTTTATTGTGTAAGAGATGCAATATATATATATATATATATATATATATATATATATATATATATATATATATATATATATATATATATATATATAAGATGTAAATGTGATGTATCTGTGATTGCACTGACCCAAACGGCATGGAGAAGTGCCCCACAAAAATCAACTCCTGAATTGCTGCTTTTTGCTCATTCTGCAACCCACAAATCTTAATGGAAAGTTATAAAATAACGTTATGGTACCAAAAAAAACTTCACTCATCCGCAAAAATCAATCTCTCGTATGACACTGTTTGCAAAAATATAGAAAAAATATCGCTCTCAAGATATGTTATTCCAAAAAACCTTTCTGGTGTCTGTCAGAAGTCAAACATAAAAACCAATATATCTGGTATTGCTGTAATTTCACTGACTTGCCTAATAAAGCATAAAAATAAATAAAAATAATTCATGAACTGTTGTTAATTTCTTTATTCTGCCTTCCTAAGATCGCAGTAAAGCTTGGTTCACATGAATCCCGAATCTCTGAAATTTATCATTCACACGGAACCCCTGATGGAAGCTTCCCAATAGTGAGGCAGATCACTTAGGATCCTGCCTTGCCTATGATCTGGTGATGGCTGTCCTTTTAAGCATGCATAAAAGTACGGTCAACCTTTTTTTTGTACTTCTGAAAAGGACACCACAGAACACAGGCCAGGTAGAGTGTAAATTATCTCTGTCTATCTCATTATAATAAACAGATCTCCTGAAGGTTTCATCTAAATCATGTCAATTGGAGATTTAGGTGGAAACCTACGATGCAAGTGCTCAGCGTCGAGTGCAGGATAAATGTGATCCAAAATTATATGGAAAAAGTTCACTTGGTAACATCCATTGTTGCATATTTTTGGAAAACATCCGTGGATTCAAAATCATTACTAAGCCTATAGTTTAATACCCAGATGGGTGTAATTTAGAAAATGTAGACAATTAGGTGGGGATTCTGCTATTCTGGCACTTATTGGCTTTATATATGTAGTCTGCAAGCTACTCTATGAAAATTTGTGCTCCAAGGGTCAAATTGTGGTTCTTCTCTTCCAAGTCTCGTTTTGTGGCTATCTTTTACTGTACAGCCATATATGGAGTATTGCCACATTCAGCAGAAAATGCGTGATTCATTTTGATGCCATTTGTTACCCATTTTGCCTTATAAAAATGTAAAATCTGGAGGTAAAAAATTTTTTAGTTGTAAGAAAAGTAATTGTTTTTTCGTAACTGTCAACTGATCTAACATTCTGTGAAACACCGGTGGTATCAAGATGCTCATTGCACCCGTAGATGTATTCATGGGTGTAGGTTTTAAAATGGGGTCACTGATGCAGGGTTCTGCTGTTCTAGGACTTGAGGGGCTCTGCTAATATGACATAACATGGGCATACTATTGAAGCTAAATCTGCACTATACAATAGTGCTCCTTTCCTTCCGAGGCCTGCCCTGTGATCAAACAGTACTTTCTGACCATATATTGACTATCACTGGGTTCTGGAGAAATTGCGCAAAAAATTGTTTTGCATTCTTGCCTGTTACCTTTGTGAAATAGAAAATGTTTGCAAAATCAACTAATTTTTAAACATTGTTTCAATTCCTGTAAAGCATTTGGAGGGCTAACAAACTTCCTCAATGTGGTTTTGAACACCTTGAATAGTTAGATTTTTTTAAACCCCATTTTTACCTCCCCTTCTTCCAAGAGCCATAACTTATTTATTTCTACGTCAATATTGTATGAGTTCTTATTTTTTGCAGGACGAGATGTACTGCTGAAAGACATCTTAGTGCATTGAAATTGCAAAGGGAAATGTCACATTGGCCATTGGTCTCTTTTAGGAACAATGAGAATGGCAGTCCAAAATTGGACATGCACGGTTTACATCTCTCCTGATCATAAGTCGTTCAGTGCCCCCATATACAGCTCTGGCAAAAATTGAGACACCACTGCACAGATTTATAAAAATCAGCTTCTCTACAGGTCTGAAATCCATTCCAGTCTCGGTTGAATTACAACCAGAGGACACCTCATTCTACCTAATGTGCTTCTGATTAGGTGATCACTAGTGATGAGCGAACGTGCTCACCACCACTTGTTACTCACCTGAGTATCACTGCACTCGATGTACTCGGCGAGCAACGAGCATTTCCAGGATTACTGGGAGGGAACTCGGGTCTCCACACTGCATTTTTGGCGGTCTTTAGAGACCCAATCACGCTGCAGGGATTGTCTGCCAGGCCATGAAACGCCACAGCCATCTTTGTTGTAGTCTTGAAGTGATTGGATGGTCGCACAGCATCATCAGGGGTGTAAGAGACCGGACGCCGCCCTGCTCGGCACATTCAGCTCCAGAATCAGAGAGAGTAGGGAGAGCTGCTGCTGAGATAGGGTCAGATTTGGGGATTTCTTAGTCAGGGTGGGGTCTACCATCCTGAACTACTCAAATCCAACTAAACCAACAGTCCTTCTAAGGGCTTATTCCGGAGTATATAGGTTGCAGTGTTAGGAGGTAGGTAGGGGAGTGTACATCGCACTATACATATCAGTGCAAGGCCTGCAGGCACTGTGTGTGTGTATATAGATATCATTGCATACATCAAGAGGCTCCATTCCATTACTGTCTGCTGCTGCTACCTATTGCATATATTGACCATATATACCTAGCCCCAGGTATAATTGGCTAGGAATTTTTTTTTTTTTGCCAGGTTAAAAGAGATTATTTTATTGCAAAGCAACCCAGAGCTCTTTTTTTTCTCCATTTGCTTTTTGACACTGCACAATGCAGACAGATCTTTTTCCTAGCACAGCGTGAAAATCCAGCAATTTTAAAGGGGTCAAAAAATCACATATGAGTGCGGAGAAAAATCTTTAATTTTTTTGTGGTACGGTAGAGTAGAATTTTTTTTGTGTCTTACACAATTTCGTGACACCTGTTTGCGGAACCCCCAAAAAATACATACAGCTCATATATTTTACAGTGTGGTATATCTGCGACATGCCTCATACATCCGTGTGCTAAAAATTTGTGCATTTTAGGCCGGTATTCCATTTTTTTAATGTCTGTTACTCTAGTTATATACAGCACTATTTTGCAGACACCCAAAAAAATACAGGCCACATATTTGGCAGTGTGGTATCTCCGTGACAGGCCTCCAAGTTTGGGCATTTTAGGCCGGTATTCCAGTGTTTTTCCTGTCTGTTACTTTAGTTATATACAACATTATTTTGCATTACAAAAATAAAAAATACAGGCCACATATTTGGCAGTGTGCTATCTCCACGACAGCCCTCATATCTGCATGCTCTAAGTTTGGGCATTTTAGGCCTGTATTCCAGTGTTTTTCCTGTCTGTTTTTCTAGTTATATACAGCACTATTTTGTATTAAAAAAAAAATACAGTCCACATATTTGGCAGTGTGGTATCTCCGTGACAGGCCTCATATATCTGCGTGCTCCAAGTTTGGGCATTTTAGGCTGGAGTTCCAGTATTTTTCCTGTCTGTTTCACTAGTTATCCACAGCACTATTTTGCATTAAAAAATACAGGCCACATATTTGGCAGTGTGGTATCTCCATGACAGGCCTCATCTATATGTGCTAAAAATTTGGCCATTTTAGGCCTAGATTTTCGAGTGTTTTTGCTGTCTGTTACCCTACTTATTTTCACCAATTTGATATCCAAAAAAAACATTTTAACTACAGTCCAGACAGTTTAAAGTGTGGTTTTCCCGCACATGTATCACATACAAGTATGCTCCCAATTCAGCCATTTGTAGTAAATATGGAAAATATTCTAGTCCATGTGCAATGGGGAAGGCACGTGGTAAGGGACGGGGAAGTTTACATTATGGTGATGGTGCATGCCGTGGCCGTGGGCAAGCTGAAATTGGGCCACAAAAAACACACACATCTACTCGCTGGACCTTAGTGTCCGAATTCCTAGGGGACCGCAGCAAGACAACACTATTGAAGCCAGAGCAGTTTGAAAAGATTGTTGGTTACATAGAGAATAATACTTCCAGTTACTTGGCCACCACCACCAACTGTCTTCCACATGTCTTCAAGTTTGAGTAGCCATGAATCTGGATCGCATATTATTCACCCTGCTCCTCCTTCCTCCCACAATGCTGAGAGCCCTGAGACAACTGATCCCACATTCAGACTCTCCGAAAAGCTGTTCACTTTTCTATTTATATATTTGGGCCTCTCACCTGGTCTACTTGAAGCAGGGTAAGATGAGATCCCATGTAGTGATGACCAAATGTTTGAGCAGCCACGGTCACAAGAGGTGGACGATGATGAAACACAATTGCCAGAAAGTCAGGAGGAGGACCAGGGTGTGAAAGTGGAAGAAGAGGTGGTGGATAATATAGTAACTGACCCAACCTTGCAGGAGGACATGCAGAGCGAGGGCAGCAGCACACAGTGGGGAGGTGTAGCACCACTTCAGGCAGGAATAAGCAGTGTGGTGGCTGCAGACAGAAGGCAGGAAACCATTCCCCGTAACACCAACATGATGGAAGTTGCCAGTCCAAATGTTAGGTCTTCCCAAGTCTGGTTACTTTTAAAGACTCTGCCGATAACCCCAAACAGGCCATTTGATGCCAGCATCATCAGGGGTAACAAAACTACCAGCCTTACCACCACCATCATGATCAGGCACATGGCAGCAAAGCACCCGAGTTTGTGAGTCCAACCCCAGGCTCCAGGAACAGTGTCGGCGAGTGACACCACTGCTTCCTCCACTGTTGTGCGTGCATGCCTATCATCTCTCCACGGTGCATGAAAAGATGCCTCCTGCTTTGCACCTTCCATTGCCCACACTCAAATAGCACCATCTTTAAGCATGTCCACATCCTTGTCCCAGCGCAGCCTTCATTTGTCCATACCCCAGTCATTGGAACGCAAGTGGAAATACGCAGCCAATACCCCACAAGCCACATTACTAAATTCACACATTTCTCATCTGCTTGCGCTGGAAATGTTGCCTAACATCAAGCAGCGTGTAGAGTCCACTTTATTTTCTCACTGCTACCTAGGTCCTTTCAAGTTCCTTGAACAGTTGAATCCAATATTCTATCGCCTCAGTCTTCCACCACATTTGAATATCACCAACACCTTCCATATGTCTTTGTTAAAGCCCATACATATGACCCGATCTTCTTGGACTCCTGCTGGTAGCATGGCAAAAATATTCTGTGGGGTGGACTGAAAGGTTCATGGGCCTGAGGATAGGACCTGGAATCCTAGAGAGAACATTTGTGCCCCCCAGCTTATTGCGGCTTTCAAGCATGGCAAAGGTCACCGGAGGGGATGCTAGCGGGGGGTAATGTTAGGCTTCGGGATTCTTCCACTGCACGGGTTATAGCCCAAGCCTTATCAGCCTCTGAAGTCCCCCATTCAGGTTTGTCTGCTGCAGGTGCTGCTGAGCATAAATGTTGGTCCCAGCGTCCTGCTCAGCTTCATCCTGTTTGTTTGGTTACTGTTGGATCTCCAGCCAAGTCTATATAACCTGCGATAGGCAGCAGCAACCAGACGCTCTGGAGCCTAAGTCCAGAGTTTTCTATACTGAGCATGTGCATGATGTGGCAACTCGGGATTGGCTCGCGTGCGATGTCTCGTCTGACAGGGCGTGAGTATTGGGGTGGAGCTTTTTGTATAAAAGACTCACAATGTCACCCGTGAGGTCATTTTCTGTACGGCTATGTGAATGGAGTCTCTACCACTCAGTCTGCAAGTGTGTGTTTGTCTAGCATGGGACTGTACAGGTAGGAAGGCAGCTAGCATAAGGGGGGCAATTACCTGTTGGCTTAGCATCTGGTTCCTACATGTGTGAGTTTAGCACTTTAGAGTTCCAGAGCAAGCACAACCCTATTCAGTGTATTAAGCTCAGAGCATCTATTCCTTTTCTGTGTAACACAGCTCAGTTGCAGAGCAGCTTTCTTGTTTCTGTGTGCGAGTGACACAGCTCAGTTACAGAGCATCTCTTTTTGTATTTGTGTGCAAGTGTCACAGCTCAGTTTGAGAGCTTTTGTTTCATTTGTGTTTATGGGTAATCGCTAGTGATGAGCGAGCACTCACGCCAGTACTTGGCACTCGCCCTAATATCACAGTACTCGGTGTAGTCGGCGAGCACCGAGCATTTACAGGATTATTCGTCGAGAGCTCAGGTCTCCGCCTTTAAATTTTGGTGCTTTTCAGCAAGCCATCTTTGTTGTGCTATTACAGTGATTGGCTGGCCTCACAGCGTCATCAGGTCTATAAGAGACCTGGCGTCGCCCTGCTCGGTGCATTCTGCTCTGGACTCAGCTAGTGTAGGGAGAGCTGCCGATGAGATAGGGTCAGATTTGTTCTTTGATTAGTTAGTGTGGGTCTAGTAGTGTTCAATCCACAAATCCTGACAAACCAACAGCCTTTTTAGGGCTTATACGGGGGTACATAGATTGCAGTGCTAGGTAGGCAGGGGAGTTTATGTGCACATATGCACATCAGTGCAAGGCATGCAGGCACTGTATGTGAGTATATAGATTTCAATGCATGTATCAAAAGAATGAAAATCAAACAATTTAATTTTTTTTTGTCCAGGCATCAGTTGTGATTAGGGTTGAGCGACCTTGACTTTTTTAGGGTCGAGTCATGTTTCGCGAAACCCGACTTTTGGAAAAGTCGAGTCGGGCAAAATTACTGCGCAAAGTCGAGGATCGGCCGGAACACGAAACCCTACGCATGTCAATGGGGATTGATTTTTTTTTTTTTTTTTTCGTTTTGCACATTCCAAATCGCTACTGCGCACAAGCGATAAAATGGTGATAGGTGTGCACGCCCCTAACCCCTATGTCATCACTCTGCCCACGCTCCTTCATTGGCTGAAAAAATGGCGCTAAACGCGTCATACGAAACGCGACTTTGGCGCCAAGATCGCGTACCGCATGGCCGACCCCACACAGGGATCGGGTCGGGTTTCATGAGACGCCGACTTTACCAAAAGTCGGCGACTTATGAAAATGAACGATCCGTTTCGCTCAACCCTAGTTGTGAGTGTGCAAAAAATTCTGGCCTTTTTTGGTACTATTGTATTTTTGGGAGTGTTTTACAACATTTTTGGACACCATTTTGCTGACCAAAAAATCTTTAGCTAGCCCAAAAATATTTTGCTACAGTTCTTTATCTCATGTATCACATTTATCACTGTGATTTGTACTGCACATGTATCGCATATAATTGAGCTAAATATTTTACAATTTTAGTACTCCAATATTTTTTTACTTATTAACACAATTTTGGTGGGACCAAAAAAATCAAGGCCACATTTTGATCAGTCGGTTATCTCTGTCCGACACCTGATCTTTCTGTGGTCTACAAATACTTGCTTTTCAGGAACACATTCCACTTTTTAGTCTGTCTGCTACCCTTGTTCTATACAGTATATTTTGTTAAAAAATAAATAAAAAACTCCAGTCCACATATTGAAACAGTCTGTTATCTCAGTCAGACGCTCGGTCTATTTGTGGTCTCCAAATACTTGTTTTTCATGCATACATTCCACTTTTTGTCTGTCTGCTAACAGTATTTAGTGGTTAAAAAAAATTAAAAACTCCAGGCCACATATTGAAACAGTCTGTTATCTCAGTCAGACGCCCAGTCTACCTGTGGTCTCCAAATACGTGCTTTTCAGGCATACATTCCACTTTTTTGTCTGTCTGCTACCATATGTCTATACAGTATTTTGGTCTTAAAACATTTTTTAAAAACTCCAGGCTATATATTGAAACAGTCTGCTATCTCAGTCAAATACCTCGTCTATCTGTGGTCTCCAAATCCTTGCTTTTCAGGCACACATTCCACATTTTTGTCTATCTGCTACCCTTGCTCTATACAGTATTTTGGGTTAAAAAAATTTAAAAAACTCCAGGCCACATATTGAAACAGTCTGTTATCTCAGTCAGACGCTCGGTCTGTCTTTGGTCTCCAAATACTTACTTTTCAGGCATACATCCAACTTTTTGGCTTTGTGTTAGCCTACTTCATGACAGTAATTTTCTTTTTTTTTTTTTTTTTTAAAAAAGGCCACATATTGAACATTGTGGTTTCCCTGTCAGACACCTCCTCTATCTGTGGGTTAAAAAATGTTGCATTTGAGTGCTCCTTTTAACTGGTTTTGGTGTGACTTACCCTAGTTAATTTAAAAAAAAAATTAAAAACCAAATCCAAAAATTACCAACATTCCATTGAGATAAAAGTGTGTTTTTTAGGCACACTGATCACATATAAGTTTTCTAAAAATTAATCAATTTGTATTGAACTTTTAAAATATTTCAGTAGTCCATTTAAAATGGGTAAGGCAAGGGGCAAGGGAAGGGGACATGGATGTGATGCTGATGGTGTATGCATAGGATGAGGCCGTGGCCAAGCTGAAAGTGGGCCACAAGAAGCACATTTTCCCTTTAAAGATTCTGGACTCTCGGCCAGTCAACTTGAAGTGGAGTAAGATGAGATCGCATGTAGCAATGCCCAAAGATTGAGCAGCAACTGTAACATGAAGGCGATTGTGGGAAATTGTCACAAGAGGTGGACGATAATGAGACACAATTCCCAGAAAGTCAGGAGGATGAGCAGGGTGTGGATGTGGAAGACGAGGTGATGGATGACATAGTAACTGACCCAACCTGGCAAGAGGACATGCAGAGCGAGGACAGCAGCACACATGCGGAAGGAAGCATAGCACTCCAGCAGACAGGAAGAAGCATTGTGGTGAATGCAGAAGGCATGCATCAGTTCCCCGTAACACCAACATAACGGAAGTTGCCATTCCAACTGTTCTTCCCATGTCTGGTTATTTTTTAAAGACTCTGACGATAACCCCAAACAAATCATTTGCAGCACCTGCCATGCCCACATTAGCAGGAGTAGCAAAACTACCAGCATGACCACCACCAGCATGATCAGGCACATGGCAGCAAAGCACCCGACTTTGTGGGCTGAACTCCAGGCTCCAGGAACACTGCCTGCAGGTGACACCACTGCTTCTTCCATGGTTTTGCATATAAGCCAATCCCCAGTCCACGTGCATTGAAGTCCCAGTACATGCGACGATGCTTCGTGCCCTGCACCTGTTGTTGCAAACAGTCAACTAGCACCAACATCAAGCCCGTCCACATCCTTGTCCCAGTGCAGCTTTCAGGACAGCTGCTAAATTTGCTAGTGAAAGTACCCCGCCTGTCTGCCCATTTTAGAAATTCAGCTACAGCTTCAGCCGCTCTTGCCATGCTTCAGCAGCGATTGCAGCTTCCGGCTCACCGACTGGTGTATGATGTCTCCACGTGTTGTACCTCTACAATGCATATGTTGGAAAGGATTTGTGAGCAGAAGTTGGCAGTTGTTGACTACCAGCTTCAACAAGACCGTCATTATTCAGTTCAAACTCCACACATAAGACTTCAGGAGTGGACATGGATGTCAGACATATGTACCATCCTACAAAAAACTTTGAGGACTGCACTAAAATGGTGAGCAGTGATGACGCAACAATTACTGTCACCATCCCGCTACTCTGCATTCTGAAACCCTCTCTGCTCACAATTAAAGAGGATGCATTGCAGGCTGAGCATGAGGACATGGAGCAAAAAACCATACAGGGCGATTACACTAAGCCCATCCTCATGTCGTCCCAATATGGATTGGTAGACTATGAGGAAGAGGACGAGGAAGAACAGGAGCTACTTTCATGTGCTATAGATGGTACTACAAGCACAACTGTCATACCGTCTGCTCAGCGCGGATGGTCTGAGGACAGGGAGGAGGACAGCATGGTCAGTCATCCTGTTGGTGAGGACACAGAAGTCTTGCCTGTTAGCAGTCTGTCACGTATGGCTGACTTTATGTTGCTGTGCTTTTCCCATGACCCTCGCATTATTAAACTTTTTGGTGACACTCATTACTTGTTGGTGACACTTCTAGACCCACGCTACAAGGAGAACTTTCAATCTCTTCTTCCAGAGGCAGACAGGTGTACTAACATGCTGCAGTACCAGAGGGCCCTTGTAGCGGAATTGCTAAAAAAAATTCCCTTCTGACAATGCTGGCAGGATACTTCAGAGTTTGTTGTACAACCAAGGAGTACAGGCAAGAGAAACAGAAGTACAATTCAGCACAGGCAGGGGAACAATGGCAAAGTTCTGGAATAGTTTTCTCAGACCAAAGAGGCAAGGGGTGCTGTCACAAGAAGTACAATGTTTGGGAAGATGCTGAGGGAGTACCTTGCTGATCGTACAAACGTCCTCCGTGATTCCTCTGTGCCTTTTAATTTTTGGGTATCCAAGCAGGACACGTGGCATGAATTGGCTCTCTACGCCTTGAAGGTCCCAGCCTGCCCTGCTGCTAGTGTTCTGTCACAGCAGGTTTTTAGTGCCGCTGGCGGAATTATAACTGATAAGCGCATCTGCCTGTCAACTGAAAATGCTGACAGACTGATTCTTATCAAAATGAACAATGGCTGGATTGGGCAAGACTTCTGTACACCACCGAATGAAAACAGCGAAGCATAACCTGGCCTTTTTCATGTATACTACTTAGCTTGTTATAAATTCAGAGACACAGGTCTGTCTGGATCATGGTCTGTCTCTAGAAGGATGTCTCTAAAAGGATAACAGCAAATATTACAGCAGAAATATGGGAGAAATGAGCCAGAAGTGAACAGAAGGTAAGACTAACCACTGTTAATAAATGGATTACATTTCTTTCCATTTCCACCACACTTACTCATCATGCTGACATACGCTCTAACAGTTTTGGCTCCATTACTCCTCAGCCTCCTTCACTATCCTCAAACCGCAGCACCCTCTAACCAAGTAATAATCTCTCCTTCCCTCCTGCCTCCCCACTTGACCTCCTCTGCTGACCTGCCCCTCAACCTCAGATCTCTCCTAATAAAACACAAAACAAGCCGCCCACCCTCCTTCTCCCACCTGCTCTGTCTCTGTCTGCTTCTCCTCACTGCTAGAGACATATCTCTCAATCCTGGACCCACACAGTTCATACCCCCCATGACTATCCCCTCCTACCACTCCCAACCCAAAATAAACATGCAAAATCTTTCCCACCTCAAATCCGTGCCTATGACGCCCACCCCCCTGCATCCTCTCTCTGGATCACTATGGAATGCCCGCTCCATCTGCAATAAACCCCATTTGATTCACAATCTCTTTACCTCTCATAATCTTTTCTTTCTGGGCATCAACGAAACATGGCTGACATCCTCTGACACAGCCTCCCCCGCTGCACTATGTTATGGTGGCTTCCACTTCACCCACACTCCTCGCCCTGGCAATAGACATGGTGGAGGAGTGGGCCTTCCCCTTTCTTCCAACTGTACCTTTAACCCAATCCCACCTCTACCCTCCCTTATCCTCCCTTCTTTTGAAGTCCACACTGTCCGCATCTACTCCCCCTACAACCTCCAAATGGCCGTCAGTCATATACCGACCACTGCCTTTATTGACCAATTCTCCACCTGGCTCCTTCACTTTCTCTCTGCTGACATTGCCACCATCATCATGGGTGATTTCAACATCCCCATTGACACCCACCAGTCAGCAGCCTCCAAACTCCTGTCCCTTACTTCATCCTTTGGACTTACTCAGTGGTCCTCCTCAGCCACCCACACAGACGGACACACATTAGACCTTGTCTTCACCCGTTTCTGCTCCCTATCTAACTTCACAACATCCCCTCTCCCTCTATCTGACCACCATCTACTCACTTTCTCATCCCTGTCCTCCTCACCTGTCACCCATGTCCAACAACATGCGCACCCATGCAGGAACCTCACACACCTAGACACCCACACACTCTCTGACTCTATCCTACCACTAGCATCAAGATCCTCACTCCATGACACAGACACTGACACTGCTTTCTACAATGCCACTCTTGCGTCAGCTATTGACACGGTCGCCCCTGTCATGCATAGCAAAGTGCGACAAACCAATAGACAACCCTGGCACAATAACACCACTAAAAAGCTTCGACAAGTATCCAGAATTGCAGAACGGCATTAGAAGAAAACACATTCGCAAGATGATTTCACTGCACTCAAACAAGCAACATTCGCATTCAAATCAGCTCTCACCTCTGCTAAACAGGCCTACTTCACAACCCTCGTGTCTTCCTTATCCCACAACCCCAAACAGTTTTTCAACACTTTTAACTCCCTCCTTCACCCACCACTGCCACCTCCGAGTCCCCTAATAGTTGCCAAGGACTTTGCCACGTACTTCAAAAATAAGATCGACCAAACAAGGCAAATATTTGTCGTCAAACCACCACAACCCCTTTGTATACAAGACCAATGCCCAAACCCCATAACTTTTCCCTCTCCAAAATCACTGAAGGGGAGCTTGCTCATCTTCTCTCCAAATCACACCTCACCACTTGTGCACTTGACCCCATCCCATCCCACCTCCTCCCCAACCTCCCCATCACACTAATCCCATCCCTAACCCATCTCTTCAACGGTGACCAGAAAAATTCCCGCAGGAAAATTGCCCACAGGAAAATTGCCCACATGAAAAATGCCCACAGGAAAAATGCCCACAGGAAAATTGACCACACAGAAAATTACCCACACGGAAAATTCCCCACAAGGAAAATTCCCCACACGGAAAATTCCCCACATGGCAAATTCCCCACATGGAAAATTCCCCACACGGAAAATTCCCCACACGGAAAATTCCCCACACAGAAAATTGCCAATTACAGCATCACAAAGTTTCAGATTATAATATTTCAGGTGTAAGGTGTTCACATGATATGTGAAAAGTGCCCACAGACATGAATACCCACAGGAAAACAGTAGAAAGTTATAGGAGAGATGCTCTGCAGAACAGAGAATAGCATAGAGCTATAGGCTAAATGCTCTGCAGGACAGGGGATAGAATGCAGGTATATGTGAGATGCTCTGCAGGACAGGAGAATAATATAGAATTATAGGTGAGATGCTCTGCAGGGCAGGAGAATAATATAGAATTATAGGTGAGATGCTCTGCTGGGCAGGAGAATAATATAGAATTATAGGTGAGATGCTCTGCAGGGCAGGAGAATAATATAGAATTATAGGTGAGATGCTCTGCTGGGCAGGAGAATAATATGGAATTATAGGTGAGATGCTCTGCAGGGCAGGAGAATAATATAGAATTATAGGTGAGATGCTCTGCAGAATCCTGAATCATGAAGTATCAGTTGACTATACTTTTCCGGAAT
Source organism: Ranitomeya variabilis (assembly GCF_051348905.1). Lineage (NCBI taxonomy): Eukaryota > Metazoa > Chordata > Amphibia > Anura > Dendrobatidae > Ranitomeya > Ranitomeya variabilis. The sequence continues at coordinate 1,143,466,205 of NC_135232.1, forward strand.
GCAAAAATGTATAGTATTTTGGTTAGGCAAATTACCATCTGTTCTATGATAGACCAGGCTTCTCGCAAGAGATGATTGTCTTGGCATATGGGCCAATACATCATTACTCAACACAGACAACACCTTTCCCATCACGTTGCGAGGAGTAGCACTTACTGCTCTCATGTCTTCCCTCATTTTGCTTCTGCTTTTTGAGGGCAGGAGTCATGATAATGTTATGTTGGTTCTTGAACTACGTTGCCATCTTTTGTTTTGAGAATTCAATGGCACTTTGAAGAGCGGTGCAGTTGGCATTTCCAAGTCACCACTGCGTTGATAGTATGAAATGCAAGATATTCAAACCCCAAGGAAATCATAACTTTGTTGTTTCTCTGGCTTTTTGGAAAACTCCATTGTTAGCACTACAAGAAGAAATAGAATACTTTAGATGAACTCAAAATACACTTTTATTGAAACAAATATGGGGATAGATAAGACTATTGGTTCACCAATACAAAAAAACACAGATGTGTAACGACTGTGGGCGCAGGCATGAAGTCCACAACCAGACAAGGGGGTACAGGTGCCTGCTTCTGCTGGATCTGCGTCTTCACTGAAGATGCAGATCCAGATCACATGCACCATGTTGCAGAGACCCGTGGGGTCCCTGCACTGTGATACATGCTGCCGGCGCGTTGGCTGTGAGCTGACATCAGAGGTGCAGCCACAGGGAGTGGTGCATGAAATGGTGCACACTCCGATGTCAGCTGCCGGGCTGTGCGGTGGCTACAAAAGACACTGGGCGACGTGGGAGCAGAGGAAAGGTGAGCAGAATGTTATTGTTTTTAATTATGCATTAGGGTCAGAACGGGGACACATACACTAGGATTGGGGACCATGTAAACCAGGATAGGGACATATATACCAGAAAGGGGGCATAAATACCAGGATGGAGATCATGTGGACCATACATACTAGGATGGGGACCATATGTACCAGCATTAGGACATATATACCAGGATGCAGACATATTCGCCAGGATGATGGGCATATATACCAGTATGGGGGACATTACTACATAATGAAGGGGGAGGGGGGCAATTCATGTGTCTTTATAGAATTTAAAACACTACAGGGGCCCATACATCTGACCAACGTGTGTGTGGGGGGGAAGCTCCAAATTTCGCACTGGGGCCCATCGGACTCCACTGCAAAAGCATATCATACATTCTCCGCAAGAACACAAAATGGTATCTCACCTTTCTGCGGTGCCTTCTGGGCTTCCAGGACCATCTATCTCAGCCAGCAGCACCTGCTTTTGGTGGGCTCCCACTGAGATGATAATGTATTAGATCTGACCTGCAGTCCCATGTAACTCCACAGATAATAGAGTTATTCTTTTGTGGGTACTGATAGCAGTGATGGCTCCTCTGGATCACACTGCTGCTGGCTCTGCCTGTGCTGCTGTTTTGGGCTGGTGGGAGGAGTAAGGCAGAATCAGTGAGAGAGGAGAGCAGACTAGATCTATCTATTGCTGAGAATGACAGACTGCTGCAAACCACAGATCATCATTTTTGCAGTTTTGCACTAGGTCAGCTGTAAATCACAAGTTGATCACATATTATGTGAACATCCTCACCTTGCACCTGAAATATCATAGATCTGAAACTTTGTGATGCTGTAATTGGCAATTTTCTGTGTGGGGAATTTTCTGTGTGGGGAATTTTCATGTGGGGAATTTTCTGTGTGGGGAATTTTCCGTGTGGGGAATTTTCCGTGTGGGCAATTTTCCTGTGGGCATTTTTCCTGTGGGCATTTTTTATGTGGGCAGTTTTCCTGTGGGCAATTTTCAGGGAACCGATAGGATAACGTAGAGGAGTGTTTTTGGGCTTTGCAGCGCCGTTTACGGCTGTCTGCATGGTCTCCGTGTGACTGCAGCTCACCCTGTAGTCTGTGTGCAGCCATAGCCGGTTGTATCCAGCTCAGGGTAAATCACTGCGTCATACCGTAAAATCCAATTTCCTTTTTTCTAAGTAGTGCAGGCTGCTGCACATTTTTTCAAAAAATTCCTATTAGTATCTTTCCACCCGTATCCAGCTAAATTGTGGAAAAACACTACATAGGATAACGTAGAGGAGGTTTTTGGGGCCTTGCAGCGCCGTTTACGGCTCTCTGCACGGTCTCCGTGTGACTGCAGCTCGCCCTGTAGTCTGTGTGCAAGTGCAGCACCCCAGAGTCCTGGTCGTTGCAGTACTGAAGCTCTGCCGCTAAGGGGGGCTGTGGTACGTCTGATGGCACTGAAGGAGTTCATCTGACCAGGTATCACATACAACAATACATTTCACAGTCGGGCCTCCAGGGGGAGCTAAGGGTACTATTCATTAGGCCACTCCTCACATACTGGTAAAACTGGGGGTCAGGCAGGAAGTTAGTTCAGAAAGCTGACTGGGTTGGAACCAGGCAACACCTTGTGGCAGAGGGTGTTGTGGGGGAAGATTCGGTAGGGTCTCTGTCAGGTTTGGGACCCTGACAGAGGCCTGGCAACAAGGAAGAACGTCACGGGACCGTGCCTGCTCAGCATAGCGGCGGTGCCCTAAGAAAGGATCAGAAGCGAGATAGATTGTGCTGAGTGAGAAACGAGATCAAAGCAACAAGGAGAATACCAGTAGGAGTCGTGCTGTAAGACCGAGGCAACATCCTACTGAGGCGCACAACCGGAGGCCGGAACGCCGAGGAAGTATATATATATTTAGCTCCAAGCAATACTTCAAACTAACGGCAGGACAGTCAGTCATAGGCGGGCTGTCTCACACCAATCACCTAAGAAGACATAGGGGGCTGTTGTGAATTGGATTATTTGGCTCCCTCTTGTGGTCACTAGCGACATGACACTTTGAGTTTCTTTCCCCAGCTTGGTACCCACCTGGCTCGTTAGTCCAGGGGTGTTGCTATTTAAGCTTCCTGGATTTTCAGTCTGGTGCCTGGCATCATTGTAATCAGTTCCTTTCTGTTTGCTCCTGTCTGCTGGTCCTGGTTCTTGCAAAATAAGCTAAGTCCTGCTTCCTTGTTTTTTGGTTATTTGCATTGCTCTTATTTTTTGTCCAGCTTGCACTAAATGTGATTCCTGATTTTGCTGGAAGCTCTAGGGGGCTGATATTCTCCCCCCGGGCCGTTAGACGGTTCGGGGGTTCTTGAATATTCAGCGTGGAAATTTTGATAGGGTTTTTGCTGACCGTATAAGTCATCTTACTATATTCTGCTATTAGTCAGTGGGCCTCTCTTTGCTAAAAACCTAGTTCATTCTTACGTTTGTCTTTTCTTCTTACCTCACCGTTATTATTTGTTGGGGGCTTGTATCCAACTTTTGGGGTCTTTTCTCTGGAGGCAAGAAAGGTCTATCTTTTCCCTTCTAGGGTTAGTTAGTTCTCCGGCTGGCGCGAGACGTCTAGAACCAACGTAGGTACGTTCCCCGGCTGCTGCTATTTGTGGTGCTAGGATCAGGTATACGGTCAGCCTAGTTACCACTGCCCTATGAGCTGGTTTTTTGTGTTTGCAGACTTGGTAATAACTTCTGAGACCCTTTGCCATTGGGGTCATAACAGTATGCCAGGCCGAAGGTGAATGTTTAATGCATTGCAGAAGTGGGATAATAAGAAAGGAAATTCTGAGTTTTTTTTTTTTTCTCTTTCTTCCTCCCCTTTACCTCTGAGTGGCTTGAGCTTGCTGCAGACATGAATGTCCAGACTTTGATTACTAGTGTGGATCAGCTTGCTGCTCGTGTGCAGGGCATTCAAGATTTTGTTACCAGTAGTCCTATGTCTGAACCTAAAATACCTATTCCTGAACTGTTCTCTGGAGACAGATTTAAGTTTAGGAATTTCACGAATAATTGTAAATTGTTTCTATCTCTGAGACCCCGTTCGTCTTGAGACTCAGCTTAGCAAGTTAAAATTGTTATCTCTTTCTTGCGGGGCGACCCTCAGGATTGGGCCTTCTCGTTAGTGCCAGGAGATCCGGCATTGGCAAATATTGATGCGTTTTTTCTGGCGCTCGGGTTGCTTTACGAGGAACCCAATCTTGAAATTCAGGCAGAAAAAGCCTTGCTGGCTATCTCTCAGGGTCAGGATGAAGCTGAAGTGTATTGCCAAAAATTTCGGAAATGGTCCGTGCTTACTCAGTGGAATGAGTGTGCTCTGGCCGCAAATTTCAGAAATGGCCTTTCTGAAGCCATTAGGAATGTGATGGTGGGTTTCTCCATTCCTACAAGTCTGAATGATTCCATGGCGCTGGCTATTCAAATTGAACGGCGTTTGCGGTAGCGCAAAGCCGCTAATCCTCTGGTGGTGTTGTCTGAACAAACACCTGATTTAATGCAATGTGGTAGAATTCAGACTAGAAATGAACGGAAAAATCATAGACATCAGAATGGGTTGTGTTTTTACTGTGGTGATTCTACACATGTTATATCAGCATGCTCTAAACGCCTAACAAGGGTTGTTAGTCCTGTCGCCATTGGTAATTTGCAACCTACATTTTTTTTGTCTGTGACTTTAATTTGCTCATTGTCTTCCTACCCTGTTATGGCGTTTGTGGATTCAGGTGCTGCCCTGAGTTTTATGGATCTGTCATTTGCCAAGTGCTGTGGTTTTGTTCTTGAGCCGTTGGTAAATCCTATCCCTCTTAGAGGTATTGATGCTACGCCATTGGCGGAAAATAAGCCGCAGTTTTGGACACAGGTAACCATGTGCATGACTCCTGAACATCGGGAGGTGATTCGTTTTCTTGTTCTGCATAAAATGCATGATTTGGTCGTTTTGCGTCTGCCATGGTTACAGACCCATAATCCAGTCTTGGATTGGAAGGCAATGTCTGTGTCAAGTTGGGTCTGTCAGGGAATTCATGGTGATTCCCCGCCGGTGTCTATTGCTTCCTCTACTCCTTCGGAAGTTCCTGAGTATTTGTCTGATTATCAGGATGTATTCAGCGAGTCCAGGTCCAGTGCTCTTCCTCCTCATAGGGACTGTGACTGCGCTATAGATTTGATTCCAGGTAGTAAATTTCCTAAGGGAAGATTATTTAATCTGTCTGTACCTGAGCATACCGCAATGCGTTCGTATATCAAGGAGTCTCTGGAGAAGGGGCATATCCGTCCATCCTCTTCCCCTCTTGGTGCGGGATTTTTTTTTGTGGCCAAGAAGGACGGATCTTTGAGACCTTGTATAGACTATCGGCTTCTGAATAAAATCACTGTTAAATTTCAGTATCCTTTGCCTCTGTTGTCGGACTTGTTTGCCCGGATTAAGGGTGCCAAGTGGTTCACCAAGATAGATCTTCGTGGTGCGTACAACCTTGTGCGCATTAAGCAAGGAGATGAATGGAAAACTGCATTTAATACGCCCGAAGGTCATTTTGAGTACTTGGTGATGCCTTTTGGGCTCTCTAATGCTCCTTCAGTGTTTCAGTCCTTTATGCATGATATCTTCCGGAAGTATCTGGATAAATTTATGATTGTTTATCTGGATGATATTCTGGTTTTTTCTGATGATTGGGACTCCCATGTAAAGCAGGTCAGGATGGTGTTTCAGGTTTTGCGTGAGAATGCTTTGTTTGTTAAGGGCTCAAAGTGTCTCTTTGGAGTACAGAAGGTTCCCTTTTTGGGTTTTATTTTTTCCCCTTCTGCGGTGGAGATGGACCCAGTCAAGGTCCGAGCTATTCATGATTGGACTCAACCCACGTCAGTTAAGAGTCTTCAGAAGTTCTTGGGTTTTGCTAACTTCTACCGTCGTTTTAACGCTAACTTTTCTAGCGTTGTTAAACCTTTGACGGATATGACCAAGAAAGGTTCTGATGTTGCTAACTGGGCTCCTGCAGCCGTGGAAGCTTTCCAAGAGCTGAAGCGCCAGTTTACTTCGGCACCTATTTGTGCCAGCCTGATGTCTCACTTCCCTTTCAGGTTGAAGTGGATGCTTCTGAGATCGGGGCAGGGGCCGTTTTGTCACAGAGAGGCCCTGGTTGCTCTGTAATGAGACCATGTGCTTTTTTTTCTAGGAAGTTTTCGCCTGCTGAGCGGAATTATGATGTTGGCAATCGGGAGTTTTTGGCCATGAAGTGGGCATTTGAGGAGTGGTGTCATTGGCTCGAGGGTGCTAAGCATCGTGTGGTGGTCTTGACTGATCACAAAAATCTGATGTATCTCGAGTCTGCTAAACGCCTGAATCCTAGACAGGCCCGTTGGTCATTGTTTTTCTCCCGTTTTGACTTTGTGGTCTCATATTTACCAGGTTCAAAGAATGTGAAGGCTGATGCTCTTTCAAGGAGCTTTGTGCCTGACTCTCCTGGAGTCTCAGAGCCAGCTGGTATTCTTAAAGAGGGAGTAATCTTGTCAGCCATTTCTCCGGATTTGCGACGTGTGTTGCAGAGATTTCAGGCTGGTAGACCTGACTCTTGTCCACCTGACAGACTGTTTGTTCCTGATAAATGGACCAGCAGAGTCATTTCCGAGGTTCATTCCTCGGTGTTGGCAGGGCATCCGGGGATTTTTGGCACCAGAGATTTGGTGGCTAGGTCCTTTTGGTGGCCTTCCTTGTCACGGGATGTGCGGTCATTTGTGCAGTCCTGTGGGACTTGTGCTCGAGCTAAGCCTTGCTGTTCTCGTGCCAGCGGGTTGCTCTTGCCCTTGCCTGTCCCGAAGAGGCCTTGGACACACATTTCCATGGATTTCATTTCAGATCTTCCGGTGTCTCAGGGCATGTCTGTCATCTGTGTGGTATGTGATCGCTTTTCCAAGATGGTCCATTCGGTGTCGTTTGCCATTCACAACGTGTTCCATAGGTCTTTGTTGCGGCGCTACGTTGTGCCTGTGGTTCCTTCTGTTGAGCCTCCTGCTCCAGTGTTGGTTGAGGGCGAGTTGGAGTACGTGGTGGAGAAGATCTTGGATTCTCTTCTTTCCAGACGGAGGCTTCAGTATCTGGTCAAGTGGAAGGGCTATGGTCAGGAGGATAATTCCTGGGTGGTCGCCTCTGATGTTCATGCGGCCGATTTGGTTCGTGCCTTTCACGCTGCTCAATCTGATCGTCCTGGTGGTCTTGGTGAGGGTTCGGTGACCCCTCCTTAAGGGGGAGGTACTGTTGTGAATTGGATTATTTGGCTCCCTCTTGTGGTCACTAGCGACATGACACTTTGAGTTTCTTTCCCCAGCTTGGTACCCACCTGGCTTGTTAGTCCAGGGGTGTTGCTATTTAAGCTTCCTGGATTTTCAGTCTGGTGCCTGGCATCGTTGTAATCAGTTCCTTTCTGTTTGCTCCTGTCTGCTGGTCCTGGTTCTTGCAAAATAAGCTAAGTCCTGCTTCCTTGTTTTTTGGTTATTTGCATTGCTCTTATTTTTTGTCCAGCTTGCACTAAATGTGATTCCTGATTTTGCTGGAAGCTCTAGGGGGCTGATATTCTCCCCCCGGGCCGTTAGACGGTTCGGGGGTTCTTGAATATTCAGCGTGGAAATTTTGATAGGGTTTTTGCTGACCGTATAAGTCATCTTACTATATTCTGCTATTAGTCAGTGGGCCTCTCTTTGCTAAAAACCTAGTTCATTCTTACGTTTGTCTTTTCTTCTTACCTCACCGTTATTATTTGTTGGGGGCTTGTATCCAACTTTTGGGGTCTTTTCTCTGGAGGCAAGAAAGGTCTATCTTTTCCCTTCTAGGGTTAGTTAGTTCTCCGGCTGTCGCGAGACGTCTAGAACCAACGTAGGTACGTTCCCCAGCTGCTGCTATTTGTGGTGCTAGGATCAGGTATACGGTCAGCCTAGTTACCACTGCCCTATGAGCTGGTTTTTTGTGTTTGCAGACTTGGTAATAACTTCTGAGACCCTTTGCCATTGGGGTCATAACAGTATGCCAGGCCGAAGGTGAATGTTTAATGCATTGCAGAAGTGGGATAATAAGAAAGGAAATTCTGAGTTTTTTTTTTTTCTCTTTCTTCCTCCCCTTTACCTCTGAGTGGCTTCAGCTTGCTGCAGACATGAATGTCCAGACTTTGATTACTAGTGTGGATCAGCTTGCTGCTCGTGTGCAGGGCATTCAAGATTTTGTTACCAGTAGTCCTATGTCTGAACCTAAAATACCTATTCCTGAACTGTTCTCTGGAGACCGATTTAGGTTTAGGAATTTCAGGAATAATTGTAAATTGTTTCTATCTCTGAGACCCCGTTCGTCTGGAGACTCAGCTCAACAAGTTAAAATTGTTATCTCTTTCTTGCGGGGCGACCCTCAGGATTGGGCCTTCTCGTTAGTGCCAGGAGATCCGGCATTGGCAAATATTGATGCGTTTTTTCTGGCGCTCGGGTTGCTTTACGAGGAACCCAATCTTGAAATTCAGGCAGAAAAAGCCTTGCTGGCTATCTCTCAGGGTCAGGATGAAGCTGAAGTGTATTGCCAAAAATTTCGGAAATGGTCCGTGCTTACTCAGTGGAATGAGTGTGCTCTGGCCGCAAATTTCAGAAATGGCCTTTCTGAAGCCATTAGGAATGTGATGGTGGGTTTCTCCATTCCTACAAGTCTGAATGATTCCATGGCGCTGGCTATTCAAATTGAACGGCGTTTGCGGGAGCGCAAAGCCGCTAATCCTCTGGTGGTGTTGTCTGAACAAACACCTGATTTAATGCAATGTGGTAGAATTCAGACTAGAAATGAACGGAAAAATCATAGACATCAGAATGGGTTGTGTTTTTACTGTGGTGATTCTACACATGTTATATCAGCATGCTCTAAACGCCTAACAAGAGTTGTTAGTCCTGTCGCCATTGGTAATTTGCAACCTAAATTTATTTTGTCTGTGACTTTAATTTGCTCATTGTCTTCCTACCCTGTTATGGCGTTTGTGGATTCAGGTGCTGCCCTGAGTTTTATGGATCTGTCATTTGCCAAGTGCTGTGGTTTTGTTCTTGAGCCGTTGGTAAATCCTATCCCTCTTAGAGGTATTGATGCTACGCCATTGGCAGAAAATAAGCCGCAGTTTTGGACACAGGTAACCATGTGCATGACTCCTGAACATCGGGAGGTGATTCGTTTTCTTGTTCTGCATAAAATGCATGATTTGGTCGTTTTGCGTCTGCCATGGTTACAGACCCATAATCCAGTCTTGGATTGGAAGGCAATGTCTGTGTCAAGTTGGGGCTGTCAGGGAATTCATGGTGATTCCCCGCCAGTGTCTATTGCTTCCTCTACTCCTTCGGAAGTTCCTGAGTATTTGTCTGATTATCAGGATGTATTCAGCGAGTCCAGGTCCAGTGCTCTTCCTCCTCATAGGGACTGTGACTGCGCTATAGATTTGATTCCAGGTAGTAAATTTCCTAAGGGAAGATTATTTAATCTGTCTGTACCTGAGCATACCGCAATGCGTTCGTATATCAAGGAGTCTGTGGAGAAGGGGCATATCCGTCCATCCTCTTCCCCTCTTGGTGCGGGATTCTTTTTTGTGGCCAAGAAGGACGGATCTTTGAGACCTTGTATAGACTATCGGCTTCTGAATAAAATCACTGTTAAATTTCAGTATCCTTTGCCTCTGTTGTCGGACTTGTTTGCCCGGATTAAGGGTGCCAAGTGGTTCACCAAGATAGATCTTCGTGGTGCGTACAACCTTGTGCGCATTAAGCAAGGAGATGAATGGAAAACTGCATTTAATACGCCCGAAGGTCATTTTGAGTACTTGGTGATGCCTTTTGGGCTCTCTAATGCTCCTTCAGTGTTTCAGTCCTTTATGCATGATATCTTCCGGAAGTATCTGGATAAATTTATGATTGTTTATCTGGATGATATTGTTTTTTTCTGATGATTGGGACTCCCATGTAAAGCAGGTCAGGATGGTGTTTCAGGTTTTGCGTGAGAATGCTTTGTTTGTTAAAGGCTCAAAGTGTCTCTTTGGAGTACAGAAGGTTCCCTTTTTGGGTTTTATTTTTTCCCCTTCTGCGGTGGAGATGGACCCAGTCAAAGTCCGAGCTATTCATGATTGGACTCAACCCACGTCAGTTAAGAGTCTTCAGAAGTTCTTGGGTTTTGCTAACTTCTACCGTCGTTTTATCGCTAACATTTCTAGCGTTGTTAAACCTTTGACGGATATGACCAAGAAAGGTTCTGATGTTGCTAACTGGGCTCCTGCAGCCGTGGAAGCTTTCCAAGAGCTGAAGCGCCAGTTTACTTCGGCGCCTGTTTTGTGCCAGCCTGATGTCTCACTTCCCTTTCAGGTTGAAGTGGATGCTTCTGAGATCGGGGCAGGGGCCGTTTTGTCACAGAGAGGCCCTGGTTGCTCTGTAATGAGACCATGTGCTTTTTTTTCTAGGAAGTTTTCGCCTGCTGAGCGGAATTATGATGTTGGCAATCGGGAGTTTTTGGCCATGAAGTGGGCATTTGAGGAGTGGTGTCATTGGCTCGAGGGTGCTAAGCATCGTGTGGTGGTCTTGACTGATCACAAAAATCTGATGTATCTCGAGTCTGCTAAACGCCTGAATCCTAGACAGGCCCGTTGGTCATTGTTTTTCTCCCGTTTTGACTTTGTGGTCTCGTATTTACCAGGTTCAAAGAATGTGAAGGCTGATGCTCTTTCAAGGAGCTTTGTGCCTGACTCTCCTGGAGTCTCAGAGCCAGCTGGTATTCTTAAAGAGGGAGTAATCTTGTCAGCCATTTCTCCGGATTTGCGACGTGTGTTGCAGAGATTTCAGGCTGGTAGACCTGACTCTTGTCCACCTGACAGACTGTTTGTTCCTGATAAATGGACCAGCAGAGTCATTTCCGAGGTTCATTCCTCGGTGTTGGCAGGGCATCCGGGGATTTTTGGCACCAGAGATTTGGTGGCTAGGTCCTTTTGGTGGCCTTCCTTGTCACGGGATGTGCGGTCATTTGTGCAGTCCTGTGGGACTTGTGCTCGAGCTAAGCCTTGCTGTTCTCGTGCCAGCGGGTTGCTCTTGCCCTTGCCTGTCCCGAAGAGGCCTTGGACACACATTTCCATGGATTTCATTTCAGATCTTCCGGTGTCTCAGGGCATGTCTGTCATCTGTGTGGTATGTGATCGCTTTTCCAAGATGGTCCATTCGGTGTCGTTTGCCATTCACAACGTGTTCCATAGGTCTTTGTTGCGGCGCTACGTTGTGCCTGTGGTTCCTTCTGTTGAGCCTCCTGCTCCGGTGTTGGTTGAGGGCGAGTTGGAGTACGTGGTGGAGAAGATCTTGGATTCTCTTCTTTCCAGACGGAGGCTTCAGTATCTGGTCAAGTGGAAGGGCTATGGTCAGGAGGATAATTCCTGGGTGGTCGCCTCTGATGTTCATGCGGCCGATTTGGTTCGTGCCTTTCACGCTGCTCAATCTGATCGTCCTGGTGGTCTTGGTGAGGGTTCGGTGACCCCTCCTTAAGGGGGAGGCACTGTTGTGAATTGGATTATTTGGCTCCCTCTTGTGGTCACTAGCGACATGACACTTTGAGTTTCTTTCCCCAGCTTGGTACCCACCTGGCTCGTTAGTCCAGGGGTGTTGCTATTTAAGCTTCCTGGATTTTCAGTCTGGTGCCTGGCATCGTTGTAATCAGTTCCTTTCTGTTTGCTCCTGTCTGCTGGTCCTGGTTCTTGCAAAATAAGCTAAGTCCTGCTTCATTGTTTTTTGGTTATTTGCATTGCTCTTATTTTTTGTCCAGCTTGCACTAAATGTGATTCCTGATTTTGCTGGAAGCTCTAGGGGGCTGATATTCTCCCCCCGGGCCGTTAGACGGTTCGGGGGTTCTTGAATATTCAGCGTGGAAATTTTGATAGGGTTTTTGCTGACCGTATAAGTCATCTTACTATATTCTGCTATTAGTCAGTGGGCCTCTCTTTGCTAAAAACCTAGTTCATTCTTACGTTTGTCTTTTCTTCTTACCTCACCGTTATTATTTGTTGGGGGCTTGTATCCAACTTTTGGGGTCTTTTCTCTGGAGGCAAGAAAGGTCTATCTTTTCCCTTCTAGGGTTAGTTAGTTCTCCGGCTGGCGCGAGACGTCTAGAACCAACGTAGGTACGTTCCCTGGCTGCTGCTATTTGTGGTGCTAGGATCAGGTATACGGTCAGCCTAGTTACCACTGCCCTATGAGCTGGTTTTTTGTGTTTGCAGACTTGGTAATAACTTCTGAGACCCTTTGCCATTGGGGTCATAACAGTATGCCAGGCCGAAGGTGAATGTTTAATGCATTGCAGAAGTGGGATAATAAGAAAGGAAATTCTGAGTTTTTTTTTGTTCTCTTTCTTCCTCCCCTTTACCTCTGAGTGGCTTGAGCTTGCTGCAGACATGAATGTCCAGACTTTGATTACTAGTGTGGATCAGCTTGCTGCTCGTGTGCAGGGCATTCAAGATTTTGTTACCAGTAGTCCTATGTCTGAACCTAAAATACCTATTCCTGAACTGTTCTCTGGAGACAGATTTAAGTTTAGGAATTTCAGGAATAATTGTAAATTGTTTCTATCTCTGAGACCCCGTTCGTCTGGAGACTCAGCTTAGCAAGTTAAAATTGTTATCTCTTTCTTGCGGGGCGACCCTCAGGATTGGGCCTTCTCGTTAGTGCCAGGAGATCCGGCATTGGCAAATATTGATGCGTTTTTTCTGGCGCTCGGGTTGCTTTACGAGGAACCCAATCTTGAAATTCAGGCAGAAAAAGCCTTGCTGGCTATCTCTCAGGGTCAGGATGAAGCTGAAGTGTATTGCCAAAAATTTCGGAAATGGTCCGTGCTTACTCAGTGGAATGAGTGTGCTCTGGCCGCAAATTTCAGAAATGGCCTTTCTGAAGCCATTAGGAATGTGATGGTGGGTTTCTCCATTCCTACAAGTCTGAATGATTCCATGGCGCTGGCTATTCAAATTGAACGGCGTTTGCGGGAGCGCAAAGCCGCTAATCCTCTGGTGGTGTTGTCTGAACAAACACCTGATTTAATGCAATGTGGTAGAATTCAGACTAGAAATGAACGGAAAAATCATAGACATCAGAATGGGTTGTGTTTTTACTGTGGTGATTCTACACATGTTATATCAGCATGCTCTAAACGCCTAACAAGGGTTGTTAGTCCTGTCGCCATTGGTAATTTGCAACCTACATTTTTTTTGTCTGTGACTTTAATTTGCTCATTGTCTTCCTACCCTGTTATGGCGTTTGTGGATTCAGGTGCTGCCCTGAGTTTTATGGATCTGTCATTTGCCAAGTGCTGTGGTTTTGTTCTTGAGCCGTTGGTAAATCCTATCCCTCTTAGAGGTATTGATGCTACGCCATTGGCGGAAAATAAGCCGCAGTTTTGGACACAGGTAACCATGTGCATGACTCCTGAACATCGGGAGGTGATTCGTTTTCTTGTTCTGCATAAAATGCATGATTTGGTCGTTTTGCGTCTGCCATGGTTACAGACCCATAATCCAGTCTTGGATTGGAAGGCAATGTCTGTGTCAAGTTGGGTCTGTCAGGGAATTCATGGTGATTCCCCGCCGGTGTCTATTGCTTCCTCTACTCCTTCGGAAGTTCCTGAGTATTTGTCTGATTATCAGGATGTATTCAGCGAGTCCAGGTCCAGTGCTCTTCCTCCTCATAGGGACTGTGACTGCGCTATAGATTTGATTCCAGGTAGTAAATTTCCTAAGGGAAGATTATTTAATCTGTCTGTACCTGAGCATACCGCAATGCGTTCGTATATCAAGGAGTCTCTGGAGAAGGGGCATATCCGTCCATCCTCTTCCCCTCTTGGTGCGGGATTTTTTTTTGTGGCCAAGAAGGACGGATCTTTGAGACCTTGTATAGACTATCGGCTTCTGAATAAAATCACTGTTAAATTTCAGTATCCTTTGCCTCTGTTGTCGGACTTGTTTGCCCGGATTAAGGGTGCCAAGTGGTTCACCAAGATAGATCTTCGTGGTGCGTACAACCTTGTGCGCATTAAGCAAGGAGATGAATGGAAAACTGCATTTAATACGCCCGAAGGTCATTTTGAGTACTTGGTGATGCCTTTTGGGCTCTCTAATGCTCCTTCAGTGTTTCAGTCCTTTATGCATGATATCTTCCGGAAGTATCTGGATAAATTTATGATTGTTTATCTGGATGATATTCTGGTTTTTTCTGATGATTGGGACTCCCATGTAAAGCAGGTCAGGATGGTGTTTCAGGTTTTGCGTGAGAATGCTTTGTTTGTTAAGGGCTCAAAGTGTCTCTTTGGAGTACAGAAGGTTCCCTTTTTGGGTTTTATTTTTTCCCCTTCTGCGGTGGAGATGGACCCAGTCAAGGTCCGAGCTATTCATGATTGGACTCAACCCACGTCAGTTAAGAGTCTTCAGAAGTTCTTGGGTTTTGCTAACTTCTACCGTCGTTTTAACGCTAACTTTTCTAGCGTTGTTAAACCTTTGACGGATATGACCAAGAAAGGTTCTGATGTTGCTAACTGGGCTCCTGCAGCCGTGGAAGCTTTCCAAGAGCTGAAGCGCCAGTTTACTTCGGCACCTATTTGTGCCAGCCTGATGTCTCACTTCCCTTTCAGGTTGAAGTGGATGCTTCTGAGATCGGGGCAGGGGCCGTTTTGTCACAGAGAGGCCCTGGTTGCTCTGTAATGAGACCATGTGCTTTTTTTTCTAGGAAGTTTTCGCCTGCTGAGCGGAATTATGATGTTGGCAATCGGGAGTTGTTGGCCATGAAGTGGGCATTTGAGGAGTGGTGTCATTGGCTCGAGGGTGCTAAGCATCGTGTGGTGGTCTTGACTGATCACAAAAATCTGATGTATCTCGAGTCTGCTAAACGCCTGAATCCTAGACAGGCCCGTTGGTCATTGTTTTTCTCCCGTTTTGACTTTGTGGTCTCATATTTACCAGGTTCAAAGAATGTGAAGGCTGATGCTCTTTCAAGGAGCTTTGTGCCTGACTCTCCTGGAGTCTCAGAGCCAGCTGGTATTCTTAAAGAGGGAGTAATCTTGTCAGCCATTTCTCCGGATTTGCGACGTGTGTTGCAGAGATTTCAGGCTGGTAGACCTGACTCTTGTCCACCTGACAGACTGTTTGTTCCTGATAAATGGACCAGCAGAGTCATTTCCGAGGTTCATTCCTCGGTGTTGGCAGGGCATCCGGGGATTTTTGGCACCAGAGATTTGGTGGCTAGGTCCTTTTGGTGGCCTTCCTTGTCACGGGATGTGCGGTCATTTGTGCAGTCCTGTGGGACTTGTGCTCGAGCTAAGCCTTGCTGTTCTCGTGCCAGCGGGTTGCTCTTGCCCTTGCCTGTCCCGAAGAGGCCTTGGACACACATTTCCATGGATTTCATTTCAGATCTTCCGGTGTCTCAGGGCATGTCTGTCATCTGTGTGGTATGTGATCGCTTTTCCAAGATGGTCCATTCGGTGTCGTTTGCCATTCACAACGTGTTCCATAGGTCTTTGTTGCGGCGCTACGTTGTGCCTGTGGTTCCTTCTGTTGAGCCTCCTGCTCCGGTGTTGGTTGAGGGCGAGTTGGAGTACGTGGTGGAGAAGATCTTGGATTCTCTTCTTTCCAGACGGAGGCTTCAGTATCTGGTCAAGTGGAAGGGCTATGGTCAGGAGGATAATTCCTGGGTGGTCGCCTCTGATGTTCATGCGGCCGATTTGGTTCGTGCCTTTCACGCTGCTCAATCTGATCGTCCTGGTGGTCTTGGTGAGGGTTCGGTGACCCCTCCTTAAGGGGGAGGTACTGTTGTGAATTGGATTATTTGGCTCCCTCTTGTGGTCACTAGCGACATGACACTTTGAGTTTCTTTCCCCAGCTTGGTACCCACCTGGCTTGTTAGTCCAGGGGTGTTGCTATTTAAGCTTCCTGGATTTTCAGTCTGGTGCCTGGCATCGTTGTAATCAGTTCCTTTCTGTTTGCTCCTGTCTGCTGGTCCTGGTTCTTGCAAAATAAGCTAAGTCCTGCTTCCTTGTTTTTTGGTTATTTGCATTGCTCTTATTTTTTGTCCAGCTTGCACTAAATGTGATTCCTGATTTTGCTGGAAGCTCTAGGGGGCTGATATTCTCCCCCCGGGCCGTTAGACGGTTCGGGGGTTCTTGAATATTCAGCGTGGAAATTTTGATAGGGTTTTTGCTGACCGTATAAGTCATCTTACTATATTCTGCTATTAGTCAGTGGGCCTCTCTTTGCTAAAAACCTAGTTCATTCTTACGTTTGTCTTTTCTTCTTACCTCACCGTTATTATTTGTTGGGGGCTTGTATCCAACTTTTGGGGTCTTTTCTCTGGAGGCAAGAAAGGTCTATCTTTTCCCTTCTAGGGTTAGTTAGTTCTCCGGCTGTCGCGAGACGTCTAGAACCAACGTAGGTACGTTCCCCAGCTGCTGCTATTTGTGGTGCTAGGATCAGGTATACGGTCAGCCTAGTTACCACTGCCCTATGAGCTGGTTTTTTGTGTTTGCAGACTTGGTAATAACTTCTGAGACCCTTTGCCATTGGGGTCATAACAGTATGCCAGGCCGAAGGTGAATGTTTAATGCATTGCAGAAGTGGGATAATAAGAAAGGAAATTCTGAGTTTTTTTTTTTTCTCTTTCTTCCTCCCCTTTACCTCTGAGTGGCTTCAGCTTGCTGCAGACATGAATGTCCAGACTTTGATTACTAGTGTGGATCAGCTTGCTGCTCGTGTGCAGGGCATTCAAGATTTTGTTACCAGTAGTCCTATGTCTGAACCTAAAATACCTATTCCTGAACTGTTCTCTGGAGACCGATTTAGGTTTAGGAATTTCAGGAATAATTGTAAATTGTTTCTATCTCTGAGACCCCGTTCGTCTGGAGACTCAGCTCAACAAGTTAAAATTGTTATCTCTTTCTTGCGGGGCGACCCTCAGGATTGGGCCTTCTCGTTAGTGCCAGGAGATCCGGCATTGGCAAATATTGATGCGTTTTTTCTGGCGCTCGGGTTGCTTTACGAGGAACCCAATCTTGAAATTCAGGCAGAAAAAGCCTTGCTGGCTATCTCTCAGGGTCAGGATGAAGCTGAAGTGTATTGCCAAAAATTTCGGAAATGGTCCGTGCTTACTCAGTGGAATGAGTGTGCTCTGGCCGCAAATTTCAGAAATGGCCTTTCTGAAGCCATTAGGAATGTGATGGTGGGTTTCTCCATTCCTACAAGTCTGAATGATTCCATGGCGCTGGCTATTCAAATTGAACGGCGTTTGCGGGAGCGCAAAGCCGCTAATCCTCTGGTGGTGTTGTCTGAACAAACACCTGATTTAATGCAATGTGGTAGAATTCAGACTAGAAATGAACGGAAAAATCATAGACATCAGAATGGGTTGTGTTTTTACTGTGGTGATTCTACACATGTTATATCAGCATGCTCTAAACGCCTAACAAGAGTTGTTAGTCCTGTCGCCATTGGTAATTTGCAACCTAAATTTATTTTGTCTGTGACTTTAATTTGCTCATTGTCTTCCTACCCTGTTATGGCGTTTGTGGATTCAGGTGCTGCCCTGAGTTTTATGGATCTGTCATTTGCCAAGTGCTGTGGTTTTGTTCTTGAGCCGTTGGTAAATCCTATCCCTCTTAGAGGTATTGATGCTACGCCATTGGCAGAAAATAAGCCGCAGTTTTGGACACAGGTAACCATGTGCATGACTCCTGAACATCGGGAGGTAATTTGTTTTCTTGTTCTGCATAAAATGCATGATTTGGTCGTTTTGCGTCTGCCATGGTTACAGACCCATAATCCAGTCTTGGATTGGAAGGCAATGTCTGTGTCAAGTTGGGGCTGTCAGGGAATTCATGGTGATTCCCCGCCAGTGTCTATTGCTTCCTCTACTCCTTCGGAAGTTCCTGAGTATTTGTCTGATTATCAGGATGTATTCAGCGAGTCCAGGTCCAGTGCTCTTCCTCCTCATAGGGACTGTGACTGCGCTATAGATTTGATTCCAGGTAGTAAATTTCCTAAGGGAAGATTATTTAATCTGTCTGTACCTGAGCATACCGCAATGCGTTCGTATATCAAGGAGTCTCTGGAGAAGGGGCATATCCGTCCATCCTCTTCCCCTCTTGGTGCGGGATTCTTTTTTGTGGCCAAGAAGGACGGATCTTTGAGACCTTGTATAGACTATCGGCTTCTGAATAAAATCACTGTTAAATTTCAGTATCCTTTGCCTCTGTTGTCGGACTTGTTTGCCCAGATTAAGGGTGCCAAGTGGTTCACCAAGATAGATCTTCGTGGTGCGTACAACCTTGTGCGCATTAAGCAAGGAGATGAATGGAAAACTGCATTTAATACGCCCGAAGGTCATTTTGAGTACTTGGTGATGCCTTTTGGGCTCTCTAATGCTCCTTCAGTGTTTCAGTCCTTTATGCATGATATCTTCCGGAAGTATCTGGATAAATTTATGATTGTTTATCTGGATGATATTCTGTTTTTTTCTGATGATTGGGACTCCCATGTAAAGCAGGTCAGGATGGTGTTTCAGGTTTTGCGTGAGAATGCTTTGTTTGTTAAGGGCTCAAAGTGTCTCTTTGGAGTACAGAAGGTTCCCTTTTTGGGTTTTATTTTTTCCCCTTCTGCGGTGGAGATGGACCCAGTCAAGGTCCGAGCTATTCATGATTGGACTCAACCCACGTCAGTTAAGAGTCTTCAGAAGTTCTTGGGTTTTGCTAACTTCTACCGTCGTTTTATCGCTAACATTTCTAGCGTTGTTAAACCTTTGACGGATATGACCAAGAAAGGTTCTGATGTTGCTAACTGGGCTCCTGCAGCCGTGGAAGCTTTCCAAGAGCTGAAGCGCCAGTTTACTTCGGCGCCTGTTTTGTGCCAGCCTGATGTCTCACTTCCCTTTCAGGTTGAAGTGGATGCTTCTGAGATCGGGGCAGGGGCCGTTTTGTCACAGAGAGGCCCTGGTTGCTCTGTAATGAGACCATGTGCTTTTTTTTCTAGGAAGTTTTCGCCTGCTGAGCGGAATTATGATGTTGGCAATCGGGAGTTTTTGGCCATGAAGTGGGCATTTGAGGAGTGGTGTCATTGGCTCGAGGGTGCTAAGCATCGTGTGGTGGTCTTGACTGATCACAAAAATCTGATGTATCTCGAGTCTGCTAAACGCCTGAATCCTAGACAGGCCCGTTGGTCATTGTTTTTCTCCCGTTTTGACTTTGTGGTCTCATATTTACCAGGTTCAAAGAATGTGAAGGCTGATGCTCTTTCAAGGAGCTTTGTGCCTGACTCTCCTGGAGTCTCAGAGCCAGCTGGTATTCTTAAAGAGGGAGTAATCTTGTCAGCCATTTCTCCGGATTTGCGACGTGTGTTGCAGAGATTTCAGGCTGGTAGACCTGACTCTTGTCCACCTGACAGACTGTTTGTTCCTGATAAATGGACCAGCAGAGTCATTTCCGAGGTTCATTCCTCGGTGTTGGCAGGGCATCCGGGGATTTTTGGCACCAGAGATTTGGTGGCTAGGTCCTTTTGGTGGCCTTCCTTGTCACGGGATGTGCGGTCATTTGTGCAGTCCTGTGGGACTTGTGCTCGAGCTAAGCCTTGCTGTTCTCGTGCCAGCGGGTTGCTCTTGCCCTTGCCTGTCCCGAAGAGGCCTTGGACACACATTTCCATGGATTTCATTTCAGATCTTCCGGTGTCTCAGGGCATGTCTGTCATCTGTGTGGTATGTGATCGCTTTTCCAAGATGGTCCATTCGGTGTCGTTTGCCATTCACAACGTGTTCCATAGGTCTTTGTTGCGGCGCTACGTTGTGCCTGTGGTTCCTTCTGTTGAGCCTCCTGCTCCGGTGTTGGTTGAGGGCGAGTTGGAGTACGTGGTGGAGAAGATCTTGGATTCTCTTCTTTCCAGACGGAGGCTTCAGTATCTGGTCAAGTGGAAGGGCTATGGTCAGGAGGATAATTCCTGGGTGGTCGCCTCTGATGTTCATGCGGCCGATTTGGTTCGTGCCTTTCACGCTGCTCAATCTGATCGTCCTGGTGGTCTTGGTGAGGGTTCGGTGACCCCTCCTTAAGGGGGAGGCACTGTTGTGAATTGGATTATTTGGCTCCCTCTTGTGGTCACTAGCGACATGACACTTTGAGTTTCTTTCCCCAGCTTGGTACCCACCTGGCTCGTTAGTCCAGGGGTGTTGCTATTTAAGCTTCCTGGATTTTCAGTCTGGTGCCTGGCATCGTTGTAATCAGTTCCTTTCTGTTTGCAACTGTCTGCTGGTCCTGGTTCTTGCAAAATAAGCTAAGTCCTGCTTCATTGTTTTTTGGTTATTTGCATTGCTCTTATTTTTTGTCCAGCTTGCACTAAATGTGATTCCTGATTTTGCTGGAAGCTCTAGGGGGCTGATATTCTCCCCCCGGGCCGTTAGACGGTTCGGGGGTTCTTGAATATTCAGCGTGGAAATTTTGATAGGGTTTTTGCTGACCGTATAAGTCATCTTACTATATTCTGCTATTAGTCAGTGGGCCTCTCTTTGCTAAAAACCTAGTTCATTCTTACGTTTGTCTTTTCTTCTTACCTCACCGTTATTATTTGTTGGGGGCTTGTATCCAACTTTTGGGGTCTTTTCTCTGGAGGCAAGAAAGGTCTATCTTTTCCCTTCTAGGGTTAGTTAGTTCTCCGGCTGGCGCGAGACGTCTAGAACCAACGTAGGTACGTTCCCTGGCTGCTGCTATTTGTGGTGCTAGGATCAGGTATACGGTCAGCCTAGTTACCACTGCCCTATGAGCTGGTTTTTTGTGTTTGCAGACTTGGTAATAACTTCTGAGACCCTTTGCCATTGGGGTCATAACAGTATGCCAGGCCGAAGGTGAATGCTTAATGCATTGCAGAAGTGGGATAATAAGAAAGGAAATTCTGAGTTTTTTTTTTTTTCTCTTTCTTCCTCCCCTTTACCTCTGAGTGGCTTGAGCTTGCTGCAGACATGAATGTCCAGACTTTGATTACTAGTGTGGATCAGCTTGCTGCTCGTGTGCAGGGCATTCAAGATTTTGTTACCAGTAGTCCTATGTCTGAACCTAAAATACCTATTCCTGAACTGTTCTCTGGAGACAGATTTAAGTTTAGGAATTTCAGGAATAATTGTAAATTGTTTCTATCTCTGAGACCCCGTTCGTCTGGAGACTCAGCTTAGCAAGTTAAAATTGTTATCTCTTTCTTGCGGGGCGACCCTCAGGATTGGGCCTTCTCGTTAGTGCCAGGAGATCCGGCATTGGCAAATATTGATGCGTTTTTTCTGGCGCTCGGGTTGCTTTACGAGGAACCCAATCTTGAAATTCAGGCAGAAAAAGCCTTGCTGGCTATCTCTCAGGGTCAGGATGAAGCTGAAGTGTATTGCCAAAAATTTCGGAAATGGTCCGTGCTTACTCAGTGGAATGAGTGTGCTCTGGCCGCAAATTTCAGAAATGGCCTTTCTGAAGCCATTAGGAATGTGATGGTGGGTTTCTCCATTCCTACAAGTCTGAATGATTCCATGGCGCTGGCTATTCAAATTGAACGGCGTTTGCGGGAGCGCAAAGCCGCTAATCCTCTGGTGGTGTTGTCTGAACAAACACCTGATTTAATGCAATGTGGTAGAATTCAGACTAGAAATGAACGGAAAAATCATAGACATCAGAATGGGTTGTGTTTTTACTGTGGTGATTCTACACATGTTATATCAGCATGCTCTAAACGCCTAACAAGGGTTGTTAGTCCTGTCGCCATTGGTAATTTGCAACCTACATTTTTTTTGTCTGTGACTTTAATTTGCTCATTGTCTTCCTACCCTGTTATGGCGTTTGTGGATTCAGGTGCTGCCCTGAGTTTTATGGATCTGTCATTTGCCAAGTGCTGTGGTTTTGTTCTTGAGCCGTTGGTAAATCCTATCCCTCTTAGAGGTATTGATGCTACGCCATTGGCGGAAAATAAGCCGCAGTTTTGGACACAGGTAACCATGTGCATGACTCCTGAACATCGGGAGGTGATTCGTTTTCTTGTTCTGCATAAAATGCATGATTTGGTCGTTTTGCGTCTGCCATGGTTACAGACCCATAATCCAGTCTTGGATTGGAAGGCAATGTCTGTGTCAAGTTGGGTCTGTCAGGGAATTCATGGTGATTCCCCGCCGGTGTCTATTGCTTCCTCTACTCCTTCGGAAGTTCCTGAGTATTTGTCTGATTATCAGGATGTATTCAGCGAGTCCAGGTCCAGTGCTCTTCCTCCTCATAGGGACTGTGACTGCGCTATAGATTTGATTCCAGGTAGTAAATTTCCTAAGGGAAGATTATTTAATCTGTCTGTACCTGAGCATACCGCAATGCGTTCGTATATCAAGGAGTCTCTGGAGAAGGGGCATATCCGTCCATCCTCTTCCCCTCTTGGTGCGGGATTTTTTTTTGTGGCCAAGAAGGACGGATCTTTGAGACCTTGTATAGACTATCGGCTTCTGAATAAAATCACTGTTAAATTTCAGTATCCTTTGCCTCTGTTGTCGGACTTGTTTGCCCGGATTAAGGGTGCCAAGTGGTTCACCAAGATAGATCTTCGTGGTGCGTACAACCTTGTGCGCATTAAGCAAGGAGATGAATGGAAAACTGCATTTAATACGCCCGAAGGTCATTTTGAGTACTTGGTGATGCCTTTTGGGCTCTCTAATGCTCCTTCAGTGTTTCAGTCCTTTATGCATGATATCTTCCGGAAGTATCTGGATAAATTTATGATTGTTTATCTGGATGATATTCTGGTTTTTTCTGATGATTGGGACTCCCATGTAAAGCAGGTCAGGATGGTGTTTCAGGTTTTGCGTGAGAATGCTTTGTTTGTTAAGGGCTCAAAGTGTCTCTTTGGAGTACAGAAGGTTCCCTTTTTGGGTTTTATTTTTTCCCCTTCTGCGGTGGAGATGGACCCAGTCAAGGTCCGAGCTATTCATGATTGGACTCAACCCACGTCAGTTAAGAGTCTTCAGAAGTTCTTGGGTTTTGCTAACTTCTACCGTCGTTTTAACGCTAACTTTTCTAGCGTTGTTAAACCTTTGACGGATATGACCAAGAAAGGTTCTGATGTTGCTAACTGGGCTCCTGCAGCCGTGGAAGCTTTCCAAGAGCTGAAGCGCCAGTTTACTTCGGCACCTATTTGTGCCAGCCTGATGTCTCACTTCCCTTTCAGGTTGAAGTGGATGCTTCTGAGATCGGGGCAGGGGCCGTTTTGTCACAGAGAGGCCCTGGTTGCTCTGTAATGAGACCATGTGCTTTTTTTTCTAGGAAGTTTTCGCCTGCTGAGCGGAATTATGATGTTGGCAATCGGGAGTTGTTGGCCATGAAGTGGGCATTTGAGGAGTGGTGTCATTGGCTCGAGGGTGCTAAGCATCGTGTGGTGGTCTTGACTGATCACAAAAATCTGATGTATCTCGAGTCTGCTAAACGCCTGAATCCTAGACAGGCCCGTTGGTCATTGTTTTTCTCCCGTTTTGACTTTGTGGTCTCATATTTACCAGGTTCAAAGAATGTGAAGGCTGATGCTCTTTCAAGGAGCTTTGTGCCTGACTCTCCTGGAGTCTCAGAGCCAGCTGGTATTCTTAAAGAGGGAGTAATCTTGTCAGCCATTTCTCCGGATTTGCGACGTGTGTTGCAGAGATTTCAGGCTGGTAGACCTGACTCTTGTCCACCTGACAGACTGTTTGTTCCTGATAAATGGACCAGCAGAGTCATTTCCGAGGTTCATTCCTCGGTGTTGGCAGGGCATCCGGGGATTTTTGGCACCAGAGATTTGGTGGCTAGGTCCTTTTGGTGGCCTTCCTTGTCACGGGATGTGCGGTCATTTGTGCAGTCCTGTGGGACTTGTGCTCGAGCTAAGCCTTGCTGTTCTCGTGCCAGCGGGTTGCTCTTGCCCTTGCCTGTCCCGAAGAGGCCTTGGACACACATTTCCATGGATTTCATTTCAGATCTTCCGGTGTCTCAGGGCATGTCTGTCATCTGTGTGGTATGTGATCGCTTTTCCAAGATGGTCCATTCGGTGTCGTTTGCCATTCACAACGTGTTCCATAGGTCTTTGTTGCGGCGCTACGTTGTGCCTGTGGTTCCTTCTGTTGAGCCTCCTGCTCCGGTGTTGGTTGAGGGCGAGTTGGAGTACGTGGTGGAGAAGATCTTGGATTCTCTTCTTTCCAGACGGAGGCTTCAGTATCTGGTCAAGTGGAAGGGCTATGGTCAGGAGGATAATTCCTGGGTGGTCGCCTCTGATGTTCATGCGGCCGATTTGGTTCGTGCCTTTCACGCTGCTCAATCTGATCGTCCTGGTGGTCTTGGTGAGGGTTCGGTGACCCCTCCTTAAGGGGGAGGTACTGTTGTGAATTGGATTATTTGGCTCCCTCTTGTGGTCACTAGCGACATGACACTTTGAGTTTCTTTCCCCAGCTTGGTACCCACCTGGCTTGTTAGTCCAGGGGTGTTGCTATTTAAGCTTCCTGGATTTTCAGTCTGGTGCCTGGCATCGTTGTAATCAGTTCCTTTCTGTTTGCTCCTGTCTGCTGGTCCTGGTTCTTGCAAAATAAGCTAAGTCCTGCTTCCTTGTTTTTTGGTTATTTGCATTGCTCTTATTTTTTGTCCAGCTTGCACTAAATGTGATTCCTGATTTTGCTGGAAGCTCTAGGGGGCTGATATTCTCCCCCCGGGCCGTTAGACGGTTCGGGGGTTCTTGAATATTCAGCGTGGAAATTTTGATAGGGTTTTTGCTGACCGTATAAGTCATCTTACTATATTCTGCTATTAGTCAGTGGGCCTCTCTTTGCTAAAAACCTAGTTCATTCTTACGTTTGTCTTTTCTTCTTACCTCACCGTTATTATTTGTTGGGGGCTTGTATCCAACTTTTGGGGTCTTTTCTCTGGAGGCAAGAAAGGTCTATCTTTTCCCTTCTAGGGTTAGTTAGTTCTCCGGCTGGCGCGAGACGTCTAGAACCAACGTAGGTACGTTCCCCAGCTGCTGCTATTTGTGGTGCTAGGATCAGGTATACGGTCAGCCTAGTTACCACTGCCCTATGAGCTGGTTTTTTGTGTTTGCAGACTTGGTAATAACTTCTGAGACCCTTTGCCATTGGGGTCATAACAGTATGCCAGGCCGAAGGTGAATGTTTAATGCATTGCAGAAGTGGGATAATAAGAAAGGAAATTCTGAGTTTTTTTTTTTTCTCTTTCTTCCTCCCCTTTACCTCTGAGTGGCTTCAGCTTGCTGCAGACATGAATGTCCAGACTTTGATTACTAGTGTGGATCAGCTTGCTGCTCGTGTGCAGGGCATTCAAGATTTTGTTACCAGTAGTCCTATGTCTGAACCTAAAATACCTATTCCTGAACTGTTCTCTGGAGACCGATTTAGGTTTAGGAATTTCAGGAATAATTGTAAATTGTTTCTATCTCTGAGACCCCGTTCGTCTGGAGACTCAGCTCAACAAGTTAAAATTGTTATCTCTTTCTTGCGGGGCGACCCTCAGGATTGGGCCTTCTCGTTAGTGCCAGGAGATCCGGCATTGGCAAATATTGATGCGTTTTTTCTGGCGCTCGGGTTGCTTTACGAGGAACCCAATCTTGAAATTCAGGCAGAAAAAGCCTTGCTGGCTATCTCTCAGGGTCAGGATGAAGCTGAAGTGTATTGCCAAAAATTTCGGAAATGGTCCGTGCTTACTCAGTGGAATGAGTGTGCTCTGGCCGCAAATTTCAGAAATGGCCTTTCTGAAGCCATTAGGAATGTGATGGTGGGTTTCTCCATTCCTACAAGTCTGAATGATTCCATGGCGCTGGCTATTCAAATTGAACGGCGTTTGCGGGAGCGCAAAGCCGCTAATCCTCTGGTGGTGTTGTCTGAACAAACACCTGATTTAATGCAATGTGGTAGAATTCAGACTAGAAATGAACGGAAAAATCATAGACATCAGAATGGGTTGTGTTTTTACTGTGGTGATTCTACACATGTTATATCAGCATGCTCTAAACGCCTAACAAGAGTTGTTAGTCCTGTCGCCATTGGTAATTTGCAACCTAAATTTATTTTGTCTGTGACTTTAATTTGCTCATTGTCTTCCTACCCTGTTATGGCGTTTGTGGATTCAGGTGCTGCCCTGAGTTTTATGGATCTGTCATTTGCCAAGTGCTGTGGTTTTGTTCTTGAGCCGTTGGTAAATCCTATCCCTCTTAGAGGTATTGATGCTACGCCATTGGCAGAAAATAAGCCGCAGTTTTGGACACAGGTAACCATGTGCATGACTCCTGAACATCGGGAGGTGATTCGTTTTCTTGTTCTGCATAAAATGCATGATTTGGTCGTTTTGCGTCTGCCATGGTTACAGACCCATAATCCAGTCTTGGATTGGAAGGCAATGTCTGTGTCAAGTTGGGGCTGTCAGGGAATTCATGGTGATTCCCCGCCAGTGTCTATTGCTTCCTCTACTCCTTCGGAAGTTCCTGAGTATTTGTCTGATTATCAGGATGTATTCAGCGAGTCCAGGTCCAGTGCTCTTCCTCCTCATAGGGACTGTGACTGCGCTATAGATTTGATTCCAGGTAGTAAATTTCCTAAGGGAAGATTATTTAATCTGTCTGTACCTGAGCATACCGCAATGCGTTCGTATATCAAGGAGTCTCTGGAGAAGGGGCATATCCGTCCATCCTCTTCCCCTCTTGGTGCGGGATTCTTTTTTGTGGCCAAGAAGGACGGATCTTTGAGACCTTGTATAGACTATCGGCTTCTGAATAAAATCACTGTTAAATTTCAGTATCCTTTGCCTCTGTTGTCGGACTTGTTTGCCCGGATTAAGGGTGCCAAGTGGTTCACCAAGATAGATCTTCGTGGTGCGTACAACCTTGTGCGCATTAAGCAAGGAGATGAATGGAAAACTGCATTTAATACGCCCGAAGGTCATTTTGAGTACTTGGTGATGCCTTTTGGGCTCTCTAATGCTCCTTCAGTGTTTCAGTCCTTTATGCATGATATCTTCCGGAAGTATCTGGATAAATTTATGATTGTTTATCTGGATGATATTCTGTTTTTTTCTGATGATTGGGACTCCCATGTAAAGCAGGTCAGGATGGTGTTTCAGGTTTTGCGTGAGAATGCTTTGTTTGTTAAGGGCTCAAAGTGTCTCTTTGGAGTACAGAAGGTTCCCTTTTTGGGTTTTATTTTTTCCCCTTCTGCGGTGGAGATGGACCCAGTCAAGGTCCGAGCTATTCATGATTGGACTCAACCCACGTCAGTTAAGAGTCTTCAGAAGTTCTTGGGTTTTGCTAACTTCTACCGTCGTTTTATCGCTAACATTTCTAGCGTTGTTAAACCTTTGACGGATATGACCAAGAAAGGTTCTGATGTTGCTAACTGGGCTCCTGCAGCCGTGGAAGCTTTCCAAGAGCTGAAGCGCCAGTTTACTTCGGTGCCTGTTTTGTGCCAGCCTGATGTCTCACTTCCTTTTCAGGTTGAAGTGGATGCTTCTGAGATCGGGGCAGGGGCCGTTTTGTCACAGAGAGGCCCTGGTTGCTCTGTAATGAGACCATGTGCTTTTTTTTCTAGGAAGTTTTCGCCTGCTGAGCGGAATTATGATGTTGGCAATCGGGAGTTTTTGGCCATGAAGTGGGCATTTGAGGAGTGGTGTCATTGGCTCGAGGGTGCTAAGCATCGTGTGGTGGTCTTGACTGATCACAAAAATCTGATGTATCTCGAGTCTGCTAAACGCCTGAATCCTAGACAGGCCCGTTGGTCATTGTTTTTCTCCCGTTTTGACTTTGTGGTCTCGTATTTACCAGGTTCAAAGAATGTGAAGGCTGATGCTCTTTCAAGGAGCTTTGTGCCTGACTCTCCTGGAGTCTCAGAGCCAGCTGGTATTCTTAAAGAGGGAGTAATCTTGTCAGCCATTTCTCCGGATTTGCGACGTGTGTTGCAGAGATTTCAGGCTGGTAGACCTGACTCTTGTCCACCTGACAGACTGTTTGTTCCTGATAAATGGACCAGCAGAGTCATTTCCGAGGTTCATTCCTCGGTGTTGGCAGGGCATCCGGGGATTTTTGGCACTAGAGATTTGGTGGCTAGGTCCTTTTGGTGGCCTTCCTTGTCACGGGATGTGCGGTCATTTGTGCAGTCCTGTGGGACTTGTGCTCGAGCTAAGCCTTGCTGTTCTCGTGCCAGCGGGTTGCTCTTGCCCTTGCCTGTCCCGAAGAGGCCTTGGACACACATTTCCATGGATTTCATTTCAGATCTTCCGGTGTCTCAGGGCATGTCTGTCATCTGTGTGGTATGTGATCGCTTTTCCAAGATGGTCCATTCGGTGTCGTTTGCCATTCACAACGTGTTCCATAGGTCTTTGTTGCGGCGCTACGTTGTGCCTGTGGTTCCTTCTGTTGAGCCTCCTGCTCCGGTGTTGGTTGAGGGCGAGTTGGAGTACGTGGTGGAGAAGATCTTGGATTCTCTTCTTTCCAGACGGAGGCTTCAGTATCTGGTCAAGTGGAAGGGCTATGGTCAGGAGGATAATTCCTGGGTGGTCGCCTCTGATGTTCATGCGGCCGATTTGGTTCGTGACTTTCACGCTGCTCAATCTGATCGTCCTGGTGGTCTTGGTGAGGGTTCGGTGACCCCTCCTTAAGGGGGAGGCACTGTTGTGAATTGGATTATTTGGCTCCCTCTTGTGGTCACTAGCGACATGACACTTTGAGTTTCTTTCCCCAGCTTGGTACCCACCTGGCTCGTTAGTCCAGGGGTGTTGCTATTTAAGCTTCCTGGATTTTCAGTCTGGTGCCTGGCATCGTTGTAATCAGTTCCTTTCTGTTTGCTCCTGTCTGCTGGTCCTGGTTCTTGCAAAATAAGCTAAGTCCTGCTTCCTTGTTTTTTGGTTATTTGCATTGCTCTTATTTTTTGTCCAGCTTGCACTAAATGTGATTCCTGATTTTGCTGGAAGCTCTAGGGGGCTGATATTCTCCCCCGAGCCGTTAGACGGTTCGGGGGTTCTTGAATATTCAGCGTGGAAATTTTGATAGGGTTTTTGCTGACCGTATGAGTCATCTTACTATATTCTGCTATTAGTCAGTGGGCCTCTCTTTGCTAAAAACCTAGTTCATTCTTACGTTTGTCTTTTCTTCTTACCTCACCGTTATTATTTGTTGGGGGCTTGTATCCAACTTTTGGGGTCTTTTCTCTGGAGGCAAGAAAGGTCTATCTTTTCCCTTCTAGGGTTAGTTAGTTCTCCGGCTGGCGCGAGACGTCTAGAACCAACGTAGGTACGTTCCCCAGCTGCTGCTATTTGTGGTGCTAGGATCAGGTATACGGTCAGCCTAGTTACCACTGCCCTATCAGCTGGTTTTTTGTGTTTGCAGACTTGGTAATAACTTCTGAGACCCTTTGCCATTGGGGTCATAACAGGGGGCAACTTGTGGAGAGGGGCGACTCTAGGGTCCCGGAAGAGCTCCGAGCCTACCCGTCATACGGGTGCGTCCCAACCATAACACCGGGAGGGACGGAGGATTAGCAGAACATCATCTAATCGAGTTGTGAGGGAACATCAGAAACAGACACAACAGTTGTGGGGACTTTCCGTAAGCACAGCAGGGAAGGACCGCAACACAAAGCGCTAGTGGGAAGGCATAGATTTCCACCTGCAAAGAGAACTCTGGGAGTGCCATTGGACCGGCCGGACTTGCGCAGCCTGGTTATCCGGATTCCGGACTCAGGACCCAGAGATCTTCAGTAAAGAGGTAAAGAGACTGCAACCTGGTGTCCTCGTTATTTACTGCGACTGGCACTTCACAACCACACCATCATTCACCACTCTTTCACCGGACGTTCCCCTGACAGGCAGGGCCATGGACCGGGCCTAGCCACCGTGACAACCCCCCAGAACAGAGACTCTGAGGCCCGGTACCGGGTACCCCTCTGCCCTGCAGCAGTGGGGGCACTCCAACTTGGCGTCACGAACAGGATCTACTTAAGCCTGAAGAATCAGGTCATGTGTGCCTTGGAACTGTGATTTATAGTGCTTGGACTGTGCTTTACTGCAAGGACTGTGTATTACCACTTGCCGCCAGAAATTCCCGCCAAAGCCGCCGCCATTACAGTGCTAAGGAGAGCGCAGGAGAAGAAGAAGGGCGTGAAGTGGGCGTAGACAAGCTGGAGAGCGCGAAAGACAATGGCCGCCCAGTCTAAACATTTCTGCCCCTTGAGGACGTGTCCATCAGCAGCCGAGATCTGCCTACTGATCCTCAATGGGGGGCGGAGACAATGAAAGCGAAACCGCCCACGAAGGAGAGACCGGGAAAATGACCAGGAAGAAGAAGTCAGCGACATGGAGGACGCCATGGTGAGCCGCCCGAAGCCGGAGCGTGGGGTCGGAGCAGAGGACTCCCCCAGCTATCCGGAGGGGCACCATAACCAGGCCTCCACCGCTGATGCTGAATTCCTGCAGGCAGGAGTGGACGAGCTCAGCGACCGACCCCGGCGGACGCAGCTGAGCACTGAGGCCGGGTGGAAGAAGACCTTCATCGGGAGCCTCACGAGACGTCTGTCGGCAGCCTCGTCTGGTCCGGAGCAAGAAAGAAGTTCCGGCGCTCCGAAGCTGGAAGGCAAGGCCCTGCCGGAAAGCGAGATGCTGCAAACAGAGATGACAACGCCGCAGCGCAAGGCCCTGCAACCAGCGTTCCAGACCCCAGCGGAGACGGAGCAGACCGGCACCGGAGGGACAGCATCTGAAGCAGGTATGAGAGACGACCCTGCCCTGACGACCGACACCACTCCAGTGACTGCTAGTGCCACAGCTGCTGACCCCGTTCCAGTGACTGATCTTGCAGCAGCCTCTACCTCTGCTGCAGCAAATGCCCATACTAAAGCTGCGCAGATCTCTATCGCTGTGCATGATTTAACTGTACATGAAAGACGGATTAATGGCATTTGTCCAGCACTGGGTGTAACCCTGGATCTCACTTTTCCCAGGCCAAGAAGGGTTAAGTGCCAGGTGCAGCCCTGGAAGCCGTCCAACTAAACCTCGGAAACCTGAAACTGAACATAGTTAACTGTTTGTTTTCCTGCTTTTGCTGCTCAAACCCGTTCTTGGTTAACTCTTAAAGGGATCCCTTTGTTGACCCGGGATCCCTATTGCTTTTTGGTTATTTTTCTACTTATTGTTCCCTGTTGAAAAGAACTGCTGGAATCATGAACAGTGCATGATACAAACTGCTTGTAAATAGTTGCACCTTCTTAAGGGTGCTCCTTACTGGTTTTACATAGAAAAAGGACTCTTTGTGAAGATACCACACCGGAGTCCTTGCTGTGTACGGACTGGTAGCTGAAGAAGCTGCGCTACCTCATAAAGACTTGGTCCCCTCTTAAAGGGGATGTTCACCTGTTGCATTTGAGAATGGTATTGTCCTAAGACAGCTAGAGGGCAATAATGTCGTAGAAGAAAGAAAGTAATAATGTTGATATGTAAACGTTATATGTATCCAACTAGTTGATTGTAAAAAGTGTTTGATAATGTTGATGGAAACATGAGGACAGAAAGTGAACGCGTACGGGGTTAGTTGGTGAGTCCTCCTAGGAGCCATATAGAGATGGCTCGGTGACCTCAAACTGAAAGAAAAATGATATGTTCTATACTGTGTATAGTGGTGGAAGGGCAGTAGGCCCAGGCTGAACGGGGCGGTCCTTCATAGAAAGGAGAGGCAGTAGGTCTGGAGCCGTTAGGACAGGCGGTCCTGCAGACTTAAAGAAGGAGAATGAAGTTAATTGCCTTATAAAGTGATTATAAGAAGGTCTTTTGTGGATGCAGAGTGTACGTCCTTAAAGGCAATGTTAAATTATTGTTCGAGAATTTGCACTAAGTAGAATACCCGGCTGGGTAAGAAAAGTTATTTATACTAAGTTATTTAAAGTATTTAACCATGTTTGTAATGTTCAAGTGTCCTCACCTGCCATAAAGGGAAGCTCTGTTCAAGTATGCTTATTGCTATTGCACTCAACGAAATTGTATGTCTTTTTGCTAACCTGTATTGCTGTTTTCTTCCCAGTCCCGGAATACTGGATTTAACTGGGGGGGAGTGCAGCGCCCCAGAGTCCTGGTCGTTGCAGTACTGAAGCTCTGCTGCTAAGGGGGGCTGTGGTACGTCTGATGGCACTGAAGGAGTTCATCTGACCAGGTATCACATACAACAATACATTTCACAGTCGGGCCTCCAGGGGGAGCTAAGGGTACTATTCATTAGGCCACTCCTCACATACTGGTAAAACTGGGGGTCAGGCAGGAAGTTAGTTCAGAAAGCTGACTGGCTTGGAACCAGGCAACACCTTGTGGCAGAGGGTGTTGTGGGGGAAGATTCGGTAGGGTCTCTGTCAGGTTTGGGACCCTGACAGAGGCCTGGCAACAAGGAAGAACGTCACGAGACCGTGCCTGCTCAGCATAGCGGTGGTGCCCTAAGAAAGGATCAGAAGCGAGATAGATTGTGCTGAGTGAGAAACGAGATCAAAGCAACAAGGAGAATACCAGTAGGAGTCGTGCTGTAAGACCGAGGCAACATCCTACTGAGGCGTACAACCGGTGGCCGGAACGCCGAGGAAGTATTTATATATTTAGCTCCAAGCAATACTTCAAACCAATGGCAGGACAGTCAGTCATAGGCGGGCTGTCTCACACCAATCACCTAAGAAGACATAGGGGGCAACTTGTGGAGAGGGGCGACTCTAGGGTCCCGGAAGAGCTCCGAGCCTACCCGTCATACGGGTGCGTCCCAACCATAACACCGGGAGGGACGGAGGATTAGCAGAACATCATCTAATCGAGTTGTGAGGGAACATCAGAAACAGACACAACAGTTGTGGGGACTTTCCGTAAGCACAGCAGGGAAGGACCACAACACATAGCGCTAGTGGGAAGGCATAGATTTCCACCTGCAAAGAGAACTCTGGAGGTGCCATTGGACCGGCCGGACTTGCGCAGCCTGGTGATCCGGATTCCGGACTCAGGACCCAGAGATCTTCAGTAAAGAGGTAAAGAGACTGCAACCTGGTGTCCTCGTTATTTACTGCGACCGGCACTTTACAACCACACCATCATTCACCACTCTTTCACCGGACGTTCCCCTGACAGGCAAGTCCACGGACCGGGCCTAGCCACCGTGACAACCCCCCAGAACAGAGACTCTGAGGCCCGGTACCGGGTACCCCTCGGCCCTGCGGCAGTGGGGGCGCTCCACAGCCATAGCCCGTTGTATCCAACTCAGGGTAAATCACTACGTCATACCGTAAAATCCAATTTCCTTTTTTCTAAGTAGTGCAGGCTGCTGCACATTTTTTCAAAAAATTCCTATTAGTGTCTTTCCACCCGTATCCAGCTAAATTGTGGAAAAACACTACATAGGATAACGTAGAGGAGGTTTTTGGGGCCTTGCAGCGCCGTTTACGGCTGTCTGCACGGTCTCCGTGTGACTGCAGCTCGCCCTGTAGTCTGTGTGCAGCCATAGCTGGTAATATCCAGCTCAGAAGTGCCGTCTGCACAGTCAAAACATATGACCCAGTGTTATTGGGTGTCAGTAACGTCAGCTGATCCCCAGCTGTGTAGCCGGCAATGTGTCCTGCGACCGCCACGCCGACACAACAACTGAAATGTAAGGGAACCTGTCCCCCCCCAGGCGTTTGTTACTGAAAGAGCCACCTTGTGCAGCAGTAATGCTGCACAAGGAAAAGGTAGCTATTTTTGTTTAGCTCCTTGCACACGCAGAACTTAACACTTATAAAATGTGTCCACTGATACCTTAAAACCGACCCGGAGGTGGGACTTTCCTTCGTAATGTGACGCAGCACAGCCGTCATTCTTACCCCCTTGGCGCCGTGCGCCGGCTCCTCAGCGTTGTTTGATTCTGTCCCGAAGCCTGCGCTGTTATGTTATCCCTTGGCCAGGCACACTTAGCGCTGCCCCTCTTCTGACATCATTTGGTGTCAGGCTGACTGCGCCTGTGCGTCCGCGCTGGCCGAGATCCCACCTCGCAGTGTCTTCTGATTTAATCACACTGCGGGCCTGTGATCCATGGACATGCGCAGTGCATATCTTAACCTCCGCCTCTCACTCATCTCCCTACGCCTTCTTCAGACTGTGCAACGTCAGCTGATCCCTAATAGCATGCCACGGCCGTGACGCCGCACAGTCTGAAGAAGCCGTAGGGAGGGGAGTGAGAGGCGAGGATATGCACTGCTCATGCCCATGGATCACAGGTCCGCAGAGTGATTACATTAGATGACACAGCGAGGCGGGATCTTGGCCAGCGCGGCCGCACAGGCGCAGCCAGCCTGACACCAAACGATGTCAGAAGACGGGCAGCGCAAAATGTGTGCATGGCCAAGGGCTAACATAACAGCGCAGGCTCCGGGACAGATTCAAACAACGCTGAGGAGGCGGCGCACGGCGCCAAGGGGGTAAGAATGACGGCTGTGCTGCGTCACATGACAAATGAAAGTTCCACCTACCGGACGGTTTAACGGTGTGAGGGGACACATTTCATAAGTGTCAAGTTCAGCGTTTGCAAGGACCATAATTAAAAGAGCTAAGTTTACCTTTTTCAGCATTAGTGCTGTACAAGATGGCTCTTTCAGCTACAAACGCCTTGGGGGGAGGTTAAAGGTTCCCTTTCAACTTGCTCCAGTGCAGGCTTCGGCCTACACTCTGCTCCTCCTGCTGACCCTGGGCTCTAACACCGCCAGTTGGTGCCCGGAAGTGCTGGCTGCACAGAGAAAAACACCCGCCAATGTGTAAGTGGGGTTCAGCACCGCCAGCTGTTCCACTGCTGTGTAGCCAGCATCGTGTCCTGCAAAAGCCACGCAGACACAAAGCTGCCGCCAGTGCAGGCTTCGACCTACACTCTGCTCCCTCTGCTCCTGATGACCCTGGGCTCTAACACCGCCAGTTGGGGCCCGGAAGTGCTGGCTGCACAGAGCCAAACACCCGCCAATGTGTAATTGGGGTTCAGCACCGCCAGCTGTTCCCCTGCTGTGTAGCCGGCATCGTGTCCTGCAACAGCCACGCAGACACAAAGCTACCGCCAGTGCAGGCTTTGGCCTACACTCTGCTCCCTCTGCTCCTCCTGCTGACCCTGGGCTCTAACACCGCCAGTTGGTGCCCCGAATTGCTGGCTGCACAGAGAAAAACACCCGCCAATGTGTCAGTGGGGTTCAGCACCGCCAGCTGTTCCCCTGCTGTGTAGCCGGCATCGTGTCCTGCAACAGCTACGCAGACACAAGAACAAAAATTGAAGGGAACCTGTCCCCCACCCCCAGGCGTTTGTATGTATAACAGCCACCTTGTACAGCAGTAATGCTGCTTTTGTACAAGGTGGCTCATTAGGTTATTCTGCTCGCACACGTCAAACTCAACACGTATAAAATGTGTCCCCTGAGACCGTTGAAACGTCCCTGAGGTGTGACTTTCCTTTGTAATGACACACAGCAACCCCCTTGGTAGCGCTTGGTTGGCTGGCTGCGCCTCTGCTGCCGCCCTGCTCGACACAACGCCCCTCGGTGTCTTATTTATGTAGACTGCGAGGGTGTGATTGATGGGCATGAGCAGTGCATATCTTCGCCTGTCCCTCATCTCCTTCCACCTTCTTCAGACTGTGCGGCTTCATGGCCGTGGCATGCGATAAGGGATCAGCTGACGCCGCTCAGTCTGAAGCAGGTGTAACGACCCGAGCGAGAGGCGAACATATGTACTGCGCAAGGCCATGAATCCCAGCCCCGCAGTGTGAATTAATAAAAAGACACTGCGCGGCTGGGATTCATGGGCATCGCGAACCGCACCGGCCGACATGAAATGATGTAAGAAGACGGGCAGCGCTAACAGCGCAGGGCCATAGGATAACACGACAGCGCAGACTCCTGTGCAGCAAAATGCGACGCTAAGGAGCCCGGGCTGTCATGATCTCTGCAGGCAGAGATCATAGCAAGCCTATAGAGGGACAAGCTCTCGGAAGATGGAACTATACTGACCATGAACTAAGCCTGCCGCGCAACTAGAAATAGCCAGGTAGCATTTCCTATTTATCGCTAGATGCCCAGCTCTGGCCTAAGACCTAAATAGCTAGCAGAGGGAAATATAAGACCTGGCTCACCTCTAGAGAAATATTCCAAAGAAGACAGTAGCCCCCCACATATAATGACGGTGAGTTCAGATGAAACAACAAACGCAGCAGGAAAATAGTCTTAGCAAATTTGAGGTCCGCTTACTAGATAGCAGAAGACAGATAGTATACTTTCATGGTCAGCAGAAAAACACTAACAAAACACCATCCAGAGATTACCTTAAACTCTGGTATTAACTCATAACGCCAGAGTAGCAATCCCTGATCAACGAGAGCTTTCCAGACACAGTAACAAAACTTCAGCTGTGAACTGGAACAAATAGGCAAAACAAAACATGGACAAAAGTCCAACTTATCTAGTAGTAGTCTAGAAGCAGGAACAAGCACTGAGAGGCATCAGATAACATTGTTGACCGGCAAGAAACCACCAGAGAAATGAGCTTAAATAGCGACACCCACTACTGATGGAATCAGGTGAAACAGGAAAGAGGATGACAGGTCCAATTCCACAAGCGGCCACCGGGGGAGCCCAGAATCCAAATTCACAACAGTACCCCCCCCTCAAGGAGGGGGCACCGAACCCTCACCAGATCCACCAGGGCGACCAGGATGAGCCCTATGGAAGGCACGAACAAGATCAGAAGCATGAACATCAGATGCATTGACCCAAGAATTATCCTCCTGGCCGTAACCCCTCCAGTTGACCAGATACTGGAGTTTCCGTCTGGAAACACGAGAGTCCAAAATTTTCTCCACAACGTACTCCAACTCACCCTCAACCAACACCGGAGCAGGAGGCTCAACTGAAGGTACAACAGGTACCTCATACCTGCGCAATAACGACCGATGAAAAACGTTATGAATGGAAAAGGACGCAGGGAGGTCCAAACGGAAAGAAACAGGATTAAGAATCTCCAATATTCTATAAGGGCCGATGAACCGAGGTTTAAACTTAGGAGAAGAGACCCTCATAGGGACAAAACGAGAAGACAACCACACTAAATCTCCAACACAAAGCCGAGAACCAACACGACGATGACGGTTGGCAAAACGCTGAGTCTTCTCCTGGGACAACTTCAAATTGTCCATAACCTGCCCCCAAATGTGATGCAATCTCTCTACCACCGCATCCACTCCAGGACAATCCGAGGATTCCACCTGACCGGAGGAAAATCGAGGGTGAAACCCCGAATTACAGAAAAACGGGGACACCAAGGTGGAAGAACTGGCCCGATTATTGAGGGCGAACTCTGCCAATGGCAAAAAAGCAACCCAATCATCCTGGTCAGCAGAGACAAAACACCTCAGATATGTCTCAAGGGTCTGATTAGTCCGCTCGGTCTGGCCATTAGTCTGAGGGTGAAAAGCAGACGAAAAAGACAAATCTATGCCCATCCTAGCACAGAATGCCCGCCAAAATCTAGACACAAATTGGGTACCTCTGTCAGAAACAATATTCTCAGGAATACCGTGCAATCGGACAACATTCTGAAAAAACAGAGGAACCAACTCAGAAGAAGAAGGCAACTTGGGCAGAGGAACCAAATGGACCATTTTAGAGAAACGGTCACAGACCACCCAGATGACAGACATCTTCTGGGAAACAGGCAGATCTGAAATAAAATCCATCGAGATGTGTGTCCAAGGCCTCTTAGGAATAGGCAAGGGCAACAGCAGTCCGCTAGCCCGAGAACTACAAGACTTGGCCCGAGCACAAACGTCACATGACTGCACAAAGACTCGCACATCTCGTGACAGAGAAGGCCACCAGAAGGATCTTGCCACCAAATCCCTGGTACCAAAAATTCCGGGATGACCTACCAATGCAGAAGAATGTACCTCAGAGATGACTCTGCTGGTCCAATCATCCGGAACAAACAGTCTATCAGGCGGACAACGATCCGGTCTATCCGCCTGAAACTCTTGCAAGGACCGCCGCAGATCAGGAGAAACGGCCGACAAAATTACTCCCTCCCTAAGGATACCTGTGGGTTCAGAATTACCAGGAGAGTCCGGGTCAAAACTCCTAGAAAGGGCATCTGCCTTAACATTCTTAGAACCCGGTAGGTATGACACCACAAAATTAAAGCGAGAAAAAAAAAAAGACCAGCGCGCCTGTCTAGGATTCAGGCGTCTGGCAGTCTCAAGATAAATCAAATTTTTGTGGTCAGTCAATACCACCACCTGATGTCTAGCCCCCTCGAGCCAATGGCGCCACTCCTCAAACGCCCACTTCATGGCCAAAAGCTCCCGATTCCCAACATCATAATTCCGCTTTGCGGGCGAAAATTTGCGAGAAAAGAAGGCACAAGGCCTAATGACGGAGCAGTCGGAACCTTTCTGCGACAACACTGCCCCAGCTCCGATCTCCGAAGCGTCAACCTCAACCTGAAAAGGCAGATTCACATCAGGCTGACGCAACACAGGGGCAGAGGCAAAACGGCGCTTAAGCTCCTGAAAGGCCTCTACAGCATGAGGGGACCAATTAGCAACATCAGCGCCTTGTCTGGTCAAATCAGTCAGTGGTTTAACGACATCCGAAAAACCAGCAATAAATCGGCGGTAAAAGTTGGCAAAGCCCAAAAATCTCTGAAGACCCTTAAGAGAGGAGGGCTGAGTCCAGTCACAAATAGCTTGCACCTTAACGGGATCCATCTCAATGGAAGAGGGAGAAAAAATATACCCCAAAAAGGAAATTTTCTGGACCCCAAAAACGCACTTAGACCCCTTCACACATAAAGAATTAGACCGCAGAACCTGAAAAACTCTCCTGACCTGCTGGACATGAGAGTCCCAGTCATCAGAAAAAATCAGAATATCATCCAGATATATTATCATAAAAGACTGGAAAACTGAAGGGGCATTAGAAAGACCAAAAGGCATGACCAAATACTCAAAGTGGCCCTCGGGCGTATTAAATGCGGTCTTCCACTCATCCCCCTGCCTGATCCGCACCAAATTATACGCCCCACGAAGATCAATTTTAGAGAACCACTTAGCACCCTCTATACGAGCAAACAAATCAGTAAGCAATGGCAATGGGTATTGATACTTAACAGTGATCTTATTCAGAAGCCGATAATCAATACATGGTCTCAAAGAGCCGTCTTTTTTTGAGACAAAGAAAAACCCAGCTCCCAAGGGAGAAGAGGATGGACGAATATGTCCCTTTTCCAAAGACTCCTTTATATATTCCCGCATAGCAGCATGTTCCGGCACAGACAAATTAAACAAACGACCCTTTGGATATTTACAACCCGGTATCAAATCTATGGCACAATCGCACTCACGGTGCGGAGGTAACGACCCAAGCTTGGGTTCGTCAAAGACGTCTTGATAATCAGAGAGGAACTCAGGGACTTCAGAGGGAATGGACGACGAAATAGAAACCAAAGGTACGTCCCCATGAATACCCTTACATCCCCAGCTCAACACAGACATTGCTCTCCAGTCCAAGACTGGGTTGTGAGACTGCAACCATGGCAATCCCAGTACCAAATCGTCATGTAAATTATACAGCACCAGGAAACGAATAATCTCCTGGTGATCCGGATTGATACGCATGGTTACTTGTGTCCAGTATTGTGGTTTATTATTAGCCAATGGGGTGGAGTCAATCCCCTTCAGAGGAATAAGAGTCTCCAAAGGCTCTAAATCAAAACCACAACGATTGGCAAAGGACCAATCCATAAGACTCAGAGCGGCGCCAGAGTCAACATAGGCGTCCGTGGCAATGGATGACAAAGAGCAAATCAGGGTTACAGACAAAATAAACTTAGACTGAATGGTGCTAATGGAAACAGACTTATCAAGCTTCTTTGTACGCCTAGAGCATGCTGATATAACATGAGTAGAATCCCCACAATAGAAACACAATCCATTCTTCCGTCTAAAATTCTGTCGCTCGCTCCTGGACAGAATTCTATCACACTGCATACTTTCTGGCGTCTTTTCCATAGACACCGCCAGATGGTGCACCGGTTTGCGCTCCCGCAGACGCCTATCAATCTGAATAGCCATTGTCATGGACTCATTCAGACCTGCAGGCAAAGGGAACCCCACCATAACATCCTTAACGGCATCAGAGAGACCTTCTCTGAAAGTTGCCGCCAAGGCGCACTCATTCCACTGAGTAAGCACAGACCATTTACGGAATTCCTGGCAGAAAACCTCAGCCTCGTCTTGCCCCTGAGACAGTGCCATCAAAGTTTTTTCTGCCTGAAGTTCCAAATGAGGTTCCTCATAAAGCAAGCCCAAAGCCAGAAAAAACGCATCCACATCGCGTAACGCAGGATCCCCTGCTGGCAATGAGAAGGCCCAATCTTGAGGGTCACCCCTGAGCAAGGAAATCACAATCCTAACCTGCTGAGCAGGGTCTCCAGCTGAACGAGACTTCAGGGACAAATAAAGCTTACAATTATTTCGGAAATTCTGGAAGCTAGCTCTATTCCCTGTGAAGAACTCCGGCAAAGGAATTCTCGGCTCAGATACCGGAGCATGTACCACAAAATCTTGTAAATTTTGTACTTTCGTGATGAGATTATTCAAACCCGCAGTTACACTCTGGAGATCCATTATTGTCAGGTGCACACAGAGCATACAGAGATTAGGAGGAGAGAGAGAGAAAAGACTGCAGCAAGGCAGACTGGAGGAGAAAAAAAAAAAAAAAATTTCAGCAGACTTCTTATAACTCTCCTTTCTCAACCTGGGTCTTTAACACTTTACTGGCCGGTCAAACTGTCATGATCTCTGCAGGCAGAGATCATAGCAAGCCTATAGAGGGACAAGCTCTCGGAAGATGGAACTATACTGACCATGAACTAAGCCTGCCGCGCAACTAGAAATAGCCAGGTAGCATTTCCTATTTATCGCTAGATGCCCAGCTCTGGCCTAAGACCTAAATAGCTAGCAGAGGGAAATATAAGACCTGGCTCACCTCTAGAGAAATATTCCAAAGAAGACAGTAGCCCCCCACATATAATGACGGTGAGTTCAGATGAAACAACAAACGCAGCAGGAAAATAGTCTTAGCAAATTTGAGGTCCGCTTACTAGATAGCAGAAGACAGATAGTATACTTTCATGGTCAGCAGAAAAACACTAACAAAACACCATCCAGAGATTACCTTAAACTCTGGTATTAACTCATAACGCCAGAGTAGCAATCCCTGATCAACGAGAGCTTTCCAGACACAGTAACAAAACTTCAGCTGTGAACTGGAACAAATAGGCAAAACAAAACATGGACAAAAGTCCAACTTATCTAGTAGTAGTCTAGAAGCAGGAACAAGCACTGAGAGGCATCAGATAACATTGTTGACCGGCAAGAAACCACCAGAGAAATGAGCTTAAATAGCGACACCCACTACTGATGGAATCAGGTGAAACAGGAAAGAGGATGACAGGTCCAATTCCACAAGCGGCCACCGGGGGAGCCCAGAATCCAAATTCACAACACCGGGCCCAGCACCAAGGTGGTTTTTTTCACAGCTGTGCTGCGTCTCATTAAGAAGGAAACTCCCGCCTCCAACACAGTTTGACTGTATAAAGGGCTAAATGTTATACGTGTTTCATTCAGCGTGTGCAAGGAGAAAAATTAAAAGAGCAACCTTTGACTTGTGCAGCACTACTGCTGCACAAGGTGGCTCTTGTAGTTTCTAACACCTGAGGGGGGTTAAAGGCTACCTTTAAAATTGTTTCAAATAGGCTTCGGCCTAAACTCTGCTCCTCCCACAGAGCATGGGCTCTAACACCGCCAGTTGGTGCCCGGAAGTGCTGGCTGCACAGAGAAAAACACCCGCCAATGTGTACGTGGGGTTCAGCACCGCCAGCTGTTCCCCTGCTGTGTAGCCGGCAACGTGTCCTGCAAAAGGAACGCAGACACAAAGCTGCCGCCAGTGCAGGCTTCGGCCTACACTCTGCTCCCTCTGCTCCTTCTGACCCTGGGCTGTAACACCGCCAGTTGGCGCCCGGAAGTGCTGGCTGCACATAGCCACACACCTAGCCAATGTGTCAGTGGGGTTCAGCACCGCCAGCTGTTCCCCTGCTGTGCAGCCGGCATCGTGTCCTGCAAAAGCCACGCAGACACAAAGCTGCCGCCAGTGCAGGCTTCGACCTACACTCTGCTCCCTCTGCTCCTGATGACCCTGGGCTCTAACACCGCCAGTTGGGGCCCGGAAGTGCTGGCTGCACAGAGCCAAACACCCGCCAATGTGTAAGTGGGGTTCAGCACCGCCAGCTGTTCCCCTGCAGTGTAGCCGGCATCATGTCCTGCAAAAGCCACGCAGACACAAAGCTGCCGCCAGTGCAGGCTTCGGCCTACACTCTGCTCCCTCTGCTCCTCCTGCTGACCCTGGGCTCTAACACCGCCAGTTGGTGCCCCGAAGTGCTGGCTGCACAGAGAAAAACACCCGCCAATGTGTCAGTGGGGTTCAGCATCGCCAGCTGTTCCCCTGCTGTGTAGCCGGCAAAGTGTCCTGCAAAAGCCACGCAGACACAAAGATGCCGCCAGTGCAGGCATCTAGCAACCCTGCTGACCCTTTGCTCCAACACCGCTAGTTGGGACTCTAGGAAGACAAGCTTGAATAGGTCCCCATCCTGGTTCCAGCACCGTCAGCTGGTTCCGGGCAGAGCCTTTGGCTTAGGTGCCTCCTTCTGGGTATCCGAGTTCCACCAACGTCAGGTGGTCCTTGGTAGTGCTTTCAGGC
Organism: Ranitomeya variabilis; assembly: GCF_051348905.1. Classification (NCBI taxonomy): domain Eukaryota; kingdom Metazoa; phylum Chordata; class Amphibia; order Anura; family Dendrobatidae; genus Ranitomeya; species Ranitomeya variabilis. The sequence goes on from NC_135232.1 coordinate 1,143,508,896, forward strand.
ACGGGTACCTCCTGCTTAGTAACCGGGTTCCAGTAACGTCAGCTGGTCCTCGGTAGTTCCATTGGCTCTTGGACCTTCGGCTACCCATCCGGGTTCCAGTACCGTCAGCTAATAATAATAACCTCAAATACATTGTCTGTTTTGGGGAGGTGTATTCTCATGCACCTCTTCACAACCACACATGAGTATATTCTTCCTGATTTTGTCTATTTAGTGTTATCCTCCTCCTTATCCTCATCATCCACAACCACTATAACATCAGGGTGAACGTATTCTGTGAGTCAAAACTCACTCAATTTTTTGTTCTAGAGTGTTTTTATGATGCACATTACTAATTTGAAGCCAAAAAATTTTTACTCCCCCAGGGGGAAATGTTTGTCAGCCCTAACACTTAGTGTATGGGCATTCAAAATTTAGGAGACCTGCTCCTTTAAATTGGGAATAGAGACATATGAGGACATCCTCCATGTCTCTTCAGGCTCCACCAATAGAACACGAGGGTGAAGGTATTCCATGATGCAAAAGTCACTCAATTTTTTGGCAAGGGGGTTGTTATGATGCCCATAAATACTTACCAAAATTTCAAAAAAAAAAAAAAATGTTGTACCCCCAGGGTGAAATGTTTTTCAGCCCATACACTTAATGTATTGGCATTCAAAATGTTGGAGACCTGCTCCTTTAAATTGGGAATATAGACATATGAGGACATCATCCACATCTCTTCAGGCACCACCAGTAGAACACGGGGGTGAACGGATTTTGTGATGCAACAGTCACTCTATTTTTTGGAAAGTGTGCCTATGATGCTTGCTAGCCCATAGACTTGGTGTATGGGCATTCCAAGTATAGATGAAGCACTCCTTTTTAATGTGACATTTTCTTTATGAGACCCTCCTCTACGTTTCTTCCAAGGGGGATTGTGGTGCATGCAAATTACGGCCAGGCCTTGTATTCACTTCATGGATAAAATTTATGATAATAACAAAAATTATAATAATGTGAACCTTTGCTTCATGTGGCCATCCAGTAGGCGGTTTCAAAGGGTTATTGGAGTGCATGTAAGATTGGTGCAGGGCAGGCCTTGCATTCAATGCATAAGCAAACAGTATGGGAGACACACTCTCTTCTAATGGGAACAAGTTTCACATGAGGCCATCAAGTACGTCTGCAGAAATGGTTATTGGGGTTCGTGCAATTTTGGGGCAGGCCAGGCCTTGCATTTAATGCATTATTTTTTAAGGAGGCCCTCCTGTACGTCTCTTGAAAGAGGTATTGGGTGCGTCATAATTTTTGGCAGCCCAGCCACTCACTGCATAGGCAATAACAGTATAGGAGACCCACTGTTTAATGCCCCTTTAAGAACATTAATGCCGCTCTGTGACTTTAAGAGTCCCTCCTTCATAATGAAACAAGATGGGTCTGCTTATGTGTCACACACCACATGGCCGGCTAGGGGTGTTACATGTTACTATGACATTTCCCAGTGAATGCATTTGTAGTGGTTGACAGCAATGTTAAAGTTGAAAAACACTTCAAAACTGCAGCGTCTGAACTAAGCCTAAGTCGGGGAGGAACATTTTTGGTTGGGGTTAGCTATTTTGCTTTATATAATTCATTAGCCTGGAAAAGATGCTCCTTAACATTTCACAGCAAAATCGATTTTGGTTTAGTTTTTGTATGTTTTGTTGCACCTGTAAAAATGGCGTGAAACTCTGACAACATTGCTTACAGCTGTGACCTAAGAGTCAGGAATGCTTCCAGGGGCGATCCCCATGATGTTCCCATGTCAGTTCTGCAGTGTTTCCTTCATTTTCAGATGTTTTTAGACCTTAAAAGGACCCCCGTTAAAAATACTCGTGTCTCCCATAGACTTACATTGGGCTCGTTGTTCTGGCCGAGTACCCGAGTATTCCAATCTGCTGGACCCGAGCAATGAGCCCCCGAGCATTTTAGTGCTCGCCCATGACAAGTAATCTCTGTTTCTGTATTTCCGTCATTATTTATTTGCAGCAGTTTTCCATCTCTGCACGGTGGACCCTATGTTGCGATTGCGCTATATTATTTATTTTATTTAGTGCAATCCGCCAACCCTAACAGTACCTGAGTCCCTCTTACAGCACATATTTGGTAGTTCTTGTTTTTGCTTAAAATTTCAGTTTTGGTTTACATAAATTTTTCTTTTTTTAACCCTTTGCCTTAGATACAAGTCATTAAACAGGAAAGAATGTGTTAGGGCTGGGGGAACACACCAAATAATATTAAAGAGGATCCAAGGTGCGTTTGTTTGCAGCCCGGGGTCTACCGTGCAGAGGTGACAGTATACGGCGGCATAACATGAACACATGCGGGTTATCTTCACCTGGTATGTAGGAGGTGAATCCTGTTGCGTCACAGGGCCGCAATACCGCAGAGTGAACGCTAGTGTTTTGGTCACATGGGGTCTGCCAATGGGGAGTGCCTTAATAGAGGCCTATGAATAGCACATTATATTAAATAGAGTCTCCCTATGGGGGAGCATTATAACACACAGTCTGCCTATGGGAGTGCGTTATATTATTTTGAGGCCCATGGGGAGTGCATTATACAATATAGAGTCAGCCTATGTGGGGTGCATGATACTACTGTATATTGAGGCACATGGGGCGTGCATGGAACTATATATAGTCTGACTATGATGGTGTATTATATTATAGAGATCTATGTTGAGATTATTATACTATAGAGGCCTATGGGGAGTGAATTATTCTACAGAGATCTATGGGTAGTGCATTATGCTATATTGAGGCCCATGGGGAGTGCATTATACAATATAGAGTCTGCCTGTGGAGGTTCATTATACTATAGAGATCTTTGGGGAGTGCATTATACTATAGAGGGCTATTGAGAGGGCATTATGTTATATAGAATCTGCCTATGGGGTGTGCACTGTACTTTATAGAGTCTGCCTATGGGGGATGCATTATACTATATGAAGGCATATGGGGAGTGCATTACACCATGTGGATGCATATGGGGGTATATTATACTATACAGAGGGCTTTGGGGAGGACATTGTAAAATATTGAGGACTATTTTATGCATTATACTATATGAATGCTATCTAGGGCACCATCAAACAGTGTCCGGATTACAGTGGGGGGGCAAGCATACAGCGTTAGAGCCATCAAACAGTTTGGGGGCTACTAAGGGGTCAGTATACTGTGTGGGTGGTACTATACAGTGAGGGGCATTTTACTATGTATAAGAGAGCATCATGCTGTGTATAGAGGAGCTGTTCAGGGGGAGACTCAGGACATTATTAAATGTAAACTGGGCACTTATTATTATAGAGGAACAAGTTATTGTGGCTGTCAAAGGGGCACACAGGGCAATATTACTTTCTATGGGGCGAAATGTGGGCAGTGATCTCTAGGACACTTGCACCCAGCATTAGTATATCATAGACAGTTGTTTTACCATCTAGAGGCACAGAGACCCACATAACAGGGGCAGTAATAGTTACACATATGGCAGCAGCGTCTCAGTATTGGGGTATCAGGTACAGTAATAGGGACACATACGGCAGCAGCGGCTCAGTATTGGGGTATCAGGGGCAGTAATAGGGACACATACGGCAGCAGCGGCTCAGTATTGGGGTATCAGGGGCAGTAATAGGAACACATATGGCAGCAGCGGCTCAGTATTGGGGTATCATGTACAGTAATAGGGACACATATGGCAGCAGCGGCTCAGTATTGGGGTATCAGGGGCAGTAATAGGGACACATACGGCAGCAGCGGCTCAGTATTGGGGTATCATGTACAGTAATAGGAACACATATGGCAGCAGCGGCTCAGTATTGGGGTATCATGTACAGTAATAGGGACACATACGGCAGCAGCGGCTCAGTATTGGGGTATCAGGGGCAGTAATAGGGACACATACGGCAGCAACGGCTCAGTATTGGGGTATCAGGTGCAGTAATAGGGACACATACGGCAGCAGCGGCTCAGTATTGGGGTATCAGGGGCAGTAATAGGGACACATACGGCAACAGCGGCTCAGTATTGGGGTATCAGGTGCAGTAATAGGGACACATATGGCAGCAGCGGCTCAGTATTGGGGTATCAGGGGCAGTAATAGGGACACATACGGCAGCAGCGGCTCAGTATTGGGGTATCAGGGGCAGTAATAGGGACACATACGTCAGCAGCGGCTCAGTATTGGGGTATCAGGTGCAGTAATAGGGACACATACGGCAGCAGCGGCTCAGTATTGGAGTATCAGGGGCAGTAATAGGGACATACGGCAGCAGCGGCTCAGTATTGGGGTATCAGGTGCAGTAATAGGGACACATACGGCAGCAGAGGCTCAGTATTGGGGTATCAGGTGCAGTAATAAGGACACATACGGCAGCAGAGGCTCAGTATTGGGGTATCAGGGGCAGTAATAGGGACACATACGTCAGCAGCGGCTCAGTATTGGGGTATCAGGTGCAGTAATAGGGACACATACGGCAGCAACGGCTCAGTATTGGGGTATCAGGTGCAGTAATAGGGACACATACGGCAGCAGCGGCTCAGTATTGGGGTATCAGGGGAAGTAATAGGGACACATACGGCAACAGCGGCTCAGTATTGGGGTATCAGGTGCAGTAATAGGGACACATATGGCAGCAGCAGCTCAGTATTGGGGTATCAGGGGCAGTAATAGGGACACATACGGCAGCAGCGGCTCAGTATTGGGGTATCAGGTGCAGTAATAAGGACACATACGGCAGCAGCGGCTCAGTATTGGGGTATCAGGGGCAGTAATAGGGACACATACGGCAGCAGCGGCTCAGTATTGGGGTATCAGGTGCAGTAATAGGGACACATACGGCAGCAACGGCTCAGTATTGGGGTATCAGGTGCAGTAATAGGGACACATACGGCAACAGCGGCTCAGTATTGGGGTATCAGGTGCAGTAATAGGGACACATACGGCAGCAGCGGCTCAGTATTGGGGTATCAGGGGCAGTAATAGGGACACATATGTCAACAGCGGCTAAGTATTGGGGTATCAGGTGTAGTAATAGGGACACATACGGCAGCAGAGGCTCAGTATTGGGGTATCAGGTGCAGTAATAGGGACACATATAGCAGCAGCTGCTCAGTATTGGGGTATCAGGGTCAGTAATAGGGTCACATACGGCAGCAGCGGCTCAGTATTGGGGTATCAGGGGCAGTAATAGGGACACATATGGCAGCAGCGGCTCAGTATTGGGGTATCAGGGTCAGTAATAGGGACACATACGGCAGCAGCGGCTCAGTATTGGGGTATCAGGGGCAGTAATAGGGACACATACGGCAACAGCGGCTCAGTATTGGGGTATCAGGTGCAGTAATAGGGACACATACGGCAGCAGCTGCTAAGTATTGGGGTATCAGGTGCAGTAATAGGGACACATACGGCAACAGCGGCTCAGTATTGGGGTATCAGGGGCAGTAATAGGGACACATACGGCAGCAACGGCTCAGTATTGGGGTATCAGGTGCAGTAATAGGGACACATACGGCAGCAACGGCTCAGTATTGGGGTATCAGGTGCAGTAATAGGGACACATACGGCAGCAGCGGCTCAGTATTGGGGTATCAGGGGCAGTAATAGGGACACATACGGCAACAGCGGCTCAGTATTGGGGTATCAGGTGCAGTAATAGGGACACATATGGCAGCAGCGGCTCAGTATTGGGGTATCAGGGGCAGTAATAGGGACACATACGGCAGCAGCGGCTCAGTATGGGGGTATCAGGGGCAGTAATAGGGACACATACGTCAGCAGCGGCTCAGTATTGGGGTATCAGGTGCAGTAATAGGGACACATACGGCAGCAGCGGCTCAGTATTGGGGTATCAGGGGCAGTAATAGGGACACATACGGCAACAGCGGCTCAGTATTGGGGTATCAGGGGCAGTAATAGGGACACATACGGCAGCAGCGGCTCAGTATTGGGGTATCAGGTGCAGTAATAAGGACACATACGGCAGCAGCGGCTCAGTATTGGGGTATCAGGTGCAGTAATAAGGACACATACGGCAGCAGCGGCTCAGTATTGGGGTATCAGGTGCAGTAACAGGGACACATACGGCAGCAGCGGCTCAGTATTGGGGTATCAGGTGCAGTAATAGGGACACATACGGCAGCAGAGGCTCAGTATTGGGGTATCAGGTGCAGTAATAAGGACACATACGGCAGCAGAGGCTCAGTATTGGGGTATCAGGGGCAGTAATAGGGACACATACGTCAGCAGCGGCTCAGTATTGGGGTATCAGGTGCAGTAATAGGGACACATACGGCAGCAACGGCTCAGTATTGGGGTATCAGGTGCAGTAATAGGGACACATACGGCAGCAGCGGCTCAGTATTGGGGTATCAGGGGCAGTAATAGGGACACATACGGCAACAGCGGCTCAGTATTGGGGTATCAGGTGCAGTAATAGGGACACATACGGCAGCAGCGGCTCAGTATTGGGGTATCAGGGGCAGTAATAGGGACACATATGGCAACAGCGGCTAAGTATTGGGGTATCAGGTGTAGTAATAGGGACACATACGGCAGCAGAGGCTCAGTATTGGGGTATCAGGTGCAGTAATAGGGACACATATAGCAGCAGCGGCTCAGTATTGGGGTATCAGGTGCAGTAATAGGGACACATACGGCAGCAGCGGCTCAGTATTGGGGTATCAGGGGAAGTAATAGGGACACATACGGCAACAGCGGCTCAGTATTGGGGTATCAGGTGCAGTAATAGGGACACATATGGCAGCAGCGGCTCAGTATTGGGGTATCAGGGGCAGTAATAGGGACACATACGGCAGCAGCGGCTCAGTATTGGGGTATCAGGTGCAGTAATAAGGACACATACGGCAGCAGCGGCTCAGTATTGGGGTATCAGGGGCAGTAATAGGGACACATACGGCAGCAGCGGCTCAGTATTGGGGTATCAGGTGCAGTAATAGGGACACATACGGCAGCAACGGCTCAGTATTGGGGTATCAGGTGCAGTAATAGGGACACATACGGCAACAGCGGCTCAGTATTGGGGTATCAGGTGCAGTAATAGGGACACATACGGCAGCAGCGGCTCAGTATTGGGGTATCAGGGGCAGTAATAGGGACACATATGTCAACAGCGGCTAAGTATTGGGGTATCAGGTGTAGTAATAGGGACACATACGGCAGCAGAGGCTCAGTATTGGGGTATCAGGTGCAGTAATAGGGACAAATATAGCAGCAGCTGCTCAGTATTGGGGTATCAGGGTCAGTAATAGGGTCACATACGGCAGCAGCGGCTCAGTATTGGGGTATCAGGGGCAGTAATAGGGACACATATGGCAGCAGCGGCTCAGTATTGGGGTATCAGGGGTAGTAATAGGGACACATACGGCAGCAGCAGCTCAGTATTGGGGTATCAGGGGCAGTAATAGGGACACATGGCAGCAGCAGCGGCTCAGTATTGGGGTATCAGGGTCAGTAATAGGGACACATACGGCAGCAGCGGCTCAGTATTGGGGTATCAGGGGCAGTAATAGGGACACATACGACAACAGCGGCTCAGTATTGGGGTATCAGGTGCAGTAATAGGGACACATACGGCAGCAGCTGCTAAGTATTGGGGTATCAGGTGCAGTAATAGGGACACATACGGCAGCAGTGGCTCAGTATTGAGGTATCAGGAGCAGTAATAAGGACACATACGGCAACAGCGGCTCAGTATTGGGGTATCAGGAGCAGTAATAGGGACACATACGGCAGCAGCGGCTCAGTATTGAGGTATCAGGAGCAGTAATAGGGACACATACGGCAGCAGTGGCTCAGTATTGAGGTATCAGGGGCAGTAATAGGGACACATACGGCAGCAGCGGCTCAGTGTTGAGGTATCAGGAGCAGTAATAGGGACACATACGGCAGCAGTGGCTCAGTATTGAGGTATCAGGAGCAGTAATAGGGACACATACGGCAGCAGCGGCTCAGTATTGGGGTATCAGGGGCAGTAATAGGGTCATATTCGGCAGCAGCGGCTCAGTATTGGGGTATCAGGGGCAGTAATAGGGACACATACGGCAGCAGTGGCTCAGTATTGAGGTATCAGGAGCAGTAATAGGGACACATACGGCAGCAGCGGCTCAGTATTGGGGTATCAGGGGCAGTAATAGGGTCATATACGGCAGCAGCGGCTCAGTATTGGGGTATCAGGGGCAGTAATAGGGACACATACGGCAGCAGCGGCTCAGTATTGGGGTATCAGGGGCAGTAATATGGACATACGGCAGCAGCGGCTCAGTATTGAGGTATCAGGAGCAGTAATAGGGACACATACGGCAGCAGTGGCTCAGTATTGGGGTATCAGGGGCAGTAATAGGGACACATACGGCAGCAGTGGCTCAGTATTGGGGTATCAGGTGCAGTAATAGGGACACATACGGCAGCAGTGGCTCAGTATTGGGGTATCAGGTGCAGTAATAGGGTCACATACGGCAGCAGTGGCTCAGTATTGGGGTATCAGGGGCAGTAATAGGGACACATACGGCAGCAGCGGCTCAGTATTGGGGTATCAGGTGCAGTAATAGGGTCACATACGGCAGCAGTGGCTCAGTATTGGGGTATCAGGTGCAGTAATAGGGACACATACGGCAGCAGTGGCTCAGTATTGGGGTATCAGGGGCAGTAATATGGACACATACGGCAGCAGTGGCTCAGTATTGGGGTATCAGGGGCAGTAATAAGGACACAAACGGCAGCAGCGGCTCAGTATTGGGGTATCAGGTGCAGTAATAGGGTCACATACGGCAGCAGTGGCTCAGTATTGGGGTATCAGGTGCAGTAATAGGGACACATACGGCAGCAGTGGCTCAGTATTGGGGTATCAGGGGCAGTCATATGGACACATACGGCAGCAGTGGCTCAGTATTGGGGTATCAGGGGCAGTAATATGGACACATACGGCAGCAGCGGCTCAGTATTGGGGTATCAGGTGCAGTAATAGGGACACATACGGCAGCAGTGGCTCAGTATTGGGGTATCAGATGCACTAATAGGGACACATACGGCAGCAGCGGCTCAGTATTGGGGTATCAGCAGGATGAGGAGCTTGTGCAGGTTGGGAATTGTCCCATTGAGGACGTGTTGTATACTCTGTAGCCGAGTCCTGCCTGGAAGAAGCTGTCATGTCGGTCTGGGCCAGATGACAAAGACATGAAAAGTGAATGATTCCATCAGAAAGGACGTCAGCGGTAAGTCACCATCTATAACTGTGCAGTGATCTCTACATGTCCGGCAGCATTGGTATCTACCTCTGACCATAAGGCGGTAATATTAGCGTTGGTCTTTGTATAGAGTTTATTTTCAGTAACAGTGCCGTCATCTGCTGAGGTTCTCCTACATCCACTATCAGGGTTAGGGGCCCGCTCAGAAGTTTCACCCCTCACCATAGCTACGCCTCTGGTACTGCATATTATGTGACATTTAGATTTTTTTTTTCATTTTTGAGATCATATTTTCATATACACATCTTTTTGATCATGGTTTCTGATATTCAGCTATGCTCATTTTTTATAAAGAATAACGCAGTATTTTTGTATACATTTAATTTTCAATGTGCAGTAAAGTGGAGAGTTAAATATCCAATTCCTGTCCAGCCCTGTGAGTTTATTGCATTCATCCCTGTATTTGATGTTACATTGAAACTTCCTGTATGACAGATGACATATCGGAGCTGCAGTCACATCTGTCGCCCTCCGCTCCCCTCCCGCGCTCCTCACTACGTGGATAAATCAGTATTACATCCAGGAGTCAGTTACCTGGATACATAATTATACAGTGAATCAAAGGTAAAAGAAAGTACAAATGTCTCGGCTGACAGGCCCCCTCCTCACATCTCACAATGCCTCTCAGTGTGGAATTCCCCGGCCACATGCCGCTCATTCAGAATCATAATGACAGTGGAGGAACCGAATGTCGCTGTAATGACAACTCTAGAGAACAAAGACAAATCTTTGACTTCTTTACAATTCTTAGTCTCTCTAATGGGAATTGGTCACCAAATGTCTTTTGTCCCGTCTGTAACATGAGAGAAAATGATGAAGTGTCACAAGCAATAGGTGAAACCAATATCAAAATAGGCTGAAAGCATACATTAAAAATAAGGTTCAATGTTATAAATAATACATGAGTGCATCCAAAATCAGCTGTTATGTATAATAATAATAATAACAATAACAATAATATTTACATTATACCGCACTGTGTGAAAGAGACTAGTGATGAATGTGTAGCGCCTCCACTGCCGCAGGGCCGAGGGGTACCTGGTACCGGGCCTCTGAATCTCTGTTCTGGGGTTGTCACGGTGGCTAGACCTGGTCCGTGACCGTGCTGAGGGGCGTACAATAAAGATGGAAGTATGGGATGGTGGTGTTGTCGTGGTGCGGTGCAGGTCACAGTAAATAACAAGGACACCAGTTTGCAGTCTCTTTACCTCTTTACTGAAGGCTTCAAGGTGCTCAACCCGGAGCACTGTTAACCGGCTGTCTGAGACCGGCCGGTCCAAAGGCACATCAAGAGTTCCCTTTGCAGGTGGGAATCAGTGTCTACCACCTAGCGCCTGTGTGTTGTAGTCCTTCCCTGCTGAGCACCCGGGATAGCCCTCACAACTGCTGTGTCTATCTCTGATGTTCGTTCTCTCTGTCCCCCAGATAATATGGCTGGGACGCACCCGTATGACGGGGTAGGTCTGGAGTTCTTCCGGGACCCTAGAGTCGCCCCTCTCCCACAGCTGCCTCCGTTGTCTGCTTAGGTGTTTTAATGAGACAGCCAACCTGTAATTGGCTGTCCGGCCGTGGTTTGAAGTAATGCTTGTAGTCTCTTACTTGCTCTGCGTTCCAGCCACCGACTGTTTGCTCCTCAGAAGGATGTTGCCTCGATCTTACAGCACGACTCCTTCTGGTCCTATTGCCTCTTTGCTGTATTCCCATTGCTCACTGGGTTGTGCTGCTCTTAGGAGTCTGCCAGGATCCCATCCCTGACAGATCCTCTTTCTAGCTCTCCCCAGTTACTTCTCTCTGTCTTCCTGTCCAACCCCCAGTTTTACCAGAGTGTGAGGAGTGGCCTATTAGATAGAACCACCCCCCCTGGTGGCCGGAGTGTGAAGTGTAGTGTGAGTGTTACCTGTTCAGGTTAACTCCTTTAGTGCAGTCAGACGTAACATCACTCCCCTTAGTGGCGGAGCAACATTACTGCAATGACCAGGACTCTGGGGCGCTGCACTCCCCCCGGTTAAATCCAGTACTCCCAGACTGGGAAAACAAGAACAACAATACATGTTAACAGGAAACCCACAACAATTTGAAATATCATAAACAGTTAAATATAACAGTGCTTCTCTTTATGGGAGGTGAGACTTCTTGAACGTTGCGAAAGTTAGGTCATGCACAGTTTATGACTCTCAGTTCAGTGATTGAAACAGCGGGGACCCCGGGTAAACAAAGGGGTCCCCTTTTAGAAGTTTTTGGAGCAATTCACTGTCCATTACTCCGTTGTCCATTTTTAAAACCTATAACAGAAGATATGCACACAAACATTTTCAACTAAATAACAGCCCTCATTAATACCTCTAAGTTTTGTAGCGGAGGGGAGTTTGATTCTGAGTGCTGCGTGTGGACCTTCGCAGCACAGGGGTTCCTGTTATGACCCCAATGGCAGAGGGTCTCAGAAGTTATTACCAAGTCTGCAAACACAAAAACCAGCTCATAGGGCAGTGGTAACTAGGCTGACCGTATACCTGATCCTAGCACCACAAATAGCAGCAGCCGGGGAACGTACCTACGTTGGTTCTAGACGTCTCGCGCCAGCCGGAGAACTAACTAACCCTAGAAGGGAAAAGATAGACCTTTCTTGCCTCCAGAGAAAAGACCCCAAAAGTTGGATACAAGCCCCCAACAAATAATAACGGTGAGGTAAGAAGAAAAGACAAACGTAAGAATGAACTAGGTTTTTAGCAAAGAGAGGCCCACTGACTAATAGCAGAATATAGGAAGATGACTTATACGGTCAGCAAAAACCCTATCAAAATTTCCACGCTGAATATTCAAGAACCCCTGAACCGTCTAACGGCCCGGGGGGAGAATATCAGCCCCCTAGAGCTTCCAGCAAAATCAGGAATCACATTTAGTACAAGCTGGACAGAAATAAGAGCAATGCAAATAACCAAAAAATAAGGAAGCAGGACTTAGCTTATTTTGCAAGAACCAGGACCAGCAGACAGGAGCAAACAGAAAGGAACTGATTACAACGATGCCAGGCACCAGACTGAAAATCCAGGAAGCTTAAATAGCAACACCCCTGGACTAACGAGCCAGGTGGGTACCAAGCTGAGGAAAGAAACTCAAAGTGTCATGCCGCTAGTGACCACAAGAGGGAGCCAAAAATTCAATTCACAACAGGTTGCTACCGGCCTAACAGGGCCCACTATACTAGCTACCCCTGGCGTAGTGTACTGCCTTCTAGCTACACTTCTAGTGAGTCTGGGTAGCACTGGCAGGCTGAAGCTCTCAGGGCTGGCTCGCCGATAGCAGAGGGAGGATTTGCCAGTTCAGCAGTCGGCACGGCATCTTCAGGTAGGGCTTGTTGAGGTAGCGGGGCCGGATGATCTGGTTCCACCATTGTTTCTGGTGGGTCCGGCTGGTGAAACGTTAGGACAGGTACCACGATGGCCTGATTTATCTGAGTCCAGGACTGGGGAAAGTCACCAAGGATGGTGTGGATCATCTTCTCCTTTTCCACCGGCGGGGAGATTCCTGGGGCCGTGTCCCTCTCTCTCAACTTATCGGGGCAGACCTTAAGGTGATCCCTGGATACCGCTGTCGAGGTCTCCTCTCCGTCCTTGCTGATGAAACAGACCTTTGTGTTGTCGAAATCGGATGGCAGGATGGTATACGGTTCCGTTTCCCATTGGTCATCGAGCTTGTGTAGTCTCCTCTTTCTTTTGAGTACTTGCTCACCAGGTGACAGGGGAATCGCAGGAGCGTGCTGGTTGTAGTCCCTTTTTTGTTTTTGCCTAGCCTGGGCGAGACTTCTTTCCACGCACTCCTGTACTTTGCGGTACCTTCGCTGTCTTTCTGCATCCCAATCTGCATCCGGCGAGGTATCTTCGGGGCTAAGACCCCCATGGTCAGATCATCGGGTAACTGGCTAGACCTTCCTCGCATCAGGTACACTGGAGTACAGTTGGTGGAATTTACTGGGATGTGATTGTATATATCCACCAAGTCAGGCAACTTTGTCGGCCACAGGTTCTGTTCCTCTACGGGCAAGGTCTTCAATAAGTCGATCACCACTTGGTTCATCTTTTCGCACATCCCATTGGTTTGAGGATAGTACGGTGTGGTTCTGATCTTCTTACACCCGTACAGTTGGCAGAACTCTTGGAACACTTCTGCTTCGAATGCTGGTCCCTGATCGGTCAGTACCTTCTCCGGGTAGCCATGTGTTATGACCCCAGTGGACAGGGTCTCAGAGGAACGTGTAAGTCTGCGAGATACAAAAATCCAGCTCATAGGGCAGTGGTAACTGGGTTGACCAAATATCTACTCCTAACGCCAACACTAGAAGTAGCCGGGGATCATGCCTACGGTGATCGCTAGATGACTCGCGCCAGCCGGAGAATCTAACTACCCCTAGGAGAAGAAAACAAAGACCTCTCTTGCCTCCAGAGAAAGGGACCCCAAAGCAAGATACAAGCCCCCCACAAATAATAACGGTGAGGTAAGAGGAAATGACAAACACAGAAATGAACCAGGTTCAGCAAAGAGAGGCCAGCTCACTAATAGCAGAATATAGCAAGATAACTTATTTGGTCAACAAAAACCCTATAAAAATCCACGCTGGAGATTCAAGAACCCCCGAACCGTCTAACGGTCCGGGGGGAGAACTCCAGCCCCCTAGAGCTTCCAGCAAAGGTCAGGATACAGATTTGGAACAAGCTGGACAAAAATACAAAACAAAACAAAGGCAAAAAGCAAGGAAGCAGACTTAGCTTAAACACGCAGGAACCAGGATCAGTGGACAAGAGCACAACAGATTAGCTCTGATTTCAACGATGCCAGGCATTGAACTGAAGGTCCAGGGAGCTTATATAGCAACGCCCCTGAACTAACGGCCCAGGTGAGCATATAGGAGAAAACAGACGCTCCAGAGTCAAATCACTAATGACCACTAGAGGGAGCAAAAAGCAAATTCACAACAGTACCCCCCCCTTAGTGAGGGGTCACCGAACCCTCACCAAGACCACCAGCGCGATCAGGATGAGCGGCGTGAAAGGCACGAACTAAATCGGCCGCATGAACATCAGAGGCGACCACCCAGGAATTATGTTCCTGACCATAGCCCTTCCACTTGACCAGGTACTGAAGCCTCCGCCTGGAGAGACGAGAATCCAAGATCTTCTCCACCACGTACTCCAACTCGCCCTCAACCAACACCAGAGCAGGAGGCTCAGCAGAAGGAACTACAGGCACAACGTACCGCCGCAACAAGGACCTATGAAACACGTTGTGGATAGCAAACGACACAGGAAGATCCAGACGAAAGGATACAGGATTAAGGATTTCCAATATCTTGTAAGGACCAGTAAAACGAGGTTTAAATTTGGGAGAGGAAACCTTCATAGGAACAAAGCGGGAAGAAAGCCACACCAAATCCCCAACACGTAGTCGGGGACCCACACCGCGGCGGCGGTTGGCAAAGCGCTGAGCCCTCTCCTGTGACAACTTCAAGTTGTCCACCACAAGATTCCAGATCCGCTGCAACCTATCCACCACAGAATCCACCCCAGGACAGTCAGAAGGTTCCACATGACCCGAAGAAAAACGAGGGTGGAAACCAGAGTTGCAGAAAAACGGCGAAACCAAGGTGGCGGAACTAGCCCGATTATTAAGGGCAAACTCAGCCAACGGCAAGAAGGTCACCCAATCGTCCTGATCAGCAGAGACAAAACACCTCAAATAAGCCTCCAAAGTCTGATTAGTTCGCTCCGTCTGTCCATTAGTCTGAGGATGGAAAGCAGACGAAAACGACAAATCAATGCCCATCCTACTACAAAAGGATCGCCAGAATCTGGAAACGAACTGGGATCCTCTGTCTGACACAATATTCTCAGGGATGCCGTGCAACCGAACCACGTTCTGGAAAAACACAGGAACCAGATCGGAAGAGGAAGGCAGCTTAGGCAAAGGAACCAAATGGACCATTTTGGAAAAGCGATCACATATCACCCAGATAACAGACATGCCCTGAGACACCGGAAGATCAGAAATGAAATCCATGGAGATATGTGTCCAAGGTCTCTTAGGGACAGGCAAGGGCAAGAGCAACCCGCTGGCACGAGAACAGCAAGGCTTAGCTCGAGCACAAGTCCCACAGGACTGTACAAATGACCGCACATCCCTTGACAAGGAAGGCCGCCAAAAGGATCTGGCCACCAGATCTCTGGTGCCAAAAATTCCTGGGTGACCTGCCAACACCGAGGAATGAACCTCGGAAATGACTCTGCTGGTCCACTTATCAGGCACAAACAGTCTGTCAGGTGGACAAGAATCAGGCCTATCAGCCTGAAATCTCTGCAACACACGTCGCAGATCTGGAGAAATAGCTGACAAGATAACTCCAACCTTAAGAATACCAACAGGTTCAGCGACTCCAGGAGCATCAGGCACAAAGCTCCTGGAAAGAGCATCGGCCTTCACATTCTTTGAACCTGGTAAATACGAGACAACAAAGTCAAAATGGGAGAAAAACAATGACCAGCGGGCCTGTCTAGGATTCAGGCGTTTAGCAGACTCGAGATACATCAGATTTTTGTGATCAGTCAAGACCACCACACGATGCTTAGCACCCTCGAGCCAATGACGCCACTCCTCAAATGCCCATTTCATGGCCAACAACTCCCGATTGCCCACATCATAATTTCGCTCAGCAGGCGAAAACTTCCTAGAGAAAAAGGCGCAAGGTCTCATAACAGAGCAACCAGGGCCTCTCTGCGACAAAACGGCCCCTGCTCCAATCTCTGAAGCATCCACCTCAACCTGAAAGGGAAGCGAGACATCAGGCTGGCACAAAACAGGCGCCGAAGTAAACCGACGTTTCAACTCCTGGAAAGCCTCCACGGCAGCAGGAGCCCAATTAGCCACATCGGAGCCCTTCTTGGTCATATCCGTCAAAGGTTTCACAATGCTAGAAAAATTAGCGATAAAACGACGGTAGAAGTTAGCGAAACCCAAGAACTTCTGAAGACTCTTAACTGATGAGGGCTGAGTCCAATCAAGAATAGCTCGGACCTTGACTGGGTCCATCTCCACAGCAGAAGGGGAAAAAATTAACCCCAAAAAGGGAACCTTCTTTACACCAAAAAGACACTTTGAGCCCTTGACAAACAAAGAATTTTCACGCAAAATTTTAAAGACCATCCTGACCTGCTCCACATGCGAGTCCCAATTATCAGAAAAAACCAGAATATCATCCAGATAAACGATCAAAAATTTATCCAGATAGTTCCGGAAAATGTCATGCATAAAGGACTGAAAAACTGAAGGGGCATTAGAGAGCCCAAAAGGCATCACCAAGTACTCAAAATGACCTTCGGGCATATTGAATGCGGTTTTCCATTCATCTCCTTGCTTAATGCGCACAAGGTTGTACGCACCACGAAGGTCTATCTTGGTGAACCACTTGGCACCTTTAATCCGGGCAAACAAGTCAGACAACAGCGGCAAAGGATACTGAAATTTGACAGTGATCTTATTTAAAAGCAGATAGTCAATACAAGGCCTCAAAGATCCGTCCTTTTTAGCCACAAAAAAGAATCCCGCACCAAGAGGGGAAGAAGACGGACGGATGTGTCCTTTCTCCAGAGACTCCTTGATATATGAACGCATAGCGGTATGTTCAGGTACCGACAGATTAAACAGTCTTCCTTTAGGAAATTTACTGCCTGGAATCAAATCTATTGCACAGTCACATTCCCTATGAGGAGGCAATGCACTGGACCTGGACTCGCTAAAGACATCCTGATAATCAGACAAATACTCCGGAACTTCCGAAGGCGTAGAAGAAGCAATAGACACAGGCAGGGAATCCTCATGAATACCACGACAGCCCCAACTTTACACTGACATAGCCTTCCAGTCTAGGATTGGATTATGGGTCTGTAACCATGGCAGCCCCAAAACAACCAAATCATGCATTTTATGTAGAACAAGAAAACGTATCACCTCGCGGTGTTCAGGAGTCATGCACATGGTAACCTGTGTCCAATACTGCGGTTTATTTTCTGCTAATGGCGTAGCATCAATATCAGGGATAGGATTTTCTAATGGTTCAAGAATAAAACCACAGCGCTTAGCGAATGAGAGATCCATAAGACTCAGGGCAGCACCTGAATCTACAAACGCCATGACAGGATAAGATGACAGTGAGCAAATCAAAGTTACAGACAGAATAAACTTAGGATGCAAATTACCAACGGTGACAGGACTAACAATCTTAGTTATACGTTTAGAGCATGCTGAGATAACATGTGTAGAATCACCACAATAGTAGCACAAGCCATTCCGGCGTCTATGAATCTTCCTCTCATTTCTAGTCAGGATTCTATCACAATGCATCAAATCAGGTGTCCGTTCAGACAACACCATGAGGGAATTTGCGGTTTTTCTATCACATTGCATCAAATCAGGTGTCTGTTCAGACAACACCATGAGGGAATTTGCGGTTTTGCGCTCCCGCAACCGCCGGTCAATTTGAATAGCCAGGGCCATGGTATCATTCAGACCTGTGGGAATGGGAAAACCCACCATAACATTCTTAATGGCTTCAGAAAGGCCATTTCTAAAATTAGCGGCCAGTGCACACTCGTTCCAATGTGTCAGCACGGACCATTTCCGAAATTTTTGGCAATACACTTCAGCCTCGTCCTGGCCCTGAGACATAGCCAGCAAGGCTTTTTCAGCCTGAATCTCAAGATTGGGTTCCTCATAAAGTAAACCGAGCGCCAGAAAAAACGCATCAATATCAGCCAATGCCGGATCTCCTGGCGCCAATGAAAAAGCCCAATCTTGAGGGTCACCCCGTAAGAATGAAATAACAATTTTTACTTGTTGAGCAGAGTTTCCAGACGAACAGGGTCTCAGGGACAAAAACAATTTACAATTATTCCTGAAATTCCTAAACTTAAATCGGTCTCCTGAAAACAGTTCAGGAATCGGTATCTTGGGTTCAGACCCAGGATTTCTGGTAACATAATCTTGTATACCCTGCACACGAGCAGCAAGCTGGTCCACACTTGTAATCAAGGTCTGCACATTCATGTCTGCAGCAAGCTTAAGCCACTCTGAGGTAAAGGGGAAAAAAAAATAAAAAAAAAAATGAGAGAGGGAAAAAAAAACTCAAAATTTTCTTTCTTATAATCCCACTTCTGCAATGCATTAAACATTTAATACTGTCCTGGCATACTGTTATGACCCCAGTGGACAGGGTCTCAGAGGAACATGTAAGTCTGCGAGATACAAAAATCCAGCTCATAGGGCAGTGGTAACTGGGTTGACCAAATATCTACTCCTAACGCCAACACTAGAAGTAGCCGGGGATCATGCCTACGGTGATCGCTAGATGACTCGCGCCAGCCGGAGAATCTAACTACCCCTAGGAGAAGAAAACAAAGACCTCTCTTGCCTCCAGAGAAAGGGACCCCAAAGCAAGATACAAGCCCCCCACAAATAATAACGGTGAGGTAAGAGGAAATGACAAACACAGAAATGAACCAGGTTCAGCAAAGAGAGGCCAGCTCACTAATAGCAGAATATAGCAAGATAACTTATTTGGTCAACAAAAACCCTATAAAAATCCACGCTGGAGATTCAAGAACCCCCGAACCGTCTAACGGTCCGGGGGGAGAACTCCAGCCCCCTAGAGCTTCCAGCAAAGGTCAGGATACAGATTTGGAACAAGCTGGACAAAAATACAAAACAAAACAAAAGCAAAAAGCAAGGAAGCAGACTTAGCTTAAACACGCAGGAACCAGGATCAGTGGACAAGAGCACAACAGATTAGCTCTGATTTCAACGATGCCAGGCATTGAACTGAAGGTCCAGGGAGCTTATATAGCAACGCCCCTGAACTAAGGTGAGCATATAGGAGAAAACAGACGCTCCAGAGTCAAATCACTAATGACCACTAGAGGGAGCAAAAAGCAAATTCACAACAGCCATGGGGCCTACAAAAGTACTGCTGGAAGGCCTTGGCGGCAGTCCTGGCCGTTAGATCCTTGACAGGTACAACCACCAAAAATCTGGAGTAGTGATCTACGATGGTAAGAGCGTAGATATAGCCTGACCGGCTAGGTGTCAGCTTCACATGATCCAGCGCGACCAGTTCGAGCGGCCGTTTGGTGATGATATGCCGCAGGGGAGCTCGTTGGCTGCCACGGTCCTTCCTGCGTAGGCTACATGGACCGCACTCCCGACACCACTTCTCAATGGCTCTCTTCATGCCAATCCAATAGAACCTCCCTCGGAGTAGCCTCTCTAGCTTCCTCCATCCGAAGTGTCCGGCTCTATCGTGGTAGGCTCCCAGAACCATGGGCGCATCTCGCCTTGGCACCACTATCTGCCACACCAATTCATGAGTACGTGCGTCGATGCTCCTCCGGCACAGCTTGCCATCATGGATAAACAATTTGCTTCTCCCCTTCCACAGCTGTTGGGTTTCCTGTGGATCATCTGGGCCGGGATGCAACCCTGCCTGCGTCAAGAGCTCTTTCACCCGACGGACCGCGGGGTCACCATCCTGGGTTTCCGCCCACCCGTGATGGGGCAGGGGATTCAGCGTGGCATCCGGTTGGTTCTTGTGCCTGTTCCTCACATGATGGGAGTTCTCAGTGGCTTTAGGGCAATGGAATGCAGGCAGCTCCACCTCTTCAAGTGCCTCCGGGTCTTCCCCTGCTTCTGGCAGATTGGGCATTTGAGACAAGGCATCGGCATTTACATTCTTGTGTCCCGCCCGGTACTTGATGGTGAAGTTGTAGTTGGACAGCCGGGCCATCCACCGCTGTTCCAAGGCCCCAAGCTTGGCGGTATCCAGATGCGTTAGCGGATTGTTATCCGTGAAGACGGTGAATTTTGCTGAGGCCAGGTAGTGTTTGAACTTCTCTGTCACTGCCCAGATGATGGCAAGGAACTCCAGTTTAAAGGAACTATAGTTGTCGGGGTTCCTTTCCGTGGGACGGAGCTTCCTGCTGGCGTAAGCGATCACCCTCTCTTTGCCTTTCTGGACCTGGGACAGCACGGCTCCCAATCCCACATTGCTGGCATCCGTGTACAGCACAAACGGTTGGTCGTATTCGGGGTAGGCCAGTACCTCTTCTCCCGTCTGTGCCGACTTCAAACAAGTGAAGGATCCTTCCAGCCCCTCGTTCCAGTCAAATGGGGCGTTCATCCTCTTGGCCTTCTTTGATTGGCCCACCAACAGGTCTTGCAAGGGTGCGGCCTTCTTGGTGAAGTCCTTGATGAACCTTCGGTAATAGCCTACCAGCCCGAGGAACTGCCGGACTTCATGGAGGTTGCTGAGCTTCGGCCAGTCTTGGATCACCGTGACCTTGTCGGGGTCTGGGGCCACTCCTTCAGCGCTCACCACATGGCCCAGGTACTGCACTTTGGGTTTCAGCAGATGACATTTGGACAGTTTCACCTTTAAGCCAAAGTTGGACAGGGCTTCAAACACCTCGGCCAGGTGCTTCAGATGGTCTTCGTAGGTCTTAGAGAAGACAATGACATCATCCAAATACAGCAGTACGGTTTCAAAGTTCTTGTGGCCCAGACAGCACTCCATCATCCTCTGGAACGTCCCCGGGGCATTGCACAATCCGAAGGGCATGTAGTTGAATTCGCAGAGCCCCATCGGCGTCGTGAAAGCCGTCTTCTCTTTGTCCGCCTCCGCCACGGGAACCTGCCAGTACCCACTGGTGAGATCTAAGGTAGAGAAGTAGTTAGCGGATTTTAAAGCAGCCAGAGACTCCTCTATCCTGGGCAGTGGGTATGCATCCTTATGTGTAATGCGGTTCAACTGCCTGTAGTCAACGCACATCCTCATATTGCCATCTTTCTTTTTAACAAGGACTAATGGAGCTGCCCATGGGCTACAACTGTCTCTCACCACCCCAGCCTCCTTCATTTCTCGCAACATGTCCTTGGCACACTGGTAATGAGCTGGGGGTACAGTATCAGCATAAAAGTATCTCTCTTTTATGGACCTGTGATCTCCCGTGGGGATGTGATGTTGGATCCCTTTCAATTGTCCAAAATCTAAGGGGTGTTTGCTAAATACCCGCTCGTACTCGTGAACCACCCTGTAGGCCCCCTTTTTCTGATGGGATGGGGTGGAGTCAGTGCCCACATACAATTCCCGACACCAATCTTTCGAGTGCCCTGCAGAACCGTTGTCCTCCGCCACGTCTGACGGGACCAAGGGTTCAGGTGTCTGTATCACACTATTATTAACAGTGAACAGTTTGGCGAGTGAGGCATACTTGGTGAGATGAACCTCTTCCTCCCCACAATTGAGAACACGTACGGGCACCCTCCCCTGGCGGACGTCGACCACCCCCCGGGCTGTCAGAATAATAGGCCTGTTGTCTGAATATACGGGTTCTACCAAGGCCTGGTAGTCCTTTCCCCTGAGGCCTATGGCTGCCCGACACCATATTAACATTTCACTACTGGGGGGTATCGCGATGGGGTTTGAATCACTCACAGTGACACGACCAATCTCACCACCAGTCAGCTCTACCTGCTGTCTCTGCATCAGAGCTCTGATTTCTTTTTGCAGGGCACGTTGTTCACTGTGGCCAGCGGTTTCTGCTACCTGTTGCAACAAAACAATAACTTCTGCAAGAAAATTTTCTATAACATTGGTACCGATAGTCATCATGGGATTACATTCTCTGCGATCAATATCAACAATCACAATCCCTTGGGCTTTCAATTCCACCCGCCCCACCTTGATGGTGACCTCTTTATACCCCACTTGTGGCAACGGCTGACCATTACTGGCTATTATGGTGAAATCATCATCGGGGCCATGAGTAATATCGGTGTGTGATAGAAATATATATATCATGTAGATCTCACTTGCATGTATGCTCCTCTACAATCATATATATACTTATATGCTCACAGCTAGGGTTGAGCGACTTTCATTTTTTTAAGATCGAGTAGGGTTTTGGGAAACCCGATTTTGTCCAGAGTCGAGTCGAGTGCAGTCGGCCGATTATCGCTAAAAGTCGGAGATCGACCGAAACACGAAACCCAATGCAAGTCAATGGGGAAGCATAGTCGGCAGTGAGTGGAGGCCAGGAAAACACCTACAGTGCCCATTTTAATGCCAAAAACATCCATTCTTGTTTCTGAAGCTTGCCAATCTTAATTAACTGTATAATAATAGTTGGGCATAGGGAATTGGGGGAAAGTTGTGGGGGGAGTAGGGCTGGCTCAAGTTTTTCGTGGGCCCAGGAAATGCGGACTACGTCACGGCGGTGTTGCAGGGAAAGGTAAGTATTTAAACGTTGCAAGTGCTGTGATCCTGAGCAAGCAGGGTGGGGCCCACTCGTTCGCATTGGCACTGGCACAGGGCCCCTCAAAGTACGGCGGTGTGTTTGCATGGCGGGGGCGCCTCCCACCAGCAGCGACACTTTTGCGTACTCTGAGGGGCCCTGTGCCAGTGACGTCGCCAACGAGTATGCCCCCCCACCTGATGAAGGAACCTGCACTTTCATCTGCACCTTCCTCTTTGTCCCTGTGTAAGGTGGTATAACATGCGGGAAGGGGAACCTTACTTTCAGCAGGGTCAGATTCTGGCTGTGTAGAGTACAAGGGGAATGTAGTGGTCTAGGTCAATGTACCAGCAGACTCATTTAGCAGTGGCTGGGCAATGGGCAGGATGAGGAGGAAACAGATATAGGGCCAAAGAATAAAGTAGGCTAAATGCAGTTCAAAATTGGTAACAGGACTAAACAGGCGGCATTGCTTTGTTCAGTGGAGTAGCAAACCCAAGAGCAGCAGACACTGTTTCAAGGGCCTAACCACACTAGTAGGCCAAATGCAGTTTAATATCTGATAGTATAGGGCGAAAGCCAGAATGTGGAAGCTCAGCTTTGTTCAGTTGAGGACAACACCAGGGAGGGGCAGACACCTTTAGTAGGCCGGAAAAGCCTATTGCATTTTTTAAAATGGTAATTTGGAGCAGAAGGTTGAAGCTCAGCTTTATTTAGTTGAGGGCAACACCAGGGAGGGGCAGAAGCCGTTAGTAGGCCCTAACCACCATTTTTTTTTAAAAACCACTTAATGAGAGCCGGAAGGTTGAAGCTCAGCTTTATTCAGTTGAGGACAACACCAGGCAGGGGCACACAGACAGACACCTTTAGTAGGCCGGAAAAGCCTATTGCATTTTTTAAAATGGTAATTTGGAGCAGAAGGTTGAAGCTCAGCTTTATTTAGTTGAGGGCAACACCAGGGAGGGGCAGAAGCCGTTAGTAGGCCCTAACCACCATTTTGTTTTTTAAAAACCACTTAATGAGAGCCGGAAGGTTGAAGCTCAGCTTTATTCAGTTGAGGACAACACCAGGCAGGGGCACACAGACAGACACCTTTAGTAGGCCGGAAAAGCCTATTGCATTTTTTAAAATGGTAATTTGGAGCAGAAGGTTGAAGCTCAGCTTTATTCAGTTGAGGACAACACCAGGCAGGGGCACACAGACAGACACCTTTAGTAGGCCGGAAAAGCCTATTGCATTTTTTAAAATGGTAATTTGGAGCAGAAGGTTGAAGCTCAGCTTTATTCAGTTGAGGACAACACCAGGCAGGGGCACACAGACAGACACCTTTAGTAGGCCGGAAAAGCCTATTGCATTTTTTAAAATGGTAATTTGGAGCAGAAGGTTGAAGCTCAGCTTTATTTAGTTGAGGGCAACACCAGGGAGGGGCAGAAGCCGTTAGTAGGCCCTAACCACCATTTTGTTTTTTAAAAACCACTTAATGAGAGCCGGAAGGTTGAAGCTCAGCTTTATTCAGTTGAGGACAACACCAGGCAGGGGCACACAGACAGACACCTTTAGTAGGCCGGAAAAGCCTATTGCATTTTTTAAAATGGTAATTTGGAGCAGAAGGTTGAAGCTCAGCTTTATTCAGTTGAGGACAACACCAGGCAGGGGCACACAGACAGACACCTTTAGTAGGCCGGAAAAGCCTATTGCATTTTTTAAAATGGTAATTTGGAGCAGAAGGTTGAAGCTCAGCTTTATTCAGTTGAGGACAACACCAGGCAGGGGCACACAGACAGACACCTTTAGTAGGCCGGAAAAGCCTATTGCATTTTTTAAAATGGTAATTTGGAGCAGAAGGTTGAAGCTCAGCTTTATTTAGTTGAGGGCAACACCAGGGAGGGGCAGAAGCCGTTAGTAGGCCCTAACCACCATTTTTTTTTTAAAAAACCACTTAATGAGAGCCGGAAGGTTGAAGCTCAGCTTTATTCAGTTGAGGACAACACCAGGCAGGGGCACACAGACAGACACCTTTAGTAGGCCGGAAAAGCCTATTGCATTTTTTAAAATGGTAATTTGGAGCAGAAGGTTGAAGCTCAGCTTTATTTAGTTGAGGGCAACACCAGGGAGGGGCAGAAGCTGTTAGTAGGCCCTAACCACCATTTTGTTTTTTAAAAACCACTTAATGAGAGCCGGAAGGTTGAAGCTCAGCTTTATTCAGTTGAGGACAACACCAGGCAGGGGCACACAGACAGACACCTTTAGTAGGCCGGAAAAGCCTATTGCATTTTTTAAAATGGTAATTTGGAGCAGAAGGTTGAAGCTCAGCTTTATTTAGTTGAGGACAACACCAGGCAGGGGCACACAGACAGACACCTTTAGTAGGCCGGAAAAGCCTATTGCATTTTTTAAAATGGTAATTTGGAGCAGAAGGTTGAAGCTCAGCTTTATTTAGTTGAGGGCAACACCAGGGAGGGGCAGAAGCCATTAGTAGGCCCTAACCACCATTTTGTTTTTTAAAAACCACTTAATGAGAGCCGGAAGGTTGAAGCTCAGCTTTATTTAGTTGAGGACAACACCAGGCAGGGGCACACAGACAGACACCTTTAGTAGGCCGGAAAAGCCTATTGCATTTTTTAAAATGGTAATTTGGAGCAGAAGGTTGAAGCTCAGCTTTATTTAGTTGAGGACAACACCAGGCAGGGGCACACAGACAGACACCTTTAGTAGGCCGGAAAAGCCTATTGCATTTTTTAAAATGGTAATTTGGAGCAGAAGGTTGAAGCTCAGCTTTATTTAGTTGAGGGCAACACCAGGGAGGGGCAGAAGCCGTTAGTAGGCCCTAACCACCATTTTGTTTTTTAAAAACCACTTAATGAGAGCCGGAAGGTTGAAGCTCAGCTTTATTCAGTTGAGGACAACACCAGGCAGGGGCACACAGACAGACACCTTTAGTAGGCCGGAAAAGCCTATTGCATTTTTTAAAATGGTAATTTGGAGCAGAAGGTTGAAGCTCAGCTTTATTTAGTTGAGGGCAACACCAGGGAGGGGCAGAAGCCGTTAGTAGGCCCTAACCACCATTTTGTTTTTTAAAAACCACTTAATGAGAGCCGGAAGGTTGAAGCTCAGCTTTATTCAGTTGAGGACAACACCAGGCAGGGGCACACAGACAGACACCTTTAGTAGGCCGGAAAAGCCTATTGCATTTTTTAAAATGGTAATTTGGAGCAGAAGGTTGAAGCTCAGCTTTATTTAGTTGAGGGCAACACCAGGGAGGGGCAGAAGCCGTTAGTAGGCCCTAACCAAAGTTGAAGGCCAAATGCAGTTTAATTTCTGATACTATAGGCCGAAAGCCAGAAGGTGGAAGCTCCGATTTAGACAGTGGAGGACAATTTGAATTAGGGACTGCAGACAGACTTAGTAGGCTGTCCCCTGTGGACCATGCATCCAACACATTAACCCATTGCGCCGTAATGGACACGTAATCTTCCGTGGCCATGCCTACAGGTCCATGCGTCTGTTGTCAGGTGCACCTTTGTACTCACAGATTGCCAGAGTGCATGGACAATGCGGTCTTCTACATGCTGGTGGAGGGTTGGGATGGCTTTTCTCGCAAAAGAAGTGTCGACTGGTTAGCTTGTAGCGTGGTACAGCGTAGTCCATCATGGCCTTATTAATAGTAAATAAAATATATAACTAGGCTCTATGAACTTTTAAATAGGTTCCAGGGGTACACGGGCAGCATTGGTGTGGTCAGTGGAGGAGTATTGCAAGTAGGGGCTGCAGACAGGCTATCAAAGGCCTAAAATAACAAACAGTAGGCACTCATGGCAGTTTTACATCGGTTACATGGATACACAGGCAGGCACTCCAGGCAGCATTGTGGTCAGTGGAGGAGTATTGCAAGTAGGGGCCGCAGACAGGCTATCAAAGGCCTAAAATAACAAACAGTAGGCAGTCATGGCAGTTTTACATCGGTTACATGGATACACAGGCAGGCACTCCAGGCAGCATTGTGGTCAGTGGAGGAGTATTGCAAGTAGGGGCCGCAGACAGGCTATCAAAGGCCTA
This sequence comes from Ranitomeya variabilis, assembly GCF_051348905.1. Taxonomy (NCBI): domain Eukaryota; kingdom Metazoa; phylum Chordata; class Amphibia; order Anura; family Dendrobatidae; genus Ranitomeya; species Ranitomeya variabilis. The sequence goes on from NC_135232.1 coordinate 1,143,535,567, forward strand.
AATTAACAAACAGTAGGCAGTCATGGCAGTTTTACATCGGTTACATGGATACACAGGCAGGCACTCCAGGCAGCATTGTGGTCAGTGGAGGAGTATTGCAAGTAGGGGCCGCAGACAGGCTATCAAAGGCCTAAAATAACAAACAGTAGGCAGTCATGGCAGTTTTACATCGGTTACATGGATACACAGGCAGGCACTCCAGGCAGCATTGTGGTCAGTGGAGGAGTATTGCAAGTAGGGGCCGCAGACAGGCTATCAAAGGCCTAAAATAACAAACAGTAGGCAGTCATGGCAGTTTTACATCGGTTACATGGATACACAGGCAGGCACTCCAGGCAGCATTGTGGTCAGTGGAGGAGTATTGCAAGTAGGGGCTGCAGAAAGGCTATCAAAGGCCTAAAATAACAAACAGTAGGCAGTCATGGCAGTTTTACATCGGTTACATGGATACACAGGCAGGCACTCCAGGCAGCATTGTGGTCAGTGGAGGAGTATTGCAAGTAGGGGCCGCAGACAGGCTATCAAAGGCCTAAAATAACAAACAATAGGCTCATTGCAGTTTTACAGCGGTTACATGGATACACAGGCAGCTAGGTGGTGAGTGGAGGAGTATTTAAAGTAAGGACCGCAGACAGGCTATCAAAGGCCTAAAATAACAAACAATAGGCTCATTGCAGTTTTACAGCGGTTACATGGATACACAGGCAGCTAGGTGGTGAGTGGAGGAGTATTTAAAGTAAGGACCGCAGACAGGCTATCAAAGGCCTAACATAACAAACAATAGGCTCATGGCAGTTTTACAGCGGTTACATGGATAGACGGGCAGGCAGCTTGGTGGTGAGTGGAGGAGTATTTAAAGTAGGGACCGCAGACAGGCTATCAAAGGCCTAACATAACAAACAATAGGCTCATGGCAGTTTTACAGCGGTTACATGGATACATGGGCAGGCAGCTTGGTGGTGAGTGGAGGAGTATTTAAAGTAGGGACCGCAGACAGGCTTCAAAGGCCTAACATAAGAAAATGGGCTGGCTGTAGGCACTTTATAATTGGTTCCAGGGGTACACGGGCAGCAGTGGTCTGGCCAGTGGAGGACTAGTGGAAGGAGGGACCGCAGACAGGCTTCAAAGGCCTAACATAAAAAAATGGGCTGGCTGTAGGCACTTTATAATTGGTTCCAGGGGTACACGGGCAGCAGTGGTCTGGCCAGTGGAGGACTAGTGGAAGGAGGGACCGCAGACAGGCTTCAAAGGCCTAACATAAAAAAATGGGCTGGCTGTAGGCACTTTATAATTGGTTCCAGGGGTACACGGGCAGCAGTGGTCTGGTCAGTGGAGGACTAGTGGAAGGAGGGACCGCAGACAGGCTTCAAAGGCCTAACATAAAAAAATGGGCTGGCTGTAGGCACTTTATAATTGGTTCCAGGGGTACACGGGCAGCAGTGGTCTGGCCAGTGGAGGACTAGTGGAAGGAGGGACCGCAGACAGGCTTCAAAGGCCTAACATAAAAAAATGGGCTGGCTGTAGGCACTTTATAATTGGTTCCAGGGGTACACGGGCAGCAGTGGTCTGGCCAGTGGAGGACTAGTGGAAGGAGGGACCGCAGACAGGCTTCAAAGGCCTAACATAAAAAAATGGGCTGGCTGTAGGCACTTTATAATTGGTTCCAGGGGTACACGGGCAGCAGTGGTCTGGTCAGTGGAGGACTAGTGGAAGGAGGGACCGCAGACAGGCTTCAAAGGCCTAACATAAAAAAATGGGCTGGCTGTAGGCACTTTATAATTGGTTCCAGGGGTACACGGGCAGCAGTGGTCTGGTCAGTGGAGGACTAGTGGAAGGAGGGACCGCAGACAGGCTTCAAAGGCCTAAAATAACAAACAATAGGCTCATGGCAGTTTTACAGCGGTTACATGGATACACGGGCAGGCAGCTTGGTGGTGAGTGGAGGAGTATTTAAAGTAGGGACCGCAGACAGGCTATCAAAGGCCTAAAATAACAAACAATAGGCTCATGGCAGCTTTACAGCGGTTACATGGATACACAGGCAGCTTGGTGGTGAGTGGAGGAGTAGTGCAAGGAGTGTCTGTCCCAGTACTCCCAAAATATAAATAGATGTTAATGTCTCGCAAAACAACCAAAACAAAAAAAATAGGTGGCATACTTAGGTACAGGGGTGGGCTCATCTACTGAGTTTCTGACATTGTAATTTGGCAGTAACTATTTAATGGTGCCAATATAGGACACAGACACAGAGTACTTTAAGTTGCATCATAGATGTCTACAAATTTGTATTGTCAGTGCCAGACATTGAATGATGTCAGCGAATAGACTAAAGATTGGTGGAGCTGTGCTACATAATTTTGCACGTGGTAGAGCACATTTTGAGCTGGGGTAGGGGGGAACTCTCTTGAGGCCGGCGGGACCGCCCCAGGGCCCCTCATGTTACAACGGTGTGTCTGACGTTGGGTGCGCACCACCACCGCCAGAGACACTACATTGTACTATGAGGGACCCAGTAGCAATGCCGTCAACCAAAAGCGAGCACACCCACCTCTTCAGACAAACAGCAGTCTCACGGGTGCTTGCACCAAGTCGCGATACCACGGCCCCGTGTGGGGAGTTTGGCCATTTAGGGAGGTGTAAACATGTCGTATGCTGTACAATCAGCTGCAGCAAATTAGACATTAGAAAAGTAATTCACAGGCAAGAGCCTTTCATAGGAAAGCTAGGTGTCGGCCGGGCAAGGTGGGGCAAAAGATTTCAAAATCCAGTTGTGGTTCATTTTAATGAATGTTAGATCGTCAACATTTTGGGTAGCCAGACGAGTCCTTTTTTCGGTTAATATTGAACCTGCAGCACTGAATACTCTTTCTGATAGGACACTTGCTGCCGGGCAAGCAAGCTCCTGCAATACATATTCTGCCAATTCTGGCCAGGTGTCTAATTTGGAGGCCCAGTAATCAAATGGGAATGACGGTTGAGGGAGAACATCGATAAGGGATGAAAAATAGTTAGTAACCATACTGGACAAATGTTGTCTCCTGTCACTTTCAATTGATGCAGCAGTACCTGTCGTGTCTGCGGTCATAGCAAAATCACTCCACAACCTGGTCAGAAAACCCCTCTGTCCAACGCCACTTCTGATGTGTGCACCCCTAACACTCCTAGTCTGCTGCCCCCTGGAGCTCGTGTGAGAACGATCACGTGCGCTGTGTGCTGGGAATGCCTGAAGCAAACGGTCAACAAGAGTTGATTGTTTGGTTGCTAATATTAGTTCCAAGTTCTCATGTGGCATAATATTTTGCAATTTGCCTTTATAGCGTGGATCAAGGAGGCAGGCCAACCAGTAATCGTCATCGTTCATCATTTTCGTAATGCGTGTGTCCCTTTTTAGGATACGTAAGGCATAATCCGCCATGTGGGCCAAAGTTCCAGTTGTCAAATCTCCGGTTGTGATTGGTTGAGGGGCAGTTGCAGGCAAATCTACGTCACTTGTGTCCCTCAAAAAACCAGAACCCGGCCGTGACACGCAACCAATTTCCTGTGCCCCCGGGAAAGGTTCGGCATTAAAAATATACTCATCCCCATCATCCTCCTCGTCCTCCACCTCCTCTTCGCCTGCTACCTCGTCCTGTACACTGCCCTGACCAGACAATGGCTGACTGTCATCAAGGCTTTCCTCTTCCTCTGGTGCAGACGCCTGCTCCTTTATGTGCGTCAAACTTTGCATCAGCAGGCGCATTAGGGGGATGCTCATGCTTATTACGGCGTTGTCTGCACTAACCAGCCGTGTGCATTCCTCAAAACACTGAAGGACTTGACACATGTCTTGTATCTTAGACCACTGCACACCTGACAACTCCATGTCTGCCATCCTACTGCCTGCCCGTGTATCCTCCCACAAATAAATAACAGCACGCCTCTGTTCGCACAGTCTCTGAAGCATGTGCAGTGTTGAGTTCCACCTTGTTGCAACGTCTATGATTAGGCGATGCTGGGGAAGGTTCAAAGACCGCTGATAGGTCTGCATACGGCTGGCGTGTACAGGCGAACGTCGGATATGTGAGCAAAGTGCACGCACTTTGAGGAGCAGGTCGGAGAACCCAGGATAAGTTTTCAATAAGCACTGCACCACCAGGTTTAAGGTGTGAGCCAGGCAAGGAATGTGTTTCAGTTGGGAAAGGGAGATGGCAGCCATGAAATTCCTTCCGTTATCACTCACTACCTTGCCTGCCTCAAGATCTACTGTGCCCAGCCACGACTGCGTTTCTTGTTGCAAGAACTCGGACAGAACTTCCGCGGTGTGTCTGTTGTCGCCCAAACACTTCATAGCCAATACAGCCTGCTGACGCTTGGCAGTAGCTGGCCCATAATGGGACAACTGGTGTGCAACAGTGTCATCTGCCGATGGAGTGGTTGGCAGACTGCGTTCTGTGGAAGAGCTGTAGCTTCTGCAGGAGGACCAGGAGGAGGAGGAGGAGGGGGTGCGAACGCCTACAGCCAACTGTTTCCTAGACCGTGGGCTAGGCACAACTGTCCCTAAATTGATGTCGCCTGTGGACCCTGCATCCACCACATTCACCCAGTGTGCCGTGATGGACACATAACGTCCCTGGCCATGCCTACTGGTCCATGCATCTGTAGTCAGGTGCACCTTTGTACTCACAGATTGCCTGAGTGCATGGACGATGCGCTGTTTAACATGCTGGTGCAGGGCTGGGATGGCTTTTCTGGAAAAAAAGTGTCGACTGGGTAGCTCGTATCGTGGTTCAGCGTACTCCATCAGGGCTTTGAAAGCTTCGCTTTCAACTAACCGGTAGGGCATCATCTCTAACGAGATTAGTCTAGCTATGTGGGCGTTAAAACACTGTGTACGCGGATGCGAGGATAAGTACTTCCTTTTTCTAACCAGAGTCTCATGTAGGGTGAGCTGGACTGGAGAGCTGGAGATCGTGGAACTTTCGGGTGTGCCGGTGTACATGGCAGACTGAGAGATGGTTGGAGACGGTATTGTTTCCGCCGGTGCCCTAGATGCAATATTTCCTCCTACAAAACTGGTGATTCCCTGACCCTGACTGCTTTTGGCTGGCAAAGAAACCTGCACAGATACTGCCGGTGGTGCGGAAAATGGTGGCCTTACAGTGACGGAAGGGATGTTGCGTTGCTGACTAGCTTCATTGGCTGAGGGTGCTACAACCTTGAGGGACGTTTGGTAGTTAGTCCAGGCTTGAAAATGCATGGTGGTTAAGTGTCTATGCATGCAACTAGTATTTAGACTTTTCAGATTCTGACCTCTGCTTAAGCTAGTTGAACATTTTTGACAGATGACTTTGCGCTGATCAGTTGGATGTTGTTTAAAAAAATGCCAGACTGCACTCTTCCTAGACTCGGATCCCTTTTCAGGGATTGCAGACTGAGCTTTAACCGGATGGCAACGCTGTGCTCCAACAGGTTTTGGCTTTGACACGCGTTTTGGGCCAGATACGGGCCCGGCAGATGGAACCTGTTGCGATGTTGATGCCTGCTGCGGCCCCTCCTCCACCTCCGCTTCTGAACTACTGCCGCCTGCACCCTGTTCCCCCAATGGCTGCCAATCGGGGTCAATAACTGGGTCATCTATTACCTCCTCTTCGAGCTCGTGTGCAACTTCGTCTGTGTCACTGTGTCGGTCGGTGGTATAGCGTTCGTGGCGGGGCAACATAGTCTCATCAGGGTCTGATTGTGGATCTGTACCCTGAGAGGGCAATGTGGTGGTCTGAGTCAAAGGAGCAGCATAGTACTCTGGCTGTGGCTGTGCATCAGTGCACTCCATGTCAGAATCTACTTGTAATGGGCATGGCCTGTTAAATGTTTCACTTTCTAAGCCAGGGACGGTATGTGTAAAGAGCTCCATGGAGTGACCCGTTGTGTCGCCTGCTGCATCCTTCTCTCTTGTTGTAGTTTTTGCTGAGGAGGACAAGGAAGCGACTTGTCCCTGACCGTGAACATCCACAAGCGACGCGCTGCTTTTACATTTACCAGTTTCTGAAGAGGAGGCAAAAGAGCTAGAGGCTGAGTCTGCAATGTAAGCCAAAACTTGCTGTTGCTGCTCCGCCTTTAAAAGCGGTTTTCCTACTCCCAGAAAAGAGAGCGTTCGAGGCCTTGTGTAGCCTGACGACGAAACTGGCTCCACAGCTCCAGACTTAGGTGGAATATTTTTATCCCCACGACCACCTGATGCTCCACTACCACTACCATCATTACCAGCTGACAATGAACGCCCACGACGACCTCTTGCACCAGACTTCCTCATTGTTTTAAAATCTTAACCAAAGTAACTTTATTTGTTGCTGTCAAACAACTTACACGGTGAGCTATAACTTCAGTATGATTTCAATATCCCTTAACAGGTTGGTGAGACCACAAGGAAAATCAGGCACAATGTTACACACTCTGTTTTCTGTGGCACAAAATCACAGAGATGACACACACGCAGGACTGTCACTCAAGCACTAATGTCAATATTAATCTCCCACCTAATTTATTTATTTTTTTTTCTCAGGGAGACTTTAGAAACCAAATAATATTAAAAAAAAAAAAAAAAAAAAGGCTTTCTATGGCCCACAATTAGAGAGAGAGAGGTGGCACACCCAGGAGTCAAGACTGGCGCACAAGCTGAAAGGGCAATATTACTCTCCCACTGTTTTTTTAAGTTTTTTTTTTATTTCAGGGAGACTTTAGAAACCAAATAATATTAAAAAAAACCAAAAAAAAAAATAGCTTTCTATGGCCCACTGAATGAGAGAGAGGTGGCACACCCAGGAGTCAAGACTGGCACACAAGCTGAAAGGGCAATATTACTCTCCCACTGTTTTTTTATGGTTTTTTTTTTTTTCAGGGAGACTTTAGAAACCAAATAATATTAAAAAAACAAAAAAAAAAATAGCCTTTCTATGGCCCACTGAATGAGAGAGAGAGGTGGCACACCCAGGAGTCAAGACTGGCACACAAGCTGAAAGGGCAATATTACTCTCCCACTGTTTTTTTATGTATTTTTTGTTTTTTAAGGGAGACTTTAGAAACCCAATAATATTTAAAAAAAAAAAAAAAAAAAAAGGCTTTCTATGGCCCACTGAATGAGAGGGAGAGAGGTGGCACACCCAGGAGTCAAGACTGGCACACAAGCTGAAAGGGCAATATTACTCTCCCACTGTTTTTTTATGTATTTTTTGTTTTTTAAGGGAGACTTTAGAAACCCAATAATATTTAAAAAAAAAAAAAAAAAAAAAAGGCTTTCTATGGCCCACTGAATGAGAGGGAGAGAGGTGGCACACCCAGGAGTCAAGACTGGCACACAAGCTGAAAGGGCAATATTACTCTCCCACTGTTTTTTTATGTATTTTTTGTTTTTTAAGGGAGACTTTAGAAACCCAATAATATTTAAAAAAATAAATAAATAGGCTTTCTATGGCCCACTGAATGAGAGGGAGAGAGGTGGCACACCCAGGAGTCAAGACTGGCACACAAGCTGAAAGGGCAATATTACTCTCCCACTGTTTTTTTATTTATTTTTTTTTTTTTTCAGGGAGACTTTAGAAACCAAATAATAAGAAAAAAAATAAATAAATAAATAGGCTTTCTATAGCCCACTGAATGAGAGATAGCACACACAGCAGTGGCACACAAGCCCTGACTGAGGCCAATATTTTTCTCCCACTGATTGATGTAGTGTTTTTGTGTTGAGGTAGATTTTAGAACACAAATCAAGGAAAAAAAAAAAAATGCTTTCTATGGCCCACTGAATGAGAGAGGTGGCACACCCAGGAGTCAAGACTGGCACACAAGCTGAAAGGGCAATATTAATCTCCCACTGTTTTTTTATGTTTTTTTAAGGGAGACTTTAGAAACCCAATAATATTTAAAAAAAAAAAAAAAGGCTTTGTATGGCCCACAATTAGAGAGAGAGGTGGCACACCCAGGAGTCAAGACTGGCACACAAGCTGAAAGGGCAATATTACTCTCCCACTGTTTTTTTATGTATTTTTTGTTTTTTAAGGGAGACTTTAGAAACCCAATAATATTTAAAAAAAAAAAAAAAAAGGCTTTGTATGGCCCACAATTAGAGAGAGAGGTGGCACACCCAGGAGTCAAGACTGGCACACAAGCTGAAAGGGCAATATTACTCTCCCACTGTTTTTTTTATGTATTTTTTGTTTTTTAAGGGAGACTTTAGAAACCCAATAATATTAAAAAAAAAAAAAAAAAAAAGGCTTTCTATGGCCCACTGAATGAGAGGGAGAGAGGTGGCACACCCAGGAGTCAAGACTGGCACACAAGCTGAAAGGGCAATATTACTCTCCCACTGTTTTTTTATTTATTTTTTTTTTTTTTCAGGGAGACTTTAGAAACCAAATAATAAGAAAAAAAATAAATAAATAAATAGGCTTTCTATAGCCCACTGAATGAGAGATAGCACACACAGCAGTGGCACACAAGCCCTGACTGAGGCCAATATTTTTCTCCCACTGATTGATGTAGTGTTTTTGTGTTGAGGTAGATTTTAGAACACAAATCAAGGAAAAAAAAAAAAAAATGCTTTCTATGGCCCACTGAATGAGAGAGAGGTGGCACACCCAGGAGTCAAGACTGGCACACAAGCTGAAAGGGCAATATTACTCTCCCACTGTTTTTTTATGTATTTTTTGTTTTTTAAGGGAGACTTTAGAAACCCAATAATATTTAAAAAAAATAAATAAATAGGCTTTCTATGGCCCACTGAATGAGAGGGAGAGAGGTGGCACACCCAGGAGTCAAGACTGGCACACAAGCTGAAAGGGCAATATTACTCTCCCACTGTTTTTTTATTTATTTTTTTTTTTTCAGGGAGACTTTAGAAAACAAATAATAAGAAAAAAAATAAATAAATAAATAGGCTTTCTATAGCCCACTGAATGAGAGATAGCACACACAGCAGTGGCACACAAGCCCTGACTGAGGCCAATATTTTTCTCCCACTGATTGATGTAGTGTTTTTGTGTTTAGGTAGATTTTAGAACACAAATCAAGGAAAAAAAAAAAAATGCTTTCTATGGCCCACTGAATGAGAGAGAGGTGGCACACCCAGGAGTCAAGACTGGCACACAAGCTGAAAGGGCAATATTACTCTCCCACTGTTTTTTTATGTTTTTTTTTTTTTTTCAGGGAGACTTTAGAAACCAAATAATATTAAAAAAAACAAAAAAAAAATAGCCTTTCTATGGCCCACTGAATGAGAGAGAGAGGTGGCACACCCAGGAGTCAAGACTGGCACACAAGCTGAAAGGGCAATATTACTCTCCCACTGTTTTTTTATGTATTTTTTGTTTTTTAAGGGAGACTTTAGAAACCCAATAATATTTAAAAAAAAAAAAAAAAAAAAGGCTTTCTATGGCCCACTGAATGAGAGGGAGAGAGGTGGCACACCCAGGAGTCAAGACTGGCACACAAGCTGAAAGGGCAATATTACTCTCCCACTGTTTTTTTATGTATTTTTTGTTTTTTAAGGGAGACTTTAGAAACCCAATAATATTTAAAAAAAAAAAGGCTTTCTATGGCCCACTGAATGAGAGGGAGAGAGGTGGCACACCCAGGAGTCAAGACTGGCACACAAGCTGAAAGGGCAATATTACTCTCCCACTGTTTTTTTTATGTATTTTTTGTTTTTTAAGGGAGACTTTAGAAACCCAATAATATTTAAAAAAATAAATAAATAGGCTTTCTATGGCCCACTGAATGAGAGGGAGAGAGGTGGCACACCCAGGAGTCAAGACTGGCACACAAGCTGAAAGGGCAATATTACTCTCCCACTGTTTTTTTATTTATTTATTTTTTTTTTCAGGGAGACTTTAGAAACCAAATAATAAGAAAAAAAATAAATAAATAAATAGGCTTTCTATAGCCCACTGAATGAGAGATAGCACACACAGCAGTGGCACACAAGCCCTGACTGAGGCCAATATTTTTCTCCCACTGATTGATGTAGTGTTTTTGTGTTGAGGTAGATTTTAGAACACAAATCAAGGAAAAAAAAAAATGCTTTCTATGGCCCACTGAATGAGAGAGAGGTGGCACACCCAGGAGTCAAGACTGGCACACAAGCTGAAAGGGCAATATTACTCTCCCACTGTTTTTTTATGTTTTTTTAAGGGAGACTTTAGAAACCCAATAATATTTAAAAAAAAAAAAAAAAAGGCTTTGTATGGCCCACAATTAGAGAGAGAGGTGGCACACCCAGGAGTCAAGACTGGCACACAAGCTGAAAGGGCAATATTACTCTCCCACTGTTTTTTTATGTATTTTTTGTTTTTTAAGGGAGACTTTAGAAACCCAATAATATTTAAAAAAAAAAAAAAAGGCTTTGTATGGCCCACAATTAGAGAGAGAGGTGGCACACCCAGGAGTCAAGACTGGCACACAAGCTGAAAGGGCAATATTACTCTCCCACTGTTTTTTTTATTTATTTTTTGTTTTTTAAGGGAGACTTTAGAAACCCAATAATATTTAAAAAAAAAAAAAAAAAAAAAAAGGCTTTCTATGGCCCACTGAATGAGAGGGAGAGAGGTGGCACACCCAGGAGTCAAGACTGGCACACAAGCTGAAAGGGCAATATTACTCTCCCACTGTTTTTTTATTTATTTTTTTTTTTTTTTCAGGGAGACTTTAGAAACCAAATAATAAGAAAAAAAATAAATAAATAAATAGGCTTTCTATAGCCCACTGAATGAGAGATAGCACACACAGCAGTGGCACACAAGCCCTGACTGAGGCCAATATTTTTCTCCCACTGATTGATGTAGTGTTTTTGTGTTGAGGTAGATTTTAGAACACAAATCAAGGAAAAAAAAAAAAAATGCTTTCTATGGCCCACTGAATGAGAGAGAGGTGGCACACCCAGGAGTCAAGACTGGCACACAAGCTGAAAGGGCAATATTACTCTCCCACTGTTTTTTTATGTATTTTTTGTTTTTTAAGGGAGACTTTAGAAACCCAATAATATTTAAAAAAAAAAATTAATAGGCTTTCTATGGCCCACTGAATGAGAGGGAGAGAGGTGGCACACCCAGGAGTCAAGACTGGCACACAAGCTGAAAGGGCAATATTACTCTCCCACTGTTTTTTTATGTTTTTTTTTTTTTTTCAGGGAGACTTTAGAAACCAAATAATATTAAAAAAACCAAAAAAAAAATAGCCTTTCTATGGCCCACTGAATGAGAGAGAGAGGTGGCACACCCAGGAGTCAAGACTGGCACACAAGCTGAAAGGGCAATATTACTCTCCCACTGTTTTTTTATGTATTTTTTTTTTTTCAGGGAGACTTTAGAAACCAAATAATATTAAAAAAAACAAAAAAATAAATAGCCTTTCTATGGCCCACTGAATGAGAGAGAGAGGTGGCACACCCAGGAGTCAAGACTGGCACACAAGCTGAAAGGGCAATATTACTCTCCCACTGTTTTTTTAGGTTTTTTTTTTTTTCAGGGAGACTTTAGAAACCAAATAATATTAAAAAAAATAAAAAAATAAATAGGCTTTCTATAGCCCACTGAATGAGAGATAGCACACACAGCAGTGGCACACAAGCCCTGACTGAGGCCAATATTTTTCTCCCACTGATTGATGTAGTGTTTTTGTGTTGAGGTAGAATTTAGAACACAAATCACGGAAAAAATAAATAGGCTTTCTATGGCCCACTCAGTGAGAGATGGCACACACAGGGATGGCACTGTAGCAGAAATGCCAATCTTAATCTCCCACAAAAAAAACAAAAAAAAAACAGGGACTGTCCTACAATTACTATCTCCCTGCAGTAATCTAAGCCAGGTATGGCAGGCAGCAATAGGAGTGGACTGATGCACAAATTAAATAAAAAGTGTGGACAAACAAAAAAGATAGCTGTGCAGAAAGGAAGGAACAAGAGGATATGTGCTTTGAAAAAAGCAGTTGGTTTCCACAGTGGCGTACACACAGCAATACAGCTATCACGGAGCCTTCTAGGGCAGCCCAATGAGCTACAGCGCTGAGGGGAAAAAAAAAAAAAAATAGCTTCCACAGTCCCTGCACACCGAAGGTGGTGTTGGACAGTGGAAATCGCTGCAGCACAAGCGGTTTGGTGGTTAGTGGACCCTGCCTAACGCTCTCCCTGCTTCTGACGAAGCGGCAGCAACCTGTCCCTAAGCTCAGATCAGCAGCAGTAAGATGGCGGTCGGCGGGAACGCCCCTTTATAGCCCCTGTGACGCCGCAGACAGCAAGCCAATCACTGCAATGCCCTTCTCTAAGATGGTGGGGACCAGGATCTATGTCATCACGCTGCCCACACTCTGCGTTCACCTTCATTGGCTGAGAAATGGCGCTTTTCGCGTCATTGAAACGCGACTTTGGCGGGAAAGTCGCGTACCGCATGGCCGACAAGCACAGGGGTCAGATCGGGTTTCATGAGACGCCGACTTAGCCAAAAGTCGGCGACTTTTGAAAATGATCGACCCGTTTCGCTCAACCCTACTCACAGCTAATATATACATTATAATCAATGGTTTAAAATGTCTGACACGAACTGATATAATCCAGACAGATCATAAAATGGCTGACACGAACTAATATAACCCAGACAGATCATATGGGGTTTTCCATCCCTAAAGCAGAACAGTGTCAGATGTTTGGTGACTGCTGATCAAATGTCTCAACTCTGTCCTACATACAGAACTCAAGTTTAGTTGCTTAATCCACTGTCATATGAGCATTAATCACAATATTCCATATATGTTTAGATAACCAATGACAGAGGAGCTAGACAATATGGTAATTAACTAACCACCCCTGACAACCCCTAACCACTCCTTTCTATGTGAAAATATAAAACTATGTATGTACAATAAATTGCCAGTATTGATGGAATGTTGTTCTGACACAATGGTGTTGCAGTCTCATTCCTTTGAGTGCTCAAAATACTCAGTCTAATTTGGAGCGGCCGCAGCACACACAGAGGGATAAATTTATCCAACCCAAATATTTCCATAACATAATGGCCCCCAACAGCGAGGCACGGATGAAACGCACGGGATCCTTCTGACCGGAGATACGGAGGTTTTAGCCATGGCCTTGGCACAGGGGCAGGAGACTGCGCAGCTCCATAAGTAAGGTAAGAAAATGTTATCATCTTACCTGAAAGTCCCCTGTGCCCAGTCCGGGTCTATACCTCTTGCCGGCCAGGTGTGGTCACCAATTCCCAGGTAGCGTAAAAAATCCGAAGCCGAATCCAGACCCTGGGTGGTGTCTGCTGTGTGCCGTGTATATGTTCTGTGTTTGTGTAAGATCCGGGAGAAGGAAGGAAAAGTAACTTGTTTTTGGTGGCTGGGTAACGGACCGCAGGAGGTCAAATCGCTCGATAAGTTATTGCAGGATTCCCATGCAAAGGAAGGACAGGTAGTCCTGGGGCAGTCCCATGTTCCAGGCACGGGTAGTGATAACGTAGAGGGCTACTGCAGATTCCCATAGTGCCGGCGATCCAGTTAGGACATCCGGACCGGGGTGGTAGATTTCCCGCTTGTTGTGCTTCTCAGGCACTCAGGCGGCCTGGGCGCAGGTGCATCCAGTGCGATTGGCAGTAGTCTGTTCCCAGCGCAACCTGCACGTGTCACAGAATTAAAAAGGGTGATTCTCCCGGACGTCTCTATCTGTATCTGTTTCTGTTTGTGTCATGTACTATTGCCGCTTTAAGAGCATATGAAATAGTAAAAGAAAGTTTTGGTTTTTTTATCCTCTCTCTTGAACTTCCTCTTTTTCAGCTGCGAAGAGAGATATGCATTGTAAATCACACTGTCACATCTGTTTTTTTCTTTTTCTTTTGCAGTCTGGCTATGGTGTAGCATATATTTGTGAAGAAGTGAAATTTAAATTGTATCTATCATTTTTGATGTGACATACGTGTTTTCAGATACGTGATTTTAGTGACATTTGATATTATTGCAATAGCATACGGAATAAAAAGAGGAAGTGTGTCTCTGACTGTATTTGAGCTCAGAGATTCTAAAAGAAAAAAAGGAGAGGAGAAAAGCCGTTTTAATTTTTAATTTTTTTTACTCTCTTAGAGAGTATTTTTCTTTTTGCAGCATTTTAAAGTTTTTTAATTAAGTTTTCCTCAATCTTCAATCTCTTTACCTTTTTTACTTTTTTGGGGGGAAAAAGTTTTTTTTCCTTCCCTTTTGTATCAAAATTTTGAGTTTTTGGTTGTGAACTAAGTTTTTGACGGTTTTTCTTATCATTTTGGGTTTTTTTTTTGTTTTTTTTAGTTTTTATACACTCATTTTTAGAATTTTTTTTTCTTTTTTTAGTACTGTTTTTTTTCATTTTTGTGTGTTTTTCATTTTTTTTTTGCTTTTGCCATGGGGAATAAAGTGGCCGAGCAACAGGAAAGTCTTTTTACTTCCTGATGAGAAAACAGCCCCTAGATAGTGGCAGAACACGAAGGTGTTAAGTATGTGAAGATTTTTGGAAGGTATAAAGTACGTGAAATTCATTAGAATGGCAGATTTCAAGCTGCAGAGTGGCATGACATAGAAAGGAAAATAAGGGAAGTTAGCTGATGTTAGATTGCTGAATGCCAATACATGGTATGAAATAGCAGCAGAGATTACATCGTTTAGGTGGTACAGAAAGTTATGTGAGCAAACCAGGAAGTGATTTTTGTGGGTATGAGACGGGAGAATCTGCGCAGTCTGCTTTTAGCAGAATCCATGGTATAGGGAGTTATTTTTGCACAGTATGTGGTGCACCCCGTCTCTCCCTACAGGGAGAAGGCATAATTGCTCCTCTCTATTATTCTTGTTGTTCTCCTCTATCCTCCTTTTTCTGTTGTCAGTCTTTTCTCTCCGCATTCTTCTCTCTCACTCTCCTTTCCTCTCCTCTTCATCCACTCTTTTCTCTTCTCTCTCTCTTCCCCTCTCTATCTCTCTCCTCCATACCCTCCAACTTCTCCTCCCTCCTTCTCCACTTCCCCACCACACCTTTCTCCTCCTTCTTTTCCTTCTCCACACCTATCTCTCCTCACCCTCTCTCTCCCCTCCTTCTCCACTCCTCTCTTCTCCTCCCTCTCTCTCCCTTCCACACCTCCCATCTTCTCCTCCCTCTTGTCCACATTCTCTCTCCCCTCCTACTATTCCTTTATCTCACTCATCAACCCCTCCTCCTTCTTCTTCCTCTTTTTTCCTCTTCGTTGCCGGCTGGGCCAACGCCCAATTCAAACAATATGGTGCTTACAGCACAAGGTTCCCCTTTCTATGCCCCTGGCACAGTCCAGCCATTGCCAGTTGTGATATCGGGGAAAGAAGGTGAAAATCCCCCTACACACAATGCAGTGGGCAGCCCCCAGACATATCAGGCAGCAGACAGCTCAGCCCTGGGTGCAGAGGGGGGAGACATCCTCACATAGAAAAAAGCAACTTCTAAGTCCAATATCAGTCAGTGTACGACCCCAGTACAAGCTATCACAACTATTCGTCTGATGAAAATGAAGAGGGAACATCATACATGCTGTCCAGTACTAGAAAAGAAACCCACAGGCACCAAGAATGCAAGGGCAGATAGAGGCACCACCATTACACTATGTGCACTGCACTTCAAGTCAGGTGACAATCTTCCAGACCCAGGGATGCATCCCATGCCATTTTACCGAAGAATGTAGCAGAACCAGTGAAAATATGCAGCCACCTGGAATGATCTCTGGGCCATGAATGAAAATAGAAGCAGGTGATGCACTCTGGCTAATCATGAAGGAACAATTCAAACTTCCAGCAGAATCAGACGTACACGCTTAGGAGTCAGGGCCACAGCTAATTGAACAACTCAGAGAGTGGGCCAAAGGCAGGCTGGCCGGACAGGCCCTCAGCTTACATGACATGAGCCAAGATAAGACAGAGTCTGTAAAGAAGTTTCATGGCAGAGTAATGCAAGTATTCCAAGACTTGGGCTTCACCATTCATGACCAGATACACAGGCCTTTGTGCATGGACTGAGACAGCCAATCAGGAAACCACTGATAGTGGCTAGGCCTGAGAACAGGTCAATAGCAATGGACTGACCCAGCAAAAATGTTTTATGTGCGCCTAGGAGACTGTTTATTGCTAATTGTTGCCAAAACTGCCGCCATTATAGCACCACAAAGAGCGCGAAGAAGGAAATGGGTGCCGTGCTGCTGACAACGCCGGAAGGGGAGCCAGAGGTGAAGATGCTGCAAAGTGCCGATCAACACACCGGAAGAACCGCTGCAGACTCCAGAGAGGAGACACCGACCTCAATAAGGTTAGCAAAGGGGGAAGAAGTGATGGCAGATGCAGCCGCAGCCCCTGTAATGCCCCAAGACCTTGGGTTGGATGCAGCCGCCGGTCTCATGGCACCCCTGGGCCTCGCCACGAATGCACCTGCAGGCCCCATCTTACCACCGCAGCTTCAATCAGCAGGCCGGACCCCGCTGCCGCTACAGTACCCATCATGTTGTCCACAGTAGCCAAAGGGATTGAGTCCCAACCAGGGGTGCAGAAGACAGCCCCTCTCATGGTGACCACTGACCTGGAAGTGCAACCACCCTACGAAGACAGAAGAAGTGTCAAGTGTTACATCTGTGGCAAGTTTGGCCATTTCCAGAATCAGTGCAGGGCACCCACGCCCCCGAAGAGACTGGACCCATGCAACCCAAGAGTTGGTCCAGAGAAACCGGTCAAGGAAGAAGTGCAGAAAGCAGTAAAGTACCCCGTCCATAGGACAGAGGCAAGCAAGCCAGGTCCGCAAGACACTACGCTCCTGACATGTAAAACTTCATCTGCAGGACCAATACCTCAAATTACCCTTAAAGTGGATGGCGTTGTCAGATCCAACGTGGTGCAGCCAGAAGTGGTGATGACACCTGTGGAACTCACTTATCCCACCTGCCTATCAGAATCCTCTGTGTCTCGCATGGGCATTGATGGTCAAGTCAGACATTCTCAGCTTACAAAGCCACTGAGCGTGTGCACTCAGCCAGGACACTCTATCCTGTCCCAGTTTGTGGTGTAAAGGACCTGCCACTCAACCTGCTGGGAGCGAACCTACTGCAGAAGCTGAAGGCAACCACAGTGTTCCACGAAGATGGGACAGTGACACTTTCTTCATCCCTGACCCAAGAAGAGTCATGCTGGCGGCCCTACAAGAACATTAAGCAACCGATGAGGCCTATTCAAGGAGGTACTGGACGTAGTACCAGAAAGTCTATGGTCTAAGGGACCCCAGCACGTGAGAAAACCTCAAGTTGCCCCAGTACGGGTGTTGCTCAAGCCATGTACCCCGTACCCTCGTAAGGCCCAGGCCAGGCCTAGAGTCAAGCTGCCTCTGACCAACTGAAGGTCTACCTGGAAAAAGGAATCATTGTTCCTCGCACATCGCCTTGCAATACCCCGCTTTTCCCCATAAAGAAAAAGACTGTAAAAGGAGAGCCAGCCAAGTTCAGAATGGTACATGACCTGAGAGCTGTGAATGACGTCACGGTGTTTGAAACTGCAATTATGCCGAATCCGCACACTCTGCTCTCAAATGTGCCTGCCACAGCAAAAGTGTTCACAGTGAACAACCTGGCTAATGTTTTCTTCAGTGTTCCCCTTCATCCGGAAGACCAGTTCCTGTTTTCCTTAATGCACCAGGGGGGACACCACACATGGACAGTGATGCCACAGTGGGCCCAGAACAGCCCTTCACAGTTCACCAAAGCAATGTCCACAGTTCTCACCAACTGAGTCACAGAACAAGCAGAAGTAACCCTGCTACAATACATGGACAATCTACTCCTTTGTGCAGTTGATTTTGACACGTGTAAAGCCCTTTCCTTGTATCTCCTACTCTACCTGGCGGAGCAGCACTGCAAGATCTCAAAGAACAAAGTCCAGTGGTGTCTGAAGCAAGTTACGTTCCAGAGACACTGTATTGCTCACCAGGCGAAACACCTGACAGATGACCGGAGGACCACAGTGGAGAAGATGGTTCCTCCAACAACTCCAAAGGTGCTACAGGCCTTCCTTGGTCTAGTTTCGTATTGCAGAACCTGGATCCAAGTGGGTCTTCCCTCCAGTTCCAACGTCCCTGATGCTTCCGTCCTAATGCAGCCTCTGTGTGAATACGTCAGCGTGACCCCGTTCCTCCTGACAGATGCAGCCTTCAGTTCGTTCAAGAAGTTAAAAGGCTCTGTAGTCTCAGCGCCAGCACTAGGCCTATCTGACTATGAGAAGCCATTCCGTTGATGAGAAGTGAAGGCCTTGCTACTGGAGTCCTGACGCAGCTTCAGGGGGGAAAGCAGAGACTTTTGGACTTCTTTTCAGCTTGCCTGGATCCAGTTGCAAGGGGAGCCTCTTCCTCCCGCATGAGAGCAGCAGTTGCAGCACACGCCCTCCTGGACAGGACTACTGACATCAGTGGAAAAAACCATTGGAAATCCTGGTTCTGCATGACATCTCAGCAATCCTCAACCAAACCCAGCTAAATCATCTCTTCACCGCCACGCATCTTCGCCTCCAGTGCTCTCTACTCCTGCCCGACAATGTCACCATCTCCAGGTGCACAGTTCTCAGCCTGTCCACTCTACTCCCACTCCCAATGGGGGATACAGATATGGACCTTCAGATAAAAAGTCTGATCAAAATCTGCATGATACCTTCTGCAGGGATCTGAATTTGCTCCGGACGGATGACCATGATTGCTTCAGCATCATGCAACAGGAAACAGCAGGACTACCCAAGGTGGCAGAAGAGCCACTGACCAACCCAGAGTTGATCCTCTATGTGGATGGCTCCAGATTCGCAGATGATGAAGGAAGATTCCACACGGGATGTGCAGTGACCAGCAATCAAGAGATCTTGTGGT
This sequence comes from Ranitomeya variabilis, assembly GCF_051348905.1. NCBI lineage: Eukaryota > Metazoa > Chordata > Amphibia > Anura > Dendrobatidae > Ranitomeya > Ranitomeya variabilis. The sequence continues at coordinate 1,143,554,459 of NC_135232.1, forward strand.
CCAGAAGTCTACCGCCCAGTCTGTCAGCCCAGGAAGCAGAACTGATAGCACTGATGAAGGCCTACCAGATGGCAGAAGACAAGACTGAGAAAATGTATACCGATTCAAGGTACTTGCATGGCATAGCACACGACTTCGGACCCATCTGGGCTGCAAGGGACTTCATCACAGCAAGTAGAACAACCGTGAAGCATCATGGAGCCATTAAGGACCTGCTGAACGCACTTCAACTTCCAAAAGTGGTGGCAGTACTAAAAGTCAAAGCGCATGGAAAACTAAACACAGTAGAGGCACGAGGCAACAACATGGCAGATATGGCAACCAAAGAAGCAGTCAAAGGAAGACAATATGGAAAAGTGGTAGAGGTCGTAGAGCCGGACGGCTACTACAGGACGGCTGAAGACAGAAAACCTGACAGGATGACATCCTGGAATCTGCTCAAAAAAGCTGCAAGAGCAAGCCCCAAAGGACAAGAAGGAATGCTGGATGCAGAAGTGAGCAACACATGAAGAAGGAAGGGTATACTCAATGGACTACAAACCCTGTTTACCCCGAAGCATGTACCCTATGGTGGTCCAGTGGGCACATGGACCCACACACAGATTAAAGACACAGATGAATGATCCGATTGGTGCTTACTGGTTCGCTCCAGAAATCTCCACCCTAACAGCCAAGTTCATAAACAGCTGTCTGACCTGGGGCAAATGCAACCCTGGAAGAATGAAGAAAGTTCCCACACATCGTCTTGCCAGACCACTGTACCCCTTCCAGAGGATCCAGATAGACCACATCCAGATGCCACCAAGTGGAAGTTTCAAATATGCCCTTGTGGCCGTGGACATGTTCTCAGGATGGCAGCCAGAAGCTTTCCCAGTGAAGAACCAGTCAGCAAAGACTACTGCAAAGAAGCTACTCTCAGAGACGAGATATGCAGCTATGGGGTCCCAGAAGTGATAGAGAGTGACCAGGGACCCGCATTCACAGCAAATCTCACACGAGAGATCTAGTCAGCAGTAGGGTCTGACTTAGGCCTACACACTCCCAATCACACTACTTAGTGTAAGGCATACTTCCAGAGGCCCAGAAAAGCTGTTACCATATGAAATTTTGTTTGTGTCTAGTCCCAGGTTAGGGGTATCCTTTCCCTCAGCAGCTGACTATGTAATATGATACTTTGTCTGCTTATGTAATTGAAATCACCAAGAAACTTGCTAACATCCATTCTCGAGTTTTTTTCTTCATTGCCAGATCCAGATTCAGTGTCTGGTATGCACTCCTAGAAGCCAGGAGACTGGGTGTTGGTGAAAAAGTTTGAAAGGAGAACACCACTCGATCCCAGATTTGATGGTCCTGCTCAAGTGCTGCTGATGACACCAAACTCTGTGAAACTGGAGGGAAGACCCACTTGGATCCACTCATCGCATTGCAAGAAAGCTCCCCTACCAGAAGATGACATCCAAGCCAGAGTGATGTTGCGGCCTGACCGAATAGATGGCCTACCTGATAAAGACTACACATCGCTCACTACACATGCTATTGACTAAGAGACTGATTGCAATGAACCCCCGTTAGGGATAGATCTCCTGACCGCCCATTTGCGAAAAGTCTGTACGGAGTGGGGCACAGGCGTTAGGCTTGTGTCAGTTCGCCGACAGCACAAAAGAGTTGCAGCACTTTGGGACAGAAGGCTAGGATTAGGGCAAGTGATATCTAAGGGGGGCTTGTGATAGAAATATATATATCATGTAGATCTCACTTGCATGTATACTCCTCTACAATCATATATATACTTATATGCTCACAGCTAATATATACATTATAATCAATGGTTTAAAATGTCTGACACGAACTGATATAATCCAGACAGATCATAAAATGGCTGACACGAACTAATATAACCCAGACAGATCATATGGGGTTTTCCATCCCTAAAGCAGAACAGTGTCAGATGTTTGGTGACTGCTGATCAAATGTCTCAACTCTGTCCTACATACAGAACTCAAGTTTAGTTGCTTAATCCGCTGTCATACACACACACACAGAGGGATAAATTTATCCAACCCAAATATTTCCATAACAGGTGTCCTCCCAATACCGTTTATAAAGCACAGTTGTCACCTGGGAACCGGTGTCCAGCAGAGCGTTCAGGGGGATACCGTCGATCACAACAGGAAGAACTGGTCGCCCTCCAACGTATTTGGCTCTCCAATGCTGTGGGCCTGATCGTCCTACTCCTGGGGGTTGGCCCTTTTCCCCAGGGGTTGCTCGTTTAAAGGACAGTACCTTGAAAGGTGGCCCAGCTGATGACAGCGGCAGCAGATGGGTCGTCCGTCCTGATGGAAGCGATCGCTGTCCCGGCCTCTGGTCGGTGGAGTCCTCCTCTGTCGCATCCAGGGGACATCTTCTGGTCTGGAGGCCAGCTGGATCTTTTCCTTGGGGGCCTCCAGTAGGGACTGCACCGTCCGGGTTAGGGCAGCAACGCTCTTTGTCAGCTCCTGCATCTGGAGGCGGAGTCCTGCAGGGGAGTCGTCCTCTAGGCTCTGGGCGTCGGCCTCGGCGGCAACTGGAGAACCTCCTGGTGGTATGTGAGAGCAGGGCGCCTGGGTGGTATTGCGCGGCTGGGTTGTCGCTCCTGCAGCGCCTGGATAGCTTTATCCTTGAATTGTGCAAAAGTCAAGTCTGGATTCTGCATGGCCAGGAAGTGTAATTGGCCCCTTTGGTGATTGCACAGGAGCCCCTCAATGAACCGCTCTTTCAGAAGTTTATCCTCATCTTGCATGCTGCCGGAGTCACTCTGCTTAATGGCCCGCATCGCCTCCTGGAGATTAAGGGCATAGTCCCGTAAGCTGTCCTGCGGTCTCTGTTTGCATCCATAGAAAGTCAATTTAATTTCTGTAGCAGTGCGGGTATCGAAGGTGGCTTTAAGCTTTGTAAAAATCTGCTGTGCAGTTCCCTTATCCGCGACGGGACTTCTCTCAGAGCCGCCCCAAAGAGTGGGCCGGTTATCATATGAACCTTCTGAGGCTCTGTCAGGGGATAGAACTCGAGCAGGCTGCAGATCCCTTCTTTAAAGTCAGTGAATGTATGCGACTCCCCAGAGTATCGTGGGAGCCAGGCCACTTCGGGCAGGTACGGCATAGAGAAGGGCATTATGGCTTTTGTGGTAGCGGCAGCGTCCGACTGGCTGAGGGGGGCAGTGGGTTCCGCGGCAACCGGTGGTTGTATTAGGGCCGCGGCTTCGCCCGCTGCGGGGCCCGGAGGTGCCCCTGCGTCCCTGGCTGCGGCCTCCTCCTCCGCTCCTCCCGACTCGGACATGGCTGGCCCCTCCTCCACTAACCTGCTGCAGGTCGGAGTTCCTCTTCCGGGATTGGCACGTTACAGCGCTTTCTCGTCCCGCGCTTCTTTTGGCCGGTTCCGCCCACGAAGCTAAGGCTCCTCCCTCCGCACACCGTGATGGCGAATCGTGGCGGGAACTCTTGGCGGCAATTGGCAACACACAGTCTTTGCGATAAGTCACAGTCCAAGCACAATAAATCACAGTTCCAAGGCACACATGACCTGATTCTTCAGGCTTAAGTAGATCCTGTTCATGAAGCCAAGTTTGTAGCACCCCCACTGCCGCAGGGCAGAGGGGTACCCGGTACCAGGCCTCTGAGTCTCCGTTCTGGGGTTGTCACGGTGGATAGATCTGGTCCGTGACCCTGCTGAGGGGCGTACAATAAAGATGGAAGTATGGGATGGTGGTGTTGTCGTGGTGCGGTGCAGGTCACAGTAAATAACAAGGACATCAGTTTGCAGTCTCTTTACCTCTTTACTGAAGGCTTCAAGGTGCTCAATCCGGAGCACTGTTAACCGGGCTGTCTGAGACCGGCCGGTCCAAAGGCACATCAGGAGTTCCCTTTGCAGGTGGGAATCAGTGTCTACCGTCTAGCGCCAGTGTGTTGTAGTCCTTCCCTGCTGAGCACCCGGGATAGCCCTCACAACTGCTGTGTCTATCTCTGATGTTCGTTCTCTCCGTCCCCCAGATAATATGGCTGGGACGCACCCGTATGATGGGGTAGGCCTGGAGTTCTTCCGGGACCCTAGAGTCGCCCCTCTCCCACAGCTGCCTCCGTTGTCTGCTTAGGTGTTTTAGTGAGACAGCCAACCTGTATTTGGCTGTCCGGCCGTGGCTTGAAGTAATGCTTGTAGTCTCTTACTTGCTCGGCGTTCCGGCCACCGACTGTTTGCTCCTCAGAAGGATGTTGCCTCGATCTTACAGCACGACTCCTTCTGGTCCTATTGCCTCTTTGCTGTATTCCCGTTGCTCACTGGGTTGTGCTGCTCTTAGGAGTCTGCCAGGATCCCATCCCTGACAGATCCTCTTTCTAGCTCTCCCCAGTTACTTCTCTCTGTCTTCCTGTCCATCCCCCAGTTTTACCAGAGTGTGAGGAGTGGCCTATTAGATAGAACCACCCCCCTGGTGGCCGGAGTGTGAAGAGTAGTGTGAGTGTTACCTGGTCAGGTGAACTCCTTTAGTGCAGTCAGACGTAACATCACTCCCCTTAGTGGCGGAGCAACATTACTGCAACGACCAGGACTCTGGGGCGCTGCAAATGAGCATGCTCGGTAATGCTTGGTATTCGCCCGATCATCGCTGTACTCGCGCCGAGCATTTCTGGGTTTGCTCGGTGGGTCCTCGGGACCCCGCCATGCATGTTTGGCAGTGTTTAGAGCACCAACCAACATGCAGGGATTGTCAGACATGCACTGTAATGCCGCAGCCATGTTGGTTGTGGCATTACAGTGATTGGCTGGCCAGGCAGTGACATCAGGTCTACTTCAGACCTGGCGCCACCTTGGTTGTCCCACTCAGCTCCGGAATCACCAGTGTAGGGAGAGTTGCTGCAGCGATAGGGACAGAATAGATGGGATATCAGTGTGGGTGTAAAGGTACCGTCACACTAAGCAACGTCGCAGCGACATAGCCAGCGATCTGTGACGTTGCAGCGTCCTAGGTAGCGATATCGCTGTATTTGACACGCAGCAGCGATCTGGATCCCGCTGTGAAATTGCTGGTCGCTGCTAGAAGGTCTGAATTTTATTTGGTCGCTAGGTCGCCGTGTATCGCCGTGTTTGACAGCAAAAGCAATGATACCAGCGATATTTTACACTGGTAACCAGGGTAAACATCGGGTTACTAAGCGCAGGGCCGCGCTTAGTAACCCGATGTTTACCCTGGTTACCAGCGTAAAATGTTAAAAAAACAAACAGTACATACTTACATGCGTCCCCCGGCGTCCGCTTCCCACACTGACTGAGCGCAGTAAAGTGAAAGTGAAAGCACACGTCACCGCTGTGCCCTGCTACTGCCGGCGCTCAGTCATTGCAGGAAGCGGACGCCGGGGGACGCATGTAAGTATGTACTGTTTGTTTTTTTTACATTTTACGCTGGTAACCAGGGTAAACATCGGGTTACTAAGCGCGGCCCTGCGCTTAGCAACCCGATGTTTACCCTGGTTACCCGGGGACCTCGGCATCGTTGGTCGCTGGAGAGCGGTCTGTGTGACAGCTCTCCAGCGACCCAACAGCGACGCTGCAGCGATCGGCATCGCTGTCGCTATCGCTGCAGCGTCGCTTAGTGTGACGGTACCTTAACATTGTGGAATCCGCAAATCCAGCTAAACCAACAGTCCTTCTAAGGACTAATTACTGGGTATATAGATATCAGTGATAGGTAGGCATTGTATGTGGCATACTTCTTTACATACAGTATCATCAAGAGGGTCCATTCCATTGCTGTCTGCTGCTGCCTATTACAGATATTGACCGTATATATAGTACATAGCCCCAGGTATCAGTTACCAGGAATATTTTTTTTTGCATCTTAATCCTGATTATTTTATTTGAAAGCAATCCAGAGCACATATTAAAATCCAGCTATTTTAAACAGGGGTTTGGCCGTCACAGCGAACACATCTGAGTGCGCAGAAAATTCTGCCATTTTTGTGTTCCTGTAAAAAAATGTTGGAGTGTCTTTTACAAGTTCTTTGAAGTAAAAGATGATTGGCCTCGGGGAGACCAAAACATCCAACACCGCGGAGACACCCCGAAACAGCTGTCTGTGGATGGATACCATGCTTGGCATAGGTGGTTTTCCTGTATTGTATGTTTTCCTTTATTGGATGCTGCCCTTCCCGTGGTTGTTCCTTCCCGGGGAAAGGTCTGACTATTCACTGCTTGCGTTGAGAAACACGTGATGGTGTCTCCGCAGCTATCCTACATGCATTTGCATATTTCCCATAAGGGATGGGGGCAGTGTTCTGGATCACTGCGTTGAGAAACACGTGATGGTGTCTCCGCGGTGTTGGTCGTTTTGGTCTCCCCGAAGCCAATCATCTGTTCCTTCACAGCCTTTTACTAGGCACTGCTCCTAATAGCCAGATTCCTACTCCACACTGATGAGGGGCAAACACCCCGAAACAGCTGTCTGTGGATGGATACCATGCTTGGCATAGGTGGTTTTCCTGTATTGGATGTTTTCCTTTATTGGATGCTGCCCTTCCCGTGGTTGTTCCTTCCCGGGGAAAGGTCTGGCTATTCACTGCTTGCGTTGAGAAACATGTGATGGTGTCTCCGCAGCTATCCTACATGCATTTTACAAGTTCTTGACACCAGTTGGCTTAAAAAAAAAACCTTTACCTACAGGGCAAATATTTTACACTGTGTTTTGTCAGCCACACCGATCGCCTATCATTGTGCTCAAAATTGTGTCATTTCAGGGCTCCATTGAATATTTTTTGCTGTGTCTACTTATTGACACAATTTTGCTGTAAAAAAATAATCCAGGCCAGATAACTAAAAGTGGGGGATCTCCATCACAGGCCTCACCTATCTGTGGGCTAAAAATTGGGGCATTTTTTTGGCTCAATTGAACTGTTGTTGCTGTGTCTTAGCCTAGTTCAGTGATGGCGAACCCATGGCAAGCGTGCCAGAGGTGGAAAGCAGAGCCTTTCCTGTGGGCACAAACAGTACTTCCTCAGCACGAGCAGGTGGTGCGCTGTGCCAGGGGTGGTGTAGCAGCTCAGTTCAGTGGTGCAGTACGCAGTGTAGACCTCACATGATTCCCCCTCTAGTCAGGCGTACATGTAGCAGCAGCTGCAGCTTGGAACCTGCACCATCTGTACATGGGCGGGGTGGGAGAAGGCTGAGGGGAGGCAACTAAGAGCTCCGGAGTGCACTGCAGGCAGCATAACAGGACCTCCGATGAGGATGTGGTAGAATAGCAAGAATAGCAGCAGGTGCCCGGGGAGATACATTCTTCAGCATGCACAGAGACCACTGCTTGGCAGCACAGAACACGGGCAACCGTTCCCCATAACACCAACACGACGGAAGTTGCCAGTACAAGTGTTAGGTCTTCCCGAGTCTGGTTGTTTTTAAAAGACTCTGCCGATAACCCCAAACAGGCCAATTGCACCACCTGCCATGCCCGCATCAGCAGGGGTAGTAAAACTACCAGCCTGACCACCACCGGCATGATCAGGCACATTATCAACTATCAAAGAGAATCAGCCGCACTCAGGTAGTTGAAGGTTATGCAAGATGTGTGGTTTCTTTATTCATATATACACAATATCACGAGGTGCTTTTTAGAAATACAGTAGTGGCGGACCATGTGATTCAAATAAGGTTAACGTTTTGACCAGGTGTAATAATTACAGGGGATAACTCAGGAGACTCTTTGCGTGGAACAAGACAACTACAGGACACAGTTTTATAAGTGGTAAAGTCTATATTATCACACGGTGATTCAAACAGGTGCAGAGAGAAACTCAAGTCCACAACACTTGGTGCAAATAATAAACGCAGCATAGCAGTCTTCAGAGAAAAATGCAATCAAGCAGAAAGTCTATGAAGCACAGTTATTCTTGAGGATAGTTGACACGAATAAATACTTGTCTAAGTCCAAACAGAGATAGATATGCTTATAAGGCAGTTCAAATCATATCTTAGCTCAATCAGGGAGGCCTGGTTAATAGTCTCAGGTTATTGCAGCAGCAGCTTACATGTCCAGCAAATGCAGATGAAGTAAACATGAGTAGCAGATGAAGGAGGGTTACTGGAAACTTGTGTATGCAGCAGGAACTCATAGCAGAGTAGCAGGATCACCACACAGGTTCACAGGAGCAGGTATATAGCCAGGGAGTAATCAGAGGTCAGGAGCTGGATGCAAGGCAGAGTACTCTAGCACAGACTGAAGGCTGGGGTGGAGTTTTATAGCTTTTATAGCAGGAAGACACAGTGCACAAGAGACCAAAGACGCCATCTTGGAAAAGGGCAGTAATGCACAAAAGGTAAAAAATTTTCAGTGTACTGACACCAGGGATGGTCTTTGTCAAAACCTCACTTATGCCAAAGAAGTAAATATAAGAGAAGAGAGAGCCAAGTCCCATAGGGCAGCTCCGGTAGACGTATGGGGAAGCGCGTCCGCCTTGTGGGTGATGTGATCACCCACAAGGCGGACGTGCTTCCCCATACGTCTACCGGAGCTGCCCTATGGGACAAACCGCACAATGCTGAAGAGTTGTGGACAGCTCTGAAAGAGCAGGCAAATTTGTGGCTGACACCGCTGAACCTACAGACAGGCATGGTTATGAGTGACAATGGTGGGAACCTGATAGTGGGCTCTGAGGTGAGGCGAGCTCACAAACGTACCATGCTGTCCCACCTCATTCAACAGTTTCTTTAAAGCTACGCGGAGCTGCTGGACCTGCTTGTGAAAGAACGCCGCCTATGTGCCCATTTTAGAAAGTCAGCTACAGCATTTGCCGCCCTTGCCGTGCTTCAGCAGCATTTGCAGGTTCCGGCTCGTCGACTCGTGTGTGATGTCCCCACGCATTGGAACTCTACACGGCATATGTTGGAAAGGATTTGTGAGCAGAAGAGGGCAGTTGTTGACTACCAGCATCAACAAGGCCACCGGTATTCAGTTCAATCTCCACACATAAAACCTCAGGCGTAGACATGGATGTCAGACACACAGTATGTGCCATCCTCCAAGACTTTGAGGAGTCCACCAAGATGGTAAGTGGCAATGACACCATAATTAGCAACACCATCCCCCTTCTTTGTGTTCTGAAATGCTGTCTGCTCACAATCAAAGAGGATGCATTGCAGGCAGAACATGATGAGATGGAGAAAGGAACCATACAGGGTGATTACACACAGCCCAGCCTCATGTTATCCCAATGTGAATTAGTTGACAATGAGGAAGAGGAGGAGGAGGAAGAACAGGAGCTACTTTCATGTGCTATAGAAGGTACTACAAGCACAACTGTCATAACATGTGTTCAGCGTGAATGGCCTGAGGAAAGGGAGGAGGAGGAGAGCATGGTCAGTCGTTCTCTTGGTGAGGACACGGATGTCTTGACTGTTAGCAGTCTGACATGCATGGCTGACTTAATGTTGTGACACCTGTACCGTGACCCCCTTATTCTCAAAATTTTGGGTGACAGTCATTACTGGTTGGTGACACTTCTAGACCCACGCTACAAGGAGAACTTTCAATCTCTTATTCCAGAGGCAGACAGGCCTACTAAAATGGAGAAGGCCCTTGTTGCGGAATTATTAAAAAAAATTCCCATCTGAAAACACTGGCGGCAGGGGTCACAGTTCATTGGAAAACCAAGGACAACCACTCCAGCAGAGGCAGGGAACACTGGCAAAGTACTGAGATAGTTTTCTCAGACGATCCCATCGCCCAGGCCAAGAGGCATGGTGTACTCTCACAAAGAGTGCAATGTTTGGGAAGATGCTGAGGGAGTACCTCGCTGACCGTGCCAACGTTCCTCTGTGCCTTATAAATATTGAGTATCCAAGCTGGACATGTGGCATGAACTGGCTCCGTATGCCTTGGACGTCCTGGTGTGCCCTTCCACAAGCATTTTGTCAGAGCAGGTTTTTATTGCTGCTGGTGGAATTATGACTGATAAGCGCATACGCCTGTCAGCTGAAAATGCTGACATGTTGACTTATAAAAATGAACAAGGGCTGGATTGTACCAGACCTCTCTACACCATCAAATAATAACAGCTAAACAAACTCAAATCCAGTGTCATTTTTGGGAGGTATATTCCTTTGCACCTCTTCACACCATGATTTTGGCTATTTGCTGTTATCCTCCTCCTTCTCCTCATCCTTGCTGTCCACCACCACTAGGTCACCAGGGAGAACGTGTTCCGTGATGCAACAGCCACGTTATTGTTTTCAAGAGTGTTTATGATGCCTGTAAAAAAAAAATTACACAGTATATTGATGTGTACCCCCCAAGGGGAAGTGTTTGTCAGCCCATACACTTAGTGTATGTAGTATAGGAGACCAGCTCCTTTAAATTGGGAAAACATTTTTAAGAGGCCATCCTCCATTTCTCCTCCAACACCACTACTAGATCACTAGGGTGAACATGTTCCATGATGCAACAGCCATGTTATTGTTTTCAAGGGTGTTTATGATGCCCGCAAAAAAAAAGTCTACACAGTATCTTGATGTGTGCCCCCTCCATGCCTCTTCCAAGGGATATTGGGGTGCACCCAAATTTTAAACAGGCCTTGAATTAACTTCATAGGCAAACTTTCTGGGAGTAAAAAAAATCATAACGATGGGAACTTTGGTTTCATGTGGTCATCCAGTACGTTGGTTCAAAGAGTTTTTAGGGTGCATTGAACTTTGGGGCAGACCTTGCATTAACTTCATGGGCAACCTTTCTGGTAGTGAAAAAAAAACATAATAATGGGAACTTTTTTTTTTACTTTTTTGGGGTGCGTCCAAATTTTGAGCAGGCCTTGCATTCACCGCATAGGCAATGACAGTATAGGAGACACACTGTTTAATAATGGGAACAACAAAGCATAGCCGGCTGATGGCTCTATAAGAATAGTGAGGACCAACTGCTGCCCCCTCAAGAATATTAAAGTCCGTCTTTAACAGTCCCTCCTTCATAAATGAAACAGGATGTGTCTGATGATATGTAACACGGCAAATGGCCAGCTAAGGTTGTAAAATGTTTAAATTACATTTCCCAGTGAATGTATTTGTCTTGGTTGAAACCAATGCTAAAGTTGAAAAACGCAGCAAAAACGTGACATGTGAACATAGCCCAAGTGGTGGAGGAACATTTTTGTTTTGGGTTATTTATATTGCCTTCCATACAAATCATTACCCTGGAAAGGATGTTCCTTAACCCCTTAAGCCCCAAGGGTTGTTTGCACGTTAATGACCGGGCCAATTTTTACAATTCTGACCACTGTCCATTTATGAGGTTATAACTCTGGCACGCTTCAACAGATCTTAGCAATTCTGACATTGTTTTCTCGAGACATATTGTACTAATGATAGTGGTAACATTTCTTTGACTTGCGTTTATTTGTCAAAAAAACGGAAATTTGGCGAAAATTTTGAAAATTTAGCAATTTTCCAACTTTGAATTTTTGTGCCCTTAAATCACAAAGTTATGTCATGAAAAATACTTAATAAATAACATTTCCCACATGTCTACTTTACATCAGCACAATTTTGGAACCAACATTTTTTTTTTTTAGGGAGTTATGAGGGTTAAAAGTTGACCAGAAATTTCTCATTTTTACAACACCATTTTTTTTTAGGGACCACATCTCATTTGAAGTCATTTTGAGGGGTCTATATGATAGAAAATACCCAAGTATGACACCATTCTAAAAACTGCACCCCTCAAGGTGCTCAAAACGACATTCAAGAAGTTTATTAACCCTTCAGGTGTTTCAAAGGAATTTTTGGAATGTTTAAATAAAAATGAACATTTAACTTTATTTCACACAAAATTTATTTCAGCTCCAATTTGTTTGTTTTTTACCAAGGATAACAGGAGAAAATGTACCCCAAAAGTTGTTGTAAAATTTGTCCTGAGTACGCTGATACCCCATATGTGGGGGTAAACCACTGTTTGGGCGCATGGCAGAGCTCGGAAGGGAAGGAGCGCCATTTGACTTTTCCATGCAAAATTGACTCTAATTGAGATGGGACGCCATGTTGAGTTTGGAGAGCCCCTGATGTGCGTAAACATTGAAACCCCCCACAATTGACACCATTTTGGAAAGTAGACCCCATAAGGAACTTATCTAGATGTGTGGTGAGCACTTTGACCCACCTTGTGCTTCACAAAAGTTTATAATGCAGAGCCGTAAAAATAAAAAATCATATTTTTTCACAAAAATGATCTTTTCGCCCCCAATGTTTTATTTTCCCAAGGGTAAGAGAAGAAATTAGACCACAAACGTTGTTGTGCAATTTGTCCTGAGTACGACGATACCCCATATTTGGGTGTAAACCACTGTTTGTGCGCATAGCAGAGCTCGGAAGGGAAGGAGTGCCGTTTGACTTTTCAATGCAAAATTGACTGGAATTAAGATGGGACGCCATGTTGCGTTTGGAGAGCCCCTGGTGTGCCTAAACATTAAAACCCCCCACAAGTGACACCATTTTGGAAAGTAGACTCCCTAAGGAACTTATCTAGATGTGTTTTGAGAGCTTTGAACCCCCAAGTAACATAACATAGTAACATAGTTAGTAAGGCCGAAAAAAGACATTTGTCCATCCAGTTCAGCCTATATTCCATCATAATAAATCCCCAGATCTACGTCCTTCTACAGAACCTAATAATTGTATGATACAATATTGTTCTGCTCCAGGAAGACATCCAGGCCTCTCTTGAACCCCTCGACTGAGTTCGCCATCACCACCTCCTCAGGCAAGCAATTCCAGATTCTCACTGCCCTAACAGTAAAGAATCCTCTTCTATGTTGGTGGAAAAACCTTCCCTCCTCCAGACGCAAAGAATGCCCCCTTGTGCCTGTTACCTTCCTTGGTATAAACAGATCCTCAGCGAGATATTTGTATTGTCCCCTTATATACTTATACATGGTTATTAGATCGCCCCTCAGTCATCTTTTTTCTAGACTAAATAATCCTAATTTCGCTAATCTATCTGGGTACTGTAGTTCTGCCAGACCCTTTATTAATTTTGTTACCCTCCTTTGCACTCTCTCTAGTTCCATTATATCCTTCCTGAGCACCGGTGCCCAAAACTGGAAACAGTACTCCATGTGCGGTCTAGCTGGGGATTTGTACAGAGGCAGTATAATGCTCTCATCATGTGTATCCAGACCTCTTTTAATTCACCCCATGATCCTGTTTGCCTTGGCAGCTGCTGCCTGGCACTCGCTGCTCCAGGTAAGTTTATCATTACCTAGGATCCCCAAGTCCATCTCCCTGTCAGATTTACCCAGTGGTTTCCTGTTCAGTGTGTAATGGTAATATTGATTCCTTCTTCCCATGTGTATAACCTTACATTTATCATTGTTAAACCTCATCTGCCACCTTTCAGCCCAAGTTTCCAACTTATCCAGATCCATCTGTAGCAGAATACTATCTTCTCTTGTATTAACTGCTTTACATAGTTTTGTATCACCTGCAAATATCAATATTTTACTGTGTAAACCTTCTACCAGATCATTAATGAATATGTTGAAGAGAACAGCTCCCAATACCGACCCCTGCGGTACCCCACTGGTCACAGCGACCCAGTTAGAGACTATACCATTTATAACCACCCTCTGCTTTCTATCACTAAGCCAGTTACTAACCCATTTACACACATTTTCCCTCAGACCAAGCATTCTCATTTTGTGTACCAACCTCTTGTGCGGCACGGTATCAAACGCTTTGGAAAAATCGAGATATACCACGTCCAATGACTCACCGTGGTCCAGCCTATAGCTTACCTCTTCATAAAAACTGATTAGATTGGTATGACAGGAGCGATTTCTCATAAATCCATGCTGATATGGAGTTAAATAGTTATTCTCATTGAGATAATCCAGAATAACATCCTTCAGAAACCCTTCAAATATTTTACCAACAGTAGAGGTTAGACTTACTGGCCTATAATTTCCAGGTTCACTTTTAGAGCCCTTTTTGAATATTGGCACCACATTTGCTATGCGCCAGTCCTGCGGAACAGACCCCGTCGCTATAGAGTCCTTAAAAATAAAAAATAATGGTTTATCTATCATATTACTTAGTTCTCTTAGTACTTGTGGGTGTAGTACTCGTAGGTCGTGTTTCACTACAGTTTATAACGCAGAGCCGTGAAAATAAAAATTATTTTTTTTTCTCACAAAAATGATTTTTTAGCCCCTAGTTTTGTATTTTCACAAGGGTATCAGGATAAATTGGACCCCAAATGTTGTTGTCCAATTTGTTCTGAGTACGCTGATACCCCATTTGTGGGGGGAAACACTGTTTGGGCGCATGGCAGAGCTCGGAAGGGAAGGAGCGCCATTTGGAATGCAGACTTAGACGGATTGGTCTGCAGGCATCACGTTGCATTTGCAGAGCCCCTGATGTACCAAAAAACAGTACACACCCCCAAAATGTGACCCCATATTGGAACCTAGACCTCCCAAGGAACTTATCTAGATGTGTTGTGAGAACTTTGAACCCCCACATGTTTCACTACAGTTCATAACGCAGAGCCGTGAAAATAAAAATTCTTTTTTTTCTCACAAAAATGATTTTTTAGCACCCAGTTTTGTATTTTCACAAGGGTATCAGGATAAATTGGACCCCAAATGTTGTTTTACAATTTGTCCCAAGTACGCTGTTTCCCCATATGTTGGGGTAAACCCCTGTTTGGGCGCACGGGAGAGCTTGGAAGGGAAGGAGCACTGTTTTACTTTTTCAACGCCGAATTGGCTGGAATTGAGATCGGACGCCATGTCGCGTTTGGAGAGCCCCTGATGTGCCTGAACAGTGGAAACTCCCCAATTCTACCTGAAACCCTAATCCAAACACACCCCTAACCATAATCCCAAAGGTAACCCTAACTACACCCTTAACCCTGACACACCCCTAACTCTAAACCCAACCCTAATCCCAACCGTAAATGTAATCCAAACCCTAACCCTAACTTTAGCCCCAACCCTAACCCTAACTTTAGCCCCAACCCTAACCCTAACTTTAGTCCCAAACCTAACCCTAACTTTAGCTCCAACCCTAGCCCCAACCCTAACCCTAGCCCTAACCCTAACCCTAGCCCTAACCCTAGCCCTAACCCTAGCCTTAACCCTAGCCCTAACCCTAGCCCTAGCCCTAACCCTAGCCCTAACCCTAGCCCTAGCCCTAACCCTAGCCCTAACCCTAGCCCTAACCCTAGCCCTAACCCTAGCCCTAACCCTAACCCTAGCCCTAATCCTAATGGGAAAATGGAAATAAATACATTTTTTAAATTTTATTATTTTTCCTTAACTAAGGGGGTGATGATGGGGGGTTTGATTTACTTTTATAGCATTTTCTATATCGGATTTTTATGATTGGCAGCTGTCACACACTAAAAGACGCTTTTTTATAGCACACATTTTGAGAGCTATAATTTTTCCATATTTTAATCCACAGAGTCATGTGAGGTCTTGTTTTTTGTGGGACGAGTTGACATTTTTATTGGTAACATTTTCAGACACGTGACAGTTTTTGATCACTTTTTATTCTGATTTTTGTGAGGCAGAATGACCAAAAACCAGCTATTCATGAATTTATTTTGGGGGAGGCGTTTATACCGTTCCACGTTTGGTAAAATTGATAGAGCAGTTTTATTCGTCGGGTCAGTATGATTACAGCGATATCTAATTTTTTATGTTTTGGCGCTTTTATACGATAAAAGCTATTTTATAGAACAAATAATTATTTTGGCATCGCCTTATTCTGAGGACTATAACTTTTTTCTTTTTTTGCTTATGATGCTGCATGGCAGCTAGTTTTTTGCGGGATAAGATGACGTTTTCAGCGGTACCATGTTTATTTATATTTGTCTTTTTGATCGCATGTTATTCCACTTTTTGTTTGGCGGTATAATAATAATAAAGTGTTGCTTCTTGGCTCGTTTTTTTTTTTTTCTTACGATGTTCACTGAAGGGGTTAACTAGTGGGACAGTTGTATAGGTTGGATCGCTACGGACGCGGTAATACTAAATATGTGTACTTTTATTGTTTTTTGTTTTATTTAGATAAAGAAATGTATTTATGGGAATAATATATATATTTTTTTTATTTATTTAGGAATTTTTTTTTTATTTTTTTTTACACATGTGGAATTTTTTTTAACTTTTCTACTTTGTCCCAAGGGGTGACATCACAGATCGCTGATCTGACAGTTTGCACAGCACTCTGTCAGATCGGCGATCTGACTTACAGTGCTGCTGGTTTACCAGAGCCTGGTCTGCACCCGGAAGTAATCCCTGCAGGACCCAGATGCAGCCCCGCGGCCATTTTGGATTGGAGGGATAGGAGGTAAGAGACCCTCGGAGCAACGCAATCACATCGCGTTGCTCCGGGGGTCTCAGGGAAGCACGCAGGGAGCCCCCTCCCTGCGCGATGCTTCCCTATACCGCCGGAACACTGCGATCATGTTTGATCGCAGTGTGCCGGAGGTTAATGTGCCGGGGGCGGTCCGTGACCACTCCTGGAACATAGTGGCGGATGTCAGCTGCGATAGTCAGCTGACACCCGGCCGCGATCAGCCGCGCTCCCCCCGTGAGCGCTGCCGATCGCGCTGGACATACTATCCCGTCACTGGGAATTAAGTCCCAGGTCACCTTGATGGGATACTACGTCCAATGGGATTAAGGGGTTAACATATTTCCCATGAAAATCAATTTTGGTTTTGTTTTTGGTATGTTTTACTGTGCACCCGGAAAAATGGCATACAACTCTGACAATATTGTTCACAGCAGTGACCTGGGAGCCAGAAATGCTTCCAGGCGTCTTCCCCATGATGTTCCCATATCATTTGAGCACTGTTCCCATCAATTTCCGACATTTTTAGACCCTTAAAGGCGGGGTCGCTGCAAAAATGCTGAGATCTGTCATAGATTTAAATTGGGCTTGTTGTTTGGGTTGAGCACCCAAGCCTTACAATTTGCTCGATCCGAATAATGAGCACCCGAACATTTTAGTGCTCGCTCATCACTCAAAGTGACCTACTACCTAATGTGTAGGCTTTTTAGGAGACTCCAGTTCGATATCCAATTTTTGGTATAGAAGTAAAACCTATAAAATAACGATTAATATCATCCCAGCATACTGCACAGAGCGGTATATAACAAAATTGTAGATAGAGAAGGGAATATAATGGCCATTGCTAAATAATACAGGATGGAATTCTAATCAAACCATACAGAAATAATGAGAGCCTTTGTAGAATTCAAGCAGACAAGCTAGTAAAAGGGTTACTAGAAACCAGTGATAAACGAATAGTGAAATATCCGCATTCGGGAAAATCTGCCCCAAAAATTCCTAATATTCTGGTATTTGTAATGAATAAGGAATCCAATGCAAGTCAAAGGGAAACCAAGTATGTTTCTGCTGGACCCAACAAACAGGTCTGTGGGCATGGAAAACTGCTGAAATGGATGGGGAAGAGCTAAAACTAAATGGGAACAGCATGGAGAAGATACCTGCATGCCTTTCTGACTCACATATGGGATCTGGGAATAATGTTGTCAGAATATTGAGCCTGTTTTATGGATTTATAAGAAGACCTACCAAACCACATTTTTTTTAATGGGAAAAATGCTAAGAAACATTTTTTTCCTTCATAATTACATGCATATAATGCTATATAAAAATAATAAAAGAAATACCTCCCCTTTGGCATATCTTCACAAGGAGCGTTTTGGCTTTAGTTTTTCCTTTAACATTTGTGAGGGCTCTCACTCCAATATTTGGGAAGACCCTCCCTCTTGCCAAATAGCAAGAAAGTGAAATACATGTTACCCATCATTTTACAATGTCATTTCAAACATGCCAATTTGAATTGTGGGCATTGTGGAGATTGTATCACGGGGTCCTTTGATTTCTAATAGGCGTACAACTAATCATAAGGACAGTAGTGGGGAGACTCTGTACCGTTACCTGTATATGAGCCTCGTCACTTCCTTTCCACCTAGGGACCTGTAGAAGTGCAAATCAGAGTGAAATGACCGTCGTCTGATGGGTCTCCACATAACGCTCTCCTGCCTCTGTTTTTTAATGATTCCAAATAAAGGATGTTTTAATGAGACGGTGAGTGCCACCCTCATTTAAACTTTTTTGACACGGACTTTGTTATTGTGTTTATCTTCATGGGTGGGCACCCAGTATACCCGAGAAGGTACATTCGTGAAAATAAAACTTCGCTGCTACAATTCTATTTAAGGGACTGGAGGTCTGCAGTGGTGCCGATTATTATTCTCTTCGTTCACGTGTTCATTGAATTAGTTTGCAAAATCAAGCAAGCTGCATGTTAGGTGTCGAGTTCCCGCCTCTGCACAGGGGGATCTCAAACCATCTCCACTGTGGTCTCCCATTCTTCTCCAGCTGAGTCTGCTCAGTGGAGACATCGGTCCCAGCATCTAGCTCAGGCTGATACAGGATGACTGGTTACTACTTCCCTTACAGGCTGTGTCCATGTAGCCAGCAATGTTCAGCAGTGAGCAGGTCTTTCTGGGACTAAGTCCTGCTTTTCCCATACTGAGCATGCCCACGGGACAACCTCCCATTGGAAGTTGGGGGTCAAGCTAACCAGGGATTCAAGCTTGAGGAGGATAATTTGCATATTCCAGGTGCCTTCTGGGAAAAGCAAAGAGTCTCCCTCAGCAAGAAGATCGTTGGGTACAGCCGGGACCAGCTGCTTGGAAAGCATCACCAAACCGCGCACCTTACGGTGCGCGAATTTTTGCCTGTAGGACATTATTGCTAGAAAGCTTGGCTGAGTAGATTACACAAGAAGGAAAACACACAGCAAGTCAGCAGGATCTAGGAGCAACATGGCAGATGTGACAACCTACATGGTGAGCTGCAGCATGTGCTACATGTTCACAGATCGACCAGAAGAAGAATCCAATTTCACCTGTCAGAAGTGTAGACTAGTGGCCCTTTTAGAAGAAAAGGTGCGGGGTCTGGAAGAAAGAATAGCAACTTTGAAACTCATCAAAGAGAATGAAGACTTCCTAGACAGAACAGAATCATCTCTACTGGTCACAGAAGTTGAAAAAAGTGTCAGAGAACCTCCAAAAGCAGATGAGTGGAAGCATGTGACCAAAAGAAGCAAGAAGACCATGGAGAAATCACCAACCACACAACTGAAGAACCGATATCAAATCTTTGTAGAGGATGAAGATGGCACACCTAAGGATGAAGCACTACCAGCAAGCAAAAAAGAAAAGGGTACACAGCAACAAGTGACAGCAAAAAGTACAGCCAAGAAGCAACGAAGAGTGGTGGTGGTGGGAGACTCACTACTGAGAGGCACAGAAGCAGCCATCTGCAGACCGTACATAACCGCAAGAGAAGTATGCTGCCTTCCAGGTGCGATGATCAAGGATGTGACCGATAGGATACCAAAGCTCTTCAGCTCCAAGGACGTCCACCCATTTCTTCTGATACATGTTGGCACCAATGACACGGCAAGGAAGGACCTACCGACAATCTGCAAGGACTTTGAAGAGTTGGGGAAGAAAGTAAAGGAGCTGGATGCACAGGTAGTTTTTTCTTCTATCCTTCCATTAGACGGGCATGGCACCAGGAGATGGAACAGGATCCTTGATGCGAACAACTGGCTAAGATGATGGTGCAGACAACAAGGATTGTGAATTACTTGTACGATGGACTCCTCGCCAGAGACGGACTACACCTCAAGAAACCTGGGAAACACACATTTGCCAGAAGGCTCGCTACACTCATCAGGAGGGCGTTAAACTACAAGAAGAGGGGACGGGAAGAAAAACATTAGACTCGAACAAAGAAGACCCAGGAAAACATACTCAGAAGGGAGGTAAGAACATTTCTAAAACAATCCACAGCGAGGAGATTGGAACAAAACAAAATCCTCTAAACTGCATGCTCGCAAACGCCAGAAGCCTGACAAACAAGATGGAAGAACTAGAAGCAGAAATATCTACAGGTAACTTTGACATAGTGGGAATAACTGAGACATGGTTAGATGAAAGCTATGACTGGGCAGTTAACTTACAGGGTTACAGTCTGTTTAGAAAGGATCGTAAAAATCGGAGAGGAGGAGGGGTTTGTCTCTATGTAAAGTCTTGTCTAAAGTCCACTTTAAGGGAGGATATTAGAGAAGGGAATGAGGATGTCGAGTCCATATGGGTCGAAATTCATGGAAGGAAAAATGGTAACAAAATTCTCATTGGGGTCTGTTACAAACCCCCAAATATAACAGAAATCATGGAAAGTCTACTTCTAAAGCAGATAGATGAAGCTGCAACCCATAATGAGGTCCTGGTTATGGGGGACTTTAACTACCCGGATATTAACTGGGAAACAGAAACCTGTGAAACCCATAAAGGCAACAGGTTTATGCTAATAACCAAGAAAAATTATCTTTCACAATTGGTGCAGAATCCGACCAGAGGAGCAGCACTTTTAGACCTAATACTATCTAATAGACCTGACAGAATAACAAATCTGCAGGTGGTCGGGCATCTAGGAAATAGCGACCACAATATTTTACAGTTTCACCTGTCTTTCACTAGGGGGACTTGTCAGGGAGTCACAAAAACACTGAACTTTAGGAAGGCAAAGTTTGACCAGCTTAGAGATGCCCTTAATCTGGTAGACTGGGACAATATCTTCAGAAATAAGAATACAGATAATAAATGGAAAATGTTTAAGAACATCCTAAATAGGCACTGTAAGCGGTTTATACCTTGTGGGAATAAAAGGACTAGAAATAGGAAAAACCCAATGTGGCTAAACAAAGAAGTAAGACAGGCAATTAACAGTAAAAAGAAAGCATTTGCACTACTAAAGCAGGATGGCACCATTGAAGCTCTAAAAAACTATAGGGAGAAAAATACTTTATCTAAAAAACTAATTAAAGCTGCCAAAAAGGAAACAGAGAAGCACATTGCTAAGGAGAGCAAAACTAATCCCAAACTGTTCTTCAACTATATCAATAGTAAAAGAATAAAAACTGAAAATGTAGGCCCCTTAAAAAATAGTGAGGAAAGAATGGTTGTAGATGACGAGGAAAAGGCTAACATATTAAACACCTTCTTCTCCACAGTATTCACGGTGGAAAATGAAATGCTAGGTGAAATCCCAAGAAACAATGAAAACCCTATATTAAGGGTCACCAATCTAACCCAAGAAGAGGTGCGAAACCGGCTAAGTAAGATTAAAATAGATAAATCTCCGGGTCCGGATGGCATGCACCCACGAGTACTAAGAGAACTAAGTAATGTAATAGATAAACCATTATTTCTTATTTTTAGGGACTCTATAGCGACGGGGTTTGTTCCACAGGACTGGCGCATAGCAAATGTGGTGCCAATATTCAAAAAGGGCTCTAAAAGTGAACCTGGAAATTATAGGCCAGTAAGTCTAACCTCTACTGTTGGTAAAATATTTGAAGGGTTTCTGAAGGATGTTATTCTGGATTATCTCAATGAGAATAACTGTTTAACTCCATATCAGCATGGGTTTATGAGAAATCGCTCCTGTCAAACCAATCTAATCAGTTTTTATGAAGAGGTAAGCTATAGGCTGGACCACGGTGAGTCATTGGACGTGGTATATCTCGATTTTTCCAAAGCGTTTGATACCGTACCGCACAAGAGGTTGGTACACAAAATGAGAATGCTTGGTCTGGGGGAAAATGTGTGTAAATGGGTTAGTAACTGGCTTAGTGATAGAAAGCAGAGGGTGGTTATAAATGGTATAGTCTCTAACTGGGTCGCTGTGACCAGTGGGGTACCGCAGGGGTCGGTATTGGGACCTGTCCTCTTCAACATATTCATTAATGATCTGGTAGAAGGTTTACACAGTAAAATATTGATATTTGCAGATGATACAAAACTATGTAAAGCAGTTAATACAAGAGAAGATAGTATTCTGCTACAGATGGATCTGGATAAGTTGGAAACTTGGGCTGAAAGGTGGCAGATGAGGCTTAACAATGATAAATGTAAGGTTATACACATGGGAAGAAGGAATCAATATCACCATTACACACTGAACGGGAAACCACTGGGTAAATCTCACATGGAGAAGGACTTGGGGATCCTAGTTAATGATAAACTTACCTGGAGCAGCCAGTGCCAGGCAGCAGCTGCCAA
Organism: Ranitomeya variabilis; assembly: GCF_051348905.1. Classification (NCBI taxonomy): domain Eukaryota; kingdom Metazoa; phylum Chordata; class Amphibia; order Anura; family Dendrobatidae; genus Ranitomeya; species Ranitomeya variabilis. The sequence goes on from NC_135232.1 coordinate 1,143,576,643, forward strand.
GGCAAACAGGATCATGGGGTGCATTAAAAGAGGTCTGGATACACATGATGAGAGCATTATACTGCCTCTGTACAAATCCCTAGTTAGACCGCACATGGAGTACTGTGTCCAGTTTTGGGCACCGGTGCTCAGGAAGGATATAATGGAACTAGAGAGAGTACAAAGGAGGGCAACAAAATTAATAAAGGGGATGGGAGAACTACAATACCCAGATAGATTAGCGAAATTAGGATTATTTAGTCTAGAAAAAAGACGACTGAGGGGCGATCTAATAACCATGTATAAGTATATAAGGGGACAATACAAATATCTTGCTGAGGATCTGTTTATACCAAGGAAGGTGACGGGCACAAGGGGGCATTCTTTGCGTCTGGAGGAGAGAAGGTTTTTTCACCAACATAGAAGAGGATTCTTTACTGTTAGGGCAGTGAGAATCTGGAATTGCTTGCCTGAGGAGGTGGTGATGGCAAACTCAGTCGAGGGGTTCAAGAGAGGCCTGGATGTCTTCCTGGAGCAGAACAGTATTGTATCATACAATTATTAGGTTCTGTAGAAGGACGTAGATCTGGGGATTTATTATGATGGAATATAGGCTGAACTGGATGGACAAATGTCTTTTTTCGGCCTTACTTACTAACTAACTACTAACTAACTAACTAACATGCTCAGGTCCTGTTGCGGCTCCTATTGGTCCATCTGTAAGGTCTTGTAGCACTGCCGCTATAAAAGATTCGTGCGTCGCCCCCACCTCCGCAGGGCCGAGGGGAACACGGTACCGGGCCTCTGAGTCTCTGCTCCGGGGCTGTCACGGTGGCTAGGCCCGGTCCGTGACCCTGCTGGTGGGGGGGGGTGACGTACAGTGAATGATAGATGTAGATAGTGATGGTAGTGGTGGTGAGGCTGTAGTGGTGCGGTGCAGTAAATAACGAGGACACCAGGTTGCAGTCTCTTTACCTCTTTACTGAAGATCTCTGAGTCCTCAGTCTGGAGTCCGGGTAACCAGGCTGCGCAAGTCCGGCCGGTCCAATGGCACCTTCGGAGTTCTCTTAACAGGTGGAAATCTGTGCCTTCCTTCTAGCGCTAGGTGTTGTGGTCCTTCCCTGCTGTGCTTACGGAAAGTCCCCACAACTGTTGTGTCTGTTTCCTAAGTTCCCTCACAACTCGATTAGATGATGTTCTGCTAATCCTCCGTCCCTCCCTGATGTTACGGTTAGGACGGCACCCGTTTGACGGGTAGGCTCGGAGCTCTTCCGGGACCCTAGAGTCGCCCCTCTCCACAAGTTGCCCCCCAAGACTGCATAGGTGATTTAGGTGAGACAGCCCACCTGAGACTGACTGTCCTGCCGTAGGTTCGAAGTATTGCCTGAAGCTGTATGTAGAAATACTTCCTTCGGCGTTCCGGCCACCGGTTGTTTGCGCCTCAGTAGGATGTTGCCTCGGTCTCACAGCACGACCCCTACTGGTATTCTCCTTCTTGCTTTGATCTCGTTTCTCACTCAGCACAATCTATCTCGCTTCCAGTCCCTTCTTGGGCACCGCCGCTATGCTGAGCAGGCACGGTCCCGTTACGTTCGCTCAAGTTGCCAAGCCCCTGTCAGGATCCCACCCCTGACAGGGACCCTACCGAATCTTCTCCCGCAACACCCTCTGCCACTAGGTGTTGCCTGGTTCCAACCCAGTCAGCTTTCTCCCTAACTTCCTGCCTGACCCCCAGTTTTACCAGTGTGTGGAGAGTGGCCTAGTAAATAGAACCCTTAGCTCCCCCTGGAGGGAGAAATGTATTGGTGTCTGTGATACCTGGTCAGATGAACTCCTTCAGTGCCATCAGACGTACCATAGCTCCCCTTAGTGGCGGAGCCACAGTACTGCAACGACCAGGACTCTGGGGCGCTGCACTCCCCCCCGCTTAAATCCAGTACTCCGGGACTGGGAAGAAAACAATAATACAGGTTAGCAAAAAGACATACAATATTTGTGAGTGCAAAACAATAAGTATACTTGAACAGAGCTTCCCTTTATGGGAGGTGAGGACACTTGAACGTTACAAACGTGGTTAAATATCATAGCAACATGCTACAAATAACTTCTCTTACCCAACCGGGTATTCTACTTAGTACAAATTCTTGAACAATAATTTAACTCTGCCTTTAAGGTACTCTAAATCCACTAAAGACCTTCTTATACACATTATAAGGCTTAAGCAACTGTGCTACATTCTCCTTCTTTAAATCTGCAGGACCGCCTGTCCTAACGGCGCCAGACCTACTGCCTCTCCTTTCTTACAGGACATCTCCTTTCAGCCCGAGCCTTCTGTCTTTTCAACTACTATACATAGTATAGAACATAACGTACTTTCAGTTTAGGAACACTGAGCCATCTTCATATGGCTCCTAGGAGGACTCAGGGTTCACCTTCTATCCTCATCTTCTATCAACGTTATCAACATTTTCTTAACTTCCACCATTACTTTCTTACTAGCAACTATGCAGGACGCTATGTCTACCCCTACGGGCCTACTGCATCTTTCTTCTAACTTTCACTTTCCTTCGGGAAACATTATCAGCATTCTTTTACAATTATCGAGTTCCATACATATAACTCTTACATGTAAACATTATCATTTTCTTTCAAGGCATCGATATCACTCTACTGTTCTAAGGCAGTATTACTCATAAGTACACCAATGCACATCCCCTTTAAGAGGGGACCAAGTCTGTATGAGGTAGCATATCTTCTCAGGCTACCAGTCCGTACTCATCAAAAGTCTCCGGTGCGGTATCTTCGCAAAGAGTCTCTCTTTAAGTAAAACCAGTAGGGAGCGCCTTTAAGAAGGTGCAAACTATTTACAAAAAGTTTGTATCATGCACTGTTCATGATTGCGGCAGTTCTGGAAACTTGTGCAAACTTAGAAAAAAAAACAAACAAAACAATAGGGATCCCGGGTCAACAAAGGGATCCCTTTAAGAGTTAACCCTAGACAGGTTCAGCAATATCGGAAGACAAACAGTTATCTATTTACAATAATGCAGTGTTCTTTCTTCTTACTGGAACCACGCAAGCGGCAGCACTGGTGGAGGCAACCCCTCAGGACATTGCGCACCACCTGGTACTGCATAAGGGGGAGTGTGGTCCCATCTGGGGGTCTGCGTACCCACCGTCTTCCATCCTGGTGCAGCAGGAACACTGACCACCTGAGGAAGCGCCTCCTTGGCCACAACAGCGGTGGTGGTGGCAATACTGCAGGTCGTGGTCTTTACAATGGTACAAGTGGGGGTGACCACGGTGGTCTGGGTGGTGGTCGTGGGTCGACCACAAGGCGGTACTTTGGCTATAGGGGACGGCTTTTCCGGCACCTTGGTCGGGGGTCCCGTCGGCCTCTTCCTGCGGATGTTCAAAGCGAACCACCCCTTCTCCCCCAAGTGCCTGGTGTAGGTAACGCTGTCCCCCGGGTAGAGGTCCCGATCAGGGTGGCCCTCTCTGAGATGAGACTCCACATCCCGGCGGTTGACAAAGACTTCAGCGTATAACCCCGACTCTTTAATGAAGCCCCAGCCTCCGCGGAGCTTAAAGTCAACTACAATGCCCTGCCTGCGTGGGGCCTGGTGAGTGGTGGGGTCCTTGCGGGCCCGGTCCTTGACCGCCAGATCTTTTTGATGGTGGGCCTCTAGCCCAGCCTGTTACTCCTTTTCTCGCTCCCTCCACTGCTGTTCTAGCTGGATCTGGTATTCTTCCCAGCTTAGGGCCTGTACCATCTCTCTCTCTTGGGTCTTCACCCCAGGGAACCCCATAAGATTGGATCCGGGGTTCACCCTGCGGCACACTGTGCGCTCCGCGTGGACCTCACACAGCAAGGGAGTGGGTGCGATCGGGGCTCTCATGCGGTGTTCCATGCCCGTGGCCTCCTCCCATGGTAGTAGGCGTTGGAGTTTATGGGTCCCAGGGAGAGGGGGTGCTGCAACGGGGCCCACTAATAAATCCTCCTCCGGCGGGACAGGGTCGGAGGACTCACCAGCCGGCGTAGGCTCCTCTTCCGCGACGGGTTCCGCTGGTGGTGTCAGCGAGGACCTTGGCAGCAATATAGGGTCCGATGTGGGAAGGCTGCTGCTCGGCGCCGCCTGGTGCAGAGACTGAGCCTTCATCTGCAGTTGAAGAAGCTGGTCGAGTAAGCTCTCCATCTCGACCTGCAGGAGTTCGGTGCCGTCCATGGAGAACTGGCCGCTGCGCTCATCTGGGTAGTCGGGGGAGACGTCCGCTTCGACCCCACTTTCGGTCTCGGAGCTGCTGGCCATGGCGTCCTCCACGTGGGTCACTTCCTGGTCTTTTTCCCGCTCTCTCCTTCGTGGTCGGTGTCGTTTTCTCGGTCTCCGCCCTCCATTGAGAATTAGGAGGCGGATCTCTGCTGCTGACGGACACGTCCTCACAGTGCAGAAATATTTAGACTGGGCGGCCATAGTCTTTCGTGCTCTCTAGCTTGTCTACGCCTACTCCACGCCCCTCTTCTTCTCCTCAGCGCTGCAATGGCGGCGGTTTTGGCGGTAATCCTTGTAGTAATGGCAATGCACAGTTTCTCAATAAAGCACAGTCCAAGCACAGTAAATCACAGTTCCAAGGCACACATGACCTGATTCTTCAGGCTTAAGTAGATCCTGTTCGTGACGCCAAGTTGCGTCGCCCCCACCGCCGCAGGGCCGAGGGGAACCCGGTACCGGGCCTCTGAGTCTCTGCTCCGGGGCTGTCACGGTGGATAGGCCCGGTCCGTGACCCTGCTGGTGGGGGGGCGACGTACAGTGAATGATAGATGTAGATAGTGATGGTAGTGGTGGTGAGGCTGTAGTGGTGCGGTGCAGTAAATAACGAGGACACCAGGTTGCAGTCTCTTTACCTCTTTACTGAAGAACTCTGAGTCCTCAGTCTGGAGTCCGGGTAACCAGGCTGCGCAAGTCCGGCCGGTCCAATGGCACCTTCGGAGTTCTCTTAACAGGTGGAAATCTGTGCCTTCCTTCTAGCGCTAGGTGTTGTGGTCCTTCCCTGCTGTGCTTACGGAAAGTCCCCACAACTGTTGTGTCTGTTTCTTAAGTTCCCTCACAACTCGATTAGATGATGTTCTGCTAATCCTCCGTCCCTCCCTGATGTTACGGTTAGGACGGCACCCGTTTGATGGGTAGGCTCGGAGCTCTTCCGGGACCCTAGAGTCGCCCCTCTCCACAAGTTGCCCCCCAAAACTGCATAGGTGATTTAGGTGAGACAGCCCGCCTGAGACTGACTGTCCTGCCGTAGGTTCGAAGTATTGCCTGAAGCTGTATGTAGAAATACTTCCTTCGGCATTCCGGCCACCGGTTGTTTGCGCCTCAGTAGGATGTTGCCCAGGTCTCACAGCATGACCCCTACTGGTATTCTCCTTCTTGCTTTGATCTCGTTTCTCACTCAGCACAATCTATCTCGCTTCCAGTCCCTTCTTGGGCACCGCCGCTATGCTGAGCAGGCACGGTCCCGTTACGTTCGCTCAAGTTGCCAAGCCCCTGTCAGGATCCCACCCCTGACAGGGACCCTACCGAATCTTCTCCCGCAACACCCTCTGCCACTAGGTGTTGCCTGGTTCCAACCCAGTCAGCTTTCTCCCTAACTTCCTGCCTGACCCCCAGTTTTACCAGTGTGTGGAGAGTGGCCTAGTAAATAGAACCCTTAGCTCCCCCTGGAGGCCCGGCGGTGAAATGTTTTGGTGTCTGTGATACCTGGTCAGATGAACTCCTTCAGTGCCATCAGACGTACCATAGCTCCCCTTAGTGGCGGAGCCACAGTACTGCAACGACCAGGACTCTGGGGCGCTGCACTCGCATGGCTGCCCGTGTACATTTGAAAACATGTGTGTGTTGATGAGTGCAAGTCATTCTTTAATCATCCCCTCCCTTGTGAATGACTGCTCGCATGAGGTCGATGTCTGCTATCTAGCGCCCGGCTGAGCTTTCAGCACGAAACAGCTTCTAATTGCTGTGACCGCCAGTGTGGCGCCGTCCGCTATCAGAGCACTTTCCTGACCCAAGTCTGGGTGGTTAGTGGCATCCGCCAGTGTGGCACTGCACGCACTCTTGTGCATATAAGTTACCTTTTCAGTTACTCTGATACCCCAATTGTGGTGTCGAGTGCAAGAGGTCTACACAAACTCTAGTCCTGTGTCCTGGGACAGAGTTCTGTGATTCCTTGTTTGCGCTCTTTAAGGGGACTGCGGCCCTGTAACGCAACAGGGTTTGCTTCCTTCATACATGGTGAAGTTAACCCATGTGTGTATACACATTGTACCACCATATAGTCCGTCATTACTCAGCAGCAGGTTCCATCTCTGCACGTTGGACCCCGGGCTGCGAACGCACCTCATACCTTCTCTCTAATTATTTGGTGCATTCCGCTAGCCCTAACATTACACTAGCAGCAGGGTCTGGCTAGTAATGACGGACAAACAGCAATCCTTGCGGTACATCCAGCAGCTGGAGGGTAGGTTTGCAGCTCTTGAGCACACAACCTCAGCTGTGGATGTTACCTTAGTAGCTGTTCAGGCTGCTAGTGTGGCTGCAGCAACCTTGTCCACTGCCACCCTTGTTCCGACCCTATCTCGCCTCCTGCTGCCAGATAAATTTTATGGTGATAGCAAATCTTGTAGGGGTTTCTTGAGCCAGTGCTCTATAAACCTTGAGCTCCTGGCTGCACCTTTCCCCACAGAGCGGGCAAAGGTGGGATTCATTTTGTCTCTCCTGTCGGACAGGGTGTTGATATGGGCTGCGCCGCTGTGGGAGCGTGGCGATCATGTGGTGGAGAGTGCCCCGATCTTCCTAAGCACTCTGAAACAGGTCTTTTTAGGACCTCGAGTCACCCATGATATGGCGCTCCAACTGTTGGCATTGACTCAGGGCTCGTCCTTAGTCAGCCATTTTGCCATCCACTTCCGCACCTTAACATCTGAGCTGGAGTGATCGGATAATGCCCGTATCCCTATATTTTGGAGGGGGCTGGCTGACCATGTGAAGGATGCTTTGGCTACTAGGGAGATTCCCGCCACACTGGAGGAGCTAATAGCTGTTTCTACTGGCATTGACCTCCGTTTTAACGAGTGGAGGTTAGACCGAGCCCAGTGTAGGCATAGGTTTCGGCTGGCTCCCACCTTCGCCAAACCTTTGGAATCTCCGGTCCAGGCCCCTGAGTCACATGAGGCCATGGAAGTGTCACGATCGGAATCTAAGTCCCGGACCGCTAGAGCACTCAAGGTCTGTCATGTTTGCCAGCAGTCAGGACATCTTGCCACCAGATGTTCTCAGCGGTCAACGTCAGCATCTAGTGGTAGTAGGTGGAGGAACACTAGACATGGCGACGTTTGCCACCAAATTGTCCTTTAAGAGGACAATTACAATACGCTCATCCACTCGCTCGGTAGAGCTCTGCGTGGATTCTGGGTCGGAGAGCAATTTTATGTCTTCTGCCTTCGCCCAACATCACGCAATACCCCTTGTGATGCTTGCTCAACCAGTAACAGTGCGATTGGTGAATGGGTCGACACTGCCCTCACAGATAACACACCAGACCATCCCTTTTACTTTGTCCATGTCGCCATCTCATCAGGAGATTATATCTCTGCTCGTCATTCCTGATGGAATTGATGAGGTCCTGTTGGGGACACTTTGGCTACGGTACCACTCTCCACATATTGATTGGTCCACAGGCAGAATTTTGGGATGGGGTGAATCTTGTGGGGGTAGATGTCAGAGGGAATACGTTCAGGTTGCTACTACAGAGGTACCCACAGATCTTTCCTCTCTCCCCAAGCAATATTTTCCCTATGCGGACGTGTTCTCCAAAAGGGCTGCGGAGACCCTTCCGCCTCACTGCCCCTATGACTGTCCTATTGACCTCTTGCCAGGTGCTGAGCCTCCCCGGGGTCGAGTCTATCTGTTGTCTCTCCCATAGACGGAGGCAATGTCACAGTACATCCATGAGAATCTGGCAAGAGGATTCATTAGGAAGTCAGTGTCACCTGCAAGGGCTGGGTTCTTCTTCATGCAGAGGAAAAACGGGCAACTACGTCCATGCATAGACTACAAGGGTATTTACTAAACTAGATCTGCAGGGTGATTACAACCTGATTTGCATCCGTGAGGGGAACGAATGGAAAACGGCTTTTAACACCAGGGATGGGCACTATGAATACCTAGTGATGCCCTTTGGGCTTTGTAATACCCCAGCCATTTTCCAAGACATTGTAAATGATATTTTCTGGGATATGCTCTCCACCTCGGTCATAGTCTTTCTGGATGATATTCTCATCTACTCTCCAGATATTGACTCCCACCGGAGAGATGTTTGCAGAGTCTTTGACCTCTTACTGGCAAATTCCCTCTATGCCAAGTTGGAGAAATGTGTGTTTAAGCAGGGCTATATCATCTCCGCCCAGGGATTGGCTATGGATCCTGTCAAACTACAGGCTGTGATGGACTGGCAAGAACCCCATTCTCTTAAAGCGGTGCAGCGCTTTATGAGGTTCATTAACTACTATCGCCAGTTCATCCCTCATTTCTCACCTTTGGTAGCTCCCTTTGTAGCCCTCACCAAGAAGGGAGTAAATCCCAAATTGTGGTCCGTGAAGGTCTCCAAGGCCTTCACTTCTATTCAGTCTCATTTTGCTAGCGCTCCCATCCTGCATCACCCTGATTTTAATAAGCCGTTTATAATAGAGGTGTATGCCTCATCCATTGGTGCTGCAGCAGTCCTCTTTCAAAAGGATGCTCAAGGTCGGAAGCTGTTGTGAACTCTATTTCTGGGCTCCCTCTTGTGGTCACAAGTGGTACTGTGTAGTGCTGTCTTTCTGCAGGGTTTGGCTGGCATCAGCTGTCTCGTTATATGTGGGTTGGTTTCCTATTTATCTCACCTGGACTCTCAGTCTATGCCTGCTGTCAATGTATTCAGTGCTATTCTGATTCCTTCTGACTATCTTGCTACCAGTCTCTTCAAGAGAAGCTAAGTTTCCGTTTGTTCATTTTTTGATCATCAGTGTTCATTATGTTTCTTGTCCAGCTTGCTAATATGTGATTTCCTTGCTTGCTGGTCGCTCTAGGGGGCTGAGTTTCTCTCCCCACACCGTTAGTTGGTGTGAGGGTTCTTGAATTCTCAGTGTGGATATTTTGTAAGCTTTTCTGCTGACCGCACAGTTCACTATCTGTCTTCTGCTATCTAGTATTAGCGGGCCTCATTTGCTGAATCTGTTTTCATTTCTACGTATGTGTTTTCCCCTTACCTCACCGTTATAATTTGTTGGGGGCTTCCTATATCTTTGGGGTTATTTCTCTTCAGGCAAGTGAGGTCTTGCTTTCTCTCTAGGGGTAGCTAGTTCCTCAGGCTGTGTCGAGACGTCCAGGATTTTAGGCACGTTCACTGGCTACCTTTAGTGTGTTTGGATAGGATCAGGTTTGCGGTCAGTCCAGTTACCACCTCCCTAGAGCTTGTTCTATGTTCAGTAACTTAGCTAGTATTCTTGTGATCCTCAGCCACTGGGATCATAACAGGAAGCATCCTTGCTTATTCTTTTCCAAGACCTTCACACCAGCAGAGAGAAATTATTCCATCGGAGACAGTCAGCTGCTAGCAATGAAGTTGGCTTTCTCAGAGTGGATACATCTTTGGAGGGGGCTCGCTTTCCCTTCCAAGTTTTTACAGACCACAAAAATGTGGTCTATTTACAGACAGCCCAGCGGCTAAATTCTCGCCAGGCCAGATGGTCCCTTTTCTTCTCCCAGTTCCATTTCAATCTCCATTTTCCCTTCGGGGAAAAGAACATTCGAGCTGACACTCTCTCTTGCTCCGTTGTATCATCTGAGGAGGAGGAAGAGGAGCCTCGGCTTATTGTCCCTTCTCAGAGCCTGAGTACCATGGCTCTGGTTTCAATAGAGTCTGTGCCCCCGGGCAAGACTTTTGTACCTTCAAATTTGCATCCAGAGGTTCATTCTTGGGCTCACTAGCCAGGGTGGGTGGACATTTTGGTTCCAAAAGCAGTTTGGTTCTAAATGCAGTTCAAAATTGGTAACTGGAGTACACAGGTGGCAAAGCTTTGTTCAGTGGAGGACAGCTGTATTGAGTGGCGCAGACAGACACAGGTAGTAGGCCTAAAATAAAAAAGTAGGCTAAATGCAGTTCAAAATTGGTAACTGGAGTACACAGGCAGTAAAGCTTTGTTCAGTGGAGGACAGCTGTATTGAGTGGCGCAGACAGACACAGGTAGTAGGTCTAAAATAAAAAAGTAGGCTAAATGCAGTTCAAAATTGGTAACTGGAGTACACAGGAGGCATAGCTTTGTTCAGTGGAGGACAGATGTATTGAGTGGTGCAGACAGACACAGGTAGTAGGCCTAAAATAAAAAAGTAGGCTAAATGCAGTTCATATTTGGTAACTGGAGTACAAAGACGGCATAGCTTTGCTCAGTGGAGGACAGCTATATTGAGTGGCGCAGACAGACACATGTAGTAGGCCTAAAATAAAAAAGTAGGCTAAATGCAGTTCAAAATTGGTAACTGGAGTACACAGGCTGCATAGCTTTGTTCAGTGGAGGACAGCTGTATTGAGTGGCACAGACAGACACAGGTAGTAGGCCTAAAATAAAAAAGTAGGCTAAATGCAGTTCAAAATTGGTAACTGGAGTACACAGGTGGCATAGCTTTTGTTCAGTGGTGACAGCTGTATTGAGTGTCGCAGACAGACACAAGTAGAAGCCTAAAATATAAAAGTAGGCTAAATGCAGTTCAAAATTGGTAACGGGAGTACACAGGTGGCATAGCTTTGTTCAGTGGAGGAGAAAAGCAAGGAGCGGCAGACACCGTTAGTAGGCCCAACCAAACAAGTAGGACAAATGCATTTTAATATTCGAAACAGGATGAAAATTGCGGCTCAGCTTTGTTTAGTGGAGAAAAGCAAGGAGCGGCAGACACCGTTAGTAGGCCCAACCAAACAAGTAGGCCAAATGCAGTTTAATGTTCGACACAGGATAAATATTGCGGCTCAGCTTTGTTCAGTGGAGGAGAAAAGCAAGGAGCGGCAGACACCATTAGTAGGTCCAACAAAACAAGTAGTCCAAATGCAGTTAAATGTTCGAAACAGGATAAAAATTGTGTCTCAGCTTTGTTCAGTGGAGGAGAAAAGCAAGGAGAGGCAGACACCAATAGTAGGCCCAACAAAACAAGTAGGCCAACTGCAGTTTAATATTGGACACAGGATGAAAATTGCGGCTCAGCTTTTTTTAGTGCAGGAGAAAAGCAAAGAGCGGCAGACACCGTTAGTAGGCTCAACCAAACAAGTAGGCCAAATGCAGTTTAATATTCGACACAGGATGAAAATTGCGGCTGAGCTTTGTTCAGTGGAGGAGAACAACAAGCAGTGGCATTCACTGTTAGTAGGAACAACCAAAGAAGTAGGTCAAATGCAGTTTAATATTCAAAACAGGATGAAACTGGCGGCTCAGCTTTGTTCAGCAGAGAACAATTGTAAGGTGTGGCGCAGACAGACTTAGGAGGCCTAAAATAAAAAATTAGGCTCAATGCAGTTCAAAATTGGTTACAGAAGTACACAGGCAGCATAGCTTTGTTCAGCAGAGGACAATTGTAAGGAGTGGCGCAGACACAGTTTGTAGGCTCACATTAAAGATGTAGTCTCCAAGCAGTTCAAAAATGGTAACAGGGGTAAACAGGCGGCATAGCTTTTTTCAGTGGAGGACAGCTGTATTGAGTGGCGCAGACAGACACACGTAGTAGGCCTAAAATAAAAAAGTAGGCTAAATGCAGTTCAAAATTGGTAACTGGAGTACACAAGCGGCATAGCTTTGTTCAGTGGAGGACATCTGTATTGAGTGGCGCAGACAGACACAGGTAGTAGGCCTAAAATAAAAAAGTAGGCTAAATTCAGTTCAAAATTGGTAACTGGAGTACACAGGCGGGAAAGCTTTGTTCAGTGGAGGACAGCTGTATTGAGTGGTGCAGACAGACACAGGTAGTAGGCCTGAAATAAAAAGTAGGCTAAATGCAGTTCAACATTGGTAACTGAAGTACACAGGAGGCATAGCTTTGTTCAGTGGAGGACAGCTGTATTGAGTGGCGCAGACAGACACACGTAGTAGGCCTAAAATAAAAAAGTAGGCTAAATGCAGTTTAAAATTGGTAACTGGAGTGCACAGGCGGCATAGCTTTGTTCAGTGGAGTACAGCTGTATTGAGTGGCACAGACAGACACAGCTAGTAGGCCTAAAATAAAAAAGTAGGCTAAATGCAGTTCAAAATTGGTAACTGGAGTACACAGGCAGCATAGCTTTGTTCAGTGGAGGACAGCTGTATTGAGTGGTGCAGACAGACACAGGTAGTCGGCCTAAAATAAAAAAGTAGGCTAAATGCATTTTAAAATTGGTAACTGGAGCGCACAGGTGGCATAGCTTTGTTCAGAGGAGGACAGCTGTATTGAGTGGTGTAGACAGACCCATGTAGTAGGCCTGAAATAAAAAGTAGGCTAAATGCAGTTCAACATTGGTAACTGGAGTACACAGGCAGCATAGCTTTGTTCAGTGGAGGACATCTGTATTGAGTGGCGCAGACATACACAGGTAGTAGGCCTAAAATAAAAAAGTAGGCTAAATGCAGTTCAAAATTGGTAACTGGAGTACACAGGTGGCATAGCTTTGTTCAGTGGAGGACAGCTGTATTAAGTGGCGCAGACAGACACAGGTAGTAAGTAGTGTTGAGCATTCCGATACTGCAAGTATCGGGTATCGGCCGATACTTGCTGTATCGGAATTCCGATACCGAGATCCGATATTTTTGTGATATCGGGTATCGGTATCGAAACAACATTAATGTAAAAATGTGTAAAAGAGAGAATTAAAATAAAAAATATTGCTATACTCACCTCTCCGACGCAGCCTGCACCTTACCGAGGGAAGCGGCAGCGTTCTTTGTTTAAAATTCGCGCTTTTCTTTCCTTTACGTGAGTCCCGGCTTGTGATTGGTTGCGTGCCGCCCATGTGACCGGGACGCAACCAATCACAGCAAGCCGTGACGTAATTTCAGGTCCTTCAGGATTTTAAAATTACGTTCTGGCGTTGTGATTGGTTGCGTCGCAGTCACATGGGCGACGCAACCAATCACAGCAAGCCGTGACGTAATTTCAGGTCCTTAAGGATTTTAAAATTACGTCCCGGCTTTGTGATTGGTTGCGTCGCAGTCACATGGGAGACGCAACCAATCACAAGCCATGACGTCACGGGAGGCTGGACACGCGTGCATTTTAAAATGGGCGCGTGTCCAGCCTCCCGTGACGTCCCGGCTTGTGATTGGTTGCGCCGCGATCAACCAATCACAAGCCGGGAGGCTGGACACGCGCCCATTTTAAAATTTTAAAATGCGCGCGTGTCCAGCCTCCCGGCTTGTGATTGGTTGACCGCGGCGCAACCAATCACAAGCCGGGACGTCACGGGAGGCTGGACACGCGCCCATTTTAAAAAGCGCGCGTGTCCAGCCTCCCGTGACGTCACGGCTTGTGATTGGTTAATGGCGGCCATGTTGCCGGGACGCGGACCAATCACAGCAAGCCGTGACGTAATTTCGTCACGGCTTGCTGTGATTGGTCCGCGTCCCGGCAACATGGCGCCGTGACCAATCATAAGCCGGGACGTCACTGGAGGCTGGACACGCGCGCTTTTTAAAATGGGCGCGTGTCCAGCCTCCCGTGACGTCCCGGCTTGTGATTGGTTAATGGCGGCCATGTTGCCGGGACGCGGACCAATCACAGCAAGCCGTGACGTAATTTCGTCACGGCTTGCTGTGATTGGTCCGCGTCCCGGCAACATGGCCACCCTGACCAATCACAAGGGACTTCACGTAACCAAGTAAAAGCGCGAATTTTAAACAAACAACGCTGCCGGTTCCCTCGCTGAGGTCCAGGCTGCGTCGGACAGGTGAGTATAGCGATATTTTTTATTTTAATTCTTTCTTTTACACATTTATATGGATCCCAGGGCCTGAAGGAGAGTTTCCTCTCCTTCAGACCCTGGGAACCATCAGGAATACCGTCCGATACTTGAGTCCCATTGACTTGTATTGGTATCGGGTATCGGTATCGGATTGGATCCGATACTTTGCCGGTATCGGCCGATACTTTCCGATACCGATACTTTCAAGTATCGGACGGTATCGCTCAACACTAGTAGTAAGCCTAAAATAAAAAGTAGGCTAAATGCAGTTCAAAATTGGTAACTGGAGTACACCGGCGGCATAGCTTTGTTCAGTGGAGGACAGCTGTATTGAGTGGCGCAGACAGACACAAGTAGTAGGCCTAAAATAAAAAAGTAGGCTAAATGCAGTTTAAAATTGGTAACTAGAGTACACAGGCGGCATAGCTTTTTTCACTGGAGGACAGCTGCATTAAGTGGCGCAGACAGACACAGGTAGTAAGCCTAAAATAAAAAGTATGCTAAATGCAGTTCAAAATTGGTAACTGGAGTACACCGGCAGCATAGCTTTGTTCAGGGGAGGACAGCTGTATTGAGTGGCGCAGACAGACACAAGTAGTAGGCCTAAAATAAAAAAGTAGGCTAAATGCAGTTCAAAATTGGTAACTGGAGTAAACTGGCGGCATTGCTTTGTTCAGTGTCAGAAAATTGTAATGAGTAGCAGACTAAGTTAGTAGGCCCATATAATAAAGTGAGCTAAATGTCTGCCAAAAAATTGTTCATAAGTACAATTGTGGCATAGCTAGGTACAGGGGTGGGCTCCTCTGCTGAGTAGCAGACAGTGGTAGTAGGCGCAAAGTATTAACTGGTCTAAATGGAGGCCAGGGACCCTATTTTAATTATCATCTATCATTTCAACAAATTCGTATTGGCAGTGTCATTGAAGGATTTAACAGCACAGACTACAAAGTGGTGGAGCAGGGAGAGGTTAAGTATTGCAAGTTGTAGAGCACTGTTGAGCAGGGGGGAACACTCTCTCGTGGGCGGCGGTACTGGCACAGGGCCCCTCATATTACGATGATGTGTCTGAAGTTGGTTGTGCACCACCACCGTCAGAGACACTTCTTTGTACTATGAGGGACCTTGTGCCAGTGCCATCGCCCAAGAGTGGGCACACCCACCTGTCCAGGAAAATGGCACTTGCACGGGTGCTTGCGCCAAGTGGTGACCACGGCCCTGTGGGGGGAGTCAGCCCATTTAGGGAGGTATAAAAATGGCCTATGGTGGACATTCAGCAGCTGCAAATGGAGGAATTGGAGCAGTCAGTAAGAGGAGGCCAAAATCAAGACATTTTTCAGGCAAGCTATGTGTCAGCAGGGGAAGGTGGGCCAAATAATTTGAAATCCATGATTGGTTCATTTTAATGAAGGTTAGATCATCAACATTTTGGGTAGCCAGACGAGTCTTTTTTTCAGTCAGTATTGAGCCAGCAGCACTGAAGACTCTTTCTGATAGTACACTAGCACCTGGGCAAGCGAACTCCTGTAATGCATATTCAGCCATTTCAGGCCAGGTGTCTGTTTTTGATGCCCAGTAATCAAAGGGGAATGACGTGTGAGGGAGAACATCAATAAGGGAGGAAAAATAGTTCATAACCATACTGGATAAATGCAGTCTCCTGTCGCTTTGAATTGATGCAGCAGTACCTGTCGTGTCTGCGGTCATTGCAAAATCACTCCACAACCTGGTCATAAAACCCCTCTGTCCAACGCCACTTCTGATTTGTGCACCTCTATCAACTCTGCCATGTTGCCCCCTACAGATCGTGTGAGAACCATCACTGCCGCTGTGTGCTGGGAATGCCTGAACCAAACGGTCTACAAGAGTTGCTTGTATGGTAGCCAATATTTGCTCAAGGTTCTCATGTGGCATGATATTTTGTAATTTTCCTTTATATCGTCGATCCAGTAGACAGGCCAACCAGTAATCGTCATCGGTCATCATTTTGATAATGCGGGGGTCCTTTTTTGGGATAAGCAAGGCATACTCAGTCATGTGGGCCAATGTTCCAGGTGTGAATTCACTGATTGTGCTGGGTTGAGGAGCACTGTCTTGCAAATCAACAGCACTTGTCTCCCGCAAAAAGCCTGTACCTGATCTTGCAACGCCACCAGTTTCTATTGCCCCCTGAGAAGCATCCTCCTCCCATAAATATTAATCGCCATCATCCTCCTCCTTCTCCTCTTCGTCCACTACCTAATCCAGGAGAGTTCCCTGAGCAGACAATGGCTGACTGTCATCAAGGTTTCCCTCCTCCTCCGCTGCAGACAACTGCTCCTTAATGTGCGTCAAACTTTGCATCAGCAGACGCATTAGTGAGATGCTCATGCTTATGATTGCGTTGTCTGCACTTACCAGCCATGTGCATTCCTCAAAACACTGAAGGACCTGACAGAGTTCTTGTAGCTTCGACCACTGCACATCAGACAACTCCATGTCTGCCATCCAAGTGCCTGCACGTGTATGTGTATCCTCCCACAAATTAATAACAGCGCGCCTATGTTCGCACAGCCTCTGAAGCATGTGCAGTGAGGAGTTCCACCTTGTTGCAACGTCGATTATTAGGCGGTGCTGGGGAAGATTCAGCGATCGCTGATGGTTCAGCATACGGCTGGAGTGTACGGGCGACTGGCGGATGTGCGAGCAAAGTCTGCGCACCTTCAGGGGCAGGGCTGGTAACTCCGGATAAGTTTTGAGGAAGCACTGCACCACCAGGTTCAAGGTGTGAGCCAAGGAAGGTATGTGTTTCATTTCTGAAAGGGCTATGGCAGCCATACAATTCCTTCTGTTATCACTGACTACCTTGCCTGCCTCAAGATGTACACTGCGCAGCCATGACTGAGTTTGTTGCTGCAAGTACTCGGCCAGTACTTCCACGGTGTGTCTGTTGTTGCCCAAACACTTCATTTGTAACACAGCCTGCTGACGCTTACCACTAGCTATGTGATAATGGGACACCTCGTGTGCAACACTGGCAGCTGCGGATGGAGTTGTCGTGCGACTGAGCTGTGTGGACGAGCTTTTTCTTAAAAAGGAGGAGGAGGGGTTGTGAACGCCTACAGCCAACTGTTTCCTAGATCGTGGGCTAGGCAGAACTGTCCCACTATGGCTGTTTTCTGTGGACCCTGCATCTACCACATTAACCCAGTGCGCCGTGATGGACACGTAACGTCCCTGGCCATGCCTACTGGTCCATGCATCTGTTGTGAGGTACACCTTTCCACTGACTGATTGCCTCAGTGCAAGGACAATGCGGTCTTTGAAATGCTGGTGGAGGGCTGGGATGGATTTTCTCGCAAAGAAGTGCTGACTGGGTAGGTCATAGCTTGGTACTGTGTAGCCCAACAGGTCTTTGAAAGCATTGCTTTCAACCAACCGGTAGGGCATCATCTCTAACGAGATTAGTATAGCACTGTGGGCGTTCAAACCCTGTGTACGCGGATGAGAGGATGAGTACTTTCTTTTCATAAGGAGAGTCTCTTGTAGGGTGAGCTGGACTGGAGGGCTGCATATGGTGGAACTAGCAGTGGGGGTGGTGGACATGGCGGAATGAGAGAGGGTTGGTGATGGTATTCTTGATGTTGACCTACATACAGTGTTTCATACCAAGAACCTTGTGATTCTCTGACTGCTTTGGCCTTGCGACGATACCTCCACATTTGCTGCTGGTGGTGTCCCAACAGGTGGGCTTACAGTGAGGGAAGCAATGTAGCGTTGCTGACTACCTTCATTCTGAGCAGGTGCACCAATTGTATGGGATGTTTGGTAGTTAGTCCAGGCTTGCAAGTGCATGCAGGTTAAATGTCTAAGCATGCACGTTGTATTGTACGTTATATTGTACTCTGCTAAAGGTCTTTGAGCATTTCTTACAGATAACTTTGCACTGATCATTCGGATCTTGGTTAAAAAATTTCCACACTACACTCTTCCTACTATGGAACACCTTTTCAGGCACTGCACGCTGTGCTACTTTCACCGGATGGCCACGCTGTCCTAAAACTGTTTTTGTTTTTGAAAAACGTTTTTTGGCCTGATACGGGCCTGCCAGATGACAGCTGTTGCGATGTAGATGGCTGCTGCGGATCATCCTCCTCCGCTTCTGAGCTACAGGCAGTGGCACCCTCTTCCCACAATGGCTGCCAATCTGGGTCAACAACTGGGTCATCTATAACCTCCTCATCAATGCCATGTGCACCTTCCTCTGTGTGCTATAGCGTTCAGGACTGGGCACCATAGTCTCATCAGGGTCAGATTCTGGCTCAGTACACTGAGAGGGCAATGTAGTGATCTGAGTCAATGGAACAGCATAATAATCTAGCTGTGGCTGTGCATCAGTGCACTCCATGTCCGATTCATCTTGTAATGGGCAGTTAACAATTTCCCTTTCTAACCCAGGCACGGTATGTGTAAAGAGTTCCATGGAGTAACTTGTAGTGTCGCCTGATGCATCCTTCACTTTTAGTTTGGGTGAAGGATAGAAGGAAACGTCTTGTTCCTGACCGGGAGCATCCACTGACGACTCGCTGTTTTTATATTTTGAACTTTCTGAAGAGGTGGCGAAAGAGCTAGAGGCTGAGTCAGCAAGGAAAGCCAAAACTTTTTCCTGCTGCTCCGGCTTTAAAAGCTATTTTCCTACTCCCAGATAAGGGAGCCTTAAAGGCCTTGTGTAGCCAGACGATGACGCTGGCTCAACACCTCCATCCTTAGGTGCTATTGTGCTTTTCCCACTACCACCAGATGCACCACCACTACCACCACCATCAGTACCAGCTGGCAACCTACGCCCATGGCCTCTTCCACCAGACTTCCTCATTTTTTGGAAAATCTAACCAAAATAACAACCATTATAAGGTACTGTAAAACAATGTAGAAGGTGTATATAAACTTGTTGAGAATTTCAATCTCCCTTTTTTGGGGGGGAAAGAAAAACACCTGAGGCCCAGTTTATAAAACAACGCAATTTAAGTGGCAGAAAGTGGCTGGCTGATATACGACAAACTAACAGGACTGAAATATATCCACTTTGTGAGAATTTCAACCTCCCTTTTTTTGGGGGGACTGTACCACAACTGAGGCCCAGTTTATTAACCCCTTCCCGACCTATGACGCATAAGCTGCGTCATGAAAGTCGGTGCCAATCCGACCAGTAACGCAGCATATGCGTCTTGGAGGGATCGCGTCACTGCAGATCGGGTGAAAGGGTTAACTCCAATTTCACGAGATCTGCAGGGACAGGGGGAGAGGTACTTCAGCCGAGGGGGGTGGCTTTATCCCCCGTGGCTACGATCGCTCTGATTGGCTTTTGAAAGTGAAACAGCCAATCAGAGCTATTTGTAATATTTCACCTATGAAAACTGGTGAAATATTACAATGCAGCCATGGCTGATGCTGCAATATCATCGGCCATGGCTGGAAACCCTGATCTGCCACTCCCCACCGCCACTGATCACCTCCCCAGTCCTCCGCTCTGCTCCCCTCTGTCTGCCTGTCCACTTCCCCATCCTCCTGTCCGCTACACCGTGCTCCGATCCCACCCCCCACTGTTGTGAATTCCGTTTCCGGGCTCCCTCCTGTGGTCATGAGTGGTACTGTGTGAGTTCTGTTCTTGGGCTCCCTCTGGTGGCCTTTAGCGATACGGCTGGTCTGTAGCTGGGTTCCAGCTGCCTGGTTTTCTGCCACTCTGGCTGCCTATTTAACTCCACCTGGACCTTTACTTTTTGCCTGCTGTCGTTGTATTCAGTACTGGTTTGATCTCTCTTGGACTTCCCTTGTGACCCGTCTCCTCCTGGAGAAGCTAAGTCTTGCTAGTTCATGTTTGGTCATTGTTTCCCTGAAAATGTTTCTCACTATATGATGAGTTCAGTCCAGCTTGCTTATATGTGATTTTCTTGCTTGCTGGAAGCTCTGGGGTGCAGAGTTGCGCCCCTCACATCGTGAGTCGGTGTGGGGGTTCTTGTATTCTCTGCGTGGATAATTTTTGATAGCATTTTGTACTGGCCGCACAGATTCCTTGCTATCTTCTGACTATTTAGTGTTAGCGGGCCTCATTTGCTAAAACCTGTTTTCATTTCTACGTTTGTGTTTTCCCCTTCACTCACCGTTATTATTTGTGGGGGGCTGTCTAAACTTTGGGGTTTTCTCTAAGGCAAGTGAGGCTTGCTTTCTCTCTAGGGGTAGCTAGTTTCTCAGGCTGTGAAGAGGCGTCTAGGTTTTTAGGAACGCTCCACGGCTGCCTATAGTGTGTGTGGATAGGATCCGGTTTGCGTTCAGTAAAGTTCCCACATCCCCAGAGCTAGTCCTATTTCTGGTTTACTTATCAGGTCAGTTTTGTTATCCTTACCACCAGGATCATAACAGTACAGCAGGCCTGTAAAGTGTTAATGCATCGCAAAAGAGGGATAAGAGAAGCCCTGAGTTCATTTTTTTTTTCTCTGCAGTGTGTCTAGCCTCTCTCCTCCCCTTAATCTCTGGGTGGTTCAGAATTCAGCTGCAGATATGGACATTCAGAGTCTGTCCTCTAGTGTGGATCATCTCACTGCAAGGGTACAAAGTATTCAGGATTATGTAATTCACAGTCCTATGTCAGAGCCTAAAATACCGATTCCTGAGTTGTTCTCTGGAGATAGATCTAGGTTTTTGAACTTCAAAAATAATTGCAAATTATGCCTTTCTCTGAGACCTTGTTCCTCTGGTGACCCAGTTCAGCAAGTTAAAATTATTATTTCTTTGTTACGTGGTGACCCTCAAGATTGGGCATTCTCCCTGGCGCCAGGAGATCCTGCATTGCTAAATGTGGATGCGTTTTTCCTGGCGCTTGGATTGCTTTATGAGGAACCTAATCAAGTAGATCAGGCAGAAAAGGTTTTGCTGGCTCTCTCTCAGGGTCAGGATGAAGCAGAGGTTTACTGTCAGAAGTTTAGGAAATGGTCTGTGCTCACTCAATGGAATGAGTGTGCCCTGGCAGCGATTTTCAGAAAGGGTCTTTCTGATGCCCTTAAGGATGTTATGGTGGGGTTCCCCACGCCTGTGGGTCTGAGTGAGTCAATGTCTTTGGCCATTCAGATTGATCGGCGTTTGCGGGAGCGCAAACCTGTGCACCATCTGGTGGTATTTTCTGAGCAGAAGCCTGAGTCTATGCAATGTGACAGGATTCTGACCAGAATTGAACAGCAAAATCACAGACGTGAGAATGGGTTGTGCTTTTACTGTGGTGATTCTGATCATGTTATCTCAGATTGCTCTAAGCGCACAAATAGGTTTGCTAAGTCTATCACCATTGGTACTGTACAGCCTAAATTCATTTTGTCTGTTACTTTGATTTGCTCTCTGTCATCCTACTTGGTTATGGCTTTTGTGGATTCAGGTGCCGCCCTGAATTTGATGGATTTGTCATTTGCCAGGCGCTGTGGTTTTGTCTTGGAGCCTTTGCAGTTCACTATTCCATGTTGTGAATTTGGGTTCTGGGCTCCCCCGGTGGCTACTGGTGGAATTGAACTTGTGACATCATCTTCCCTGTTCACCTGTTCTGATTAGATCTGGGTGTCGCTATATAACCTGGCTTCTCTGTTAGATGCTTGCCGGTCAACAATGTTATCAGAAGCCTCTCTGTGCTTGTTCCTGCTCCCAGACATCTACTAGATAAGTTGGACATTCGTCCATGTTTTGTTTTTGTATTTTGGTTCCAGTTCACAGCTGCAGTTTCGTTACTGTGTCTGGAAAGCTCTTGTTGATCAGGAATTGCCACTCTGGTATTATGAGTTAATGCCAGAGTCCTAAAGTAATTTCTGGATGTGTTTTGTTAGGGTTTTCTACTGACCATGAAAGTATGCTTTCTGTCTTCTGCTATCTAGAAAGCGGACCTCAAATTTGCTAAAACTATTTTCCTGCTGCGTTTGTTGTTTCATCTCATATCACCGCCAATATATGTGGGGGGCTTCTGTCTCCTTTTTTTTGGGCATTTCTCTAGAGGTGAGTCAGGTCTTATATTTCCCTCTGCTAGCATTATTTAGTTCTCCGGCCGGCGCTGGGCATATAGGGATAAAAAGTAGGACATGCTACCTGGCTACTTCTAGATGATGCGGTAGGTTTAGTTCATGGTCAGTATAGTTACATCTTCCAAGAGCTTGTTCCTATAGAGGCTTATGCTAGTTCTCTGGCCATGGAGATCATGACAGTTTGACCGGCCCACTAAAGGGTTAAAATCCTTGGCTGAGAAAGGAGAGAAATAGAAGTCTGCTGAGAGTTTTTTTTTTTTTTTTTCTGTGCTCTTAATTGGATCACTTGCCAGTCTGTCTATGCTGCAGTCTTTCTTTTTTTTCTCTCTCCTTATAATCTTTGAATGGCTTTGTGTTCACCTGTTAATAATGGATCTTCAGAGTGTAACTGCAGGTTTGAATAATCTCACCACGAAAGTACAAAATTTGCAAGATTTTATTATTCATGCTCCGGTATCTGAGCCGAGAATTCCTTTGCCGGAATTCTTCTCAGGGAATAGATCTAGCTTTCAGAATTTTAGAAATAATTGTAAGCTATTTTTGTCCCTGAAATCTCGTTCTGCTGGAGACCCTGCACAGCAGGTTGGGATTGTGATTTCCTTGCTCCGCGGCGACCCTCAAGACTGGGCTTTTGCATTGGCACCAGGGGATCCTGCGTTGCGCAATGTGGATGCGTTTTTTTTGGCCTTGGGCTTGCTGTATGAGGAACCTCATTTGGAACTTCAGGCAGAAAAAACTTTGATGTCCCTATCGCAGGGGCAAGATGAAGCTGAAATTTACTGCCAAAGATTCCGTAAATGGTCTGTGCTTACTCAGTGGAATGAGTGTGCCTTGGCGGCTACTTTCAGAGAGGGTCTCTCTGATGCCATTAAGGATGTTATGGTGGGGTTCCCTGTGCCTGCGGGTCTGAATGAGTCCATGACAATGGCCATTCAGATCGATAGGCGTCTGCGGGAGCGCAAACCAGTGCACCATCTGGCGGTGTCCACTGAGAAGACGCCAGAAAGCATGCAGTGTGATAGAATTCTGTCCAGAAGCGAGCGGCAGAATTTTAGACGGAAAAATGGGTTGTGTTTCTATTGTGGGGATTCTACTCATGTTATATCAGCATGCTCTAAACGTACTAAAAAGCTTGATAAATCTGTTTCCATTGGCACTTTACAGTCTAAATTTATTTTGTCTGTGACCCTGATTTGCTCTTTGTCATCTATTACTACTGACGCCTGTATCGACTCTGGCGCCGCTTTGAGTCTTATGGATTGGTCCTTTGCCAATCGTTGTGGGTATGATTTAGAGCCTTTGGAAACTCTTATTCCTCTGAAGGGGATTGACTCCACCCCATTGGCTAATAATAAACCACAATACTGGACACAAGTGACTATGTGTATTAATCCGGATCACCAGGAGACTATTCGTTTTCTAGTGCTGTATAATCTACATGAGGATTTGGTGCTGGGATTGCCATGGCTGCAGTCTCACAACCCAGTCCTTGACTGGAGAGCTATGTCTGTGTTGAGCTGGGGATGTAAGGGGACTCATGGGGACGTACCTTTGGTGTCCATTTCATCATCTATCCCCTCTGAAATCCCTGAGTTCCTGTCTGACTATCGTGACGTCTTTGAAGAACCCAAGCTTGGTTCACTACCTCCGCACCGTGAGTGCGATTGTGCTATAGATTTAATTCCGGGTAGTAAATACCCAAAGGGTCGTTTATTTAATCTGTCTGTGCCTGAACATACTGCTATGCGAGAATATATAAAGGAGTCCTTGGAAAAGGGACATATTCGTCCATCGTCATCTCCCTTAGGAGCCGGTTTTTTCTTTGTGTCAAAAAAAGACGGCTCTTTGAGACCATGTATTGATTATCGGCTTTTGAATAAAATCACGGTTAAATATCAATACCCATTGCCGTTGCTGACTGATTTGTTTGCTCGCATAAAGGGGGCCAAGTGGTTCTCTAAGATTGATCTCCGTGGGGCGTATAATTTGGTGCGGATCAGGCAGGGGGATGAGTGGAAAACCGCATTTAATACGCCCGAGGGCCACTTTGAGTATTTGGTGATGCCTTTTGGTCTTTCTAATGCCCCTTCAGTCTTCCAGTCCTTTATGCATGATATTTTCCGCGATTTTTTGGATAAATTTATGATAGTGTATCTGGATGATATTCTGATTTTTTCGGATGACTGGGACTCTCATGTCCGGCAAGTTAAGAGGGTTTTTCAGGTTTTGCGGTCTAATTCTCTGTGTGTCAAGGGTTCTAAGTGCGTTTTTGGGGTTCAGAGAATTTCCTTTTTGGGATATATTTTTTCTCCCTCTTCCATTGAGATGGATCCTGTCAAGGTTCAAGCTATTTGTGATTGGACGCAGCCCTCTTCTCTTAAAAGTCTTCAGAAATTTTTGGGCTTTGCCAACTTTTATCGTCGATTTATTTCTGGTTTTTCGGATGTCGTTAAGCCATTGACCGATTTGACTAGACAGGGTGCTGATGTTGCTAATTGGTCCCCTGATGCTGTGGAGGCCTTTCAGGAGCTTAAGCGCTGTTTTTCTTCTGCCCCTGTGTTGCGTCAGCCTGATGTGACTCTTCCTTTTCAGGTTGAGGTCGACGCTTCTGAGATCGGAGCTGGGGCAGTGTTGTCGCAGAAAAGTTCTGACTGCGCCGTGATGAGGCCTTGTGCCTTCTTTTCCCGTAAATTTTCGCCCGCTGAGCGGAATTATGATGTTGGGAATCGGGAGCTTTTGGCCATGAAGTGGGCGTTTGAGGAGTGGCGCCATTGGCTCGAGGGGGCCAGACATCAGGTGGTGGTATTGACTGACCACAAAAATTTGATTTATCTTGAGACCGCCAGGCGCCTGAATCCTAGACAGGCGCGCTGGTCATTATTTTTTTCTCGGTTTAATTTTGTGGTATCGTACCTACCAGGTTCTAAGAATGTTAAGGCGGATGCCCTTTCTAGGAGTTTTGAGCCTGATTCACCTGGCAACTCTGACCCCACAGGTATTCTTAAGGAGGGAGTTATCTTGTCAGCCGTTTCTCCAGACCTGCGGCGGGCCTTGCAGGAGTTTCAGGCGGATAGACCGGATCGTTGTCCGCCTGATAGGCTGTTTGTTCCTGATGATTGGACCAGTAAAGTCATCTCTGAGGTGCATTCTTCTGCGTTGGCAGGTCATCCTGGAATTTTTGGTACCAGGGATTTGGTGGCAAGATCCTTCTGGTGGCCTTCCCTGTCACGAGATGTGCGAGGCTTTGTGCAGTCTTGTGACGTTTGTGCTCGGGCCAAGCCTTGTTGTTCTCGGGCTAGTGGATTATTGTTGCCCTTGCCTATTCCTAAGAGGCCTTGGACACACATCTCGATGGATTTTATTTCAGATCTGCCTGTTTCTCAGAAGATGTCTGTCATCTGGGTGGTGTGTGACCGTTTTTCTAAGATGGTTCATTTGGTTCCCCTGCCCAAATTGCCTTCTTCTTCCGAGTTGGTGCCCCTGTTTTTTCAAAATGTTGTTCGTTTGCATGGTATTCCTGAGAATATCGTTTCTGACAGAGGAACCCAATTTGTGTCTAGATTTTGGCGGGCATTTTGTGCTAGGATGGGCATAGATTTGTCTTTTTCGTCTGCTTTTCACCCTCAGACTAATGGCCAGACCGAGCGGACTAATCAGACCCTGGAGACATATCTGAGGTGTTTTGTGTCTGCTGACCAGGATGATTGGGTTGCTTTTTTGCCATTGGCGGAGTTCGCCCTCAATAATCGGGCCAGCTCTGCCACCTTGGTTTCCCCGTTTTTCTGTAATTCGGGGTTCCATCCTCGATTTTCCTCCGGTCAGATGGAATCCTCGGATTGTCCTGGAGTGGATGCGGTGGTGGAGAGATTGCATCATATCTGGGGGCAGGTGATGGACAATTTAAAGTTGTCCCAGGAGAAGACTCAGCTTTTTGCCAACCGTCACCGTCGTGTTGGTCCTCGGCTTTGTGTTGGAGATTTGGTGTGGTTGTCTTCTCGTTTTGTCCCTATGAGGGTCTCATCTCCTAAGTTTAAGCCTCGGTTCATCGGTCCGTATAAAATATTGGAGATTCTTAACCCTGTTTCCTTCCGTTTGGACCTCCCTGCATCCTTTTCTATTCATAACGTTTTTCATCGGTCGTTATTGCGCAGGTATGAGGCACCGGTTGTGCCTTCCGTTGAGCCTCCTGCTCCGGTGTTGGTTGAGGGTGAGTTGGAGTACGTTGTGGAAAAAATCCTAGACTCCCGTGTTTCCAGACGGAGACTCCAGTATCTGGTCAAGTGGAAGGGATATGGCCAGGAGGATAATTCTTGGGTCACTGCATCTGATGTTCATGCCTCTGATCTGGTTCGTGCCTTTCATAGGGCCCATCCTGATCGCCCTGGTGGTTCTGGTGAGGGTTCGGTGCCCCCTCCTTGAGGGGGGGGTACTGTTGTGAATTTGGGTTCTGGGCTCCCCCGGTGGCTACTGGTGGAATTGAACTTGTGACATCATCTTCCCTGTTCACCTGTTCTGATTAGATCTGGGTGTCGCTATATAACCTGGCTTCTCTGTTAGATGCTTGCCGGTCAACAATGTTATCAGAAGCCTCTCTGTGCTTGTTCCTGCTCCCAGACATCTACTAGATAAGTTGGACATTCGTCCATGTTTTGTTTTTGTATTTTGGTTCCAGTTCACAGCTGCAGTTTCGTTACTGTGTCTGGAAAGCTCTTGTTGATCAGGAATTGCCACTCTGGTATTATGAGTTAATGCCAGAGTCCTAAAGTAATTTCTGGATGTGTTTTGTTAGGGTTTTCTACTGACCATGAAAGTATGCTTTCTGTCTTCTGCTATCTAGAAAGCGGACCTCAAATTTGCTAAAACTATTTTCCTGCTGCGTTTGTTGTTTCATCTCATATCACCGCCAATATATGTGGGGGGCTTCTGTCTCCTTTTTTTTGGGCATTTCTCTAGAGGTGAGTCAGGTCTTATATTTCCCTCTGCTAGCATTATTTAGTTCTCCGGCCGGCGCTGGGCATATAGGGATAAAAAGTAGGACATGCTACCTGGCTACTTCTAGATGATGCGGTAGGTTTAGTTCATGGTCAGTATAGTTACATCTTCCAAGAGCTTGTTCCTATAGAGGCTTATGCTAGTTCTCTGGCCATGGAGATCATGACAATTCCACTAAAGGGAATTGATGCTACGCCATTGGCCAAGAATAAACCTTAGTACTGGACTCAAGTGACCATGTGCATGACTCCTGCACATCGGGAGGTGATTCGCTTTCTTGTGTTACATAATTTGCATGACGTTGTCGTGTTGGGTCTGCCATGGTTGCAGGCTCATAATCCAGTCCTGGATTGGAAAGCAATGTCTGTGTCAAGTTGGGGTTGCCAGGGAATTCATGGCGATGCTCCTTTGGTGTCAATTGATTCTTCTACTCCTTCTGAAGTCCCTGAATTTTTGTTGGACTACCAGGATGTATTTGATGAGCCCAAATCCAGTGCCCTATCTCCGCATAGGGATTGTGATTGTGCTATAAATTTGATTCCTGGTAGTAAGTTCCCTAAGGGACGACTTTTTAATTTATCTGTACCAGAACATGCCGCTATGCGGAGTTATATAAAGGAGTCTTTGGAGAAAGGGCATATTCGCCCGTCCTCATCCCCTTTGGGTGCGGGGTTTTTTGTGGCCAAGAAGGATGGTTCTCTGAGACCCTGTATAGATTACCGCCTTCTAAATAAAATCACGGTCAAATTTCAGTATCCTTTGACACTGTTGTCTGATCTGTTTGCTCGGATTAGGGGGGCTAAGTGGTTCACCAAGATAGATCTTCGAGGAGCTTATAATCTTGTGCGTATAAAGCAGGGCGATGAATGGAAAACAGCATTTAATACGCCCGAAGGCCATTTTGAGTACTTGTTGATGCCTTTTGGGCTTTCTAATGCCCCTTCCGTGTTTCAGTCCTCCATGCACGACTAGTGTTGAGCATTCCGATACCGCAAGTATCGGGTATCGGCCGATACTTGCGGGTATCGGAATTCCGATACCGAGATCCGATACTTTTGTGATATCGGGAATAGGTATCGGGATTACTATCAATGTGTAAAAGAAAGAATTAAAATAAAAAATAGGGATATACTCACCTCTCCGACGCAGCCTGCACCTTACCGAGGGAACCGGCAGCCTTCTTTGCTTAAAATGCGCGGGTTTACTGCCTTCCGGCTTGTTGTGATTGGTCGCGTCGCGGTCACATGGGCGGCACGCGACCAATCAGAAGCCGTGACATCACGGAAGGCAGTAAACGCGCGCATTTATGCAAAAAAGGCTGCCGGTTCCCTCGGTAAGGTGCAGGCTGCGTCGGAGAGGTGAGTATATCAATATTTTTTATTTTAATTCTTTCTTTTACACATTAATATGGATCCCAGGGCCTGAAGGAGAGTTTCCTCTCCTTCAGACCCTGGGAGCCATCAGGGATACCGTCCGATACTTGAGTCCCATTGACTTGTATTGGTATCGGGTATCGGTATCGGATTAGATCCGATACTTTGCCGGTATCGGCCGATACTTTCCGATACCGATACTTTCAAGTATCGGACGGTATCGCTCAACACTATGCACGACATCTTCCGAGAGTATCTGGATAGATTTATGATTGTGTACCTGGATGATATTTTGGTCTTTTCTGATGATTGGGAATCACGTGTGAAGCAGGTCAGGATGGTATTTCAGGTCCTGCGTGCCAATGCCTTGTTTGTGAAGGGCTCTAAATGTCTCTTCGGAGTCCAGAAGGTTTCCTTTTTGGGCTTTATTTTTTCGTCTTCCACTATTGAGATGGATCCAGTCAAGGTCCAGGCTATTTATGACCAGACTCACCCTACATCAGTGAAGAGTCTTCAGAAGTTCCTGGGCTTTGCTAATTTTTACCGTCGCTTCATCACAAATTTTTCTAGTGTGGTTAAGCCTTTGACGGATTTGACCAAAAAGGGTTCTGATGTGATGAATTGTTCCCCTGCGGCCGTGGAGGCCTTTCAGGAGCTGAAACGTTGGTTTTCTTCGGCTCCTGTCTTGCGTCAGCCGGATGTCTCTCTTCCTTTCCAGTTCGAGGTTGATGCTTCTGAGATTGGAGCAGGGGCTGTCTTGTCGCAGAGTAGCTCTGATGGCTCTGTGATGAGGCCATGTGCTTTCTTTTCAAGAAAGTTTTCGCCTGCCGAGCGGAATTATGATGTTGGTAATCGGGAGTTGTTGGCAATGAAGTGGGCATTTGAGGAGTGGCGACATTGGCTTGAGGAAGCCAAACATCGTGTGGTGGTCTTGACGGATCACAAGAATTTGACTTATCTCGAGTCTGCCAAGCGATTAAATCCTAGACAGGCTCGATGGTCGCTGTTTTTCTCCCGTTTCGATTTCGTGGTTTCATACCTTCCGGGTTCGAAGAACGTGAAGGCTGATGCCCTTTCTAGGAGTTTTGTGCCTGACTCTCCGGGAGTTTCTGAGCAAGCTGGTATCCTCAGAGAGGGGTTGATTTTGTCTGCCATCTCCCCTGATTTGCGACGGGTGCTGCAGGAATTTCAGGTCAATAGACCTGACCGTTGCCCACCGGAGAGACTGTTTGTCCCGGATAGATGGACCAGTAGAGTTATTTCAGAGGTTCATTCTTCGGTGTTGGCGGGTCATCCGGGGATTTTTGGTACCAGGGATTTGGTGGCTAGGTCCTTTTGGTGGCCTTCCTTGTCGCGGGATGTGCGTTCCTTTGTGCAGTCCTGTGGGATTTGTGCTCGGGCCAAGCCTTGCTGTTCTCGTGCCAGTGGATTGCTTTTTCCTTTGCCTGTCCCGAAGAGGCCCTGGACGCATATTTCCATGGATTTTATTTCGGATCTTCCAGTCTCTCAGAGGATGTCTGTCATCTGGGTGGTTTGTGATCATTTTTCTAAAATGGTCCATTTGGTGCCCTTGCCTAAGCTGCCTTCCTCCTCCGATTTGGTTCCACTGTTTTTTCAGAATGTTGTTCGTTTGCATGGTATTCCGGAGAACATTGTGTCTGACAGAGGATCCCAGTTCGTGTCTAGATTTTGGCGGTCCTTTTGTGCTAAGATGGGCATTGATTTGTCTTTTTCGTCAGCCTTCCATCCTCAGACGAATGGCCAAACCGAACGAACTAATCAGACCTTGGAAACTTATCTGAGATGTTTTGTTTCTGCTGATCAGGATGATTGGGTGACTTTTTTGCCATTGGCTGAGTTCGCCCTTAATAATCGGGCTAGTTCTGCTACTTTGGTTTCGCCGTTTTTTTGTAATTCTGGTTTTCATCCTCGTTTTTCCTCAGGTCAGGTTGAGGTTCAGGTTGTTTTCATTTCTATGTTTGTGTTTTCCCCTTCACTCACCGTTATTATTTGTGGGGGGCTGTCTAAACTTTGGGGTTTTCTCTGAGGCAAGTGAGGCTTGCTTTCTCTCTAGGGGTAGCTAGTTTCTCAGGCTGTGAAGAGGCGTCTAGGTTTTTAGGAACGCTCCACGGCTGCCTATAGTGTGTGTGGATAGGATCAGGGTTGCGGTCAGTAAAGTTCCCACATCCCCAGAGCTAGTCCTATTTCTGGTTTACTTATCAGGTCAGTTTTGTTATCCTTACCACCAGGATCATAACACCCCCCGTGCTCTGGTACCCCCCATGCTCCGATCCCCCCTCATACTTACCGAGCCTCCCGGTGTCTGTCCATCTGCTCCATGGGCGCCGCCATCTTCTGAAATAGTGGGCGCATGCAGTTCGCCCGCCGAATCTGCCAGCCAGCAGATTCGTTCCAGGTACATTTTGATCACTGTGATAAAACCTATCACAGTGATCAAAATAAAAAAAATAGTAAATTAACCTCCCCTTTATCACCCCCATAGGTAGGGACAATAATAAAATAAAGAGAATATATTTACTTTTATTTTTCCTCTAGGGTTAGGGTTAGAACTAGGGTTAGGGTTAGAACTAGGGTTAGGGCTAGAGTTAGGGCTAGGGTTAGAACTAGGGTTAGGGTTAGAATTAGACTGTGTGTACAAGGTGTGGATTTGGCTGCAGATCCGCAGCGCATTGGCCGCTGCGGATTTGTAGCAGTCTTCCATCAGGTTTACAGTGCCATGTAAACCTATGGAAAACCAAATCCGCTGTGCCCATGGTGCGGAAAATACAGCGCAAAAACGCTGCATTGTATTTTCCGCAGCATGTCAATTTTTTGTGTGGATTCTGCAGCATTTTACACCTGTTCCTCAATAGGAATCCACAGGTGAAAACCGCACAAAAAATACTGGAAATCTGCAGTGCATTTTACCTGCAAATTTTGTAAAAATGGTGAGAAAAAGCTCACACATATCCGCAACTTGGGCACATAGCCTTAGGGTTAGGGTTGGAATAAGAGTTGGGGTTGGAATTAGGGCTAGGGTTGGAAATAGGGTTAAGATTAGGCTTGTGGTTAGGGTTATGGTTAGGGTGAGGGGTGTGTGTGGGTTAGTGTTGTGGTTAGGGTTGGGATTAGGGTTAGATTTGGGATTAGGGTTAGGATTAGAGTTAGGGTTGGGAATAGGGGTGTGTCGGGGTTAGGGGTGTGTTGGGTTAGGGTTGTGATTAGGGTTATGGCTGGAGTTGGGAGTAGGGTTAGGGGTGTGTTGGGGTTAGTGTTGGAGTTAGAATTGAGGGGTTTCCACTGTTTAGGCACATCAGGAGTCTCCAAACGCAACATGGCGCCACCATTGATTCCAGCCAATCTTGCGTTCAAACAGTCAAATGGTGCTCTCCCTTCCGAGCCCCGACGTGCGCCGAAACAGTAGTTTACCCAAACATATAGGGTATCAGCGTTCTCAGGAAAAATTGCACAACAACGTTCGGTGTCTAATTTCTCCTGTTACCCTTGGGAAAATAACAAAACTGGGGCTAAAATATTATTTTTGAGGAAAGAAAAATTATTTTTTATTTTCACAGCTCTGCGTTATAAACTTCTATGAAGCACTTGAGGTTCAAAGTGCTCGCCACACATCTAGGTAAGTTCTTTGTTGTGTCTAGTTTCCAAAATGGGGTCACTTGTGTGGGGTTTCTACTGTTTAGGCACATCAGGGCCTCTGCAAACGTAACATGATGCCCACAGACCATTCCATCAAAGTCTGCATTCCAAAACGTCACTACTTCCCTTCCGAGTCCCGACGTGTGCCCAAACAGTGGTTCCCCCCACATATGGGGTATCAGTGTACTCAGGACAAACTGGACAACAACCTTTGGGGTCCAATTTCTCCTGTTACTCCTGCAAAAATAAAAAATTGCAGGCTAAAAAATAATTTTTGAGGAAAGAAAAATAATTTTTTATTTTCACAGCTCAGCTTTACAAACTTCTGTGAAGCACTTGGGGGTTTAAAGTGGTCACCGCACATTAAGATTAGTTCCACGGGAGGTCTAGTTTCCAAAATGGGGTCACTTGTGGGGGAGCTCCAATCTTTAGGTACACAGGAGCTCTCCAAACGCGACATGGTGTCCGCTAAAGATTGGAGCTAATTTTTCATTCAACAGTCAAATGGCGCTCCTTCCCTTCCGAGCCTTGCCGTGTGCCCAAACAGTGGTTTGTGACCACATATGAGGTATCGGTGTACTCAGGAGAAATTGCCCAACACATTTTAGGATCCATTTTATCCTGTTGCCCATGTGAAAATGAAAAAATTGAGGCTAAAAGAAATTTCTTGTGAAAAAAAAGTACTTTTTCATTTTTACGGATCAATTTGTGAAGCACCTGGGGTTTCAAAATGCTCACTATGCATCTAGATAAGCTCCTTGGGGGGGTCTATTTTCCAAAATGTGGTCACTTGTGGCACCCAATCAGTGGTTCCCCCCTCATATGGGGTATCGGCGTACTCAGGACAAATTGTACCATAACTTTTTGGGTCCAGTTTCTCTTTTTACCCTTGGGAAAATAAAAAAAAATGTTTCTAAAAGATCATTTTTGTGACTAAAAAGTTAAATGTTCATTTTTCCTTCCATGTTGCTTCTGCTGCTGTGAAGCACCTGAAGAGGTAATAAACTTTTTGAATGTGGTTTTGAGCACCTTTAGGGGTGCAGTTTTTAGAATGGTGTCACTTTTGGGTATTTTCAGCCTTTTAGACCACTCAAACAAACTTCAAATGTGAGGTGGTCCCTATAAAAATGGTTTTGTAAATTTTGTTGTAAAAATTAGAAATCGCTGGTCAAATTTTAACCCTTATTACTTCCTAGCAAAAAAAAAAAAATCTTTCCAAAATTGTGATGATGTAAAGTAGACATGTGGGTAATGTTATTTATTAACTATTTTGTGTCACATATCTCTCTCGTTTAACAGAATAAAAATTCTAAATTTGAAAATCGAAAATTTTTAAAATTTTTGCCAAATTTCCATTTTTTTCACAAATAAACGCAAACATTATCGACCTAAGTTTACCACTAACATGAAGCCCAATATATCACGAACAAAAAATCTCAGAACCGCTAGGATCCGTTGAAGCGTTCCTGAGTTATTACCTCATAAAAGGACACTGGTCAGAATTTCAAAAAACGGCCAGGTCATTAAGGTCAAAACAGGTTGGGTCATGAAGGGGTTAAGCAGCGCAATGTAAGTGGCAGAAAGTGGCTGGCTGATATACGACAAACTAACAGGACTGAAATATATCCACTTTGTGAGAATTTCAATCTCCTTTTTTTGGGGGTCCTGAACCACAACTGAGGCCCAGTGTATAAAACAACACAATGTAAGTGGCAGAAAGTGGCTGGAAGATATATGAAAAAATACAGTGACTGTAGTACAATTTCAATCTCCCTACAATGATCTCAGGACAAGTATGGCAGCAATAAAAAGGACTGCTGCACACAAAAGTGTGGACAAATAAACAGGATAACTGTGCAGAAAGGAGCAACAGGATTTTTGCTTTTAAAAAGCAGTTGGTTTGCACAGCAGCGGTGCACACAGCAATGCAGCTATCAGGGAGTCTTATAAGGCAGCCTAATAAGGTACAGAGCTGATGCACAAAAATATACCCTCCACTGTCCCTGCAAAAGAAAGGTGGTGTTGGACAGTGGAAATCGCTACAGCACAAGCAGTTTCGGGGTTAATCTTCCCTCCCTAACTATGTCCCTTCTTCTGATGAAGCTGCAGCAACCTCTCCCTATGCTAACATTGGCAGAAGTAAGATGGCGGTCGGCATGCACGCCCCTTTATAGCCCCTGTGATGCCGCAGAAAGCAAGCCAATCACTGTCATGCCCATGCTCTAAGATGGTGGGGACCGAGACCTATGTCATCACGCTGCCCACACTCTGCGTCCTCCTTTATTGGCTGAAAAAAGGCGCTGAACGCGTCATACGAAACGTGACTTTGGTGTGCTGATCGCCGACGGCATGGTCGATCCCACACTAGGATCGGGTCGGGTTTCATGAAACCCGACTTTGCCGAAAGTCGGCGATTTTTTAATTTGTCTGATCCGTTTCGCTCAACCCTAAGTGCAATTACTTTTATTTAAAGTTAAAAAAATAACTAATGGTGTGATTTGATGCTTATGCTTAATGGCTGAAAAAACTGTATAAAATGATATTGATAAAACAGAACTCATCATCTTTCCCCCATCTCACTCAATTCCCCCCAACGGACCTATCCATTAAGTTAACGACTGCCCACTCTCCCCAGTCCCAGAAGCTCGCTGCCTCTGTGTAATCCTTGACACTGATCTCTCTTTCAAA
The DNA here is from genome assembly GCF_051348905.1 of Ranitomeya variabilis. Taxonomy (NCBI): domain Eukaryota; kingdom Metazoa; phylum Chordata; class Amphibia; order Anura; family Dendrobatidae; genus Ranitomeya; species Ranitomeya variabilis. Next base: position 1,143,611,366 of record NC_135232.1, read on the forward strand.
CCACATATACAAGCCCTTTCTACTTCCTGCTGACTTCAACTCAAAAATGTTCCGGGATCCATACATTCACCAACCAAGACTCTACAAAAACCCTAGTCAATGCCCTCATCATCTCCCACCTTGACTACTGCAACCTCCTGCCCTGTTGCCTCCCCTCTAACAGTCTTGCACCCCCCCAATCTATGCTAAACTCTGCTGCCCTACTAGTCCACCTGTCCCCCTGCTATTCCCCGACCTCTCCCCTCTGTCAATCCCTGCACTGGCTCCTATTACCCAAAGACTCCAGTTCAAAACCTTAACCATGACATACAAAGCCATCCACAACCTGTCTCCACCATACATCTGTGACCTCATCTCCTGGTGTCAGATCTTTTGGAACTCCTAAAGTTAACCCGCAGAACCACGACAACGAACCTCCAAAGGGTGAGCCGGCCTGGTGGACCACCCCCAATACAGGGAGCGTTAGGGGTAGGCCCAAGAGAGACTATTGCCGGAGAAGCTAATACCCGGGGACAGGAAGTAGGAGTGGAAAAGATGCAGAATTGGCTATGACGGAGACACAGGACAGACTGGCAATGACTGAGACACAGAATGGGCAGGATATGGAGTACACACAGGACAGACAGGCTAAGGCGGAGATACAGGACATGTGCCATATGGCGGACTCCCAGGACAGACTGGATATGGCAGACACACAGGACAGGTGGGATATGGCAGATGCACAGGACAGAGCAAAGCACAGAGGGACCAGGGTCAAATGGAGACAAATGACAATCAGGCATGCAGCAGAGGAAGGAGTCACCTTAAATACACCGAGTGCTGCAGAACTTCCGGGTCATGATCCTCCAGAATCATAGAGTGGAGGAATGGAGCATCTGTAGACTAGAGAGAGAGGAAGTGCGCATGTGCAGGAGTGAGAGGTGTGCACGCGCACAAGGCGAGAGCCAGGGACCAGCGGCGAGTCAGGAGAAGAAGAGACCGAATGGCGTGCGCACACCACTGGAGCGCGCTGGGATGGGTTACTATGTCAATGCACAGAGTGAGCAGCAGCACGTGGCGCCGTGACACCCGGTACTTACATGCACGCAACCTCCGATCCTCACTAGATCTCCTTCTCTACTCTCCTCTTATCTCCTCTTCCTACAATCGCATACAAAATTTCACCCGCGCATCTCCCATACTCTGGAACTCTCTACCACAACATATCAGACTCTCCCCTACCATCGAAACTTTCAAAAAGGATCTGAAGGTCCACCTCTTCCGACAAACCTACAACCTGCAGTAACAATCGCTCAACCAAGCCTCTGCATGACCAGTTCTACTCTCGCCTCTTGCATTCTCACCTAACCCTTGTGGATTGTGAGCCTTCACAGGCAGGATCCTCTCTACTCCTGTACCATTGCGACTTGTATTGTACTGTACTTGTTTTTATTATGTATACCCCTCCTCACATGTAAAGCACCATGGAATAAATGGTGCTATAATAATAAATAATAATAATAATAATAAAATTGATGACCCAACTGCTAAATTTATTGTTTAGTGCCCCAGAGTATCTTCCATTAAAAAGCTTTTATCATATTAGTGCCTTCTTTTAGATATATAATCCAGAAAAGGGGCTGACCAAAAATTAAGCTTGATGGTCTCCTGCAAGTAAAATCTGCTGGGGGTCTGACTGTGTAAAACCTCTGGATATGCTACTTAGTATGCCACTGCCAACACTACAGGGTCGGGGAGAGGCAATGTTAGACAGATCTATTGATAATGTACTTAGACATATTGTGGTGGAGGGATCCTTGATATCTGCCAGTTTATTTTCCCACACTCCAGAGTTCAGGGCAGGTCTTGGCATTCTCTTGATGAGCTTCAAGAGGTAGTCACTGGGAATGGTTTTCACTTCACAAGTGGGCCCTGTCAGGTTTAATAAGTGGGATTTCTTGCCTTATAAATGGTGTTGGGGCCATCAGTTGTGTTGTGCCAAAGTCTAGTGGATACACAGCTGATAGTCCTACTGAATAGACCAGAGGTATCAAACTGTATTCCTCAAGGGCTGCAAACAGGTCATGTTTTCAGGATTTCCTTGTCTTGCACAGGTGATAATTTAATTACCTGCACAGAATGATCCCAGCACCTTGTGCAATGCTAAGGAAATCTTGAAAACATGCATGGTTTGAGGCCCTCGAGGAATAGACTGTTAGAATTTGTATTATGGCAAGAAAAAAGCAGCTAAGTAATGAAAAATGAGTGACCATCATTACTTTAAGAAATGAAGGTCAGTCAGTTGGAAAAATTGGGAAAACTTTGAAAGTGTCCCCAAGTGCAGTGGCAAAAAACCATCAAGCGCTACAAAGATACTGGCTCACATGAGGACCGCCCAGGAAAGGAAGACCAAGAGTCACCTCTGCTTTTTGAAGATAAGTTTATCTGAGTCACCAGCCTCAGAAATTGCAGGTTAACAGCAGCTCAGATTAGAGACCAGGTCAATGCCACACAGAGTTCTATCAGAAGACACATCTCTACAACAACTGTTAAGAGTAGTGTTGAGCATTCCGATACTGCAAATATCGGGTATCGGCCGATTTTCGCTGTATCGGAATTCTGATACCGAGTTCCGATATTTTTGTGATATCGGAAATCGGAATCGGAAGTTCCCAGTGTATGGTTCCCAGGGTCTGGAGGAAAGGAGACTCTCCTTCAGGCCCTGGGATCCATATTCATGTAAAAAATAAAGAATAAAAATTAAAAATATGGATATACTCACCCCTCCGGCGGCCCCTGGACCTTAGGCTGGTTTCACACTTGCGTTTTTGAACGCATGCGTTTTTTAAAAAAAGCATGGTGCAAAAACGCATGTAAACGCGTGTAAACGCTGCGTTTTTTGGACACACGCGTTTAACGCATGTGTCAAAAAAACGCAGCGTTTACACGCGTTTACATGCGTTTTTGCATGCGTTTGCGTTTTTTTGAGCATTTTACCAAAAAACAAAACAAAAACAAAATAAGATAACCAGACACAACCAATGGGAATAGAGAGGGCGTATTTGATTGTCTCTCAATATATAGACCCTAGGGGGACAGAAATTTTCATAGCTTGCTACTGTTTACGGTGTCATGATGGATCTTTCTATGGAGAACTTTTATTTCAAACTGGAGTTCAGCTTCAAGATTTTCCTTGCCTGTGTTTTTGCTTGGGAGCAAGACCGAAACCGCCAAAGATGGGGGAGACAGCGTCGGCGTTTTTGGAGGCACCCCATCATTGAAGTGCATGAGAGCCGTGGAGCATATCACACGCTCTATGCGGAGCTGAATGCCAACCCGGAGAAATTCCAGGATTTTACCAGAATGTCTCAAGATTCTTTCCGTGATTTACTGGCTCGTGTCGAAGGATCAATAAGGCGACAGGACACACGGCTCCGTAGAGCGATTCCACCTGAGGAACGTCTGTTAGTGACATTACGGTACGTTCCAAAACTAAACCAATGACCGTCAAATTTGTTGTTATGACATGTTTTCTATGTTTTTTTTTTTTTTAAACACACCATTAAGAGCCGATTTTAAATGTTTTTTTTGTTTCTTTTTCTTCTAGATTTCTTGCCACAGGAGAGAGTTTATCTTCCCTGCACTTCCAATACCGCCTTGGAATCTCAACCCTCTCCAGAATTGTTGTGGACACCTGTCGTGCGTTATGGAATGTACTCCGTGAGGAGTTTATACCCGTACCCACCATGGACATGTGGCGGGAAATTTCAACTACATTTTTGAACGTGTGTGATTTCCCCAACTGTTTAGGGGCGGTGGATGGAAAGCACATCCGCATTGTCAAACCTGCCAGAACCGGATCTGAGTTTTATAATTATAAAAAATATTTTTCGGTAGTGCTCATGGCAATAGCGGATGCGGAGTGTCGCTTCATCGCCGTGGATATTGGAGGTTTTGGCCATGGCAATGATTCCCAGACCTTCAAGAGCTCGGATATGGGCCATCGGGTGTATGGCAAGAATTTTAATTTTCCCCCTCCACAGCCTCTCCCCAACACTCAAGGCCCACCGCTGCCATTTGTTATGGTTGGGGATGAGGCCTTCCAGATGTGTGAAAATCTCCTGAAGCCCTATTCTTGTAGGAACTTGGACCACACTAGAAGAATATTCAACTACAGACTGACCAGGGCCAGAAGAACCGTAGAGTGCAGCTTTGGCATTCTTGTTGCTAAATGGCGCATTCTTGCAACAGCCATCAATCTAAAAGTGGAAACAGTCGATGAGGTGGTCAAAGCCTGTGTGGTTCTACATAATTATATAATGGCTAAGGAGCGACCCCACATTGAACTTGATGAACCTGTTTCACACCCATTGCCTGATTTTCAGCATCACCCGATGCGGTCAACTGCAGCCATTGGTCTTATGCGGGACCAATTTGCGGCCTATTTTGTGTCCGATATTGGACGTGTGTCATGGCAGGACAATGTTGTGTAAATGTCCTGTTGTATGTTTATGTTTACCAATTATTAAATACTGATACAAATTTTTCTAATTAATAAACTTTTTTGTGTTGACCATGTCTACTATCTTTTTCCTCTCTAAACAAAGGTTGACCAAAGATGGGCAGTAGATATGTATATCATATTTTGTAATCCAAAACCAGGAGTGGGTGATAGTTGATGAGGTAATAATTTTTATTTTTTCATCGTAATTGACCTCTGTTGCACTCCCTATTTTGGTTTTCAAAGAATGATATAAAACACAGGCCGCATACTTATAATAATGGTACAAAATTTTTATTTATTTATTGGTAATCTTGTTGACGTCATTGCGTCAAGACTCTCACGGTCTCTATATCCATCAAGTCAAGTGTAAGAAATAATAAATTCATGATAAATATATACATGATCATGAATTCACAATTTCTTACACCTGGCCAGGTGAGCATAGATATGTAGCGTGTGACAACCATTGTCCCATCAGTTTGACAACCATTGTCACATAATGTGCTATATAGAATATGGTGAATATACAAGGCAGTAATCAACTTAATCGGTCAGGTGTCTATTTTGACATCTGACCGGTTCAGTTGAGTTCTGAACTTGATTTCCACCATTTTCTCTTTGTACAGCGACACTACACTAGGTACAGAAATAAGAGTATGGAAATAAATACTATTTTTTTGGCCAACTCATATCTGTATACTAAAGAAACACATATAGATGTTGTCTTGTATTTTATACTACTGGAGATATGTTTTGGCCAAAAGAATAAGTGTGTGGAGAAGTTTATTGGTGTGTATTGAGAGGGGTGAAAGACACAATAAACCAAGCATAATTGTTGCAAATAAACTTTTTTTTTATTGATTAAACACAAACAAATTTATTTTTTTGTACCGCGACGGGTTGTACCGCGCCGGCGTGGGGTGGAGTGACGTAACTGGGGGGTGTTCAGAACTGAAGCCTGGCTCACCGTGGAGGAGGCAGAGGTGGCAGGAGAAGGGGCAATAAAACTGGAAGGGTCTGGAAGTTTGGGGATGGGGCTTAAAACATGAGGGGCTTGAGACACACTGGAAGGTTGAGACACAACAGACAATAGAGACACATCGGTAGGTGACAGGGGAGGAATATTCAGAGTTTTTTGTTTTTTATGAGTTTTTCCGGTTTGCCTTTGGGTTCTCCTGGTAGGGGGATGTCTTCTTGGGCTAGGATGTTGAGTGTTGGCGGGAGACACGTCAGGACCCGGCTCCACAATGACACAGTCCGTCTCCATTGTGGAGCGCTCGGCAAAGTCTGAGTCCAACAGCATTGTAGTGGGGGGGAAAGATAAAGCCCCGCCTGGGTCCTGGTGCCTCGTTGGGGGGGAAAACTAAAACCCTCCCAGGATCCTGGTGCCTCATTGGGGGGGACATAAAACCCTCCCAGGGTCCTGGTGCATCGTTGGGGGGGGAAACAAAGCCCATACCAGTGTCCTGCTGCATTGCTGGTGGGGGTGAACATAAAGCCGTGGCAGGGTCCTGCTGCATCATGGGGGGGCCGGTGCGATACGCCATGCCTGGGTCCTGCTGCATCGGGGGGTGTCCTGCCCGGAAAGCAATGCCTCGGTCCTGCTGCATCGGGGGGGTCCGGTCCGATATGCCAAGCCTCGGTCCTGCTGCATCGGGGGTGGGCCGGTCCGATATGCCATGGATGGGTCCTGCTGCATCGGGAGGGGGCCGGGCCGATAAGCCACGCCAGGGTCCTGCGTCATTGTGGTGTCAGTGGAGGAGGTCCAAGCCGGAGCAGCGGTTGTCACGGTGGTGGCGGTGGGATGTCCAACAGCACTCGTCATCATGTTGGCGCTGTAGTGGAGTACACCTGTGGATGGAATAGAGGTGGCCGTGCAGTGGTATGCAGCAGCGGTAGGAATGGTGTTTAATAGTGACAGTGACGGCACAGTTGGATATGCCGCCACATTACGACTCTGACTCTGCTGCATAGCCTGCACAAAATCAACATTGCAGGCCTGCATCACACTCAGCTGGAGATCAGGGCTAAGGTGTTCCGACATGCCCTTTTGGATTTGATTAAAAAAATGATGAGCTGGCTTCTTGAGGTCGGCTTTCACTTGATCAACGCTTTTGGCGACATCCTGGATGTGGCAATGTAAGAGATTATGGGACACATCCATTCTGTCACCTAAAGCCTTGATAGCTTCGTGTAAAACCGAGCTCAAGTGAAAAACTCGGGCATGACGGACCTATCCGAAGCCCTCTGTCGCTGCCGGGATGTGCCCGCAAAAATGGGTGCAGTGAAAGAGGACTGCGAAAGGGGAAGAGCTGATGGGCCAGCCCCCTGGTCTCCAGTGAGTGTGGAAGACCCACCTGGTGCTGCGCTGCTGGATGGCTGGGCCGGGTCTGTGGCTGCCGGCTGAAGGACCACTCCAGAACCTGTTGCGACAGTCGTGCAGTGTGTGCTGTGAAAAAAGAAAACAGAAAATTAATACCAAACTATAACAAGACGGTACATCCTGTGGAATTAAAAATGACAGATTATCTCAATGCAATACAACCGGAAGCATGTGAGAAATACTTACGTTCTCATGAGAAGGACCGGTCTTAGAAAGGCCAGCACACGGTGATATTTGTACAGCGGGTGCCTTGCTCCGGAACCACTGGCTGCACGATTCTCATCACGAAGGTCCATGTTGAAGCGGTCCTTCATGGAACGCCAACGTGTTCTTACTTTGTCCACTGTGAAATAACAATAAAATATAATGGTCAGAAAAAGGACTTTTGCCCGTGCTCTGTTGACTGTGTGTGATGACAGAAACTCCGAAAAGTTTCTTTCATCACACACAGTCAAGAGAGCCCGGCCAAGGTCTCTGCTGCTTCACACTGCAGTGCAATACTTACCAAATGTATTACGGACCCGTGGCGGGGCATTCTCCCAGCCATCCCACAACGCTTGGGCCACCTCACTCCACAACCGACGTAGCGTACTGTTGACGGCGTGCTGTGGATCACGGCTGTCCCACAACGGGACTCGCTCCTGGACCAGGGTGATCAGGAGGTCATTATCGATCCGGTCGTCGTCCCGTTGTGATACCTAAAAGTAAAAGAAAATCATTTAAGTTTGATCAATCACATTAGGAAAAAAAAAAAAACAGAATATGAGAAAGGGCAGGAATATGAAAGACAACTTTAAGAAAACGATCATACATGAAAAATTTAAAGAAAATAAAGGGTACAGAAAGGAAGATTCAAGAATATTACAATGAGGACAGTCTGCCTTGTATACATACCCGCTGCCGTATTCCCACCGGACCTTGACTCCGCTGCTCAGTCCCTCTCTGTCCCTCAGTTGAAGTGCTCTATAAAAAAAAAAAATCAAATTGTCTCATGTGTCGATGTGACATCAATACTTACCAAGCTAAAGGACAAAAAACTAACCTCACTGACATGATCCACTTCTGACTGACATGGCTGGAACTCCTCATCAGATGAAGACTCCGTAGAAGACATTCTGATGCATGTTGAAAGAAAAAAAAAGAAGAAATTAGGACATGTAGATCCAAAAAATGTAAAATAAATGCATTGGCTAGGATATACTCACATTGCTCTGGGTCTTGTCCACCAATGCGTCCGGCCAGGGTCTGGTCTTCTTTGGAGTCTGATGAGAAGTGACCAGAAACTTCCCCCAACCTTCCTTTTATAACCCTGCTGCTATGGGGGAGGCTTATCAGTGTCTAGAAAACCTTATCTACAGTCTATTCAACTTTTGTTTAAAAAAACGCATGCGTCAAAAAACGCATGCAAACGCATGTACAAAAAACCGCATGCGTTCCCATTGACGCCAATGCATTTTTTGTAAAAAAAAAAAACGCATGAAAACGCATGCGTTTTTTTTGGTCCAAAAAACGCCCCTCAAAAATACTACAAGTTGCATTTTTGAAAATGAACGCATGCAGTAAAAAAATGCATGCGATTGAAAACGCGACCAAACGCGTACACATAAAAACGCAACGTTTTCAATGTTAAATATAGGAAAAAAAACGCATGTGTTTTTTTAAAAAATAACGCTGCAGACAAAAACGCAAGTGTGAAACCAGCCTTAGCGGTGTAACCGGCAGCCTCCGTTCCTAAGAAAAACACATGTTTTTGTTTGGATTTTTTGCTAGGTTAACTAAATGCTAAAACTGACCTGCTCTTATGATTCTCCAAGTCATTACGAGTTCATAGAGACCAAACATGTCTAGGTTCTCTTTTATCTAAGTGGTAAAAAAAAATCCAAACTTTGCTAAAGAAAAAAAATTGCGCAATTTTCCGATACCCATAGCGTCTTCAAGTTTCGTGATCTGGGGTCAGGTGAGGGCTTATTTTTTGCATGCCGAGCTGACGTTTTTAATAATACCATTTTGGTGCAGATACGTTCTTTTGATCGCCCATTATTGCATTTTAATGCAATGTCGCAGTGACCAAAAAAACTTCAGGTTAATCCTTTGTTTTTATTGATAGATCGGGCGATTCTGAAAGCGGCAATACCAAATATGTGTAGGTTTGAATTTTTTTATTGTTTTATTTTGATTGGGGCGAAAGGGAGGTGATTTAAACTTTTATATATTTTTTATTTTTTTACATTTTTAAACACTTTTTTAAATTTTGGCATGCTTCAATAGGAGGCTAGAAGCTGACACAACTCGATTGCCTCCGCTACGTAGAGGTGAAGCACAGATCACCTCTATGTAGCAGAAATGCAGGGTTGTTTTGAACGCCGACCACAGGGTGGCGCTCAAAGCAATCGGCCATCAACAACCATAGAGGACTCAAGGAGACCTCTGGTTGTTATGGCAATGCACCGATGACCCACGATCATGTGACGGGGGTCAGCGGCGCGAGTAACTCCGGTCACGCGGCCGGGAGCGCTAGTTAAATGCCGCTCTCAGCGTTTGACGGCCCCATTTAACTAGTTAATGGGCGCGGGCGGATTGCGATTCCACTCGCGCTCATTGCGCACACATGTCAGCTGTACAAAACAGCTGACATGTCGTGGTTTTGAGGTGGGCTCACCGCCGGAGCCCACCTCAAAGTGGGAGTTCTGCCAGCTGACGTACTATTCCGTCACCTGGCAAAAGGGGGTTAAATGAGAAGGTGTGTCCAAACTTTTGTTCTGTACTGTATATATATACACTCACTGGCCACTTTATTAGGTACACCTGTCCAACTTCTTGTTAACACTGAATTTCTAATCAGCCAATCACATGGCGGCAACTCAGTGCATTTAGGCATGTAGACATGGTCAAGACAATCTCCTGCAGTTCAAACCGAGCATCAGTATGGGGAAGAAAGGTGATTTGAGTGCCTTTGAACGTGGCATGGTTGTTGGTGCCAGAAGGGCTGGTCTGAGTATTTCAGAAACTGCTGATCTACTGGGATTTTCACGCACAACCATCTCTAGGGTTTACAGAGAATGGTCCGAAAAAGAAAAAAAATCCAGTGAGCGGCAGTTCTGTGGGCGGAAATGCCTTGTTGATGCCAGAGGTCAGAGGAGAATGGGCAGACTGGTTCGAGCTGATAGAAAGGCAACAGTGACTCAAATCGCCACCCGTTACAACCAAGGTAGGCCTAAGAGCATCTCTGAACGCACAGTGCGTCGAACTTTGAGGCAGATGGGCTACAGCAGCAGAAGACCACACCGGGTACCACTCCTTTCAGCTAAGAACAGGAAACTGAGGCTACAATTTGCACAAGCTCATCGAAATTGGACAGTAGAAGATTGGAAAAACGTTGCTTGGTCTGATGAGTCTCGATTTCTGCTGCGACATTCGGATGGTAGGGTCAGAATTTGGCGTAAACAACATGAAAGCATGGATCCATCCTGCCTTGTATCAACGGTTCAGGCTGGTGGTGGTGATGTGCAGCCGACAAATCTGCGGCAACTGTGTGATGCCATCATGTCAATATCGACCAAAATCTCTGAGGAATGCTTCCAGCACCTTGTTGAATCTATGCCACGAAGAATTGAGGCAGTTCTGAAGGCAAAAGGGGGTCCAACCCGTTACTAGCATGGTGTACCTAATAAAGTGGCCGGTGAGTGTATATATATATATATATATATATATATATATTCTATGTGTATAAATCTATTCTATCTATTCTATTCTAACCTGTCAGTGTTATTTTACTGTAGCCGCATATGAATTGCCGCCTTTTCAAAGAACACTGGTGCATAATTCTCGTAAGTCACACGGATGGTCCTCGTGGTGTGCGATTTTTTTCTCACATCCATAGACTTGCATGATGGGAGCTGCCCCATAGATTATCAGCGGTCTGAGTTCTATGCGATGTTTTATAGCATAGCACTCGTCCGTATTCCTCGCTAGTGTGACCCCCGCCTAATACGCAGAGTAATATCTCATACCTGTACATTGCTAAATAAGCTGTGGTAGATATGTTGGGTACAGAGGATACGGGGGTAGCACATCTGGTCTTATTTAACTTGTTTATAAAGCTTTATTACAAAATTATTTTACAAAATTCCTTATCCAGGCCCTAGCCAAATGGGAAAGGGGCTTGGGTCTAAAACAAATAACAGGCAAAGTATCCTAGACACGGCACCCAAATCATATCTTAGTGAGAGAAAAAGACTCTCGCAACTATACCTACCATATATACTCGAGTATAAGCCGAGATTTTCAGCCCAAATTTTTGGGCTGAAAGTGCCCCTCTTGGCTTATACTCAAGTCATGATCGGTGGTGGGGTCGGCGGGTGAGGACTGTCATATACTCACCTAGTTCCAGCGTTCCTGGCGCTCCCCCTGCCCGTCCCACGGTCTCCGGGTGCCGCAGCTCTTCCCCTGAGCGGTCACGTGGGACCGCTCATTAGAGAAATTAATATGGACTCCACTCCCATAGGGGCGGAGCCGCCTATTCATTTCTCTAATGAAGCGGTGCCGGTGACCGCTGACAGAGGTAGGAAGAGGCTGCGGCACCGAAGACCAGCTGTCCGGGGGAAGGAGCGGGACGCCGGGAGCAGGTAAGTATTACATATTCACCTGTCCGCGTTCCACACGCCGGGCGCCGCTCCATCTTCCCGGCGTCTCTCCGCACTGACTGTGCAGGTCAGAGGGCGCGATGACGCATATAGTGTGTGCGCCGCCCTCTGCCTGATCAGTCAGTGCAGAGAGACGCCGGGACGGGACGCTGAGGAGCTGCAAACAAGAGAGGTGAGTATGTGTTTTTTTTTTTATTGCAGCAGCAGCAATGGCACAGATTTATGTGGAGTATCTATGGGGCAACGGTGCAGAGCACTATATGGCACAGCTATGGTGCAACGGTGCAGAGCACTATATATGTGGCACAGCTATGGTGCAACGGTGCAGAGCACTATATATATGACACAGCTATGGGGCAATGGTGAAGAGCACTATATATATGGCACAGCTATGGTGCAATGGTGCAGAGCACTATATATATGACATAGCTATGGGGCAATGGTGCAGAGCATTATATATATGGCACAGCTATGGGGCAACGGTGCAGAGCACTATATGGCACAGCCATGGGGCAACGGTGCAGAGCACTATATGGCACAGCTATGGGGCAACGGTGCAGAGCACTATATGGCACAGCTATGGGGCAACGGTGCAGAGCACTATATGGCACAGCTATGGGGCAATGGTGCAGAGCATTATATATATGGCACAGCTATGGGGCAATGGTGCAGAGCATTATATGGCACAGCTATGGGGCAACGGTGCAGAGCACTATATATATGGCACAGCTATGGGGTAACAGTGCAGAGCACTATATATATGGCACAGCTATGGGGCAACGGTGCAGGGCATTATATATATGGCACAGCTATGGGGCAATGGTGCAGAGCATTGTATATATGGCACAGCTATGGGGCAACTGTGCAGAGCACTATATGGCACAGCTATGGGGCAATGGTGCAGAGCATTATATATATGGCACAGCTATGGGGCAAAGGTGCAGAGCATTATATATATGGCACAGCTATGGGGCAACAGTGCAGAGCACTATATATATGGCACAGCTATGGGGCAACGGTGCAGAGCATTATATATATGGCACAGCTATGGGGCAATGGTGCAGAGCATTGTATATATGGCACAGCTATGGGGCAACTGTGCAGAGCACTATATGGCACAGCTATGGGGCAATGGTGCAGAGCATTATATATATGGCACAGCTATGGGGCAAAGGTGCAGAGCATTATATATATGGCACAGCTATCTATGGGGCAACAGTGCAGAGCATTATATATATGGCACAGCTATCTATGGGGGAACGGTGCAGAGCATTATATATATGGCACAGCTATCTATGGGGCAACGGTGCAGAGCATTATATATATGGCACAGCTATGGGGCAACGGTGCAGAGCACTATATATATGGCACAGCTATGGGGCAACGGTGCAGAGCATTATATATACGGCACAGCTATGGGGCAACGGTGCAGAGCACTATATGGCACAGCTATGGGGCAACGGTGCAGAGCATTATATATATGGCACAGCTATGGGGCAATGGTGCAGAGCATTATATATGGCACAGCTATGGGGCAACGGTGCAGAGCATTATATATATGGCACAGCTATCTATGGGGCAACGGTGCAGAGCATTGTATATATGGCACAGCTTTATGTGGAGTATCTATGGGGCAACGGTGCAGAGCATTGTATATATGGCACAGCTTTAGGTGGAGCATCTATGGGGCCATAATGAACGGTGCAGAGCATTATATGTGGCACAGCTTTATGTGGAGCATCTATGGGGCCATAATGAATGGTATGGAGCATCTATTTTTAATTTTGAAATTCACCGGTACCTGCTGCATTTTCCACCCTAGGCTTATACTCGAGTCAATAAGTTTTCCCAGTTTTTTGTGGCAAAATTAGGGGGGTCGGCTTATACTCGGGTCGGCTTATACTCGAGTATATACGGTATTTCACAGAGTATATAAGACTCCTTTGACTCTATTCAAGTTGGGCCCGAGGACCGACTCTTCATGTTTTATATTGCTGCTGGCCAACAGATATTCTTTATATGTATTTAACATGTACCCACTTAAATTACTTTTAGAGTGAGGTTGTAGATACTATAAATGCTGTATTTATTGTATCAGTACCAAGAGACCCAGTTACGTGCGTATTGGGTTATATGGATAAACTGTTAACTGAGGAATCTGTTAAAGTAGCCGAAGTGAGACTGCTCTACATGGCTAGGAAGTTGCTCAACACTGGCTTTTAGATGTTCCCCCATCTAGTTTAGAATATATTAATAGAGTTAATGTCATGCTGTCATTTGGAAAGGAAATACACTTTTCCAAAGTTGTGGGGTCCATGGCTGGGCAACCCTGATCTTGCCCCTCTCTTTCTTCCTCAAGAATGCTCATTAAGTTTATCTTTAAGGACATTGAAACAGATTAGAGTTACATCAGATAGAGTTAGGAGGGATTGGCATAGTCTTCTGTGGAACTTGATATCCAGCTAAGAATGGAAACAGTCATAAAAACTAACAATAAAAAATGATACATAATAATCTTTACACTCTATTGTGCATTCTATTACTCATGGTGTGAGCAAAGAATGGTATGTTCAGTGACAGTTTGTATTCATTTGTGTATGTTTGCCCACCTTAAGGGGTGGTGGTGAGGTGTCCTTATGCTGCACCTATCGACGTGAACAGTGGGTGAGAAGACAAAATTTTATTTGTTATCTCTTTTTATAAATGTTGTACTTTGCTCTTTTTGTACTTTTGAAAATGTTAATAAAATTAAATTAAAAATATGCATAACAGCCTCGGCTTCCTCACCACAAAAATACTTAGTATGGCCTTGCAATCGCCTTTAGCTTTGTACTTTTATTCCATTCATTCCATTGTATTCAGTTCATTATTTGTGTTGTAGGAATCGATATCTGGCAGAGTTTTTTTATTAAGGCAATTATTGTGATGTCACCTGTCGACTGGGCTATAAATCCTTCATCCATTGTGAAATCATAACTAGGCAGAGGACATTTGGATGCTGTATGAGCCTCTATTTCTGTTCATTTCAGTTTAGATTGTAATTTATTAAACCATTACTTAACATAAAAATGTATTGCTGTTTTTGTAATAAAATGTTTTGTACCCTTTTATTGTCACCCTATGTTCCTGAATTTTGAAGTAATTTTACATTGCTGTCTTCAAATTGATTGTCAGGAAAGGCCATCAACACCAACAATATTGGCTTGAAATGTTAAGCTCATGCTTTTTGGTTTAGGCACAAGTGAGAGCAGGTTGCGGGATACAGTAATGGACAGAGGACATAGCATGAGTTAACATGTTTTACTAGAAGGTGGGCATAATCCATGCAGGGAGCAGATAGGATAAAACTGGGCTTTAATAGATGGCATACGGGATGGGAGTAAAGTATGTAATAGGGATAACAACAGTTCTCAAGGGTTAACTCATCAGTCCAACAGCTTCCTGACTGAAGAGTCCACAGTGGATATTGTGGCGCCAACACGGGCAGCGTTAGATGGATCCGTTTTCGTCCTGTAGGTGCCCTTGAGTCGAATCCTGGCGGCAGTGGCTTGTCCTGGGCATGTTTAATTAATTCCTTGGTTTGGGGTTTGCTGCATGGGGTGCAGCACACTCCACAACACTAACGGAGCCTAATGTGGATCAACAGAAGTATATCGGGGGGTAAGGGCACAGCTGACGGTGAGTCACCCGAACCTTACTAAGGGGTGCGTGCGCATTACTCACGGGCCCGGAACGTCTGGCACCTCGCGTCGCCAGAGCCAGAGGGCACATGGAAAGGTACTCATCACAATCTTTGTGAGTTACCGCAGGGAAACACAAGTGCGGGCCTACTCTATTCCAGTGCTCAGGAGTCAAAGCACTCTCTTGTCCCTGCCGCGCGCTGCTTCTTCCTGCCATGTCTGTCTGCTTACGCGCACCTCAGGTTTTTTTATAGTAGCCATGCCCCCTGCTCTGTAGTGCAAAGATCCGTCCAGGTCTCTAAGTTTTCCCCCGGACAAAAGAGGAGACAGCCCCAACAGTTCAGGACCCAGCACAGTACAGGTAACCCTGGTCCGGTCCTTCTTCTTACACTCCCCCTCTCCTTTCGCTTGCCATTCCATGGGCGAGATTTATTGCAGCAAGCGTTGACATTTTCCTATTCCTTGGACAATCCGTTGCAAATAAATTGGTCTTGGTTGTATATGTTGGGAGGTATTCTGGATGTTGTTCGTTCAGTGAGCCATAAGTCAGACAAAGTAGTCAAGTCAGGCTGAGTAGTTGAGTCAGGTTGAATAAGTGAGGACGGGGACCCGCCGGAACCCAATGGAGCAACTTCTGAAGGAACTTCAGGTGCCTGCCCCTCTTCTGGCACTACGTGTAGTAGATCAGGGAATTCCTCTTCTTCACAATCAACAGCTGCGGGAGGAGGTACTTCGGGAGCACTTTGCAGCTCCTCCACTTGATCAATATATCTTGATAAGCAAGGACGTAGCATGTTTGGATGGACCACTCGAGTAGGGGCATCTTTCTCCCCCTCTGGTTGGACTTCATAGACGGGACCTTAGGTGCTGATTCTTCGTTTCACTATACGGAGTCTTTTCCCATTGGTACTCCAGCTCTTCCAAGAGCACTTGTCTCAGACCAACACACAGTCTCTGGCTTGAAGAGCTGTCCCTCACCGGGGAGCTGTTTCTGTATGCTCAAGTTCCTGAAACTTAGTCTGCACCAGGCGATGTAATGTTTGCAGCAGGAGACGATGTACTCATACCCAAGTGGACACCCCCTGTCTGCATGTAGTCCTCCTCTGGATCCGATTCCAGCTCAGTAATCTCCCTTCCCAGTCGGCCAAATAGCAGGGTATATGGCATGTACCCGATGGTGCGATGTATTCGGTTATTATACACTCAAACTAATTCAGCTGTGAATTTAGTCCAACGGGCCTTTCTGTCTTCCTCTATCATCCTCAACATCTGAACCAGAGTACAGTTGAACTGCTCACAGGCTCCATATCCTTGAGGATGGTAGGGCGTCGTCCGGGATTTGCCAAGCTGGTAAATGCATTGTAATTCTTCCATTACTCGCCTCTGGAAACAGGCACCTTGATCAGAGAGGATCCTCTTCGGGCAGCCGTACACTTGAATGAAATTCCTGCAAATGGCTTGTGCCACTGATCCAGCAGTTTGATCTTGAGTCAGAATCACAACAGCGCATTTGGTGAAGTGGTCAGTCATCACCAGGCAGTGTTCATATCCAAGGGAGGCTGGACCTATGATCAGATAATCTATGATTTAACACTTCCAGGGGGACAGAAGTCACGATGGCCTGCGTGGGAGCTTGATCTTCAGGAGGTTTAGTTAATTCACAGCTTCTGCATTGTCGACATGCTTCTTCTACCAAAGCTTTTAGTTGGGGATGGTAGCCTCCGTGGCCACCTTATGAAGCAGCATCTCGGGAATCACCACTTTCCAGGCAACACCTATTTCCCATTGCAGCTAAATCTTCCGGCATAACAGTCCATTTTTGAGAAGGAGCTTTTCCCACTTACAAAGGATCATTTCTTTCTGTCTGACTGGTTAATTGTTTTAGGGTTACCCACTGTCTCATTTTAGCGAGCTCCCCATCTTTCTGTTGTAATCTAACCCACTCATCATGGGGTCATCCCAGAATGCTGTCTGAATCTGTTCCTGTGTAGCTGCTAATGTCCTGGCGAAATCACGGAACACAGGGATTTCTCCAGCCTCCAGTTTTTCATCCTGGTTGGGTCCAGGTCTCTCATGTGTTACCTGGAATAAGGCATCTGCCTGAGTGTTCTCAACCCCCCTCTTGTAGGCAATTCAATATTGATACTTCGCCATCCGAGCCACCCAGCGCTGCACCAGGGCCCCTAGCCTCTCCTTTTCCAAGTGAGCCAAAGGGCTGTCTGTACTCTGCAAACTTATCAGTCATGGCCCACACTAATGACAGCAGCTCCAGCTTGAATGAACTGTAGTTGTTGGGATTTCGCTCAGTGTCATAGAGGGACCGGCTCGCATAGGCATTCACTTGCTTTTTTCTGCCCTGAATTTGTGATAAGACCTTTCCAAGCCCATGCAGACTTCCATCGGTGTGAAGGACAAATGGTAGGGAGAAACCTACGTAGGCCAGCACCTGTGCTTCAGTCAGAGCCAGCTTCAAAGCTCGAAACGCCTCCTCCTGATGATCTTCCCACTCAATAGTCATTTTCTTTGCACCAGACGGCACCCCTTTCACAGCTCCAGCAGTGGGTTCACAATACGAGTGAAGTTCTTTACAAATCACCGATAGTACCCGGTAAGCCCCAGGAATGCCCAAACATCTTTCACAGTCTTGGGAGTGGGCTATTCCTGCACCACTGCGACCTTTTCATGGGTCGGTCTCACCCCTTCAGCCAAGACGACATGTCCCAGATACTCAATCTGAGTGCGAAACAGATGACACTTCTGAGGCTTCACTTTCAGGCCGTGTTCCTGAAGATGACTCAACACCTGTTCCAGCCTTTGCAAATGTTACTCAAACGTGGCGGCATACACAATGATATCGTCCAAATAGATGAGTGGCCTCAAAATTTAAATCGCCTTGACACCTCTCCATTAGTGTTGAGCGATACCTTCCGATATTTGAAAAAATCGGTATCGGATTGTATCGGCCGATATCCGAAAAATATCAGATATCGCCGATACCGATACCCGATACCAATACAAGTCAATGGGACACAAATATCGGAAATGATCCTAGATGGTTCCCAGGGTCTGAAGGAGAGGAAACTCTCCTTCAGGCCCTGGGATCCATATTCATGTGTAAAATAAAGATTAAAAATTAAAAATAGGGATATACTCACCCTCGGATGCGCCCTGGTTGTTACCGCTGCAACCGGCAGCCTCCGTTCCTAAGAATGAGCGAGTGAAGAACCTTCGATGACGTCGCGGTCACGTGAGCGGTCACGTGAGCGGTTACGCGACCAATCACAAGACCGCGACATCATCGCAGGTCCTTCACTCGCTCATTCTTAGGAACGGAGGCTGCCGGTTGCAGCGGTTACAACCAGGGCGCGTCCGAGGGTGAGTATATCCCTATATTTTATTTTTATTCTTTATTTTACACATGAATATGCATCCCAATCCCGATTCCCGATATCGCAAAAATATCGGTACTCGGTGTCGCTGAAAGGTCCCAGGGGCATTAGCAAGGCCAAATGGCATCCTATTGAATTCAAACAACCCCATAGGTAGTATAAAGGCTGTCTTCAGTTGGTCATGTTCGGACATGGGTACTTGCCAATAGCCACTGGCTAAATCCAAAGTCATGAAGCATTTTGCGCTTTCCAGGGCAGACAATGGCTCTTCAATCCTAGGTAAAGGATACGAATCTCACACAGTGCAGGCATTCAATTTCTGATAGTCCACACAGAACTGCAAGGTCCCATCTTTCTTCCACACCAGCACAATGGGAGCCACACTTGTGAAGGAACAAATTATGAAAGGTTCTCCATTTTGTGCTAGATTCTCCATTTTGTGTTTTTGACTCCATTTTCTTCTGGCTTAAAGATAAATTCTGTTATTTAATTAGGTAAAAGGTTACAGCTGCCATGAAGTAATTTTATCTTGTTGTTCACAAGCCTGGTATGCAACTAGGCTATGGTTCATAATTGGTATAAAGACCTTGAGTCTTCTGACTCGAGCCAGATAATAGATTCGGGGGTGTATCACTATACAAGACTGAGGCATCTGTTAGAAAAACACATACTATGCCAAAAAGACATGACCATATCTGTAGTTTCCATTTTTCCTGTATCCTCATGGGTTAAGTTTTTCCTGTATTTTTATAGGTTAAGAACTGTGAGCGTGTTCTTATGCTGATTGGTTGAAGTATAATTTCTATGACTATGAAAACTCATACACAATAAACCGGGGTCAGAGATCTGCTCGATCCCCCATACAGAGGCACACGTCTCCGTCTGGTCATTTTCAGTTGCCGGCAATGCCCTGTAGATTAATTTGGAAATCACTGAGTTAACCGTGAAGGATCAATTTAGATCCTCTCTCAACACACTCAGGCTCTGGCTTTCTTGAATAACACCACTTTGTAGCATTTGTGTCAGCATCCCCTTTACCTCTTGGTACATTTGCAGGGGGACATGTTGGTATCGTTCTTTAATGTGCACGGCATATCCAGTGGGAATTTTGTGGGTGATTGCTGCAGTGCAGCCGAAATCAACATCATAACGGGCAAATACGTCCTGATATCGCCCCAGCAGAGCGTCCACCCATTGCTCCTGTTGAGGTGTGTCATGATTTCAGCCCACATTTGTTCCAAGATTCGGCACCCCTCCTGTAGATGCTGGGGTTCTGATACAGTAGACATGTCCACTGTCACTGTCCAAGGATCTCTCTATTTCACTGTCAGTTGAACAGCCTGTGGTGGTATCAGCTCTTCCGGCATGCCCAGAATTTGCACCACTTCACTCCTTGGCAAAAGCATGAGGTTACCTTACCTCAAGGTTACACATCTCACTGGTACAGTTCCGTCATGCACAGTAGCTAACGTTTGCGCCACAAGTAGCCCTGGAGCTGATCCATCAAAGCTGGCTCTATCTGTATCTCAACTCCCTCAGGGAAGGAGCAAGCTCGGGCAAGCAGGGTGAGCACAATTTGGCCCGGTGGTAGAACAAGGTTGACTGTGGCTGGACCGATCACTTTTCCCAGTGTCTTCTCATCATTAGAGGTTTCTTGGGCTTGGGCCACATGGATCAACTGCTGGAACACTCTCCTTTGAGGAGTATGAGGGCTCCACTGTTTCAGGAATACATCTGTCAATTCATTAATAAGAAGACTCCCCAGTTCCTTCAAGACGTTCATCCCCAGAGTAACAATATGACTGTTGCCTGCATCTCTGGTGGTTAACATCACTCCTAGCCCAGATCTTTTCCACAAACAGTAACTTGCATCCAGACCACCCATGCGACCGGGATGAGTAAATGATTAGCAACCGTAAATATTCTTCTTTGTGGGACATGATCATTTCCCAACGGCCAGTTCTGACCCCGGATAAGTTTGATGATGATATGGGTTTTTTCTTTGACTTAAGGTACCTTCACATTTAGCGACGCTGCAGAGAAAACAGACAACGATGCCGATCGCTGCAGCATCGCTGTGTGGTCGCTGGAGAGCTGTCACACAGATAGCTCTCCAGCGACCGACGATGCCGAGGTCCCCGGGTAACCAGGGTAAACATCGGGTTGCTAAGCGCAGGGCCTCGCTTAGTAACCCGATGTTTACCCTGGTTACCAGTGTAAAATTTTAAAAAAACAAACAGTACATACTCACCTTCGCGTCCCCCGGCGTCCGCTTCCCTGCACTGACTGAGTGCCGGCCCTAACAGCAGAGCGGTGACGTCACCGCTGTGCTGTGCTTTCACTTTACGGCCGGTGCTCAGTCAGTGCAGGAGGCAGACAGCGGGGGACGTGAAGGTGAGTATGTACTGTTTGTTTTTTTTACATTTTACACTGGTAACCAGGGTAAACATCGGGTTACTAAGTGCGGCCCAGCGCTTAGTAACCCGATATTTACCCTGGTTACCATTGTAAAACATCGCTGGCATCGTTGCTTTTGGTGTCAAACACGACGATACACGCCGGTCTGACGACCAAATAAAGTTCTGAACTTTCAGCAACGACCAGCGATATCACAGCAGGATCCTGATCGCTGCTGCCTGTCAAACACAATGATATCGCTAGCCAGGACGCTGCAACGTCACGGATCGCTAGCGATATCGTTTAGTGTGAAGGTACCTTAATACAATTCTTCTCATATATCCCGGATTCCCCACCTTTCCATCCAGAGCCAATATGGCAACCTCTGCCTCTAACACAGGGGTCATGGGGTGCATCCTCATCATTCCCCTGACCCGCGCAGTCCAGTTCCAAAGCAGTGTTGCTTCCAGAGAATTTTGGGAGGTTATTTAACATGGCTCCCAGGGATATGCTGGACCTTGGGGTTCCCCCAGCTGCTTGCTCTGCTGCCTCCTTGCTATTGAACTAGATCCTGCCGGCTACACAAAGTGTGAGCAGGGATGCAATAACTGACAGGAGGCAGAGCAAGAGTTAACCTGATTTACTAGAAAAGGGGTATACTCCATGCAGGGAGGAGATAAGATAAAACTGGGGTTTAACAGTTGGTATACAGGATGGTGGTAAAGTATGTAATAGGGATAACAACAGTTCTTACAACAGGGTCAACTTATCAGTCCAACTGCTTCCTGACAGAAGATTTCACAATGGACATGGTGTCGTCCTGTAGGTGTCCTTGAGTCGAATCCCGATGGTAGTGGCTTGTCCTCAGCATCTTTAACGAGCTCCTTGGTCTGGGGTTTGCTGTGTGGGGTGCAGCACTGTCCACAACACCAACGGAGCCTAACGTGGCTCGATAGATGTATACTGGGGGTAAGAGCATAGTTGGTGGTGAGTCACCCGATCCTTCCTAAGCGGTGTGCACACCTCTGGCACCTCGTGGCCCACGAGCCAGCGGGCACACGGCAATATACTCATCACAGCCTTTGTGAGTTACTGCATGGAAACACGAGCGCAGGCCTGCGCTATCCCAGTGCTCAGGAATTAGCACACTCTTGTTCCTGCACACACTGCTTCTTCCCGCCAAGTCCTTCTGATTACACCCGTGCGCAGGCTTTTTTATAGTAGCCACACCCCCTGCTCTGTAGTGCAAAGGTCGGTCCAAGTCTCTAAGTTTTCCCCAGAAAACGGAGGAGACAGAGTCGACAGTTCCGGACCCGGCACAGGACAAGTACCCCCAGTCTGGTCCTTCTTCTTAAGGTACCTTCACACGAAACGACTTTGTAACGATATCGCTAGCGATCCGTGATGTTGCAGCGTCCTGGCTAGCGATATCGTTTAGTTTGACACGCAGCAGCGATCAGGATCCTGCTGTGATGTCGCTGGTCGCTGAATAAAGTCCAGAACTTTATTTGGTCGTCCGATCGCCATGTATCGTTGTGTTTGACAGCAAAAGCAACGATACCAGCGATGTTTTACACTGGTAACCAGGGTAAACATCGGGTTACTAAGTGCAGGGCCGCACTTAGTAACCCGATGTTTACCCTGGTTACCAGCGTAAAAGTAAAAAAAACAAACAGTACATACTCACCTGCGCATCCCCCAGTGTACCTTTAGAAATATATTTACTTAGAAAATTGGAAATCAGTGCCTTCCTTCTAGCGCCTGTGTGTTGTAGTACTTCCCTGCTGAGCACCACGGGATAGTCCTCACAACTGTTGTGTCTGTTCTGATGTTATTTCTCACAACTCATATCTGTTCTGATGTTCTTCTCCATCCCCAGATGATATGTCGCCCCTGATGAGTCGCCCCTCTCCCACAATTGCCCCCTATGTCTGCTTAGGCGATTTAGGTGAGACATCCAACCTATAATTAACTGTCCTGCCGTTGGTTTGAAGTAATGCGTGGAGCCCAATACTTCCTCGGCGTTCCGGCCACTGGCTACACGCCTCAGTAGGATGTTGCCTCGATCTTACGGCACGACTCCTAGTGGTGTTATCTCCTCTTTGCTTTGATCTCGTTTCTCACTTCTCCACAATAAACCTCTCTTCTTGTCCTTTCTTAAGATACCGCCGCAATGAAGTGCAGGCGTGGCTCCGTAACATTCTGTTCCATTCGCTAGGCCTCTGTCAGGATCCCACCCCTGAAAGGGACCCCCCTGAATCTTCCCTGCAACACCCTCTGCCACAGGATGTTGCCTGGATCCAACCCACTCAGCTTCTGACTAACTTTCTGTCCAGCCCCCAGATTTACCAGATTGTGAGGAGTGACCTAATACATAGAACCCTTTGCTCCCCCTGGTGGCCAGACTGTGACATGTAATGTGTGACTGTGATACCTGGTCAGGTGAACTCCTTAGGTGCCATCAGACGTACCATCACTCCCCTTAGTGGCGGAGCGTCAGTACTGCAATGACCAGGACTCTGGGGCGCTGCATTAGCGCTATATAAAAAGAAAGATTATTTATTTATTAGCTGTATTGTTGCACTCTTATAAAAGCTAAGGGAATGTCTGCCCTCGTAAGTGGAGAAAGGAAGAGGAATGCAGGGCAGGTCAGACAGGTGCTGGTGGTTGGGACTTTAGATCAGGGATATTTGAGCAGTGTTTTATTTGTCACTTGAACACTTACTACTAAAATCATTGGTTTTTGGTGTGCAATATAATAAAAAAATGTTTTAAATTGTTTTTAACCAGATTTAAAAGAAATTTACAAAAACGAACAAATAATTTCCCAAAGAAAACATTTTATAGCACATCTTCATGACTTTTGTTTTCTATGTAATTTACTGTTTGTTACACGAGTTCCTAGTTATTAACATTACTTTCAAATAAATCTAAATAAATGCAACAAAGCTGAATAATAAATTGCTATAAAATCTTAATTCTGGCTGCTTTGTCTTGTAATACCTAGCCTTCGCCATGTTCACTTGTACGGAGATTATTTCTGAATTTGGTTTCCTTTTCTGCCTTTTTCACCCATCATAAAGATATTATAACATTTAGGTAAAAATATGCAGCTCAGTATGGCTCCCACTGAAGCCAAAATAGCAAATATTGCCACAGTGACCATGTGTTTCCCGGTACTGCTCAGGTAGGCCGGGATGGCACAGATCCACACACTGCAGAACACCAGCATGCTGAAGGTGATGTACTTGGCTTCAGGGCTCATTTCCACTGGCGAGAGACAAATCGGTCCGTAATCTGGGCCGAAAAAAGGGATGTAGCATATGCGATTGTCATGCGATTGTCATGCGAGTGTAATGCGAGTGCAATGCGATTTTTAATCGCACCATCCGTTTTACATCCGTATGACATCCGTATGCAATCCGTTTTTTTTCTCTGCAACTATTTTTATACAGTCATTTACAGGACCATGGACAGTGTTCTAGGCCACAGAATGGTGATATATCCGTAAAAAACGGACGGAATACGGTTGGTCCGTATTCCGTCCATTTTTTTTCTCGCACCCATTGACTTGCATTGGCGAGTCTCGTCCGAGACTCGCAGCAAATCTCAGCATGCTGCGATTTTTTTCTCAGTCTGATTTCGGCAGAGAAAAAAATCGCAAATGAAAAGACACCTATTGAATAACATTGGTCCGAGTACAATCCGATTTTTTATCGGATTGCACTCGTCCGTTTTCCTCGCCAGTGGAAATGAGCCCTCATTGTAGGTATCAGGTAATGTCCTCACCATGAAAGCCAGAAAAAAACTCACAGCTGCCAGGAACCCCATGTAACCCAGCATAAAGTAAAAGGCCAGGAGAGAACCTTCATTACACTGGATGATGATCTTCCCTGGATAATTCAGATTAAACTCTTGATATGGAGGAGAAACTGACAACCAGATCACTGCATTCCCAATCTGAAGAGATGAACAAACCAGCACTACTGAGTAAGGAAGCCGAACTCCCACACACTTTCTCCAGGGGCTGTCCGGTCTGGTGGCCTTGAAGGCTATGCAGACTATGATGGTCTTAGCAACGATAGAAGACTCTGCTACTGTGAAGAGAATCCCAAAGAAGACTTGGCGCAGCATACACGAGATATCCAAAGGGCAACCGATGAAAAGAAACACACAGAGTACGCTGAACATGAGCGAGATCAGTAGGATGAAGCTTAAGTTCCGGTTATTGGCTCGGACAATTGGAGATTTCCAGAAAAATGTGAATATTCCAATCACCAATACAGTTATAAATAAGAGTAATATGGAGATGATGGAAAAGACTGAAGCAAGAACATCAGGACTCCAGCAACCACTCAACACCAATTAGTATTTGGAGAGGAACAATATTAAAATGCATTTTCTTAGGTTTGCAAGGTAGTTGTAATGTTATTGAAGGGTTAAAAGATTTCAAATAAAAGCAGCACAAAGGAGATGGACACAGTTTGTATAGGAAAATCCTAGGGACAGGTTGTTGGGGTTGGCGGATTGCACTAAAATAAAATCTAAAATTAAGTGCAATCACAACCTGGAGTCCACTGTGCAGATGTAAGGTGCAGGGCCAGGGCTATAGTCATGGCCGACATTAATCCCGCTATCACCCCCTGGCCCCCTCCTGGCACACGATCATGTTTCCTTCCCTGAGTACCTCGGTGCTGTTCCTTTGCTTCATCTGGGATCTCACGGTATGGGAGAGTGTTCTCTGCAGACGGTTCCGCAATAGTGTTGAGCGATACCGTCCGATACTTGAAAGTATCGGTATCGGATAGTATCGGCCGATACCCGAAAAGTATCGGATATCGCCGATACCGATACCCGGTCCAAGTCTCTAAGTTTTCCCCAGAAAACAGAGGAGACAGAGCCGACAGTTCCGGGCCCGGCACAGGACAGGTACCCCCAGTCTGGTCCTTCTTCTTACACAGGAATACCAGAGGCTAAACCACTTAACTGATAGGATATCTCCTAATTTGTTGTGTTCATTTATTGGTTATACATTGAGTTTGCTTATGAGATACCCCCTCTTTCATTTCTCCTATCTCCTGAAAGTACTAGCTATTGTCAGAGTGAGTTCTCTTAGAGAATAGAGATTCACAATAGTTTGAGCTTACAGTAGGTTATATAAAAATAAAGTGCTCTGGTTTTCTAGCATCAACATTTCTGATATCAACAACTTATTTAATAAATGTACTATAATGTCTCCAATAGACAGCACACATAGACATGATGGGTTACTGCTAGTGTTGAGCATTCCGATACCGCAAGTATCGGGTATCGGCCGATACTTAGCGGTATCGGAATTCCGATACCGAGATCCGATACCTGCCGCGTATCGGATACCAGAATCGGAAGTTCCCAGGATTCAAACTGCACGAATTTGCACGAATTCAGCCAATGAGAATGATTCCAAGTGTGGGCACATCCTGTTCAGCATGGAGGGCCTGAAACTACTGGCAAGGCTGTGATTGGCTGCTGAAATGATGTCATGCTGCAGTTTAAAAGTCGCTGGCGCCATTTTGCGATCACTCTGCTGTGAATTCAGTTAGTAAAAAACCAAAACCACAACAATAAGCAGCATGACAGAAAATAAAGTTGTTCAGAAATCAAACTATCTGTGCCACAAATGACCACATAAAGGGACTAGTCGCTGACAAATATAACAAAGAGAGATTATGGATCTCAAGGACCCAGAAAAAACGACCATACGCCCAAACAACGATGTATAAAAGATTTAAATTTTATTATTTAACAACAATTATAGAAAAAAAAAAAAAAAATATATATATATATATATATATGTGAATATACATCACATTAATACGACACAGGTGACGTTAGGTGCTGCAAGATGTGCATGAACACCACAAGGAGCATACCAAGGGCGCATGGAGCCAGGAAACACAAACCCATCCATATAGAAATGATCAGCAGGGGGTAAAAGTGCCTCAGATTATAATACATATAGCCACCCCGCTGAAACTAAAGTAGTTTCATCTTGCCTCTATAAACAGCGACCCAAAAGGTCCGGGTATTGAAAAACAGTCGACAAATGCTCATTACCTTTTTAGCAGCAAGAGTGGGTGAGATGTGCCCGGGGTGACAGGACGATGTTTGCTGACTGAGGGCCAGTTTAGAGATAGCGATTTGCTTCATTGTTCTTTTCCAAGACTAATTTAGCAACTGCTGTGTTCACCTACTAATCACCTTGCTTTTGCCTTGCAGCGCTGTTTTCACAGTGATCTGCAAGGTCTGTGTGTGTGTGTGTGTGTGAGTGCAGCCCACTCTCTAGTCTGTGTGCAGCCATAGGCCATAGCTGGTTGTATTCAGTTCAGGGAGGGTGGTTCACTGCCTCATACTGTTCTAATTTTTTTTTTTTTTCAAGTAGTGTAGCCTGCTGCTCATTTTTTCTAAAAATTCCAGCTAACTTGTGGAAAAACACTACATAGGATAACGTAGAGGAGGGTTTTTGGGCCTTGCAGCGCCGTTTACGGCTGTCTGCACGGTCTCCGTGTGACTGCAGCTCGCCCTGTAGTCTGTGAGCAGCCATAGCCTGGTTGTATCCAGCTCAGGGTTCTTCACTGCGTCATACCGTAAAATCAATTTTCCTTTTGTTTTAAGTAGTGCAGGCTGCTGCACATTTTTTCAAAAAATTCCTATTAGTGTCTTTCCACCCGTCTCCAGCTAACTTGTGGAAAAACACTACATAGGATAACGTAGAGGAGGGTTTTTGGGCCTTGCAGCGCCGTTTACGGCTGTCTGCACGGTCTCTGTGTGACTGCAGCTCTCTCTGTTGTCAGTTCAGCCCCCCAAAAATAAATAAATAATAAAGTTCACCAAACACACCAGTGACACCACTTTACATTTGTGTAGGCCACATTAGCTCATATTAAAGTCTAGTCCACACTTTAGAAAATTAGTGTTTCTTTTACCTGTTAGGAGCTGTTCAGGAATAAGCACACAAAGCCGTTAGTACTTTTCTGCTTATCTTTATCAGTCAACCAAGATGAAGAAGGCAGGGAGTAAGGCACGTGGGCGTGGGCGCGGAGCAGGGAGAGGACGTGGGGATTCTGTGCCTGCTGCGGGCACCGGTGACTCCTCAGCACCCAGTTTCAGCAGGGAACAGTCCTTCATGCGCAGCTTTGTCGCAGAGCACCGTACACCGCTGCTGCGTGAAGAACAAATTGAAGCCGTTGTCGGATGGATGGCAGCTAATGCATCGACTTCAATTAGTGCCACATCCTCTCAGACACAGA
Organism: Ranitomeya variabilis; assembly: GCF_051348905.1. Classification (NCBI taxonomy): domain Eukaryota; kingdom Metazoa; phylum Chordata; class Amphibia; order Anura; family Dendrobatidae; genus Ranitomeya; species Ranitomeya variabilis. The sequence continues at coordinate 1,143,639,630 of NC_135232.1, forward strand.
GCACTGGAGAGCAGCCATCTGTCTCTTCACCACCTGCCAAATTGCCCAGGCAGACATAGAGCCCAGGACAGGAGCCGTCTCTACTTCTGTTCTCTGAATCTCTTGGCTTGGAAACAGGGGGCCAGCAAAGCAGCATTGGAGAAATGGAAGAAGAGGCAGGGTACAGTGATGCCCAACCGCTTTTTCTCTCTTCCTCTGAAGAGGCGGGTGGGCCAGTGCCTCCGGTCACACCATCGCAGGACGCATCCGCTGATGACACTCAGGTGCCACTTTCTGGTGCATGCTCTGCTGCTGAGACTACCCAGGAGGAGCAGTTGGTGGCAGAGGGTAGTGTAGATGATGAGGTCCTTGACCCATCTTGGTGTGAGGGACAGGAAGGTGGTGGGAGCAGCTCTGAGGAAGAGATTCCCCGAATGGGCGAAAGAGGCAGAGGGAGGGGGAAGACTGCGGATCCTGCAGCCTCCGCTTTGGCACCCGTTCGGAGCATGTCTCTTCCAAAAGCCATAAAGGGCGCTCCCAAGACTTGCAGTGCCTGGTCCTTTTTTGACACAGTTGCAGATGACATTTGCTATGTCAAATGCAAGGTGTGTCATAAAGAGAAACCAGGCGCACAACTATAGTCAAAGTAACAGGGAGGTGCCAAGGGGCCGGTAGTAATGAACTACATGAGCAAGAAAGAGAAAAAAGGCACTACCGTAAAAGCCCGCACACTACACCAAATAGTAATAATATAAAGCTTTATTAAGTACACCAAAACAGCAGAAAAAATGCATAAAACATAAGTAAAAACAGAGCAATAGCACCCCACTCCTGGACCCCCTATGCTGTGAGGGCACTACATCCACAATCCAAATGGTAAATAGAATGATGACAATAAATACATAGTTACAAAAAATATCAACATGAATATAAATATACAATAGTAACCATACACAATCCCAATGGTTAATAGAATGATGACAATAAATACACAGTAACAAAAATATCAATATAAATATACAATAGTCACCATAAACATATATAGTAATGCCCCAAGAATAACAGATGGCAAAAGACCTCCTATAGCAATCATGAATATATTAAAAAAAAAAAAAAAAAAAAAAAAGGAAGCAAAGCGCAGCTAATATAGTGGCCAGCATAAATCCTGTTTGGGCGAGTATATACCTATAGCCCAGTCAAAGTAATGGCCACGATAACAAATGCTATAGTTAACCCACCATAGCCCATGAAAGACAAATAGTAAGGCCCGCACAAAAAAGTAAGTGCAATAAAGGCCCTGTCATATGTGCAAATGGAGTCGCACAGATCTGAAGCTGCAAGCCATAATATAAATCAAGACCCAGACAAAATAAGAGGGAGATACCAACCAGAAGGGGGCCCCAGATGAAAGTAAGAGCGGGGTGCGACCCAACGCGTATCGCCGTAACCCGTACGGCTTCGTCAGGGGAAGATGTGTACACATGGATGCCAGGCACATAAATACCTGCTGGCTGATTGATGTACCAGGTGCAGGTGTGGACCACAGGTGCATGAGAGAGGCATGAATGCAGGAGCCGGAAATGAGATGTAAATCACAGCATTAAGCTGCGCATGAGCAAGAAAACATGGCACAACAGCGCCAGCGTGGGGAGATGAGAGGCAGGACAGGCCCAGGTGCACCCCACATAGTGGCGCCAGTCCGCGCATGAACATAGCGACACGGCGCCTGCGTGTAAAAATCACAGGCAAGAAAAGCCTAGGCGTACATAAAACAGTAGCGCTGGCCCGTGTATAAGCGCAGGATCATCAAAACACAGCGCCTGCGTAGAGAAAAGGCGCAGATAGTCAGCACACACAGCAGAAGGCAGCGCCCGACTAATAAAGCTGCAGCGCAGCGGGCACCTGCAGCGAGAGCACCCATGAGCCGGTCAGCATAAGCACGGCCAGAGCGGCCAGGATACAGGACAGAACAACGGGCCCGTATATATATGCACACACACACATGAATAGACAAACAAATAACATAAAAAGTACAAGACAAAGTACTGCAAAAAAAAAAATAAATAAAATAAAAAAAAAATATCCGTGAACATGTAAATACATATATACACATACCCAAGTGAGACAACAGATATAATACTAACAAAGGAGAGCCATATAAACTACAAATGGCGAAAAAAAAAAAAATATATATATAAATAATAATAAAAATAATAATAATAATAAATAAAAAGAAAATGAAAGAATTTTTTTTTTTTTTTTTTTTTTAATTATTAAGATTGAAAAAATTATTAGGAATAAGCCCACAGACTCCACAGTCAATGCAACGGGGGCCCATAGAACAGTATGCAGTATGTTAATGTATAATAGAGAATTAAATACATATGTCAGACTATCAAAAAGTCAAGACCCGTAATCATAACCTATATCGACCCCAAGACCATATTGGACGCGCACTAGACTAAGAAATGCTGGGGGGGGGGAAAAAAAAAAAAAAAAAGAGAAAAGGAAATAATAATAATAATAATGATAATAATAATAATAATTAAAGAAAAAACATATAATGCAAACATTTGCCAAGAGCAGAAAAAATGGGCCATATACAAAAAGAGCCACAGAAAATCCAATCCGTAGGAGAATGCGACAATAACCAATATAGGTAAATGTAGGCCCCCATGAAGATCCAGGAGAGACGGAATCGAAGACTCTAAAGACTAGGTATGTAGTATATCCGAGATGTCAGTAGTTAGTTTCCAAATTTATCCCAGGGATGCTGGAGGCAATCCCACATCCAAACCATATAGGAACCAGATGATCACGTAAAAAAGGCCCAGAATAGGAGAGGGACATGCGGCACCTGTAAAAAATAGGGGAAAAGCAAAATAATTAATAGATGACCCCGAGGAACAAGCCTACAGAGGCCAAAACCTATTCACCCAAAAAGCCAGTGAATAGAAGCTCCTCATTAAGCCCTGCTGGAGCTGTAGAGTTCAGGTTGAAAATCCAGCGGGACTCTGACCGCAGAAGCAATTTCTTGGGACATCCCCCCCTATTGGATATTTGTATCTTCTCCAACCCAACCACCCGTGTGTTGTTGATTTTACCGGAGTGGTGGGTGAGATAATGGGACGCCACCGAAGTAAGGAGTTTACCCTTTGCTTGATCCAAAGAGGCCAGATTGATAGTAGAAAAATGCTTCTGTATGCGTCGTCGGAGTTCCTGAGATGTCTGTCCCACGTATACCATATGACATGGACATATTAAGGCATAGATGACACAACTGCTCTTGCAATTAATGTAGTTCTTCAAGGTGTATCTGGTTCCATCCCTGGGATTAACAAAAAAATCTCTGTTAGCACACATAAAGGGGCACACATTGCAGCTACCGCATGCAAAGGAACCCTTTAGAACCACACCCCGCTGTAACCTCTTCGTCTGTCTTGTATAATGGCTCCTAGTAAGAAGGTCCCTAAAATTAGGAGCCCTTCTTGCCGTGAGCAGAGGCGTGTCGCTGACAATTTGGGAAGTCTGTAGATCGGTCGTGAGAATATCCCAATGTCTGCGAAGAATCCCCCTTACATGTGACCAATGGGAATTGAAGGTAGTAATAAAACGAGGTCTGGAGTTGACAATTTTCGTCTTAGCAGTCAGTAAAGATACCTGGGATTGGGACCTGGCCCGCTCATAGGCCGCCGAGATACACCGCCTTGGATAGCTTCTATCTTTAAGTCGTGAGGTAAGCTCCCGTGCTTCCAACCGGAAATCTTTATCTTCAGTGCAATTCCGTCTAACACGCAAGAATTGTCCGATAGGTACTCCTCTCTTAGTGTGCGCTGGGTGGAAACTACGATATTCTAAGAGGGAGTTCGTAGCTGTGGGTTTTCGAAACAGGCTCGTAACCAGTGATCCATTCTCCTTAGTAACCCGGAGGTCCAAAAATGTCACTGAGGACGGGGAAATTTCATATGTCAAGATGATATTATGCGTATTGCAATTTAATGCCTCGATGAAATCCCGGCATTCTGAAGCTGTACCTGTCCAAACAAAGAATAGGTCATCAATGTAACGCCGCCAATAGCGTACATGGTTGTTATATGATGCCATAGGGTAGACCACAGTGGCCTCCCACCAACCCAAAAATAGGTTCGCGAAGGCCGGGGCACAGCGCGCCCCCATGGCCACCCCTGATACCTGTAAAAAGAAAGTCCTGTCGAACACAAAATAATTGTGATTCAAAATGAAACTCAAAAGGTCAACCACAAAAGAGTCGTGCATTCTGTCAGAATTCACGACAAGGTCAAAGAAATATAAAACTGCCGCAGTCCCATCCCCATGGTTAATATTTGAATACAGGGACTCCACGTCACATGTAACGAGCAGAGCCTGTGTTGGTATGCTCATGTCCAAACATGTGCGAATGAAACATGAAGAGTCCTGTACAAAGGAGGGCAGTTGTTTAACCAAAGGCTGTAGAAAATAATCTACATAGATTGATGCCTTTTCACATAGGCTCCCAATACTGGCCACAATGGGCCGACCAGGAGGCTTAACCAAATTTTTGTGCACCTTGGGCAGCATGTAAAAGGTAGACACAATAGGACACTCCACCCACAAAAATCTGAACTCTTGTTCCCGGATAATGCCCAAATCCTTGGCCCTGTCCAGGAGCCTCCTGTATTTCACAGAAAATATTCCTGTGGGATCTGACGGGAGTTTCCTATAGAATTTGGTATTCTGCAATTGACGATTGGCCTCCTCCAGATATAAACCATGTGGCCAGAGAACCACATTGCCCCCTTTATCGGCCTCCTTGATGATAAACGCCTGATTGTTTTTGAGGCCCATAATAGCCCTCCTCTCCATGGCATTCAGATTGTTAGGTAAAGAAGCCCGGACAGATAGTGAGAGTATATCCTTCTTTACTAGTTCAAAAAAAACCCTAACCGAGGGTACCAAAGAGAGAGGGGGAGCCGTGGTAGATTTGGTCCTATGGGGGAAACGACCCTTACCTGTCACATCAGAATTCTCCTGTAATAAGTCCAATAAATCCTGTAAGACACGTCGATCAGCCTGGTCCACATTATCAATCAATTGTGGTTTATTGTGTAGGACCTGGAGAACCAAAGACCTACAAAAAAGATACAGATCCTTGATAAGCACAAATTTATCAACCGGCTGGACAGGTGAAAAAGTCAAACCCCTTTGAAGCACAGAGGTTTCAATTGGTGATAGCTGGTAATCAGACAAATTAATAATATGTAAAGTGTCACCTTGTACCTGACTTTCTGGTGTGCATTGTGACGACCCATCTGGCACAGCTATTTGCGAAATCTCCTGCGTTGATTGTAAAATGTCGGTCTGTGAACTTTGCTCCGTGTCACTCTCATTGCTATATTGTCGCCCCTTCTTCCCTCTTCGGGTCCGGTGTCTAGATCGCTTTCGACCGAGGACAAAAAATCACTCCCAGATGTGCGAGTATCATCGGTGCGTGGTAAAATACCAGCACCCGTCACAGTTTTGCGTGATGTAAACTGAGGCCTTGAGTTGCCATGATGTTTCCAACAAAACGCTTGGCCCTGTTCAAAATCTCTGCGGTCCCTCGAGAACTTAGTTTTTTTGCGTTGCATAATCTCGTGATCAAATTTATCCAAAATATCTTTCAATTTAAGTTTAAATGGTTGAACCTGAGTGTTATTGTCAAAAGAGGTCAATTTAATTTCCATATCTTTAATTTTCTTTTTAGTATCTGAAAATAGTTCTCTGTCATGTGCCAAAAGCATATTCATAATTATGTTAGAGCAGCTTAACAGTCCTTTTTCCCAAGTAGTCTGGAATTCAGAAGAGGGCTCCCATGCTGGATATATCGCCACCCTCAGACCCCGTGGTACTATGCCGGACTTCATATACTCCTCCAGGCTGCGGATATTCCACCACAGCCTGATGCCAAGTTTGTGTGCTGCCATTAAATCAGCAGTGAGTTGTGAAAAATCCGAATCCTGAGCAGCCGTCTCTGTAGCAGCAAATATATTTGAAGATTGAGCATGCCATGCCGCCTCCCGGGCGTCCCAATCCATGTTCCTATGTCCACAAAAACACCCGTAAAGCGAATACCAAAAATACACAACAAATAATATAAATAACTAAATATCATAAGTGAGTCTCACATAACTCACCTGAATCCCAAATAAGACGTGTGCAAGCCTTGAGAAGAAACCTTTTTTTTCCCCCCCCAGCATTTCTTAGTCTAGTGCGCGTCCAATATGGTCTTGGGGTCGATATAGGTTATGATTACGGGTCTTGACTTTTTGATAGTCTGACATATGTATTTAATTCTCTATTATACATTAACATACTGCATACTGTTCTATGGGCCCCCGTTGCATTGACTGTGGAGTCTGTGGGCTTATTCCTAATAATTTTTTCAATCTTAATAATAAAAAAAAAAAAAAAAAAAAAAAAAAATTTCTTTCATTTTCTTTTTATTTATTATTATTATTATTTTTATTATTATTTATATTTTTTTTTTTTCGCCATTTGTAGTTTATATGGCTCTCCTTTGTTAGTATTATATCTGTTGTCTCACTTGGGTATGTGTATATATGTATTTACATGTTCACGGATATTTTTTTTTTTTTTTTTTTTTTTGCAGTACTTTGTCTTGTACTTTTTATGTTATTTGTTTGTCTATTCATGTGTGTGTGTGCATATATATACGGGCCCGTTGTTCTGTCCTGTATCCTGGCCGCTCTGGCCGTGCTTATGCTGACCGGCTCATGGGTGCTCTCGCTGCAGGTGCCCGCTGCGCTGCAGCTTTATTAGTCGGGCGCTGCCTTCTGCTGTGTGTGCTGACTATCTGCGCCTTTTCTCTACGCAGGCGCTGTGTTTTGATGATCCTGCGCTTATACACGGGCCAGCGCTACTGTTTTATGTACGCCTAGGCTTTTCTTGCCTGTGATTTTTACACGCAGGCGCCGTGTCGCTATGTTCATGCGCGGACTGGCGCCACTATGTGGGGTGCACCTGGGCCTGTCCTGCCTCTCATCTCCCCACGCTGGCGCTGTTGTGCCATGTTTTCTTGCTCATGCGCAGCTTAATGCTGTGATTTACATCTCATTTCCGGCTCCTGCATTCATGCCTCTCTCATGCACCTGTGGTCCACACCTGCACCTGGTACATCAATCAGCCAGCAGGTATTTATGTGCCTGGCATCCATGTGTACACATCTTCCCCTGACGAAGCCGTACGGGTTACGGCGATACGCGTTGGGTCGCACCCCGCTCTTACTTTCATCTGGGGCCCCCTTCTGGTTGGTATCTCCCTCTTATTTTGTCTGGGTCTTGATTTATATTATGGCTTGCAGCTTCAGATCTGTGCGACTCCATTTGCACATATGACAGGGCCTTTATTGCACTTACTTTTTTGTGCGGGCCTTACTATTTGTCTTTCATGGGCTATGGTGGGTTAACTATAGCATTTGTTATCGTGGCCATTACTTTGACTGGGCTATAGGTATATACTCGCCCAAACAGGATTTATGCTGGCCACTATATTAGCTGCGCTTTGCTTCCTTTTTTTTTTTTTTTTTTTTTTAATATATTCATGATTGCTATAGGAGGTCTTTTGCCATCTGTTATTCTTGGGGCATTACTATATATGTTTATGGTGACTATTGTATATTTATATTGATATTTTTGTTACTGTGTATTTATTGTCATCATTCTATTAACCATTGGGATTGTGTATGGTTACTATTGTATATTTATATTCATGTTGATATATTTTTTGTAACTATGTATTTATTGTCATCATTCTATTTACCATTTGGATTGTGGATGTAGTGCCCTCACAGCATAGGGGGTCCAGGAGTGGGGTGCTATTGCTCTGTTTTTACTTATGTTTTATGCATTTTTTCTGCTGTTTTGGTGTACTTAATAAAGCTTTATATTATTACTATTTGGTGTAGTGTGCGGGCTTTTACGGTAGTGCCTTTTTTCTCTTTCTTGCACATGCAAGGTGTGTCATCACAAAGTCAAAAGAGGTCGAAATGTCAGCAACCTCAATACCTCCAACATGTGGAAACATGTGCGCACCAGGCAAGCGGCGGAGTTAGAAAAACACACTGAAGAGCTAGGCCAACCAACAGCGGCAGCTACCACCTCTTCAGCTCGTGTTGCCTCTTCCTCTAGCTCACACGCAGCTGGTTCGGCTTCCTCACAGGATCGCCGTGGAAGAACCTCTGGCCCTGTTGTCCAGAGACCCACTGTAATTCCACCTGCAGCACCACGTTCCCAGTCATCCACACACTCCCAGCCCAGTCTTCAGCCATCGGTAGTACAGGCATGGGAGAAAAGGCGGCCTTTCTCGTCAAACCACCCACGAGCACAGGCTCTAACTGCAGGCATTGCCAAACTTCTGTCACTGGAAATGCTGTCATTCAGGCTGGTGGAGACTGACAGCTTCCGTGACTTGATGTCATTGGCAGTCCCACAGTACAATGTGCCCAGCCGCTTTTACTTCAGCAGGCAAGCCATCCCTGCCCTGCACAAGCATGTGGAGGGACACATAAAACACGCGCTACTGAACGCCGTCAGTAGCAAGGTCCACCTCACCACCGATGCGTGGACCAGTCAACATGGACAGGGGCGATACCTTTCCCTCACTGCCCATTGGGTTAATGTTGTTGAGCCGGGTACAGATCGTGCGAGTGGCGCAGGACGTGTCCTGCCCACTCCAAGGATTGCAGGAATCCATTCTGTACGCATTGACTCCTCCTCTTACACCAGTTCATCAGAATCATCGCTGCAGGAGCCATCACAGTCGACCTCCACATGGACCCGTGATGAACGTTTACCTGTTACGACCGACATAAGCACAGCCGTGGCCAAACGTCAACAGGCCGTCTTGAAATTAATTTCTTTGGGGAATCGAAGCCACACAGCGCAGGAGCTCTGGAATGCCATCAAGCAGGAGAGCGATGTGTGGTTTGTGCCAGCGAATCTCCAGCCAGGCATGGTAGTGTGTGATAATGGCCGAAATCTGGTGGCAGCTCTGGGCCTCAGCAACCTCACTCACATCCCATGTCTGGCACATGTGCTCAGTTTGGTTGTGCAGAGTTATTTGAGGGACTATCCGGATCTTGATGCACTGCTGCACAAGGTCCGCCTAGAGTGTGCTCACTTGCGGTGTTCCATCACGGCAAAATCGCGCATTGCGGCTCTGCAGCGCCGACACCGCCTGCCGGAACATCGCATCATATGTGACCTACCTACCAGGTGGAATTCCACATTACATATGTTGGAGCGGTTGCGTGAGCAGCAGCAAGCTGTAATGGAGTACCAGCTGCATCAGGCGCAAAGAAGTCGCACTCCGCGCCATTCAGACTTCACAACCACAGAGTGGGCCACTATGAAGGACGGTTTTGCGTCCCTTCGATTATTCCACGCGGATGGCGAGTGCAGATGATACACTAGTCAGCATGACTGTCCCCCTTATCTGCCTGCTTGAAAAATCACTGCAAGCGCTAAGGGATAATGTTGTGGAAGAGGTGGAGGATGAGGATTCACCATTTCCATCATCTTCTGGACAGTCAGCGCCACGTGGTTCCTCACAAACGCGTAGGCAGGGGACACTTTGTGAGGAGGATGAGGAGGAGTCAATGGAGGAGGAAGACATCTGTCCAGAGGAAGGAGTTTCACAATTGTCCAGTCCAGTGTGTACAGCGAGGGTGGGGTGATGACGAGCGGGCAGAGATCACGTCTCCAGCAGGGGACAGCGTTTCTTGGCCAGTTGGCAGTCTGCAGCACATGGTGGATTACATGCTGCAGTGCCTGAGAAACGACCGCCGCATCGCCCACATTCTCAACATGTCTGATTATTGGGTGTTCACCCTCCTCGATCCTCGCTACCGGGACAATGTAGAAAGCCTCATCACACCGTTGAACCGGGAGCGAAAAATGCGGGAGTACCAAGACACACTGGTGAATTCCATCATCTTCTCCAGTCCAACTGAGAGAAGTGCTGCTAGTGCATTACAAAGCAGCTCAGTGCGTCCAGGCAGTGGAGGAGGCTCTGCACAAAGAGGGAGCAGAAACAGTGCCTCTGCCCAAGGCAAGACCAGTATGGCCCAACTGTGGCACAGTTTTGTGTGCCCACCACAAAAGTCTACACCATCACAGACAGCTCCAGTCAGCAGGAGGCAATGGTTCCGTCAGGTGGTGACAGACTACATGTCTTGCCCTCTTGCTGTACTCCCAGACGGCTCTTCCTCTTTCAAGTTTAGGGTCTCAAAGCTGGATACATGGCCAGAGCTAAGCCAGTATGCATTGGAGGTGCTGGCTTGCCCTGCGGCTAGTGTATTATCGGAACGCGTCTTTAGTGCTGCAGGTGGTGTACTAACTGACCGTCGCATGCGACTATCCTCCGATAACGTTGACCGGCTTACTTTCCTGAAAATGAACAAGGCCTGGATCTCGCAGGAATTTGCCACTCCTCTTCCTGATTAAATAATTAGGTGACTGTCTACAGTATCCAGGTCACCTATTGTGTTCATCTTTCTACCACCTGAACTTTAATTCCTGGGCTCCAACACCGCCAGTTGAGGCTCAGAAGTGCCGTCTGCACAGTCAAAACATACGACCCAGTGTTAATGGGTTTCAGTAATGTCAGCTGATCCCCAGCTGTGTAGCCGGCAATGTGTCCTGCGATCGCCACGCTGACACAACAAATTAAATGTAAGGGAACCTGTCCCCCCCAAGGCGTTTGTTACTGAAAGAGCCACCTTGTGCAGCAGTAATGCTGCACAAGGAAAAGGTAGCTATTTTTGTTGAGCTCCTTGCACACGCAGAACTTAACACTTATAAAATGTGTCCACTGATACCGTAAAACCTTCCCGGAGGTGGGACTTTCCTTCGTAATGTGACGCAGCACAGCCGTCATTCTTACCCCCGCGGCACCGTGCGCCGGCTCCTCAGCGTTGTTTGATTCTGTCTCGAAGCCTGCGCTGTTATGTTATCCCTTGGCCAGGCACACTTAGCGCTGCCCCTCTTCTGACATCATTTGGTGTCATGCTGACTGCGCCTGTGCGGCCGCGCTGGCCGTGATCCCGCCTCGCAGTGTCTTCTGATTTAATCCCACTGGGGGCCTGAGATCCATGGACATGCGCAGTGCATATCTGAACCTCCGCCTCTCACTCATCTCCCTACGCCTTCTTCAGACTGTGCGCCGTCAGCTGATCCTTAATAGCATGCCACGGCCGTGACGCCGCACAGTCTGAAGAAGCCGTAGGGAGGGGAGTGAGAGGCGAGGATATGCACGGCGCATGGCCACGGATCCCAGGCCCGCGGTGGGATTACATTAGATGACACTGCGAGGCGGGCTCTCGGCCAGCGCGTCCGCACAGGCGCAGCCAGACTGACACCAAATGATGTCAGAAGATGGGCAGCACTAAGTGTGCTGGGCCAAGGGATAACATAACAGCGCAGGCTCCGGGACGGAATCAAACAACGCTGAGGAGCCGACGCACGGCGCCAAGGGGGTAGGAATGACGGCTGTGCTGCGTCACATTACGAAGGAAAGTCCCACCTCCGGGACGGTCTCACAGTATCAGGGGACACATTTTTTAAGTGTTTAGTTCTGTGTTTGCAAGGAGCATAATGAAAAGAGCCACCTTTTCCTTTTGCATCCTTTGTGCTGCACAAGCTGGCTGTTTCAGCTACAAACGCCTTGGGGGGGGTTAAAGGTTCCCTTTCGACTTTCTCCAATCAGGCTTCGGCCTACACTATGTTCCTCTGCTCCTCCTGCTGTCCCTGGCCTCCAACACCGCTAGTTGCTGTCCAGAAGTGCTGTCCGCACAGTCCCAACAGTCTCTCCTCTGTTATTGGGGTTCAGTAACGTCAGCTGTTCCCTAGCTGTGTGTGTGGCAATCCCTCCTATCTCCTCCACCTCCTCCTCCTGCTGTCCCTGGGCTCCAACACCGCTAGTTGCTGTCCAGAAGTGCTGTCCGCACAGTCCCAACAGTCGCTCCTCTGTTATTGAGGTTCAGTAACGTCAGCTGTTCCCCAGCTGTGTGTGTGGCAATCCCTCCTATCTCCTCCACCTCCTCCTCCTGCTGTCCCTGGGCTCCAACACCGCTAGTTGCTGTCCAGAAGTGCTGTCCACACAGTCCCAACAGTCGCTCCTCTGTTATTGGGGTTCAGTAACGTCAGCTGTTCCCCAGCTGTGTGTGTGGCAATCCCTCCTATCTCCTCCACCTCCTCCTCCTGCTGTCCCTGGGCTCCAACACCACTAGTTGCTGTCCAGAAGTGCTGTCCTCACAGTCCCAACAGTCGCTCCTCTGTTATTGGGGTTCAGTAATGTCAGCTGTTCCCCAGCTGTGTGTGTGGCAATCCCTCCTATCTCCTTCACCTCCTCCTCCTGCTGTCCCTGGGCTCCAACACCGCTAGTGGCTGTCCAGAAGTGCTGTCCGCACAGTCCCAACAGTCGCTCCTCTGTTATTGGGGTTCAGTAACATCAGCTGTTCCCCAGCTGTGTGTGTGGCAATCCCTCCTTTCTCCTCCACCTCCTCCTCCTGCTGTCCATGGGCTCCAACACCACTAGTTGCTGTCCAGAAGTGCTGTCCGCACAGAGCCAAACACCTCGCCAATGTGTTAGTGGGGTTCAGTAATGCCTGCTGCTCCCCTGCTGTGTATACGGCAACGTGTCATGCGACTGCCACGCAGGCACAACAGCTTAAATTGAAGGGAACCTGCCCCCCCCCCCAGGCGTTTGTTACTGAAAGAGCCACCTTCTGCAGCAGTAATGATACAAAAGGAAAAAGTGCCTCTTTTCGTGGTGCTCCTTGCACATGCTGAACTTGACACTTTTGAAATGGGTCCCCTCACACCGTTAAACTGTCCGGTCGGTGGAACTTTCCTTTGTCATGTGACGCAGCACAGCCGTCATTCTTACCCCCTTGGCGCCGTGCGCTGCCTCCTGAGCTTTGTTTGAATCTGTCCCAGATCCTGCGCTGTTATGTTAGCCATTGGCCATGCACACATTTCGTGCTGCCCGTCTTCTGACATCATTTGCAGACATAACAGACCCAAAGCTGCCGCCAGTGCAGGCTTCGGCCTACACTCTGCTCCCCCTGCTCCTCCTGCTGACCCTGGGCTCTAACAACGCCAGTTGGGGCCCAGATGTGCTAGCTGCACAGAGAAAAACACCAGCCAATGTATCAGTGGGGTTCAGCACCGCCAGCTGTTCCCCTGCTGTGTAGCCGGCATCGTGTCCTGCAACAGCCACGCAGACACAAGAACTGAAATTGAAGGGAATCTGTCCCCCCTCCCCCAGGCGTTTGTATGTTTCACAGCCACCTTGTACAGCAGTAATGCTGCATGTGTGGAAGGTGGCTCATAAACTTATTCTCCTTGCACATGTGGAACTCAACAACACGTCTAAAATGTGTCCTCTGAGACCATTAAACCATCCCTGAGGTGTGACTTTCCTTTGTAATGACACGTAACAACAACATTGGTAATGCTGCCCGTCTTCTGGCATCATTGTTTGGCTGGCTGCGCCTCTGCTGCCGCCCTGCCCGACACAACGCCCCTCGGTGTCTTATATATTTTGACGGCGAGGGTGTGATTGATGGGCATGAGCAGTGCATATGTTCGCCTGTCCCTCATCTCCTTCCGCCTTCTTCAGACTGTGCGGCTTCATGGCCGTGGCATGCGATAAGGGATCAGCTGACACCGCACAGTCTGAAGCAGGTGTAAGGACCCGAGTGTGAGAGGCGAACATATGTACAGCGCAAGGCCATGAATCCCAGCCCCGCAGTGTTTTCACAATGTAAAGACACTGCGGGGCTGGGATTCATGGGCATCGCGAACCGCACCGGCCGACATGAAATGATGTCAGAGGACGGGCAGCGCTAACAACGCAAGGCCAAGGGATAACACGACAGCGCAGACTCCTGTGCAGCAAATAACGATGCTCAGGAGGCCGCGCCAAGCACCAAGGTGGCATTTTTGCCAGCTGTGCTGCGTCTCATTACGAAAGGAACTCACGCCTCCAAAACAGTTTGACTGTGTTATACGTGTTTCTTTCTGCGTGTGCAAAGAGCAAAATTAAAAGAGCAACCTTTGACTTGTGCAGCATTACTGCTGCCCAAGCTGTGGCTCTTGTAGTTTGTAACCCCTGAGGGGGGGTTAAAGGTTACCTTTAAAATCGGTTCAATTAGGCTTCGGCCTACACTCTGCTCCACCTGCAGAGCCCGGGTGCCAACAACGCCAGTTGGTGCCCGGAAGTGCTGGCTGCACAGAGCCAAACACCTCGCCAATGTGTCAGTGGGGTTCAGCACCGCCAGCTGTTCCCCTGCTGTGTAGCCGGCAACGTGTCCTGCAACAGCCACGCAGACACAACAGACCCAAAGCTGCCGCCAGTGCAGGCTTCGGCCTACACTCTGCTCCCCCTGCTGACCCTTTGCTCCAACACTGCTAGTTGGGGCTCTAGGAAGACAAGCTTGAATAGGTCCCCATCCTGGTTCCAGCACCGTCAGCTAGTTCCGGGCAGAGCCTTTGGCTTAGGTGCCTCCTTCTGGGTATCCGAGTTCCACCAATGTCAGGTGGTCCTTGGTAGTGCTTTCAGGCACGGGTACCTCCTGCTTAGTAACCGGGTTCCAGTAACGTCAGCTGGTCCTCGGTAGTTCCATTGGCTCTTGGACCTTCGGCTACCCATCCGGGTTCCAGTACCGTCAGCTGGTTCTCGGCAGTGTCTTTTGCTCTTGTACCTTCTGCTCCCCATCCTGGTTCCAGTACCGTCAGCTGGTTCCGGGCAGAGCCTTTGGCTTAGGTGCCTCCCTCTGGGTATCCGAGTTCGACCAACGTCAGGTGGTCCTTGGTAGTGCTTTCAGGCACGGGTACCTCCTGCTTAGTAACCGGGTTCCAGTAACGTCAGCTGGTCTTCGGTAGTTCCATTGGCTCTTGGACCTTCGGGTAGCCATCCGAGTTCCAGTTCCATCAGCTGTTTCTCAGCATTTTCTCAGCCTTCTTGTACCTTCTGCTTCATTTCCAAGTTCAAGAGACTAAAGACGATGACCCGGAAGACCACCCCTAAGATGACGACGACACCAGAGACGACAACCACTGAGATGACGACGACCCTGGAGGCAATGACCCTGAAGACCACCCCGATGACGACGACCCCGGAGACGACGACCCTGGAGACGACGACGACCTAGAAGACCGAGAAGCAGAAGAACAAGAGGCTGCAGAACAAAGAGCAGAAGAACATTAAGCATAACACTAAATATCAGAGCAAAAGATATTATCTAAATTATAAGCAGAAGAAGACTAAGCAGTATATGGGGGTGAGTTCGTTCCTCCTCGTGGTGCCACTGGATAAAGCCTGATGCTGCAGGCCAAACTGAAGGCGGACAAATGTAACTCTTTTGTGACAGGCAGAACGGAAGGTGTAATCTTCAAACTTTTATAGATAACAACTACGGGAATGCCTGTCACAAATAAGAATATGATGAAGAAGTAGAATATGATGAAGATAATAGTTAAATAAAAAGAATATGAACAATGTAACAAAAAAAATTATAGGTAGAAGATGAAGAAGATGAATAAGGTGAAGAAGTTGATGTCAAAGAAGCTGATGATGAGGATAATGAAGAAGAAAGTGTGGGAGAAGTAAAAAAGAAGGTGAAGGGCGTGGAAGTAGTGAAACATCAATATCTGACAAAATAAGAAAAAAATTAACATAGTCAAAATCTTTCTAACGCCGAACGTCATAAAAAAAAAAAAATTCCTGCTATTCTATTTGATTGGGCTAAACCTCTGTGCCTTTAGTGTCTCCGCCACCTCCCCCAATACATCCTACATTATTCTTAGTTGTTTTCCTTCATGTAGAATGAACCTACAAGGAAAGAAAGGGTTTATTTTAATTCCGATATTTTCGTCCCATTGACTTGCATTGGGATCGGGTATCGGTATCGGATTAGATCCGATACTTTGACGGTATCGGCCGATACTTTCCAATACCGATACTTTCCGATATCGGAAGGTATTGCTCAACACTAGTTACTGCTTTATTGTCTCTATCAGATTCAGAAGTAGCAAAGTGAACATTGTACAGAAGTATTGAGCAGTGTAGGTGTGCATTCAACACTCACTTAAAATATAACACAAGGGAGCAACAGCTCAAAGGACATTATTCAGAAGTGCTCAGTAGATAAGCTATGAATGCATCTCTGCTGTGAAAAATAACAATCAATACAAAGCAGAAGTAGCATGTAGTACATTATACAAGAGTACTGAGGAATATAGCTGTTAATCCAGCTCTGGGATAATATAAAGTAATCACTAGAAAGCAATACAGTCTGTATCTTTGTCTATTTGTCTCGCTATTACTGACAGCTAGTGAGAATTTTATATCAATAGGGCAGCACAGTGGCTCACTGGTTTGCACTACAGTCTTGCAGCACTGGAGTTCTGGGTTCTAATACCACCTTGGACAACATCTGCAAGGAGTTTGTATGTTCTCCCCGTGTTTGCGTGGGTTTCCTCCCACATTCCAAAGACATACTGATAGGGAATTTAGATTGTGAGCCCCATCAGGGACAGCGATGATAATGTGTGCAAACTGTAAAGTGCTGTGGAGTATGTTAGCGCTATTTAAAAAATAAAGATTATTATTATCAATAGTACCTTTCGAAATATATTTACTTAGAAAATTGGTGAACTATTCAATACTTATTTCACCCACTGAATCACATCCTGAAATGTTTGCTACATTGAAAGGGAGTGCATTAGCTGCGGCGGCGCAGTGATTAGCACAGTAGTCTTGCAGCGCTGGAGTCCTGGGTTCATACACCACCAAGGACAACATCTGCAAAGAGTTTTGCGTGGGTTTTCTCCGGTTTCCTCCCACATTCCAAAGACAATCTGATAGGGAGTTTAGATTGTGAGCCTCAACGGGGGTGATAATGTGTGCAACCTGTAAAGCGCTGCAGAATATGTTAGTGCTATATAAAGATAATTTATTTATTAGCTGTATTGTGGCACTCTTATAAAAAGCTAAGGGAATGTCTGCCCTCGTAAGTGGAGAAAGGAAGAGGAATGCAGGGCAGGTCAGACAGGTGCTGGTGGTTGGGACTTTAGATCAGGGATATTTGAGCAGTGTTTTATTTGTCACTTGAACACCTACTACTAAAATCATTGGTTTTTGGTGTGCAATATAATTAAAAAAATGTTTTAAATTGTTTTTATCCAGATTTAAAAGAAATTTACAAAAACGAACAAATAATTTCCCAAAGAAAACATATTTTATAGCACATCTTCATGACTTTTGTTTTCTATGTAATTTACTGTTTGTTACACGAGTTCCTAGTTATTAACATTACTTTCAAATAAATCTAAATAAATGCAACAAAGTTGAATAATAAATTGCCATAAAATCTTAATTCTGGCTGCTTTGTCTTGTAATGCATAGCCTTCGCCATGTTCACTTGTACGGAGATTATTTCAGAATTTGGTTTCTTTTTCTGCCTTTTTCACCCATAATAAAGATATTATAACATTTAGGTAAAAATATGCAGCTCAGTATGGCTCCAACTGAAGCCAAAATAGCAAATATTTCCACAGTGACCATGTGTTTCCCGGTACTGCTCAGGTAGGCCGGGATGGCACAGATCCACACACTGCAGAACACCAGCATGCTGAAGGTGATGTACTTGGCTTCATTGTAGATATCAGGTAATGTCCTCACCATGAAAGCCAGAAAAAAACTCACAGCTGCCAGGAACCCCATGTAACCCAGCATAAAGTAAAAGGCCAGGAGAGAACCTTCATTACACTGGATGATGATCTTCCCTGGATAATCCAGATTAAACTCTTGATATGGAGGAGAAACTGACAACCAGATCACTGCATTCCCAATCTGAAGAGATGAACAAACCAACACTACTGAGTAAGGAAGCCGAACTCCCACACACTTTCTCCAGGGGCTGTCCGGTCTGGTGGCCTTGAAGGCTATGCAGACTATGATGGTTTTAGCAAGGATAGAAGACTCTGCTACTGTGAAGAGAATCCCAAAGAAGACTTGGCGCAGCATACACGAGATATCCAAAGGGCAACCGATGAAAAGAAACACACAGAGTACGCTGAACATGAGCGAGATCAGTAGGATGAAGCTTAAGTTCCGGTTATTGGCTCGGACAATTGGAGATTTCCAGAAAAATGTGAATATTCCAATCACCAATACAGTTATAAATAAGAGTAATATGGAGATGATGGAAAAGACTGAAGCAAGAACATCAGTCTCATATGACACAAAATCATAATCTCTAAAAACACATTTGCTTTTTTCCTTATTTGGCCATTCATGATCAGGACATCTTTGGCAATTTTCACTTTCTATAAAATAAAGTTGAACACAAATTAGCTTTATGTTTTCGATGTGTGACATTAACATTATGTGACAAAACTCGATTGTACATCCAGCCACAAAAACAGATTTTGTTAACGACAAACCTTTGTACCTTAATCCTATGTTATCATGATACAATTAGGACATATTCTAGGGGCTTATTTCAGCCGGGTCCCTGAATACAATCACACATAACCACACTGGCGCAAAGCACGTAACTTGGATTGATACTAGCGCATGGCTGTGCAGTCATGCAAACCTTTTATAGCTGCAGCAAGTACAGGACCTTCCCAGAAGGACCAATGGGAGGCTGCCACAGAAGTTGAGCAGCTTCAGGACCTTCCTAGAGGACCAATGGGATTAGCTGCAGTATGTAAGCATGTGACCCTTGATCTCCAATGAGAGATCTTACCCTGGGCATGCTCAGAAGGGGAAAAGCAGGACTTAGTCCCAAAAACGTCTGCTCGCCACTGCCCAGTACTGGCTGCAATGGCAGAAGCTGGAAAGGCAGCAGTAACCCTTTGCACAGAGTCAGACTGAGCAAGATGCTGGGACCAACATCTCTGCTGAGCAGACTCCACTGTGGCAGGAGAAAAATGGGAGACCCCAGAAGAGATGGCCCGAGATTCCCCCTGTGCAGAGGTGGGAACTCAACCCCTAACATAATGTGTGTCTATGTTTGTGCCTACAATTACCATTTTACCATCAGTCCTGACTGATATCATCCACACATCCTTCTGCACTTGTTCAACTCTATTTCCTTAACACAGATGAGAGAGGTGAACAGACTCTGTGGGTGATGTTGGAGACAGCAATGAAAGCTGGAGAGACGATGATTGTGGTAACTGAGAAGGTTGCAAGCACAGTCTTCAGGACTCCAGCAACCACTCAACACCAATTAGTATTTGGAGAGGAACAATATTAAAGTGCATTTTCTTAGGTTTGCAAGGTAGTTGTAATGTTATTGAAGGGTTAAAAGATTTCAAATAAAAGCAGCACAAAGGAGATTCACACAGTTTGTATAGGAAAATCCTAGGGACAGGTTGTTGGGGTTGGCGGATTGCACTAAAATAAAATCTAAAATTAAGTGCAATCGCAACCTGGAGTCCACTGTGCAGATGTAAGGTGCAGGGCCAGGGCTATAGTCATGGCCGACATTAATCCCGCTATCACCCCCTGGCCCCCTCCTGGCACATGATCATGTTTCCTTCCCTGAGTACCTCGGTGCTGTTCCTCTGCTTCATCTGGGATCTCACGGTATGGGAGTGTGTTCTCTGCAGACGGTTCCGCAATAGTGTTGAGTGATACCGTCCGATACTTGAAAGTATTGGTATCGGATAGGATCGGCCGATACCCGAAAAGTATCGGATATCGCCGATACCGATACCCGATACCAATACAAGTCAATGGGACACCAAGTATCGGAAGGTATCCTGATGGTTCCCAGGGTCTGAAGGAGAGGAAACTCTCCTTCAGGCCCTGGGATCCATATTAATGTGTAAAATAAAGAATTAAAATAAAAAATATTGATATACTCACCTCTCCGGAGGCCACTGGACATCACCGCTGGTAACCGGCAGCCTTCTTTGCTTAAAATGAGCGCGTTTAGGGCCTTCCATGACGTCACGGCTTCTGATTGGTCACGTGTCGCTCATGTGACCGCCACGCGACCAATCACAAGCCGCGACGTCATTCTCAGGTCCTAAATTCCTAGAATGAGGAGTACACAGTAATATGGATCCGATACCGATTCCCGATACCACAAAAGTATCGGAACTCGGTATCGGAATTCCGATACCGCAAGTATCGGCCGATACCCGATACTTGCGGTATCGGAATGCTCAACACTATTCCGCAATTAAAAAGTCACAGTCCGGCTTCACTTTAACTTCAACTTCTTTACTCAACAGAGCATCATCCAGGGCACAATCAATCATAGCAATTGGCAACACTTTACCTTGCCTCTTCTCTCTGTCACTAAGCCTGTCTCCGGGATGGACCGTACCTTCCAGTCCTACAGTGTCCTCAATGTCCAGAATTTCTGCTTCGTGGGGGTATTCTCTGCCATTTCGTTCCGATCCTTAGAATAGGGGCCCACGCAAAAATCTGCCACATGTTGGAGAACTTGCTCCCGTTCTGCTTATCCTACTTCCTCTAGCAGATACAGTCCCACTAATACTGCACCACTAGCATTGCTGCTGGTGTACTCTCTCCTTTCTGTTCTGGCCCCATGGATGTTATCCGCTGGGCTCACTCTTGTACAACATGGCCTGGCATTGTGGTGCCCTGGGCTAGCCAGCCATATGAGATGAGCTACACGGGCACCCCGGCCCCAACTGCACCCCGGCCCCAACTGAACTAAACCAGGAAGACCTCTCTGAATTATCCCACCGTGCCCCTTCTACAGTTAGCCATTTGCTATTTTGTCCTAGATTATATCTATAATGCCCCATCTAGTGGCCAACTTTGGGTACTGCTCCCCTAACACTAAACCTAATGACCGGCCCTGGGTACTTACTTTCCTTATCAAACGGTAAATGTGCAAATAATCAGACATGTACAATGTAAGTGTAGCAGTTCTCATATAAAGGGGTGATAATACACTGGCTAGTGTAGCAGTATCACATATTGTCACATTTGGCAAACACATTAAGGACACATATTAACACATTCCTCACACAGAGATGAACCCTGCTGCTAGTGTGAACAATGACGGAACTAAACAGCAAGTTACCTTGAACACACTGAGTTAACGCCAATCATTGTGAAAGAAATACTGAGTACCCCGCTCAGTTAATTCACCGAGAGGTAAGGCATGAGTTTACAAAGTGCTATACCCAGTTAACATCACAGGGATAATGGCTCGTTGATTGGGCAAGCTCTGTAACTAAATGGTTCTAACCGCACACACGAATGAAGCAGATGCTGAGCCATGAGAGAGAGCGCTTTGACGCTAGGTACCATACCCTGTCGCTTTCACTGAGAAGTCTAGCATAAGGGTTGAGCTTGCTCTGTAATTGAACTGTGCTAATCGAGCACATGAACAGAGTGGTAGAGTAGCCACCGACACACACCAAACATAAATGACACTAGTGCGCCCGCGTACACCGGTGAGAGCCTTTTATATGCTAGGCTCCATCCCAAACACTCATGCCTAGTTGGCCTAGACATCGCCCATGGGCCAAACCAGGACTGCCACATCATCAGAGCAGCTAACGTCCTACCACCAATGAGAAGCCGCCATATCATGGATATACTCAGTAAGGTGATCTCTGGACTTAGACACCAGTGCGCAAGGCTGCACCCATATATCACTGGTTACCATAGACTTGACTGGAGAACCAGCAGTAACCATACATACTGTATATCACGAGCCTGAGCAAGTCTCTGGGACTGACGTCTGTGCTGAGCAGCAATCAGAGCGGCTGGAGATGAACGGGACACAACAGAAGCAGATGATGCTTTGAATCTATCCCGCGCAGTGGAAGAATCCCGATACCTAACACAGGTTTCCTTTAAAGGGAACCTGTCACCCCGTTTTTTTCCGTATGAGATAAACATACCATTAAATAGGGCCTGAGCTGTGCGTTACAATAGTGTATTTTGTGTACCCTGATTCCCCACCTATGCTGCCGAAATACGTTACCAAAGTCGCCGTTTTCGCCTGTCAATCAGGCTGGTCTGGTCAAATGGGCATGGTGACATCGCTTTTTCTTCCCCCAGATCTTGCTTATTTTTCCGTTGGTGGCGTCGTGGTTTGCGCATGCCCAACTGCCGAATCCACTGCACAGATGAGGAAAAAAAGCGCGATCTGAGTTTGCATCTCGGCTTCAGGAAAATGTCCGCCGCGATCTCCATCTGCACACGCGCGGCATCCCGCAGCCATTTTCCTGAAGCCCCGGGCAGCAGAGCGCTCCATCTGTGCACGCACGGCCTCAGGAAGATGGCCGCCCCCACCGATAACCAGGGGAATAGCACAGATCGCGCTCTTTTTCCTCACCTGTGCAGTGGATTCGGCAGTTGGGCATGCGCAAACCACTACGCCACCAACGGAAAAATAAGCATGATCTGGGGGAAGAAACAGCGATGTCCCCACGCCCATTTGACCAGACCAACCTGATTGACAGGTGAAAACGGCGACTTTGGTAACGTATTTCGGCAGCATAGGTGGGGAATCAGGGTACATAAAATACACTATTGTAATGCACAGCTCAGGCCCTATTTAACGGTATTTTTATCTCATACGGAAAAAACGGGGTGACAGGTTCCCTTTAAGCTTCAGATTTGACTGCACTGTATAAATATTTTTCATTGACAATGTTTTGATATTGACACTTCCTGGAGGTGAGAGACCAAAGTATATTCAGGATCCTAACATGGAGACCAGCGATGATCGAATAGTGAAATATTCTGATTCGGGAAAATCAGTCTAAAAAATTTTTAATATCCGTGTATTCGTACCAAATGATGAATCCAATGCTAGTCAATGGCTTTACTTTTTCCTTTAACATTTGTGACGGCTATCACTCCTACATTTGGGAGGGCCTAACTATGTCAAATAGTTAGCAAGATCATGGAACACATATTCCTCATCCCCTTACAATGCCGTTTCAAACATGCCCGTTTCAAATTTTGGGCTTTGC
The DNA here is from genome assembly GCF_051348905.1 of Ranitomeya variabilis. Classification (NCBI taxonomy): domain Eukaryota; kingdom Metazoa; phylum Chordata; class Amphibia; order Anura; family Dendrobatidae; genus Ranitomeya; species Ranitomeya variabilis. The sequence continues at coordinate 1,143,662,657 of NC_135232.1, forward strand.
CCACCACCACCACCATGTCCACCACCATGTCATTATGCGTTCCTCACTTACAATCTGCTGAGTGCCAGAAAGGTGATGTGTAACCTGCATTTTGTAAGATCCACAGTTCATTTTTGCCACCAAATCCAAATGGAGCCGTTGTCATAGCGGGCGAAGCTGCTGTAAAAATTCTACCAGACACCAAAACCATTAGAATTAACAGTTTAATAAAGAGACTCAAGTCTCATTTAGGACCAGGAAAAGTCATCAATGGTCTTTGTCCAGCACCAGACAATGTAAATTGTAACAAACTTGTATGCTGTCACGGTTCCACCACTCAGGGTATCTGGGTGTTGTGAATTCCGCTCTTGGGCTCCCTCCGGTGGTTGTAAGTGGCACTTTTGTGAGTTCTGCTCTTGGGCTCCCTCCGGTGGTTTTGAGTGGAATGGCTGCTTCTTGGATTTAGCATCAGCAGCTGCTTCCACTGATCGTCTTTCTGGCTTGGCTATTTTAGTCTGGCCTTATCCCTCACTCAATGCCAGTTGTCAATTGTTCCTGATTGGAGTCACAGCTCTTTTGGATTTCTCTGACACTCTGACCAGTTCAGCAAAGATAAGTCCTTGCTTGTCCTTTTGCAGTCCACTTGTTGTGGACTTACTGTTCAGCTCATTTTATGTTTTTTCTCTTTAGTCCAGCTTATCAGTATGGATCTATTCAGCTAAGCTGGAAGCTCTGGGCAGCAGATTTTGCCCTCCACACCTTTAGTCAGGTGTGGAGATTTTTACATTCTCTGCGGTGGACTTTTTCTAGTTTTTATTACTGACCGCACAGTGTTCTGTCCTGTACTATCTGTCTAGCTAGAAGTGGCCTCCTTTGCTACATCTTGTTTCATTCTACGTATGTCATTTCCCTCTCCACTCACAGTCATTATTTGTGGGGGGCTGTCCTTTCCTTTGGGGATTTTCTCTGAGGCAAGATAGCTTTCCTGTTTCTACCTTTAGGGGTAGTTAGCTCTTAGGCTGTGACGAGGTGTCTAGGGAGTGACAGGAACATCCCACGGCTACTTCTAGTGTTGTGTTGAGATCAGGAACTGCGGTCAGTATAGTTACCACCTGCTCAGAGCTCGTCGCATGTCGCTCCTAAATCACCAGTCCATAACACTGGGATGGAGATACTGATATCTCAGCTGTCCAATCTGGTTCAGGTGCATGCTGAAGCTGTCAGTACTTTGCTAGACAGCATGGCCACCCAGTCTGGTTCAGTGGCATGCTGAGCTGTCAGTGTGATTATAGACAGCTCGACTAGCCAATCTGTGACTGGGAGGCATCAGCAGTCTCCAGGTGTTCATTATCCTGGGTAAATGCCATGCATACTTAACTGAGCGGCTTCTCCCAGACCACTGCCAGACGTACATCCATCTTGTGAGGTTTGTGCTGTGATATCTGTGCCTTGAGTTCTATATGTTAGATCTGTTGCCTTACTTTTGACTTTGTTCTGACTACCCGCCTCTTTAACCCCTTCAGTTCTGATCCATTATCCTCCCAGTACTCTGACCTCAGAACGTTACCTGACTTTGCTTTTGTCTCTTCATTCTGTTTATGATGCACCCTCCTGGCTTCTGGCCTTGGACTTCTTGACCACTTTGACTCATTGTTTGGCGGTGAGAAGTGACTAGCATCACATATGCAATATCTAACTAACAATTTGAGAATAGACATACAGTATATGATGACAAGGGACAACTGGACGCTACACTGGAATAATTAATTGGATGTGGTTGCTGACTGTTTTATCTGTGCAACTGCAAGTTTTGGACAGGAGGCATCAGCGCCACCTTCCTAGACGTAGAGTGGGAATGACGTAACAAAGGGGAAGTGCCAGTGGTTTCACCATCAGACACAGATCTTGTATCCAGGCATTCCACCAACCTACTGGGGTGCTGTTTATATGACCAGTATATGGCGTATGCTAACAGAGATATTATGTCAAATTTCCCTTTATAAATGGATGATGAAGATTTTTGAACTAGCAGCACATACATAGAGCATGTTTTATTACTCACATTATTATTCTGTGTTAGGCTGAAACCTGAAGAATTGTGTGGAGCATTTTAGTGCATTTATGTTAAAAAATGTTCACGTCCAGACCAAAAAAACAACATAAGGTTCCCAGATACACGCTTAAAGAAACTGTGAGAAGGACAACACATTAAAAAATATATAATAATAGAATATATGGAGATTGAGATTAGAAATTTAACCATTGCACAATGAACAAAAGGTTTCCAAAAATTACCACAAGTAGTCTGTATCATACACGCTGAAAGAGACTGTGATGGAGACCTCACAAGAAATTTTGCAGTTATTACAATAGGTGGATATTGGGAGTACAAGTTTCGCCATTGCACAATGTGCAAAGTTTTCAAAAATTACCCAAGGGGTCTATATCAAACAAGCTGAAAGATGTCGTGATGGGGACGTCACAATACACTTTTCCGTTAATACAAGGGATAGAGATAGAGTGAAGAAATGTGAACAATGATCCATGTACAAAGGTTTCAACCCAATTTAAATGAGCTGGTCTCCTAGACTTGTAATGCCCATACACTAAGTGTATGAGCTGACAAATAGGGTTGAGCGAAACGGATCGATCATTTTCATAAGTCGCCGACTTTTGGCAAAGTCGGCGTCTCATGAAACCCGACCCGATCCCTGTGTGGGGTCGGCCATGCGGAACGCGATCTTGGCGCCAAAGTCGCGTTTCGTATGATGCGTTTAACGCCATTTTTTCAGCCAATGAAGGAGCGTGGGCAGAGTGATGACATAGGTCTTAGGGGCGTGTACGCCTATCGCCATTTTAGCGCTTGTGCGCAGTAGGGATTTGCAATGTGTAACACGAGATTTTCTTTGCTGGGAAGGGACGAAGGGGAGAGAGAGAGAGAGAGAGAATGAATATTTTTCCCCATTGACGTGCATTGGGTTTCGTGTTCCGGCCGATCCCCGATTTTTCACAGTAATCGGCCGATTTCGCCCGACTCGAATTTTCAGATAGTCGGGTTTCGTGAAACACCACTCGACCCTAAAACAGGCAAGGTCGCTCAACCCTACTGACAAATATTTCCCCATGGAGTGAAACATTTTTTAAACAGATACTATGTACATCATAGACACCCTTGCCCCCCCAAAATTGTGACTTAGGCATCACGGAATCCGTTCACCCTGGTGCTCTACTGTTTGTGGATGATGAGGATTAGAATAAGGAGGAGGATAACAACAAACAGACCAAATACCCATGTGTGGTTGTGAAAAGGTGTATGAGAATACACCTCCCAGAAAAGAGAATGTATTAGAGGTTATGTTTCACTGTTTTCACTTGGTGGTGTACAGAAGTCTTTCCCAATCCAGCCCTTGTTCATTTTTATAAGAGACAACCTGTCAGCATTTTCAGTTGACAGGCAGATGCGCTTATCTGTTATAATTCCACCAGCGGCACAAAAAACACACTTGGACAGAACGCTAGCGGCAGGGCAGGCCAGGACCTCCAAGGCATAGAGAGTCAGTTCATGCCACGTATCCAGCTTGGATACCCAATAATTAAAAGGCACAGAAGAATCACGGAGGACGTTTGTACGATCTGCAAGGTACTCCCTCAGCATCTTCCCAAACATTGCACTTCTCGTGACAGCACCCCTTGCCTCCTGGGATGATGGGTGGGTCTGAGAAAACTGTCCCAGAACTTTGCTATTGTTCCCTTGCCTGAGCTGGATTGTACTTCTGTCTCTCTCCCTTGGACTCCTTGGTTGTACAACGAACTCTGACGTCTGCTGCCAGCATTCTCACATGGGAATTTTCAAAATAATTCCGCTACAAGGCCCCTCTGGTACTGCAACATTTTAGTACACCTCCCTGCCTCTTGCAGAAGAGATTGAAAGTTCTCCTTGTAGCGTGGGTCTAGAAGTGTCACCAAACAGTAATGAGTGTCACCAAAAATTCTTATATGCGAGGGTCATGTGAAACGCAGCACAACATAAAGTCAGCCATGTGTGCCAGACTGCTAACAGGCAAGACACCCATGTCCTCATCAACAGGATAATTGACCATGCTGTCCTCCTCATCCTCATTCTCCTCCTCCTTGTCCTCAGGCAATCCCCACTGAACAGACGGTATGACAGCTGTGCTTGTAGTACCGTCTATAGCACATGAAAGTAGCTCCTGTTCTTCCTCCTCTTCCTCCTCCTCATTGCATACCAATCCACGTTGGGAAGACATGAGGCTGGACTGAGTGTAATCAACCTTGTATGGTTCCTTGATCCATGTCCTCGTGCTCTGCCTGCAATTCATCCTCTTTAATTGTGAGCAGAGAGGTTTTCAGAATGCTGAGAAGTGGGATGTTGATGCTAATTATGGCATCATCTGTTGTGAACACTGTTTTTGGGCTCCCTCTTGTGGTCACAAGTGGTACTGTGTGAGTTCTATCTTTGGGCTCCCTCTGGTGGATCGTTTTGTCATTCTGCAGGTTTGTGGCTGGTATCAGCTGTCTCGTTATTTGCTAGTTGGTTTCCTATTTAGCTCACCTGGACTTTCAGTCCTTGCCTGCTGTCAATGTTTTCAGTGCGCTTCTGATTCCTTCTGACTTCAGTCTCTTCAGGAGAAGCTAAGTTTCTGTTGCTCATTTTTTGATCTTCAGTGTTCAATATGTTTCTGGGTTTATTACCTGTCCTTGTCCAGCTTGCTAATATGTGATTTCCTCGCTTGCTGGTAGCTCTAGGGGGCTGAGTTGCTCCCCTCACACCGTTAGTTGGTGTGGGGGTTCTTGTATTCTCAGCGTGGATTTTTTGTATAGGGTTTTCTACTGACCGCACAGTTTCATATCTGTCTTCTGCTTTCTAGTATTAATGGGCCTCATTTGCTGAATATGTTTTCATCTCTATGTTTGTGTTTTCCCCTTACCTCACCATTATTATCTGTTGGGGGCTTACTATATCTTTGGGGTCATTTCTCTGAGGCAAGTGAGGTCTTACTTTCTTCTCTCTAGGGGTAGCTAGTTTCTCAGGAGACGTCTAGTAATTTAGGCACGTTCACCGGCTACCTTTAGTGTGTTTGGTTAGGATCAGAATTGCGGTCAGTCCAGTTACCACCTCCCTAGAGCTCGTTCATGTTCAGTTACTTAGCTCGTCCATTCTGTGATCCTCAGCCACTAAGGATCATAACAGTACAGCAGGCCAAAAAGTGTTTAATGCATCACAGAAGTGGGATAAGAGAAGTCCTGAATGCGATTTTTTTTTCTCCTTCTCCCTTTGCTGAAGTCTGTCCAGCTTCTCTCATCCCCTTAATCTCTGGGTGGCTTTGAGTTCAGCTGCAGACATGGATATTCAGAGTCTGACTTCTAGTGTGGATCATCTTGCTGCAAGAGTGCAAAGCATTCAGGATTTTGTTGTTCACAGTCCTATGTCAGAGCCAAAAATACCTATTCCTGAGTTGTTTTCTGGAGATAGATCTAGGTTTCTGAATTTTAAGAATAATTGTAAATTATTTCTTTCTTTGAGACCTCGTTCCTCTGGTGATTCCGCTCAGCAAGTTAAAATTGTTATCTCCTTGTTGCGTGGCGACCCTCAAGATTGGGCTTTCTCCCTGGCGCCGGGAGATCCTGCACTGCTAAATGTGGATGCATTTTTTCTGGCGCTTGGAATGCTCTATGAGGAGCCTAATCTTGAGAATCAGGCAGAAAAGGCTTTGCTTGCCCTCTGTCAGGGACAGGATGAAGCAGAGGTGCATTGTCAAAAATTTAGGAAATGGTCGGTGCTTGCTCAATGGAATGAGTGCGCTCTGGCTCCAAATTTCAGAGAGGGTCGTTCTGAAGCCATTAAGAATGTTATGGTGGGGTTCCCCACGCCTGCTAGTCTGAATGACTCAATGGCTTTGGCCATTCAGATTGATCGGCGTTTGCGGGAGTGCAAATCTGCGCACCATCTGGCGGTGTTTTCTGAGCAGAGATCTGAGTCTATGCAATGTGACAGAATTCTGACCAGAATTGAGCGGCAAAGTCATAGACGTCAAAATGGGTTGTGCTTTTACTGTGGTGATTCTACTCATGTTATCTCAGCATGCTCTAAGCGCTTAAAAAAAAACGCTGAATCTGTCACCATTGGTACTATACAGCCTAAATTCATTTTGTCTGTTACTCTAATTTGTTCGTTGTCATCCTACTCGGTTATGGCTTTTGTGGATTCAGGTGCTGCCCTGAATCTGATGGATTTCTCATTTGCCAGGCGCTGTGGTTTGGTCCTGGATAGTGTTGAGCGATACTTTCCGATATCGGAAAGTATCGGTATCGGAAAGTATCGGCCGATACCGTCACAGTATCGGAATCCAATCCGATACCGATACCCGATCCCAATGCAAGTCAATGGGACGAAAATATCGGAATTAAAATAAACCCTTTCTTTCCTTGTAGGTTAATTCTACATGAAGGAAAACAACTAAGAATAATGTAGGATGTATTGGGGGAGGTGGCGGAGACATTAAAGGCACAGGGGTTTATCCCAATCAAATAGAATAGCAGTATTTTTAATTTTTTTATGACGTTCGGCGTTAGAAAGAAATTGACTATGTTAATTTTTTATTTATTTTGTCAGATATTGATGTTTCACTACTTCCACGCCCTTCACCCTATTTTTTACTTCTCCCACACTTTCTTCTTCATTATCCTCATCATCAGCTTCTGTGACATCAACTTCTTCACCTTATTCATCTTCTTCTTTTCTACGTATATATATATATTTTTTTTTACATTGTTCATATTCTTTTTATTTAACTATTATCTTTTTTATATTCAACTTCTTCATCATATTCTTATTTGTGACAGGCATTCCCGTAGTTGTTATCTATAAAAGTTTGAAGATTACACCTTCCGTTCTGCCTGTCACAAAACAGTTACATTTGTCCGCGTTCAGTTTGGCCTGCAGCATCAGGCTTTATCCAGGGGCACCACGAGGAGGAACGGACTCACCCCCATACACTGCTTAGCCTTCTTCTGCTTATAATTTAGATAATATCTTTTGCTCTGATATTTAGTCTTATGCTTAATGTTCTTCTGCTCGCTCTTTGTTCTGCAGCCTCTTGTTCTTCTGCTTCTCGGTCTTCCAGGTTGTCGTCGTCATCTCCAGGGTCGTCATCTCCAGGGTCGTCGTCATCGGGGTCGTCGTCATCGGGGTCGTCGTCATCGGGGTCGTCTTCAGGGTCATCGTCTCCAGGGTCGTCGTCATCTCGGTGGTTGTCGTCTCTGGTGTCGTCATCATCTTAGGGGTGGTCTTCCGGGTCATCGTCTTTCGGGTCTTGAACTTGGAAATGTAGCAGAAGGTACAAGAAGGCTGAGAAAATGCCGAGAAACAGCTGATGGAACTGGAACTCGGATGGCTACCCGAAGGTCCAAGAGCCAATGGAACTACCGAGGACCAGCTGACGTTACTGGAACCCGGTTACTAAGCAGGAGGTACCCGTGCCTGAAAGCACTACCAAGGACCACCTGACGTTGGTGGAACTCGGATACCCAGAGGGAGGCACCTAAGCCAAAGGCTCTGCCCGGAACCAGCTGACGGTACTGGAACCAGGATGGGGAGCAGAAGGTACAAGAGCAAAAGACACTGCCGAGAACCAGCTGACGGTACTGGAACCCGGATGGGTAGCCGAAGGTCCAAGAGCCAATGGAACTACCGAGGACCAGCTGACGTTACTGGAACCCGGTTACTAAGCAGGAGGTACCCGTGCCTGAAAGCACTACCAAGGACCACCTGACGTTGGTGGAACTCGGATACCCAGAGGGAGGCACCTAAGCCAAAGGCTCTGCCCGGAACCAGCTGACGGTACTGGAACCAGGATGGGGAGCAGAAGGTACAAGAGCAAAAGACACTGCCGAGAACCAGCTGACGGTACTGGAACCCGGATGGGGACCTATTCAAGCTTGTCTTCCTAGGGCCCCAACTGGCGGTGTGTTAGAGCCCAGGGACAGCAGGAGGAGGAGCAGGAGGAGGAGGAGCAGGGGGAGGGGAGTGTAGGCCGAAGCCTGCACTGGCGGCAGCTCTGGGTGTGTTGTGTCTGCGTGGCTTTTGCAGGACACGTTGCCGGCTACACAGCAGGGGAACAGCTGGCGGTGCTGGACCCCACTGACACATTGGCGAGGTGTTTGGCTCTGTGCAGCCAGCACTTCCGGACAGCAACTAGCGTTGTTGGAGCCCGGGCTCTGCAGGTGGAGCAGAGTGTAGGCCGAAGCCTAATTGAACCGATTTCAAAAGTCACCTTTAACCCCCCCTCAGGGGTTACAAAGTAGAAGAGCCACAGCTTATGCAGCAGCAGTGCTGCGCAAGTCAAAGGTTGCTCTTGTAATTTTTCTCCTTGCACACGCTGAATGGAACACGTATAACATTTAGCCCTTTATACAGTCAAACTGTGTAATGGAGGCGAGAGTTCCCTTTGTAATGAGACGCAGCACAGGTGTCAAGAATCCCACCTTGGTGCTGGGTGCAGCCTCCCGAGCGTTGTTATTTGCTGTACAGGAGTCTGCGCTGTCGTGTTATCCCCTGGCCTAGCGCCGTTAGCGCTGCCCATCTTCTGGCATCATGTAATGTCGGCCGGTGCGGTTCGCGATGCCCATGAATCCCAGCCCCGCAGTGTCTTAACATTGTTAAAACACTGCGGGGCTGGGATTCAGGGCCTGGCGCAGCACATATGTTCGCCTCTCACACTCGGGTCCTTACACCCGCTTCAGACTGTGCGGCGTCATCTGATCCCTTATCGCATGCCACGGCCATGAAGCCGCACAGTCCGAACAAGGCGGAAGGAGAGGAGGGACAGGCGAACTGATGCACTGATCCTGCCCATGAATCACACCCTCGCAGTCCCAATAAATAAGACACCGAGGGGCGTTGTGTGGGTCAGGGCGGCCGCAGAGGCGCAGCCAGCCAAACAATGATGCCAGAAGACGGGCAGCGCTACCAAGGGGGTTGCAGCGTGTCATTACAAAGGAAAGTCACACCACCGGGACGGTTAAATGGTCACACAGAGGACACATTTCAGACGTGTTTTCAGTTCCACATGTGCGAGGAGAATACGTTTCTGAGCCACCTTGCACACATGCAGCATTACCGCTGTACAAGGTGGCTGGATAACGTAAAAACGCCTGGGGGAGGGGGGACAGGTTCCCTTCAATTTCAGTTCTTGTGTCTGCGTGGCTTTTGCAGGACACGTTGCCGGCTGCACAGCAGGGGAACAGCTGGCGGTGCTGGACCCCACTGACACATTGGCTGGTGTTTTTCTCTGTGCAGCTAGCACATCTGGGCCCCAACTGGCGGTGTGTTAGAGCCCAGGGACAGCAGGAGGAGGAGCAGGAGGAGGAGGAGCAGGGGGAGGGGAGTGTAGGCCGAAGCCTGCACTGGCGGCAGCTTTGGGTGTGTTGTGTCTGCGTGGCTTTTGCAGGACACGTTGCCGGCTACACAGCAGGGGAACAGCTGGCGGTGCTGGACCCCACTGACACATTGGCGAGGTGTTTGGCTCTGTGCAGCCAGCACTTCCGGACAGCAACTAGCGTTGTTGGAGCCCGGGCTCTGCAGGTGGAGCAGAGTGTAGGCCGAAGCCTAATTGAACCGATTTCAAAAGTCACCTTTAACCCCCCCTCAGGGGTTACAAAGTAGAAGAGCCACAGCTTATGCAGCAGCAGTGCTGCGCAAGTCAAAGGTTGCTCTTGTAATTTTTCTCCTTGCACACGCTGAATGGAACACGTATAACATTTAGCCCTTTATACAGTCAAACTGTGTAATGGAGGCGAGAGTTCCCTTTGTAATGAGACGCAGCACAGGTGTCAAGAATCCCACCTTGGTGCTGGGTGCAGCCTCCCGAGCGTTGTTATTTGCTGTACAGGAGTCTGCGCTGTCGTGTTATCCCCTGGCCTAGCGCCGTTAGCGCTGCCCATCTTCTGGCATCATGTAATGTCGGCCGGTGCGGTTCGCGATGCCCATGAATCCCAGCCCCGCAGTGTCTTAACATTGTTAAAACACTGCGGGGCTGGGATTCAGGGCCTGGCGCAGCACATATGTTCGCCTCTCACACTCGGGTCCTTACACCCGCTTCAGACTGTGCGGCGTCATCTGATCCCTTATCGCATGCCACGGCCATGAAGCCGCACAGTCCGAACAAGGCGGAAGGAGAGGAGGGACAGGCGAACTGATGCACTGATCCTGCCCATGAATCACACCCTCGCAGTCCCAATAAATAAGACACCGAGGGGCGTTGTGTGGGTCAGGGCGGCCGCAGAGGCGCAGCCAGCCAAACAATGATGCCAGAAGACGGGCAGCGCTACCAAGGGGGTTGCAGCGTGTCATTACAAAGGAAAGTCACACCACCGGGACGGTTAAATGGTCACACAGAGGACACATTTCAGACGTGTTTTCAGTTCCACATGTGCGAGGAGAATACGTTTCTGAGCCACCTTGCACACATGCAGCATTACCGCTGTACAAGGTGGCTGGATAACGTAAAAACGCCTGGGGGAGGGGGGACAGGTTCCCTTCAATTTCAGTTCTTGTGTCTGCGTGGCTTTTGCAGGACACGTTGCCGGCTGCACAGCAGGGGAACAGCTGGCGGTGCTGGACCCCACTGACACATTGGCTGGTGTTTTTCTCTGTGCAGCTAGCACATCTGGGCCCCAACTGGCGGTGTGTTAGAGCCCAGGGACAGCAGGAGGAGGAGCAGGAGGAGGAGCAGGAGGAGGAGGAGCAGGGGGAGGGGAGTGTAGGCCGAAGCCTGCACTGGCGGCAGCTTTGGGTGTGTTGTGTCTGCGTGGCTTTTGCAGGACACGTTGCCAGCTACACAGCAGGGGAACAGCTGGCGGTGCTGAACCCCACTGACACATTGGCTGGTGTTTTTCTCTGTGCAGCTAGCACATCTGGGCAAAAACTGGCGGTGTTAGAGCCCAGGGTCAGCAGGAGGAGCAGGGGGAGCGGAGTGTAGGCCGAAGCCTGCACTCGAGCAAGTTGAAAGGAAACCTTTAACCCCCCCCCCCCCCAGGCGTTTGTAGCTGAAAGAGCCATTGTGTACAGCACTAATGCTGGAAAAGGTAAACTTAGCACTTTTAATTATGGTCCTTGTACATGCGGAACCTAACATTTATGAAATGTGTCTCCTCACAGCGTTAAACCGTCCGGTAGGTGGAACTTTCCTTTGTCGTGTGACGCAGCACAGCCATCATTTTTACCCCCTTGGCGCCGTGCGCCGCCTCCTCAGCGTTGTTTGAATCTGTCCCGGAGCCTGCGCTGTTAGGTTACCCCTTGGCCATGCACACATGTTGCGCTGCCCGTCTTCTGACCTCATTTGGTGTCAGGCTGGCTGCGCCTGTGCGGGTGCGCTGGCCGAGATCCCGCCTCGCAGTGTCGTCTAATGTAATCCCACCGCGGGCCTGTGATCCGTGCCCGTGCGCAGTGCATATCCTCTCCTCTCACTCCCCTCCCTATGGCTTCTTTTTCAGACTGTGCGGTGTCACGGCCGTGGCATGCTATTAGGGACCAGCTGACATCGCACAGTCTGAAGAAGCCGTAGGGAGGGGAGTGAGAGGAGAGGATATGCACTGCGCACGGGCACGGATCACAGGCCCGCGGTGGGATTACATTAGACGACACTGCGAGGCGGGATCTCGGCCAGCGCACCCGCACAGGCGCAGCCAGCCTGACACCAAATGAGGTCAGAAGACGGGCAGCGCAACATGTGTGCATGGCCAAGGGCTAACCTAACAGCGCAGGCTCCGGGACAGATTCAAACAACGCTGAGGAGGGGGCGCACGGCGCCAAGGGGGTAAAAATGATGGCTGTGCTGCGTCACACGACAAAGGAAAGTTCCACCTACCGGACGGTTTAACGCTGTGTGGGGACACATTTCATAAGTGTTTGGTTCAGCATGTGCAAGGAGCATCACGAAAAGAGGCACTTTTTCCCTTTGCATCATTACTGCTGCACAAGGTGGCTCCTTCAGTAACAAACGCCTGGGGGGGGGGGGGGGGGGTCAGGTTCCCTTACATTAAACTTGTTGTGCCTGCGTGGCGGTCGCAGTACACGTTGCCGTATACACAGCAGGGGAACAGCTGGCGGTGCTGAACCCCACTAACACATTGGCGAGGTGTTTGGCTCTGTGCGTACAGCACTTCTGGACGGCAACTGGCGGTGTTGGAGCCCAGGGACAGGTGGAGGAGGAGGAGGTTGGAGGAGGTTGGAGGAGGTAGGAGGGATTGCCACACACACAGCAGGGGAACAGCTGACGTTACTGAACCCCAATAACAGAGGAGGGACTGTTGACTGTGCGTACAGCACTTCTGGACGGCAACTAGCGGTGTTGGAGCCCAGGGACAGGTGGAGGAGGAGGAGGTTGGAGGAGGTAGGAGGGATTGCCACACACACAGCAGGGGAACAGCTGACGTTACTGAACCCCAATAACAGAGGAGGGACTGTTGACTGTGCGTACAGCACTTCTGGACGGCAACTAGCGGTGTTGGAGCCCAGGGACAGGTGGAGGAGGAGGAGGAGGTTGGAGGAGGTAGGAGGGATTGCCACACACACAGCAGGGGAACAGCTGACGTTACTGAACCCCAATAACAGAGGAGGGACTGTTGACTGTGCGTACAGCACTTCTGGACGGCAACTGGCGGTGTTGGAGCCCAGGGACAGGTGGAGGAGGAGGAGGTTGGAGGAGGTTGGAGGAGGTAGGAGGGATTGCCACACACACAGCAGGGGAACAGCTGACGTTACTGAACCCCAATAACAGAGGAGCGACTGTTGACTGTGCGTACAGCACTTCTGGACGGCAACTAGCGGTGTTGGAGCCCAGGGACAGGTGGAGGAGGAGGAGGTTGGAGGAGGTTGGAGGAGGTAGGAGGGATTGCCACACACACAGCAGGGGAACAGCTGACGTTACTGAACCCCAATAACAGAGGAGGGACTGTTGACTGTGCGTACAGCACTTCTGGACGGCAACTGGCGGTGTTGGAGCCCAGGGACAGGTGGAGGAGGAGGAGGTTGGAGGAGGTAGGAGGGATTGCCACACACACAGCAGGGGAACAGCTGACGTTACTGAACCCCAATAACAGAGGAGGGACTGTTGACTGTGCGTACAGCACTTCTGGACGGCAACTGGCGGTGTTGGAGCCCAGGGACAGGTGGAGGAGGAGGAGGTTGGAGGAGGTAGGAGGGATTGCCACACACACAGCAGGGGAACAGCTGACGTTACTGAACCCCAATAACAGAGGAGGGACTGTTGACTGTGCGTACAGCACTTCTGGACGGCAACTGGCGGTGTTGGAGCCCAGGGACAGGTGGAGGAGGAGGAGGTTGGAGGAGGTAGGAGGGATTGCCACACACACAGCAGGGGAACAGCTGACGTTACTGAACCCCAATAACAGAGGAGGGACTGTTGACTGTGCGTACAGCACTTCTGGACGGCAACTGGCGGTGTTGGAGCCCAGGGACAGGTGGAGGAGGAGGAGGTTGGAGGAGGTTGGAGGAGGTAGGAGGGATTGCCACACACACAGCAGGGGAACAGCTGACGTTACTGAACCCCAATAACAGAGGAGCGACTGTTGACTGTGCGTACAGCACTTCTGGACGGCAACTGGCGGTGTTGGAGCCAAGGGACAGGTGGAGGAGGAGGAGGTTGGAGGAGGTAGGAGGGATTGCCACACACACAGCAGGGGAACAGCTGACGTTACTGAACCCCAATAACAGAGGAGGGACTGTTGACTGTGCGTACAGCACTTCTGGACGGCAACTGGCGGTGTTGGAGCCCAGGGACAGGTGGAGGAGGAGGAGGTTGGAGGAGGTTGGAGGAGGTAGGAGGGATTGCCACACACACAGCAGGGGAACAGCTGACGTTACTGAACCCCAATAACAGAGGAGCGACTGTTGACTGTGCGTACAGCACTTCTGGACGGCAACTAGCGGTGTTGGAGCCCAGGGACAGGTGGAGGAGGAGGAGGTTGGAGGAGGTTGGAGGAGGTAGGAGGGATTGCCACACACACAGCAGGGGAACAGCTGACGTTACTGAACCCCAATAACAGAGGAGGGACTGTTGACTGTGCGTACAGCACTTCTGGACGGCAACTGGCGGTGTTGGAGCCCAGGGACAGGTGGAGGAGGAGGAGGTTGGAGGAGGTAGGAGGGATTGCCACACACACAGCAGGGGAACAGCTGACGTTACTGAACCCCAATAACAGAGGAGGGACTGTTGACTGTGCGTACAGCACTTCTGGACGGCAACTGGCGGTGTTGGAGCCCAGGGACAGGTGGAGGAGGAGGAGGTTGGAGGAGGTAGGAGGGATTGCCACACACACAGCAGGGGAACAACTGACGTTACTGAACCCCAATAACAGAGGAGGGACTGTTGACTGTGCGTACAGCACTTCTGGACGGCAACTGGCGGTGTTGGAGCCCAGGGACAGGTGGAGGAGGAGGAGGTTGGAGGAGGTTGGAGGAGGTAGGAGGGATTGCCACACACACAGCAGGGGAACAGCTGACGTTACTGAACCCCAATAACAGAGGAGCGACTGTTGACTGTGCGTACAGCACTTCTGGACGGCAACTGGCGGTGTTGGAGCCCAGGGACAGGTGGAGGAGGAGGAGGTTGGAGGAGGTAGGAGGGATTGCCACACACACAGCAGGGGAACAGCTGACGTTACTGAACCCCAATAACAGAGGAGGGACTGTTGACTGTGCGTACAGCACTTCTGGACGGCAACTGGCGGTGTTGGAGCCCAGGGACAGGTGGAGGAGGAGGAGGTTGGAGGAGGTAGGAGGGATTGCCACACACACAGCAGGGGAACAGCTGACGTTACTGAACCCCAATAACAGAGGAGGGACTGTTGACTGTGCGTACAGCACTTCTGGACGGCAACTGGCGGTGTTGGAGCCCAGGGACAGGTGGAGGAGGAGGAGGTTGGAGGAGGTAGGAGGGATTGCCACACACACAGCAGGGGAACAGCTGACGTTACTGAACCCCAATAACAGAGGAGCGACTGTTGACTGTGCGTACAGCACTTCTGGACGGCAACTGGCGGTGTTGGAGCCCAGGGACAGGTGGAGGAGGAGGAGGTTGGAGGAGGTAGGAGGGATTGCCACACACACAGCAGGGGAACAGCTGACGTTACTGAACCCCAATAACAGAGGAGGGACTGTTGACTGTGCGTACAGCACTTCTGGACGGCAACTGGCGGTGTTGGAGCCCAGGGACAGGTGGAGGAGGAGGAGGTTGGAGGAGGTAGGAGGGATTGCCACACACACAGCAGGGGAACAGCTGACGTTACTGAACCCCAATAACAGAGGAGGGACTGTTGACTGTGCGTACAGCACTTCTGGACGGCAACTGGCGGTGTTGGAGCCCAGGGACAGGTGGAGGAGGAGGAGGTTGGAGGAGGTTGGAGGAGGTAGGAGGGATTGCCACACACACAGCAGGGGAACAGCTGACGTTACTGAACCCCAATAACAGAGGAGCGACTGTTGACTGTGCGTACAGCACTTCTGGACGGCAACTAGCGGTGTTGGAGCCCAGGGACAGGTGGAGGAGGAGGAGGTTGGAGGAGGTTGGAGGAGGTAGGAGGGATTGCCACACACACAGCAGGGGAACAGCTGACGTTACTGAACCCCAATAACAGAGGAGGGACTGTTGACTGTGCGTACAGCACTTCTGGACGGCAACTGGCGGTGTTGGAGCCCAGGGACAGGTGGAGGAGGAGGAGGTTGGAGGAGGTTGGAGGAGGTAGGAGGGATTGCCACACACACAGCAGGGGAACAGCTGACGTTACTGAACCCCAATAACAGAGGAGCGACTGTTGACTGTGCGTACAGCACTTCTGGACGGCAACTGGCGGTGTTGGAGCCCAGGGACAGGTGGAGGAGGAGGAGGTTGGAGGAGGTAGGAGGGATTGCCACACACACAGCAGGGGAACAGCTGACGTTACTGAACCCCAATAACAGAGGAGGGACTGTTGACTGTGCGTACAGCACTTCTGGACGGCAACTGGCGGTGTTGGAGCCCAGGGACAGGTGGAGGAGGAGGAGGTTGGAGGAGGTTGGAGGAGGTAGGAGGGATTGCCACACACACAGCAGGGGAACAGCTGACGTTACTGAACCCCAATAACAGAGGAGCGACTGTTGACTGTGCGTACAGCACTTCTGGACGGCAACTAGCGGTGTTGGAGCCCAGGGACAGGTGGAGGAGGAGGAGGTTGGAGGAGGTTGGAGGAGGTAGGAGGGATTGCCACACACACAGCAGGGGAACAGCTGACGTTACTGAACCCCAATAACAGGAGGGACTGTTGACTGTGCGTACAGCACTTCTGGACGGCAACTGGCGGTGTTGGAGCCCAGGGACAGGTGGAGGAGGAGGAGGTTGGAGGAGGTAGGAGGGATTGCCACACACACAGCAGGGGAACAGCTGACGTTACTGAACCCCAATAACAGAGGAGGGACTGTTGACTGTGCGTACAGCACTTCTGGACGGCAACTGGCGGTGTTGGAGCCCAGGGACAGGTGGAGGAGGAGGAGGAGGTTGGAGGAGGTAGGAGGGATTGCCACACACACAGCAGGGGAACAGCTGACGTTACTGAACCCCAATAACAGAGGAGGGACTGTTGACTGTGCGTACAGCACTTCTGGACGGCAACTGGCGGTGTTGGAGCCCAGGGACAGGTGGAGGAGGAGGAGGTTGGAGGAGGTAGGAGGGATTGCCACACACACAGCAGGGGAACAGCTGACGTTACTGAACCCCAATAACAGAGGAGGGACTGTTGACTGTGCGTACAGCACTTCTGGACGGCAACTGGCGGTGTTGGAGCCCAGGGACAGGTGGAGGAGGAGGAGGTTGGAGGAGGTAGGAGGGATTGCCACACACACAGCAGGGGAACAGCTGACGTTACTGAACCCCAATAACAGAGGAGGGACTGTTGACTGTGCGTACAGCACTTCTGGACGGCAACTGGCGGTGTTGGAGCCCAGGGACAGGTGGAGGAGGAGGAGGTTGGAGGAGGTTGGAGGAGGTAGGAGGGATTGCCACACACACAGCAGGGGAACAGCTGACGTTACTGAACCCCAATAACAGAGGAGCGACTGTTGACTGTGCGTACAGCACTTCTGGACGGCAACTGGCGGTGTTGGAGCCCAGGGACAGGTGGAGGAGGAGGAGGTTGGAGGAGGTAGGAGGGATTGCCACACACACAGCAGGGGAACAGCTGACGTTACTGAACCCCAATAACAGAGGAGCGACTGTTGACTGTGCGTACAGCACTTCTGGACGGCAACTAGCGGTGTTGGAGCCCAGGGACAGGTGGAGGAGGAGGAGGTTGGAGGAGGTTGGAGGAGGTAGGAGGGATTGCCACACACACAGCAGGGGAACAGCTGACGTTACTGAACCCCAATAACAGAGGAGGGACTGTTGACTGTGCGTACAGCACTTCTGGACGGCAACTGGCGGTGTTGGAGCCCAGGGACAGGTGGAGGAGGAGGAGGTTGGAGGAGGTAGGAGGGATTGCCACACACACAGCAGGGGAACAGCTGACGTTACTGAACCCCAATAACAGAGGAGGGACTGTTGACTGTGCGTACAGCACTTCTGGACGGCAACTGGCGGTGTTGGAGCCCAGGGACAGGTGGAGGAGGAGGAGGTTGGAGGAGGTAGGAGGGATTGCCACACACACAGCAGGGGAACAACTGACGTTACTGAACCCCAATAACAGAGGAGGGACTGTTGACTGTGCGTACAGCACTTCTGGACGGCAACTGGCGGTGTTGGAGCCCAGGGACAGGTGGAGGAGGAGGAGGTTGGAGGAGGTTGGAGGAGGTAGGAGGGATTGCCACACACACAGCAGGGGAACAGCTGACGTTACTGAACCCCAATAACAGAGGAGCGACTGTTGACTGTGCGTACAGCACTTCTGGACGGCAACTGGCGGTGTTGGAGCCCAGGGACAGGTGGAGGAGGAGGAGGTTGGAGGAGGTAGGAGGGATTGCCACACACACAGCAGGGGAACAGCTGACGTTACTGAACCCCAATAACAGAGGAGGGACTGTTGACTGTGCGTACAGCACTTCTGGACGGCAACTGGCGGTGTTGGAGCCCAGGGACAGGTGGAGGAGGAGGAGGTTGGAGGAGGTAGGAGGGATTGCCACACACACAGCAGGGGAACAGCTGACGTTACTGAACCCCAATAACAGAGGAGGGACTGTTGACTGTGCGTACAGCACTTCTGGACGGCAACTGGCGGTGTTGGAGCCCAGGGACAGGTGGAGGAGGAGGAGGTTGGAGGAGGTAGGAGGGATTGCCACACACACAGCAGGGGAACAGCTGACGTTACTGAACCCCAATAACAGAGGAGGGACTGTTGACTGTGCGTACAGCACTTCTGGACGGCAACTGGCGGTGTTGGAGCCCAGGGACAGGTGGAGGAGGAGGAGGTTGGAGGAGGTTGGAGGAGGTAGGAGGGATTGCCACACACACAGCAGGGGAACAGCTGACGTTACTGAACCCCAATAACAGAGGAGCGACTGTTGACTGTGCGTACAGCACTTCTGGACGGCAACTGGCGGTGTTGGAGCCCAGGGACAGGTGGAGGAGGAGGAGGTTGGAGGAGGTAGGAGGGATTGCCACACACACAGCAGGGGAACAGCTGACGTTACTGAACCCCAATAACAGAGGAGGGACTGTTGACTGTGCGTACAGCACTTCTGGACGGCAACTGGCGGTGTTGGAGCCCAGGGACAGGTGGAGGAGGAGGAGGTTGGAGGAGGTAGGAGGGATTGCCACACACACAGCAGGGGAACAGCTGACGTTACTGAACCCCAATAACAGAGGAGGGACTGTTGACTGTGCGTACAGCACTTCTGGACGGCAACTGGCGGTGTTGGAGCCCAGGGACAGGTGGAGGAGGAGGAGGTTGGAGGAGGTAGGAGGGATTGCCACACACACAGCAGGGGAACAGCTGACGTTACTGAACCCCAATAACAGAGGAGGGACTGTTGACTGTGCGTACAGCACTTCTGGACGGCAACTGGCGGTGTTGGAGCCCAGGGACAGGTGGAGGAGGAGGAGGTTGGAGGAGGTTGGAGGAGGTAGGAGGGATTGCCACACACACAGCAGGGGAACAGCTGACGTTACTGAACCCCAATAACAGAGGAGCGACTGTTGACTGTGCGTACAGCACTTCTGGACGGCAACTGGCGGTGTTGGAGCCCAGGGACAGGTGGAGGAGGAGGAGGTTGGAGGAGGTAGGAGGGATTGCCACACACACAGCAGGGGAACAGCTGACGTTACTGAACCCCAATAACAGAGGAGGGACTGTTGACTGTGCGTACAGCACTTCTGGACGGCAACTGGCGGTGTTGGAGCCCAGGGACAGGTGGAGGAGGAGGAGGTTGGAGGAGGTTGGAGGAGGTAGGAGGGATTGCCACACACACAGCAGGGGAACAGCTGACGTTACTGAACCCCAATAACAGAGGAGCGACTGTTGACTGTGCGTACAGCACTTCTGGACGGCAACTAGCGGTGTTGGAGCCCAGGGACAGGTGGAGGAGGAGGAGGTTGGAGGAGGTTGGAGGAGGTAGGAGGGATTGCCACACACACAGCAGGGGAACAGCTGACGTTACTGAACCCCAATAACAGAGGAGGGACTGTTGACTGTGCGTACAGCACTTCTGGACGGCAACTGGCGGTGTTGGAGCCCAGGGACAGGTGGAGGAGGAGGAGGTTGGAGGAGGTAGGAGGGATTGCCACACACACAGCAGGGGAACAGCTGACGTTACTGAACCCCAATAACAGAGGAGGGACTGTTGACTGTGCGTACAGCACTTCTGGACGGCAACTGGCGGTGTTGGAGCCCAGGGACAGGTGGAGGAGGAGGAGGTTGGAGGAGGTAGGAGGGATTGCCACACACACAGCAGGGGAACAGCTGACGTTACTGAACCCCAATAACAGAGGAGGGACTGTTGACTGTGCGTACAGCACTTCTGGACGGCAACTGGCGGTGTTGGAGCCCAGGGACAGGTGGAGGAGGAGGAGGTTGGAGGAGGTAGGAGGGATTGCCACACACACAGCAGGGGAACAGCTGACGTTACTGAACCCCAATAACAGAGGAGGGACTGTTGACTGTGCGTACAGCACTTCTGGACGGCAACTGGCGGTGTTGGAGCCCAGGGACAGGTGGAGGAGGAGGAGGTTGGAGGAGGTAGGAGGGATTGCCACACACACAGCAGGGGAACAGCTGACGTTACTGAACCCCAATAACAGAGGAGGGACTGTTGACTGTGCGTACAGCACTTCTGGACGGCAACTGGCGGTGTTGGAGCCCAGGGACAGGTGGAGGAGGAGGAGGTTGGAGGAGGTTGGAGGAGGTAGGAGGGATTGCCACACACACAGCAGGGGAACAGCTGACGTTACTGAACCCCAATAACAGAGGAGCGACTGTTGACTGTGCGTACAGCACTTCTGGACGGCAACTGGCGGTGTTGGAGCCCAGGGACAGGTGGAGGAGGAGGAGGTTGGAGGAGGTAGGAGGGATTGCCACACACACAGCAGGGGAACAGCTGACGTTACTGAACCCCAATAACAGAGGAGGGACTGTTGACTGTGCGTACAGCACTTCTGGACGGCAACTGGCGGTGTTGGAGCCCAGGGACAGGTGGAGGAGGAGGAGGTTGGAGGAGGTAGGAGGGATTGCCACACACACAGCAGGGGAACAGCTGACGTTACTGAACCCCAATAACAGAGGAGGGACTGTTGACTGTGCGTACAGCACTTCTGGACGGCAACTGGCGGTGTTGGAGCCCAGGGACAGGTGGAGGAGGAGGAGGTTGGAGGAGGTAGGAGGGATTGCCACACACACAGCAGGGGAACAGCTGACGTTACTGAACCCCAATAACAGAGGAGGGACTGTTGACTGTGCGTACAGCACTTCTGGACGGCAACTGGCGGTGTTGGAGCCCAGGGACAGGTGGAGGAGGAGGAGGTTGGAGGAGGTAGGAGGGATTGCCACACACACAGCAGGGGAACAGCTGACGTTACTGAACCCCAATAACAGAGGAGGGACTGTTGACTGTGCGTACAGCACTTCTGGACGGCAACTGGCGGTGTTGGAGCCCAGGGACAGGTGGAGGAGGAGGAGGTTGGAGGAGGTTGGAGGAGGTAGGAGGGATTGCCACACACACAGCAGGGGAACAGCTGACGTTACTGAACCCCAATAACAGAGGAGCGACTGTTGACTGTGCGTACAGCACTTCTGGACGGCAACTGGTGGTGTTGGAGCCCAGGGACAGGTGGAGGAGGAGGAGGTTGGAGGAGGTAGGAGGGATTGCCACACACACAGCAGGGGAACAGCTGACGTTACTGAACCCCAATAACAGAGGAGGGACTGTTGACTGTGCGTACAGCACTTCTGGACGGCAACTGGCGGTGTTGGAGCCCAGGGACAGGTGGAGGAGGAGGAGGTTGGAGGAGGTAGGAGGGATTGCCACACACACAGCAGGGGAACAGCTGACGTTACTGAACCCCAATAACAGAGGAGGGACTGTTGACTGTGCGTACAGCACTTCTGGACGGCAACTGGCGGTGTTGGAGCCCAGGGACAGGTGGAGGAGGAGGAGGTTGGAGGAGGTAGGAGGGATTGCCACACACACAGCAGGGGAACAGCTGACGTTACTGAACCCCAATAACAGAGGAGGGACTGTTGACTGTGCGTACAGCACTTCTGGACGGCAACTGGCGGTGTTGGAGCCCAGGGACAGGTGGAGGAGGAGGAGGTTGGAGGAGGTTGGAGGAGGTAGGAGGGATTGCCACACACACAGCAGGGGAACAGCTGACGTTACTGAACCCCAATAACAGAGGAGCGACTGTTGACTGTGCGTACAGCACTTCTGGACGGCAACTGGCGGTGTTGGAGCCCAGGGACAGGTGGAGGAGGAGGAGGTTGGAGGAGGTTGGAGGAGGTAGGAGGGATTGCCACACACACAGCAGGGGAACAGCTGACGTTACTGAACCCCAATAACAGAGGAGCGACTGTTGACTGTGCGTACAGCACTTCTGGACGGCAACTAGCGGTGTTGGAGCCCAGGGACAGGTGGAGGAGGAGGAGGTTGGAGGAGGTTGGAGGAGGTAGGAGGGATTGCCACACACACAGCAGGGGAACAGCTGACGTTACTGAACCCCAATAACAGAGGAGGGACTGTTGACTGTGCGTACAGCACTTCTGGACGGCAACTGGCGGTGTTGGAGCCCAGGGACAGGTGGAGGAGGAGGAGGTTGGAGGAGGTAGGAGGGATTGCCACACACACAGCAGGGGAACAGCTGACGTTACTGAACCCCAATAACAGAGGAGGGACTGTTGACTGTGCGTACAGCACTTCTGGACGGCAACTGGCGGTGTTGGAGCCCAGGGACAGGTGGAGGAGGAGGAGGTTGGAGGAGGTAGGAGGGATTGCCACACACACAGCAGGGGAACAGCTGACGTTACTGAACCCCAATAACAGAGGAGGGACTGTTGACTGTGCGTACAGCACTTCTGGACGGCAACTGGCGGTGTTGGAGCCCAGGGACAGGTGGAGGAGGAGGAGGTTGGAGGAGGTAGGAGGGATTGCCACACACACAGCAGGGGAACAGCTGACGTTACTGAACCCCAATAACAGAGGAGGGACTGTTGACTGTGCGTACAGCACTTCTGGACGGCAACTGGCGGTGTTGGAGCCCAGGGACAGGTGGAGGAGGAGGAGGTTGGAGGAGGTAGGAGGGATTGCCACACACACAGCAGGGGAACAGCTGACGTTACTGAACCCCAATAACAGAGGAGGGACTGTTGACTGTGCGTACAGCACTTCTGGACGGCAACTGGCGGTGTTGGAGCCCAGGGACAGGTGGAGGAGGAGGAGGTTGGAGGAGGTTGGAGGAGGTAGGAGGGATTGCCACACACACAGCAGGGGAACAGCTGACGTTACTGAACCCCAATAACAGAGGAGCGACTGTTGACTGTGCGTACAGCACTTCTGGACGGCAACTGGCGGTGTTGGAGCCCAGGGACAGGTGGAGGAGGAGGAGGTTGGAGGAGGTAGGAGGGATTGCCACACACACAGCAGGGGAACAGCTGACGTTACTGAACCCCAATAACAGAGGAGGGACTGTTGACTGTGCGTACAGCACTTCTGGACGGCAACTGGCGGTGTTGGAGCCCAGGGACAGGTGGAGGAGGAGGAGGTTGGAGGAGGTTGGAGGAGGTAGGAGGGATTGCCACACACACAGCAGGGGAACAGCTGACGTTACTGAACCCCAATAACAGAGGAGCGACTGTTGACTGTGCGTACAGCACTTCTGGACGGCAACTAGCGGTGTTGGAGCCCAGGGGCAGGTGGAAAAGCAGAGGAACACAATGTAGGCCGAAGCCTGAGAAAGTCGAAAGGGAACCTTTAACCCCCCCCCAAGGCGTTTGTAGCTGAAAGAGCCAGCTTGTGCAGCACAAAAGATGCAAAAGGAAAAGGTGGCTCTTTTCATCATGCTCCTTGCAAACACAGAACTAAACACTTTTAAAATGTGTCCCCTGAAGCCGTGAAACCGTCCCGGAGGTGGGACTTTCCTTCGTAATATGACGCAGCACAGCCATCATTACTACCCCCCCGCCGCCGTGCCCCGGCTCCTCAGCGTTGTTTGATTCCGTCCCGGAGCCTGCGCTGTTATGTTATCCCGTGGCCAGGCACACTTAGCGCTGCCCATCTTCTGACATCATTTGGTGTCAGGCTGCCTGCGCCTGTGCGGCCGCGCTGGCCGAGAGCCCGCCTCGCAGTGTCTTCTGATGTAATCCCACTGGGGGCCTGGGATCCATGGCCATGCGCAGTGCATATCCTCGCCTCTCACTCCCCTCCCTACGGCTTCTTTTTAAGACTGTGCGGTGTCACGGCCGTGGCATGCTATTAGGGACCAGCTGACACCGAACAGTCTGAAGAAGCCATAGGGAGATGAGTGAGAGGTGGAGGTTCAGATATGCACTGCGCATGTCCATAGATCCCAGGCCCCCAGTGGGATTAAATCAGAAGACACTGCGAGGCGGGCTCTCGGCCAGCGTGGCCGCACAGGCGCAGCCAGCCTGACACCAAATGATGCCAGAAGACGGGCAGCGCTAAGTGTGCCTGGCCACGGGATAACATAACAGTGCAGGCTTCGAGACAGAATCAAACAACGCTGAGGAGCCGGGGCACGGCGCCGGGGGGGTAGGAATGACGGCTGTGCTGCGTCATATTACGAAGGAAAGTCCCACCTCCGGGACGGTTTTACGGTATCAGTGGACACATTTTATAAGTGTTAAGTTTTGCGTGTGCAAGGAGCAAAACCAAAATAGCTACCTTTTTCCTTGTGCAGCATTACTGCTGCACAAGGTGGCTCTTTCAGTAACAAACGCCTTGGGGGGGGGGGGACAGATTCCCTTACATTTCAGTTGTTGTGTCAGCGTGGCGGTCGCATGACACATTGCCGGCTACACAGCTGGGGATCTGCTGGCGTTACTGAAACCCAATAACACTGGGTCGTATGTTTTGACTGTGCAGACGGCACTTCTGAGCCTCAACTGGCGGTGTTGGAGCCCAGGAATTTAAGTTCAGGTGGTAGAAAGATGAACACAACAGGAGACCTGGATAACGTATACAGTGACCTAATTATTTAATCAGGAGGAGGAGTGGCAAATTCCTGCGAGATCCAGGCCTTGTTCATTTTCAGGAAAGTAAGCCGGTCAACGTTATCGGAGGATAGTCGCATGCGACGGTCAGTTAGTACACCACCTGCAGCACTAAAGACACGTTCCGATAATACACTGGCCGCAGGGCAAGACAGCACCTCCAATGCATACTGGCTTAGCTCTGGCCATGTATCCAGCTTTGAGACCCAAAACTTGAAAGGGGAAGAGCCGTCTGGGAGTACAGCAAGAGGGCAAGACATGTAGTCTGTCACCATCTGACGGAACCGTTGCCTCCTGCTGACTGGAGCCGTCTGTGATGGTGTAGACTTTTGTGGGGGGCACAGAAAACTGTGCCACAGTTGGGCCATACTGGTCTTGCCTTGGGCAGAGGCACTGCTTCTGCTCCCTCTTTGTGCAGAGCCTCCACCACTGCCTGGACGCACTGAGCTGCTTTGGAATGCACTAGCAGCACTTCTCTCAGTTGGAATGGAGAAGATGATGGAACTGACCAGTGTGTCTTGGTACTCCCGCATTTTTCGCTCCCGGTTCAACGGTGTGATGAGGCTTTCTACGTTGTCCCGGTAGCGAGGATCGAGGAGGGTGAACACCCAATAATCAGACATGTTGAGAATGTGGTCGATGCGGCGGTCGTTTCTCAGGCACTGCAGCATGTAATCCACCATGTGCTGCAGACTGCCAACTGCCCAAGAAACGCTGTCCCCAGCTGGAGGCGTGATCTCTGCCCGCTCGTCATCACCCCACCCTCGCTGTACACACTGAGTACTGGACAATTCGGGAACTCCCTCCTCTGGACGGATGTCTTCCTCCTCCATTGACTCCTCCTCATCCTCCTCACAAACTGTCCCCTGCCTACGCGTTTGTGAGGAACCACGTGGCGCTGACTGTCCAGAAGATGATGGAAGTGGTGAATCCTCATCCTCCACCTCTTCCACAACATCATCCCTTAGCGCTTGCAGTGATTTTTCAAGCAGGCAGATAAGGGGGACAGTCATGCTGACTAGTGCATCATCTGCACTCGCCATCCGCGTGGAATAATCAAAGGGACGCAAAACCTGGCAGACATCCTTCATAGTGGCCCACTCTGTGGTTGTGAAGTCTGTACGGCGCTGACTGCGACTTTTTTGCGCCTGATACAGCTGGTACTCCATTACAGCTTGCTGCTGCTCACACAACCGCTCCAACATATGTAACGTGGAATTCCACCTGGTAGGTAGGTCACATATGATGCGATGTTCCGGCAGGCGGTGTCGGCGCTGCAGAGCCGCAATGCGCGCTTTTGCCGTGCTGGAACGCCGCAAGTGAGCACACTCTAGGCGGACCTTGTGCAGCAGTGCATCAAGATCCGGATAGTCCCTCAAAAAACTCTGCACGACCAAATTGAGCACATGTGCCAGACATGGGATGTGAGTGAGGTTGCCGAGGCCCAGGGCTGCCACCAGATTTCGGCCATTATCACACACTACCATGCCTGGCTGGAGATTCGCTGGCTCAAACCACACATCGCTCTCCTGCTTGATGGCATTCCAGAGCTCCTGCGCTGTGTGGCTACGATTCCCCAAAAAAATTAATTTCAAGACGGCCTGTTGACG
Organism: Ranitomeya variabilis; assembly: GCF_051348905.1. Taxonomy (NCBI): domain Eukaryota; kingdom Metazoa; phylum Chordata; class Amphibia; order Anura; family Dendrobatidae; genus Ranitomeya; species Ranitomeya variabilis. The sequence continues at coordinate 1,143,688,969 of NC_135232.1, forward strand.
TTTGGCCACGGCTGTGCTCATGTCGGTCGTAACAGGTACACGTTCATCACGGGTCCATGTGGAGGTGGACTGTGACGGCTCCTGCAGCGATGATTCTGAGGAACTGGTGTAAGAGGAGGAGTCAATGCGTACAGAATGGATTCCTGCAATCCTTGGAGTGGGCAGGACACGTCCTGCGCCACTCGCACGGTCTGTACCCGGCTCAACTACATTAACCCAATGGGCAGTGAGGGAAAGGTATCGCCCCTGTCCATGTTGACTGGTCCACGCATCGGTGGTGAGGTGGACCTTGCTACTGACGGCGTTCAGTAGCGCGTGTTTTATGTGTCCCTCCACATGCTTGTGCAGGGCAGGGACGGCTTGCCTGCTGAAGTAAAAGCGGCTAGGCACATTGTACTGTGGGACTGCCAATGACATCAAGTCACGGAAGCTGTCAGTCTCCACCAGCCTGAATGACAGCATTTCCAGTGACAGAAGTTTGGCAATGCCTGCAGTCAGAGCCTGTGCTCGTGGGTGGTTTGACGAGAAAGGCCGCCTTTTCTCCCATGCCTGTACTACCGATGGCTGTAGACTGGGCTGGGAGTGTGTGGATGACTGGGAAAGTGGTGCTGCGGGTGGAATGACAGCGGGTCTCTGGACAACAGGGCCAGAGGTTCTTCCACGGCGATCCTGGGAGGAAGCCGAACCAGCTGCGTGTGAGCTAGAGGAAGAGGCAACACGAGCTGAAGAGGTGGTAGCTGCCGCTGTTGGTTGGCCTAGCTCTTCAGTGTGTTTGTCTAACTCCGCCGGGTGCCTGTTGCGCACATGTTTCCACATGTTGGAGGTATTGAGGTTGGCGACTTTTTGACCTCTTTTGATTTTTTGATGACACACCTTGCATCTGACATAGCAAATGTCATCTGCAACTGTGTCAAAAAAGGACCAGGCACTGCAAGTCTTGGGAGCCCCCCTTTTGACTTTTGGAAGAGACATGCTCCTTACGGGTGCCAAAGCGGAGGCTGCAGGATCCGCAGTCTTCCCCCTCCCTCTCCCTCTTTGGGCCGTACGGGGAATCTCTTCCTCAGAGCTGCTCCCACCACCTTCCTGTCCCTGACGCCAAGATGGGTCAAGGACCTCATCATCTACACTACCCTCTGCCCCCAACTGCTCCTCCTGGGTAGTCTCAGCAGCAGAGCACGCACCAGTAAGTGGCACCTGAGTGTCATCATCAGCTGATGCGGCCTGCGAGGTGGTGACCGGAGCCACTGGCCCACCCGCCTCTTCAGAGGAAGACAGAAAAAGCTGTTGGGCATCACTGCACCCTGCCTCTTCTTCCATTTCTCCAATGCTGCTTGGCTGGCCCCCTGTTTCCAAGCCAAGAGATGATTCAGAGAACAGAAGTAGAGACTGCTCCTGTCCTGGGATCTCTGTCTGCCTGGGCAATTTTGCAGGTGGTGAAGAGACAGATGGCTGCTCTCCAGTGCTCTGTGTCTGAGAGGATGTGGCACTAATGGAAGTTGATGCATTAGCTGCCATCCATCCCACAACGGCTTCAATTTGGTCTTCACGCAGCAGCGGTGTACGGCGCTCGGCGACAAAGCTGCGCATGAACGACTGTTCCCTTGTGAAAGTGGGTGCTGATGATGACTCACCGGTGCCCGCAGCAGGCACAGAATCCCCACGTCCCCTCCCTGCTCCGCGCCCACGCCCACGCCCACGTGCCTTACTCACTGCCTTCTTCATCTTGGTTGACTGATAAAGATAAGCAGAAAAGTACTAACGGCTTTGTGTGCTTATTCCTGAGCAACTCCTCCTAACAGGTATAAGACACACTAATTTTCTAAAGTGTGGACTAGACTTGAATATGAGCTAATGTGGCCTACACAAATGTAAAGTGGTGTAACTGGTGTGTTTGGTGAACTTTATTATTTATTTATTTTTTTGGGGCTGAACTGACAACGGATAGAGCTGCAATCACACGGAGACCGTGCAGACAGCCGTAAACGGCACTGCAAGGCCCAAAAACCCTCCTCTACTTTATCCTATGTAGTGTTTTTCCACAAATTAGCTGGAGACGGGTGGAAAGACACTAATAGGATTTTTTAAAATAAATTAGCAGCAGACTACACTACTTTGAAAAAAAAGAAAATTGATTTGGCGGTATGACGCAGTGAAAAACCCTGAGCTGCAGACAACCAGGCTACGGCTGCTCACAGACTACAGGGCGAGCTGCAGTCACACGGAGACCGTGCAGACAGCCGTAAACGGCGCTGCAAGGCCCAAAAACCCTCCTCTACTTTATCCTATGTAGTGTTTTTCCACAAATTAGCTGGAGACGGGTGGAAAGACACTAATAGGATTTTTTAAAATAAATTAGCAGCAGACTACACTACTTTGAAAAAAAAGAAAATTGATTTGGCGGTATGACGCAGTGAAAAACCCTGAGCTGCAGACAACCAGGCTACGGCTGCTCACAGACTACAGGGCGAGCTGCAGTCACACGGAGACCGTGCAGACAGCCGTAAACGGCGCTGCAAGGCCCAAAAACCCTCCTCTACTTTATCCTATGTAGTGTTTTTCCACAAATTAGCTGGAGACGGGTGGAAAGACACTAATAGGATTTTTTAAAATAAATTAGCAGCAGACTACACTACTTTGAAAAAAAAGAAAATTGATTTGGCGGTATGACGCAGTGAAAAACCCTGAGCTGGAGACAACCAGGCTATAGCTGCTCACAGATTACAGGGCGAGCTGCAGTCACACGGAGACCGTGCAGACAGCCGTAAACGGCGCTGCAAGGCCCAAAAACCCTCCTCTACTTTATCCTATGTAGTGTTTTTCCACAAATTAGCTGGAGACGGGTGGAAAGACACTAATAGGAATTTTTGGAAAAAATGTGCAGCAGCCTGCACTACTTCAAAAAAAAAAAAAAAAAAAGGACAGTATGAGGCAATGAACCACCCTCCCTGAACTGAATACAACCAGCTATGGATGGCCTATGTGGCTGCACTCAGACTAGAGAGTGGGCTGCACTCACACACACACACACACAGAGACCTTGCAGATCGCTGTGAAAACAGCGCTACAAGGCAAAAGCAAGGTGAATAGTAGGTGAACACAGCGGTTGCTAAATTAGCCTTTGGAAAGCACAAAGAAGCAAATCGCTATCTCTAAACTGTCCCTCAGTCAGCAAACAGCGTCCTGTCACTAACTGAATTCACAGCAGAGTGATCGCAAAATGGCGCCAGCGACTTTTAAACTGCATCATGACATCATTTCAGCAGCCAATCACAGCCTTGCCAGTAGTTTCATGCCCTCCATGCTAAACAGGATGTGCCCACACTTGGAATCTTTCTCATTGGCTGAATTTCTGAATTTTGAATCATTGAACTTCCGATTCCGGTATCCGATACGCGCCAAGTATCGGAATCCCGGTATCGGAATTCCGATACCGCTAGTATCGGCCGATACCCGATACTTGCGGTATCGGAATGCTCAACACTAGTCCTGGAGCCTTTGGAATTCCCTATTCCACTGAGGGGAATTGATGCTACGCCACTGGCTGAGAATAAACCTCAGTATTGGACTCAGGTGACCATGTGCATTTCTCCTGTACATCAGGAGGTGATTCGCTTTCTTGTGCTGCATAATCTGCATGATGTTGTCGTTTTGGGTCTGCCATGGCTGCAGGCTCATAATCCAGTTTTGGATTGGAAAGCTATGTCTGTGTCTAGTTGGGGTTGCCAGGGGATTCATGGCGATGCTCCTTTGGTGTCAATTGCTTCTTCCACTCCTTCTGAGGTCCCTGAGTTTTTGTCGGACTACCAGGATGTATTTGATGAGCCCAGATCCTGTGCCCTGCCTCCTCATAGGGGTTGTGATTGTGCTATAAATTTGATTCCTGGTAGTAAGTTCCCTAAGGGACGACTTTTTAATTTGTCTGTACCAGAACATGCCGCTATGCGGAGTTATATAAAGGAGTCTTTGGAGAAGGGACATATTCGGCCATCCTCATCCCCTCTTGATGCAGGATTCTTTTTTGTGGCCAAGAAGGATGGTTCTCTGAGACCTTGTATAGATTATCGTCTTCTAAATAAAATCACGGTCAAATTTCAGTATCCTTTGCCATTATTGCCTGATCTGTTTGCTCGGATTAAGGGGTCCAGTTGGTTCACCAAGTTAGATCTTCGTGGTGCGTATAACCTTGTGCGTATTAAGCAGGGGGATGAATGGAAAACAGCATTTAATACGCCCGAAGGCCATTTTGAGTACTTGGTGATGCCTTTTGGACTCTCTAATGCTCCTTCTGTGTTTCAGTCCTTCATGCATGACATCTTCCGAGAATATCTGGATAAATTTATGATTGTGTATCTGGATGACATTTTGGTCTTTTCTGAGGATTGGGAGTCCCATGTGAAGCAGGTCAGGACGGTATTTCAGGTCCTGCGTGCTAATGCCTTATTTGTGAAGGGCTCAAAATGTCTCTTCGGAGTCCAGAAGGTTTCCTCTTTGGGTTTTATTTTTTCTCCTTCTACTATTGAGATGGACCCAGTCAAGGTCCAGGCTATTCATGACTGGACTCGGCCTACATCTGTTAAGAGTCTTCAGAAGTTCTTGGGTTTTGCTAATTTTTACCGTCGCTTCATTGCTAATTTTTCTGGCGTGGTTAAACCCTTGACGGATTTGACCAAGAAGGGTTCTGATGTGACTAATTGGTCTCCTGCGGCCGTGGAAGCCTTTCAGGAGCTGAAGCGCCGGTTTTCTTCGGCTCCAGTTTTATGTCAGCCTGATTTCTCTCTTCCTTTTCAGGTCGAGGTTGATGCTTCTGAGATTGGAGCAGGGGCTGTTTTGTCGAAGAGAAGCTCGGATTGCTCGGTCATGAAGCCTTGTGCTTTCTTTTCAAGGAAGTTTTCGCCTGCCGAGCGTAATTATGATGTTGGTAATCGGGAGTTGTTGGCTATGAAGTGGGCATTTGAGGAGTGGCGACATTGGCTCGAGGGAGCTAAGCATCGTGTGGTGGTCTTGACTGATCTCAAAAATCTGATTTATCTCGAGTCTGCCAAACGGCTGAATCCTAGACAGGCTCGTTGGTCGTTGTTTTTCTCACGTTTCGATTTCGTGGTCTCGTACCTGCCTGGTTCGAAGAACGTGAAGGCTGATGCTCTTTCTAGGAGTTTTGTGCCTGACTCTCCGGGAGTTTCAGAGCCAGCAGGTATTCTCAGAGAGGGAGTGATTTTGTCTGCCATTTCCCCAGATTTGAGACGAGTCCTGCAGGAATTTCAGGCGGATAGACCTGACCGTTGCCCACCAGAGAGACTGTTTGTCCCAGATAGATGGACCAACAGAGTTATTTCCGAGATTCATTCTTCGGTGTTGACAGGTCATCCTGGGATTTTTGGTACCAGAGATTTGGTGGCTAGATCCTTTTGGTGGCCTTCCTTGTCGCGGGATGTGCGTTCCTTTGTGCAGTCCTGTGGGATTTGTGCTCGGGCTAAGCCTTGCTGTTCTCGTGCCAGCGGTTTGCTTTTGCCTTTGCCTGTCCCGAAGAGGCCTTAGACGCACATTTCCATGGATTTTATTTCGGATCTTCCAGTCTCTCAGAGAATGTCTGTCATCTGGGTGGTGTGTGATTGTTTTTCTAAAATGGTCCATTTGGTGCCCTTGCCTAAGTTGCCTTCCTCCTCCGATTTGGTTCCTCTATTTTTTCAGAATGTGGTTCGCCTGTACGGCATCCCTGAAAATATTGTGTCTGACAGAGGATCCCAGTTTGTGTCCAGATTTTGGCGGAGCTTTTGTGCTAAGATGGGCATTGATTTGTCTTTTTCGTCTGCCTTCCATCCTCAGACGAACGGCCAAACCGAGCGAAATAATCAGACCTTGGAAACTTATTTAAGATGTTTTGTTTCTGCTGATCAGGATGATTGGGTTACTTTTTTACCATTGGCCGAGTTTGCCCTTAATAATCGGGCTAGTTCGGCTACTTTGGTTTTGCCCTTTTTTTGTTATTCTGGCTTTCATCCTCGTTTCTCCTCAGGTCATGTTGAGCCTTCTGACTGTCCTGGGGTGGATTCCGTGGTTGATAGGTTGCAGCGGATTTGGAATCATGTGGTGGACAATTTGAAGTTGTCACAAGAGAAGGCTCAGCGCTTTGCCAACTGCCGTCGCGGTGTGGGTCCCCGACTTCGTGTTGGGGATTTGGTATGGCTGTCTTCTTGGTATGTTCCTATAAAGGTCTCCTCTCCTAAATTCAAGCCTCGTTTCATCGGTCCGTATAATATTTTGGAAATCCTTAACCCTGTGTCATTTCGTTTGGACCTCCCGGCGTCGTTTGCCATTCACAATGTGTTCCATAGGTCTTTGTTGCGGAGGTATGTGGTGCCGGTGGTTCCTTCTGTTGAGCCTCCTGCTCCGGTGCTGGTTGAGGGCGAATTGGAGTACGTGGTGGAGAAGATCTTGGATTCTCGTATTTCGAGACGGAGGCTTCAGTATTTGGTTAAGTGGAAGGGCTATAGTCAGGAGGATAATTCCTGGGTTGTCGCCTCTGATGTTCATGCGGCCGATTTGGTTCATGCCTTCCATGTTGCTCATCCTGATCGCCCTGGGGGTTTTGATGAGGGTTCGGTGACCCCTCCTCAAGGGGGGGTACTGTTGTGAACACTGTTTTTGGGCTCCCTCTTGTGGTCACAAGTGATACTGTGTGAGTTCTATCTTTGGGCTCCCTCTGGTGGATAATTTTGTCATTCTGCAGGTTTGTGGCTGGTATCAGCTGTCTCGTTATTTACTAGTTGGTTTCCTATTTAGCTCACCTGGACTTTCAGTCCTTGCCTGCTGTCAATGTTTTCAGTGCGCTTCTGATTCCTTCTGACTTCAGTCTCTTCAGGAGAAGCTAAGTTTCTGTTGCTCATTTTTTGATCTTCAGTTTTCAATATGTTTCTGGGTTTATTACCTGTCCTTGTCCAGCTTGCTAATATGTGATTTCCTCGCTTGCTGGTAGCTCTAGGGGGCTGAGTTGCTCCCCTCACACCGTTAGTTTGTGTGGGGGTTCTTGTATTCTCAGTGTGGATTTTTTGTATAGGGTTTTCTACTGACCGCACAGTTTCCTATCTGTCTTCTGCTTTCTAGTATTAGTGGGCCTCATTTGCTGAATCTGTTTTCATCTCTATGTTTGTGTTTTCCCCTTACCTCACCGTTATTATCTGTTGGGGGCTTACTATATCTTTGGGGTTATTTCTCTGAGGCAAGTGAGGTCTTACTTTCTTCTCTCTAGGGGTAGCTAGTTTCTCAGGCTGCGTCGAGACGTCTAGTAATTTAGGCACGTTCACCGGCTACCTTTAGTGTGTTTGGTTAGGATCAGAATTGCGGTCAGTCCAGTTACCACCTCCCTAGAGCTCGTTCATGTTCAGTTACTTAGCTCATCCATTCTGTGATCCTCAGCCACTAAGGATCATAACAATCATCGCTGCTCACCATGTTGATGCAGTCCTCAAAGTTTTATAGGATGCTACATCCTGACATCCATGTCCACTCCTGAGGTATTCTGTGCAGAGTCTGAACTGAAAATTGACGGCTATGTTGATATTAGTAATTAACAACTGCCCTTTTCTGCTCACAAATCCTTTCCAACATATGTAGCGTAGAGTTCCAGCACGTGGGGACATCACACACCAGTCGTTGAGTCTGAAGTTGCAAATGTTCCTGAAGCACGGCAAGGGCGGCTGAAGCTGTAGCTGACTTTTGAAAATGGGCAGACAGACGGCATACTTTCATTAGCTGATCCAGCAGCTCCAGGTAGCTTTTCAGAAAACATTGAACCACGAAGTTAAGTACATGGGCCAAGCAAGGTACAGGTTTGAGCTCACCTTACCTCAGAGCCGCCACCAGGTTCCGGCCATTATCAGCCACACGACCATGCCTGGCTATAGGTTCAGCGGTGTAATCCAAATAACTCCTTGTGTTCTCTCCCTCTACTAACCTACCTTTGCCTGACTTTGCCATCTCCGTGTGCGGTTCCACCATTACTCCAAAGCAACATGCCCGCTGCCTTGGGGTCATCCTTGATTCTGAGCTTTCATTCACCCCCCACATCCGATCAATGGCTCGCTCTTCTTATCTGCATCTCAAAAATATTTCTAGAATTCGCCCTTTTCTTACTTTTGACTCTGCAAAAACTCTTACTGTCTCACTTATTCATTCTCGTCTGGACTATTATAACTCTCTACTAATCGGCCTCCCTCTTACCAAACTCTCCCTGCTCCAATCTGTCCTGAATGCTGCTGCCAGGATCATATTCCTCACCAACCGTTACACCGATGCCTCTACCTTGTGCCAGTCATTACGCTGGCTGTTGTGAATTCTGCTTCTGGGTTCCCTCCGGTGGTTGTAAGTGGTAGTGCAGTTGTCCCTGGGTCGCAGTTCTGGTCAGGTGTATCTGATGATTGCAGCTCTGACTGGCCTATTTAGGTATTCAGGATTCTTTAGTCAGTGCCAGTTGTTCATTGTTTTCTGGGAGGTTCATACCTATCTCTGGTTCCTCCTGCCATGCTAACTATTCAGCTAAGATAAGTGTTTGGTTTTTTTTTCCCTTGTGGCACACATGCTGTGTGCTTAATGTTCAGTGCTTCTTCATTGTTTTTTTTTTCCTTCCAGCTTGACTGTGTTGGTGTTTTCTCAGGTCTTGTTGGTTTCTCTGGAGTTGCAGATATATGCTCCATCAGCCTTAGTTGGATGGTGGAATTTTTTGTATTATTTGCAGCGGATATTTTTGAAAGGGTTTTAATACTGACCGCTTAGTATTCTGTCCTATCCGTTCCTATTTAGCTAGAGTGGCCTCATTTGCTAAATCCTGTTTTCAGCCTGTGTGTGTCTTTTCTTCTCCTATTCACAGTCAATATTTGTGGGGGGCTGTCTTTCCTTTGGGGTTCTTCTCTGAGGCAAGTTAGTATTCCTGTTTCCATCTTTAGGGGTATTTGGTCCTCCGGCTGTGTCGAGGTGTCTAGGGTATTGTTAGGCACACCCCACAGCTACTTTTAGTTGCGTTGTTAAGTTTAGGGTCACGGTCAGTATAGGTTCCACTCCAGAGAAGGATTCATGCGGCTCCACGGTCACCGGATAATAACAGTACAACTGGCCACCAATGAGTTAAATGCATCTCAGAAGAAGGGAAGAGAGATTTGGGGCCATTTTTTTTTTCTGCACCCTGTTTTGTATTTTCTTCTCTCTTAACCCCTGGGTGACTGAGGAGTCCTGTGTTGGCATGGATGCTCAGGAGTTGGCTTCTCGTGTATACCAACTTGCTGCTAGGGTACAGGGTATTTCTGATTATATTGTTCAGACTCCTGTTTTGGAACCGAAGATTCCTACTCCTGATTTGTTTTTTGGTGACAGGTCCAAATTTTTGAGTTTTAAAAACAACTGTAAACTGTTTTTTGCTCTGAGACCTCGATCCTCTGGTGATTCTATTCAGCAGGTTAAAATCATCATCTCCCTGCTGCGTAGTGACCCTCAGGATTGGGCGTTTTCTCTGGAATCTGGGAATCCGGCTTTGCTTAATGTAGATTCCTTTTTTCAGGCTTTGGGATTATTGTATGATGAACCCAATTCTATGGATCAAGCAGAGAAGACCTTGTTGGCCCTGTCTCAGGGTCAAGAGGTGGCAGAATTGTATTGTCAGAAGTTTCGAAAATGGTCTGTGTTGACTAAATGGAATGATGACGCTTTGGCGGCAATATTCAGAAAGGGTCTTTCTGAATCCGTTAAGGATGTTATGGTGGGATTTCCCACGCCTTTCAGTCTGGATGACTCTATGTCTCTGGCCATTCAGATTGATCGGCGTTTGCGGGAGCGCAGAACTGTGCACGCTGTGGCGTTGTCCTCAGAGCGGGTTCCTGAGCCAATGCAGTGCGATAGGATTCTGTCTAGAACGGAATGACAAGGATTCAGATGTCAAAATAGGTTGTGTTATTATTGTGGCGATGCGTCTCATGTTATTTCAGTCTGCCCTAAGCAGACAAAGAGGATCGCTACTTCATTTACCATCAGTACTGTACAACCTACATTTCTGTTATCTGTGTCCTTGATCTGCTCATTATCGTCATTTTCTGTTTTGGCGTTTGTGGATTCAGGCGCCGCCTTGAATTTAATGGACTTTGAATTTGCCAGGCGTTGTGGTTTTCTCTTGCAGTCTTTGCAGAACCCTATTCCTTTAAGGGGTATTGATGCTACACCTTTGGCTAAAAATAAGCCCCAGTTTTGGACACAGGTGACCATGCGTATGGCGCCAGCCCATCAGGAGGATTGTCGTTTTCTGGTGTTGCATAATTTGCATGATGCTATCGTGCTGGGTTTTCCGTGGTTGCAGGCACATAACCCTGTGTTGGATTGGAAGTCTATGTCTGTGACTAATTGGGGTTGTCAGGGGGTTCATAGTGATGTTCCCTTGATGTCAATCTCCTCTTCTTCCTCTTCTGAAATTCCAGAGTTTTTGTCTGATTTTCAGGATGTATTCGATGAGCCCAGGTCCAGTTCCCATCTGCCGCACAGGGACTGTGATTGTGCTATTGACTTGATTCCAGGCTGTAAGTTTCATAAGGGCCGACTTTTCAACCTGTCTGTGCCTGAACATACCGCTATGCGGAGTTATGTTAAACAGTCTTTGGAGAAAGGGCATATTCGACCATCTTCTTCACCGCTGGGAGCGGGATTTTTTTTGTTGCTAAGAAGGATGGTTCTTTGAGACCCTGTATTGATTATCGCCTCTTGAATAAGATCACGGTCAAGTTTCAATACCCTTTACCTTTGCTTTCTGATTTGTTTGCTAGGATTAAGGGGGCTAGTTGGTTTACGAAGATTGACCTTCGGGGGGCATATAATCTTGTTCACATTAAGCAGGGTGATAAATGGAAAACTGCGTTTAATACGCCCGAAGGCCATTTTGAATATCTTGTGATGCCATTTGGACTTGCTAATGCTCCATCTATTTTTCAGTCCTTCATGCATGATATCTTCCGGACTTATCTTGATAAATTCTTGATTATATATCTGGACGATATTTAGATTTTTTCTGATGATTGGGAGTCTCATGTGAAACAGGTCAGGATGGTGTTTCAGATCCTTCGTGACAATGCTTTGTTTGTGAAGGGGTCTAAGTGTCTCTTTGGGGTGCAGAAGGTTTCTTTTTTGGGCTTCATTTTTTCTCCCTCATCTATGGAGATGGATCCGGTTAAGGTTCAGGCCATTCATGATTGGATTCAACCCACATCCGTGAAGAGCCTTCAAAAATTTTGGGGTTTTGCGAATTTTTATCGCCGTTTCATTGCTAACTTCTCCAGCGTGGTTAAACCCTTGACCGATTTGACGAAGAAAGGCGCTGATGTGGTGAACTGGTCCTCTGCGGCTGTCTCTGCCTTTCAGGAGCTTAAAGCTGATTTACTTCGGCTCCGGTGTTGCGCCAACCAGATGTTTCTCTTCCGTTTCAGGTTGAGGTTGACGCATCTGAAATTGGGGCAGGGGCCGTTTTGTCTCACAGGTATTCTGTTGGTTCTTTGATGAAACCGTGTGCCTTCTTTTCCCGTAAGATTTCGCCTGCTGAACGCATATATGATGTCGGTAATCGGGAGTTGTTGGCTATGAAGTGGGCTTTTGAGAAGTGGCGACATTGGCTTGAGGGAGCTAAGCACCGTATTGTGGTCTTGACCGATCATAAGAATCTGATTTACCTCGAGTCTGCCAAGCGGCTGAATCCTAGACAGGCTCGATGGTCCTTTTTTTTTTCCCGTTTTGATTTCGTGGTTTCATATCTGCCGGGTTCTAAGAATGTTAAGGCGGATGCCCTCTCTAGGAGTTTTTTCCCTCATTCTCCTGAGGCCCTTGAACCGGTCGGCATTCTGAAAGAGGGGGTGGTCCTTTCTGCCATTTCCCCTGATTTGCGACGGGTTCTTCAGGAATTTCAGACTGACAGACCTGATTGCTGTCCTGTGGGGAAATTGTCTGTTCCTGACAGATGGACTAGTAGAGTGATTTCTGAGGTTCACTGTTCTGTGTTGGCTGGTCATCCTGGTATTTTTGGTACCAAAGATTTGGTTGGTAGGTCCTTTTGGTGGCCTTCTTTGTCACGTGATGTGCATTCTTTTGTGCTGTCCTGTGGGACTTGTGCGCGGGCCAAGCCTTGTTGTTCCCGTGCTAGTGGGTTGCTTTTGCCATTGCTGGTCCCTGAGAGGCCCTGGATGCATATTTCTATGGATTTTATTTCTGATCTTCCTGTTTCCCAGAAGATGTCGGTTATCTGGGTTGTGTGTGACTGGTTTTCTAAGATGGTTCATTTGGTGCCTTTGCCTAAATTGCCTTCCTCTTCGGAGTTGGTTCCGTTGTTTTTTCAGCATGTGGTTCGTTTGCATGGTATTCCGGAGAATATTGTGTCCGACAGGGGTTACCAGTTTGTTTCTAGGTTTTGGTGGGCCTTTTGTGCTAGGCTGGGCATTGATTTGTCTTTTTCTTCTGCATTTCATCCTCAGACAAATGGCCAGACCAAGCGAACTAATCAGACTTTGGAGACTTATTTGAGATGCTTTGTGTCTGCTGATCAGGATGATTGGGTGGCCTTTTTGCCATTGGCTGAGTTTGCCCTTAATAATCGGGCTAGTTCGGCTACTTTGGTTTCGCCTTTTTTTTGTAATTTTTGTTTTCATCCTCGTTTTTCTTCTGGGCAGGTTGAGCCTTCTGACTGTCCTGGTGTGGATTCTGTGGTTGACAGGTTGCAGCAGATTTGGGCTCATGAGGTGGACAATTTGGTATTGTCTCAGGAGGAGGCTCAACGCTTTGCTAACCGTCGTCGGTGTGTTGGTTCCCGGCTTCGGGTTGGGGATCTGGTCTGGTTGTCTTCCCGTCATGTTCCTATGAAGGTTTCTTCCCCTAAGTTTAAGCCTCGGTTTATTGGTCCTTATAGGATTTCTGAGATTATTGATCCGGTGTCTTTTCGATTGGCGCTTCCGGCCTCTTTTGCTATCCATAATGTCTTCCATAGATCTTTATTGCGGAAGTATGTGGTGCCCGTTGTTCCATCTGTTGATCCTCCGGCCCCTGTGTTGGTTGATGGGGAGTTGGAGTATGTGGTTGAGAAGATTTTGGATTCTCGTTTTTCGAGGCGGAGGCTTTAGTACCTTGTCAAATGGAAGGGTTATGGCCAGGAGGATAATTCTTGGGTTTTTGCCTCTGATGTCCATGCTGCTGATTTGGTCCGTGCCTTTCATCTGGCTCGTCCTGATCGGCCAGGGGGCTCTGGTGAGGGTTCGGTGACCCCTCCTCAAGGGGGGGATACTGTTGTGAATTCTGCTTCTGCGTTCCCTCCGGTGGTTGTAAGTGGTAGTGCAGTTGTCCCTGGGTCGCAGTTCTGGTCAGGTGTATCTGATGATTGCAGCTCTGACTGGCCTATTTAGGTATTCAGGATTCTTTAGTCAGTGCCAGTTGTTCATTGTTTTCTGGGAGGTTCATACCTCTCTCTGGTTCCTCCTGCCATGCTAACTATTCAGCTAAGATAAGTGTTTGTTTTTTTTTTCCTTTGTGGCACACATGCTGTGTGCTTAATGTTCAGTGCTGCTTCATTGTTTTTTTTTTCCTTCCAGCTTGACTGTGTTGTTGTTTTCTCAGGTCTTGTTGGTTTCTCTGGAGTTGCAGATATACGCTCCACCAGCCTTAGTAGGATGGTGGAATTTTTTGTATTATTTGCAGCGGATATTTTTGAAAGGTTTTTAATACTGACCGCTTAGTATTCTGTCCTATCCGTTCCTATTTAGCTAGAGTGGCCTCATTTGCTAAATCCTGTTTTCAGCCTGCATGTGTCTTTTCTTCTCCTATTCACAGTCAATATTTGTGGGGGGCTGTCTTTCCTTTGGGGTTCTTCTCTGAGGCAAGTTAGTATTCCTGTTTCCATCTTTAGGGGTATTTAGTCCTCCGGCTGTGTCGAGGTGTCTAGGGTATTGTTAGGCACACCCCACTGCTACTTTTAGTTGCGTTGTTAAGTTTTAGGGTCGCGGATAGTGTTGAGCGATACCGTCCGATACTTGAAAGTATCGGTATCGGAAAGTATCGGCCGATACCGGCAAAGTATCGGATCTAATCCGATACCGATACCCGATACCAATACAAGTCAATGGGACTCAAGTATCGGACGGTATCCCTGATGGTTCCCAGGGTCTGAAGGAGAGGAAACTCTCCTTCAGGCCCTGGGATCCATATTAATGTGTAAAATAAAGAATTAAAATAAAAAATATTGATATACTCACCTGTCCGACGCAGCCCGGACTTTACCGCCGTAACCGGGAGCCTTCTTTGCTTAAAATGCGCGCTTTTACTTCCTTCCGTGATGTCACGGCTTCTGATTGGTCGCGTGCCGCCCATGTGACCGCGATGCGACCAATCAAAACAAGCCGTGACGTAATTTCAGGTCCTGAATGCCTAATTCTAGGCATTCAGGATTTGAAAATTACGTCACGGCTTGTGATTGGTCGCGTGCCGCCCATGTGACCGCGACGTGACCAATCACAACAAGCCGTGATGTAATTTCAGGTCCTGAATGCCTAATTCTAGGCATTCAGGATTTGAAAATTACGTCACGGCTTGTGATTTGTCGCGTGCCGCCCATGTGACCGCGACGCGACCAATCACAACAAGCCGTGACGTAATTTCAGGTCCTGAATGCCTAATTCTAGGCATTCAGGATTTGAAAATTACGTCACGGCTTGTGGTTGGTCGCGTGCCGCCCATGTGACCGCGACGCGACCAATCACAACAAGCCGTGATGTAATTTCAGGTCCTGAATGCCTAATTCTAGGCATTCAGGATTTGAAAATTATGTCACGGCTTGTGATTGGTCGCGTCGCGGTCACATGGGCGGCACGCGACCAATCACAAGCCGTGACGTAATTTTCAAATCCTGAATGCCTAGAATTAGGCATTCAGGACCTGAAATTATGTCACGGCTTGTTGTGATTGGTCGCGTCGCGGTCACATGGGCGGCACGCGACCAATCAGAAGCCGTGACTTCATGGAAGGAAGTAAAAGCGCGCATTTTAAGCAAAGAAGGCTCCCGGTTACGGCGGTAAAGTCCAGGCTGCGTCGGAGAGGTGAGTATATCAATATTTTTTATTTTAATTCTTTATTTTACACATTGACATTAATCCCGATACCGATTCCCTATATCACAAAAGTATCAGATCTCGGTATCGGAATTCCGATACCCGCAAGTATCGGCCGATACCCGATACTTGCGGTATCGGAATGCTCAACACTAGTCGCGGTCAGTATAGGTTCCACTCCAGAGAAGGATTCATGCGGTTCCCCAGTCACCGGATCATAACAGCTGGCTACCCATCCACTCCAGAATCCAGTACAAAAGTACTACCCTCATCTCCAAAGCACTCCATGGCTCAGCACCACCCTACATCTCCTCTCTGGTCTCAGTCTACCACCCTACCCGTGTCCTCCGCTCCGCTAATGACCTCAGGTTAGCATCCTCAATAATCAGAACCTCCCACTCCCATCTCCAAGACTTTACACGTGCTGCGCCGATTCATTGGAATGCACTACCTAGGTTAATACGATTAATCCCCAATTCCCACAGTTTTAAGCGTGCCCTAAAAACTCATTTGTTTAGACTGGCCTACCGCCTCAACGCATTAACCTAACTATCCCTGTGTGGCCTATTAAAAAAAACAACAAAAAAAAAAAAAACATAATCAGGTTCCTCGCATCATGTTCTCATACACTTTATGCAGTTAATAGCCCTCTGTGTCTGTACTGCTACATACTTAGGCAGTTAACTGGTTCATGCAGCTTTACATGAACACCCGAGCCTAACACTATGGCTGGTCCGAATAACTAAAGCAATTGTTACCATCCACCTCTCGTGTCCCCCCTTTTCCTCATGATTTGTAAGCTTGCGAGCAGGGCCCTCATTCCTCCTGGTATCTGTTTTGAACTGTGATTTCTGTTATGCTGTAATGTCTATTGTCTGTACAGGTCCCCTCTATAAGTTGTAAAGCGCTGCGGAATATGTTGGCGCTATATAAATAAAAATTATTATTATTATTATTATATCTGACTGTTCTTTCAGCGCTATCCACAACTCTTCAGCATTGTGCGGTTTGTCAACTATGCAGATTAGCTTCAGCACGGCCTATTGCTGCCTGGATGAGGCAGTGCTGCAGTGCTTCTAGCTTCCGACTGATGTGTTGATTTCAGAGACGGAGGCTGAAGGGTGACCAGAAAAATGCCCACAGGAAAAATGCCCACAGGAAAATTGCCCAAAGGAAAATTGCCCACAGGAAAAATGCCCACAGGAAAATTGCCCACATGGAAAATTGCCCACACGGAAAATTGCCCACATGGAAAATTGCCCACACGGAAAATTGCCCACACGGAAAATTGCCCACACGGAAAATTGGCCACACGGAAAATTGCCCACATGGAAAATTGCCCACATGGAAAATTGTCCACACGGAAAATTGCCCACACGGAAAATTGCCCACATGGAAAATTGTCCACACGGAAAATTGCCCACACGGAAAATTGCCCACACGGAAAATTGCCCACATGGAAAATTGCCCACACGGAAAATTGTCCACACAGAAAATTGCCAATTGCAGCATCACAAAGTTTCACATCCATGATATTTGAGGTGCAAGGTGAAGAATACCCACAGAAAATTGCCCACAGGCTGAATTATAGGTTAAATGCTCTGTAGGATAGGGGGATAGTATATGCATGTATACGCGAGATGTTCTGCAGGGCAGAAGAATAATTTAGAATTATAGGTGAGATGCTCTGCAGGACAGAGAATAGCAAAGAGATATAGGTTAAATGCTCTGCAGGACAGGGGGATAGTATGCAGGTATACATGAGATGCTCTGCAGGTCAGAAGAATAATATAGAATTATAAGTGAGATGCTCTGCAGGACAGAGAATAGCAAAGAGATATAGGTTAAATGCTCTGCAGGACAGGGGGATAGTATGCAGGTATACGTGAGATGCTCTGCAGGGCAGAAGAATAATATAGAATTATAGGTGAGATGCTCTGCAGGACAGAGAATAGCAAAGACCTAGAGGTTAAGTGCTCTGCAGGACAGGGGGATAGTATGCAGGTATACGTGAGATGCTCTGCAGAACAGAGAATAGTATAGAATTATAGGTGAGATGCTCTGCAGGACAGAGAATAGCAAAGAGATATAGGTTAGATGCTCTGCAGGACAGGGGATAGTATGCAGGTATATGTGAGTTGCTCTGCAGGGCAGAAGAATAATATAGAATTATAGGTGAGATAATCAGCAGGACAATTGTGATGTGATGCTGCAATTGGCAATTTTCCATGTGGGCAATATTCCATGTGGGCAAATTTCTGTGTGGGCAATTTTCCATGTGGGCAATTTTCCGTGTGGGCAATTTTCCAAGTGGGCAATTTTCCGTGTGGGCAATTTTTCGTGTGGGCAATTTTCCATGTGAGCAATTTTCTGTGTGGGCAATTTTCTTGTGGGCATTTTTCCTGTGGGCATTTTTCATGTGGGCAATTTTCCTGTGGGCATTTTTCAGGGAACCCAGCCTGACATAGCAGGCTGTTTTAATTTTTTTCTTTTGGCTGAATGTAAAAACAAACAAACAAAAAAAAAAACAGTGGCACAAGGCTACCACAAAGAATTATGCTATGTATGCCTGTGGAAATACGATTTTTCAATAACAGAAACACCAGCCCTCAGCCTGACATAACAGCCCGCATTAAAAAAATTTGGGAGATTTTGGGTGAATTTAAAAAAAAAAGAGTAAAACAAGGCTAGCACACACAAGTATGCTATGTATGCCTGCAAAACTATGATTTCTAAACAGATACACCAGGCCTCAGTCTGACTGTATACATTTTTTGGGGAGGTTTGGGTGAATTTTGGAAAAAAAATGAAAACTGCAGCGAGATATATATTAAATCAGCAGCAGAGAGTTATGGAGCTTTGGGAAGGATGCAGTGGGAGCAATGTACGCACATACAGTGCCTGCAGGCCTTGCACTGATGGGGATATGCTGTGCCCTGCCTACCTAGCGCTGCAATATTGGGACCCACGAATTAGCCCTAAAAAGGACTGTTGGTTTCGCAGGAGTTGCGGACTGAGCAGTTACAGACCTACACTAACTACGATTCTGATCCTATCTCAGCAGCAGCTCTCCCTACACTGGCTAAGTCCGCAGCAGAATGCGGTGAGCAGGGCGGCTCCAGGTCTCTTATACTCGGGATGATGCTGTGCGGCCAGCCAATCACTGCACGACCACAACGAAGATGGCTGCGGCATTCCATGGCCTGGTAGTCAATCCCTGCACTGTGGTTGGGTCTCTAAAGTCCACCAAAAATGCTGGGTGGAGACACCAGTTACGGCAGAATAATCCCGGAAATGCTTGATGCTCGGCGAGTACACCGAGCATAGTGATACTGGGGCGAGTAACGAGTAGTGGCGAGCACGTTCGCTCATCACTAATAAACAACTATATCCCTCACCTGTCCCAAAGTGCAGCTAATCCATAATGTCCCACGACGATTTGCCTGATTTGGAGAGAAGTCACATTAGTGACCAGGTGAGGGACCTGGTTGTTTGGTGTATTCGGCGTAAGGTGAGTATTGTTTATCATTTTCAGTTTTTTCACAGAGGACAATGTTTTCAATGGAGTGGGCTTTAAATGAGTATAAATTTGTTTATTATTTTTATTTAAAATAAAAGAAGTCTGTGTCATTTATTTCAATTAAAGGACTTTATTCTGGCTGGGTGTGCTAGGCGTCAGGATTCTCCCACTGCATGGTTCATTCCTGTACAGTGGATCCCGGTTTGCGGTTGCATTTTATTTATATTTATATCCGACAACCCTAATAGTGTATTTGTTTCAAAACTTATTATGAGGTTAGTAATGGAAAGGCTTCTTATAGATGCTTCTCCATTACAAACATGTGGGCTTGATGTCAGCATCTATAAAACAGCTGACATCAACCCCACAACCATTACCCCACTTTCCACCACCACAGGGCAAGTGGGAAGAGTCAGGCAAAATGGCAGAAGTGGTGCATTTAATAGATGAGCCTTTCCTGAGGCGACTGTGGGCTGCTATTTTTAGGATTGGGGGGCAGTATCTGTGGACCCTTTCCAGCCGGAGAATATTAGCCCCCAGCTGTCTCCTTTAGTTTGGCTGGTTGTCAAAGATGGGGCAGACTCAATGTCATATTTTTACATTATTTAATTAATTTTAAAAAAGGCATGGGGACCCCTCTATTCTTGTTTAACAGCCATGATACAGATGACAGCTGAGGGCTGCAGTCTGCTGTTGTCATTTTTGCCATGCCGATCATTAAAAATAGAACAGACCCTATGTAATTTTTACTGCAGGTCAAAGCTGCTTCCTCACGTTGTCATCTGACAGATTGGGAACCGCAGCTTTCTGACCGGCGGAAATGATCTTACTGACGATCAGAGGCAGTGTTTGCCACTTTGTCATGCAGAACACAGCAAGGTAAACAACGGATGTTCAGACACACCATTCATTTAAATGGAGTCCAAATTTGAATATTGTTCTGGTACCCAAACCAAACTTTTTTTTTAAATGTTCGGTTGAACCCATCGGACCCGAACATCTAGGGGTTTGCCCATCACTAGAAAGGGGTTGAGATCTGAATTTAGGGTTCTGGTATAAGCTCTGAATTTATTTAGATGTGGAACCAAATTTAATTTAGTGATCTAGTGAATGGTCAGGTTTCATCCGTTTTTTTCTAGGAATTTAATTATTTAAGGAGCTGGTTTTAATTTAATGAGAAGGTGACGTTCTATTTTAGTTTTTCTGGGTTTGATTTTGATAACTAAAGCATTAAATGTCATTTTAATGGTGTAAGTAGATAACAACTTATTATAACTGGAACATTTCTGTAAGTTTCAATAAGATATTTCTAAAAGTCTACTTGATATTCCTTACTAGTTAATAAAATAAACTACTGTTTATTATGTCGAAAACATGTTAAACTTTTCTTATTTTCAAAAAATTACAGCAAATGTATAATAATTTTGCAATTAATTATTTACAAATAATATACAGAGTAGTAAAACTTAATAATAAAAAAAATGAATTAAACATGAAATGTTCACCTGAACTATTTGCAAATTCACCATCTGGACAGAGGATGCAGTCATAGCAGCAGATATGAAATCCTTCCCTGAGGATCTTTCTGGTTCCAGGTAGACATTGTTCACTGCATCGAGCTTTAGGCATCTAGTAATGTAAACCACTTAGATATGTATCACACTCCACATTCATTAAAAAAAAATTCAACATTCCAGTAATCAAAAATTTGACTCTAAATTGGTGTTATAAATCTTTTGTTATTTCACAGATATCCAAAGTTTTGGTAAAACTTGGCAACCCGTGATGTCAAGTCATGGAAGGATATTCTTCATTTTTAAGTAAATTTTACCTATTTAGAGGTCTCTAAATGCCTCCATTCATAAATATTACTTTTTTGTTGGCCAACGCTTAGCAGTTTTAGCCCACCAGTTAATGTTTATGAGAACCTCCAAATTAACCCTTGGCAGATAACATTAATTATTTTAACCCCATAAGTTTCATATATAATTTGATCATAATGTCTACAATTTTTTTGTGCTTGTTCATTGTCACATTACAGAAGACATAGCTTTTTTTCAATATAAAAGTGGCTGTATGTCCTCTTATTTGGGGGAGGAAGATTGCTAGTTGGTGAAATTGGTAAGTGTCAGGGTACACACAGCCTATTTTCAAAATTTTATTAACTTCTTATGGGAAAAAATTGAAATATAACACCAATTCTCCAATGGTGTTTTAACCTTTTTGTATTTTACACTTTTCAATTACTGCACAAATAAAGTGTTTACCTTATTCTATGGTTATGCAGAATTATGGCGATACCAATTTTAAGTCTTTTTGTTTATGTTTTCTTACTTTATTACAATAAATATTCAATTGAAAAAAATAATTTGTACTTGATAGTATTCAACCAGTACTATATTTGTCTGGATTAGTGTATTCTGACAGGTAGTTTTTGTGGGTTGTTCTGCACGAAGATGACGCTGAGATTGTGACTGTGTGAAAGAAAATCTGTTAAGGTGTTTGACAGCAGATTGGATTAAGTATGAGCAAAAGTGTTGCCAGTTTTAGATTCTTCAACTTGCCACCTCTGTTCAAGGACTTTAACTCTTAGGGTACCATCTCACAGTGGCACTTTTGTCGCTACAACGGCACGATCCGTGACGTTCCAGTGATATGCGTACGATCTCGCTGTGTCTGACACGCTACTGCGATCAGGGACCCAGCTGAGAATCGTACGTCGTAGCAGATCGTTTGAAACTTTCTTTCGTCGCTGGATCACCCGCTGACATCGCTCAATCGGCGTGTGTGACACCGATCCAGCGATGTGTTCGCTTGTAACCAGGGTAAACATCGGTTTGTTTACCCTGGTTACTATTGTAAATGTGAAAAAAAAAAACACTACATAATTACATTCCGATGTCTGTCACGTCCCTCGCCGTCAGCTTCCCGCACAGACTGTGAGCGCCGGCCGGAAAGTAAAAGCAGAGCACAGCGGTGACGTCACCGCTGTGCTCTGTTTATGGCCGGGGCTGACACAGTGCGGGAAGGGAAGCTGACGCCAGGGGACGTGACAGACATCAGAATGTGAGTATGTACTGTTTTTTTTTTATCTTTTACAATGGTAACCAGGGTAAACATCGGGTTACTAAGCGCGGCCCTGCGCTTAGTAACCCGATGTTTACCCTGGTTACCCGGGGACTTCGGCATTGTTGGTCGTTGGAGAGCTGTCTGTGTGACAGCTCCCCAGCGACCACACAACGACTTACCAACGATCACGGCCAGGTCATATCGCTGGTCGTGATCGTTGGTAAATTGTTTAGTGTAACGGTACCCTTATATGGGGGATGTTATCCTAAATCTTGTTGTCTCAAGTGATTACAAAATGCTTGACCTCTTTCTGGTGTTTGTCTGTGTTGCTTTTGCCACTCAACTGAAACTGCCCTAACTAAAGTCACCAATGACCTACTAACCACAAAGAACAAGCGACACTAATCTCTTCTCCTTCTCCTGGATCTGTCTTCTGCTTTTGACACTGTTAACCACTCCCACCTGCTACAGAGCTTCTCTCATCTCTTGGAATCACAAACTTAGACCTATTGTCATGGTCAGCTGCAGCCACTGATGCAGTCCAGCCCATAAATGCCCCCACGATGACCAACCACAATGGCGTTGGGTGCGCGTCCACCAGGGACCCTATACAGGCCTACCCGAACTAGGGGAGGGCAGAGACCGGGGTTCCGTAGCAGATGAGCATGTGAATAAGGAGAGAGACATGTAGGTCTTGATTACACAGCACAACTTCAGGTATAGAGAAAGTAAAGTTTACTAAAGTAAAGTCACACAGTACATAAACAAAACATAATGATGTCAGGCTCCCGATTCCACACCTCCCAGAAGGGTACCACCCAGTGGACCCCAAGGCTCCAACGGATCACTGAGGCACACAGAGGTGGGACATCAGGACACAGGCAGAACATCAGGCTTCATGAGGTCATCAGGACACAGGTAAGACATCAGGGTACAGACAAGACATCAGGACAGACATCAGGACACAGGAAGGACATCAGGGCATCAGGGAACACGAGGTCATCAGGATGCAGGCAGGACATCAGGGTACAGACAGGACATCAGGACTTCTGGACCCAGGGTCACTGGCAGACATCAGACATGAGTCGTTTGGTTCCGGATATCCGACACGATCTACAGGCACCACCACAGTCATTAGGCTCCAAGCTCCAGACAGTGGTCATCAGGTTGCAGACTGCGGTCATCAGGCTCCAGGCATCGGACCTAAGAAGGAACTCAAGCGGGATGGTGTTAGATCTACAGGATTGCTGGGGCTGCCAGGAGCTAGCGCCACCTGGTAACCAGAGCACAGAGTAGTAAATGCTCAGCAGAAACACCGGTTACAAGAGAATCAAAGTCACTGGGTGCGAGACTCCAGACGCAGAGGGATTCCAGGAACATAACGCAGCAGACACAGTTCAGACAGGTTCAGGTACAGGACAGGTACAGGATCAAGGATTTGGGCCTGAACATAACGCCTCCAGGACAGACACCAAAACAGAACAAAACAGGAATCAAGGCAAGGACTTCGGTACCAAAATATAGACAGGAGAGGTGCAGGAACACAAACATACATAGCAAAGTTCAGGAGCTTTGTGAGTAGCTCACAGAGCAGGAGAACTTTATATAGGACCTGCCCCTCAGCAATTACTACACTACACTAACCCTGATAAAAGCAGGGGAGGTGTGGCCGCGCACGCCCTTAGTATAAACAGAAACCATTACAGCACAATCAGTGCAGGAACTGTGGCTTGGGGCACCTGGCAGTGACAGCTAGCCTGACACACATGGAAAGTCATGCAACAGCTGCAGAGGACCTCGCAACCCGTGGACAGCTTCCACAGCGGCAACCAGGGACCCCACATGCGAAAGGTAATGCAGCAGAGCAAAGACCTAATCACTATGTACGGCTACACAGCAGGGCAGGGAACTGAGCAGGCTCCATACAGGTAACAGCCAACAGTATCCCAGCTCAATTAGGGGGAAAGGAGCAAAATGATAAAGCAAATACATGCATTGTCATGCCAAAAAACAGATACAGACAGAACGGCATGACACCTATCCTGGATCTCATCATATCTAACAGATCTAACATTCAGTGTCTCCCTCTCCCACACCACCTCCTCACCTCGGCCCCTACACTTCTCCATCTACACCTTTGGCCTGGGACAGCTCATATAATTCCACGATATGCAGTATCATCTGTACGCTGATGACACGCAGGTCTACCTATCTGGACCCGACCTCACCTCCTTACTCACCAAAATCCCACAATGTCGGACAGCTATTTCAGTTTTCTTTTCTGCTCGCTTTCTAAAACTGAATATGGACAAAACAGATTTCATCATCTTTCCCCCTTCTCACTCTACACCTCCATCAAACCTATCCATCAATGTCAATGGCTTCTCACTTTCCCCAATCCAGCATGCTCAGTGCCTCAGGGAGATCCTTGACTCTTCCCTCTCTTTCCAGACTCATATCCAAGCCCTTGCCTCCTCTTGCCGACTCAAACTCAAAAATGTTTCCCGGATCAGTGCATTCCTCGACCATGAAACCACAAAAACGCTAGTGCAAGCCCTTACCATCTCCTGCCTCAATTACTGCAACCTCCTACTCTCTGACCTCCTCTCCAGCACTCTGGCACCATTCCAATCCATCCTACACTCTGCTGCTTGACTAATCTACCTGTCTCTCCATTATTCCCCAGTCTCTCTTCTCTGCCAAGCCCTTCATTGGCTTACTATTGTCTAGAGGCTCCAGTTCAAAACCTTACTATAACATACAAAGCCATCCACAACCTGTCTCCTCCATACATCTGTGACATGGTCTCCCGGTACTTACCCACACACAAACTTTGATCTTTTCAAGATCTCCTTCTCTACTCCCCTCTAATCTCTTCTTCCCACAACTGCATACAAGACGTCTCTCGTGCTTCCCCCATAGTCTGGAACACTCTACCCCAACACATCTGACTATCGCCTACCACAGAAACCTTCTGACAAGCGTACAGCCTGCAGTCATCCTCAGTCTGCCGAACCGCCGCATGACCAGCTCTACCCTCTCCTAGTGTATCCTCACCCATCCCCTGTAGACTGTGTGCACTTTTGGGCAGGGTCCTCTCTCCTTCTGTACTTTGTTTGCTCATATTTACTGTGCTTGTCTATATTTGACCATTTTCACATGTAAAGTGCCATGGAATAAATAGAGCTATACAAATGTATAATAATGATAATAAGTCAGTATTCTATACAGTCATTACAAACAGAGTGATCTATTTCACGTTTTTTTCTTTCTGTTAATGCTGATGACTATGGCTTAGATCCAAAGAAAACCCAAAAGTCATTATCTCAGTAAATTAGAATACTTTATAACACAAGCTTGAAAAATGACTTTAAAATCCGAAATGTTGGCCTACTGAAATGAATGTTCAGTAAATACAGTCAATACTTGGTCAGGGCTCATTTTGCATCAATTACTGCATTAATGCAGGTGGCATGGAGGCAATCAGCCTGTGGCGCTGCTGAGGTGCCATGGAAGCCCGGGAAGCTTTTATAGCAGCCCTCAGCTCATCTACATTGTTGAGTCTGGTGTCTCTCATCTTGCTCTTGACAATACCCCATAGATTCTGTATGGGATTAAGCTCAGGTGAGTTTGCTGCCAACCAAGCACAGTGAAACAGTGATATCAAGCACATACTAATCTTTTTAAACCAGGTATTGGTATTTTTGGCAGTGTGGACCAGTGTCAATTCCTGCTGGAGAATGAAGTTTCCATATCCAAAAAGCTTGTTGGCAGAGGGAAGTATGAAGTACTCAAAAAGTTCCTGGTAGACGACTGCGCTGATTTTGGTCTTGATAAAACACAGTGGACCTACACCAGCAGATGACATCGCTTCCCAAACCATCACTTATTGTGAAAACTTTAAACTAGACATCAAGCAGCTTGGATTGTGTGTCTCTCCACTTTTCCTCCAGATTCTGGGACCTTGATTTACAAGTGAAATGCCAAATTTACCTTCATCTGAAAACAACACCTTGGACCACTGAGCAACAGTCCAGTTCTTTTTCTCTTTGGCCCAGGTAAGATGCTTTTGGCGTTGTCTATTGGTCATGAGTGGCTTGACCAAAGGAATGCGGCAGTTGTAGCGCTTGTTCTTTATATGTCTGGGTATGGTGGCACTTTAAGCATTTACCCTAGCAACAATCCACTCCTTGTGAATTTTCCCCAAATTTTTGAATGGCCTTTTCTTAACAATCATTTCAAAGCTGCGGTTATCTTGGTTGCTTGTGCATCTTTTTCTACCACACTTTTTCTTTCCACTCAACTTTCCATTACTATCCAGATGGATAATGTTTAAAAGCTCCTTGGTGATGATGTGATCATATGTGCTTAATCTTTATATGTGTTTAATCTTTATAGGTAGTTTACCTTTGTATGTTAAAATATACAAAAGTGTATGCAGTCGTACTATTCCTATAATGTTGTACTTTGAAATAGAATTGTGTTATATTGCAAATAGTAGCCTTCTTTAAAGCCGTATCCAAACCTTAGTTTTAAAAATTTGGCAATACAGTGGGTCTGTAGGGTCAGGAAACATGGATTATTAAAGCAATTCTAGTGGTGAATTAAAAATAAACAAGCTCTAGTAGTGAGTTAAGAAAACAAAAAAAGAGAAAAATCAACAATTAAAAAAAAATAAGAAAAAAAAAATCAGTAAATGACATGTTAGGCTCCGTGATTCTCCTACTGCACTAGGTGGATTCCAAGCCTTGTCTCTCTCTGCGGTCTCTCATTATTTTTCAACTGCAGTGGAGCCTACTCAGCAGAGACGTCAGTGACAGTGTGTTGCTGACTCGTGTTGTTTGTCTAGTTACTACTGGCTCTCCAGTTACAGCTATAATAACGAGCAATAGGCGGTAGCGAGCAGACGTTTCTGGGTCTAAGTCCAGAAATCACCCCACTGAGCATGCTCATGAGGCGACCTCTCATTGGTGGTCGGTAGTCAGCTGCTCAAGTCCTGTGCCAGCTCTGGATTGGTCTGTGAGCAAGGTCCTGTCTGATTGGCACAATCTATAAAAGGATCTTTGGCGCGCCCATCGGTACGCTAACATCATTTATGTTCATGTGTGTGTGGAACACTAAGATAGTGTGGACTTTTTTGCGTTTGCTATGTTCAAGCATATAGCCTTAGAATTCCGGCTTCTCCAGAGAGGAGTTTGTGTTTGTGCTCAGAGCTGCAGTGTAGCCTATAGAATTCTGGCACCTCCGGAGAGGAGTTCGTATGAGTGAATCTGCTGTGACTTTGTCCACTACCTGTTCCCTTGCCCCTGAGAGGGTAGCGCTCACCAGTGAAGTAATAGAGGAATTCACATAGCGCCATTTTCCACTAGCGTGGCAACTAGCTGCGCCATACAGATTCTGCCCCTCTGCGAAGCTAACAGAGCTGAGTATTTGCTTTCTGTTTCACACACAGTGATGTTTAACCCCATGTGCCTTCAATATTGCTTCCGCCATTGTTCATTAGCTGCGGTTTCACATCTCCACACAGTGGACCCCGGGGTTGCGATCGCACTTAATCTTTATTAATATTTAGTGCGATCCACCAGCCTTGACATGACATGCTCTTAAAAATAAATTTGCATTTCATTATGCAAAAGTTGGGGCCTAATTAAGCAATGTCAATGAAAAAGATTATTACTGTAATAATGCAGTAGAAAAAGACTTTTTTCATAAAATATGTACCGGTATTTAATTTCCAAGTGTGCCTTACAGAAATGATAGCTACTTTATTTTTATTCACGAAAAAGCAGAAAGGCAAAACCCAAAATAATAATGACTCTATTGCTTTTATTTTTAATTGTCCCCAATAAAAAATAAAAATAAATACAAATGGGCAGCATGGTGGCTCAGTGGTTAGCACTGGAGCCTTGCAGCTCTGGAGTCCTGGGTTCAAATACCACCAAGAACAACATCTGTAAGGAGTTTGTATGTTCTCCCTTTGTTTGCGTGGGGGTTATCCAGTTTCCTCCCACACTTCAAAAGAATACTGATAGTGAAGTTAGATTGTAAGCCACATTGGGGACAGCGATGATAATGTGTGCAAACTGTAAAGCGCTGCCGAATATGTTGGCACTATATAAATATAGAGATTATTATTATTTACTAATCAACATATTACATAAATAAAATTTTACAAACTGCATTTGCAGAAAAGTTAGGTGTCATGATCCGTTCCGGGGTTGTTGTCCTGTCTGCCCTTTTTCCGGGCGGATCATATCAAGGGTTAACTTTGCTCTGCCTCGTTCTGGGATTAGGCTTGCTATTTAGCTCTGATGTGTCCTGCTGGTGGTGTCAGCTATAGTTCTGTCTTCGGAATGTGTACCTGACTCTGGAAGATCTTGATTTGTCCTGCTTTGATCCCGAGTCTGCTGACTCCGTCTGTCTGTCCTTTCACAGTGTTTCCCTGTTAGTTGGTTTGAATCTCTGGTTTTTGACTTGGCTTATATTTGGACTCGCTTCTGCCTTCTGTCTTTGTCTCTTCTGCTTTAGACCGATACTGAACCCCCTGGCATGTTCCTGACCACGTGTACTGCTGCACCTTCTGGTACTTTTGCTTCTGACTGATTTTTTGACTCGGCTTGTCTGACCACTCTCTCACCACTTGGTGGTGCCTGTGCTGCTGCTCTGTGATGCTGCTCTGTGTG
Organism: Ranitomeya variabilis; assembly: GCF_051348905.1. NCBI lineage: Eukaryota > Metazoa > Chordata > Amphibia > Anura > Dendrobatidae > Ranitomeya > Ranitomeya variabilis. The sequence continues at coordinate 1,143,717,348 of NC_135232.1, forward strand.
TGCAGCCTAACTTCCCTCACAAGCTCACCCTGGTGGAGGTTGCGCTATACTGCACTGCAGCAGCATGACATTAGGAAGTTGCATTTTTTTAAATGCAACAATGGAAAAAAGTTTGGTCCTTAAAACTTATGTCATTAATGTGGTTTTCTTTGAAGCACGTACAACTTAATGGGGTTCTCAGCAAGAAAATCAACTACTTTTCACATTTTTTAAACGTTCCATGGACTCTTTGTCGAAATCAAAACATTCAAGTGGAAAAACATATTCTATTTGTTATATAAACCAATATGACAAAGAAGAACCAACATTCTGTATCAATTTAAATAATCTGTACCAATATTTCATATTTGCCCTGTTACCTTGTGATGCAAATTATTTTCATTTTCTATGGTTGATATAATAAATTGTTTTCTCATAATTAGGAATAACACAAAAATGTTTATCTCATTAATTCTCTCACTTAAAATGTGCTCATTATTTTATAGAAAATAATAACCAGTACTGCATTCCAAACTATAAACTAGTAGAGAGGAAGTCATTAAATCTTTTTTGCTTCACATTTTTTTACTAACTCAGTCTTACTTAGCCAACATAATATTCCAACCCACCGAGTTCAGTTTCCACGTAATCAAATTTGTTGTGACATTCAGCTGATCTGGAAGTAAAGTATCAAATATTCCGACACGAATGCTAGATGTTTTTTTATATGATCCATTTGTTCTAAGTGCCCAGTTCATAATATGCAAAGGTGTTAGCAATTCCCCTTTCTCATTAAACAATATATCCACTTTTAGAGAATTTTGGGAGTGTACTCTTTTAATGAACTGCGTTAACTGCAAAAAAAAAAAGAAAAATATATTTGCAAATTAAATTAATAAATACAATTTTTTTCTAATGACAGTGAGGTTACAGATTCCAACATTAACTGTTCCAATTTGGTGTAAGGGCGTGCTGAGCTGGTAGTATCTTGAGTGACTGCTCTACTGTGTAATCTGAGTCTGTGAGGTGTTGGGCTCCCTTCTATTGTTCCCTGTTTTAGTCAGTACTTAGTGTTAGGGGTTGAGTTCTCGCCTCTGCACAGGGGGAATCTCGGGCCATCTCCGCTGCGGAGATGTCGGTCCCAGTGTCTTGCTCAGGTTGACTCTGTACAAAGAGTTACTGCTGCTATTCCTGCTTCTGCCATTGAAGCCAGTGTTGGGCAGCGGCGAGCAGATGCTTCTAGGACTAAGTCCTGCTTTTCTCATTCTCAGCATGCCCAGAGTAAGATCTCTCAGTGGAGATCGAGGGTCACATGTTCAGATACTGCAGCCAAATCTATTGGTCCTTCTAGGAAGGTCCTGTAGGTGCTCAGGCTCTGTAGCAGTCTCTCATTGGTCTTTCTAGGAAGGTCCTGTACGTGCTGCAGCTATTTAAGGCTCGCATGGCCACACAGCCATGCGCTAGTATCTTTCTAAGTTATGTGCTTTGCGCCAGTGTGGTCATGTGTTTGAATGTGTTCAGGGACCCGGCTGATATAAGCCCCTAGAATGCTGGCACCTCCGTTGAGGAGATTGTGTTTGTATGTGTTCAGGCACCCGGCTGAAATAAGCCCCTAGAATGCTGGCACCTCCGGCGAGGAGTTTTGTGTGCTTGCATGACCACCGACTGCTCTCACTTGGGTAGTTAACCTGTGCCTCTGTGAAGTCTAACAGGGCACAGAGCTTTGCTTTCACGGCTACTCTGTGAAACTAACAGAGCTAGTTCATACCGCCATATAGTGCCACTGTTTGCTAGCAGCAGGTTCTCCTCCACGGTGGACCCCAGGCTGCGAACGCATCTATTTCAATAAAACATTTATATTTACTCGGTGCGTTCCGCTAGCCCTAACACTTAGCTTCTTAACTGAACTGTCTGGCCCAGATAGAAGCCAGTCATAGCTCTCAGTTCTGTGTGGCCTGTTCCTCTGTGCTTTGTTCTCAACATTCTGACTTTCTGATACTTTGTTGCCAGTTCCTAGACTTTCCTATTGACTACCCATTTGTATTACCCTTTTGATCTGCTCCATTATCTTCCTGGAATTCAGACCTCAGACCTTCACCTGACTATGCCTTTGTATCTTTGCTCTATTTTTTACTTACTCTCCTTTGCTTTTGACCTCGGACTCCTTGATGAGCCTGACAATCAAAGATTGTCTTTTAGAAGTGACTCAGCTCCAGATTATGACTATGCCATAAGTTTTTTCTATTTTGTCAGTATGGATCCTGATCACATGCTCTGTTCCAGCGGTTGGAGATAATTATGTCCCTACTAAGAGGGGATCCTCAAAACCTGGGCATTTTCTTTGTCCCCACAAGCCCCAGAATGGTTTAATGTAGATACCTTTTTTCATGCTTTAGGTTTCATCTATGACAAACTGCAGGGGACTACTGCACTGAGTTGAGGCAGTGGGCTACTGAAGTTCTATGGAATGATTCAGCCCTCAGGTGCCAGTTCCACAAAGGTCTTTCAAAACCTTTTAAGAACACTCATTCCATCATGACTTCCCTTATTCTCAGGTGGAGGCCATGACCAAGGCCATATGAATGGACTTCAGAATACATAAGAGATGTGGTGAATAGAAGGCTGCCCATTATACCTCCCTGGACCAGGTCAATTTACCTGATTTGGAGGAATTGAAGGTTAGAGTTTCTAGTTTTTGTGGTGTGAAGGAGAAAAATAGACAAGATCTTCAACTCTGTCTCTACTCTGGTCTCAATGAACATTTTCTCAAGAATTGTCCAACATGTCCTCAGGTAAGCAAACTGTTGTGAATTGTATTTCTTGGCTCCCTCTTGTGATCACTAGCGGTATGACACTTGGATTGCCTTTCTCCAGGTTTGTACCCACCTGGTTCGTTAGGCCTTGGGTGTTCCTATTTAGACTTCCTGGAAACTCAGTCTAGTGCCTGGAATCAATGTTTTCAGTCTATGTCTTTTGGCTCCTGTCTCCTGGTCTCCTGCTTTTTGCAAGATAAGCTAAGTCCTGCTTTCCTATTTTTGTTTATTCGCATTACTGCTATTTTGTTCCAGCTTGTTACAATGTGATTTCTGTTTTTTAGCTGGAAGCTCTAGGGGGCTGATATTCTCCCCCCACACCGTTAGTCGGTGCGGGGGTTCTTGGATATTCAGCGTGGATATTTTTGTAGGGTTTTTTTGCTGACCGCATAAGTCCTCTTTCTATTTTTCTGCTATTAATTAGTGGGCCTCACTTTGCTAAATCTAGTTCATACTTATGTTTGTCTTTTCTTCTTACCTCACCGTTATTATTTGTTGGGGGCTTGTATCATAACTTTGGGGTCCCTTCTCTTGAGGCAAGTGAGGTCTTGTTTTCTCTGAAGTGGTTGGTTAGTTCTCCGGCTGGTGCGAGACGTCTGGAATCAACGTGGGTGCGTTCCCCGGCTGCTGTTAGTTGTTGTGGTGGGATTAGATATACGGTCAGCCAAGTTACCACCTCCCTATGAGCTGATTTTGTGTTTGCGGACTTAGCTGGATTTTCTGCGATCCTCTACCACTAGGATCACAACAGTATTCCAGGCCATTAATGCATTGCAGAAGCGGGATTAAAAGAAAAGAAGTTCTGAGTTTTTTTTTTTTTTATTCTTTCCCTTTTTCTCTGAGTGGCTTGAAGCTCTGCTGCAGACATGAATGTTCAGACTCTGATTACTAGTGTGGATCAGCTTGCTGCACGAGTGCAGGGCATTCAGGATTTTGTTACTAGCAGTCCTATGTCAGAGCCTAAGATACCTATTCCTGAGCTTTTCTTTGGTGATCGATTTAAATTTAGGAATTTTAGGAATAATTGTAAATTGTTTCTATCTTTGAGACCGCGTTCATCTGGAGACTCAGCTCAGCAAGTTAAAATTGTTATCTCTTTCTTGCGTGGCGACCCTCAGGATTGGGCTTTTGCATTGGCGCCAGGAGATCCGGCATTGGCAAATATTGATGCGTTTTTTCTGGAGCTCAGTTTACTTTATGAGCAGCCCAATCTTGAAATTCAGGCAGAAAAAGCGTTGCTGGCTATCTCTCAGGGCCAGGATGAGGCTGAAGTGTATTGCCAAAAATTTTGGAAATGGTCCGTGCTCACTCAATGGAATGAGTGTGCTCTGGCCGCAAATTTCAGAAATGGCCTTTCTGAAGCCATTAAGAATGTGATGGTGGGTTTTACCATTCCTACAAGTCTGAGTGATTCTATGGCTCTGGCCATTCAGATAGATCGGCATTTGCGGGAGCGCAAATCTGCTAATCCTCTGGCAGTGCTGTCTGAACAGACACCTGACTCAATGTTATGTGATAGAATTCAGACTAGAGCTGAACGACGAAATCATAGACGTCAGAATGGGTTGTGTTTTTACTGTGGTGATTCTACGCATGTTATCTCAGCATGCTCTAAGCGCCTAACAAAGATGGTTAGTCCTGTCACCATTGGTAATTTGAATCCTAAGTTTATTTTATCTGTAACTCTAATTTGCTCATTGTCTTCCTACCCGGCTATGGCACTTGTGGATTCAGGTGCTGCCCTGAGTCTTATGGACTTGTCGTTTGCCAAGCGCTGTGGTTTTGTCCTGGAGCCTTTAAAACATTCCATTCCTCTTAGAGGAATTGATGCTATGCCATTGGCGGAGAATAAACCGCAGTATTGGACACAAGTGACCATATGCATGACTCCTGAACATCGGGAGGTGATTAGTTTTCTTGTTCTGCATAAAATGCATGATTTGGTCGTTTTAGGTCTGCCATGGTTACAGACCCATAATCCAGTCTTGGATTGGAAGGCAATGTCTGTGTCAAGTTGGGGTTGTCAGGGAATTCATTGCGATTCCCCGTCTGTGTCTATTGCTTCTTCTACTCCTTCTGAAGTTCCGGAGTATTTGTTGGACTATCAGGATGTATTTAGTGAGTCCAGGTCCCGTGCCCTTCCTCCTCATAGGGACTGTGACTGCGCTATAGATTTTATTCCTGTTAGTAAATTTCCTAAGGGACGTTTATTTAATCTATCTGTACCTGAACATGTCGCAATGCATTCTTATATAAAGGAGTCTTTAGAGAAGGGACATATTCGTCCATCCTCTTCCCCTCTTGGTGCGGGATTCTTTTTTGTGGCCAAAAAAGACGGGTCTTTGAGGCATTGTATAGACTATCGGCTTCTGAATAAAATCACGGTCAAATTTCAGTATCCTTTGCCATTGTTGTCGGACTTGTTTGCTCGGATTAAGGGTGCCAAGTGGTTCACCAAGATAGATCTTCGTGGTGCGTACAACCTTGTGCGCATTAAGCAGGGAGATGAATGGAAAACTGCGTTTAATACGCCCGAAGGTCATTTTGAGTACTTGGTGATGCCTTTTGGGCTCTCTAATGCTCCTTCAGTGTTTCAGTCTTTTATGCATGACATCTTCCGGAAGTATCTAGATAAATTTATGATTGTTTATCTGGATGATATTCTGTTTTTTTCTGATGATTGGGATTCTCATGTAAAGCAAGTCAGGATGGTGTTTCAGGTTTTGCGTGATAATGCTTTGTTTGTGAAGGGCTCAAAGTGTCTCTGTGGAGTGCAGAAGGTTTCCTTTCTGGGTTTCATTTTCTCCCTTTCTACAGTGGAGATGGACCCAGTCAAGGTCCGAGCTATTCATGATTGGACTCAACCCACGTCTGTTAAGAGTCTTCAGAAGTTCTTGGGTTTTGCTAATTTCTACCGTCGTTTTATTGCTAATTTCTCTAGCGTTGTTAAACCTTTGACGGATATGACCAAGAAAGGTTCTGATGTGGCTAATTGGGCTCCGGCAGCCGTAGAGGCTTTCCGGGAGCTGAAGCGCCGGTTTACTGCGGCGCCTGTTTTGTGCCAGCCTGATGTCTCACTTCCCTTTCAGGTTGAAGTGGACGCTTCTGAGATCGGTGCAGGGGCTGTTTTGTCACAGAAAGGCCCTGGTTGCTCTGTGATGAGACCTTGTGCTTTTTTTTCTAGGAAATTTTCACCTGCGGAGCGGAACTATGATGTGGGCAATCGGGAGTTGTTGACCATGAAGTGGGCATTTGAGGAGTGGCGTCCTTGGCTCGAGGGAGCTAAGCATCGTGTGGTGGTCTTGACTGATCACAAAAATTTGATGTATCTCGAGTCTGCTAAGCGCCTGAATCCTAGACAGGCTCGTTGGTCGTTGTTTTTCTCCCGTTTTGACTTTGTGGTCTCATACCTGCCTGGTTCGAAGAATTTGAAGGCTGATGCTCTTTCTAGGAGTTTTGTGCCTGACTCTCCGGGAGTCTCAGAGCCAGCTGGTATTCTTAAAGAGGGAGTAATTTTGTTGGCCATTTCTCCTGATTTGCGACGTGTGTTGCAGAGATTTCAGGCTGGTAGACCTGACTCTTGTCCACCTGACAGACTGTTTGTTCCTGATAAATGGACCAGCAGAGTCATTTCCGAGGTTCATTCCTCGGTGTTGGCAGGGTATCCTGGGATTTTTGGAACCAGAGATTTGGTAGCTAGGTCCTTTTGGTGGCCTTCCTTGTCGCGGGATGTGCGTTCTTTTGTGCAGTCCTGTGGGATTTGTGCTCGGGCTAAGCCTTGCTGTTCTCGTGCCAGCGGGTTGCTTTTGCCCTTGCCAGTCCCGAAGAGGCCCTGGACACACATTTCCATGGATTTCATTTCAGATCTTCCGGTGTCTCAAGGTATGTCTGTCATCTCGGTGGTGTGTGATCGCTTTTCCAAAATGGTCCATTTGGTGCCCTTGCCTAAGTTGCCTTCCTCTTCCGATCTGGTTCCTTTGTTCTTTCAGAATGTGGTTAGTTTGCATGGCATTCCTGAGAATATCGTGTCCTACAGAGGATCCCAGTTTGTGTCCAGGTTCTGGCGATCTTTTTGTGCTAAGATGGGCATTGATCTGTCGTTCTCATCTGCCTTTCATCCTCAGACTAATGGCCAAATGGAGTGAACTAATCAGACGCTGGAGGCTTATTTGAGATGTTTTGTTTCTGCGGATCAGGATGATTGGGTGACCTTCTTGCCGTTGGCTGAGTTTGCCCTCAATAATCGGGCTAGTTCCGCTACTTTGGTTTCACCATTTTTCTGCAAATCTGGTTTTCATCCTCGTTTTTCCTCGGGTCATGTTGAATCTTCTGACTGTCCTGGGGTGGATTCCGTGGTGGATAGATTGCAGCGGATTTGGAATCATGTGGTGGACAACTTGAAATTGTCACAGGAGAGGGCTCAGCGTTTCGCCAACCGCCGCCGTGGTGTGGGTCCCCGACTTCGTGTTGGGGATTTGGTTTGGTTGTCTTCTCGGTATGTCCCTCTTAAGGTTTCCTCTCCTGTTTAAGCCTTGCTTTATTGGTCCTTATAAAATTTTGGAAATCCTTAATCCGGTTTCTTTTCGTTTGGATCTTCCGGTGTCATTTGCCATTCACAATGTGTTCCATAAGTCTTTGTTGCGGCGGTACGTTGTGCCTGTGGTTCCTGCTGTTGACCCTCCTGCTCCGGTCTTGGTTGAGGGCGAGTTGGAGTACGTGGTGGAGAAGATCTTGGATTCTCGTCTCTCTAGACGGAGGCTTCAGTATCTGGTCAAATGGAAGGGCTATGGTCAGAAGGATAATTCCTGGGTGGTCGCCTCTGATGTGCATGCGGCCGATTTGGTTCGTGCTTTTCACGCGGCTCATCCTGATCGCCCTGGTGGTCATGGTGAGGGTTCGGTGACCCCTCCTTAAAGGGGGGGTACTGTTGTGAATTGTATTTCTTGGCTCCCTCTTGTGATCACTAGCGGTATGACACTTGGATTGCCTTTCTCCAGGTTTGTACCCACCTGGTTCGTTAGGCCTTGGGTGTTCCTATTTAGACTTCCTGGAAACTCAGTCTAGTGCCTGAAATCGATGTTGTCAGTCTATGTCTTTTGGCTCCTGTCTCCTGGTCTCCTGCTTTTTGCAAGATAAGCTAAGTCCTGCTTTCCTATTTTTGTTTATTCGCATTACTGCTATTTTGTTCCAGCTTGTTACAATGTGATTTCTGTTTTATAGCTGGAAGCTCTAGGGGGCTGATATTCTCCCCCCACACCGTTAGTCGGTGCGGGGGTTCTTGGATATTCAGCGTGGATATTTTTGTAGGGTTTTTTGCTGACCGCATAAGTCCTCTTTTTATTTTTCTGCTATTAATTAGTGGGCCTCACTTTGCTAAATCTAGTTCATACTTATGTTTGTCTTTTCTTCTTACCTCACCGTTATTATTTGTTGGGGGCTTGTATCATAACTTTGGGGTCCCTTCTCTTGAGGCAAGTGAGGTCTTGTTTTCTCTGAAGGGGTTGGTTAGTTCTCCGGCTGGTGCGAGACGTCTGGAATCAACGTGGGTGCGTTCCCCGGCTGCTGTTAGTTGTTGTGGTGGGATTAGATATACGGTCAGCCAAGTTACCACCTCCCTATGAGCTGATTTTGTGTTTGCGGACTTAGCTGGAACTTCTGCGATCCTCTACCACTAGGATCACAACAGCAAACCATTGGTAGAACATCTGAGTCTGGGTGATTGCTTAGGAGGCCACTTAGACCTCCAGGGACCTTTTTCTTCCTCTGAGAAACTACTGATGAATAAGGTGATATCATTCAAGAACCAGGTTTTATCAGCATTGCAATATATGGAATGAAGTGGTAATTCCAGCTCCTTATAATTCAGAGTCTTTATTTTCCAAGTTAAAACTTCATACTCAAAGAATCCTTGTACATCATGGATGCATAGGCAGCGAAAAAGAAAGGTATAAGCAACGCGTTTCGATCAACTAAGATCTTTATCACAGCTTAATCCTACATCTACCTTCTAGTTCTTATAAGGTGTTCCATATACTCTTACACAGCTGATTTGATCACCTGATATCAATTGCAGAGTCTGCACCTATCAAAATTTCACAGAAAAATTACAAATCTTTAAAATGTCATAATTAGTGATGAGCGAACACTAAAATGTTCGGGTGCTCGTTGTTCGAGTCGAACATCTCCCGATGTTCGAGTGTTCGTTTCGAATAACGAACCCCATTGTAGTCAATGGGAGACTCGAACATTTTTCAGCGGGACCAAAGCTCTGCACAGGGAAGGTCGCCTAAAAACCTGGGAAGCTCAGAAAATGATGGAAACAACACTGGAATGGACAGGAAACAGCAGGGGCAGCATGCATAGTTGCCTCTGAGGCTGCCCAAATGCACCATTACGCCAAATTATGGCCAACAGCTTTGTGGTGACAGAGTGACCCACTTTGATGAGGTAGCAGGTGAAACACACCGAAATTGAGCCTGACACAGCATGGCAGCTATGGGCACGGCATGCGGAGGCAGCATCAGGCCGGAGAGCGGCACAGTGACGGACCCTTGAGGAGGCGGCAGCAGCATCATTCCTTACACATTGAGGCCACAGAGTGGCACAATTACATAGTTTGGAGGTAGCGAAGACCCAGCATGTGGAGGCGTCAGCACGGAGAGTGGCACGGTGACGGACCCTTGAGGAGGCGGCAGCAGCATCATTCCTTAATCCTTACACATTGAGGCCACAGAGTGGCACAATTACATAGTTTGGAGGTAGCGAAGACCCAGCATGTGGAGGCGTCAGCACGGAGAGTGGCACGGTGACGGACCCTTGAGGAGGCGGCAGCAGCATCATTCCTTTCACATTGAGGCCACAGAGTGGCACATTTACATAGTTTGGAGGTAGCGAAGACCCAGCATGTGGAGGCGTCAGCACGGAGAGTGGCACGGTGACGGACCCTTGAGGAGGCGGCAGCAGCATCATTCCTTACACATTGAGGCCACAGAGTGGCACAATTACATAGTTTGGAGGTAGCGAAGACCCAGCATGTGGAGGCGTCAGCAGCGTCAGCACGGAGAGTGGCACGGTGACATGACAGACTTCAGTTTGAGCTGCTTTAACACGGTGGCGAGTGGAAATCTGTAGAAATCCATGCTTTATTCATCTTGATAAGCGTCAGCCTGTCAGCGCTGTCAGTTGACAGGCGTGTACGCTTATCGGTGATGATGCCACCAGCTGCACTGAAGACCCGCTCTGACAACACGCTAGCGGCAGGGCAAGCCAGCACCTCCAAGGCGTACAGTGCCAGTTCTGGCCACGTGTCCAGCTTTGAAACCCAGTAGTTGTATGGAGCAGAGTGATCATGCAGGACGTTGGTATGGTCACCTAGGTAGTCCTTCACCATCTTTCTGTAAATCTCGCCTCTACTCTGTCTAGACTGTGGATTGGTGGCATACTCTTGCATGGGTGACATAAAACTGGCAAAGGCCTTGGAGATTGATCCTCTGCCAGCGCTTGACAAGCTGCCTGCTCCCCTCCTCTCCCTCGCTTGTTGGCCCTCAGAACCACGTCCTCTGCCGCTAGCGGTGTCAGATGGGAAGGCTATTTTCAGCTTGTGCACCAGGGCCAGTTGGTATTGATGCAGTCTCATACTCCTTTCCTCTATAGGAATTAGAGTGGAAAAGTTGTGCTTGTACCGGGGGTCCAAGAGGGTGAACACCCAGTAATCGCTGGTGGAAAATATTTTTCTCACGCGAGGGTCACGGGAAAGGCAGCCTAACATGAAGTCAGCCATGTGCGCCAGAGTCCCAACACGTAAGAATTCCCCCTCCGCAACAGGCCGACTCTCCATTTCCTCCTCCTCCTCCTCCTCCAACTCCTCCTCCTCAGCCCAAACACGCTGAACTGAGAAGAGGGAATGGGTACCGTCTTCAGTCTCGCCCACAGTCTCCTCCTCTTCATCCTCATCTTCCTCCTCCCCCTCCTCAGTTACACTCTGAGAAACAGACTGGCTGGTGTTCTGGCTCTCAGTCAACTCTTCTTCCCCCATCTCCTGTGACAATCGATGCGCCTCAGACTTCATGCTGAGCAATGATTTTTTCAGCAGACAAAGCAGCGGGATGTGTCATGGTTCTCAATGGCGAGAGAACATAGCCCAGCATATATGAGAACTAGCTCTTGGAAGATGGAAACTATACTGACCATGAACTAAACCTGCCGCACAACTAGAAGTGGCCGGGTAACATGCCTACGTTTTTTATTCCTAGATGCCCAGCGCCAGCCGGAGGACTACCTAATCCTAGCAGAGGAAAATACAGTCCTGGCTCACCTCTAGAGGAATTTTCCCAAAAGGCAGACAGAGGCCCCCACATATATTGGCGGTGATTTTAGATGAAATGACAAACGTAGTATGAAAATAGGTTTAGCAAAATCGAGGTCCGCTTACTAGATAGCAGGAAGACAGAAAGGGCACTTTCATGGTCAGCAGAAAACCCTATCAAAACACCATCCAAAAATTACTTTAAGACTCTAGCATTAACTCATAACACCAGAGTGGCAATTTCCGATCACAAGAGCTTTCCAGACACAGTAACGAAACAGCAGCTGTGAACAGGAACAAAATGCAAAAACACACAAGGACAAAAGTCCAACTTAGCTGGGAGTTGTCTGGTAGCAGGAACATGCACAGAAAGGCTTCTGATTACATTGTTGACCGGCATGAAACTGACAGAGGAGCAAGGTTATATAGCGACTCCCACCTCCTGATAGGAGCAGGCAGGGCCGGCCTTTGCCCTGTGCGACCTGTGCGGCCGCACAGGGCGCCAAGCAGTGGCGTAGGAAGGGGGGCGCAATGCGGGGGGCGGCACAATGCGGGGGGCGGGTCGCCGGCGGCGCAGAATTTACCTGTTCGCATGTCGGCTTCAGAAAAATGGCCGCCGCGATCTCCATCTGCGCATGCGCGGCATCCCGCGGCCATTTTCCTGAAGCCCCAGGCAGCAGAGCACTCCACCTGCGCACGCGCGGCCTCAGGAAGATGGCCGCCCCCACCGATAACCAGACAGAGCAGGATCGCGGTCAGGTAAGCAGAACTTGTTTTGTTTTTTTTTTTATTGAGAGCGGCGATCGGGGGGGGGGGGGCCAGGGCAGAAAGCTGGACACAGGGGGGCAGAAAGCTGGACACTGGGGGGCAGAAAGCTGGACACAGGGGGGCAGAAAGCTGGACACAGGGGGGCAGAAAGCTGGACACTGGGGCAGAACGCTGGACACGGGGGCAGAACGCTGGACACTGGGGGGCAGAAAGCTGGACACGGGGGGGCAGAAAGCTGGACACAGGGGGGGCAGAAAGCTGGACACAGGGGGGCAGAAAGCTGGACACTGGGGCAGAACGCTGGACACTGGGGCAGAACGCTGGACACGGGGGGGCAGAAAGCTGGACACGGGGGGGGGGCAGAAAGCTGGACACTGGGGGGCAGAAAGCTGGACACGGGGCAGAAAGCTGGACACGGGGGGGGGGGCAGAAAGCTGGACACTGGGGGGCAGAAAGCTGGACACAGGGGGGGCAGAAAGCTGGACACTGGGGGGCAGAACGCTGGACACTGGGGGGCAGAACGCTGGACACAGGGGGGGGCAGAAAGCTGGACACTGGGGGGCAGAAAGCTGGACACAGGGGGGGCAGAAAGCTGGACACGGGGGGGCAGAAAGCTGGACACTGGGGCAGAACGCTGGACACTGGGGCAGAACGCTGGACACTGGGGCAGAACGCTGGACACTGGGGCAGAACGCTGGACACTGGGGGGCAGAAAGCTGGACACTGGGGGGCAGAAAGCTGGACACGGGGGGGGGGCAGAAAGCTGGACACTGGGGGGCAGAAAGCTGGACACTGGGGGGCAGAAAGCTGGACACAGGGGGGGCAGAAAGCTGGACACAGGGGGGCAGAAAGCTGGACACTGGGGCAGAACGCTGGACACTGGGGCAGAACGCTGGACACGGGGGGGCAGAAAGCTGGACACGGGGGGGGGCAGAAAGCTGGACACTGGGGGGCAGAAAGCTGGACACGGGGCAGAAAGCTGGACACGGGGGGGGGGCAGAAAGCTGGACACTGGGGGGCAGAAAGCTGGACACAGGGGGGGCAGAAAGCTGGACACTGGGGCAGAACGCTGGACACTGGGGCAGAACGCTGGACACGGGGGGGCAGAAAGCTGGACACTGGGGGGCAGAAAGCTGGACACGGGGGGGGGCAGAAAGCTGGACACTGGGGGGCAGAAAGCTGGACACGGGGCAGAAAGTTGGACACGGGGGGGGGGCAGAAAGCTGGACACTGGGGGGCAGAAAGCTGGACACAGGGGGGGCAGAAAGCTGGACACAGGGGGGCAGAAAGCTGGACACTGGGGCAGAACGCTGGACACGGGGGGGCAGAAAGCTGGACACGGGGGCAGAAAGCTGGACACTGGGGGGCAGAAAGCTGGACACTGGGGGGCAGAAAGCTGGACACTGGGGGGCAGAAAGCTGGACACTGGGGGGCAGAAAGCTGGACACTGGGGGGCAGAAAGCTGGACACTGGGGGGCAGAAAGCTGGACACTGGGGCAGAACGCTGGACACAGGGGGGGGCAGAAAGCTGGACACTGGGGGGCAGAAAGCTGGACACAGGGGGGGGCAGAAAGCTGGACACTGGGGCAGAACGCTGGACACTGGGGCAGAACGCTGGACACTGGGGCAGAACGCTGGACACTGGGGCAGAACGCTGGACACTGGGGGGCAGAAAGCTGGACACTGGGGGGCAGAAAGCTGGACACGGGGGGGGGCAGAAAGCTGGACACTGGGGGGCAGAAAGCTGGACACTGGGGGGCAGAAAGCTGGACACAGGGGGGGCAGAAAGCTGGACACAGGGGGGCAGAAAGCTGGACACTGGGGCAGAACGCTGGACACTGGGGCAGAACGCTGGACACGGGGGGGCAGAAAGCTGGACACGGGGGGGGGGGCAGAAAGCTGGACACTGGGGGGCAGAAAGCTGGACACGGGGCAGAAAGCTGGACACGGGGGGGGGCAGAAAGCTGGACACTGGGGGGCAGAAAGCTGGACACAGGGGGGGCAGAAAGCTGGACACTGGGGCAGAACGCTGGACACTGGGGCAGAACGCTGGACACGGGGGGGCAGAAAGCTGGACACTGGGGGGCAGAAAGCTGGACACGGGGGGGGGGCAGAAAGCTGGACACTGGGGGGCAGAAAGCTGGACACGGGGCAGAAAGTTGGACACGGGGGGGGGCAGAAAGCTGGACACTGGGGGGCAGAAAGCTGGACACAGGGGGGGCAGAAAGCTGGACACAGGGGGGCAGAAAGCTGGACACTGGGGCAGAACGCTGGACACGGGGGGGCAGAAAGCTGGACACGGGGGCAGAAAGCTGGACACTGGGGGGCAGAAAGCTGGACACTGGGGGGCAGAAAGCTGGACACTGGGGGGCAGAAAGCTGGACACTGGGGGGCAGAAAGCTGGACACTGGGGGGCAGAAAGCTGGACACTGGGGCAGAACGCTGGACACAGGGGGGGGCAGAAAGCTGGACACTGGGGGGCAGAAAGCTGGACACAGGGGGGGCAGAAAGCTGGACACTGGGGCAGAACGCTGGACACTGGGGCAGAACGCTGGACACTGGGGCAGAACGCTGGACACTGGGGCAGAACGCTGGACACTGGGGCAGAACGCTGGACACTGGGGGGCAGAAAGCTGGACACTGGGGGGCAGAAAGCTGGACACGGGGGGGGCAGAAAGCTGGACACTGGGGGGCAGAAAGCTGGACACTGGGGGGCAGAAAGCTGGACACAGGGGGGGCAGAAAGCTGGACACAGGGGGGCAGAAAGCTGGACACTGGGGCAGAACGCTGGACACTGGGGCAGAACGCTGGACACGGGGGGGCAGAAAGCTGGACACGGGGGGGGGGCAGAAAGCTGGACACTGGGGGGCAGAAAGCTGGACACGGGGCAGAAAGCTGGACACGGGGCAGAAAGCTGGACACTGGGGGGCAGAAAGCTGGACACAGGGGGGGCGGAAAGCTGGACACTGGGGCAGAACGCTGGACACTGGGGCAGAACGCTGGACACGGGGGGGCAGAAAGCTGGACACTGGGGGGCAGAAAGCTGGACACGGGGGGGGGCAGAAAGCTGGACACTGGGGGGCAGAAAGCTGGACACGGGGCAGAAAGTTGGACACGGGGGGGGCAGAAAGCTGGACACTGGGGGGCAGAAAGCTGGACACAGGGGGGGCAGAAAGCTGGACACAGGGGGGCAGAAAGCTGGACACTGGGGCAGAACGCTGGACACGGGGGGGCAGAAAGCTGGACACGGGGGCAGAAAGCTGGACACTGGGGGGCAGAAAGCTGGACACTGGGGGGCAGAAAGCTGGACACTGGGGGGCAGAAAGCTGGACACTGGGGGGCAGAAAGCTGGACACTGGGGGGCAGAAAGCTGGACACTGGGGCAGAACGCTGGACACAGGGGGGGGCAGAAAGCTGGACACTGGGGGGCAGAAAGCTGGACACGGGGGGCAGAAAGCTGGACACTGGGGCAGAACGCTGGACACTGGGGCAGAAAGCTGGACACTGGGGCAGAAAGCTGGACACGGGGGCAGAAAGCTGGACACGGGGGCAGAAAGCTGGACACTGGGGGGCAGAAAGTTGGACACTGGGGGGCAGAAAGCTGGACACTGGGGGGCAGAAAGCTGGACACTGGGGGGCAGAAAGCTGGACACTGGGGCAGAACGCTGGACACAGGGGGGGGCAGAACGCTGGACACGGGGGCAGAACGCTGGACACGGGGGCAGAACGCTGGACACGGGGGCAGAACGCTGGACACGGGGGCAGAACGCTGGACACGGGGGCAGAACGCTGGACACGGGGGCAGAACGCTGGACACGGGGGCAGAACGCTGGACACGGGGGCAGAACGCTGGACACGGGGGCAGAACGCTGGACACGGGGGCAGAACGCTGGACACGGGGGCAGAACGCTGGACACGGGGGCAGAAAGCTGGACACTGGGGCAGAAAGCTGGACACTGGGGCAGAAAGCTGGACACTGGGGCAGAAAGCTGGACACTGGGGCAGAAAGCTGGACACTGGGACAGAAAGCTGGACACTGGGGCAGAAAGCTGGACACTGGGGCAGAAAGCTGGACACTGGGGCAGAAAGCTGGACACAGGGGGCAGAAAGCTGGACACAGGGGGCAGAAAGCTGGACACAGGGGCAGAATGCTGGACACTGGTGCAGAATGCTGGACACTGGTGCAGAATGCTGGACACGGGCAGAATGCTTGACACAGGGGCAGAATGGAGACACGGGGCAGGATGACAGACATGGCGTCATGACTGGAGACACTGGAGGCAGGATTGGAGACAGATGGGGCAGGATGGATACGATGGAGACAGATGGGGCAGGATGGGAAGATCATATGGGGCAGGATAGATACTCATTAGGGCAGGATGGGAGAATATATGGCTGACGCCAGGAATGAGACACACGGGGGCCAGGATGGCGAATATTATTACCATAGGGGCTAATTAAGGGATATTATTACTGCAGTGATGTATTTATTTTATTTTTTGAGTATACTGTTTTAAATGGAGGGGCGGTCCTATTACTGTGTAGAGTGACACTATGTCGCCTTCTTCATGTGGTGTAATGTAGAAGTTGGGAAAATTAAGTAATGTGTTCTGCAAGTGGAACTCGAGATAACTGTGTTATTTCCTGCAGAGACGAGTCCTGGCTGGATGAAGTGATGGCGGTCTGTGCGGGATGAAAGATGAAGGACTTCACCTAGAGATGTCACTGGTGAGTCAGTGTGTTACCTATACACTGACACTATACACTGTATACTATATACTGAGGTCCTGTGTATGTCACCGGTGATCACTGTATTACCTATACACAGACGCTGCATACTAAGTACAGATCTCCTGTGTATAATGGCACTTATGGTGATAGTATTGTGGGTTTTTTTATTATTGATCAGTATTGTAGTATTCAGTCACTATGTGGTGGTAATATGTGGTCTGGTCATGATGTTGTGGTATTCATTCCTTGTATTTGATATTATTCGATCACTGTGGTGGTAATATGTCATCTGGTCATGGTGTGGCGGTGTTTGGCCTTGCAGGCCGCCGCTCTGCACTCTGATTGGCTGTCAGCCCATATGGCTTTGGACCAAGCGTCATTTTTTCCTTTTGGTCCGCTTTAAAGCACTTTATAATTCCCGTTATTGCAATATTAGTGTTACTTCAAGTGTTTTGCAGGGAAACACAAGTTTTCTAAGTAAACGTGTTGTTGTGAATATTAAAGAGTTATTGTTTTCTTTCAAAGTTTGGAGGGGGGGGGGGGCGCCGTCCTGCAGTCTCGCACAGGGCGCCTTTTGGGCTAAGTCCGGCCCTGGGAGCAGGTGAACAGAGGGGATGATGCACACAAGTTCAATTCCACAAGTGGCCACCGGGGGAGCCCAGAATCCAATTTCACAACAGTACCCCCCCCTCAAGGAGGGGGCACCGAACCCTCACCAGAACCACCAGGGCGATCAGGATGAGCCCTATGAAAGGCACGGACAAGATCGGAGGCATGAACATCAGAGGCAGTGACCCAAGAATTATCCTCCTGACCGTATCCCTTCCATTTGACCAGATACTGGAGTTTCCGTCTGGAAACACGAGAGTCTAAGATCTTTTCCACAACGTACTCCAACTCACCCTCAACCAACACCGGAGCAGGAGGCTCAACGGAAGGCACAACCGGTACCTCATACCTGCGCAACAATGACCGATGAAAAACATTATGAATCGAAAAGGATGCAGGGAGGTCCAAACGGAAGGACACAGGGTTAAGAATCTCCAATATCTTGTACGGGCCGATGAACCGAGGCTTAAACTTAGGAGAAGAAACCCTCATAGGGACAAAACGAGAAGACAACCACACCAAGTCCCCAACACAAAGCCGAGGACCAACACGACGACGGCGGTTGGCAAAAAGCTGAGTCTTCTCCTGGGACAACTTCAAATTGTCCACCACCTGCCCCCAAATCTGATGCAACCTCTCCACCACAGCATCCACTCCAGGACAATCCGAAGATTCCACTTGACCGGAGGAAAATCGAGGATGAAACCCCGAATTACAGAAAAACGGGGACACCAAGGTGGCAGAGCTGGCCCGATTATTGAGGGCGAACTCCGCCAAAGGCAAAAAAGCAACCCAATCATCCTGATCCGCAGACACAAAACACCTCAAATATGTCTCCAGGGTCTGATTAGTCCGCTCGGTCTGGCCATTAGTCTGAGGATGGAAAGCAGACGAAAAAGACAAATCTATGCCCATCCTAGCACAGAATACCCACCAAAATCTAGACACGAATTGGGTCCCTCTGTCAGAAACGATATTCTCCGGAATACCATGCAAACGAACAACATTTTGAAAAAACAGAGGAACCAACTCGGAAGAAGAAGGCAACTTAGGCAAGGGAACCAGATGGACCATCTTAGAGAAACGGTCACACACCACCCAGATGACAGACATCTTCTGAGAAACAGGCAGATCCGAAATAAAATCCATCGAGATGTGCGTCCAAGGCCTCTTCGGGATAGGCAAGGGTAACAACAATCCACTAGCCCGAGAACAACAAGGCTTGGCCCGAGCACAAACGTCACAAGACTGCACAAAGCCTCGCACATCTCGTGACAGGGAAGGCCACCAGAAGGACCTTGCCACCAAATCCCTGGTACCAAAGATTCCAGGATGACCTGCCAACGCAGAAGAATGAACCTCAGAGATGACTCTACTGGTCCAATCATCAGGAACAAACAGTCTACCAGGTGGGCAACGATCAGGTCTATCCGCCTGAAACTCCTGCAAGGACCGCCGCAGGTCTGGAGAAACGGCAGACAATATCACTCCATCTTTAAGGATACCTGTGGGCTCAGAATTACCAGGGGAGTCAGGCTCAAAACTCCTAGAAAGGGCATCCGCCTTAACATTCTTAGAACCCGGTAGGTACGACACCACAAAATTAAACCGAGAGAAAAACAACGACCAGCGCGCCTGTCTAGGATTCAGGCGCCTGGCAGACTCAAGGTAAATTAAATTTTTGTGGTCAGTCAATACCACCACCTGATGTCTGGCCCCCTCAAGCCAGTGACGCCACTCCTCAAAAGCCCACTTCATGGCCAAAAGCTCCCGATTCCCAATATCATAATTCCGCTCGGCGGGCGAAAATTTACGGGAAAAAAAAGCACAAGGTCTCATCACGGAGCAGTCGGAACTTCTCTGCGACAACACCGCCCCAGCTCCGATTTCAGAAGCGTCGACCTCAACCTGAAAAGGAAGAGCAACATCAGGCTGACGCAACACTGGGGCGGAAGAAAAGCGGCGCTTGAGCTCCCGAAAGGCCTCCACAGCATCAGGGGACCAATCAGCAACATCAGCACCCTTCTTAGTCAAATCAGTCAATGGTTTAACAGCATCAGAAAAACCAGCAATAAATCGACGATAAAAGTTAGCAAAGCCCAAAAATTTCTGAAGACTCTTAAGAGAAGAGGGTTGCGTCCAATCACGAATAGCCTGAACCTTGACAGGATCCATCTCGATGGAAGAGGGGGAAAAAATGTATCCCAAGAAGGAAATCTTTTGAACCCCAAAAACACACTTAGAACCCTTCACAAACAAGGAATTAGACCGCAAAACCTGAAAAACCCTCCTGACCTGCTGGACATGAGAGTCCCAGTCATCCGAAAAAATCAGAATATCATCCAGATACACAATCATAAATTTATCCAAATAATCGCGGAAAATGTCATGCATAAAGGACTGGAAGACTGAAGGGGCATTTGAAAGACCAAAAGGCATCACCAAATACTCAAAATGGCCCTCGGGCGTATTAAATGCGGTTTTCCACTCATCCCCCTGCTTGATTCGCACCAAATTGTACGCCCCACGGGGATCAATCTTAGAGAACCACTTGGCCCCCTTTATATGAGCAAACAAATCAGTAAGCAGTGGTAACGGATATTGATATTTAACCGTGATTTTATTCAAAAGTCGATAATCAATACACGGCCTCAAAGAGCCATCTTTCTTAGACACAAAGAAAAACCCGGCTCCTAAGGGAGATGACGAAGGACGAATATGTCCCTTTTCCAAGGACTCCTTTATATATTCTCGCATAGCAGCGTGTTCAGGCACAGACAGATTAAATAAACGACCCTTAGGGTATTTACTACCCGGAATCAAGTCTATGGCACAATCGCACTCCCGGTGCGGAGGTAGTGAACCAAGCTTGGGTTCTTCAAAAACGTCACGAAAGTCAGACAAGAAATCAGGAATCTCAGAGGGAATAGATGATGAAATGGAAACCAAAGGTACGTCCCCATGAGTTCCCTTACATCCCCAGCTTAACACAGACATAGCTTTCCAGTTGAGGACTGGGTTATGAGATTGCAGCCATGGCAATCCCAGCACCAAAACATCATGTAGATTATACAGCACCAGAAAGCGAATAACCTCCTGGTGATCCGGATTAACACGCATAGTCACTTGTGTCCAGTATTGTGGTTTATTACTAGCCAGTGGGGTGGAGTCAATCCCTTTCAGAGGTATCGGAGCCTCCAATGGCTCCAAATCATACCCGCAGCGTTTGGCAAAGGACCAATCCATAAGACTCAAAGCAGCGCCAGAGTCGACATAGGCGTCCGCGGTAATAGATGACAAAGAACAAATCAGGGTCACAGATAGAATAAACTTAGACTGTAAAGTGCTAATTGAAACAGACTTGTCAGGCTTCTTAGTACGCTTAAAGCATGCTGATATAACATGAGTAGAATCACCACAATAGAAGCACAACCCATTTCTTCGTCTAAAATTCTGCCGCTCGCTTCTGGACAGAACCCTATCACATTGCATATTCTCCGGCGTTTTCTCAGTAGACACCGCCAAATGGTGCACAGGTTTGCGCTCCCGCAGACGCCTATCGATCTGAATAGCCATCGTCATAGACTCATTCAGACCCGCAGGCACAGGGAACCCCACCATAACATCCTTAATGGCATCAGAGAGACCTTCTCTGAAAATCGCCGCCAGGGCGCACTCATTCCACTGAGTAAGCACAGACCATTTGCGGAATTTTTGGCAGTATATTTCAGCTTCATCTTGCCCCTGAGACAAGGACATCAAGGCCTTTTCCGCCTGAAGCTCTAAATGAGGTTCCTCATAAAGCAACCCCAAGGCCAGAAAAAACGCATCCACATTGAGCAACGCAGGATCCCCTGGTGCCAATGCAAAAGCCCAGTCTTGAGGGTCGCCCCGGAGCAAGGAAATTACAATCCTGACCTGCTGTGCAGGGTCTCCGGCAGAGAGAGACTTCAGGGACAAAAACAATTTGCAATTATTTTTAAAATTTTGAAAGTGAGATCTATTCCCCGAGAAGAATTCAGGCAAAGGAATTCTAGGCTCAGACATAGGTGCATGAACAACAAAATCTTGCAAATTTTGTACCTTTGTGGCGAGATTATTCAAACCTGTAGCTACACTCTGAAGATCCATTTCAAACAGGTGAACACAGAGCCATTCAAGGATTAGAAGGAGAGAAAGAGAGGAAGGCTGCAGTATAGGCAGACTAGCAAGTGATTCAATTAAGAGCACACTCAGAACTAGAGGAAAAAAAAAAAAAAAATTGTAGCAGACTTCTTTTTTCTCTCCTTTCTCAGCCAGTAATTTAACCCTTTTTTGTGCCGGTCAAACTGTCATGGTTCTCAATGGCGAGAGAACATAGCCCAGCATATATGAGAACTAGCTCTTGGAAGATGGAAACTATACTGACCATGAACTAAACCTGCCGCACAACTAGAAGTGGCCGGGTAGCATGCCTACGTTTTTTATTCCTAGATGCCCAGCGCCAGCCGGAGGACTACCTAATCCTAGCAGAGGAAAATACAGTCCTGGCTCACCTCTAGAGGAATTTTCCCAAAAGGCAGACAGAGGCCCCCACATATATTGGCGGTGATTTTAGATGAAATGACAAACGTAGTATGAAAATAGGTTTAGCAAAATCGAGGTCCGCTTACTAGATAGCAGGAAGACAGAAAGGGCACTTTCATGGTCAGCAGAAAACCCTATCAAAACACCATCCAGAAATTACTTTAAGACTCTAGCATTAACTCAAAACACCAGAGTGGCAATTTCCGATCACAAGAGCTTTCCAGACACAGTAACGAAACAGCAGCTGTGAACAGGAACAAAATGCAAAAACACACAAGGACAAAAGTCCAACTTAGCTGGGAGTTGTCTGGTAGCAGGAACATGCACAGAAAGGCTTCTGATTACATTGTTGACCGGCATGAAACTGACAGAGGAGCAAGGTTATATAGCGACTCCCACCTCCTGATAGGAGCAGGTGAACAGAGGGGATGATGCACACAAGTTCAATTCCACAAGTGGCCACCGGGGGAGCCCAGAATCCAATTTCACAACAGGGATGGTGACGCTGATTATGGCGTCATCCCCGCTGACCATCAGTGTTGACTCGTCAAAGTGGCTTAACACCTTACATATATCAGACATCCACGTCCACTCCTCATTGTAGATTTGAGGAAGCTGACTAACTTGACTACCGGTTCTGGTGGAAGTGGTCATCTGACAGTCTACAATGGCTCTGCGCTGCTGGTAAACCCTGTTTAACATGTGTAGGGTGGAATTCCATCTCGTTGGCACGTCGCACAACAGTCGGTGAGCTGGCAGTTGTAAGCGCCGTTGCACTGCCCTCAGGGTGGCAGCATCAGTGGTGGATTTGCGGAAATGGGCACAGATGCGTCTCACCTTGGTGAGCAAATCTGACAGATTGGGGTAGGTCTTGAGGAACTGCTGAACCACCAGATTGAACACGTGGGCAAGGCATGGAACGTGTGTGAGTCTGCCCAGTTGCAGAGCCGCCACCAGATTACGCCCGTTGTCACACACGACCATGCCTGCTTTCAGGTTCAGCGGCGCCAGCCAAAGATCCGTCTGAGCCGTCATGCCCTGTAACAGCTCCTGGGCAGTGTGCCTCTTGTCACCTAAGCTCAGCAGTTTTAGCACCGCCTGCTGGCGCTTGCCCACTGCGGTCCTGCTGCGACTGCAGCTGCCGACTGAAGGTGGCGTGTCCACGGATGGAAATTTACAAGTGGTGTTTGTGGAGGAGGAGGAGGAGGAGGAGGGGGGAGAAGTATAGTAATCCTGGGAAACAGTCACCGAGGTAGGCCCCGCAATCCTGGGTGTGGGCAACACATGAGCTGACCCCGGTTCAGACTCTGTCCCAGCCTCAACCAAATTAATCCAATGTGCCGTCAGGGAGATATAGTGTCCCTGCCCCCCAGCACTGGTCCACGTGTCCGTGGTTAAGTGGACCTTTTCTGTAACCGCGTTGGTCAGGGCACGGTTGATGTTCTGAGACACGTGCTGGTGTAGTGCTGGGACGGCACATCGAGAAAAATAGTGGCGGCTTGGGACGGAGTAGCGAGGGGCAGCCACCGCCATCAGGTTGCGGAATGCCTCCGTCTCCACCAGCCTGTAGGGCAGCATCTCCAAACTCAGGAGTTTGGAGACGTGGACATTTAAGGCCTGTGCATGTGGGTGGGTGGAGGCATATTTGCGCTTGCGCTCAAATGTTTCATGCAAAGACAGCTGAACACTGCGCTAAGACACATTGGTGGATTGTGGGGGGGATGGTGAAGGTGCAGGGGTGGTTGCATGGTGGGAGTCGCTGGTGCCGGGCTCCTGGGCTGGGGAGTTACTGGCAGAGCCAGCATGTGACACAGGGGAAGGAGCAGCGGTGCGACCAGAAGGAGGTGAACGGCCTTGATTCCAATGAGTTGGGTGTTTAGCACTCATATGCCTGCGCATGCTGGTAGTGCTTAGGTTGCTAGTGGTGGCTCCCCTACTGAGCTTGGTGTGGCACAGGTTGCACAACACAGTCCGTCGGTCCTCCTCACTTTCTTTAAAGAAGCTCCAGACTTTAGAACACCGAGGCCTCGACCAAACTGGTTCACTTGTTGAACCTCTGTCTGATGAAATTACTCTGGCCCTGCCTCTCCCTCTGGTCGCACGTCTACCTCTTGCAACGTTTTCTGATGTTACACTTGCCTCCCCCTCCGAAGCACTCTCTTGACTAGGCCTAACAACCCAGCTGGGGTCAGTCACCTCATCATCCACCGGCTCCTCTTCCTCCCATTCATCAGCCTGCTCCCCCCTGGGAATTACTGCACTGACAAGCACCTCACTGTCTGACACCCGTGTCTCATCCTCAGACACCTCTCCACAGACTATTTGTAAATCCCCACTTTCATCACCCACAGACTGGGAAAGCTCTCTATTTTGGGCATCGGGACAGACCCACTGGTCAGGTTGCTGCTCAGCAGTGCTTTGTGAATCTAGGAAGGGTTGGGAAAACAGTTCCTGGGAGTATGCAGGATTTGAATCACTAATTTCCAAGGAGGGGCCAGGCTGGGCGGGAGGAGGTTGAGCTGAAAGATCCTGAGGTCCACTCCCTTGGCTAGCGTTGGTGGACTGCGTGGAAGACTGGGCGGTGGATAAACTACTGGATGCATTATCCGCTATCCAGTTGATCACCTGTTCGCACTGCTGGGGATCCAATAGGGGTGTGCCACGTGACACTGTAAATTGGGACAGGAAGCTAGAAAAGGGTACTCTGCGGCGTTCCAGTGCTCCATCAGAAGCAGGTACTGTGTCACCCTGCCCAGGACTACGGCCTCTGCCTGCAACCTCACTTTGACGCCCACGACCACGTCCTCGTCCTCGTCCCTTACCCCTGGGGTTCACCATTGTAAAGGTTATGCTAGAAAAGCTAGTTATGAAGGTGAAATACACTCTATTTGTCCAAACAGAGGATATATTGCGTGTTGCAAAAAGGACTATTCGGTAAAGAGCGTATTTTATGCAACCAAACCTTGGTTTACAGCAAACTGATGTGTATCAGTAACAGATATAAAACTGTGTTTTATATTTGTGGTATTTCTTCAGATCAAATACCCCTTCTTTATGTAACTATTAGATATGGCGTGCACAAAACTGGCCACAGGCCTAGTCACTAAATACAGAGCTTATTTTTGGACCACAAAACTTGGGTACCAGTAACAGATATAAAACTGTGTTTATATTTGTGGTATTTCTTCACATCAAATACCCTTTATTTCTTTAACTATTAGATATGGCGTGCACAAATCTGGCAACAGGCCTAGTCACTAAATACAGAGCGTATTTTTGAACCACAAAACTTGGGTACCAGTAACAGATATAAAACTGTGTTTATATTTGTGGTATTTCTTCACATCAAATACCCTTTATTTCTTTAACTATTAGATATGGCGTGCACAAATCTGGCAACAGGCCTAGTCACTAAATACAGAGCGTATTTTTGAACCACAAAACTTGGGTACCAGTAACAGATATAAAACTGTGTTTATATTTGTGGTATTTCTTCACATCAAATACCCTTTATTTCTTTAACTATTAGATATGGCGTGCACAAATCTGGCAACAGGCCTAGTCACTAAATACAGAGCGTATTTTTGAACCACAAAACTTGGGTACCAGTAACAGATATAAAACTGTGTTTATATTTGTGGTATTTCTTCACATCAAATACCCTTTATTTCTTTAACTATTAGATATGGCGTGCACAAAACTGGCCACAGGCCTAGTCACTAAATACAGAGCTTATTTTTGGACCACAAAACTTGGGTACCAGTAACAGATATAAAACTGTGTTTATATTTGTGGTATTTCTTCACATCAAATACCCTTTATTTCTTTAACTATTAGATATGGCGTGCACAAATCTGGCAACAGGCCTAGTCACTAAATACAGAGCGTATTTTTGAACCACAAAACTTGGGTACCAGTAACAGATATAAAACTGTGTTTATATTTGTGGTATTTCTTCACATCAAATACCCTTTATTTCTTTAACTATTAGATATGGCGTGCACAAAACTGGCCACAGGCCTAGTCACTAAATACAGAGCGTATTTTTGAACCACAAAACTTGGGTACCAGTAACAGATATAAAACTGTGTTTATATTTGTGGTATTTCTTCACATCAAATACCCTTTATTTCTTTAACTATTAGATATGGCGTGCTATAAAAATGCAATTTTTATCTAATGCGGTTTTTTGGACACACAAAACCTTGGATTAGAATGTAGGGTATTCTATACTATATATATATACTATATATGTGGCAGAATTGCGTATTCTGTACACTGCGCTTATGTGTACGCTAAACAAATATTTTTGGGCCAGGTGTGGTATATCTGTATCACTCAAAAATGCATTTTTATATCTTATGCGGTTTTATTTTTAGGCCGCAAATATTTCCTTTTTTAATTTATTAATTATTGTTATTAATTAATATTATTATTATTAAATGAGATGACAGCGTGTGCTGTACCACTCTACGGAGTCTGAGGCACTACAAGTCCCAGACAGCAGCACAAATGAGGTTACAGCGTGTGCTGGAGTCTGAGGCACTACAAGTCCCAGACAGCAGCACAAATGAGGTTACAGCGTGTGCTGGAGTCTGAGGCACTACAAGTCCCAGACAGCAGCACAAATGAGGTTACAGACAGCGTGTGCTGGAGGCTAAATGGAGTCTGAGGAACATCCAGCAGCCGATATTCTAATAGTGCGGCGTTCGCCCAAAATGGCGGACGCCGCACTATAAAGCCCAGCCTAATGCACACACGATCCCTGCCTAATGCCTAATGCCTATAAAGATTGACTTGGAGACTGAGATTGAGACTTGGCACTGAGACAGTGAGTGCGCAGCTAAGATGGCGGCCGCTGCACTCCTGGTCCCAGCTGCCACACAGCTAGCCAGCAAATACAAGAGAGGACTAGTAGTAGTAAACGTAGATTAGCCCTGACAAGGGCTGTTGATTTCTGCACCCTGCCTGCCTGATTAATTCTGGTCTTTGTCCCTGCTCTAGTCCCTATCAATTCCCAGTCCCCCCAGCACGTCTGTCCCTATGCTCTTTCACACTGCAAATGGCTGAAAGCGCCGAACATAATGAAAGCAGTCTATTGGCTGGTCAGGTCACCTGATCTGGCCAGCCACTCACTGCTCTCGTCTTGTACATGTCCCTACGTCATGCTAGTAGCTTAGAAGGCTCACCTAACATGATTGGCTCCTTGAAAAACCGCCAAAAATGAGAAAAACAAAAACGAGATTTCACTCGAGTACCGCGAGATGTTCGGCCGAATACCGAACACCTTCGAACGCCCTAATGTCCGATCGAACACCAGGTTCGAGTGAACACGTTCGCTCATCACTAGTCATAATACATATAAATGACATAATACATACAACTATTTACAAATAATGGTACATTAATTCATTTCTCCTATTCAGGCCATTTGGATATCTTGTTTCTAGATTATAAATCCAAAATGCCTCTCTGGATAAAAGGCGTCTTTATATCTCCACCGCGCGGTGATTTTTTAATTTGTTCTATACCTTGGACTTTCATTGCTGATATATTTCCGGCGTGGGTGGTTATAAAGTGTTTTGCTACCATGGAAATATTGCGATTATTACTATTTCCTTTGAGTGTGTCTCTCAAATGTTGTTGAGGATGAACACCCAGCAGTGGAGCATTTAAGTGTTGACCCTGAAGAACCAGCAGTAGAGAATTGCAGTGTTGAGGCTGAAGAAACTGAGATGGACAATTGCAGTGTTGAGGCTGAAGAAATGGCTGTTTCAGTGGTGAGCCTAAAGAAGAATCAGAAGTGGAAAATTGCAGTGTTCAGGCTGAAGAACCTGCATGGGTGAATTGCAGTGGTGAGCCTGAAGAACCAGCAGTGGAGAATTGCAGTGTTGACCCTGAAGAACCTGCAGTGGACAATTGCAGTGTTGAGGCTGATGAAAATGCAGTGGACAATTGCAGTGTTGAGGCTGAAGAAATGGAAGTGTAGAATTGCATTGTTGAAACTGACCAAACATTTTGGCTGACAAACATTTCTCCCGGGGGGTATACAGTAACATACTGTCAAAAAATTTGGTTTTCAGAAATCATAAACACCCTTAAAATCAATAGCGTGGATGTTGCATCACGGATCATGGTCACCCTGGTGATCTAGTGGCGGTGGATGAAGACATGTGGATAATAGAATACTCAAACTCTCTTCCCTGTTGTGAATTCTGTTGTAGGTTCTGCTCTTGTGCTCCCTCCGGTGGTTATAAGTGGTAGTGCTGCTGTTTTTCCTTCACAGCAGTCATCAGCTGCTTCCACTTTGGACGGGGCTATTTAGTCTGCCTTCACTCTTTGGTGGGTGCCAGTTGTCCATTGTTTTCCTGGGGATTCACATCCCTGCTTGGTTTCTCCTGCTGGATTGTCCAAATCATCAAAGATAAGTCCTGGCTCTGTTTTTGCAGTCCACATGCGGTGGACTTTATAGTTCAGTGAATTGCTATGTTTTTTCTTGTCCAGCTTTGTCTGTGTAAGGATTTATTCAGCCAAGCTGGTAGCTCTGGAGTCACAGAGTTACCCTCCATGCCTTTAGTTAGGTGTGGAGATTTTTGTATTCTCTGTGGTGGATTTTTGTAGTATTTTTAATACTGACCGCACAGTCTGTCCTGTCTTTTGTTTCTAGGTAGCGTGGCCTCCTTTGCTAAATTCTGTTTTTCAGTCTGTGTTTGTAATTTCCCTCTCCTCTCACAGTCAATATTTGTGGGGGGGCTGTCTTTTCTTTGGGAATTTTCTCTGAGGCAAGATAGTATTCCTGTTTCTTTCTTTAGGGGAAATTAGTCCTCCGGCCGTGACGAGGTATCTAGGGAGTGACAGGAACATCCCACGGCTACTTCTAGTTGCGGTGTTAAGTTCAGGGTCTGCGGTCAGTATAGAGGCCACCTACTCCAGAGCTCGTCCATGCTGCTCCTAGGCCACCAGCTCATAACAGTACAACTGGCCAAAAATGAGTTAACCGCATCTCAAAAGAAGGGAAAGAAAGTGCTGAGCCATTTTTTTTTCTGTACTCTGTTGTGTTTTTTTTTCCCTCTTCACTTCTGGGTGGCTCAGGAGTTAGGCGCTGATATGGATGTTCAGGGACTTGTGTTGTGAATTTGGATTCTGGGCTCCCCCGGTGGCTACTGGTGGAATTGAACTTGTGACATCATCTTCCCTGTTCACCTGTTCTGATTAGATCTGGGTGTCGCTATATAACCTGGCTTCTCTGTTAGATGCTTGCCGGTCAACAATGTTATCAGAAGCCTCTCTGTGCTTGTTCCTGCTCCCAGACATCTTCTAGATAAGTTGGACATTCGTCCATGTTTTGTTTTTGTATTTTGGTTCCAGTTCACAGCTGCAGTTTCGTTACTGTGTCTGGAAAGCTCTTGTTGATCAGGAATTGCCACTCTGGTATTATGAGTTAATGCCAGAGTCCTAAAGTAATTTCTGGATGTGTTTTGTTAGGGTTTTCTACTGACCATGAAAGTATGCTTTCTGTCTTCTGCTATCTAGAAAGTGGACCTCAAATTTGCTAAAACTATTTTCCTGCTGCGTTTGTTGTTTCATCTCATATCACCGCCAATATATGTGGGGGGCTTCTGTCTCCTTTTTGGGCATTTCTCTAGAGGTGAGTCAGGTCTTATATTTCCCTTTGCTAGCATTATTTAGTTCTCCGGCCGGCGCTGGGCATATAGGGATAAAAAGTAGGACATGCTACCTGGCTACTTCTAGATGATGCGGTAGGTTTAGTTCATGGTCAGTACAGTTACATCTTCCAAGAGCTTGTTCCTATTGAGGCTTATGCTAGTTCTCTGGCCATGGAGATCATGACAGTTTGACCGGCCCACTAAAGGGTTAAAATCCTTGGCTGAGAAAGGAGAGAAATAAGAAGTCTGCTGAGAATTTTTTTTTTTTTTTTTTCTCTAGTTGTGAGTGTGCTCTTAATTGGATCACTTGCCAGTCTGTCTATGCTGCAGTCTTTCTTTTTTTTCTCTCTCCTTCTAATCTTTGAATGGCTCTATGTTCACCTGTCTATAATGGATCTACAGAGTGTAACTGCAGGTTTGAATAATCTCGCCACGAAAGTACAAAGTTTGCAAGATTTTGTTGTTCATGCTCCGGTATCAGAGCCGAGAATTCCTTTGCCGGAATTCTTCTCAGGGAATAGATCTAGCTTTCAGAATTTTAGAAATAATTGTAAGTTATTTTTGTCCCTGAAATCTCGTTCTGCTGGAGACCCTGCACAGCAGGTTGGGATTGTGATTTCCTTGCTCCGCGGCGACCCTCAAGATTGGGCTTTTGCATTGGCACCAGGGGATCCTGCGTTGCGCAATGTGGATGCGTTTTTTCTGGCCTTGGGCTTGCTTTATGAGGAACCTCATTTGGAACTTCAGGCAGAAAAAACTTTGATGTCCCTATCGCAGGGGCAAGATGAAGCTGAAATTTACTGCCAAAGATTCCGTAAATGGTCTGTGCTTACTCAGTGGAATGAGTGCGCCTTGGCGGCTACTTTCAGAGAGGGTCTTTCTGATGCCATTAAGGATGTTATGGTGGGGTTCCCTGTGCCTGCAAGTCTGAATGAGTCCATGACAATGGCCATTCAGATCGATAGGCGTCTGCGGGAGCGCAAACCAGTGCACCATCTGGCGGTGTCCACTGAGAAGACGCCAGAAAACATGCAGTGTGATAGAATTCTGTCCAGAAGCGAGCGGCAGAATTTTAGACGGAAAAATGGGTTGTGTTTCTATTGTGGGGATTCTACTCATGTTATATCAGCATGCTCTAAGCGTACTAAAAAGCTTGATAAATCCGTTCCCATTGGCACTTTACAGTCTAAATTTATTTTGTCTGTGACCCTGATTTGCTCTTTGTCATCTATTACTACGGACGCCTATATCGACTCTGGCGCCGCGTTGAGTCTTATGGATTGGTCCTTTGCCAATCGTTGTGGGTATGATTTAGAGCCTTTGGAGACTCTTATTCCTCTGAAGGGGATTGACTCCACCCCATTGGCTAATAATAAACCACAATACTGGACACAAGTGACTATGTGTATTAATCCGGATCACCAGGAGACTATTCGTTTTCTGGTGCTGTATAATCTACATGATGATTTGGTGCTGGGATTGCCATGGCTGCAGTCTCACAACCCAGTCCTTGACTGGAGAGCTATGTCTGTGTTGAGCTGGGGATGTAAGGGGACTCATGGGGACGTACCTTTGGTGTCCATTTCATCATCTATTCCCTCTGAAATCCCTGAGTTCCT
Organism: Ranitomeya variabilis; assembly: GCF_051348905.1. Lineage (NCBI taxonomy): Eukaryota > Metazoa > Chordata > Amphibia > Anura > Dendrobatidae > Ranitomeya > Ranitomeya variabilis. Next base: position 1,143,748,405 of record NC_135232.1, read on the forward strand.
GTCTGATTATCGTGACGTTTTTGAAGAACCCAAGCTGGGTTCATTACCTCCGCACCGGGAGTGCGATTGTGCTATAGATTTAATTCCGGGTAGTAAATACCCAAAGGGTCGTTTATTTAATCTGTCTGTGCCTGAACATACTGCTATGCGAGAATATATAAAGGAGTCCTTGGAAAAGGGACATATTCGTCCATCGTCATCTCCCTTAGGAGCCGGTTTTTTCTTTGTGTCAAAAAAAGACGGCTCTTTGAGACCATGTATTGATTATCGGCTTTTGAATAAAATCACGGTTAAATATCAATACCCATTGCCGTTGCTGACTGATTTGTTTGCTCGCATAAAGGGGGCCAAGTGGTTCTCTAAGATTGATCTCCGTGGGGCGTATAATTTGGTGCGGATCAGGCAGGGGGATGAGTGGAAAACCGCATTTAATACGCCCGAGGGCCACTTTGAGTATTTGGTGATGCCTTTTGGTCTTTCTAATGCCCCTTCAGTCTTCCAGTCCTTTATGCATGATATTTTCCGCGATTTTTTGGATAAATTTATGATAGTGTATCTGGATGATATTCTGATTTTTTCGGATGACTGGGACTCTCATGTCCGGCAAGTTAAGAGGGTTTTTCAGGTTTTGCGGTCTAATTCTCTGTGTGTCAAGGGTTCTAAGTGCGTTTTTGGGGTTCAGAGAATTTCCTTTTTGGGATATATTTTTTCTCCCTCTTCCATTGAGATGGATCCTGTCAAGGTTCAAGCTATTTGTGATTGGACGCAGCCCTCTTCTCTTAAAAGTCTTCAGAAATTTTTGGGCTTTGCCAACTTTTATCGTCGATTTATTTCTGGTTTTTCGGATGTCGTTAAGCCATTGACCGATTTGACTAGACAGGGTGCTGATGTTGCTAATTGGTCCCCTGATGCTGTGGAGGCCTTTCAGGAGCTTAAGCGCCGTTTTTCTTCTGCCCCTGTGTTGCGTCAGCCTGATGTGACTCTTCCTTTTCAGGTTGAGGTCGACGCTTCTGAGATCGGGGCTGGGGCAGTGTTGTCGCAGAAAAGTTCTGACTGCGCCGTGATGAGGCCTTGTGCCTTCTTTTCCCGTAAATTTTCGCCCGCTGAGCGGAATTATGATGTTGGGAATCGGGAGCTTTTGGCCATGAAGTGGGCGTTTGAGGAGTGGCGCCATTGGCTCGAGGGGGCCAGACATCAGGTGGTGGTATTGACTGACCACAAAAATTTGATTTATCTTGAGACCGCCAGGCGCCTGAATCCTAGACAGGCGCGCTGGTCATTATTTTTCTCTCGGTTTAATTTTGTGGTATCGTACCTACCGGGTTCTAAGAATGTTAAGGCGGATGCCCTTTCTAGGAGTTTTGAGCCTGATTCACCCGGCAACTCTGACCCCACAGGTATTCTTAAGGAGGGAGTTATCTTGTCAGCCGTTTCTCCAGACCTGCGGCGGGCCTTGCAGGAGTTTCAGGCGGATAGACCGGATCGTTGTCCGCCTGATAGGTTGTTTGTTCCTGATGATTGGACCAGTAGAGTCATCTCTGAGGTACATTCTTCTGCATTGGCAGGTCATCCTGGAATTTTTGGTACCAGGGATTTGGTGGCAAGATCCTTCTGGTGGCCTTCCCTGTCACGAGATGTGCGAGGCTTTGTGCAGTCTTGTGACGTTTGTGCTCGGGCCAAGCCTTGTTGTTCTCGGGCTAGTGGATTATTGTTGCCCTTGCCTATTCCTAAGAGGCCTTGGACACACATCTCGATGGATTTTATTTCAGATCTGCCTGTTTCTCAGAAGATGTCTGTCATCTGGGTGGTGTGTGACCGTTTTTCTAAGATGGTCCATTTGGTTCCCCTGCCCAAATTGCCTTCTTCTTCCGAGTTGGTGCCCCTGTTTTTTCAAAATGTTGTTCGTTTGCATGGTATTCCTGAGAATATCGTTTCTGACAGAGGAACCCAATTTGTGTCTAGATTTTGGCGGGCATTCTGTGCTAGGATGGGCATAGATTTGTCTTTTTCGTCTGCTTTTCACCCTCAGACTAATGGCCAGACCGAGCGGACTAATCAGACCCTGGAGACATATCTGAGGTGTTTTGTGTCTGCTGACCAGGATGATTGGGTTGCTTTTTTGCCATTGGCGGAGTTCGCCCTCAATAATCGGGCCAGCTCTGCCACTTTGGTGTCCCCGTTTTTCTGTAATTCGGGGTTCCACCCTCGATTTTCCTCCGGTCAGATGGAATCCTCGGATTGTCCTGGAGTGGATGCGGTGGTGGAGAGATTGCATCATATCTGGGGGCAGGTGATGGACAATTTAAAGTTGTCCCAGGAGAAGACTCAGCTTTTTGCCAACCGTCACCGTCGTGTTGGTCCTCGGCTTTGTGTTGGAGATTTGGTGTGGTTGTCTTCTCGTTTTGTCCCTATGAGGGTCTCATCTCCTAAGTTTAAGCCTCGGTTCATCGGTCCGTATAAAATATTGGAGATTCTTAACCCTGTTTCCTTCCGTTTGGACCTCCCTGCATCCTTTTCTATTCATAACGTTTTTCATCGGTCGTTATTGCGCAGGTATGAGGCACCGGTTGTGCCTTCCGTTGAGCCTCCTGCTCCGGTGTTGGTTGAGGGTGAGTTGGAGTACGTTGTGGAAAAAATCCTAGACTCCCGTGTTTCCAGACGGAGACTCCAGTATCTGGTCAAGTGGAAGGGATACGGCCAGGAGGATAATTCTTGGGTCACTGCATCTGATGTTCATGCCTCTGATCTGGTTCGTGCCTTTCATAGGGCCCATCCTGATCGCCCTGGTGGTTCTGGTGAGGGTTCGGTGCCCCCTCCTTGAGGGGGGGGTACTGTTGTGAATTTGGATTCTGGGCTCCCCCGGTGGCTACTGGTGGAATTGAACTTGTGACATCATCTTCCCTGTTCACCTGTTCTGATTAGATCTGGGTGTCGCTATATAACCTGGCTTCTCTGTTAGATGCTTGCCGGTCAACAATGTTATCAGAAGCCTCTCTGTGCTTGTTCCTGCTCCCAGACATCTTCTAGATAAGTTGGACATTCGTCCATGTTTTGTTTTTGTATTTTGGTTCCAGTTCACAGCTGCAGTTTCGTTACTGTGTCTGGAAAGCTCTTGTTGATCAGGAATTGCCACTCTGGTATTATGAGTTAATGCCAGAGTCCTAAAGTAATTTCTGGATGTGTTTTGTTAGGGTTTTCTACTGACCATGAAAGTATGCTTTCTGTCTTCTGCTATCTAGAAAGTGGACCTCAAATTTGCTAAAACTATTTTCCTGCTGCGTTTGTTGTTTCATCTCATATCACCGCCAATATATGTGGGGGGCTTCTGTCTCCTTTTTGGGCATTTCTCTAGAGGTGAGTCAGGTCTTATATTTCCCTTTGCTAGCATTATTTAGTTCTCCGGCCGGCGCTGGGCATATAGGGATAAAAAGTAGGACATGCTACCTGGCTACTTCTAGATGATGCGGTAGGTTTAGTTCATGGTCAGTACAGTTACATCTTCCAAGAGCTTGTTCCTATTGAGGCTTATGCTAGTTCTCTGGCCATGGAGATCATGACAGACTTGCTTCTCGGGTGGATCAACTTGCTGCTAGAGTACAGGGTATTTCTGATTATATAGACTCCTGTTTTAGAGCCTAGAATTCCTACCTCCGATCTGTTTTTTGGGGACAGGTCCAAATTTTTGAGCTTTAAAAATAACTGTAAACTGTTTTTTGCTCTGAAGCCCCGTTCCTCTGGTGATCCCATCCAGCAGGTAAAAATTTTCATTTCTCTGTTGCGTGGTGACCCGCAGGATTGGGCATTTTCCCTGGAATCTGGGAATCCGGCCTTTCAGGCGCTTGGGTTATTGTAAGATGAACCTAACTCTGTAGAGCATGCTGAGAAAACACTTTTGGCCCTGTGTCAGGGTCAAGAAGCGGCAGAATCATATTGCCAGAAATTTAGAAAATGGTCTGTGCTTACTAAGTGGAATGAGGCTGCTTTGGCGGCAATTTTCAGAAAGGGTCTTTCTGAATCTGTTAAAGATGTTATGGTGGGGTTCCCCACGCCTGCAGATCTGAGTGATTCCATGTCTCTGGCCATTCAAATTGACCGGCGCTTGCGTGAGCGCAGAGTTGTGCACACTATGGCGTTGTCTTCCGAGCAGAGTCCTGAGCCTATGCAGTGTGATAGGATTGTGTCTAGAGCGGAACGCCAAGGATTCAGACGTCAGAATAGGTTGTACTTTTACTGCAGCGATTCTGCTCATGTTATTTCTGATTGCCCTAAGCGTGCCAAGAGAATCGCTAATTCCGTTGCCATCAGTACTGTACAACCTAAATTTCTGTTATCTGTGACCCTGATCTGCTCATTATCGTCATTCTCTGTCATGGCATTTGTGGATTCAGGCGCCGCTTTAAATTTAATGGACTTAGAATTTGCCAGACGTTGTGGTTTTTCCTTACAGCCTTTGCGGAGTCCTATCCCTTTGAGGGGGATTGATGCTACACCATTGGATAAAAATAAACCTCAGTTTTGGACACAGTTAACCATGTGCATGGCACCAGCCCATCAGGAAGATTGTCGTTTCCTGGTGTTACATAATTTGCATGATGCTATTGTGCTGGGGTTTCCATGGTTACAGGTACATAATCCGGTGTTGGATTGGAAATCTATGTCTGTGACTAGTTGGGGTTGTCAGGGGGTTCATGATGACGTTCCTCTGATGTCAATTTCCTCCTCCCCCTCTTTTGAAATTCCTGAGTTTCTGTCAGATTTCCAGGATGTTTTCGATGAGCCCAAATCCAGTTCCCTTCCACCGCATAGGGACTGTGATTGTGCTATTGACTTGATTCCAGGCTGTAAGTTTCCTAAGGGCCGACTTTTCAACCTGTCTGTGCCTGAACATGCCGCCATGCGAAGCTATGTAAAGGAGTCTTTGGAGAAGGGGCATATTTGGCCATCTTCTCCATTAGGAGCAGGTTTTTTTTTTGTTGCCAAGAAGGATGGCTCCTTGAGACCCTGTATTGATTATCGCCTCTTGAATAAGATCACGGTCAAATTCCAATACCCTTTGCCTTTGCTTTCTGATTTGTTTGCCAGGATTAAGGAGGCTAGTTGATTTACTAAGATTGACCTTCAAGGGGCATATAATCTGGTTCGTATTAAGCAGGGTGACGAATGGAAAACTGCGTTTAATACGCCCGAGGGCCATTTTGAATATCTTGTGATGCCATTCGGACTCTCTAATGCCCCATCTGTGTTTCAGTCCTTCATGCATGATATTTTTCGGAATTATCTTGATAAATTCATGATTGTATATTTGGATGACATTTTGATTTTTTCAGATGATTGGGAGTCTCATGTGAAACAAGTCAGGATGGTATTTCAGGTCCTTCATGATAATGCCTTGTTTGTGAAGGGGTCTAAGTGCCTCTTTGGAGTACAGAAGGTTTCTTTTTTGGGCTTCATTTTTTCTCCATCATCTATAGAAATGGATCCGGTTAAGGTTCAGGCCATTCATGATTGGATCCAGCCCACATCCGTGAAGAGCATTCAGAAATTTTTGGGCTTTGCTAATTTTTATCGCCGTTTCATTGCCAACTTCTCCAGTGTGGTTAAACCCCTGACCGATTTGACGAGGAAGGGTGCTGATGTAGCGAATTGGTCCTCTGAGGCTGTTTCTGCCTTTCAGGAGCTTAAGCGCCGATTTACTTCTGCCCCTGTGTTGCCTCAGCCGGATGTTTCTCTTCCTTTTCAGGTTGAGGTTGATGCTTCTGAGATTGGGGCAGGGGCCGTTTTGTCTCAGAGGAATTCTGATGGTTCCTTGATGAAACCATGTGCCTTCTTTTCTCGAAAGTTTTCGCCTGCGGAACGCATTTATGATGTCGGCAATCGTGAGTTGTTGGCTATGATGTGGGCATTTGAGGAGTGGCGACATTGGCTTGAGGGGGCCAAGCATCAAATTGTGGTCTTGACTGATCATAAGAATCTGATTTACCTCGAGTCTGCCCGGTGGTCCCTGTTTTTCTCACGTTTTGATTTTGTTGTCTCGTATCTTCCGGGTTCTAAGAATGTTAAGGCTGATGCCCTCTCTAGGCATTTTTTGCCTGATTCCCCTGGGATTCTTGAGCCGGTTGGTATTCTTAAGGAGGGGGTGATTCTTTCTGCCATCTCCCCTGATTTGTGACGGGTTCTTCAGGAGTTTCAGGCTGATAAACCTGATCGCTGTCCAGCGGGGAAACTGTTTGTTCCTGACAGATGGACTGGTAAAGTGATTTCTGAGGTTCACTGTTCTATGTTGGCTGGCCATCCTGGGATTTTTGGTACCAGAGATTTGGTTAGTAGGTCCTTTTGGTGGCCTTCTTTGTCACGGGATGTGCGTTCTTTTGTGCAGTCCTGTGGGACTTGTGCACGGACCAAACCTTGCTGCTCCCGTGCCAGTGGGTTGCTTTTGCCTTTGCCGGTCCCTGAGAGGCCTTGGACGCATATTTCTATGGATTTTATTTCGGATCTTCCTGTTTCCCAGAGGATGTCTGTTATCTGGGTGGCCTGTGACCGGTTTTCTAAGATGGTTCATTTGGTACCTTTGCCTAAGTTGCCTTCCTCTTCTGAGTTGGTTCCGTTGTTTTTTCAGCATGTGGTTCGTTTGCATGGCATTCCTGAGAATATTGTGTCCGATAGAGGTTCCCAGTTTGTTTCTAGGTTTTGGTGGTCCTTTTGTGCTAAGCTGGGCATTGATTTGTCTTTTTCTTCCGCATTTCATCCTCAGACAAACGGCCAAACCGAGCAAACTAACCAGACTTTGGAAACTTATGTGAGATGCTTTGTGTCTGCCGATCAGGATGATTGGGTGGCTTTCTTGCCATTGGCCGAGTTTGCCCTTAATAATCGGGCTAGTTCTGCTACCTTGGTTTCACCATTCTTTTGTAATTCTGGGTTTCATCCTTGTTTTTCTTCAGGGCAGGTTGAGTCTTCTGATTGTCCTGGGGTGGACTCTGTGGTTGACAGGTTGCAGCAGATTTGGGCTCATGTTGTGGACAATTTGGTGTTGTCTCAGGAGGAGGCTCAGCGTTTTGCCAACCGTCGTCGGCGTGTGGGTTCCCGGCTTCGGGTTGGGGATTTGGTCTGGTTGTCTTCTCGTCATGTTCCTATGAAGGTTTCTTCCCCGAAATTCAAGCCTCGGTTTTTTGGTCCTTATAGGATTTCTGAGATTATCAATCCTGTGTCTTTTCGTTTGGCCCTTCCAGCCTCTTTTGCCATCCATAATGTTTTTCATAGATCTTTGTTGCGGAAATATGTGGTGCCCGTGGTTCCCTCTGTTGATCCTCCTGCCCCGGTGTTGATTGATGGGGAGTTGGAGTATGTTGTGGAGAAGATCTTGGATTCTCGTTTTTCTAGACGGAGGCTTCAGTATCTTGTCAAGTGGAAGGGTTATGGCCAGGAGGATAATTCTTGGGTTGTTGCCTCCGATGTTCATGCTGACGATTTGGTTCGTGCCTTCCATTTGGCTCATCCGGATCGGCCTGGGGGCTCTGGTGAGGGTTCAGTTACCCCTCCTCAAGGGGGGGGTACTGTTGTGAATTCTGTTGTGGGTTCTGCTCTTGGGCTCGCTCTCGTGGTTATAAGTGGTAGTGCTGCTGTTTTTCCTTCACAGCAGTCATCAGCTGCTTCCACTTTGGACGGGGCTATTTAGTCTGCCTTCCCTCTTTGGTGGGTGCCAGTTGTCCATTGTTTTCCTGGGGATTCACATCCCTGCTTGGTTTCTCCTGCTGGATTGTCCAAATCATCAAAGATAAGTCCTGGCTCTGTTTTTGCAGTCCACATGCGGTGGACTTTATAGTTCAGTGAATTGCTATGTTTTTTCTTGTCCAGCTTTGTCTGTGTAAGGATTTATTCAGCCAAGCTGGTAGCTCTGGAGTCACAGAGTTACCTTCCATGCCTTTAGTTAGGTGTGGAGATTTTTGTATCCTCTGTGGTGGATTGTTTTAGTATTTTTAATACTGACCGCACAGTACTCTGTCCTGTCTTTTCTTTCTAGGTAGCATGGCCTCCTTTGCTAAATTCTGTTTTTCAGTCAGCTGTCTTTTCTATGGGAATTTTCTCTGAGGCAAGATAGTATTCCTGTTTCTTTCTTTAGGGGTAATTAGTCCTCCGGCCGTGACGAGGTGTCTAGGGAGTGACAGGAACATCCCACGGCTACTTCTAGTTGCGGTGTTAAGTTCAGGGTCTGCGGTCAGTATAGAGGCCACCTACTCCAGAGCTCGTCCATGCTGCTCCTAGGCCACCAGCTCATAACACTTCCCACTACAATGGAGCGGGTCTCCTATACCCATGTCCATGCAGTAAATGTATGGGCTGAGAAAAATTTTCCCCTATGGGGGTATACAGAATCATACTGTCAAAAAATTTGGTTTAAAACCATCATAAACACCCTTAAAAACAATAACGTGGGTGTTGCATCATGGATCACTGTCACCATGGTGATCTACTGGTAGTGGATGAAGAGGATGAGGAGAAGGAGGAGGACGACAACAGCAAATATGCCAAAAGGAAGCGTATACCCATTTGTAGGTGTAAGAGGTGCATGGGAATAGAGTTTCCAAAAAAAAGACATTGTATTTGAGTTTATGTTTCGCTGTTATCATTCAGTGGTGTATAGAAGTCTGGCCCAATCCAGCCCTTGTTCATTTTTATAAGAGTCATCCTGTCAGCATTTTCAGTTGACAGGTGGAAGCATTTATCAGTTATAATTCCATCAGCGGCACTAAATACCCACTCTGACAAAATGCTAGCGGCTAGCACCTCCAGTTCATGCCACGTGTCTAGCTTGCATACTCAATAATTATAAGGCACAGAGGAATCACGGAGGATGTTGGTACGGTAAGAAAGGTACTCCCTCACAATCTTCCAAAAGTTTGCTTTCCTTGTGAGAGTAAGCCGAGCCTCCGGGCCAGTGCGATGGGAGGGTCTGAGAAAAATGTCACAGAACTTTGCCATTGTTCCCCAGCCTCTGCTGGGTTGGAGTTGCGATTCTCTTGCCAGTACTCCTTGGTTGTCCAATGAACTGTTATCTCTGCCACCAACATTTTCAGATGGAAATTTTTTAATAATTCCGCAACAAGGGCTCTCTGGTACTGCAAAATTTTAGTATACCTGTTTGTCTCTGAAATAAGAGATAGAAGTTCTCCTTGTAACATGGGTCTAGAAGTGTCACCAACCAGTAATGACTGTCACCCAAAATTTTGAGAATATGAGGGTCACGGGAAAGGCAGGGTATCATAAACTCAGCCATGCATGCCAGACTGCTAACAGGCAAGACTTCTGTGTCCTCACCAAGAGGACAACTGATCATGCTCTCCTACTCCTTCTCCTCCATGTCCTCAGGCCATGCACGCTGAACAGACGGTATGATAGTTGTGCTTGTAGTACCAGTTATATCGCATAAAACTAGCTCCTGTTCTTCCTCCTCATCTTCCTCATTGTCACCCAATCCATGTTGGCTTGAGATGAGGCTGGGCTGTGTGTAATCACCCTGTATGGTTCCTTGCTCTGTCTTATCGTGCTTCGCTTGCAATGCATCCTCTTTGTGAGCAGAGAGTGTTTCAGAACACAGAGAAATGGGATAGTGATGCCAATAATGGCATCATCGCTGCTCACCATCTTGGTGAAGTCCTCAAATTTTTGTAAGATGGTACATATATCTGACATCTATATCTACTCCTGAGGTCTTATGTGTGGAATCTGAACCGAATACCGATGGCCTTGATGATGCTAGTAGTCAACAAATGCCCTCTTCTGCTCACAAATCCTTTCCAACATCTGCAGAGTAGAGTTAAAATGCGTGGGAATGTAGTGAGCTGTGACTGTTCTATTATCATTGACATAGAATCTGTGACAGACACTGCCCCCGTGTGGCCAGAAGTTATACCTCTGCCGAATGTGATTACAGAGAAACAAACTGTATTGGCTAAACTTCCCCCTGTTGTGTCATGTGAACAGGAAGGGGAGGGAAAAAGAGAGCCCGGGAAACTGGTGTGTGCAGAGAGAGGTCGGTGTGTGCTGGCGTCCTCCCGTAGATGCGATATAGAAGATTTCCTGGATGGCCTCTCTCTCTCGGAAGCTGACATCCAGATTGTTCCCAGCTCCCACACTGCGGAGCACTCAGCGGTGACATCTTCACAGATCCTGGAGCCCATGAACTGTAAGCGGGTCCTCTGTTGAGAGGCCGAACATTCCACCCTCACCTGCTGAACCCCAAGGACTACAGTCTGGACCTGAGAGACAGAGTTTTGTTTAATCCCTGTTGTTTTCACTTTGGCTGGAGCGTTCCCCTGCAGTGACAGACAGGCCTGCGACGTGGGAAGATAACCTCCTGGAGCAAAGGAACTGGTAACGTGTGGATAGGGACAGTGAGGGACAGTTTGTTATTACACGTTATCTCTGTGAATAGGCATATTTTTGTATTGTCTATTATTGTGTTCCGCTGTGTTAAGGAAAATGTATAACAGTAAAGATTAGTGTTGAGCATTCCGATGCTGCAAGTATCGGGTATCGGCCGATACTTGCTGTATCGGAATTTCCGATACCGAGATCCGATATTTTTGTGATATCGGGTATCGGTATCGAAACAACATTAATGTAAAAATGTGTAAAAGAAAGAATTAAAATAAAAAATATCGCTATACTCACCTCTCCGACGCAGCCTGGACCTCAGCGAAGGAACCGGCAGCGTTGTTTGTTTAAAATTCGCGCTTTTACATGGTTACGTGAATTCCCGGCTTGTGATTGGTCAGGGCGGCCATGTTGCCGGGACGCGGACCAATCACAGCAAGCCGTGACGAAATACGTCACGGCTTGCTGTGATTGGTCCGCGTCCCGGCAACATGGACGCCATTAACCAATCACAAGCCGTGACGTCACAGGAGGCTGGACTTGCGCACTTTTTAAAAAACGCGCGTGTCCAGCCTCCAGTGACGTCCCGGCTTGTGATTGGTCAGGGCGGCCATGTTGCCGGGACGCGGACCAATCACAGCAAGCCGTGACGAAATTACGTCACGGCTTGCTGTGATTGGTCCGCGTCCCGGCAACATGGATGCCATTAACCAATCACAAGCCGTGACGTCACGGGAGGCTGGACACGCGCGTTTTTTAAAAAGTGCGCAAGTCCAGCCTCCCGTGACGTCACGTCTTGTGATTGGTTAATGGCGGCCATGTTGCCGGGACGCGGACCAATCACAGCAAGCCGTGACGTAATTTCGTCACGGCTTGCTGTGATTGGTCCGCGTCCCGGCAACATGGCCGCCCTGACCAATCACAAGCCGGGAATTCACGTAACCAAGTAAAAGCGCGAATTTTAAACAAACAACGCTGCCGGTTCCCTCGCTGAGGTCCCGGCTGCGTCGGACAGGTGAGTATAGCGATATTTTTTATTTTAATTCTTTCTTTTACACATTTATATGGTTCCCAGGGCCTGAAGGAGAGTTTCCTCTCCTTCAGACCCTGGGAACCATCAGGAATACCGTCCGATACTTGAGTCCCATTGACTTGTATTGGTATCGGGTATCGGTATCGGATTGGATCCGATACTTTGCCGGTATCGGCCGATACTTTCCGATACCGATACTTTCAAGTATCGGACGGTATCGCTCAACACTAGTAAAGATACGTTTGTTAAGATGGAATCTGAGTGTGGAAGTTTTGCTGGGCCAGATCATGGATATACATGGGCGACCTTACCCTCTTCCACTTCATCAATATCACACAACAGTCGGTGTGCCAGAAGCTACAAACGCTGCTAAAGTACAGCATGGGCAGAGGAAGGTGTAGGTGACTTTCTAAAATGGGCACACAGGTGGCGTACTTTGACAAGCAGATCCAGCAGCTCTGGGTAGCTGTTGAAAATCAATTCAACAATGAGGTTAAGCACATTGGCCAGGCATGGCACATGTGTGAACTCACCTTGCCTCAGAGCCGCCACCAGGTTTCAGCCATTGTTACACATGACCATGCCTGGCTATAGGTTCAGCGGTGTCAGCCACCGATCTGCCTGCTCTTTCAGAGCTGTCCACAACTCTTCAGCATTGTGCAGTTTGTCACCTAAGCATCTTAGCTTTAGCACAGCCTGTTGCTGCTTGCCTGACACAGTGCTGCAGTGCTACCAGATTGTGACTGATGTGGTAATTTTAGAGATTGAGGCTGAAGAAGAGGAGGAGCAGGAGGAGGTGCATGAGCTGTAGACTGTGGGGGCAACCCTCAATGATGGAGGGCCCACAATCCTCTGCGTCAGGAGTATGTGTTCCATCCCAAGGTCCGACTGGGTCCCGACTTCCACTATGTTTACCCAGTGTGCAGTCAGCGAGATGTACCGTCCCGGCCCACAAGCACTTGTCCACGTGTCCGTGGTTAGGTGGACTTTCCAAGTAACTGCATTGATGAGGGCATGGCTAATGTTGTGGGATACATGCTTGTGTAATGCAGAAACGGTAAACTGGGATGGAGTACCGAGGGACAGCCTCTGCCATCAGGTTGTGGAACGCTTCCGTCTCCACAAGCATAAAAGGCAACATTTCCAGTGAAAACAGAAGAGAAATGTGTGAATTTAGTAGTGTGGCCTGTGGGGTGTTGGCACCGTATTTGCCCTTGCGTTCCAATAACTTGGATATGAACAACTGAAGGCTGCGCTGGGACAAGGATGTGTACGTGCTTGATGATGGTGCTATTTGAGTGTGGGAAACGGCAGGTGCAGGGCAGGAGGAATCTTCGCATGCACCGTGGACAGAGAATTGGCTTGCACGCACAACAGTGGAAGGAGCAGTGGTGTCACCGCAGACACTGTTCCTGGAGCTTGAGGTTGGGCAGCACAAAGTTGGGTGCTATGCAGCCATGTGTCTGATCATGCTGGTGGTGGTAAGGCAGGTAGTTTTACTACTCCTGCTGATGCTAGCATGACATGTGTTGCAAATGGCCTGTTTGGAGTTATCGTCAGAGTCGTTAAAAAAATAACCAGACTCGCGAAGACCTAACAGTTGGACTGGCAACTTCCGTCTTGTTGGTGTGGCCTGTATTTTTTATTTTTTTAGTGAAAAATAGTGCTGTATATAACTAGAGTGACAGACAGGAAAAAGACTGAAATACCGGCCTAAAAGGCCCAAACTTGGAGCATGCAGATATATGAGGCCTGTCACAGAAATACCACACTGCCAAATATGTGGCCTGTATTTTTTTGGGGGGGTCTGCAAAATAGTGCTGTATATAACTAGAGTAACAGACAGGAAAAAGACTGAAATACCAGCCTAAAGTGCCCATACTAGAAGCACACAGATATGTGAGGCCTGTCACGGAGATACCACACTGCCAAATATGTGGCTTTTATTTTTTGGGGGGTCTGCAATATAGTGCTGTATATAACTAAAGTAACAGATGGTAAAAAAATGGAAAACTGGCCTAAAATGTCCTAATTTTTAGCACATGGGTGAATGAGGCATGTCACAGATATACCACACTGTAAGATATGTGGCCTGTATGCATTTCTTGGTGGATTCAGCAAATTGGTGACAAGAAATTGTGTAAGACGCTCAAAGCAAATTCTACTCTACCGTACCACAAAAAATGAAAGATTTTTCTGTGCAGTCATAAGTGATTTTTGTGACCCCTGTAAAATTGCTGGATTTTCTTGCTGTGCTAGGAAAAGGATCTGTCTGTATTGTGCAGTGTGAAAAAGCAAATGAAGAAAAAAAAAAGTGCTCTGGATTGCTTTGCAATAAAATAATCTCTATTAACCTGGCAAAACAGTTTTTCTAGCCAATTATACCTGGGGCTAAGTATATACCGTCAATATATGCAATAGGTAGCAGCAGCAGCAGAGAGTAATGGAATGGAGCCTCTTGATGTATGCAATGATATCTATATGCACACATACAGTGCCTGCAGGTCTTGCACTGAACTGTATAGAGCGAAGTACACACCCTGCCCACCTAACACTGCAACCTATATACTCCGGAATTAGTCCTTAGAAGGACTGTTGGTTTAGCTGGATTTGAGTAGTTCAGGATGGTAGAAATCCCCAAATATGACCCTATCTTGGCAGCAGCTCTCCCTACTCTCTCTGATTCCGGAGCTGAATGTTCCGAGCAGGGCGGCATCCGGTCTCTTATACTCCTGATGATGCTGTGCGACCAGCCTATCACTGCAAGACCACAGCAAAGATGTCTGCAGAGTCACAGTGCCTAGAAGACAATCCCTGCATGTTGACTGGGTCTCTAAAGACCGCCAATCCTGGAAATGTCGGGTACATCGAGTACAGTGATACTCAGGTGAGTAACGCGAGTAGTGGCAAGCACGATCGCTCATCACTAGTGTTGAGCGATACCTTCTGATAATCAAAGGTATCGGTATCAGATGGGATCGGCCGATATCCAAAAAATATCGGATTTCGCCGATACCGATACCCGATACCAATGCAAGTCAATGGGACACAAGTATCGGAAGCTATCCTGGATGGTTCCCAGGGTCTGAAGAAGAGGAAACTCTCCTTCAGGCCCTGAGATCCATATTCATATAAAAAATAAAGAATAAAAATAAAAAATATGGATATACTCACCCCTCTGACTAAACCTGGCTCTCAGCCCTGCTAGCGTCTGACTCCGTTCCTAAGAATGCAGTGAGTGAAGGACCTTCGATGATGACGTCGCGGTCAGGTGACCGGTCACCTGACCACTCACGTGACCGCGACGTCATCGAAGGTCCTTCACTCACTCCATTCTTAGGAACGGAGGCAGACGCTAGCTATTTTTTATTTTTATTCTTTCTTTTTTACATGATTATGGATCCCAGGGCCTGAAGGAGAGTTTCCTCTCCTTCAGACCCTGGGAACCATATGCACCACACACGCCGAAGATGACTGGGAACACTTCCGATTCCGATTTCCGATATCGCAAAAATATTGGACCTCGGTATCGGAATTCCGATACAGCAAATATCGGCCGATACCCGATATTTGCAGTATCGGAACTCTCAACACTACTCATCACTAGTAAATATCTGTAATATGCAGCAGCAGACAGTAATTACATGGACCCTCTTGCTTTATGCAATAAAGTATGCCACATACACTGCCTGCCTACCTATCACTGATATCTATATACCCCGTGTTAGGCATCAAGATCCCACCGCTGCACAGAAGGAATCTCAAGCCATGTCTTCTGCAGTCGCCCATTCTTTCCCAGCCACAGAAGATCCTGCTAAGCAGAGATGTCGGTCCCAGCGTCTTGCTCAGGATATTGCTGTGCATCTGGCTGCTGCTGCCTCCACAGGTCCAGCTATAGCGACCAGCATTAGGCAGCGGAGAGCAAACGTTCCTGGGACTAAGTCCTGCTTTTCTCCTTCTGAGCATGCCCGTGCATCGACCATTCATTGGTGGTCAGAGGTTACTTGCCCAGGTCCTCAAGCGACTCAGATTGGTCCATCTGCTAAGTTCTTGACGACTGCTGCTATAAAAGGATCGCACGGCCGCACGGTGTGTGTGCAAGCATATTTGTATCTGGTCCTAGCTCCTAATTATCCCCTTCCCTCGTATTGTGATTGAGTCTGGGCGATTGGAGCAAAATACAGGGCCAAGTTGTGCATTGCCAGCACTGTACACGATAGCCAGCGTCTGTTAGTACCGAACGCCAGTGCGGCACCGTGTGCACTCCGTGCGCTAAATTCACTGGTTAGTGTTTGGTTAGCGGTGTTCGCTAGTGCGATACTGCACACACTCTGTGCACTAAATTTACTCTATTAGTTTAGGCATCGCTTGTGTTTAGGCATCGTGGGTCTAGATAGACTGTTACCCCCATGGCTTAGGTACTGAGTCTTGTGACCTCACTTGTGCTAATTCTGCTGTGCCCTGTGACAGTTAACAGGGTTCAGCATCCATATATTGTGGTACAGGGGTTCTGTGAAGTAACAGAGCTCGTCACAGTACACACCAGGTGACGGTTAACCCGCATGTGTTCGGCGTTCACCCGCCATCTTGTTCTGCCATTACCGACAGCAGTTTCCATCTCTGCACGGTGGACCCTGGGTTGTGAACGCAACTTATTGTTGTCTTTATATTTATTTGGTGTGTTCCGCCAACCCTAACACCCCATAATTAGTCCTTAGAAGGACTGTTGATTTAGATGGATTAGTGGATTCAGCAATGGTATTTTCACACTAACTGATACTCCACATATTCTGTCCCTAGCTCAGCAGCACCTCTCTCTACACTGGTGATTCCGTAGCTGATTGTGACAAGCAGGGCGGCACCAAGTCTGATATAGACCTGATGACGCTTTGCAACCAGCCAATCTTTGTTATGCCACAACCAACATGGCTCACATAACCCGAGTCATGACAGTAAACATATATACACTACTTACTGTAAGCAAAGGGAGGTCAAACAATCCGAGGTCATGTCCAGGAAATTGCGCAGTATGACAAAGGGGAAGTCAAATGAAATCCAATACATGAGCCGAGGTCAGGAGAGCCAGAGAGACGAAACAAGGAGCAGGCACAAGCAAAATCAGGTCACAAGCAAAGGGTCAGAGTCCAGGAAGAGAATCAAGTCAAGCAGGGTCAGGCACAGAGTTGTTATGGACTGGTGATTTAGGAGCGACATGCGACTAGCTCTGAGCAGGTGGTAACTATACAGACCGCAGTTCCTGATCTTAACACAACACTAGCAGTAGCCGCGGGATGTTCCTGTCACTCCCTGGACACCTCGTCACAGCCGGAGAACTAACTACCCCTAAAGGTAGAAACAGGAAAGCTATCTTGCCTCAGAGAAAATCCCCAAAGGATAGACAGCCCCCCACAAATAATGACTGTGAGAGGAAAGGGAAATGACATACGTAGTATGAAACAAGATTTAGCAAAGGAGGCCACTTCTAGCTAGATAGATAGTACAGGATAGAACACTGTGCAGTCAGTAATAAAAACTAGAAAAAGTCCACCGCAGAGAAATGCAAAAATCTCCACACCTGACTAAAGGTGTGGAGGGCAAAATCTGCTGCCCAGAGCTTCCAGCTTAGCTGAATAGATCCATACTGATAAGCTGGACAAATGAGAAAAACACAGAATGTGCTGAACAATAAAGTCCACAACAAGTGAACTGCAAAAGGACAAGCACGGACTTATCTTAGCTCAACTAGTCAGAGTGTCAGGGAAATCCAAAAGAGCAGTGACTCCAAGCAGGAACAATTGACAACTGGCATTGATTGAGGGATAAGGCCAGACTAAAATAGCCGAGCCAGAAAGACGATCAGTGGAAGCAGCTGCTGATGCTAAATCCAAGAAGCAGCCATACCACTCAAAACCACCGGAGGGAGCCCAAGAGCAGAACTCACAAAAGTGCTACTTACGACCACCGGAGGGAGCCCAAGAGCGGAATTCACAACAGTACCCCCCCTTGAGGAGGGGTCACCGAACCCTCACCAGAGCCCCCAGGCCAATCAGGACGAGCCAAGTGACAAGCACGAACCAAATCGGCGGCATGGACATCGGAGGCAACCACCCAAGAATTATCCTCCTGGCCATAACCCTTCCACTTGACAAGATACTGAAGCCTCCGCCTCAAAAAACGAGAATCCAAAATTTTCTCAACCACATAGTCCAACTCCCCCTCAACCAACACCGGGGCAGGAGGATCAACAGAGGGAACAACGGGCACCACATATCTCCGCAACAAAGGTCTATGGAAAACATTGTGGATGGCAAAAGAGGCTGGAAGGGCCAACCGAAAAGACACTGGATTGATAATCTCAGAAATCTTATAAGGACCAATAAACCGAGGCTTGAACTTAGGGGAAGAAACCTTCATAGGAACATGACGAGAAGACAACCAGACTAAATCCCCCACCCGAAGCCGAGGACCAACACACCGACGGCGGTTAGCAAAACGCTGAGCCTTTTCCTGAGACAACGTCAAATTGTCTACCACATGAGTCCAAATCTGCTGTAACCTGTCCATCACAGAATCTACACCAGGACAATCAGAAGGCTCAACCTGCCCTGAAGAAAAACGAGGCTGGAAACCAACATTACAAAAAAAAGGCGAAACCAAAGTAGCCGAACTGGCCCGATTATTAAGGGCAAACTCAGCCAACGGCAAGAAAGCCACCCAATCATCCTGATCAGCAGACACAAAGCATCTCAAATAGGTTTCCAAGGTCTGATTAGTTCGCTCAGTTTGGCCATTTGTCTGAGGATGGAACGCCGAAGAAAAAGACAAATTAATGCCCATCCTAGCACAAAAGGCCCGCCAAAACCTGGAATCATACTGGGAACCTCTTTCAGACACAATATTCTCCGGAATGCCATGCAAACGAACCACATGCTGAAAAAACAATGGAACCAAATCAGAGGAGGAAGGCAATTGTCACGATATGGTATGAAATATCATAAGTTTAGTGCTCTTGTCAGCCCAGGATGTGGGCTAGGAGGCCCCCCTTGTCTTTTGCTTCAGAGTTGAGCTTGCTTGCCAATGTAGATGGGGGAAGTGAGTTTTATTGACGAAAGGCATTTACGACCCCCAGTTCCTGTAGTAGTAAGTGCTCAGCTTTAACAGTTAGAGAAACTTCTAGAACCATGCGGTCCTTTGTTCGGTTATTGTGAGATATTAGACAAACTATTTAGGATAGTGGAATGATAAATACATATTCTTTATCTCCGTCGAAGCATCTACCCATCACTCTAAACACAGTCGCCTAACTCCATCGGGGGAAGAAGTAGGGATTGCTCTGTAAATAATAGGACATATTTGATCTCCTTAGAAAGCTCATGTTAATACAAGCTCTATGCTGGGTGTGATATGACTCTGATATGTACTGGAACGGAGTTATAAGCATTAGACCAATTTGTATCCAAGTTACTCAGACTGAAAGGTAGGAGGATCTGGAAAAGCCAGCCCTTTCTGTGAGGTCACAGACTGTAGATTATAAAGTTGTGGCCAGATCTCCCGGCTCGGTCTTCTTCTTCTTCTCTTTTCCTGTGAGCCCTGAGCAGCACATCCAATGAGCTGGGATGTCTGGCTGACTGCCATGCAATGATCTGAGAAATGTGAGTGTTATCGTTTCTTCCTTTAATCCTTTTATTTTCATAATTACCTTGTACATATTTGCAATTTGTCTCATTTGTAACATCTTTGTAAAATATCTTTTATAAACACTGCCTAAAAATCGTTTATGGGGTATAATATTCAATACTAGTTCGTTCTTCCTGCCCTAAACCGTACCCTGTCTCTGAAGGGAATTACGCTACTGTTTTTTTGGGGTTTGCCCCAGACCCGTTCAATTGGAGCTGGTGGCAGCGACCGTGTGCCAGCTTTTGGGGGTCACTGTAGCGACTGCGGCTTGATAATTATTGTTCCTGCCTGAGTGGGAGTAGTTATCGCATCGCTGCAGTGCACCCAATAGCCAGTACATAGCAGGCAGCGTTTCTGGCGACTAATTACCCCAGGTGCAGTACCTAATCTGACCTGAGAGTAAGGGGGGCGCCAGAGAGCTGCAAGTGTTAAGTGGAACTGTAAGCGGGATAGACCCAAATCCCTGCAGTTCATGGTATATTGAAGAGCAGTGGGATACCTAAAATAAGCCCCTGCTGTAAACTAAGAGGTCAATAACCTCGTGTGTGTTTTTTTTTCATCACATTGTGGCAGTGGAGGGATAACTAGGATAACCCCCCTGCACATGTGATAGCCGTCTGTTGGTCTAAAGTCACCCCAATCCGTGACATATTGTAGGCAGCGGCTAAGGGATCTTGACAATTGGTGACAGTCACGGTGTGAATCGTGACATATTGGTGGCAAGGCGGTGGGATATTAGAGCATTAGTGATTTGGTTTGAGCAATCATTCCTCTCACTAAAAACTTGCAGAAAGTTCTTGCGAGAACTCTGCGCAAATAAGTTTGGAGAACGAACTCAGTGTTTATTAGTCTTGAGACAATTGTGTGTACTGGTGATTATCCCCTCCCTTTTTCTTCGTTTTTCTATCCTATCTTTTATTTGGCAACCATGGCAACGAAAGGAGAAGCCTGGTACAACCAGCAGAAGAAAGACACTCTTGCTGGGATATGCACGTATCATGGCCTGAACCCCCAGAGCATGACCAAGACTCAAATGGTCGCTGAACTGGTGCAATGGGAAGCCGCTCTAGACCACTCACAGAGCCCAGAGGCCGCAGATGCCAGCACCAGCGAACGTGGTGCTGCAGCAGAGGTTCAACCACTGAATACGGGCCCTACTGGCAACCAGGGGGGTGCAGACCACCTCCTGCAGCTGGCTCTGCAACAATGCTCCGCAGATGACCTGGACCGACGTCTGCAGCTGATCCAGCAATACCAGGAGCGAGCCGAGGCCCGAGCCGAGCGAGAGGCCCAAGCGCAGCGGGAGTACCAGCTGCAGATGGCCCAACTGCAAATGCAGGGGTCGTCCCAGTCAAGTCGTGAGCCCAGCAGCGCTCAGATACCGAAGCCCCGGCCCGACCACTTTCCTGTTATGGAAAAGGATGGGGACTTGGACACTTTTCTGCGGGCCTTTGAGAAAGCCTGCAGACAGTACCAGCTGCCTACACAAGAATGGGCACGATACCTGACACCAGGGCTGAGAGGAAAAGCTCTGGAGGCGTTTGCTGCCCTCCCTCAAGAACAAGATGGTGACTATGAGGCCATCAAGCAGGCTCTCATAGCTAAGTACCAGCTTACACCCGAGGTGTACCGTAAAAAGTTTCGGACCCTCCTACGTGGCCCACACGACAGTTACAGTGATGTGGTGCATAGACTGGGGACCCACTTTGACCAGTGGACCCAAGGACTGTCAGTGACCACCTTTACACAGCTGCGAGACCTGATGATCAAAGACCAGTTCTTCCGTCTTTGCCCAACTGAAGTGCGACAGTTCGTGATGGACAGAGAACCCAACGATGTGACGAAAGCAGCGCAGGTTGCCGATGCCTATGAGGCCAACCGTAGATCGGAAGTGCGGAAGCCAGTCACCACCAGCTGGAGAGGGGGTAAGCCTGCAGCCAACACCAGTACCCCTGCCAGCCAACACACCAGAGGTCCTGTCCCCGTGGCCAACAGCACCAGACCCACCACCGAACTTCGCCAGTGTTACCACTGCAGGCAGACTGGACACCTCAGTCACCAATGTCTAGCCAAGCAGAAGAACCCCTCATCCCAGGCCCCAGGGCCTAATGCAGCGGTTCTTTTGGTGGGTGGTGTGGTTGGGAGGGTGTGTGACAACGTACAGCCCGTCACTGTGGGAGGTCGTGTTGCTACCGGCCTCAAGGACACCGGGGCTGAACGAACCCTCATCCGACCCGAACTGGCGGCCCCTGAAGAAATCATTCCGGGGAAAACCCTAACTGTCACTGGGATTGGGGGCATCAGCTGTCCCTTACCGATGGCCCGGGTTTTTATTGATTGGGGTGCCGGGAGCGGGGTGAAGGAAGTGGGGCTGTCTGATAATTTGCCCACTGATGTTTTGTTGGGGACTGATTTGGGGAGGTTGGTTGCATACTTCGTGGATGACCCTCCTCCCCAATCTACTAATGAGGGTAAAGTTAACCCTGGTGATGATGATGATGATGATGGGAAATCGCATGTGTTACCTGACCATGCTTTATCTTGTAGTGATGCATCTGCTAACCATTTTTTCCCTAGGATTGATGGTGAAAATGTTGTACCTGTGCCAACTGTATCTGATAATGATGTTTCTGTAAAAGTTGATGTGTCCATAGGTACAGGAGTGCTCAGCCACGTTGCTCTGCGGAGTGAGACGGCTGAGGAACCCCTAGCAGGGGCAAGTGTCGGTGCTACAAGAAATGGGGAGATACATGGGAACCGTGAGACAGGTGACGCCATGAAATTGACCAGTGCCACCGAGGAAGGTAACTGGCCCCTAAGTAGCAATGCTCCTGAGGTAATGGGGGTGGATGGGGAGGTAGAGCCCATAGCAGCATCGGCTGATGGGTCTGTAGAAATCCCCGGGGAGACAGCCTACGTAGCTGCTGTCACCCGCAGTCAGAGTGCCCGGAACGCAGATACCTGTCTGCCTTCCGGACCCTCCTCAGTCATCAGTGTGACTGAACCAGAGGTGGACCCAGAGCAGGTCCCAGAGGGCTCCCGTGGGGAAGGGACCCTGACATCGCTTTTGGCTTCCCCTAGCCAGGAGTTTCAGGCCGCTCTGCACACAGATGCGAGCCTAGAGAGTTTGAGACAACTCGCCGGGACGTCATTCTCCGAGACTGATAAGGAGAAGGTGTTCTGGGAAGGAGGAAGGTTGTACCGGGAGACAGTACCCGGAGAATCACAAAAGGAGTGGTTGAGGGAAAGACAGCTGGTCGTCCCACAGCAATTCCGGGGTGAGTTGTTGCGGATTGCCCATGAGATCCCGCTAGCTGGACACTTGGGGATCAGCAAAACTAAGGCCCGGCTGTCTCAACACTTCTATTGGCCTAAGATGGGGACAGATGTGTCAAACTACTGCCGCTCCTGTGTCACCTGTCAAAGAGTGGGGAAGGCGGGGCCTGCTCTTAAGGCTCCCCTGATCCCTTTGCCAGTGATAGAGGAGCCTTTCCAGAGGATTGCGGTGGACATTGTGGGCCCGCTGGCCGTCACCAGCAGCTCTGGAAAGCAATATATTCTTACTGTGGTAGACTACGCTACCCGGTACCCAGAGGCAGTAGCTCTGTCGTCAATTAGGGCAGATAAGGTGGCGGATGCCCTGTTGGCCATCTTTTCACGTGTAGGATTTCCCAGGGAAATGCTTACTGATCGAGGGACCCAATTTATGTCTCACCTAATGGAGGCTCTCTGTAAGAAAATGCAGGTGAAGCACCTGGTATCGAGTGCGTATCACCCACAGACCAATGGCTTGTGTGAACGCTTCAATGGTACCCTCAAACAGATGCTACGCATGCTGGTTGAGACACAAGGGCGCGACTGGGAGCGGTACCTCCCACACCTGCTATTTGCTTACCGAGAGGTTCCGCAGGCCTCGACGGGGTTCTCCCCCTTCGAGCTCCTGTACGGCAGGCGAGTCCGGGGACCCCTTGGGTTGGTAAGAGAATCCTGGGAAGAGGAGCCGAACCCTTCTGAAGTGTCCATAGTGGAGTATGTCATGCGCTTCCGTGACAAGATGCAGACCTTGACGCAGTTGGTGCATGACAACATGACGCAGGCTCAGGCTGATCAGAAGCACTGGTACGACCAGAACGCCCGGGAGCGGACCTACCACGTGGGTCAAAAGGTGTGGGTGCTGGTTCCGGTACCAACGGATAAGCTTCAGGCAGCCTGGGACGGCCCGTACGTCGTCCACCAACAGCTCAACCCGGTCACCTACGTGGTCACCCTTGACCACACTCGGGGTAGGCGAAAGGCCTTTCACGTCAACATGATGAAGGCTCATCACGAACGTGAACCTTTCATCCTACCGGTCTGCAGCGCACCCGAGGACGGGGAGGAAGACGCCCTCCTGGACATGCTGGCCCAAGCCAAGGCCCGTGGGTCCATTGAGGACGTGGAGGTAAGCGCCTCGCTAGATGAACCACAGCGGTTGCAGTTGCAAACCACACTGGAACCCTTCCGGGTCGTGTTCTCCAACCGGCCTGGAAGGACTGAGTTAGCGGTCCACGAGGTGGACACCGGGAATCACGCCCCACTACGGCGAACACCCTATCGAATCTCTGACCAGGTGCAGCAGATTATGCGCCAGGAGATCGATGAGATGTTACAGCTGGGGGTGATTCGACGGTCAAAGAGCGCGTGGGCCTCACCTGTAGTTCTCGTGCCAAAGAAGGACCGGACCACCCGGTTCTGCGTGGACTACAGGGGGCTCAACGCCATTACAGCCTCTGATGCGCACCCAATGCCGCGCATAGAGGAGCTGCTTGAGAAGTTAGCTGGTGCAAAATACCTGACAATAATGGATCTGAGTCGCGGATACTGGCAGATTCCCCTGAGCCCCGAGGCGCAGGAGAAGTCCGCCTTTATCACACCCTTTGGACTGTACGAGTCCACAGTCATGCCCTTCGGCATGAAGAATGCCCCTGCCACTTTCCAGCGGATGGTCAATCTCCTGCTTCAGGGACTGGAGAAGTACGCTGTGGCGTACTTAGATGACATTGCCATCTTCAGTCCCTCCTGGGATGAACACCTGCAGCATCTCGAGGAGGTGCTCGGGCGAATTCACCAAGCAGGCCTGACTATCAAGCCCGGAAAGTGCCAGATGGGCATGAGGGAGGTTCACTACCTAGGACACCGGGTAGGCGGAGGCACCCTGAAACCAGAGCCTGACAAAGTGGGCGTGATCGTGAACTGGCCCACTCCCAGGACCAAGAAACATGTGATGTCCTTCCTGGGCACTGCAGGGTACTATAGGCGCTTCGTGCAGCACTATAGTAGCCTGGCAAAACCTTTGACGGACCTCACCAGGAAGAAGCTACCCCACATCGTCAACTGGACAGATGGCTGTGAGGGGGCCTTCCAGGCGTTGAAAACAGCACTGTGCAACGCCCCTGTGTTGAAAGCAGTCGACAGCAGTCGACCGTTCTTGGTACAGACCGACGCCAGCGAGTTTGGCCTCGGTGCTGTGCTCAGCCAGGTTGACTCGGAGGACCAAGAGCACCCCGTGTTGTACCTGAGCCGGAAACTTTTGCTGAGGGAAGTGGCCTACTCCACCATTGAGAAGGAGTGCCTGGCCATAGTCTGGGCCCTGCAGCGCTTGCAGCCCTACTTGTACGGTCGCACCTTCACTGTGGTGACCGACCACAACCCTCTGCGCTGGCTAAGCACCATGTGTGGAACCAATGGCAGGTTGCTACGCTGGAGCCTTGCCCTTCAGCAATTTGACTTCACCATTGAACACAAAGCGGGCAGGGAGCATGGGAATGCAGATGGACTGTCCCGCCAGGGTGAACCCACGGAGGTGCGCATGGAGGCATACCGAGAGGTCCTGCCGCCGTAGCGCACGCCAAAAGGGGGAGGTGTCACGATATGGTATGAAATATCATAAGTTTAGTGCTCTTGTCAGCCCAGGATGTGGGCTAGGAGGCCCCCCTTGTCTTTTGCTTCAGAGTTGAGCTTGCTTGCCAATGTAGATGGGGGAAGTGAGTTTTATTGACGAAAGGCATTTACGACCCCCAGTTCCTGTAGTAGTAAGTGCTCAGCTTTAACAGTTAGAGAAACTTCTAGAACCATGCGGTCCTTTGTTCGGTTATTGTGAGATATTAGACAAACTATTTAGGATAGTGGAATGATAAATACATATTCTTTATCTCCGTCGAAGCATCTACCCATCACTCTAAACACAGTCGCCTAACTCCATCGGGGGAAGAAGTAGGGATTGCTCTGTAAATAATAGGACATATTTGATCTCCTTAGAAAGCTCATGTTAATACAAGCTCTATGCTGGGTGTGATATGACTCTGATATGTACTGGAACGGAGTTATAAGCATTAGACCAATTTGTATCCAAGTTACTCAGACTGAAAGGTAGGAGGATCTGGAAAAGCCAGCCCTTTCTGTGAGGTCACAGACTGTAGATTATAAAGTTGTGGCCAGATCTCCCGGCTCGGTCTTCTTCTTCTTCTCTTTTCCTGTGAGCCCTGAGCAGCACATCCAATGAGCTGGGATGTCTGGCTGACTGCCATGCAATGATCTGAGAAATGTGAGTGTTATCGTTTCTTCCTTTAATCCTTTTATTTTCATAATTACCTTGTACATATTTGCAATTTGTCTCATTTGTAACATCTTTGTAAAATATCTTTTATAAACACTGCCTAAAAATCGTTTATGGGGTATAATATTCAATACTAGTTCGTTCTTCCTGCCCTAAACCGTACCCTGTCTCTGAAGGGAATTACGCTACTGTTTTTTTGGGGTTTGCCCCAGACCCGTTCAATTGGAGCTGGTGGCAGCGACCGTGTGCCAGCTTTTGGGGGTCACTGTAGCGACTGCGGCTTGATAATTATTGTTCCTGCCTGAGTGGGAGTAGTTATCGCATCGCTGCAGTGCACCCAATAGCCAGTACATAGCAGGCAGCGTTTCTGGCGACTAATTACCCCAGGTGCAGTACCTAATCTGACCTGAGAGTAAGGGGGGCGCCAGAGAGCTGCAAGTGTTAAGTGGAACTGTAAGCGGGATAGACCCAAATCCCTGCAGTTCATGGTATATTGAAGAGCAGTGGGATACCTAAAATAAGCCCCTGCTGTAAACTAAGAGGTCAATAACCTCGTGTGTGTTTTTTTTTCATCACATTGTGGCAGTGGAGGGATAACTAGGATAACCCCCCTGCACATGTGATAGCCGTCTGTTGGTCTAAAGTCACCCCAATCCGTGACATATTGTAGGCAGCGGCTAAGGGATCTTGACAATTGGTGACAGTCACGGTGTGAATCGTGACAGCAATTTAGGCAAAGGTACCAAATGGACCATTTTAGAGAACCGGTCACAAACCACCCAGATAAAAGACATCCTCTGGGACACAGGAAGATCTGAAATAAAATCCATGGAAATATGCATCCAGGGCTTTTCAGGGACAGGCAAAGGCAAAAGCAACCCACTAGTACGGGAACAGCAAGGCTTAGCCCGGGCACAAGTCCCACAAGAATGCACAAAAGAACGCACATCCCGCGACAAGGAAGGCCACCAAAAGGACCTAGCAACCAAATCTCTGGTACCAAAAATCCCAGGATGACCGGCCAACACCGAACAATGGACCTCAGAAATTACCTTACTTGTCCATCTATCAGGAACAAACAGCTTCCCCATAGGACAGCGGTCAGGTTTATCAGCCTGAAATTCCTGAAGCACCCACCATAAATCAGGGGAGATGGCAGAAAGAATCACCGCTGCCTTAAGAATGCCAACCGGCTCAAGAACTCCAGGAGAATCAGGCAAAAAACTCCTAGAGAGGGCATCCGCCTTAACATTCTTAGATCCCGGAAGATATGAGACCACAAAATCAAAACAGGAGAAAAACAGGGACCATCGAGCTTGTCTAGGGTTCAGCCGCTTGGCCGACTCGAGGTAAATCAGATTTTTATGATCGGTCAAGACTAGTATTGAGCGATACCTTCCGATATCGGAAAGTATCGGTATCGGAAAGTATCGGCCGATACCGTCAAAGTATCGGATCTAATCCGATACCGATACCCGATCCCAATGCAAGTCAATGGGACGAAAATATCGGAATTAAAATAAACCCTTTCTTTCCTTGTAGGTTCATTCTACATGAAGGAAAGCAACTAAGAATAATGTAGGATGTATTGGGGGAGGTGGCGGAGACATTAAAGGCACAGAGGTTTAGCCCAAACAAATAGAATAGCAGGTTTTTTTGTTTTTTTTTATGACGTTCGGCGTTAGAAAGATTTTGACTATTTTTTTTTTATTTTGTCAGATATTGATGTTTCACTACTTCCACGTCCTTCACCTTCTTTTTTACTTCTCCCACACTTTCTTCTTCATTATCCTCATCATCAGCTTCTTTGACATCAACTATCTTCACCTTATTCATCTTCTTCTTCTTCTACCTATAATTTTTTTTTTTACATTGTTCATATTCTTTTTATTTAACTATTATCTTTTTCATATTCAACTTCTTCATCATATTCTTATTTGTGACAGGCATTCCCGTAGTTGTTATCTATAAAAGTTTGAAGATTACACCTTCCGTTCTGCCTGTCACAAAAGAGGTACATTTGTCCGCGTTCAGTTTGGCCTGCAGCATCAGGCTTTATCCAGGGGCACCACGAGGAGGAACGGACTCACCCCCATACACTGCTTAGTCTTCTTCTGCTTATAATTTAGATAATATCTTTTGCTCTTATATTTAGTCTTATGCTTAATGTTCTTCTGCTCTTTGTTCTGCAGCCTCTTGTTCTTCTGCTTCTCGGTCTTCCAGGTTGTCGTCGTTGTCTCCAGGGTCGTCGTCTCCGGGGTCGTCGTCATCGGGGTCGTCATCATCGGGGTCGTCTTCAGGGTCATCGTCTCCAGGGTCGTCGTCATCTCGGTGGTTGTCGTCTCTGGTGTCGTCATCATCTTAGGGGTGGTCTTCCGGGTCATCGTCTTTAGGGTCTTGAACTTGGAAATGTAGCAGAAGGTACAAGAAGGCTGAGAAAATGCCGAGAAACAGCTGATGGAACTGGAACTCGGATGGCTACCCGAAGGTCCAAGAGCCAATGGAACTACCGTGGACCAGCTGACGTTACTGGAACCCGGTTACTAAGCAGGAGGTACCCGTGCCTGAAAGCACTACCAAGGACCACCTGACGTTGGTGGAACTCGGATTCCCAGAGGGAGGCACCTAAGCCAAAGGCTCTGCCCGGAACCAGCTGACGGTACTGGAACCAGGATGGGGAGCAGAAGGTACAAGAGCAAAAGACACTGCCGAGAACCAGCTGACGGTACTGGAACCCGGATGGGTAGCCGAAGGTCCAAGAGCTAATGGAACTACCGAGGACCAGCTGACGTTACTGGAACCCGGTTACTAAGCAGGAGGTACCCGTGCCTGAAAGCACTACCAAGGACCACCTGACGTTGGTGGAACTCGGATACCCAGAGGGAGGCACCTAAGCCAAAGGCTCTGCCCGGAACCAGCTGACGGTACTGGAACCAGGATGGGGAGCAGAAGGTACAAGAGCAAAAGACACTGCCGAGAACCAGCTGACGGTACTGGAACCCGGATGGGTAGCCGAAGGTCCAAGAGCCAATGGAACTACCGAGGACCAGCTGACGTTACTGGAACCCGGTTACTAAGCAGGAGGTACCCGTGCCTGAAAGCACTACCAAGGACCACCTGATGTTGGTGGAACTCGGATACCCAGAGGGAGGCACCTAAGCCAAAGGCTCTGCCCGGAACCAGCTGACGGTACTGGAACCAGGATGGGGACCTATTCAAGCTTGTCTTCCTAGAGCCCCAACTGGCGGTGTTAGAGCCCAGGGTCAGCAGAAGGAGGAGCAGGGGGAGGGGAGTGTAGGCCGAAGCCTGCACTGGCGGCAGCTTTGGGTCTGTTGTGTCTGCGTGGCGGTCGCAGGACACGTTGCCGGCTACACAGCAGGGGAACAGCTGGCGGTGCTGAACCCCACTGACACATTGGCGAGGTGTTTGGCTCTGTGCAGCCAGCACTTCCGGACAGCAACTAGCGGTGTTGGAGCCCGGGCTCTGCAGGTGGAGCAGAGTGTAGGCCGAAGCCTAATTGAACCGATTTCAAAGGTAACCTTTAACCCCCCCTCAGGGTTACAAACTAGAAGAGCCACAGCTTATGCAGCAGTAGTGCTGCACAAGTCAAAGGTTGCTCTTTTAATTTTTCTCCTTGCACACGCTGAATGAAACACGTATAACATTTAGCCCTTTATACAGTCAAACTGTGTTGGAGGCGTGAGTTCCCTTCGTAATGAGACGCAGCACAGCTGACAAAAATGCCACCTTGGTGCTTTGCGCGGCCTCCTGAGCTTCGTTATTTGTTGCACAGGAGTCTGCGCTGTCGTGTTATCCCTTGGCCTTGCGCTGTTAGCACTGCCCATCCTCTGACAACATTTGATGTCGGCCGCTGCGGTTCGCGATGACCATGAATCCCAGCCCCGCAGTGTCTTAACATTGTTAAAACACTGCGGGGCTGGGATTCATGGCCTGGCGCAGTACATATGTTCGCCTCTCGCTTGGGTTCTTACACCTGCTTCAGACTATGCGGTGTCAGCTGATCCCTTATCGCATGCCACGGCCATGAAGCCGCACAGTCCGAAGAAGGCGGAAGGAAATGAGGGATAGGCAAAGAAATGCACCGTACATGCCCGTCAATCACACCCTCGCAGTCAAAATAAATAAGACACCGAGGGGCGTTGTGTGGGGCAAAGCGGCGGCAGAGGCGCAGCCAGCCAAACAATGATGCCAGAAGACGGGCAGCGCTACCAAGGAGCTTGTTGCGTGTCAATACAAAGGAAAATCACACCTGAGGGACGTTTTAATGGTCTCAGAGGACACATTTTAGACGTGTTCAGTTCCCCATGGGCAAGGAGAATAAGTTTCCGAGCCACCTTGCACACATGCAGCATTACTGCTGTACAAGGTGGCTGTAAAACATATAAACACCTGGGGGAGGGGGGACAGGTTCCCTTCAATTTCAGTTCTTGTGTCTGCGTGGCTGTCGCAGGACACGTTGCCGGCTACACAGCAGGGGAACAGCTGGTGGTGCTGGACCCCACTGACACATTGGCTGGTGTTTTTCTCTGTGCAGCTAGCACATCTGGGCCCCAACTGGCAGTGTTAGAGCCCAGGGTCAGCAGGAGGAGGAGCAGGAGGAGGAGCAGGGGGAGGGGAGTGTAGGCCGAAGCCTGCACTGTCGGCAGCTTTGGGTCTGTTGTGTCTGCGTGGCGGTCGCAGGACACATTGCCGGCTACACAGCAGGGGAACAGCTGGCGGTGCTGAACCCCACTGACACATTGGCGAGGTGTTTGGCTCTGTGCAGCCAGCACTTCCGGACAGCAACTAGCGGTGTTGGAGCCCGGGCTCTGCAGGTGGAGCAGAGTGTAGGCCGAAGCCTAATTGAACCGATTTCAAAGGTAACCTTTAACCCCCCCTCAGGGGTTACAAACTAGAAGAGCCACAGCTTATGCAGCAGTAGTGCTGCACAAGTCAAAGGTTGCTCTTTTAATTTTTCTCTTTGCACACGCTGAATGAAACACGTATAACATTTAGCCCTTTATACAGTCAAACTGTGTTGGAGGCGTGAGTTCCCTTCGTAATGAGACGCAGCACAGCTGACAAAAATGCCACCTTGGTGCTTTGCGCGGCCTCCTGAGCTTCGTTATTTGTTGCACAGGAGTCTGCGCTGTCGTGTTATCCCTTGGCCTTGCGCTGTTAGCGCTGCCCGTCCTCTGACAACATTTGATGTCGGCCGGTGCGGTTCGCGATGACCATGAATCCCAGCCCCGCAGTGTCTCAACATTGTTAAAACACTGCGGGGCTGGGATTCATGGCCTGGCGCAGTACATATGTTCGCCTCTCGCTTGGGTTCTTACACCTGCTTCAGACTATGCAACGTCAGCTGATCCCTTATCGCATGCCACGGCCATGAAGCCGCACAGTCCGAAGAAGGCGGAAGGAGATGAGGGATAGGCGAAGAAATGCACCGTACATGCCCGTCAATCACACCCTCGCAGTCAAAATAAATAAGACACCGAGGGGCATTGTGTGGGGCAAGGCGGCGGCAGAGGCGCAGCCAGCCAAACAATGATGCCAGAAGACGGGCAGCGCTACCAAGGAGCTTGTTGCGTGTCAATACAAAGGAAAATCACACCTGAGGGACGTTTTAATGGTCTCAGAGGACTCATTTTAGACGTGTTCAGTTCCCCATGGGCAAGGAGAATAAGTTTCCGAGCCACCTTGCACACATGCAGCATTACTGCTGTACAAGGTGGCTGTAAAACATAGAAACACCTGGGGGAGGGGGGACAGGTTCCCTTCAATTTCAGTTCTTGTGTCTGCGTGGCTGTCGCAGGACACGTTGCCGGCTACACAGCAGGGGAACAGCTGGCGGTGCTGGACCCCACTGACACATTGGCTGGTGTTTTTCTCTGTGCAGCTAGCACATCTGGGCCCCAACTGGCGGTGTTAGAGCCCAGGGTCAGCAGGAGGAGGAGCAGGGGGAGCGGAGTGTAGGCCGAAGCCTGCACTGGCGGCAGCTTTGGGTCTGTTGTATCTGCGTGGCGGTCGCAGGACACGTTGCCGGCTACACAGCAGGGGAACAGCTGGCGTTGCTGAACCCCACTGACACTTTGGCTGGTGTTTTTCTCTGTGCAGCTAGCAGTACCGGGCACCAACTGGTGGTGTTAGAGCCCAGGCTCTGCAGAGGGAGCAGAGTGTAGGCCGAAGCCTAATTGAACCAATTTTAAAGGTAACCTTTAACCCCTCCTCAGGTGTTACAAACTAGAAGAGCCACGCCTTATGCAGCAGTAGTGCTGCACAAGTCAAAGGTTGCTCTTTTAATTTTTCTCTTTGCACACGCTGAATGAAACACGTATAACATTTAGCCCTTTATACAGTCAAACTGTGTTGGAGGCGTGAGTTCCCTTCGTAATGAGACGCAGCACAGCTGACAAAAATGCCACCTTGGTGCTTTGCGCGGCCTCCTGAGCTTCGTTATTTGTTGCACAGGAGTCTGCGCTGTCGTGTTATCCCTTGGCCTTGCGCTGTTAGCGCTGCCCGTCCTCTGACAACATTTGATGTCGGCCGGTGCGGTTCGCGATGACCATGAATCCCAGCCCCGCAGTGTCTCAACATTGTTAAAACACTGCGGGGCTGGGATTCATGGCCTGGCGCAGTACATATGTTCGCCTCTCGCTTGGGTTCTTACACCTGCTTCAGACTATGCAACGTCAGCTGATCCCTTATCGCATGCCACGGCCATGAAGCCGCACAGTCCGAAGAAGGCGGAAGGAGATGAGGGATAGGCGAAGAAATGCACCGTACATGCCCGTCAATCACACCCTCGCAGTCAAAATAAATAAGACACCGAGGGGCATTGTGTGGGGCAAGGCGGCAGCAGAGGCGCAGCCAGCCAAACAATGATGCCAGAAGACGGGCAGCGCTACCAAGGAGCTTGTTGCGTGTCAATACAAAGGAAAATCACACCTGAGGGACGTTTTAATGGTCTCAGAGGACTCATTTTAGACGTGTTCAGTTCCCCATGGGCAAGGAGAATAAGTTTCCGAGCCACCTTGCACACATGCAGCATTACTGCTGTACAAGGTGGCTGTAAAACATAGAAACACCTGGGGGAGGGGGGACAGGTTCCCTTCAATTTCAGTTCTTGTGTCTGCGTGGCTGTCGCAGGACACGTTGCCGGCTACACAGCAGGGGAACAGCTGGCGGTGCTGGACCCCACTGACACATTGGCTGGTGTTTTTCTCTGTGCAGCTAGCACATCTGGGCCCCAACTGGCGGTGTTAGAGCCCAGGGTCAGCAGGAGGAGGAGCAGGGGGAGCGGAGTGTAGGCCGAAGCCTGCACTGGCGGCAGCTTTGGGTCTGTTGTATCTGCGTGGCGGTCGCAGGACACGTTGCCGGCTACACAGCAGGGGAACAGCTGGCGTTGCTGAACCCCACTGACACTTTGGCTGGTGTTTTTCTCTGTGCAGCTAGCAGTACCGGGCACCAACTGGTGGTGTTAGAGCCCAGGCTCTGCAGAGGGAGCAGAGTGTAGGCCGAAGCCTAATTGAACCAATTTTAAAGGTAACCTTTAACCCCTCCTCAGGTGTTACAAACTAGAAGAGCCACGCCTTATGCAGCAGTAGTGCTGCACAAGTCAAAGGTTGCTCTTTTAATTTTTCTCCTTGCACACGCTGAAAGGAACACGTATAACATTTAGGCCCTTACACAGTCAAACTGATTTTGAGGCGTGAGTTCCCTTCGTAAAGAGACGCAGTACAGCTGGCAAAAATGCCTCCTTGGTGCTTGGCGCCGCCTCCTGAGCATCGTTATTTGTTGCACAGGAGTCTGCGCTGTCGTGTTATCCCTTGGCCTTGCGCTGTTAGCGCTGCCCATCCTCTGACATCATGTAATGTCGGCCGTTGCGAAATGCGATGACCATGAATCCCAGCCCCGCAGTGTCTTAACATTGTTAAAACACTGCGGGGCTGGGATTCATGGCCTGGCGAATTACATATGTTCGCCTCTCGCTTGGGTTCTTACACCCGCTTCAGACTATGCGGCGTCAGCTGATCCCTTATCGCATGCCACGGCCATGAAGCCGCACAGTCCGAAGAAGGCGGAAGGAGATGAGGGACAGGTGAAGAAATGCACCGTTCATGCCCATCAATCACACCCTCGCAGTACAAATAAATAAGACACCGAGGGGCGTTGCGTGGGGCAAGGCGGCCGCAGAGGCACAGGCAGCCAAACAATGATGCCAGAAGACGGGCAGCGCTACCAAGGAGCTTGTTGCGTGTCAATACAAAGGAAAATCACACCTGAGGGACGTTTTAATGGTCGCAGAGGACTCATTTTAGACGTGTTCAGTTCAACATGGGCAAGGAGAATAAGTTTCTGAGCCACCTTGCACACATGCAGCATTACTGTCGTACAAGGTGGCTGCACAACGTAGAAACACCTGGGGGAGGGGGGACAGGTTGCCTTCAATTTCAGTTCTTGTGTCTGCGTGGCTGTTGCAGGACACGTTGCGGGCTGCACAGCAGGGGAACAGCTGGCGGTGCTGAACCCCACTGACACATTGGCTGGTGTTTTTCTCTTTGCAGCTAGCAAATCTGGGCCCCAACTGGCGGTGTTAGAGTCCAGGGTCAGCAGGAGGAGGAGAGGGAGCAGAGTGTAGGCAGAAGCCTGCACTGGAGCAAGTTGAAAGGGATCCTTTAACCCCCCCCAGGCGTTTGTAGCTGAAAGAGCCATCATGTACAGCACTAATGCTGGAAAAGGTAAACTTAGCTCTTTTAATTATGGTCCTTGCACATGCTGAACCTAACACATATGAAAAGTGTCCCCTCCTACCGTGATACCGTCCGGTAGGTGGAACTTTCCTTTGTGATGTGACGCAGCACAGCCGTCATTCTTACCCCCTTGGCGCCGTGCGCTGCCTCCTCAGCGTTGTTTGAATCAGTCCCGGAGCCTGCGCTGTTAGGTTAGCCCTTGGCCATGCACACATTTTGCGCTGCCCGTCTTCTGACATCATTTGGTGTCAGACTGGCTGCGCCTGTGCGGCCGTGCTGGACGAGATCCCGCCTCGCAGTGTCGTCTAATGTAATCCCACCGCGGGCCTGGGATCTGTGGCCATGCGCAGTGCATATCCTCACCTCTCACTCCCCTCCCTACGCCTTCTTCAGACTGTGCGGTGTCACGGCCATGGCATGCTATTAGGGATCAGCTGACACCGCACAGTCTGAAGAAGCCGTAGGGAGATGAGTGAGAGGTGGAGGTTCAGATATGCACTGCGCATGTCCATGGATCTCAGGCCCCCAGTGGGATTAAATCAGAAGACACTACGAGGCGGGATCTCGTCCAGCGCGGCCGCACAGGCTCAGCCAGTCTGACACCAAATGATGTCAGAAGACGGGCAGCGCAAAATGTGTACATGGTCAAGGGCTAACCTAACAGCGCAGGCTCCGGGACTGATTCAAACAACGCTGAGGAGGCGGCGCACGGCGCCAAGGGGGTAAGAATGACGGCTGTGCTGCGTCACATCACAAAGGAAAGTTCCACCTACCTTTTTTTTTTTTTGGAAGTGCATCTGAACAGCAAGGTGGATTGCTGTTGAGGGGAGATAGGGAGAAAAAAAAAAATCTATAAATCTTCAGCACAGCGAGTGTGAGCGAGCTGAGTGTGACCTGAGCGTAAGTGTGAACGGCGGTAAGTGTGTGACTTGCGATTCAGTGACTTTGGAATCAGGGAGTTTCCAAGGGAGGAATTGCTTCTGTTTTTTTTTTTTGTTGTTGTTTTTTTTTGGTTTAATTAATACTTTGTATTTATTTTTTATTTAACGTTTCTGTGTGGTGCAATCCCCATTAGGAAATGTGCTCCACAATTGTTAATGCCATCCAGTGCACATCTTGCCACATGTATGCAGTCCTTGACCAGCCAGTCGAGGGTGCATACTGCTGTGCGAGATGTGAGCACATTGTGCATTTGGAAACCCAGATACTGGATCTAAATGTGCAGCTGGCAACACTGAGATCCATAGACAATATGGAGAGGAGTCTTCTGCTCACAGAGCAGACGCTCAATGGGATAGATGAGGAGGGGGATGGTAGGATGGAGCTGCAGGACAGTGTGGCAGTTAGCTGGGTGACAGATAGAAGGCGGGGTAGAGGGAAGAGTGCCAGGGAGGCTAGTTCTGATCTGGCACACCCCAATAAGTTTGCTAAGTTGGCAGATGAGGGGGGTGCCAGTACAGGGGTAGCACTGCTGCAGCCAGGCATGTCCTCTGAAAGCCGGAGGAGTGACTGCTCCAGTAAGGAGGGAAAAAGGAGAGCAGGGCAGGCCAGACAGGTGCTGGTAGTGGGGGACTCAATTATTAGGGGAACAGATAGGGCAATCTGTCACAAAGACAGGGATCGTCGGACGGTGTGCTGCCTACCTGGCGCTCGAGTCCGACACATCGCTGATCGGGTGGACAGATTACTGGGAGGGGCTGGTGAGGACCCAGCGGTCATGGTGCACATTGGCACAAATGACAAAGTTAGAGGTAGGTGGAAGGTCCTTAAAGATGATTTCAGGGAATTAGGCTGCAAGCTGAAAGCAAGGACCTCCAACGGGGTATTTTCCGAAATACTGCCTGTACCACGTGCCACGCCAGAGAGGCAACGGGAGATTAGGGAGGTTAATAAGTGGCTCAAGAATTGGTGTAGGAAGGAGGGGTTTGGGTTCCTGCAGAACTGGGCCGACTTCTCAGTTGGCTACAGGCTCTACGCTAGGGACGGGCTGCACCTCAATGGGGAAGGTGCAGCTGTGCTGGGGGAGAAAATGGTTAGAAGGTTGGAGGAGTGTTTAAACTAGGGATTGGGGGGGAGGGTATTCCTTTTATAGGAGGGGAAGATAGTGCAGATAGAGACCTGGGCACAAATAAGGAAGTTGGGGGTGGCGGTGGCATGGGGGGTGGGGTTAGAACAGTTAATAATTTAAGAAAGAATAGAGGTACAGAGAGTAACATCAAGTGCATGTATACTAATGCCAGAAGCCTCGCCAACAAAATGGACGAATTAGAACTAATGTTGTTGGAGCATAATTATGACATGGTGGGGATATCTGAGACATGGCTGGATGAGAGCCATGACTGGGCTGTTAACTTGCAGGGCTATAGCCTGTTCAGAAATGACCGTACAGATAAGCGAGGGGGTGGGGTGTGTCTATATGTAAAATCTTCCTTAAAACCCATCCTGCGTAATAATATAGGTGAATTTAATGAAAATGTAGAGTCCCTGTGGGTGGAGATAAGGGGAGGGGGAAAAATAATAAATTACTGATAGGGGTTTGTTATAAATCTCCAAAACTAATGGAAGCAATGGAGAATATCCTCGTAAAGCAAATAGATGAAGCTGCGACTCAAGGAGAAGTCATTATTATGGGGGACTTCAACTACCCTGAAATAGATTGGGGAACAGAAACCTGCAGTTCCAGTAAAGGTAATCGATTTTTGACAACTATGAGAGACAATTACCTTTCACAACTGGTTCAGGACCCAACAAGGAGGGGGGCACTGCTAGACCTAATATTAACCAACAGGCCAGACCGCATATCAAATATAAGGGTTGGGGGTCACTTGGGGAATAGTGATCACAAAATAATAAGTTTTCATGTAACCTTTAATAAGATGGGTAGTAGGGGGGTGACAAGGACACTAAACTTCAGGAGGGCAAATTTCCAACGGATGAGAGAGGATCTTGGTGCAATTAACTGGGACGATATCCTGAGACACAAAAATACACAAAGAAAATGGGAGACATTTATTAGCATCCTGGATAGGACCTGTGCACAGTATATACCGTATGGGAAAAAACATACTAGAAATAGGAGGAAACCAATATGGCTAAATAGAGCTGTAAGGGGCGCAATAAGGGACAAAAAGAAAGCATTTAGAGAATTAAAGGAAGTAGGTAGTGAGGAGGCATTAAATAAATACAGAAAATTAAATAAATTCTGTAAAAAGCAAATCAAGGCAGCAAAGATTGAGACAGAGAGACTCATTGCCAGAGAGAGTAAAAATAATCCCAAAATATTCTTTAACTATATAAATAGTAAGAAACTAAAAAATGACAGTGTTGGCTTCCTTAAAAATAGTCTGGGTGAAATGGTGGATGAGGATGAGGAAAAAGCCAATCTGCTAAATGACTTTTTTTCATCAGTATTTACAAAAGAAAATCCCATGGCAGCCAATATGACTAGTGATAAAAATTCCCCATTAAATGTCACCTGCTTAACCCAGCAGGAAGTACAGCGGCGGCTAAAAATAACTAAAATTGACAAATCTCCGGGCCCGGATGGGATACATCCCCGAGTACTGCAGGAACTAAGTACAGTCATTGATAGACCATTATTTTTAATCTTTAAAGACTCCATAATAACAGGGTCTGTACCACAGGACTGGCGTATAGCAAATGTGGTGCCAATATTCAAAAAAGGGGCAAAAACTGAACTCGGTAATTATAGGCCAGTAAGCTTAACCTCTACTGTGGGTAAAATCCTGGAGGGCATTCTAAGGGATGCTATGCTGGAGTATCTGAAGAGGAATAACCTCATGACCCAGTATCAGCACGGGTTTACTAGGGACCGTTCATGTCAGACTAATTTGATCAGCTTCTATGAAGAGGTAAGTTCCGGACTGGACCAAGGGAACCCAGTGGACGTAGTATATATGGACTTTTCCAAAGCTTTTGATACGGTGCCACACAAAAGTTGTTACATAAAATGAGAGTAATGGGGATAGGGGAAAATATGTGTAAGTGGGTTGAGAGCTGGCTCAGGGATAGGAAACAAAGGGTGGTTATTAATGGAGCACACTCGGACTGGGTCACGGTTAGCAGTGGGGTACCACAGGGGTCAGTATTGGGCCCTCTTCTTTTTAACATATTTATTAATGACCTTGTAGGGGGCATTCAGAGTAGAATTTCAATATTTGCAGATGACACTAAACTCTGCAGGGTAATCAATACAGGGGAGGACAATTTTATATTACAGGATGATTTATGTAAACTAGAAGCTTAAGCTGATAAATGGCAAATGAGCTTTAATGGGGATAAATGTAAGGTCATGCACTTGGGTAGAAGTAATAAGATGTATAACTATGTGCTTAATTCTAAAACTCTGGGCAAAACCGTCAATGAAAAAGACCTGGGTGTATGGGTGGATGACAAACTCATATTCAGTGGCCAGTGTCAGGCAGCTGCTACAAAGGCAAATAAAATAATGGGATGTATTAAAAGAGGCATAGATGCTCATGAGGAGAACATAATTTTACCTCTATACAAGTCACTAGTTCGACCACACTTAGAATACTGTGCACAGTTCTGGTCTCCGGTGTATAAGAAAGACATAGCTGAACTGGAGCGGGTGCAGAGAAGAGCGACCAAGGTTATTAGAGGACTGGGGGGTCTGCCATACCAAGATAGGTTATTACACTTGGGGCTATTTAGTTTGGAAAAACGAAGACTAAGGGGTGATCTTATTTTAATGTATAAATATATGAGGGGACAGTACAAAGACCTTTCTGATGATCTTTTTAATCATAGACCTGAGACAGGGACAAGGGGGCATCCTCTACGTCTGGAGGAAAGAAGGTTTAAGCAAAATAACAGACGTGGATTCTTTACTGTAAGAGCAGTGAGACTATGGAACTCTCTGCCGTATGATGTTGTAATGAGTGACTCATTGCTTCAATTTAAGAGGGGACTGGATACCTTTCTGGAAAAGTATAATATTACAGGGTATATATATTAGATTCCTTGATAAGGCGTTGATCCAGGGAACTAGTCTGATTGCCGTATGTGGAGTCGGGAAGGAATTTTTTTCCCCATGGTGGAGTTACTCTTTGCCACATGGGTTTTTTTTGCCTTCCCCTGGATCAACATGTTAGGGCAAGTTAGGTTAGGCTATGGGTTGAACTAGATGGACTTACAGTCTTCCTTCAACCTTAATAACTAACTATGTAACTACCGGACGGTATCACGGTAGGAGGGGACACTTTTCATAAGTGTTGGGTTCAGCATGTGCAAGGAGCACCACGAAAAGAGGCACTTTTTCCCTTTGCATCATTACTGCTGCACAAGGTGGCTCCTTCAGTAACAAACGCCTGGGGGGGGGGACAGGTTCCCTTAAATTTAAGTTGTTGTGCCTGCGTGGCGGTCGCAGTACACGTTGCCGTATACACAGCAGGGGAACAGCTGGCGGTGCTGAACCCCACTAACACATTGGCGAGGTGTTTGGCTCTGTGCGTACAGCACTTCTGGACAGCAACTAGCGGTGTTGGAGCCCAGGGACAGGAGGAGGAGGTGGAGGAGATAGGAGGGATTGCCACACACACAGCAGGGGAACAGCTGACGTTACTGAACCCCAATAACAGAGGAGGGACTGTTGGGACTGTGCGTACAGCACTACCAGGCAACAACTAGCGGTGTTGGAGCCCAGGGACAGGAGGAGGAGGAGGTGGAGGAGATAGGAGGGATTGCCACACACACAGCAGGGGAACAGCTGATGTTACTGAACCCCAATAACAGAGGAGGGACTGTTGGGACTGTGCGTACAGCACTACCAGGCAACAACTAGCGGTGTTGGAGCCCAGGGACAGGAGGAGGAGGAGGTGGAAGAGATAGGAGGGATTGCCACACACACAGCAGGGGAACAGCTGACATTACTGAACCCCAATAACAGAGGAGGGACTGTTGGGACTGTGCGTACAGCACTACCAGGCAACAACTAGCGGTGTTGGAGCCCAGGGACAGGAGGAGGAGGAGGTGGAGGAGATAGGAGGGATTGCCACACACACAGCAGGGGAACAGCTGACGTTACTGAACCCCAATAACAGAGGAGGGACTGTTGGGACTGTGCGTACAGCACTACCAGGCAACAACTAGCGGTGTTGGAGCCCAGGGACAGGAGGAGGAGGAGGTGGAGGAGATAGGAGGGATTGCCACACACACAGCAGGGGAACAGCTGACGTTACTGAACCCCAATAACAGAGGAGGGACTGTTGGGACTGTGCGTACAGCACTACCAGGCAACAACTAGCGGTGTTGGAGCCCAGGGACAGGAGGGGGTGGAGGAGATAGGAGGGATTGCCACACACACAGCAGGGGAACAGCTGACGTTACTGAACCCCAATAACAGAGGAGCGACTGTTGGGACTGTGCATACAGCACTACCAGGCAACAACTAGCGGTGTTGGAGCCCAGGGACAGCAGGAGAAGCAGAGGAACACAATGTAGGCCGAAGCCTGATTGGAGAAAGGGAACCTTTAACCCCCCCCCCAAGGCGTTTGTAGCTGAAAGAGCCAGCTTGTGCAGCACAAAAGATGCAAAAGGAAAAGGTGGCTCTTTTCATTATGCTCCTTGCAAACACAGAACTAAACACTTATAAAATGTGTCCCCTGAAACCGTGAGACCGTCCCGGAGGTGGGACTTTCCTTTGTGATGTGACGCAGCACAGCTGTCATTCCTACCCCCTTGGCGCCGTGCCCCGGCTCCTCAGCGTTGTTTGAATCTGTCCCGGAGCCTGCGCTGTTATGTTATCCCTTGGCCAGGCACACTTTGCGCTGCCCATCTTCTGACATCATTTGGTGTCAAGCTGGCTGCGCCTGTGCGGCCGCGCTGGCCGAGATCCCGCCTCGCAGTGTCGTCTAATGTAATCCCACCGCGGGCCTGGGATCCGTGGCCATGCGCAGTGCATATCCTCGTCTCTCACTCCCCTCCCTACGGCTTCTTCAGACTGTGCGGCGTCACGGCCGTGACATGCTATTAGGGATCAGCTGACGGCGCACAGTCTGAAGAAGGCGTAGGGAGATGAGTGAGAGGCGGAGGTTCAGATATGCACTGCGCATGTCCATGGATCTCAGGCCCCCAGTGGGATGAAATCAGAAGACAATGCGAGGCGGGCTCTCGGCCAGCGCGGCCGCACAGGCGCAGCCAGCCTGACACCAATTGATGTCAGAAGAAGGGCAGCGCTAAGTGTGCCTGGCCAAGGGTTAACATAACAGCGCAGGCTCCGGGACAGATTTAAACAACGCTGAGGAGCCGGGGCACGGCGCCAATGGGGTAGGAATGACAGCTGTGCTGCGTCATATTACGAAGGAAAGTCCCACCTCCGGGACGGTTTTACGGTATCAGTGGACACATTTTATAAGTGTTAAGTTCTGTGTGTGCAAGGAGCTAAACAAAAATAGCTACCTTTTCCTTGTGCAGCATTACTGCTGCACAAGGTGGCTCTTTCAGTAACAAACGCCTTGGGGGGGCAGGTTCCCTTACATTTCAGTTGTTGTGTCAGCGTGGCGGTCGCAGGACACATTGCCGGCTACACAGCTGGGGATCAGCTGACGTTACTGAAACCCAATAACACTGGGTCGTATGTTTTGTCTGTGCAGACGGCACTTCTGAGCCTCAACTGGCGGTGTTGGAGCCCAGGAATTTAGGTTCAGGTGGTAGAAAGATGAACACAACAGGAGACCTGGATAACGTAGACAGTCACCTAATTATTTAATCAGGAAGAGGAGTGGCAAATTCCTTCGAGATCCAGGCCTTGTTCATTTTCAGGAAAGTAAGCCGGTCAACGTTATCGGAGGATAGTCGCATGCGACGGTCAGTTAGTACACCACCTGCAGCACTAAAGACGCGTTCCGATAATACACTAGCCGCAGGGCAAGCCAGCACCACCAATGCATACTGGCTTAGCTCTGGCCATGTATCCAGCTTTGAGACCCAAAACTTGAAAGGGGAAGAGCCGTCTGGGAGTACAGCAAGAGGGCAAGACATGTAGTCTGTCACCATCTGACGGAACCGTTGCCTCCTGCTGACTGGAGCCGTCTGTGATGGTGTAGACTTTTGTGGCGGGCACAGAAAAGTGTGCCACAGTTGGGCCATACTGGTCTTGCCTTGGGCAGAGGCACTGCTTCTGCTCCCTCTTTGTGCAGAGCCTCCACCACTGCCTGGACTCACTGAGCTGCTTTGTAATGCACTAGCAGCACTTCTCTCAGTTGGAATGGAGAAGATGATGGAATTCACCAGTGTGTCTTGGTACTCCCGCATTTTTCGCTCCCGGTTCAACGGTGTGATGAGGCTTTCTACGTTGTCCCGGTAGCGAGGATCGAGGAGGGTGAACACCAAATAATCAGACATGTTGAGAATGTGGGCGATGCGGCGGTCGTTTCTCAGGCACTGCAGCATGTAATCCACCATGTGCTGCAGACTGCCAACTGCCCAAGAAACGCTGTCCCCTGCTGGAGGCGTGATCTCTGCCCGCTGGTCATCACCCCACCCTCGCTGTACACACTGAGTACTGGACAATTGTGTAACTCCCTCCTCTGGACGGATGTCTTCCTCCTCCATTGACTCCTCCTCATCCTCCTCACAAACTGTCCCCTGCCTACGCGTTTGTGAGGAACCACGTGGCGCTGACTGTCCAGAAGATGATGGAAGTGGTGATTCCTCATCCTCCACCTCTTCCACAACATCATCCCTTAGCGCTTGCAGTGATTTTTCAAGCAGGCAGATAAGGGGGACAGTCATGCTGACTAGTGCATCATCTGCACTCGCCATCCGCGTGGAATAATCGAAGGGACGCAAAACCTGGCAGACGTCATTCATAGTGGCCCACTCTGTGGTTGTGAAGTCTGAACGGCGCTGAGTGCGACTTCTTTGCGCCTGATGCAGCTGGTACTCCATTACAGCTTGCTGCTGCTCACACAACCGCTCCAACATATGTAACGTGGAATTCCACCTGGTAGGTAGGTCACATATGATGCGATGTTCCGGCAGGCGGTGTCGGCGCTGCAGAGCCGCAATGCGCGCTTTTGCCGTGCTGGAACGCCGCAAGTGAGTACACTCTAGGCGGACCTTGTGCAGCAGTGCATCAAGATCCGGATAGTCCCTCAAAAAACTCTGCACGACCAAATTGAGCACATGTGCCAGACAAGGGATGTGAGTGAGGTTGCCGAGGCCCAGAGCTGCCACCAGATTTCGGCCATTATCACACACTACCATGCCTGGCTGGAGATTCGCTGGCACAAACCACACATCGCTCTCCTGCTTGATGGCATTCCAGAGCTCCTGCGCTGTGTGGCTTCGATTCCCCAAAGAAATTAATTTCAAGATGGCCTGTTGACGTTTGGCCATGGCTGTGCTCATGTCAGTCGTAACAGGTAAACGTTCATCACGGGTCCATGTGGAGGTGGACTGTGACGGCTCCTGCAGCGATGTTCTGAGGAACTGGTGTAAGAGGAGGAGTCAATGCGTACAGAATGGATTCC
Source organism: Ranitomeya variabilis (assembly GCF_051348905.1). NCBI lineage: Eukaryota > Metazoa > Chordata > Amphibia > Anura > Dendrobatidae > Ranitomeya > Ranitomeya variabilis. The sequence continues at coordinate 1,143,792,355 of NC_135232.1, forward strand.
TGCAATCCTTGGAGTGGGCAGGACACGTCCTGCGCCACTCGCACAGTCTGTACCCGGCTCAACGACATTAACCCAATGGGCAGTGAGGGAAAGGTATCGCCCCTGTCCATGTTGACTGGTCAACGCATCGGTGGTGAGGTGGACCTTGCTACTGACGGCGTTCAGTAGCGCGTGTTTTATGTGTCCCTCCACATGCTTGTGCAGGGCAGGGACGGCTTGCCTGCTGAAATAAAAGTGGCTGGGCACATTGTACTGTGGGACTGCCAATGACATCAAGTCACGGAAGCTGTCAGTCTCCACCAGCCTTAATGACAGCATTTCCAGTGACAGAAGTTTGGTAATGCCTGCAGTCAGAGCCTGTGCTCGTGGGTGGTTTGCCGAGAAAGGCCGCCTTTTCTAACATGCCTGTACTACCGATGGCTGTACACTGGGCTGGGAGTGTGTGGATGACTGGGAAAGTGGTGCTGCGGGTGGAATTACAGCGGGTCTCTGGACAACAGGGCCAGAGGTTCTTCCACGGCGATCCTGGGAGGAAGCCAAACCAGCTGCGTGTGAGCTGGAGTAAGAGGCAACACGAGCTGAAGAGGTGGTAGCTGCCGCTGTTGGTTGGCCTAGCTCTTCAGTGTGTTTTTCTAACAACACCACGTGCCTGGTCCGCACATGTTTCCACATGTTGGAGGTATTGAGGCTGCTGACATTTCGACCTCTTTTGACTTTGTGATGACACACCTTGCATTTGACATAGCAAATGTCATCTGCAACTGTGTCAAAAAAGGCCCAGGCACTGCAAGTCTTGGGAGCGCCCTTTTTGGCTTTTGGAAGAGACATGCTCCTAACGGGTGCCAAAGCGGAGGCTGCAGGATCCGCAGTCTTCCCCCTCCCTCTCCCTCTTTGGGCCGTACGGGGAAACTCTTCCTCAGAGCTGCTCCCACCACCTTCCTGTCCCTCACGCCAAGATGGGTCAAGGACCTCATCATCTACACTACCCTCTGCCCCCAACTGCTCCTCCTGGGTAGTCTCAGCAGCAGAGCACGCACCAGTAAGTGGCACCTGAGTGTCATCATTAGCGGATGCGGCCTGCGATGTGGTGACCGGAGGCACTGGCCCACCCACCTCTTCAGACTCAGAGAGAAAAAGCTGTTGGGCATCACTGCACCCTGCCTCTTCTTCCATTTTTCCAATGCTGCTTGGCTGGCCCCCTGTTTCCAAGCCAAGAGATTCAGAGAACAGAAGTAGAGACGGCTCCTGTCCTGGGCTCTCTGTCTGCCTGGGCAATTTGGCAGGTGGTGAAGAGACAGATGGCTGCTCTCCAGTGCTCTGTGTCTGAGAGGATGTGGCACTAATTGAAGTTGATGCATTAGCTGCCATCCATCCGACAACGGCTTCAATTTGGTCTTCACGCAGCAGCGGTGTACGGCGCTCTGCGACAAAGCTGCGCATGAATGACTGTTCCCTGGTGAAAGTGGGTGCTGATGAGTCACCGGTGCCCGCAGCAGGCACAGAATCCCCACGTCCCCTCCCTGCTCCGCACCCACGCCCACGCCCACGTGCCTTACTCACTGCCTTCTTCATCTTGGTTGACTGATAAAGATAAGCAGAAAAGTACTAACGGCTTTGTGTGCTTATTCCTGAACAACTCCTAACAGGTATAAGAAACACTAATTTTCTAAAGTGTGGACTAGACTTTAATATGAGCTAATGTGGCCTACACAAATGTAAAGTGGTGTCACTGGTGTGTTTGGTGAACTTTATTATTTATTTTTTTGGGGGGGGCTGAACTGACAACAGAGAGAGCTGCAGTCACACGGAGACCGTGCAGACAGCCGTAAACGGCGCTGCAAGGCCCAAAAACCCTCCTCTACGTTATCCTATGTAGTGTTTTTCCACAAATTAGCTGGAGACGGGTGGAAAGACACTAATAGGATTTTTTTGAAAAAATGTGCAGCAGCCTGCAATACTTAAAAGAAAAGGAAAATTGATTTTACGGTATGACGCAGTGAAGAACCCTGAGCTGGAGACAACCAGGCTATGGCTGCTCACAGACTACAGGGGGAGCTGCAGTCACACGGAGACCATGCAGACAGCCGTAAACAGCGCTGCAAGGCCCAAAAACCCTCCTCTACGTTATCCTATGTAGTGTTTTTCCACAAATTAGCTGGAGACGGGTGGAAAGACACTAATAGGATTTTTTTGAAAAAATGTGCAGCAGCCTGCACTACTTAAAAGAAAAGGAAAATTGATTTTATGGTATGACGCAGTTTAGAACCCTGAGCTGGAGACAACCAGGCTATGGCTGCTCACAGACTACAGGGCGAGCTGCAGTCACACGGAGACCGTGCAGACAGCCGTAAACGGCGCTGCAAGGCCCAAAAACCCTCCTCTACATTATCCTATGTAGTGTTTTTCCACAAATTAGCTGGAGACGGGTGGAAAGACACTAATAGGATTTTTTTGAAAAAATGTGCAGCAGCCTGCACTACTTAAAAGAAAAGGAAAATTGATTTTACGGTATGACGCAGTGAAGAACCCTGAGCTGGAGACAACCAGGCTATGGCTGCTCACAGACTACAGGGCGAGCTGCAGTCACACGGAGACCGTGCAGACAGCCGTAAACGGCGCTGCAAGGCCCAAAAACCCTCCTCTACGTTATCCTATGTAGTGTTTTTCCACAAATTAGCTGGAGACGGGTGGAAAGACACTAATAGGATTTTTTTGAAAATATGTGCAGCAGCCTGCACTACTTAAAAGAAAAGGAAAATTGATTTTACGGTATGACGCAGTGAAGAACCCTGAGCTGGAGACAACCAGGCTATGGCTGCTCACAGACTACAGGGCGAGCTGCAGTCACACGGAGACCGTGCAGACAGCCGTAAATGGCGCTGCAAGGCCCAAAAACCCTCCTCTACGTTATCCTATGTAGTGTTTTTCCACAAATTAGCTGGAGACGGGTGGAAAGACACTAATAGGATTTTTTGGAAAAAATTAGCAGCAGACTACACTACTTGGAAAAAAAAAAAAAAAAAGTATGAGGCAATGAACCACCCTCCCTGAACTGAATACAACCAGCTATGGATGGCCTATGTGGCTGCACTCAGACTAGAGAGTGGGCTGCACTCACACACACACACACACAGACCTTGCAGATCGCTGTGAAAACAGCGCTACAAGGCAAAAGCAAGGTGAATATTAGGTGAACACAGCGGTTGCTAAATTAGCCTTTGAAAAGCACAAAAAAGCAAATCGCTATCTCTAAACTGGCCCTCAGTCAGCAAACAGCGTCCTGTCACTAACTGAATTCACAGCAGAGTGAGCGCAAAATGGCGCCAGCGACTTTTAAACTGCATCATGACATCATTTCAGCAGCCAATCACAGCCATGCCAGTAGTTTCATGCCCTCCATGCTGAACAGGATGTGCCCACACTTGGAATCATTGTCATTGGCTGAATTTGTGCAGTTTGAATCTGGGAACTTCCGATTCCGGTATCCGATACGCGGCAAGTATCGGAATCCCGGTATCGGAATTCCGATACCGCAAGTATCGGCCGATACCCGATACTTGCGGTATCGGAATGCTCAACACTAGTCAAGACCACAACGCGGTGCTTGGCTCCCTCAAGCCAATGTCGCCACTCCTCAAATGCCCACTTCATAGCCAACAACTCCCGATTGCCGACATCATAATTGCATTCCGCAGGTGAAAACTTTCGGGAAAAGAAGGCACATGGTTTCATCAAGGAACCATCAGAATTCCTCTGTGACAAAACGGCCCCTGCCCCAATCTCAGAAGCGTCAACCTCAACCTGAAAAGGAAGAGAAACATCTGGCTGACGCAAGACAGGGGCAGAAGTAAATCGGCGTTTAAGCCCCTGAAAGGCCTCAACAGCCGCAGAGGACCAATTCGTCACATCAGCGCCTTTCTTCGTCAAATCGGTCAGGGGTTTAACCACACTGGAGAAGTTGGCAATGAAACGGCGATAAAAATTAGCAAAACCCAAAAATTTCTGAAGGCTCTTTACAGATGTGGGTTGAATCCAGTCATGAATAGCTTGGACCTTAACAGGATCCATTCCTATAGACGAAGGAGAAAAAATAAACCCCAAAAAAGAGACCTTCTGAACTCCAAATAGGCACTTAGACCCCTTCACAAATAGGGCATTATCACGAAGGATCTGGAATACCATCCTGACCTGCTTCACATGAGACTCCCAATCATCGGAAAAAATCAAAATATCATCCAAATACACAATCAAGAATTTATCAAGATAATTGCGGAAAATATCATGCATGAAGGACTGAAAAATAGAAGGAGCATTAGAAAGCCCGAAAGGCATCACAAGGTATTCAAAATGGCCTTCGGGCGTATTAAATGCAGTTTTCCATTTGTCACCCTGTTTAATACGAACAAGATTATATGCCCCTCGAAGGTCAATCTTGGTAAACCAACTAGCCCCCTTAATCCGAGCAAACAAATCAGAAAGCAAAGGTAAAGGTTATTGGAATTTGACCGTGATCTTATTAAGAAGGCGATAATCAATACAGGGTCTCAAGGAGCCATCCTTCTTGACAACAAAAAAGAATCCCGCTCCCAATGGTGATGAAGACGGCCGAATATGCCCCTTCTCCAAAGATTCCTTTACATAGCTCCGCATGGCGGCATGCTCTGGCACAGACAGATTGAAAAGTCGGCCCTTAGGGAACTTACAGCCAGGAATCAAGTCAATAGCACAATCACAGTCCCTATGTGGAGGAAGGGAACTGGACTTGGGCTCATCGAATACATCCTGGAAATCTGACAAAAATTCAGGAACATCAGAAGAGGGGGAAGAGGAAATTGACATCAAAGGAACGTCACTATGTACCCCTTGACAACCCCAACTAGTCACAGACATAGATTGCCAATCCAGCACTGAATTGTGTACTTGTAATCATGGAAAACCCAGTACAACAACATCATGTAAATTATGCAACACCAGAAAACGGCAATCTTCCTGATGTGCTGGAGCCATGCACATAGTTAGCTGAGTCCAATACTGAGGTTTATTCTTGGCCAACGGTGCAGCATCAATAACCCTCAAAGGAATAGGGCTCTGCAAAGGCTGCAAAGCAAAACCACAGCGCCTGGCGAATTCTAAGTCCATTAAGTTCAGGGCAGCGCTTGAATCCACAAATGCCATGACAGAAAAGGATGACAATGAGCAAATCAGGGTCACAGACAGGAGAAATTTAGGCTGTACAGTACTGATGGTAACAGATCTAGCAACCCTCTTAATACGCTTAGGGCAATCAGAAATAGCATGAGCAGAATCACCACAGTAAAAACACAGCCCATTCTGACATCTGTATTCCCGCTGTTCTGCTCTAGTCAAAATCCTATCACATTGCATAGGCTCAGGACTCTGTTCAGAGGATGCTGCCACATGGTGCACCACTTTGCGCTCGCGCAGGCGCCGATCAATCTGAATGGCTAGAGACATAGATTCGCTCAAACCTACAGGTGTGGGGAACCCTACCATAACATCTTTAAGGGCTTCAGAAAGACCCTTTCTGAAAATTGCTGCCAGAGCGTCCTCATTCCATTTAGTGAGCACAGACCATTTTCTACATTTCTGGCAGTATAATTCTGCCGCTTCCTGACCCTGACACAGGGCCAACAAGGTCTATTCCGCATGATCCACAGAGTTAGGTTCGTCATACAATAATCCGAGCGATTGAAAAAATGCATCTACATTAAGCAATGCCGGATCCCCTGACTCAATGGAGAATGGCCAGTCCTGAGGGTCACCACGCAGCAGAGAAATAACTATTTTAACTTGCTGAATGGGATCACCAGAGGAACGGGGTTTCAGAGCAAAAAACAATTTGCAGTTTTTTTTAAAGTTCAAAAACTTGGATCTATCCCCATAAAACAAATCTGGAGTAGGAATTCTAGGATCTAAAGCCGAAGTCTGAACAACATAATCTTGGATACTCTGTACTCTTGCAGCAAGCTGATCCACACGAGAAAACAAACCTTGAACATCCATGCCCGCGCCCAAATCCTGAACCACCCAAAGATTACGAGAAAGGAAAAAGACAAAACAGACTAAAGAAAAAAAAATGGCTCAGAACTCTTTTTCTTTTCCTTCTTTTGACATGCATTTAACTCATTTTAGGCCAGTTGTACTGTTATGGACTGGTGATTTAGGAGCGACATGCGACTAGCTCTGAGCAGGTGGTAACTATACAGACCGCAGTTCCTGATCTTAACACAACACTAGCAGTAGCCGCGGGATGTTCCTGTCACTCCCTGGACACCTCGTCACAGCCGGAGAACTAACTACCCCTAAAGGTAGAAACAGGAAAGCTATCTTGCCTCAGAGAAAATCCCCAAAGGATAGACAGCCCCCCACAAATAATGACTGTGAGAGAAGAGGGAAATGACATACGTAATATGAAACAAGATTTAGCAAAGGAGGCCACTTCTAGCTAGATAGATAGCACAGGATAGAACACTGTGCGGTCAGTAATAAAAACTAGAAACAGTCCACCGCAGAGAAATGCAAAAATCTCCACACCTGACTAAAGATGTGGAGGGCAAAATCTGCTGCCCAGAGCTTCCAGCTTAGCTGAATAGATCCATACTGATAAGCTGGACAAATGAGAAAAACATAGAATGTGCTGAACAATAAAGTCCACAACAAGTGAACTGCAAAAGGACAAGCACGGACTTATCTTAGCTCAACTAGTCAGAGTGTCAGGGAAATCCAAAAGAGCAGTGACTCCAAGCAGGAACAATTGACAACTGGCATTGATTGAGGGATAAAGCCAGACTAAAATAGCCGAGCCAGAAAGACGATCAGTGGAAGCAGCTGCTGATGCTAAATCCAAGAAGCAGCCATACCACTCAAAACCACCAGAGGGAACCCAAGAGCAGAACTCACAAAAGTGCTACTTACGACCACCGGAAGGAGCCCAAGAGCGGAATTCACAACACAGAGTGCAGAGGGATCAATGTTCCACAGGCAACAGCAAGTGTACGATTGACACTGGGGGAAGGAACTAACATGCTTAAGTAGAAGCCTGATTAGAGAAAAATGAGCACAGATGATTGCAGCACAGACCCAGCACAGACTGACAGCTCTGACACAAGGTAACAGAAAAACAGAAACAGAGAAGAAATCATGACAGTACCCCCCCTTCAAGGGGGGCCACCGGACCCCCAGGTTTCCCAGGAAACCTCCAATGAAAGGCCTGGACCAACCAATCAGCCTTTACAGAATATCCTGGAAATCAGGATCGTTCCTCAGGTCCATACCCCTTCCAATGTGCCAGGTATTGAAGGGAATTACAGACCATTCGGGACTCAATGACCCTTTGTACCTCATATTCCAAGCTTCCCTCAATAGAAACCAGAGAAGATGGGTGCGAAGATGACAGAACAGAGGGAATAAATTCATTCAACAACGACTTGTGGAATACATTAGAAAACGGAAAGACCGATGGAGCTTTAACCGGAAGGCAACAGGATTGACCACCTCAAGAATTTCATACAGACTAATTAATCTAGGACCCAACTTTAGCGAGGGCACCTTCAACTTAATATTCTAAGAAGATAGCCATACCTTATCTCCCACTTTGAATGCGATCCCTGATGAGCGCCTCGTATTGGCCTTCCGCTTCTGCTGATGCCACCCCAATGTTCTGTTTAAACTTCCTCCAAACATCCCCCAGCTCTTGAATGGTGACATCCAGTCCAGGACACCCAGAATGTATCCTGGAAAACTCACCAAAATGAGGATGAAACCCGTAATTACAGAAAAATGGCGAGGTCCAAGAGGATGGATCCCAATGGCAAACTCAGCCAGAGGAAGAAACGATGACCAATTCTCTGTTGATCAACGACAAAACAACTTAAAGGGATGGTGCCATCAAAAAAACATATTTCCAGCGATTGAAAAAATGTAAAGAATTAATGTTTACATTTTCTTAAAAAAATATCAGTTGTTTATAATTTAGTAAAATATGAAAAACTATTTTAAAAGGTTTGGAATTTCTACTTTTAAACACTAGGGGAGCAGCTGCTGAAATTTGACAAAACCCTAGTGTACAACTAGCTCACATTACTGCACTGCAGTAATTATGGGCGGAGTCTGCTGACGTGTGTGATGTCACTCATCTCCTCCCCGCCTGGGTGTTTGCTAAGGGATAAGAGATGATATTCAGGAACCCAGTGAGCGGCCATTTTGTTGGTGACTGCAGAGATATACTGACAAGTAGACAGTCACAGAGGATGGCAGCAAGGATTCTGGGAGATATATGGTGGAGGGAGCAGGGTGACAGCGGCACAGAGTATTTCAGGAGAGCAATGTGCTGGTGTATAGAGGCACCATGTTCGATGCACGGAGCAGTCAGGGATTGTACATGGACACTGTCGTTTATACACATGGATGGACCGTCTGCTCCACAGAAATCCAGGAAACATTTCTGCGGATTGATGGCCTGTTCTGATCCAGACTTTGCTTGCAGAGACCCCATTCCCCTCCTCAGATCCTGTCTTCTCCATCCTGTCCTGGCAATGTGTGAAAGCGAGGCAACAGGCGCAGTACGGGGTGACGCTGGGAAGGAAATGTAGCCATATAGTAATGATTAGGGTTGAGCGAAACGGGTCGTGTATTTTCATAAGTCGCCGACTTTTGGCAAAGTCGGTGTCTCATGAAACCCGACCCGATCCCTGTGCGGGGTCGGCCATGCGGTACGCGATCTTGGCGCCAAAGTCGCATTTCGTATGACGCGTTTAGCGCCATTTTTTCAGCCAATGAATGAGCGTGGGCAGAGTGATGACATAGGTCTTAGGGGAGTGAACGCCTATCGTCATGTTATCGCTTGTGCGCAGTAGGGATTTGGAATGTGCAATACGAAATTTTCTGTGCTGGGACGGAGGGGAGAGAGAGAGAGAGAGAGAGAGAGAGAGAGAGAGAGAGAAAAAAAAATGTAAATTCCTTCATTGGGTTTCGACCCGACTTTTCACGGTGGTCGGCCGATTTCACTCGACTCGACTTTTAAGACAGTCGGGTTTCACAAAACCCGACTCGACCCTAAAAAACTAAAGGTCGCTCAACCCTAGTAATGATAAAAATGAGACGCCTCTCTTCAGCTGCCTCACCAGCCCTCCCCCGACTGCACCTAACTGGAGGTCCTGCTGCCCCCTCTATTACCCCAGACCCGCGTGCAGCTTCTCAACCAGAACCACCCTAGATTGGGTCCCCTTTCTGAAAATAATACTGCCATAGTGTTCTCACATAATACCGCTATACAGATCACATATAATACTGTCCTATAGTTCTCACATAATACCATCGTATAGATCTTACATAATACCGCCATATAGATCTCACATAATACTGCCATATACTTCACACATAATACCGCCATATACTTCTCACATAACAACGCCATATAGATCTCACATAATACCGCCATATAGATCTTGCATAATACCACCATATAGATCTCACATAATACCACCATATACTTCACACATAATACCGCCTTATACTTCACACAAAGTACCGCCATATACTTCACACATAATACCACCATATAGATCTCGTATAATACCATCAGTGTTCTCACAAAACCGCCATATACAGTAGATCACGCATAATACTGCCATATACTTCACACATAATACCGCCATATACTTCTCACATAATACTGACATATACTTCTCACATAACGACGCCATATACACTCACCAGCCACTTTATTAGGTACACCTGTCCAACTTCTTGTTAACACTTAATTTCTAATCAGCCAATCACATGGCGGCAACTCAGTGCATTTAGGCATGTAGACATGGTCAAGACAATCTCCTGAAGCCCAAACCGAGCATCAGAATGGGGAAGAAAGGTGATTTGAGTGCCTTTGAACGTGGCATGGTTGTTGGTGCCAGAAGGGCTGGTCTGAGTATTTCAGAAACTGCTGATCTACTGGGATTTTCACGCACAACCATCTCTAGGGTTTACAGAGAATGGTCCGAAAAAGAAAAAAAATCCAGTGAGCGGCAGTTCTGTGGGCGGAAACGCCTTGTTGATGCCAGAGGTCAGAGGAGAATGGGCAGACTGGTTCGAGCTGATAGAAAGGCAACAGTGACTCAAATCGCCACCCGTTACAACCAAGGTAGGCCTAAGAGCATCTCTGAACGCACAGTGCGTCGAACTTTGAGGCAGATGGGCTACAGCAGCAGAAGACCACACCGGGTACCACTCCTTTCAGCTAAGAACAGGAAACTGAGGCTACAATTTGCACAAGCTCATCGAAATTGGACAGTAGAAGATTGGAAAAACGTTGCTTGGTCTGATGAGTCTCAATTTCTGCTGCGACATTCGGATGGTAGGGTCAGAATTTGGCGTAAACAACATGAAAGCATGGATCCATCCTGCCTTGTATGGAGCATCTTTGGGATGTGCAGCCGACAAATCTGCGGCAACTGTGTGATGCCATCATGTCAATATGGACCAAAATCTCTGAGGAATGCTTCCAGCACCTTGTTGAATCTATGCCACGAAGAATTGAGGCAGTTCTGAAGGCAAAAGGGGTCCAACCCGTTACTAGCATGGTGTACCTAATAAAGTGGCCGGTGAGTGTATATATATATATGTATACATTTATATATACCTATTCTCTGTGTACACATTTATTCTACCTATTCTATTCTATTCTGTCAGTGTGATTTTACTGTACACTGCACTGAATTGCCGGCTTTTCAATAGAACACGGTGCGTATTTCTCGCAAGTCACACTGCTGGTCCGTGTGTAATCCATAATTTTCTCGCCCCCATAGACTTTCATTGGCGGATTTTTTGCGCAATACGCTGACAAACGCAGCATGCTGTGATTTTCTACGCCCATAATGGATCACCCCCATGTCAGGGCAATGGGGTACTCGGTACCGGGTCCTTCGGTTTGGGGGATGTCACGGTGGCCTGACCCGGTCCGTGGCCCTTAGAGGGGCGTCCAATGAAAGGGAGAGTTAGTTTAAAGTTTGTGACGCCACCTGTGGTATTCGGTCAGGGTGACCGACGCTGCTTAGGGGTCTGCTGGGGTGATGTGATGGCAGCTAGATGGTATACCTTTCCACAGGTGAAGTGTATCCCCAGGGCTTCCCAGAGTGTAGATATTGATGGTGGGTGATGTGAGGTGCAGGGAGTAACGAAGACACAAGGTTGCAGTCTCTTTACCTTGTACTGGAGGTTTCAGCATCCACAGTCCAGGGTACGGAAAACAGGGCAGGCAGAGTCCGGCCGGTAGAAAGGCAAATCCAGAGTTCTCTTATCCAGGTGGAATTCAGTAGCCTTCCTCTAGCGCCTGTGTGTTGTAGTACCTCCCTGCTGAGCTTCCAGTAAGGTCCTCACAACTGTTGTAGATGTTCTAGATGTTATTTCTTCCTCTCTGTCCCCCAGATGGTATGGATAGGACAAACCCGTATGACTGATGGCCTGAGGCTTGTTTATAGGGACCCTAGAGATGCCCTGACCCCCACAAGTTGCCACTGTGTCTTTTAAGGTCGGGCAGCCAACTTGGAATTGACTGTCCTGCCGGTCTCTGAAGTAAAGCATAGAGACAATTACTCCCTCGGTGTTCCGGCCACTGGTTATGCGCCTCAGAAGGAGGCAGCCTCTTTCAGGGCAGAACTCCTGGTGTTTTCTCCTTGTGCTGTGACTTCGTTTCTCACCCTCTACAATACAATTCTCTTCGTGTCCTAGGATGTCTTAGGATGCTGCCGCACATGGGGCAGGCGCAGCTCCGTAGCTTTCTGTCCCGCTAGGCCTCTGTCAGGATCCCACCCCTGACAGGGACCCTCTGTCTGCAGCTCAGATGTTCCTCCTTTCCCCCTGTCTGCCTGACAGGTGTTGCCTGGGCAAAGCCCAGTCAGCGTCTCCCTAACTTTCTATCCAGCCCACCAGTTTTACCCTTCTGTGAGGAGTGCCCTAGTAGATAGGAGCAAGGCTCCCCCTGGGGGTCTGGAGTGTGAAGTGTAGTGTATGGTTTGTGATACCTGGCAGGAAGATCACCTTTGTTACCTACAGACGTAACATCACTCCCCCTGGTGGAGGAATGACATAACTGCAACGACCAGGACTCTGGGGCGCTGCAGTAACATAACGTATATTATGGATGCGTATTATAAGGCAGATAGGAGCTGCCCCATAGAGAATCATTGGGCCGTGTGCAATGCATATTTTCTGGATGTATTTTCTGCACTCATACGTCTGTAAAACTCGCTAGTGTGATGCCGGCCTAGCACACAGGGTAGAATTAGATACACGGCTCAGCACAGTATCACACAGGGTAGGATTAGATACACAGCTCAGCATACAGTAACACATGGAATAGGATTAGATACAAGGCTCAGCAGACAGTATCCCACAGGAGAGGATTAGATACATGGCTCAGCACAGTATCACACAGGGTAGGATTAGATACACGGCTCAGCAGACAGCATCACACAGGAGTGTATTAGATACACGTCTCAGCACAATATCACACAGGGTAGAACTAGATACACGGCTCAGCAGACAGCATCACACAGGAGAGGATTAGATACACGTCTCAGCACAGTATCACACAGGGTAGGATTAGATACATGGCTCAGCAGACAGCATCACACAGGAGAGTATTAGATTCACGTCTCAGCACAGTATCACACAGGGTAGGATTAGATACACGGCTCAGCAGACAGCATCACACAGGAGAGGATTAGATACACGTCTCAGCACAGTATCACACAGGGTAGGACTAGATACACGGCTCAGGACAGTATCACACAGGGTAGGATTAGATACATGGCTCAGCAGACAGTATCACACAGGGTAGGATTAGATACATGGCTCAGCAGACAGCATCACACAGGGTAGGATTGGATATACGGCTCAGGACAGTATCACACAGGGTAGGATTAGATACATGGCTCAGCAGACAGCATCACACAGGAGAGGATTAGATACACGTCTCAGCACAGTATCACACAGGGTAGGATTATATACACGGCTCAGCAGACAGCGTCACACAGGAGAGGATTAGATACACATCTCAGCACAGTATCACACAGGGTAGGATTAGATACATGGCTCATCACAGTATCACACAGGGTGGGATTAGATACATGGCTCAGCACAGTATCACACAGGGTAGGATTAGATACATGGCTCAGCAGACAGCATCACACAGGAGAGGATTAGGTACACAGCTCAGTCAGTATCACACAGGATAGGATTAGATACATGTCTCAGCACAATAACACACATGGGAGGAGATACACTGCTCAGAGTCAGCATCACAAAGGAGAGGATTAGATTACCTCTCCCCCTCCCCCGCCGATATTACTTCACTGCTGCTCCTTTCTCCTTCCTGTGCCATCCTTGGTCTCCTCCTCCTATAACTGCAGGGCTCCTGGGATTATACTGGGAAACTGTTGCTCACAGACACACTGTGAGCTCCAGAAAGATGGCGCCGATCTCCTGCCTCTGCTGTGGAGTGGACGGCTCAGGGGGCGTGGCCAACTCAGGGGGTTTGGCCAGATCCCAGCAGGGAGCAGCTCAATGTAAAGTATAGGGTCGGATGCCGACCGCTGTCTCCTATGCCCAGGGCAGCCGTATTTGCAGAGTGTAAGTGTCGAGCAGCTACACTTACACTCCAGCAAAGCAAAATGGCGGTGCCCAGTGTCTGAAAAAATAACATTAAAAAAGTTAAAGTTAAAAAATGTAAATTTTTATTAACAATAATTGTTTATATAAACAATCATTTTTAATACAAAAAATAAAATGCGGCACCTTCCCTTAAAAATTTGCTCCAAAGGCTTATTTGTCCTCTCTGTCTGACCGTTAGTCTCAGGATGATAAGGAGCGGAAAAGGACAAATCAATCACCAATTTACTGCAGAAGGCCCTCCAAAATCTATAGGGAATTGTACACCCCTATCAGATATAATATTAAGAGGAATCCCGTGCAATTGTACCACATGACTAATAAACAGTTTGGAGAGAGTTTCAGTATTGGGTAAACCAGACAATGGGACAAAGTGGGTTTGTTTACTGAAGCATTCGACTACCACCCAAATAGCAGTCATCCCCCCAGTCCGCGGTAAATCTGAAATGATATCCATGGACAAATGAGTCCACAGTCTTTCCGGAATTGGCAAAGGAACCAATTCCCTGGCTGGTCGGCAATGCTGTACTTTGGCGCTTGCACAATTTTCACAAGCAGACACAAAATCTCTAATATCCTTATCCATAATGGACCACCAAAAGAGTCTAGCAACTGCCTTCCGGGTGGCAGTGACCCCAGGATGACCACTCAACACAGAATCATGGAATTCTTGTAAAAGGCATAATCTAAGATACACAGGGACAAACAGCTTGCATTCAGGGGAATTAAAGGAGCCAAGGACTCAGCAGTACGGATCTCAGCTTCCAGCTCAGAGGAAACCATGGCCACAACAACACCCTGAGGAAGAATGGAGGAAGGAGATTCTGGATGAGACACAGAATCAAGACTATGAGACAGTGCATCCATCTTCATGTTCTCAGACCCTGGTTTGAAAGTAATAGAAAAATTGAATCATGAAAAAAAACAAAGACCATCAGGCCTGCCTAGGTGTCAACCGCTTGGCAGATTCAATATAAACATGATGTCATGGTCCAGGCCGGGGTTTGTTTCTTGTTATTTTCTCCCCGGTCTGGTCATGTGAGGGTTAACCTTCATTGCCTCGTTTTGGGTTCTGTGTGGCTATTTCATTCTGCTGTGGCCTGCAGACCAATGTCAGTGATAGTTCATGCTACCAGGCTAGAGCAGCAGACCCCTTCATACCATGTCTTGTCCTCTGCCCGTGTACTCTGTTCCTGTGACTTCCTTTCCTGTCACTTCGCTTTGTCTTAGTGTTCGCTCCCTGTGCTTGGACCTTTTGGTATGTGACCCGGCTCGTCTTCTGGACTTGTTTTACTGTCTCTTGTCTTGGTTATATCTGCTCCCATCTGGCTCTGACTTCTGGCTTATATTTGACCCCGCATAGTGCTGTGACCTCTGGTACTTCTTGTCCTGACGGTTTCTGACTCGGCTCGTCTGACCACTATTTCGCCACTTGGTGGCACTTGTGATGCTGCTCAGTGGTGTTACGCTGTGTGTGCAACCTCTCACCAGCATTACCTGGTGGAGGTTGCACTATACTGCATTGCAGCAGCATTACATTATCACTGTCCATACATTTAAAGGGAATTTTGCATTTATTTTTTTTCTCTGCTCTGCTTTCTATGAATCCGTTTCCTACCTTGTCAGATCAAATGGACAGTTTGACACAAATGATTCAGGATCTGTCTGTGGAACAGAGGGCCTTGGCCTCGTCTCATAACTACCTGCACAAGGAACTTTCTGACACAGTAAAATCTTTGCAGACTGTCTGTAAGCATTCTAAGGCTACGTTCACACTTGCTTGTGACTGGTCTGTGTATGGTTGCGTAGTTCCTTAACCCCTTCACCCCGAAGGGTGGTTTGCACGTTAATGACCAGGCCAATTTTTACAATTCTGACCACTGTCCCTTTATGAGGTTATAACTCTGGAACGCTTCAACGGATCTTGGCGATTCTGACACTGTTTTCTCGTGACATATTGTACTTCATGATACTGGTAAAATTTCTTCAATATAACTTGCGTTTATTTGTGAAAAAAACAGAAATTTGGTGAAAATTTTGAAAATTTCGCAATTTTCCAACTTTGAATTTTTATGCCCTTAAATCACAGAGATATGTCACACAAAATACTTAATAGGTAACATTTCCCACATGTCTACTTTACATCAGCACAATTTAGGAACCAACATTTTTTTGTGTTAGGGAGTTATAAGGGTTAAAAGTTGACCAGCAATTTCTCATTTTTACAACACCATTTTTTTTTAGGGACCACATCTCATTTGAAGTCATTTTGAGTGGTCTATATGACAGAAAATACCCAAGTGTGACACCATTCTAAAAACTGCACCCCTCAAGGTGCTCAAAACCACATTAAAGAAATTTATTAACCCTTCAGGTGTTTCACAGGAATTTTTGGAATGTTTAAATAAAAATTTACATTTAAATTTTTTTTACACAAAATTTATTTCAGCTCCAATTTGTTTTACTTTACCAATGGTAACATGAGAAAATGGACTCCAAAAGTTGTTGTACAATTTGTGCTGAGTACTCTGATACCCCATATGTGGGGGTAAACCACTGTTTGGGCGCACCGAAGAGCTCGGAAGGGAAGGAGCGCCATTTGACTTTTCAATGCAAAATTGACTGGAATTGAGATGGAACGCCATGTTGCGTTTGGAGAGCCCCTGATGTGCCTAAACATTGAAACCCCTGACAAGTGACACCATTTTGGAAAGTAGACCCCCTAAGGAACTCATCTAGATGTGCGGTGAGCACTTTGACCCACCAAGTGCTTCACAGAAGTTTATAATGCGGAGCCGTAAAATTAAAAAATCATATTTTTTCACAAAAATTATCTTTTTGCCCCTAATTTTTTATTTTCCCAAGGGTAAGAGAGGAAATTGGACCCCAAAAGTTGTTGATCAATTTGTCCTGAGTATGCTGATACCCCATATGTGGGGATAAACCACTGTTTGGGCACATAGCAGAGCTCGGAATGGAAGGAGCGCCATTTGACTTTTCAATGCAAAATTGACTGGAATTAAAATGGGATGCCATGTTGCGTTTGGAGAGCCCCTGATGTGCCTAAACATTGAAAACCCCCACAAGTGACACCATTTTGGAAAGTAGACCCCTTAAGGAACTTATCTAGATGTGGGGTGAGCACTTTGACCCAATAAGTGCTTCACATAAGTTTATAATGCAGAGCCGTAAAAATAAAAAATCATATTTTTTCACAAAAATTATCTTTTTGTCCCCAATTTTTTATTTTCCCAAGGGTAAGAGAAGAAATTAGACCACAAAAGTTGTGCAATTTGTCCTGAGTACATCGATTCCCCATATGTGGGGGTAAACGATTGTTTGGGCGCATGGCAGAGCTCGGAAGGGAAGGAGCACCATTTGACTTTTCAATGCAAAATTGACTGGAATTAAGATGGGATGCCATGTTGCGTTCGGAGAGCCGCTGATGTGCCTAAACATTAAACCCCCCACAAGTGACACCATTTTGGAAAGTAGACCCCCTAAAGAACTTATCTAGATGTGTTTTGAGAGCTTTGATCCCCCAAGTGTTTCACTACAGTTTATAACGCAGAGCCGTGAAAATAAAAAATCTTTTTTTTTTTTCGCAAAAATGATTTTTTAGCCCCCAGTTTTGTATTTTCACAAGGGTAACAGGACAAATTGGACAACAACTTTTGGGGTCCAATTTATCCGCAGTATGCTGATACCCCATATGTGGGCGGGAACCACTGTTTGGGTGCATGGCAGAGCTCGGGAGGGAAGGAGCACCATTTGGAATGCAGACTTAGATGGATTAGTTTGCAGGCGTCACGTTGCATTTGCAGAGCCCCTGATGTACCCAAACAGTAGAAACCCCCCACAAGTGACCCCATATTAAAACTAGACCTCCCAAGGAGCTTATCTCGATGTGTTGTGAGAACTTTGAACCCCCAAGTGTTTCACTACAATTTTGTAACGCAGAGCCGTGAAAATAAAACATATTTTTTTCCACAAAAATGATTTTTTTAGCCCCCTGTTTTGTATTTTCACAAGGGTAACAGGAGAAATTGGACCCCAAAAGTTGGTGTCCATTTTGTCCTGAGTATGATGATACCCCATATGTGGGAGGGAACCACTGTTTTGGCGCATGGCAGAGCTCGGAAAGGAAGGAGCGCCATTTGGAATGCAGACTTAGATGGATTGGTCTGCAGGCATCACGTTGCATTTGCAGAGCCCCTGATGTACCCAAACAGTAGAAACCCCCCACAAGTGACCCCATATTGGAAACTAGACCTCCCAAGGAACTTATCTAGATGTGTTGTGAGAACTTTGAACCCCCAAGTGTTTCACTACAATTTATAACGCAGAGCCGTGAAAATAATTTTTTTTTTTTTTCACAAAAATTATTTTTCAGCCCCCAGTTTTGTATTTTCCCAAGGGTAACAGGATAAATTGGACCCCAAAAGTTGTTGTCCAATTTGTCCTGAGTACGCTGATACCCCATATGTGGGGGGAACTACTGTTTGGGTGCATGGCAGAGCTCGGAAGGGAAGGAGCGCCATTTGGAATGCAGACTTAGATGGATTGGTCTGCAGGCATCACGTTGCATTTGCAGAGCCCCTGATGTACCCAAACAGTAGAAACCCCCAAAAGTGACCCCATATTGGAAACTAGACCTCCCAAGGAACTTATCTAGATGTGTTGTGAGAACTTTGAACCCCCAAGTGTTTCACTACAGTTTACAACGCAGAGCCGTGAAAATAAAAAATCTTTTTTTTCCCACAAAAATGATATTTAGCCCCCCAAATTTATATTTTCCCAAGAGTAACAAGAGAACTTGGACCCCAAAAGTTGTTGTCCAATTTGTCCTGAGTACGCTGATGCCCCATATGTTGGGGTAAACCCCTGTTTGGGCACACGGGAAAGCTTGGAAGGGAAGGAGCACTGTTTTACTTTTTCAATGCAGAATTGGCTGGAATTGAGATCGGACGCCATGTCGCGTTTGGAGAGCCTCTGATGTGCCTAAACAGTGGAAACTCCCCAATTCTAACTGAAACCCTAATCCAAACACACCCCCAGCCCTAATCCCAACGGTAACCCTAACCACACTCCTAACCCTGACACACCCCTAACTCTAATCCCAACCCTAATCCCCACCGTAAATGTAATCCAAACCCTAACCCTAACTTTAGCCCCAACCCTAACCCTATATTTAGCCCCAACCCTAACCCTAACTTTAGCCCCAACCCTAACCCTATCTTTAACCCCAACCCTAATCCTAACTTTAGCTCCAACCCTAGCCCCAACCCTAACCCTAGACCCAGCCCTAGCCCAAACCCTAGCCCTAACGGGAAAATGGAAATAAATACATTTTTTTAATTTTATTATTTTTCCCTAACTAAGGATGTGATGAAGGGGGGTTTGATTTACTTTTATAGCATTTTTTATAGCTGATTTTTATGATTGGCAGCTGTCACACATTAAAAGACGCTTTTTATAGCGAAAAAGTTTTTGCATCTCCACATTTTGAGACCTATAATTTTTCCATATTTTGGTCCACAGAGTCATATGAGGTCTTGTTTTTTGCGGGACGAGTTGACATTTTTAATAGTAACATTTTCGGGCATGTGACAGTTTTTGATCACTTTTTATTCCGATTTTTGTGAGGCAGAATGAAAAAAACAGCTATTCATGAATTTCTTTTGGGGTAGGCGTTTATACCGTTCCACGTTTGGTAAAATGGATAAAGCAGTTTTATTCTTCTGGTCAGTACGATTACAGCGATACCTCATTTATATCATTTTTTTATGTTTTGGCGCTTTTATACGATAAAAACTATTTTATAGAATAAATAATTATTTTGGCATCGCTTAATTCTGAGGACTATAACTTTTCTTTTTTTTTTTTTTTGATGATGCTGTATCATGGCTCGTTTTTTGTGGGACAAGATGACGTTTTCAGCGGTACCATGGTTATTTATATCCGTATTTTTGATTGTGTGTTATTCCACTTTTTGTTCAGCGGTATGATAATAAAGCGTTGTTTTTTGCCTCGTTTTTTTTTTTCCCTGCGGTGTTCACTGAAGGGGTTAACTAGTGATATAGTTTTATAGGTGGGGTCGTTACGCACATGGCGATACTAAATATGTGTACTTTTATTGTTTTTGTTTTTTTTATTTAGATAAAGAAATGTATTTATGGGAATAATATATATTTTTTTCTTTATTTAGGAATTTTTTTTTTACACATGTGGAAATTTTTTTTTTAACTTTTTTACTTTGTTCCAGGGGGGGACATCACAGATCGGTGATCTGACAGTTTGCACAGCACTCTGTCAGATCACCGATCTCACAGTGCTGCAGGCTTACCAGCGCCTGTTCTGAGCAGGCACTCGGTAAGCCACCTCCCTCCCTGCAGGACCCGGATGCCGTGGCCATCTTGGATCCGGGCCTGCAAGGAGGAGGAGGAGGTAAGAGACCCTCGCAGCAATGCGATCACATCGCGTTGCTCCGGGGGTCTCCAGGAAGCGCGCAGGGAGCCCCCTCCCTGTGCGATGCTTCCCTGTACCGCCGGCACACCGCGATCATGTTTGATCGCGGTGTGCCAGGGGTTAATGTGCCGGGGGCGGTCCGTGACCGCTCCTGGCACATAGTGCCGGATGTCAGCTGCGATAGTCAGCTGACACCCAGCCGCGATCGGCCGCGCTCCCCCCTTGAGCGCGGCCGATCCCTATGACGTACTATCCCGTCGAGGGTCAGATAAGCCCAGGTCACCTCGATGGGATAGTATGTCTAAGGTCAGAAAGGGGTTAAAGAAGTTGTCCACTACTATAACTTTTTTTTTTTGTTTCATAAATCTTGCTATTATGTGCCACTAAAAACATCTACTGTGTTTATTTTAGCAATATTACCTTTTATCATGCTGAAGCAGCACATCTTTAGTGCTGGATCCAGCTCTCATGGGGTTAATCGACAACTTCCTTTCTCCTGAGTTACTGTGCTCTAATACTACAAGTTCCATGATGCATTGCACTGCTACTAAGCACGAACCTACCACACCCACTCCAAAACACACCCCAACCCCTCCCTCCTCTCCCTCCTCTAGCTTCAAAAAGATTTGTGATGTCTTTTCTGTCCAATCTCCTCTTTTACATTTGCCCAACCCACACTCCATTACACACAGATAGATGGATAGATAGATAGATAAATAGATAGATAAATAGATGCAGAGATATATCTATATATCTATGTCTATTTCCATAGATATGTCCATATCCATGTTTCTAAACCCCTTCACCCCTGGAGCTTTTTTGTTTTCGTTTATCGCTCCCCTTCTTTCCAGAGCCATAATTTTTCCGTCAATATGGCCATGTGAGGGCTTATCTTTTGCGGGACAAGTTCTACTTTTGAACGGTACCATTGGTTTTACCATGTCATGTAACAGAAAATGTGAAAAAAAAGTCAAAGTGCGATGAAATTGCAAATAAAGTGCAGTCCCACACTTGTTTTTTGCTTGGCTTTTTTGCTAGGGTCACTAAATGCTAAGGCTGTGTGCACACATTGTGGATTTGATAGCAGATCCGCAGGGTTTTTTGCCGCACAGAATTGCATCAAATCCGCAGTGTAGTGCACAACCAATGTAAGTCTATGGGAGCCGCAGACTTGTTGTGCACATGCTGCGGAAAAGGCCGCACCGAAACGCAGCTTTTTTTTATCGCAGCATGTCACTTCTTTTGTGCGGAACTGCAGCGTTTCTGCACCCATAGACTTGCATTGAGTCGGGCACATCCGCCGCAAAACCGCAGATGTAAAAAAGATCTGCAGTTTTGCTGCGGATGTGGGTCTGAGAAACGCTGCAGTTCGGAAGGAGGGAAGTGTGTGGGCGGAGTGTGGGCAATGACTATGTGCGTGTATGTGTGTGCTGGGTCTGCGGGCTGTTCGGGACTGTTCGTGTGTGTGCGGGGCTGTTCAGGTGTGTGCGGGGCTGTTCAGGTGTGTGCGGGGCTTTTCGGGTGGGTGTCTGGCTGTTCGGGTGGGTGCGGGACTGTTTGGGTGTGTGCGGGGGGTCTTTTGGGGTGTGTGTGCAGGCATCATCTGATGGGACTACAAGTACGCAGCATCCAATCTGCAGCTCATTCGGATGTAATCTGGACAGTGGACACACACCCTACGCTATCCATACATCTATCAATAGATATATCTATCCAGATATATCTATAGATAGAAATAGGAATAGATAGATGTATGCATCTATAGATCTATCTATATGTAGATCTGTCTATCCTTTTCATCTGTCTATCTGTGTGTGTAATGGAGTGTGGGTTGGACAAATATAAAAGAGGAGGTTGGACAATAATGACATCACAAATCTTTTTTTTTGTTCAATAATACATCTTTATTTAGCTTTCAAAAACGCACCAAAATGCATAAAAAACGTGCAAAAACCGCACCAAAGGCAAATTAAAAAATGCATCAAAACCGCGCAAAAAACTGTATAAAAAAGCATCAAAACTACACCAAAAACTGCAACAAAACCACACCAAAAACTGCATCAAAACCGCACCAAAATTGCATCAACACTGCACTAAAACCGCACCAAAAACTGTATCAAAACCGCGCAAAAACCACACCAAAAACTGCATAAAAAACGCATTAAAACTGCACCAAAAACTGCATCAAAACCGCACCAAACACTGCATCAAAACCACTCCAAAATTGCAGGGAGGTGGCTTACCAGCGCCTGCTCAGAGCAGGCGCTGGAAAGCCTACAGCCCTGCCTGTAAGAACGCTGATCTGACACAGTGCTCTGCAAAGTGTCAGATCAGCGATCTGACCCTAAAACATGATGCCCCCCCCCCCAGGGCAATGTTATAAAGTAAAAAAAAAACTTCACATATGTAAAAAACAAAAAACAAAACAAAACCTCTAAACCTAAACCTAAATAAAGAAAAAAAAATTGTTCCCATAAATACATTTCTTTATCTAAAAAAAACAATAAAAGTACACATATTTAGTATCACCGTGTCTGTAACGAACCGACCTATAAAACTGTCCCACTAGTTAACCCCTTCAGTGATCACCATAAAAAAAACTAGGCTAAAAACAACGCTTTATTATCATACCGCCGAACAAACAGTGGAATAACACGCGATCAAAAATACGGACGGTTGCAAATCATAAAAATCCGCTAAAAAAACCCATTATAAAAGTAAATCAAACCCCCCTTCATCACACCCTTAGTTAGGGAAAATAATAACATTTAATGAATAATAACATTAAAAAAATGTATTTATTTCCATTTTCCCATTAGAGTTAGGGTTAGGGCTAGGGTTAGGGTTGGAGCTAGGGTTAGGGTTGGGGCTAGGGTTGGGGTTGGGGCTAGGGTTGGGGCTAGGGTTAGGGTTGGGGCTAAGGTTGGGGTTAGACTTGCGGTTAGGGTTGGGGCTAGTGTTGGGGCTAGGCTTAGGGTTAGGGTTGGGGCTAGGGTTAGGGTTTGGGCTAGGGTTAAGGCTAGGGTTAGGATTGGGGCTAGGTTAGGGCTACAGTTAGGGTTGGGGCTAAAGTTAGGGTTAGGGTTGGGGCTAAAGTTAGGGTTAGGGTCAGGGCTAAAGTTTGGATTACATTTATGGTTGGGATTAGAGTTAGGGGTGTGTCAGGGTTAGGGGTGCGGTGAGGGTTATGGTTGGGATTAGGGGTGTGTTGGAGTTAGGGGTGTGGTTAGGGTTGGGATTAGGGTTAAGGGTGTGATTAGGGTTGGGATTAGGGTTAGGGGCATGTTCGGGTTAGGGGTGTGGATAGGGTTATGGTTAGGGTTGGGATTAGGGTTAGGGGTGTGTTTCGGTTAAGGTTTTCAGTTAGAATTGAGGTCTTCCATTGTTTCAGCACATCAAAGGCTCTCTAAACGCGACATGGTGTCCGATCTCAATTCCAGCCAATTCTGCAATGAAAAAGAAAAAAAAAACAGTGCTCCTCCCTTTGTGAGCTCTCCCGTGCACCCAAACAGGGGTTTACCCTAACATATGGGGTATCAGCGTACTCAGGACAAATTGGACAACAACTTTTGGCGTCCAATTTCTCTTGTTATCCTGGAGAAAATAAAAATGTGTGGGGCTAAAAACTATTCTTGCAAGAAAAAAAATATTTTTTATTTTCACGGCTCTGCGTTATAAACTGTAGTCAAACACTTGGAGGTTCAAAGTTCTCACAACATCTACTGTAGATAAGTTCATTGGGGGGTCTAGTTTCCAATATGGGGTCACTTGTGGGGGGTTTCTACTGTTTAGGTACATTAGGGGCTCTGTAAATGCAATGTGACGCCTGCAGACCAATCCATCTAAGTCTGCATTCCAAACGGCGCTCCTTCCCTTCCGAGCTCTGCCATGCGCCCAAACGGTGGTTCCCCCATCATATGGGGTATCAGCGTACTCAGGACAAATTGTACAACAACTTTTGTGGTCCAATTTCTCTTTCTACCTTTGGGAAAATAAAAATTTGGGGGGATTAACAACCATTTTTGTGAAAAAAAAGATTTTTTATTTTCACGGCTTTGCGTTACAAACTGTAGTGAAACATTTGGGGGTTCAAAGCTCTCACAAAACATCTAGATAAGTTCCGTAGGGGGTCTACTTCCCAAAATGGTGTCACTTGTGGGGGGTTTCAATGTTTAGGCACATCAGGGGCTCTCCAAACACAGCATAGCATCCCATCTCAATTCCAGTCAATTTTGTATTGAAAAATCAAACGGCGCTCCTTCCCTTCCGAGGTCTGCCATGCACCCAAACAGTGGTTTACTCATACGTGAGGGGTATCGGCATACTCAGGACAAATTGCACAACATCTTTTGGGGTCCAATTTCTTCTCTTTCATATGAGAAAATTAAAAATTGGGGGCAACAAATCATTTTTGTGAAAAAATATGATTTTTTATTTTTACGGCTCTGCATTATAAACTTCTGCGAAGCACTTGATAGGTCAAAGTGCTCATCACACATCTAGATAAGTTCCTTAGGGGGTCTACTTTCCAAAATGGTGTCACTTGTGGGGGGTTTCAATGTTTAGGCACATTGAGGGCTCTCCAAACGCAACATGGTGTCCCATCTCAATTCCAGTCAATTTTGCATTGAAAAGACAAATGGCACTCCTTCTGAGCTCTGCCCTTGGTAAAATAAAACAAATTGGAGCTGAATTAATTTTTTTGCGAAAAAAAGTAAAATGTTCGTTTTTTTAAACATGCCAAAAATTCCTGTGAAACACCTGAAGGGTTAATAAACTTCTTGATCATGGTTTTGAGCACCTTGAGTGGTGCAGTTTTTAGAATGGTGTCACACTTGGGTATTTTCTATCATATAGACCCCGCAAAATGACTTAAAATGTGACGTGGTCCCTAAAAAAATGGTGTTGTAAAAATGAGAAATTGCTGGTCAATTTTTAACCCTTAGGCTATGTGCACACGATGCAGATTTGGTGCAGAATTTTCTGCACAAAATCTGCACAAAATCTGCATCTTCTGGCAGAAAACGCACCTGCGTTTTTTATGCGTTTTTTATGCGTTTTTAGTGCGTTTTTTGCAGTGCAGTTTTGGTGCCGTTTTTTTAGTGCGTTTTTAGTGCGTTTTTTGTGCATTTTTGTGCGTTTTTTGTGCGTTTTTTATGCTGATTTGTCAGCTTAAAATAAAGCTAAATAAAGAGATTAAAAAAAAATAAAAAATTACGTGATGTCATTTCCTAGTCCAACCTCTTCTCAATCTCCATTTTGGAAAGCCATAACCACTTTCTGACAGGCCTTACCATGAGTGCTGGTAATGAAGAACACAGGGAAGAAAGTAGCCCACCGCATACTGAACAGCATGTTACTTCTGTGCGGATACGCAGGCCACAACGCCTCCAGATGATTGGGGTTTTACTGGAGTATCTGAACCAGCAAAGATTGCAGGTAAGGCTAGGTTCACATTAGCGTTGTGCGGCGCAGCGTCGGGCGCTGCAGTGGTAACGCATGCGTCATGCGCCCCTATATTTAACATGGGGGCGCATGGACATGTGTTGCGTTGCGTTTTGTGATGCTTGCGTCTTTTTTGGCGTTTTTTCGCATGCGTTTTGACGCGTTTTCGGCAACGCATGCGTTTTAGGACGCGTGCGTTCATTTGCAGAAATGCAACCTGTAGTAATTTCTAGCGGCGTTTTTTTGCCGCAAAAAAACGCATGTGTTTATTTGCGGCAAAAAAATGCATTGCTGTCTATGTAAACGCATGCGTTTTTAAGCACATGCGTTTGTTTGCGTTAAAAACGCATGCGTTTTTATAGAAAAAAAACAGAAAACAAACTGAAAAGCCACCCACCACCATCAAGGTGATAAAGGGATCCAAACCCTAACCCTACCCCTAACCTCACCCCTAACCGTTTAATGAACATTTTCTGACATAGTGCCACGTATTTCAGTCACGTTTAATTAATATTTTCTGAGTCATAGTGCCACGATATTTAAGTGCCACGATATTTAAGTGCCACGATATTTAAGTGCCACGATATTTAAGTGCCACGTATTTCAGTGCCACGATATTTCAGTGCCACGTATTTAAGTGCCACGATATTTCAGTGCCACGATATTTCAGTATATTCAGATATTTCAGTGCCACGTATTTAAGTGCCACGATATTTCAGTGCCACAATATTTCAGTATATTCAGATATTTCAGTGCCACGATATTTAAGTGCCACGTATTTAAGTGGCACGTATTTAAGTGCCACGATATTTTGGTGCCACGTATATAAGTGCCACGTATTTAAGTGCCACGTATTTAAGTGCCACGTATTTAAGTGCCACGATATTTCGGTGCCACGTATTTAAGTGCCACGATATTTTGGTGCCACGTATTTAAGTGCCACGTATTTAAGTGCCACGTATTTAAGTGCCACGTATTTAAGTGCCACGTATTTAAGTGCCACGATATTTCGGTGCCACGTATTTAAGTGCCACGTATTTAAGTGCCACGATATTTAGGTGCCACGTATTTAAGTGGCACGTATTTAAGTGCCACGATATTTTGGTGCCACGTATATAAGTGCCACGTATTTAAGTGCCACGTATTTAAGTGCCACGTATTTAAGTGCCACGTATTTAAGTGCCACGATATTTCGGTGCCACGTATTTAAGTGCCACGTATTTAAGTGCCACGATATTTTGGTGCCACGTATATAAGTGCCACGTATTTAAGTGCCACGTATTTAAGTGCCACGTATTTAAGTGCCACGTATTTAAGTGCCACGATATTTCGGTGCCACGTATTTCAGTCACGTTTAGGATTAGGGTTGATATTCATAGCCTAGAGAGGGGCCATGGATATTGCCCCCCCCCCGGCTACAACTACCAGCCCGCAGCCGCCCCAGAAATGGCGCATCTCTAAGATGCGCCAAATCTGGCGCTTAGCCTCTCTCTTCCCACTCCCGTGTAGTGGTGGGATATGGGGTAATGAAGGGGTTAACGTCACCTTGACATTGTAAGGTGACGTTAACCCCAGTTAATAATGGAGAGGCGTCTGTAAGACGCCTATCCATTATTAACCCCAAATTACTAAACACAAAAAAAAAGAGACAGGAAAAAGTATTTTAATATTCTAAATTTTACCATACTTACAAATCCCTTGATGATCTGTAGTCTTTTCCGACGTAGTCCATTAATATCGAGTGTCCCACGACGATCTGCCATGGAAAACAGCCACACCAGGAGATGTGACTGCTCTCCATGGCTGCTAAAGCTCCTGCAGTGTGCCTGCGCATGCGCGCGAGTTTACCGGCGTTCAATGAACTCCGGGACTCTCGCTTTACGACACTGCTGAAAAATTTTACAGCAGTTCAATTGCCGTAAAGTGAGCTCCCGGAGTTCATTTAGCTCCAGGAAAAGAACGGGCAGCTCCGATACACTGCAGGAGCGATTAACTCCTGCAGTGTATCACCGGAGGACGTCGTGGGACAACCTATTAATGGATTACGACGGAAAAGTTTTTTTTTTTTGGGGGGGAGAAGAATGATCGAGGAAGGTGGCCTTCGGGGACGTATGTGGTGAGTATGTACTACATGTTATGTGTGTGTTTGTGTTTTTAACCCATTGTAGTCAGTTGGCTGACGATGGGACAACTCTCCCATCATCACATTTCGATGGGAGCAGTAGTCCCACCCGACGAATGACTACAATGAGTCACTACTGACAGACTGACAGACAGACACACAGACACACACACACACACACAGACACTATACATACCATTTCTACCATACGCCTCACATCGATCCCCATCCGACTGTACGACTCCATTTTCGCTACACTCCGCCCACTCACTTCCTCCTCTGACGTCACTTCCGTCTGCTGCGGGTTTGACACCCAAATCCGCATAAAATCTGCAGATGGTATATACATCTGCAGTTTTTATGCGGATTTGACCCACAGAATGGGAGTCAATGGGTGCAGAAACGCTGCAGAACTGCACAAAAGAAGTGACATGCACTTCCTTGAAATCTGCAGCGTTTCTGCACGGATTTTTCTGCACCATGTGCACAGCTTTTTTTTTTTCACATTGATTTACATTGTTCTGTAAATCACAGTGCAGTTCTGCAGCGTTTCTGCTGCAGAAAAAAACGCTGCAGAACTGCACTAAATCTGCATGGTGTGCACATACCCTTATAACTCCCTAAAAAAAAAAACTGTGGTTCCAAAATTGTGCTGGTGTAAAGTAGACATGTGCGAAATATTACTTATTAAGTATATTGTGTGACAAATCTCTGTGATTTAAGGGCATAAAAATTCAAAGTCGGAAAATTGCGAAATTTTCAACCTTTTCGACAAATTTCCATTTTTTGTCACGAATAAACTCAGGTAGTATCAAAGAAATTTTACGACTATTATGAACCAAATATGTCACGAGAAAACAATGTCAGAATCACTGGGATCCGTTGAAGCGTTCCAGAATTATAACCTTATAAAGGGACCGTGGTCAGAATTGTAAAAATTGGGCTGGTCATTAATGTGCAACCCACCCTTGGGGTTTAAGGGGTCAATAATGGGAACAACAAAACATAGCCGGCTGATGGCTCTCTAAGAATAGTGAGAGCTGATTGCTGGCTCTTTAAGAATAGTAAAGGCCGACTGATGTCCCTGTATAAATAGGCTCTGTGACTTTCAGAGTCCCTCCTTCATAATGAAACAAGATGGAAAGGATGTTCCTTAACATATTTCCCAGGAAAATCCATTTTGATTTCATTTTTGTGTTTAATTGAGAGTCTGTAAAAGTGGCGTAAGACTCTGACAACATTGCTCAAAGCTGTGACCTGGGAGTCAGACATGCATACAGGGGCGATCCCCACGTTGTTCCCATGTCAGTTGAACAGTGTTTCCATCATTGTCAGATGTTTTTAGACCTTCTAAAAAACCTGCAGAGTGGCCGCAGCAGAAGTGCTCGAGTTTCCCATAGATTTACATTGGGCTCGTTGCTCAGGTCGACCACCCTAGCGTTTCAATATGCTCGATCCGAACAACGAGCACCCGAGCATTTTAGTGCTCGCCCATCACTACTAAGCATCAAATAGTTTATATTATACTATGAATTCATTGTGAATGATTCATGTGATATCTATAAGGAGGCCAGTACTGACTTCCAATTGTCTCTGATTTAGTCTCTGCTGTAATTATGGTGGTTGTCCTAAATGCTTTCCCATGTCATATTGGACTTTAACCTTTTTGTCACTCATTTCCATGTCTCTGTATATAAATTTTCATCTTTTTGAATGGCTTATATATATGGATGTAACTTAATGTCACGGGGAGCCTAGGTAGGCAAAAGCTAATAACCCGGGCCCCTGCGATTACCCTCAGACTAGGGGAAACACTGTCTGACCCTCTACTCAGAGTTTACATTGATGGTGTGCATGTCTGAGCCTCCAACCTCACCCTGAATCCTGTTTGTACCCTAAGCTGAAACCACCTCCCTCCACCCAGTGAAGAGACCACTACCAAGCACAAAACTGAAGCTATAATCGGCGACGCCCAATGTTCAGAAGAACTATTTAAAGGCAGTGGGCGTGACCCAGCTACCAATCCGAGTACCAGCAAGATTAACCCCGGACAAGCTAGACAGAATCTAGCCGACGCCACTGAGCGCATAGTGGTCAAAAGCGGAATTACCGCTGTCTGTCGGACACCCTAGTGTGAACAGTGTCCGACATGACAGAACCCCGCCTTCTACGAGGGACCCCAGGGCCCTCACGGCTTATAGGACCCGGCTTGTCCGGATGGCGGCGGTGAAACATACTGACCAGCCGATCCGTATGTATGTCCGAGGCTGGTACCCAAGACCTCTCCTCAGGCCCATAACCACGCCAATGTACTAGGTACTGTAAAGTGCAGCGCACTACATGAGAGTCAACCACCTTGGAGACTTCAAATTCCAAATTACCATCCACCAATACTGGAGAAGGCATCGGCGTCGCGTCCACAAGACCCACCACCTTTTTTAGCAATGATCTGTGGAACACATTGTGAATCTTATACACCGCAGGAAGCTCCAATCGGTAGGCTACTCGGTTAATGACGCCGGCGACCCTAAATGGACCAATAAACCTTGGACCCAATTTAAGAGATGGTATTTTGAGTCTTATGTTTTTTGTGGACAACCACACCCAGTCACCCACACTCAGGTCCGGACCTGGCATACGTCTACTGTCAGCCACACGTTTGTACCTAGCACCCACGCTCAACAGGCACTGTTTAACTCTCCTCCAGACTGATGACAGTTGTGCTCCTAACTGGTCCTCCTCCGGGACGCCGGAAGAGCCCCTCTGACTCAACGTACAAAACTGAGGATGGTGCCCGTAAACGCAAAAAAACCGAGACTCCCCAGAAGATTCCTGGTGGTGATTATTTATGGCAAACTCAGCCAAAGGAAGGAACGTAGACCACTCCTCCTGGTTGTCAGAAACAAAGCAGCGTAAGTACTGCTCCAAATTTTGGTTCATACGCTCGGTCTGACCATTTGACTAAGGATGAAACACCGAAGAATGAGACAACTTGATCCCCTGTCGTGAGCAAAATGCTTTCCAAAATTTTGCCACAAACTGAGACCCCCTATCAGAAACAATGTCAGATGGAACCTCGTGAAGTCTGACCACCTCCTGCACAAATATCTGAGCCAGAGTCTTAGCGTTAGGCAACGAAGGCAAAGACACAAAGTGCGACATTTTTGAGAACCGATCAACAATCACCAAGATGACTGTGTTCCCCGCTGAGGAGGGCAAGTCGGTGATAAAATCCACGGAGATCTCCGTCCATGGCTTACTAGGTACCTCGAGAGGAAGTGGTGTGCCAACAGGACGGGAGCGGGCGTCTTAGCCCTAGCGCACGTGGAGCAAGCTGACACATACGAGACCACGTCCTGTCGGATTTTGGGCCACCAAAACCAACGTGACACCAACTCCAAAGTACCCCTAACTCCTGGGTGGCCAGCCAGGACAGCATCATGATGCTCCGCCAAAACCTTTAAGCGGAGGTGAAGCGGTACAAATGATTTGTTGATGGGAAGCTCAGGTGGTACCTCCTCCTGAGCCTCGGCAATCTCAGCCTCAACCTCGGTTGTGGGAGCTGAGACCACAACACCATTTTGAAGGATGGGTACGGGTTCTTCCCGAGGTTCTTCCCCCGGAAAACAACTAGACGAAGCATCCGCCTTAGTGTTTTTAGACCCAGGACGGTAACAACAAAGTTGAACCGCGTAAAAAACAATGCCCAGCGAGCCTGCCTGGGGGACAGACGCTTGGCAGACAACAAATAAAGCAAATTCTTATGGTCGGTAATAACAGTAACCTGATGAACCGACCCCTCCAAGAAGTGTCGCCATTCCTCAAAGGCCAACTTGATGGCCAACAGCTCCCTGTTGCCGATATAGTAGTTACGTTCGGTGGGCGACAGTTTCTTGGAGAAATAGGCGCAAGGACGCAACTCGCCCAAGGATGAGCCTTGTGACAGCACCACCCCCACACCAACTTCAGACGCATTGACTTCCACGACAAATGGTTTTGACACGTCTGGCTGCACCAGAATGGGGGCCAAAAGAAAACAGTTCTTAAGAAATTCAAATGCGTGCACAGCAGCCTCAGGCCAGACGGAGAAATTGGTACCCTTTTTCGTCATGTCAGTTAGCGGTTTAGCAATGGTAGAAAAATTTTGGATAAACTTCCTATAGTAGTTAGAAAACCCAAGGAACCGCTGAAGTGCTTTCAGGTTTTCAGGCTGTTCCCAACGCAACACCACTTGCACCTTAGCGGCATCCATTTTAAACCCAGAAGCAGACACAATATAACCCAAGAAAGGCAACTCCTGAACCGAAAATACACATTTCTCAAGTTTTGCATAGAGCTTATTCTCTCTGAGAAGTTGTAACACCTGCCTGACATGCTCTAAATGAGTATCACGGTCGCAAGAATA
Organism: Ranitomeya variabilis; assembly: GCF_051348905.1. NCBI lineage: Eukaryota > Metazoa > Chordata > Amphibia > Anura > Dendrobatidae > Ranitomeya > Ranitomeya variabilis. The sequence goes on from NC_135232.1 coordinate 1,143,824,481, forward strand.
TATGAGAATGTCATCTAGGTACACAATTAGGGTTGAGCAAAACGGATCGGTCATTTTCATAAGTCGCCGACTTTTGGCAAAGTCGGCGTCTCATGAAACCCGACCCGATCCCTGTGTGGGGTCGGCCATGCGGTACGCGACTTTCGCACCCAAGTCACGTTTCAATAACGCTAAAAGCGCCATTTCTCAGCCAATGAAGGTGGACGCAGAGTGTGGGCAGCGTGATGACATAGATCTCAGTCCCCATCTTAGAGAAGGGCATTGCAGTGATTGGTTTGCTTTCTGCGGCATCACAGGGGCTATAAAGGGGCGTTCCCACCGACCGCCATCTTACTGCTGCTGATCTGAGCATAGGGAGAGGCTGCTGCCGCTTCGTCAGAAGCAGGGATAGTGTTAGGCAGGGTACATTCACCCCCAAACCACTTGTGCTGTAGCGATTTCCACTGTCCAACACCACCTTTTGTTTGCAGGGGCAGTGGAAGCTACATTTTTTTTTCCTCAGCGCTGTAGCTCATTGGGCTGCCCTAGAAGGCTCCCTGATAGCTGCGTTGCTGTGTGTGTACGCCGCTGTGCAAACCAACTGCTTTTTTCAAAGCACAAATCCTGTTGTTCCTTCCTTTCTGCACAGCTATCTTGTTTGTTTGTCCACACTTTTGTGTGCAGCAGTCCTTTTTATAGCTGCCTGCCATACTTTTCTGAGATTACTGCAGGGAGATAAAGATTGGCAAGTATGCCTCTGTGCCATTGTTGTGTGTGGCATCTGTCTCTCATTGTGTGCCACAGAAAACCAGTGTGTAATACAGGGCCATTTTTTTTTTTTTAAATTCTCCCTGAAAAAAAAAATAATAGTGGGAGATAAAGATTGGCAAGTCTGCCTCTGTGCCAGTGCTGTGTGTGGCATCTGTCTCTCATTGTGTGCCACCAAAAACCAGTGTGTAATACTGGGCAATTTTTTTGTTTTTTTAAATTCTCCCTGAAAAAAAAAATTAATAGTGGGAGATAAAGATTGGCAAGTCTGCTGTAATGATCCTTAGTGGCTGAGGATCACAAATAGACCAGCAAGTGGATTAACTTAGGACAAGCTCTAGTGAGATGGTAACTGGACTGATCGCAAATCTGAACCTATCCAACACAACTAGAGGTAGCCGGTGAACGTGCCTAAAAAATTCTTAGACGTCCCGAGCCAGCCTGAGGAACTAGCTACCCCTAAAGAGAAATAAAGACCTCGCTTGCCTCCAGAGAAATAATCCCCAAAGATATAGAAGCCCCCAACAAATATTAACGGTGAAGTAAGAAGAAGGCACATACATAGGGATGAAATCAGATTCAGCAAAAGAGGCCCACTAGTACTAGAAAGCAGAAAATAGAGCAGGGGTCTATGCGATCAATAAAAAACCCTACAAAATATCCATCCTGAGATTTCAAGAACCCACACACCAACTAACGGTGTGTGGGGAGAAACTCAGTCCACTAGAGCAACCAGCAAGCGAGGGAATCACATTTTAGCAAGCTGGACAAGAAAACATGATAAACATTACTGATCAAAAAATGAGCAAACAAAACTTAGCTTGTCCAGGATGGACTGAGAGCAAGGTAGTCAGAAGGAATCTGAGTAGCACTGATTACATCGACAGCCGGCAACAAGTGGAAGTAAAACAGAGCTATATAGGAACCTCCCAGAGGATAATGAACCAGCTGATAGCCAGAGACCAGCAGGAAAAAAAAAGGCCACCAGGGGGAGCCCAAAGCGAAAGTAACTCCATACCACCAGTGACCACAAGAGGGAGCCTGAAAACAGAGTTCACAACAGTCTGCCTCTGTGCCAGTGCTGTGTGTGGCATCTGTCTCTCATTGTGTGCCACCGAAAACCAGGGTGTAATACTGGGCCATTTTTTTTTTTGTAAATTCTCCTTGTAAAAAAATAAATACATAGTGGGAGACAAAGATTGGCAAGTCTGCCTCTGTGCCATTGCTGTGTGTGGCATCTGTCTCTCATTGTGTGCCACAGAAAACCAGTGTGTAATACTGGGCCATTTTTTTTTAATTCTCCCTGGAAAAAAATAAATAAATAGTGGGAGATAAAGATTGGCAAGTCTGCCTCTGTGCCATTGCTGTGTGTGGCATCTGTCTCTCATTGTGTGCCACAGAAAACCAGTGTGTAATACTGGGCCATTTTTTTTTTAATTCTCCCTGTAAAAAAGTAAATAAATAGTGGGAGATAAAGATTGACAAGTCTGCCTCTGTGCCATTGCTGTGTGTGGCATCTGTCTCTCATTGTGTGCCACAGAAAACCAGTGTGTAATACTGGGCCATTTTTTTCAAATTCTCCCTCTAAAAAAATAAATAAATAGTGGGAGATAAAGATTGGCAAGTCTGCCTCTGTGCCAGTGCTGTGTGTGTCATCTGTTTCTCACTGTGTGTCACAGAAAACCTAGTGTGTAATACTGGGCCATTTTTTTTTTTATTCTTCCTGAAAAAAATAAATAAATAGTGGGAGATAAAGATTGGCAAGTCTGCCTCTGTGCCAGTGCTGTGTGTGGCATCTGTCTCTCATAGTGTGCCACAGAAAACCTAGTGTGTAATACTGATCTTTTTTTTTTTTTTTTTAAATTCTCCCTGAAAAAAAAAAAATAGTGGGAGATAAAGATTGGCAAGTCTGCCTCTGTGCCATTGCTGTGTGTGGCATCTGTCTCTCATTGTGTGCCACAGAAAACCAGTGTGTAATACTGGGCCATTTTTTATTTTTTTATAAATTCTCCCTGTAAAAAAATAAATAAATAGTGGGAGATAAAGATTGGCAAGTCTGCCTCTGTGCCAGTGCTGTGTGTGGCATCTGTCTCTCATTGTGTGCCACAGAAAACCTAGTGTGTAATACTGGGCCTTTTTTTTTTTTTTTTTTATTCTCCCTGAAAAAAAAAAAAATAGTGGGAGAAAAAGATTGGCAAGTCTGCCTCTGTGCCAATGCTGTATGTGGCATCTGTCTCTCATTGTGTGCCACAGAAAACCTAGTGTGTAATACTGGGCCATTTTTTTTTGTAAATTCTCCCTGAAAAAAAAATAGTGGGAGATAAAGATTGGCAAGTCTGCCTCTGTGCCATTGTTGTGTGTGGCATCTGTCTCTCATTGTGTGCCACTGAAAACCTAGTGTGTAATACTGGGCCATTTTTTTTTTTTTTTAATTCTCCCTGAAAACAAAAAATAGTGGAAGATTAAGATTGGCATTTCTGCTTGAGTGCCGTTCGTGTGTGTGCCATCTGTCTCAAATTATTGGGGCACAGAAAACCTAGTGTGTAACATTGGGCCTGGTTTTCCTTTCAGTGTCAGCCACCTATAAAGGTGTATATAAATCCTACAGAAGTTAGAGTTCACCTTATAAGTTGTTTTACAGTAACAAATACCGTTACGTTGGTTACGTTTTGCAAACAATGAGGAAGTCTGGTGGAAGAGGTCATGGCCGTGGGCGGTCATTGTCAGCTGGTAATGATGGTAGTGGTGGTGGAGCATCAGGTGGTCGTGGTAAAAGCAGTACAGCACCTAAGTCTCGAGTTGTTGAGCCAGGTTTGTCGTCTGGCTACACAAGGCCTCGAACGCTCCCTTTTCTGTGAGTAGGAAAACCACTTTTAAAGCCGGAGCAGCAAGAACAATTTTTGGCTTTCCTTGCTGACTCAGCCTCTAGCTCTTTTGCCTCCTCTTCTGAAAGTGCAAAATGTAAAAGCTGAGCGTCGTTAGTGGATGTTCACGGTCAGGGACAAGTTGCTTCCTTGTCTTCTTCACCCAGAACAACAGAGAAGGATGCGTCAGGAGACACAATGGGTTACTCCATGGAGCTCTTTACACATACCGTTCCTGGATTAGACAGTGAAACAGTTAACAGGCCATGCCCATAAGAAGTTGAATCGGACATGGAGTGCACTGATGCACAGCCACTGCCAGATTACTATGCTGTTCCTTTGACTCAGACCAGAACATTGCCCTCGCAGTGTACTGAGCCAGAATCAAACCCAGCTGAGACTATGGTGCCCCGTCACGAACGCTATCCCTTTCCCCGGCTGTCACCTCTCACCTAACAAAAATATTCAACCTTTCCCTCACTTCCGGTATTTTTCCCTCCTCATTTAAGCATGCCATCATACATCCACTACTTAAAAAGCCCTCCCTCGATCAAAATTGTGCCGCTAATTATAGACCTGTCTCTAATCTTCCCTTCATCTCTAAACTCCTGGAACGCCTGGTCCACTCCCGTCTTACCCGCTATCTCTCAGATAATTCTCTTCTCGACCCTCTTCAATCTGGTTTCCGCTCTTTACACTCTACTGAAACTGCCCTCACTAAAGTCTCTAATGACCTACTAACAGCTAAATCTAATGGTCACTATTCCATGCTCATTCTCTTGGATCTCTCCGCAGCATTCGACACTGTGGATCATCAGCTCCTCCTCACTATGCTCCGCTCCATCGGCCTCAAGGACACCGTTCTCTCTTGGTTCTCCTCCTATCTCTCTGGCCGATCCTTCACTGTTTGTTTTGCTGGTTCCTCCTCCTCTCACCTTCCCCTTACTGTTGGGGTTCCTCAAGGATCAGTCCTAGGCCCCCTCCTCTTCTCTTTGTATACTGCCCCTATTGGACAAACAATCAGTAGATTTGGTTTCCAGTACCATCTCTATGCTGACGACACCCAATTATATACCTCTTCTCCTGTTATCACGCCGACCTTTTTAGAAAACACCAGTGATTGTCTTACCGCTGTCTCTAACATCATGTCCTCCCTCTATCTGAAACTGAACCTGTCAAAAACTGAACTCCTCGTGTTCTCTCCCTCTACAAACCTACCTTTGCCCGACATTGCCATCTCTGTGTGCGGTTCCACCATTACTCCAAAGCAACATGCCCGCTGCCTTGGAGTCATCCTTGATTCCGAGCTTTCATTCACCCCCCACATCCGATCACTGGCTCGCTCTTCTTATCTGCATCTCAAAAACATTTCCAGAATTCGCCCTTTTCTTACTTTCGACTCTGCAAAAACTCTTACTGTCTCACTTATTCATTCTTGTCTGGACTATTGTAACTCTCTACTAATTGGCCTACCTTTTACCAGACTCTCCCCGCTCCAATCTGTCCTGAATGCTGCTGCCAGGATCATATTCCTCGCCAACCGTTACACCGATGCCTCTACCTTGTGCCAGTCATTACACTGGCTACCCATCCAATCCAGAATCCAGTACAAAACTACTACCCTCATCCACAAAGCACTCCATGGCTCAGCACCACCCTACATCTCCTCTCTGGTCTCAGTCTACCAACCTACCCGTGCCCTCCGCTCTGCTAATGACCTCAGGTTAGCATCCTCAATAATCAGAACCTCCCACTCCCGTCTCCAAGACTTTACACGTGCGGCGCCGATTCTTTGGAATGCACTACCTAGGTTAATACAATTAATCCCCAATCCCCACAGTTTTAAGCGTGCCCTAAAAACTCATTTGTTCAGATTGGCCTACCGCCTCAACGCATTAACCTAATTATCCCTGTGTGGCCTATTAATAAAAAAACAACAACATAATCACGTTCCTCCATCATGTTCTCATACACTTTATGCAGTTAATAGCCTCTGTGTCTGTACTGTTACATACTTAGGTAGTTAACTGGTTCATGCAGCTTTACATGAACACCCGAGCCTTACACTATGGCTGGTCCAAATAACTAAAGCAATTGTTACCATCCACCTCTCGTGTCTCCCCTTTTCCTCATAGATTGTAAGCTTGCGAGCAGCAGGGCCCTCATTCCTCCTGGTATCTGTTTTGAACTGTGATTTCTGTTATGCTGTAATGTCTGTTGTCTGTATAAGTCCCCTCTATAAGTTGTAAAGCGCTGCGGAATATGTTGGCGCTATATAAATAAAATTATTATTATTATTATTATACCACCGGCTTACACGGTGACACAGACGAAGTTGCACACGAGATAGAAGAGGAGGTCATAGATGACCCAGTTGTTGACCCCGATTGGCAGCCATTGGGGGAACAGGGTGCAGGCGGCAGTAGTTCTGAAGTGAAGGAGGAGGAGTGTTATGATGACCTGGTGGTTAGGAGCACCCGGAATGACCTGATGAGCAAACTAGTAATACAGGACAAGCTCTGGGAAGTGGGAGCTCGGCTGGCCGCAACCACTAATCCTATCACAACACACTAGAAATAGCCGTGGAGCGTACCTTACTCTGCCTAGATGCCTCTTCACAGCCTAAGAGCTAACTACCCCTAAATATAGAAAATAAAGCCTAACTTGTCTCAGAGAAATTCCCCAAAGAAATATGCAGCCCCCCACAAATATTAACTGTGAGTTAAGATGGAAGTCACAAACACAGAGATGAAACAGGTTTCAGCAAAGGAGGCCAGACTTCACTAAACAGACTGAGGATAGAAAAGGTGTCTTTGCGGTCAGCACAAAAAACTACAAAAAACCACGCAGAGTGCGCAAAAGAGACCCTCCGCACCGACTCACGGTGCAGAGGTGCCACTCTGCATCCCAGAGCTTCCAGCTAGCAAGGCAAAATCATGATAGCAAGCTGGACAAAAAAACAGAGATTAACTAATAAACTAGCAGGGACTTAGCTTTTGCTGGAGTAAACAGGTCATCTGAAAGATCCAAGAGAGGTCTGAACAGTACTAGGACATTGACAGCGGGCATCAAGTAACGATCTGAGTGGAGGTAAATAGAGCAGCCAGCCTAGAACTAAACAAGGTCAACTGAGGAAGGAACCTCAGAACCAGCAGCTCCACTCACAGCCACCAGAGGGAGTCCATGGACAGAACTCACCGAAGTACCATTCATGACCACAGGAGGGAGTTCGAGAACAGAATTCACAACAGTACCCCCCCTTGAGGAGGGGTCACCGAACCCTCACCAGAGCCCCCAGGCCGATCAGGACGAGCCAAATGAAAGGCACGAACTAGATCGGCAGCATGAACATCAGAGGCAACAACCCAGGAATTATCCTCCTGACCATAACCTTTCCACTTGACCAGGTACTGAAGTTTCCATCTCGAAATACGAGAATCCAAAATCTTCTCCACCACATACTCCAACTCCCCCTCAACCAACACCGGGGCAGGAGGGTCAACGGAGGGAACCATAGGAGCCACATATCTCTGCAATAACGACCTATGGAACACATTATGGATGGCGAAAGAAGTTGGAAGGTCCAAACGAAATGACACAGGATTAAGAATTTCAGAAATCTTATAAGGACCAATGAAACGAGGCTTAAACTTAGGAGACAAAACCTTCATAGGAACATAACGAGACGACAACCAAACCAAATCTCCAACACGAAGTCGGGGACCAACACAGCGACGGCGGTTAGCGAAACGTTGAGCCTTCTCCTGGGACAATGTCACATTGTCCACCACGTGAGTCCAAATTTGCTGCAACCTGTCCACCACAGAATCCACACCAGGACAGTCCGAAGGCTCAACCTGCCCTGAAGAAAAACGAGGATGGAAACCAGAATTACAGAAAAAAGGCGAAACCAAGGTGGCCGAGCTGGCCCGATTATTAAGGGCGAACTCAGCCAAAGGCAAGAAGGACACCCAATCATCCTGATCAGCAGAAACAAAGCATCTCAGATATGTTTCCAAAGTCTGATTGGTTCGTTCGGTTTGGCCATTTGTCTGAGGATGGAAAGCTGAAGAAAAAGACAAATCAATGCCCATCTTAGCACAAAAGGACCGCCAAAACCTTGAAACAAACTGGGAACCTCTGTCCGACACTATGTTCTCCGGAATGCCATGCAAACGAACCACGTGCTGGAAAAATAATGGAACCAAATCAAAGTAGGAAGGCAATTTAGGCAAAGGTACCAAATGGACCATCTTAGAGAAGCGATCACAAACCACCCAGATATCTGACATCCTTTGAGAGACAGGGAGATCTGAAATAAAATCCATGGAAATATGCGTCCAGGGCCTTTTCGGGACCGGCAAGGGCAAAAGCAACCCACTGGCACGAGAACAGCAGGGCTTAGCCCGAGCACAAGTCCCACAGGACTGCACAAAAGAAGGCACATCCCGTGACAAGGAAGGCCACCAAAAGGATCTAGCCACCAAATCTCTGGTACCAAAGATTCCTGGATGACCAGCCAACACCGAACAATGAACCTCAGAGATAACTCTACTAGTCCATCTATCAGGGACAAACAGTTTCTCCTCTGGACAACGGTCAGGTCTATCAGCCTGAAACTCCTGCAGCACCCGCCGCAAATCAGGGGAGATGGCAGACAAAATTACCCCCTATTTGAGAATACCAGCCGGCTCAGGAATTCCCGGAGAATCAGGCACAAAAAAGAAAGGGCATCAGCCTTCACATTCTTAGAACCCGGAAGGTACAAAACCACAAAATCGAAGCAGGAGAAAAACAGCGACCATCGAGCCTGTCTAGGATTCAACCGCTTGGCAGACTTGAGATAAGTCAGATTCTTGTGATCCGTCAAGACCATCACGCGATGCTTGGCTCCTTGAAGCCAATGTCACCACTCCTCGAACGCCCACTTCATAGCCAACAACTCTCGATTGCCCACATCATAATTGCGCTCAGCAGGCGAAAACTTTCTAGAAAAGAAAGCACATGGTTTCATCACCGAGCCATCAGAACCTCTTTGAGACAAAACAGCCCCTGCTCCAATCTCAGAAGCATCCACCTCGACCTGAAACGGGAGTGAAACATCTGGCTGGCAACACAGGGGCAGAAGAAAAACGACGCTTCAACTCCTGAAAAGCCTCAACGGCCGCAGAGGACCAATTGACCACATCCGCACCTTTCTTGGTCAAATCAGTCAATGGTTTAACAACACTAGAAAAATTAGCGATGAAGCGACGGTAAAAATTAGCAAAGCCCAGGAATTTCTGAAGGCTCTTCACGGAAGTAGGCTGAGTCCAATCATAAATGACCTGAACTTTAACAGGGTCCATCTCGATAGTAGAAGGGGAAAAAATGAAGCCCAAAAATGAAACCTTCTGAACTCCAAAGAGACATTTAGACCCCTTCACAAACAAGGAATTAGCACAAAGGACCTGGAACACCATTCTGACCTGCTTCACATGAGACTCCCAATTGTCCGAAAAGACCAAAATATCATCCAAATATACAATCATGAATCTATCCAGGTACTCTCGGAAGATGTCATGCATAAAGGACTGAAACACAGATGGAGCATTAGAAAGCCCGAATGGCATCACCAGGTACTCAAAATGGCCCTCGGGCGTATTAAATGCTGTTTTCCATTCATCGCCCTGTTTAATACGCACAAGATTATACGCCCCTCGAAGATCTATCTTGGTGAACCAACTAGCCCCCTTAATCCGAGCAAACAAATCAGACAGTAGCGGCAAAGGGTACTGAAATTTTATTGAGAAGGCGGTAATCTATACAAGGTCTCAAAGAACCATCCTTCTTGGCCACAAAAAAGAACACTGCTCCCAACGGTGACGACGACGGGCGAATATGCCCTTTCTCCAAGGACTCCTTTATATAACTCCGCATAGCGGCGTGTTCTGGCACAGACAAATTGAACAGTCGGCCCTTCGGAAACTTACTACCAGGAATCAAATTAATAGCACAATCACAATCCCTATGAGGAGGTAGGGCACTGGATTTGGGCTCATCAAACACATCCCGGTAATCCGACAAGAACTCAGGGACTTCAGAAGGATGGGAAGACAAAATTGACAACAATGGGACATCACCATGTACCCCTTGACAACCCCAACTGGATACTGACATTGATTTCCAATCCAATACTGCATTATGGACCTGTAGCCATGGCAAACCCAAAACGACCACATCATGCAGATTATGCAACACCAAAAAGCTAATATCCTCCTGATGTGCAGGAGCCATGCACATGGTCAATTGAGTCCAGTACTGAGGCTTATTCTTGGCCAAAGGCGTAGCATCAATTCCTCTCAATGGAATAGGATACTGCAAGGGCTCCAAGAAAAAACCACAGCGCCTGGCAAACTCCAAGTCCATCAAATTCAGGGCAGCGCCTGAATCCACAAATGCCATAACAGAATAGGATGACAAAGAGCAAATCAGAGTAACGGACAAAAGAAATTTTGGCTGTACCGTACCAATGGTGGCAGACCTAGCGAACCGCTTAGTGCGCTTAGGACAATCAGAGATAGCATGAGTGGAGTCACCACAGTAAAAACACAGCCCATTCTGACATCTGTATTCTTGCCGTTCAGCTCTGGTCAAGGTCCTATCACATTGCATAGGCTCAGGCCTCTGCTCAGAAGATACCGCCAAATGGTGCACAGTTTTGCGCTCACGTAAGCATCGATCAATCTGAATGGCCAAGGACATAGACTCATTCAGACCAGCAGGCGTGGGGAATCCCACCATAACATCCTTAAGGGCTTCAGAAAGACCCTTTCTGTTGTGAATTCCGTTCTCGGGCTCCCTCCTGTGGTCTTGAGTGGTACTGTGTGAGTTTGTTCTTGAGCTCCCTCTGGTGGCCTTTAGCGATATGGCTGGGCTCAGCAGCTTCACTTCCTGCTAGGCCTTTCCTATTTAATTCACCAGGACCTTCATTTGTTGCCTGCTGTCGGTGTATTCAGTCCTGTTTCTGAGTTCTCCTGAATATTCCTTTTGACCAGTCTCCTGCTGGAAAAGCTAAGTTTGTTTGCTCATTATTTCCTTGAAAATGTTTCTCAGTATATAATGAGTTCAGTCCAGCTTGCTTTTATGTGATTTTTTGCTTGCTGGTTAGTTCTGGGGTGCAGAGTGCGCCCCTCACATCGTGAGTCGGTGTGGGGGTTCTTGCATTCTCTGCGTGGTTTATTTTTGATAGTTTTGTACTGACCGCACAGACTCCTTGCTATTTTCTGTCTATCTAGTATTAGCGGGCCTCATTTGCTTAACCTGTTTCATTTCTACGTTTGTCTTTTCCCCTTAACTCACCGTTATTATTTGTGGGGGCTATCTATAACTTTGGGGTTATTTCTCTGAGGCAAGTGAGGTCTTTGCTTTCTCTCTAGGGGTAGTCAGTTTCTCAGGCTGTGACGAGGCGTCTAGGTTTTCAGGCAACGCTCCACGGCTACCTTTATTGTGTGTGGATAGGATCAGGATTGCGGTCAGTATAGTTTCCACATCCCCAGAACTTGTCCTATGTTCGGGTCATATGTGTCAGGTCAGTTTTGAGGTCCTACCACCGGACCATAACTGTACAGCAAGCCCAAAAGTGTTAATGCAGCAGAAGAGGGAGAAGAGAAATCCTGAAGTCATTTTTTTTTTCTTTTTTCCTCTGCCCTGGGTTTAGCCTCCTTCCTCCCCTTAATCTTTGGGTGGTTCTGAACTCAGCTGTGGATATGGACATTCAGAGTCTGTCTTCTAGTGTGGATCATCTCACTGCAAGTGTGCAGGGCATTCAGGATTATGTAGTTCGCAGTCCTATGTCAGAGCCTAAGATACCTATTCCTGAACTGTTCTCCGGAGACAGATCTAGGTTTTTGAACTTTAAGAATAATTGTAAGTTATTCCTTTCTCTGAGACCTCGCTCCTCTGGTGATTCTGTTCAGCAAGTTAAAATTATTATCTCTTTGTTGCGTGGCGACCCTCAAGATTGGGCATTCTCGCTGGCGCCAGGAGATCCTGCATTGCTTAATGTGGATTCGTTTTTTCTGGCGCTTGGAGTGCTTTATTAGGAACCAAATCTGGTAGACCAAGCAGAGAAGGTTTTGCTGGCTCTCTCTCAGGGTCAAGATGAAGCAGAGGTTTACTGTAAGAAGTTTAGGAAGTGGTCTGTGCTCACTCAATGGAATGAGTGCACCTTGGCAGTGATTTTCAGAAAGGGTCTTTCTGAGGCCCTTAAGGATGTTATGGTGGGGTTCCCCACGCCTGCGGGTCTGAATGAGTCAATGTCTTTGGCCATTCAGATTGATCGGCGTTTGCGGGAGCGCAAACCTGTGCACCATCTGGCGGTATTTTCTGAGCAGAAACCTGAGCCTATGCAATGTGACAGGATTCTGACCAGAATTGAACGGCAAAATCACAGACGTCAGAATGGGTTGTGCTTTTACTGTGGTGATTCTGCTCATGTTATCTCAGCATGCTCTAAGTGCACAAAAAGGTTCACCAAGTCTGTCACCATTGGTACTGTACAACCTAAATTCATTTTGTCTGTTACTTTGATTTGCTCGCTGTCATCCTACTCAGTTATGGCTTTTGTGGATTCAGGTGCCGCCCTGAATTTGATGGATTTGTCATTTGCCAGGCGCTGTGGTTTTATCTTGGAGCCTTTACAATTTCCTATTCCTCTAAGGGGAATTGATGCTACACCATTGGCCAAAAATAAACCTCAGTACTGGACCCAAGTGACCATGTGCATGGCTCCTGCACATCAGGAGGTGATTCGTTTTCTTGTGCTACATAATTTGCATGATGTTGTTGTGTCGGGTCTGCCATGGCTGCAGGCTCATAATCCAGTCCTGGATTGGAAAGCAATGTCTGTGTCAAGTTGGGGTTGCCAGGCAATTCATGGCGATGCTCCTTTGGTGTCAATTGCTTCTTCTACTCCTTCTGAAGTCCCTGAATTTTTGTCGGACTACCAGGATGTATTTGATGAGCCCAAATCCAGTGTCCTACCTCCTCATAGGGATTGTGATTGTGCCATAAATCTGATTCCTGGTAGTAAGTTCCCTAAGGGACGACTTTTTAATTTGTCTGTACCAGAACATGCCGCTATGTGGAGTTACATAAAGGAGTCCTTGGAGAAGGGGCATATTCGCCCGTCCTCATCCCCTTTGGGTGCGGGGTTCTTTTTTGTGGCCAAGAAGGATGGTTCTCTGAGACCCTGTATAGATTATCGCCTTCTAAATAACATCACGGTCAAATTTAAGTACCCCTTGCCATTGTTGTCTGATTTGTTTGCCCGGATTAAGTGGGCCAGTTGGTTCACCAAGATAGATCTTCGAGGTGCGTATAATCTTGTGCGCATAAAGCAGGGCGATGAATGGAAAACAGCATTTAATACGCCCGAAGGCCATTTTGAGTACTTGGTGATGCCTTTTGGGCTTTCTAATGCCCCCTCTGTGTTTCAGTCTTTCATGCACGACATCTTCCGAGAGTATCTGGATAGATTTATGATTGTGTACCTGGATGATATTTTGGTCTTTTCTGATTATTGGGACTCTCACGTGAAGCAGGTCAGGATGGTATTTCAGGTCCTGCGTGCCAATGCCTTGTTTGTGAAGGGCTCTAAGTGTCTCTTCGGAGTCCAGAAGGTTTCCTTTTTGGGCTTTATTTTTTCTCCTTCTACTACTGAGATGGATCCAGTCAAGGTCCAGGCTATTCATGACTGGACTCAACCTACATCTGTGAAGAGTCTTCAGAAGTTCTTGGGGTTTGCTAATTTTTACCGTCGCTTCATCACTAATTTTTCTAGTGTGGTTAAGCCTTTGACGGATTTGACCAAGAAAGGTTCTGATGTTACGAATTGGTCTCCTGCGGCCGTGGAGGCCTTTCAGGAGCTGAAACGTCGGTTTTCTTTGGCTCCTGTCTTACACCAGCCTGATGTTTCTCTTCCCTTTCAGGTTGAGGTTGATGCTTCGGAGATTGGAGCAGGGGCTGTCTTGTCGCAGAAAAGCTCTGATGGCTCTGTGATGAGACCATGTGCTTTCTTTTCAAGAAAGTTTTTGCCTGCCGAGCGGAATTATGATGTTGGTAATCGGGAGTTGTTGGCAATGAAATGGGCATTTGAGGAGTGGCGACATTGGTTTGAGGGAGCCAAGCATCGTGTGGTGGTCTTGACAGATCACAAGAATTTGACTTATCTCGAGTCTGCCAAGCGGTTGAATCCGAGACAGGCTCGATGGTCGTTGTTTTTTTCTCGTTTCAATTTCGTGGTTTCATATCTTCCGGGTTCGAAAAATGTGAAGGCTGATGCCCTTTCTAGGAGTTTTGTACCTGACTCCCCGGAAGTTTCTGAACCAACTGGTGTCCTCAAAGAGGGGGTCATTTTGTCTGCCATCTCTCCTGATCTGCGACGGGTGTTGCAGGAGTTCCAGGCCAATAGACCTGACCGTTGTCCACCGGAGAAACTGTTTGTCCCGGACAGATGGACCAGTAGAGTTATTTCCGAGGTTCATTCTTCGGTGTTGGCGGGTCATCCTGGAATTTTTGGTACCAGGGATTTGGTGGCGAGGTCCCTTTGGTGGCCTTCCTTGTCACGGGATGTGCGTTCCTTTGTGCAGTCCTGCGGGATTTGTGCTTGGGCCAATCCTTGCTGTTCTCGTGACAGTGGTTTGCTTTTGCCTTTGCCTGTCCCGAAAAGGCCTTGGACGCATATTTCCATGGATTTTATTTCGGATCTTCCTGTCTCTCAGAGGATGTCTGTCATCTGGGTGGTTTGTGATCGTTTTTCTAAAATGGTCCATTTGGTACCCTTGCCTAAGCTGCTTTCCTCCTCTGATTTGGTGCCACTGTTTTTTCAGAATGTGGTTCGTTTACATGGTATTCCGGAGAACATTGTGTCTGACAGAGGATCCCAGTTTGTGTCCAGATTTTGGCGGTCTTTTTGTGCTAAGATGGGCATTGAATTGTCTTTTTCGTCGGCCTTCCATCCTCAGACGAATAGCCAAACCGAACGAACTAATCAGACGTTGGAAACTTATTTGAGATGTTTTGTTTCTGCTGATCAGGATGATTGGGTGACCTTTTTGCCATTGGCTGAGTTCGCCCTCAATAATCGGGCTAGTTCTGCTACTTTGGTTTCACCTTTCTTTTGCAATTCTGGTTTTCACCCTCGTTTTTCCTTGGGTCAGGTTGAGCCCTCTGACTGTCCTGGGGTGGATTCTGTGGTGGATAGGTTGCAGCAGATTTGGAACCATGTGGTGGACAATTTGACGTTGTCCCAGGAGAAGGCTCAGCGCTTTGCTAACCGCCGTCGCTGTGTGGGTCCCCGACTTCGTGTGGGGGATTTGGTGTGGTTGTCTTCTCGTTATGTCCTGATGAAGGTTTCCTCTCCTAAGTTCAAGCCTCGTTTCATCGGTCCTTATAAGATTTTGGAAATCCTCAACCCTGTATCATTTCGCTTGGACCTTCCAACATCGTTTGCCATTCATAATGTGTTCCATAGGTCACTGTTGCGGAGATATGTGGTGCCTGTGGTCCCTTCTGTTGATCCTCCTGCTCCGGTCTTGGTCGAGGGGGAGTTGGAGTAGGTGGTGGAGAAGTTCTTGGATTCTCGCATTTCGAGACGGAAGCTTCAGTACTTAGTGAAATGGAAGGGCTATGGTCAGGAGGATAATTCCTGGGTTGTTGCCTCCGATGTCCATGCGGCCGATTTGGTTCGTGCCTTTCATTCGGCTCATCCTGATCGGCCTGGGAGCCCTGGTGAGGGTTCGGTGACCCCTTCTCAAGGGGGGGTACTGTTGTGAATTCCGTTCTCGGGCTTCCTCCTGTGGTCATGAGTGGTACTGTGTGAGTTTGTTCTTGGGCTCCCTCTGGTGGCTTTTAGCGATATGGCTGGGCTCAGCAGCTTCACTTCCTGCTAGGCCTTTCCTATTTAATTCACCGGACCTTCATTTGTTGCCTGCTGTCGGTGTATTCAGTCCTGTTACTGAGTTCTCCTGAATATTCCTTTTGACCCATCTCCTGCTGGAAAAGCTAAGTTTGTTTGCTCATTATTTCCTTGAAAACGTTTCTCAGTATATAATGAGTTCAGTCCAGCTTGCTTTTATGTGATTTTTTGCTTGCTGGTTAGTTCTGGGGTGCAGAGTGCACCCCTCACATCGTGAGTCCATGTGGGGGTTCTTGCATTCTCTGCGTGGTTTATTTTTGATAGTTTTGTACTGACCGCACAGACTCCTTGCTATTTTCTGTCTATCTAGTATTAGCGGGCCTCATTTGCTTAACCTGTTTCATTTCTACGTTTGTCTTTTTCCCTTAACTCACCATTATTATTTGTGGGGGCTATCTATAACTTTGGGGTTATTTCTCTGAGGCATCTGAGGTCTTTGCTTTCTCTCTAGGGGTAGTCAGTTTCTCAGGCTGTGACGAGGCGTCTAGGTTTTCAGGTAACGCTCCACGGCTACCTTTAGTGTGTGTGGATAGGATCAGGATTGCGGTCAGTATAGTTTCCACATCCCCAGAACTTGTCCTATGTTCTGGTCATATGTGTCAGGTCAGTTTTGAGGTCCTACCACTGGACCATGACACCTTTCTGAAAATTGCCGCCAGGGCACACTCATTCCACTGAGTAAGCACAGACCACTTTCTAAACTTCTGACAATATACCTCTGCTTCATCCTGACCCTGACACAAAGCCAGCAAGATTTTCTCTGCCTGATTGTTGTGAATTTGCTTTTTGCTCCCTCTAGTGGTTACTAGTTTTTTGACTCTGGTTTTTCTGTCATTCCTTTTATCCGCACCTGGGTCGTTAGTTAGGGGTGTTGCTATATAAGCTCCCTGGACCTTCAGTTCAATGCCTGGCAACGTAGTTATCAGAGCTAGTCTGCTGTGCTCTTGTCTACTGATCCTGGTTCCAGTTATATCAGCTAAGTCTGCCTTTTGCTTTTTGCTATTTGTTTTGGTTTTGTATTTTTGTCCAGCTTGTTCCAAATCTATATCCTGACCTTTGCTTGAAGCTCTAGGGGGCTGGTGTTCTCCCCCCGGACCGTTAGACGGTTCGGGGGTTCTTGAATTTCCAGTGTGGATTTTGATAGGGTTTTTGTTGACCATATAAGTTACCTTTCTTTATTCTGCTATCAGTAAGCGGGCCTCTCTGTGCTAAACCTGGTTCATTTCTGTGTTTGTCATTTCCTCTTACCTCACCGTCATTATTTGTGGGGGGCTTCTTTCCAGCTTTGGGGTCCCCTTCTCTGGAGGCAAGAAAGGTCTTTGTTTTCCTCTACTAGGGGTAGCTAGATTCTCCGGCTGGCGCGTGTCATCTAGAATCAACATAGGAATGATCCCCGGCTACTTCTAGTGTTTGCGTTAGGAGTAGTTATATGGTCAACCCAGTTACCACTGCCCTATGAGCTGGATTTTTGTATTCTGCAGACTTCCACGTTCCTCTGAGACCCTCGCCATTGGGGTCATAACAGTTTGCCAGGCCAGTATTAAATGTTTAATGCATTGCAGAAGAGGGATTATAAGAAAGAAGATTCTGAGTTTTTTTTTTCTCCTTCCCCTTTACCTCAGAGTGGCTATGCTTGCTGCAGACATGAATGTCCAGACCTTGATTACAAGTGTGGACCAGCTGGCTACTCGTGTGCAGGGCATACAAGACTATGTTATCAGAAATCCTAGGTCAGAACCTAAAATACCGATTCCTGAACTGTTTTCCGGAGACAGGTTTAAGTTTAGGAATTTCGTGAATAATTGTAAATTGTTTTTGTCCCTGAGACCCTGTTCATCAGGAGATTCTGCTCAGCAAGTAAAAATTGTTATTTCGTTCTTACGGGGCGACCCTCAGGATTGGGCTTTTTCGCTGGCGCCAGGAGATCCGGCATTGGCTGATCTTGATGCGTTTTTTCTGGCGCTCGGTTTACTTTATGAGGAACCCAATCTTGAGATTCAGGCAGAAAAGGCCTTGCTGTCTATGTCTCAGGGGCAGGACGAGGCTGAAGTGTATTGCCAAAAATTTCGGAAATGGTCCGTGCTGACACATTGGAACGAGTGTGCACTGGCCGCTAATTTTAGAAATGGCCTTTCTGAAGCCATTAAGAATGTTATGGTGGGTTTTCCCACTCCCACAGGTCTGAATGATACTATGGCACTGGCTATTCAAATTGACCGGCGGTTGCGGGAGCGCAAAACCGCTAATTCCCTCATGGTGTTGTCTGAACAGACACCTGATTTAATGCAATGTGATAGAATCCTGACTAGAAATGAGCGGAAAATTCATAGACGCCGGAATGGCTTGTGCTACTACTGTGGTGATTCTACACATGTTATCTCAGCATGCTCTAAACGTATAGCTAAGGTTGTTAGTCCTGTCACCGTTGGTAATTTGCAACCTAAATTTATTCTGTCTGTAACTTTGATTTGCTCACTGTCATCTTATCCTGTCATGGCGTTTGTAGATTCAGGTGCTGCCCTGAGTCTCATGGATCTCTCATTTGCTAAGCGCTGTGGATTTACTCTTGAACCATTAGAAAATCCTATTCCTCTTAGGGGTATTGATGCTACACCATTGGCAGCAAATAAACCGCAGTATTGGACTCAGGTTACCATGTGCATGACTCCTGAACACCGCGAGGTGATACGTTTTCTGGTTTTACATAAAATGCATGATTTGGTCGTTTTAGGGCTGCCATGGTTACAGACCCATAATCCAGTCCTGGACTGGAAGGCTATGTCAGTCTCAAGTTGGGGCTGTCGTGGTATTCATGAGGATTCCCTGCCTGTG
This sequence comes from Ranitomeya variabilis, assembly GCF_051348905.1. Lineage (NCBI taxonomy): Eukaryota > Metazoa > Chordata > Amphibia > Anura > Dendrobatidae > Ranitomeya > Ranitomeya variabilis. The sequence goes on from NC_135232.1 coordinate 1,143,842,883, forward strand.
TCTATTGCTTCTTCTACGCCTTCGGAAGTTCCGGAGTATTTGTCTGATTATCAGGATGTCTTCAGTGAGTCTGAGTCCAGTGCACTGCCTCCTCATAGGGACTGTGACTGTGCTATAGATTTGATCCCAGGCAGTAAATTTCCTAAGGGAAGACTGTTTAATCTGTCGGTACCTGAACATACCGCTATGCGTTCATATATCAAGGAGTCTCTGGAAAAAGGACATATTCGTCCGTCTTCTTCCCCTCTTGGTGCGGGATTCTTTTTTGTGGCAAAAAAGGACGGATCTTTGAGACCTTGTATTGATTATCGGCTTTTAAATAAGATCACTGTCAAATTTCAGTATCCTTTACCGCTGTTGTCTGACTTGTTTGCCCGGATTAAGGGTGCCAAGTGGTTCACCAAGATAGACCTTCGTGGTGCGTACAACCTTGTGCGCATTAAGCAAGGTGATGAATGGAAAACCGCATTCAATACGCCCGAAGGTCATTTTGAGTACTTGGTGATGCCTTTTGGGCTCTCCAATGCGCCTTCAGTTTTTCAGTCCTTTATGCATGACATTTTCCGGAAGTATCTGGATAAATTTTTGATTGTTTATCTGGATGATATTTTGGTTTTTTCTGATAATTGGGATTCGCATGTGGAGCAGGTCAGGTTGGTCTTTAAAATTTTGTGTGAAAATTCTTTGTTTGTCAAGGGCTCAAAGTGTCTCTTTGGTGTACAGAAGGTTCCCTTTTTGGGGTTCATTTTTTCCCCTTCTGCTGTGGAGATGGACCCAGTCAAGGTCCGAGCTATTCTTGATTGGACTCAGCCCTCGTCAGTTAAGAGTCTTCAGAAGTTCTTGGGCTTCGCTAACTTCTACCGTCGTTTTATCGCTAATTTTTCTAGCATTGTGAAACCTTTGACGGATATGACCAAGAAGGGCTCCGATGTAGCTAACTGGGCTCCTGCTGCCGTGGAGGCTTTCCAGGAGTTGAAACGCCGGTTTACTTCGGCGCCTGTTTTGTGCCAGCCTGACGTCTCACTTCCCTTTCAGGTTGAGGTGGATGCTTCGGAGATTGGGGCAGGGGCCGTTTTGTCGCAGAGAGGCCCTGGTTGCTCTGTTATGAAACCTTGTGCCTTTTTCTCTAGGAAGTTTTCGCCTGCCGAGCGAAATTATGATGTGGGCAATCGGGAGTTGTTGGCCATGAAATGGGCATTTGAGGAGTGGCGTCATTGGCTCGAGGGTGCTAAGCATCGTGTGGTGGTCTTGACTGATCACAAAAATCTGATGTATCTCGAGTCTGCTAAACGCCTTAATCCGAGACAGGCCCGCTGGTCATTGTTTTTCTCCCGCTTTGATTTTGTTGTCTCGTATTTACCAGGTTCAAAGAATGTGAAGGCCGATGCTCTTTCTAGGAGCTTTGTGCCTGATGCTCCTGGAGTCGCTGATCCTGTTGGTATTCTTAAAGATGGAGTTATCTTGTCAGCTATTTCTCCGGATCTGCGACGTGTGTTGCAGAGATTTCAGGCTGATAGGCCTGAGTCTTGTCCACCTGACAGACTGTTTGTCCCGGATAAGTGGACCAGCAGAGTCATTTCCGAGGTTCATTCCTCGGTGTTGGCAGGTCACCCGGGAATTTTTGGCACCAGAGATCTGGTGGCCAGGTCCTTTTGGTGGCCTTCCTTGTCAAGGGATGTGCGGTCATTTGTGCAGTCCTGTGGGACTTGTGCTCGAGCTAAGCCTTGCTGTTCTCGTGCCAGCGGTTTGCTCTTGCCCTTGCCTGTCCCGAAGAGACCTTGGACACATATCTCCATGGATTTCATTTCTGATCTTCCGCTATCTCAGGGCATGTCCGTTATCTGGGTGATATGTGATCGCTTCTCCAAGATGGTCCATTTGGTTCCTTTGCCTAAGCTGCCTTCCTCTTCCGATCTGGTTCCTGTGTTTTTCCAGAACGTGGTTCGTTTGCACGGCATCCCTGAGAATATTGTGTCAGACAGAGGATCCCAGTTCGTTTCCAGGTTCTGGCGATCCTTTTGTAGTAGGATGGGCATTGATTTGTCGTTTTCGTCTGCTTTCCATCCTCAGACTAATGGACAGACGGAGCGAACCAATCAGACTTTGGAGGCTTATTTGAGGTGTTTTGTCTCTGCTGATCAGGACGATTGGGTGACATTCTTGCCGTTGGCTGAGTTTGCCCTTAATAATCGGGCTAGTTCCGCCACCTTGGTTTCGCCTTTTTTCTGCAACTCTGGTTTCCATCCTCGCTTTTCTTCGGGTCATGTGGAGCCTTCTGACTGTCCTGGGGTGGATTCTGTGGTGGATAGGTTGCAGCAGATCTGGAATCATGTGGTGGACAACTTGAAGTTGTCACAGGAGAAGGCTCAGCGCTTTGCCAACCGCCGCCGCGGTGTGGGTCCCCGACTACGCGTTGGGGATTTGGTGTGGCTTTCTTCCCGCTTTGTTCCTATGAAGGTCTCCTCTCCCAAATTTAAACCTCGTTTTATTGGGCCTTACAAGATATTGGAAATCCTTAATCCTGTATCTTTTCGTCTGGATCTTCCTGTGTCGTTTGCTATTCACAATGTATTTCATAGGTCCTTGTTGCGGCGGTACATTGTGCCTGTGGTTCCTTCTGCTGAGCCTCCTGCTCCGGTGTTGGTTGAGGGCGAGTTGGAGTACGTGGTGGAGAAGATCTTGGATTCTCGCCTCTCCAGGCGGAGGCTTCAGTACCTGGTCAAGTGGAAGGGCTATGGTCAGGAGGATAATTCCTGGGTGGTCGCCTCTGATGTTCATGCGGCCGATTTAGTTCGTGCCTTTCATGCCGCTCATCCTGATCGCCCTGGTGGTCGTGGTGAGGGTTCGGTGACCCCTCACTAAGGGGGGGGTACTGTTGTGAATTTGCTTTTTGCTCCCTCTAGTGGTTACTAGTTTTTTGACTCTGGTTTTTCTGTCATTCCTTTTATCCGCACCTGGGTCGTTAGTTAGGGGTGTTGCTATATAAGCTCCCTGGACCTTCAGTTCAATGCCTGGCAACGTAGTTATCAGAGCTAGTCTGCTGTGCTCTTGTCTACTGATCCTGGTTCCAGTTATATCAGCTAAGTCTGCCTTTTGCTTTTTGCTATTTGTTTTGGTTTTGTATTTTTGTCCAGCTTGTTCCAAATCTATATCCTGACCTTTGCTTGAAGCTCTAGGGGGCTGGTGTTCTCCCCCCGGACCGTTAGACGGTTCGGGGGTTCTTGAATTTCCAGTGTGGATTTTGATAGGGTTTTTGTTGACCATATAAGTTACCTTTCTTTATTCTGCTATCAGTAAGCGGGCCTCTCTGTGCTAAACCTGGTTCATTTCTGTGTTTGTCATTTCCTCTTACCTCACCGTCATTATTTGTGGGGGGCTTCTTTCCAGCTTTGGGGTCCCCTTCTCTGGAGGCAAGAAAGGTCTTTGTTTTCCTCTACTAGGGGTAGCTAGATTCTCCGGCTGGCGCGTGTCATCTAGAATCAACGTAGGAATGATCCCCGGCTACTTCTAGTGTTTGCGTTAGGAGTAGTTATATGGTCAACCCAGTTACCACTGCCCTATGAGCTGGATTTTTGTATTCTGCAGACTTCCACGTTCCTCTGAGACCCTCGCCATTGGGGTCATAACACTGATCCACTGAATCTGGTTCATCATAAAGCAATCCAAGTGCGAGAAAAAATGCATCTACATTACGCAATGCAGGATCTCCTGGCGCAAGGGAAAATGCCCAGTCTTGAGGGTCGCCACGTAGCAAAGAAATAATGATTTTTACTTGCTGAATGGGGTCACCAGAGGAGCGGGGTTTCAAAGCAAAAAACAGTCTACAATTATTTTTGAAATTCAGGAACTTAGATCTATCCCCAGAAAACAAATCAGGAATTGGAATTCTGGGTTCTAACATCGGGTTCTGAACTACATAATCTTGAATGCATTGATCCACACAAGAGGACAGACCTTGAATGTCCATATCTACACCTGTGTCCTGAACCACCCAGAGATTTAGGGGAAAAGAAAGACAAAACACGCTGCAGAGGAAAAAAAAAATGGTCTCAGAACTTATCCCTCTATTGAGATGCATTAACACTTTACTGGCCAGCTGTACTGTTATGATGACCTGGTGGTTAGGAGCACCCGGAATGACCTGATGAGCAAACTAGTAATACAGGACAAGCTCTGGGAAGTGGGAGCTCTGCTGACCGCAACCGCTAATCCTATCACAACACACTAGAAATAGCCATGGAGCGTACCTGACTCTGCCTAGACGCCTCTTCACAGCCTAAGAGCTAACTACCCCTAAAGATAGAAAATAAAGCCTAACTTGCCTCAGAGAAATTCCCCAAAGAAATAGGCAGCCCCCCACAAATATTAACTGTGAGTTAAGATGGAAGTCACAAACACAGAGATGAAACAGGTTTCAGCAAAGGAGGCCTGACTTCACTAAACAGACTGAGGATAGAAAAGGTGTCTTTGCGGTCAGCACAAAAAACTACAAAAAACCACGCAGAGTGCGCAAAAGAGACCCTCCGCACCGACTCACGGTGCGGAGGTGCCACTCTGCATCCCAGAGCTTCCAGCTAGCAAGGCAAAATCATGATAGCAAGCTGGACAAAAAAACAGAGATTAACTAATAAACTAGCAGGGACTTAGCTTTTGCTGGAGTAGACAGGTCATCTGAAAGATCCAAGAGAGGTCTGAACAGTACTAGGACATTGACAGCTGGCATCAAGTAACGATCTGAGTGGAGTTAAATAGAGCAGCCAGCCTAGGACTAAACGAGGTCAGCTGAGGAAGGAACCTCAGAACCAGCAGCTCCACTCACAGCCACCAGAGAGAGTCCATGGACAGAACTCGCCGAAGTACCATTCATGACCACAGGAGGGAGTTCGAGAACAGAATTCACAACAGAGGAGGAGCCGCAGCAGGCATCAACATCACAACAGGTTCCATCTGCCGGGCCCGTATCTGGCCAAAAACGCATGGCAAAACCAAAACCAGTTGGAGGACAGCGTGGCCATCCGGTTAAAGAAGCTCAGTCTGCAATGCCTGAAAAGATATCCGATAGTAGAAAGAGTGCAGTCTGGCATTTTTTTAAACAACATCCAAATGATCAGCGCAAAGTCATCTGTCAAAAATGTTCAACTACCTTAAGCAGAGGTCAGAATCTTAAAAGTCTAAATACAATTTGCATGCATAGACATTTATCCACCATGCATTTGCAAGCCTGGACTAACTACCAAACGTGCCTAACCCTTGGCCAATGAAGCTAGTCAGCAACGCTACATCCCTACCCTCACTGTAAGCCCACCATTTCCCGCAACACCTGCAGTATCTGTGCAGCTTTTGTCTCCAGGCCAAAGCAGTCAGGGAATCACCAGGTTCGTAGTAGGAAACACTGCATGTAGGGCACCGGCAAGAATACCATCTCCAACCCTTTCTCAGTCTGCCATATCCACCGGCACCACTGCTAGTTCCACGATCTCCAGCTCTCCAGTCCAGCTCACCCTACATGAGATTCTCGTTAGGAAAAGGAAGTACTCATCCTCGCATCCACGTACACAGGGTTTGAACGCCCACATTGCTAAACTAATCTCATTAGAGATGATGCCCTACCGGTAAGTTGAAAGCGAAGCTTTCAAAGCGCAGATGGACTATGCTGTACCACGCTACGAGCTACCCAGTCGACACTTCTTTTCTAGAAAAGCCATCCCAGGCCTCCAACAGCATGTTAACTGCTGATTTGTTCGCATTTACTATACACTTGTAGTGTTCCGGGTCACTATGACCCGGCTTATTAAACCTTGATTTTAGACACTCTAGCTCCATTTTTTTTTATACTTTTTGCTTACTAGACTGTTTGTGAACATGTTTGGTAGTAAAAAAAAAAGGAAAAATGAACTAGAAATCTTTTTTTTTTGTTTTTATTCTGAAAAAACAGATCAATGAGCAAAACGAAAATAGAATGCAAATGCAGATTCAATATTGGATATTCGTGAAATTGCATATCTGGTAGGGCCAGGACTAGCACTTATTATATTTGCAGAGGATCTTCTGCCAGCCTGATCAGGAGGCTGCAAATTCCACCTTATTTCCTTATTTTTAGAAAGGATTTCTTCTGTCTGATTTGTATGGGGATCAGGTTCCTCATCAGTTTCTATTTCCGAAGTTTCTACATTTTTTTCCAAATCACTAATGTGGTCCTCTTCACTCACGTCTTCCACTGGAATGTCATCTGAATCAGAGTTATCCATGAACTCCTCTAATTCAGCTTCACGCCATTTGCATCGAAGCATCATTTTGAAATGATGTGGTAGACAACACTGTAATAAAAAAAAACCTTTGTAAGTAAACAATAATAATAAAGTCTGAGAAAAAAAAACAGCTTCAAAAACAATAAGAGCTTCTATACTACATCAAAGCATGCCAGTGCTCAATATTCAGCAATCTATCATGCTAAGTGTAGAGCAGTGTATCACACAGTAATAACACTAATTACATGTAATGAAATAAAATAAAAGTATTCCTTTACAATATACAATCTATCAATAGAATTGATTAGTAAAAGCATAACAAGCAACATACCTGTAGAAAACAAAGATACTGCCTGGAACAGAGATATCCTGGAACAGAGGTATGTACACAGCTGCTCTCCAAAGAAACTGAAAGGTAACATGTCTGGGCTAGCATATGTGTACTGACAAGAGCATAGAAGATAAGAACCCTTCTGAAAACAAGCAGATAAGCCAGGAAGACAGACTTATTTAGCAAAAAAAATTATTTGCAAGACTTTACAGCTCAGCTTTACAAAAAAAACCCGTCTTAGACAGCGCGTTCTGAGCAGTCCGTTCTGCGCATAACATACACGTGTAGTGCACACCTAGTGATCTCTCCGGATGCACTCTACATTTTAGAATAGACTGCGCACCAAAAATGATCAATATAAAGCCATTTTTATGGTGCGCAGATCTCAATACATACCCCCGGTAGAGCGCGTGTACGACCCCATTGAAATAATTTAGGAAATAAATCAATAGATATACAATAGTAGATGTAATAAATAGACCCAATTGAGGTTATAACTCCTTTATTTCACTGAAAATATGGCCTCACAGCAGTAAAAAACGATGTCGGGTCACTATGACCTGAGCACAACAAGTGTAACTTTTTGCGTGTAGCAAAAAGTAAACGAAAAAAAAAAAAAATACTCATAGGTAGGTCCCCCCAAAATGCGGAAAAGTCAAGGAGTCTCAAGTTTTATAGACTTACAGAAAAAAATCTACAGGGCCGCAAAAAGTCTGTTCGGGTCACTATGACCCGAACACAACAGCAAGGTTAAGGACCGCATCGTCCATGCACTCAGGCAGTCTGTGACTACAAAGGTGCACCTGACAACAGATGCATGGACCAGTAGGCATGGCCAGGGACGTTACGTGTCCATCACGGCACATTGGGTGAATGTGGTGGATGCAGGGTCCACAGTGGACAGCAATATTGGGACAGTTCTGCCTAGCCCACGGTCAAGGAAAGAGTTGGCTGTAGGCGTTTGCCCCCCCTCCTCCTCTTCCTCGTCCTCCTGCAGAAGCGAGAGCTTGTCCACAGACCTCAGTCGCACATCCACTCCATCCGCAGCTGCCACTGTTGCACACCAGGTGTGCCATTATGGGACAGCTAGTGGCAAGCGTCAGCAGGCTGTATTGGCAATGAAGTGTTTGGGCGACAACAGACACACCGCGGAAGTTCTGTCTGAGTTCTTGCAGAAAGAAACTCAGTCATGGCTGGGCACTGTACATCTTGAGGCAGGCAAGGTAGTGAGTGATAACGGAAGGAATTTCATGGCTACCATAGCCCTTTCCCAACTGAAGCACATTCCTTGCCTGGCTCACACCTTAAACCTGGTGGTGCAGTGCTTCCTGAAAAGTTATCCGGGGTTACCCGACCTGCTCCTCAAAGTGCGCAGACTTTGATCGCATATCTGCCGTTCGCCCGTACACTCCAGCCGTATGCAGAACTATCAGCGGTCTTTGAACCTTCCCCAGCATCGCCTAATCATCGACGTTGCAACAAGGTGGAACTCCACACTGCACATGCTTCAGAGACTGTGTGAACAGAGGTGTGCTGTTATGTTTTTGTGGGAGGATACACATACACGGGCAGGCAGTTGGATGGCAGACATGGAGTTGTCAGGTGTGCAGTAGTCGAAGCTACAAGACCTGTGTCAAGTCCTTCAGTGTTTTGAGGAATGCACACGGCTGGTTAGTGCAGACAACGCCATAATAAGCATGAGCATCCCCCTAATGCGTCTGCTGATGCAAAGTTTGACGCACATAAAGGAGCAGGCGTCTGCAGCCGAGGAAGAGGAAAGCCTTGATGACAGTCAGCCATTGTCTGGTCAGGGCCATGTAGAGGACGCGGTAGCGGGCGAAGAGGATGAGGAGGACGAGGAGGATGATGGGGATGAGTACTTTTCTAATGAGGAAGCTTCCCCTGGGCCAACAGAAATTAGTGGCGTTGCAAGGCCGGGTTCTGGTTTTTTAAGGGAGACAAGTGACGTAGATTTGCCTGTAACTGCCCCTCAAACCAGCACAACCGCAGATTTGACAACTGGAAGTTTGGCCCACACGGCGGATTATGCCTTACGTATCCTCAAAAGGGACCCACACATTATTAAAATGATGACCGATGACAATTACTAGTTGGCCTGCATCCTTGACCCTCGCTATAAAGGCGAATTGCAAAATATTATGCCACATGAGAACCTCGAACAAATATTAGCAACCAAACAAGCAACTCTTGTAGACCGTTTGATTCAGGCATTCCCAGCACACAGCGCCGGTCATGGTTCTCACACGAGCTGCAGGGGGCTACAGGGCAGAGGTGTTAGAGGTGCACAGATCAGAAGTGGCATTGGACAGAAGGGTTTTCTGACCAGGTTGTGGAGTGATTTCGCAATGACCGCAGACAGGACAGGTACTGCAGCATCTATTCAAAGTGACAGGAGACAACATTTGTCTAGTATGGTTACTAACTATTTTTCATCCCTTATCGATGTTCTCCCTCAACCGTCATTCCCATTTGATTACTGGGCATCCAAATTAGACACCTGGCCTGAATTGGCAGAATATGCATTGCAGGAGCTTGCTTGCCCAGTAGCTAGTGTGCTATCAGAAAGAGTATTCAGTGCTGCCGGTTCAATATTAACCTGAAAAAAGGACTCGTCTGGCTACCCAAAATGTGGATGATCTAACCTTCATTAAAATGAACCACTCCTGGATTTCAAATTATTTTGCCCCACCTTTCCCGGCTGACACCTAACTTTCCTATAAAAAGGTATTGCTTGTGGACTGGTCTTACTGAGTGTTCCAATCTCTTAATTTGCAGCAGCTGTTTGTCCAGCATACGACATGTTTACACCTCCCTCAATGGGAAAACTCCCCTCACGGGGCCGTGGTCTCGCCACTTGGCGCAAGCACCCGTTAGAGTGCCGTTTGTCTGAAGAGGTGGGTGTGCCCGCTTTTGGTCGACGGCACTGCCACTGGGTCCCTCATAGTACAATAAAGTGTCTCTGGCGGTGGTGGCGCGCACCCAACATCAGACACACCGTTGTAACATGAGGGGCCCTGGGACGGTACCGCCGGCCACAAGAGAGTTTACCCCCCCCAGCTCAAACTGTGCTCTACCACGTGCAAAATTATCTCTCACAGCTCCACCAATGTTTAGTCTATGCACTGACATCATTCAATGCCTGGCACTGACAATACCAATTTGTTGACATCTATGATGCTAGTTAAAGTAGTCTGGGTCAGTGTCCTATATTGACACCAGTAAATACTTACTGCCAAATTACTATGTCAGAAACTCAGCAGATGAGCCCACCCCTGTACCTAAGTATGCCACACTTTTTTTTTTGTTTTGTTGTTTTGCGAGACATTAACATCTATTTATTTTTTGTGAGTACTAACTGTGTCAGACACTCTTTGCAATCGTCCTCCGCTGACCACACCAATGCTGCCTGTGTACCCCTGCGAGATAACTCTAAGTGTCTTGAGCCTATTTTTATTTATTTTAGGCCTAGTAAGCCTGTCTGCGGTCCCTCCTTGCAATCCTCCTCCACTGACCACAACAATGCTGCCTGTGTACCTCTGCGAGATAACTCTAAGTGCCTTGAGCCTATTTTTATTTATTTTAGGCCTAGTAAGCCTGTCTGCGGTCCCTCCTTGCAATCCTCCTCCACTGACCACAACAATGCTGCCTGTGTACCCATGTAACCTATTTAAAACTGCATAGAGCCTATTTTTATTTATTTTAGGCCTAGTAAGCCTGTCTGCGGTCCCTCCTTGCAATCCTCCTCCACTGACCACAACAATGCTGCCTGTGTACCCATGTAACCTATTTAAAACTGCATAGAGCCTATTTTTATTTATTTTAGGCCTAGTAAGCCTGTCTGCGGTCCCTCCTTGCAATCCTCCTCCACTGACCACAACAATGCTGCCTGTGTACCCATGTAACCTATTTAAAACTGCATAGAGCCTATTTTTATTTATTTTAGGCCTAGTAAGCCTGTCTGCGGTCCCTCCTTGCAATCTTCCTCCACTTACCACAACAATGCTGCCTGTATACCCCTGCGAGATAACTCTAAGTGCTTTGAGCCTATTTTTATTTATTTTAGGCCTAGTAAGCCTGTCTGCGGTCCCTCCTTGCAATCCTCCTCCACTGACCACAACAATGCTGCCTGTGTACCCCTGTGAGATAACTCTAAGTGCCTTGAGCCTATTTTTATTTATTTTAGGCCTAGTAAGCCTGTCTGCGGTCCCTCCTTGCAATCCTCCTCCACTGACCACAACAATGCTGCCAGTGTACCCCTGCAAGATAACTCTAAGTGCCTTGAGCCTATTTTTATTTATTTTAGGCCTAGTAAGCCTGTCTGCGGTCCCTCCTTGCAATCCTCCTCCACTTACCACAACAATGCTGCCTGTGTACCCCTGTGAGATAACTCTAAGTGCCTTGAGCCTATTTTTATTTATTTTAGGCCTAGTAAGCCTGTCTGCGGTCCCTCCTTGCAATCCTCCTCCACTGACCACAACAATGCTGCCTGTGTACCCCTGCGAGATAACTCTAAGTGCCTTGAGCCTATTTTTATTTATTTTAGGCCTAGTAAGCCTGTCTGCAGTCCCTCCTTGCAATCCTCCTCCAGTGACCACACCAATGCTGCCTGTGTACCCATGTAACCTATTTAAAACTGGATTGAGCCTATTTTATTATTTTAGGCCTAGTAAGCCTGTCTGCGGTCCCTCCTTGCAATCGTCCTCCGCTGACCACACCAATGCTGCCCGTGTACCCCTGGAACCTATTTAAAAGTTCATAGAGCCTATTTATATATTTTATTTAATATTAATAAAGCCATGATGGACTACGCTGTACCACGCTACAAGCTAACCAGTCGACACTTCTTTTGCGAGAAAAGCCATCCCAACCCTCCACCAGCATGTAAAAGACCGCAATGTCCATGCACTCTGGCAATCTGTGAGTACAAAGGTGCACCTGACAACAGACGCATGGACCTGTAGGCATGGCCACGGAAGGTTACGTGTCTATTACGGCGCAATGGGTTAATGTGGTGGATAGGGTTGAGCGAAACGTGTCGGCCATTGTCAGAAGTCGCCGACTTTTGGCAAAGTCGGGTTTCATGAAACCCGACCCGAACCCTGTGTGGGGTCGGCCATGAGGTCGGCAATCTTCTGAATCTGGTATTGGAATTCCGATACCGAGTTCCGATATGTTTGCGATATCGGAAATCGGTATCGGAATCCACATTTAAGTGTAAAATAAAGAATTCAAATAAAAAATATTAATATATTCACCTCTCCGACGCAGCCTGGACATCGCCGCTGGTAACCGGCATCTTCCGTTCCTAAGAATGGCGCTCGAAAGACCTTTCGATGATGTCACGGCTCGTGATTGGTCACGGCCGCCCACGTGACCGCTCAGCGACCAATCACAAAGCCGTGACGTAATTTTCAGGTCCTAAATTCCTCATTCTAGGAATTTAGGACATGAGAATTACGTCACGGCTTTTGATTGGTCGCTGAGCGGTCACGTGTGCGGCCGCGACCAATCACAAGCCGTGACGTCATCGAAAGGTCTTTCAAGCGCCATTCTTAGGAACGGAAGATGCCGGTTACCAGCGGCGATGTCCAGGCTGCGTCGGAGAGGTGAGTATATCAATATTTTTTATTTTGATTCTTTATTTTACACTTAAATATGGATCCCAGGGCCTGAAGGAGAGTTTCCTCTCCTTCAGACCCTGGGAACCATAGTATCCCATTGCACTGCATTGGGTTTCGTGTTTCGGCCGACCCCGACCCCGACTTTTTTATAGGATCGGCCGATTTCACTCGACCCGACTTTTGAGAAAGTCGGGTTTCGTGAAACCCGACCCGATCCTATAAAAATAAAAGTCGCTCAACCCTAGTGGTGGATGCATGGTCCACAGGGGACAGCCTACTAAGTCTGTCTGCAGTCCTTAATTAAAATTGTCCTCCACTGTATAAATCTGAGCTTCAACCTTCTGGCTCTCATTAAGTGCTGTTTTTTTAAAAATTTGGTGGTTGGGGCCTACTAACGGTGTCTGCCGCTCCCTGGGGTTGTCCTCCACTGTATAAAGCTGAGCTTCAACCTTCTGGCTCTCATTAAGTAGTTGTTTTTAAAAATTGGTGGTTGGGGCCTACTAACGGTGTGTGCCGCACCTTGGTGTTGTCCTGTGTTATTTTCCTGACCTTTAATCTTCAGGCTTTCGGCCTTCATTTGTAATATTAAACTGCATAGGGCCTACTAGTTGGGTTGGGCATACTAACGGTGTCTGCCGCTCAAAGGTGTTCTCCTCCACTGAACAAAGCAGTGCCGCCTGTTTACTCCTGTTACCAATTTTGAACTTTATTTTGCCCACTTTATTATTTGGGCCTACTAACTGTGTCTGCCTCTCACTACAGTTGTCCTCCACTGAACTAAGCAATGCTGCCTGGTTAGTCCTGTTACCAATTTTGAATTGCATTTAGCCCACTTTATTATTTGGCCCTATATAAGTGTTTCCTCCTCATCCTGCCCATTGCCCAGCCGGAGCTACATGAGTCTTGTGGTACTTTGACCCAGACCACTACATTCCCCTTGCACGCTACACAGCCACAATCTGACCCTGCTGAAAGTCAGGTTCCCCTTCCCGCATACTATACCACCTTACACAGGGACAAAGAGGAAGGTGCAGATGAAAGTGCAGGTTTCTTTAACAGGTAGGGGGCATACTCATTGGCGACGTCACAGGCACAGGGCCCCTCAGAGTACGCAATAGTGTCGCTGCCGGTGGGAGGTGCCCCCGCCGTGCAAACACACCGCTGAACTTTGAGGGGCCATGTGCCAGTGCCAATGCGAATGAGTGGGCCCCCCCTGCTTGCTCAGGATCACAGCACTTGCAACGTTGAAATACTTACCTCTCCCTGCTCCACCGCCGTGACGTAGTCCACGTTTCCTGGGCCCACTAAAACCTTGAACCAGCCCTACCCCCCCACAACTTTTGCCAAATGACCCCCAATTTCCAATGCCCAACTATTATTATAAAGTTAATTAAGATTGACAAGCTTCAGAAACAAGAATGGATGTTTTTGGCATTAAAATGGGCACTGTAGGTGTTTTCCTGGCCTCCACTCACTGCCGACTATGCTTCCCCATTGACTTGCATTGGGTTTCATGTTTCGGTCGATCCCCGACTTTTCGCGATAATCGGCCGACTGCACTCGACTCGACTTTGGACAAAGTCGGGTTTCGCAAAACCCAACTCGATCTTAAAAAAATGAAAGTCGCTCAACCCTATACACAATAACAAATTTCCCCAAAACTTGCGAGAAAACATCATTTATGAAATGTTGAAACACTGCCGGCGCGTTTGTCAACCCAAATGGCATCACCAAATTTTCAAAATGACCCTCTGGAGTATTAAAAGCCGTTTTCCACTCATCACCTTGACGGACTCTTATGAGGTTGTACGCCCCCTGAGGACAAGCTTGGTAAACCACTTAGCACCTGCCACCTGGTTGAAAAAATCAGGTATCAGTGGCATAGGGTATGGAACACAAACCGTAATCTGGTTTAACTCCCTGAAATCCAGACACAGGCGTAGTCCGCCATCTTTCTTCTTTACGAAGAAGAACCCCACTGCCACCGGTGAGGACAAAGTCCTGATGTGCCCTTTACCCAAACTTTCAGCAATGTAATCCTTTAACGCTTGTCTCTCAGGACCGGAGATGTTAAACATCCTCGCTTTCGGCAATTTGGCCCCAGGTTTAAACCTGATATTACAGTCATAGTGGCGATGCGGTGGCAACTCTGAACAACCCTTCTCAGAGAACACATCCAAAAAATCCTGCAGAGACTCAGGAATGCTTGAAGTAACAGCAGACACACATGTGGCCAGGCAATTCTCCTGGCAGAATTCACTCCACCGAATTATGTCCTGAGTTTTCCAGTCAATCACCGGGTTGTGCATAGACAACCATGGAAAACCCAAAACCACCTGTGCAGGAAGATTCCTGAGCACCTTACATGTAACCTGCTCAAAATGTAGAACCCCAATGTGGAGTTTCACCTCAGCCACAAACTCAGTAATCTCCCCCTGTGGGAGAGGAGACACATTGATGGTGACCACGCAGATAGGATGAGGAAGTTTTTCAATCCTAAAACCGGCTGTGCGCGCAAACTCCTCATCAATGAGACTTGTGGCAGAACCACTATCCACAAAAATAGTGATAGGCAACTCTCTGCCAGCAATAATAACTTTGGCAGGGAGCTTGCATTGAGAAACCACCATGGAGGATGTGCATAAGCTCAGATTGGACTCCTCCACACCCTCTGAGCTTAGTAGTTTTCCGCCGTTGCGTTTTTCTTAGACAGCAGAGGACAAATGTTAACAAAATGACCAGTTTTACCACAGTAGAAACAGGCTCCCTGCTTCCTGAGCAAAGGGGCTCGATGCTTAACATGTGACACCCCTGCGATTTGCATAGGCTCCGTGGGCTCACCTGCAGCAACCTCACGTGTACCTAAGCCCTCTTTCACAGGCAGTGTCTCATGCTCCCCCTGACGCAGACCGCGATCAATGTGGATAACAAGACTCATTGCGGAATCTAGAGAAGCAGGAGTCTCGTACATCAGGAGGGCTTTTTTAACCCTTCCAGAAACCCCATGAATAAACTGACTCCGCAGCGCTGGATCATTCCACTGAGTGTCGACCGCCTAGCGGCGAAATTCAGAACAGTAATCCTCCGCAACATGCTCCCCCTGGCAAATAGCGCGTATCTTAGATTGTGCTAGAGCCATTCTGTCAGGTTCATCGTAAATGAGTCCAATAGAAGAAAAAGAACTCTCCACTGAGTTAAATGCAGCAGAATGAGATGGCAAAGAAAACGCCCATGCTTGAGGGTCCCCGTCCAGTAATAACAACACCAGACCCACACGCTGAGCCTCATAACCTGAGGAGACCGGGCGTATACGAAAATATCGCTAATGACCTCAGATTAGCATCCTGTTATGATCCCAATGGTAGAGGATCTCAGGGTTTTCAGCAAAGTCTGCAAACATAAAAAACCAGCTCATAGGGAGGTGGTAACTGAGCTGACCGCATACCTGATCCTAACCCACAACTAATAGCAGCCGGGGAACGTACCTACGTTGGTTCTAGACGTCTCGCGCCAGCCGGAGAACTAACTAACCCTTTCAGAGAAAATCAGACCTCACTTGCCTCAAGAGAAAGGTACCCCAAAGTAAAGATACGCCCCCAACAAATAATAATGGTGAGGTAAGAAGAAAGGACAAACGTAAGTATGAACTAGATTCAGCAAAGAGAGGCCCACTATATAATAGCAGAAATATAGAAAGCGGACTTATGCGGTCAGCGAAAAACCCTACAAAAATATCCATGCTGAATATCCAAGAACCCCCGCACCGACTAACGGTGTGGGGGGAGAATATCAGCCCCCTTAGAGCTTCCAGCAAAATCAGGAATCACATTATGAACAAGCTGGACAAAAAAACAAAACAATACAAATGAACAAAAATAAGGAAGCAGGACTTAGCTTATCTTGCAAAAATCAGGACCAGTAGACAGGAGCAACCAGACAAGGACTGATTACATTAATGCCAGGCAATGGACTAAGAATCCAGGAAGTTTAAATAGGAACACCCAGGGTCTAACGAACCAGGTGACTACCAACCTGGGGAAAGACAATCCAAGGCCATACCGCTAGTGACCACAAGAGGGAGCCAAAAAGTATAGTTCACAACAGTACCCCCCCTTTAAAGAGGGGTCACCGAACCCTCACTACGACCACCAGGGCGATCAGGATGGGCAGCGTGAAAGGCACGAACCAAATCGGCCGCATGAACATCAGAAGCGACCACCCAGGAATTATCCTCCTGACCATAGCCCTTCCATTTGACCAGATACTGAAGCCTCCGTCTAGAGAGACGAGAATCTAAGATCTTCTCCACCACGTACTCCAACTCGCCCTCAACCAAGACCGGAGCAGGAGGGTCAACAGCAGGAACCACAGGCACAATGTACCGCCGCAACAAAGACCTATGGAACACATTGTGAATGGCAAACGACACAGGAAGATCCAAACGAAAAGACACCGGATTAAGGACCTCCAATATTCTATAAGGACCAATAACGCGAGGCTTAAACTTAGGAGAGGAAACCTTCAGAGGGACATACCGAGAAGACAACCAAACCAATTCCCCAACATGAAGTTGGGGACCCACACCGCGGCGGCGGTTGGCAAAACGCTGAGCCTTCTCCTGTGACAACTTCAAGTTGTCCACCACATGATTCCAAGTCCGCTGCAACCTATCAACCATGGAATCCACCCCAGGACAGTCAGAAGGCTCAACATAACCTGAGGAGAAACGAGGATGAAAACCAGAGTTGCAGAAAAATGGAGAAACCAAAGTAGCGGAACTAGCCCGATTATTGAGGGCAAACTCAGCCAATGGCAAAAAGGTCATCCAATCATCCTGATCCGCAGAAACAAAACATCTCAAATAAGCCTCCAGCGTCTGATTAGTTCGCTCCGTTTGGCCATTAGTCTGAGGATGAAAGGCAGACGAGAACGACAGATCAATGCCCATCTTAGCACAAAAAGATCGCCAGAATCTGGACACAAACTGGGATCCTCTGTCAGACACGATATTCTCAGGAATGCCGTGCAAACAAACCACATTCTGAAAAAACAAAGGAACCAGATCGGAAGAGGACGGCAACTTAGGCAAGGGCACCAAATGGACCATATTGGAAAAATGATCACACACCACCCAGATGACAGACATTCCCTGAGACACCGGAAGATCTGAAATGAAATCCATGGAAATGTGTGTCCAAGGCCTCTTCGGGACAGGCAAGGGCAAAAGCAACCCGCTGGCACGAGAACAGCAAGGCTTAGCCCGAGCACAAGTCCCACAGGACTGCACAAAAGAACGCACATCCCGTGACAAGGAAGGCGACCAAAAGGACCTAGCCACCAAATCTCTGGTACCAAAAATCCCAGGATGCCCTGCCAACACCGAGGAATGAACCTCGGAAATAACTCTGCTGGTCCATTTATCAGGAACAAACAGTCTGTCAGGTGGACAAGGGTCTGGTCTACCAGCCTGAAATCTCTGCAACACACGTCGCAAATCAGGAGAAATGGCCGACAAGATTACTCCCTCTTTAAGAATACCAGCCGGCTCTGAGACTCCAGGAGAGTCAGGCACAAAGCTCCTAGAGAGAGCATCAGCCTTCACATTTTTCGAACCATGCAGGTATGAGACCACAAAGTCAAAACGGGAGAAAAACAATGACCAATGAGCCTGTCTAGGGTTCAGGCGTTTAGCAGACTCGAGATACATCAGATTTTTGTGATCAGTCAAGACCACCACACGATGCTTAGCTCCCTCGAGCCAATGACACCACTCCTCAAATGCCCACTTCATGGCCAACAACTCCCGATTACCAACATCATAGTTCCGCTCAGCAGGCGAAAACTTCCTGGAAAAGAAAGCACATGGTCTCATCACAGAGCAACCAGAGCCTCTCTATGACAAAACAGCCCCTGCACCGATCTCAGAAGCGTCTACTTCAACCTGAAAGGGAAGTGAGACATCAGGCTGGCACAAAACAGGCGCCGAAGTAAACTGACGCTTCCGCTCCCGGAAGGCCTCCACGGCTGCAGGAGCCCAATTTGCAACATCAGAACCTTTCTTGGTCATATCCGTCAGAGGTTTAACAACGCTAGAAAAGTTAGCAATAAAACGACGGTAGAAATTTGCAAAACCCAAAAACTTCTGAAGACTCTTAACAGACGTGGGTTGAGTCCAATCATGAATAGCTCGGACCTTGACTGGGTCCATCTCCACAGCAGAAGGGGAAAAAATAAAACCCAAAAAGGAAACCTTCTGCACTCCAAAGAGACACTTTGAGCCCTTCACAAACAAAGCATTATCGCGCAAAGCCTGAAACACCATCCTGACCTGCTTTACATGAGAATCCCAATCATCAGAAAAAACTAAAATGTCATCCAGATAAACAATCACAAATTTATCTAGATACTTCCGGAAGATGTCATGCATAAAGGACTGAAACTTAAGGGGCATTAGAGAGCCCAAAAGGCATCACCAAGTACTCAAAATGACCTTCGGGCGTATTAAATGCAGTTTTCCATTCATCTCCCTGCTTAATGCGCACAAGGTTGTACGCACCACGAAGATCTATCTTGGTGAACCAACAGGCACCCTTAATCCGAGCAAACAAGTCTGACAATAGTGGCAAAGGATATTGAAATTTAACCGTGATTTTATTCAGAAGCCGATAGTCTATACAAGGTCTCAAAGACCCGTCTTTCTTGGCCACAAAAAAGAATCCCGCACCAAGAGGGGAAGAGGAGGGACGAATATATCCTTTCTCCAAAGACTCCTTTATATAAGAACGCATCGCGGCATGCTCAGGTACCGACAGATTAAATAATCGTCCCTTAGGAAACTTACTACCAGGAATCAAATCTATAGCGCAGTCACAGTCCCTATGAGGAGGAAAAGCACTGGACCTGGACTCACTGAATACATCCTGATAGTCAAACAAATACTCAGGAACTTCTGAAGGAGTGGAGGAAGCAATAGACACCGACGGAGAATCGCAATGAATTCCATGACAACCCCAACTTGACACAGACATAGCCCTCCAATCCAAAACTGGATTATGGGCCTGTAACCATGGCAGACCCAAAATGACCAAATCATGCATCTTATGCAGAACAAGAAAACGAATCACCTCCCGATGTTCAGGAGTCATGCACATGGTCACTTGTGTCCAATACTGCGGTTTATTCTCTGCCAATGGCGTAGCATCAATTCCTCTAAGAGGAATAGGATTTTCTAAAGGCTCCAGGACAAAACCACAGCGCTTGGCAAACGACAAGTCCATAAGACTCAGGGCAGCACCTGAATCCACAAACGCCATAACAGGGTAGGAAGACAATGAACAAATTAAAGTCACAGACAAAATAAATTTAGGCTGCAAGTTACCAATGGCGACAGGACTAACAAACTTAGTTAAACGTTTAGAGCATGCTGATATAACATGTGTAGAATCACCACAGTAAAAACACAACCCATTCTGACGTCTATGATTTTGCCGTTCAGTTCTAGTCTGAATTCTATCACATTGCATTAAGTCCGGTGTCTGTTCAGACAACACTGCCAGAGGATTAGCGGATTTGCGCTCCCGCAAATGCCGATCTATCTGAATGGCCAGCGTCATAGAATCATTCAGACTTGTAGGAATGGGGAAGCCCACCATCACATTCTTAATGGTATCAGAAAGGCCATTTCTGAAATTTGCGGCCAGAGCGCACTCATTCCACTGAGTAAGCACGGACCATTTCCGAAATTTTTGGCAATACACTTCAGCTTCATCCTGGCCCTGAGAGATAGCCAGCAAAGCTTTCTCTGCCTGAATTTCAAGATTGGGCTCTTCATAAAGCAATCCGAGCGCCAGAAAAAACGCATCAATATTTGCCAATGCCGGATCTCCTGGCGCCAATGAGAAAGCCCAATCCTGAGGGTCGCCCCGCAAGAAGGAGATAACAATTTTAACTTGCTGAGCTGAGTCTCCAGACGAACGAGGTCTCAAAGATAGAAACAATTTACAATTATTCCTAAAATTCCTAAATTTAAATCGATCTCCAGAGAACAGCTCAGGAATAGGTATCTTAGGCTCTGACATAGGACTGCTAATAACAAAATCCTGAATGCCCTGCACACGTGCAGCAAGCTGATCCACACTAGTAATCAGAGTCTGAACATTCATGTCTGCAGCAGAGCTTCAAGCCACTCAGAGATAAAGGGGAGGAAGAAAAAAAAAACAAAAAAAAACTCAGAACTTCTTTTCTTTTAATCCCACTTCTGCAATGCATTAACTATTCACTCGGCCTGGCATTCTGTTATGATCCCAATGGTAGAGGATCTCAGGGTTTTCAGCAAAGTCTGCAAACATAAAAAACCAGCTCATAGGGAGGTGATAACTGAGCTGACCGCATACCTGATCCTAACCCACAACTAATAGCAGCCGGGGAACGTACCTACGTTGGTTCTAGACGTCTCGCGCCAGCCAGAGAACTAACTAACCCTTTCAGAGAAAATCAGACCTCACTTGCCTCAAGAGAAAGGTACCCCAAAGTAAAGATACGCCCCCAACAAATAATAACGGTGAGGTAAGAAGAAAGGACAAACGTAAGTATGAACTAGATTCAGCAAAGAGAGGCCCACTATATAATAGCAGAAATATAGAAAGCGGACTTATGCGGTCAGCGAAAAACCCTACAAAAATATCCACGCTGAATATCCAAGAACCCCCGCACCGACTAACGGTGTGGGGGGAGAATATCAGCCCCCTTAGAGCTTCCAGCAAAATCAGGAATCACATTATGAACAAGCTGGACAAAAAAACAAAACAATACAAATGAACAAAAATAAGGAAGCAGGACTTAGCTTATCTTGCAAAAATCAGGACCAGTAGACAGGAGCAACCAGACAAGGACTGATTACATTAATCCAGGCAATGGACTAAGAATCCAGGAAGTTTAAATAGGAACACTGTTGTGAAATTGGATTCTGGGCTCCCCCGGTGGCCACTGGTGGAATTGAACTTGTGTGCATCATCCTCTCTGTTCACCTGTTCCCATCAGGATGTGGGAGTCTCTATATAACCTTGCTCCTCTGTCAGTTTCATGCCGGTCAACAATGTAATCAGAAGCCTTTCTTTGCATGTTCCTGCTACTAGACAACTCCCAGCTAAGTTGGACTTTCGTCCTTGTTTGTTTTTGCATTTTGTTCCAGTTCACAGCTGCTGTTTCGTTACTGTGTCTGGAAAGCTCTTGTGATCTGAAATTGCCACTCTGGTGTTATGAGTTAATACTAGAGTCTTAAAGTTATTTCTGGATGGTGTTTTGATAGGGTTTTCAGCTGACCATGAAAGTGCCCTTTCTGTCTTCCTGCTATCTAGTAAGCGGACCTCGATTTTGCTAAACCTATTTTCATACTACGTTTGTCATTTCATCTAAAATCACCGCCAATATATGTGGGGGCCTCTGTCTGCCTTTTGGGGAAATTTCTCTAGAGGTGAGCCAGGACTGTATTTTCCTCTGCTAGGATTAGTTAGTCCTCCGGCTGGCGCTGGGCGTCTAGGGATAAAACGTAGGCACGCTACCCGGCCACTGTTAATTGTGCGGCAGGTTTAGTTCATGGTCAGTTTAGATTCCATCTTCCAAGAGCTAGTTCTTATATATGCTGAGCTATATTCTCTCGCCATTGAGAATCATGACAGTTTGACCGGCCCAAAAGGGTTAAATTATTGGCTGAGAAAGGAGAGAAAAAAGAAGTCTGCTGAAATTTTTTTTTTTTTTTCTCTAGTTCTGAGTGTGCTCATAATTGAATCACTTGCTAGCAGCCTTCCTCTCTTTCTCTCCTTCTAATCCTTGAATGGCTCTGTGTTCACCTGTTTGAAATGGATCTTCAGAGTGTAGCTACAGGTTTGAATAATCTCGCCACGAAGGTACAAAATTTGCAAGATTTTGTTGTTCATGCACCTATGTCTGAACCTAGAATTCCTTTGCCTGAATTTTTTTCAGGGAATAGATCTTGCTTTCAAAATTTGAAAAATAATTGCAAATTGTTTTTGTCCCTGAAGTCTCGCTCTGCCGGAGATCCTGCACAGCAGGTCAGGATT
The DNA here is from genome assembly GCF_051348905.1 of Ranitomeya variabilis. NCBI lineage: Eukaryota > Metazoa > Chordata > Amphibia > Anura > Dendrobatidae > Ranitomeya > Ranitomeya variabilis. The sequence goes on from NC_135232.1 coordinate 1,143,865,183, forward strand.
GTAATTTCCTTGCTCCGGGGCGACCCTCAAGATTGGGCTTTTGCATTGACACCAGGGGATCCTGCGTTGCTCAATGTGGATGCGTTTTTTCTGGCCTTGGGGTTGCTTTATGAGGAACCTCATTTAGAGCTTCAGGCGGAAAAAGCTTTGATGTCCCTATCTCAGGGGCAAGATGAAGCTGAAATATACTGCCAAAAATTCCGTAAATGGTCTGTGCTTACTCAGTGGAATGAGTGCGCCCTGGCGGCGATTTTCAGAGAAGGTCTCTCTGATGCCATTAAGGATGTTATGGTGGGGTTCCCTGTGCCTGCGGGTCTGAATGAGTCCATGACAATGGCTATTCAGATCGATAGGCGTCTGCGGGAGCGCAAACCTGTGCACCATTTGGCGGTGTCTACTGAGAAGACGCCAGAAAATATGCAATGTGATAGAATTCTGTCCAGAAGCGAGCGGCAGAATTTTAGACGAAAAAATGGGTTGTGCTTCTATTGTGGTGATTCAACTCATGTTATATCAGCATGCTCTAAGCGTACTAAGAAGCTTGACAAGTCTGTTTCAATTAGCACTTTACAGTCTAAGTTTATTCTATCTGTGACCCTGATTTGTTCTTTATCATCTATTACCGCGGACGCCTATGTCGACTCTGGCGCCGCTTTGAGTCTTATGGATTGGTCCTTTGCCAAACGCTGTGGGTATGATTTGGAGCCTTTGGAAGCTCCTATACCTCTGAAGGGGATTGACTCCACCCCATTGGCTAGTAATAAACCACAATACTGGACACAAGTAACTATGCGTATTAATCCGGATCACCAGGAGATTATTGACTTTCTGGTGCTGTATAATCTACATGATGTTTTGGTGCTAGGATTGCCATGGCTGCAATCTCATAACCCAGTCCTCGACTGGAAAGCTATGTCTGTGTTAAGCTGGGGATGTAAAGGGACTCATGGGGACGTACCTTTGGTTTCCATTTCATCATCTATTCCCTCTGAGATTCCTGAATTCTTGTCTGACTATCGTGACGTTTTTGAAGAACCCAAGCTTGGTTCACTACCTCCGCACCGGGAGTGCGATTGTGCCATAGATTTGATCCCGGGTAGTAAATACCCTAAGGGTCGTTTATTTAATCTGTCTGTGCCTGAACACGCTGCTATGCGAGAATATATAAAGGAGTCCTTGGAAAAGGGACATATTCGTCCTTCGTCATCTCCCTTAGGAGCCGGTTTTTTCTTTGTGTCTAAGAAAGATGGCTCTTTGAGGCCGTGTATTGATTATCGGCTTTTGAATAAAATCACGGTTAAATATCAATATCCGTTACCACTGCTGACTGATTTGTTTGCTCGTATAAAGGGGACCAAGTGGTTCTCTAAGATTGATCTCCGTGGGGCGTATAATTTGGTGCGAATCAAGCAGGGGGATGAGTGGAAAACCGCATTTAATACGCCCGAGGGCCACTTTGAGTATTTGGTGATGCCTTTTGGTCTTTCAAATGCCCCTTCAGTCTTCCAGTCCTTTATGCATGACATTTTCCGCGATTATTTGGATAAATTTATGATTGTGTATCTGGATGATATTCTGATTTTTTCGGATGACTGGGACTCTCATGTCCAGCAGGTCAGGAGGGTTTTTCAGGTTTTGCGGTCTAATTCCTTGTGTGTGAAGGGTTCTAAGTGCGTTTTTGGGGTTCAAAAGATTTCCTTCTTGGGATACATTTTTTCCCCCTCTTCCATCGAGATGGATCCTGTCAAGGTTCAGGCTATTTGTGATTGGACGCAACCCTCTTCTCTTAAGAGTCTTCAGAAATTTTTGGGCTTTGCTAACTTTTATCGTCGATTTATTGCTGGTTTTTCTGATGTTGTTAAACCATTGAGTGATTTGACTAAGAAGGGTGCTGATGTTGCTGATTGGTCCCCTGATGCTGTGGAGGCCTTTCGGGAGCTTAAGCGCCGCTTTTCTTCCGCCCCTGTGTTGCGTCAGCCTGATGTTGCTCTTCCTTTTCAGGTTGAGGTCGACGCTTCTGAAATCGGAGCTGGGGCGGTGTTGTCGCAGAGAAGTTCCGACTGCCCCGTGATGAGACCTTGTGCTTTTTTTTCCCGTAAATTTTCGCCCGCCGAGCGGAATTATGATATTGGGAATCGGGAGCTTTTGGCCATGAAGTGGGCTTTTGAGGAGTGGCGTCACTGGCTTGAGGGGGCCAGACATCAGGTGGTGGTATTGACTGACCACAAAAATTTAATTTACCTTGAGTCTGCCAGGCGCCTGAATCCTAGCCAGGCGCGCTGGTCGTTGTTTTTCTCTCGGTTTAATTTTGTGGTGTCATACCTACCGGGTTCTAAGAATGTTAAGGCGGATGCCCTTTCTAGGAGTTTTGAGCCTGACTCCCCTGGTAATTCTGAGCCCACAGGTATCCTTAAGGATGGAGTGATATTGTCTGCCGTTTCTCCAGACCTGCGGCGGGCCTTGCAGGAGTTTCAGGCGGATAGACCGGATCGTTGCCCACCTGGTAGACTGTTTGTTCCTGATGATTGGACCAGTAGAGTCATCTCTGAGGTTCATTCTTCTGCGTTGGCAGGTCATCCTGGAATCTTTGGTACCAGGGATTTGGTGGCAAGGTCCTTCTGGTGGCCTTCCCTGTCACGAGATGTGCGAGGCTTTGTGCAGTCTTGTGACGTTTGTGCTCGGGCCAAGCCTTGTTGTTCTCGGGCTAGTGGATTGTTGTTGCCCTTGCCTATTCCGAAGAGGCCTTGGACGCACATCTCGATGGATTTTATTTCGGATCTGCCTGTTTCTCAGAAGATGTTTGTCATCTGGGTGGTGTGTGACCGTTTCTCTAAGATGGTCCATTTGGTTCCCTTGCCTAAGTTGCCTTCTTCTTCCGAGTTGGTTCCTCTGTTTTTTCAAAATGTTGTTCGTTTGCATGGTATTCCGGAGAATATCGTTTCTGACAGAGGGACCCAATTCGTGTCTAGATTTTGGCGGGCATTCTGTGCTAGGATGGGCATAGATTTGTCTTTTTCGTCTGCTTTCCATCCTCAGACTAATGGCCAGACCGAGCGGACTAATCAGACCTTGGAGACATATTTGAGGTGTTTTGTGTCTGCGGATCAGGATGATTGGGTTGCTTTTTTGCCATAGGCGGAGTTCGCCCTCAAAAATCGGGCCAGCTCTGCCACCTTGGTGTCCCCGTTTTTCTGTAATTCGGGGTTTCATCCTCGATTTTCCTCCGGTCAGGTGGAATCTTCGGATTGTCCTGGAGTGGATGCTGTGGTGGAGAGGTTGCATCAGATTTGGGGGCAGGTAGTGGACAATTTGAAGTTGTCCCAGGAGAAGACTCAGCTTTTTGCCAACCGCCGTCGTCGTGTTGGTCCTCGGCTTTGTGTTGGGGACTTGGTGTGGTTGTCTTCTCGTTTTGTCCCTATGAGGGTTTCTTCTCCTAAGTTTAAGCCTCGGTTCATCGGCCCGTACAAGATATTGGAGATTCTTAACCCTGTGTCCTTCCGTTTGGACCTCCCTGCATCTTTTTCTATTCATAATGTTTTTCATCGGTCATTATTGCGCAGGTATGAGGTACCGGTTGTGCCTTCCGTTGAGCCTCCTGCTCCGGTGTTGGTTGAGGGTGAGTTGGAGTACGTTGTGGAAAAGATCTTAGACTCCCGTGTTTCCAGACGGAAACTCCAGTATCTGGTCAAATGGAAGGGATACGGTCAGGAGGATAATTCTTGGGTGACTGCCTCTGATGTTCATGCCTCCGATCTTGTCCGTGCCTTTCATAGGGCTCATCCTGATCGCCCTGGTGGTTCTGGTGAGGGTTCGGTGCCCCCTCCTTAAGGGGGGGTACTGTTGTGAAATTGGATTCTGGGCTTCCCCGGTGGCCACTGGTGGAATTGAACTTGTGTGCATCATCCTCTCTGTTCACCTGTTCCCATCAGGATGTGGGAGTCTCTATATAACCTTGCTCCTCTGTCAGTTTCATGCCGGTCAACAATGTAATCAGAAGCCTTTCTTTGCATGTTCCTGCTACTAGACAACTCCCAGCTAAGTTGGACTTTCGTCTTTGTTTGTTTTTGCATTTTGTTCCAGTTCACAGCTGCTGTTTCGTTACTGTGTCTGGAAAGCTCTTGTGATCTGAAATTGCCACTCTGGTGTTATGAGTTAATACTAGAGTCTTAAAGTTATTTCTGGATGGTGTTTTGATAGGGTTTTCAGCTGACCATGAAAGTGCCCTTTCTGTCTTCCTGCTATCTAGTAAGCGGACCTCGATTTTGCTAAACCTATTTTCATACTACGTTTGTCATTTCATCTAAAATCACCGCCAATATATGTGGGGGCCTCTGTCTGCCTTTTGGGGAAATTTCTCTAGAGGTGAGCCAGGACTGTATTTTCCTCTGCTAGGATTAGTTAGTCCTCCGGCTGGCACTGGGCGTCTAGGGATAAAACGTAGGCACGCTACCCGGCCACTGTTAATTGTGCGGCAGGTTTAGTTCATGGTCAGTTTAGATTCCATCTTCCAAGAGCTAGTTCTTATATATGCTGGGCTATGTTCTCTCGCCATTGAGAATCATGACAGAACACCCAGGGTCTAACGAACCAGGTGACTACCAACCTGGGGAAAGACAATCCAAGGCCATACCGCTAGTGACCACAAGAGGGAGCCAAAAAGTATAGTTCACAACAGCATCCTCAATAATCAGAACCTCCCATTCCCGTCTCCAAGACTTTACACGTGCTGCGCCGATTCTTTGGAATGCACTACCTAGGTTAATACGATTAATCCCCAATCCCCACAGTTTTAAGCGTGCCCTAAAAACGCATTTGTTCAGACTGGCCTACCGCCTCAACACATTAACCTAAATATCCCTGTGTGGCCTATTAAAAATAGAAAAAAAAAAACAACACATAATCAGGTTCCTTGCATCATGTTCTCATACACTTTATACAGCTAATAGCCCTCTGTGTCTGTACTGCTACATACTTAGGCTGTTAACTGGTTCATGCAGCTTTACATGAACACCCGAGCCTTACACTATGGCTGGTCCCAATAACTAAAGCAATTGTTACCATCCACCTCTCTTGTCTCCCCTTTTCCTCATAGATTGTAAGCTTGCGAGCAGGGCCCTCATTCCTCCTGGTATCTATTTTGAACTGTGATTTCTGTTATGCTGTAATGTCTATTGTCTGTACAAGTCCCCTCTATAAGTTGTAAAGCGCTGCGGAATATGTTGGCGCTATATAAATAAAAATTATTATTATTATTATTATTAATATAGTTTGCAAGCTTCACGAAAAGAAACGAATTTACTGCGTTCCCCAGTAAACCTTTCAGGTAAAGGAAACTTAGGCTCAACCACTCTGCTTGCAGTGTCAGCTTGCACATTAGATACTACTAGTCCTTGTTGCTGCACTGCCCCCCTCAACTCAGTGACCTGTAGGGACAGCGCCTCCAACTGGCGGATTATGGAAGTCATGGGATCCATGGAATTCAAAATAATGTGGGCCAATTATAATGTCACGGGGAGCCTAGGTAGGCAAAAGCTAATAACCCGGGCCCCTGCGATTACCCTCAGACTAGGGGAAACCCTGTCTGACCCTCTACTCAGAGTTTACACTGATGGTGTGCATGTCTGAGCCTCCAACCTCACCCTGAATCCTGTTTGTACCCTAAGTTGAAACCATCTCCCTCCACCCAGTGAAGAGACCACTACCAAGCACAAAACTGAAGCTATAATCGGCGACGCCCAATGTTCAGAAGAACTATTTAAAGGCAGTGGGCGTGACCCAGCTACCAATCCGAGTACCAGCAAGATTAACCCCGGACAAGCTAGACAGAAACTGGCCGACGCCACTGAGCGCATAGTGGTCAAAAGCGTAATTACCGCTGTCTGTCGGACACCCTAGTGTGAACAGTGTCCGACATGACATTTATGTGATAGAGTTTCTAATACATTTGGTATTTTACACTTCTGTTTGATGTCCTATGATTGCCCCAGTACTCCTGGTGTTTTAATGTATGTAGGCGTACTCCACCACTCTGATCTGTTTTCACTGTCTATATAAAGCGAGAACACCGTATGAGGTTTTCTGGATATGTTCTCAGCCTGGTCATGTAATTTGTGCTTTATGAATACTGTTTTAGTCTGCATCCCATATATTAGTGCCTGTCAGGTAGTGCTCTCTTCTCTACCACTCATAGTTCCAAAAACATGTAGAAGGCAATGTGATTGGCCAATCATAAAACTGAGCATTTCCTCCTTCTTAGTGAGTTTGATAAATCTCTGAGTTCTGATAACATTTATCTAGATAGGTCTATCAGTACATTCAGTTTTGTCCCCATTCACCAGTGAATGAAGATGTGCTCTTTAGCTTCATTCATTATTTTACTCTAATGATGACCTTTAATAATAAGAGGATATCAGTATTTTAACCCTGGAATACCCCTTTAACTTTTCTTACTTACCCTGTATTTATAGTTGTTGTTTGTTGAAGTACTGTATTTCCCATGATTATCGAGAACTGTCTTCATATCATGTAAAGCCTGGGCCATTAGTAAGACTGCAATGTACACTTGATAAGATGTTGGGTCTTCAGGAAAATTAAAACAGTTTACAAATTTTATATCTAATGAGCAGTTCCTGAAAGGAGAGCGATGAAATCTTGGAAATAGCAAGTTTTTAAATGTATTTCTTGAAAAGCATGATAACCCAGTCATCCAAATATCTTCCAACAACATATCATAAGGCCGATCTGAAAATTGTATTTTAGAGAAATACGTCTGCATGCCGGGAATATTGTGTGGAGGAAGTGAGAAGCCTAAACTGCAATTAAAAGGGGCGTCATATATGTCTAATAAAAAAAGTTCTTCAACTAGCGACCATGAAAGCGAGAGTATAAGGGTCTTGTTACTTAGAGTAGGAGCTACATTGTGCAAAAACTTGACATAAGTCGCGCTATAGGTACCGGTAATAATAACAACATCGGTAGGAAAACTGTGAAATTCTGGAGGAATAATATTATAATTTTCTAAAGACACTAGAATGCTGAATGCAACACAAATTTGATGATGTAAGAATTTTGCAGTTAAATATTGCAGCTCCCGGCGTCCACTATCATCATCTGATGTGATAATCCCGACCCAGTTCCAATTAAATCTTTCCAGTAATTTAACTAATGCTGCGTATTGTAAATTATTATCGGGGACTGTTCGAAAGAGGTTTGGGTAAAGCCTTCGGTCACTGAGAAGTGATTCTGATGCCCCATAACTGATCTAGGATGAGCAAAAGGATAAACAGGTAAATCTTCATTTATTGCAAATATAAAAATGATGACTAGTGATGAGCGAGCGTTAAAATGCTCAAGCGCTCGGTACTCGAATCAAGCAGGTCGGATGCTCTCAAAGGCTTGACTCGAGTAACAAATATAATGGAAGTCGATACGAAACTCAAGCATTTTTCCAGAAGACCCAAACAAGATGGCTGGATGGGGGGAAGGAAAATTGATGAAATGGATGGAAACAGCACTCAAATGAATAAGAACAGTATGGGGAAGACCCTGGATGCATCTCGGACTCCCAGTTTGCTGCTGGCAATAGTGATGAGCGAATATACTTGTTACTTGAAATTTCTCGAACATGCTCGGGTGTCCTCCGAGTATTTTTTACTGGTCGGAGATTTAGTTTTTCTTGCCGCAGCTCAAAAATTTACATCTGTTAGGCAGCATAAGTACATGTGGGGGTTGCCTGGTTGCTAGGGAATCCCCACATGTACTTATGCTGGCTAACAGATGTAGATCATTCAGCTAAGGCAAGAAAAACTAAATCTCCAAGCACTAAAAAATACTCGGAGGTCACCCGAGCATGCTCGAGAAATCTCGAGTAACGAGTATATTCGCTCATCACTAGCTGGGATCAATATTGTCAGAGTATTACTCCACTACTACAGACTAACAATAAACATACAAAACCAAAGATAAAATGGATTTTACACTAAAAATATTAGGAAACATTCTTTCCTTTATAATGACTTGTATATAAGGTAAAACTAAAAAAGAAAACAAAAATAATGCCTCCTCCAACTCTAAATAGCTGGGAAATGTCTCACCGGATTCGTTTCTGCCTATTACTACAGTAGATGACATAATAGATTGGAAAATAAAACTGCACTCACCGGTAGTCATTGGAGCTGGATGGAGAGATCACATGGGGGCAGGATGGGACATCACATGGGGCAAAATGGAAAAACATAGTCTTACTGTATGGGCTAACAAAAGGATACTATTACTGCAGTGATGTATTTTATTTTTGAAGATACTGTTTTCAATGGGGGGGTGCTAGTTGTGTGCAGGGTGACACTATGTCGCCTTTTTCTCTTCATCTGGTGTAGTGTAGAAACTGGGAAAAAATTAAGTGTTTGCTCTGCAAGCAGTGCTCTAGATAACTGTGTTATTTCCTGCAGAGATGAGTCCTGGCTGGATGAAGTGATGGTGGTCTGTGCTGGATGATAGACTTGAATTAGAGTTATCACTAATGAGTCAGTGTATTTCCTGTACACTTACCCAATACACTGTATATTATATACAGAGCTCTTGTGTATAATGTTACTGATGATCTCTGTATTACCTTGACACTATATACAGAGCTCCTGGGTTTAATGTGATTAGTGATTACTGTATTACCTGCACACTGACACATCTGGTATTAATCAGTCACTATGTGGTGGTAATATGTGATCTGGTCATAGTGTTGTGGTATTTGTCCTTTTGTATGTGGTATTGTTGGTCATTTTAAAAATTGAAAAATAAATAAAAATATACATGTGTATCTCACAAAATTAGAATATCATCAAAAAGTTAATTTATTTCAGTTCTTCAATATAAAAAGTGAAACTCATATATTATATAGAAACATTACACACATAGTGATCTATTTCAAGTGTTTATTTTTGTTAATATTGATGATTATGGCTTACAGCCAGTAAAATCCCCAAAATCATTATCCCAGTACATTAGAATACTTTATAACACCAGCTTGAAAAAATGAAAATCTGAAATGTTGGCCTATTGAAATGATGTATGTTCAGTAAATGCACTCAGTACTTGGTCGGGGCTCCTTTTGCAGCAATTACTGCATCAATGCGGTGTGGCATGGAGGTGATCAGCCAGTGGCTCCACTGAGATGTTATGGAAGCCCAGGTTGCTTTGATAGCAGCCTTCAGCTTGTCTACATTGTGGGATTTCGCATCTCTCATCTTCCTCTTTACAATACCCCATATATTCCGAGAAAGAGGTTTGCGTAAGCAGGCGCACACGCAACGCCCATGGCAGTACCGTGCCTCTGCAAATAGAACCGATCCTTAAAAGTAAAAAAATTATGATTCAAAATAAAATGTAATAACTCAAGTATGAGATTGGACAGGGGTCCATCCAGACTGCTCATCTCCAGAAAACAATGGACCGCTCGTATACCATCATCATGCCCAATGCACGTGTAAAGAGACTCTATGTCGGCAGTGACAAAGAGCATGTCAGGTTCCAATTAAATACCATCAACCCTCACTAGGATGCCCGCTTATGCAAACATCTTTCTTGGTTACTGGGAAAGGGAGGTTGTCCGTGATGAGGGGGCATGCGCCGCTGACCCTGTGCAGTGCTATCTCCGCTATATAGACAACCTGTTTATTATTTTGCAGGGATAGGTTGTTGAACTGGATCAATTCATGACTAGTCTTAACCAGAACCCAGATGGTATTAAGTTGGTTCATGAATGGCATAAAGATTGTATTGATTTTCTGGATACTGCATTTTCTGTGGACAAGCGGGGGTCTGTTCAGACTGACATTCATAGTAAGGAATCTTCTATGAACTCAGTATTGCATTCATTATCGGCACATACCTACTCCATTATTAAGGCTTTTCCTATAGGCCAATTTTTGAGGGTGAAACGTACCTGCTCAACTGTGGATAAGTTTGAATGGCAGGCCAAAGATCTCGGGGATCGGTTTGCAGATAGGGGTTATAGCCACAGAACCATCAAGAACGGTTTCAACAGGGTTAAACCCACGTAAGATATTACTCAGACCTTCAAAGAAGAGTAAACAAGAAGATGGTAAAATAAGATTTAACTCCACCTTTAATTGTAAATGGGACACTATGCGTATGATCCTGAACAAGCATTGGTCGGTGTTAAAAACTGATCCTCTGCTTGGTAAGGCAATCTCTGATACTCCATTTATGACAGCCAAGAGAGGCAAAAATCTCAAAGATCATTTAGTAAGGAGCCACTATGTGGCTACACAAAAAAACTTTTTTGGTAACAGCAAACAAAAACGGGGGTGTTTCCCCTGTGGTAACTGTTGTAATCAGAAAACATTCCAAGGGCTGTTTCGTTTAGATCAGCTGATGTTGTCTGTGAGTAGGACATCACTCATTACATTACGGGTAGTATATCCATTCTAGTTTATTATGCTCAGTGTCTGTGTGAGAAAATCTATGTCGACCTCACTTCGAGGGAGTTACCTATCAGGACAAGGGAGCATGTCCGAGATATTATTGTGGCGGAAGAGGTGGATGATCCTTCACAGCTGAAAACGAACCCAAAGCATTTCAGACCATATCATAATTCTGATCCTCGTGGGTTTCACATTAGGAGTATCGCTTGGGTTCATGGTGGCATTAGAGGAGGTAATCTCAAGCAAATTCTTGCACAAGTTGAAGCCAGGTGGATTGTGGATTTGGGCACTATGTCCCCCAAGGGACTCAATGAAAAACTGAGCTTCGCTTGCTTTCTATAGTTTTCCCTTTTTAACCTTATTTTGTGTGTGTCTTTGTAATTATTTTAACTTTCTTTCCTATTTATTTTAGTAGTTATTCCATACTCACCCTCCCTAATGTGATCCCATATCTACTACCTGGATGAGGCGTATTGACATAGTTACCAGGACTTGAATATTCCTCAATGATGCGATGAGATATATCATATAAGGTCAAAATGAATGAAGAAATGGGATTCTTAGGCTAAGTTCACATTAGCGTTTCTGTGCGCAGTGCACAAACGCATGACAAAACGCATGAAAAAGCATGCTTGCACCTGCGCATCATCTTGCACATGACACAAACAAAAACATTGCATGTGCATGCATTTTGCCATGCATTTGCATTTTTTATACCCATGTTGGAGGCGCTGACATCGTTTTCTGGACATGCGCAGTCTAAAGTACGCATGTGTACGAAATATAAATATAAATATTTGATGCCTGAAAAATGCAACATGTTGCGTTCGACGGACACCGCGACACACCACGAACCGACGCATGTGTACTCATCCGCATGCTAACGCATGCAAAAACATGTCACTGCACGCACAATGTTAAAGATATGTACGCATGTGGATGTATGCGGATTACACGCTGTGCACAGAAACGCTAATGTGATCCCGGCCTTAGTGCTTCTGTGTGGACCTCCTTTGGATGACTTGCGGCATTTCTATGTTATATGACTGTGCTTTTGATGATTTGCGGCATTTCTTTGCTATGTGACTTTGCACCTTATTTAGATGCACTATGCACTTTGAATATATGTGGGTTGTTTACTTACGTATTACATCCATTTTTCTCCATTTTAGTTATGATTATTATCCAGGGTTATGGAGATTTTTTCTTAAATCGACATACTATGTGGTATTTGCATATATATATGCACAGAATATTTTTATCAACATACTTTCAGTCTATTGACTATTATGGAGATATTCCTGCTCTGATTAGTCTTATATTAGACAGATTTGACATATATATGTTTTTGATACAGCATTCTGAGCAGTTTTTATGTGACACCACCAAAATGGCCGCTTACACTGAACCTTATGGAGACCTTAGTATGTACAGGGACTGCACCTTTAGCCGTCTTATAGTGTGGTGGGTGTATGCAACTCTGGGAAGTATATTATCAATGATTATGTTATCCCTATATTGTAAGATTGTGACATATCCACACTTATAAGATGGTATTGTGGGCAGTTTGTGTGTGACTTCTTGAAAATTAGCCACGTACATGGAACTTCTAAAAAATAGTGACTCCACTGCACATGTGGACTGGCTTTTCCTGTCGGTGCATAGTATGATGTCTTTTCACAGTCTCTAGCAAGTGATTATGATGTCATGGGCGGTTTCTGTGTGATTTCGCCAAAATGGCTCCATTCATGGAACTTCTAAGAAATGGTGATTCTACTGCGCATGCACAATGGCACTTCCTGTCGGCGCATAGTATGACGACGGCCTCTTACAAGTTCTGGCAAGTGTTTATGACATCATGGATGGTTTTCCTCCACACGCTAGCCGGAATCGAGTGCACAAACACAATGCAGCTGTGATGTACAGGCGGTTTTGACATGCGTGCCGTTCTGATTCACCTTTCACAAACTCTGGCATATATGGGTGCCTGTTGTGAATTTGGATTCTGGGCTCCCCCGGTGGCCGCTTGTGGAATTGGACTTGTCATCCTCTTTCCTGTTTCACCTGGTTCCATCAGTAGTGGGTGTCGCTATTTAAGCTCATTTCTCTGGTGGTTTCTTGCCGGTCAACAATGTTATCTGATGCCTCTCAGTGCTTGTTCCTGCTTCTAGACAACTACTAGATAAGTTGGACTTTTGTCCATGTTTTGTTTTGCCTATTTGTTCCAGTTCACAGCTGAAGTTTTGTTACTGTGTCTGGAAAGCTCTCGTTGATCAGGGATTGCTACTCTGGCGTTATGAGTTAATGCCAGAGTTTAAGGTAATCTCTGGATGGTGTTTTGTTAGTGTTTTTCTGCTGACCATGAAAGTATACTATCTGTCTTCTGCTATCTAGTAAGCGGACCTCAAATTTGCTAAGACTATTTTCCTGCTGCGTTTGTAGTTTCATCTGAACTCACCGTCATTATATGTGGGGGGCTACTGTCTTCTTTGGAATATTTCTCTAGAGGTGAGCCAGGTCTTATATTTCCCTCTGCTAGCTATTTAGGTCTTAGGCCAGAGCTGGGCATCTAGCGATAAATAGGAAATGCTACCTGGCTATTTCTAGTTGCGCGGCAGGCTTAGTTCATGGTCAGTATAGTTCCATCTTCCGAGAGCTTGTCCCTCTATAGGCTTGCTATGATCTCTGCCTGCAGAGATCATGACAGTTTGACCGGCCATTAAAGTGTTAAAGACCCAGGTTGAGAAAGGAGAGTTATAAGAAGTCTGCTGGAATTTTTTTTTTTTTTTTTTTTTTTCCTCCAGTTTGCCTTGCTGCAGTCTTTTTTCTCTCTCTCCTCCTAATCTCTGTATGCTCTGTGTGCACCTGACAATAATGGATCTCCAGAGTGTAACTGCGGGTTTGAATAATCTCATCACGAAAGTACAAAATTTACAAGATTTTGTGGTACATGCTCCGGTATCTGAGCCGAGAATTCCTTTGCCGGAGTTCTTCACAGGGAATAGAGCTAGCTTCCAGAATTTCCGAAATAATTGTAAGCTTTATTTGTCCCTGAAGTCTCGTTCAGCTGGAGACCCTGCTCAGCAGGTTAGGATTGTGATTTCCTTGCTCAGGGGTGACCCTCAAGATTGGGCCTTCTCATTGCCAGCAGGGGATCCTGCGTTACGCGATGTGGATGCGTTTTTTCTGGCCTTGGGCTTGCTTTATGAGGAACCTCATTTGGAACTTCAGGCAGAAAAAACTTTGATGGCACTATCTCAGGGGCAAGACGAAGCTGAAGTTTTCTGCCAAAAATTCCGTAAATGGTCTGTGCTTACTCAGTGGAATGAGTGCGCTTTGGCGGCAACTTTCAGAGAAGGTCTTTCTAATGCCCCTTCAGTTTTCCAGTCTTTTATGCATGATATTTTCCGCGATTTTCTGGATAAATTTATGATAATATATCTGGATGATATTCTGATTTTTTCTGATGACTGGGACTCTCATGTCCAGCAGGTCAGGAGAGTTTTTCAGGTTCTGCGGTATAATTCTTTATGTGTGAAGGGGTCTAAGTGCGTTTTTGGGGTCCAGAAAATTTCCTTTTTGGGGTATATTTTTTCTCCCTCTTCCATTGAGATGGATCCCGTCAAGGTGCAAGCTATTTGTGACTGGACTCAGCCCTCCTCTCTTAAGGGTCTTCAGAGATTTTTGGGCTTTGCCAACTTTTACCGCCGATTTATTGCTGGTTTTTCGGATGTCGTTAAACCACTGACTGATTTGACCAGACAAGGCGCTGATGTTGCTAATTGGTCCCCTCATGCTGTAGAGGCCTTTCAGGAGCTTAAGCGCCGTTTTGCCTCTGCCCCTGTGTTGCGTCAGCCTGATGTGAATCTGCCTTTTCAGGTTGAGGTTGACGCTTCGGAGATCGGAGCTGGGGCAGTGTTGTCGCAGAAAGGTTCCGACTGCTCCGTCATTAGGCCTTGTGCCTTCTTTTCTCGCAAATTTTCGCCCGCAGAGCGGAATTATGATGTTGGGAATCGGGAGCTTTTGGCCATGAAGTGGGCGTTTGAGGAGTGGCGCCATTGGCTCGAGGGGGCTAGGCATCAGGTGGTGGTATTGACTGACCACAAAAATTTGATTTATCTTGAGACTGCCAGACGCCTGAATCCTAGACAGGCGCGCTGGTCTTTATTTTTTTCTCGCTTTAATTTTGTGGTGTCATACCTACCGGGTTCTAAGAATGTTAAGGCAGATGCCCTTTCTAGGAGTTTTGACCCGGACTCTCCTGGTAATTCTGAACCCACAGGTATCCTTAGGGAGGGAGTAATTTTGTCGGCCGTTTCTCCTGATCTGCGGCGGTCCTTGCAAGAGTTTCAGGCGGATAGACCGGATCGTTGTCCGCCTGATAGACTGTTTGTTCCGGATGATTGGACCAGCAGAGTCATCTCTGAGGTACATTCTTCTGCATTGGCAGGTCATCCCGGAATTTTTGGTACCAGGGATTTGGTGGCAAGATCCTTCTGGTGGCCTTCCCTGTCACGAGATGTGCGAGTCTTTGTGCAGTCATGTGACGTTTGTGCTCGGGCCAAGTCTTGTAGTTCTCGGGCTAGCGGACTGCTGTTGCCCTTGCCTATTCCTAAGAGGCCTTGGACACACATCTCGATGGATTTTATTTCAGATCTGCCTGTTTCCCAGAAGATGTCTGTCATCTGGGTGGTCTGTGACCGTTTCTCTAAAATGGTCCATTTGGTTCCTCTGCCCAAGTTGCCTTCTTCTTCTGAGTTGGTTCCTCTGTTTTTTCAGAATGTTGTCCGATTGCACGGTATTCCTGAGAATATTGTTTCTGACAGAGGTACCCAATTTGTGTCTAGATTTTGGCGGGCATTCTGTGCTAGGATGGGCATAGATTTGTCTTTTTCATCTGCTTTTCACCCTCAGACTAATGGCCAGACCGAGCGGACTAATCAGACCCTTGAGACATATCTGAGGTGTTTTGTCTCTGCTGACCAGGATGATTGGGTTGCTTTTTTGCCATTGGCAGAGTTCGCCCTCAATAATCGGGCCAGTTCTTCCACCTTGGTGTCCCCGTTTTTCTGTAATTCGGGGTTTCACCCTCGATTTTCCTCCGGTCAGGTGGAATCCTCGGATTGTCCTGGAGTGGATGCGGTGGTGGAGAGATTGCATTACATCTGGGGGCAGGTTATGGACAATTTGAAGTTGTCCCAGGAGAAGACTCAGCGTTTTGCCAACCGTCATCGTCGTGTTGGTTCTCGGCTTTGTGTTGGAGATTTAGTGTGGTTGTCTTCTCGTTTTGTCCCTATGAGGGTCTCTTCTCCTAAGTTTAAACCTCGGTTCATCGGCCCTTATAGAATATTGGAGATTCTTAATCCTGTTTCTTTCCGTTTGGACCTCCCTGCGTCCTTTTCCATTCATAACGTTTTTCATCGGTCGTTATTGCGCAGGTATGAGGTACCTGTTGTACCTTCAGTTGAGCCTCCTGCTCCGGTGTTGGTTGAGGGTGAGTTGGAGTACGTTGTGGAGAAAATTTTGGACTCTCGTGTTTCCAGACGGAAACTCCAGTATCTGGTCAACTGGAAGGGTTACGGCCAGGAGGATAATTCTTGGGTCAATGCATCTGATGTTCATGCTTCTGATCTTGTTCGTGCCTTCCATAGGGCTCATCCTGGTCGCCCTGGTGGATCTGGTGAGGGTTCGGTGCCCCCTCCTTGAGGGGGGGGTACTGTTGTGAATTTGGATTCTGGGCTCCCCCGGTGGCCGCTTGTGGAATTGGACTTGTCATCCTCTTTCCTGTTTCACCTGGTTCCATCAGTAGTGGGTGTCGCTATTTAAGCTCATTTCTCTGGTGGTTTCTTGCCGGTCAACAATGTTATCTGATGCCTCTCAGTGCTTGTTCCTGCTTCTAGACAACTACTAGATAAGTTGGACTTTTGTCCATGTTTTGTTTTGCCTATTTGTTCCAGTTCACAGCTGAAGTTTTGTTACTGTGTCTGG
This sequence comes from Ranitomeya variabilis, assembly GCF_051348905.1. Taxonomy (NCBI): domain Eukaryota; kingdom Metazoa; phylum Chordata; class Amphibia; order Anura; family Dendrobatidae; genus Ranitomeya; species Ranitomeya variabilis. The sequence goes on from NC_135232.1 coordinate 1,143,881,610, forward strand.
AAAGCTCTCGTTGATCAGGGATTGCTACTCTGGCGTTATGAGTTAATGCCAGAGTTTAAGGTAATCTCTGGATGGTGTTTTGTTAGTGTTTTTCTGCTGACCATGAAAGTATACTATCTGTCTTCTGCTATCTAGTAAGCGGACCTCAAATTTGCTAAGACTATTTTCCTGCTGCGTTTGTAGTTTCATCTGAACTCACCGTCATTATATGTGGGGGGCTACTGTCTTCTTTGGAATATTTCTCTAGAGGTGAGCCAGGTCTTATATTTCCCTCTGCTAGCTATTTAGGTCTTAGGCCAGAGCTGGGCATCTAGCGATAAATAGGAAATGCTACCTGGCTATTTCTAGTTGCGCGGCAGGCTTAGTTCATGGTCAGTATAGTTCCATCTTCCGAGAGCTTGTCCCTCTATAGGCTTGCTATGATCTCTGCCTGCAGAGATCATGACAGGTGCCATTAGGGATAGGCAGATACACTCCCCTTGAGAAAGCACATTTTTCTGCCTCATTTTTTTTCTTCACCTTATACCTGCTCCTTTTATTCTAATGCAATCCATTTCAGCATTTATATGCTTGGTCATGGTGCAGACTACAGCCAGGTTACAGTAATCGAAGAGCGTGCAAATCTAACAATATTTTTTTTGTTCCAGGCATCAGATGTGAGTGAATCAAAAAAATCTGTTCATTTTTCCCTTTCAAGATTCCGGACTCTCGGCCGGTTAACTTGAAGTGGCGTCAGATGAGATCGCATCTAGCGAAGCCCAAAGCTTTGAACAGCCATGGTCACATGAAGGCGATGGTGGGAAAGTGTCAGAAGAGGTGGATGATGATGAGACACGATTGCCAGAAAGTCAGGAGGAGGGGCAGGGTACGGATGTGGAAGACGAGGTGGTGGATGACATAGTGACTGACCCAACCAGGCAGGAGGACACGCAGAGCGAGGACAGCAGCACACATGGGGAAGGAGGCATATCACCCCAACAGGCAGGAAGCAGCAGTGTGGTGGCCACAGACAGAAGTTGTGCATCAGTTCCCCATAACAGCAACATGAGGTAAGTTGCCATTCCAACTGTAAGCTCTTCCCGAGTCTGGTGATTTTTTAAAGACTCTGCCGATAACCGCAAACAAGCCATTTGCAGCACCTGCCATGCCCGCATCTGCAGCGGTAGCAAAACTACCAGCCTGACCACCACCAGAATGATCAGGCACATGGCAGTAAAGCACCTGACTTTGTGGGCCGAACCCCAGGCTCTAGGAACACTGCAGGTGACACCACTGCTTCTTCCACTGTTTTGCGTAGAAGCCAATTCCCAGTTCACCGTGCATGTGAAGATTATTCTAGCCCTGCACCTGTTGTTGCCCACAGTCAAGCAGCACCATCATCCCTGGTGGGCCTTTGTGTAGCTATGGGCTCCCAAACCCACTGTATGAGCAATACTTGGCTTAATTCACTTAATTTATTCTGTGTAGAAAAAGCAGCATATCATCCCTCATTAACTAAACTTCCCAGTTTACCATTATATAGAAGGATAGGTAAATTTGTGACCGAGGGAAATGTAATATTTGCATGCAGGTGAAGAGTGCCCCCCCCAAAGTCAATCTTACTGGTGGGCCCTTGGCACCCTAGTCCGTTGCTGGTCATGCACCTCTCTCCAACCACACCTGGGTATCTGCTTCCTGATTTGGTCTGTTTGTTGTTATCCTCCTGTTTATCCTCATCCTAATCATACACAACCAGTACGACACCAGGGTGAACATTTTCTGGGATGCAAAAGTCACTCAATTTTTGTGCAATGGTGTTTTTCTGATGCCCGTTACTAATTAGAAGCCAAAATAAACTCCCCCAGGGGAAACTGTCATCAAAATGAGATGTACCTATATTTATCCCATTTATTCTTATTAGTGATGAGTGACCACTAAAATAATCGGGTGCTCGTTGCTCGGGTCGAGCAGATTGGAATACTCGGGTACTTGACCCGAGCAACGAGCCCAATGTAAGTCTATGGGAGACCCGAGTATTTTTACCGCGATCCCCCAGAGGTCCTTTTAAGGTCTAAAAACATCTGAAAATGATGGAAACACTGCTCAAATGACACAAGGACATCATGGGGATCGACCCTGGAAGCTTTCTTGACCCCTAGTTAACAGCTGTAAACAATTTGTGTCATTTTTCCCGATGCAACAAAAAACACACTAAAACAAAACCAAAACGGATTTTGCTGGGAAATATGTCAAGGTACATCCTTTGCAGGTTAATGACTTGCCTGAAAGGCCAAATAATTAACCCCAGACCAAAAAGTCCCTCCCCTTTTGGGATTAGTTCAAACGCAGCGTTTTTGAAGTGTTTTTCAACTGTAACATTGCTTTCAACAACTGCAAATTCATTCACTGGGAAATGTCATTGTAACATGTAACACCCCTAGCTGGCCATGTGGTGTGTGACACATAAGGAGACCCATCTTGTTTCATTTATGAAGGAGGGAGTCTTAAAGACACAAAGCCTATTTTTACTGGTGCATCAGGTGGCATTAATCTTCTTAAAGGGACATTATTAAACAGTGGGTTTTCTAAACTGTTGTAGACTACGCTGTGAGTGGATGGGCTGCCAAGAATTATGACGCACCACAATACCCCTTTCATAAGATGTCCAGGAGGGCCTCCTGAAAAAATGTTGCATTGAATTCAACGTCTGCCCTGCTATCAATTCATATGCACCCCAATAAGCCTTTGAACCCACATACTGGATGGGCTCCTGAAAATCCACTTCACAATATGCATTTTGGACTCCCGTACTCCTTTGTTTTACACATTGGCAGCAAGGCCAGCCCTGCTGCAGTCATATGGACCCCATTACGCCTTGGAACCAACATACTGGATGGGCCAATGAAAATCCACTTCACAATATATCTTTTGTACATCCAGAAGTCGCCAATGATAGACATAAAAGGTCTAAATTAATCCACCCAAGTGATTAATAATGGGGCTTCAGTGCAAGATTTCCAACATATCAAAGTAATTGGCATTTCCACAACAAAACATTAATTACACCTCCATGCAATGTGTCTGTTTTCTCCACAGAAACACTTGGAGATCATGATATTTTTTTTCAACTGTTATTGTCTAAGATAAAGAAAATAATGTTGCTTCCCTGAAATTGTCTTCTGATGGAAAAGAAAAGCATATAGTGAATTGTTAAACTGTAGGCAAAGATCGTACATTGCAAGATGGTGGATGTTAAACAAGGCATGGTTCCAAAAGATTACTTTCACATGTCAGAAAAGTGCATTCTTCCCCTACCAAATCCATTTCTCAATGTTCAAATAAAAAAATCACATATAAAATCACATAGAGTTAAGGAGAACTGACTGCAAGGAAAAAAAGAAAGAATTTGTATCTCTTCTACCAAAACTTGCTAACACTTCAGAGTTGTGGCTGATAAAAATATCACCAATCAGTCCAAAAGCGAGTGAAGCAGATTACTTTAAATCCTTGCAAGACTGTAAAGTTTACTAATGTGACACAAAATGAAATCTGTTTTCAGTTAAGCTTTTGAGAATACCCATCAATGCAGTCTGAAGGACGTGATTGGAGACAGGAGACTGTTACTCTACATAGTTACATAGTTACATAGTTATTAAGGTTGAAGGAAGACTTTAACCCTCCGTCAGGGGCAATATGTTTCATAACGATTTAGGGGCATTGCGCCTGTCCGGCACAGGCTAGAAAATTGGCTATATTTTCATTTTTTTAAAATTTCAATGCTCTAAAAGTGATAAGTTACCTTAATAGGAATGTAATAAATGAGAATACACATAATCAGGTGGAAAACAAATGTTTAATAACCAGAAAAGTAATATGATTCTATGTCTTGAGCATCCTCCTCACTCTCTCCTTCTTGATCTGTATCAGACACATCTGGACATTCTTCCACATCATCTTCTGAATCAATGTCACTTTCTTCCCCTAAACCTTCTAGCTGTAAGAGGTCTGTCTCATCATCAAGCAGTATATTTTGTACTTGCTCAACATGAAGGGCATTGGACAAGTCAAGTATTCTCCTCGCCATTTCAGAAGAAAAGCTGAAGCAAGAGAGAGAATATGTGTTAGGGCGCAATGTGCCTGAGAAGCACACTCTTATTTCTAACAAAACCTTCTATGACAAATCCACAAATTTAGCACTAGCTATTCATAAAACAAGCTACAAAAACAATTGGGATGAATAAAAACAGCAAATTCTAACCGTCAAAGGTATGACGCATTCAGGGGCAATGAGCCGGAGAAGCCAAAACACTGATATCAGATCTCCTGCAGCTCTGCAGCACAAGAGGCTTCTCAGGTTTCACACAGCCTTTAAAGTTAGGAAGGTACTGGGAGGAGGGTGTTTCCCAGACAAACCACTGAAAATAGAGAAATGAAACTAAGTAAGCTGTGCCTGTCAGATCAGTTGCCCCTGACGGAGGGTTAAGTCCATCTAGTTCAACCCATAGCCTAACCTAACATGCCCTAACATGTTGATCCAGAGGAAGGCAAAAAAACCCCATGTGGTAAGAGTAAGCTCCACATTGGGGAAAAAAATTCCTTCCCGACTCCACATACGGCAATCAGACTAGTTCCCTGGATCAACGCCCTATCAAGGAATCTAGTGTATATACCCTGTAACATTATACTTTTCAAGAAAGGTATCCAGTCCCCTCTTAAATTTAAGTAATGAATCACTCATTACATCATACAGCAGAGAGTTCCATAGTCTCACTGCTCTTACAGTAAAGAACCCGCGTCTGTTATTATGCTTTAACCTTCTTTCCTCCAGACTTAGAGGATGCCCCCTTGTCCCTGTCTCAGGTTTATGAATAAAAGGATCATCAGAAAGGTCTTTGTACTGTCCCCTCATATATTTATACATTAAAATAAGATCACCCCTTAGTCTTCATTTTTCCAAACTAAATAGCCCCAAGTGTAATAACCTATCTTGGTATTGCAGACCCCCCAGTCCTCTAATAACCTTGGTCGCTCTTCTCTGCACCCGCTCTAGTTCAGCTATGTCTTTCTTATACACCGGAGACCAGAACTGTGCACAGTATTCTAAGTGTGGTCGAACTAGTGACTTGTTTAGAGGTAAAATTATGTTCTCCTCATGAGCATCTATGCCTCTTTTAATGCATCCCATTATTTTATTTGCCTTTGTAGCGGCTGCCTGACACTGGCCACTAAATGTGAGTTTGTCATCCACCCATACACCCAGGTCTTTTTCATTGATGGTTTTGCCCAGAGTTTTAGAATTAAGCACATAGTTATACATCTTATTACTTCTACCCAAGTGCATGACCTTACATTTATCCCCATTAAAGCTCATTTGCCATTTATCAGCCCAAGCTTCTAGTTTACATAAATCATCCTGTAACATAACATTGTCCTCCCATGTATTGATTACCCTGCACAGTTTAGTGTCATCTGCAAATATTGAAATTCTACTCTGAATGCCCCCTACAAGGTCATTAATAAATATGTTAAAAAGAAGAGGGCCCAATACTGACCCCTGTGGTACCCCACTGCTAACCGCGACCCAGTCCGAGTGTTCTCCATTAATAACCACCCTTTGTTTCCTATCCCTGAGCCAGCTCTCAACCCACTTACACATATTTTCCCCTATCCCCATTATTCTCATTTTATGTATCAACCTATTGTGTGGCACCGTATCAAAAGCTTTTGAAAAGTCCATATACACTACAGCTACTGGGTTCCCTTGGTCCAGTCCGGAACTTACCTCTTCATAGAAGCTGATCAAATTAGTCTGACATGAACGGTCCCTAGTAAACCCGTGCTGATACTGGGTCATGAGGTTATTCCTCTTCAGATACTCCAGTATAGCATCCCTTAGAATGCCCTCCAGGATTTTACCCACAGTAGAGGTTAAGCTTACTGGCCTATAATTTCTGAGTTCAGTTTTTGTCCCCCTTTTGAAAATTGGCACCACATTTGCTATACGCCAGTCCTGTGGTACAGACCCTGTTATTATGGAGTCTTTAAAGATTAAAAATAATGGTCTATCAATGACTGTACTTAATTCCTGCAGTACTCGGGGGTGTATCCCATCCGGGCCCGGAGATTTGTCAATTTTTGTGATTTTTAGACGCCGCCGTACTTCCTGCTGGGTTAAGCAGGTGACACTTAATGGGGGATTTTTGTTATCACTAGTCATATTGTCTGCCATGGGATTTTCTTGTGTAAATACTGAAGAAAAAAAGACATTTAGCATATTGGCTTTTTCCTCATCCTCATCCACCATTTCACCCAGACTATTTTTAAGGGGGCCAACACTATCATTTTTTAGTTTCTTACTATTTATTGTTATGAACTATACTTTTGGGCTCCCTCTTGTGGTCACTTGCGGTATGGCTCTTGGATTCTCTTTCCTCAGCTTGGTAGTCACCTGTTCGTTAAGACTCTGGGTGTTTCTATTTAAACTTCCTGGAGTCTTAGTCCATTGCCTGGCATCCATGTAATCAGTCCTTGTCTGGTTGCTCTTGTCTACTGGTCCTGATTTTTGCAACATAAGCTAAGTCCTGCTTTCTTGTTTTTTGTTTATTTGTATTATTCTGTTTTTTGTCCAGCTTGTTCATAATGTGATTCCTGATTTTGCTGGAAGCTCTTAGGGGGCTGATATTCTCCCCCCATACCGTTAGTTGGTACGGGGGTTCTTGGATATTCAGCGTGGATATTTTAGTAGGGTTTTTCGCTGACCACATAAGTCCGCTTTCTATATTTCTGCTATTATTTAGTGGGCCTCTCTTTGCTGAATCTAGTTCATACTTACGTTTGTCCTTTCCTCTTACCTCACCGTTATTATTTGTTGGGGGCCTGTATCTACTTTGGGGTATCTTTCTCTGGAGGCAAGTGAGGTCTGTATTTTCTCTGAAAGGGTTAGTTAGATCTCCGGCTGGTGCGAGACATCTAGAACCAACGTAGGCACGTTCCCCGGCTGCTATTATTTGTGGGCTAGGATCAGGTATGTGGTCAGCTCAGTTACCACCTCCCTAAGAGCTAGTTTTTATGTTTGCAGACTTTGCTGAAGACCCTGAGATCCTCTGCCATTAGGATCACAACAGTATGCCAGGCCACTGAATAGTTAATGCATTGCAGAAGTGGGATTAAAAGAAAAAGAGAAGTTCTGAGTTTTTTTTTTTCCTTCCTTCCCCTTTACCTCTGAATGGCTTGAAACTCTGCTGCAGACATGAATGTGCAAACTCTGATTACTGTTGTGGATCAGCTTGCTGCTCGTGTGCAGAGCATTCAGGATTTTGTTATTGGCAGTCCTATGTCAGAGCCTAAGATTCCTATTCTCCTATTCCTGAGCTGTTCTCTGGAGATCGATTTAAATTTAAGAATTTTAGGAATAATTGTAAATTGTTTCTATCTTTGAGACCTCGTTCGTCTGGAGACTCAGCTCAGCAAGTTAAAATTGTTATCTCCTTCTTGCGGGGCGACCCTCAGGATTGGGCTTTCTCATTGGCGCCAGGAGATCCGGCATTGGCGAATATTGATGCATTTTTTCTGGCGCTCGGATTGCTTTATGAGGAGCCCAATCTTGAAATTCAGGCATAGAAGGCTTTGCTGGCTATTTCTCAGGGCCAGGATGAAGCCGAAGTGTATTGACAAAAATTTCGGAAATGGTCCGTGCTTACTCAGTGGAATGAGTGTGCTCTGGCCGCAAATTTCAGAAATTGCCTTTCTGAAACTATTAAGAATGTGATGGTGGGCTTTCCCATTCCTACAAGTCTGAATGATTCTATGACGCTGGCCATTCAGATTGATCGGCGTTTGCGGGAGCGCAAATCCGCTAATCCTTTGGCGGTGTTGTCTGAACAGACGCCTGATTTAATGCAATGTGATAGAATTCAGACTAGAACTGAACGGCAAAATCATAGACGTCAGAATGGGTTGTGTTTTTACTGTGGTGATTCTACACATGTTATATCAGCATGCTCTAAACGCCTAACAAAATTTGTTAGTCCTGTCGCCGTTGGTAACCTGCAGCCTAAATTTATTTTGTCTGTGACTTTAATTTGCTCATTGTCTTCCTACCCTGCTATGGCGTTTGTGGATTCAGGCGCTGCCCTGAGTCTTATGGACTTGTCGTTTGCCAGGCGCTGTGGTTTTGTCCTGGAGCCTTTGGAAAATCCTATTCCTCTTAGGGGAATTGATGCTACGCCATTGGCGGAGAATAAACCGCAGTATTGGACACAAGTGACCATGTGCATGACTCCTGAACATCGGGAGGTGATTCGTTTTCTTGTTCTGCATAAAATGCATGATTTGGTCGTTTTGGGTCTGCCATGGTTACAGGCCCATAATCCAGTTTTGGATTGGAGGGCTATGTCTGTGTCAAGTTGGGGTTGTCAGGGAATTCATTGTGATTCCCCGTCGGTGTCTATTGCTTCCTCCACTCCTTCAGAAGTTCCTGAGTATTTGTTTGACTATCAGGATGTATTCAGTGAGTCCAGGTCCAGTGCTCTTCCTCCTCATAGGGACTGTGACTGCGCTATAGATTTGATTCCTGGTAGCAAGTTTCCTAAGGGACGATTATTTAATCTGTCGGTACCTGAGCATGCCGCGATGCGTTCTTATATAAAGGAGTCTTTGGAGAAAGGACATATTCGTCCATCCTCTTCCCCTCTTGGTGCGGGATTCTTTTTTGTGGCCAAGAAAGACGGATCTTTGAGACCTTGTATAGACTATCGGCTTCTGAATAAAATCACGGTTAAATTTCAGTACCCTCTGCGTCTATTGTCGGACTTGTTTGCTCGGATTAAGGGTGCCTGTTGGTTCACCAAGATAGAGCTTCGTGGTGCGTACAACCTTGTGCGCATTAGGCAGGGAGATGAATGGAAAACTGCATTTAATACGCCCGAAGGTCATTTTGAGTACTTGGTGATGCCTTTCGGGCTCTCTAATGCTCCTTCAGTGTTTCAGTCCTTTATGCATGACATCTTCCGGAAGTATCTAGATAAATTTGTGATTGTTTATCTGGATGACATTTTAGTTTTTTCTGATGATTGGGATTCTCATGTAAAGCAGGTCAGGATGGTGTTTCAGGTTTTGCGTGATAATGCTTTGTTTGTGAAGGGCTCAAAGTGTCTCTTTGGAGTGCAGAAGGTTTCCTTTTTGGGTTTTATCGTTTCCCCTTCTGCTGTGGAGATGGACCCAGTCAAGGTCCGAGCTATTCATGATTGGACTCAACCCACTTCTGTTAAGAGTCTTCAGAAGTTTTTGGGTTTTGCTAATTTCTACCGTCGTTTTATTGCTAACTTTTCTAGCGTTGTTAAACCTCTGACGGATATGAACAAGAAAGGTTCTGATGTCGGTAATTGGGCTCCTGCGGCCATTGAGGCCTTCCGGGAGCTGAAGCGCCGGTTTACTTCGGCGCCTGTTTTGTGCCAGCCTGATGTCTCACTTCCCTTTCAGGTTGAAGTGGATGCTTCTGAGATTGGTGCAGGAGCTGTTTTGTCGCAGAGAGGCTCTGGTTGCTCTATGATGAAACCATGTGCTTTCTTTTCCAGGAAGTTTTCGCCGGCTGAGCGGAACTATGATGTTGGTAATCGGGAGTTGTTGGCCATGAAGTGGGCATTTGAGGAGTGGCGTCATTGGCTTGAGGGAGCTAAGCATCGTGTGGTGGTCTTGACTGATCACAAGAACCTGATGTATCTCGAGTCTGCTAAACGCCTGAATCCTAGACAGGCTCGTTGGTCATTGTTTTTCTCCCGTTTTGACTTTGTGGTCTCATACCTGCCTGGTTCGAAAAATGTGAAGGCTGATGCTCTCTCTAGGAGCTTTGTGCCTGATTCTCCTGGAGTCTCAGAGCCGGCTGGTATTCTTAAAGAGGGAGTGATTTTGTCGGCCATTTCTCCTGATTTGCGACGTGTGTTGCAGAGATTTCAGGCTGGTAGACCTGACTCTTGTCCACCTGATAGACTGTTTGTTCCTGATAAATGGACCAGCAGATTTATTTCCGAGGTTCATTCCTCGGTGTTGGCGGGGCATCCTGGGATTTTTGGTACCAGAGATTTGGTGGCTAGGTCCTTTTGGTGGCCTTCCTTGTCACGGGATGTGCATGCTTTTGTGCAGTCCTGTGGGACTTGTGCTCGGGCTAAGCCTTGCTGTTCTCATGCCAGCGGGTTGCTTTTGCCCTTGCCCGTCCCGAAGAGGCCTTGGACACACATTTCCATGGATTTCATTTCAGATCTTCCGGTGTCTCAGGGAATGTCTGTCATCTGGGTGGTGTGTGATCGTTTTTCCAAGATGGTCCATTTAGTGCCCTTGCCTAAGTTGCCTTCCTCTTCCCATCTGGTTCCTTTGTTTTTTCAGAATGTGGTTCATTTGCACGGCATTCCTGAGAATATCGTGTCTGACAGGGGATCCCAGTTTGTGTCCAGATTCTGGCGATCTTTTTGTGCTAAGATGGGCATTGATCTGTCGTTCTCGTCTGCCTTTCATCCTCAGACTAATGGCCAAACGGAGCGAACTAATCAGACGCTGGAGGCTTATTTGAGATGTTTTGTTTCTGCGGATCAGGATGATTGGGTGACCTTCTTGCCATTGGCTGAGTTTGCCCTCAATAATCGGGCTAGTTCCGCTACTTTGGTTTCGCCATTTTTCTGCAACTCTGGTTTTCATCCTCGTTTCTCCTCGGGTCATGTTGAGCCTTCTGACTGTCCTGGGGTGGATTCTGTGGTTGATAGGTTGCAGCGGACTTGGAATCATGTGGTGGACAACTTGAAGTTGTCACAGGAGAAGGCTCAGCGTTTTGCCAACCGCCGCTGCGGTGTGGGTCCCCGACTTCGTGTTGGGGATTTGGTTTGGTTGTCTTCTCGGTTTGTCCCTCTGAAGGTTTCATCTCCTAAGTTTAAGCCTCGCTTTATTGGTCCTTATAGAATTTTGGAGGTCCTTAATCCGGTGTCTTTTCGTTTGGATCTTCCTGCGTCGTTTGCCATTCACAATGTGTTCCATAGGTCTTTGTTGCGGCGGTACATTGTGCCTGTGGTTCCTGCTGTTGACCCTCCTGCTCCGGTCTTGGTTGAGGGCGAGTTGGAGTATGTGGTGGAGAAGATCTTAGATTCTCGTCTCTCTAGACGGAGGCTTCAGTATCTGGTCAAATGGAAGGGCTATGGTCAGGAGGATAATTCCTGGGTTGTCGCCTCTGATGTTCATGCGGCCGATTTGGTTCGTGCTTTTCACGCTGCCCATCCTGATCGCCCTGGTGGTCGTAGTGAGGGTTCGGTGACCCCTCCTTAAAGGGGGGTACTGTCATGAACTATACTTTTGGGCTCCCTCTTGTGGTCACTTGCGGTATGGCTCTTGGATTCTCTTTCCTCAGCTTGGTAGTCACCTGTTCGTTAAGACTCTGGGTGTTTCTATTTAAACTTCCTGGAGTCTTAGTCCATTGCCTGGCATCCATGTAATCAGTCCTTGTCTGGTTGCTCTTGTCTACTGGTCCTGATTTTTGCAACATAAGCTAAGTCCTGCTTTCTTGTTTTTTGTTTATTTGTATTATTCTGTTTTTTGTCCAGCTTGTTCATAATGTGATTCCTGATTTTGCTGGAAGCTCTTAGGGGGCTGATATTCTCCCCCCATACCGTTAGTTGGTACGGGGGTTCTTGGATATTCAGCGTGGATATTTTAGTAGGGTTTTTCGCTGACCACATAAGTCCGCTTTCTATATTTCTGCTATTATTTAGTGGGCATCTCTTTGCTGAATCTAGTTCATACTTACGTTTGTCCTTTCCTCTTACCTCACCGTTATTATTTGTTGGGGGCCTGTATCTACTTTGGGGTATCTTTCTCTGGAGGCAAGTGAGGTCTGTATTTTCTCTGAAAGGGTTAGTTAGATCTCCGGCTGGCGCGAGACGTCTAGAACCAACATAGGCACGTTCCCCGGCTGCTATTATTTGTGGGCTAGGATCAGGTATGTGGTCAGCTCAGTTACCACCTCCCTAAGAGCTAGTTTTTATGTTTGAAGACTTTGCTGAAGACCCTGAGATCCTCTGCCATTAGGATCACAACAATTTATGTAGTTAAAGAATATTTTGGGATTATTTTTACTCTCTCTGGCAATGAGTCTCTCTGTCTCAATCTTTGCTGCCTTGATTTGCTTTTTACAGAATTTATTTAATTTTTTGTATTTATTTAATGCCTCCTCACTACCTACTTCCTTTAATTCTCTAAGTGCTTTCTTTTTGTCCCTTATTGCGCCCCTTACAGCTCTATTTAGCCATATTGGTTTCCTCCTATTTCTAGTATGTTTATTCCCATACGGTATATACTGTGCACAGGTCCTATCCAGGATGCTAATAAACGTCTCCTATTTTCTTTGTGTATTTTTGGGTCTCAGGATATTGTCCCAGTTAATTGCACCAAGATCATCTCTCATCCGTTGGAAATTTGCCCTCCTGAAGTTTAGTGTCCTTGTCACCCCTCTACTACACATCTTATTAAAGGATACATGAAAACTTATTATTTTGTGATCACTATTCCCCAAGTGACCCCCAACCCTTATATTTGATATGCGGTTTGGCCTGTTTGTTAATATTAGGTCTAGCAGTGCCCCCTCCTTGTTGGGTCCTAAACCAGTTGTCAGAGGTAATTGTCTCTCATAGTTGTCAGACCCCGATCACCTTTGCTGGAACTGCAGGTTTCTGTTCCCCAATCTATTTCAGGGTAGTTGAAGTCCCCCATAATAATGACTTCTCCTTGAGTCGCAGCTTCATCTATTTGCTTTACGAGGATATTCTCCATTGCTTAGATTATTTTTGGAGATTTATAACAAACCCCTATCAGAAATTTATTATTTTTCCCCCTCCCCTTATCTCCACCCACAGGGACTCTACATTTTCATTAAATTCAACTATATTATCAGGCCGGATGGGTTTTAAGGTCGATTTTACATACAGACACACCCTACCCCCTCGCTTATCTGTATGGTCATTTCTGAAAAGGCTATACCCCTGCAAGTTAACAGCCCAGTCATGGCTCTCATCCAGCCATGTTTCAGATATCCCCACCATGTCATAATTATCATGCGAAGAAGAAGAAGAAATATGCGGCACTCACCCTTTAGTTGCTGTGCTTACGTGTTCTTTATTGGATAAGGTTACAATCGGTTGCAAACATCCATTTGGACATCTGGTGAACGAGAGGGTGCGGGAGTGTGGACGACGGCCGTTTCGCACAAAGTGTGCTTCAACGGGTCCAGGTGATCAATTACTATACGTCATTTCCTTATAAAGGATTTCAGACGAAAATGAGAAGACAGATTACAAAGCAATTGTATGCAAAAGATTAGTGAATAAAGTGCTATAGTGATAAAATACACTGCTATAGTGATAAAATACAATAGTAATAGATACTTATTTCTCTTATGCAGACTGTTATTCCTATAAAGTATTATAATGTATTAATACCAAACAAATAGACCCTGTTTTTCTTTTTAATATTGCGTAGAAGCTATAAAGACTATTTATAAATAATGTTTTACAGAAAAACCGACATATCTAGTCTGTCGTTCAATCCAATAGGACCTTGTGCATTGGTATTTAGGATCCATCTAGCTTCTTTTTGTAAAAGCAGTTTATTCTGGTCCCCGCCTTGTGGAGGCATTTTCACATTCTCTAAACCAGCAAATTTTAATAAATTTGGATTTGAATTATGCATCTCTTTCATGTGTTTAATTAACCTTAGGCAGCCTTTCTCGGTTATGACGGAGTTATAATGTTCTTTGAATCGCGTTACCATCGGTCTGATTGTTTTACCTATATAAAAATATAAGCATAGACAAAACAGAGCATAAACTACAAATCTACTTTTACAGAAAATAAAATCTCGGACTCTATGAGTAACGGAACCAAGTTTGATCGGGTTATCTGTAATATGGAGATGGCAGAATCTACAATTACCGCATCGGTAATTTCCCACTGAAGAATTACTTGTTCATCTTTTCATTGCAAAATAGATAATATGCAATTTACATCTTGTTATGGAGCCAACAGTCTAGAGTTTTTAGACGTCAAAATAGACATCATAGAGGGAGAAATAAAAACGAAGGTCTTCAAAAAACCATCAGCAACGAATAGTTTGCTACACTTTGATAGTGCACACCCAGTGCACACAAAGAGAGGACTTCAGTCAAATGGCTAGATTACGAAAAATTAATAATGATAACCAAATTTTTAAAGAATAAATTGATGAATTAAAATCACGTTTTTTGTACAGAGGTTACCCCTCGCAAGTCTTAAAAGAAGCTGAAAACCGCATCGATAATCTCTCACAGGTAGACTTTCTATTTAGGAAAAAAAGAAAAATAATATCCGAAAATACGAATGAGGAAAGATTCTCCTTTTGTTTTAAGCACAGCAATCTGGATAACATAGTGCATGCTGCAATTCGCAAAAATTGGCATATATTACAAACTGATAAAGAACTAGCTCATATACATAAGAATATGCCTAAATTTGCTTATAGAAGATCTCATAATTTGTCAGATCTGTTAGTACATAATAGAATGCTGTCACCTAGAAAAAATTGGCTAACAAGTAATTCTTCAGTGGGAAATTACCGATGCGGTAATTGTAGATTCTGCCATCTCCATATTACAGATAACCCGATCAAACTTGGTTCCGTTACTCATAGAGTCCGAGATTTTATTTTCTGTAAAAGTAGATTTGTAGTTTATGCTCTGTTTTGTCCATGCTTATATTTTTATATAGGTAAAACAATCAGACCGATGGTAACGCGATTCAAAGAACATTATAACTCCGTCATAACCGAGAAAGGCTGCCTAAGGTTAATTAAACACATGAAAGATGCATAATTCAAATCCGAATTTATTAAAATTTGCTGGTTTAGAGATTGTGAAAATGCCTCCACAAGGCGGGAACCAGAATAAACTGCTTTTACAAAAAGAAGCGAGATGGATCCTAAATACCAATGCACAAGGTCCTATTGGATTGAACGACAGACTAGATATGTCGGTTTTTCTGTAAAACATTATTTATAAATAGTCTTTATAGCTTCTACGCAATATTAAAAAGAAAAACAGGGTCTATTTGTTTGGTATTAATACATTATAATACTTTATAGGAATAACAGTCTGCATAAGAGAAATAAGTATCTATTACTATTGTATTTTATCACTATAGCAGTGTATTTTATCACTATAGCACTTTATTCACTAATCTTTTGCATACAATTGCTTTGTAATCTGTCTTCTCATTTTCGTCTGAAATCCTTTATAAGGAAATGACGTATAGTAATTGATCACCTGGACCCGTTGAAGCACACTTTGTGCGAAACGGCCATCGTCCACACTCCCACACCCTCTCATTCACCTGATGTCCAAATGGATGTTTGCAACCGATTGTAACCTTATCCAATAAAGAACACGTAAGCACAGCAACTAAAGGGTGAGTGCCGCATATTTCTTCTTCTTCTTCGCATGATTATTCAGCTTATTGCCCATAATGCTGAGCACCGTATACCCAGTCAGCTCGTGTTCCCTGCACATCAGTTGTTAATCAGTTCAAGTCTCTGAAAGTCTGCACGCTTCTAGTGCCGTCTGGCTCCTGTCTTTCGTATGTCATAATTATGCTCCAACAACATTAGTTCTAATTCTTCCATTTTGTTGGCGAGGCTTCTGGCATTAGTATACATACATTTTATGTATCTTCCGGCACTTCTATTCTTTCTTAAATTATTACCTGTTCTAACCCCACCCCCCATGCCACCGCCACCCCCAACTTCCTTATTTGTGCCCAGGTCTCTATCTGCACTATCTTCCCCTCCTATAAAATGAATACCCTCCCCCCCAATCCCTAGTTTAAACACTCCTCCAACCTTCTAGCCATTCTCTCCCCCAGCACAGCGGCACCTTCCCCATTGAGGTGCAGCCCATCCCTCGCGTAGAGCCTGTAGCCCACTGAGAAGTCGGCCCAGTTCTGCAGGAACTCGAACCCCTCCTTCCTACACCAATTCTTAAGCCCCTTATTAACCTCCCTAATCTCCCGTTGCCTCTCTGGCGTGGCAAGTGGTACAGGCAGTATTTTGGAAAATACCACGTTGGAGGTCCTTGCTTTCAGCTTGCAGCCTAATTCCCTGAAATCATTTTTAAGGACCTTCCACCTACCTCTAACTTTGTCATTTGTGCCAATGTGCACCATGACCGCTGGGTCCTCACCAGCCCCTCCCAGTAATCTGTCAACCCAATCAGCGATGTGTCAGACTCGAGCGCCAGGTAGGCAGCACACCGTTTGACAATCCCTGTCTTTGTGACAGATTGCCCTATCTGTTCCCCTAATAATTGAGTCCCCCACTACCAGCACCTGTCTGGCCTGCCCTGCTCTCCTATTTCCCTCCTTACTGGAGCAGTCACTCCTCCGGCTTTCAGAGGATATGCCTGGCTGCAGCAGTGCTACCCCTGTACTGGCACGCCCCTCATCTGCCAACTTAGCAAACTTATTGGGGTGTGCCAGATCAGGACTAGCCTCCCTGGCACTCTTCCCTCTACCCCGCTTCCTAACTGTCACCCAGCTAACTGCTTTACTGTCCTGCAGCTCCATCCTACCATCCCCATCCTCATCTATCCCATTGAGCGTCTGCTCTGTGAGCAGAAGACTCCTCTCCATATTGTCTATGGATCTCAGTGTTGCCAGCCGCATATTTAGATTCAGAATCTGGGCTTCCAAATGCACAACGTGCTCACATCTCGCACAGTATTATGCACCCTCGACCGGCTGATCAAGGACTGCGTACATGAGGCAAGATGTACACTGGATGGCATTAACAATAGTGGAGCACATTTCCTAATGGGGATAGCACCAGACAAACGTTAAATAAAAAATAAATACAAAGTATTAATAAAAAACAGAGTGCAATTCCTCCCTTGGAAACTCCCTGATTCCAAAGTCAGTGAATCACAAGTCACACTTACCGCCATTCACACTTAGGCTACTTTCACACTAGCGTTTTTCTGCAGACGTCGAAATGCGTCGTTTTGAGGAAAAAAACGCATACTGCAAAATTTCCCGCAGGATGCGTTTTTTTCCCATAGACTTGTATTGGCAATGCATTGTGTTGAGCATTCCGATACCGCAAGTATCGGGTATCGGCCGATATTTGCGGTATCGGAATTCCGATACCGAGTTCCGATATTTTTGCGATATCTGGAATCGGTATCGGGATCCATATTCATGTGTAAAATAAAGAATAAAAATAAAAAACAGGGATATACTCACACTCTGACGCGCCCTGGTTGTAACCGCTGCAACCGGCAGCCTCCGTTCCTAAGAATGAGTGAGTGAAGGACCTGCGATGACGTCGCGGCTTGTGATTGGTCGTGTGAGCGGTCACATGAGCGGTCATGCGACCAATCACAAGCCGCAGGGCGCGTCAGAGGGTGAGTATATCCCTATTTTTTATTTTTATTCTTTATTTTACACATGAATATGGATCCCAGGGCCTGAAGGAGAGTTTCTTCTCCTTCAGACCCTGGGAACCATCCAGGATAGCTTCCGATACTTGTGTCCCATTGACTTGTATTGGTATCGGGTATCGGTATCGGCGATATCCGATATTTTTCGGATATCGACCGATACAATCTGATACCGATACTTTCAAGTATCGGAAGGTATCGCTCAACACTAATTGTGACGGTTTGTCATACGTCGTGTACGTCGTACGATGGATGCGTCGAAAATTGGCGACACGTCGTTGGGAAAAAACGTTGATTGTAACGTTTTTTGTCTCCGCCTAAAAAACGTGTTTCGACGCATCCTGCGGCATGCGTCGTTGGCTACAATGGAAGCCTATGGGCGCAGGATCCATCGAGACACGTCGTACGATGCAATGCAGCGCTGCAATACGTTTTTTTACACTGAGCATGCTCAGAAGCATGATTTTGTAGCCAATTGGCCAGACACCCCCAAATCTATATAAACCTGGCCTGGGCCTTCAACCCCACATATGCCAGCAAGAAGACCAGCAAGAAGACAGAGAAGACTGCAGCCAGCATCTGCCCAGCATCTGCCCAGCCAGGAAGACTCTGGCCTACAATCAAGACTCCAGTCTGCCAGCTAGACTCCTGCCACACCCAGACTCCAGCCACCATAGAGCCAGTGTGAGTATTGCCATTTTTGTGTGCGTCAGTGTGCATGTCTGTGTGTGCGTGTGCATTTGTGTCTGTATGACATACTGACTACAGCAAGAGCTTAAAACCTGAATACAACCAGAGGCCTGCCATCGTCCTGCAACTGCCAGTGCCCTGCTAGAGTCCAGATACACCCTGAGGCCAGCCACTGTGAAGACATCCAGCTCCAGACGGAGGACTGCCAGCCTTTTTTACGTGTGTATGTGTGTGTGTATGTGTCTTGTGTTTGGGTCTGCCTGTGTGCTTTTGTGCATCTGTGTGTGTTTACATAAAGCCTATGTGCTCTTGTGTGTGTATCTGTGTATTTTCGTATGGCTGTGTGCTTTTGTATGTATGTCTTCACCTGCCTGCACCTTATGCCTTCGCTAATCTTATGCCTGTTCATGTGTTATGCTTGTGTTATGCCTGCGCCTGTGTGCTTTCAGGCATGTTTGTGTGCGTCTTGGTGATTGCATGTGCATGCGTCCATGCCTTTTGGTTAATTCCCTTTTTCTGATGTATTTACCAAGTATAGTGGTCTGTGCATCATGTGGTTTCAATGTGTGAGCGTGTGTCTTGTGTGTTTTTTTTCTATTTAAAATTGTTTTTTTTATTACTGTTGAAACCATTTCCAGTTGATGTACTTGTATTTAAAATAAAGAGCATTTTAGCTCCTAATTGTTATGTTTTAAACAAAAAAAAAGGAAATAAAAAAGAAAATAATAAAATCTTTAATAACAAATGTCCGTAGTATCATTTCAGAAAGGAACATTTTAAAATGGTGTATGTACAAATGGTAACACATGCAATACAGAGTTGGTTGAAGGCTTATTTTACATTTTTTTGGGGGGAGGTGAATTTTTCAAGGGATTTTTGAAAATAAAATATGTGGTAAATATCTTTTAACATGGTGGGTTCACATTTCAATTTATTTTTATTTATTTTTTTATAGCACATGGAAATGGTTAGGTGCACGGGGTGTAATTGTTTTTGGGTTTGGGTGTTCACCTTCCTGAACATTGCTCACATTTTAGCAGGGTGGTTATCGTTAAACATTACCTAGTTCGGGGGTGGTCTAACTATAAATTCATTAAACTTACAGATACACCAGGTACCAAAGCCCACCTACAGGGACCACCTAAACCCACCCAGACTTGCCCACATCTGGAATTTTTTCTAAGTAAGTTTTGAAGACCCTAAATCTGCGACTTCAATGTGTATAGCAGATTGCAAGTGTCTTTTTACTTACAGAGCTACCAGGGACCACAGCCACCTGCCATCCCACCGGGACCACAGCCACCTGCCATCCCACCGGGACCACAGCCACCTGCCATACCACAGGGACCACCCAGTGATCCCACAGCCACAATGTCCTCTTCTGACAGCCCTCCTCCACAGCAACAGCGTGTATCGGTAAGTTAACCAAAAAATTTTAAATGTTTTTTTTTTTTAATTTACATTTTTGTTAATCACTACATGCATTAATTATGTTTAAACAGGAAGCTGAATCAGATGAGGAGCTATCAGAATGGGACGAGACGGGTGAAGAGATGCAAGTTGCGGAGGAACCAAGTGTAAGTAGTGGCGAAAGAGTTGCTTCACACATCACACTGCACCAAACAGATCTTCATACGTAACTAAACACATAAAACATATGCTTACATTAAAGATAATTATTTTCCTTTTTTCAGTCTCCTGCTGCTGCTGATGCACATTCCCAACACCATGAAGGTTCTCCCAGCTGCTCCCAGAGTCGGCGTAATCGTCGCCATGGTCGGCCATCAGTGAGTTGTAATTTTTTGGGGATTCTATTGGTACTTTTGTGTTTCAGTGTACTAATTTTTTTTTTATTCTTCTTTATTTTCAGTCTTCACAGCGTGCTCCCACCAAAGACCTTGACGACACCATAGATGTGGACCGCCTTATTGAGGAGGTTCACGAGCGGGAGCCGCTGTGGAACATGGCTGACCGCAGGCATGCTGATACCAGTGTCACCCGTCGGCTCTGGGAGGAAGTATGCCAGAATGTGTTGCCGAGGTGGGAGGACCTTCATCCACAGCAGCAGAGCAAAGAATGTAAGTATTCACTTTTCAGTGATGTTTTGAGCTGAAGGTAATGTATTGTATTTAACAATTTTTTTTTTGTTTCATTCTTGTCTTCACAGGTGGAAAGGTTAGGAAGCGGTGGTGGTCACTGAGGGATCGCTTCAAGAGGGAGTTTAACCTGGAGATGCAGGCCCCGAGTGGCTCAGCAGGAAGGAGAAGGACTAAATACAAGTATGGCATGGCCCTCTCCTTCCTCAGGCAAACCATTCTGAGTAGAGAGTAAGTATTCTACAGCCCACTTAACCATGTTAACCTGTCTAACTTTGTTTGGTTTCAGTCAGGGCTTTTTCATATCAATATATTAATTGTTTTTGTTTTTTCTTTCACAGCACCTTCTCCAGCCATCGGGCGCCTGCATCTACCTCGGCACCCTCTGGAGCGATCTCTCAAGAGTCCGCCACCGAGGGCCACGTCAGTAGGCCCCACACCTCTGACACCTCATCTGATCCCTCTGTCCCCTCCACTTCAGCCGCCCCAAGTACTGGAGCATCATTGCAGCCTTCCTTACTTGAATCTGATGCTCAACAGTTAGCATTCCCTTTACCCCACCCCTCTGATCCTGCCACCTCTAGACCACCATTAGGTTCGTGGCGGCAGTGACAGAGGGGTCAGGAAAGGAGCTATGCTCCTGAATTCTTACATCTGAATGCAGCCTTCCAAAGCTCTTTCAAAATTCTGGGAGAGCAAGTGACTGCTGGTTTCAACTCGGTGCAAGCACGCATCAGTGAAACAAGCCATGAAACCAGCAGTCGCTTGGATAGGCTGCATTCAGATGTAAGTCAATCTCCAGCCAACCTTTTTTTCCAATCCATGCTCAGGAGCATGGAAAAGCTTTCTTTTGAGCAACAGATGCGGGTAATGAATAGCTGCCATGATGCTCTACTTAAGGCCCTGTCCGAACCCCAAACTACCCCCACACCTCCCCATACAGCCACTACATTTCCACCCCAGGCCCCATTTTCACACCATGCCCCACCCCAGGCCCCATTTCAACACCAGGCCCCATTTCCAAACCCATTCCGAATACACACGGCAATCCCAATACCCAAGCAAGTCCCAATACGCAAGCCAGTCCCAATACCCAACCCAGTCTGTTGTGAGTTTGGTTTTTGGGCTCCCCCGGTGGTCACTGGTGGTACTGGACTTGTGTGCTTCACTTTCTCTGTTCACCTGTTTCCATCAGGATATGGGTGTATCCTATTTAGCCTTGCTTCTCAGTTATTCTAGTGCCGGCCATCAATGTAACCAGAGCCTTTCTGTTGCATGTTCCTGCTTCTAGACTACTATCAGCTAAGTTGGACTCTTAGTCCTAAGTTTGTTTTGCATTTTTGTTCCAGTTCACAGTTATGTTATTTTTCTGTAGCTGGAAGCTCTTGTGGGCCGAAATTGCCACTCCGGTGTCATGAGTTGACACATGAGTCTTAAAGTAATTTCGGGATGGTACTTTAATAGGGTTTTCAGCTGACCGTGAAGTTCCCTATTGTATCTTCTTGCTATCTAGTAAGCGGACCTCGCTTTGCTGAACCTACCTTCATACTGCGTATGTCTTTTCCTCTGAACTCACCGTCAATATATGTGGGGGGCTTCTGTCTCCTTTTTGGGGGAATTTCCCTAGAGGTAAGCCAGGTCTGTCTTTTCCTCTATTAGGGTTAGTCAGTCCTCCGGCTGGCGCTAGGCGTCTAGGGATAAAACGTGGGTATGCCACCCGGCCACTGTTAGTTGTGTGGTAGGTTTAGCTCACGGTCAGCTCGAGATTCCATCACCCAAGAGCTGTTCTGTTATTTATGTTCTCTGACGTTCCCTTGCCATTGGGAACCATGACAGTATGGCCGGCCCAGTGTTAAAACCGTTGGCAGAGGAAAGGAGAGAAAAAGAAGTCTGCAGATTTTTTTTTTTTTTTTTTTCCTCTGAGCTTGCTCTATAGTTGACTTAGTTGCATTTCTGCTCTAATTGCAGCCTTTGTCTCTCTCTCTCCTTCTAATCCTTGAATGGCTCTGATCTCACCTGATTAAAATGGATCCTCAGAGTTTGGCTACAGGTTTGAATAATCTTGCTACGAAGGTTCAAAATTTACAGGATTTTGTTATTCATGCTCCTATATCTGAACCTAGAATTCCTATACCAGAATTTTTCTCCGGGGATAGATCTCGTTTCCTGAATTTCAAAAATAATTGTAAATTATTTCTTTCCCTGAGATCTCGCTCCGCTGGAGATCCCGCACAGCTGGTTAGGATAGTAATTTCCTTGCTGCGGGGTGACCCTCAAGACTGGGCATTTGCATTGGCACCCGGGGATCCTGCGTTGCTCAATGTGGATGCGTTTTTTCTGGCTTTGGGGTTGCTTTATGAGGAACCTAACTTAGAGATTCAGGCTGAAAAAGCCTTGATGGCCCTATCTCAAGGGCAAGATGAAGCTGAAATATACTGCCAAAAATTTCGTAAATGGTCTGTGCTTACTCAGTGGAATGAGTGCGCCCTGGCGGCGAATTTCAGAGAGGGTCTCTCTGATGCCATTAAAGATGTTATGGTGGGGTTCCCTGCACCTACAGGTCTGAATGAGTCCATGACAATGGCTATTCAGATTGATCAGCGTTTGCGGGAGCGCAAACCTGTGCACCATTTGGCGGTGTCTTCTGAGAAGGCTCCAGAAAATATGCAATGTGATAGAATTCTGTCCAGAAGCGAACGGCAGAATTTTAGGCGAAAAAATGGGTTGTGCTTCTATTGTGGTGATTCAACTCATGTTATATCAGCATGCTCTAAACGTACAAAAAATGTTGATAAGTCTATTTCAATTGGCACTTTACAGTCTAAGTTTATTCTGTCTGTGACCTTGATTTGTTCATTATCGTCAATTGCCGCGGATGCCTATGTCGACTCTGGCGCCGCTTTGAGTCTAATGGATTGGTCCTTTGCCAGGCGCTGTGGGTTTGATCTAGAGCCTCTGGAAGTTTCTATACCTCTGAAGGGTATTGACTCTACACCATTGGCTAGTAATAAACCACAATACTGGACACAAGTGACTATGCGTATGAATCCAGACCATCAGGAGATGATTCGCTTCCTTGTGTTGTACAATCTACATGACGTTTTGGTGCTCGGATTACCATGGTTACAATCTCATAACCCAGTCCTTGACTGGAAAGCAATGTCTGTGTTAAGCTGGGGATGTCAGGGGGCTCATGGGGACGTACCTTTGGTTTCCATTTCGTCATCTATTCCCTCTGAGATTCCGGAATTTTTATCTGATTATCGTGATGTTTTTGAGGAGCCTAAGCTTGGTTCACTACCTCCTCACAGAGATTGCGATTGTACCATAGATCTGATTCCGGGCAGTAAATTTCCAAAGGGTCGTTTATTTAATCTATCTGTACCTGAACATGCTGCTATGCGAGAATATATTAAGGAGTCCCTGGAAAAGGGACATATTCGTCCTTCTTCATCTCCCTTAGGAGCCGGTTTTTTCTTTGTATCTAAAAAAGATGGCTCTTTGAGGCCGTGTATTGATTATCGACTCTTGAATAAAATTACAGTCAAATATCAGTATCCTCTGCCACTGCTGACTGATTTGTTTGCTTGAATAAAAGGGGCTAAGTGGTTCTCTAAGATTGATCTCCGTGGGGCGTATAATTTGGTGCGAATTAAGCAGGGGGATGAGTGGAAAACCGCATTTAATACGCCCGAGGGCCATTTTGAGTATTTAGTAATGCCTTTTGGTCTTTCAAATGCCCCTTCAGTCTTTCAGTCCTTTATGCATGACATTTTCCGTGAATATTTGGATAAATTTATGATCGTGTATCTGGATGATATTTTGATTTTTTCGGATGACTGGGATTCTCATGTCCAACAGGTCAGGAGGGTTTTTCAGGTTTTGCGGGCTAATTCCTTGTGTGTGAAGGGTTCTAAGTGTATTTTTGGGGTTCAAAAGATTTCTTTTTTGGGGTACATTTTTTCCCCCTCTTCCATTGAGATGGATCCTGTCAAGGTTCGGGCTATTTGTGATTGGACGCAACCTTCTTCTCTTAAGAGCCTTCAGAAATTTTTGGGCTTTGCTAATTTTTATCGTTGATTTATAACTGGTTTTTCTGATGTTGCTAAACCTTTGACTGATTTGACCAAAAAGGGTGCTGATGTTGCTGATTGGTCCCCTGCTGCTGTGGAGGCCTTTCGGGAGCTTAAGCGCCGCTTTTCTTCCGCCCCTGTGTTGTGTCAGCCTGATGTTACTCTTCCTTTTCAGGTTGAGGTCGATGCTTCCGAGATCGGAGCTGGGGCGGTTTTGTCGCAGAAAAGTTCCGACTGCTCCGTGATGAGACCTTGTGCGTTCTTTTCTCGAAAATTTTCGCCCGCCGAGCGAAATTATGATATTGGTAATCGGGAGCTTTTGGCTATGAAGTGGGCTTTTGAGGAGTGGCGTCATTGGCTTGAGGGGGCTAGACATCAGGTGGTGGTATTGACCGATCACAAGAATTTGATTTATCTTGAGTCTGCCAGGCGCCTGAATCCTAGACAGGCGCGCTGGTCGTTGTTTTTCTCTCGGTTTAATTTTGTGGTCTCATACTTACCAGGTTCTAAAAATGTGAAGGCGGATGCCCTTTCTAGGAGTTTTGAGCCTGATTCCCCTGGTGATTCTGAACCTACAGGTATCCTTAAGGATGGGGTGATATTATCTGCTGTTTCCCCAGACCTGCGACGGGCTTTGCAGGAGTTTCAGGCGGATAGACCTGATCGTTGCCCGCCTGGTAGACTGTTTGTTCCTGATGATTGGACCAGTAGAGTCATCTCGGAGGTTCATTCTTCTGTGTTGGCAGGTCATCCCGGGATCTTTGGTACCAGGGATTTGGTGGCTAGGTCCTTCTGGTGGCCTTCCCTGTCTCGAGATGTACGAGTTTTTGTGCAGTCTTGTGATGTTTGTGCTCGGGCCAAACCTTGTTGTTCTCGGGCTAGCGGATTGTTGTTATCTTTGCCTATTCCGAAGAGGCCTTGGACTCACATCTCTATGGATTTTATTTCTGATCTCCCTGTTTCTCAGAAAATGTCTGTCATCTGGGTGGTGTGTGACCGTTTTTCAAAGATGGTTCATTTGGTGCCCTTGCCTAAGTTGCCTTCCTCATCCGAGTTGGTTCCTCTGTTTTTTCAAAATGTGGTTCGCTTGCATGGTATTCCGGAGAATATCGTTTCTGACAGGGGGACCCAGTTCGTGTCTAGATTTTGGCGGGCGTTCTGTGCTAGGATGGGCATTGATTTGTCTTTTTTGTCTGCGTTCCATCCTCAGACTAATGGCCGGACTGAGCGAACTAATCAGACCTTGGAGACTTATTTGAGGTGTTTTGTGTCTGCGGATCAGGATGACTGGGTTGCCTTTTTGCCGTTGGCGGAGTTTGCCCTCAATAATCGGGCTAGTTCTGCCACTTTGGTTTCTCCTTTCTTTTGCAATTCGGGGTTTCATCCTCGTTTTTCTTCCGGTCAGGTGGAGTCTTCGGATTGTCCTGGAGTGGATACTGTGGTGGATAGGTTGCATCGGATTTGGGGACAGGTGGTGGACAATTTGGAGTTGTCCCAGGAGAAGACTCGGCATTTTGCTAACTGCCATCGTCGTGTTGGTCCTCGTCTTCGTGTTGGGGACTTGGTGTGGTTGTCTTCTCGTTTTGTCCCTATGAGGGTTTCTTCTCCTAAGTTTAAGCCTCGGTTCATCGGCCCGTATAAGATTTTGGAGATTCTTAACCCCGTGTCCTTTCGATTGGACCTCCCAGCATCTTTTTCTATCCATAATGTCTTCCATCGGTCATTATTGCGCAGGTATGAGGTACCGGTTGTGCCTTCCGTTGAGCCTCCCGCTCCGGTGTTGGTTGAGGGTGAATTGGAGTACGTTGTGGAGAAGATCTTGGACTCCCGTGATTCCAGATGGAAACTTCAGTATCTGGTCAAGTGGAAGGGCTACGGTCAAGAGGATAATTCTTGGGTGACAGCCTCTGATGTTCATGCCTCTGATTTGGTCCGTGCCTTTCATAGGGCTCGTCCTGATCGCCCTGGTGGTTCTTGTGAGGGTTCGGTGCCCCCTCCTTGAGGGGGGGGTACTGTTGTGAGTTTGGTTTTTGGGCTCCCCCGGTCGTCACTGGTGGTACTGGACTTGTGTGCTTCACTTTCTCTGTTCACCTGTTTCCATCAGGATATGGGTGTATCCTATTTAGCCTTGCTGCTCAGTTATTCTAGTGCCGGCCATCAATGTAACCAGAGCCTTTCTGTTGCATGTTCCTGCTTCTAGACTACTATCAGCTAAGTTGGACTCTTAGTCCTAAGTTTGTTTTGCATTTTTGTTCCAGTTCACAGTTATGTTATTTTTCTGTAGCTGGAAGCTCTTGTGGGCCGAAATTGCCACTCCGGTGTCATGAGTTGACACATGAGTCTTAAAGTAATTTCAGGATGGTACTTTAATAGGGTTTTCAGCTGACCGTGAAGTTCCCTATTGTATCTTCTTGCTATCTAGTAAGCGGACCTCGCTTTGCTGAACCTACCTTCATACTGCGTATGTCTTTTCCTCTGAACTCACCGTCAATATATGTGGGGGGCTTCTGTCTCCTTTTTGGGGGAATTTCCCTAGAGGTAAGCCAGGTCTGTCTTTTCCTCTATTAGGGTTAGTTAGTCCTCCGGCTGGCGCTAGGCGTCTAGGGATAAAACGTAGGTACGCCACCCGGCCACTGTTAGTTGTGTGGTAGGTTTAGCTCACGGTCAGCTCGAGATTCCATCACCCAAGAGCTGTTCTGTTATTTATGTTCTCTGACATTCCCTTGCCATTGGGAACCATGACACCAGTCCCAATTCCCATCCCGGACCCCCAAACCAAATGTCTTCCCCACTGTTTTCTTCCTTGCCCAGCTTTCCTTCCCCATTAAGTATTCCACCTACCCCAACACCACCCCCCTCTGGTCAGCCTCCTGCTTTTACCCCCCCTTCCACTGCACCCCAATCAAGTAGGCTTTCCCCACCTATCGACGTGGTCCAACCTTCCAGCCCCTCCTCCGCTCATATCTCCACCCCACACTTTGAAGAGTTATAAAAAAATGTGTTGTTTTGAAAAAATGTTACAGTTTTTGACAAGTTAAGAAAAAAATAAGTTGAAAAGAACAAAAAAATATATACCGTATATTTTTTACCAATAGCAAAATGATTTTTTTTTTTTTTTTTAAATTCAAATAAAATTCAGTTTGATTTAAACTCTACTCTTTGTGTCTGTGCATTCATTTAGGTAATATGGTAACTAAAAATAAAAAAGGTAAAAAAAATATAAACACCACATGTTTAAGGTATAACATATTGGGTTTATTACCAAGAAAACCCCACTTTTGGAACCTTTTTTTGGGGGGAAACACAATTTGTACATAAACATAAATCCATGAAACATGAAATAAAGATGTCACACAATGGTGTCTTGCCATGGAACCCGCCCAACAGGTGACACAAAATACTCCGCAAAGTGGTCCCTCATCCTGGTAACAGAACCTGTGGAGCGAAGAGCTGCTGCGGTAATCCCACAAGGTTGTCTCCAATTCTTCTTCATCAACGGAAACAGGCTCCTTGGACAATATAAAGTTATGGAGCACCACACAGGCCTTAACTTCGTCTACTGTTTGGGTTTGCACTTTTATTGCAGTCAGCAGAACTCTCCACTTTGCCATCAATATGCCAAAAGCACACTCGACTACTCTTCTGGCTCGAGTGAGGCGGTAATTAAATACCCATTTTGTACGGTTTAAGTCATGGCTACCATATGGTTTAAGTAGGTGCGGCGATAGCTGAAAAGCCTCATCACCTACACATACATATTGCATGGGTGGTCCACTTGTTCCCGGGAGTGGTCTGGCTGGCAGGAAATCATGTGTATCTGCATACAAGCAACGGTCCATCAGAGAGTTTTTAAATACTTGTGAGTCGTTGGACCGGCCATAGGCTCCTATGTCCACAGCAAGGAATTTGCAGTTGGCATCTGCTATAGCCATGAGTACAATGGAGAAGTATTTCTTATAATTGTAGTACTCAGAGCCTGTTCCTGCCGGTTTAGAAATTCTGATGTGTTTCCCGTCGACGGCACCAACACAATTTGGGAAATAGCACATTTGCTCAAACTGTTCTGCACTTGTCAGCCAGATGTTCATTGTTGGTTGGGGGATATACTCCGGCTGTAAAGTATCCCAGATAGCCCGACAGGTGTCTTTCACTATCCCGGAAATTGTCGAAATGCCAAGCCGGAATTGATAATGGAGTGAAGTCAGGGATTCATCCGTAGCAAGGAAGCTGTTGAAAAAAAAAAAAAAAAAAAGATGTTAGAAAAAATTGCACAGACCAACAACATTTTACATTTTTTTGTTACATGGTAAAGTTTCAATAAATGGCACTGTGGGAATTTTTGTTCTGACGGGACGCACAATAAAAACTGCATGAAACAGGAGTAAAACAGTGTAATGGCCACAAACAAAAAAAATACATGCTTCAGAAAATGCTACGCAATGTTTCAGCGCAGTATTTTCTGCAGCATGTTATAGGACATTACATATGATCAATGACATAATAAAAAAGGCAGTGGAATGTCCACAAACAATAAAACCAACATGCTGCAGAAAATGCTACGCAATGTTTCAGCGCAGTATTTTCTGCAGCATGTTATATCACATTAAATATAAAAAATTACATAAAAAAAAGGAGGCTTACCGCAGTGTAACCATCAGCCGCTCCGCCGGTGTGATGGCAAGCCTCATCCGTGTGTCCTGCCTTTCGATGACATCCCCAAGTTTTTCCAGCAAATAATCAAAATGTTCCTTCCTCATCCGTTCATAATTGAAAAATGTGTCTGGGTTGTGCAGCAACTCCAGGTAGAGAGTGGACTGCACACCCCTGGTCATCCGCAGTTCATTTATCGGATGTATCCATAGTCGTCTCCGTCGACTTTGCTGCAGAAGCATCCTCCGTCTTTCTGCTGCCGCCTCCTTCTCCCGCACTATAATATCCAGGCGATTTGTCTCAAATATCACATCAGTTACCACACTCGCAATCCTACCAAGTACACCTTCCATCTCTGCCACTAAACTAAAACCCTCAAAGATGGGCTGTAAAAACAGTCAGTATATAGTTTTCCCTATTTTCCAGTAGCCAATCAAATTTGGGAGACTCCCATTTTAAAAACAGATCCGTCGTAAAAACAGATGCAACGGATGGTAAAAACGGATGCAACAGATGCAACGCATACAGTATTTTGACGGAACCGTTTAGCGGATTTGCGACGGATCTGTCGAAATGCTGCATGCATTGCATACGTTTTTCACTTTTTGACGCATCCGTTTTTTACACAAAACGACGCATTTGGACATCTGCAGAAAAACGCTAGTGTGAAAGTAGCCTTACGCACACACACACTTACGGTCACACTCAGCTCGCTCACACTCGCTATGCTGAAGATTTATAGATCTTTTTTACTCTATTTCCCCTCAAAAGCAACCCACCTTGCTGTTCAAGTGCACTTCCAAAAAGGACTAGAGCCCCAAACAGCTGCTCCTTATAACCCCTTAATTATGAGCCCCCACCCTAAGTTAACCCCTTGTGAAGATAGCTATTCCCAATTCAGCAACTGACACTTATTCACACAGGTATTTGTTAAAGGCTTTCCAAATACCTCTTCACTGAATCACAAGTCACACTTACCGCCATTCACACTTACGCTCAGGTCACACTCGCTATGCTGAAGATTTATAGATTTTTTTTTCTCTATTTCCCCTCAACAGCAATCCTCCTTGCTGTTCAAATGCACTTAAAAAAATAAATAAATTGTGTACCATGTAACCTCAATCTGTCAAACTCTTTCTAGGTTTTCAAATGGTAATGGAATCCCATCAATATGTTGAGAGCAGGATGCACTACAGTGAAGGACGATCAACTTTTTTTTATTTTTTAATGGTATGATGGTTCCCTCTTTGCAAAATTATTTACAGGAGAATTTGGCAATTTTATTTGTCATTTTTTAACACTAAGGTTCAGAGAGGGCTTTAAAGAAGGCTAATACTTGCAATACGATGCAATTTTATTTCAAAGTACAAAATTCAGGGAATAGTATGATTGAATAGCATATGTTAACATACAAATGTTAAGTACATATTTGGATTAAATATATCATGATTAAGTATATATAAAGAGTTACTGCATACAGTATACTTACATCATCACCAAGAGGCTTTTAACCCCTTTCTGCCATTGGACGTACTATTCCGTCCATGTGGGGTGGGCCCTAATTCCCAAGAACGGAATAGTACGTCCAGCACGATCGGCCGCGCTCACGGGGGGAGCGCGGCCGATCGCCGCCGGGTGTCAGCTGCCTATCGCAGCTGACATCCGGCACTATGTGCCAGGAGCGGTCACGGACCGCTCCCGGCACATTAACCCCCGGCACACCACGATCAAACATGATCGCGGTGTGCCGGCGGTACAGGGAAGCATCGCGCAGGGAGGGGGCTCCCTGCGGGCTTCCCTGAGACCCCCGGAGCAACGTGATGTGATCGCGTTGCTGCGAGGGTCTCCTATCTCCTATCCCTGCAGGCCCCGGATCCAAAATGGCCGCAGGGCTGCATCGGGGTCCTGCAGGGATTACTTCCGGGTGCCGTGCAGGTGCTTGTAAGCCTGC
This sequence comes from Ranitomeya variabilis, assembly GCF_051348905.1. NCBI lineage: Eukaryota > Metazoa > Chordata > Amphibia > Anura > Dendrobatidae > Ranitomeya > Ranitomeya variabilis. The sequence continues at coordinate 1,143,912,543 of NC_135232.1, forward strand.
ACGGCTGTAAGTGATATCGGTGATCTGACAGAGTGCTGTGCACACTGTCAGATCACCGATTTGTAATGTCCCCCCCTGGGACAAAGTAAAAAAGTAAAAAAAAAAATTCCCACATGTGTAAAAAAAAAAAAAAAAAAAATTCCTAAATAAAGAAAAAATATATATATATTATTCCCATAAATACATTCCTTTATCTAAATAAAAAAAATTAAACAATAAAAGTACACATATTTAGTATTGCCGCGTCCGTAACGACCCCACCTATAAAACTATATCACTAGTTAACCCCTTCAGTGAACATTGTAAAAAAAAAAAAAAAAAAAAAAACGAGGCAAAAAACAACACTTTATTCTCATACCGCCAAACAAAAAGTAGAATAACACGCGATCAAAAAGACAGATATAAATAACCATGGTACCACTGCAAACATCATCTTGTCCCGCAAAAAACAAGCCACAATATAGCATCATCAGTGAAAAAATAAAAAAGTTATAGTCCTCAGAATAAAGCGATGCCAAAATAATTATTTTTTCTATAAAATAGTTTTTATCGTATAAAAGCGCCAAAACATAAAAAAATGATAGAAATGAGGTATCGCTGTAATCATACTGACCCGAAGAATAAAACTGCTATATCAATTTTACCAAACGCGGAACGGTATAAACGCCTCCCCCAAAAGAAATTCATGAATAGCTGGTTTTTGGTCATTCTGCCTCACAAAAATCGGAATAAAAAGCGATCAAAAAATCTCCCGTGCCCGAGCATGTTACCAATAAAAACGTCAACTCGTTCCACAAAAAACAAGACCTCGCATGACTCTGTGGACTCAAATATGGAAAAATTATAGCTCTCAAAATGTGGTAACACAAAAAATATTTTTTGCAATAAAAAGTTTCTTTCAGTGTGTGACAGCTGCCAATCATAAAAATCCGCTAAAAAACTCGATATAAAAGTAAATCAAACCCCCCTTCATCACCCCCTTAGTTAGGGAAAAGTAAAAAAATGTAAAAAATGTATTTATTTCCATTTTACCATTAGGGTTAGGGCTAGGGTTAGGGCTAGGGCTAGAGTTAGGGCTAGGGTTAGGGCTAGGGTTAGGGCTAGGGTTAGGGTTAGGGTTAGGGTTAGGGTTGGGGCTAGGGTTAGGGCTAGGGTTAGGGTTGGGGCTAGAGTTAGGGCTAGGGTTAGGGTTAAGGCTACAGTTAGGGTTGGGGCTAAAGTTAGGGTTAGGGTTGGGGCTAAAGTTAGGGTTAGGGTTTGGATTACATCTATGGTTGGGAATAGGGTTGGGATTAGGGTTAGGGGTGTGTCTGGGTTGAAGGTGTGGTTAGGGTTACCATTGGGATTAGGGTTAGGGGTGTGTTTGGATTAGGGTTTCAGTTATAATTGGGGGGTTTCCACTGTTTAGGCACATCAGGGGCTCTCTAAACGCGACATGGCATCCGATCTCAATTTCAGCCAATTCTGCGTTGAAAAAGTAAAACAGTGCTCCTTCCCTTCCGAGCTCTCCCGTGCGCCCAAACAGGGGTTTACCCCAACATATGGGGTATCAGCGTACTCGGAACACATTGGAGAACAACTTTTGGGGTCCAATTTCTCCCGTTACCCTTGGGAAAATACAAAACTGGGGGCTAAAAAATAATTTTTGTGGAATTTTTTTTTTTTATTATTTGCATGGCTCTGCGTTATAAACTGTAGTGAAACAATTGGGGGTTCAAAGCTCTCACAACACATCTAGGTGAGTTCCTTAGGGGGTCTACTTTCCAAAATGGTGTCACTTGTGGGGGGTTTCTACTGTTTAGGTACATTAGGGCCTCTGCAAACGCAATGTGATGCCTGCAAACCATTCCATCTAAGTCTGCATTCCAAATGGCGCTCCTTCCCTTCCGAGCCCTCCCATGCGCCCAAACGGTGGTTCCCCTCCACATATGTGGTATCAGTGTACTCATGACAAATTGGACAACAACTTTTGGGGTCCAATTTCTCCTGTTACCCTTGGGAAAATACAAAACTGGGGGCTAAAAATAATTTTGGGGGGAAATTTTTTTTTAATTATTTTCACGGCTATGCGTTATAAACTGTAGTGAAACACTTGAGGGTTCAAAACTCTCACAACACATCTAGATGAGTTGCTTAGGGGGTCTACTTTCCAAAATGGTGTCACTTGTGTTTTTTTTTTACTGTTTAGGTACATTAGGGCTCTGCAAACGCAATGTGACGCCTGCAGACCATTCCATCTAAGTCTGCATTCAAAATGGCGCTCCATCCCTTCTGAGCCATCCCATGCACCCAAACAGTGGTTCCCCCCCACATATGGGGTATCAGCGTACTTAGGACAAATTGGACAACAACTTTTGGGGTCCAATTTCTCCTGTTACCCTCAGGAAAATACAAAACTGGGGGCTAAAAAATAATTTTTGTGGGAAAAAAATGTTTGTTTTATTTTTATGGCTCTGCATTATAAACTTCTGTGAAGCAGTTGGTGGGTCAAAGTGCTCACTACACCTCTAGATAAGTTCCTTAGGGGGTCTACTTTCCAAAATGGTGTCACTTGTGGGGGGTTTCAATGTTTAGGCACATCAGTGGCTCTCCAAACGCAACATGGCGTCCCATCTCAATTCCTGTCAATTTTGCAGTGAAAAGTCAAACGGCGCTCCTTCCCTTCCGAGCTCTCCCATGCACCCAAACAGTGGTTAACCCCCACATATGGGGTATCAACGTACTCAGGACAAATTGTACAACAACTGTTAGGGTCCAATTTCTTCTCTTACCCTTGGGAAAATAAAAAATTGGGGGTGAAAAGATAATTTTTGTGAAAAAATATGATTTTTTATTTTTACGGTTCTGCATTATAAACTTCTGTGAAGCACTTGGTGGGTCAAAGTGCTCAACACACCTCTAGATAAGTTCCTTAGGAGGTCTACTTTCCAAAATGGTGTCACTTGTGGGGGGTTTCAATGTTTAGGCACATTAGTGGCTCTCCAAACGCAACATGGCGTCCCACCTCAATTCCTGTCAATTTTGCATTGAAAAGTCAAACGGCGCTCCTTCCCTTCCGAGCTCCCCCATGAGCCCAAACAGTGGTTTACCCCCACATATGGGGTATCAGCGTACTCAGGACAAATTGTACAACAACTTTTGTGGTCCAATTTCTTCTCTTACCCTTGGAAAAATAAAAAATTGGGGGCGAAAAGATCATTTTTGTGAAAAAATATGATTTTTTATTTCTACAGTTCTGCATTATAAACTTCTGTGAAGCACTTGGTGAATCAAAGTGCTCACCACACCTCTAGATAAGCTCCTTAGGGGGTCTACTTTCCAAAATGGTGTCACTTGTGGGGGGTTTCAATGTTTAGGCATATCAGGGGCTCTCCAAACGCAACATGGCGTCCCATCTCAATTCCAGTCAATTTTGCATTGAAAAGTCAAATGGCGCTCCTTCGCTTCCGAGCTCTGTCATGCGCCCAAACAGTGGTTTACCCCCACATATGGGGTATCGTTGTACTCAGGACAAATTGTACAACATCTTTTGGGGTCCATTTTCTCCTGTTACCATTGGTAAAATAAAACAAATTGGAGCTGAAATAAATTTTGTGTGAAAAAAAAGTTAAATGCTCATTTTTATTTAAACATTCCAAAAATTCCTGTGAAACACCTTAAGGGTTAATAAACTTCTTGAAGGTGGTTTTGAGCACCTTGAGGGGTGCAGTTTTTAGAATTTAATTGCATAAAAATTCAAAGTTGGAAAATTGCAAAATTTTCAACATTTTCGCCAAATTTCAGTTTTTTTTTCACAAATAAACGCAGGTAATATCAAAGAAATTTTACCACTATCATGAAGTACAATATGTCACGAGAAAGCAGTGTCAGAATCACCGGGATCCATTGAAGCGTTCCAGAGTTATAACCTCATAAAGGGACAGTGGTCAGAATTGTAAAAATTGGCCCGGTCCATAACGTGCAAACCACCCTTGGGGGTGAAGAGGTTAAACATCATCCATCTGGAATATCAGAGAAGCAGCACCAAGACAGAGAACCCCTGGGAGATTCAATACACTGCATGGGCATCCCCAATTATGCAGGTATGAGCACACTTTACATGTACAGGTACCCCAGTTTTTGCATCTGTCTTAAGGTACCTTCACACTAAACGACTTTGCAACGATAACGATAGCGATCCGTGACGTTGCAGCGTCCTGGATAGCGATATCGTTGTGTTTGACACGCAGCAGCGATCAGGATCCTGCTGTGATATCGCTGGTCGTTGCTGAAAGTTCTGAACTTTATTTGGTCGTCAGATCGGCGTGTATCGTTGTGTTTGACAGCAAAAGCAACGATGCCAGCGATGTTTTCCAATGGTAACCAGGGTAAATATCGGGTTACTAAGCGCAGGGCTGCGCTTAGTAACCTGATATTTACCCTGGTTACCATTGTAAATGTAAAAAAAACAAACAGTACATACTCACCTTCTGCTGTCTGTCACACGTTCCTCGCCATCTGCTTCCCGCACTTACTGTGAGTGCCGGCCGTAAAGTAAAAGCAGAGCACAGCGGTGACATCACCGCTGTGCTTTCGGGCTGGCCGGCGCTCACAGTGCAGAGAAGCAGAGCACCGAGGGACAGACAGCGGAAGGTAAGTATGCAGTGGTTGTTTTTTTTACGTTTACGCTGGTAACCAGGGTAAACATCGGGTTACTAAGCACGGCCCTGCGCTTAGTAACCCGATGTTTACCCTGGTTACCCGGGGACTTCGCATAGTTGGTCGCTGGAGAGCTGTCTGTGTGACAGACATTTCCCGAAGGGGGATACATTTTTTTAAAATATACTGTGGGCATCATATACACCCTTGCCAAAACACGGACTGCCTGTAGTGGCACAGAAGAAGTTAAGCCTGGTGATCTAGTGGTGGAGAATAAGGAGACATAAAGATAAATCATAATAAAATAAAATAAATAAAGGATGTGAAGCCACGGATGAAAGTATATAATAAAAGGGAGGGGTGAACACAGGTTCATAGATTTGAAGCCAGAATGTGTCTAACGAGATCTGTTTGTCCCTAGCAACAGCTCAGAGACCGTTCTATAAACAAAAATATAATATAAAAGTCTTTGAATTATTTTCTGTTATAGAGGTATACACTACTTCATTAAAGGACTGTCCAGGGATAGCTAAAATGGAAAATATAAGAATAAATGGGAATAATAGACGTACATCTCATTTTTATGACATTTTTTCCTGTGGGAGTAACATTTGTTTTGGTTTCCAATCAGTAACGGGCATCATAAAAACACCATTGCACAAAAAAATTGTGAATCTGTTCACCGTGGTGTTCTACTGGCTGTGGATGATGAGTATGAGGATAAGGAGGAGGCTAACAACAAACCGACCAAATCTATAGGCATATACTCATGTGTGGTTGTGAAAAGGTGCATGAGAATACACCTCCCAAAAACAGAATGTATTAGAGGTTATGTTTCGCTGTTTTCATTTGGTGGTGTACAGTAGTCTTGCCCAATCCAGCCCTTGTTCATTTTTATAAGAGTCAGCCTGTCATCATTTTCAGTGGACAGGCGGATGCGTTTATCTGTGATAATTCCTCCAGCGGCACTAAAAACACGCTCAAACAGAACGTTAGCAGCAGGGCAGGCCCGGATCTCCAAGCCATAGAGAGCCAGTTCATGCCACGTGTCCAGCTTGGATACCCAATAAGTAAAAGGCACAGAGCAATCCCAGAGGACATTTATACGATCTGCTAGGTATTCCCTTAGCATCTTCCCAAACATTGTACTTCTGGTGACAGCACCCCTTGCCTCTTGACACAATTTAGTTGTGCCACCAAAAATCAAGGCCCCAATTAGATCAGTCTGTTATCTGAGGGAGATGGCTGGTGTATCAGTGGTGGAAAAATTGTAGCTTTGCAGGCATACGTAGCATGGTTCTGTATGCAAGCCTTGTTGAAATTTTTTTTTTCAAAAATTCACCAAAAAACAAAAAATAATTTATACAGTCTATGTCAGGCTGAGTCCTGGTGTATCTGTGTTTGAAAAATCATATTTCCGCAGGCATACTTAGCAAATTACTGTGTGCTAGCCTTGGTCATTTTTTTTTTTAATTTACCAAAAAAACAAAAAACACATTAAAACAGTCTGTTATGCCAGGCTGAGTCCTGATGTATCTGTTTTTGAAAAATCGTCTTTCCGCAGGCATACGTAGCACAGTTCTGTGTGCTAGCCTTGTTCTACTCTTTTTTTGTGTTTATTTAACTTCACCAAAAAGCCAAAAAAATTAATACAGTCTGCTATGTAAGGCTGAGGACAGTTATATCTGTGGTGGGAAAAATCGTAGTTTCGCTAACATACGTGGCATAGATCTGTGTGCTAGCCTTGTTCCACTCTTTCCTTTTTTTTATTTGTTTTTTTTTTTAAATTCACCAAAAACATATTTAATACAGTCTGTTATGTCAGTCTGAGGCCTGTTGTTTCTGTGTTTGAAAAATCATATTTCCATAGGCATACGAAGCATAGTTCTGTGTGCTAGCCTTGCTCTACTCTTTTTTCTTTCTTACATTCACCAAAAAGCAAAAAAACATTGAATACAGTCTGTTACGTCAGGCTGAAGCCTGTTGTTTTTGTGTTTGAAAAATCATAGCTTTGCAGGAATACTGATCAGATATAATTTAGCGCCAAATAAATACATTTGTGTTGAGCTTTTGAAATAGTGCAGTAGTCCATTTAAGATGGGAAAGGCAAGGTGCAAGGGACAGGGAAGTGGGCATGATGCTGATGGTGGATGCATAGGAAGAGGACGTGGCCAAGCTGAAAGTGGGCCAAAACAAAGACCCACATTTTCTCGCTCGACCTTCCTGTCCTATTTTCTAGGACCACTATTGAAGCCAGAGCAGTGTGAAACTCATCGGTGAGTGTCAAGGTCAGGGGAGTGGATAAGAATGTCATCCAGATACACCACTGCAGAAGTGGATAGCAGCTCCCGAAAGATGTTGTTAATGAAATTCTGGAAGACATCTGGGACACTTATTGACGTAGTGTTCAGCCTTCTTGCAAGCAAAACAGGTCAGTGGGGGGCGCACAGGACATGACTTAGATTTTGCCGGAGCTACCACCATGGACTCCACAGACTCACAACTCTGAGCCAGAAATTGCAAAGGATTGGAAAAATTAATGGCTAACCGAATCCTTTGCCTACACTGAGCTTGCTCCAATCTTTGTTTGGCATGCCGAAGATCAATGCGAGTGGACATTGTAATTAGGTCCTCCAGTGTGGTAGGTATTTCCCTAGAAGCCTGTGCATCTTTTACATGGTCAGCTGGGCCGCGCTAAAATACAGGGATAAGGACCTTATCCAACCACTCACGCTCAGTTGTTAAGGTCCGAAACTGGATGGCGAAATGGCTGACCATGGAAGAGCTCTCAAGAGTCTTATTTTTTCTTAAATTATTGTATTATCTTGAATGTTGTTACTTATGACAACTTTTCAAGATGGGTGATGACCATGGCCGCCATTTTGAAGTCAGCCATTTTGGGTCCAACTTTAATTTTTTCAATGGGAAGAGGGCCATGTGACACATCAAAATTATTGAGAATTTAACAAGAAAAACAATGGTGTGCTTGATTTTAACGTAACTTTATTCTTTCATGAGTTATTTACAAGTTTCTCTTTGTTTACAACCATTGTCATGTCGCAGAGGTTAACACGTGAGGAGTGGATATAAATTGTGTTGATGTCTGGTGAATGCAGTACCTGGGTCATTTCAGCAGATTTCAATGCAAGACACCCTACGAGACCACCCATCTTCCATGCTACAGTTAGCAAACTGCTTGCCAAATTTCATGAAACAGGCTGTTTTGGATTTGCCAAAATGTGGACGCAAGAAAACTGTCACTAATGAATAAACATAAGTGGCTGTCCCAGCTTCATTCTGCAAGAGCCCACAGCATAGCACTGGCCGCATGTCACTGGACAGTGGCATCAGTCAAACATCCCTTTGGTGGATATTAGCCACTCACAAATGGCATCCCTACAAAATCCAGCTGTTGCAGCATCTCAATGAGGATGACCCAGATCAGGGCCAGTTGAATGGCCACCAAGGTCCCCTGATCTGACCCCATTAGAGTTTTATCTTTGGGGTCATCTGAAGGCAATTGTCTATGCTATGAAGATACGAGATGTGAAGCATCTGAAACAAGGGATACTGAAAGCATGTGCAAGCATTTCTTCTGCGGTGTTGCTATCAGTGTCTCAAGAGTTGGAGAAGAGGGTTGAATTGACAATCCAACACAATGGGCAGCACTTTGAACACATTTTATAAGTGGTCATAAACTTGTAAATAAGGCTGGTTTCACATTTGCGTTTTTTGCCGCTGCGTTTTTGCGCAAAAAAAGCCTGCTTTTTTTCCCTATATTTAACATTAAAAATGCATGCTTTTTTTTGCATGTGTTTTGCCGCGTTTGACAACGCATGCGTCGTTTCTATGCTTGCGTTTTTTTACGGAAATGCAACATGTAGTATCGTTTCAATTAAGATAACAATGTCTAGACACTGATAAGCCACCCCCCACCATCAAGGTGATAAAAGGGAGGGTGTGGACAATTGCAGGTCACTTGTCACCAGACTCTGAAGCCGAAGACACCCTGACAGGCCACATCTTGGAGGAAAAGACCCTGAACAATGTGAGTATATCGTAGCCAATGCCTTTATATTTTTTTCTGTCTCTACATGTCCTAATTTCTGCCATTTTTTTCTTTCTACATGCATCAGAATGTCATCTTCAGATTCTTCGTCTGGTGAGGAGTTTCAGCCGCGACAGTCGGAAGTGGAGCATGTCAGTGAGGTGAGTATTTGCCTCGTCAGATTGGTAAGTATTCACTGTCACATCGACACATGTGACAATTTGATTTTTTCTTTTTTTTAGAGCTCTTCTACTGCGGCAGAGACAGGGCCGGAGCAGCGGAGTCAAGTTCCGATGTAAAGATGGCAGTGGGTATGTATACAAGGCTGACTGTCCTCAGTGTAATATTCTTGAATCTTCCTTTCTTTCCACTCGTATTTCTAAACTTTTTCCTTCTGGAATCCTTTTGTATCTTGACTTTCCTATTCATGCAATTTCTCATTATCTTTTTTTCTTTCTTTTCCTTATGTAATTGAGCAAACTTTAATGACTTTCTTTATCTTTTAGGTTTCACAACGGGACCATAACCTGATAGACAATGACCTACTCATCACCCTGGTCCAGAAGCGAGTCCCGTTGTGGGACAGCCGGGATCCACTGCACTCGAACAACACCACGATCCGGCGGTTGTGGATTGAGGTGGCCCAAGCAATGTGGGATGGCTGGGACAACGCCACGCCACGGGTCCGAAATGCATTTGGTAAGTATTGCACTGCAGTGTGAAGCAGCAGAGACCTTGGCCGTGCTCACTCAACTCTGTGTGATGAAAGAAACTCTACGGAGTTTCTCTCATCACACACAGTTGGATGAGCACGGCTAAAAAGTCCATTTTCTGACCATAAGGGTTTTTTTTTAACAGTGGACAAAGTCAAAACACGTTGGCGTTTGATGAAGGACAGCTTCAACAAGGACCTGCGTGAAGAGAGTCGTGTTCCCAGTGGTTCAGGAGCAAGGATCAGACGATACAAATACCATCGAGTATTGGCATTTCTAAGACCGGTTCTTGCCCAGAGAACGTAAGTATTTATCACGTGCATTAGGTTGTGTTTTATTGCCATAATCTGTAATTTTAAATTACACAGGATTTTGCGTCTGGTAAATTTTTGGTATTAATTTTCTTTTTCCTTTTTTCACAGCATATACAGCACGACTGTCGGCCCAGGTTCTTGAGTGGTCCTTCATACGACAGCCACGGACCCGTCCCAGCCATCCAGCAGCACAGCAGCAGGTGGGCCTTTCACACTAACTGGAGACCAGGGAGCTGGTCCATCAGGTCTTCCCCTTTCGCAGTCCTCTTCCACTGCCCCTTTTTTTTGGGGCACATCCCGGCAGCGGCAGAGGGCTTCGGACAGGTCAATCATGCCCGAGTTTTTGCACTTGAGCTCGGTTTTACATGATGCGATCAAGGCTCTAGGTGAATGGATGTTTCACATAGCCTCTTGAATGCACGTATCCAGGAGGTCACCAAAAGCCTTGATCAAGTGAAAGCCGACCTCCAGAGGCCAGCTCATAATTTTTTTAACCAAATTGAGCAAGGCATGTCGGAAAACCTTACTCCTGATCTCCAGGTGAGTGTCATGCAGGCCTGCAATGCTGCTTACGTGCAGGCTATGCAGCAGAGTTGGTATTTCCAGCAGACAGTGGCGGCATATCCAACTGTGCCTTCACTGTCACGATTAACCTCAATGCCGACCTCTGCTGCATACCACTGCACGGCCACCTCTATTTCTTCCACAGGCGGACTCCGCTACAGCGCCAGCACCATGCCGAGTGCAGTTGAACATCCCACCGCCACCACCATGACAACCGCTGCTCCTGCTTGGACCTCCTCCACTGACACCACGATGCAGCAGGACCCTGGCATGGCTTTCCGGACCGCACCCACCACTATGCAGCAGGACCATGGCATGGCTTTCCAGACCGCCCCACCACGATGCAGCAGGACCGTGGCATGGCTTTCCAGACCGCCCCCACCACGATGCAGCAGGACCCTGGCATGGCTTTCTGGACTGCCCCCACCACGATGCAGCAGGACCCTGGCATGCCTTTACGTACCGCCCCCACCACGATGCAGCAGGACCCTGGCATGGCTGTCCGCTCGCCAATCGCTATGGACTGTGACACAGTGCAGCAGGACCCTGGCATGGATTTCCGGACCGCCCCCACCACGATGCAGCAGGACCATGGCATGGCTTTCCAGACCGCCCCCACCACGATGCAGCAGGACCGTGGCATGGCTTTCCAGACCACCCCCACCACGATGCAGCAGGACCGTGGCATGGCTTTCCAGACCGCCCCCACCACGATGCAGCAGGACCCTGGCATGGCTTTCCGGACTGCCCCCACCACGATGCAGCAGGACCCTGGCATGCCTTTACGTACCGCCCCCACCACGATGCAGCAGGACCCTGGCATGGCTGTCCGCTCTCCAATCGCTATGGACTGTGACACAGTGCAGCCGGACCCTGACAGGTCACCCGCCACCACGCCACGGCATATGAGCCCACCAAGACGTCCCACAACCAGGCAAACCCCCCCAAAAAAACTCCAGAAAACAAACAAACAGAGGACTCTTAGCATTCCTCCCCCTTCACCTACCAATGTGCCTGTAATGTCAGTTTTGTCTCACCCTTCCAGTGCGTCTCAAGCCTCTCATGTGTCAAGCCCCATCCCCGAACTTCCAGACCCTTTTAGTTTCATTGCCCCTTCTCCTGCCACCTCTGAGTCGTCCACGGTTAGCCAGGCCTCAGTTCTTCACACCCCCCGTTTACATCAATCTACCCCAAGCCGGCGCAGTAAAAAATAATTTTTTTCAGTTGTTAAATAAATAAAAAAGTTTGATTTGCCACAATTATGTTTGGTTTATTGTGTCTATCGCCGCCGGCAACACACACCGTGCGTCAAGAAACGTCGCCACTAGGGTTGAGCTAAACAGATCAGCAAATTTCAAAAGTCGCCGATTTTTGGCAAAGTCGGGTTTCGTGAAACCCGACCCGATACTGTAAACCATGTCATATCCCCATTTTTTTTGCATATTCCACACGACTAAAGTTATTAGTGTGTATGTGCAAAATTTGGGCGCTGTAGCTATTAAATTTAAGGGTTAAATCGCGGAAAAAATTGGCGTGGGCTCCCGTGCAATTTTCTCTGCCAGAGTAGTAAAGCCAGTGACTGAGGGCAGATATTAATAGCCAGGAGAGGGTCCATGGTTTTTGGCCCCCCATGGCTAAAAACATCTGCCCCCAGCCACCCCAGAAAAGGCACATCTGTAAGATGCACCTATTCTGGCACTTGGCCACTCTCTTCCCATTCCCGTGTAGCGGTGGGATATGGGGTAATGAAGGGTTAATAAACAACTCTCAAAAGAACAAACCTACCCCTAAAAACATTAATCTTTATTAATATTCAATTTTGATACAAAAACAAATCCCTATAAAAACATCCCAGTTAGGGAACCACAGGTTTCTAGGGTTAGGGACTCCACTGATCTGTCTCCAATATCAGTATCAGGAAAATAACTCAATAGAAAAAATCAGCAAAAATGTGAAAAAAATTCAAAAAAAAAATCAAAAGACATGAAAAAAACATAAAAAATCAAAATACAGTATGCCTATATTGGCCCTAATGTGCCCTAAGGTCTAATGCCCTTCCTTACAGCGGAGGTTGGCACCCTAAATAGTCGACATGGCGCCCCCGCTCACCGACGGCTGTCCCTTCTTTCCCTAAATGGCCCCTAATGATCTACAAAACCACAGACAAATACAACATAAAATATGGATCAATACAGATCCATAAACACACACTAATAGTGATGCACCTAATATCCTGCACCCTCTAAGATAAATCTGTAGTGAGCTTAACAATAAACCACAAAATTTGCTATATACCAGATGTGTGGTTTATATAGACCTAAAGCTGTACCTAGATTGTTACAGATGGCTTATGTTCAGTCAAAACCTAGTAATGTGGTGGATATGTAATGTAATCCATATAGATAAAATGCCCGTGATTTGTATGAATACTCAATATGCCTCTATCCTATCAGCACCCCTATATCATAAAGATTTATTCAAGGTGCAGGCTTAAATTATTCAAAAGCTCATACATTATTTAGAAAAAATGTTATAGATGAAAAAATGTCCATCATATATCACATAGGGAATAATCACCCACTATACCAAATAAATATTAGTTATTTTGGGCACTTCACCTCCACATACCCCCTCTTTATGTCTCTCATGGGTCATCCATATGTTATATGCATCACTCTCATTTGTCAGATAAAGGGCTCCATATGCCAATAGTTCTATCATCAGACAATGCTAATAATATTTATCAACTTAGCTCCTTCTTCATCAAATATTCCCTCATGGCCGCCACCATAATCTGTCGGCTCCTGTACACGCTGTCCCGACGCGTTTCTCCCCCGTTTAGTTCATCCAGGGGTTCATCAGGGGACTTTAAATCACTGCACCGCAATAGGTTATCGAGCAACACGGAGGCATCAAGGTACTGAGTTCCGTAGTCTGTGCTGTCTTTAACTCTCTCCCCTCATTTATATAACAAACCCTTTGACGCTCCACCCACCTATATCAGGCAGCGGCGTCTTCCCAGAATCGGCGCCATGGTACATGTGTTCTACATTCCAGCAGGAGGTATGGTGGCCTACAGCGTTCAACCGCCTCTGCTGATGACGTGCCTTGGACCGCAGCGGCGCGTATTCATGACATGACTGCTGTGCTGCAACGCACAGCCATATCTGAACCTACTGCGCAGCCGCAGAGTAATAACGGCCAACTGCTATGTTTAATACTTATATCTATTATAAAACTTCTAGATGACATTTGCGGCTATAACTGCCCGCATAGTGGATCTATTATTTACCCAAATCAGATATCTACTCCACACCTCATAGTTATGTAAACCACCCTCTAGTTTATGTACACATACATTCCTGCATGCTCTGTCCATGTAACCGGGTTAACCCATAACCTATCAACACGGGGATATGAGTTACCAGTATAGTTTGAGGATAAGATTCTACCCTTTTTACCTTACATTATCTCTAAAGGATGTTCCTAACAGGGGTAACTACCACCACCTGCCTTTACCTAGATACCTCACCAGTAATATGTACAAATAGGCTATATTGTTTCCTGTAATGGGAGATGTGCTAACCATTTATGTCCTAAATGAAACTCGAGAAGGTCAACTGTTCATTCAAACCATTTGGATGGATACTATCCATCCAGAATATCCATCTCGTTTCTCTCTGCAGAATTTTCTTGTCCCAATCTCCTAGGCGGACCGACGGTTCCACCACCTCTATCACCCTGAACCCAATAGACTTCAGATCCCCCCCATGTTGCAGGTTCACATGACGCGCCAAAGGCGTCTCTCTTTTATTGCGTATATCTCCCAGATGCTCTCCAATCCGAATCTTAAACTGTCTCTTTGTTTTACCAATATAATTTAGTGGACAAGAGCATGTGCACAGATATACAACACCTACTGTTTTACAATTTGCAAATTGCTTATTGTTATACGTCCTCTTAGTCGTTACACTTGTGAACGTATTGGAACAGGATCCAGAGTCACTTACTAGACTGATAGGCACCTTTGATGACCAAAACCCTACAGTTATGCACATCCTCAGAAAACACTGGAACATATTGAGAACTGATTCTGATATTGCTAAATGGATTACACCAAGACCGTCAGTGACATTCAGACGTGGTAAATCAATTAAGGACCAACTAGTTAACAGTCACTTTGCCCTCCCCAAAAAACAAGGGACATGGCTCGAGAATAGAGCCATAGGGACCTTTAAATGTGGGCATTGTAGCTTCTGTCGGTATGTTACACCTTCCAATACGTTCACAAGTGTAACGACTAAGAGGACGTATAACAATAAGCAATTTGCAAATTGTAAAACAGTAGGTGTTGTATATCTGTGCACATGCTCTTGTCCACTAAATTATATTGGTAAAACAAAGAGACAGTTTAAGATTCGGATTGGAGAGCATCTGGGAGATATACGCAATAAAAGAGAGACGCCTTTGGCGCGTCATGTGAACCTGCAACATGGGGGGGATCTGAAGTCTATTGGGTTCAGGGTGATAGAGGTGGTGGAACCGTCGGTCCGCCTAGGAGATTGGGACAAGAACATTCTGCAGAGAGAAACGAGATGGATATTCTGGATGGATAGTATCCATCCAAATGGTTTGAATGAACAGTTGACCTTCTCGAGTTTCATTTAGGACATAAATGGTTAGCACATCTCCCATTACAGGAAACAATATAGCCTATTTGTACATATTACTGGTGAGGTATCTAGGTAAAGGCAGGTGGTGGTAGTTACCCCTGTTAGGAACATCCTTTAGAGATAATGTAAGGTAAAAAGGGTAGAATCTTATCCTCAAACTATACTGGTAACTCATATCCCCGTGTTGATAGGTTATGGGTTAACCCGGTTACATGGACAGAGCATGCAGGAATGTATGTGTACATAAACTAGAGGGTGGTTTACATAACTATGAGGTGTGGAGTAGATATCTGATTTGGGTAAATAATAGATCCACTATGCGGGCAGTTATAGCCGCAAATGTCATCTAGAAGTTTTATAATAGATATAAGTATTAAACATAGCAGTTGGCCGTTATTACTCTGCGGCTGCGCAGTAGGTTCAGATATGGCTGTGCGTTGCAGCACAGCAGTCATGTCATGAATACGCGCCGCTGCGGTCCAAGGCACGTCATCAGCAGAGGCGGTTGAACGCTGTAGGCCACCATACCTCCTGCTGGAATGTAGAACACATGTACCATGGCGCCGATTCTGGGAAGACGCCGCTGCCTGATATAGGTGGGTGGAGCGTCAAAGGGTTTGTTATATAAATGAGGGGAGAGAGTTAAAGACAGCACAGACTACGGAACTCAGTACCTTGATGCCTCCGTGTTGCTCGATAACCTATTGCGGTGCAGTGATTTAAAGTCCCCTGATGAACCCCTGGATGAACTAAACGGGGGAGAAACGCGTCGGGACAGCGTGTACAGGAGCCGACAGATTATGGTGGCGGCCATGAGGGAATATTTGATGAAGAAGGAGCTAAGTTGATAAATATTATTAGCATTGTCTGATGATAGAACTATTGGCATATGGAGCACTTTATCTGACAAATGAGAGTGATGCATATAACATATGGATGACCCATGAGAGACATAAAGAGGGGGTATGTGGAGGTGAAGTGCCCAAAATAACTAATATTTATTTGGTATAGTGGGTGATTATTCCCTATGTGATATATGATGGACATTTTTTCATCTATAACATTTTTTCTAAATAATGTATGAGCTTTTGAATAATTTAAGCCTGCACCTTGAATAAATCTTTATGATATAGGGGTGCTGATAGGATAGAGGCATATTGAGTATTCATACAAATCACGGGCATTTTATCTATATGGATTACATTACATATCCACCACATTACTAGGTTTTGACTGAACATAAGCCATCTGTAACAATCTAGGTACAGCTTTAGGTCTATATAAACCACACATCTGGTATATAGCAAATTTTGTGGTTTATTGTTAAGCTCACTACAGATTTATCTTAGAGGGTGCAGGATATTAGGTGCATCACTATTAGTGTGTGTTTATGGATCTGTATTGATCCATATTTTATGTTGTATTTGTCTGTGGTTTTGTAGATCATTAGGGGCCATTTAGGGAAAGAAGGGACAGCCGTCGGTGAGCGGGGGCGCCATGTCGACTATTTAGGGTGCCAACCTCCGCTGTAAGGAAGGGCATTAGACCTTAGGGCACATTAGGGCCAATATAGGCATACTGTATTTTGATTTTTTATGTTTTTTTCATGTCTTTTGATTTTTTTTTTTTTGGAATTTTTTTCACATTTTTGCTGATTTTTTCTATTGAGTTATTTTCCTGATACTGATATTGGAGATAGATCAGTGGAGTCCCTAACCCTAGAAACCTGTGGTTCCCTAACTGGGATGTTTTTATAGGGATTTGTTTTTGTATCAAAATTGAATATTAATAAAGATTAATGTTTTTAGGGGTAGGTTTGTTCTTTTGAGAGTTGTTTCTTGGTATACTCCCCTACCTTGACTAGTTGGATAGTTGTGTTTTTGATTAATGAAGGGTTAATGTCACCTTGCTATTGTAAGGTGACATTAAGCCAGATTAATAATGGAGAGGCGTCAATTATGACACCTATCCATTATTAATCCAATCGTATGAAAGGGTTAAAAAAAACACACACACATTATTAAAAAGTATTTTAATGAAATAAACACGGGAATATTCTGGACCTGGTTTTCTCCCGTCCCGGCTCGCTGCACGACTTTACGAACTCCCCTCTCCCGCTCTCAGACCACAACCTTCTTTCCTTCTCTGTCAAGAATTGTTTCCTCACCCGGGATACCCCCACTTACCACACTTATCGGAATACACGTACCATTAATACCCAGCAGCTTATGGACAATCTCCACACATCTCTAGCCCCCATCTCCTCCCTCTCCTGTCCAGACTTAGCATTGTCACACTTCAATAATACACTGAAGAATGCCCTAGATGAAGCAGCACCTTCTACACGCAGAAAGACACGACACAGACAATGGCATCCCTGGCACACTATGCAAACACGCTTCCTGCAGCGTTGCTCAAGGTGTGCAGAGCGGCAGTGGAGAAAATCTCTCTTAGCAGAAGACTTCATCCACTATAAGTTTATGCTCAAAACCTACAACTCTGCCCTTTATCTGGCCAAACAATCCTACTTCACCACCCTCATCACCTCACTATTCAACAACCCAAAACGACTTTTTGAAACCTTAAACTCCCTCCTGAAACCTAAAGTGCAGGCCCCCATCACCAACCTCAGCGGTGAGGATCTGGCCACTTATTTCTTAGAAAAAATCAACCTCATCCATCAGGATATCTCAGCACAATCTCCTCAGTGCCTGGATCCCCTTCCCTGCCACACCTCAAGCTCACTAGACATCTTCGAGCCTGTTTCAGAAGAAGAAGTCTCCAAGCTCCTCGCTTCTGCTCGGCCTACAACCCGCAACAGTGACCCCATTCCTTCACCTCTCCTGCAGTCTCTCTCACCAGTAGTCACCACTCACCTGACTAAAATATTTAACCTCTCTTTCTTCAGGTATCTTTCCCTCCTCATTTAAACATGCCATCATAACCCCTTTACTTAAAAAGCCATCCCTGGACCAGAACTGCACTGCTAACTACAGACCTGTCTCAAACCTTTCCTTCATCTCTAAACTCCTGGAACGCTTGGTCCACTCCCGTCTAATCCGCTATCTCTCGGATAACTCTCTTCTCGACCCCTTACAATCTGGTTTCCGCTCTTTACACTCCACTGAAACTGCCCTCACTAAAGTCTCTAATGATCTAATAACAGCTAAATCCAAAGGTCATTGCTCTCTGCTAATTCTCCTGGATCTATCTGCCGCATTCGACACTGTGGATCACCAGCTCCTTCTCACTATGCTCTGCTCCATAGGCCTCAAGGACACAGCCCTCTCCTGGTTCTCCTCCTACCTATCTGACCACTCCTTCACTGTATCTTTTGCCGGCTCCTCTTCCTCTCCTCGTCCCCTTACTATCAGGGTTCCGCAAGGCTCAGTCCTAGGCCCCCTCCTCTTCTCTCTTTACACGGCCCCTATTGGGCAAACAATCAGCAGATTTGGGTTCCAGTATCATCTCTATGCTGATGACACCCAATTATACACTTCTTCCCCTGTCATCACCCCTACCCTAATTCAAAATACCAAGGATTGTCTGTCCGCTGTCTCTAACATCATGTCCTCCCTCTACCTGAAACTAAATCTCTCCAAAACGGAACTTCTTGTGCTTCTCCCCTCTACTAACCTCACTCTACCCAACATCAAAATTACCCTGGAGGGTTCAACCATAACTCCCAAGCAGCATGCACACTGTCTTGGGGTCATATTCGACTCCGAACTTTCCTTTACTCCCTACATCCGATCACTCACTCGCTCTTGTCACCTGCATCTTAAAAACATCTCCAGAATCCGACCTTTTCTCACCATTGAAACTGCTAAGACTTTCTGTCGCTCTTATTCATTCTCATCTGGACTACTGCAATTCTCTTCTAATCGGTCTCCCTCTTACCAAACTCTCTCCTCTCCAATCCATCTTGAATGCTGCAGCCAGAGTCATATTTCTGTCCAACCGCTTCACCGATGCCTCCATCTTGTGCCAGTCATTACACTGGCTACCCATTCGCTACAGGGTCCAGTATAAACTCATCTCTCTCACCCACAAAGCTCTCCACAGTTCTGCACCACCTTATATCTCCTCTCTCATCTCTGTCTATCGCCCTACACGTGCCCTCCATTCTACAAATGACCTAAGACTAGCATCCCCCATAATCCGAACCTCACACCTCCGTCTCCAAGACTTCTCTCGTGCTGCGCCAGCTCTCTGGAATGCACTTCCCCAGACGATCAGACTGATACCTAGCCCCGACCTATTCAAGCGAGCTTTAAAAACCCATCTATTCAAACAAGCCTACCACATCAACTACTCAGTAAACTAACTTTGCCCTGTTCCCTCCTTCCAAATATTACTCTGAATCTGCACCCTACTATTCATCTGTCTCCACACCCTCCATGCACAAGATAACTGCACTTGATACTTGACTATTGCACTTAAACACACGGGCTGATGACCGGATCATGCAGCTTTGTATGAAAATCCCTATGTATTATAATTGCCAGACCTGAAATAACAAGCACTTTTCACCTATTGTGTCCCCCCATTTCCTTGTAGATTGTAAGCTTGCGAGCAGGGACCTCACTCCTAATGTCACGGTTTAAATTGTCTTAACCTGTATTGAATTAATTGTTTGTACATGTCCCCGCTTAATTGTAAAGTGCAGCGGAATATGTTAGCGCTATATAAATAAAAATTATTATTATTATTATTATTATTATTAAACACACAGGTTGTTTTAATATTTTATTGCTCTCTCAATCCACCTGAAGACCCTCGCTCTGTAACAAAGGAAAAATAATAAACCAACAATATACATACCTTCCGATGATCTGTCACGTCTCACGATGTAAATCCATCTGAAGGGGTTAAAATATTTTAAAGGCAGGAGCTCTACTAATGCAGCTGTGCTTATTCTTGTAAAACCCCGTGGAAAGAAGGTAATGTAGGTCAATGACCTGTAGTTACCTTCATTCACGGTGATGCGCCCCCTGCTGGATGTCCCTCGAACGTGGGAAAACATTCAGAAAAGTTACCAGGCTCGAGGTCATATGAGGACATCCAGCAGAGGGTGCATCACCGTGAATGATGGTAATGTAGGTCAATGACCTGTAGTTGCCTTTCATTTGCGGTGATGCGCCCCCTGCTGGATGTCCCTCGAATGTGGGAAAACATTCAGAAATGTTACCAGGCTCGAGGTCATATGAGGACATCCAGCAGAGGGCGCATCACCCTGAATGAAGGTAATGTAGGTCAATGACCTGTAGTTACCTTCATTTGCGGTGATGCGCACCCTGCTGGATGTCCCTGGAACGTGGGAAAACATTCAGAAAAGTTACCAGGCTTGAGGTCATATGAGGACATCCAGCAGAGGGTGCATCACCGTGAATGATGGTAATGTAGGTCAATGACCTGTAGTTACCTTTCATTTGCGGTGATGCACCCCCTGCTGGATGTCCCTCGAATGTGGGAAAACATTCACAAATGTTACCAGGCTCGAGGTCATATGAGGACATCCAGCAGAGGGCGCATCACCGCGAATGAAGGTAATGTAGGTCAATGACCTGTAGTTACCTTCATTCGCGGTGATGCGCCCCCTGCTGGATGTCCCTCGAATGTGGAAAAACATTCAGAAAAGTTACCAGGCTCGAGGTCATATGAGAACATCCAGCAGGGGGTGCATCACCGCGAATGAAGGTAACTACAGGTCATTGACATACATTACCTTCATTCCACGGGATTTTACAAGCACGAGCACAGCTGCATTAGTAGAGCTCCTGCCTGTAAAATATTTTAACCCCTTCAGATGGATTTACATCTTGGGACATGACAGATCATCTGAAGGTATGTATATTGTTGGTTTATTATTTTTCCTTTGTTACAGAGCGAGGGTCTTCAGGTGGATTGAGAGAGCAATAAAATATTAAAACAACCTGTGTGTTTAATAATAATAATAATAATAATAATAATAATTTTTATTTATATAGCGCCAACATATTCCGCAGCACTTTACAATTAAGCGGGGACATGTACAAACAATAAATTCAAGCCCGGCAGGTGTCCACAGGTGTCCACAACTATTCCGGAAAGGGTGGATATTCCAAGCCGGTATTGGAAGTGGAGGGATGATAAACTCTCTCCAGTTGCCAGAAATCTGTAAGAAAAACAGAAACAAAAAACATTACAATCTATTCTATTTATGATGTGTTTACGCTAAAGAAAGATAGGTAAATAGCCAAAACATACATGTGTGAAAACGAAAAATTTGGACTGTCATTGGGTTTACATTTGTAACGTACCTTAATGTAACCAGCAGACGTTCCTCCGGTGGAATCGCTCTACGGAGCTGGGTGTCCTGTCGCCGTATGGCTCCTTGGACACGAGCAAGCAAATCCCGGAACGAGTCTTGCGACATCCTTGTATATTCGTGGAATTTCTCCGGGTTGGCATTAAGCTTGGCATAGAGCGTGTGATAGGCTCCACGGCTCTCACGTTCTTCGATAATGGGGTGCCTCCAAAAATGCTTACGTTGTTTCCTTCTCCATCTTTCGCGATTTCTGTCTTGCTCCCAAGCAAAAGCACAGGCAAGAAACAGCTTGAAGCTGAAATCCAGGTTGAAATAAAAGCTCTCCATGTGAAGATCCATCATGACACAGGATACAGTAGCAAACTGCTAAAATTTCAGT
This sequence comes from Ranitomeya variabilis, assembly GCF_051348905.1. Taxonomy (NCBI): domain Eukaryota; kingdom Metazoa; phylum Chordata; class Amphibia; order Anura; family Dendrobatidae; genus Ranitomeya; species Ranitomeya variabilis. The sequence continues at coordinate 1,143,934,182 of NC_135232.1, forward strand.
AGCCCTAGGGTCTATATATAGAGATCCCAACATATATGACCTCTTTAGTCCCATTGGCGGTGTCTGGTTATCTTGATTTTTATCTTGTGAAATTCCTTATCATGGGAACAAAAAATGCAAACGGAGGTAAAAATGCATGTAAACGCATCAAAACGCAGCGTTTTTTTTACCGCATGTGAAAACGCATGCGTCTAAAAAACATAGCGTTTGCACGCGTTTACATGCATTTTTTCACCACCTGCGTTTGCGTTAAAAACGCTGCGTTTTTAAACGCAAATGTGAAACTAGCCTAACTCATGAAAGAATAAAGTTACATTAAAACCACGCAAACCATTATTTTTCTTGTGAAATTTTCAATAAGTTTGACGTGTCACATGACGCAAAAAGTTGGATCCAAAATGGCCGCTATGGTCACCACCCATCTTGAAAAGTTTTCCCCCTCCCACATACTAATTGTTATGATCAGGTGACCGTGGAGGCACAAGAATACTTCTCTGGAGTAAGTGGGAACTATACTGACCGCAATCCTAAACTTAACACCGCAACTTGAAGTAGCCGTGGGGTGTGCCTACAAAACCCTAGACACCTCAACACAGCCGGAGGACTAAATACCCCTATAGATGGAAATAGGAATTCTATCTTGCCTCAGAGCAGATCCCCAAAGAATAGGCAACCCCCCACAAATATTGACTGTGAATAGGAGAGGAAAGACACACACAGGCAGAGGACAGGATTTAGCAAAAGAGGCCACGCTAGCTAAATAGAAAAGGATAGGACAGAGTACTAAGCGGTCAGTATTAAAACCCTTCCAAAAATATCCACCACAGAAAATACCAAAAGTTCCACCATCTAACTAAAGATAGTGGAGCGTATATCTGCAACTCCAGAGAATCCATCAAGACCAAAAAAACACTAACAAAGTCAAGCTGGAAGAAAAAACACATGAAGTAGCACAGAAACATTAAGCACACAGCATGTGTGCCACAGGAAAAAAAAACCAAACACTTATCTTAGCTGAGTAGATAGCATGGCAGGAGGAACCAGGGAGAGGTATGAACCTCCCAGAAAACAATGGACAACTGGCACTGACTAATGAATCCTGAACACCTAAATACCCCAGTCTGAACTGCAATCAGCAGATACACCTGACCAGGATTGCAACCCAGGGACAACTGCATTACCACTTACAACCACCGGAGGGAACCCAGAAGCAGAATTCACAACAGTACCCCCCCTTGAGGAGGGGTCACCGAACCCTCACCAGAGCCCCCAGGCCGATCAGGACGAGCCAGATGAAAAGCACAGACAAAATCAGCAGCATGGACATCAGAGGCAAAAACCCAAGAATTATCCTCCTGGCCATAACCCTTCCATTTAACAAGGTACTGAAGCCTCCGCCTCGAAAAACGAGAATCCAAAATCTTCTCAACAACATTCTCCAACTCCCCATCAACCAACACAGGGGCCGGAGGATCAACAGAGGGAACAACGGGCACCACATATTTCCGCAATAAAGATCTATGGAAGACATTATGGATAGCAAAAGAGGCCGGAAGCGCCAATCGAAAATACACCGGATTAATAATCTCAGAAATCCTATAAGGACCAATAAACCGAGGCTTAAACTTAGGGGAAGAAACCTTCATAGGAACATGACGGGAAGACAACCAGACCAGATCCCCAACCTGAAGCCGGGAACCAACACACCAACGACGGTTAGCAAAACGTTGAGCCTCCTCCTGAGACAACACCAAATTGTCCACCACATGAGCCCAAATCTGCTGCAACCTGTTAACCACGGAATCCACACCAGGACAATCAGAAGGCTCAACCTGCCCAGAAGAAAAACAAGGATGAAAACCAAAATTACAAAAGAAAGGCGAAACCAAAGTAGCCGAACTAGCCCGATTATTAAGGGCAAACTCGGCCAATGGCAAAAAAGCCACCCAATCATCCTGATCAGCAGACACAAAGCATCTCAAATAAGTCTCCAAAGTCTGATTAGTTCGCTTGGTCTGGCCATTTGTCTGAGGATGAAATGCCGAAGAAAAAGACAAATCAATGCCCAGCCTAGCACAAAAGGCCCACCAAAACCTAGAAACAAACTGGGAACCCCTGTCGGACACAATATTCTCCGGAATACCATGCAACCGAACCACATGCTGAAAAAACAATGGAACCAACTCTGAAGAAGAAGGCAATTTAGGCAAAGGCACCAAATGAACCATCTTAGAGAACCGATCACAAACAACCCAGATAACCGACATCTTCTGGGAAACCGGAAGATCAGAAATAAAATCCATAGAAATATGCGTCCAGGGCCTCTCAGGAACCGGCAATGGCAAAAGCAACCCACTAGCACGGGAACAACAAGGCTTGGCCCGCGCACAAGTCCCACAGGACTGCACAAAGGAACGCACATCACGTGACAAAGAAGGCCACCAAAAGGACCTACCCACCAAATCTCTGGTACCGAAAATACCAGGATGACCAGCCAACACAGAACAGTGAACCTCAGAAATCACTCTACTAGTCCATCTGTCAGGAACAAACAGTTTCCCCACAGGACAGCGGTCAGGTCTGTCAGCCTGAAATTCCTGAAGAACCCGTCGCAAATCAGGGGAAATGGCAGAAAGGACCACCCCCTCTTTCAGAATGCCAACCGGTTCAAGGACCTCAGGAGAATCAGGCAAAAAACTCCTAGAGAGGGCATCAGCCTTAACATTCTTAGAACCCGGAAGATACGAAACCATGAAATCAAATCGGGAAAAAAACAAGGACCATCGAGCCTGTCTAGGATTCAGCCGTTTGGCAGACTCAAGGTAAATCAGATTCTTATGATCGGTTAAGACCACAATACGGTGCTTATCTCCCTCAAGCCAATGTCGCCACTCCTCAAATGCCCACTTCATAGCCAACAACTCCCGATTGCCAACATCATAATTGCGTTCAGCAGGCGAAAACTTACGGGAAAAGAAGGCACACGGTTTCATCAAAGAACCAACAGAATCCCTCTGAGACAAAACGGCCCCTGCCCCAATCTCAGAAGCGTCAACCTCAACCTGAAACGGAAGAGAAACATCCGGCTGGCGCAACACCGGAGCTGAAGCACATCGGCGCTTCAGCTCCTGAAAGGCAGAGACAGCCGCCGAGGACCAGTTCGTCACATCAGCACCTTTCTTCGTCAAATCGGTCAAAGGTTTAACCATGCTGGAGAAGTTAGCAATGAAACGGCGATAAAAATATGCAAAACCCAAAAATTTTTGAAGACTCTTCATGGATGTGGGTTGAATCCAATCATAAATGGCCTGAACCTTAACCGGATCCATCTCCATAGATGAGGGAGAAAAAATGAAGCCCAAAAAAGAAACCTTCTGTACCCCAAAGAGACACTTAGACCCCTTCACAAACAAAGCATTGTCACGAAGGATCTGAAACACCATCCAGACCTGTTCCACATGAGACTCCCAATCATCGGAAAAAATCAAAATATTGTCCAGATATATAATCAAGAATTTATCAAGATAAGTCCAGAAGATATCATGCATGAAGGATTGAAAAACAGATGGAGCATTAGCGAGTCCGAATGGCATCACAAGATATTCAAAATGGCCTTCGGGCGTATTAAACGCATTTTTCCATTCATCACCCTGTTTTATACGAACAAGATTATATGCCCCCCGAAGGTCAATCTTCGTAAACCAACTAGCCCCCTTAATCCTAGCAAACAAATCAGAAAGCAAAGGCAAGGGGTATTGAAACTTGACCGTGATCTTATTCAAGAGACGATAGTCAATACAGGGTCTCAAAGAGTCATCCTTCTTAGCAACAAAAAAAATCCCGCTCCCAACGGAGAAGAAGATGGCCGAATATGCCCTTTCTCCGAAGACTCCTTAACATAACTCCGCATAGCGGTATGTTCAGGCACAGACAGGTTGAAAAGTCGGCCCTTAGGAAACTTACAGCCCGGAATCAAGTCAATAGCACAATCACAGTCCCTGTGCGGCAGAAGGGAACTGGACTTGGGCTCATCAAATACATCCTGAAAATCAGACAAAAACTCTGGAATCTCAGAAGAGGAAGAAGAGGAGATTGACTTCAAGGGAACATCACTATGAATCCCCTGACAACCCCAACTAGTCACAGACACAGACTTCCAATCCAACACAGGATTATGTGCCTGCAACCATGGAAAACCCAGCACAATAGCATCATGCAAATTATGCAACACCAGAAATCGACAATCCTCCTGATGGGCTGGTGCCATGCGCATGGTCACCTGTGTCCAAAACTGGGGCTTATTTTTAGCCAAAGGTGTAGCATCAACACCCCTTAAAGGAATAGGGTTCTGCAAAGACTGCAAGGGAAAACCACAATGCCTAGCAAACTCAAAGTCCATTAAGTTCAAGGCGGCGCCTGAATCCACAAACGCCAAAACAGAAAATGATGATAATGAGCAGATCAAGGACACAGATAACAGAAATTTAGGTTGTACAGTACTGATGGAAAATGAACTAGCTATCCTCTTTGTCCGCCTAGGGCAGACTGAAATGACATGAGAAGCATCGCCACAATAATAACACAACCTATTCTGACGTCTGAATCCTTGTCGTTCCGTTCTAGACAGAATCCTATCACACTGCATTGGCTCAGGAACTTGCTCCGAGGACAACGCCACAGCGTGCACAGTTCTGCACTCCCGCAAACGCCGATCAATCTGAATGGCCAGAGACATAGAATCAGTCAGACAGAAAGGCGTGGGAAATCCCACCATAACATCTTTAACGTATTCAGAAAGACCCTTTCTGAAAATTGCCGCCAAAGCATAATTATTCCATTTAGTCAAGACAGACCATTTTCTAAATTTCTGACAATACAATTCTGCCGCCTCTTGACCCTGAGACAGGGCCAACAAGGTCTTCTCCGCTTGATCCACAGAATTCGGTTCATCATATAATAATCCTAAAGCTTGAAAAAAGGAGTCTACATTTAGCAAAGCCGAATTCCCAGACTCCAGAGAAAACGCCCAATCCTGAGGGTCACCACGCAGCAGGGAGATGATGATTTTAACCTGCTGAATGGAATCACCAGAGGATCGAGGTCTCAGAGCAAAAAACAGTTTACAGTTGTTTTTAAAACTCAAAAATTTGGACCTGTCACCAAAAAACAAATCAGGAGTAGGAATCTTCGGCTCTAAAACAGGAGTCTGAACAATATAATCAGAAATACTCTGTACCCTAGCAGCAAGTTGGTCTACACGAGAAGCTAATTCCTGAACATCCATGCCAACACAAGACTCCTCAGTCACCCAGAGGTTAAGAGGGAAAAAAACACAAAACAGTGTGCAGAAAAAAAATGGTTTAAAACATTTCTTCCCTTCTTCTGAGATGCATTTAACTCATTGTTGGCCAGTTGTACTGTTATGATCAGGTGACCGTGGAGCCGCATGAATACTTCTCTGGAGTAAGTCGGAACTATACTGACCGCAATCCTAAACTTAACACCGAACTTGAAGTAGCCATGGGGTGTGCCTACAAAACCCTAGACACCTCGACACAGCCAGAGGACTAAATACCCCTATAGATGGAAATAGGAATTCTATCTTGCCTAAGAGCAGAACCCCAAAGAATAGGTAACCCCCCACAAATATTGACTGTGAATAGGAGAGGAAAGACACACACAGGCAGAGAACAGGATTTAGCAAAAGAGGCCACGCTAGCTAAATAGAAAAGGATAGGACAGAGTACTAAGCGGTCAGTATTAAAACCCTTCCAAAAATATCCACCACAGAAAATACCAAAAATTCCACCATCTAACTAAAGATAGTGGAGCGTATATCTGCAACTCCAAAGAATCCAACAAGACCAAAAAAACACTAACAAAGTCAAGCTGGAAGAAAAAACACATGAAGTAGCACAGAAACATTAAGCACACAGCATGTGTGCCACAGGAAAAAAAAAAAAAACACTTATCTTAGCTGAGTAGATAGCATGGCAGGAGTAACCAGGGAGAGGTATGAACCTCCCAGAAAACAATGGACAACTGGCACTGACTACTGAATCCTGAACACCTAAATACCCCAGACTGAACTGCAATCAGCAGATACACCTGACCAGGATTGCAACCCAGGGACAACTGCACTACCACCTACAACCTCCGGAGGGAACCCAGAAGCAGAATTCACAACAACTAATGTGCCATAAACAGGAAGTAGATATCACTAACCATTCCCATTTTATTTAGGTGTATTCAGATAAATGGCCCACCCTGTACTTGTACAGATACTGACTGGTGACTGATTCATGCAGCATTATTAGAACACCCTATTTATTATATTGATTGGTGGACCATACAATATAAACAATTTTTTCATTTTCTGTTCGTGTCTCCCTTTTGTCCTCAGAGGTTGTAAGCTTGTGAGCAGGGCCCTCACTCAGCTTGATATCTGTTAAATTATGTGTTTACTTTGTTATGTTTTTGTTGTCTATAAGAGTATCTTCTGAAAATGTAAAGTGCTGTGAAATATGTTGGCGCAATAGAAATAAAAAAAAATATTATTACCTGGCAATAGCCATGTAAGCCTAAGAGCTGGGCCATTACACGAGTCGTTTCAGACTGGAAATCTCCAATAAAACCAATGACTGCATCCTTCTCCATACATGAATAGTTTGGGGCTGTTGCTGTATGTCCAGATAGTATCTGCAGAACATCTTTTATAACTTTATTTGCGTTTCCACAAGAGTCATATATGTGATAGCCCAGAGTCATATTAGGCAGGATATCTAAACGGTTATTAATTTCTTCAATAGCAAAAAAAAAAGCTGCGAGATGTACATATTTTCTTGGATTAGCCCTAAAAGAACATAAAGGATATTTGTCTGTCTTCCAAGATTATCAAGAAAACAGTAAAATAACAAGAGATTTTGACTAAAGACATTGATACATCAGATAAACCCATTTCTTTATTGTTTACTCAGCTGATGAGAATAATGGTTGTAGCTATATGGGATAATAATTTGTGATTATTTGTGGACCACAAAACTGGTAGGAACCAGAAATTTCCTCTGCCTATATAGCTTCATTGTATGGTTGGAAGAGTAGGATTGTGATTATTACAGATTTTCTCTGAGGCTTAATATCTTTAAGTTACGCCTCAGATAATATATATAGTTTCAGGTTGACGTGTTGGTTTGTCAACATTTAGTCAAAATCGGGGAACTAGCCACAAAAACTTGTCAGTTTACCTCACATGACCAGTTCAGAAGTTTATTAGTCTAAGACACTGAAAGTTTCCATTTATAGGACTATCATTGACGAGGCATCAACCACTAAGATGAACTAAGAAATTGAGTCAGGGTGTCTGCAAATGCAGATGACACAACTTCTCATCTTTCTCTGTATTCTTTCGAAAGGGAAAGAAAGACACAAAGAAAACTGCCTCAGGAAAGAGAAACTTTTATATTAATCCTTCAGGAAGAGAGGCATTGTTTGGGCTGGCAGAACCCACTAAACAATATAAAGGAAGAAATATCGTGCATTCGCAGCCTGGGGTCCACCGTGCAGAGATGACACCTGCTACTCGGTAATGGCGGACTATATGGTGGTATAATGTGAACACACACGGGTTAACTTCACCGGGTGTGTAGGAGGCGAACCCTGTTGCGTCACAAGGCCGTAATACCGCAGAGTGAACGCTAGTATTCTAGTATTTTGGTCACAGGACCCTGCCCAAAGGACACGGCATTAGAGTCCCTCTAGACCCACTAGCGTTCGGTGTCACAACTGTGGTGCCCCCCCCAAAAATAAATATTTACTGCACAATGTGCATACAGTGCCACTCTGGCTGATGCCACTAACCACCCTAACTAGGTCCTCGATAGCGCAGTAGTTGCTCATGGCGCTACACTTGCAGACGCTGCTGAGATGACGCAGTATGCTCATGCCTTGAGCACGATGGCACAGACAGGCGCTATTAAGCTCCAAACACCCAAACCACATACAACAACGCTAGGGAAGGGGATCATTAGAAGCTTTCACCAGACTGCATACACACATCCACACATACACGATATAGATTTATACTAGCGCATGGCCGAGCGGCCTTGAGAACCTTTTATATCGGCAGCGTTCCAGGACCTTCCCAGTCGTCCAGTCAGGGCCGGCTCAGGACCTGGGCATTTGACCTGTCCCATGGGCATGCTCAGTTGAGAAAAAGCTTAGTTAGACTTAGTCCCTGGAACGTCTGCTCACCGCTGATCAATGCTGGCTAAAAAGGCAGAACCAGGAGCAGCAGCTGTAACCAGACGCACAGCATCAGCTTGAGCCAGACACTGGGACAGACGTCTCCACTGAGCAGGCTCCACTGTGGCTGGAGAAGAATGGGAGACCACAGCGGGGATGGTTCAAGATTCCCCCTGTGCAGCAGCGGGAACTCGACACCTAACAGGTATATTTACAAAACTCAACACATGAATTTTCATCCAAAATGTCCATTTAATTACATAAGGAGCACACAGGACATATTATACAGGAGACAAATGTGCAGGACCAGCTAACAGCATCACATCCTCAAACACTTTCTCAAAGCTTTTATATTAAGCAAAGGAAATGTAAATTGTATTGCCCTTCAGCTTGGTAATAACTAAAAAAGTACTGATGATAGTGTCTTAGTGTTCATTTTCTGTAACTGAAACCATGTGGGGCAAGCATGATACTGTAACCAACTGAGTTGACGAAGCATATTTTTCCCTAGGCCCCAAAGTCATTACATCTAATCATTTATTACATATGTGATTGGAAGAAACTTCAAATAATATCCAGGAATACAAAACCATATGATATTTTTTATATTTTTTTTCGCAGGGGCTGAGTCTCAAAAAGTGGTCTAAATACACTCAAACCATATTAGTGGGGTTGTCTCACTTTTATAAATGGGTGAAATTGCAAAGTGGTCATAAAAACAAGAAGTTACTTCTTATTAAAAATCCTGCCCCTGACAAGAAGAAAGCCGGGAGGCCAGGGAGCAGTGAGCTCCTGAAGAGAGAAGATGGGACAAACCATATAACAAAATTACTGCAAATCTCTAAATGCCATGGCAGCAGTTTAGCCATACGATAATAACTCAGACATGGTGAGAAATGAATCAGCTCACTCTGCAAACATTTATTTTGCCAGTTTTCTACATTGGAAAAAGTAAAATAAACTGACACATACAAGCCTGGGGCCATAAAGAAACTTCAGTACTCCAACAGATGACTGGGGTACATGTGCCAGCTTATGTATGTTTCTATGTGCATGGTCTCAGCTCCTCTATAGGTTGTCTACTACAGCTGCACACCACGTATAACCACAATATGGCTGTATTCATGAGGCCTTAATGTCCGTGGCAGATCTTAGTATAATTTGTACTCACCCTGTACACATGCGGCTATAGGTATCACTTCCTATCCAGTTCCATAGTGACACCCAGGAGTGTACAGTGAAGATCCCTCCTAAGATGAAGTCTCCATCCTGAGAATATTTGTACTCAAAGGTATAAGGCGTCATTACAAGATCACATTGAGCTGCAGGATCCTGTGTCTCAGAAATGCAGAAGATTACACAAAAAAACAACAGTCTTAAAATTTCCCCAAAATTGTAACCTAGAATGATGGACATAATCTTGTGCAGTATCATTGATTTCAGTGTATCATATGTATCCGGACAGGACTGCACCATGGAGAAATATCCAGCACTAGATCCAGGGATTTGACAAGGGAGCTTTATATCTACAGTCTGTGAAGTCACCACTGGGCTATAAGCAGATTGTAAACTTGTCTAGTCACTAGAAAAAATATGCAAAATTAGAAAAGTCACAACCACCTGGGATGACACAGAATGGAACGAATACTTTAGATTACAAGATTTTAAACAAAATGATTATTCTCATTTTATTAAAATAACTACAGGGTTTGAACAGAAAACAATGTGCCAACAGAAATATGACAGGATTTTTTTAAGCCTACATATTGATCCACAAAGAATAGGACACTAGACTGTTGAAACACACAATGTTCAGGTTTGTTTTCTTAGTTTTCCTCTTCTTCCAGGCATCATAGTTTTTCAATTTTCTATTGACCATTCAATTTATCATGTAAAGTGATGGAAAAAAGAGGCTTTAACCCTGCAATAGTTTGTTTACTGATTTTATATATTGAAATACTTTAGTATAGTGAAAGTCATAGTCTCCTACATGCATAATGATTAACATGAGCACCAAGATCGTGTTGACCTACAGAATAGCTGAAGCTACCTGGAGGCAATCTCAAAGGAGGTTAAATGGATGCAAAACCTGAGGGTAACATAGGTGTTATGATCCTAGTGGTAGAGGATCGCAGAAGTTCCAGCTAAGTCCGCAAACACAAAATCTAGCTCATAGGGAGGTGGTAACTTGGCTGACCGTATATCTGATCCTAGCACAACAACTAAAAGTAGCCGGGGAACGTACCTACGTTGATTCTAGACGTCTCGCACCAGCCGGAGAACTAACTAACCCTTTCAGAGGAAATAAGACCTCACTTGCCTCAAGAGAAAGGACCCCAAAGTTATGATACAAGCCCCCAACAAATAATAACGGTGAGGTAAGAAGAAAAGACAAACATAAGTATGAACTAGATTTAGCAAAGTGAGGCCCACTAATTAATAGCAGAAAATAGGAAGAGGACTTATGCGGTCAGCAAAAACCCTACAAAAATATCCACGCTGAATATCCAAGAACCCCCGCACCGACTAACGGTGTGGGGGGAGAATATCAGCCCCCTAGAGCTTCCAGCAAAAATCAGGAATCACATTGTAACAAGCTGGAACAAAATAGCAGTAATGCGAATAAACAAAAATAGGAAAGCAGGACTTAGCTTATCTGGCAAAAAGCAGGAGACCAGGAGACAGGAGCAAACAGACATAGACTGACTACATCGATTCCAGGCACTAGACTGAGTTTCCAGGAAGTCTAAATAGGAACACCCAAGGCCTAACGAACCAGGTGGGTACCAACCTGGAGAAAGACAATCCAAGTGTCATACCGCTAGTGATCACAAGAGGGAGCCAAGAAATACAGTTCACAACACATAGGAGTCAGAGAATGGGTGGTGAATAGTGTTGAGTGATACCTTCCAATATTCAAAAGTATCGTTATTGGATTGGATCGGCCGATATTTAAAAAATATCGGATATCGACGATACCGATACCCGATACCAATACAAGTCAATGGGACCAAAATATCGGAATTAAAATAAACCTTTTCTTTCCTTGTAGTTTCATTCTACATGAAGGAAAACAACTAAGAATAATGTAGGATGTATTGGGGGAGGTGGAGGGGACATAAAAGGCATAGAGGTTTAGCCCAATCAAATGGAATAGCAGGAATTATTTATTTTAATTTTTTTTAAGACGTTCGGAGTTACAAAGATATTGACTATGTTAAGATTTTTTATATTTTGTCAGATATTGATGTTTCACTAATTCCATTTTCTTCACCATCTTTTTTACTTCTCCAGCACTTTCTTCTTCATCATCCTCAGCAGCAGCATCTTTTACATCAACTTCTTCTTCTTCTGCTACATTTCCAAGTTCAAGTGCGGCGCCCCCACTGCCGCAGGGCCGAGGGGTACCCGGTACTGGGCCTCTGAGTCTCTGCTCTGGGGTTGTCACAGTGGCTAGACCCGGTCCGTGACCCTGCTGAGGGGCGCCCAATGATAGGTGTGGATGGTGGTGGTAGTGCGGTGCAGTAAATAACAAGGACACCAGGTTGCAGTCTCTTTACCTCTTTACGGAAAGGCTTCGAGTTCGCCAATCCAGAGCACTGTTAACCAGGCTGTCTGAGACCGGCCGGTCCAAAGGCACATTAGGAGTTCCCTTGACAGGTGGGAATCAGCGTCTACCAGCTAGCGCCTATGTGTTGTAGTCCTTCCCTGCTGAGCACCCCGGGATAGTCCTCACAACTGATTCTGTCTGCCTCTGATGTTCTTCTTCTCTCCCTCCCCCAGGTGATATGGCAGGACGCACCCGTATGACGGGGTAGGCCTGGAGTTCTTCCGGGACCCTAGAGTCGCCCCTCTCCCACAGCTGCCTCCGTTGTCTGCTTAGGTGTTTAAGTGAGACAGCCAACCTATAATTGACTGTCCTGCCGTGGTTTGAAGTAATGCTTAAAGTCTCTTACTTTCTCGGCGTTCCGGCCACCGACTGTTTGCGCCTCAGAAGGATGCTGCCTCGATCTTTCAGCACGACTCCTTCTGGTCCTATTGCCTCTTTGCTGTATTCCCGTTTCTCACTTGTTGCGTTGTTCTCTTAGGAGTCTGCCAGGATCCCATCCCTGACAGGTCCTCTCTCTAGCTCTTCCCTGTTACTTCTCCTCTGTCTTCCTGTCCAACCCCCAGTTTTACCAGAGTGTGAGGAGTGGCCTACTAGATAGAACCACTCCCCCTGGTGGCCGGAGTGTGAAGTGTAGTGTGAGTGTTACCTGGTCAGGTGAACTCCTTTAGTGCAGTCAGACGTAACATCACTCCCCTTAGCGGCAGAGCGACGTTACTGCAATGACCAGGACTCTGGGGCGCTGCACTCCACCCCGGTTAAATCCAGTACTCCCAGACTGGGAAAATAAGAACAAGAATACATGTTAACAGAAAACACACAAAATTTTAAAATATCATAAACAATTAAACATAACAGTGCTTCCCTCTATGGGAGGTGAGGACTTCTTGAACGTTGCGAAAGTTAGGTCATGCACAGTTTATGACTCTCAGTTCAGTGGTTGAAACAGCGGGGACCCCAGGTAAACAAAGGGGTCCCCTTTTAGAAGTTTTTGGAGCAATTCACTGTCCATTACTCCGTTGTCCATTTTTAAAACCTGTAACAGAAGATATGCACACAAACATTTTCAACTAAATAGCAGCCCTCATTAATACCTCCAAGTTTTGTAGCGGAGGGGAGTTTGATTCTGAGTGCTGCGTGTGGACCTTCGCAGCGCAGGGGTTGCTACTGGCCTAACAGGGCCCAATATGCTTGCTACCGCTGGTGTAGTGCACTGCCTTCTAGCTACACTTCTAGTGAGTCTGGGTATCACTGGCAGGTTGGAGCTCTCAGGGCTGCTGCCAGCAACAGTGGGTACGGCAGGCTTGCCGATAGCAGAGGGAGGATTTGCCAGTTCCACGGTCGGCACGGCATCTTCAGGTAGGGCTTGTTGAGGTTGCGGGGCCGGATGATCTGGTACCACCATTGTTTCTGGTGGGTCCGGTTGGTGGAATGTTAGAACAGGTACCACGATGGCCTGGTTTATCTGAGTCCAGGACTGGGGAAAGTCACCAAGGACAGTGTGGATCATCTTCTCCTTTTCTACAGGTGGGGAGGTTCCTGGATCCATTTCCCTCGCTCTCAGCTTATCAGGGCAGGCTTTAAGGTGGTCCCTGGATATCACTGTCGAGGTCTCCCCTCCATCCTTGCTGATGAGGCAAACCTTCGTGTTGTCAAAATCGGATGGCAGGACGGTATACGGTCCTGCTTCCCATTGGTCGTCAAGTTCTTCGGGGGTTAGGACCCCCATGTCCAGATCAACGGGTAACTTGCTAGATCTTCCTCGCATTAGGTATGCTGGAGTGCAGTTGGTGGAATTTACTGGGATGTGATTATATATGTCCACCAAGTCAGGCAACTTCGTTGGCCACAGGCTCCGTTCCTCTACGGGCAAGGTCTTTAGTAAGTCGATCACCACCTGGTTCATCTTTTCGCACATCCCATTGGTTTGGGGATGGTACGGTGTGGTTCTGATCTTCTTACACCCGTACAGTTGGCAGAACTCTTGGAACACTTCCGCTTCGAATGCTGGTCCCTGATCGGTCAGTACCTTCTCCGGGTAGCTATGGGGCCTACAAAAGTACTGCTGGAAAGCCTTGGCGGCCGTCCTGGCCGTTAGATCCTTGACAGGTACAACCACCAAAAATCTGGGGTAGTGATCCACGATGGTAAGAGCGTAGACATAGCCTGACCGGCTAGGTGTCAGCTTCACATGGTCCAGCGCGACCAGTTCGAGCGGTCGCCTGGTGATGATAGGCTGCAAGGGAGCCCGTTGGCTGCCACGGTCCCTCCTGCATAGGCTACATGGACCACACTCTCGACACCACTTCTCAATGGCTCTCTTCATGCCAATCCAATAGAACCTCCCTCGGAGTAGCCTCTCCAGCTTCTTCCATCCGAAGTGTCCGGCTCCATCGTGGTAGGCTCCCAGAACCATGGGCACATCTCGCCTTGGCACTACTATCTGCCATACCAATTCGTGAGTACGTGGGTCGATGCTTCTCCGGCACAGCTTGCCATCATGGATAAACAGTTTGCTTCTCCCCTTCCACAGCTGTTGGGTCTCCTGTGGATCATCTGGGCCGGGATGCAACCCTGCCTGCGTCAAGAGCTCTTTCACCCGATGGACTGCGGGGTCACCATCCTGGGTTTCCGCCCATCCGTGATGGGGTAGGGGATTCAGCGTGGCATCCGGTTGGTTCTTGTGCCTGTTCTTCACATGATGGGAGTTCTAAGTGGCTTTGGGGTGATGGAATGCAGGCAGCTCCACCTCTTCAAGCGCCTCCGGGTCTTCCCCCGTTTCTGGCAGATTGGGCATTTGAGACAAGGCATCGGCATTTGCATTCTTGCGTCCTGCCCGGTACTTGATGGTGAAGTCGTAGTTGGACAGCCGGGCCATCCACCGCTGTTCCAAGGCCCCGAGTTTGGCGGTATCCAGATGCGTTAGCGGATTGTTATCCGTGAAGACGGTGAATTTCGCTGAGGTCAGGTAGTGTTTAAACCTCTCTGTCACCGCCCAGACGATGGCAAGGAATTCCAGCTTAAAGGAACTGTAGTTGTCAGGGTTCCTTTCTGTGGGATGGAGCTTCCAGCTGGCGTAAGCGATTACCCTCTCCTGGCCCTTCTGGACCTGGGACAGCACGGCCCCCAATCCTACATTGCTGGCATCCGTATACAGCACAAACGGTTGGTCGTATTCAGGGTAGGCCAGTACCTCTTCTCCCGTCAGTGCCGACTTCAAGCAAGTGAAGGATCCTTCCAGCCCCTCGTTCCAATCAAATGGGGTGTTCTTCCCCTTGGTCTTCTTTGACTGGCCCACCAACAGGTCTTGCAAGGGCGCTGCCTTCTTGGTGAAGTCCTTAATGAACCTCCGGTAGTAGCCTACCAGCCCAAGGAACTGCCGGACCTCGTGGAGGTTGCTGGGCTTCGGCCAGTCCTGGATCACTGTGACCTTGTCGGGGTCTGGGGCCACTCCTTCAGCGCTCACCACATGACCCAGGTACTTCACTTTAGGTTTCAGCAGGTGACATTTGGACGGTTTCACCTTTAAGCCAAAGTTGGACAGGGCTTCAAACACCTCAGCCAGGTGTTTCAGATGGTCTTCGTAGGTCTTGGAGAAGACAATGACATCATCCAAATACAGCAGTATGGTTTCAAAGTTCTTGTGCCCCAGACAGCACTCCATCATCCTCTGGAACGTCCCCGGGGCATTGCACAATCCGAAGGGCATGTAGTTGTATTCGCAGAGACCCATCGGTGTCGTGAAAGCCGTCTTCTCTTTGTCCGCCACCGCCACGGGAACCTGCCAGTACCCACTGGTGAGATCTAAGGTAGAGAAGTAGTTAGCAGATTTTAAGGCAGCCAGAGACTCCTCTATCCTGGGCAGTGGATATGCGTCCTTATGTGTAATGCGATTCAACTGCCTGTAATCAACGCACATCCTCATTGTACCATCCTTCTTTTTAACAAGGACTAATGGTGCTGCCCAGGGGCTACAACTGTCTCTCACCACCCCAGCCTCCTTCATTTCTCGCAACATGTCCTTGGCACACTGGTAATGAGCTGGGGGTACAGGGCGATATCTCTCTTTTATGGGTCGGTGATCTCCCGTGGGGATGTGATGTTGGATCTCTTTCACCTGTCCAAAATCTAAGGGGTGTTTGCTGAATACCTGCTCGTACTCGTGAACCACCCTGTAGGCCCCCTGTTTCTGATGGGATGGGGTAGAGTCAGTGCCCACATGCAATTCCTGACACCAATCTTTCGAGTGTCCTGCAGAACCGTTGTCCTCCGCCACAATTATTGACAGCGAACAGTTTGGCGAGCGTGGCATATTTGGTGAGGTGAACCTCTTCCTCCCCACAATTGAGGACACGTACGGGCACCCTCCCCTGGCAGACGTCGACCACCCCCGGGCTGTCAGGAGAGTAGGCCTATTGTCTGAAAATACGGGTTCTACCAAGGCCTGGTAGTCCTTACCCCTGAGGCCTATGGCTGCCCGACACCATATTAACATCTCACTCCTGGGGGGTATCGCGATGGGGTTTGAATCACTCCCAGTGACACGACCAATCTCACCACCAGTCAGCTCTACCTGCTGTCTCTGCATCAGAGCTCTGATTTCTTTTTGCAGGGCGCGTTGTTCACTGTGGCCAGCGGTTTCTGCTACCTGTTGCAACAAAACAATAACTTCTGCAAGACAATTTTCTATAACATTAGTACCGATAGTCATCATGGGATTACATTCTCGGTGGTCAATATCAACAATTACAATCCCTTGGGCTTTCAATTCCACCCGCCCCACCTTGATGGTGACCTCTTTATACCCCACTTGTGGCAATGGCTGACCATTACTGGCTATTATGGTGAAATCGTCATCGGGGCCACGAGTAATATCGGTGTCCTCCCAATACCGTTTATAAAGCACGTAAGGCATAGTCGTCACCTGAGAACCAGTGTCCAGCAAAGAGTTCATGGGGATACCGTCAACCACTACAGGAAGAACTGGTCGCCCTCCAATGTATTTGGCTCTCCAATGCTGTGGGCCTGATGGTCCTACTCCTGGGGGTTGGCCCTTTGCCCCAGGGGTTGCTCGTTTAAAGGACAGTACCTTGCAAGGTGGCCCACCTGGTGACAGCGGCAGCAGATGGGTCGTCCGTCCTGATGGAAGCGATCGTTGTCCCGGCCTCTGGTCGGTGGAGTCCTCCTCTGTCGCATCCAGGGGACATCTTCTGGTCTGGAGGCCAGCTGGATCTTTTCCTTGGGGGCCTCCTGTAGGGACTGCACCGTCCGGGCTAGGGCAGCAACGCTCTTGGTCAGCTCCTGCATCTGGAGGCGAAGTCCTGCAGGGGAGTCGTCCTCTAGGCTCTGGGCGTCGGCCTCGGCGGCGACTGGGGCATCCGACGCCACCTCCTGGTGGTATGTGAGAGCGGGACGCCTGGGTGGTATTGCACGGCTGGGTTGTCGCTCCTGCAATGCCTGGATAGCTTTATCTTTGAATTGCGCAAAAGTCAAGTCTGGATTTTGCATGGCCAGGAAGTGCAATTGGCCCCGCTGGTGATTGCACAGGAGCCCCTCAATGAGCCGCTCTTTCAAGAGTTTATCCTCATCTTGCATGCTGCCGGGGTCACTCTGCTTAATGGCCCGCAGCGCCTCCTGGAGATTAAGGGCATAGTCCCGTAAGCTATCCTGCAGTCTCTGTTTGCATCCATAGAAAGTCAATTTAATTTCTGTAGCAGTACGGGTATCGAAGGTGGCTTTAAGCTTTGCAAAAACCTGCTGTGCCGTTCCCTTATCCGCGGCGGGCCAGGACTTCACTTCTCTCAGAGCCGCTCCGAAAAGTTGGCCGATTATCATATGAACCTTCTGAGGCTCCGTCAGGGGATAGAACTCGAGCAGGCTGCAGATTCCTTCTTTAAAATCAGTTAATGTGTGTGACTCCCCGGAGTATTGCGGGAGCCAGGCCGCTCCGGGCAGGTACAGCATAGAGAAGGGCATTATGGCCTTTGTGGTAGCGGCAGTGTCCGACTGGCCGATGGGGTCAGCGGGCTCTGCGGCCACCGGTGGTGGTATTAGGGCCGCGGCTACGTCCGCTACGGGGACCGGAGCTGCCTCTGCGTTCACGGCTGCGACCACCGCCTCCGCTTCCCCTGACCCCGACATGGCTGGCCCTTCCTCCCACTAACCTGCTGGAGGTCGGAGTTCTTCTTCCGGGGTTGGCACTTTACCGCGCTTTCTCATTCCGCGCTTCTTTTTGACCGGTTCCGCCCACGAAGCTAAGGCTCCTCCCTCCGTGTGCGGCGATGGCGAATTGTGGCGGGAACTCTTGGCGCAATAACAATGCACAGTCTTTGCAATAAGTCACAGTCCAAGCACAATAAATCACAGTTCCAAGGCACACATGACCTGATTCTTCAGGCTTCAGTAGATCCTGTTTGTGACGCCAAGTTGCGGCGCCCCCACTGCCGCAGGGCCGAGGGGTACCCGGTACCGGGCCTCTGAGTCTCTGCTCTGGGGTTGTCACTGTGGCTAGACCCGGTCCGTGACCCTGCTGAGGGGCGCCCAATGATAGGTGTGGATGGTGGTGGTAGTGCGGTGCAGTAAATAACAAGGACACCAGGTTGCAGTCTCTTTACCTCTTTACTGAAGGCTTTGAGTTCGCCAATCCAGAGCACTGTTAACCAGGCTGTCTGAGACCGGCCGGTCCAAAGGCACATTAGGAGTTCCCTTGACAGGTGGGAATCAGCGTCTACCTGCTAGCGCCTATGTGTTGTAGTCCTTCCCTGCTGAGCACCCCGGGATAGTCCTCACAACTGATTCTGTCTGCCTCTGATGTTCTTCTTCTCTCCGTCCCCCAGGTGATATGGCAGGACGCACCCGTATGACGGGGTAGGCCTGGAGTTCTTCCGGGACCCTAGAGTCGCCCCTCTCCCACAGCTGCCTCCGTTGTCTGCTTAGGTGTTTAAGTGAGACAGCCAACCTATAATTGA
Organism: Ranitomeya variabilis; assembly: GCF_051348905.1. NCBI lineage: Eukaryota > Metazoa > Chordata > Amphibia > Anura > Dendrobatidae > Ranitomeya > Ranitomeya variabilis. The sequence continues at coordinate 1,143,952,998 of NC_135232.1, forward strand.
CTGTCCTGCCGTGGTTTGAAGTAATGCTTAAAGTCTCTTACTTTCTCGGCGTTCCGGCCACCGACTGTTTGCGCCTCAGAAGGATGCTGCCTCGATATTTCAGCACGACTCCTTCTGGTCCTATTGCCTCTTTGCTGTATTCCCGTTTCTCACTTGTTGCGTTGTTCTCTTAGGAGTCTGCCAGGATCCCATCCCTGACAGGTCCTCTCTCTAGCTCTTCCCTGTTACTTCTCCTCTGTCTTCCTGTCCAACCCCCAGTTTTACCAGAGTGTGAGGAGTGGCCTACTAGATAGAACCACTCCCCCTGGTGGCCAGAGTGTGAAGTGTAGTGTGAGTGTTACCTGGTCAGGTGAACTCCTTTAGTGCAGTCAGACGTAACATCACTCCCCTTAGCGGCAGAGCGACGTTACTGCAACGACCAGGACTCTGGGGCGCTGCACAAGCTTTTTTAAATGTTTTTTGGTAATCACTTGGGATGTCCCTAACAATGACCCTGAAGACTATGACCCTGAAGACCAACCCGAAGAAGATATCGACCCCAAAGACGACAACCCTGGAGATGACGACCCTAGAGACGACGACCCTGAAGACCACCCCAAAGAAGACGACGACCCCAAAGATGATGACCCTGAATACGATGACCCTGAAGACCACCCCAAAGAAGACCAAGAAGATGACGCTGAAGAACATGACCAAGAGGACAAAGAACAAGAAGACAACCACCAAGATACAGAAGAACAAGTGACAGAAGACCAAAAAGCAGAAGAACAAGAAGCTGCAGAACAAAAAGCAGAAGAACATTAAGCATAAGCCTAAAAATCGGAGCAAAAGATATTATCTAAATTATAAGCAGAAGAAGACTAAGCAGTGTATGGAGGTGAGTCCTTTCCTCCTCGTGGTGCCCCTGGAAAAGACCTGCTGCTGCAGGCCAAACTGAACGCAGACAAATCTTGTTGTAAATCTTTTGTGACAGGCAGAACGGAAGGTGTAATCTTCAAACTTTTATAGATAACAACTAAAGAATGCCTGTCACAAATAAGAATATGATGAAGAAGAATATTATTAAGATGAAGAAGTAGAATAAGAAGAAGAAGAATAGTTGAATAAGAAGAATATGAAGAATGTAAAAAAAAGAATAATAGGAAGAAGGTGAAGAAGAAGAAGATGAATAAAGTGTAGAAGAAGTTGATGAAAAAGATACTGCTGCTGAGGATGATGAAGGCGAAAGTGTGGGAGATGTAAAAAAGATGGTGAAGAGCATGGAAGTAGTGAAACATAAATATCTGACAAAATATAAAAAAGCTTTACATAGTCAATATCTTTGTAACTCCGAACGTCGTAAAAAAAAAAAATATTTCCTGCTATTCCATTTGATTGGGCTAAACCTCTATGCCTTTAATGTCTCCTGTCATGATCTCTGCAGGCAGAGATCATAGCAAGCCTATAGAGGGACAAGCTCTCGGAAGATGGAACTATACTGACCATGAACTAAGCCTGCCGCGCAACTAGAAATAGCCAGGTAGCATTTCCTATTTATCGCTAGATGCCCAGCTCTGGCCTAAGACCTAAATAGCTAGCAGAGGGAAATATAAGACCTGGCTCACCTCTAGAGAAATATTCCAAAGAAGACAGTAGCCCCCCACATATAATGACGGTGAGTTCAGATGAAACAACAAACGCAGCAGGAAAATAGTCTTAGCAAATTTGAGGTCCGCTTACTAGATAGCAGAAGACAGATAGTATACTTTCATGGTCAGCAGAAAAATACTAACAAAACACCATCCAGAGATTACCTTAAACTCTGGCATTAACTCATAACGCCAGAGTAGCAATCCCTGATCGACGAGAGCTTTCCAGACACAGTAACAAAACTTCAGCTGCGAACTGGAACAAATAGGCAAAACAAAACATGGACAAAAGTCCAACTTATCAGTAGTTGTCTAGAAGCAGGAACAAGCACTGAGAGGCATCAGATAACATTGTTGACCGGCAAGAAACCACCAGAGAAATGAGCTTAAATAGCGACACCCACTACTGATGGAATCAGGTGAAACAGGAAAGAGGATGACAAGTCCAATTCCACAAGCGGCCACCGGGGGAGCCCAGAATCCAAATTCACAACAGTACCCCCCCCTCAAGGAGGGGGCACCGAACCCTCACCAGATCCACCAGGGCGACCAGGATGAGCCCTATGGAAGGCACGAACAAGATCAGAAGCATGAACATCAGATGCATTGACCCAAGAATTATCCTCCTGGCCGTAACCCTTCCAGTTGACCAGATACTGGAGTTTCCGTCTGGAAACACGAGAGTCCAAAATTTTCTCCACAACGTACTCCAACTCACCCTCAACCAACACCGGAGCAGGAGGCTCAACAGAAGGTACAACAGGTACCTCATACCTGCGCAATAACGACCGATGAAAAACGTTATGAATGGAAAAGGACGCAGGGAGGTCCAAACGGAAAGAAACAGGATTAAGAATCTCCAATATTCTATAAGGGCCGATGAACCGAGGTTTAAACTTAGGAGAAGAGACCCTCATAGGGACAAAACGAGAAGACAACCACACTAAATCTCCAACACAAAGCCGAGAACCAACACGACGATGACGGTTGGCAAAACGCTGAGTCTTCTCCTGGGACAACTTCAAATTGTCCATAACCTGCCCCCAGATGTGATGCAATCTCTCCACCACCGCATCCACTCCAGGACAATCCGAGGATTCCACCTGACCGGAGGAAAATCGAGGGTGAAACCCCGAATTACAGAAAAACGGGGACACCAAGGTGGAAGAACTGGCCCGATTATTGAGGGCGAACTCTGCCAATGGCAAAAAAGCAACCCAATCATCCTGGTCAGCAGAGACAAAACACCTCAGATATGTCTCAAGGGTCTGATTAGTCCGCTCGGTCTGGCCATTAGTCTGAGGGTGAAAAGCAGATGAAAAAGACAAATCTATGCCCATCCTAGCACAGAATGCCCGCCAAAATCTAGACACAAATTGGGTACCTCTGTCAGAAACAATATTCTCAGGAATACCGTGCAATCGGACAACATTCTGAAAAAACAGAGGAACCAACTCAGAAGAAGAAGGCAACTTGGGCAGAGGAACCAAATGGACCATTTTAGAGAAACGGTCACAGACCACCCAGATGACAGACATCTTCTGGGAAACAGGCAGATCTGAAATAAAATCCATCGAGATGTGTGTCCAAGGCCTCTTAGGAATAGGCAAGGGCAACAGCAGTCCGCTAGCCCGAGAACTACAAGACTTGGCCCGAGCACAAACGTCACATGACTGCACAAAGACTCGCACATCTCGTGACAGAGAAGGCCACCAGAAGGATCTTGCCACCAAATCCCTGGTACCAAAAATTCCGGGATGACCTGCCAATGCAGAAGAATGTACCTCAGAGATGACTCTGCTGGTCCAATCATCCGGAACAAACAGTCTATCAGGCGGACAACGATCCGGTCTATCCGCCTGAAACTCTTGCAAGGACCGCCGCAGATCAGGAGAAACGGCCGACAAAATTACTCCCTCCCTAAGGATACCTGTGGGTTCAGAATTACCAGGAGAGTCCGGGTCAAAACTCCTAGAAAGGGCATCTGCCTTAACATTCTTAGAACCCGGTAGGTATGACACCACAAAATTAAAGCGAGAAAAAAATAAAGACCAGCGCGCCTGTCTAGGATTCAGGCGTCTGGCAGTCTCAAGATAAATCAAATTTTTGTGGTCAGTCAATACCACCACCTGATGCCTAGCCCCCTCGAGCCAATGGCGCCACTCCTCAAACGCCCACTTCATGGCCAAAAGCTCCCGATTCCCAACATCATAATTCCGCTCTGCGGGCGAAAATTTGCGAGAAAAGAAGGCACAAGGCCTAATGACGGAGCAGTCGGAACCTTTCTGCGACAACACTGCCCCAGCTCCGATCTCCGAAGCGTCAACCTCAACCTGAAAAGGCAGATTCACATCAGGCTGACGCAACACAGGGGCAGAGGCAAAACGGCGCTTAAGCTCCTGAAAGGCCTCTACAGCATGAGGGGACCAATTAGCAACATCAGCGCCTTGTCTGGTCAAATCAGTCAGTGGTTTAACGACATCCGAAAAACCAGCAATAAATCGGCGGTAAAAGTTGGCAAAGCCCAAAAATCTCTGAAGACCCTTAAGAGAGGAGGGCTGAGTCCAGTCACAAATAGCTTGTACCTTGACGGGATCCATCTCAATGGAAGAGGGAGAAAAAATATACCCCAAAAAGGAAATTTTCTGGACCCCAAAAACGCACTTAGACCCCTTCACACATAAAGAATTAGACCGCAGAACCTGAAAAACTCTCCTGACCTGCTGGACATGAGAGTCCCAGTCATCAGAAAAAATCAGAATATCATCCAGATATATTATCATAAATTTATCCAGAAAATCGCGGAAAATATCATGCATAAAAGACTGGAAAACTGAAGGGGCATTAGAAAGACCAAAAGGCATGACCAAATACTCAAAGTGGCCCTCGGGCGTATTAAATGCGGTCTTCCACTCATCCCCCTGCCTGATCCGCACCAAATTATACGCCCCACGAAGATCAATTTTAGAGAACCACTTAGCACCCTCTATACGAGCAAACAAATCAGTAAGCAATGGCAATGGGTATTGATACTTAACAGTGATCTTATTCAGAAGCCGATAATCAATACATGGTCTCAAAGAGCCGTCTTTTTTTGAGACAAAGAAAAACCCAGCTCCCAAGGGAGAAGAAGATGGACGAATATGTCCCTTTTCCAAAGACTCCTTTATATATTCCCGCATAGCAGCATGTTCCGGCACAGACAAATTAAACAAACGACCCTTTGGATATTTACAACCCGGTATCAAATCTATGGCACAATCGCACTCACGGTGCGGAGGTAACGACCCAAGCTTGGGTTCGTCAAAGACGTCTTGATAATCAGAGAGGAACTCAGGGACTTCAGAGGGAATGGACGACGAAATAGAAACCAAAGGTACGTCCCCATGAATACCCTTACATCCCCAGCTCAACACAGACATAGCTCTCCAGTCCAAGACTGGGTTGTGAGACTGCAACCATGGCAATCCCAGTACCAAATCGTCATGTAAATTATACAGCACCAGGAAACGAATAATCTCCTGGTGATCCGGATTGATACGCATGGTTACTTGTGTCCAGTATTGTGGTTTATTATTAGCCAATGGGGTGGAGTCAATCCCCTTCAGAGGAATAAGAGTCTCCAAAGGCTCTAAATCAAAACCACAACGATTGGCAAAGGACCAATCCATAAGACTCAGAGCGGCGCCAGAGTCAACATAGGCGTCCGTGGCAATGGATGACAAAGAGCAAATCAGGGTTACAGACAAAATAAACTTAGACTGAATGGTGCCAATGGAAACAGACTTATCAAGCTTCTTTGTACGCCTAGAGCATGCCGATATAACATGAGTAGAATCCCCACAATAGAAACACAATCCATTCTTCCGTCTAAAATTCTGTCGCTCGCTCCTGGACAGAATTCTATCACACTGCATACTTTCTGGCGTCTTTTCCATAGACACCGCCAGATGGTGCATCGGTTTGCGCTCCCGCAGACGCCTATCAATCTGAATAGCCATTGTCATGGACTCATTCAGACCTGCAGGCAAAGGGAACCCCACCATAACATCCTTAACGGCATCAGAGAGACCTTCTCTGAAAGTTGCCGCCAAGGCGCACTCATTCCACTGAGTAAGCACAGACCATTTACGGAATTTTTGGCAGAAAACTTCAGCTTCGTCTTGCCCCTGAGATAGTGCCATCAAAGTTTTTTCTGCCTGAAGTTCCAAATGAGGTTCCTCATAAAGCAAGCCCAAGGCCAGAAAAAACGCATCCACATCGCGTAACGCAGGATCCCCTGCTGGCAATGAGAAGGCCCAATCTTGAGGGTCACCCCTGAGCAAGGAAATCACAATCCTAACCTGCTGAGCAGGGTCTCCAGCTGAACGAGACTTCAGGGACAAATAAAGCTTACAATTATTTCGGAAATTCTGGAAGCTAGCTCTATTCCCTGTGAAGAACTCCGGCAAAGGAATTCTCGGCTCAGATACCGGAGCATGTACCACAAAATCTTGTAAATTTTGTACTTTCGTGATGAGATTATTCAAACCCGCAGTTACACTCTGGAGATCCATTATTGTCAGGTGCACACAGAGCATACAGAGATTAGGAGGAGAGAGAGAAAAAAGACTGCAGCAAGGCAGACTGGAGGAAAAAAAAAAAAAATTCCAGCAGACTTCTTATAACTCTCCTTTCTCAACCTGGGTCTTTAACACTTTAGCGGCCGGTCAAACTGTCATGATCTCTGCAGGCAGAGATCATAGCAAGCCTATAGAGGGACAAGCTCTCGGAAGATGGAACTATACTGACCATGAACTAAGCCTGCCGCGCAACTAGAAATAGCCAGGTAGCATTTCCTATTTATCGCTAGATGCCCAGCTCTGGCCTAAGACCTAAATAGCTAGCAGAGGGAAATATAAGACCTGGCTCACCTCTAGAGAAATATTCCAAAGAAGACAGTAGCCCCCCACATATAATGACGGTGAGTTCAGATGAAACAACAAACGCAGCAGGAAAATAGTCTTAGCAAATTTGAGGTCCGCTTACTAGATAGCAGAAGACAGATAGTATACTTTCATGGTCAGCAGAAAAATACTAACAAAACACCATCCAGAGATTACCTTAAACTCTGGCATTAACTCATAACGCCAGAGTAGCAATCCCTGATCGACGAGAGCTTTCCAGACACAGTAACAAAACTTCAGCTGCGAACTGGAACAAATAGGCAAAACAAAACATGGACAAAAGTCCAACTTATCAGTAGTTGTCTAGAAGCAGGAACAAGCACTGAGAGGCATCAGATAACATTGTTGACCGGCAAGAAACCACCAGAGAAATGAGCTTAAATAGCGACACCCACTACTGATGGAATCAGGTGAAACAGGAAAGAGGATGACAAGTCCAATTCCACAAGCGGCCACCGGGGGAGCCCAGAATCCAAATTCACAACAGTCTCCTCCACCTCCCCCAATACATTCTTCATTATTCTTAGTTGTTTTCCTTCATGTAGAATTAACCTTCAAGGAAAGAAAGGGTTTATTTTAATTCCAATATTTGTGTCCAATTGACTTGCATTGGTTTCCGGTATCGGAATCGGCGATATCCGATATTTTTTGGGTATCTGTCCAATCCAATCCAATATTTCCCTATATCGGAAGATATTGCTAAACACTAATCGTAGGGCATCAGCCTAGTCATAGTGCAGGGTCAGTTTTCCCCTTCTACCCTAGTCCTGTGTTGCAGTTCCTTAACAGTTTGTCCAGCCACACACAAATAAAAAAAAATCCTGTCCCGGATTCCTTCAATATGAGTAGCGTCCAAGAACTTGCTCAACGCTTGCAAGGGCTAAATTTGGAAGTAGCCAACCTGCAACAGCACATGAGTAATTACCCTGGAGCACGCTCTGAAGAACCAAAGGTAGGATTACCTGAGTTTTTTCTGGTAAACAGCAGAAATTTTTTACATTTAAAAATGCATGTTTATTTTCGGCTTAGACCCAGATCCTCAGGGAGTGAATTACAGCATGTGGGGATTATTATGTCTTTATTGCGAAGTGAACCCCAAATCTGGGCATTTTCATTAAATCCTGATGATCCTTGTTTGACATCAGAAGCATTTTTTACTGCTTTGAGGTTGTTATATGATGATCTTGATTGGGTCACATAAGCTGAGGCAGAGCTCAGATGGCTTAAACAGTGTTCTGTTGATGCTGAGAGGTATTGCACCCTATTCAGAAGATGATCCGCAGAGGTCAGGTGGAATGACCCAGCACTTAGTTTTTAGCAGGTTTGAGTGAAAGAATTAAAGATTTGCTCATTGCATATCCTGCACCTGACACTTTGGAAACTGCTATGCAGTTAGCTATCCATGTGGATAGAAGATTGAGAGACAGACAGAATGAAGAAATGGCTCTTATAATGCTGAACCCCGTCTCTCAGGATAGCCCTTTCGACAGAGGGGAACCGATGCAACTTGGGGCGATGATCTCTCGTTCCCAGGAGACGGAGAAGAGTTTTTCGCTGGGGCTATGCTTGTATTGTGGAAAGTCTATTAAGTTTATTAAGCAATGCAAGGTTCGCATAAGGAAAGGGGAAAAAAAGGTCAATCAGAGAATCCCTCCCATTTGCATGGCATTTTTACGGTCAGCAGGAGTTTCTTTTTCTGGTAGTTCTACCTGTCGTGGTCATTCGATTGATTTTCAAGTGATGGTACACTGTAGTTCTGCACTTAATTTGATTGATCAACAATTTCGTGACAAGTAGAAGATTGATTCTGTACCTTTGACATGACATTTTTCTGTGGTGGTGATTGACAACACTCCTCTAGAGCATGGGTGGGTTTCTTGAAAGGTCACCGGGTTTCCACTCACTGTGAATATGGAACAACAGGAATCTTTAGATTTGTTTGTACTTGATAAATTGCCTTTTCTAGTTGTTCTGGGGTTACCCTGGTTAAAGATGAACAAACCTGTACTGGACTGGTTGTCAAGTACGATAAGATCCTGGGGGTCAGGAGTGTTACACATTGCTGCTGTTGTGAAAAATGAGCTACCTGAAGCCATTCAGGAATTCTGGAAAGTATTTTCAGACATGGAGTCACAAGCTCTACCACCTCATAGAGATTACGATTGCACTATTGAGTTCGTCCCAGGTGCTACTCTCCCTAAGAGTCGTTTATTTAATCTGACGATTCCCGAGAGGGAAACCTTAAAGGAATACCTGAAAACTAGTCTTGCTGCAGGTCATATAAGACCCTAAAAATCCCCTGTGGCTGTGGGATTCTTTAATGTAAAAAAAAGATGGGGGTTTTAGGCCGTGTCTGGATTTCTGGGAGATTAATAAGATCACTGTGCAAAATCCTTACCCCTTTGCCGCTAATTCCGGATTTGTTTAGCCAATTAGTTGGAGCCAAATTGTTCTCTAAGATCGATCTCCGTGGGGCATATAATTTGCTGCAGGTAAAAGAAGGCGATGAAAGGAAGACAGTCTTTAATACCCCTGAAGGTCATTTTGAGTGCATGTTCACCACACTCCGCTATTTCACCCCTCTCTGTCACCGCAGACGTGGGTCTACAAAAAAGTTTTCTTCTCCTACAGCACCATCAACTGGCCATTCATCCAACTCCAACCTAGCAGTTGCTAGGGACAATATGAACGCATCTATCTTCCTTGTACAGTCTAGTCACCACCACCCTATCGGTCATCCTGGAACCAAAGACCCCACTTAAACAGGTCACATTTTCTGGTATGGCTGCCTGACAGCTTAATATCATGCTCAGTTCTAGCGATTGCTACTGGCAATGACATGTCACAGTCACCCCCAGAGTCTGTTTCACACCCTACAACATGGTGAACCCTCCAGGTGATTTCTAACCGGGTGTCAGCTCCACTCGTTTTATCCACCACACCACTATCAGTTATATTGTGGCACACGTCAGGTGATATCATGTCCATCAGTTGGGAAGATGCACCCTTCCCACTGGTCAACCTGATGTCTGACCCATCAATTTTGGGAGGTATCACTGGTTTTAAGTATGCAACCCCACCAGCCAAGAGCCCTCCATTCACTTGCTGTACAGAAGCTCCCCTCTCCCACAAGTTTGTGAACAGCCCAGAGTCCCAGCCTATTATCACCGGATAGGTTAAGGTTGGAACTATAGCGACATCATGGATTGCACTGTCGCTGGCCATCTTGAGGACCACTCTTGCCACTGGATAGTCCTTAGTGCGCCCATGGATGCAGGTGACCCTGACATTCCTAATGGGTATTTCCAATCCCTTGTGTGCAACCCTCTCTAGAGTCACCGGGCTCCCAGAATCGACTAGTCCGCACATTTCTTTCTCATGCATCAGCATTTCACCCCCCCCCATAAACTCTCACTGGATGGATAGTTCACATAGCAGACTGGATATGCATAGTTCACTTGCCCAGGGCAACAGTTCATCTGTGGCACCCCTTGGGATGCTCTGCCCCTTTTGGGAAACGACCATTCCCCGGGACTCTACCCCCTTTTGGGTCACTATCCCTGTTTGGGTTACCGCCCGCTTTTAAGACTCCACTTCTTTTTGGGCAACCATCCCTGTTTGGGTCACCGCACCTTTTGGGACTCCATCCCTATTTGGGCAACCATCTTTGTTTGGGTCACCGCCCACTTTTAGGGACACCACTTCTTCCCTGGGGTACACCCCCTGGACTCCCTCAAGGTAGTCTCAGGCCCCAGTTCGCACAGACCACCGATATCTCTCTGGGCTTGTACTGGCCCTTTAAGAGTTTGTATGACCTGGTCCACCATTGTCCTTATACGACACCTCACCAGCTCCTGCTGGCACTGCCACAGCTCCTGCTGCAACCACAAACCACCAGCACCTCCAGCTGCCGACCACAAGCTGCTGCTGCTGCTACTACAGCACATGCTGCTGCAGAACCTCTTGCTGCAACTGCAGTTCCTCTCCACAAGGCTCTGCAATGCTCTGCACGGCTCCACACCACAGACTCCGTGGACCCGCAGATCCACAGCAAATCTTCGTAACCCCGCCGAGTTACCGCCAGCAGCTTGTAATCTTCGTGGACCTGCCGATCCACAGCAAACTTCGTAACCCCACCGAGTTACAGCAATCACCTCCACATGTGCTTCCTGGACCGTTGCCCGCAGTCTAGCACCATATATGATGCCGCATTTACTGAATGCATTGGGGGACACAACGCTTAGCATGGGATCCAATCATACAAGCACGTTTTTCAACTTAAAGCAGTCAATGTGGTTTATTTTATCCATAAACCATAGAAACATGAACAAAAGGCAAACAGTCCTAAAATCAAGCTTCACATCATTAGTTTGCGGCAACCAAACATGCTGGTCCTTCTTCTTTGGAAGAAGGTCCTGTGGACTGATGAAACCAAGATTGAGTTGTTTGGTCATACAAAAAGTCTTTATGCATGGCGACCAAAAAACACAGCATTCCAAGAAAAACACTTGCTACCCACAGTAAAATTTGGTGGAAGTTCCATCATGCTTTGGGGCTGTGTGGCCAATGCCGGCACCGGGAATCTTGTTAAAGTTGAAGGACGCATGAATTCCTCTCAGTATCAGCAGATTCTTGACAATAATGTTCATGAATCAGTGACAAAGTTGAAGTTACGCAGGGGATGGATCTTTCAGCAAGACAATGATCCAAAACATTGCTCCAAATCTACTCAGGCATTCATGCAGAGGAACAATTACACTGTTCTGGAATGGCCATCCCAGTCCCCAGACCTGAATATCATTGAACATCTGTGGGCTCATTTGAAGAGGGCTGTCCATGCTCGGTGACCATCAAACTTAACTGAACTGGAATTGTTTTGTAAAGAGGAATGGTCAAAAATACCTTCCTTCAGGATCCAGGAACTCATTAAAAGCTACAGGAAGCGACTAGAGGCTGTTATTTTTGCAAAAGGAGGATCTACTAAATATTAATGTCACTTTTCTGGTGAGGTGTCCATACTTATGCACCTGTCAAATTTTGTTTGAATGCAGATTGAACATTTTCTGTTAGTACAATAAACCTCATTTCAAGGCAGAAACATTACTGTGTCCAACAGTTATTAGATATATGAAACTGAAATAGCTGTTGCAAAAAAACTAATTTTTATAAAACATTAAGCTTAAGATTAATAGGGGTGCCCAAACTTTTTCATATAACTGTATGTTGGACTAACTCCATGTCCCCTCAAAGTCTGGGTACGTGAAAACGTAATCGGCATTATGGCTGCTAAAGAGGTTGAGGACACCTCCCATTTAAAAACACTACCACGTCACTTTAAAACACACCATGATTGTGATGTTTCAGCATTAAAAATTAGGGGCATCGATATCATTCAACCTTACATCAGAGGCAGCAAAATTAGTAATCCACTAGCGTGACTTGAAGCAAGGTGGATCTGGATTCTGAGAACTGTACACCCTCTTGGCCCTAATGAACACCTTAGCTTTGCTCCTTTCCTGTAAACATTAGGTGTCCATCTTACCCCCTCTTTGGTTCGTTTATATATCATTTAGAAATACATTTACAACTTTTTTAACATTGTGTTTTTATATACTTACAGTACCTTGTTTTTAATTTTGTTATTGTGATGTGGCCTTCTCCATCTTTGATCCAATTACACGTGTGTCCAGACACTTTTCACTGTAAAGATATTCTACATTAATGAATTGAATTGGAAAGACTTCTGTATCAACGCTATCTTATTAGTTATTTTTCTTATTTTTCATGTTTTGTCCTTTATGTGTCTGCTATTTTTTAGTATTTATATATATTTTGTATATATTTGATTTACTTTCACTCATATTTGTATTTATATGCCTATTTTGCATCTTCATTCAGTTACATAATTTTCACTTTCACTAATAAAGGCACTTTCAAGTGACATAACAATATATATTTTTATTTGTAGAGTTACAGTTAATTTTCATTTTCACATGTCCTACACCTTGCTTCACTTTTTATCTACCTCTGTACTAGGGTTGAGTGAAACGGATCGGACAAATTCAAAAATCGCCGACTTTTGGCAAAGTCAGGTTTCGTGAAACCCGACCCGATCCTAGTGTGGGATCGGCCATGAGGTCAGCGATCTTCTCGCCAAAGTCGCGTTTCATATGACGTTTTCAGCTCCATTTCTCAGCCAATGAAGGAGGACACAGAGTGTGGGCAGTGTGATGACATAGGTCTCGGTCCCCACCATCTTAGAGAAGGGCATGACAGTGATTGGCTTGCTTTCTGCGGCGTCACAGGGGCTATAAAGGGGCGTGCACGCCGACCGCCATCATACTTCTGGCGATCGTAGCATAGGGAGAGGTTGCTGCAGCTGCATCAGAAGAAGGGATATAGTTAGGGAGGGAAGATTAACCCCCAAACCGCTTGTGCTGTAGCGACTTCCACTATCCAACACCACTTTTTCTTTGCAGGGACAGTGGAGTTCATATTTTTGTGCATCAGCTCTGTAGCTTATTAGGCTGCCTTATAAGGCTCCCTGATAGCTGCATTGCTGTTTGTACGTCGCTGTGCAAACCAACTGCTTTTTTAAAAGCAAAAATCCTGTTGCTCCTTTCTGCACAGTTATCTTGTTTATTTGTCCATACTTTTGTGTGCAGCAGTCCTTTTTATTGCTGGCTGCCATACTTGTACTGAGATTATTGTAGGGAGATTGAAATTGTACTACAGTCCTTGTATTTTTTGATATATCTGCCAGCCACGTTCTGCCACTTACACTGTGTAGTGTAATACACAGGGCCTGAGATTTGCTCCAGTCTCCCCCCAAAAAAAAGGGAGATTTAAATTGCCACTAAGCGGATCTATGTCAGTTCTGTTTGTCGTATATCTGCCAGCCACGTTCTGCCATTTGCATTGTGTTGTGTAATACACAGGACCTGTTTTTTGCTGCAGTCTCCCCCCCAAAAAGGAGATTTAAATTGCCAACAAGTTTATATACAACAGTTCTGTTTGTCATACATCTGCCAGCCACGTTCGGCCTTTTACATTGTGTAGTGTAATACACAGGGCCTGTTTTTTGCTGCAGTCTCCCCCCCAAAAAGGAGATTTAAATTGCCAACAAGTTTATATACAACAGTTCTGTTTGTCATACATCTGCCAGCCACGTTCGGCCTTTTACATTGTGTAGTGTAATACACAGGGCCTGTTTTTTGCTGCAGTCTCCCCCCCAAAAAAGGGAGATTTAAATTGCCACTAAGTGGATCTACGTCAGTTCTGTTTGTCGTATATCTGCCAGCCACGTTCTGCCTTTTACATTGTGTAGTGTAATACACAGGGCTTGTTTTTGCTGCAGTCTCCCCCCTCAAAAAAGGGGGATTTAAATTCCCAACAAGTTTATATACACCTTCTACCTTGTTTTACAATACCATATAACTGTTGTTAGTTTGGTTAAATTTTCCCAAAAATGACTAAGTCTGGTGGAAGAGGCCGTGGGCGGTCGTTGCCATCTGGTAATGATGGTGGTATTGGTGGTGGTGGAGCATCTGGTGGTAGTGGGAAAAGCAAAATAGCACCTAAGGCTCGAGTTGTGGAGCCAGCATCATCGTCTGGCTACACAAGGCCTCGAAGGCTCCCTTATCTGAGAGTAGGAAAACCGCTTTTAAAGCCAGAGCAGCAGGGAAAAGTTTTGGCTTGCCTTGCTGACTCAGCCTCTAGCTCTTTCGCCTCCTCTTCAGAAAGTTCGAAATATAAAAGCAGTGAGTCGTCAATGGATGCTCCCGTTCAGGAACAAGTCGCTTCCTTGTGTCCTTCACCCAAAGCAAAAGTGAAGGATGCGGCAGGTGACACTACAGTTTACTCCATGGAGCTCTTTATACATACCGTGCCAGGGTTAGAAAGGTAAATTGTTAACTGTCCATTGCAAGATGAATCGGACATGGAGTGCACAGATGCACAGCCACAGCTAGATTATTATGCTGCTCCATTGACTCAGATCACTACATTGCCCTCGCAGTGTACTGAGCCAGAATCTGACCCTGATGAGACTATGGTGCCCCATCCCGAACGCTATAGCACCTTACACGGTGACACAGAAGAAGGTGCACATGACATTGAAGAGGAGGTGATAGATGACCCAGATGTTGACCCAGATTGGCAGCCATTGGGGGAACAGGGTGCTGCTGACAGTAGCTCTGAAGTGGAGGAGGATTATACGCAGCAGGCATCTACATCGCAACAACTTTCATCTAGCAGGCCCATATCTGGCCAAAAACGTTTGACAAAACCAAAAACACTTTTAGGACAGCGTGGCCATCCGGTGAAAGTAGCACAGCGTGCAATGCCTGAAAAGGTATTCCATAGTAGGAAGAGTGTAGTGTTGCAATTTTTTAACCAAGATCCGAATGATCAGTGCAAAGTTATCTGTAAGAAATGCTCAAAGACCTTTAGCAGAGGGAAGAATGTCCAAAATTTAAATACAACGTGCATGCGTAAACATTTAAACAGCATGCACTTGCAAGCCTGGACTAACTACTAGGGTTGAGCGACTTTCATTTTTTTAAGATCGAGTCAGGTTTTGCGAAACCCGACTTTGTCCAAAGTCGAGTCGAGTGCAGTCGGCCGATTATCGCTAAAAGTCGGGGATCGACCGAAACACGAAACCCAATGCAAGTCAATGGGGAAGCATAGTCGGCAGTGAGTGGAGGCCAGGAAAACACCTACAGTGCCCATTTTAATGCCAAAAACATCCATTCTTGTTTCTGAAGCTTGTCAATCTTAATTAACTTTATAATAATAGTTGGGCATTGGAAATTGGGGGTCATTTGTCAAAAGATGTGGGGGGTAGGGCTGGTTCAAGGTTTTAGTGGGCCCAGGGAACATGGACTACGTCACGGCGGTGGAGCAGTGAGAGGTAAGTATGTCAAGTTTGCAAGTACTGTGATCCTAAGCAAGCAGGGGGGCCCACTCATTGGCATTGACACTGGCACAGGGCCCCTCAAAGTACAGCGGTGTGTTTGCACGGCGGGGGTGCCTCCCACCAGCAGCGACTAGTGTTGAGCATTCCGATACCGCAAGTATCGGGTATCGGCCGATACTTGCGGGTATCGGAATTCCGATACCGAGATCCGATACTTTTGTGGTATCGGGTATCGGTATCGAAACAACATTAATGTGTAAAATAAAGAATTAAAATAAAAAATAGGGATATACTCACCTCTCCGACGCAGCCTGGACCTTACCGAGGGAACCGGGAGCCTTCTTTGCTTAAAATGCGCGCGTTTCCTGCCTTCTGTGACGTCACGGCTTCTGATTGGTTGCGTGCCGCCCATGTGGCAACGACGCGACCAATCACAGCAAGCCGTGACGTAATTTTCAGGTCCTGAATGCCTAGAATTATGAATTAGGCATTCAGGACCTGAAAATTACGTCACGGCTTGCTGTGATTGGTCGCGTCGCGGTCACATGGGTGGCACGCAACCAATCACAAGCCGTGACGTAATTTTAAAATGCGCGCGTTTCCTGCCTCCCGTGACGTCATGGCTTGTGATTGGTTGCGTCGCCCATGTGACCGCGACGCGACCAATCACAAGCCGGAACGTAATTTTCAAATCCTGAATGCCTAGAATTAGGCATGCAGGACCTGAAAATTACGTCACGGCTTGCTGTGATTGGTCGCGTCGCGGCCACATGGGTGGCACGCAACCAATCACAAGCCGTGACGTCACGGAAGGCAGGAAACGCGCGCATTTTAAGCAAAGAAGGCTCCCGGTTCCCTCGGTAAGGTCCAGGCTGCGTCGGAGAGGTGAGTATAGCAATATTTTTTTATTTTAATTCTTTCTTTTACACATTAATATGGATCCCAGGGCCTGAAGGAGAGTTTCCTCTCCTTCAGACCCTGGGAACCATCAGGGATACCGTCCGATACTTGAGTCCCATTGACTTGTATTGGTATCGGGTATCGGTATCGGATTAGATCCGATACTTTGCCGGTATCGGCTGATACTTTCCGATACCGATACTTTCAAGTATCGGACGGTATCGCTCAACACTAGCAGCGACACTTTTGCGTACTCTGAGGGGCCCTGTGCCATTGACGTCGCCAACGAGTATGCCCCCCCACCTGATGAAGGAACCTGCACTTTCATCTGCACCTTCCTCTTTGTCCCTGTGTAAGGTGGTATAACATGCGGGAAGGGGAAGCTTACATTCAGCAGGGTCAGATTCTGGCTGTGTAGAGTGCAAGGGAAATGTAGTGGTCTAGGTCAATGTACCAGCAGACTCATCTAGCAGTGGCTGGGCAATGGGCAGGATGAGGAGTACTAAACACAGATATAGGGCCAAAGAATAAAGTAGGCTAAATGCAGTTCAAAATTGGTAACAGGACTAAACAGGCGGCATTGCTTTGTTCAGTGGAGTAGCAAACCCAGGAGCAGCAGACACTGTTTTAAGGGCCCAACCACACTAGTAGGCCAAATGCAGTTTAATATCTGCTACTATAGGCCAAAAGCCTAAAGACTTAAGCTCAGCTTTATACAGTGGAGGACAACACCATGGAGCGGCAGACACCATTAGTAGGCCCTAACCACCAAATTTTTGTTAAAAAAGCACTTAATGAGAGCCAGAAGGTTGAAGCTCAGATTTATTCAGTTGAGGAGAACATCAGGGAGCGGCAAACAGAGGTATTAGGCCCCAACCACCAATTTTTTTTTAAAAAAAGCACTTAATGAGAGCCAGAAGGTTGAAGCTCAGATTTATTCAGTTGAGGAGAACACCAGGGAGTGGCAAACAGAGGTATTAGGCCCCAAACACCAATTTAAAAAAAAAAATAAAAAATGAGAGCCAGAAGGTTGAAGCTCAGATTTATTCAGTTGAGGAGAACACCAGGGAGCGGCAAACAGAGGTATTAGGCCCCAACCACCAATTAAAAAAAAAAAAAAATGAGAGCCAGAAGGTTGAAGCTCAGATTTATTCAGTTGAGGAGAACACCGGTGAGCGGCAAACAGAGGTATTAGGCCCCAAACACAAATTTTTTTTAAAAAAAGCACTTAATGAGAGCCTGAAGGTTGAAGCTCAGATTTATTCAGTTGAGGAGAACACCAGGGAGTGGCAAACAGAGGTATTAGGCCCCAATCACCAATTTTTTTTTAAAAAAAGCACTTAATGAGAGCCAGAAGGTTGAAGCTCAGATTTAGACAGTGGAGGAAAATTTGAATTAGGGACTGCAGACAGACTTATTAGGCTGTCCCCTGTGGACCATGCATCCACCACATTAACCCATTGCGCCGTAATGGACACGTAACCTTCCGTGGCCATTAGGGTTGAGCGACTTTCATTTTTTTAAGGTCGAGTCGGGTTTTGTGAAACCCGATTTTGTCCAGAGTCGAGACGAGTGCAGTCGGCCGATTATCGCTAAAAGTCGGGGATCGACCGAAACACGAAACCCAATGCAAGTCAATGGGGAAGCATAGTCGGCAGTGAGTGGAGGCCAGGAAAACACCTACAGTGCCCATTTTAATGCCAAAAACATCCATTCTTGTTTCTGAAGCTTGTCAATCTTAATTAACTTTATAATAATAGTTGGGCATTGGAAATTGGGGGTCATTTGGCAAAAGTTGTGGGGGGTAGGGCTGGTTCAAGGTTTTAGTGGGCACAGGAAACGTGGACAACGTCACGGCAGTGGAGCAGTAAGAGGTAAGTATGTCAAGTTTGCAAGTGCTGTAATCCTAAGCAAGCAGGGGGGCCCACTCGTTGGCATTGGCACTGGCACAGGGCACCTCAAAGTACAGCGGTGTGTTTGCACGGCGGGGGCGCCTCCCACCAGCAGCGACAATTTTGCGTACTCTGAGGGGCCCTGTGCCAGTGACGTCGCCAACGAGTATGCCCCCCCCACCTGATGAAGGAACCTGCACTTTCATCTGCACCTTCCTCTTTGTCCCTGTGTAAGGTGGTATAACATGCGGGAAGGGGAACCTTACTTTCAGCAGGGTCAGATTCTGGCTGTGTAGAGTGCAAGGGGAATGTAGTGGTCTGGGTCAATGTACCAGCATACTCATCTAGCAGTGGCTGGGCAATGGGCAGGATGAGGAGGAAACAGATATAGGGCCAAAGAATAAAGTAGGCTAAATGCAGTTCAAAATTGGTAACAGGACTAAACAGGCGGCACTGCTTTGTTCAGTGGAGTAGCAAACCCAAGAGCAGCAGACACTGTTTTAAGGGCCCAACCACACTAGTAGGCCAAATGCAGTTTAATATCTGATACTATAGGCCGAAAGCCAGAAGGTAGAAGCTCAGCTGTATTCAGTTGAGGGCAACACCAGGGAGTGGCAGACACCGTTAGTAGGCCCTAACCACCAATTTTTAAAAACACAGCACTTAAAGAGAGCCAGAAGGTAGAAGCTCAGCTTTATTCATTTGAGGACAACACCAGGCAGGGGCAGACACCGTTAGTAGGCCGGAACCACCAATTTTTAAAAACACAGCACTTAAAGAGAGCCAGAAGGTAGAAGCTCAGCTTTATTCAGTTGAGGACAACACCAGGGAGGGGCAGACACCGTTAGTAGGCCCTAACCACCAATTTTTAAAAATACAGCACTTAATGAGAGCCAGAAGGTTGAAGCACAGCTGTATTCAGTTGAGGACAACACCAGGCAGGGGCAGACACCGTTAGTAGGCCGGAACCACCAATTTTTAAAAACACAGCACTTAAAGAGAGCCAGAAGGTAGAAGCTCAGCTTTATTCAGTTGAGGACAACACCAGGCAGGGGCAGACACCGTTATTAGGCCGGAACCACCAATTTTTAAAACCACAGCACTTAATGAGAGCCAGAAGGTTGAAGCTTAGATTTATTCATTTGAGGATAACTTGAATTAGGGACTGCAGACAGACTTACCAGGCTGTCCCCTGTGTGGACCATGCATCCAATACATTAACCCATTGCGCCACAAAGGACACGTAACCTTCCGTGGCCATGCCATGTGTCTGTTGTCAGGTGTACCTTTGGACCCACAGATTGACAGAATGAAAGGACAATGTGGTCTTTAACATGCTGGTGGAGGGGTGGGATGGCTTTTCTCGCAAAAGAATTGTCAACTGGGTAGCTCATAGCGTGGTACAGCGTAGTACATCATGGCTTTATTATTAATATGAAATAAAATTAAAAAATAGGCTCTATGCACTGTAAATTTGGTTCCAGGGGTACACGGGCAGCAGTGGTCAGGTCAGTGGAGGCCTAGTGGAAGGAGGGACCGCAGACAGGCTTCCAAGGCCTAACATACTAAAATGGGCAGGCTGTAGGCACTTTATAATTGGTTCCAGGGGTACACGGGCAGCAGTGGTCAGGTCAGTGGAAGCCTAGTGGAAGGAGGGACCGCAGACAGGCTTCCAAGGCCTAACATACTAAAATGGGCTGGCTGTAGGCACTTTATAATTGGTTCCAGGGGTACACGGGCAGCAGTGGTCAAGTCAGTGGAGGCCTAGTGGAAAGAGGGACCGCAGACAGGCTTCCAAGGCCTAACATACTAAAATGGGCTGGCTGTAGGCACTTTATAATTGGTTCCAGGGGTACACGGGCAGCAGTGGTCAGGTCAGTGGAGGCCTAGTGGAAGGAGGGACCGCAGACAGGCTTCCAAGGCCTAACATACTAAAATGGGCTGGCTGTAGGCACTTTATAATTGGTTCCAGGGGTACACGGGCAGCAGTGGTCAGGTCAGTGGAGGCCTAGTGGAAGGAGGGACCGCAGACAGGCTTCCAAGGCCTAACATACTAAAATGGGCTGGCTGTAGGCACTTTATAATTGGTTCCAGGGGTACACGGGCAGCAGTGGTCAGGTCAGTGGAGGCCTAGTGGAAGGAGGGACCGCAGACAGGCTTCGAAGGCCTAACATAATAAAATGGGCTGGCTGTAGGCACTTTATAATTGGTTCCAGGGGTACACGGGCAGCAGTGGTCTGGCCAACGGAGGCCGATTGTAATGAGTGTCTGCCAGTTAGTAGTCCAAAACAACAAATAAATGTGAATGTCTCGCATTAAAACAAAACAAAAACACTAAAGGGTGCAATCATTAGGTTCAGGGGTGGGATCCTCTGCGTTGTTTCAGACCTACTAATTTAGCGCAAAGTATTTACTGTGGTAAATAGAGGACACTGCCCCTGACTATGTTAAGTACCATCATACATGTCAACACAATGGTATTGTCAGTGGCAGGTATGGAAGGATGTCAGCGCATAGACTAAACATTGGTGGAAGTGTGAGAGATAACTGTGGAAGTGGTAGAGCAATGTTTGACCTGGGGGTGGGTGAACTCTCTTGTGGCCGGCGGTACAGGCCCAGGGCCCCTCAAGTTACAACAGTGTGTCTGACGTTGGGTGCGCACCACCACCACCAGAGACACTTTATTGTACTATGAGGGACCCAGTAGCAATGCCGTCGACCAAAAGCGAGCACACCCACCTCTTCAGACAAACAGCAGTCTCACGGGTGCTTGCGCCAAGTTGTAATACCACGGCCCCGTGTGGGGAGTTTGGCCATTTAGGGAGGTGTAAACATGTCGTATGCTGGACAATCAGCTGCAGCAAATTAGACATTAGAAAAGTAATTCACAGTAGTCCACAGGCAAGAGCTTTTCATAGGAAAGCTAGGTGTCGGCCGGGCAAGGTGGGGCAAAAGATTTTGAAATCCAGTTGTGGTTCATTTTAATGAATGTTAGATCATCAACATTTTGGGTAGCCATACGAGTCCTTTTTTCGGTTAATATTGAACCTGCAGCACTGAATACTCTTTCTGATAGGACACTTGCTGCCGGGCAAGCAAGCTCCTGCAATGCATATTCTGCCAATTCTGGCCAGGTGTCTAATTTTGATGCCCAGTAATCAAATGGGAATGACGGTTGAGGGAGAACATCGATAAGGGATGAAAAATAGTTAGTAACCATACTGGACAAATGTTGTCTCCTGTCACTTTCAATTGATGCAGCAGTACCTGTCCTGTCTGCGGTCATAGCAAAATCACTCCACAACCTGGTCAGAAAACCCCTCTGTCCAACGCCACTTCTGATGTGTGCACCCCTAACACTCCTAGTCTGCTGCCCCCTGGAGCTCGTGTGAGAACGATCACGTGCCCTGTGTGCTGGGAATGCCTGAAGCAAACGGTCAACAAGAGTTGATTGTTTGGTTGATAATATTAGTTCCAAGTTCTCATGTGGCATAATATTTTGCAATTTGCCTTTATAGCGTGGATCAAGGAGGCAGGCCAACCAGTAATCGTCATCGTTCATCATTTTCGTAATGCGTGTGTCCCTTTTTAGGATACGTAAGGCATAATCCGCCATGTGGGCCAAAGTTCCAGTTGTCAAATCTCCGGTTGTGATTGGTTGAGGGGCAGTTTCAGGCAAATCTACGTCACTTGTGTCCCTCAAAAAACCAGAACCCGGCCTTGCCACGCAACCAATTTGCAGTGCCCCCGGGAAAGCTTCCGCATTAAAAATATACTCATCCCCATCATCCTCCTCGTCCTCCACCTCCTCTTTGCCCGCTACCTCGTCCTGTACACTGCCCTGACCAGACAATGGCTGACTGTCATCAAGGCTTTCCTCTTCTTCTGGTGCAGATGCCTGATCCTTTATGTGCGTCAAACTTTGCATCAGCAGACACATTAGGGGGATGCTCATGCTTATTATGGCGTTGTCTGCACTAACCAGCCGTGTGCATTCCTCAAAACACTGAAGGACTTGACACATATCTTGTATCTTCGACCACTGCACACCTGACAACTCCATGTCTGCCATTCTACTGCCTGCCCGTGTATGTGTATCCTCCCACAAAAACATAACAGCCCGCCTCTGTTGGCACAGTCTCTGAAGCATGTGCAGTGTTGAGTTCCACCTTGTTGCAACGTCTATGATTAGGCGATGCTGGGGAAGGTTCAAAGACCGCTGATAGGTCTGCATACGGCTGGAGTGTACAGGCGAACGTCGGATATGTGAGCAAAGTCCACGCACTTTGAGGAGCAGGTCGGAGAACCCAGGATAAGTTTTCAATAAGCACTGCACCACCAGGTTTAAGGTTTGAGCCAGGCAAGGAATGTGTTTCAGTTGGGAAAGGGAGATGGCAGCCATGAAATTCCTTCCGTTATCACTCACTACCTTGCCTGCCTCAAGATCTACTGTGCCCAGCCACGACTGCGTTTCTTCTTGCAAGAACTCGGACAGAACTTCCGCGGTGTGTCTGTTGTCGCCCAAACACTTCATAGCCAATACAGCATGCTGACGCTTGCCAGTAGCTGGCCCATAATGGGACAACTGGTGTGCAACAGTGTCATCTGCCGATGGAGTGGTTGGCCGACTGCGGTCTGTGGAAGAGCTGTAGCTTCTGCAGGAGGACGAGGAGGAGGAGGAGGGGGTGCGAACGCCTACAGCCAACTGTTTCCTACACCGTGGGCTAGGCACAACTGTCCCGAAATTGATGTCCCCTGTGGACCCTGCATCCACCACATTCACCCAGTGTGCCGTGATGGACACATAACGTCCCTGGCCATGCCTACTGGTCCATGCATCTGTAGTCAGGTGCACCTTTGTACTCACAGATTGCCTGAGTGCATGGACGATGCGCTGTTTAACATGCTGGTGCAGGGCTGGGATGGCTTTTCTGGAAAAAAGTGTCGACTGGGTAGCTCGTATCGTGGTTCAGCGTACTCCATCAGGGCTTTGAAAGCTTCGCTTTCAACTAACCGGTAGGGCATCATCTCTAACGAGATTAGTCTAGCTATGTGGGCGTTAAAACCCTGTGTATGCGGATGCGAGGATAAGTACTTCCTTTTTCTAACCAGAGTCTCATGTAGTGTGAGCTGGACTGGAGAGCTGGAGATCGTGGAACTTTCGGGTGTGCCGGTGGACATGGCAGACTGAGAGACGGTTGGAGACGGTATTGTTTCCGCCGGTGCCCTAGATGCAATATTTCCTCCTACAAAACTGGTGATTCCCTGACCCTGACTGCTTTTGGCTGGCAAAGAAACCTGCACAGATACTGCCGGTGGTGCGGAAAATGGTGGCCTTACAGTGACGGAAGGGATGTTGCGTTGCTGACTAGCTTCATTGGCCGAGGGTGCTACAACCTTAAGGGACGTTTGGTAGTTAGTCCAGGCTTGAAAATGCATGGTGGTTAAGTGTCTATGCATGCAACTAGTATTGAGACTTTTCAGATTCTGACCTCTGCTTAAGCTAGTTGAACATTTTTGACAGATGACTTTGCGCTGATCAATTAGATGTTGTTTAAAAAAATGCCAGACTGCACTCTTCCTAGCATCAGATCCCTTTTCAGGGATTGCAGACTGAGCTTTAACCGGATGGCCACGCTGTCCTCCAACAGGTTTTGGCTTTGACACGCGTTTTGGGCCAGATACGGGCCCGGCAGATGGAACCTGTTGCGATGTTGATGCCTGCTGCGGCCCCTCCTCCACCTCCGCTTCTGAACTACTGCCGCCTGCACCCTGTTCCCCCAATGGATGCCAATTGGGGTCAACAACTGGGTCATCTATTACCTCCTCTTCGAGCTCGTGTGCAACTTCGTCTGTGTCACTGTGTCGGTCGGTGATATAGCGTTCGTGGCGGGGCAACATAGTCTCATCAGGGTCTGATTGTGGATCAGTACCCTGAGAGGGCAATGTTGTGGTCTGAGTCAAGGGAGCAGCATAGTACTCTGGCTGTGGCTGTGCATCAGTGCACTCCATGTCAGAATCTACTTGTAATGGGCATGGCCTGTTAAGTGTTTAACTTTCTAAGCCAGGGACGGTATGTGTAAAGAGCTCCATGGAGTAACCCGTTGTGTCGCCTGCTGCATCCTTCTCTCTTGTTGTAGTTTTTGCTGAAGAGGACAAGGAAGTGACTTGTCCCTGAACGTGAACATCCACAAGCGACGCACTGCTTTTACATTTACCAGTTTCAGAAGAGGAGGCAAAAGAGCTAGAGGCTGAGTCTGCAATGTAAGCCAAAACTTGATGTTGCTGCTCCGGCTTTAAAAGCGGTTTTCCTACTCCCAGAAAAGAGAGCGTTCGAGGCCTTGTGTAGCCAGATGACGAAACTGGCTCCACAGCTCCAGACTTAGGTGGAATATTTTTATCCCCACGACCACCTGATGCTCCACTACCACTACCATCATTACCAGCTGACAATGAACGCCCACGGCCACGACCTCTTGCACCAGACTTCCTCATTGTTTTAAAAACTTAACCAAAGTAACTTTATTTGCTGCTGTCAAACAACTTACACGGTGAGCTATAACTTCAGAATGATTTCAATATCCCTTAACAGGTTGGTGAGACCACAAGTAAAATCAGGCACAATGTTACACACTCTGTTTTCTGTGGCACCAAATCACAGAGATGCCACACACGCAGGACTGTCACTCAAGCACAAATGTCAATATTAATCTCCCACCTATTTTTTTTTTTTTTTTTCCCTCAGGGAGACTTTAGAAACCAAATAAGATAAAATGATTTTTTCAGGGACAATTTAGAAACCAAATAATAAAAAAAAAAAATAAGGCTTTCTATGGCCCACTGAGTGAGAGATGGCACACACAGGAGTCAGGAGTGGCACACAAGCCCTGACTGAGGCCAATATTTTTCTCCCACTGATTGATGTAGTGATTTTTTTTCAGGTAGATTTTAGAACCCAAATCAAGCAAAAAAATAAATAGGCTTTCTATGGCCCACTGAGTGAGAGATGGCACACACAGGAGTCAGGAGTGGCACACAAGCCCTGACTGAGGCCAATATTTTTCTCCCACTGATTGATGTAGTGATTTTTTTTCAGGTAGATTTTAGAACCCAAATCAAGCAAAAAAATAAATAGGCTTTCTATGGCCCACTGAGTGAGAGATGGCACACACAGGAGTCAGGAGTGGCACACAAGCCCTGACTGAGGCCAATATTTTTCTCCCACTGATTGATATAGTGATTTTTTTTCAGGTAGATTTTAGAACCCAAATCAAGCAAAAAAATTAATAGGCTTTCTATGGCCCACTGAGTGAGAGATGGCACACACAGGAGTCAGGAGTGGCACACAAGCCCTGAGGCCAATATTTTTCTCCCACTGATTGATGTAGTGATTTTTTTTCAGGTAGATTTTAGTACCCAAATCAAGCAAAAAAATTAATAGGCTTTCTATGGCCCACTGAGTGAGAGATGGCACACACAGGGATGGCACTCTAGCAGAAATGCCAATCTTAATCTCCCACAAAAAAAAAAAAACAGGGACTGTCCTACAATTACTATCTCCCTGCAGTAATCTCAGCCAGGTATGGCAGGCAGCAATAAGGAGTGGACTGATGCACAAATTAAATAAAAAGTGTGGACAAACAAAAAAGATAGCTGTGCAGAAAGGAAGGAACAAGAGGATTTGTGCTTTGAACAAAGCAGTTGGTTTGCACAGCGTCGTACACACACAGGCACAGCAACGCAGCTATCAGGGTCAGGGAGCCTTCTAGGGCAGCCCAATGAGCGACAGCGCTGAGGAAAAAAAAATGTAGCTTCCACTGTCCCTGCAAACAAAAGGTGGTGTTGGACAGTGGAAATCACTACAGCACAAGCGGTTTGCAGCTTTATGTACCCTGCCTATCACTCTCCCTGCTTCTGAAGAAGCGGCAACAACCTCTCCCTACGCTCGGATCAGCAGCAGTAAGATGGCGGTCGGCGGGAACGCCCCTTTATAGCCCCTGTGACGCTGCAGAAAGCAAGCCAATCACTGCAATGCCCTTCTCTAAGATGGTGGGGACCAGGACCTATGTCATCACGCTGCCCACACTCTGCGTTCACCTTCATTGGCTGAGAAATGGCGCTTTTCGCGTCATTGAAACGCGACTTTGGCGCGAAAGTCACGTACCGCATGGCCGACCCCGCACAGGGGTCGGATCGGGTTTCATGAAACTCGACTTTGCCAAAAGTCGGCGACTTTTGAAAATGAACGACCCGTTTCGCTCAACCCTAGTGGCCATGCCTATAGGTCCATGCATCTGTTGTCAGGTGCACCTTTGTACTCACAGATTGCCAGAGTGCATGGACAATGGAGGTGGTGCTGGTGGAGGGCTGGGATGGCTTTTCTTGCAAAAGAAGTGTCGACTGGGTAGCTCGTAGCGTGGTACAGCGTAGTCCATCATGGCTTTATTAATATTAAATAAAATAAAGAAATAGGCTCTATGCACTTTAAAATAGGTTCCAGGGGTACACGGGCAGCATTGGTGTGGTCAGCGGAGGAGGAGGATTGCAAAGAGGGACCGCAGACAGGCGTAGTACGCCTACAATTTCAAAAAGTGGCTCTATGCACTTTAAAATAGGTTCCAGGGGTACACGGGCAGCATTGGTGTTGTCAGCGGAGGAGGAATATTGCAAGGAGGGACCACAGACAGGCGTACTAGGCCTAAAATAACTACAAATAAGCTCAAGGCAGTTTTAAATCGGTTACATGGATACACAGGCAGCATTGTGGTCAGCGGAGGAGGAGGATTGCAAGGAGGGACCGCAGACAGGTGTACTAGGCCTAAAATAACTACAAATAGGCTCAAGGCAGTTTTAAATCGGTTACCTGGATACACAGGCAGCATTGGTGTGGTCAGCAGAGGACGATTGCAAGGAGTGTCTGACACAGTTAGTACTCACAAAAAATAAATAGATGTTAATGTCTCGCCAAAAAACAAAAAAAAAAAGTGTGGCATACTTAGGTACAGGGGTGGGCTCATCTGCTGAGTTTCTGACATAGTAATTTGGCAGTAAGTATTTACTGGTTTCAATATAGGACACTGACCCAGACTACTTAAACTAGCATCATAGATGTCAACAAATTGGTATTGTCAGTGCCAGGCATTGAATGATGTCAGCGCATAGACTAAACATTGTTGGAGCTGTGAGAGATAATTTTGCACGTGGTAGAGCACAGTTTGATATGGGGGGGTGAACTCTCTTGTGGCCGGCGGTACCGTCCCAGGGCCCCTCATGTTACAACGGTGTGTCTGACGTTGGGTGCGCGCCACCACTGCCAGTGACACTTTATTGTACTATGAGGGACCCAGTGGCAGTGCCATCGACCAACAGCGGCCACACCCACCTCTTCAGACAAACGGCACTCTAACGGGTGCTTGCGCCAAGTGGTGAGACCACGGTCCCGTTGGGGGAGTTTTCCCATTGAGGGAGGTGTAAACATGTCGTATGCTGGACAAACAGCTGCTGCAAATTAAGAGATTGGAACACTCAGTAAGACCAATCCACAAGCAAGACCTTTTTATAGGAAAGCTAGGTGTCAGCCGGGAAAGGTGGGGCAAAATAATTTGAAAACCAGGAGTGGTTCATTTTAATGAAGGTTAGATCATCCACATTTTGGGTAGCCAGACGAGTCCCTGTAGCCCCCTGCAGCTCGTGTGAGAACCATCACCGACGCTGTGTGCTGGGAATGCCTGAATCAAACGGTCTACAAGAGTAGCTTGTTTGGTTGCTAATATTTGTTCGAGGTTCTCATGTGGCATAATATTTTGCAATTTGCCTTTATAGCGAGGGTCAAGGATGCAGGCCAACCAGTAATCGTCATCGCTCATCATTTTAATAATGCGTGGGTCCCTTTTGAGGATACGTAAGGCATAATCCGCCATGTGGGCCAAAGTTCCAGTTGTCAAATCTGCGGTTGTGCTGGTTTGAGGGGCAGTTACAGGCAAATCTACGTCACTTGTCTCCCTTAAAAAAACAGAACCCGGCCTTGCAACGCCACTAATTTCGGTTGGCCCAGGAGAAGCTTCCTCATTAAAAAAGTACTCATCCCCATCATCCTCCTCGTCCTCCTCCTCCTCCTCTTCGCCCGCTACCGCGTCCCCTACACGGCCCTGACCAGACAATGGCTGACTGTCATCGTCATCAAGGCTTTCCTCTTCCTCAGCTGCAGACGCCTGCTCCTTTATGTGCGTCAAACTTTGCATCAGCAGACGCATTAGGGGGATGCTCATGCTTACTATGGCGTTGTCTGCACTAACCAGCCGTGTGCATTCCTCAAAACACTGAAGGACTTGACACAGGTCTTGTAGCTTCGACTACTGCACACCTGACAACTCCATGTCTGCCATCCAACTGCCTGCCCGTGTATGTGTATCCTCCCACAAAAACATAACAGCACGCCTCTGTTTGCAGAGTCTCTGAAGCATGTGCAGTGTGGAGTTCCACCTTGTTGCAACGTCGATGATTAGGCGATGCTGGGGATGCTGACAGAACTTCCGCGGTGTGTCTGTTGTCGCCCAAACACTTCATTGCCAATACAGCCTGCTGACGCTTGCCACTAGCTGTCCCATAATGGCACACCTGGTGTGCAACAGTGGCAGCTGCGGATGGAGTGGATGTGCGACTGTGGTCTGTGGACGAGCTCTCGCTTCTGCAGGAGGATGAGGAAGAGGAGGAGGGGGGGCGAACGCCTACAGCCCACTCTTTCCTTGACCGTGGGCTAGTCAGAACTGTCCCAATATTGCTGTCCCCTGTGGACCCTGCATCCACCACATTCACCCAGTGTGCCGTGATGGACACGTAACATCCCTGGCCATGCCTACTGGTCCATGCATCTGTTGTCAGGTGCACCTTTGTAGTCACAGACTGCCTGAGTGCATGGATGATGCGGTCTTTAACATGCTGTTGGAGGGCTGGGATGGCTTTTCTAGAAAAGAAGTGTCGACTGGTAGCTCATAGCATGGTACAGCATAGTCCATCAGCGCTTTGAAAGCTTTCCTTTCAACTAACCGGTAGGGCATCATCTCTAATGAGATTAGTCTAGCAATGTGGGCGTTCAAACCCTGTTTTTATCGGATGCGAGGATGAGTACTTCCTTTTCCTAACGAGAGTCTCATGAAGGGTGAGCTGGACTGGAGAGCTGCATATGGTGGAACTAGCGGGGGTGCCGGTGGACATGGGTGACTGAGAGAGGGTTGGAGATGGTATTCTTGCCGGTGCCCTACATGCAGTGTTTCCTACTACTAACCTGGTGATTCCCTGACTGCTTTGGCCTGGCGACGAAAGCTGCACAGATACTGCAGGTGGTGCAGGAAATGGTGGGCTTACAGGGAGGGAAGGGATGTAGCGTTGCTGACTAGCTTCATTGGCCGAGGGTGCTGCAACCTTTAGGGACGTTTGGTAGTTAGTCCAGGCTTGCAAATGCATGGTGGATAAATGTCTATGCATGCAACTTGTATTTAGACTTTTAAGATTCTGACTAGGGTTGAGCGAAACGGATCGTTCATTTTCATAAGTCGCCGACTTTTGGCAAAGTCGGCGTCTCATGAAACCGAGCCGATCCCTGTGTGGGGTCTGCCATGTGGTACGCGACTTTCGCGCCAAAGTCGCGTTTCAATGACGCTAAAAGCGCCATTTCTCAGCCAATGAAGGTGGACGCAGAGTGTGGGCAGCGTGATGACATAGATCTCAGTCCCCACGATCTTAGAGAAGGGCATTGCAGTGATTGGCTTGCTTTCTGCGGCGTCACAGGGGCTATAAAGGGGCATTCCCGCCGACCGCCATCTTACTGCTGCTGATCTGAGCGTAGGGAGAGGTTGCTGCCGCTTCTTCAGAAGCAGGGATAGTGATAAGCAGGGTACATAAAGCCACAAACCGCTTGTGCTGTAGCGATTTCCACTGTCCAATACCACCTTTTGTTTGCAGGACAGTGGAAGCTACATTTTTTTTTCCTCAGCGCTGTAGCTCATTGGGCTGCCCTAGAAGGCTCCCTGATAGCTGCGTTGCTTTGTGTGTACGCCGCTGTGTAAACCAACTGCTTTTTTCAAAGCACAAATCCTGTTTTTCCTTCCTTTCTGCACAGCTATCTTGTGTGTTTGTCCACACTTTTTTATGCAGCAGTCCTTTTTACAGCTGCCTGCCATACTTTGCTGAGATAACTGCAGGGAGATAAATATTGGCAAGTCTGCCTCCATGCCATTAATGTGTGTGGCATCTGTCTCTCATTGTGTGGCACCGAAAACACTGTGTAATACTTGGCCATTTTTTTTTTTTTTCTAAATTCTCCCTTTTCCAAAAAAAAAAATAGTGGGAGATAAATATTGTCAAGTCTGCCTCCGTGCCATTGCTGTGTGTGGCATCTCTCTCTCATTGTGTGCCACCGAAAACACTGTGTAATACTTGGCCTTTTTTTTTTTTTCTAAATTCCCCCTTTTCCCCAAAAAAAATTAGTGGGAGATAAATATTGTCAAGTCTGCCTCCGTGCCATTGCTGTGTGTGGCATCTCTCTCTCATTGTGTGCCACTGAAAACACTGTGTAATACTTGGCCATTTTTTTTTGGGGGGGTACATTCTCCCTTTTCAAAAAAAAAAATTATTGGGAGATAAATATTGGCAAGTCTGCCTCCGTGCCATTGCTGTGTGTGGCATCTCTCTCATTGTGTGCCACTGAAAACACTGTGTAATACTTGGCCATTTTTTTTTTCTAAATTCTCCCTTTTCCAAAAAAAAAAATAGTGGGAGATAAATATTGTCAAGGCTGCCTCCGTGCCATTGCTGTGTGTGGCATCTCTCTCTCATTGTGTGCCACTGAAAACACTGTGTAATACTTGGCCATTTTTTTTTTGGGGGGGGTACATTCTCCCTTTTCAAAAAAAAAAAAATTATTGGGAGATAAATATTGGCAAGTCTGCCTCCGTGCCATTGCTGTGTGTGGCATCTCTCTCTCATTGTGTGCCACTGAAAACACTGTGTAATACTTGGCCATTTTTTTTTGGGGGGGGTACATTCTCCCTTTTCAAAAAAAAAAAAAATTATTGGGAGATAAATATTGGCAAGTCTGCCTCTGTGCCATTGCTGTGTGTGGCATCTCTCTCTCATTGTGTGCCACTGAAAACACTGTGTAATACTTGGCCATTTTTTTTTTTTTTAGGGTAAATTCTCCCAGAAAAAAAAAAATAGTGGGAGATTAAGATTGGCATTTCTGCTTGAGTGCTGGGCCTGTGTGTGCCATCTGTCTCAAATTATTGGGCCACAGAAAACCTAGTGTGTAACATTTTGCCTGATTTTCCTTTCAGTGTCAGGCACCTATAAAGGTATATATAAATCCTACAGAAGTTTGAGTTCACCTTATAAGTTGTTTAACAGTAACAAATAGTGTTACTTTGGTTACGTTTTGCAAACAATGAGGAAGTCTAGTGGAAGAGGTCGTGGCCGTGGGCGGTCATTGTCAGCTGGTAATGATGGTAGTGGTGGTGGAGCATCAGGTGGTCGTGGTAAAAGCAGTACAGCACCTAAGTCTCGAGTTGTTGAGCCAGGTTCGTTGTCTGGCTACACAAGGCCTCGAACGCTCTCTTTTCTGGGAGTAGGAAAACCACTTTTGAAGCCGGAGCAGCAGGAACAAGTATTGGCTTTCATTGCTGACTCTGCCTCTAGCTCTTTCGCCTCCTCCTCGGAAAGTGCCAAATGTCAGAGCAGTGCATCGTCAGTGGATGCTCCCGGTCAGGGACAAGTCGCTTCCTTGTCTTCTTCACCCAGAACAAGAGAGAAGGATGCGTCAGGAGACACAACGGGTTACTCCATGGAGCTCTTTACACATACCGTTCCTGGGTTAGACAGTGAAACAGTTAACAGGCCATGTCCATTAGAAGTTGAATCAGACATGCAGTGCACAGATGCACAGCCACAGCCAGATTACTATGCTGTTCCTTTGACTCAGACCAGAACATTGCCCTCGCAGTGTACTGAGGCAGAATCAAACCCAGCGGAGACTATGGTGCCCCTTCACGGACGCTATACCACCGGCTTACACGGTGACACAGACGAAATCGCACACGACATAGAAGAGGAGGTCATAGATGACCCAGTTGTGGACCCCGATTGGCAGCCATTGGGGGAACAGGGTGCAGGCGGCAGTAGTTCTGAAGCGGAGGAGGAGGAGCCGCAGCAGGCATCAACATCACAACAGGTTCCATCTACCGGGCCCGTATCTGCCCAAAAACGCGTGGCAAAACCAAAACCAGTTGGAGGAAAGCGTGGCCATCCGGTTATAGAAGCTCAGTCTGCAATGCCTGAAAAGGTATCCGATAGTAGAAAGAGTGCAGTCTGGCATTTTTTTAAACAACATCCAAATGATCAGCGCAAAGTCATCTGTCAAAAATGTTCAACAACCTTAAGCAGAGGTCAGAATCTTAAAAGTCTAAATACAAGTTGCATGCATAGACATTTATCCACCATGCATTTGCAAGCCTGGACTAACTACCAAACGTCCCTAAAGGTTGCAGCACCCTCGGCCAATGAAGCTAGTCAGCAACGCTACATCCATTCCCTCCCTGTAAGCCGACCATTTCCAACACCACCTGCAGTATCTGTGCTGCTTTCGTCGCCAGGCCAAAGCAGTCAGGGAATCACCAGGTTAGTAGTAGGAAAAACTGCATGTAGGGCACCGGCAAGAATACCATCTCCAACCCTCTCTCAGTCACCCATGTCCACCGGCACCACCGCTAGTTCCACGATCTCCAGCTCTCCAGTCCAGCTCACCCTACATGAGGCTCTTGTTAGG
This sequence comes from Ranitomeya variabilis, assembly GCF_051348905.1. NCBI lineage: Eukaryota > Metazoa > Chordata > Amphibia > Anura > Dendrobatidae > Ranitomeya > Ranitomeya variabilis. The sequence continues at coordinate 1,143,986,099 of NC_135232.1, forward strand.
AAAAGGAAGTACTCATCCTCGCATCCGCGTACACAGGGTTTGAACGCCCACGTTGCTAGACTACTCACATTAGAGATGATGCCCTACCGGTTAGTTGAAAGCGAAGCTTTCAAAGCGCTGATGGACTACGCTGTACCACGCTACGAACTACCCAGTCGGCACTTCTTTTCTAGAAAAGCCATCCCAGCCCTCCAACAGCATGTTAAAGAAGGCATCGTCCATGCACTCAGGCAGTCTGTGACTACAAAGGTGCACCTGACAACAGATGCCTGGACCAGTAGGCATGGCCAGGGACGTTACGTGTCCATCACGGCACACTGGGTGAATGTGGTGGATGCAGGGTCCACAGGGGACAGCAATATTGGGACAGTTCTGCCTAGCCCACGGTCAAGGAAAGAGTTGGCTGTAGGCGTTCGCCCCCCCTCCTCCTCTTCCTCCTCCTCATGCAGAAGCGAGAGCTCGTCCACAGACCGCAGTCGCACATCCACTACATCCGCAGCTGCCACTGTTGCACACCAGGTGTGCCATTATGGGACAGCTAGTGGCAAGCGTCAGCAGGCTGTATTGGCAATTAAGTGTTTGGGCGACAACAGACACGCCGCGGAAGTTCTGTCCGAGTTCTTGCAGAATGAAACTCAGTCATGGCTGGGCACTGTACATCTTGAGGCAGGCAAGGTAGTGAGTGATAATGGAAGGAATTTCATGGCAGCCATAGCCCTTTCCCAACTGAAACACATTCCTTGCCTGGCTCACACCTTAAACCTGGTGGTGCAGTGCTTCCTGAAAAGTTACCCGGGGCTCCCCAAACTGCTCCTCAAAGTGCGCAGACTTTGCTCGCATATCCGCCGTTCGCCTGTACACTCCAGCCGTATGCAGAACTATCAGCGGTCTTTGAACCTTCCCCAGCATCGCCTAATCATCGACGTTGCAACAAGGTGGAACTCCACACTGCACATGCTTCAGAGACTGTGTGAACACATGCGTGCTGTTATGTTTTTGTGGGAGGATACACGGGCAGGCAGTTGGATGGCAGACATGGAGTTGTCAGGTGTGCAGTGGTCGAAGCTACAAGACCTGTGTCAAGTCCTTCAGTGTTTTGAGGAATGCACATGCATGTTTTGAGGCTGGTTAGTGCAGACAACGCCATAATAAGCATGAGCATCCCCCTAATGCGTCTGCTGATGCAAAGTTTGACGCACATAAAGGAGCAGGCGTCTGCAGCCGAGGAAGAGGAAAGCCTTGATGACAGTCAGCCATTGTCTGGTCAGGGCCGTGTAGAGGACGCGGTAGCGGGCGAAGAGGAGGAGGAGGAGGATGATGGGGATGAGTACTTTTTGAATGAGGAAGCTTCTCCTGGGCCAACAGAAATTAGTTGCGTTGCAAGGCCGGGTTCTGTTTTTTTAAGGGAGACAAGTGACGTAGATTTGCCTGTAACTGCCCCTCAAACCAGCACAACCGCAGATTTGCCAACAGGAACTTTGGCACACATGGCGGATTATGCCTTACGTATCCTCAAAAAGGACCCACGCATTACTAAAATGATGAGCGATGACGATTACTGGATGGCCTGCATCCTTGACCCTCGCTATAAAGGCAAATTGCAAAATATTATGCCACATGAGAACCTCGAACAAATCTTAGCAACCAAACAAGCTACTCTTGTAGACCGTTTGATTCAGGCATTCCCAGCACACAGCGCCGGTGTTGGTTCTCACACAAGCTGCAGGGGGCTACAGGGCAGAGGTGTTAGAGGTGCACAGATCAGAAGTGGCGTTGGACAGAGGGGATTTCTGACCAGGTTGTGGAGTGATTTCGCAATGACCGCAGACAGGACAGGTACTGCAGCATCTATTCAAAGTGACAGGAGACAACATTTGTCCAGTATGTTTACTAACTATTTTTCAGCCCTTATCGATGTTCTCCCTCAACCGTCATTCCCATTTGATTACTGGGCATCCAAATTAGACACCTGGCCTGAATTGGCAGAATATGCATTGCAGGAGCTTGCTTGCCCAGCAGCTAGTGTGCTATCAGAAAGAGTATTCAGTGCTGCTGGTTCAATATTAACCGAAAAAAGGACTCGTCTGGCAACCCAAAATGTGGATGATCTCACCTTCATTAAAATTAACCACTCCTGGATTTCTAATGATTTTGCCCCACCTTTCCCGGCTGACACCTAGCTTTCCTATAAAAAGGTCTTGCTTGTGGACTGGTCTTACTGAGTGTTCAAATCTCTTAATTTGCAGCAGCTGTATGACCAGCATACGACATGTTTACACATCCCCCAATGGGAAAACTCCCCCCACGGGGCCGTTGTCTCACTCTCGACACTTGGCGCAAGCACCCGTTAGTTACAGTGCTGTTTGTCAGAGGAGGTGGGTGTGCTTCCTTTTGGTCGATGGCACTGCCACTGGGTCCCTCATAGTACAATGTAGTGTCTCTGGCGGTGGTGGTGCGCACCCAACGTCAGACACACCGTTGTAACATGAGGGGCCCTGGGGCGGTACCGCCGGCCACAAGAGAGTCCCCCCCCCAGCTCAAACTGTGCTCTACCACGTGCAAAATTATCTCGCACAGCTCCAACAATGTTTAGTCTATGCGCTGACATCATTCAATGCCTGGCACTGACAAACAATAACAATTTCTTGACATCTATGATGCTAGTTAAAGTAGTCTGGGTCAGTGTCCTATATTGACACCAGTACATACTAATTTACTGCCAAATTACTGTGTCACAAACTCTGCAGATGAGCCCACCCCTGTACCTAAGCATGCCACCCTTTTTTTATTTATAGTTGTTTTGCGAGACATTAACATCTATTTATTTTTTGGGAGTACTAACTGTGTCACACACTTCTTGCAATACTCCTCCACTGACCACAATGCTGCCTGCCTGTGTATCCATGTAACCGATTTCAAACTGCCATGACTGCCTACTGTTTGTTATTTTAGGCCTTTGTGAGCCTGTCTGTGGCCCCTACTTGCAATACTCCTCCACTGACCAGTGACCACAATGCTGCCTGGAGTGCCTGCCTGTGTATCCATGTAACCGATTTCAAACTGCCATGACTGCCTACTGTTTGTTATTTTAGGCCTTTGTGAGCCTGTCTGCGGCCCCAACTTGCAATACTCCTCCACTGACCAGTGACCATAATGCTGCCTGGAGTGCCTGCCTGTGTATCCATGTAACCGATTTCAAACTGCCATGACTGCCTACTGTTTGTTATTTTAGGCCTTTGTGAGCCTGTCTGCGGCCCCTACTTGCAATACTCCTCCACTGACCAGTGACCACAATGCTGCCTGGAGTGCCTGCCTGTGTATCCATGTAACCGATTTCAAACTGCCATGACTGCCTACTGTTTGTTATTTTAGGCCTTTGTGAGCCTGTCTGTGGCCCCTACTTGCAATACTCCTCCACTGACCAGTGACCACAATGCTGCCTGGAGTGCCTGCCTGTGTATCCATGTAACCGATTTCAAACTGCCATGACTGCCTACTGTTTGTTATTTTAGGCCTTTGTGAGCCTGTCTGCGGCCCCTACTTGCAATACTCCTCCACTGACCACACCAATGCTGCCCGTGTACCCCTGGAACCTATTTAAAAGTTGATAGAGCCTAGTTATATATTTTATTTACTATTAATAAGGCCATGATGGACTACGCTGTACCACGCTACAAGCTAACCAGTCAACACTTCTTTTGCAAGAAAAGCCATCCCAACCCTCCACCAGCATGTAAAAGATCGCATTGTCCATGCACTCTGGCAATCTGTGAGTACAAAGGTGCACCTGACAACAGACGCATGGACCTGTAGGCATGGCCACGGAAGATTACGTGTCCATTACGGCGCAATGGGTTAATGTGTTGGATGCATGGTCCACAGGGGACAGCCTACTAAGTCTGTCTGCAGTCCCTAATTCAAATTGTCCTCCACTGTCTAAATCGGAGCTTCATCCTTCTGTCTTTCGACCTATAGTATCAGAAATTAAACTGCATTTGGCCTTCAACTTTGGTTACGGCCTACTAACGGTGTCTGCCCCTGCCTGGTGTTTGTCCTCAACTGAATAAAGCTGAGCTTCATCCTTCTGGCTCTCATTAAGTGCTTTGTTTTCAAAAATTGGTGGTTAGGGCCTACTAACGGTGTCTGCCCCTCCCTGGTGTTTGCCCTCAACTGAATAAAGCTGAGCTTCATCCTTCTGGCTTTCGGCCTATAGTATCAGAAATTAAACTGCATTTGGCCTTCAACTTTGGTTGCGGCCTACTAACGGTGTCTGCCCCTGCCTGGTGTTTGTCCTCAACTGAATAAAGCTGAGCTTCATCCTTCTGGCTCTCATTGAGTGCTGTGTTTTCAAAAATTGGTGGTTAGGGCCTACTAACGGTGTCTGCCCCTCCCTGGTGTTTGCCCTCAACTGAATAAAGCTGAGCTTCATCCTTCTGGCTTTCGGCCTATAGTATCAGAAATTAAACTGCATTTGGCCTTCAACTTTGGTTACGGCCTACTAACGGTGTCTGCCCCTGCCTGGTGTTTGTCCTCAACTGAATAAAGCTGAGCTTCATCCTTCTGGCTTTCGGCCTATAGTATCAAAAATTAAACTGCATTTGGCCTTCAACTTTGGTTAGGGCCTACTAACGGTGTCTGCCCCTCCCTGGTGTTTGCTTTCAACTGAATAAAGCTGAGCTTCATCCTTCTTGCTCTCATTAAGTGCTGTGTTTTCAAAAATTGGTGGTTAGGGCCTACTAACGGTGTCTGCCCCTCCCTGGTGTTTGCCTTAAACTGAATAAAGCTGAGCTTCATCCTTCTGGCTTTCGGCCTATAGTATCAGAAATTAAACTGCATTTGGCCTTCAACTTTGGTTACGGCCTACTAACGGTGTCTGCCCCTGCCTGGTGTTTGTCCTCAACTGAATAAAGCTGAGCTTCATCCTTCTGGCTTTCGGCCTATAGTATCAGAAATTAAACAGCATTTGGCCTTCAACTTTGGTTACGGCCTACTAACGGTGTCTGCCCCTGCCTGGTGTTTGTCCTCAACTGAATAAAGCTGAGCTTCATCCTTCTGGCTTTCGGCCTATAGTTTCAGAAATTAAACTGCATTTGGCCTTCAACTTTGGTTACGGCCTACTAACGGTGTCTGCCCATGCCTGGTGTTTGTCCTCAACTGAATAAAGCTGAGCTTCATCCTTCTGGCTTTCGGCCTATAGTATCAGAAATTAAACTGCATTTGGCCTTCAACTTTGGTTACGGCCTACTAACGGTGTCTGCCCCTGCCTGGTGTTTCTCCTCAACTGAATAAAGCTGAGCTTCATCCTTCTGGCTTTCGGCCTATAGTATCAGAAATTAAACTGCATTTGGCCTTCAACTTTGGTTTCGGCCTACTAACGGTGTCTGCCCCTGCCTGGTGTTTCTCCTCAACTGAATAAAGCTGAGCTTCATCCTTCTGGCTTTCGGCCTATAGTATCTGAAATTAAACTGCATTTGGCCTTCAACTTTGGTTACGGCCTACTAACGGTGTCTGCCCTCAACTGAATAAAGCTGAGCTTCATCCTTCTGGCTCTCATTAAGTGCTGTGTTTTAAAAATTGGTGGTTAGGGCTTACTAACGGTGTCTGCCCCTCCCTGGTGTTTGTCCTCAACTGAATAAAGCTGAGCTTCATCCTTCTGGCTTTCGGCCTATAGTATCAGAAATTAAACTGAATTTGGCCTTCAACTTTGGTTACGGCCTACTAACGGTGTCTGCCCCTGCCTAGTGTTTGTCCTCAACTGAATAAAGCTGAGCTTCATCCTTCTGGCTTTCGGCCTATAGTATCAGAAATTAAACTGCATTTGGCCTTCAACTTTGGTTACGGCCTACTAACAGTGTCTGCCCCTGCCTGGTGTTTGTCCTCAACTGAATAAAGCTGAGCTTCATCCTTCTGGCTTTCGGCCTATAGTATCAGAAATTAAACTGCATTTGGCCTTCAACTTTGGTTACGGCCTACTAACGGTGTCTGCCCCTGCCTGGTGTTTCTCCTCAACTGAATAAAGCTGAGCTTCATCCTTCTGGCTTTCGGCCTATAGTATCAAAAATTAAACTGCATTTGGCCTTCAACTTTGGTTAGGGCCTACTAACGGTGTCTGCCCCTCCCTGGTGTTTGCTTTCAACTGAATAAAGCTGAGCTTCATCCTTCTTGCTCTCATTAAGTGCTGTGTTTTCAAAAATTGGTGGTTAGGGCCTACTAACGGTGTCTGCCCCTCCCTGGTGTTTGCCCTCAACTGAATAAAGCTGAGCTTCATCCTTCTGGCTTTCGGCCTATAGTATCAGAAATTAAACTGCATTTGGCCTTCAACTTTGGTTATGGCCTACTAACGGTGTCTGCCCCTGCCTGGTGTTTGTCCTCAACTGAATAAAGCTGAGCTTCATCCTTCTGGCTTTCGGCCTATAGTATCAGAAATTAAACTGCATTTGGCCTTCAACTTTGGTTACGGCCTACTAACGGTGTCTGCCCCTGCCTGGTGTTTCTCCTCAACTGAATAAAGCTGAGCTTCATCCTTCTGGCTTTCGGCCTATAGTATCAGAAATTAAACTGCATTTGGCCTTCAACTTTGGTTTCGGCCTACTAACGGTGTCTGCCCCTGCCTGGTGTTTCTCCTCAACTGAATAAAGCTGAGCTTCATCCTTCTGGCTTTCGGCCTATAGTATCTGAAATTAAACTGCATTTGGCCTTCAACTTTGGTTACGGCCTACTAACGGTGTCTGCCCTCAACTGAATAAAGCTGAGCTTCATCCTTCTGGCTCTCATTAAGTGCTGTGTTTTTAAAAATTGGTGGTTAGGGCCTACTAACGGTGTCTGCCCCTCCCTGGTGTTTGTCCTCAACTGAATAAAGCTGAGCTTCATTCTTCTGGCTTTCGGCCTATAGTATCAGAAGTTAAACAGCATTTGGCCTTCAACTTTGGTTACGGCCTACTTACGGTGTCTGCCCCTGCCTGGTGTTTGTCCTCAACTGAATAAAGCTGAGCTTCATCCTTCTGGCTTTCGGCCTATAGTATCAGAAATTAAACTGCATTTGGCCTTCAACTTTGGTTACGGCCTACTAACTGTGTCTGCCCCTGCCTGGTGTTTGTCCTCAACTGAATAAAGCTGAGCTTCATCCTTCTGGCTTTCGGCCTATAGTATCAGAAATTAAACTGCATTTGGCCTTCAACTTTGGTTACGGCCTACTAACGGTGTCTGCCCCTGCCTGGTGTTTATCCTCAACTGAACAAAGCTGAGCTTCATCCTTCTGGCTTTCGGCCTATAGTATCAAAAATTAAACTGCATTTGGCCTTCAACTTTGGTTAGGGCCTACTAACGGTGTCTGCCCCTCCCTGGTGTTTGCTTTCAACTGAATAAAGCTGAGCTTCATCCTTCTTGCTCTCATTAAGTGCTGTGTTTTCAAAAATTGGTGGTTAGGGCCTACTAACGGTGTCTGCCCCTCCCTGGTGTTTGCCCTCAACTGAATAAAGCTGAGCTTCATCCTTCTGGCTTTCGGCCTATAGTATCAGAAATTAAACTGCATTTGGCCTTCAACTTTGGTTACGGCCTACTAACGGTGTCTGCCCCTGCCTGGTGTTTGTCCTCAACTGAATAAAGCTGAGCTTCATCCTTCTGGCTTTCGGCCTATAGTATCAGAAATTAAACAGCATTTGGCCTTCAACTTTGGTTACGGCCTACTAACGGTGTCTGCCCCTGCCTGGTGTTTGTCCTCAACTGAATAAAGCTGAGCTTCATCCTTCTGGCTTTCGGCCTATAGTATCAGAAATTAAACTGCATTTGGCCTTCAACTTTGGTTACGGCCTACTAACGGTGTCTGCCCCTGCCTGGTGTTTGTCCTCAACTGAATAAAGCTGAGCTTCATCCTTCTGGCTTTCGGCCTATAGTATCAGAAATTAAACTGCATTTGGCCTTCAACTTTGGTTACGGCCTACTAACGGTGTCTGCCCCTGCCTGGTGTTTCTCCTCAACTGAATAAAGCTGAGCTTCATCCTTCTGGCTTTCGGCCTATAGTATCAGAAATTAAACTGCATTTGGCCTTCAACTTTGGTTTCGGCCTACTAACGGTGTCTGCCCCTGCCTGGTGTTTCTCCTCAACTGAATAAAGCTGAGCTTCATCCTTCTGGCTTTCGGCCTATAGTATCTGAAATTAAACTGCATTTGGCCTTCAACTTTGTTTACGGCCTACTAACGGTGTCTGCCCTCAACTGAATAAAGCTGAGCTTCATCCTTCTGGCTCTCATTAAGTGCTGTGTTTTTAAAAATTGGTGGTTAGGGCCTACTAACGGTATCTGCCCCTCCCTGGTGTTTGTCCTCAACTGAATAAAGCTGAGCTTCATTCTTCTGGCTTTCGGCCTATAGTATCAGAAATTAAACAGCATTTGGCCTTCAACTTTGGTTACGGCCTACTAACGGTGTCTGCCCCTGCCTGGTGTTTGTCCTCAGCTGAATAAAGCTGAGCTTCATCCTTCTGGCTTTCGGCCTATAGTATCAGAAATTAAACTGCATTTGGCCTTCAACTTTGGTTACGGCCTACTAACGGTGTCTGCTTCTGCCTGGTGTTTGTCCTCAACTGAATAAAGCTGAGCTTCATCCTTCTGGCTTTCGGCCTATAGTATCAGAAATTAAACTGCATTTGGCCTTCAACTTTGGTTACGGCCTACTAACGGTGTCTGCCCCTGCCTGGTGTTTCTCCTCAACTGAATAAAGCTGAGCTTCATCCTTCTGGCTTTCGGCCTATAGTATCAGAAATTTAACTGCATTTGGCCTTCAACTTTGGTTTCGGCCTACTAACGGTGTCTGCCCCTGCCTGGTGTTTCTCCTCAACTGAATAAAGCTGAGCTTCATCCTTCTGGCTTTCGGCCTATAGTATCTGAAATTAAACTGCATTTGGCCTTCAACTTTGGTTACGGCCTACTAACGGTGTCTGCCCTCAACTGAATAAAGCTGAGCTTCATCCTTCTGGCTCTCATTAAGTGCTGTGTTTTCAAAAATTGGTGGTTAGGGCTTACTAACGGTGTCTGCCCCTCCCTGGTGTTTGTCCTCAACTGAATAAAGCTGAGCTTGATCCTTCTGGCTTTCGGCCTATAGTATCAGAAATTAAACTGCATTTGGCCTTCAACTTTGGTTACGGCCTACTAACGGTGTCTGCCCCTGCCTAGTGTTTGTCCTCAACTGAATGAAGCTGAGCTTCATCCTTCTGGCTTTCGGCCTATAGTATCAGAAATTAAACTGCATTTGGCCTTCAACTTTGGTTACGGCCTACTAACAGTGTCTGCCCCTGCCTGGTGTTTGTCCTCAACTGAATAAAGCTGAGCTTCATCCTTCTGGCTTTCGGCCTATAGTATCAGAAATTAAACTGCATTTGGCCTTCAACTTTGGTTACGGCCTAATAACGGTGTCTGCCCCTGCCTGGTGTTTCTCCTCAACTGAATAAAGCTGAGCTTCATCCTTCTGGCTTTCGGCCTATAGTATCAGAAATTAAACTGCATTTGGCCTTCAACTTTGGTTTCGGCCTACTAACGGTGTCTGCCCCTGCCTGGTGTTTCTCCTCAACTGAATAAAGCTGAGCTTCATCCTTCTGGCTTTCGGCCTATAGTATCTGAAATTAAACTGCATTTGGCCTTCAACTTTGGTTACGGCCTACTAACGGTGTCTGCCCTCAACTGAATAAAGCTGAGCTTCATCCTTCTGGCTCTCATTAAGTGCTGTGTTTTCAAAAATTGGTGGTTAGGGCTTACTAACGGTGTCTGCCCCTCCCTGGTGTTTGTCCTCAACTGAATAAAGCTGAGCTTCATCCTTCTGGCTTTCGGCCTATAGTATCAGAAATTTAACTGCATTTGGCCTTCAACTTTGGTTACGGCCTACTAACGGTGTCTGCCCCTGCCTAGTGTTTGTCCTCAACTGAATAAAGCTGAGCTTCATCCTTCTGGCTTTCGGCCTATAGTATCAGAAATTAAACTGCATTTGGCCTTCAACTTTGGTTACGGCCTACCAACAGTGTCTGCCCCTGCCTGGTGTTTGTCCTCAACTGAATAAAGCTGAGCTTCATCCTTCTGGCTTTCGGCCTATAGTATCAGAAATTAAACTGCATTTGGCCTTCAACTTTGGTTACGGCCTAATAACGGTGTCTGCCCCTGCCTGGTGTTTCTCCTCAACTGAATAAAGCTGAGCTTCATCCTTCTGGCTTTCGGCCTATAGTATCAGAAATTAAACTGCATTTGGCCTTCAACTTTGGTTACGGCCTACTAACGGTGTCTGCCCCTGCCTGGTGTTTCTCCTCAACTGAATAAAGCTGAGCTTCATCCTTCTGGCTTTCGGCCTATAGTATCAGAAATTAAACTGCATTTGGCCTTCAACATTGGTTACGGCCTACTAACGGTGTCTGCCCCTGCCTGGTGTTTGTCCTCAACTGAATAAAGCTAAGCTTCATCCTTCTGGCTTTTGGCCTATAGTATCAGAAATTAAACTGCATTTGGCCTTCAACTTTGGTTACGGCCTACTAACGGTGTCTGCCCCTGCCTGGTGTTTGTCCTCAACTAAATAAAGCTGAGCTTCATCCTTCTGGCTCTCATTAAGTGCTGTGTTTTCAAAAATTGGTGGTTAGGGCCTACTATTGGTGTCTGCCCCTCCCTGGTGTTTGCCCTCAACTGAATAAAGCTGAGCTTCAGTCTTTAGGCTTTTGGCCTAAAGTATCAGATATTAAACTGCATTTGGCCTATTAGTGTGTTTGGGCCCTTAAAACAGTGTCTGCTGCTCCTGGGTTTGCTACTCCACTGAACAAAGCAATGCCGCCTGTTTAGTCCTGTTACCAATTTTGAACTGCATTTAGCCTACTTTATTTTTTGGCCCTATATCTGTTTCCTCCTCATCCTGCCCATTGCCCAGCCACTGCTAGATGAGTCTGCTGGTACATTGACCAGCCAGAATCTGACCCTGCTGAAAGTAAGGTTCCCCTTCCCGCATGTCATACCACCTTACACAGGGACAAAGAGGAAGGTGCAGATGAAAGTGCAGGTTCCTTCATCAGGTGGGGGGGCATACTCATTGGCGACGTCACTGGCACAGGGCCCCTCAGAGTACGCAAAAGTGTCGCTGCTGGTGGGAGGCGCCCCCGTCGTGCAAACACACCGCTGTACTTTGAGGGGCCCTGTGCCAGTGCCAATGCGAACAAGTGTGCCCCCCTGCTTGCTCAGGACCACAGCACTTGCAACGTTGAAATACTTACCTCTCCCTGCTCCACCGCCGTGACGTAGTCCTCGATTCCTGGGCCCACTAAAACCTTGAACCAGCCCTACCCCCCACAAATTTGCCAAATGACCCCCAAGTTCCAATGCCCAACTATTATTATAAAGTTAATTAAGATTGACAAGCTTCAGAAACAAGAATGGATGTTTTTGGCATTAAAATGGGCACTGTAGGTGTTTTCCTGGCCTCCACTCACTGCCGACTATGCTTCCCCGTTGACTTGCATTGGGTTTCGTGTTTCGGTCGATCCCCGACTGTTAGCGATAATCGGCCGACTGCACTCGACTCGACTCTGGACAAAGTCGGGTTTCACAAAACACGACTCGATCTTAAAAAAAAGAAAGTCGCTCAACCCTAATTCTGACCTCTGCTTAAGGTAGTTGAACATTTTTGACAGATGACTTTGCCCTGATCATTTGGATGTTGTTTAAAAAATGCCAGACTGCACTCTTTCTACTATCGGATACCTTTTCAGGCATTGCAGACTGAGCTTCTTTAACCGGATGGCCACGCTGTCCTCCAACTGGTTTTGCCAAGCGTTTTTGGCCAGATACGGGCCTGGCAGATGGAACCTGTTGTGATGTTGATGCCTGCTGTGGCTCCTCCTCCTCCGCTTTAGAACTACTGCCGCCTGCACCCTGTTCCCCCCAATGGCTGCCAATCGGGGTCAACAACTGGGTCATCTATGACCTCCTCTTCTATGTCGTGTGCAACTTCGTCTGTGTCACCGTGTAAGCCGGTGGTATAGCGTTCGTGACGGGGCACCATAGTCTCCGCTGGTTTTGATTCTGCCTCAGTACACTGCGAGGGCAATGTTCTGCTCTGAGTCAAAGGAACAGCGTAGTAATCTGGCTGTGGCTGTGCATCTGTGCACTCCATGTCTGATTCAACTTCTAATGGGCATGGCCTGTTAACTGTTTCACTGTCTAATCCTGGAACGGTATGTGTAAAGAGCTCCATGGAGTAACCTGTTGTGTCGACTGACGCATCCTTCACTGTTGTTCTGGGTGAAGGACACAAGGAAGCGACTTGTTCCTGACTGGGAGCATCCACTGACGATGCACTGCTCTGACATTTGGCACTTTCCGAGGAGGAGGCGAAAGAGCTAGAGGCAGAGTCAGCAATGAAAGCCAATACTTGTTCCTCCTGCTCCGGCTTCAAAAGTGGTTTTCCTACTCCCAGAAAAGAGAGCGTTCGAGGACTTGTGTAGCCAGCCGACGAACCTGGCTCAACAAATCGAGACTTAGGTGCTGTACTGCTTTTACCACGACCACCTGATGCTCCACCACCACTACCATCATTACCAGCTGACAATGACCGCCCACAGCCACGACCTCTTCCACTAGACTTCCTCATTGTTTGCAAAATGTAACCAAAGTAACGGTATTTGTTACTGTAAAACAACTTATAAGGTGAACTCAAACTTCTGTAGGATTTATATATACCTTTATAGGTGCCTGACACTGAAAGGAAAATCAGGCCCAATGTTACACACTAGGTTTTCTGTGCCCCAATAATTTGAGACAGATGGCACACACAGGACTGGCACTCAAGCAGAAATGCCAATCTTAATCTCCCACTATTTTTTTTTTCCAGGGAGAATTTATAAAAAAAAATAAAAATGGCCCAATATTACACACTGGTTTTCGGTGGCACACAAGGAGAGACAGATGCCACACACAGCACTGGCACAGAGGCAGACTTGCCAATCTTTATCTCCCACTATTAATAATTTTTTTTACAGGGAGAATTTACCCCCCCCAAAAAATGGCCCAGTATTACACACTGGTTTTCGGTGGCACACAAAAAGAGACAGATGCCACACACAGCACTGGCACAGAGGCAGACTTGCCAATCTTTATCTCCCACTTTTATTTTTGTTTTTTACAGGGAGAATTTACCCCCCAAAAAAAATGGCCCAGTATTACACACCGGTTTTCGGTGGCACACAAGGAGAGACAGATGCCACACACAGGACTGGCACAGAGGCAGACTTGCCAATCTTTATCTCCCACTATTAATTTTTTTTTTTACAGGGAGAATTTACCAAAAAAAAAAAATGGCCCAGTATTACACACTGGTTTTCGTGGGCACACAAGGAGAGACAGATGCCACACACAGCACTGGCACAGAGGCAGACTTGCCAATCTTTATCTCCCAATATTATTTTTTTTTTTACAGGGAGAATTTACCAAAAAAAAAAAAATGGCCCAGTATTACACACTGGTTTTCGGTGGCACACAAGGAGAGACAGATGCCACACACAGCACTGGCAGAAAAAAGAAGTCTCGCACTCAACTTCAGTATATTTGCAGATTTATTTGGTGCTGATGTAGCACTAGAAACGTTTCAGCCTTAATTCGGCTTTCGTCAGTCACTACAACATATAGAATGATAACAAAAAAACAGTGTATATATAAACGACCAGGTGCATAAAAAATAAAAAATAAAGTATATACAATATAAGAGAGCCATTTCGGTAAGATGATGAAATAATTCATGACAGAGTATAACAATATGCAATATTCTCGCCCAACATGATGATAAGCTGTAAAGAAAACATATCTTGAGAGGAACACAATACCGTGCTGTGTCTTACACAATGTATGGCCAATTATTTGGTCTGGACGCAGGTGGTGCGTTTTGCCTAGAGGGCATAACAGAAGAGGGCAATGGTTCACAACTGTGTATACAGTGAGGATGTGACTGGCAGTGCACTGAGAAAGATGAAGGTACTTACACTAGGAAGTCGCCTTGTGAGAATTAATGGTGATTAATGGAACAGGATGCTGAGGGAACTGGAGATGGATGAAGACACAAGAGGACAGAATGTGGGTATATATTAGCAGTACCTATAAGAGTGCGTTGTATAAAAGAAACTTCCCTCTGTATATGGTTACCTCAGACGGACTGGTCCGGGTGGAGGGTAAAGTATCCCAAGGGCGACCAAATGTGAGGTCCGTGGGCTATAAATAATGAGATATAGGAACTAAATATCGCACATGCTGGATTATGTGGTAGCATGTCTCCAAGTGTGGAGCAATACTGGCATACCTGGAGGGGAGCCGCTGTGGGATAGGTGTGATCCTCGCAGACGCGGTGTCCACCGCTTGTCTGGGATCATGAGGAAAGCGGCGTTCTTTAAAGCTCTAGGTGTGCGTCAGACCGGAAGTGACGTCATACTGCAGCGGCCGGACCGGAAGTCCATAGCCCTGCATATTAAAGGAGTATGTGCGTTCCATGGTGCTAGCGGTGTAGCGTTCCACAGTGTCAGCGGTATTATATCTAGCAAAAGAGCTAGATATAGCCTCTGTAGCAAGTTATATGATCTAATGCCCTGTGTGTGGGCGTATGAACGTAATATTTATATTTGGTCGGCTGCTAAGTGTGATGGTACTGGGTGGGCGGACCTTAAGGGAGGGGGTGGAAACAAATGCTGGAATGTGCTAAACACTATGTAGCTGAGTGAGCGTAACAAGGGGGAACCTAGAAGGAGAGGTTAGGGAGTATAGGCATGGCCTGTTAGATGCAGAAAATGTGGGAGAAATAAAGGCACAACAAAGGAAAAAGATAGGAAAAAATGAGTAGCGCATGTATGGCGTAGTGGTGTTTAGTGCCATTAGAACGGGCATCTCGTCCATGAAGGTAATGATGTATGTGTCTAAATATACCACAAGGCATAGTCTGTGGATCGTAGTGATACACGATGGTGCATTTGAGTGAATGTGGTAACATACACAACTCGAGTGCCAATCAACCAGATGAATTTCAGGGTGGTCCGTGGTGCATAGTGGCACAGAAAGTAGTGATTGATCCAGTGAAGGTTCGTGCTGTGGCAGACATCATTAGTATAGACGATTCTACAAAATGAGAGAGAATATGTCAGTTCAACATGTCATATCACATATACAATATAAAATTCAGAATCTACTGTAGGATTGCCGATAGAATTAACCATGCCTTTAAATAAATGCAGATAGCTCGTATTCCCTGTTCAGTCCCTTTGGAGATAGTGTGTCTAAAGAATGAATCCAATATGCCTCACGTTTTTTAAGCATAAGTACTCTGTTGCCCCCCCTGCGTTGTATAGGGACATGTTCAAGAACCTGAAATTTCAATTGTGAAATACTGTGTCCTGATGTATGGAAGTGATAAGGTAATGGTAGTAAGAGGTTATTGCAGCGTATTGTGGATTTGTGCTTGGACACACGATCCCTAATAGGTTGTGTCGTTTCGCCTACATACAGTAACCCACACGGGCATTTGATTACGTAGATTACGTAGGCTGAGCTGCATGTGAAATATCCTCGAATTTTGAACTCCTTGCCGGAGTATGGATGTCTGACAACATTCCCTTTTAACACATTATTGCATTGGACACAGTTTAAGCAGGGGAAGGTGCCTTCCCTAGGGGTACCCAAAAAACTCTGTCTCATAGTGGTCCTGGTGCCAATATCTGCTTTGACTAGGTTATCTCTCAGACTTGGAGCCCTTTTAAAGCAAGGCAGAAATGGTTGTTGGAACTCCTTCACCTTGGGAAAGGCGTTGGAGAGAATAGACCAGTTGCTTCTTATTGCCCTATGGAGTTTGTACATATAGGGATGGAAGGAGTGTACAAAGGGGATGCATGAGGAGGTGTCCCTCCTTGGTCTACTTGTGGTGGTTCTAGAAGTTTCTAGTAGAGATGTGGGATAGCCCTTGGCCCTAAACTTCTTTGTCATTTCTTGTGTACGTAGTTCTCTGGTGTCGCTGTTAGAAACTATGCGTTCTACTCTCTGGTATTGTGCTTTGGGTATGGATTTCTTGGTTGATGGGGGATGAAGGCTCTGGAAGTGTAAAAGACTATTCCGGTCTGTACTCTTGGAATATAAGTCTGTACTAAGAAGACCGCTTGTGTCTTTAATCACCAAAGTGATCCACAATACGCTGCAATAACCTCTTACTACCATTACCTTATCACTTCCATACATCAGGACACAGTATTTCACAATTGAAATTTCAGGTTCTTGAACATGTCCCTATACAACGCAGGGGGGGCAACAGAGTACTTATGCTTAAAAAACGTGAGGCATATTGGATTCATTCTTTAGACACACTATCTCCAAAGGGACTGAACAGGGAATACGAGCTATCTGCATTTATTTGAAGGCATGGTTAATTCTATCGGCAATCCTACAGTAGATTCTGAATTTTATATTGTATATGTGATATGACATGTTGAACTGACATATTCTCTCTCATTTTGTAGAATCGTCTATACTAATGATGTCTGCCACAGCACGAACCTTCACTGGATCAATCACTACTTTCTGTGCCACTATGCACCACGGACCACCCTGAAATTCATCTGGTTGATTGGCACTCGAGTTGTGTATGTTACCACATTCACTCAAATGCACCATCGTGTATCACTACGATCCACAGACTATGCCTTGTGGTATATTTAGACACATACATCATTACCTTCATGGACGAGATGCCCGTTCTAATGGCACTAAACACCACTACGCCATACATGCGCTACTCATTTTTTCCTATCTTTTTCCTTTGTTGTGCCTTTATTTCTCCCACATTTTCTGCATCTAACAGGCCATGCCTATACTCCCTAACCTCTCCTTCTAGGTTCCCCCTTGTTACGCTCACTCAGCTACATAGTGTTTAGCACATTCCAGCATTTGTTTCCACCCCCTCCCTTAAGGTCCGCCCACCCAGTACCATCACACTTAGCAGCCGACCAAATATAAATATTACGTTCATACGCCCACACACAGGGCATTAGATCATATAACTTGCTACAGAGGCTATATCTAGCTCTTTTGCTAGATATAATACCGCTGACACTGTGGAACGCTACACCGCTAGCACCATGGAACGCACATACTCCTTTAATATGCAGGGCTATGGACTTCCGGTCCGGCCGCTGCAGTATGACGTCACTTCCGGTCTGACGCACACCTAGAGCTTTAAAGAACGCCGCTTTCCTCATGATCCCAGACAAGCGGTGGACACCGCGTCTGCGAGGATCACACCTATCCCACAGCGGCTCCCCTCCAGGTATGCCAGTATTGCTCCATACTTGGAGACATGCTACCACATAATCCAGCATGTGCGATATTTAGTTCCTATATCTCATTATTTATAGCCCACGGACCTCACATTTGGTCACCCTTGGGATACTTTACCCTCCACCCGGACCAGTCCGTCTGAGGTAACCATATACAGAGGGAAGTTTCTTTTATACAACGCACTCTTATAGGTACTGCTAATATATACCCACATTCTGTCCTCTTGTGTCTTCATCCATCTCCAGTTCCCTCAGCATCCTGTTCCATTAATCACCATTAATTCTCACAAGGCGACTTCCTAGTGTAAGTACCTTCATCTTTCTCAGTGCACTGCCAGTCACATCCTCACTGTATACACAGTTGTGAACCATTGCCCTCTTCTGTTATGCCCTCTAGGCAAAACGCACCACCTGCGTCCTGACCAAATAATTGGCCATACATTGTGTAAGACACAGCACGGTATGTGTTCCTCTCAAGATATGTTTTCTTTACAGCTTATCATCATGTTGGGCGAGAATATTGCATATTGTTATACTCTGTCATGAATTATTTCATCATCTTACCGAAATGGCTCTCTTATATTGTATATACTTTATTTTTTATTTTTTATGCACCTGGTCGTTTATATATACACTGTTTTTTTGTTATCATTCTATATGTTGTAGTGACTGACGAAAGCCGAATTAAGGCTGAAACGTTTCTAGTGCTACATCAGCACCAAATAAATCTGCAAATATACTGAAGTTGAGTGCGAGACTTCTTTTTTCTGTCTATCAAAGGATTTGGGTACCTAGTCTCCGCACCATAAATAGCAGTGCACACGGTGTTTTCTCTTCATAGACTTTACCTGTACGTGACTGCACGCTATAGAGCCATGTCCAATCTTCCCACATTTTCCTACAACGCAGAGGAAACCGCCAATATCCTCGCCCAATCTAAAATATCCAGTGATTTTCTAGCAATTCCACCACGTGAGATTCGTGGACGTGATTTAGAACGGGAACTTAGATCCCAGACGAACCTTGAGCTCCACTGTGCCACTCTGTCAGAGTATATACGGGTACAACGGATCCCTAGGGGATTACGGGTTCCTCTACGTCCCACATTGTTTAAAGATTCACCCGACTTCTGCACCAAATTTGAGCACATTCTCAATAAGTGTTCCCTAGATCTGATCACCCTCACAGTAGAACATCTCCAACGTGCCATTACAGATAGCGCTGAGAACATTAAATCTATTGAAGCACAGTTGTCTGCCACAGGTTCACCGGAGGATTTGTCTTCACTGAAAGCTGAAATCCAGGACCGGATCACCAGACACAAGAGGGACATCGAAGCCAGGAAACGAAATAAATTTGCAAGGGACGCAGAGGACTATAAAAATAACCGCGTCTATAGATGGCAGGACAACTCAAGGCGCATAACCACTCGTCCAAATCAACCAATATCTTCAGACCTCTCAACTTCAGGATCGGACCACGAATCTGCACCGTCTACTTCAGTGTCAACTCTTCCTTTTTTAGGACCACGACGATACCCCACAAGAAGACAAGACGGGGACAGAAACACAAGAAGGAATCAAGAAACCTACAGGACTACCCGACCGAAGGTATGGACAATTTAGTGATTAATATCTCATCTCGTACCTTGAGTGTGGCTGAACACTCACTTCTACAGAAAGGACTGTCGTTCTGCCCATCATATCGGTGTCGTACTTTTGAGCTTGACATGGACCTTCAGAGATTTTTCCGCTCTATTAGATTAAAGGCATATTTTTCTACTATTCCCCCTGTCACAGAAGCTATCCCTATTGGTAGCGATTCTAAATTGTTATCTTCATCTAGTTTGGGCCTGAGAAATAAAAGCCATTTTAGACCCCCACAGTGTTCCCACGCGGCCAAAACGTTCATTGAGGTCATACAGGATGCATTCACATCCCTTAAGGGTGACATTGAGAGAGGTAACCTGTTTTACCCACCAAATTTAACGGTAGAGGAGAGACACTCACTAAAAAATCTTCAGGGGGATAAGTCCATTATAATGAAACCGGCAGACAAGGGAGGGGCATTAGTGATCATGGACAAGGTTAAGTACCTAGCAGAGATAATGCGACAACTAAGTGACAATTCCATCTACCAAATATTAGAGAGGGATCCCACACATGAGATTCGTCATACCATCAACACTATCCTCCACAAATATACAGAACTAGGAGTGTTAGATCAAAAAACTTGTAGCTTCCTGATGAACCCCAACCCGATTACACCTGTTTTCTACACACTGCCTAAAGTTCATAAAAACCTGGATAATCCACCTGGGAGACCCATAGTGGCCTCCACAGACTCGATAT
The DNA here is from genome assembly GCF_051348905.1 of Ranitomeya variabilis. NCBI lineage: Eukaryota > Metazoa > Chordata > Amphibia > Anura > Dendrobatidae > Ranitomeya > Ranitomeya variabilis. Next base: position 1,144,005,767 of record NC_135232.1, read on the forward strand.
TGTCTCCCTTGGCAAGGTATGTTGAACGGATACTTACTCCTCTTATACAGGAGTCAAAATCCTTTTTACTGGATACGGGCTCTTTCTTACAACTGATTAGAGAAACTAACACCATTCCGGTAGACACCCTTCTGGTGACCCTCGATGTGAGGGACTTGTATACCTCAATCCCTCACGAGGAGGGCATCCTCTCTGTTCGTCACTTACTGGAAAGCACCAATAGGGACACGGACCAGATATCGCTATGCATTGACCTCCTAAGAACGATACTTACCTCTAATTTCTTCCTCTTTGAGGATATATTCTATTTACAAAAACGCGGGACCGCGATGGGATCGCACGCTGCACCTCCGTACGCAAATGCGTATATGGTCCATTTTGAGGAAAGTAACATCTACCCAAACCCCCTCTATAGGGATAATGTCATCATTTGGAAGAGGTACATAGATGACGTCTTCTGTATTTGGCGGGGCTCTGAAGAGACCCTCCATACTTTTCTGTCATTCCTGAACACCTCTTGGCCAGGCATCACATTCACCATGAATTATCACATGTGGCAAATGAATTTCTTGGACACTTTGGTGATTAAAGACACAAGCGGTCTTCTTAGTACAGACTTATATTCCAAGAGTACAGACCGGAATAGTCTTTTACACTTCCAGAGCCTTCATCCCCCATCAACCAAGAAATCCATACCCAAAGCACAATACCAGAGAGTAGAACGCATAGTTTCTAACAGCGACACCAGAGAACTACGTACACAAGAAATGACAAAGAAGTTTAGGGCCAGGGGCTATCCCACATCTCTACTAGAAACTTCTAGAACCACCACAAGTAGACCAAGGAGGGACACCTCCTCATGCATCCCCTTTGTACACTCGTTCCATCCCTATATGTACAAACTCCATAGGGCAATAAGAAGCAACTGGTCTATTCTCTCCAACGCCTTTCCCAAGGTGAAGGAGTTCCAACAACCATTTCTGCCTTGCTTTAAAAGGGCTCCAAGTCTGAGAGATAACCTAGTCAAAGCAGATATTGGCACCAGGACCACTATGAGACAGAGTTTTTTGGGTACCCCTAGGGAAGGCACCTTCCCCTGCTTAAACTGTGTCCAATGCAATAATGTGTTAAAAGGGAATGTTGTCAGACATCCATACTCCGGCAAGGAGTTCAAAATTCGAGGATATTTCACATGCAGCTCAGCCTACGTAATCTACGTAATCAAATGCCCGTGTGGGTTACTGTATGTAGGCGAAACGACACAACCTATTAGGGATCGTGTGTCCAAGCACAAATCCACAATACGCTGCAATAACCTCTTACTACCATTACCTTATCACTTCCGTACATCAGGACACAGTATTTCACAATTGAAATTTCAGGTTCTTGAACATGTCCCTATACAACGCAGGGGGGGCAACAGAGTACTTATGCTTAAAAAACGTGAGGCATATTGGATTCATTCTTTAGACACACTATCTCCAAAGGGACTGAACAGGGAATACGAGCTATCTGCATTTATTTAAAGGCATGGTTAATTCTATCGGCAATCCTACAGTAGATTCTGAATTTTATATTGTATATGTGATATGACATGTTGAACTGACATATTCTCTCTCATTTTGTAGAATCGTCTATACTAATGATGTCTGCCACAGCACGAACCTTCACTGGATCAATCACTACTTTCTGTGCCACTATGCACCACGGACCACCCTGAAATTCATCTGGTTGATTGGCACTCGAGTTGTGTATGTTACCACATTCACTCAAATGCACCATCGTGTATCACTACGATCCACAGACTATGCCTTGTGGTATATTTAGACACATACATCATTACCTTCATGGACGAGATGCCCGTTCTAATGGCACTAAACACCACTACGCCATACATGCGCTACTCATTTTTTCCTATCTTTTTCCTTTGTTGTGCCTTTATTTCTCCCACATTTTCTGCATCTAACAGGCCATGCCTATACTCCCTATCCTCTCCTTCTAGGTTCCCCCTTGTTACGCTCACTCAGCTACATAGTGTTTAGCACATTCCAGCATTTGTTTCCACCCCCTCCCTTAAGGTCCGCCCACCCAGTACCATCACACTTAGCAGCCGACCAAATATAAATATTACGTTCATACGCCCACACACAGGGCATTAGATCATATAACTTGCTACAGAGGCTATATCTAGCTCTTTTGCTAGATATAATACCGCTGACACTGTGGAACGCTACACCGCTAGCACCATGGAACGCACATACTCCTTTAATATGCAGGGCTATGGACTTCCGGTCCGGCCGCTGCAGTATGACGTCACTTCCGGTCTGACGCACACCTAGAGCTTTAAAGAACGCCGCTTTCCTCATGATCCCAGACAAGCGGTGGACACCGCGTCTGCGAGGATCACACCTATCCCACAGCGGCTCCCCTCCAGGTATGCCAGTATTGCTCCACACTTGGAGACATGCTACCACATAATCCAGCATGTGCGATATTTAGTTCCTATATCTCATTATTTATAGCCCACGGACCTCACATTTGGTCGCCCTTGGGATACTTTACCCTCCACCCGGACCAGTCCGTCTGAGGTAACCATATACAGAGGGAAGTTTCTTTTATACAACGCACTCTTATAGGTACTGCTAATATATACCCACATTCTGTCCTCTTGTGTCTTCATCCATCTCCAGTTCCCTCAGCATCCTGTTCCATTAATCACCATTAATTCTCACAAGGCGACTTCCTAGTGTAAGTACCTTCATCTTTCTCAGTGCACTGCCAGTCACATCCTCACTGTATACACAGTTGTGAACCATTGCCCTCTTCTGTTATGCCCTCTAGGCAAAACGCACCACCTGCGTCCTGACCAAATAATTGGCCATACATTGTGTAAAGGTACCTTCACACGAAGCGACGCTGCAGCGATAGCGACAACGATGTCGATCGCTGCAGCGTCGCTGTTTGGTCGCTGGAGAGCTGTCACACAGACCGCTCTCCAGCGATCAACTATGCCGAGGTCCCCTGGTAACCAGGGTAAAAATCGGGTAACTAAGCGCAGGGCCGCGCTTAGTAACCCGATGTTTACCCTGGTTACCAGCGTAAAATCTAAAAAAAACAAACAGCACATACTTACATTCACGTCCCCCTGCGTCCACTTCCTGACTGACTGAGCGCCGTACAGTGAGAGCAGAGCGGTGACGTCACCGCTGTGCTGCTTTCACTTTCACTTTGCGGCGCTGAGTCAGAGGAGGAAGCAGACTGCAGGGGACGCAATGTGAGTATGTGCTGTTTGTTTTTTTTACATTTTACGCTAGTAACCAGGGTAAACATCGGGTAACTAAGCGCGGCCCTGCGCTTAGTAACCCGATGTTTACCCTGGTTACCAGTGTAAAATATCGCTGGTATCGTTGCTTTTGCTTTCAAACACAACGATACACAGCGATCGGACGACCAAATAAAGTTCTGGACTTTATTCAGCGACCAGCGACATCACAGCAGGATCCTGATCGCTGCTGCGTGTCAAACGAAACGATATCGCTAGCGAGGACGCTGCAACGTCACGGATTGCTAGCGATATCGTTATAATGTCGTTTCGTGTGAAGGTACCTTTAGACACAGCACGGTATGTGTTCCTCTCAAGATATGTTTTCTTTACAGCTTATCATCATGTTGGGCGAGAATATTGCATATTGTTATACTCTGTCATGAATTATTTCATCATCTTACCGAAATGGCTCTCTTATATTGTATATACTTTATTTTTTATTTTTTATGCACCTGGTCGTTTATATATACACTGTTTTTTTGTTATCATTCTATATGTTGTAGTGACTGACGAAAGCCGAATTAAGGCTGAAACGTTTCTAGTGCTACATCAGCACCAAATAAATCTGCAAATATACTGAAGTTGAGTGCGAGACTTCTTTTTTCTGTCTATCAAAGGATTTGGGTACCTAGTCTCCGCACCATAAATAGCAGTGCACACGGTGTTTTCTCTTCACACACAGCACTGGCACATTGGCAGACTTGCCAATCTTTATCTCCCACTATTAATTATTTTTTTTACAGGGGAGAATTTACCAAAAAAATAAATGGACCAGTATTACACACTGGTTTTCGGTGGCACACAAGAGAGACAGATGCCACACACAGCACTGGCACAGAGGCAGACTTGCCAATCTTTATCTCCCAGTTTTAATTTTGTTTTTTACAGGGAGAATTTACCCCCCCCCAAAAAAAAATGGCCCAGTATTACACACTGGTTTTCGGTGGCACACAAGGAGAGACAGATGCCACACACAGCACTGGCACAGAGGCAGACTTGCCAATCTTTATCTCCCATTTTTAATTTTGTTTTTTGCAGGGAGAATTAACCCCCCCCAAAAAAATGGCCCAGTATTACACACTGGTTTTCGGTGGCACACAAGGAGAGACAGATGCCACACACAGCACTGGCACAGAGGCAGACTTGCCAATCTTTATCTCCCACTATTATTTTTTTTTTTTACAGGGAGAATTTACCAAAAAAAAAAAAATGGCCCAGTATTACACACTGGTTTTCGGTGGCACACAAGGAGAGACTGATGCCACACACAGCACTGGCACAGAGGCAGACTTGCCAATCTTTATCTCCCACTATTAATTTTTTTTTTACAGGGAGAATTTACCAAAAAAAAAAAAGGCCAAGTATTACACACTGGTTTTCGGTGGCACACAAGGAGATTCAGATGCCACACACAGCACTGGCACAGAGGCAGACTTGCCAATCTTTATCTCCCACTATTATTTTTTTTTTTACAGGGAGAATTTACCAAAAAAAAAAAAAGGCCCAGTATTACACACTGGTTTTCGGTGGCACACAAGGAGAGACAGATGCCATACACAGGACTGGCACAGAGGCAGACTTGCCAATCTTTATCTCCCACTATTAATAATTTTATTTACAGGGAGAATTTACCCCCCCCCAAAAAAATAGCCCAGTATTACACTCTGGTTTTTGGTGGCACACAAGGAGAGACAGATGCCACACACAGCACTGGCACAGAGGCAGACTTGCCAATCTTTATCTCCCACTTTTAATTTTGTTTTTTACAGGGAGAATTTACCCCCCCAAAAAATGGCCCAGTATTACACACTGGTTTTTGGTGGCACACAAGGAGAGACAGATGCCACACACAGCACTGGCACAGAGGCAGACTTGCCAATCTTTATCTCCCACTATTTTTTTTTTTACAGGGAGAATTTACCAAAAAAAAAAAAGGCCCAGTATTACACACTGGTTTTCGGTGGCACACAAGGAGATACAGATGCCACACACAGCACTGGCACAGAGGCAGACTTGCCAATCTTTATCTCCCACTATTTTTTTTTTTTCAGGGAGAATTAAAAAAAAACAAAAAAAAAACAATATTACACACTAGGTTTTCTGTGGCACACAATGAGAGACATATGCCACACACAGCACTGGCACAGAGGCAGACTTGCCAATCTTTATCTCCCTGCAGTAATCTCAGAAAAATATGGCAGGCAGCTATAAAAAGGACTGCTGCACACAAAAGTGTGGACAAACAAACAAGATAGCTGTGCAGAAAGGAAGGAACAACAGGATTTGTGCTTTGAAAAAAGCAGTTGGTTTGCACAGCGGCGTACAAACACACACAGCTATCAGGGAGCCTTCTAGGGCAGCCCAATGAGCTACAGCGCTGAGGAAAAAAAAATGTAGCTTCCACTGTCCTGCAAACAAAAGGTGGTGTTGGACAGTGGAAATCGCTACAGCACAAGCAGTTTGGGGGTGAATGTACCCTGCCTAACGCTCTCCCTGCTTCTGACGAAGCGGCAGCAACCTTTCCCTACGCTGAGATCAGCAGCAGTAAGATGGCGGTCGGCGGGAACGCACCTTTATAGCCCCTGTGACGCCGCAGAATGCAAGCCAATCACTGCAATGCCCTTCTCTAAGATGGTGGGGACTGAGATCTATGTCATCACGCTGCCCACACTCTGCGTCCACCTTCATTGGCTGAGAAATGGCGCTTTTATCGTCATTGAAACGCGACTTTGGTGCGAAAGTCGCGTACCGCATGGCCGACCCCACACAGGGATCGGGTCGGGTTTCATGAGACACCGACTTTGCCAAAAGTCGGAGACTTATGAAAATGAACGATCCGTTTCGCTCAACCCTACTAACTACCAAACATCCCGTACCATTGGTGCACCTGCTCAGAATGAAGGTAGTCAGCAACGCTACAGTGCTTCCCTCACTGTAAGCCCATTGCTTAGGACACCACCAGCAGCAAATGTGGAGGTATCGTCGCAAGGCCAAAGCAGTCAGGGAATCACAAGGTTCTTGGTAGGAAACACTGTATGTAGGCCAATATCAAGAATACCATCACCAACCCTCTCTCAATCTGCCAAGTTCACCACCACCCCCGCTAGTTCCATCATATGCAGCTCTCCAGTCCAGCTCACCGTACAAGAGACTCTCGTTAGGAAAAGAAAGTACTCATCCTCTCATCCGTGTACACAGGGTTTGAACTCCCATATTGCTAGACTAATCTTGTTAGAGATGATGCCCTACCGGTTGGTTGAAAGCAAAGCTTTCAAAGCCCTGATGGCCTATGCAGTACCGCGCTATGACCTACCCAGTCGACACTTCTTTGCGAGAAAAGCCTTCCCAGCCCTCCACCAGCATGTCAAAGACCGCATTATCCATGCACTCAGGCAATCAGTCAGTAGAAAGGTGCACCTAACAACAGATGCATGGACCAGTAGGCATGGCCAGGGACGTTACGTGTCCATCACGGCGCACTGGGTTAATGTGGTGGATGCAGGGTCCACAGGGGACAGTGTCATGATTCTCAATGGCGAGAGAACATAGCCCAGCATATATGAGAACTAGCTCTTGGAAGATGGAAACTATACTGACCATGAACTAAACCTGCCGCACAACTAGAAGTGGCCGGGTAGCATGCCTACGTTTTTTAACCCTAGATGCCCAGCACCAGCCGGAGAACTACCTAATCCCAGCAGAGGAAAAGACAGTCCTGGCTCACCTCTAGAGAAATTTTCCCAAAAGGTAGACAGAGGCCCCCACATATATTGGCGGTGATTTTAGATGAAATGACAAACGTAGTATGAAAATAGGTTTAGCAAAATCGATGTCCGCTTTCTAGATAGCAGGAAGACAGAAAGGACACTTTCATGGTCAGCAGAAAACCCTATCAAAACACCATCCAGAAATTCCTTTAAGACTCTAGCATTAACTCATAACACCAGAGTGGCAATTTCCGATCACAAGAGCTTTCCAGACACAGTAACGAAACAGCAGCTGTGAACAGGAACAAAATGCAAAAACACAAAAGGACAAAAGTCCAACTTAGCTGGGAGTTGTCTAGTAGCAGGAACAAGCACAGAAGGCTTCTGATTACATTGTTGACCGGCAAGAAACTGACAGAGGAGCAAGGTTATATAGCGACTCCCACATCCTGATAGGAGCAGGTGAACAGAGGGGATGATGCACACAAGTTCAATTCCACAAGTGGCCACCGGGGGAGCCCAGAATCCAATTTCACAACAGTACCCCCCCCTCAAGGAGGGGGCACCGAACCCTCACCAGAACCACCAGGGCGATCAGGATGAGCCCTATGAAAGGCACGGACAAGATCGGAGGCATGAACATCAGAGGCAGTGACCCAAGAATTATCCTCCTGACCGTATCCCTTCCATTTGACCAGATACTGGAGTCTCCGTCTGGAAACACGAGAGTCTAAGATCTTTTCCACAACGTACTCCAACTCACCCTCAACCAACACCGGAGCAGGAGGCTCAACGGAAGGCACAACCGGTACCTCATACCTGCGCAACAATGACCGATGAAAAACATTATGAATCGAAAATGATGCAGGGAGGTCCAAACGGAAGGACACAGGGTTAAGAATCTCCAATATCTTGTACGGGCCGATGAACCGAGGCTTAAACTTAGGAGAAGAAACCCTCATAGGGACAAAACGAGAAGACAACCACACCAAGTCCCCAACACAAAGCCGAGGACCAACACGACGACGGCGGTTGGCAAAAAGCTGAGTCTTCTCCTGGGACAACTTCAAATTGTCCACCACCTGCCCCCAAATCTGATGCAACCTCTCCACCACAGCATCCACTCCAGGACAATCCGAAGATTCCACTTGACCGGAGGAAAATCGAGGATGAAACCCCAAATTACAGAAAAACGGGGACACCAAGGTGGCAGAGCTGGCCCGATTATTGAGGGCGAACTCCGCCAAAGGCAAAAAAGCAACCCAATCATCCTGATCCGCAGACACAAAACACCTCAAATATGTCTCCAAGGTCTGATTAGTCCGCTCGGTCTGGCCATTAGTCTGAGGATGGAAAGCAGACGAAAAAGACAAATCTATGCCCATCCTAGCACAGAATGCCCGCCAAAATCTAGACACGAATTGGGTCCCTCTGTCAGAAACGATATTCTCAGGAATACCATGCAAACGAACAACATTTTGAAAAAACAGAGGAACCAACTCGGAAGAAGAAGGCAACTTAGGCAAGGGAACCAGATGGACCATCTTAGAGAAACGGTCACACACCACCCAGATGACAGACATCTTCTGAGAAACAGGCAGATCCGAAATAAAATCCATCGAGATGTGCGTCCAAGGCCTCTTCGGGATAGGCAAGGGCAACAACAATCCACTAGCCCGAGAACAACAAGGCTTGGCCCGAGCACAAACGTCACAAGACTGGACAAAGCCTCGCACATCTCGTGACAGGGAAGGCCACCAGAAGGACCTTGCCACCAAATCCCTGGTACCAAAGATTCCAGGATGACCTGCCAACGCAGAAGAATGAACCTCAGAGATGACTCTACTGGTCCAATCATCAGGAACAAACAGTCTACCAGGTGGGCAACGATCAGGTCTATCCGCCTGAAACTCCTGCAAGGCCCGCCGCAGGTCTGGAGAAACGGCAGACAATATCACTCCATCTTTAAGGATACCTGTGGGCTCAGAATTACCAGGGGAGTCAGGCTCAAAACTCCTAGAAAGGGCATCCGCCTTAACATTCTTAGAACCCGGTAGGTACGACACCACAAAATTAAACCGAGAGAAAAACAACGACCAGCGCGCCTGTCTAGGATTCAGGCGCCTGGCAGACTCAAGGTAAATTAAATTTTTGTGGTCAGTCAATACCACCACCTGATGTCTGGCCCCCTCAAGCCAGTGACGCCACTCCTCAAAAGCCCACTTCATGGCCAAAAGCTCCCGATTCCCAATATCATAATTCCGCTCGGCGGGCGAAAATTTACGGGAAAAAAAAGCACAAGGTCTCATCACGGAGCAGTCAGAACTTCTCTGCGACAACACCGCCCCAGCTCCGATTTCAGAAGCGTCGACCTCAACCTGAAAAGGAAGAGCAACATCAGGCTGACGCAACACTGGGGCGGAAGAAAAGCGGCGCTTGAGCTCCCGAAAGGCCTCCACAGCATCAGGGGACCAATCAGCAACATCAGCACCCTTCTTAGTCAAATCAGTCAATGGTTTTACAACATCAGAAAAACCAGCAATAAATTGACGATAAAAGTTAGCAAAGCCCAAAAATTTCTGAAGACTCTTAAGAGAAGAGGGTTGCGTCCAATCACCAATAGCCTGAACCTTGACAGGATCCATCTCGATGGAAGAGGGGGAAAAAATGTATCCCAAGAAAGAAATCTTTTGAACCCCAAAAACACACTTAGAACCCTTCACACACAAGAAATTAGACCGCAAAACCTGAAAAACCCTCCTGACCTGCTGGACATGAGAGTCCCAGTCATCCGAAAAAATCAGAATATCATCCAGATACACAATCATAAATTTATCCAAATAATCGCGGAAAATGTCATGCATAAAGGACTGGAAGACTGAAGGGGCATTGGAAAGACCAAAAGGCATCACCAAATACTCAAAATGGCCCTCGGGCGTATTAAATGCGGTTTTCCACTCATCCCCCTGCTTGATTCGCACCAAATTATACGCCCCACGGAGATCAATCTTAGAGAACCACTTGGCCCCCTTTATACGAGCAAACAAATCAGTAAGCAGTGGTAACGGATATTGATATTTAACCGTGATTTTATTCAAAAGTCGATAATCAATACACGGCCTCAAAGAGCCGTCTTTCTTAGACACAAAGAAAAAACCGGCTCCTAAGGGAGATGACGAAGGACGAATATGTCCCTTTTCCAAGGACTCCTTTATATATTCTCGCATAGCAGCGTGTTCAGGCACAGACAGATTAAATAAACGACCCTTAGGGTATTTACTACCCGGAATCAAGTCTATGGCACAATCGCACTCCCGGTGCGGAGGTAGTGAACCAACCTTGGGTTCTTCAAAAACGTCACGAAAGTCAGACAAGAATTCAGGAATCTCAGAGGGAATAGATGATGAAATGGAAACCAAAGGTACGTCCCCATGAGTTCCTTTACATCCCCAGCTTAACACAGACATAGCTCTCCAGTCGAGGACTGGGTTATGAGATTGCAGCCATGGCAATCCCAGCACCAAAACATCATGTAGATTATACAGCACCAGAAAGCGAATAACCTCCTGGTGATCCGGATTAACACGCATAGTCACTTGTGTCCAGTATTGTGGTTTATTACTAGCCAATGGGGTGGAGTCAATCCCTTTCAGAGGTATCGGAGCCTCCAGTGGCTCCAAATCATACCCACAGCGTTTGGCAAAGGACCAATCCATAAGACTCAAAGCAGCGCCAGAGTCGACATAGGCGTCCGCGGTAATAGATGACAAAGAACAAATCAGGGTCACAGATAGAATAAACTTAGACTGTAAAGTGCTAATTGAAACAGACTTGTCAGGCTTCTTAGTACGCTTAAAGCATGCTGATATAACATGAGTTGAATCACCACAATAGAAGCACAACCCATTTTTTCGTCTAAAATTCTGCCGCTCGCTTCTGGACAGAATTCTATCACATTGCATATTTTCTGGCGTTTTCTCAGTAGACACCGCCAAATGGTGCACAGGTTTGCGCTCCCGCAGATGCCTATCGATCTGAATAGCCATCGTCATGGACTCATTCAGACTCGCAGGCACAGGGAACCCCACCATAACATCCTTAATGGCATCAGAGAGACCTTCTCTGAAAATCGCCGCCAGGGCGCACTCATTCCACTGAGTAAGCACAGACCATTTGCGGAATTTTTGGCAGTATATTTCAGCTTCATCTTGCCCCTGAGACAAGGACATCAAGGCCTTTTCCGCCTGAAGCTCTAAATGAGGTTCCTCATAAAGCAACCCCAAGGCCAGAAAAAACGCATCCACATTGAGCAACGCAGGATCCCCTGGTGCCAATGCAAAAGCCCAGTCTTGAGGGTCGCCCCGGAGCAAGGAAATTACAATCCTGACCTGCTGTGCAGGGTCTCCGGCAGAGCGAGACTTCAGGGACAAAAACAATTTGCAATTATTTTTAAAATTTTGAAAGTGAGATCTATTCCCCGAGAAGAATTCAGGCAAAGGAATTCTAGACTCAGACATAGGTGCATGAACAACAAAATCTTGCAAATTTTGTACCTTTGTGGCGAGATTATTCAAACCTGTAGCTACACTCTGAAGATCCATTTGAAACAGGTGAACACAGAGCCATTCAAGGATTAGAAGGAGAGAAAGAGAGGAAGGCTGCAGTATAGGCAGACTAGCAAGTGATTAATTAAGAGCACACTCAGAACTAGAGGAAAAAAAAAAAAAAATTGTAGCAGACTTCTTTTTTCTCTCCTTTCTCAGCCAGTAATTTAACCCTTTTTCTTGGCCGGTCAAACTGTCATGATTCTCAATGGCGAGAGAACATAGCCCAGCATATATGAGAACTAGCTCTTGGAAGATGGAAACTATACTGACCATGAACTAAACCTGCCGCACAACTAGAAGTGGCCGGGTAGCATGCCTACGTTTTTTAACCCTAGATGCCTAGCGCCAGCCGGAGAACTACCTAATCCTAGCAGAGGAAAAGACAGTCCTGGCTCACCTCTAGAGAAATTTTCCCAAAAGGCAGACAGAGGCCCCCACATATATTGGCGGTGATTTTAGATGAAATGACAAACGTAGTATGAAAATAGGTTTAGCAAAATCGAGGTCCGCTTTCTAGATAGCAGGAAGACAGAAAGGACACTTTCATGGTCAGCAGAAAACCCTATCAAAACACCACCCAGAAATTCCTTTAAGACTCTAGCATTAACTCATAACACCAGAGTGGCAATTTCCGATCACAAGAGCTTTCCAGACACAGTAACGAAACAGCAGCTGTGAACAGGAACAAAATGCAAAAACACAAAAGGACAAAAGTCCAACTTAGCTGGGAGTTGTCTAGTAGCAGGAACAAGCACAGAAGGCTTCTGATTACATTGTTGACCGGCAAGAAACTGACAGAGGAGCAAGGTTATATAGCGACTCCCACATCCTGATAGGAGCAGGTGAACAGAGGGGATGATGCACACAAGTTCAATTCCACAAGTGGCCACCGGGGGAGCCCAGAATCCAATTTCACAACAGGACAGCCATAGTGGGACAGGACTGCCTAGCCCACGGTCTAGGAAACAGTTGGCAGTAGGCGTTCGACACCCCTCCTACTCCTCCAGAAGCGAAAGCTCGTCCACAGAGCGCAGTCGCCCGACCACTCCATCCACAGCTGCCAGTGTTGCACACGAGGTGTCCCATTATGGAACAGCTAGTGATAAGCGTCAGCAGGCTGTGTTGGAAATGAAGTATTTGGGCGACAACAGACACACCGCGGAAATACTGGCCGAGAACATGCAGCAAGAAACTCAGTCATGGCTGGGCAGTAGTGTTGAGCGATACCGTCCGATACTTGAAAGTATCGGTATCGGAAAGTATCGGCCGATACCGGCAAAGTATCGGATCTAATCTGATACCGATACCCGATACCAATACAAGTCAATGGGACACCAAGTATCGGATGGTATCCTGTATGGTTCCCAGGGTCTGAAGGAGAGGAAACTCTCCTTCAGGCCCTGGGATCCATATCAATGTGTAAAAGAAAGAATTAACCCCTTCACCCCCGGAGCTTTTTCCGTTTTTCCGTTTTCGTTTTTCGCTCCCCTCCTTCCCAGAGCCATAACTTTTTTATTTTTCCGTCAATATGGCCATGTGAGGGCTTATTTTTTGCGGGACGAGTTGTACTTTTCAACGACATCATTGGTTTTAGCATGTCGTGTACTAGAAAACGGGAAAAAAATTCCAAGTGCAGTGAAATTGCAAAAAAAGTGCAATCGCACACTTGTTTTTTGCTTGCCTATTTTGCTAGGTTCACTAAATGCTAAAACTGACCTGCCATTATGATTCTCCAGGTCAGTACGAGTTCATAGACACCTAACATGACTAGGTTATTTTTCACCTAAGTGGTGAAAAAAAATTCCAAACTTTGCAAAAAACAAAACAAAACAAAATTGCGCCATTTTCCGATACTCGTAGCGTCTCCATTTTTCGTGATCTGGGGTCAGGTGAGGGCTTATTTTTTGCATGCCGAGCTGGCGTTTTTAATGATAGCATTTTGGTGCAGACACGTTCTTTTGATCGCCCGTTATTGCATTTTAATGCAATGCCGTGGCGACCAAAAAAACGTAATTCTGGCGTTCCGATTTTTTTTCTCGTTACGCCGTTTTGCGATCAGGTTAATGCTTTTTTTTTATTGATAGATCGGGCGATTCTGAACGCGGCGATACCAAATATGTGTAGGTTGGGCGCTTTTTTTATTGATTTATTTTGATTGGGGCGAAAGGGGGGTGATTTAAACTTTTATGTTTTTTTTTTTTTTTTCACATTTTTAAAAACTTTTTTTTTTTAATTTTGCCATGCTTCAATAGCCTCCATGGGAGGCTAGAAGCAGGCACAGCCCGATCGGCTCTGCTATGCAGCACCGATCATAAGATCGCTGCTACACAGCAGAATTGCAGGTGTGCTGTGAACGCCGACCACAGGGGGGCGCTCACAGCCACCGGCAATCAGTAACCATAGAGGTCTCAAGGACCTCTATGGTTACTGTCCTGATGCATCGCCGACCCCCGATCATGTGACGGGGGTCGGCGATGCGCTCATATCCGGCCGCACGGCCGGATGCGGTAGTTAAATGCCGCTGTCTGTGTTTGACAGCGGCATTTAACTAGTTAATAGCGGCGGGTGATCGCGATTTCACCCGCCGCTATTGCGCGCACATGTCAGCTGTAAGAAACAGCTGACATGTCGCGACTTTGATGTGCGCTCACCGCCGGAGCGCACATCAAAGCGGGGGTCCCGACATGTGACGTACTATACCGTCACATGTCGGGAAGGGGTTAAAATAAAAAATAGGGATATACTTACCCTCTGACGTGCCCTGGACGTTACCGCCGTAACCAGGAGCCGTTGTACCTAAGAATGCGAGCTTGAAGGGCCTTAGATGACGTCACGGCGCTCTGATTGGTCCGTAGCGGTCGTGTGACCGCTACGCGACCATACACAAAGCCGTGACGTCACCTGAGGTCTTTCAAGCGCTTGAAAGACCTTAGGTGACGTCACGGCTTTGTGATTGCTCGCCTAGCGGTCACGCGACCGCTACGGACCAATCAGAGCTCCGTGACGTCATCTAAGGCCCTTCAAGCGCGCATTCTTAGGTACAACGGCTCCCGGTTATGGCGGTAAAGTCCAGGGGCCTTCGGAGAGGTGAGTATATCCCTATTTGTTATTTTAATTCTTTCTTTTAGACTTTGATATTAATCCCAATACCGATTCCCGATACAACAAAAGTATCGGATCTCGGTATCGGAATTCTGATACCGCAAGTATCGGCCGATACCCGATACTTGCGGTATCGGAATGCTCAACACTACTGGGCAGTATACATCTTGAGGCAAGCAAGGTAGTCAGTGATAACGGAAGGTATTTTATGGCTGCCATAGCCATTTCAGAACTGAAACACATACCTTGCCTGGCTCACACCTTGAACCTGGTGGTGCAGTGCTTCCTGAAAAATTATCCGGGGTTACCAGCCCTGCTCCTGAAGGTGCGAAGACTTTGCTTGCACATCTGCCAGTGCCTGTACACTCCAGCCGTATGCTGAACCATCAGCAATCGCTGAAGCTTCCCCAGCACCGCCTAATAATTGACGTTGCAACAAGGTGGAACTCCACACTGCACATGCTTCAGAGGCTGTGCGAACAGAGACGTGCTGTAATGTATATGTGGGAGGATACACATACATGGGCAGGCAGTTGGATGGCAGACATGGAGTTGTCTGGTGAGCAGTGGTAGAAGCTACAAGACTTCTGTCATGTCCTTCAGTGTTTTGAGGAATGCACATGGCTGGAAAGTGCAGACGACGCCATCATAAGCATGAGCATCCAACTAATGAGTCTGCTGATGCAAGATTTGATGCACATTAAGGAGCAGGCATATGTGGCCGAGGAGGAGGGAAGCCTTGATGACAGTCAGCCATTGTCTGCTCAGGGAACTCTCCTGGATGAGGTGGTGGACAAAGAAGAGGAGGAGGATGATGGAGATGAATATTTATGGGAGGAGGATGCTTCTGAGGGGGCAATAGAAACTGGTGGCATTGCAAGGTCAGGTACAGGGTTTTTGCGGGAGACGTGATGTTGATTTGCAAGAAAGTGCTCCTCAACCCAGCACAAGCAGTGAATTGACACATGGAACATTGGCCCACATGGCTGATTATGCCTTGCGCATCCTAAACAGGGACCCCCGCATTATCAAAATGTTGACCGATTACGATTACTGGTTGACCTGCCTCCTGGATCCATGATATAAAGGGAAATTACAAAATATCATGCCACATGAGAACCTTGAGCAAATGTTGGCTACCAAACAAGCAACTCTTGTAGACCGTTTGGTTCAGGCATTCTCAGCACACAGCGGCGGTTATGGTTCTCAAACAAGCTGCAGGGGGCAACATGGCAAATGTGTTAGAGGTGCACAAATCAGAAGTGGCATTGAACAGAGGGGTTTTATGACCAGGTTGTGGAGTGATTTCGCAATGACTGCAGACACGACAGGTACTGCTGCATCGATTCAAAGTGACAGGAGACAGCATTCGTCCAGTATGGTTACGAAATATTTTTCCTCCCTTATCGATGTTCTCCCTCACAGGTCATTCCCCTTTCATTACTGGGCATCTAAAATAGACACCTGGCCTGAATTGGCAGAATATGCATTACAGGAGCTCGCTTGCCCAGCTGCTAGTGTGCTATCAGAAAGAGTCTTCAGTGCTGCTGGTTCAATACTGACCGAAAAAAGGACTCATCTGGCTACCCGAAATGTTGATGATCTAACCTTTATTAAAATGAACCAATCATGGATTTAAAATTATTTTGCCCCACCTTCCCCTGCTGACACATAGCTTGCCTGAAAAATGTCTTGCTTTAGGCCTCCTCTTAAAGGCTGCTCCAATTCGTCCATTTGCAGCTTCCGAATGTCCACCATAGGCCATTTTTATACCTCCCTAAATGGTCTGACTCCCCCCACAGGGCCGTGGTCACCACTTGGCGCAAGCACCCGTGCGAGTGCCGTTTGCCTGGACAGGTGGGTGTGCCCACTTTTGGGCAACGGCACTGGCACAGGGTCCCTCATAGTACAATGAAGTGTCTCTGACAATGTTGGTGCACACCCAACGTCAGACACACCGTCGTAATATGAGGGGCCCTGTGCCAGTACTGCCGCCCATGAGAGAGTGTTCCCCCCAGCTCAAACAGTGCTATACCACTTGCAAAACTTACCTCTCACTGCTCCACCACTGTTTAGTCTGTGCTGTTAAATCCTTCAATGGCACTGCCAATACAAATTTGTTGAAATGATAGATGATAGTAAAAATATACAGGGGCCCTGCCCTCTATTTAGACCAGTTAATACTTTGAGCCAACTACCACTGTCTGATACTCAGCAGAGGAGCCCACCCCTGTACCTAGCTATGCACCTGTTTATTTATGAACATTTTTTTGGCAGACATTTAGCTCACTTTATTATTTTGGCCTACTAACTGTGTCAGCCACTCCTTCCAGTTGTCCTCCACCGAACAAAGCAGTGCCGCCTGTGTACTCATGTTACAAATTTTGAACTGCATTTAGCCTACTTTATCATTTGCGCCTACTACCTGTGTCTGTCTGCGCCACTCCTTACAGTTATCCTCCACTGCACAAAGCTATGCCGCCTGTGTACTCCTGTTACAAATTTTGAACAGCATTTAGCCTAATTTTTAATGTGGGCCTACTGTTGTGAATTCCGTTCTGGAGCTCCCTCCTGTGGTTGCTAATGGTATTTTTGTGAGTTCTGCCCTTGGTCTCCCTCTGGTGGTTTCGAGTGGAACTGCTGCTCCTTTAGGTAGCTGTAGCAGCTGCCTTCACTAATCGCCTTGCCTGGGTTTGTTATTTAAACCTGCTCTGGGCTTTAGTTCATGCCTGCTGTCAATGTTCTTGGTTGGATTTGGTTCTCTCCTTGGATTTCTCATATGGCCTGTCCTTGTCAGCAAAAGATAAGTTTTTGCTAGTTTTTGTTTGCCCATTTGCTTGGACTCTATTGCTCTGCAAATATGTCTCTTTTTGTCCAGCTTGTCACTATGTCTTATTCAGGCTAGCTGGAAGCTCTGGGAAAGCAGATTTGCCCCTCCACACCGTGAGTCGGTGTGGAGTTCAGTTTTGTAAACTCTGCATGGATTTTGTAGTTTTTAATACTGACCGCACAGTACCCTTTTCTCTCTGTCTATCAAGTTTAGTATTGGCCTCCTTTGCTGAATTCTGATTTCATTTCTGTGTACGTCATTTCCCTCTCCATTCACAGTCAATATTTGTGGGGGGCTGTCTTTCCTTTTGGGGGTTTCTCTGAGGCAAGATAGCTTTCTATTTCCTTTTTTAGGGGTAGTTAGTTCTTAGGCTGTGTAGAGGTGTCTAGGGAGAGTCAGGAACATCCCACGGCTATTACTAGTGTTGTTGTTAGGATTAGGGACTGCGGTCAGTAAAGATACCACCTTCTCAGAGCTCATCCCATGTTGCGTTTTAGCCACCAGGTCATATCAGTGTGTCCTCTTAACCACCAGGTCATAACAGTACAGCAGGCCCACAATGTGTTAAATGCATCTCAAAAGAGGGAAAAGAAAGTTCTGAGTCATTTTTTTTTCCTTTATAGCTTGTTTTGTCTTTTTTTTCCCCTTAATCTCTGGGTGGTTCAGGATTTTGGTGCTGATATGGAGGTTCAGGGTCTGTCCTTGTGCGTGGATCAACTCGCTGCTAGGGTACAGAGTATTCAAAATTATGTTGTCCAGACTCCGGTATTAGAGCCTAGAATTCCTATTCCTGATTTATTTTCTGGGGATAGATCTAAATTTTTGAATTTTAAAAATAATTGCAGATTGTTTTTTGCTCTGAGACCCCGTTCCTCTGGTGACCCCATTCAGCAGGTGAAGATTATTATTTCTTTGCTGCGTGGTGACCCGCAGGACTGGGCATTCTCCCTTGAGCCAGGAAATCCTGCATTGCTCAATATTGACGCATTTTTTCAAGCGCTCGGATTGCTGTATGACGAGCCTAATTCTTGGATCAGGCAGAAAAAACTTTGCTGGCTCTGTGTCAGGGTCAGGAAGCAGCAGAAGTATACTGCCAGAAATTTAGAAAATGGTCTGTGCTCACAAAATGGAATGAGAATGCCCTGGCAGCGATTGTCAGAAAGGGTCTTTCTGAAGCCCTTAAAGATGTTATGGTGGGGTTTCCTACGCCTGCTGGTCTGAATGAGTCAATATCTTTGGCCATTCAGATTGATCGGCGCTTGCGTGAGCGCAAGGTGGGGCACCATATGGCAGTGTCCTCTGAGCAGAGTCCTGAGCCTATGCAATGTGATAGGATTTTGACTAGAGCAGAAAGGCAGAAATTCAGATGTCAGAATGGCCTGTGTTTTTACTGTGGTGATTCTGCTCATGCTATTTCTGATTGCCCTAAGCATACTAGGAGGGTCCCTGGGTCTGTTACCATTAGTACTGTACAGCCTAAATTTCTCCTGTCTGTGACCCTGATTTGCTCATTGTTGTCCTTTTCTGTTATGGCATTTGTGGATTCTGGCGCTGCCCTGAACTTAATGGACTTAGAATTTGCCAAGCGCTGTGGTTTTTCCTTGGAGCCTTTGCAGAGTCCTATTCCCTTAAGGGGGACTGATGCTACGCCATTGGCCAAGAATAAACCTCAGTACTGGACACAGTTAACCATGTACATGGCTCCAGCACATCAGGAAAATATTCGCTTTTTGGTGTTCCATAATTTGCATGATGTTGTTGTGCTGGGTTTTCCATGGTTACAGGTACATAATCCAGTGCTGGATTGGAGATCTATGTCTGTAACTGGTTGGGGTTGTCAGGGGATACATAGTGATATTCCTTTGATGTCCATTTCCTCGTCCCCTTTTTCTGAAGTTCCTGAGTTTTTGTCGGATTTCCAGGATGTATTTGATGAGCCCAAGTCCAGTTCCCTGCCTCCTCATAGGGACTGCGATTGTGCCATTAATTTGATTCCTGGCTGTAAGTTCCCTAAGGGCCGACTTTTCAATCTGTCTGTGCCAGAGCATGCCACTATGCGGAGTTATGTAAAGGAGTCCTTGGAGAAGGGGCATATTCGCCCGTCTTCGTCACCGTTGGGAGCGGGATTTTTTTTTGGTTGCCAAGAAGAATGGCTCCTTGAGACCCTGTATAGATTATCGCCTTCTCAATAAGATCACTGTCAAATTCCAGTACCCTTTACCTTTACTTTCTGATTTGTTTGCTCGGATTAAGGGTGCCAGTTGGTTTACTAAAATCGACCTTCGAGGGGCGTATAATCTCGTGCGTATTAAACAAGGTGATGAATGGAAAACAGCATTTAATACGCCCGAAGGCCATTTTGAATATCTTGTGATACCATTCGGGCTCTCTAATGCTCCATCGGTATTTCAGTCCTTTATGCATGATATCTTCCGGAATTATCTGGATAAATTCATGATTGTGTATTTGGATGATATTTTGGTTTTCTCCGATGATTGGGAGTCTCATGTGAAGCAGGTTAGGATGGTATTTCAGGTCCTTCGTGCTAATGCGTTGTTTGTGAAGGGGTCTAAGTGCCTCTTTGGAGTTCAGAAGGTTAATTTTTTGGGTTTCATTTTTTCTCCCTCGGCTATTGAAATGGACCCTGTTAAAGTCCAGGCCATTCATGATTGGACTCAACCTACATCTGTAAAGAGCCTTCAGAAATTTTTGGGCTTTGCCAATTTTTATCGCCGCTTTATTGCTAATTTTTCTAGTGTGGTAAAGCCTCTGACCGATTTGACGAGGAAGGGCGCTGATGTGGTGAATTGGTCCTCTGCGGCTGTTGAGGCATTTCAGGAGCTTAAACGTCATTTTACTTCTGCCCCTGTGTTGCGTCAGCCAGATGTTTCTCTCCCTTTTCAGGTTGAGGTTGATGCTTCTGAGATTGGGGCGGGGCCGTTTTGTCTCAGAGAAATTCTGATGGCTCTTTGATGAAACCATGTGCTTTCTTCTCCAGAAAGTTTTTGCCTGCTGAGCGTAATTATGATGTCGGCAATCGGGAGTTGTTGGCTATGAAGTGGGCATTTGAAGAGTGGCGACATTGGCTTGAGGGAGCCAAGCATCGCGTGGTGGTCTTGACTGATCACAAGAATCTGATTTACCTCGAGTCTGCTAAGCGGTTGAATCCTAGACATGCTCGGTGGTCTCTGTTTTTCTCACGTTTTGATTTTGTGGTCTCGTATATTCCGGGATCTAAGAATGTGAAGGCTGATGCCCTTTCTAGGAGTTTTTTGCCTGATTCTCCGGGAGTTCTTGAGCCGGCTGGGATCCTCAAGGAGGGGGTGATTCTTTCTGCCATCTCCCCTGATTTGCGGCGGGTACTGTCATGAATCCCCAATGGCTAGGGATAGCACAGGACAAGCAAAGTACAAATAAATAACGGACGAGCTCTAGGGTGATGGAACCTGGGCTGACCGCTGCCCTACGCCTGACAAACGCAACTAGAGATAGCCAGGGAGCGTGCCTACGTTGGTTCTAGACGCCACGCACCAGCCTAAGAGCTAACTAGTACTGCAGAGAAAATAAAGACCTCACTTGCCTCCAGAGGAATGAACCCCAAAAGATATAGTTGCCCCCTCACATGTATTGACGGTGAAATGAGAGGAAGGCACACACATAGAGATGATATATATATAGATTTAGCAAATTGAGGCCCGCTGTAAACTAGAAAGCAGAACGATACAAAAGGGGACTGAGCGGTCAGCAAAAAACCCTAATCAAAAAAACCATCCTGAGATTACAAGAACCCATGTGCCAACTCATGGCACATGGGGAGAACCTCAGTCCACTAGAGCTACCAGCTAGCATAGAGACATAATAAGCAAGCTGGACAAAAAAACCAAACAACTGAAAAATCAGCACTTAGCTTATCCTGAAAGATCTGGGAGCAGGTAGGCAGGAACCAAACAGAGCACATCTGAATACATTGATAGCCGGCAAGGGAATGACAGAAAGGCCAGGTAAAATAGGAAACACCCAGCCTCTGATGGACAGGTGGAAACCAAAGGCCGCAACCCACCAAAGTCACCCAGTACCAGCAGTAACCACCAGAGGGAGCCCACAAACAGAATCCACAACAGTACCCCCCCCTTGAGGAGGGGTCACCGAACCCTTTTTAGTTAAATCAGTCAAAGGTTTAACAATACTGGAAAAATTTGCAATGAATCGACGATAAAAATTAGCAAACCCCAAGAACTTCTGTAGGCTCTTAACAGATGTAGGTTGTGTCCAGTCACAAATTGCCTGAACCTTAACGGGATCCATCTCAATAGTAGAAGGAGAAAAAATGTACCCCAAAAAAGAAATCTTCTGGACTCCGAAGAGACACTTTGAGCCCTTCACAAACCGAAAATTGGCCCGCAGAACCTGAAACACCTTCCTGACCTGTAGAACATGAGACTCCCAGTCATCAGAAAACACCAAAATATCATCCAAATACACAATCATAAACTTATCCAGATATTCACGGAAAATATTGTGCATAAAGGACTGAAAGACTGACGGAGCATTGGAGAGTCCAAAAGGCATTACCAAATACTCAAAATGGCCCTCAGGCGTATTAAATGCGGTTTTCCACTCATCACCTTGTTTTATCCGCACCAGATTATACGCACCGCGAAGATCTATCTTAGTGAACCACCTAGCCCCCTTAATGCGAGCAAACAAGTCAGTCAATAATGGCAATGGATACTGATATTTGACTGTAATCTTATTCAGAAGGCGATAATCTATACAAGGCCTCAGGGAACCATCTTTTTTTGCCACGAAAAAAAAACCTGCTCCCAGAGGGGACGAAGATGGATGAATATGTCCCTTTTCCAAGGACTCCTTAATATAACTCCGCATAGCAGTATGCTCTGGCAGTGACAGATTAAATAAACGACCCTTAGGGAACTTACTGCCAGGAATCAATTCTATAGCACAGTCACAAACTCTATGAGGAGGGAGCGAATTGAGCTTAGGCTCCTCAAAAACATCCCTATAGTCAGACAAAAACTCAGGGATCTCAGAAGGAGTAGATGAAGCGATAGAAATCGGAGGTGCATCATCATGAACCCCCTGACATCCCCAGCTTAACACAGACATTGTTTTCCAGTCCAGGACAGGATTATGAGTTTGTAACCATGGCAGACCCAGCACTAGTACATCATGTAAATTATACAGTACAAGGAAGCGAATCACCTCCTGATAAACGGGAGTCATGCGCATGGTCACTTGTGTCCAATACTGCGGTTTATTCATAGCCAATGGTGTAGAGTCAATTCCCTTCAGAGGAATAGGGACTTCCAGAGGCTCCAGACTAAAACCGCAGCGTTTAGCAAATGACCAATCCATAAGACTCAGGGCAGCGCCCTAATCCACATAGGCATCAACGGAAATGGAAGACAGTGAAAAAATCAGAGTCACAGACAATATGAACTTAGGCTGCAGAGTACCAATGGCAAAAGATTTATCAAGCTTTTTTGTGCGTTTAGAGCATGCTGATATAACATGAGCTGAATCACCACAATAAAAACACAATCCATTTTTCCGCCTATAATTTTGCCGTTCACTTCTGGACTGAATTCTATCACATTGCATAGTCTCAGGTGCCTGTTCAGAAGACACCGCCAACTGGTGCACGGGTTTGCGCTCCCGCAAACGCCGATCAATCTGAATGGCCATAGCCATAGACTCATTCAGACCTGTAGGCGTAGGGAACCCCACCATAATATCCTTAATGGCCTCAGAAAGACCATTTCTGAAGTTTGCAGCCAGGGCGCACTCATTCCACTGAGTAAGCACCGACCATTTCCGAAATTTTTGACAATATATTTCCGCTTCATCATGCCCCTGAGAGAGGGCTAATAAAGCCTTTTCAGCCTGAATCTCCAGGTTGGGTTCCTCATAGAGCAATCCCAATGCCAGAAAAAACGCATCCACACTGAGCAATGCAGGATCCCCTGGTGCCAATGCAAATGCCCAATTCTGAGGGTCGCCCCGCAGGAAATATATTACAATCCTGACCTGTTGAGCAGGGTCTCCAGAGGAGCGAGATTTTAAAGAAAGAAACAATTTACAATTGTTCCTGAAATTCAGGAAGGTAGATCTATCTCCAGAGAAGAACTCTGGAATAGGAATTCTAGGTTCAGACATGGGAGTGTGAACAACAAAATCCTGTATGTTTTGAACTTTTGCCGCGAGATTACTCAGGCTGGAAGCCAAACTCTGGACATCCATGTTAAACAGCTAAGATCAGAGCCATTCAAGGGTTAAGAGGAGGTAAGAAGCAGCTAGACAGCAATTAAGGGCTAGGCAGCAAAACTCTGAAGGGAAAAAAAAAAAAAAAAAAAAATTCCCTTAAACACTTCTTTTTCTCCTGTTTCAGCCCAAACAATTAACACTTTGTGGGCCGGCTATACTGTCATGAATCCCCAATGGCTAGGGATAGCACAGGACAAGCAAAGTACAAATAAATAACGGACGAGCTCTAGGGTGATGGAACCTGGGCTGACCGCTGCCCTACGCCTGACAAACGCAACTAGAGATAGCCAGGGAGCGTGCCTATGTTGGTTCTAGACGCCACGCACCAGCCTAAGAGCTAACTAGTACTGCAGAGAAAATAAAGACCTCACTTGCCTCCAGAGGAATGAACCCCAAAAGATATAGTTGCCCCCTCACATGTATTGACGGTGAAATGAGAGGAAGGCACACACATAGAGATGATATATATAGATTTAGCAAATTGAGGCCCGCTGTAAACTAGAAAGCAGAACGATACAAAAGGGGACTGAGCGGTCAGCAAAAAACCCTAATCAAAAAAACCATCCTGAGATTACAAGAACCCATGTGCCAACTCATGGCACATGGGGAGAACCTCAGTCCACTAGAGCTACCAGCTAGCATAGAGACATAATAAGCAAGCTGGACAAAAAAACCAAACAACTGAAAAATCAGCACTTAGCTTATCCTGAAAGATCTGGGAGCAGGTAGGCAGGAACCAAACAGAGCACATCTGAATACATTGATAGCCGGCAAGGGAATGACAGAAAGGCCAGGTAAAATAGGAAACACCCAGCCTCTGATGGACAGGTGGAAACCAAAGGCCGCCACCCACCAAAGTCACCCAGTACCAGCAGTAACCACCAGAGGGAGCCCACAAACAGAATCCACAACAGGGTACTTCAGGAGTTTCAGGCTGATAAACCTGACCGCTGTCCTGTGGGGAAACTGTTTGTTCCTGATAGATGGACTAGTAGGGTAATTTCTGAGGTTCATTGTTCGGTGTTGGCTGGTCACCCTGGGATTTTCGGTACCAGAGATTTGGTGGCTAGGTCCTTGTCACGATTCACACCGTGACTGTCACCAATTGTCAAGGTCCCTTAGCCGCTGCCCACAATATGTCACGGATTGGGGTGACTTTAGACCAACAGACGGCTATCACATGTGCAGGGGGGTTATCCTAGTTATCCCTCCACTGCCACAATGTGATGAAAAAAAAACACACACGAGGTTACTGACCTCTTGTTTACAGCAGGGGCTTATTTTAGGTATCCCACTGCTCTTCAGTATACCATGAACTGCAGGGATTTGTGTATATCCCGCTTACAGTTCCACTTAAACCTTGCAGCTCTCTGGCGCCCCCCTTCCTCTCAGGTCAGATTAGGTACTGCACCTAGGGTGATTATTCGCCAGAAAGGCTGCCTGCTATGTACTGGCTATTGGGTGCACTGCAGCGATGCGATAACTACTCCCACTCAGGCAGGAACAATAATTATCAAGCCGCAGTCGCTACAGGGACCCCCAAAAGCCTGCACACGGTCGCTGCCACCAGCTCCAATTGAACGGGTCTGGAGCTAACCCCACAACAGTAGCGTAATTCCCTTCAGAGACAGGGTACGGTTTAGGGCAGGAAGAACGAACTAGTATTAAATATTATACCCCATAAATGATTTTTAGGCAGTGTTTATAAAATATTTTACAAAGATGTTACAAATGAGACAATTGCAAATATGTACAAGGTAATTATGAAAATAAAAGGATTAAATGAAGAAAAGATAACACTCACATATTCTCAGATCATTGCATTGCAGGCAACCACACGTCCCAGCTCATTGGGCGTGCTCAGGTCTGTCCAGGAAAAACTCCAAATCTCCCTCCTGAAAGTCTCCCAGCAACTTAAAACCTGCAGGCTGTGACCTCACAGAAAGGGCTGGCTTTTCCAACCCCTCCTACTTCTTCAGTATTACTCACTGGGCATTAAATATATCTGATGCCCGTAACTTCGCTACAGAACATAAAATAATCGCACCATACCCATCATTCATCTCGTAGTATCGTGGGCATTCCGATGAGATCAAATAAGTCCTATTTGTCACGCACACTGACCGAGAAATCCCTACCTCTGTACCAGAGGGGGCTAGAAACCTGTGTTTCGAGGGATGGGTAGATCCTCCGAGTGTGATTATGACGATATATTTTTGTGTTCGTATTTTAAATCGTTTGCCTAATATCTTTCAAAAACAGAACAAAGGACTTTCATGATTCTAGAATCTTCTCTAACAGTTAAAGCTGAGCACTGTCTACTACAGGAAATACCGGTCGTAAATGCCTTTCGTCAATAAAACTCTCTTCCCCCATGCACAGTGGAAAGGCAGCTCAACTCTGAAGAAAAAGAGAAGGGGGGTTTCTTAGCCCACATCCTGGGCTGACAAGAGAAACTAAACTTATATGATATTTCATACCATATCGTGACACCTCCCCCTTTTAGCGTGCGCTACGGCGGCAGAACCTCTCGGTATGCCTCCATGCGCACCTCCGTGGGTTCACCCTGGCGGGAGAGTCCATCTGCATTCCCATGCTCTTTGCCTGCTTTGTGTTTAATGGTGAAGTCAAATTGCTGAAGGGCAAGGCTCCAGCGTAGCAACCTGCCATTGGTTCCACACATGGTGCTTAGCCAGCGCAGAGGGTTGTGGTCGGTCACCACCGTGAAGGTGCGACCGTACAAGTAGGGCTGCAAGCGCTGCAGGGCCCAGACTATGGCCAGGCACTCCTTCTCAATGGTGGAGTAGGCCACTTCCCTCGGCAAAAGTTTCCGGCTCAGGTACAACACGGGGTGCTCTTGGTCCTCCGAGTCCACCTGGCTGAGCACAGCACCAAGGCCAAACTCGCTGGCGTCGGCCTGTACCAAGAATGGTCGACTGCTGTCGACTGCTTTCAACACAGGGGCGTTGCACAGTGTGGTTTTCAACGCCTGGAAGGCCCCCTCACAGCCATCTGTCCAGTTGACGATGTGGGGTAGCTTCTTCCTGGTGAGGTCCGTCAAAGGTTTTGCCAGGCTACTATAGTGCTGCACGAAGCGCCTATAGTACCCTGCAGTGCCCAGGAAGGACATCACCTGTTTCTTGTTCCTGGGAGTGGGCCAGTTCACGATCACGCCCACTTTGTCAGGCTCTGGCTTTAGGGTGTTTCCACCTACCCGGTGCCCCAGGTAGTGAACCTCCCTCATGCCCATCTGGCACTTTCCCGGCTTGATAGTCAGTCCTGCTCGGTGAATTCGCCCGAGCACCTCCTCGAGATGCTGCAGGTGTTCATCCCAGGAGGGACTGAAGATGGCAATGTCATCTAAGTACGCCACAGCGTACTTCTCCAGTCCCTGAAGCAGGAGATTGACCATCCGCTGGAAAGTGGCAGCGGCATTCTTCATGCCGAAGGGCATGACCGTGGACTCGTACAGTCCAAAGGGTGTGATAAAGGCGGACTTCTCCTGCGCCTCGGGGCTCAGGGGAATCTGCCAGTATCCGCGACTCAGATCCATTATTGTCAGGTATTCTGCGCCAGCTAACTTCTCAAGCAGCTCCTCGATGCGCGGCATTGGGTGCGCGTCAGAGGCTGTAATGGCGTTGAGCCCCCTGTAGTCCACGCAGAACCGGGTGGTCCGGTCCTTCTTTGGCACGAGAACTACAGGTGAGGCCCACGCGCTCTTTGACCGTCGTATCACCCCCAGCTGTAACATCTCATCGATCTCCTGGCGCATAATCTGCTGCACCTGGTCAGAGATTCGATAGGGTGTTCGCCGTAGTGGGGCGTGATTCCCGGTGTCCACCTCGTGGACCGCTAACTCAGTCCTTCCAGGCCGGTTGGAGAACACGACCCGGAAGGGTTCCAGTGTGGTTTGCAACTGCAACCGCTGTGGTTCATCTAGCGAGGCGCTTACCTCCACGTCCTCAATGGACCCACGGGCCTTGGCTTGGGCCAGCATGTCCAGGAGGGCGTCTTCCTCCCCGTCTT
The DNA here is from genome assembly GCF_051348905.1 of Ranitomeya variabilis. Taxonomy (NCBI): domain Eukaryota; kingdom Metazoa; phylum Chordata; class Amphibia; order Anura; family Dendrobatidae; genus Ranitomeya; species Ranitomeya variabilis. The sequence goes on from NC_135232.1 coordinate 1,144,033,649, forward strand.
CGGGTGCGCTGCAGACCGGTAGGACGAAAGGTTCGCGTTCGTGATGAGCCTTCATCATGTTGACGTGAAAGGCCTTTCGCCTACCCCGAGTGTGGTCAAGCGTGACCACATAGGTGACCGGGTTGAGCTGTTGGTGGACGACGTACGGGCCCTCCCAGGCTGCCTGAAGCTTATCCGTTGGTACAGGAACCAGCACCCACACCTTTTGACCCACGTGGTAGGTCCGCTCCCGGGCGTTCTGGTCGTACCAGTGCTTCTGATCAGCCTGAGCCTGCGTCATGTTGTCATGCACCAACTGCGTCAAGGTCTGCATCTTGTCACGGAAGCGCATGACATACTCCACTATGGACACTTCAGAAGGGTTCGGCTCCTCTTCCCAGGATTCTCTTACCAACCCAAGGGGTCCCCGGACTCGCCTGCCGTACAGGAGCTCGAAGGGGGAGAACCCCGTCGAGGCCTGCGGAACCTCTCTGTAAGCGAATAGCAGATGTGGGAGGTACCGCTCCCAGTCGCGCCCTTGTGTCTCAACCAGCATGCGTAGCATCTGTTTGAGGGTACCATTGAAACGTTCACACAAGCCATTGGTCTGTGGGTGATACGCACTCGATACCAGGTGCTTCACCTGCATTTTCTTACAGAGAGCCTCCATTAGGTGAGACATAAATTGGGTCCCTCGATCAGTAAGCATTTCCCTGGGAAATCCTACCCGTGAAAAGATGGCCAACAGGGCATCCGCCACCTTATCTGCCCTAGTTGACGACAGAGCTACTGCCTCTGGGTACCGGGTAGCGTAGTCTACCACAGTAAGAATAAATCGCTTTCCAGAGCTGCTGGAGACGGCCAGCGGGCCCACAATGTCCACCGCAATCCTCTGGAAAGGCTCCTCTATCACTGGCAAAGGGATCAGGGGAGCCTTAAGAGCAGGCCCCGCCTTCCCCACTCTTTGACAGGTGACACAGGAGCGGCAGTAGTTTGACACATCTGTCCCCATCTTAGGCCAATAGAAGTGTTGAGACAGCCGGGCCTTAGTTTTGCTGATACCCAAGTGTCCAGCTAGCGGGATCTCATGGGCAATCCGCAACAACTCACCCCGGAATTGCTGCGGGACGACCAGCTGTCTTTCCCTCAACCACTCCTTTTGTGATTCTCCGGGTACTGTCTCCCGGTACAACCTTCCTCCTTCCCAAAACACCTTCTCCTTATCAGTCTCGGAGAAGCGCGTCCCGGCGAGTTGTCTCAAACTCTCTAGGCTCGCATCTGTGTGCAGAGCGGCCTGAAACTCCTGGCTAGGGGAAGCCAGAAGCGACGTCAGGGTCCCTTCCCCACGGGAGCCCTCTGGGACCTGCTCTGGGTCCACCTCTGGTTCAGTCATACTGATGACTGAGGAGGGTCCGGGAGGCAGACAGTTATCTGCGTTCCGGGCACTCTGACTGCGGGTGACAGCAGCTATGTAGGCTGTCTCCCCGGGGGTTTCTACAGACCCATCAGCCGATGCTGCTATGGGCTCTACCTCCCCATCCACCCCCATTACCTCAGGAGCATTGCTACTTATGGGCCAGTTACCTTCCTCGGTGGCACTGTTCAATTGCATGGCATCACCTTCCTCACGGTTCCCATGTATTTCCCCATTTCCGGTAGCACCGACACTTGCCCCTGCTAGGGGTTCCTCAGCCGTCTCACTCCGCAGAGCGACGTGGCTGAGCACTCCTGTACCTACGGACACATCAACTTTCATAGAAACAGCGTTATCAGGTACAGTTGGCACAGGTACAACATTTTCACCATCAATCCTAGGGAAAAAATGGTTAACAGATGCATCATTACAAGATAAAGCATGGTCAGGTAACACATGCGATTTCCCATCATCATCATCATCATCATCAGGGTTAACGTTACCCTTATTAGCAGATTGGGGAGGGGTGTCAGGGACGTAGTATGCAAACAACCTCCCCAAATCAGTCCCCAACAAAACATCAGTGGGCAAATTATCAGACAGCCCCACTTCTTTCACCCCGCTCCCGGCACCCCAATCAATAAAAACCCGGGCCATCGGTAAGGGACAGCTGATGCCCCCAATCCCAGTGACAGTTAGGGTTTTCCCCGGAATGATTTCTTCAGGGGCCGCCAGTTCGGGTCGGATGAGGGTTCGTTCAGCCCCGGTGTCCTTGAGGCCTGTAGCAACACGACCTCCCACAGTGACGGGCTGTACGTTGTCACACACCCTCCCAACCACACCACCCACCAAAAGAACAGCTGCATTAGGCCCTGGGGCCTTGGATGAGGGGTTCTTCTGCTTGGCTGGACATTGGTGACTGAGGTGTCCAGTCTGCCTGCAGTGGTAACACTGGCGAAGTTCGGTGGTAGGTCTGGTGCTGTTGGCCACGGGGACAGGACCTCTGGTGTGTTGGCTGGCCGGGGTACTGGCGTTGGATGCAGGCTTACCCCCTCTCCAGCTGGAGGTGACTGGCTTCCGCACTTCCGATCTACGGTTGGCCTCATAGGCATCGGCAATCTGCGCTGCTTTCGTCACGTCTTTGGGTTCTCTGTCCATCACGAACTGTCGCTCCTCAGTTGGGCAAAGACGGAAGAACTGGTCTTTGATCATCAGGTCTCGCAGCTGTGCAAAGGTGGTCACTGACAGTCCTTGGGTCCACTGGTCAAAGTGGGTCCCCAGTCCATGCACCACATCACTGTAACTGTCGTGTGGGCCACGTTGGAGGGTCCGGAACTTTTTACGGTACACCTCGGGTGTAAGCTGGTACTTGGCTATCAGAGCCTGCTTGATGGCCTCATAGTCACCATCTTGTTCTTGAGGGAGTGTAGCAAACGCCTCCAGTGCTTTTCCTCTCAGCCCTGGTGTCAGGTATCGTGCCCATTCTTGTGTAGGCAGCTGGTACTGTCTGCAGGCTTTCTCAAAGGCCCGCAGAAAAGTGTCCAAGTCCCCATCCTTTTCCATAACAGGAAAGTGGTCGGGCCGGGGTTTTGGTGTCGGAGCGCTGCTGGGCTCACGGCTGGACTGGGACGACCTCTGCATTTGCAGTTGGGCCATCTGCAGCCGGTACTCCCGCTCCGCTTGGGCCTCCCGCTCGGCTCGGGCCTCGGCTCGCTCCTGGTATTGCTGGATCAGCTGTCGCCGTCCCTCATGGTCGTCAGCAGGGAATTCTTTCAAGGCTGCCTGCAGGTGGGGGTCCAATTCGCCCGGATTGCTAACGGGGCGAGCATTCAGTGGTTGGACCTCTGCTGCAGCACCATGTTCGCTGGTGCTGGCATCTGCGGCTTCTGGGCTCTGTGAGTGGTCTAGAGCGGCTTCCCATTGCATCAGGACTGCGACCAGTTGGCTTTTGTTTTTGTTTGCATAGTCAATGTGCTGTGACTTGCACAAGGCCACAAGGGTGTCTTTGGTCTGCTGCTCATAAAAGGTTTCTCCCAGCACAACCATGGTTGCCAAATAAAAGATAGGATAGAAAAACGAAGAAAAAGGGAAGGGATAATTACCAGTACACAATTGTCTCACAACTAATAAACACTGAGTTCGTTCTCCAAACTTATTTGCGCAGAGTTCTCGCAAGAACTTTCTGCAAGTTTTTAGTGAGAGGAATGATTGCTCAAACCAAATCACTAATGATCTAATATCCCACCGCCTTGCCACCAATATGTCACGATTCACACCGTGACTGTCACCAATTGTCAAGGTCCCTTAGCCGCTGCCCACAATATGTCACGGATTGGGGTGACTTTAGACCAACAGACGGCTATCACATGTGCAGGGGGGTTATCCTAGTTATCCCTCCACTGCCACAATGTGATGAAAAAAAAACACACACGAGGTTACTGACCTCTTGTTTACAGCAGGGGCTTATTTTAGGTATCCCACTGCTCTTCAGTATACCATGAACTGCAGGGATTTGTGTATATCCCGCTTACAGTTCCACTTAAACCTTGCAGCTCTCTGGCGCCCCCCTTCCTCTCAGGTCAGATTAGGTACTGCACCTAGGGTGATTATTCGCCAGAAAGGCTTCCTGCTATGTACTGGCTATTGGGTGCACTGCAGCGATGCGATAACTACTCCCACTCAGGCAGGAACAATAATTATCAAGCCGCAGTCGCTACAGGGACCCCCAAAAGCCTGCACACGGTCGCTGCCACCAGCTCCAATTGAACGGGTCTGGAGCTAACCCCACAACAGTAGCGTAATTCCCTTCAGAGACAGGGTACGGTTTAGGGTAGGAAGAACGAACTAGTATTAAATATTATACCCCATAAATGATTTTTAGGCAGTGTTTATAAAATATTTTACAAAGATGTTACAAATGAGACAATTGCAAATATGTACAAGGTAATTATGAAAATAAAAGGATTAAATGAAGAAAAGATAACACTCACATATTCTCAGATCATTGCATTGCAGGCAACCACACGTCCCAGCTCATTGGGCGTGCTCAGGTCTGTCCAGGAAAAACTCCAAATCTCCCTCCTGAAAGTCTCCCAGCAACTTAAAACCTGCAGGCTGTGACCTCACAGAAAGGGCTGGCTTTTCCAACCCCTCCTACTTCTTCAGTATTACTCACTGGGCATTAAATATATCTGATGCCCGTAACTTCGCTACAGAACATAAAATAATCGCACCATACCCATCATTCATCTCGTAGTATCGTGGGCATTCCGATGAGATCAAATAAGTCCTATTTGTCACGCACACTGACCGAGAAATCCCTACCTCTGTACCAGAGGGGGCTAGAAACCTGTGTTTCGAGGGATGGGTAGATCCTCCGAGTGTGATTATGACGATATATTTTTGTGTTCGTATTTTAAATCGTTTGCCTAATATCTTTCAAAAACAGAACAAAGGACTTTCATGATTCTAGAATCTTCTCTAACAGTTAAAGCTGAGCACTGTCTACTACAGGAAATACCGGTCGTAAATGCCTTTCGTCAATAAAACTCTCTTCCCCCATGCACAGTGGAAAGGCAGCTCAACTCTGAAGAAAAAGAGAAGGGGGGTTTCTTAGCCCACATCCTGGGCTGACAAGAGAAACTAAACTTATATGATATTTCATACCATATCGTGACAGTCCTTTTGGTGGCCTTCCTTGTCCCGGGATGTGCGTTCGTTTGTGCAGTCCTGTGGGACCTGTGCTCGGGCTAAGCCTTGCTGTTCCCATGCCAGCGGGTTGCTTTTGACTTTGCCTATTCCTGAGAGGCCTTGGACACATATTTCCATGGATTTTATTTCTGATCTTCCTGTTTCTCAGAAGATGTCTGTCATCTGGGTGGTTTGTGACCGGTTTTCTAAGATGGTCCATTTGGTACTGTTGCCTAAGTTGCCTTCCTCATCTGATTTGGTTCCATTATTTTTTCAGCATGTGGTTCGTTTGCATGGTATTCCAGAGAATATTATGTCTGACAGAGGTTCCCAGTTCGTTTCTAGGTTTTGGCGGTCCTTTTGTGCTAGAATGGGCATTGATTTGTCTTTTTCTTCAGCATTCCATCCTCAGACAAATGGCCAAACGGAGCGAACCAATCAGACCTTGGAAACCTATTTGAAATGCTTCGTGTCTGCTGATCAGGATGATTGGGTGACCTTTTTGCCGTTGGTCGAGTTTGCCCTTAATAATCGGGCTAGTTTGGCTACCTTGGTTTCGCCTTTCTTTTGTAACTTTGGTTTTCATCCTCGTTTTTCTTCAGGGCAGCTTGAGCCTTCTGACTGTCCTGGTGTGGATTCCGTGGTGGACAGGTTGCAGCAAATTTGGACTCATGTGGTGGACAATTTGACGTTGTCTCAGGAAAAGGCACAACGTTTTGTCGGTGTGTTGGTCCCCGGCTTTGTGTTGGGAATTTGGTCTGGTTGTCTTCTCGTCATGTTCCTATGAAGGTTTCTTCCCCTAAGTTCAAGCCTCGCTTTATTGGGCCTTATAAGATTTCTGAAATTATCAATCCGGTGTCTTTTCGTTTGGCCCCTCCAGCTTCCTTTTCCATTCATAATGTGTTCCATAGATCCTTGTTGCGGAGATATGTGGTACCTATGGTTCCCTCGGTTGATCCTCCTGCTCCGGTGTTGGTTGAGGGGGAATTGGAATATGTGGTGGAGAAGATTTTGGATTCTCATTTTTCGAGACGGAAGCTTCATTATCTGGTCAAGTGGAAGGGTTATGGCCAGGAGGATAATTCTTGGGTTGTTGCCTCTGATGTTCATGCTGCCGATTCGGTTCGTGCTTTCCATTTGGCTCGTCCTGATCAGCCTGGGAGCTCTGGTGAGGGTTCGGTGACCCCTCCTCAAGGGGGGTACTGTTGTGAATTCCGTTCTGGAGCTCCCTCCTGTGGTTGCTAATGGTATTTTTGTGAGTTCTGCCTTTGGTCTCCCTCTGGTGGTTTCGAGTGGAACTGCTGCTCCTTTAGGTAGCTGTAGCAGCTGCCTTCACTAATCGCCTTGCCTGGGCTTGTTATTTAAACCTGCTCTGGGCTTTAGTTCATGCCTGCTGTCAATGTTCTTGGTTGGATTTGGTTCTCTCCTTGGATTTCTCATATAGCCTGTCCTTGTCAGCAAAAGATAGGTTTTTGCTAGTTTTTGTTTGCCCATTTGCTTGGACTCTATTGCTCTGCAAATGTCTCTTTTTGTCCAGCTTGTCACTATGTCTTATTCAGGCTAGCTGGAAGCTCTGGGAAAGCAGATTTGCCCCTCCACACCGTGAGTCGGTGTGGAGTTCATTTTTGTAAACTCTGCGTGGATTTTGTAGTTTTTAATATTGACCGCACAGTACCCTTTTCCCTCTGTCTATCAAGTTTAGTATTGGCCTCCTTTGCTGAATTCTGATTTCATTTCTGTGTACGTCATTTCCCTCTCCATTCACAGTCAATATTTGTGGGGGGCTGTCTTTCCTTTTGGGGGTTTCTCTGAGGCAAGATAGCTTTCTATTTCCTTCTTTAGGGGTAGTTAGTTCTTAGGCGGTGTAGAGGTGTCTAGGGAGAGTCATGAACATCCCACGGCTATTACTAGTGTTGTTGTTAGGATTAGGGACTGCGGACAGTAGAGATACCACCTTCTCAGAGCTCATCCCATGTTGCGTTTTAGCCACCAGGTCATATCAGTGTGGCCTCTTAACCACCAGGTCATAACTGCCTACAAATTGTGTCTGTGCCACTCATTACAGTTGTCCTCCATTGAAAAAAGCGATGCCGCTAGTTTACTCCTGTTACCAGTTTTAAACTGGATTTAGCCTACTTACTTTTTTGGGCCTACTAACTGTGTCAGCCCCTCCTTACAATTGTCCTCCGCTGAACAAAGCAATGCCGCCTGTTAAGTCCTGTTACCAATTTAAAACTGCATTTAGCCTACTTTTTTATTTTAGGCCTACTAATTCTGTCTGCACCACTAAATACAGCTGTCCTCCACTGAACAAAGGTATGCCGCCTGTGTACTCCTGTTACAAATTTTAATCTGCATTTAGCCTACTTTTTATTTCAGGCCTACTAAGTCTGTCTGCGCCACTCATTACAGCTTTCCTCCATTGAACAAAGCTATGCCGCCTGTGGACTCCAGTTACCAATTTTGAACTGCATTTAGCCTACTTTTTTATTTTAGGCCTACTAAGTCTGTCTGCACCACTCATTACAGCTGTCCTCCATTGAACAAAGCTATGCCGCCTGTGGACTCCAGTTACCCTTTTTGAACTGCATTTAGCCTACTTTTTTATCTTAGGCCTACTACTTGTGTCTGTCTGCGCCACTCATTACAGCTGTCCTCCATTGAACAAAGCTATGCCGCCTGTGTACTCCAGTTACCAATTTTGAATTGCATTTAGCCTTCTTACTTATTTAGGCCTACTAACTGTGTCTGCCTACCATTATAGTTGTCCTCCACTGAACAAAGCCGAGCCTCAATTTTCATCCTGTTTCGGATATTAAACTGCATTTGGCCTACTTGTTTGGTTGGGCCTACTAACGGTGTCTGCCGCTCCTTGCTTTTCATCTCCACTGAACGAAGCTGAACTTCAATTTTCATCCTGTTTCGGATATTAAACTGCATTTGGACTACTTGCTTGGTTGGGCCTACTAACGGTGTCTGCCGCTGCTTGTTGTTCTCCTCCACTGAACAAAGCAGTGCCGCCTGTTTACTCCTGGTACCAATTTTGAACTGCATTTGGCCCACTTTATTACTTGGGCCTACTAACTGTGTCTGCCACTCATTACAGTTGTCCTCCACTGAACAAAGCAATGCCGCCTGTTTAGTCTTGTTACCACATTTGAACTGCATTTAGCCTACTTTATTATTTGGGCCTACTAACTGTGTTTCCTTCTCATCCTGCCCATTGCCCAGCCACTGCTAGATGAGTCTGCTGGTACATTGACCCAGACCACTATATTCCCCTTGCACTCTACACAGCCAGAATCTGACCCCGCTGAAAGTCAGGTTCCCCTTCCCACATACTATACCACCTTACACGGGGACAAAGAGGAAGGTGCAGTTGAAAGTGCAGGTTCCTTCATCAGGTGGGGGGGCATACTTGTTGGCGACGTCACTGGTACAGGACCCCTCATAGTACGCAAAAGTATCTCTGCCAGTGGGAGTTGCCCCCACCGTCAAACACACTGCCGTACTTTGAGAAGCCCTGTGCCAGTGCCAATGCGAACGAGTGGGCCCTCCTGCTTGCTCAGGATCACAGAACTTGCAAAGTTGAAATACTTACCTCTCCCTGCTCTACTGCCGTGACGTAGTCCGCGTTTCCTGGGCCCCCAAAAATTTGAACCAGCCCTACCCCCCACAACTTTAGCCAAATGACCCCCAATTTTCAATGACTAACTATTATTATAAGGTAAATTAAGATTGACAAGCTTAAGTAACAAGAATTGATGTTTTTGGCATTAAAATGGGCACTGTAGGTGTTTTCTTGTCCTCCACTCACTTCCGACTTTGATTCCCCATTGACTTGCATTGGGTTTCATGTTTCGGTCGGCCTCCGAATTTTCGCAATAATCGGCCGATTTCACCCGACCCGACTTTTGAGAAAGTCGGGTTTCGCGAAGCCCGACTCGATCCTAAAAAAGTAAAAGTCGCTCAACTCTATTCCGTACTTCATCCCGTTTCCTCCATCACTCTACTTTAGCTTTCCTTTGTTTTCTCCCTTATCAACTACAGTACATTCACTTTTCACACTATGCCCGTCTGTTACTTTATTGACAGCATTCCGTTATCCTCTAACATATTTTTGCGCTCATCCAAATTTTTCTTTGCAACCATGCCCATGATGTCTGGATCAATGCTGCATGCATGTGCCACCTGTGTTCCGGCGGTGAGCGGGCTCCGTCGTCTCTATGCTGCTATGGAGAGGCAAGGTATTCCAGACTGATGGAGTGAAATTACCAGCAGGGCACATAGCAGATGTACAGACAAGCTTCAAGCACCTTGGCTTCCCACAAGGATACGGTAATCATTATAAGGAGGCAAGGAAAACAGCAACATCCAAATACCATCAAAGTGTAAGACAGGTCCTGAAGAGCCAGCTCAATGGGAAGAATAAAGTCCGCACCATCAATACATATGCCCTGCCAATTATCAGATACCCTGATGGCATAGTGTGCTGGCCAAAAAAAGAGATTTGTTGCACTGATCTGGCATCAGTCAAACATCCCTTCGGCGGATATTAGCTACTCACAAATGGCACCCTTACAAAATCCAGCTGCTGCAGCATCTCAATGAGGATGACCCAGACCGGCCTGTTATGAACTATATTTTTTGGCTCCCTCTGGTGGTCACTCGCGGTATGGCTCTTGGATACTCTTTCCCCAGGTTGGTAGTCACCTGGTTCGTTAATGACTCTGGGTGTTCCTATTTAAACTTCCTGGAGTCTTAGTCCATTGCCTGGCATCCATGTAATCAGTCCTTGTCTGGTTGCTCTTGTCTACTGGTCCTGATTTTTGCAACATAAGCTAAGTCCTGCTTTCTTGTTTTTTGTTTATTTGTATTATTCTGTTTTTTGTCCAGCTTGTTCATAATGTGATTCCTGATTTTGCTGGAAGCTCTAAGGGGGCTGATATTCTCCCCCCATACCGTTAGTCGGTACGGGGGTTCTTGGATATTCAGCATGGATATTTTTGTAGGGTTTTTCGCTGACCACATAAGTCCGCTTTCTATATTTCTGCTATTATTTAGTGGGCCTCTCTTTGCTGAATCTAGTTCATACTTACGTTTGTCCTTTCCTCTTACCTCACCGTTATTATTTGTTGGGGGCCTGTATCTACTTTGGGGTACCTTTCTCTGGAGGCAAGTGAGGTCTGTATTTTCTCTGAAAGGGTTAGTTAGATCTCCGGCTGGCGCGAGACGTCTAGAACCAACGTAGGTACGTTCCCCGGCTGCTATTAGTTGTGGGCTAGGATCAGGTATGTGGTCAGCTCAGTTACCACCTCCCTAAGAGCTAGTTTTTATGTTTGCACACTTTGCTGAAGACCCTGAGATCCTCTGCCATTAGGATCACATCAGTATGCCAGGCCACTGAATAGTTAATGCATTGCAGAAGTGGGATTAAAAGAAAAGAAATTCTGAGTTTTTTTTTTTTTTTTCTTCCTTCCCCTTTATCTCTGAATGGCTTGAAACTCTGCTGCTGACATGAATGTGCAAACTCTGATTACTAGTGTGGATCAGCTTGCTGCTCGTGTGCAGGGCATTCAGGATTTTGTTACTAGCAGTCCTATGTCAGAGCCTAAGATATCTATTCCTGAGCTGTTCTCTGGAGATCGATTTAAATTTAGGAATGTTAGGAATAATTGTAAATTGTTTCTATCTTTGAGACCTCGTTCGTCTGGAGACTCAGCTCAGCAAGTTAAAATTGTTATCTCCTTCTTGCGGGGTGACCCTCAGGATTGGGCTTTCTCATTGGCGCCAGGAGATCCGGCATTGGCGAATGTTGATGCGTTTTTTCTGGCGCTCGAATTGCTGTATGAGGAACCCAATCTTGAAATTCAGGCAGAGAAGGCTTTGCTGGCTATTTCTCAGGGCCAGGATGAAGCCGAAGTGTATTGCCAAAAATTTCGGAAATGGTCCGTGCTTACTCAGTGGAATGAGTGTGCTCTGGCCGCAAATTTCAGAAATGGCCTTTCTGAAACCATTAAGAATGTGATGGTGGGCTTTCCCATTCCTACAAGTCTGAGTGATTCTATGACGCTGGCCATTCAGATTGATCGGCGTTTGCGGGAGCGCAAATCCGCTAATCCTTTGGCGGTGTTGTCTGAACAGACGCCTGATTTAATGCAATGTGATAGAATTCAGACTAGAACTGAACGGCAAAATCATAGACGTCAGAATGGGTTGCGTTTTTACTGTGGTGATTCTACACATGTTATATCAGCATGCTCTAAACGCCTAACAAAGTTTGTTAGTCCTGTCGCCGTTGGTAACTTGCAGCCTAAATTTATTTTGTCTGTGACTTTAATTTGCTCATTGTCTTCCTACCCTGTTATGGCGTTTGTGGATTCAGGCGCTGCCCTGAGTCTTATGGACTTGTCGTTTGCCAGGCGCTGTGGTTTTGTCCTGGAGCCTTTAGAAAATCCTATTCCTCTTAGAGGAATTGATGCTACACCATTGGCGGAGAATAAACCGCAGTATTGGACACAAGTGACCATGTGCATGACTCCTGAACATCGGGAGGTGATTCGTTTTCTTGTTCTGCATAAGATGCATGATTTGGTCATTTTGGGTCTGCCATGGTTACAGGCTCATAATCCTGTTCTGGATTGGAGGGCTATGTCTGTGTCAAGTTGGGGTTGTCAGGGAATTCATTGCGATTCCCCGTCGGTGTCTATTGCTTCCTCCACTCCTTCAGAAGTTCCTGAGTATTTGCTTGACTATCAGGATGTGTTCAGTGAGTCCAGGTCCAGTGCTCTTCCTCCTCATAGGGACTGTGACTGCGCTATAGATTTGAATCCTGGTAGTAAGTTTCCTAAGGGACGAGTATTTAATCTGTCTGTACCTGAGCATACCGCAATGCGTTCGTATATCAAGGAGTCTCTGGAGAAGGGGCATATCCGTCCATACTCTTCCCCTCTTGGTGCGGGATTCTTTTTTGTGGCCAAGAAAGACGGATCTTTGAGACCTTGTATAGACTATCGGCTTCTGAATAAAATCACGGTTAAATTTCAATACCCTCTGCAACTATTGTCGGACTTGTTTGCTCGGATTAAGGGTGCCTGTTGGTTCACCAAGATAGATCTTCGTGGTGCGTACAACCTTGTGCGCATTAGGCAGGGAGATGAATGGAAAACTGCATTTAATACGCCAGAAGGTCATTTTGAGTACTTGGTGATGCCTTTTGGGCTCTCTAATGCTCCTTCAGTGTTTCAATCCTTTATGCATGACATCTTCCGGAAGTATCTAGATAAATTTGTGATTGTTTATCTGGATGACATTTTAGTTTTTTCTGATGATTGGGATTCTCATGTAAAGCAGGTCAGGATGGTGTTTCAGGTTTTGCGTGATAATGCTTTGTTTGTGAATGGCTCAAAGTGTCTCTTTGGAGTGCAGAAGGTTTCCTTTTTGGGTTTTATTTTTTCCCCTTCTGCTGTGGAGATGGACCCAGTCAAGGTCTGAGCTATTCATGATTGGACTCAACCCACGTCTGTTAAGAGTCTTCAGAAGTTTTTGGGTTTTGCTAATTTCTACCGTCGTTTTATTGCTAACTTTTCTAGCGTTGTTAAACCTCTGACGGATATGACCAAGAAAGGTTCTGATGTCGCTAATTGGGCTCCTGCGGCCATTGAGGCCTTCCGGGAGCTGAAGCGCCGGTTTACTTCGGCCCCTGTTTTGTGCCAGCCTGATGTCTCACTTCCCTTTCAGGTTGAAGTGGATGCTTCTGAGATCGGTGCAGGAGCTGTTTTGTCGCAGAGAGGCTCTGGTTGCTCGGTGATGAAACCATGTGCTTTCTTTTCCAGGAAGTTTTCGCCGGCTGAGCGGAACTATGATGTTGGTAATCGGGAGTTGTTGGCCATGAAGTGGGCATTTGAGGAGTGGCGTCATTGGCTCGAGGGAGCTAAGCATCGTGTGGTGGTCTTGACTGATCACAAAAATCTGATGTATCTCGAGTCTGCTAAACGCCTGAATCCTAGACAGGCTCGTTGGTCATTGTTTTTCTACCGTTTTGACTTTGTGGTCTCATACCTGCCTGGTTCGAAAAATGTGAAGGCTGATGCTCTCTCTAGGAGCTTTGTGCCTGACTCTCCTGGAGTCTCAGAGCCGGCTGGTATTCTTAAAGAGGGAGTGATTTTGTCGGCCATTTCTCCTGATTTGCGACGTGTGTTGCAGAGATTTCAGGCTGGTAGACCTGACTCTTGTCCACCTGATAGACTGTTTGTTCCTGATAAATGGACCAGCAGAGTTATTTCCGAGGTTCATTCCTCGGTGTTGGCAGGGCATTCTGGGATTTTTGGTACCAGAGATTTGGTGGCTAGGTCCTTTTGGTGGCCTTCCTTGTCACGGGATGTGCGTTCTTTTGTGCAGTCCTGTGGGACTTGTGCTCGGGCTAAGCCTTGCTGTTCTCGTGCCAGCGGGTTGCTTTTGCCCTTGCCCGTCCCGAAGAGGCCTTGGACACACATTTCCATGGATTTCATTTCTGATCTTCCGGTGTCTCAGGGAATGTCTGTCATCTGGGTGGTGTGTGATCGTTTTTCCAAAATGGTCCATTTGGTGCCCTTGCCTAAGTTGCCTTCCTCTTCCGATCTGGTTCCTTTGTTTTTTCAGAATGTGGTTCGTTTGCACGGCATTCCTGAGAATATCGTGTCTGACAGAGGATCCCAGTTTGTGTCCAGATTCTGGCGATCTTTTTGTGCTAGGATGGGCATTGATCTGTCGTTCTCGTCTGCCTTTCATCCTCAGACTAATGGCCAAATGGAGCGAACTAATCAGATGCTGGAGGCTTATTTGAGATGTTTTGTTTCTGCGGATCAGGATGATTGGGTGACCTTCTTGCCATTGGCTGAGTTTGCCCTCAATAATCGGGCTAGTTCCGCTACTTTGGTTTCGCCATTTTTCTGCAACTCTGGTTTTCATCCTCGTTTCTCCTCGGGTCATGTTGAGCCTTCTGACTGTCCTGGGGTGGATTCCGTGGTTGATAGGTTGCAGCGGACTTGGAATCATGTGGTGGACAACTTGAAGTTGTCACAGGAGAAGGCTCAGCGTTTTGCCAACCGCCGCCGCAGTGTGGGTCCCCGACTTCGTGTTGGGGATTTGGTTTGGTTGTCTTCTCGGTTTGTCCCTCTTAAGGTTTCCTCTCCTAAGTTTAAGCCTCGCTTTATTGGTCCTTATAGAATTTTGGAGGTCCTTAATCCGGTGTCTTTTCGTTTGGATCTTCCTGTGTCGTTTGCCATTCACAATGTGTTCCATAGGTCTTTGTTGCGGCGGTACATTGTGCCTGTGGTTCCTGCTGTTGACCCTCCTGCTCCGGTCTTGGTTGAGGGCGAGTTGGAGTATGTGGTGGAGAAGATCTTAGATTCTCGTCTCTCTAGATGGAGGCTTCAGTATCTGGTCAAATGGAAGGGCTATGGTCAGGAGGATAATTCCTGGGTGGTCGCCTCTGATGTTCATGCGGCCGATTTGGTTCGTGCCTTTCACGCTGCCCATCCTGATCGCCCTGGTGGTCGTAGTGAGGGTTCGGTGACCCCTCCTTAAAGGGGGGGTACTGTTATGAACTATATTTTTTGGCTCCCTCTGGTGGTCACTCGCGGTATGGCTCTTGGATACTCTTTCCCCAGGTTGGTAGTCACCTGGTTCGTTAATGACTCTGGGTGTTCCTATTTAAACTTCCTGGAGTCTTAGTCCATTGCCTGGCATCCATGTAATCAGTCCTTGTCTGGTTGCTCTTGTCTACTGGTCCTGATTTTTGCAACATAAGCTAAGTCCTGCTTTCTTGTTTTTTGTTTATTTGTATTATTCTGTTTTTTGTCCAGCTTGTTCATAATGTGATTCCTGATTTTGCTGGAAGCTCTAAGGGGGCTGATATTCTCCCCCCATACCGTTAGTTGGTACAGGGGTTCTTGGATATTCAGCGTGGATATTTTTGTAGGGTTTTTCGCTGACCACATAAGTCCGCTTTCTATATTTCTGCTATTATTTAGTGGGCCTCTCTTTGCTGAATCTAGTTCATACTTACGTTTGTCCTTTCCTCTTACCTCACCGTTATTATTTGTTGGGGGCCTGTATCTACTTTGGGGTACCTTTCTCTGGAGGCAAGTGAGGTCTGTATTTTCTCTGAAAGGGTTAGTTAGTTCTCTGGCAGGCACGAGACGTCTAGAACCAACGTAGGTACGTTCCCTGGCTGCTATTAGTTGTGGGCTAGGATCAGGTATGTGGTCAGCTCAGTTACCACCTCCCTAAGAGCTAGTTTTTATGTTTGCACACTTTGCTGAAGACCCTGAGATCCTCTGCCATTAGGATCACAACACCGGCCCTCTGAATTTGCAGAATGGGCAAAACAAGAATTGGAAAAGGACCCTCAATTTACACAAAACATTATGTTCAGTGATGAGGCCAAATTTTTGGGTGGGCCATTTATATGGATACACCTAAATAACATGGAAATGGTGACAGTTTTCTCACATACGGTGTCTTGCATTGAAATCTGCTGCAATGACCCAGGAACTGCGTTCACCAGACATCAACACAATTTCTATCCACTCCTCACGTGTTAACCTCTGCGACATGTCATTGGCTGTAAACAAAGAGAAACTTGCAAATAGCTCATGAAATAATAAAGTTATGTTAAAACAAAGCACACCATTGTTTTTCTTCTGAAATTCTTAATAAGTTTGATGTCCCTCTTCCCTTTGGAGAAAATAAAGTTGGATCCAAAATGGCTGACTTCAAAATGGCCACCATGGTCATCCTCCATCTTGAAAAGTTTTCCCCCTCCAATATACTAATGCACCACAAACAGGAAGTTGATACCACTAACCATTCCCATTTTATTTAGGTGTATCCATATACATGGCCCACCCTGTATATATGTGTATATTACTTAAAGTGCAAGGTCATATATAGTCAACAGTATGGCATGAAGTGTATTATATGAAAGTGATGTGCTCACGCTGAAATGTGTTATCATTAGTGTTGAGCGATACCTTCCGATATTGGGAAATATCGGATCGGATTGGATCGGACCGATACCCAAAACAATATCGGATATCGCCGATTCCGATACCGGAAACCAATGCAAGTCAATGGGACACAAATATCGGAATTAAAATAAACCCTTTCTTTCCTTGTAGGTTAATTCTAGATGAAGGAAAACAACTAAGAATAATGAAGAATGTATTGAGGGAGGTGGCGGAGACATTAAAGGCATAGAGGTTTAGCCCAATCAAATGGAATAGCAGGATTTTTTTTTCCGATGTTCGGAGTTACAAAGATATTGACTACTGTATTTTTCGGACTATAAGACGCACCAGACCATAAGATGCACCCCAAATTTGGGGTGAAAATTGCAGGAAATTTTTTTTTTATAAGATGGGGGTCCGTCTTATTGTGCGAATTTACAGTATCTTACCTGAGGGCTGGCAGTGGCAGAGCAGGGTCACAGGAGGCATGGTGTCGGCAGAAGTGGGGTGATGCGGTACGGCGTGCACCTGAGCAGGGTCCCTTCCTGCTTAGGTGGGCGACACCACGGCCTGGTGTCCATGGGGGGGTTGCAGCAGTGGTGTGGTGACGGCAGAGGTGCCGGGATAATGAGCGGTATGGAGTGAGCAGGGTCCCTTCCACAGGTGAGGTGAGGTGACGCAGCGGCTCCAATGTGAGTGTCATGAAATCCACACCTCTGCCACCAATTTGTCACGATTCCCACCGTGACGTCACCCTTACGTCACGGATCGGGGTGACTTTAGGCTAACAGATGGCTATCACAGGTGCAGGGGGGCTTATCTTAGTTATCCCTCCACTGCTACAATGTGATAAAAAAACACACACAAGGCTATTTACCTCTTAGTTTACAGCAGGGGCTTATTTCAGGTATCCCACTGCTCTTCAATATACCACGAACTGGGGGAATTTATTTTTATCCCGCTTACAGTTCCACTTGAAACTTGCAGCTCTCTGGCGCTCCCCTTACTGTCAGGTCAGATTAGGTACTGCACCTTGGGTAATTAGTCGCCAGAAAGGCTGCCTGCTATGTACTGGCTATTGGGCACGCTGCAGCGACGCGATAAACTACTCCCACTCAGGCAGGAACAATAATTATCAACGCCGCAGTCACTACAACAACACCCAAAAGCCTGTACGGTATTGCTGCCACCAGTTTCGATTAAACGGGTCCGAAGCTAACCCAACACAGTAGCGTAAATTCCCTTCAGAAGACTTAGGGTATGTTTTAGAGCATGAAGAACGAACTAGTAATTTATATATTTTACTCCAAAAAAGGCAGTGTTTACACAAAAAATATTACAAGGATGTTACAAAAAGAGACAATTGCAAATATGTACAAGGTAATTATAAAAAACAAGGATTACATGAGAAACAACACATGTGTTCAAAGCATTGCAGGCAAGCAGGCTAGTGGAGTTTCCATCTGTCCCAGTGCATAAGGACTCTGGGTAGGAACAGCTCTTCAAGTCAGACTCCAGCAGACAGACAGACGTCAGCTGGAGTCTGGCCAAAAAACTTATAGCTGCAGCCTGTGACATCACCAAAAGGGTTGAGTTAAGATCACCCTCCTCTTTCTTCAGTCGTAGTAAATGTCACACAAGCTTTTCTAATGCCTACATCTCTGCTCCAGAACATGTCATAGTCATAACAAACCCAGCATTCATCTCGTATTAACGTTGGCATTCTAATGAGATCAAATATGTCCTATTTGTGATGCATAATTACAGAGAAATCCCTACTTCTTTACCAGATGGAGATAGAAGCCCGTGCTTATCGTGGCGGATAGATCCACCGAGGGAGATTAAGAATATGCATTTTCCTGTTCCTATCTTAAATGGTTGGCCCAATGTCTTACAATAATGGAACAAAAGACCCTCATGGATTCTAGAGATTTCTAATCCAGTTCTAGCTGGCAAAGCTTTCCAATGCAGCTATGCCAGTTGTAAATTCCTTTCTTCAATAAAACTCCCCCCACATACATTGGCAAGGCAGCTCTTGGCTGAGTGAAAGGGAAGGGGGGGTTGTAGCCCACAGTCTGGGCTAACAAGAGAAACTAAACTTATATGATATTTCATACCATATCATGACACCTCCCCCTTTTGGTGTGCGCTACAGAGGCAGAACCTCATGGTGCTTCTCCATGCCCACCTCAGCAGGTTCACCCTGGTGTGCCAACCCATCAACATTGCCATGCTCTGGCTCCATCGTGCCTCCACTTACCCGTTGTCCCAGGTAGTGAACCTCTCTCATGCCCATCTGGCACTTTCCGGGCTTGATAGTCAGTCATTCTCGGTGAATTCGCCTGAGCACCTCCTTGAGATGCTGCAGGTGTTCCTCCCAGGAGGGACTGAAGATGGCAATGTCATCTAAGTACGCCACTGCGTACTTCTCCAGTCCCTGAAGCAGGAGGTTTACCATCCACTGGAAAGTGGTAGGGGCATTCTTCATGCCAAAGGGCATGACCATGGACTCGTACTGTCCGAAGGGTGTGATAAAGGTGGACTTCTCCTGTGCCTCGGGGCTCAGGGGAATCTGCCAGTATCCTCGACTTAGATCCATTATTGTCAGGTATTTTGCGCTAGCTAACTTCTCAAGCAGCTCCTCGATGCGCGGCATTGGGTGCGCGTCAGAGGCTGTAATGGCGCTGAGCCCCCTGTAGTCCATGCAGAACCGGGTGGACCGGTCTTTCTTTGGAACGAGAACTACAGGTGAGGCCCACGTGCTCTTTGACCGTCGAATCACCCCCAACAGTAACATCTCATCGATCTCCTGGCGCATAATCTGCTGCACCTGGTCAGAGATTCGATAGGGTGTTCGCCGTAGTGGGGCGTGATCCCCAGTGTCCACCTCGAGGACTGCTAACTCAGTCCTTCCAGGCCGGTTGGAGAACACGACCCGGAAGGGTTCCAGTGTGGTTTGCAACTGCAACCGTTGTGGTTCAGTTAAAAAGGCGCTTACCTCCACGTCCTCGATGGACCCAGCATCCTTGGCTTGGGCCAGCATGTCCAGGAGGGTGTCTTCCTCCCCATCTTCGGGTAAGCTGCAGACCGGTAGGATGAAAGGTTCACGTTCGTGATGAGCCTTCATCATGTTGACGTGAAAGGCCTTTCGCCTACCTCAAGCGTGGTCAAGCATGACCACGTAGGTGACCGGGTTGAGCTGTTGGTGGACGACGTACGGGCCCTCCCAGGCTGCATGAAGCATATCCGTTGGTACGGGGACCAGCACCCACACCTTTTGACCCACGTGGTAGGTCCGCTCCTGGGCGTTCTGGTCGTACCAGTGCTTCTGGTCAGCCTGAGCCTGCGTCATGTTGTCATGCACCAACTGCGTCAAGGTCTGCTTCTTGTCACGGAAGCGCATGACATACTCCACTATGGACACTTCAGAAGGGTTCGGCTCCTCTTCCCAGGATTCTCTTACCAACCCAAGGGGTCACTAGACTCGCCTGCCATACAGGAGCTCGAAGGGGGAGAACCCCGTCGAGGCCTGCGGAACCTCTCGGTAAGCAAATAGCAGGTATGGGAGGTACCGCTCCCAGTCATGCCCTTGGGTCTCAACCAGCATGTGCAGCATCTGTTTGAGGGTACCATTGAAGCATTCACATAAGCCATTGGTCTGTGGGTGATACGCACTCGATACCAGGTGCTTCACCTGCATTCTCTTACAAAGAGCCTCCATTAGGCGAGACATGAATTGGGTCCCTTGATCAGTGAGCAGCTCCTTGGGAAATCCTACACGTGAAAAAATAGCCAACAGGGCATCCGCCACCTTATCTGCCCTAGTTGAAGACAGAGCTACTGCCTCTGGGTACCGGGTAGCGTAGTTCACCACAGTAAGGATGTATCACTTCCCAGAGCTTCTGGGGACGGCCAGCGGGCCCACAATGTCCACCGCGATCCTCTGGAAAGGCTCCTCTATCACTGGCAAAGGGATCAAGGGAGCCTTAAGAGCAGGCCCCGCCTTCCCCACTCTTTGTCAGGTGATACAGGAGCGGCAGTAGTTTGACACATCTGTCCCCATCTTAGGCCAATAGAAGTGTTGAGACAGCCAGGCCTTAGTTTTGCTGATCCCCAAGTGTCCAGCTAGCGGGATCTCATGGGCAATCTGCAACAACTCACCCCGGAATTGCTGCGGGACGACCAACTGTCTTTCCCTCAACCACTCCTTTTGCGTTTCTCCGGGTACTGTCTCCCGGTACAACCTTCCTCATTCCCAGAACACCCTCTCCTTTTTCAGTCTTGGAGATAAGCATCTTGGCGAGTTTTCTCAAACTCTCTAGGCTCGCATCTGTGTGCAGAGCGGCCTGAAACTCCTGGCTAGGGGAAGCCAGAAGTGATGTCAGGGTCCCTTCCCCACGGGAACCCTCTTGGAACTGCTCTGGGTCCACCTCTGGTTCTGTCACACTGATGATTGAGGAGGGTCCGGAAGGCAGACAGTTATCTGCGTTCTGGGCACTCTGACTGCGGGTGACAGCAGCTACATAGGCTGTCTCCCTGGGGATTTCTACAGACCCATCAGCTGGCGCTGCTATGGGCTCTACCTCCCCATCCACCCCCATTACCTCAGGAGCAGTGCTACTTATGGGCAAGTTACCTTCCTCAGTGGCACTGGTCAATTTCATGGCGTCACCTTTCTCATGGTTCCCAAACATCTCCCCATTTAATGTAGCACCGACACTTGCCCCTGCTAGGGGTTCCTCAGCCGTCTCACTCCACAAAGCGACGTGGCTGAGCACTCCTGTACCTATGGACACATCAACTTTCACAGAAAAATCATTAGATTCAGTTAGCACAGGTACAACATTTTCACCATCAATCCTAGGGAAAAAATGGTTATCAGATGCATCATTACAAGATAAAGCATGGTCAGGTAACACATGCGATTTCCCATCATCATCATCATCATCATCAGGGTTAACGTTACCCTCATTAGTAGATTCGGGAGGGGTGTCAGGGACGTAGTATGTAACCATCCTCCCCAAATCAGTCCCCAACAAAACATCAGTGGGCAAATTATCAGACAGCCTCACTTCCTTCAACCCGCTCCCGGCACCCCAATCAATATAAACCCGGGCCATCGGTAAGGGACAGCTGATGCCCCCAATCCCAGTGACAGTTAGAGTTTTCCCCGGAATGATTTTTTCAGGGGCCGCCAGTTCGGGTCGGATGAGGGTTCGTTCAGCCCCAGTGTCCTTGAGGCCTGTAGCAACATGGCCTCCCACAGTGACGTGCTGTACGTTGTCACACCCCCTCCCAGCCACACGACCCACCAAAAGAACTGCTGCATTAGGCCCTGGGGACTTGGATGAGGGGTTCTTCTGCTTGTCAGGACAGTGGGGACTGATATGACCAGTCCGATTGCAGAAGTGTTATGATCCGGTGGTAGGATCACAAAACTGACCTGATAGGTAAACCAGAATATTAGGACAAGCTCTGGGGATGTGGAAACTATACTGAACGCAACACTGATCCTATCCACACACACTAAAGGCAGCCGTGGAGCGTTACCTAAAAACCTAGATGCCTCTTCACAGCCCGAGAAACTAACTACCCCTAGAGAGAAAGCAAAGCCTCACTTGCCTCAGAGAAATAACCCCAAAGTTTAGACAGCCCCCACAAATAATAACGGTGAGTTAAGGGGAAAATACAAACATAGGAATGAAAAACAGGTTTAAGCAAATGAGGCCCGCTAACACTAAATAGACAGAAGATAGCAAGGGGTCTGTGCGGTCAGTACAAAACTATCAAAAACTATCCACACAGAAAGTGCAAGAACCCCCACACCGACTCACGATGTGAGGGGCGCACTCTGCACCCAAGAGCTACCAGCAAGCGAAAAATCACATATAAGCAAGCTGGACTGAACTCATGATATACTGAGAAACATATTCAAGGAAATATTGAGCAAAAAGAACTTAGCAAGACTTAACTTCTCCAGAAGGAGACAGGTCACAAGGAAGTCCAGGAGGGAACAAAACCAGCACTGAATATAACGGCAGCAGGCAACAAGTAAAGGTCCAGGTGGAGTTAAATAGGGACCAGCATAGCAGGAAATGAGGCAGCTGAGCCCTGCTACAGACCCGCAGTATCGCTAAAGGCCACCAGAGGGAGCCCAGACGGAATTCACAACAGTACCAAATAACCAAAAAATAAGGAAGCAGGACTTAGCTTATTTTGCAAGAACCAGGACCAGCAGACAGGAGCAAACAGAAAGGAACTGATTACAACGATGCTAGGCACCAGACTGAAAATCCAGGAAGCTTAAATAGCAACACCCCTGGACTAACGAGCCAGGTGGGTACCAAGCTGGGGAAAGAAACTCAAAGTGTCATGTAGCTAGTGACCACAAGAGGGAGCCAAAAAATCCAATTCACAACAGTACCCCCCCCTTAAGTAGGGGTCACCGAACCCTCACCAGAGCCCCCAGGCCGATCAGGAAGAGCCGAATGAAAGGCACGAACCAAATCAGCCGCATTGACATCAGAGGCGACAACCCAGGAATTATCCTCCTGACCATAGCTGTCATGGTTCCCAATGGCAAGGGAACGTAAGAAACATATAAATAACGAACGAGCTCTCGGGTGATGGAAACTCGAGTTGACCGTGAGCTAAATCTACCACACAACTAATAGTAGCCAGGGAGCATACCTACGGCTTCCTATATGCCACGCGCCAGCCGGAGGACTAACTACGCCTGGTAGAGGAAGAAACAGACCTGACTTACCTCTAGGGAAATACCCCAAAAGATGATAGCAGCCCCCCACATGTAATAACGGTGAATTAAGAGGAAAAGACATACACAGTATGAAAGTAGATTTAGCAAAGAGAGGTCCACTTACTAGATAGCAGAAAGATACAAAAGAGGACTTCACGGTCAACTGAAAACCCTTTCAAAAACCATCCTGAAATTACTTTAAGACTCCTGTGTCAACTCATGACACAGGAGTGGCAATGTCAGCCCGCAAGAGCTTCCAGCTACAGAGAATTACAAAAACTGCAAACTGGACAAAAGATACAAAACAAAAGGACAAAGTCCACTTAGCTGATCAGCAGACTAGTAGCAGGAACATGCAACCGAAGGCTCTGGTTACAATGATGACCGGCAAGGAAATGACTGGAGAGCAAGGCTAAATAGGAAACTCCCAAACGCTGATGGAAGCAGGTGAACAGAAGCAGCAAAGTGCAAACAAGTCACCAATACCACCAGCAACCACCAGGGGAGCCCAAAAAGCGGATACACAACAGTACCCTCCCCTTAAGGAGGGGGCACTGAACCCTCACAAGAACCGCCAGGGCAATCTGGATGAGCCCTATGAAAGGCACGAACCAAATCCGAGGCATGAACATCAGAGGCAGTTACCCAAGAATTATCTTCCTGACCATAGCCCTTCTATTTAACCAGATATTGAAGTCTCCGTCTGGAAATACGGGAGTCCAAGATCTTTTCTACCACGTACTCCAATTCACCCTCCACCAGCACAGGAGCAGGAGGTTCAGTAGAAGGAACCACCGGTACCTCATATCTCCGCAACAGCGACCGATGGAACACATTATGGATAGCGAAAGATGCCGGGAGGTCCAAACGAAAGGAGACAGGGTTAAGAATCTCTAAAATCCTATAAGGACCGATGAACCGAGGCTTAAATTTAGGAGAAGAAACCCTCATAGGGACAAAACGGGAAGACAACCACACCAAGTCCCCAACACGAAGGTGGGGGCCAACACGACGACGGCGGTTAGCAAACTGCTGAGTCCTCTCCTGGGACAATTCCAAATTATCCACCACTTGTCCCCAAATCTGATGCAACCGATCCACTACCGCATCCACTCCAGGACAATCCGAAGATTCAACCTGACCAGATGAAAAACGCGGATGAAACCCTGAATTGCAAAAGAAAGGAGAAACCAAAGTGGCAGAACTAGCCCGATTATTAAGAGCAAACTCCGCCAATGGCAGAAAGGCAACCCAATCATCCTGATCCGCAGACACAAAACACCTCAAATAAGTCTCCAAAGTTTGATTAGTTCGTTCCGTCTGGCCATTGGTTTGAGGATGGAATGCAGACGAAAAAGACAAATCAATGCCCAACCTGGCACAGACTGCCCGCCAAAATCTAGACACGAACTGGGTACCCCTGTCAGAAACGATGTTTTCCGGAATACCATGCAAGCGAACCACATTTTGAAAAAACAGAGGGACCAACTCAGATGAGGAAGGCAACTTAGGCAATGGCACCAAATGAACCATTTTAGAAAAACGGTCACACACCACCCAGATGACAGACATCTTCTGAGAAACAGGGAGGTCCGAGATAAAGTCCATAGAGATGTGCGTCCAAGGCCTCTTCGGAATAGGCAAGGGCAACAACAACCCACTAGCCCTAGAACAACAAGGCTTGGCCCGAGCACACACATCGCAAGACTGCACAAAAACACGCACATCTCGAGACAGGGAAGGCCACCAGAAGGATCTAGCCACCAAATCTCTGGTGCCAAAAATTCCCGGATGACCTGCCAGAGTAGAAGAATGAACTTCCGAGATGACTCTAGTGGTCCACTCGTCAGGAACAAACAGTCTACCAGACGGACAACGATCAGGTCTATCCGCCTGAAATTCTTGCAAAGCACGTCGCAAATCTGGAGAGACAGCAGACAAAACCACTCCATCCTTAAGGACACCAGCAGGTTCAGAATTCCCAGGAGAGTCAGGCTCAAAACTCCTAGAAAGAGCATCTGCCTTCACATTCCTAGAACCCGGTAAGTACGAGACCACAAAATTAAACCGGGAAAAGAACAACGACCAACGTGCCTGTCTAGGATTCAGGCGCCTGGCAGACTCCAAATAAATTAAATTCTTGTGATCAGTCAAAACTACCTCCTGATGTTTGGCCCCCTCAAGCCAATGACGCCACTCCTCAAATGCCCACTTCATGGCCAAAAGCTCCCGATTACCAACATCATAGTTTCGCTCGGCGGCCGAAAATTTTCGCGAAAAGAACGCACAAGGTCTCATCACTGAGCAGTCGGAACTTTTCTGCGACAAAACCGCCCCCGCTCCGATCTCGGAAGCATCGACCTCAACCTGAAAGGGAAGAGAAACATCAGGCTGGCACAACACAGGTGCAGACAAAAAGCGGCGCTTAAGCTCCCGAAAGGCCTCCACGGCAGCAGGGGACCAATTGGCAACATCAGCACCCTTTTTAGTCAAATCCGTCAGAGGTTTAGCAACGCCAGAAAAACCAGCTATAAATCGACGATAAAAATTAGCAAAGCCCAAGAATTTCTGGAGACTCTTCAGAGAAGTAGGCTGCGTCCAGTCGTAAATAGCCCGAACCTTGACA
The DNA here is from genome assembly GCF_051348905.1 of Ranitomeya variabilis. NCBI lineage: Eukaryota > Metazoa > Chordata > Amphibia > Anura > Dendrobatidae > Ranitomeya > Ranitomeya variabilis. Next base: position 1,144,059,106 of record NC_135232.1, read on the forward strand.
GGGTCCATCTCAATAGAAGAAGGGGAAAAAATGTACCCCAAAAAGGAAATTTTTTGAACCCCAAAAACACACTTTGAACCCTTTACACACAAAGAATTCTCCCGCAAAACCTGAAAAACCCTCCTGACCTGCTGAACATGAGACTCCCAGTCATCAGAAAAAAATCAAAATATCATCCAAGTATACTATCATAAATTTATCCAAATATTCACGGAAAATATCATGCATTAAGGACTGAAAGACAGAAGGTGCATTAGAAAGGCCGAAAGGCATTACCAAATACTCAAAATGGCCCTCAGGCGTATTAAATGCGGTTTTCCACTCATTCCCCTGCTTAATTCGCACCAAATTATACGCCCCACGAAGATCAATCTTGGAGAACCACTTAGCCCCCCTTATGCGAGCAAACAAATCAGTCAGCAAAGGCAACGGATACTGATATTTGACTGTAATTTTATTCAGGAGTCGATAATCAATACAAGGCCTCAGAGAGCCATCCTTTTTAGAGACAAAGAAAAAACCGGCTCCTAAAGGTGATGAAGAAGGACGAATATGTCCCTTTTCCAGGGACTCCTTAATATACTCGCGCATAGCAGCATGTTCAGGTACAGATAGGTTAAACAAACGACCCTTTGGAAATTTACTGCCAGGAATCAGATCTATGGCGCAATCACAATCCCTGTGAGGAGGGAGAGAACTGTCATGATCTCAATGGCAAGAGAACATAGCATAAGCATATATAGGAACTAGCTCTTGGAAGATGGGAACTGAGCTGACCATGAACTAAACCTAACGCACAACTAGCAGTGGCCGGGTAGCATGCCTACGTTGATTCTAGATGCCCAGCCCAGCCGGAGGACTAAATAAAGCTAGCAGAGGAAAATATTAGTCCTAGCTCACCTCTAGAGAAATACCCCGAAAGGAGACAGAGGCCCCCCACATGTATTGGCGGTGAGTTGAGATGAAATAACAAACGTAGTATGAAAATAGGTTTAGCAAATTTGAGGTCCACTTACTACATAGCAGAAGACAGAAAGGACACTTTCATGGTCAGCTGAAAACCCTATCAAAAACACCATCCAGAAATTACTTTAAAACTCTGGCATTAACTCATAACACCAGAGTGGCAATTCCCGTTCACAAGAGCTTTCCAGACACAGTAACGAAACTACAGCTGTGAACTGGAACAAAATGCAAAAATAAACATGGACAAGAGTCCAACTTATCTAGTAGTTGTCTAGGAGCAGGAACAAGCACAGAGAGGCTTCTGATAACATTGTTGACCGGCAAGCAACTAACAGAGCAGCAAGGTTATATAGCGACTCCCACATCTTGATGGGAACAGGTGAACAGAGAAGATGAAGACACCAGTTCAATTCCACCAGTAGCCACCGGGGGAGCCCAGAATCCAAATTCACAACAGTACCCCCCCCTCAAGGAGGGGGCACCGAACCCTCACCAGAACCACCAGGGCGATCAGGATGGGCCCTATGAAAGGCACGAACCAGATCGGAGGCATGAACATCAGATGCATTCACCCAAGAATTATCCTCCTGGCCGTATCCCTTCCACTTGACCAGATACTGGAGTCTCCGTCTGGAAACACGAGAGTCCAAGATTTTCTCCACAACGTACTCCAACTCACCCTCAACCAACACCGGAGCAGGAGGCTCAACGGAAGGCACAACCGGTACCTCATACCTGCGCAATAATGACCGATGAAAAACGTTATGAATAGAAAAGGATGCAGGGAGGTCCAAACGGAAGGAAACAGGGTTAAGAATCTCCAATATCTTATACGGGCCGATAAACCGAGGCTTAAACTTAGGAGAAGAGACCCTCATAGGGACAAAACGAGAAGACAACCACACCAAATCCCCAACAGAAAGCCGAGGACCAACACGACGGTGGCGGTTGGCAAAAAGCTGAGTCTTCTCCTGGGACAACCTCAAATTGTCCACCACCTGCCCCCAGATCTGATGCAATCTCTCCACCACAGCATCCACTCCAGGACAATCCGAAGATTCCACCTGACCAGAGGAAAATCGAGGATGAAACCCCGAATTACAGAAAAACGGGGACACCAAAGTGGCAGAGCTGGCCCGATTATTGAGAGCGAACTCCGCCAATGGCAAAAAAGCAACCCAATCATCCTGGTCAGCAGACACAAAACACCTCAGATATGTCTCCAGGGTCTGATTAATCCGCTCGGTCTGGCCATTAGTCTGAGGATGGAAAGCGGACGAAAAAGATAAATCTATGCCCATCCTAGCACAGAATGCCCGCCAAAATCTAGACACGAATTGGGTCCCTCTGTCAGAAACGATATTCTCAGGAATACCATGCAAACGAACAACATTTTGAAAAAACAGAGGAACCAACTCGGAAGAAGAAGGTAACTTGGGCAGAGGAACCAAATGGACCATCTTAGAAAAACGGTCACACACCACCCAGATGACAGACATCTTCTGAGAAACAGGCAGATCTGAAATAAAATCCATCGAGATGTGCGTCCAAGGCCTCTTAGGAATAGGCAAGGGCAACAATAATCCACTAGCCCGAGAACAACAAGGCTTGGCCCGAGCACAAACGTCACAAGACTGCACAAAGCCTCGCACATCTCGTGACAGGGAAGGCCACCAGAAGGACCTTGCCACCAAATCCCTGGTACCAAAAATGCCAGGATGACCTGCCAACGCAGAAGAATGAACCTCAGAGATGACTCTATTGGTCCAATCATCAGGAACAAACAGTTTATCAGGTGGGCAACGATCAGGTCTCTCCGCCTGAAACTCCTGCAAGGCCCGCCGCAGGTCTGGAGAAACGGCTGACAATACCACTCCATCCTTAAGGATACCTGTGGGCTCAGAGTTACCAGGCGAGTCAGGCTCAAAACTCCTAGAAAGGGCATCCGCCTTAACATTCTTAGAACCCGGTAGGTATGACACCACAAAATTAAACCGAGAGAAAAATAATGACCAGCGCGCCTGTCTAGGATTCAGGCGCCTGGCGGTCTCAAGATAAATCAAATTTTTGTGGTCAGTCAATACCACCACCTGATGTCTGGCCCCCTCAAACCAATGGCGCCACTCCTCAAAAGCCCACTTCATGGCCAAAAGCTCCCGATTCCCAACATCATAATTCCGCTCAGCGGGCGAAAATTTACGGGAAAAGAAGGCACAAGGCCTCATCACGGAGCAGTCAGAACTTTTCTGCGACAACACTGCCCCAGCTCCGATCTCAGAAGCGTCGACCTCAACCTGAAAAGGTAGAGCAACATCAGGCTGACGCAACACAGGGGCAGAGGAAAAACGGCGCTTAAGCTCCCGAAAGGCCTCCACAGCATCAGGGGACCAATCAGCAACATCAGCACCCTTCTTAGTCAAATCGGTCAATGGCTTAGCAATATCCGAAAAACCAGCAATAAATCGACGATAAAAGTTAGCAAAGCCCAAAAATTTCTGAAGACTCTTAAGAGAAGAGGGCTGCGTCCAATCACAAATAGCTTGAACCTTGACAGGATCCATTTCAATGGAAGAGGGGGAAAAAATATATCCCAAAAAGGAAATCCTCTGTACCCCAAAAACACACTTCGAACCCTTCACACACAAAGAATTAGACCGCAAAACCTGAAAAACCCTCCTGACTTGCTGGACATGAGAGTCCCAGTCATCCGAAAAAATCAGAATATCATCCAGATACACAATCATAAATTTATCCAAATAATCGCGAAAAATATCATGCATAAAGGACTGGAAAACTGACGGAGCATTAGAAAGACCAAAAGGCATCACTAAATACTCAAAGTGGCCCTCGGGCGTATTAAATGCGGTTTTCCACTCATCCCCCTGCCTGATCCGCACCAAATTATACGCCCCACGAAGGTCAATCTTAGAGAACCACTTGGCCCCCTTTATGCGAGCAAACAAATCAGTCAGCAACGGCAATGGGTATTGATATTTAACAGTGATTTTATTCAAAAGCCGATAATCAATACATGGTCTCAAAGAGCCGTCTTTTTTTGACACAAAGAAAAAACCGGCTCCTAAGGGAGATGACGATGGACGAATATGTCCCTTTTCCAAGGACTCCTTTATATATTCTCGCATAGCAGCATGTTCAGGCACAGACAGATTAAATAAACGACCCTTTGGGTATTTACTACCCGGGATTAAATCTATGGCACAATCGCACTCTCGGTGCGGAGGTAACGAACCAAGCTTGGATTCTTCAAAGACGTCACGATAGTCAGACAGGAACTCAGGAATTTCAGAGGGAATGGATGATGAAATGGAAACCACAGGTACATCCCCATGAGCCCCCTTACATCCCCAGCTCAACACAGACATAGCTCTCCAGTCGAGGACTGGGTTATGAGATTGCAGCCAAGGCAATCCTAGCACCAAATCATCATGTAGATTATACAGCACCAGAAAGCGAATAATCTCCTGGTGATCCGGATTAATACGCATAGTTACTTGTGTCCAGCATTGTGGTTTATTATTAGCCAATGGGGTGGAGTCAATCCCCTTCAGAGGAATAGGAGTCTCCAAAGGCTCTAAATCATACCCACAGCGTTTGGCAAAGGACCAATCCATAAGACTCAAAGCGGCGCCAGAGTCGACATAGGCGTCCGTGGTAATAGATGACAAAGAGCAAATCAGGGTCACAGATAGAATAAATTTAGACGGTAAGGTGCAAATGGAAACAGATTTACCAAGCTTTTTAGTGCGCTTAGAGCATGCTGATATAACATGAGTAGAATCACCACAATAGAAACACAACCCATTTTTCCGTCTAAAATTCTGCCGCTCGCTTCGGGACAGAATTCTATCACACTGCATACTCTCTGGCGACTTCTCAGTGGACACCGCCAGATGGTGCGCTGGTTTGCGCTCCCGCAAACGCCTATCGATCTGAATAGCCATTGTCATGGACTCATTCAGACCCGTAGGCACAGGGAACCCCACCATAACATCCTTAATGGCATCAGAGAGACCCTCTCTGAAAGTCGCCGCCAGGGCGCACTCATTCCACTGAGTAAGCACAGACCATTTACGGAATCTTTGGCAGTAAATTTCCGCTTCATCTTGCCCCTGAGATAGGGACATCAAAGTTTTTTCTGCCTGAAGCTCCAAATGAGGTTCGTCATAAAGCAACCCCAAGGCCAGAAAAAACGCATCCACATTGAGCAACGCAGGATCCCCTGGTGTCAATGAAAAAGCCCAGTCTTGAGGGTCGCCCCGGAGCAAGGAAATCACAATCCTGACCTGCTGTGCAGGGTCTCCGGCAGAGCGAGATTTCAGAGACAAAAATAATTTGCAATTATTTCGAAAATTCTGAAACCCGGATCTATTCCCCGAGAAAAATTCCGGCAAAGGAATTCTCGGCTCAGATACAGGTGCATGACAAACAAAATCTTGCAAATTTTGTACCTTCGTGGCGAGATTATTCAAACCTGCAGTTACACTCTGAAGATCCATTACAAACAGGTGGACACAGAGCCATTCAAGGGTTAAGAGGAGGTAAGAAGCAGCTAGACAGCAATTAAGGGCTAGGCAGCAAAACTCTGAGGGGAAAAAAAAAAAAATTTCCCTTCAACACTTCTTTTTCTCCTGCTTAGCCCAAATAATTAACACTTTGCGGGCCGGTCAAACTGTCATGATCTCAATGGCAAGAGAACATAGCATAAGCATATATAGGAACTAGCTCTTGGAAGATGGGAACTGAGCTGACCATGAACTAAACCTAACGCACAACTAGCAGTGGCCGGGTAGCATGCCTACGTTGATTCTAGATGCCCAGCCCAGCCGGAGGACTAAATAAAGCTAGCAGAGGAAAATATTAGTCCTAGCTCACCTCTAGAGAAATACCCCGAAAGGAGACAGAGGCCCCCCACATGTATTGGCGGTGAGTTGAGATGAAATAACAAACGTAGTATGAAAATAGGTTTAGCAAATTTGAGGTCCACTTACTACATAGCAGAAGACAGAAAGGACACTTTCATGGTCAGCTGAAAACCCTATCAAAAACACCATCCAGAAATTACTTTAAAACTCTGGCATTAACTCATAACACCAGAGTGGCAATTCCCGTTCACAAGAGCTTTCCAGACACAGTAACGAAACTACAGCTGTGAACTGGAACAAAATGCAAAAATAAACATGGACAAGAGTCCAACTTATCTAGTAGTTGTCTAGGAGCAGGAACAAGCACAGAGAGGCTTCTGATAACATTGTTGACCGGCAAGCAACTAACAGAGCAGCAAGGTTATATAGCGACTCCCACATCTTGATGGGAACAGGTGAACAGAGAAGATGAAGACACCAGTTCAATTCCACCAGTAGCCACCGGGGGAGCCCAGAATCCAAATTCACAACAGAGAACCAATTTTAGGCTCTTCAAAAATATCACGATAATCAGACAAAAATGCCGGAATCTCAGATGGAATAGATGACGAAATGGACACCAAAGGAGTGTCCCCATGAGCCCCCCGACATCCCCAGCTTAACACAGACATAGCTTTCCAGTCAAGGACTGGGTTATGAGACTGTTACCATGGTAATCCAAGCACCAAAACATCATGTAAATTGTACAACACAAGGAAGCGAATCACCTCCTGATGGTCTGGAGTCATACGCATAGTCACTTGCGTCCAGAACTGTGCTTTATTACAAGCCAAAGGTGTAGAATCAATACCCTTCAGAGGTATAGGGACTTCCAGAGGCTCTAAATCAAACCCACAGCGCCTGGCAAAGGACCAGTCCATAAGACTCAGAGCGGCGCCAGAGTCCACATAGGCATCCACGGTAATAACTGATAATGAACAAATCAAGGTTACAGACAAAATAAATTTGGACTGTAAAGTGCCAATTGAAATAGACTTGTCAACCTTCCTAGTACGTTTAGAGCATGCCGATATAACATGAGCAGAATCACCACAATAGAAGCATAACCCATTTTTACGCCTATAATTCTGCCGCTCGCTTCTGGACATAATTCTGTCACATTGCATTTTCTCTGGCGTCTCTTCAGAAGATACCGCCAAATGGTGCACGGGTTTGCGCTCCCGCAAACGCCGATCAATCTGAATTGCCAATGTCATGGACTCATTCAGACCTGTAGGCGCAGGGAACCCGACCATAACATCTTTAACGGCATCAGAAAGGCCCTCTCTGAAATTTGCCGCTAAGGCGCACTCATTCCACTGAGTAAGCACAGACCATTTACGAAATTTTTGGCAGTATATCTCAGCTTCATCTTGCCCTTGAGATAGGGCTATCAAAGCTTTTTCAGCTTGAATCTCCAAATTAGGTTCCTCATAAAGCAACCCTAAAGCCAGGAACAACGCATCCACATTGAGCAATGCAGGATCCCCTGGTGCCAATGAAAATGCCCAATTTTGAGGGTCACCTCGCAGCAAAGAAATTACAATCTTAACCTGCTGGACAGGATCTCCTGAGGAGTGAGGTCTGAGAGAAAGGAACAATTTACAATTATATTTGAAATTCAGAAACCGAGATCTATCTCCGGAAAACACCTCTGGTGTAGGGATTTTAGGTTCAGAAATAGGAGTATGCATAACAAAATCTTGTAAATTTTGAACCTTCGTAGCAAGATTATTTAAACCTGCAGCCAAACTCTGAGGATCCATCTTTAAACAGGTGAGCTCAGAGCCATTCAAGGATTATAAGGAGAGAAAGGCAAAGGCAGTAATTAGAGCTGAAATACAACTGATCCAACTATGGAGCAAGCATAGGGAAAAAGAAAAAAAAAAAAAAATTTTTACAGACTTCTTTTTTCTCTCCTTTCTTCTGCCAATAAGTTTTAACTCGGGCCGGTCATACTGTCATGGTTCCCAATGACAAGGGAACGTAAGAAACATATAAATAACGAACGAGCTCTCGGGTGATGGAAACTCGAGTTGACCGTGAGCTAAATCTACCACACAACTAATAGTAGCCAGGGAGCATACCTACGGCTTCCTATATGCCACGCGCCAGCCGGAGGACTAACTACGCCTGGTAGAGGAAGAAACAGACCTGACTTACCTCTAGGGAAATACCCCAAAAGATGATAGCAGCCCCCCACATGTAATAACGGTGAATTAAGAGGAAAAGACATACACAGTGTGAAAGTAGATTTAGCAAAGAGAGGTCCACTTACTAGATAGCAGAAAGATACAAAAGAGGACTTCACGGTCAACTGAAAACCCTTTCAAAAACCATCCTGAAATTACTTTAAGACTCCTGTGTCAACTCATGACACAGGAGTGGCAATGTCAGCCCGCAAGAGCTTCCAGCTACAGAGAATTACAAAAACTGCAAACTGGACAAAAGATACAAAACAAAAGGACAAAGTCCACTTAGCTGATCAGCAGACTAGTAGCAGGAACATGCAACCGAAGGCTCTGGTTACAATGATGACCGGCAAGGAAATGACTGGAGAGCAAGGCTAAATAGGAAACTCCCAAACGCTGATGGAAGCAGGTGAACAGAAGCAGCAAAGTGCAAACAAGTCACCAATACCACCAGCAACCACCAGGGGAGCCCAAAAAGCAAGTACACAACACATAGCCCTTCCACTTAACCAAGTACTGAAGCTTCCGTCTCGAAATACGAGAATCCAAGATCTTCTCCACCACATACTCCAATTCTCCCTCGACCAAGACCGGAGCAGGAGGATCAACAGAAGGAACCACAGGCACCACATATCTCCACAACAATGACCTATGGAACACATTGTGAATGGCAAACGATGCTGGGAGGTCCAAACGAAATGACACAGGGTTGAGGATTTCCAAAATCCTATAAGGACTGATGAAACGAGGTTTTAACTTAGGAGAGGAAACCTTCATCAGAACATAACGAGAAGACAACCATACCAAATCCCCTACACGAAGTTGGGGACCCACACAGCGACGGCGATTAGCAAAGCGCTGAGCCTTCTCTTGTGACAACGTCAAATTGTCCACCACATGGTTCCAAATCTGCTGCAACCTATCCACCACAGAATCCACCCCAGGACAGTCAGAAGACTCAACCTGACCTGAGGAAAAACGAGGATGAAAACCAGAATTGCAAAAAAAAGGTGAAACCAAAGTAGCAGAACTAGCCCGATTATTGAGGGCGAACTCAGCCAATGGCAAAAAAGTCACCCAATCATCCTGATCAGCAGAGACAAAACATCTCAGATAAGTCTCCAAGGTCTGATTAGTTCGTTCAGTTTGGCCATTCATCTGAGGATGGAAGGCCGATGAAAAAGATAACTCAATGCCCATCTTAGCACAAAAGGACCGCCAAAATCTGGACACAAACTGGGATCCTCTGTCAGACACAATATTCTCAGGAATGCCATGCAAACGAACCACATTCTGAAGAAACAGTGAAACCAAATCGGAGGAGGAAGGCAGCTTAGGCAAGGGCACCAAATGGATCATTTTAGAAAAACGATCACAAACCACCCAGATAACAGACATCCTCTGAGAGACTGGAAGATCCAAAATAAAATCCATGGAAATATGCGTCCAGGGCCTCTTCGGGACAGGCAAAGGCAAAAGCAAACCACTGGCACGAGAACAGCAAGGCTTGGCCCGAGCACAAATCCCACAGGACTGCACAAAGGAATGCACATCCCGTGACAAGGAAGGAAACCAAAAGGACCTAGCCACCAAATCCCTGGTACCAAAAATCCCAGGATGACCCGCCAACACCGAAGAATGAACCTCGGAAATGACTCTACTGGTCCATCTATCCGGGACAAACAGTCTCTCCGGTGGACAACGGTCAGGTCTATTGGCCTGAAATTCCTGCAGCACCCGTCGCAAATCAGGGGAGATGGCAGACAAAATCACCCCCTCTCTGAGGATACTAGCCGGCTCAGAAACTCCCAGAGAGTCAGGCACAAAGCTCCTAGAAAGGGCATCAGCCTTCACGTTCTTCGAACCCGGAAGGTATGAAACCACAAAATCAAAACGGGAGAAAAACAGCGACCATCGAGCCTGTCTAGGATTTAGCCGTTTAGCAGACTCGAGATAAGTCAAATTCTTGTGATCCGTCAAGACCACCACACGATGTTTGGCTCCCTCAAGCCAATGTCACCACTCCTCAAATGCCCACTTCATTGCCAACAACTCCCGATTACTAACATCATAATTCCGCTCAGCAGGCAAAAACTTTCTTGAAAAGAAAGCACATTGCTTCATCACAGAGCCATCAGAGCTTCTCTGTGACAAGACAGCCCCTGCTCCAATCTCAGAAGCATCAACCTCGACCTGGAAGGGAAGAGAGACATCCGGCTGACGCAAGTCAGGAGCCAAAGAGAACTGACGTTTGAGCTCCTGAAAGGCCTCCACGGCCGCAGGAGACCAATTTGTAACATCTGAACCCTTCTTGGTCAAATCCGTCAAAGGCTTAACCACACTGGAAAAATTAGTGATGAAGCGATGGTAAAAATTAGCAAAACCCAAGAACTTCTGAAGACTCTTTACCGATGTAGGTTGAGTCCAGTCATGAATAACCTGGACCTTGACTGGATCCATCTCAATGGTAGAAGGAGAAATAATAAAGCCCAAAAAGGAAACCTTCTGGACTCCGAAGAGACATTTAGAGCCCTTCACAAACAAAGCATTGGCTCGCAGGACCTGAAACACCATCCTGACCTGCTTCACATGAGACTCCCAATCATCAGAAAAGACCAAAATATCATCCAGGTACACAATCATAAACCTATCCAGATACTCTCGGAAGATGTCGTGCATGAAGTACTGGAACACAGAAGGGGCATTAGAAAGCCCAAAAGGCATCACCAAGTACTCAAAATGGCCTTCGGGCGTATTAAATGCTGTTTTCCATTCATCGCCCTGCTTTATACGCACAAGATTATACGCTCCACGAAGATCTATCTTGGTGAACCAACTGGCCTCCCTAATCCGAGCAAACAGATCGGACAACAGTGGCAAAGGATACTGAAATTTGACTGTGATGTTATTTAGAAGGCGATAATCTATACAGGGTCTCAGAGAACCATCCTTCTTGGCCACAAAAAAGAACCCCGCCCCCAAAGGGGACGAGGACGGGCGAATATGACCCTTCTCCAAAGACTCCTTTATATAACTCCGCATAGCGGCATGTTCTGGTACAGACAAATTAAAAAGTCGTCCCTTAGGGAACTTACTACCAGGAATCAAATTTATAGCGCAATCACAATCCCTATGAGGAGGTAGGGCACTGGACTTGGGCTCATCAAATACATCCTGGTAGTCCGACAAAAATTCAGGGACCTCAGAAGGAGTAGAGGAAGCAATTGACACCAAAGGAGCATCGCCATAAATCCCCCGGCAACCCCAACTTGACACAGACATTGCTTTCCAATCCAGGACTGGATTATGAGCCTGCAGCCATGGCAGACCCAACACGACAACATCATGTAAATTATGTAACACAAGAAAGCGAATCACCTCCTGATGTGCAGGAGTCATGCACATGGTCACTTGAGCCCAGTACTGAGGTTTATTCTTGGCCAATGGCGTGGCATCAATTCCCTTTAGTGAAATAGGGAATTGCAAGGGCTCTAAGACAAAACCACAGCGCCTGGCAAAAGACAAATCCATCAAATTCAGGGCAGCACCTGAATCCACAAAAGCCATAACTGAGTAGGATGACAGAGAGCAAATCAAAGTAACAGACAAAATGAATTTAGGCTGTACAGTACCAATGGTGACAGACTTAGCGAAGTTTTTTGTACGCTTAGAACAATCTGAGATAACATGAGCAGAATCACCACAGTAAAAGCACAACCCATTCTGACGTCTGTGATTTTGCCGTTCAATTCTGGTCAGAATCCTGTCACATTGCATAGGGCTCATTTCCACTGGCGAGAGACAAATCGGTCCATAATCTGGACCGAAAAAACGGATGCAACGTATGCGATTGTCATGCGAGTGTCATGCAAGTGCAATGCGAGTGCAATGCGATTTTTAATCGCATCATCCGTATGACATCCGTATTACTGTCCGATTTGTACGCACCGGTGTCCTTTGAAAAGCCGGCAAATCAGTACTGTGTACAGTAAAATCACACTGACAGGTTAGAATAGAGTAGATATATACACATAGAATAGGTATATATACATATATACTGTATATATGTCAGTGAGACACCTATGTATGTATATTTATATTTAATGCAGCGCAAGATAGCATTAAAGCCGCTAATTCAATTGCCGGCTTTTCATTTCTCCTTCCCAAACCCGACAGGATATGAGACATGGTTTACATACAGTAAACCATGTCATATCCCCCTTTTTTTTGCATATTCCACACTACTAATGTTAGTAGTGTGTATGTGCAAAATTTCGGCGCTGTAGCTATTAAATTTAAGGGTTAAATCGCGGAAAAAATTGGCGTGGGCTCCCGCACAATTTTCTCCACCAGAGCAGTAAAGCCAGTGACTGAGGGCAGATATTAATAGCCAGGAGAGGGTCCATGGTTATTGGCCCCCCCGTGGCTAAAAACATCTGCCCCCAGCCACCCCAGAAAAGGCACATCTGGAAGATGCGCCTATTCTGGCACTTGGCCACTCTCTTCCCACTCCCGTGTAGCGGTGGGATATGGGGTAATGAAGGGTTAATGCCACCTTGCTATTGTAAGGTGACATTAAGCCAGATTAATAATGGAGAGGCGTCAATTATGACACCTATCCAGTATTAATCCAACAGTACTAAATGGTTAATAAAACACACACACATGATTACAAAGTATTTTAATGAAATAAACACACAGGTTATTTTAATATTTTATTGCTCTCTCAATCCATGTGATGACTCTCGCTTGGAAAAATAATAAACCAACAATATACATACCCTCTCTGATGAACTGTCACATCCCACAAGGTAATCCATCTGAAGGGGTTAAAATATTTTACAAGCAGGAGCCCTGCTATAACGCAGCTGTGCTCGTGCTTGTAAGCCCCGGGGAATGAAGGAAATGTAGGTCAATGACCTATAGTTACCTTCAGTCGCGGTGATGCGCCCCCTGCTGGTTGTCCTCATATGACCTGGAGCGTGGGAAAAAGTTCCCAGGCTACTGTTCATGAGGACATCCACCAGGGGGAAGGCTGCCGGAAAGAAGCCGAGGGTGAGTATATTCCTATTAGGTATATACTCACCCTCGGACGCGCCCTGCTTCTTTCCGGCAGCCTTCCTTCTTAAGAATGAGCGCGTGAGGGACCTTTTGATGACGTCACGGCTTGTGATTGGTCGCGGCGGCCCACGTGACCGCTCAGCGACCAATCACAAGCCGTGAAGTAATTCTCATGTCCTAAATTCCTAGAATGAGGAATTTAGGACCTGAAAATTACGTCACGGCTTGTGATTGGTCGCTGAGCGGTCTCGTGGCGGCCGCGACCAATCACAAGCCGTGACGTCATCGAAAGGTCTTTCAAGCGCCATTCTTAGTAATGGAAGATGCCGGTTACCAGCGGCGATGTCCAGGCTGCGTCGTAGAGGTGAGTATATCAATATGTTTTACTTTAATTCTTTATTTTACACTTAAATGTGGATTCCGATACCGATTTCCGATATCGCAAACATATCGGAACTCGGTATCGGAATTCTGATACCAGATTCAGAAGATCGCCGACCTCATGGCCGACTCCACACAGGGGTCGGGTCGTGTTTCATGAAACCCGACTTTGCCAAAAGTCGGCGACTTCTGAAAATAGCCGACCCGTTTCGCTCAACCCTACTCAAACCAAATCACTAATGCTCTAATATCCCACCGCCTTGCCACCAATTTGTCATGAAATCCACACCTCTGCCACCAATTTGTCACGATTCCCACCGTGAGGTCACCCTTACGTCACGGATCGGGGTGACTTTAGGCTAACAGACGGCTATCACAGGTGCCGGGGGGCTTATCTTAGTTATCCCTCCACTGCTACAATGTGATAAAAAAACACACACAAGGCTATTGAGCTCTTAGTTTACAGCAGGGGCTTATTTCAGGTATCCCACTGCTCTTCAATATACCACGAACTGCAGGGATTTATGTATATCCCGCTTACAGTTCCACTTGAAACTTGCAGCTCTCTGGCACCCCCCTTACTGTCAGGTCAGATTAGGTACTGCACCTTGGGTAATTAGTCGCCAGAAAGGCTGCCTGCTATGTACTGGCTATTGGGCACGCTGCTGCGACGCGATAAACTACTCCCACTCAGGCAGGAACAATAATTATCAACGCCGCAGTCACTACAACAACACCCAAAGGCCTGCACGGTATTGCTTCGATTAAACGGGTCCAAAGCTAACCCAACACAGTAGCGTAAATTCCCTTCAGAAGACTTAGGGTACGTTTTAGAGCATGAAGAACGAACTAGTAATTTATATATTTTACTCCGAAAAAAGGCAGTGTTTACACAAAAAATATTACAAGGATGTTACAAAAAGAGACAATTGCAAATATGTACAAGGTAATTATAAAAAAACAAGGATTACATGAGAATTAACACTTACATGTGTTCAAAGCATTGCAGGCAACCAGGCTAGTGGAGTTTCCATCTGTCCCAGTGCATTAGGACTCTGGGTAGGAACAGCTCTTCAAGTCAGACTCCAGCAGACAGACAGACATCAGCTGGAGTCTGGCCAAAAAACTTATAGCTGCAGCCTGTGACATCACCAAAAGGGTTGAGTTAAGATCACCCTCCTCTTTCTTCAGTCTTAGTAAATGTCACACAAGCTTTTCTAATGCCTATATCTCTGCTCCAGAACATGTCATAGTCATAACAAACCCAGCATTCATCTCGTATTAATGTTGGCATTCTAATGAGATCAAATATGTCCTATTTGTGATGCATAATTACAGAGAAATCCCTACTTCTTTACCAGATGGAGTTAGAAGCCCGTGCTTACCGTGGCGGATAGATCCACCAAGGGAGATTAAGAATATGTATTTTCCTGTTCCTATCTTAAATGGTTGGCCCAATATCTTACAATAATGGAACAAAAGACCCTCATGGATTCTAGAGATTTCTAATCTAGTTCTAGCTGGCAAAGCTTTCCAATGCAGGTATGCCGGTCGTAAATTCCTTTCTTCAATAAAACTTCCCCCACATACATTGGCAAGGCTGCTCTTGGCTGAGTGAAAGGGAAGGGGGGGTTTGTAGCCCATAGCCTGGGCTAACAAGAGAAACTAAGCTTATATATTTCATACCATGTCATGACAGTGAGCAGCAGAGCTGGGTTAATTACCGGTTTCTCGGTGGCGGTGGCCATCTTCCTGAGGCCACGCATGCACAGATGGAGAGCTCTGCTTACCGGGGCTTCAGGAAAATGGCCGCGGGAGGCAGCGCATGCGCAGATGGAAATCGCAGCATCCATTTTCCTGAAGCCGAGATCTAAATCTGCAAACTCTGTTTCAGGAAAATGGACGCTGCGATCTCCATCTGCGCATGTGCGGCCTCCCGAGGCCATTTTCCTGAAGCACTGGGAAGCAGAGCACTCCATCTGTGCATGCGCAGCCTCAGAAAGATGGCCGCTACCACCGATAATGCCATGATTCACCCAGCTCTGCTGCTTACTGGGCTGCTGCATCACCTCACCTGTGGAAGGGACCCCGCTCACGCCATACCGCTCACTGCACCTCCTCATCCTCGCACCTTTGCCGCCGCACCTCTGCCGCCGCCACACCACTGTCAGTAAGCCTGTATTCCAACTATAAAACGCACCCCCCATTTCCCCCCTTTTTTGGGGGGGAAAAAGTGCGTCTTATAGTCAGAAAAATACGGTATGTTAAGCTTTTTAATATTTTGTCAGATGTTTCACTACTTCTATGCTCTTTACCTTCTTTTTTACTTCTCCCACACTTTCTCCTTCATCATCCTCAGCAGCACCATCTTTTCCTTTAACTTCTTCACCTTATACATCTTCTTCTTTAACTTCTTCCTATTATTCTTTTTTTTTACATTCTTCATATTCTTTCTATTCAACTATTATTCTTTTTCTACTTCTTCATCTTCATCATATTCTTATTTGTGACAGGTAGGGTTGAGCGAAACGGATCGTTCATTTTCATAAGTCGCCGACTTTTGGCAAAGTCGGCGTCTCATGAAACCGACCCGATCCCTGTGTGGGGTCTGCCATGCGGTACGCGACTTTTGCGCCAAAGTCGCGTTTCAATGACGCTAAAAGCGCCATTTCTTAGCCAATGAAGGTGGACGCAGAGTGTGGGCAGCGTGATGACATAGATCTCAGTCCCCACCATCTTAGAGAAGGGCATTGCAGTGATTGGCTTGCTTTCTGCCGCGTCACAGGGGCTATAAAGGGGCGTTCCCACCGACCGCCATCTTACTGCTGCTGATCTGAGCGTAGGGAGAGGTTGCTGCCGCTTCTTCAGAAGCAGGGATAGTGATAGGCAGGGTACATAAAGCCACAAACCGCTTGTGCTGTAGCGATTTCCACTGTCCAACACCACCTTTTGTTTGCAGGGACAGTGGAAGCTACATTTTTTTCCTCAGCGCTGTAGCTCATTGGGCTGCCCTAGAAGGCTCCCTGATAGCTGCATTGCTTTGTGTGTACGCCGCTGTGCAAACCAACTGCTTTTTTCAAAGCATAAATCCTGTTGTTCCTTCCTTTCTGCACAGCTATCTTGTGTGTTTGTCCCCACTTTTGTGTGCAGCAGTCCTTTTTATAGCTGCCTGCCATACTTTCCTGAGATTACAGCAGGGAGATAAAGATTGGCAAGTCTGCCTCTGTGCCAGTCCTGTGTGTGGCATCTGTCTCTCATTGTGTGCCACCGAAAACCACTGTGTAATACTGGCCTTTTTTTTTTTTTTTCTAAATTCTCACTTTTTAAAAAAAAAATAATTAGTGGGAGATAATGATTGGCAAGTCTGCCTCTGTGCCATTGCTGTGTGTGGCATCTGTCTCTCATTGTGTGCCACCGAAAACCACTGTGCAATACTTGGCCATTTTTTTTTGGGGGGGGGGTAAATTCTCCCTGTAAAAAAAAAAAAATAGTGGGAGATAAAGATTGGCAAGTATGGCTCTGTGCCAGTACTGTGTGTGGCATCTTTCTCTCATTGTGTGCCACCAAAAACCACTGTGTAATACTTGGCCATTTTTTGGGGGGGTAAATTCTCCCTGTAAAACAAAAAAAAATTAGTGGGAGATAAAGATTGGCAAGTCTGCCTCTGTGCCAGTCCTGTGTGTGGCATCTGTCTCTCATTGTGTGCCACTGACAACCACTGTGTAATACTGGCCTTTTTTTTTTTTTCTTTTTCTAAATTCTCACTTTTTAAAAAAAAATAATTAGTGGGAGATAAAGATGGGCAAGTCTGCCTCTGTGCCATTGCTGTGTGTGGCATCTGTCTCTCATTGTGTGCCACCGAAAACCACTGTGTAACACTTGGCCATTTTTTTGGGGGGTAAATTCTCCCTGTAAAAAAAAAAAAATTAGTGGGAGATAAAGATTGGCAAGTCTGCCTCTGTGCCAGTCCTGTGTGTGGCATCTGTCTCTCATTGTGTGCCACCGAAAACCATTGTGTAATATTGTCGTTTTTTTTTTTTTTTTCTAAATTCTCACTTTTTAAAAAAAAAATAATTAGTGGGAGATAAAGATTGGCAAGTCTGCCTCTGTGCCATTGCTGTGTGTGGCATCTGTCTCTCATTGTGTGCCACCGAAAACCACTGTGTAATACTGGCCTTTTTTTTTTTTTTCTAAATTCTCCCTTTTAAAAAAAAAATAATTAGTGGGAGATAAAGATTGGCAAGTCTGCCTCTGTGCCAGTCCTGTGTGTGGCATCTGTCTCTCATTGTGTGCCACCAATAAGCACTGTGTAATACTTGGCCATTTTTTTTGGGGGGGGGTAAATTCTCCCTGTAAAAAAAAAAAAATTAGTGGGAGATAAAGATTGGCAAGTCTGCCTCTGTGTCAGTCCTGTGTGTGTCATCTGTCTCTCATTGTGTGCCACCGAAAACCTAGTGTGTTATTTTTTTTTTTATTTTTTTTTTTACATTCTCCCATAAAAAAAAAAATAGTGGGAGATTAAGATTGGCATTTCTGCTTGAGTGCTGGTCCTGTGTGTGCCATCTGTCTCAAATTATTGGGGCACAGAAAACCTAGTGTGTAACATTGGGCCTGATTTTCCTTTCAGTGTCAGGCACCTATAAAGGTATATATAAATCCTACAGAAGTTTGAGTTCACCTTATAAGTTGTTTTACAGTAACAAATACCGTTACTTTGGTTACGTTTTGCAAACAATGAGGAAGTCTAGTGGAAGAGGTCGTGGCCGTGGGCGGTCATTGTCAGCTGCTAATGATGTTAGTGGTGGTGGAGCATCAGGTGGTCGTGGTAAAAGCAGTACAGCACCTAAGTCTCGAGTTGTTGAGTCAGGTTTGTTGTCTGGCTACACAAGGCCTCGAACGCTCTCTTTTCTGGGAGTAGGAAAACCACTTTTGAAGCCGGAGCAGGAGGAATAAGTATTGGCTTTCATTGCTGACTCTCCCTCTAGCTCTTTCGCCTCCTCCTCGGAAAGTGCAAAATGTCAGAGCAGTGCATCGTCAGTGGATGCTCCCAGTCAGGAACAAGTCGCTTCCTTGTGTCCTTCACCCAGAACAACAGTGAAGGATGCGTCAGTCGACAGAACAGGTTACTCCATGGAGCTCTTTACACATACCGTTCCTGGGTTAGACAGTGAAACAGTTAACACGCCATGCCCATTCAAAGTTGAATCGGACATGGAGTGCACAGATGCACAGCCACAGCCAGATTACTATGCTGTTCCTTTGACTCAGACCAGAACATTGCCCTCGCAGTGTACTGAGGCAGAATCAAACCCAGCAGAGACTATGGTGCCCCGTCACGAACGCAATACCACCGGCTTACACGGTGACACAGACGAAGTTGCACACGACATAGAAGAGGAGGTCATAGATGACCCAGTTGTTGACCCCGATTGGCAGCCATTGGGGGAACAGGGTGCAGGCGGCAGTAGTTCTGAAGTGGAGGAGGAGGAGCCGCAGCAGGCATCAACATCACAACAGGTTCCATCTACCGGGCCCGTATCTGCCCAAAAACGCGTGGCAAAACCAAAAGCAGTTGGAGGACAGCGTGGCCATCCGGTTAAAGAAGCTCAGTCTGCAATGCCTGAAAAGGTATCCGATAGTAGAAAGAGTGCAGTCTGGCATATTTTTAAACAACATCCAAATGATCAGCGCAAAGTCATCTGTCAAAAATGTTCAACTACCTTAAGCAGAGGTCAGAATCTTAAAAGTCTTAATACAAATTGCATGCATAGACACTTATCCACCATGCATTTGCAAGCCTGGACTAACTACCAAACGTCCCTAAAGGTTGCAGCACTCTCAGCCAATGAAGCTAGTCAGCAACGCTACATCCCTTCCCTCACTGTCAACCCACCATTTCCCGCACCACCTGCAGTATCTGTGCAGCTTTCGTCGCCAGGCCAAAGCAGTCAGGGAATCACCAGGTTTGCAGTAGGAAATACTGCATGTAGGGCACCGGGAAGAATACCATCTCCAACCCTCTCTCAGTCTGCCATGTCCACCGGCACCACCGCTAGTTCCAGGATCTCCAGCTCTCCAGTCCAGCTCACCCTACATGAGACTCTTGTTAGGAAACGTAAGTACTCATCCTCGCATCCGCGTACACAGGGTTTGAATGCCCACATTGCTAGACTAATCTCATTAGAGATGATGCCCTACCGGTTAGTTGAAAGCGAAGCTTTCAAAGCGCTGATGGACTATGCTGTACCACGCTACGAGCTACCCAGTCGACACTTCTTTTCTAGAAAAGCCATCCCAGCCCTCCAACAGCATGTTAAAGACCGCATCGTGCATGCACTCAGGCAGTCTGTGACTACGAAGGTGCACCTGACAACAGATGCATGGACCAGTAGGCATGGCCAGGGACGTTACGTGTCCATCACGGCACACTGGGTGAATGTGGTGGATGCAGGGTCCACAGGGGACAGCAATATTGGGACAGTTCTGCCTAGCCCACGGTCAAGGAAAGAGTTGGCTGTAGGCGTTCGCCCCCCCTCCTCCTCTTCCTTGTCCTCCTGCAGAAGTGAGAGCTCGTCCACAGACCGCAGTCGCACATCCACTCCATCCGCAGCTGCCACTGTTGCACACCAGCTGTGCCATTATGGGACAGCTAGTGGCAAGCGTCAGCAGGCTGTATTGGCAATGAAGTGTTTGGGCGACAACAGACACACCGCGGAAGTTCTGTCCGAGTTCTTGCAGAAAGAAACTGAGTCATGGCTGGGCACTGTACATCTTGAGGCTGGCAAGGTAGTGAGTGATAATGGAAGGAATTTCATGGCTGCCATAGCCCTTTCCCAACTGAAACACATTCCTTGCCTGGCTCACACCTTAAACCTGGTGGTGCAGTGCTTCCTGAAAAGTTATCCGGGGTTACCCGACCTGCTCCTCAAAGTGCGCAGACTTTGCTTGCATATCCGCCGTTCGCCCGTACACTCCAGCCGTATGGAGAACTATCAGCGTTCTTTGAACCTTCCTCAGCATCGCCTAATCATCGACGTTGCAACAAGGTGGAACTCCACACTGCACATGCTTCAGAGAGTGTGCGAACAGAGGCGTGCTGTTATGTATTTGTGGGAGGATACACGGGCAGGCAGTTAATGGCAGACATGGAGTTGTCAGGTGTGCAGTGGTCGAAGCTACAAGACCTGTGTCAAGTCCTTCAGTGTTTTGAGGAATGCACATGGCTGGTTAGTGCAGACAACGCCATAATAAGCATGAGCAACCCCCTAATGCATCTGCTGATGCAAAGTTTGACGCACATAAAGGAGCAGGCGTCTGCAGCCGAGGAAGAGGAAAGCCTTGATGACAGTCAGCCATTGTCTGGTCAGGGCCGTGTAGAGGACGCGGTAGCGGGCGAAGAGGAGGAGGAGGACGAGGAGGATGATGGGGATGAGTACTTTTTTAATGAGGAAGCTTCTCCTGGGCCAACAGAAATTAGTGGCGTTGCAAGGCCGGGTTCTGTTTTTTTTAAGGGAGACAAGTGACGTAGATTTGCCTGTAACTGCCCCTCAAACCAGCACAACCGCAGATTTGCCAACTGGAACTTTGGCCCACATGGCGGATTATGCCTTACATATCCTCAAAACGGACCCACGCATTATTAAAATGATGACCGATGACGATTACTGGTTGGCCTGCATCCTTGACCCTCGCTATAAAGGCAAATTGCAAAATATTATGCCACATGAGAACCTCGAACAAATATTAGCAACCAAACAAGCTACTCTTGTAGACCGTTTAATTCAGGCATTCCCAGCACACAGCGCCGGTGATGGTTCTCACACAAGCTGCAGGGGGCTACAGGGAAGAGGTGTTAGAGGTGCGCAGATCAGAAGTGCCGTTGGACAGAGGGGTTTTCTGACCAGGTTGTGGAGTGATTTCGCAATGACCGCAGACAGGACAGGTACTGCAGCATCTATTCAAAGTGACAGGAGACAACATTTGTCCACTATGGTTACTAACTATTTTTCATCCCTTATCGATGTTCTCCCTCAACCGTCATTCCCATTTGATTACTGGGCATCCAAATTAGACACCTGGCCTGAATTGGCAGAATATGCATTGCAGGAGCTTGCTTGCCCAGCAGCTAGTGTGCTATCAGAAAGAGTACTCAGTGCTGCTGGTTCAATATTAACCGAAAAAAGGACTCCTCTGGCAACCCAAAATGTGGATGATCTCACCTTCATTAAAATGAACCACTCCTGGATTTCAAATTATTTTGCCCCACCTTTCCCGGCTGACACCTAGCTTTCCTATAAAAAGGTCTTGCTTGTGGACTGGTCTTACTGAGTGTTCCAATCTCTTAATTTGCAGCAGCTGTTTGTCCAGCATATGACATGTTTACACCTCCCACAATGGGAAAATTCCCCCCACGGGGCCGTGGTCTCGCCACTTGGCGCAAGCACCCGTTACAGTGCTGTTCGTCTGAAGAGGTGGGTGTGCCCGCTTTTGGTCGACGGCACTGCCACTGGGTCCCTCATAGTACAATGAAGTGTCTCTGGCGGTGGTGGCATGCACCCAACGTCAGACACACCGTTGTAACATGAGGGGCCCTGGGACGGTACCGCCGGCCACAAGAGAGTCCCCCCCCCCCCCAAGCTCAAACTGTGCTCTACCAAGTGCAAAATTATCTCACTCAGCTCCACCAATGTTTAGTCTATGCGCTGACATCATTCAATGCCTGGCACTGACAATACCAATTTGTTGACATCTATGATGCTAGTTAAAGTAGTCTGGGTCAGTGTCCTATATTGACACCAGTAAATACTTGCTGCCAAATTACTTTGTCAGAAACTCAGCAAATGAGCCCACCCCTGTACCTAAGTATGCCACACTTTTTTTTTTGTTGTTTTGCGAGACATTAACATCTATTTATTTTTTATGAGTACTAACTGTGTCAGACACTCCTTGCAATCCTCCTCCGCTGACCACAATGCTGCCTGTGTATCCATGTAACCGATTTATAACTGCCTTGAGACTCATTTTTGTTATTTGAGGCCTTCGTTAGCCTGTCTGCGGTCCCTCCTTGCAATACTCCTCCACTGCCTACAATGCTGCCTGTGTATCCATGTAACCGATTTAAAACTGCCATGAGACTAATTTTTGTTATTTGAGGCCTTCGTTAGCCTGTCTGCGGTCCCTCCTTGCAATACTCCTCCACTGCCTACAATGCTGCCTGTGTATCCATGTAACCGATTTAAAACTGCCATGAGACAATTTTTTGTTATTTTAGGCCTTCATTAGCCTGTCTGCTGTCCCTCCTTGCAATACTCCTCCACTGACCACAATGCTGCCTGTGTATCCATGTAACCGATTTAAAACTGCCATGAGACTAATTTTTGTTATTTTAGGCCTTCATTAGCCTGTCTGCTGTCCCTCCTTGCAATACTCCTCCACTGACCACAATGCTGCCTGTGTATCCATGTAACCGATTTAAAACTGCCATGAGACTAATTCTTGTTATTTTAGGCCTTCATTAGCCTGTCTGCTGTCCCTCCTTGCAATACTCCTCCACTGACCACAATGCTGCCTGTGTATCCATGTAACCGATTTAAAACTGCCATGAGACTAATTTTTGATATTTTAGGCCTTCATTAGCCTGTCTGCAGTCCCTCCTTGCAATACTCCTCCACTGACCACACCAATGCTTCCCGTGTACCCCTGGAACCTATTTAAAAGTTCATAGAGCCTATTTATATATTTATTTAATATTAATAAAGCCATGATGGACTACGCTGTACCACGCTACAAGCTAACCAGTAGACACTTCTTTTGCGAGAAAAGCCATCCCAACCCTCCACCAGCATGTAAAAGACCGCATTGTCCATGCACTCTGGCAATCTGTGAGTACAAAGGTGCACCTGACAACAGACGCATGGACCTGTAGGCATGGCCACGGAAGGTTATGTGTCCATTACGGCGCAATGGGTTAATGTGGTGGATGCATGGTCCACAGGGGACAGCCTACTAAGTCTGTCTGCAGTCCCTAATTCAAATTGTCCTCCACTCTCTAAATCTGAGCTTCAACCTTCTGGCTCTCATTAAGTGCTGTTTTTTAAAAAAATTGGTGGTTAGGGCCTACTAACGGTGTCTGCCGCTCCCTGGTGTTTTCCTCAACTGAATAAATCTGAGCTTCAACCTTCTGGCTCTCATTAAGTGATGTTTTTTAAAAAATTTGGTGGTTAGGGCCTACTAACGGTGTCTGCCCCTCCATGGTGTTTGTCCTCAACTGTATAAAGCTGAGCTTCAACCTTCTGGCTTTCGGCCTATAGTATCAGATATGAAACTGCATTTGGCCTTCAACTTTGGTTACGGCCTACTAACAGTGTCTGCCACTCCCTGGTGTTTTCCTCAACTGAATAAATCTGAGCTTCAACCTTCTGGCTCTCATTAAGTGATGTTTTTTAAAAAATTTGGTGGTTAGGGCCTACTAACGGTGTCTGCCCCTCCCTGGTGTTTGTCCTCAACTGAATAAATCTGAGCTTCAACCTTCTGGCTCTCATTAAGTGATGTTTTTTAAAAAATTTGGTGGTTAGGGCCTACTAACGGTGTCTGCCCCTCCCTGGTGTTTGTCCTCAACTGTATAAAGCTGAGCTTCAACCTTCTGGCTTTCGGCCTATAGTATCAGATATGAAACTGCATTTGGCCTTCAACTTTGGTTACGGCCTACTAACGGTGTCTGCCGCTCCCTGGTGTTTTCCTCAACTGAATAAGTCTGAGCTTCAACCTTCTGGCTCTCATTAAGTGATGTTTTGTAAAAAATTTGGTGGTTAGGGCCTACTAACGGTGTCTGCCCCTCCCTGGTGTTTGTCCTCAACTGAATAAATCTGAGCTTCAACCTTCTGGCTCTCATTAAGTGATGTTTTTTAAAAAATTTGGTGGTTAGGGCCTACTAACGGTGTCTGCCCCTCCCTGGTGTTTGTCCTCAACTGAATAAATCTGAGCTTCAACCTTCTGGCTCTCATTAAGTGATGTTTTTTAAAAAATTTGGTGGTTAGGGCCTACTAACGGTGTCGCCCCTCCCTGTTGTTGTCCTCCACTGTATAAAGCTGAGCTTCAGTCTTTAGGCTTTTGGCCTATAGTAGCAGATATTAAACTGCATTTGGCCTACTAGTGTGGTTGGGCCCGTAAAACAGTGTCTGCTGCTCCTGGGTTTGCTCCTCCACTGAACAAAGCAATGCCGCCTGTTTAGTCCTGTTACCAATTTTGAACTGCATTTAGCCTACTTTATTCTTTGACCCTATATCTGTGTTTCCTCCTCATCCTGCCCATTGCCCAGCCACTGCTAGATGAGTCTGCTGGTACATTGACCTAGACCACTACATTCCCCTTGCACTCTACACAGCCAGAATCTGACCCTGCTGAATGTAATGTTCCCCTTCCCGCATGTTATACCACCTTACACAGGGACAAAGAGGAAGGTGCAGATGAAAGTGCAGGTTCCTTCATCAGGTGGGGGGTCATACTCGTTGGCGACGTCACTGGCACAGGGCTCCTCAGAGTACGCAAAAGTGTCGCTGCTGGTGGGAGGCGCCCCCGCCGTGCAAACACACCGCTGTACTTTGAGGGGCCCTGTGCCAGAGCCAATGCCAATGAGTGGGCCCCCCCTGCTTGCTTAGGATCACAGCACTTGCAAACTTGACATACTTACCTCTCACTGCTCCACCGCCGTGACGTAGTCCACGTTTCCTGGGCCCACTAAAACCTTGAACCAGCCCTACCCCCCACAACTTTTGCCAAAAGACCCCCAATTTCCAATGCCCAACTATTATTATAAAGTTAATTAAGATTGACAAGCTTCAGAAAACAAGAATGGATGTTTTTGGCATTAAAATGGGCACTGTAGGTGTTTTCCTGGCCTCCACTCACTGCCGACTATGCTTCCCCATTGACTTGCATTGGGTTTCGCGTTTCGGTCGATCCCCGACTTTAAGCGATAATCAGCCGACTGCACTCGACTCGACTCTGGACAAAGTCGGGTTTCACAAAACCCGACTCGATCTTAAAAAAATGAAAGTCGCTCAACCCTAGTGACAGGCATTCCTGTACTTGTTATCTATAAAAGTTTGAAGATTACACCTTCCGTTCTGCTGTTTGTCACAAAAGATTTACAACAAGATTTGTCCGGGTTCAGTTTGGCCTGCAGCAGCAGGTCCTTTCCACGGGCACCACGAGGAGGAACAGACTCACCCCCATACACTGCTTAGACTTCTTCTGCTTATAATTTAGTTATCTTTTGCTCCTATTTTCAGTCTTATGCTTAATGTTCTTCTGCTTTTTGTTCGGCAGCTTCTTATTCTTCTGCTTCTTGGTCTTCTGTCTCTTTTTCTTCTGTATCTTGGTGGTTTTCTTCTTGTTCTTTGTCCTCTTGATCATCTTCTTCAGGGTCATCTTATTGGTCTTCTTTGGGGTGGTCTTCAGGATCATCGTATTCAGGGTCGTCGCATTTGGGGTAGTCGTCTTCTTTGGGGTGGTCTTCAGGGTCATTGTCTCCAGGGTCGATTTCTTCGAGGTCGTCATCTTCTTCGGGGTGGTTTTCGGGAAGGTCTTCAGGGTCGTCGTCTCCAGGGTCATCATCTTCGGGGTCGTCGTCTTCTTTGGGGTGGTCTTCGGGTCGTCTTCAGGGTCATCATCATCAGGGTCATTGTCAGGGAACTATTTCAAAAAGGTTGAACTTGGAAATATAGCAGAAGGTACAAGAAGGCTGAGGAACTGCCGAGAATCAGCTGACGGTACTGGAACCCGGTTACTAAGCAGGAGGTACCTGTGCCAGAAAGCACTACCAAGGACCAGCAGACGTTGCTGGAACTCGGATACCGAAAAGGAGGCCCCTAATCCAAAGGCACTGCCTGGAATCAGCTGACATTACTGGAACCCAGGGGGACATATTCAAGATTGACTTCCAAAGTACCAGCTGACGGTCCTGGATCCCGGAGGGTTAGCAGAAGGTCAATATGAAAAAAACAGTTGCAAGGCCACGATCCAGCTGGAGTTACCGAAACCCACAGTCCTACAGGGGTGCTTGTCCTATTGGCACTACAGAACCAGCCTTCATTGCCAGATCCCGCAGCCCACATAGGAAGCACCTAAACTGCAGGCACCATAGAGTCAGCTAACCTGACTGTAACCCGACTGGACAACGTATTGGAAGCAAAGTGACATTGACATTACCCGGAACAAGCTGACGGTACTGCAACCCAGATGGTTAGCAGAAGGTACAAGAGCCAATTGAACTACCGAGGACCAGCTGACAGTACTGGAACCCGGTTACTAAGCAGAAGGTACCTGTGCCAGAAAGCACTACCAAGGACCAGCAGACGTTGCTGGAACTCGGATACCGAAAAGGAGGCACCTAATCCAAAGGCACTGCCTGGAACCAGCTGACGTTACTGGAACCCAGGGGGACATATTCAAGATTGACTTCCAAAGAACCAGCTGATGGTACTGGAACCCAGAGGGTTAGCAGAAGGTACACATGAAAAAAACAGTTGCAAGGCCGCGATCCAGCCGGAGTTACCGAAACCCACAGTCCTACAGGAGGTGCTTGTCCTATTGGCACTACGAAACCAGCCTTCATTGCCAGATCCCACAGCCCACATAGGAAGCACCTAAACTGGAGGCACCATAGAGTCGGCTAACCCGACCACAACCCAACAGGACAATATATTGGAGGGAAAGTGACATTGACACCACCTGGAAACAGCTGATGGTACTGGAACCAGGCTGGGTAGGAGGGAGTACCCGTGCCAAAGACACTTCTGAGCAGCAACTGGCGGTGTTGGAGCCCAGGGTAAATACTGGAAGCAGAGCGTAGCCAGAGGCCTAATTGGAGCAAGTTTAATATCTGTTGTAGTGTGAATGACAGAGAGGGAGACATTGCCGGACACACAGCAGGGGATCAGCTGACGTTACCGAACCCCAATAACACGGCAGCATGTGTTGACTGTGCAGATGACACTTCTGCTCAGCATCTTGTGGTGTTGGAGCCCAGGGTAAATACTGTAAACAGAGTGTAACCAGAGGCCTAATTGGAGAAAGTTTAATATCAGTAGTAGTGTGAATGTGGACAGAGCAGGCAAAATTGCTGTACACACAGCTGGGGATCAGCTGACATTACTGAACCCCAATAACACTGTAGCATGTGTTGACTGTGCAGACGGCACTTCTGAGCAGCAACTGGCGGTGTTGGAGCCCAGGATAAATAATGGAAACAGAGTGTAGCCAGAGGCCTAATTGGAGCAAGTTTAATATCAGTAGTTGTGTGAATGTGGACAGAGCTGGAGAAATTGCCGGACACATAGCTGGGGATCAGCTGACGTTACTGAACCCCAATAACACCGGAGCATGTGTTGACTGTGCAGACGGCACTTCTGAGCAGCAACTGGCGGTGTTGGAGCCCAGGGATTACTGTTCAGTTGGTAGAAACATGAACACAACAGGAAACCTGGATACTGTTGCCAACCAATTATTTTATCTGGAAGAGCACTGGCAAATTCCTGCGAGATGCAGATCTTGTTTATTTTCAGAAAAGTAAACCAGTCAACGTTATCAGAGGATAGTCGCATTCGACGGTGTGTACAACATCTGCGGCACTAAAGATGCGTTCCGATAATACACTAGCAGCAGGGCAAGCCAGCATCTCCAATGCATACTGGCTAAGTTCAGGCCATGTATCCAGCTTAGAGACCCAAAACATGATGGGGGAAGAGCCGTCTGGGAGAACACTGAGAGGGCGAGACATGTAGTCTGTCACCATCTGACGGAAACGTTGCCCCCTGCTGACTGGAGCCATCTGTGATAGTGTAAACATTTGTGGCGAGGACACAAAACTTTGCCACATTTGGGCCATACTGGTATTGCTTTTTGCTGAGGCGCTGCTTCTGCTCCCTCTTTGTGCAGAGTTTCCTCCACAGCCTCGACGCACTGAGCTGCTTTGTAAAGCACTAGCAGCACTGCTCTCGGGTGGAATGGAGAACATGATGGAATGCACCAGTGCATTTTAAGCTCCTGGTTCAACAGTGTTATGAGGCTTTGTAAGTTGTCCCAGTAGCGAGGATCTAGGAGGGTGTACACCCAATAATCAGCTTTGTTGAGAATGTGGGCGATGCGGCGGTCGTTTCTCAGGCACTGCAGCATGAAATAAACCATGTGCTGCAGACTAGAGTTGAGAAACTTTTACTTTTCTAGGATCGAGTTGGGTTTTCACGAAACCCAACTTTCTCAAAAGTCAGGTCGGGTGAAATCGGCCGATTATTGCGAAAAGTCGGGGGTCGAACGAAACACGAAACCCAATGCAAGTCAATGGGGAATAAAAGTCGGCAGTGGGTGAAGGACAGGAAAACACTTACAGTGCCCATTTTAATGCCAAAAACATCAATTCTTGTTACTTAAGCTTGTCAATCTTAATTTACCTTCTAATAATAGTTAGTCATTGAAAATTGGGGGTCATTTGGCTAAAGTTGAGGGGGGGTAGGGCTGGTTCAAGTTTTTCGTGGGCCCAGGAAATGCAGACTACGTCACGGCGGTGGAGCAGGGAGAGGGAAGTATTTCAACCTTGCAAGTGCTGTGATCCTGAGCAAGCAGGGGGGGCCCACACGTTCGCATTGGCACTGGCACAGGGCCTCTCAAAGTACGGCAGTGTGTTTGACGGTGGGGGCGCCTCCCACCAGCAGAGACACTTTTGCGTACTATGAGGGGCCCTGTGCCAGTGACGTCGCCAATGAGTATGCCCCCCCACCTGATGAAGGAACCTGCACTTTCATCTGCACCTTCATCTTTGTCCCCGTGTAAGGTGGTATAGTATGCAGGAAGGGGAACCTGACTTTCACCAGGGTCAGATTCTGGCTGTGTGGAGTGCAAGGGGAATGTAGTGGTCTTGGTCAATGTACCAGCAGACTCATCTAGCAGTGGCTGGGCAATAGGCAGGATGAGAAGGAAAAACAGTTAGTAGGCCCAAATAATAAAGTAGGCTAAATGCAGTTCAAATGTGGTAACAGGACTAAACAGGCGGCATTGCTTTGTTCAGTGGAGGACAACTGTAATGAGTGGCAGACACAGTTAGTAGGCCCAAGTAATAAAGTGGGCCAAGTGCAGTTCAAAATTGGTAACAGGAGTAAGCCGGCGGCACTGCTTTTTTCAGTGGAGGAGAAAAGCAAGGAGCCGCAGACACTGTTAGTAGGCCCAACCAAACAAGTAGGCCAAATTCAGTGCAATATCCGAAACAGGATGAAAATTGAGTCTCAGATTTGTTCAGTGGAGGAGAACAACAAGCATGGGCATACACTGTTAGTAGGCCCAACCAAACAAGTTGGCCAAATGCAGTCGAATATCCAAAACAGGATGAAAATTGAGGCTCAGCTTTGTTCAGTGGAGGAGAACAACAGGCAGCGGCAGACACCATTAGTAGGCCCAACCAAACAAGTAGGCCAAATGCAGTTTAATATCCGAAATAGGATGAAAATTGAGGCTCAGCTTTGTTCAGTGGAGGAGAAATGCAAGGAGCGGCACACACCGTTAGTAGGCCAAACCAAACAAGTAGGCCAAATGCAGTGTAATATCCGAAACAGGATGACAATTGAGGCTCATATTTGTTCAGTGGAGGAGAACAACAAGCAGCGGCAGACACCGTTAGTAGGCCCAACCAAACAGGTAGGCCAAATGCAGTTTAATATCCGAAACAGGATGAAAATTGAGGCTCAGCTTTGTTCATTGGAGGAGAAAAGCAAGGAGCGGCAGACAACGTTAGCAGCCCCAACCAAACAAGTAGGCAAAATGCAGTGTAATATATGAAACAGGATGAAAATTGAGGCTCAGATTTGTTCAGTAGAGGAGAACAACAAGCTCCGGCAGACACTGATATTAGGCCCAACCAAACAGGTAGGCCAAATGCAGTTTAATATCCGAAACAGGATGAAAATTGAGGCTCAGCTTTGTTCATTGGAGGAGAAAAGCAAGGAGCGGCAGACAACGTTAGCAGCCCCAACCAAACAAGTAGGCAAAATGCAGTGTAATATATGAAACAGGATGAAAATTGAGGCTCAGATTTGTTCAGTAGAGGAGAACAACAAGCTCCGGCAGACACTGATATTAGGCCCAACCAAACAAGTAGGCCAAATGCAGTGTAATATCCAAAACAGGATGAAAATTGCGGCTAATATTTGTTCAGTGGAGGAGAACAACAAGCAGCGGCAGACACCGTTAGTAGGCCCAACCAAACAAGTAGGCCAAATGCAGTTTAATATCCAGACAGGATGAAAATTGAGGCTCAGCTTTGTTCAGTGGAGGAGAAAAGCAAGGAGCGGCACCCACCGTTAGTAGGCCCAGCCAAACAAGTAGGCAAATGCAGTGTAATATCTGAAACAGGATGAAAATTGAGGCTCAGATTTGTTCAGTAGAGGAGAACAACAAGCAGCGTCAGACACCGATATTAGGCCCAACCAAACAAGTAGGCCAAATGCAGTGTAATATCCGAAACAGGATGAAAATTGAGGCTCATATTTGTTCAGTGGAGGAGAACTGTTATGGACTGGTGATTTAGGAGCGACATGCGACTAGCTCTGAGCAGGTGGTAACTATACAGACCGCAGTTCCTGATCTTAACACAACACTAGCAGTAGCCGTGGGATGTTCCTGTCACTCCCTGGACACCTCGTCACAGCCGGAGAACTAACAACCCCTAAAGGTAGAAACAGGAAAGCTATCTTGCCTCAGAGAAAATCCCCAAAGGATAGACAGCCCCCCACAAATAATGACTGTGAGAGGAGAAGGAAATGACATACATAGTATGAAACAAGATTTAGCAAAGGAGGCCACTTGTAGCTAGATGGATAGTACAGGATAGAACACTGTGCGGTCAGTAATAAAAACTAGAAAAAGTCCACCGCAGAGAAATGCAAAAATCTCCACACCTGACTAAAGGTGTGGAGGGCAAAATCTGCTGCCCAGAGCTTCCAGCTTAGCTGAATAGATCCATACTGATAAGCTGGACAAATGAGTCCACAACAAGTGAACTGCAAAAGGACAAGCAAGGACTTATCTTAGCTGAACTGGTCAGAGTGTCAGGGAAATCCAAAAGAGCAGAGACTCCAAGCAGGAACAATTGACAACTGGCATTGATTGAGGGATAAGGCCAGACTAAAATAGCCAAGCCAGAAGGATGATCAGTGGAAGCAGCTGCTGATGCTAAATCCAAAATGCAGCCATACCACTCAAAACCACCGGAGGGAGCCCAAGAGCAGAACTCACAAAAGTGCTACTTATGACCACCGGAGGGAGCCCAAGAGCGGAATTCACAACAGTACCCCCCCTTGAGGAGGGGTCACCGAACCCTCACCAGAGCCCCCAGGCCGATCAGGACGAGCCAAGTGAAAAGCACGAACCAAATCGGCGGCATGGACATCGGAGGCAACCACCCAGGAATTATCCTCCTGGCCATAACCCTTCCACTTGACAAGATACTGAAGCCTCCGCCTCGAAAAACGAGAATCCAAAATTTTCTCAACCACATATTCCAACTCCCCCTCAACCAACACCGGGGCAGGAGGATCAACAGAGGGAACAACGGGCACCACATATCTCTGCAACAAAGATCTATGGAAAACATTGTGGATGGCAAAAGAGGCTGGAAGGGCCAAACGAAAAGACACTGGATTGATAATCTCAGACATCTTATAAGGACCAATAAACCGAGGCTTGAACTTAGGGGAAGAAACCTTCATAGGAACATGACGAGAAGATAACCAGACTAAATCCCCCACCCGAAGCCGAGGACCAACACACCGACGGCGGTTAGCAAAACGCTGAGCCTTTTCCTGAGACAACGTCAAATTGTCTACCACATGAGTCCAAATCTGCTGTAACCTGTCCATCACAGAATCTACACCAGGACAATCAGAAGGCTCAACCTGCCCTGAAGAAAAACGAGGATGGAAACCAAAATTTCAAAAAAAAGGCGACACTGTTATGGACCTGGTGGTTAGGAGCACCCGGAAACTGTTATGGACCTGGTGGTTAGGAGCACCCGGAATGACCTGATGAGTAAACTTGAAATCGGGACTAGCTCTGGGGAAGTGGGAACTCTGCTGACCGCAAACCCTACTCCTATCACACACACTAGAAATAGCCATGGAGCGTGCCTAACTCTCCCTAGACGCCTCTTCACAGCCTAAGAGCTAACTACCCCAAAAGATAGAAATAGAAGCCTTACCTTGCCTCAGAGAAATTCCCCAAAGGTAAAGGCAGCCCCCCACACATATTGACTGTGAGTTAAGAGGAAAGTTACAAACGCAGGAATGAAACAGATTTAGCAAAGGAGGCCAGACTACACTAAATAGTAAAAGGATAGAAAAGGGAACTATGCGGTCAGCACAAAAACTACAAAACCACGCAGAGTATGCAAAAAGTTCCCCACACCGACTCATGGTGAGGAGGTGCCACTTTGCACCCCCAGAGCTTCCAGCTAGCAAGGGAATATCATGATAGCAGGCTGGACTAGAAATTAGCAGTGCTAAGAAATATTTTCAGGAAGCAGTAACAACAATTGAACAAGCAAGGACTTAGCTTCTGCTGGAGTAGACAGGTCCTCAGAGAAGTCCAAGAGAGATCTGAACCAATACTGAGACATTGACAGCTGGCATGAAGTAACGATCTGAGTGGAGTTAAATAGGGAAGCCAGCATAGCAACAAACGAGGGCAGCTGATAAAGCCAACCTCAGTGACCAGCAGTTCCGCTCGAAGCCACCAGAGGGAGTCCAAGAGCAGAACTAACCAAAGTACCATTCATGACCACAGGAGGGAGTCTGAGAACGGAATTCACAACAAGACACCAAAGTAGCCGAACTGGCCCGATTATTAAGGGCAAACTCGGCCAACGGCAAGAAAGCCACCCAATCATCCTGATCAGCAGACAAAAAGCATCTCAAATAGGTTTCCAAGGTCTGATTAGTTCGCTCAGTTTGGCCATTTGGTCTGAGGATGGAACGCCGAAGAAAAAGACAAATTAATGCCCATCCTAGCACAAAAGGCCCGCCAAAACCTGGAAACAAACTGGGAACCTCTGTCAGACACAATATTCTCCGGAATGCCATGCAAACGAACCACATGCTGAAAAAACAATGGAACCAAATCAGAGGAGGAAGGCAATTTAGGCAAAGGTACCAAATGGACCATTTTAGAGAACCGGTCACAAACCACCCAGATAACAGACATCCTCTGGGACACAGGAAGATCCAAAATAAAATCCATGGAAATATGCGTCCAGGGCCTCTCAGGGACAGGCAAAGGCAAAAGCAACCCACTAGCGCGGGAAAAGCAAGGCTTAGCCCGAGCACAAGTCCCACAAGACTGCACAAAAGAACGCACATCCCGCGACAAGGAAGGCCACCAAAAGGACCTAGCAACCAAATCTCTGGTACCAAAAATCCCAGGATAACCGGCCAACACCAAACAATGGACCTCAGAAATTACCTTACTTGTCCATCTATCAGGAACAAACAGCTTCCCCATAGGACAGCGGTCAGGTTTATCAGCCTGAAATTCCTAAAGCACCCGCTGTAAATCAGGGGAGATGGCAGAAAGAATCACCCCTTCCCTAAGAATGCCAAATGGCTCAAGAACTACAGGAGAATCAGGCAAAAAACTCCTAGAGAGGGCATCCGCCTTAACATTCTTAGATCCCGGAAGATATGAGACCACAAAATCGAAACAGGAGAAAAACAGGGACCATCGAGCCTGTCTAGGGTTCAGCCGCTTGGCCGACTCGAGGTAAATCAGATTTTTATGATCGGTCAAGACCACATTGCGGTGCTTGGCTCCCTGAAGCCAATGTCGCCACTCCTCAAATGCCCACTTCATAGCCAACAACTCCCGATTGCCAACATCATAATTGCATTCCGCAGGCGAAAACTTTCGGGAAAAGAAGGCACATGGTTTCATCAAGAAACCATCAGAATTCCTCTGTGACAAAACGGCCCCTGCCCCAATCTCAGAAGCATCAACCTCAACCTGAAAAGGAAGAGAAACATCCAGCTGACGCAAGACAGGGGCAGAAGTAAATCGGCGTTTAAGCTCCTGAAAGGCCTCAACAGCCACAGAGGACCAATTCATCACATCAGCACCTTTCTTCGTCAAATTGGTCAGGGGTTTAACCACACTGGAGAAGTTGGCAATGAAACGGCGATAAAAATTAGCAAAACCCAAAAATTTCTGAAGTCTCTTTACAGATGTGGGTTGAATCCAGTCATGAATGGCTTGGACCTTAACAGGATCCATTTCTATAGACGAAGGAGAAAAAATAAACCCCAAAAAAGAGACCTTCTGAACTCCAAATAGGCACTTAGACCCCTTCACAAATAGGGCATTATCACGAAGGATCTGGAATACCATCCTGACCTGCTTCACATGAGACTCCCAATTATCAGAAAAAATCAAAATATCATCCAAATACACAATCAAGAATTTATCAAGATAATTGCGGAAAATATCATGCATGAAGGACTGAAATACAGAAGGAGCATTAGAAAGCCCGAAAGGCATCACAAGGTATTCAAAATGGCCTTCGGGCGTGTTAAATGCAGTTTCCCATTTGTCACCCTGTTTAATACGAACAAGATTATATGCCCCTCGAAGGTCAATCTTGGTAAACCAACTAGCCCCCTTAATCCGAGCTAACAAATCAGAAAGCAAAGGTAAAGGGTATTGGAATTTGACCGTGATCTTATTCAAGAGGCGATAATCAATACAGGGTCTCGAGGAACCATCCTTCTTGGCAACAAAAAAGAATCCCGCTCCCAATGGTGACGAAGACGGCCAAATATGCCCCTTCTCCAAAGACTCCTTTACATAGCTCCGCATGACGACATGCTCTGGCACAGACAGATTGAAAAGTCGGCCCTTAGGAAACTTACAGCCTGGAATCAAGTCAATAGCACAATCACAGTCCCTATGTGGAGGAAGGGAACTGGACTTGGGCTCATCGAATACATCCTGGAAATCTGACAAAAATTCAGGAACATCAGAAGAGGGGGAAGAGGAAATTGACATAAAAGGAACGTCACTATGTACCCCTTGACAACCCTAACTAGTCACAGACATAGATTTCCAATCCAGCACTGGATTGTATACTTGTAACCATGGAAAACCCAGTACAACAACATCATGTAAATTATGCAACACCAGAAAACGGCAATCTTACTGATGTGCTGGAGCCATGCACATAGTTAGCTGAGTCCAATATTGAGGTTTATTCTTGGCCAACGGTGCAGCATCAATACCCCTCAAAGGAATAGGTCTCTGCAAAGGCTGCAAAGCAAAACCACAGCGCCTGGCGAATTCTAAGTCCATTAAGTTCAGGGCAGCACCTGAATCCACAAATGCCATGACAGAAAAGGATGACAATGAGCAAATCAGGGTCACAGACAGGAGAAATTTAGGCTGTACAGTACTGATGGTAACAGATCTAGCAACCCTCTTAATACGCTTAGGGCAATCAGAAATAGCATGAGCAGAATCACCACAATAAAAACACAGCCCATTCTGACGTCTGTATCCCCTCTGTTCTGCTCTAGTCAAAATCCTATCACATTGCATAGGCTCAGGACTCTGTTCAGAGGATGCTGCCACATGGTGCACCACTTTGCGCTTGCGCAGGCGCCGATCAATCTGAATGGCTAGAGACATAGATTCGCTCAAACCTACAGGCGTGGGGAACCCCACCATAACATCTTTAAGGGCTTCAGAAAGACCCTTTCTGAAAATTGCTGCCAGAGCGTCCTCATTCCATTTAGTGAGCACAGACCATTTTCTTAATTTCTGGCAGTATAATTCTGCCGCTTCCTGACCCTGACACAGGGCCAACAAGGTTTTTTCCGCATGATCCACAGAGTTAGGTTTGTCATACAATAATCCGAGCGATTGAAAAAATGCATCTACATTAAGCAATGCTGGATCCCCTGACTCAAGGGAGAATGCCCAGTCCTGAGGGTCACCATGCAGCAGAGAAATAACTATTTTAACTTGCTGAATGGGATCACCAGAGGAACGGGGTTTCAGAGCAAAAAACAATTTGCAGTTATTTTTAAAGTTCAAAAACTTGGATCTATCCCCATAAAACAAATCTGGAGTAGGAATTCTAGGCTCTAAAGCCGGAGTCTGAACAACATAATCTTAGATACTCTGTACTCTTGCAGCAAGCTGATCCACATGAGAAAACAAACCCTGAACATCCATGCCCGCGCCCAAATCCTGAACCACCCAAAGATTAAGAGGAAGGAAAAAGACAAAACAGACTAAAGAAAAAAAATGGCTCAGAACTCTTTTTCTTTTCCTTCTTTTGAGATGCATTCAACTCATTTTTGGCCAGTTGTACTGTTATGGACTGGTGATTTAGGAGCGACATGCGACTAGCTCTGAGCAGGTGGTAACTATACAGACTGTAGTTCCTGATCTTAACACAACACTAGCAGTAGCCGTGGGATGTTCCTGTCACTCCCTGGACACCTCGTCACAGCCGGAGAACTAACTACCCCTAAAGGTAGAAACAGGAAAGCTATCTTGCCTCAGAGAAAATCCCCAAAGGATAGACAGCCCCCCACAAATAATGACTGTGAGAGGAGAAGGAAATGACATACGTAGTATGAAACAAGATTTAGCAAAGGAGGCCACTTGTAGCTAGATAGATAGTACAGGATAGAACACTGTGCGGTCAGTAATAAAAACTAGAAAAAGTCCACCGCAGAGAAATGCAAAAATCTCCACACCTGACTAAAGGTGTGGAGGGCAAAATCTGCTGCCCAGAGCTTCCAGCTTAGCTGAATAGATCCATACTGATAAGCTGGACAAATGAGAAAAACATAGAATGTGCTGAACAATAAAGTCCACAACAAGTGAACTGCAAAAGGACAAGCAAGGACTTATCTTAGCTGAACTGGTCAGAGTGTCAGGGAAATCCAAAAGAGCAGAGACTCCAAGCAGGAACAATTGACAACTGGCATTGATTGAGGGATAAGGCCAGACTAAAATAGCCGAGCCAGAAAGACGATCAGTGGAAGCAGCTGCTGATGCTAAATCCAAGAAGCAGCCATACCACTCAAAACCACCGGAGGGAGCCCAAGAGCAGAACTCACAAAAGTGCTACTTACGACCACCGGTACCGCCACATTTGCTGCTGGTGGTGTCCTAACCGGTGGGCTTACAGTGAGGGAAGCACTGTAGCATTGCTGACTACCTTCATTCTGAGTGGGTGCACCAATGGTACCATTGGTAGTCAGTCCAGGCTTGCAAGTGCATGCTGGTTAAATGTCTATGCATGCATGTTGTATTTAAATTTTGGACATTCTTCCATCTGCTCAAGGTCTTTGAGCATTTCTTACAGATAACTTTGCACCGATCATTCGGATCTTGGTTAAAAAATTCTCACACTGCACTCACCGGATGGCCACGCTGTCCTAAAAGTGTTTTTGGTTTTGTCAAATGTTTTTGGCCAGATACGGGCCTGCCAGATGTAAGCTGTTGCGATGTAGATGCCTGCTGCGGATCATCCTCCTCCGCTTCAGAGCTACTGCCAGCGGCACCCTGTTCCCCCAATGGCTGCCAATCTGGGCCAACAACTGGGTCATCTATCACCTCCTCTTCAATGTCATATGCACCTTCCTCTGTGTCACCATGTAAGGTGCTATAGCTTTCGGGACGGGGCACCATAGTCTCATCTGGGTCAGATTCTGGCTCAGTACTCTGCGAGGGCAATGTAGTGATCTGAGTCAATGGAACAGCATAATAATCTAGCAGTGTGTGTGCATCAGTGCACTCCATGTCCGATTCATCTTGTGCGGACCTTGTGCAGCAGTGCATCAAGATCCGGATAGTCCCTCAAAAAACTCTGCACGACCAAGTTGAGCACATGTGCCAGACATGGGATGTGAATGAGGTTGCCTAGGCTGCTACCAGATTTTGGCCATTGTCACACACTACCATGCCTGGCTGGTGATTCGCTGGCACAAACCACACATCGCTCTCCTGCTTGATGACATTCCAGAGCTCCTGCGCTCTGTGGCTTCGATTCCCCAAAGAAATTAATTTCAATACGGCCTGTTGACATTTGGCCACGGCTGTGCTCATATCGGTCGTAACAGGTAAGCGTTCAAGGTCCATGTGGGGGTAGTGTAATGATCCTTAGTGGCTGAGGATCACAAATAGACCAGCAAGTGAATAAACTTAAAACTAGCTCTAGGGAGATGGTAACTGGACTGATCGCAAATCTGAACCTATCCAACACAACTAGAGGTAGCCGGTGAACGTGCCTAAAAAATTTCCTAGACGTCTCGAGCCAGCCTGAGGAACTAGCTACCCCTAAAGAGAAAGAAAGACCTCGCTTGCCTGCAGAGAAATAATCCCCAAAGATATAGAAGCCCCCAACAAATATTAACGGTGAAGTAAGAGGAAGGCACATACATAGGGATGAAATCAGATTTAGCAAAAGAGGCCCACTATTACTAGAAAGCAGAAAATAGAGCAGGGGTCTATGCGATCAATAAAAAACCCTTACAAAATATCCATCCTGAGATTTCAAGAACCCACGCACCGACTCACAGTGTGTGGGGAGAAACTCAGTCAACTAGAGCAACCAGCAAGCCAGGGAATCACATTTTAGCAAGCTGGACAAGAAAACATAATAAACACTGCTGATCAAAAAATGAGCAAACAAAACTTAGCTTGTCCTGGATGGACTGGGAGCAAGGTAGTCAGAAGGAACCTGAGTAGCACTGATTACATCGACAGCCGGCAACAAGTGGCAGTGAAACAGAGCTATACAGGAACCTCCCAGAGGATAACGAACCAGCTGATAGCCAGAGACCAGCAGGAACACCAACAAAGCCACCAGGGGGAGCCCAAAGCAAAAGTCACACCATACCACCAGTGACCACAAGAGGGAGCCTGAAAACAGAGCTCACAACAGTACCCCCCCCTTGAGGAGGGGTCACTGAACCCTCATGAGAACCCCCAGGGCGATCAGGATGAGCCACATGGAAGGCACGAACCAAATCGGCCGCATGAACATCAGAGGCGACAACCCAAGAATTATCCTCCTGACCATAGCCCTTCCACTTAACCAAATACTGGAGCCTCCATATAGAAATACGAGAATCCAAGATCTTCTCCACCACGTATTCCAATTCTCCCTCAACCAGCACCGGGGCAGGAGGCTCAACCGGAGGAACCACAGGCACCACATACCTCCGCAACAACGAGCGATGGAACACATTATGAATAGCAAATGATGCCGGGAGGTCCAGACAAAATGACACAGGGCCAAGGACTTCCAGAATCTTATAAGGACCAATAAACAGAGGCTTGAACTTAGGAGAGGAGACCTTCATAGGAACGAAGCGAGAAGACAACCACACCAAGTCCCCAACGCGAAGTCGGGGACCCACACGGCGACGGCGGTTGGCAAAGAGCTGAGCCTTCTCTTGTGACAGCTTCAAATTGTCCACCATATGATTCCAAATCTGATACAACCTATCAACCACAACATCCACTCCAGGACAGTCAGAAGGCTCCACCTGACCCGAGGAAAAACGAGGATGAAACCCCGAATTACAAAAAAAAGGAGAAACCAAAGTAGCAGAACTAGCTCGATTATTAAGGGCAAACTCGGCCAACGGCAAAAAAGTAACCCAGTCATCCTGATCAGCAGAAACAAAACATCTTAAATAAGTCTCCAAGGTCTGATTAGTTCGCTCGGTTTGGCCATTCGTCTGAGGATGGAAGGCCGATGAAAAAGACAAATCAATGCCCAATTTAGCACAAAAGGTCCGCCAAAATCTAGACACAAACTGGGATCCTCTGTCAGAAACAATGTTCTCAGGAATCCCGTGCAAACGAACCACATTTTGAAAAAACAGTGGAACCAACTCGGAGGAGGAAGGCAACTTAGGCAAGGGCACCAAATGGACCATCTTAGAAAAATGATCACACACCACCAAGATGACAGACATTCTCTGAGAGACAGGGAGATCTGAAATAAAATCCATGGAAATGTGCGTCCAAGGCCTCTTCGGGACAGGCAAAGGTAACAGCAAACCACTGGCACGAGAACAGCAAGGCTTAGCCCGAGCACAAATTCCACAAGACTGCACAAAGGAACGCACATCCCGCGACAAGGAAGGCCACCAAAAAGACCTGGCCACCAAGTCTCTGGTACTAAATATTCCAGGATGGCCCACCAACACCAAAGAATGAACCTCGGAGATGACTCTGTTGGTCCATCTATCCGGGACAAACAGTCTCTCCGGTGGACAGCGGTCAGGTCTATCCGCCTGAAACTCTTGCAGCACACGTCGCAAATCTGGGGAGATGGCAGATAAAATCACCCCTTCTCTAAGGATACCAGCCGGCTCTGAATCTCCAGGAGAGTCAGGCACAAAACTCCTAGAAAGAGCATCAGCCTTCACATTCTTCGAACCAGGTAGGTACGAGACCACAAAATCAAAACGAGAGAAAAACAATGACCAACGAGCCTGTCTGGGATTCAGCCGCTTGGCCGACTCGAGATAAATCAAATTCTTGTGATCAGTCAAGACCACCACACGATGCTTAGCTCCCTCGAGCCAATGTCGCCACTCCTCAAATGCCCACTTCATAGCCAAAAGCTCCCGATTACCGACATCATAATTCCGCTCGGCAGGCGAAAACTTTCTTGAAAAGAAAGCACATGGCTTCATCACAGAGCCATCGGAGCTTCTCTGCGACAAAACAGCCCCCACTCCAATCTCGGAAGCATCAACCTCCACCTGGAAGGGAAGTGAGACATCTGGCTGACATAAGACCGGAGCCGAAGAAAACCGACGCTTCAGCTCCCGAAAGGCCTCCACAGCCACAGAGGACCAATTAGTAACATCAGAACCTTTCTTGGTCAAATCCGTCAAAGGCTTAACAACACCAGAAAAATTAGCTATGAAGCGACGGTAAAAATTAGCAAAACCCAAGAACTTCTGAAGACTCTTAACAGATGTAGGCTGCGTCCAGTCATGAATAGCCTGAACCTTGACTGAGTCCATCTCAATAGTAGAAGGAGAAAAAATGAAACCCAAAAAAGAAATCTTCTGGACTCCAAAAAGACATTTTGAGCCCTTCACAAATAAAGCATTGTCACGCAGGACCTGAAAGACCATCCTGACCTGCTTAACATGAGACTCCCAATCATCCGAAAAAATCAGAATATCATCCAGATACACAATCATAAACTTATCCAGATATTCACGGAAGATGTCGTGCATAAAGGACTGAAAGACTGAAGGAGCATTAGAAAGTCCAAAAGGCATCACCAAGTACTCAAAATGGCCTTCAGGCGTATTAAATGCAGTTTTCCATTCGTCACCCTGTTTTATACGCACAAGGTTATACGCACCACGAAGATCTATCTTGGTGAACCAACTAGACCCCTTAATGCGAGCGAACAAATCAGTTAACAATGGCAAAGGATACTGAAATTTGACTGTGATTTTATTCAAAAGGCGATAATCAATACAAGGTCTCAGGGAACCATCCTTCTTAGCCACAAAAAAGAATCCTGCACCAAGAGGGGATGAGGACGGGCGAATATGTCCCTTCTCCAAAGACTCCTTTATATAACTCCGCATGGCAGCATGTTCCGGCACAGATAAATTGAAAAGTCGTCCCTTAGGAAACTTACTACCAGGAATCAACTCTATAGCACAATCACAGTCCCTATGAGGAGGTAGAGAATTGAGTTTGGGCTCCTCAAATACATCCTGGTAGTCTGACAAAAACGTAGGGACTTCAGAAGGAGTGGACGAAGCAATTGACACCACAGGAGCGTCACCATGAATTCCCTGACAACCCCAACTAGACACAGACATAGCTTTCCAATCTAAAACTGGATTATGAGCCTGCAGCCATGGCAGACCCAAAACGACAACATCATGCAAATTATGCAGAACAAGAAAGCGAATCACCTCCTGATGAACGGGAGTCATGCACATGGTCATTTGCGTCCAATACTGAGGTTTATTCTCAGCCAATGGCGTAGCATCAATTCCCCTCAGAGGAATAGGAAATTCCAAAGGCTCCAGGACAAAACCACAGCGCCTGGCAAATGACAAATCCATCAGATTCAGGGCAGCACCCGAATCCACAAAGGCCATAACCGAGTAGGACGACAAAGAACAAATCAAAGTAACAGACAAAATAAATTTAGGCTGTATAGTACCAATGGTGGCAGGTTTAGCGACCTTTTTTAAGCGTTTAGAGCATGCTGAGATAACATGAGCAGAATGTATAATGTAGAATGTAGAATGTATAATGTTACAGGGTATATACACTAGATTCCTTGATAAGGCGTTGATCCAGGGAACTAGTCTGATTGCCGTATGTGGAGTCGGGAAGGAATTTTTTTCCCCATGGTGGAGTTACTCTTTGCCACATGGGGTTTTTTTGCCTTCCCCTGGATCAACATGTTAGGGCATGTTAGGTTAGGCTATGGGTTGAACTAGATGGACTTACAGTCTTCCTTCAACCTTAATAACTATGTAACTATGTAACTATGAATCACCAAAAGCACAACCCATTTTGACGTCTATGACTTTGTCGCTCAATTCTGGTCAGAGTTTGATCACATTGCATAGACTCAGGTCTCTGTTCAGAAAATACCGCCAAAGGATGAGCAGATTTGCGCTCCCGCAAACGCCGATCAACCTGAATGGCTAAAGCCATAGAATCACTCAGACTTGTAGGGGTGGGGAACCCCACCATAACATCTTTAATGGCTTCAGAAAGACCTTCTCTGAAATTTGCAGCCAGGGCACACTCATTCCATTGAGTAAGCACTGACCATTTCCGAAATTTTTGACAATACACCTCTGCTTCATCCTGCCCTTGAGAGAGGGCCAGCAACGCTTTTTCTGCCTGTTTCTCAAGATTAGGCTCCTCATAAAGCAGTCCAAGAGCCAGAAAAAACGCATCCACATTAAGCAATGCAGGATCTCCTGGCGCCAGAGAGAAAGCCCAATCCTGAGGGTCGCCACGCAACAAGGAGATAACAATTTTTACTTGCTGAGCGGAATCACCAGAGGAACGAGGTCTCAGAGATAGAAATAACTTACAATTATTCTTAAAATTCTGAAACCTAGATCTGTCTCCAGAAAACAACTCAGGAATGGGTATCTTTGGTTCTGACATATGGCTATGAATAACAAAATCCTGAATACTTTGCACCCGTGCAGCAAGATGATCCACACTAGAAGTCAGAGTCTGAACATCCATGTCTGCAGCAGAGCTCAAAAACCACTCAGAGTTCAAGGGGATGAAAGAAGCTAGACAGACTGCAGCACAAAAAAAAAAATGTACTCAGGTCTTCTTTTAATCCCACTTCTGCGATGCATTAAACACTCAATGGCCTGCTATACTGTTATGATCCTTAATGGTTGAGGATCACAAATCACTCCAGCTAAGAACTAAACATAAGACAAGCTCTAGGGAGGTGGCAAACTGGACTGACCGCAAATCTGAACCTATCC
The DNA here is from genome assembly GCF_051348905.1 of Ranitomeya variabilis. NCBI lineage: Eukaryota > Metazoa > Chordata > Amphibia > Anura > Dendrobatidae > Ranitomeya > Ranitomeya variabilis. The sequence goes on from NC_135232.1 coordinate 1,144,103,197, forward strand.
AAACACACTAGAGGTAGCCGGTGAACGTGCCTAAAATCCTAGATGTCTCGAGCCAGCCTGAGGAACTAACTACCCCTAGAGAGAAAGAAAGACCTCTCTTGCCTCCAGAGAAAACCCCAAAGATATAGAAGCCCCCAACAAATATTAACGGTGAGGTAAGAGGAAGGCACATACACAGGGGTGAAAACAGATTCAGCAAATGAGGCCCACTAATACTAGATAGCAGAAAATAGCAAAGGTGTCTATGCGGTCAGTAAAAAACCATTACAAAATATCCACACTGAGATTTCAAGAACCTCCACACCAACTAACGGTGTGGGGGGAGAAGCTCAGTCCCCTAGAGCAACCAGCAAGCGAGGGAATCACATTTTAGCAAGCTGGACAAGAAAACATGATGAATGCTGATATCAAACAAAAACTTAGCTTGTCTTGGAGAGGCTGGGAGCAAGGTAGTCACAAGGAATCTGAAGAGCACTGAAAACATTGATAGCAGGCAAGGAATTGAGTATCCAGGTGAGCTAAATAGGAAATGAACCAAGGATAACGAACCAGCTGATGAAGCCAACCTGCAGAAAGACAACACTACACAGTACCGCTTGTGACCACTAGAGGGAGCCCAGAAATAGAGTTCACAACAGGCTCCTGTCAAGGGCTCTCTGACTGCCTGGGCAATTTGGCAGGTGGTGAAGAGACAAATGGGTGCTCTTCAGTGCTTTGGACCTGAGAGGATGTGGAACTAATTGAAGTCAATGCATTAGCTGCCATCCATCCGACAACGGCTTCAATTTGTTCCTCCTGCAGCAGTGGGGTACGGCGAGCTCCTACAAAGCTGCGCATAAAGGACTGTTCCCTGATAAAACTGGGGGATGCTGAGTCACTGGTGCCCACAGCAGGCAGAGAATCCCCACGTCCTCTCCCTGCAGAAACTCCACGCCCACGACCACGTGCCTTACTCCCTGCCTTCTTGATCTTGGTAGACTGATAAAGATAGTCAGAAAAGTACTAAGGGCTTAGTGTGCTTATTCCTGAACAGCTGCTAACAGGTATAAGAAACACTAATTTTATAAAGTGTGGACTAGACTTTAATATGAGCTAATGTGGCCTACACAACTGTAAAGTGGAGTGTTTGGTGAACTTTATTAACGTTTTATTTTTTCACAAAAAGACACTGGATGTGCCCAATGATGTAAAACCGATAGTATCACAAACTTTTTGTAGCTATTACAATGCAGGAAGGTAACCTACAATGCAATAAATGAGGCTCCCATAAATAGGGTAATACTAATCTGGCTGGGGCTGCAGGGCACAAGGCTGCTGAAAGGCTCCTCTATCTATTCCTATATAGTGTTTGCAAGCAATCTAGCTGGATACGGATGAAAACACACTAATAGGAGAAATCAGGACAAATTAGCAGCACTAATGAAAAAAAGGACAATGTATGAGGCAGTGACACACGCTGAGTGGACTACAACCGGAGGTTGCTGGCTGCAGAACACACTACAGCGTGAGCTGCACTCACACACAGAGACCAAGCAGATAGCTGTGAACAGCGCTGCAAGGCAAAAGAAAGTTACAGCGGTTGAAAAAGTAGCCTAGGTGAAGCACAATACAGCAAATTGCTAGGTCACACTGTCCCTCAGAACAGCAGCGTCCTATCCCTAACTGAATTCACAGCAGAGTGAACCCAAAATGGCGGCGGCGGCTTTCATAGTGAATCATGATGTCATTTCAGCAGCCAATCACAGCCATGCCAGTAGTTACATGCCTAATATGCTCTAACAGGATGTGCCCACACTTCTTAGGATCCTCATTGGCTGAATAAAATCAAGCTGGGTCATTGCATTATGGGAACTTCCGATTCCGGTATTCGATATACAGAAAGTATCGGAACTCAGTATCGGAATTCCGATACCGTGAATATCGTCCAATACCCGATACATGCAGTATCGGAATGCTCAACACTAGTTATCATACAACAGACTATGTTACTTATAGCATATTAAGGTTTACATAACCTAAAGATGCTCTAGTGTCACAATGTGCACTAATGTCACATTCATACAAATTTTATATTGCAAAATGATGAAAATCATATTGCAGAATGAATATAACATTATCATAGCAACCTGAAATATCCAACATATTGTATGGGCTTCTGCTCTTTGATAGATGTTGGGTACACACAGGCACAGGGTTTTTACATCAAATTAGCTTAAAGTTTATTGTCCATTATTATCATTACAGCTCCAAAACAAAAGCATATTTTCTTCATTTCAAATGAATAGTATAAACAGTCCTTTCTTCAGGCACAATAAAACAAAGTAAATATAGCATCCCCATCAATCTTTGTATTCCATGCAGTACAGCTCAAGCAGTTTTATCGTGTTTACCAAACAAACACACCTTTATTCAGCTCCTGCACATCTTAATAACTCCGCTCTGCTGAGCTAATCCAGCTGCTGTTTTTAAGCCTGTAAGATGCTGAATTTTCCAACCCAGGCTTTTGGTTGCTCCTAAAACCCAGACTCAAAATCCAGTCATTTTAAAACCCTTTCAGTAACCTAATGTTTCTGGAACAGACTTTACATTATCAAGGTCAACCACCTTGGTGACATAAATCTTTCATCCAGGACCTTACCTTATGCTTTCTTACATACCCCACTCTACCCAAAGACAGGGTGCTGCCCACCTTCTGCCAAAAAGTGAGCACATTTCCATGTAGCTTACCAGACCTATGCTCCGCATGAAAATTGCAGACCCACAGACCCAAAACCCAGCAAATTACACGTGTATCGTTACACTTTTTTGCCACATCCACCTTAACCCCTTCCCGACATGTGACGGTATAGTACGTCACATGTCGGGACCCCCGCTTTGATGTGCGCTCCGGCGGTGAGCGCACATCAAAGTCGCGACATGTCAGCTGTTTCTTACAGCTGACATGTGCGCGCAATAGCGGCGGGTGAAATCGCGATCACCCGCCGCTATTAACTAGTTAAATGCCGCTGTCAAACACAGACAGCGGCATTTAACTACCGCATCCGGCCGTGCGGCCGGATATGAGCGCATCGCCGACCCCCGTCACATGATCGGGGGTCGGCGATGCATCAGGACAGTAACCATAGAGGTCCTTGAGACCTCTATGGTTACTGATTGCCGGTGGCTGTGAGCGCCCCCCTGTGGTCGGCGCTCACAGCACACCTGCAATTCTGCTGTGTAGCAGCGATCTTATGATCGGTGCTGCATAGCAGAGCCGATCGGGCTGTGCCTGCTTCTAGCCTCCCATGGAGGCTATTGAAGCATGGCAAAAGTAAAAAAAAAAAGTTTTTAAAAATGTGAAAAAAAAAAAAAAAACATAAAAGTTTAAATCACCCCCCTTTCGCCCCAATCAAAATAAATCAATAAAAAAAGCGCCCAACCTACACATATTTGGTATCGCCGCGTTCAGAATCGCCCGATCTATCAATAAAAAAAAAGCATTAACCTGATCGCAAAACGGCGTAACGAGAAAAAAAATCGGAACGCCAGAATTACGTTTTTTTGGTCGCCACGGCATTGCATTAAAATGCAATAACGGGCGATCAAAAGAACGTGTCTGCACCAAAATGCTATCATTAAAAACGCCAGCTCGGCATGCAAAAAATAAGCCCTCACCTGACCCCAGATCACGAAAAATGGAGACGCTACGAGTATCGGAAAATGGCGCAATTTTGTTTTGTTTTGTTTTTTGCAAAGTTTGGAATTTTTTTTCACCACTTAGGTGAAAAATAACCTAGTCATGTTAGGTGTCTATGAACTCGTACTGACCTGGAGAATCATAATGGCAGGTCAGTTTTAGCATTTAGTGAACCTAGCAAAATAGGCAAGCAAAAAACAAGTGTGCGATTGCACTTTTTTTGCAATTTCACTGCACTTGGAATTTTTTTCCCGTTTTCTAGTACACGACATGCTAAAACCAATGATGTCGTTGAAAAGTACAACTCGTCCCGCAAAAAATAAGCCCTCACATGGCCATATTGACGGAAAAATAAAAAAGTTATGGCTCTGGGAAGGAGGGGAGCGAAAAACGAAAACGGAAAAACGGAAAAAGCTCCGGGGGTGAAGGGGTTAACAATGCATGATTTTACAAGAGTTTGAATTTTCGGCCCAACAGGTAATATCTGAAATCCTTGAATGCTGATTTGATTGTCAGACATACTTTCTCTACAATTGAAAAGCTTTTCTCGCATGGGGAAAGCTTTCTACTCAACTATATTATCACATGTTTCTCCTCATTGTTTTCCTGGAACATGACAGCCTTGAGCGCAACATCAGATACACGTGTCTGAATCATGAACTCTTTGGAGAGATCTTGTTCTACCAACAATGACTGTTTACAGAAGGCTCATTATAGTTTCTGAAATGCCCCCTCAGCCTTTGGCGACCACTTAGCCAGAAATGATTTTTTGCCCTTTAGGAGATCGGATAGTCACTGACATAATGCCAAAATCAGGGACATATCTCCTGTAATTGCATACATTTCCCAGGAAAGTTTTTTATCCAAGAAGTATTGTTTCTCCTTGCGGAGATCAACATGCTAAGCATGGGTAATATGCTAATTATGCAAATTGTCTCTTAAGAGAGGAAAAGAGCTAGAAGTCTAGGGCCACCTATTGGAAGGTAGCAATCCTACAAGTCAATGTTGACCCTTTAACAAGCCTTGTCACATAACTTAAGATAATAGCCAAACCAGAATCTCAATTGCAGACACTGTGTTTCGGGGTACTGCCCCTCATCAGTGCAAAGCTGAGATCTGGTTTGGCTGTGTGAGAGGCGTCAGACCGTTATTCTGAAATTTGTTTTGGGAGGTGATGTGTCCAGTTCCGTATCACCTCCATCTTGTTTACTAGTGGTTCGATCTCACCCCAGCCTACAATGCAGCCATAAAATTTGGCTTCCTCTATCCCCATGAATTTTGGGGCATTATTTGTAAAACTAGCTTTCCTTAGGCTGCCTTGAGTGCCTGGAGTTTACTCAAATGACTCAGCTATTCGCCGCTGAATATGACAATGTCATCCAAAGAGGCAGCAGCATACTTTTTGTGAGGGAGCCTGTCCATGGCTCTCTTCAAAGTGGCAGGAGACCCATGTAACCCAAAAGGCATCTTGACATATTGATAAAACACTGTGATGTTGAGAAGGCCATCTTTTCCTTGGCCTATTTGGAAAGGGAATCTTCCAGTATCCTTTCCTGAGCTCTATGTGATGATTTACTGAGCTGGCCTTTTAATAAGCTCATTTACATGGGACACTGGTAGTCATCAAACTTAGAGACTTCCTTGAGTTTTCAGTAGTCATTGCAGAATCGCCATTCCTCCTCTGGCTTTGGCACTGACACTATGGGGTTTCACCACCCATTCTCTGACTCCTATGTTACTGGAGCGCCCCCAGACGCAGGGCCGCGGGGTACTCGGTACCGGGCCTCTCTGTCTCTGGTTCCAAGGATGTCATGGTGGCTAGACCCGGTCCGTGACCCTGCTAAGGGGCGTCCAATGAAAGGTGGTGGTGTGGTTTGTGGTGTAAGGCGCGATGAATAACGAGGACACATGGTTGCAATCTCTTTACCTCTTTACTGAAGACTTCAGGATCCACAATCCAGAGCACTGCTAACCGAGCTAGCTGAGTCCGGCCGGTCCGATGGCACCTCCAGAGTTCCCTTTGCAGGTGGAAATCTGTGCCTACCAACTAGCGCCTGTATGTTGTAGTCCTTCCCTGCTTAGCACCACGGGATAGTCCTCACAACTGTTGTGTCTGTATCTGGTGTTCTTTCCCACAACTTTCTCTGATGTTCTTTCTCTGTCCCCCAGATGATATGGCTAGGACGCACCCATATGACGGGTAGGCCTGGAGTTCTTCCGGGACCCTAGAGTCGCCCCTCTCCCACAATTGCCCCCTATGTCTTCTTAGGTGATTTAGGTGAGACAGCCAAGCTAAAGTCAACTGCCCTGCCGCGGTTTGAAGTAATGCTTGGAGCCCAATACTTCCTCGGCGTTCCAGCCACCAGCTACGCGCCTCAGTAGGATGCTGCCTTGGTCTTACGGCACGACTCCTACTGGATATCTCCTTTGTGCTGTGATCTCATTTCTCACTTCTCCAGAATAAACTTCGCTTCGTGTCCTTTCTAAGGATGCCGCCGCTAGAACCGCAGGCGCGGCTCCATATCGTTCTGTCTTGTTTGCTAGGCCACTGCCAGGGTCCCACCCCCGACAGAATCCTCCCTGGATCCTTCCCCGCAACACCCTCTGCCACAGGATGTTGCCTGGTCCAAACCCAGTCAGTTTCTCTCTAACTTCCTATCCAACCCCCAGTTTTACCCAAGTGTGAGGAGTGGCCTAATTGTTATGACCCCAATGGCAGAGGGTCTCAGAAGTTATTACCAAGTCTGCAAACACAAAAAAACAGCTCATAGGGCAGTGGTAACTAGGCTGACCGTATACCTGATCCTAGCACCACAAATAGCAGCAGCCGGGGAACGTACCTACGTTGGTTCTAGACGTCTCGCGCCAGCCGGAGAACTAACTAACCCTAGAAGGGAAAAGATAGACCTTTCTTGCCTCCAGAGAAAAGACCCCAAAAGTTGGATACAAGCCCCCAACAAATAATAACGGTGAGGTAAGAAGAAAAGACAAACGTAAGAATGAACTAGGTTTTTAGCAAAGAGAGGCCCACTGACTAATAGCAGAATATAGGAAGATGACTTATACGGTCAGCAAAAACCCTATCAAAATTTCCACGCTGAATATTCAAGAACCCCCGAACCGTCTAACGGCCCGGGGGGAGAATATCAGCCCCCTAGAGCTTCCAGCAAAATCAGGAATCACATTTAGTACAAGCTGGACAAAAATAAGAGCAATGCAAATAACCAAAAAATAAGGAAGCAGGACTTAGCTTATTTTGCAAGAACCAGGACCAGCAGACAGGAGCAAACAGAAAGGAACTGATTACAACGATGCTAGGCACCAGACTGAAAATCCAGGAAGCTTAAATAGCAACACCCCTGGACTAACGAGCCAGGTGGGTACCAAGCTGGGGAAAGAAACTCAAAGTGTAATGTAGCTAGTGACCACAAGAGGGAGCCAAAAAATCCAATTCACAACAGTACCCCCCCTTTAAGGAGGGGTCACCGAACCCTCACCAAGACCAACAGGAAAATCAGGATGAGCAGCGTGAAAGGCACGAACCAAATCGGCCGCATGAACATCAGAGGCGACCACCCAGGAATTATCCTCCTGACCATAGCCCTTCCACTTGACCAGATACTGCAGCCTCCGTCTGGAGAGACGAGAATCCAAGATCTTCTCCACCACGTACTCCAACTCGCCCTCAACCAACACCGGAGCAGGAGGCTCAACAGAAGGAACCACAGGCACAACGTAGCGCCGCAACAAAGACCTATGGAACACGTTATGAATGGCAAACGACACCGGAAGATCCAAGCGAAAGGACACTGGATTAAGGATTTCCAAAATCTTATAAGGACCGATGAAGCGAGGCTTAAATTTAGGAGAGGAGACCTTCATAGGAACAAACCGAGAAGACAGCCATACCAAATCCCCAACACGAAGTCGGGGACCCACACCGCGGCGGCGGTTGGCAAAACGCTGAGCCTTCTCCTGTGACAACTTTAAGTTGTCCACCACATGATTCCAGATCCGCTGCAAACTATCCACCACAGAATCTACCCCAGGACAGTCAGAGGGCTCAACATGTCCCGAGGAAAAACGAGGATGAAAACCAGAGTTGCAGAAAAATGGCGAAACCAAAGTAGCAGAACTAGCCCGATTATTAAGGGCAAACTCAGCCAATGGCAAGAAGGTCACCCAATCATCCTGATCTGCAGAAACGAAACACCTCAAATAAGCCTCCAGAGTCTGATTTGTTCGCTCCGTTTGGCCATTAGTCTGAGGATGAAAGGCAGACGAAAACGACAAATCAATGCCCATCTTAGCACAAAAGGATCGCCAGAACCTGGAAACAAACTGGGATCCTCTGTCAGACACGATATTCTCAGGAATGCCGTGCAAACGAACCACATTCTGAAAGAATAAAGGAACCAGATCGGAAGAGGAAGGCAGCTTAGGCAAAGACACCAAATGGACCATCTTGGAAAAGCGATCACATACCACCCAGATGACAGACATGCCCTGAGACACCGGAAGATCTGAAATGAAATCCATGGAAATGTGTGTCCAAGGCCTCTTCGGGACAGGCAAGGGCAAGAGCAACCCGCTGGCATGAGAACAGCAAGGCTTAGCTCGAGCACAAGTCCCACAGGACTGCACAAATGACCGCACATCCCGTGACAAGGAAGGCCACCAAAAGGACCTAGCCACCAAATCTCTGGTGCCAAAAATCCCCGGATGCCCTGCAAACACCGAGGAATGAACCTCGGAAATGACTCTGCTGGTCCATTTATCAGGAACAAACAGTCTGTCAGGTGGACAAGAGTCAGGTCTACCAGCCTGAAATCTCTGCAACACACGTCGCAAATCCGGAGAAATGGCTGACAAGATTACTCCCTCTTTAAGAATACCAGCTGGCTCTGAGACTCCAGGAGAGTCAGGCACAAAGCTCCTAGAGAGAGCATCAGCCTTCACATTTTTCGAACCAGGCAGGTATGAGACCACAAGGTCAAAACGGGAGAAAAACAATGACCAACGGGCCTGTCTAGGATTCAGGCGTTTAGCAGACTCGAGATACATCAGATTTTTGTGATCAGTCAAGACCACCACACGATGCTTAGCACCCTCGAGCCAATTACGCCACTCCTCAAATGCCCACTTCATGGCCAACAACTCCCGATTGCCAACATCATAATTCCGCTCAGCAGGCGAAAACTTCCTAGAAAAAAAAGCACATGGTCTCATTACAGAGCAACCAGGGCCTCTCTGCGACAAAACGGCCCCTGCCCCGATCTCAGAAGCATCCACTTCAACCTGAAAGGGAAGTGAGACATCAGGCTGGCACAAAACAGGCGCCGAAGTAAACCGGCGCTTCAGCTCTTGGAAAGCTTCCACGGCTGCAGGAGCCCAGTTAGCAACATCAGAACCTTTCTTGATCATATCCGTCAAAGGTTTAACAACGCTAGAAAAGTTAGCGATAAAACGACGGTAGAAGTTAGCAAAACCCAAGAACTTCTGAAGACTCTTAACTGACGTGGGTTGAGTCCAATCATGAATAGCTCGGACCTTGACTGGGTCCATCTCCACCGCAGAAGGGGAAAAAATAAAACCCAAAAAGGGAACCTTCTGTACTCCAAAGAGACACTTTGAGCCCTTAACAAACAAAGCATTCTCACGCAAAACCTGAAACACCATCCTGACCTGCTTTACATGGGAGTCCCAATCATCAGAAAAAACCAGAATATCATCCAGATAAACAATCATAAATTTATCCAGATACTTCCGGAAGATATCATGCATAAAGGACTGAAACACTGAAGGAGCATTAGAGAGCCCAAAAGGCATCACCAAGTACTCAAAATGACCTTCGGGCGTATTAAATGCAGTTTTCCATTCATCTCCTTGCTTAATAAGGTTGTACGCACCACGAAGATCTATCTTGGTGAACCACTTGGCACCCTTAATCCAGGCAAACAAGTCCGACAACAGAGGCAAAGGATAATGAAATTTAACAGTGATTTTATTCAGAAGCCGATAGTCTATACAAGGTCTCAAAGATCCGTCCTTCTTGGCCACAAAAAAGAATCCCGCACCAAGAGGGGAAGAGTATGGACGGATATGCCCCTTCTCCAGAGACTCCTTGATATACGAACGCATTGCGGTATGCTCAGGTACAGACAGATTAAATAATCTTCCCTTAGGAAATTTACTACCTGGAATCAAATCTATAGCGCAGTCACAGTCCCTATGAGGAGGAAGAGAACTGGACCTGGACTCGCTGAATACATCCTGATAATCAGACAAATACTCAGGAACTTCCGAAGGAGTAGAGGAAGCAATAGACACCGGCGGGGAATCACCATGAATTCCCTGACAGCCCCAACTTGACACAGACATTGCCTTCCTATCCAAGACTGGATTATGGGTCTGTAACCATGGCAGACCCAAAACGACCAAATCATGCACTTTATGCAGAACAAGAAAACGAATCACCTCCCGATGTTCAGGAGTCATGCACATGGTTACCTGTGTCCAAAACTGCGGCTTATTTTCCGCCAATGGCGTAGCATCAATACCTCTAAGAGGGATAGGATTTACCAATGGCTCAAGAACAAAACCACAGCGCTTGGCAAATGACAGATCCATAAGACTCAGGGCAGCACCTGAGTCCACAAACGCCATAACAGGGTAGGAAGACAATGAGCAAATTAAAGTCACAGACAAAATAAATTTAGGTTGCAAATTACCAATGGCGACAGGACTAACAACCCTTGTTAGGCATTTAGAGCATGCTGATATAACATGTGTAGAATCACCACAGTAAAAACACAACCCATTCTGACGTCTATGATTTTTCCGTTCATTTCTAGTCTGAATTCTACCACATTGCATTAAATCAGGTGTTTGTTCAGACAACACCACCAGAGGATTAGCGGCTTTGCGCTCCCGCAAACGCCGGTCAATTTGAATAGCCAGCGCCATGTAATCATTCAGACTTGTAGAAATGGAGAAACCCACCATCACATTCTTAATGGCTTCAGAAAGGCCATTTCTGAAATTTGCGGCCAGAGCACACTCATTCCACTGAGTAAGCACGGACCATTTCCGAAATTTTTGGCAATACACTTCAGCTTCATCCTGGCCCTGAGAGATAGCCAGCAAGGCTTTTTCTGCCTGAATTTCAAGATTGGGTTCCTCGTAAAGCAACCCGAGCGCCAGAAAAAACGCATCAATATTTGCCAATGCCGGATCTCCTGGCGCTAACGAGAAGGCCCAATCCTGAGGGTCGCCCGCAAGAAAGAGATAACAATTTTAACTTGCTGAGCTGAGTCTCCAGACGAACGGGGTCTCAGAGATAGAAACAATTTACAATTATTCCTGAAATTCCTAAACTTAAATCGGTCTCCAGAGAACAGTTCAGGAATAGGTATTTTAGGTTCAGACACAGGACTACTGGTAACAAAATCTTGAATGCCCTGCATACGAGCAGCAAGCTGATCCACACTAGTAATCAAAGTCTGGACATTCATGTCTGCAGCAAGCTCAAGCCACTCAGAGGTAAAGGGGAGGAAGAAAGAGAAGAAAAAAAAAAAAAAAACTCAGAATTTCCTTTCTTATTATCCCACTTCTGCAATGCATTAAACATTCACCTTCGGCCTGGCATACTGTTATGACCCCAATGGCAGAGGGTCTCAGAAGTTATTACCAAGTCTGCAAACACAAAAAAACAGCTCATAGGGCAGTGGTAACTAGGCTGACCGTATACCTGATCCTAGCACCACAAATAGCAGCAGCCGGGGAACGTACCTACGTTGGTTCTAGACGTCTCGCGCCAGCCGGAGAACTAACTAACCCTAGAAGGGAAAAGATAGACCTTTCTTGCCTCCAGAGAAAAGACCCCAAAAGTTGGATACAAGCCCCCAACAAATAATAACGGTGAGGTAAGAAGAAAAGACAAACGTAAGAATGAACTAGGTTTTTAGCAAAGAGAGGCCCACTGACTAATAGCAGAATATAGGAAGATGACTTATACGGTCAGCAAAAACCCTATCAAAATTTCCACGCTGAATATTCAAGAACCCCCGAACCATCTAACGGCACGGGGGGAGAATATCAGCCCCCTAGAGCTTCCAGCAATATCAGGAATCACATTTAGTACAAGCTGGACAAAAATAAGAGCAATGCAAATAACCAAAAAATAAGGAAGCAGGACTTAGCTTATTTTGCAAGAACCAGGACCAGCAGACAGGAGCAAACAGAAAGGAACTGATTACAACGATGCCAGGCACCAGACTGAAAATCCAGGAAGCTTAAATAGCAACACCCCTGGACTAACGAGCCAGGTGGGTACCAAGCTGGGGAAAGAAACTCAAAGTGTCATGTAGCTAGTGACCACAAGAGGGAGCCAAAAAATCCAATTCACAACACCTAATACATAGAACCCTTTGCTCCCCCTGGTGGCCAGAGTGTGAAGTGTAGTGTCTATGACTGTGATACCTGGTCAGGTGAACTCCTTTGATGCCATCAGACATAACATCACTCCCCATAGTGGCAGAGCGAAATTACTGCAACGACCAGGGCTCTGGGGCGCTGCACTCCCCCCCCCCGGTTAAATCCAGTACTCCTGGACTGGGAAGAAGAATAACAATACATGTCAGCAAAAGACATACCAAATTTTGAAATGCAATAAACAAGTAAGTAGAACAGTGCTTCCCTTTATGGGAGGTGAGTACACTTGAACTTTACAAACAAGAACAAGTTAAATACTTTTAAATAACATTTTAATTTACAGACTATAAATAACTTTTTCTACCCAGCCGGGTATTCTACTTATTAAGTGCAAATCTTTGAACAATTATTTAACTTTCACTTTAAGGGCGTATAAGCTGAACCCACTAAAGGCATACTATCTATATGAATGCTATAATACAAATCTAACTTCTTAATCTTTTAACTTCACATATGCAGGACCACCCTTCTATCTATCCAGGCCTACTGCCTACTTTCTTTCTAACAAGATCAATCAACCATCTCTCTATGGTCTTCAGGAGGACTCACTGACTAACCCCCATGGGTTAACTTTATTGAAAAACATTTCCTATTACTTAAATAACTTTCAATAAACATTCTCTATCACTATCTAGCTAACTACATACTATTCTTATGTAAACATTATTACCATTTAACATTTTTAAGGCTTCATTATACTCAAGTGCAATACGTGAACATCCCCTTTAAGAGGGACCCAAGTCTCTTTGAGGTAGTGCTGATCTTCTATCTGCAAGTCCAATTAAAAGCAAGAACGTCTGCGCTGTATTCAGGAACAGTCTCTTCAAAAAGTTCTTCTTTTGTGTAAAACCAGTAGAGGGCACCTTTAAGAAGGTACAAACTATTTACAATGCAGTTTGTGAATCATTCACCATCCATGATTCGGCAGTCTTTGTAAACGATGAAAAATGTGGACAAACAAACAAAAAAGCAAAAGCAGAAGGGATCTCGGGTAAACAAAGGGATCCCTTTAAGAATAACCCTAGTCGGGTATTTGCAGCAAAACATCAGGAAGACAAACAGTTAACTATATACAGTTTCAGGTTTCCGAGGTTTACTTTTATAATAGATTACAAGGCATCAGTGGGTAGCAAACACTTCCTGGCCTGGGAAGATCTGTGTTCAACTTCTCATCCGATGCGGTATCAATGTCACTAATCGGTTTCTCAGGTATGGTCAAGTCATCAAGACTCTGAGTTTGGTTGTCAGTCTTGGTGGTAGGTTAAGTAGTAGAAATGATACACACAGTAGTAGTAATATTGGGACTTGTCAGTTCAGAGTTAGTCTTAGTCAGGGCAGCAGATGACGCTGCTATGGGGCCTATTAGCAGTCCTTAAGTCACCGGGACAGTGTCGTTCTTCATACCTGCTTCAGATGCGGTCCCTCTGGCGCTGGTCTGCTCCATCTCCGCTGGGATCTGGAACGCAGGTTGCAGGGTCTCGCGCTGCAGCGTTGTCATCTCTGTTTGCAGCATCTCGCTTTCCGGCAGGGCCTCGCTTTCTGACTTCGGAGCGTCGGAATTTCTTTCCTGCTCCGGACCAGACGAGGCTGCCGACGGATGTCTGGTGAGGCCCCCGATGAAGGTCTTCTTCCACCCAGCCTCAGTGCTCAGCTGTGTCCGCCTGAGTTGGTCGCTGAGCTCTTCCATGCCGGCCTGCAGGGAGTCGGCGTCAGCGGTGGAGGCTGAGCTGCGGTGCCTCTCCGGGTAGCTGGAGGAGTCCTCTGCTCCGACCCCACACTCTGGTCCCGGGCGGCTGGCCATGGTGCCCTCCACCTGGCTGGCTTCTTCCTTGTCCTTTTCCCGCTCTCTCCTTTGTGGGTCATAGTTTCGTTTCTTCGGACTTCGCCCGCCATAAAGAATTAGGAGGCGGATCTCGGCTGTTGACAGGCACACCCTCAGGATACAGCAATACTTAGACTGGGCGGCCATTCTCTTTCGTGCTCTTCGGTTTGTCCACGCCCACTCCACGCCCTTCTTCTTCTCCTGCGCTCCCTGTGGCGCTGTAATGGCGGTGGTTTTGGCGGCAACTTTTGGTGGCAAGTGGCAATACACAGTCTTTACAATAAATCACAGTTCAAGCACCATTTAACACAGTTCCAAGGCAGACATGACCTGATTCCTCAGGCTTAAGTAGATCCTGTTCGTGACGCCAAGTTGGAGCGCCCCCAGACGCAGGGCCGTGGGGTACTCGGTACCGGGCCTCTCTGTCTCTGGTTCTGAGGATGTCACCGTGGCTAGACCCAGTCCATGACCCTGCTAAGGGGCGTCCAATGAAAGATGGTGATGTGGTTTGTGGTGTAAGGTGCGATGAATAACGAGGACACAGGGTTGCAGTCTCTTTACCTCTTTACTGAAGACTTCAGGATCCACAATCCAGAGCACTTCTAACCGAGCTTGCTGAGTCTGGCCGGTCCGATGGCACCTCCAGAGTTCCCTTTGCAGGTGGAAATCTGTGCCTACCAACTAGCTCCTGTATGTTGTAGTCCTTCCCTGCTTAGCACCACGGGATAGTCCTCACAACTGTTGTGTCTGTATCTGGTGTTCTTTCCCACAACTTTCTCTGATGTTCTTTCTCTGTCCCCCAGATGATATGGCTAGGATGCACCCATATGACGGGTAGGCCTGGAGTTCTTCCGGGACCCTAGAGTCGCCCCTCTCCCACAATTGCCCCCTATGTCTTCTTAGGTGATTTAGGTGAGACAGCCAAGCTAAAGTCAACTGCCCTGCCGCGGTTTGAAGTAATGCTTGGAGCCCAATACTTCCTCGGCATTCCGGCCACCAGCTACGCGCCTCAGTAGGATATTGCCTCGGTCTTAAGGCACGACTCCTACTGGATATCTCCTTTGTGCTGTGATCTCATTTCTCACTACTCCACAATAAATTTCGCTTTGTGTCCTTTCTAAGGATGCCGCCGCTAGAACCGCAGGCGCGGCTCCATATCATTCTGTCCTGTTCGCTAGGCCACTGCCAGGGTCCCACTCCCTGACAGAGTCCTCCCTGGATCCTTCCCCGCAACACCCTCTGCCACAGGATGTTGCCTGGTCCAAACCCAGTCAGCTTCTCTCTAACTTCCTATCCAACCCCCAGTTTTACCCAAGTGTGAGGAGTGGCATAATACATAGAACCCTTTGCTCCCCCTGGTGGCCAGAGTGTGAAGTGTAGTGTGTATGACTGTGATACCTGGTCAGGTGAACTCCTTTGATGCCATCAGACGTAACATCACTCCCCATAGTGGCAGAGCGACATTACTGCAATGACCAGGACTCTGGGGCGCTGCATTACCCTCAGGTTTTGCATCCATTTAACCTCCTTTGAGATTGCCTCCAGTTAGCTTCAGCTATTCTGTAGGTCAACACGATGTTGGTGCTCATGTTAATCATTATTCATGTAGGAGACTATGACTTTCACTATACTAAAGTATTTCAATATATAAAATCAGTAAACAAACTATTGCAGGGTTAAAGCCTCCTTTTTCCATCACTTTACATGATAAATTGAATGGTCAATTAAAAATTGAAAAACTAAGATGCCTGGAAGAAGAGGAAATTAAGAAAACAAACCTGAACATTGTGTGTTTCAACAGTCTAGTGTCCTATTCTTCGTGGATCAATATGTAGGCTTAAAAAAATCCTGTCATATTTCTGTTGGCACATTGTTTTCTGTTCAAACCCTGTAGTTATTTTAATAAAATGAGAATAATCATCTTTTTTTAAATCTGGTAATCTCAAGTCTTCGTTCCATTCTGTGTCATCCCAGGTGGTTGTGACTTTTCTAATTTTGCATATTTTTTCTAGTGACTAGACAAGTTTACAATCTGCTTATATCCCAGTGGTGACTTCACAGACTGTAGATATAAAGCTCCCCTGTCAAATCCCTGGATCTAGTGCTGGATATTTCTCCATGGTGCTGTCCTGTCCGGATACATATGATACACTGAAATCAATGATACTGCACAAGATTATGTCCATCATTCTAGGTTACAATTTTGGGGAAATGTTAAGAATGTTGTTTTTTTGTGTAATCTTCTGCATTTCTGAGACACAGGATCCTGCAGCTCAATGTGATCTTGTAATGACGCCTTATACCTTTGAGTACAAATATTCTCAGGATGGAGACTTCATCTTAGGAGGGATCTTCACTGTACACTCCTGGGTGTCACTATGGAACTGGATAGGAAGTGATACCTATAACCGCATGTGTACAGGGTGAGTACAAATTATACTAAGGTCTGCCACGGACAGTAAGGCCTCATGAATACAGCCATATTGTGGTTATACGTGGTGTGCAGCTGTAGTAGACAACCTATAGAGGAGCTGAGACCATGCACATAGAAACATACATAAGCTGGCACATGTACCCCAGTCATCTGTTGGAGTACTGAAGTTTCTTTATGGCCCCAGGCTTGTATGTGTCAGTTTATTTTACTTTTTCCAATGTAGAAAACTGGCAAAATAAATGTTTGCAGAGTGAGCTGATTCATTTCTCACCATGTCTGAGTTATTATCGTATGGCTAAACTGCTGCCATGGCATTTAGAGATTTGCAGTAATTTTGTTATAGGGTTTGTCCCATCTTCTCTCTTCAGGAGCTCACTGCTCCCTGGCCTCCCGGCTTTCTTCTTGTCAGGGGCAGGATTTTTAATGAGAAGTAATTTCTTGTTTTTATGACCACTTTGCAATTTCACCCATTTATAAAAGTGAGACAACCCCACTAATATGGTTTGAGTGTATTTAGACCACTTTTTGAGACTCAGCCCCTGCGAAAAAAAATAAAAAATATCATATGGTTTTGTATTCCTGGATATTATTTGAAGTTTCTTCCAATCACATATGTAATAAATGATTAGATGTAATGACTTAGGTGCCTAGGGAAAAATATGCTTTGTCAAGCTTAGTTGGTTACAGTATCATGCTTGCCCCACATGGTTTCAGTTACAGAAAATGAACACTAAGACACTATCATCAGTACTTTTTTAGTTATTACCAAGCTGAACGGCAATACAATTACATTTCCTTTGCTTAATATAAAAGCTTTGAGAAAGTGTTTGAGGACGTGATGCTGCTAGCTGGTCCTGCACATTTGTCTCCTGTATAAGGCCATGTTCACATGATCCTTTTTTTGATCCTTTTTTTTTCAGGTCCTGATTTCGAAAACCCGCAGTGCAAAACTGCACTGCTGATTTTCCTGCAGTTTCTTCTGCAGATTCCTCTGCGGGTTTTCAACAGCACTTTCCTATTGGTGCCTGTTGAAAACAGGAGCTGAATCCGCAGAAAGAAGTGACATGGTACTTCTTTTTTTCTGCAGGCAAATCCTCGCGGATTTGCCTGAGAAAAAAAGGATAGTGGGCACAGCGGTTTTTGTTTTCCATAGAGTAACATTGGACTGTACCCTGCATGGAAAAAGGACCTGAAAAAAAAAGGATCAAAAAAAGGATCGTGTGAACATAGCCTAAGGCTGGTTTCACACTTGCGTTTTTGTCTGCAGCGTTTTTTGCACAAAAAACGCATGCGTTTTTTTTCCCTATATTTAACATTGAAAACGCATGCGTTTTTTTGCACATGCGTTTGGTCGCGTTTTCAAACGCATGCGTTTTTTGTCTGCATGCGTTCATTTTCAAAAATGCTACCTGCAGTATTTTCTTGCGCGTTTTTTTGCCGCGAAAAAACGCATGCGTTTTTTCGCGGCAAAAAAATGCATTGCTGTCTATGTAAACGCATGCGTTTTTATGCACATGCGTTTGTTTGCGCTAAAAACGCATGCGTTTTTATAGAAAAAAACCAGAAAACACACTGAAAAGCCACCCACCACCATCAAGGTGATAAAGGGATCCAAACCCTAACCCTAACTCTACCCCTAACCTCACCCCTAACCGTTTAATGAACATTTTCTGACAGTCATATTGCCACGTATTTAAGTGCCACGTATCACGTATTTCAGTGCCACGTATGCCATGTGCCACGTATTTAAGTGCCACGTGCCACATATTTAAGTGCCACGTGCCACGTATTAAAGTGCCACGTGCCACGTGCCACGTATTTAAGTGCCACGTGGCACATATTTAAGTGCCACGTGCCACGTATTTAAGTGCCACGTATTTAAGTGCCACGTGCCACGTATTTAAGTGCCACGTGCCACGTATTTAAGTGCCACGTGCCACGTATTTAAGTGCCACGTGCCACGTATTTAAGTGCCACGTGGCACATATTTAAGTGCCACATGCCACGTATTTAAGTGCCACGTGCCACGTATTTGAGTGCCACGTATTTAAGTACCACGTATTTCAGTTGCACGTATTTCAGTGCCACGTATTTCAGTCACGTTTAGGGTTAGGGTTAGGGGTAGGGGTAGGGTTAGGGTTTTCTTGTTTTTTCTTGTGTTTTCTTGTGTTTTCTTGTGTTTTTCTATAAAAACGCATGCGTCTAAAAAACGCATGCGTTTTACCGCATTTACATGCGTTTTTCACACATGCGTTTTTTTAAAAAAACGCATGCAGACAAAAACGCAAGTGTGAAACCAGCCTTATATGTCCTGTGTGCTCCTTATGTAAATAAATGGACATTTTGGATGAAAATTCATGTGTTGAGTTTTGTAAATATACTTGTTAGGTGTCGAGTTCCCGCCGCTGCACAGGGGGACTCTTGAACCATCTCCGCTGTGGTCTCCCATTCTTCTCCAGCCACAGTGGAGCCTGCTCAGTGGAGACGTCGGTCCCAGCATCTGGCTCAAGCTGATGCTGTGCGTCTGGTTACAGCTGCTGCTCCTGGTTCAGCCTTTTTAGCCAGCATTGATCAGCGGTGAGCAGACGTTCCAGGGACTAAGTCCTGCTTTTTCTCAACTGAGCATGCCCATGGGACAGGTCAAATGCCCAGGTCCTGAGCCGGCCCTGACTGGACGACTGGGAAGGTCATGGAAGGCTGCCGATATAAAAGGTTCTCAAGGCCGCTCGGCCATGCGCTAGTATAAATCTATATCGTGTATGTGTGGATGTGTGTATGCAGTCTGGTGAAAGCTTCTAATGATCCCCTTCCCTAGCGTTGTTGTATGTGGTTTGGGTGTTTGGAGCTTAATAGCGCCTATCTGTGCCATCGTGCTCAAGGCATGAGCATACTGCATCATCTCAGCAGCGTCTGCAAGTGTAGCGCCATGAGCAACTACTGCGCTATCGAGGACCTAGTTAGGGTGGTTAGTGGCATCAGCCAGAGCGGCACTGTATGCACATTGTGCGGTAAATATTTATTTTGGGGGGGGGGCATCACAGTTGTGACGCCGAACACTAGTGGGTCTAGAGGGACTCTAATGCCGTGTCCTTTGGGCAGGGTCCTGTGACCAAAATACTAGAATACTAGCGTTCACTCTGCGGTATTACGGCCTTGTGACGCAACAAGGTTCGCCTCCTACACACCCGGTGAAGTTAACCCGTGTGTTCACATTATACCACGATATAGTCCGCCATTACCGAGTAGCAGGTGTAATCTCTGCACGGTGGACCCCAGGCTGCGAATGCACCATATTTCTTCCTTTATATTGTTTGGTGGGTTCTGCCAGCCCAAACAATGCTTCTCTTCCTGAAGGATTTAATATAAAAGTTTCTCTTTCCTGAGGCAGTTTTCTTTGTGTCTTTCTTTCCCTTTCGAAAGAATACAGAGAAAGATGAGAAGTTGAGTCATCTGCTTTTGCACACACCCTGACTCAATTTCTTAGTTCATCTTAGTGGTTGATGCCTCGTCAATGATAGTCCTATAAATGGAAACTTTCAGTGTCTTAGACTAATAAACTTCTGAACTGGTCATGTGAGGTAAACTGACAAGTTTTTGTGGCTAGTTCCCCGAATTTGACTAAATGTTGACAAACCAACATGTCAACCTGAAACTATATATATTATCTGAGGCATAACTTAAAGATATTAAGCCTCAGAGAAAATCTGTAATAATCACAATCCTACTCTTCCAACCATACAATGAAGCTATATAGGCAGAGAAGATTTCTGGTTCCTACCAGTTTTGTGGTCCACAAATAAGCACAAATTATTATCCTATATAGCTACAACCATTATTCTCATCAGCTGAGTAAACAATAAAGAAATGGGTTTATCTGATGTTTCAATGTCTTTAGTCAAAATGTCTTGTTATTTTACTGTTTTCTTGATAATCTTGGAAGACAGACAAATATCCTTTATGTTCTTTTAGGGCTAATCCAAGAAAATATGTACATCTCGCAGCTTTTTTTTTTGCTATTGAAGAAATTAATAACCGTTTAGATATCCTGCCTAATATGACTCTGGGCTATCACATATATGACTCTTGTGGAAACGCAAATAAAGTTATAAAAGATGTTCTGCAGATACTATCTGGACATACAGCAACAGCCCCAAACTATTCATGCATGGAGAAGGATGCAGTCATTGGTTTTATTGGAGATGTACAGTCTGAAACGACTCGTGTAATGGCCCAGCTCTTAGGCTTACATGGCTATTCCCAGGTAATAATATTTTTTTTTATTTCTATTGCGCCAACATATTTCACGGCACTTTACATTTTCAGAAGATACTCTTATAGACAACAAAAACATAACAAAGTAAACACTCTAACCTCCCCTTTCGTCCTCTCGCGGCATACTAACTCTCCAACGCATGAAGATGGAAACTCCCTCGACTTGGTCTTCTCCCGGCTTTGCTCAGTGGATGATTTCACAAACTCCCCTCTCCCGCTCTCTGACCACAACCTTCTTTCATTCTCTATCAAGAACTGCCATCCCGCTCAGGTCACCCCCACTTTCCACACTTATAGAAACATACAGGCCATTAACACCCAGAAACTTCTGAAGAACTTGCAGTCCTCATTGGCCCCAATCTCCTCCATCTCATGTCCTGATTCTGCTCTGAAGCATTACAATGAAACTCTACAAAGTGTGCTCCTCCTATACATAAAACAACTCAGCACAGACTGCGACAACCATGGCACACGCTGCAAACACGTTTCCTGCAGCAGAGCTCCAGATGCGCCGAACGTGGAGAAAATCTAATCTACCCGAAGATTTCATCCATTATAAGTTCATGCTAAAAACATACAACTCTGCCCTTCACCTCTCCAAACAAACCTATTTCAACAACCTCATCACCTCGCTGTCCAATAACCCTCTTTGACACTTTCCAGTCCCTACGCAACCCAAGAGTGCAGGCCCCAACTACAGATCTCCGCGCTGACGATCTGACCAATTATTTCAAAGAAAAAATTGACCACATTCGACAGGAAATCATCTCCCAATCTCTTCATACCATGCACTGTCCTCCCTCCCCCACTGCATCTAGTTCACTCTCTGACTTTGAACCAGTTACAGAAGAAGAAGTAATCAGGCTCCTTGCATCTTCTTGCCTAACCACTTGCACCATTGACCCCATTCCGTCACATCTCCTCCAGTCCTTTTCCCCGGCTGTCACCTCTCACCTAACAAAAATATTCAACCTTTCTCTCACTTCCGGTATTTTTCCATCCTCATTTAAGCATGCCATCATACATCCATTACTTAAAACACCATCCCTCGATCAAAACTGTGCCGCTAATTATAGACCTGTCTCTAATCTCTACCCTTCATCTCTAAACTCCTCAAGCGCCTGGTCCACTCCCGTCTTACCCGCTATCTCTCAGATAACTCTCTTCTTGACCCTCTTCAATCTGGTTTCCGCTCTTTACACTACTGAAACTGCCCTCGCTAAAGTCTCTAATGACCTACTAACAGCTAAATCTAATGGTCACTACTCCATGCTAGTTCTCTTGGATCTCTCCGCAGCATTCAACACTATGGATCATCAGCTCCTCCTCACTATGCTCCGCTCCATCGGCCTCAAGGACACCGTTCTCTCCTGGTTCTCCTCCTATCTCTTTGACTGCTTCTTCACTGTATATTTTGCTGGTTCCTCCTCCTCTCACCTTCCCCTTACTGTTGGGGTTCCTCAAGGATCAGTCCTAGGCCCCCTCCTCTTCTCTTTGTATACTGCCTCTATTGGACAAACAATCAGTAAATTTGGTTTCCAGTACCATCTCTATGCTGACAACACCCAATTATACACTTCTTCTTCTATTATCACGCCGACCTTTTTAGCAAACACCAGTGATTGTCTTACTGCTGTCTCTAACATCATGTCCTCCCTCTATCTGAAACTGAACCTGTCAAAAACTGAACTCCTTGTATTTTCTCCCTCTATTAACCTAACTTTGCCTGACATTGCCATCTCCTTGTGCGGTTCCACCATTACTCCAAAGCAACATGCCCGCTGCCTTGGGGTCATATTTGATTCCGAGCTTTCATTCACCCCCCACATCCGATCACTGGCTCGCTCTTCTTATCTGCATCTCAAAAACATTTCTAGAATTCGCCCTTTTCTTACTTTCGACTCTGCAAAAACTCTTACTGTTTCACTTATTCATTCTTGTCTGGACTATTGTAACTCTCTACTAATCGGCCTCCCTCTTACCAAACTCTCCCCGCTCCAATCTGTCCTGAATGCTGCAGCCAGGATCATATTCCTCACCACCTGTTACACCGATGCCTCTACCTTGTGCCAGTCATTACACTGGTTACCCATCCACTCAAGAATCCAGTACAAAACTACTACCCTCATCCACAAAGCACTCCATGGCTCAGCACCACCCTCCATATCCTCTCTGGTCTCAGTCTACCACCCTACCCATGCCCTCCACTCCACTAATGACCTCAGGTTAGCATCTTCAATAATCAGAACCTCCCACTCCCGTCTCCAAGACTTTACACGTGCTGCGACGATTCTTTGGAATGCACTACCTAGGTTAATACGATTAATCCCCAATCCCCACAGTTTTAAGCGTGCCCTAAAAACTCATTTGTTCAGATTGGCCTACCGCCTCAACGCATTAACCTATCCCTGTGTGGCCCATTAAAAAATATATATATATATTGGGTTTCTCGCATCATGTTCTCATACACTTTATGCAGTCAATAGCCCTCTGTGTCTATACTGCTACATACTTAGGCAGTTAACTGGTTCATGCAGCTTTACATGAACATCTGAGCCTTACACTATGGCTGGTCCGACTAACTAAAGCAATTGTTACCATCCACCTCTTGTGTCTCCCCTTTTTCTAATAGTTTGTAAGCTTGCGAGCAGGGCCCTCATTCCTCTTGGTATCTATTTTGAACTGTGATTTCTGTTATGCTGTAATGTCTATTGTCTGTACAAGTCCCCTCTATAATTTGTAAAGCGCTGCGGAATATGTTGGCGCTATATAAATAAAATGTATTATTATTTATTATTATATAATTATAATTTAACAGATATCAAGCTGAGTGAGGGCCATGCTCACAAGCTTACAAACTCTGAGGACAAAAGGGAGACACGAACAGAAAATGGAAAAATTGTTTATATTGTATGGTCCACCAATCATTATAATAAATAGGGTGTTCTAATAATGCTGCATGAATCAGTCACCAGTCAGTATCTGTACAAGTACAGGGTTTGCCATTTACATGAATACACCTAAATAAAATAGGAATGGTTAGTGATATCAACTTCCTGTTTATGGCACATTAGTATATGGGAGGGGGAAAACTTTTCAAGATGGGTGGTGACCATGGCGGCCATTTTGAAGTTGGCCATTTTGGATCTAACTTCATTTTTTTTCCTATGGGAAGAGGGTCATGTGACACATCAAACTTATTGAAAATTTCACAAGAAAAATAATGGTTTGCTAGGTTTTAATAGAACTTTATTCTTTCATGAGTTATTTACAAGTTTATGACCCATTACAAAATGTGTTCAAAGTGCTGCCCATTGTCTTGGATTGTCAATTCAACCCTCTTCTCCAACTCTTGATACACTGGTTGCAACACCACAGAAGAAATACTAGCACAGGCTTTCAGTATCCACTGTTTCAGATGCTGCACATATCGTATCTTCATAGCATAGACAATTGCCTTCAGATGACCCCAGAGATAAAACTCTAATGGGGTCAGATCAGGGGACCTTGGTGGCCATTCAACTGGCCCTGATCTGCGTCAACCTCATTGAGATGCTGCAACAGCTGGATTTTGTAAGGGTGCCATTTGTGAGTAGCTGTCAGGACTCTGAACATTTTTATTACCTTTCGTGCATTACTGCCCTTTTCCAAGATGGCGTCTTTGGTCTTATGTGCACTGTGTCTTCCTGCTATAAAACTCCACCCCAGCCTTCAGTCTGTGCTAGAGTATTCTGTCTTGCATCCAGCTCCTGACCCTGGTGACTTCCTGGCTATATACCTGCTCCTGTGAACCTGTGTGGTGATCCTGCTACTCTGCTCTGAGTTCCTGCTTCATACACCAGTTTCCAACAATCCTCCTTCATATTTTGCTTGTGTTTTCTTCCATCTGCATTTGCTGGACATGTACGCTGTTTGCTGCTCTGCTTAAACCTGAGACTATTACCCAGGCCTCCCTGGTTGAGCTAAGATATTATTTGAACTGCCTTAAAACCATAGCTATCTGAGTTGAGACTAAGCAAGGACTTATTCGTGTCAAGTATCCTCAAGAATAATTGTGCTTCATAGACTTTCTGCGTGATTGCATTTTCCTCTGAAGTTCCCTATAGACTGTTAAGCTGTGTTTAATATTTACACCAAGTGTTGTGGACTTGAGTTTCTCTCGGCACCTGTTTGAATCACCGTGTGATAATATAGACTGTCATGATATTGTATGAAATATCATAAGTTTAGTTTCTCTGGCTAGCATGCGGTGGGGTAAAACACCCCCCTTCCCTGTGTTTCTAATTGTCTGTAGAAAAGCTTGCCTTTTCAATGTATGTGGGGGGAGTTTTATTGACGAAAGGTATTTACGACTGGCATAGCTGCAAGGGAAATTTGTGCTAGCAGAAACTGATAAGAGAAGCTTCCAGAATCATGGAAGTTCTTTGTTCTGTTTTTGTAAGATATTAGGCCAACCATTTAAGTTAAGAACACGAAAATATATATTCGTAAAGTCCATCGGAGGATCTATCCATCACGCTAAGCACGGGCTTCTAACTCCATCTGGTAAAGAAATAGGGATTTCTCTTCAAATATACATCCCAGATAGGACATATTTGATCTCATTAGAATGCCCCCGTTAATCCGAGATGAATGCTGGTTGTGTTATGACTATGACAGGTTTGGTAGCAGACTTATGGAAAATAGACCAATTTAAGGATGAAGTACTCAGACTGAGAGGGTAGGAGGGTTTGGAAAAGCCAGCCCTTTCTGTGAAGTCACAGGCTGTAGGTTTTAAGTGCTGGCAGGCTTCTAGGAGAGAGAGTTTTGAGTTTTTACCTGAAGAGCCCAGAGTGCAAGTCCTGATGCACTGGGATAGATGGAAACTCCACTAGCCTGGTTGCCTGCAATGCTTTGAACACATGTAAGTGTTATTTCTCATGTAATCCTTGTTTTTTTTATATATAATTACTTTGTACATATTTGCAATTGTCTCTTTTGTAACATCTTCATAGAACTTTTTATAAACACTGCATAAACTTTATGAGTATAATAATTAATACTAGATTCGTTCTCCTGCTCTAAAACGTACTAAGTCTTCTGAAGGGAATTTACGCTACTGTTGTGGGTTAGCTTCGGACCCGTTTAATCCGAGCTGGTGGCGGCACTACCGTGTGCAGGCCTTTGGGTGTCGCTGTAGAGACTGTGGCATTGATAATTATTGTTCCTGCCTGAGCGGGAGTAGTTCATCGCGTCGCTGCAGCGTGCCCAATAGCCAGTACATAGCAGGCAGCCTTTCTGGCGACTAATTACCCTACGTGCAGTACCTAATCTGACCTGAGAGTAAGGGGGGCGCCAGAGAGCTGCAAGGGTTAAGTGGAACTGTAAGCGTGGTATACACAAATCCCTGCAGTTCATGGTATATTGAAGAGCAGTGGGATACCTAAAATAAGCCCCTGCTGTAAACTAAGAGGTCAATAGCCTTGTGTGTTTTTTTTCATCACATTGTGGCAGTGGAGGGATAACTAAGATAAGCCCCCCTGTATAGGTGATAGCCGTCTGTTGGTCTAAAGTCACCCCAATCCGTGACACATGGGTGGCATTGGTCAGGAATCCCTGTGGATTTTGTGACAAACTGGTGACAGCAGCTAAGGGATCGTGACAATTGGTGGCAGAGGTGTGGACACCATGACAATTGGTGGCAAGGCGGTAGGATATTAGAGCATTAGTGATTTGGTTTGCGCAATCATTCCTCTCACTAAAAACTTGCAGAAAGTTCTTGCGAGGACTCTGCGCAAAGTTTGGAGAATGAACTCAATGTTTTTAGTTGTGAGACAATTGTGTACTGGTAATTATCCCCTCCCCTTCTCTTCATTTTTCTATCCTATCTTTTATTTGGCAACCATGGCTGGGAAAGGAGAAGCCTGGTACGCCCAGCAGAAGAAGGATGCTCTTGCTGGGATATGCACGTACCATGGCCTGAACTCCCAGGGCAAGACCAAGACTCAAATGGTCGCTGAACTGGTGCAATTTGAAGCAGACCCAGCCAGGCCACAGAGCCCAGAGGCCGCAGAAGCCAGCACAAGCGAACATGGTGCTGCAGCAGAGGTCCAACCACTGAATAGAGGCCCTACTGGCAACCAGGGGGGTGCAGACCTTCTCCTGCAGCTAGCTCTGCAACAATGCCCCGCAGATGACCTAGAGAGACGTCTGCAGCTGATCCAGCAATACCAGGAGCGAGCCGAGCGAGAGGCCCAGCGAGAGGCTGAGAGAGCCGAGTGAGAGGCCCAGCAAGCCGAGCGAGAGGCCCAAGCAGAGCGGGAGTACCAGCTGCAGATGGCCCAACTGCAAATGCAGGGGACGTCCCAGTCCAGCCATGAGCCCAGCAGTGCGCAGATACCGAAGCCCCGGCCCGATCACTTCCCTGATATGGAAAAGGATGGGGACTTGGACACTTTCCTGCGGGCGTTTGAGAAAGCCTGCAGACAGTACCAGCTGCCCACACAAGAATGGGCCCGATACCTGACACCAGGGCTGAGAGGCAAAGCTCTGGAGGTGTTTGCTGCCCTCCCTCAAGAACAAGATGGTGACTATGAGGCCATCAAGCAGGCTCTGATAGCCAAGTACCAGTTTACATCCGAGGTGTACCGTAGAAAGTTCCGGACCCTCCAACGTGGCCCACACGACAGTTACAGTGATGTGGTGCATGGACTGGGGACCCACTTTGACCAGTAGACCCAAGGACTGTCAGTGACCACCTTTGCACAGCTGCGAGACCTGATGATCAAAGACCAGTTCTTTCATCTTTGCCCAGCTGAGGTGCGACAGTTCGTGATGGACAGAGAACCCAAAGACGTGACGAAAGCAGCGCAGATTGCCGATGCCTTTGAAGCCAACCGTAGATCGGAAGTGCGGAAGCCAGTCACCACCAGCTGGAGAGGGGGTAAGCCTGCATCCATCGCCAGTACCCCTGCCAGCCAACACGCCAGAGGTCCTGTCCCTGTGGCCAACAGCACCAGACCTACCACCGAACCCCGCCAGTGTTACTCCTGCAATTGGACTGGTCATATCAGTCCCGACTGTCCAGACAAGCAGAAGAACCCCTCATCCAAGGCCCCAGGGCCTAATGCAGCAGTTCTTTTAGTGGGTGGTGTGGCTGGGAGGGTGTGTGACAACGTACAGCATGTCACCGTGGGAGGTCATGTTGCTACAGGCCTCAAGGACACCGGGGCTGAACGAACCCTCATCCGACCCGAACTGGCGGCCCCTGAAGAAATCATTCCGGGGAAAACCCTAACTGTCACTGGGATTGGGGGCATCAGCTGTCCCTTACTGATGGCCCGGGTTTATATTGATTGGGGTGCCGGGAGCGGGGTGAAGGAAGTGGGGCTGTCTGATAATTTGCCCACTGATGTTTTGTTGGGGACTGATTTGGGGAGGTTGGTTGCACACTACGTCCCTGACACCCCCCCAATCTACTAATAAGGGTAACGTTAACCCTGATGATGATGATGATGATGGGAAATCGCATGTGTTACCTGACCATGCCTTATCTTGTAATGATGCATCTAATAACCATTTTTTCCCTAGGCTTGATGGTGAAAATGTTGTACCTGTGCCGACTGAACCTGATAATGATTTTTCTGTGAAAGTTGATGTGTCCATAGGTACAGGAGTGCTCAGCCACGTCGCTCTGCGGAGTGAGACAGCTGAGGAACCCCTAGCAGGGGCAAGTGTTGGTGCTACAGGAAATGGGGAGCAGCATGGGAACCATGAGAAAGGTGAGGCCATGCAATTGACCACTGCCACCGAGGAAGGTAACTGGCCCATAAGTAGCAATGCTCCTGAGGTAATGGGGGTGGATGGGGAGGTAGAGCCCATAGCAGCGCCGGCTGATGGGTCTGTAGAAACCCCCAGGGAGACAGCCTACGTAGCTGCTGTCACCCGCAGTCGGAGTGCCCGGAACGCAGATACCTGTTTGCCTTCCGGACCCTCCTCAGTCATCAGTGTGACTGAACCAGAGGTGGACCCAGAGCAGGTCCAAGAGGGTTCCCGTGGGGAAGGGACCCTGACATCGCTTCTGGCTTCCCCTAGCCAGGAGTTTCAGGCCGCTCTGCACACAGATGCGAGCCTAGAGAGTTTGAGACAACTCGCCGGGACGCGCTTCTCTGAGACTGATAAGGAGAAGGTGTTCTGGGAACGAGGAAGGTTGTACCGGGAGACAGTACCCAGAGAATCACAAAAGGAGTGGTTGAGGGAAAGATAGCTGGTCATCCCGCAGCAATTCCGGGGTGAGTTGTTGCGGATTGCCCATGAGATCCCGCTAGCTGGACACTTGGGGATCAGCAAAACTAAGGCCCGGCTGTCTCAACACTTCTATTGGCCTAAGATGGGGACAGATGTGTCAAACTACTGCCGCTCCTGTGTCACCTGTCAAAGAGTGGGGAAGGCGGGGCCTGCTATTAAGGCTCCCCTGATCCCTTTGCCAGTGATAGAGGAGCCTTTCCAGAGGATCGCAGTGGACATTGTGGGCCCGCTGGCCGTCCCCAGCAGCTCTGGAAAGCGATATATTCTTACTGTGGTAGACTACGCTACCCGGTACCCAGAGGCAGTAGCTCTGTCATCAACTAGGGCAGATAAGGTGGCGGATGCCCTGTTGGCTATCTTTGCACGGGTAGGATTTCCCAGTGAAATGCTTACTGATCAAGGGACCCAATTCATGTCTCGCCTAATGGAGGCTCTCTGTAAGAGCATGCAGGTGAAGCACCTGGTATCGAGTGCGTATCACCCACAGACCAATGGCTTGTGTGAACGCTTCAATGGTACCCTCAAACAGATGCTACGAATGCTGGTTGAGACTCAAGGGCGTGACTGGGAGCGGTACCTCCCACACCTGCTGTTCGCTTACTGAGAGGTTCCGCAGGCCTCGACGGGGTTCTCCCCCTTCGAGCTCCTGTACTGCAGGCGAGTCCGGGGACCCCTTGAGTTGGTAAGAGAATCCTGGGAAGAGGAGCCGAACCCTTCTGAAGTGTCCATAGTGGAGTATGTCATGCGCTTCCGTGACAAGATGCAGACCTTGACGCAGTTGGTGCATGACAACATGACGCAGGCTCAGGCTGATCAGAAGCACTGGTATGACCAGAACGCCCGGGAGCGGACCTACCACGTGGGTCAAAAGGTGTGGGTGCTGGTCCCCGTACCAACGGATAAGCTTCAGGCAGCCTGGGAGGGCCCGTACGTCATCCACCAACAGCTCAACCCGGTCACCTACATGGTCACACTTGACCACGCTCAGGGTAGGCGAAAGGCCTTTCACGTCAACATGATGAAGGCTCATCACGAATGTGAACCTTTCGTCCTACCGGTCTGCAGCTTACCCGAAGACGGGGAGGAAAACTCCCTCCTGGACATGCTGGCCCAAGCCAAGGCCAGTGGGTCCATTGAGGACGTGGAGGTAAGCGCCTCGTTAACTGAACCCCAGCGGTTGCAGTTGCAAACCACACTGGAACCCTTCGGGGTCGTGTTCTCCAACCGACCTGGAAGGACTGAGTTAGCAGTTCACGAGGTGGACACCGGGAATCACGCCCCACTACGGCGAACACCCTATCGAATCTCTGACCAGGTGCAGCAGATTATGCGCCAGGAGATCGATGAGATGTTACAGCTGGGGGTGATTCGACGGTCAAAGAGCGCGTGGGCCTCACCTGTAGTTCTCGTGCCAAAGAAAGACCGGACCACCCGGTTCTGCGTGGACTACAGGGGGCTCAACGCCATTACAACCTCTGATGCGCACCCAATGCCGCACATCGAGGAGCTGCTGGATAGGTTAGCTGGCGCAGATTACCTAACAATAATGGATCTGAGTAGAGGATACTGGCAGATTCCCCTGAGCCTCGAGGCGCAGGAGAAGTCCACCGTTATCACGCCCTTTGGACTGTATGAGTCCACTGTCATGCCCTTCGGCATGAAGAATGCCCCTGCCACTTTCCAGCGGATGGTCAATCTCCTGCTTCAGGGACTGGAGAAGTACGCAGTGGCGTACTTAGATGACTTTGCCATCTTCAGTTCCTCCTGGGATGAACAACTGCAGCATCTCGAGGAGGTGCTCAGGCGAATTCACCGAGCTGGACTGACTATCAAGCCCGGAAAGTGCCAGATGGGCATGAGTGAGGTCCACTACCTGGGTCACCGGGTGGGCGGAGGCACCCTAAAGCCAGAGCCTCAGAAAGTGGGCGCGATCGTGAACTGGCCCACTCCTGGGACCAAGAAACAGGTGATGTCCTTCCTGGGCACTGCCGGGTACTATGGGCGCTTTGTGCAGCACTATAGTAGCCTGGCAAAACCTTTGACGGACCTCACCAGGAAGAAGCTACCCCACATCGTCAACTGGACAGATGGCTGTGAGGGGGCCTTCCAGGCGTTGAAAACCGCACTGTGCAACGCCCCTGTGTTGAAAGCAGTCGACAACAGTCGACCGTTCTTGGTACAGACTGATGCCAGCGAGTTTGGCCTCGGTGCTGTGCTCAGCCAGGTTGACTCGGAGGACCAAGAGCACCCTGTGTTGTACCTGTGCCGGAAACTTTTGCCGAGGGAAGTGGCCTACTCCACCATTGAGAAGGAGTGCCTGGCCATAGTCTGGGCCCTGCAGCGCTTGCAGCCCTACTTGTACGGTCGCACCTTCACTGTGGTGACCGACCACGACCCTCTGCGCTGGCTAAACGCCATGTGTGGAACCAACGGCAGGTTGCTACGCTGGAGCCTTGTCCTTCAGCAATTTGACTTCACCATTGAACACAAAGCGGGCAGGGAGAATGGGAATGCAGATGGACTATCCCGCCAGGTTGAACCTACTGAGGTGCGCATGGAGGCATACCATGGGGTTCTACCTCCCTAGCGCACGCCAAAAGGGGGAGGTGTCTTGATATTGTATGAAATATCATAAGATTAGTTTCTCTTGCTAGCATGCGGTGGGCTAAAACACCCCCCTTCCCTGTGTTTCTAACTGTCTGTAGAAGAGCTTGCCTTTTCAATGTATGTGGGGGGAGTTTTATTGATGAAAGGTATTTACGACTGGCATAGCTGCAAGGGAAATTTGTGCTTGCAGAAACTGGTAAGAGAAGCTTCCAGAATCATGGAAGTTCTTTGTTCTGTTTTGTAAGATATAAGGCCAACCAATTAAGTTAAGAACACGAAAATATATATTCATAAAGTCCATCGGAGGATCTATCCATAATGCTAAGCACGGGTGTTAAGAACTATACTTTTGGGCTCCCTCTTGTGGTCACTCGCGGTATGGCTCTTGTATACTCTTTCCCCAGGTTGGTAGTCACCTGGTTCGTTAACACTCTGGGTGTTTCTATTTAAACTTCCTGGAGTCTTAGTCCATTGCCTGGCATCCATGTAATCAGTCCTTGTCTGGTTGCTCTTGTCTACTGGTCCTGATTTTTGCAACATAAGCTAAGTCCTGCTTTCTTGTTTTTTGTTATTTGTATTATTCTGTTTTTTGTCCAGCTTGTTCATAATGTGATTCCTGATTTTGCTGGAAGCTCTAAGGGGGCTGATATCCTCCCCCCATACCGTTAGTCGGTACGGGGGTTCTTGGATATTCAGCGTGGATATTTGTGTAGGGTTTTTTCACTGACCACATAAGTCCTCTTTCTATATTTCTGCTATTATTTAGTGGGCCTCTCTTTGCTGAATCTAGTTCATACTTACGTTTGTCTTTTCCTCTTACCTCACCGTTATTATTTGTTGGGGGCCTGTATTTACTTTGGGGTACCTTTCTCTGGAGGCAAGTGAGGTCTGTATTTTCTCTGAAAGGGTTAGTTAGATCTCCGGCTGGCGCGAGACATCTAGAACCAACGTAGGTACGTTCCCCGGCTGCTGTTAGTTGTGGGCTAGGATCAGGTATGTGGTCAGCTTAGTTACCACCTCCCTAAGAGCTAGTTTTTATGTTTGCAGACTTTGCTGAAGACCCTGAGATCCTCTGCTATTAGGATCACAACAGTATGCCAGGCCAGTGAATAGTTAATGCATTGCAGAAGGGGATTAAAAGAAAAGAAGTTCTGAGTTTTATTTTTTTTTTCTTCCTTCCCCTTTATCTCTGAATGGCTTGAAACTCTGCTGCTGACATGAATGTGCAAACTCTGATTACTAGTGTGGATCAGCTTGCTGCTCGTGTGCAAGGCATTCAGGATTTTGTTACTAGCAGTCCTATGTCAGAACCTAAGATTCCTATTCCTGAGCTGTTCTCTGGAGATCGATTTAAATTTAGGAATTTTAGGAATAATTGTAAATTGTTTCTATCTTTGAGACCTCGTTCGTCTGGAGACTCAGCTCAGCAAGTTAAAATTGTTATCTCCTTCTTGCGGGGCGACCCTCAGGATTGGGCTTTCTCATTGGCGCCAGGAGATCCGGCATTGGCGAATATTGATGCATTTTTTCTGGCGCTCGGATTGCTTTATGAGGAGCCCAATATTGAAATTCAGGCAGAGAAGGCTTTGCTGGCTATTTCTCAGGGCCAGGATGAAGCCGAAGTGTATTGCCAAAAATTTCGGAAATGGTCCGTGCTTACTCAGTGGAATGAGTGTGCTCTGGCCGCAAATTTCAGAAATGGCCTTTCTGAAACCATTAAGAATGTGATGGTGAGCTTTCCCATTCCTACAAGTCTGAATGATTCTGTGACGCTGGCCATTCAGATTGATCGGCGTTTGCAGGAGCGCAAATCCGCTAATCCTTTGGCGGTGTTGTCTGAACAGACGCCTGATTTAATGCAATGTGATAGAATTCAGACTAGAACTGAACGGCAAAATCATAGACGTCAGAATGGGTTGTGTTTTTACTGTGGTGATTCTACACATGTTATATCAGCATGCTCTAAACGCCTAACAAAGTTTGTTAGTCCTGTCGCCGTTGGTAACTTGCAGCCTAAATTTATTTTGTCTGTGACTTTAATTTGCTCATTGTCTTCCTACCCTGTTATGGCGTTTGTGGACTCAGGCGCTGCCCTGAGTCTTATGGATTTGCCGTTTGCCAGGCGCTGTGGTTTTGTCCAGGAGCCTTTAGAAAATCCTATTCCTCTTAGAGGAATTGATGCTACGCCATTGGCGGAGAATAAACCGCAGTATTGGACACAAGTGACCATGTGCATGACTCCTGAACATCGGGAGGTGATTCGTTTTCTTGTTCTGCATAAGATGCATGATTTGGTCGTTTTGGGTCTGCCATGGTTACAGGCTCATAATCCTGTTCTGGATTGGAGGGCTATGTCTGTGTCTAGTTGGGGTTGTCAGGGAATTCATTGCGATTCCCCGTCGGTGTCTATTGCTTCCTCCACTCCTTCAGAAGTTCCTGAGTATTTGCTTGACTATCAGGATGTGTTCAGTGAGTCCAGGTCCAGTGCTCTTCCTCCTCATAGGGACTGTGACTGCGCTATAGATTTGATTCCTGGTAGTAAGTTTCCTAAGGGACGATTATTTAATCTGTCGGTACCTGAGCATGCCGCGATGCGTTCTTATATAAAGGAGTCTTTGGAGAAAGGGCATATTCGTCCATCCTCTTCCCCTCTTGGTGCGGGATTCTTTTTTGTGGCCAAGAAAGACGGATCTTTGAGACCTTGTATAGACTATCGGCTTCTGAATAAAATCACGGTTAAATTCCAATACCCTCTGCCACTATTGTCGGACTTGTTTGCTCGGATTAAGGGTGCCTGTTGGTTCACCAAGATAGATCTTCGTGGTGCGTACAACCTTGTGCGCATTAGGCAGGGAGATGAATGGAAAACTGCATTTAATACGCCCGAAGGTCATTTTGAGTACTTGGTGATGCCCTTTGGGCTCTCTAATGCTCCTTCAGTGTTTCAATCCTTTATGCATGACATCTTCCGGAAGTATCTAGATAAATTTGTGATTGTTTATCTGGATGACATTTTAGTTTTTTCTGATGATTGGGATTCTCATGTAAAGCAGGTCAGGATGGTGTTTCAGGTTTTGCGTGATAATGCTTTGTTTGTGAAGGGCTCAAAGTGTCTCTTTGGAGTGCAGAAGGTTTCCTTTTTGGGTTTTATTTTTCCCCTTCTGCTGTGGAGATGGACCCAGTCAAGGTCCGAGCTATGCATGATTGGACTCAACCCACGTCTGTTAAGAGTCTTCAGAAGTTTTGGGGTTTTGCTAATTTCTACCGTCGTTTTATTGCTAACTTTTCTAGCGTTGTTAAACCTCTGACGGATATGACCAAGAAAGGTTCTGATGTCGCTAATTGGGCTCCTGCGGCCATTGAGGCCTTCCGGGAGCTGAAGCGCCGGTTTACTTCGGCGCCTGTTTTGTGCCAGCCTGATGTCTCACTTCCCTTTCAGGTTGAAGTGGATGCTTCTGAGATCGGTGCAGGAGCTGTTTTGTCGCAGAGAGGCTCTGGTTGCTCGGTGATGAAACCATGTGCTTTCTTTTCCAGGAAGTTTTCGCCGGCTGAGCGGAACTATGATGTTGGTAATCGGGAGTTGTTGGCCATGAAGTGGGCATTTGAGGAGTGGCGTCATTGGCTCGAGGGAGCTAAGCATCGTGTGGTGGTCTTGACTGATCACAAAAATCTGATGTATCTCGAGTCTGCTAAATGCCTGAATCCTAGACAGGCTCGTTGGTCATTGTTTTTCTCCCGTTTTGACTTTGTGGTCTCATACCTGCCTGGTTCGAAAATGTGAAGGCTGATGCTCTCTCTAGGAGCTTTGTGCCTGACTCTCCTGGAGTCTCAGAGCCGGCTGGTATTCTTAAAGAAGGAGTGATTTTGTCGTCCATTTCTCCTGATTTGCGACGTGTGTTGCAGAGATTTCAGGCTGGTAGACCTGACTCTTGTCCACCTGATAGACTGTTTGTTCCTGATAAATGGACCAGCAGAGTTATTTCCGAGGTTCATTCCTCGGTGTTGGCAGGGCATCCTGGGATTTTTGGTACCAGAGATTTGGTGGCTAGGTCCTTTTGGTGGCCTTCCTTGTCACGGGATGTGCGTTCTTTTGTGCAGTCCTGTGGGACTTGTGCTCGGGCTAAGCCTTGCTGTTCTCGTGCCAGCAGGTTGCTTTTGCCCTTGCCCGTCCCGAAGAGGCCTTGGACACACATTTCCATGGATTTCATTTCAGATCTTCCGG
Source organism: Ranitomeya variabilis (assembly GCF_051348905.1). Taxonomy (NCBI): domain Eukaryota; kingdom Metazoa; phylum Chordata; class Amphibia; order Anura; family Dendrobatidae; genus Ranitomeya; species Ranitomeya variabilis. The sequence goes on from NC_135232.1 coordinate 1,144,139,009, forward strand.
TGTCTCAGGGAATGTCTGTCATCTGGGTGGTGTGTGATCGTTTTTCCAAGATGGTCCATTTGGTGCCCTTGCCTAAGTTGCCTTCCTCTTCCGATCTGGTTCCTTTGTTTTTTCAGAATGTGGTTCGTTTACACGGCATTCCTGAGAATATCGTGTCTGACAGAGGATCCCAGTTTGTGTCCAGATTCTGGCGATCTTTTTGTGCTAAGATGGGTATTGATCTGTCATGCTCGTCTGCCTTTCATCCTCAGACTAATGGCCAAACGGAGCGAACTAATCAGACGCTGGAGGCTTATTTGAGATGTTTTGTTTCTGCGGATCAGGATGATTGGGTGACCTTCTTGCCATTGGCTGAGTTTGCCCTCAATAATCGGGCTAGTTCCGCTACTTTGGTTTCGCCATTTTTCTGCAACTCTGGTTTTCATCCTCGTTTCTCCTCGGGTCATGTTGAGCCTTCTGACTGTCCTGGGGTGGATTCCGTGGTTGATAGGTTGCAGCGGACTTGGAATCATGTGGTGGACAACTTGCAGTTGTCACAGGAGAAGGCTCAGCGTTTTGCCAACCGCCGCAGCGGTGTGGGTCCCCGACTTCGTGTTGGGGACTTGGTTTGGTTGTCTTCTCGGTTTATCCCTCTGAAGGTTTCCTCTCCTAAGTTTAAGCCTCGCTTTATTGGTCCTTATAGAATTTTGGAGGTCCTTAATCCGGTGTCTTTTCGTTTGGATCTTCCTGTGTCATTTGCCATTCACAATGTGTTCCATAGGTCTTTGTTGCGGCGGTACATTGTGCCTGTGGTTCCTGCTGTTGACCCTCCTGCTCCGGTCTTGGTTGAGGGCGAGTTGGAGTATGTGGTGGAGAAGATCTTAGATTCTCGTCTCTCTAGACGGAGGCTTCAGTATCTGGTCAAATGGAAGGGCTATGGTCAGGAGGATAATTCCTGGGTGGTCGCCTCTGATGTTCTTGCGGCCGATTTGGTTCGTGCCTTTCACGCTGCCCATCCTGATCGCCCTGGTGGTCGTAGTGAGGGTTCAGTGACCCCTACTTAAAGGGGGGGTACTGTTATGAACTATACTTTTGGGCTCCCTCTTGTGGTCACTCGCGGTATGGCTCTTGTATACTCTTTCCCCAGGTTGGTAGTCACCTGGTTCGTTAACACTCTGGGTGTTTCTATTTAAACTTCCTGGAGTCTTAGTCCATTGCCTGGCATCCATGTAATCAGTCCTTGTCTGGTTGCTCTTGTCTACTGGTCCTGATTTTTGCAACATAAGCTAAGTCCTGCTTTCTTGTTTTTTGTTATTTGTATTATTCTGTTTTTTGTCCAGCTTGTTCATAATGTGATTCCTGATTTTGCTGGAAGCTCTAAGGGGGCTGATATCGTCCCCCCATACCGTTAGTCGGTACGGGGGTTCTTGGATATTCAGCGTGGATATTTGTGTAGGGTTTTTTCGCTGACCACATAAGTCCTCTTTCTATATTTCTGCTATTATTTAGTGGGCCTCTCTTTGCTGAATCTAGTTCATACTTACGTTTGTCTTTTCCTCTTACCTCACCGTTATTATTTGTTGGGGGCCTGTATCTACTTTGGGGTACCTTTCTCTGGAGGCAAGTGAGGTCTGTATTTTCTCTGAAAGGGTTAGTTAGATCTCCGGCTGGCGCGAGACGTCTAGAACCAACGTAGGTACGTTCCCCGGCTGCTGTTAGTTGTGGGCTAGGATCAGGTATGTGGTCAGCTTAGTTACCACCTCCCTAAGAGCTAGTTTTTATGTTTGCAGACTTTGCTGAAGACCCTGAGATCCTCTGCCATTAGGATCACAACACACGGGCTTCTAACTCCATCTGGTAAAGAAGTAGGGATTTCTCTACAAATATACATCCCAGATAGGACATATTTGATCTCATTAGCATGCCCCCGTTAATCCAAGATGAATGCTGGTTGTGTTATGACTATGACAGGTTTGGTAGCAGACTTATGGAAAATAGACCAATTTAAGGCTGAAGTACTCAGACTGAGAGGGTAGGAGGTTGTTGTGATCCTAATGGCAGAGGATCTCAGGGTCTTCAGCAAAGTCTGCAAACATAAAAAAACTAGCTCTTAGGGAGGTGGTAACTGAGCTGAACACATACCTGATCCTAGCCCACAAATAATAGCAGCCGGGGAACGTGCCTACGTTGGTTCTAGACGTCTCGCGCCAGCCGGAGATCTAACTAACCCTTTCAGAGAAAATACAGACCTCACTTGCCTCCAGAGAAAGGTACCCCAAAGTAGATACAGGCCCCCAACAAATAATAACGGTGAGGTAAGAGGAAAGGACAAACGTAAGTATGAACTAGATTCAGCAAAGAGAGGCCCACTAAATAATAGCAGAAATATAGAAAGCGGACTTATGTGGTCAGCGAAAAACCCTACTAAAATATCCACGCTGAATATCCAAGAACCCCCGTACCGACTAACGGTATGGGGGGAGAATATCAGCCCCCTAAGAGCTTCCAGCAAAATCAGGAATCGCATTATGAACAAGCTGAACAAAAAACAGAATAATAAAATAAACAAAAAACAAGAAAGCAGGACTTAGCTTATGTTGCAAAAATCAGGACCAGTAGACAAGAGCAACCAGACAAGGACTGATTACATGGATGCCAGGCAATGGACTAAGACTCCAGGAAGTTTAAATAGAAACACCCAGAGTCTTAACGAACAGGTGACTACCAACCTGAGGAAAGAGAATCCAAGAGCCATACCGCGAGTGACCACAAGAGGGAGCCCAAAAGTATAGTTCATAACAGTACCCCCCCTTTAAGGAGGGGTCACCGAACCCTCACTACGACCACCAGGGCGATCAGGATGGGCAGCGTGAAAAGCACGAACCAAATCGGCCGCATGAACATCAGAGGCGACCACCCAGGAATTATACTCCTGACCATAGCCCTTCCATTTGACCAGATACTGAAGCCTCCATCTAGAGAGACGAGAATCTAAGATCTTCTCCACCACATACTCCAACTCGCCCTCAACCAAGACCGGAGCAGGAGGGTCAACAGCAGGAACCACAGGCACAATGTACCGCCGCAACAAAGACCTATGGAACACATTGTGAATGGCAAACGACACAGGAAGATCCAAACGAAAAGACACCGGATTAAGGACCTCCAAAATTCTATAAGGACAAATAAAGCGAGGCTTAAACTTAGGAGAGGAAACCTTCAGAGGGACAAACCGAGAAGACAACCAAACCAAATCCCCAACATGAAGTCGGGGACCCACACCGTGGCGGCGGTTGGCAAAATGCTGAGCCTTCTCCTGTGACAACTTCAAGTTGTCCACCACATGATTCCAAGTCCGCTGCAACCTATCAACCACAGAATCCACCCCAGGACAGTCAGAAGGCTCAACATGACCCGAGGAGAAACGAGGATGAAAACCAGAGTTGCAGAAAAATGGCGAAACCAAAGTAGCGGAACTAGCCCGATTATTGAGGGCAAACTCAGCCAATGGCAAGAAGGTCACCCAATCATCCTGATCCGCAGAAACAAAACATCTCAAATAAGCCTCCAGCGTCTGATTAGTTCGCTCCGTTTGGCCATTAGTCTGAGGATGAAAGGCAGACGAGAACGACAGATCAATGCCCATCTTAGCACAAAAAGATCGCCAGAATCTGGACACAAACTGGGTCCTCTGTCAGACACGATATTCTCAGGAATGCCGTGCAAACGAACCACATTCTGAAAAAACAAAGGAACCAGATCGGAAGAGGAAGGCAACTTAGGCAAGGGCACCAAATGGACCATCCTGGAAAAACGATCACACACCACCCAGATGACAGACATTCCCTGAGACACCGGAAGATCTGAAATTAAATCCATGGAAATGTGTGTCCAAGGCCTCTTCGGGACGGGCAAGGGCAAAAGCAACCCGCTGGCACGAGAACAGCAAGGCTTAGCCCGAGCACAAGTCCCACAGGACTGCACAAAAGCACGCACATCCTGTGACAAGGAAGGCCACCAAAAGGACCTAGCCACCAAATCTCTGGTACCAAAAATCCCAGGATGCCCTGCCAACACCGAGGAATGAACCTCGGAAATAACTCTGCTGGTCCATTTATCAGGAATAAACAGTCTATCAGGTGGACAAGAGTCAGGTCTACCAGCCTGAAATCTCTGCAACACACGTCGCAAATCAGGAGAAATGGCCGACAAAATAACTCCCTCTTTAAGAATACCAGCCGGCTCTGAGACTCCAGGAGAATCAGGCACAAAGCTCCTGGAGAGAGCATCAGCCTTCACATTTTTTGAACCAGGCAGGTATGAGACCACAAAGTCAAAACGGGAGAAAAACAATGACCAACGAGCCTGTCTAGGATTCAGGCGTTTAGCAGACTCGAGATACATCAGGTTCTTGTGATCAGTCAAGACCACCACACGATGCTTAGCTCCCTCGAGCCAATGACGCCACTCCTCAAATGCCCACTTCATGGCCAACAACTCCCAATTACCAACATCATAGTTCCGCTCAGCCGGTGAAAACTTCCTGGAAAAGAAAGCACATGGTTTCATCATAGAGCAACCAAAGCCTCTCTGCGACAAAACAGCTCCTGCACCAATCTCAGAAGCATCCACTTCAACCTGAAAGGGAAGTGAGACATCAGGCTGGCACAAAACAGGCGCCGAAGTAAACCGGCGCTTCAGCTCCCGGAAGGCCTCAATGGCCGCAGGAGCCCAATTAGTGACATCAGAACCTTTCTTGGTCATATCCGTCAGAGGTTTAACAACGCTAGAAAAGTTAGCAATAAAACGACGGTAGAAATTAGCAAAACCCAAAAACTTCTGAAGACTCTTAACAGACGTGGGTTGAGTCCAATCATGAATAGCTCGGACCTTGACTGGGTCCATCTCCACAGCAGAAGGGGAAAAGATAAAACCCAAAAAGGAAACGTTCTGCACTCCAAAGAGACACTTTGAGCCCTTCACAAACAAAGCATTATCACGCAAAACCTGAAACACCATCCTGACCTGCTTTACATGAGAATCCCAATCATCAGAAAAAACTAAAATGTCATCCAGATAAACAATCACGAATTTATCTAGATACTTCCGAACGATGTCATGCATAAAGGATTGAAACACTGAAGGAGCATTAGAGAGCCCAAAAGGCATCACCAAGTACTCAAAATGACCTTCGGGCGTATTAAATGCAGTTTTCCATTCATCTCCCTGCCTAATGCGCACAAGGTTGTACGCACCACGAAGATCTATCTTGGTGAACCAACAGGCACCCTTAATCCGAGCAAACAAGTCCGACAATAGTGGCAGAGGGTACTGAAATTTAACCGTGATTTTATTCAGAAGCCGATAGTCTATACAAGGTCTCAAAGATCCGTCTTTCTTGGCCACAAAAAAGAATCCCGCACCAAGAGGGGAAGAGGATGGATGAATATGTCCTTTCTCCAAAGACTCCTTTATATAAGAACGCATAGCGGCATGCTCAGGTACCGACAGATTAAATAATCGTCCCTTAGGAAACTTGCTACCAGGAATCAAATCTATAGCGCAGTCACAGTCCCTATGAGGAGGAAGAGCACTGGACCTGGACTCACTGAACACATCCTGATAGTCAAGCAAAAACTCAGGAACTTCTGAAGGAGTGGAGGAAGCAATAGACACCGACGGGGAATCGCAATGAATTCCCTGACAACACCAACTTGACACAGACATAGCCCTCCAATCCAGAACAGGATTATGAGCCTGTAACCATGGCAGACCCAAAACGACCAAATCATGCATTTTATGCAGAACAAGAAAACGAATCACCTCCCGATGTTCAGGAGTCATGCACATGGTCACTTGTGTCCAATACTGCGTTTTATTCTCCGCCAATGGTGTAGCATCAATTCCTCTAAGAGGAATAGGATTTTCTAAAGGCTCCAGGACAAAACCACAGCGCCTGGCAAACGACAAGTCCATAAGACTCAGGGCAGCGCCTGAATCCACAAACGCCATAACAGGGTAGGAAGACAATGAGCAAATTAAAGTCACAGACAAAATAAATTTAGGCTGTAAGTTACCAACGGCGACAGGACTAACAAACTTTGTTAGGCGTTTAGAGCATGCTGATATAACATGTGTAGAATCACCACAGTAAAAACACAACCCATTCTGACGTCTATGATTTTGCCGTTCAGTTCTAGTCTGAATTCTATCACATTGCATTAAATCAGGCGTCTGTTCAGACAACACCGCCAAAGGATTAGCGGATTTGCGCTCCCGCAAACGCCGATCAATCTGAATGGCCAGCGTCATAGAATCATTCAGACTTGTAGGAATGGGAAAGCCCACCATCACATTCTTAATAGTTTCAGAAAGGCCATTTCTGAAATTTGCGGCCAGAGCACACTCATTCCACTGAGTAAGCACGGACCATTTCCGAAATTTTTGGCAATACACTTCGGCTTCATCCTGGCCCTGAGAAATAGCCAGCAAAGCCTTCTCTGCCTGAATTTCAATATTGGGCTCCTCATAAAGCAATCCGAGCGCCAGAAAAAACGCATCAATATTCGCCAATGCCGGATCTCCTGGCGCCAATGAGAAAGCCCAATCCTGAGGGTCGCCCCGCAAGAAGGAGATAACAATTTTAACTTGCTGAGCTGAGTCTCCAGACGAACGAGGTCTCAAAGATAGAAACAATTTACAATTATTCCTAAAATTCCTAAATTTAAATCGATCTCCAGAGAACAGCTCAGGAATAGGAATCTTAGGCTCTGACATAGGACTGCCAATAACAAAATCCTGAATGCTCTGCACACAAGCAGCAAGCTGATCCACACTAGTAATCAGAGTTTGCACATTCATGTCTGCAGCAGAGTTTCAAGCCATTCAGAGGTAAAGGGGAAGGAAGAAAAAAAAAAACAAACTCAGAACTTCTTTTTTCTTTTAATCCCACTTCTGCAATGCATAAACTATTCAGTGGCCTGGCATACTGTTGTGATCCTAATGGCAGAGGATCTCAGTGTCTTCAGCAAAGTCTGCAAACATAAAAAAACTAGCTCTTAGGGAGGTGGTAACTGAGCTGACCACATACCTGATCCTAGCCCACAAATAATAGCAGCCGGGGAACGTGCCTACGTTGGTTCTAGACGTCTCGCGCCAGCCGGAGATCTAACTAACCCTTTCAGAGAAAATACAGACCTCACGTGCCTCCAGAGAAAGATATCCCAAAGTAGATACAGGCCCCCAACAAATAATAACGGTGAGGTAAGAGGAAAGGACAAACGTAAGTATGAACTAGATTCAGCAAAGAGAGGCCCACTAAATAATAGCAGAAATATAGAAAGCGGACTTATGTGGTCAGCGAAAAACCCTACTAAAATATCCACGCTGAATATCCAAGAACCCCCGTACCGACTAACGGTATGGGGGGAGAATATCAGCCCCCTAAGAGCTTCCAGCAAAATCAGGAATCACATTATGAACAAGCTGGACAAAAAACAGAATAATAAAATAAACAAAAAACAAGAAAGCAGGACTTAGCTTATGTTGCAAAAATCAGGACCAGTAGACAAGAGCAACCAGACAAGGACTGATTACATGGATGCCAGGCAATGGACTAAGACTCCAGGAAGTTTAAATAGAAACACCCAGAGTCTTAACGAACAGGTGACTACCAACCTGAGGAAAGAGAATCCAAGAGCCATACCGCGAGTGACCACAAGAGGGAGCCCAAAAGTATAGTTCATAACAGAGGTTTGGAAAAGCCAGCCCTTTCTGTGAGGTCACAGGCTGTAGGTTTTAAGTGCTGGCAGGCTTCTAGGAGAGAGAGTTTTGAGTTTTTACCTGAAGAGCCCAGAGTGCAAGTCCTGATGCACTGGGATAGATGGAAACTCCACTAGCCTGGTTGCCTGCAATGCTTTGAACACATGTAAGTGTTATTTCTCATGTAATCCATGTTTTTTTTTATATAATTACTTTGTACATATTTGCAATTGTCTCTTTTGTAACATCTTCATAGAACTTTTTATAAACACTGCATAAACTTTATGAGTATAATAATTAATACTAGATTTGTTCTCCTGCTCTAAAACGTACTAAGTCTTCTGAAGGGAATTTACGCTACTGTTGTGGGTTAGCTTCGGACCCGTTTAATCGGAGCTGGTGGTGGCACTGCCGTGTGCAGGCCTTTGGGTGTCACTGTAGCGACTGCGGCATTGATAATTATTGTTCCTGCCTGAGCGGGAGTAGTTCATCGCGTCGCTGCAGCGTGCCCAATAGCCAGTACATAGCAGGCAGTCTTTCTGGCGACTAATTACCCTAGGTGCAGTACCTAATCTGACCTGAGAGTAAGGGGGGCGCCAGAGAGCTGCAAGGGTTAAGTGGAACTGTAAGCGGGATATACACAAATCCCTGCAGTTCATGGTATATTGAAGAGCAGTGGGATACCTAAAATAAGCCCCTGCTGTAAACTAAGAGGTCAATAGCCTTGTGTGTGCTTTTTTTTCAGCACATTGTGGCAGTGGAGGGATAACTGAGATAAGCCCCCCTGCACAGGTGATAGCCGTCTGTTGGTCTAAAGTCACCCCAATCTGTGACATATGGGTGGCAGTGGTCGGGAATCCCTGTAGATTTCGTGACAAACTGGTGACAGCAGCTAAGGGATCGTGACAATTGATGGCAGAGGTGTGGACACCATGACATAGACTTTACCACTTATAAAACTGTGTCCTGTAGTTGTCTTGTTCCACGCAAAGAGTCTCTTGAGTTATGCCCTATAATTATTACAGGATACTTTAGCTGAAAAAAAAAAGGAGACAGCTGGAACAATGACTGCAGAAAGCAGACTAGAGCAGGTGTTTTCCATAACTAGATCACTGCAGAAAGATGTGGAAGGTCTGCAAAAGAAGTTTGGAAGCTTTGAACACAATCAACAAGTGTTTGGACAAACTTTGCAGGATTTAAGCACCCGCATGGCAGCCCAGGAAAACAAACTTGCTGGCATAGAGTCACAGCATGGATTGGCTTTTCAGGACATAAGCACGCAAATAGCTGCACAAGTGACTTTAACCTCTGGGAAACCGCCATCAGCTAGCCCATCTAATTTGTCCCCATTCAGATTTAATGGTGATCGCGACAAATTTTGTGGCTTTGTGAATCAATGTATGCTATAATTTGATGTGCATGCTGACCATTTTCCTAATGATAGATCCAAAGTATTGTGTGTAATAATGCTGCTGACCTCACGAGCGCTCGCCTGGGCGCAACCGATGATTGAGTCTCGTGACCCACGGTTAAATTACTTGGATGATTTCTTGGCTGCTATGGCATTAGTGTTTGATGATCCTAATCGCCGTGCAACCGCTGAATCAGCTTTATTGTCTTTACGCCAGGATAAACGTTCTGTTATTGAGTATGCTACTGAATTCAGGAGATTAGCGGTAGATACCAATTGGGACAGTTATACACAATTGCCTATCTTTAAAAGGAGTCTGTCTAGTGTTGTAAAAGATGAATTAGCTCACTCTGAGTCACCACAAGTGCTAGAAACGTTTATACCCCAATGTGGGCGCATAGACATTCGCCTTACTGGACGTAGGCAGGAGAAATTTACTGCATATAACCGTATTTCTAACTTTTCCCTTCCTTCCAAAGAGCCTGCAGGTAAAACATCTCGGGAGGTGGAGGAGGTGCCCATGCAAATTGATTCCGTTCAGAGGCGCGAGATCAATGAGCACCAGGAGCATCGCCTTCGTGAAAGTCTATGTTTCTACTGCAGCCAGTCTGACCACTTCCTGATCAATTGTCCTAAGTGTTCCAGACGGTCTAACAAGGTGCTAGCAGCGGTAGGGGAGTATGACAACTGTGATGATGAATCTGACATCTCTGAATGTAGCCTGCCTTTAAATGCTGTATTACATTCACTTTCTATGACTTCACCCCCCAAGGAGCTTAAGGAAATGAACTCTCACTGTTCTCTCCCTATTAAGATTCTGTGTTCAGGACAGTGGATTTCCAGTGCAGCTATAATTGACTCTGGTGCAGGTGGCAATTTCATGGATATCGCATTTGCCAATGAACATGGTATTGAAATTCAGCAAAGAGCCTCTCTAATTACCATGGAAACAGTGGATGGGTGACCTTTAATCTCTGGGCCTGTGGATTAGGAGACTGTACCCCTTGAAATTTTGTTGGAGCCTAATCATCAGGAGCAACTTTCTTTCTTGCTAATTTCTTCTCCTCATTTTCCTGTGATTTTAGGCATTCCTTGGTTGTGTTCTCAGAACCCAATTATCAACTGGGAGACCAAGGAGATTATCTTTCCAACAAGGAGCAACTCAGCATTAACAGAAGCTGTCCCTGAGTCCACGACTACGGAACAACATGTACAGGTATTTTCTTTACCTTCAGCATATAAAGAGTTCTCTGACATCTGTGAAAAGAAGAATGCAGATCAGCTTCCTCCACACAGGCATTATGACTGTCCCATTGAGCTGCTTCCTGGGGCAGCTATTCCTTTTGGTAACATATACCCTTTGGCGGAACCTGAGCTTCAAGCCTTAAAGGAGTATATTGATGAAAATCTGTCAAAGGCTTCATACGTCCTTCTTCCTCACCAGCAGGGGCACCTATATTTTTTGTAAAAAAGAAGGATGTGACCCTGAGACCCTGTGTTGACTATCGGGAACTCAATAAGGTAACCATGCAAAACCGTTACCCTTTGCCTCTGATTCCCGAATTACTGGAAAGAGTCCGCCATGCTAAGGTGTTCTCTAAACTGGATCTTCGTGGGGCTTATAAATTGGTGCGTATTCGTCCAGGGGATGAGTGAAAGACAGCATTTAGATACCGGTATGGACACTTTGAATATCTTGTGATGCCCTTCGGACTTTGCAATGCCCCTGCAACGTTTCAACACCTTGCTAATGACATTTTCAGAGATTTGTTGGACCAGTTTTTGGTGATCTATTTGGACGATATACTAATATTTTCTGACTCTCTACAGGAACATGAAGAACATGTCAAAACTGATTTAAGATGTCTGAAAGAGAACCATCTGTATATTAAGCCGGAGAAATGCGAGTTCCATCGTTCTGAGATACCGTTCTTAGGTTATATCAACTCTCTCCAGGGGCTGAACATGGAATCTGGTAAGATTCAAGCTATCCTTGACTGGCCAGTACCCAAGAACGTTAAGGAGGTCCAACGTTTTATTGGTTTTGCAAATTTCTACAGACGCTTTATTCATCATTTTTCTGATATTGTCCGTCCCATTACTTCCTTGACAAAGAAGGAAAAGCCATTTAAGTGGTCATCACAGGCTCAAGAAGCTTTTGATCGGCTTAAAATCTGTTTCACCTCAGCACCACTGTTGATACACCCAGATCCAACACTTCCTTTCATTGGGAGGTGGATGCTTCTGATAATGCTTTGGGGGCTATTTTCTCCCAAAGAACTGGAGAGAAGGGTCTGCTACATCCTTGTGCTTTCTTTTCCCATAGACTAACCGCAGCAGAGAAGAATTACGACGTGGGAGACAAGGAATTGTTGGCTATTTTTGCCGCTTTCAAAGAATGGAGGCATCATCTGCAAGGAGCTGCACAACAGATCATAGTGCTAAGTGACCATCGCAATTTAGAGTTCCTTAGATCCGCTAGATGTCTTTCTCCTCATCAGGCTCATTGGAACTTATTCTTAAATCAATTTAACTTTGTTATCTTGTACCATCCAGTTTCTCGTAATGGGAAGGCTGATGTTTTATCCCGAATCCATGCTGCAGATTCCGTACCTGGAGCCCCATCCAAGACCATTCTATCTGATGCCAATTTCATCGGAGATATCCACGATCAGGACTTGTGGAAGGAGTGCAGGGAGGCTTATGACGGTGATGTTATATTTCTGGCCAACCCACCTGTGGATATTAATCTTGTGTTTAAGGGTGGCATGTGGTTCAGAGATCGACATATCTACGTCCCTGAGGTCGTCCGTCTGCAGATCCTCAAGTTGGTACATGACTCCAAGTTGGCTGGTCACAGGGGAGTACAGAAGACACAAGAGTTCCTGTGCCGATTTTTCTGGTGGCCAACTTGCCTGAAGGATACCAAGGACTATGTTCTCTCTTGCGAGGTATGTGCTCATTACAAGACTCCTCATGTGGCACCTACGGGTCTTCTGCAACCATTACCTGTTCCGTCCCGCCCTTGGGCGTTTATATCAATGGACTTTATTGTGGAGCTGCCTACATCGGGAGGCATGAATACAATCATGGTTGTAGTTGATCGCCTGACTAAAGCCGCTCACTTTGTTCCATGCACCGGCCTCCCCTCAGCTAAAGATACATGCAGTTGCATGGGGTCCCGGATGAGATCATCTCTGACCGTGGAGTACAGTTCACTTCAAGATTCTGGAAGGGGTTTTGCTCTGCACTCAATATTAATGTCTGTCTCTCTTCCGCTTACCATCCTCAGACAAATGGTCAGACTGAGCGTAGCAACCAGACTCTGGAACATTATCTAAGATGCTATGTCAGCCATCTCCAGGATGATTGGTTGGAGTTGCTGCCGTTAGCCGAATTTTCATATAACAATTCTCAGAGCGACTCCACTAAATTTACACCTTTCTTTGCCAATGTGGGTTATCATCCGTGTATCTTACCTAGGTCTCCGATTAATTCTCCAGTTCCAGCAGTGGAGGAAAGGCTGACTGCAATGAGGCAAAATCTGGAGGTTCTGAAGGAATCCCTGACAACTAGGGTTGAGCGAAACGGATCGTTCATTTTCATAAGTCGCCGACTTTTGGCAAAGTCGGCGTCTCATGAAACCGAGCCGATCCCTGTGTGGGGTCTGCCATGCGGTACGCGACTTTCGTGCCAAAGTCACGTTTCAATGATGCTAAAAGCGCCATTTCTCAGCCAATGAAGGTGGACGCAGAGTGTGGGCAGCGTGATGACATAGATCTCAGTCCCCACCATCTTAGAGAAGGGCATTGCAGTGATTGGCTTGCTTTCTGCCGCGTCACAGGGGCTATAAAGGGGCGTTCCCACCGACCGCCATCTTACTGCTGCTGATCTGAGCGTAGGGAGAGGTTGCTGCAGCTTCGTCAGAAGCAGGGATAGTGATAGGCAGGGTACATAAAGCCACAAACCGCTTGTGCTGTAGCGATTTCCACTGTCCAACACCACCTTTTGTTTGCAGGACAGTGGAAGCTACATTTTTTTTTCCTCAGCGCTGTAGCTCATTGGGCTGCCCTAGAAGGCTCCCTGATAGCTGCGTTGCTTTGTGTGTATGCCGCTGTGTAAACCAACTGCTTTTTTCAAAGCACAAATCCTGTTTTTCCTTCCTTTCTGCACAGCTATCTTGTGTGTTTGTCCACACTTTTGTGTGCAGCAGTCCTTTTTACAGCTGCCTGCCATACTTTTCTGAGATAACTGCAGGGAGATAAATATGCCACAGAAAACACTGTGTAATACTTGGCCTATTTTTTTTGGGGGGGTACATTCTCCCTTTTCCAAAAAAGAGATTATTGGGAGATAAATATTGGCAAGTCTGCCTCCGTGCCATTGCTGTGTGTGGCATCTCTCTCTCATTGTGTGCCACTGAAAACACTGTGTAATACTTGGCCAATTTTTTTTTGGGGGGTACATTCTCCCTTTTCCCAAAAAAAAATTATTGGGAGATAAATATTGGCAAGTCTGCCTCCGTGCCATTGCTGTGTGTGGCATCTCTCTCTCATTGTGTGCCACTGAAAACACTGTGTAATACTTGGCCATTTTTTTTGGGGGGGGTACATTCTCCCTTTTCCAAAAAAAAAAATTATTAGGAGATAAATATTGGCAAGTCTGCCTCCGTGCCATTGCTGTGTGTGGCATCTATCTCTCATTGTGTGGCACCAAAAACACTGTGTGTCATGATCTCTGCAGGCAGAGATCATAGCAAGCCTATAGAGGGACAAGCTCTCGGAAGATGGAACTATACTGACCATGAACTAAGCCTGCCGCGCAACTAGAAATAGCCAGGTAGCATTTCCTATTTATCGCTAGATGCCCAGCTCTGGCCTAAGACCTAAATAGCTAGCAGAGGGAAATATAAGACCTGGCTCACCTCTAGAGAAATATTCCAAAGAAGACAGTGGCCCCCCACATATAATGACGGTGAGTTCAGATGAAACAACAAACGCAGCAGGAAAATAGTCTTAGCAAATTTGAGGTCCGCTTACTAGATAGCAGAAGACAGATAGTATACTTTCATGGTCAGCAGAAAAACACTAACAAAACACCATCCAGAGATTACCTTAAACTCTGGCATTAACTCATAACGCCAGAGTAGCAATCCCTGATCAACGAGAGCTTTCCAGACACAGTAACAAAACTTCAGCTGTGAACTGGAACAAATAGGCAAAACAAAACATGGACAAAAGTCCAACTTATCTAGTAGTAGTCTAGAAGCAGGAACAAGCACTGAGAGGCATCAGATAACATTGTTGACCGGCAAGAAACCACCAGAGAAATGAGCTTAAATAGCGACACCCACTACTGATGGAATCAGGTGAAACAGGAAAGAGGATGACAAGTCCAATTCCACAAGCGGCCACCGGGGGAGCCCAGAATCCAAATTCACAACAACTGTGTAATACTTGGCCTTTTTTTGGGGGGGGTACATTCTCCCTTTTCAAAAAAAAAAAAATTATTGGGAGATAAATATTGTCAAGTCTGCCTCCGTGCCATTGCTGTGTGTGGCATCTCTCTCTCATTGTGTGGCACCGAAAACACTGTGTAATACTTGGCCTTTTTTTTGGGGGGGGTACATTCTCCCTTTTCCAAAAAAAAAAATTATTGGGAGATAAATATTGGCAAGTCTGCCTCCGTGCCATTGCTGTGTGTGGCATCTCTCTCTCATTGTGTGCCACTGAAAACACTGTGTAATACTTGGCCATTTTTTTTGGGGGGGGGTACATTCTCCCTTTTCCAAAAAAAAATTATTGGGAGATAAATATTGGCAAGTCTGCCTCCGTGCCATTGCTGTGTGTGGCATCTATCTCTCATTGTGTGGCACCAAAAACACTGTGTAATACTTGGCCATTTTTTTGGGGGGGTACATTCTCCCTTTTCCAAAAAAAAAAATTATTGGGAGATAAATATTGTCAAGTCTGCCTCCGTGCCATTGCTGTGTGTGGCATCTCTCTCTCTCATTGTGTGGCACCGAAAACACTGTGTAATACTTGGCCTTTTTTTTGGGGGGGTACATTCTCCCTTTTCCAAAAAAAAAAATTATTGGGAGATAAATATTGGCAAGTCTGCCTCCGTGCCATTGCTGTGTGTGGCATCTCTCTCTCATTGTGTGCCACTGAAAACACTGTGTAATACTTGGCCATTTTTTTTGGGGGGGGGTACATTCTCCCTTTTCCAAAAAAAAATTATTGGGAGATAAATATTGGCAAGTCTGCCTCCGTGCCATTGCTGTGTGTGGCATCTATCTCTCATTGTGTGGCACCAAAAACACTGTGTAATACTTGGCCATTTTTTTGGGGGGGGTACATTCTCCCTTTTCCAAAAAAAAAAATTATTGGGAGATAAATATTGTCAAGTCTGCCTCCGTGCCATTGCTGTGTGTGGCATCTCTCTCTCTCATTGTGTGGCACCGAAAACACTGTGTAATACTTGGCCTTTTTTTGGGGGGGATACATTCTCCCTTTTCCAAAAAAAAAAATTATTGGGAGATAAATATTGGCAAGTCTGCCTCCGTGCCATTGCTGTGTGTGGCATCTGTCTCTCATTGTGTGCCACTGAAAACACTGTGTAATACTTGGCCATTTTTTTTTGGGGGGGGACATTCTCCCTTTTCAAAAAAAAAAATTATTGGGAGATAAATATTGGCAAGTCTGCCTCCGTGCCATTGCTGTGTGTGGCATCTCTCTCTCATTGTGTGCCACTGAAAACACTGTGTAATACTTGGCCATTTTTTTTGGGGGGGTACATTCTCCCTTTTCAAAAAAAAAAAAATTATTGGGAGATAAATATTGGCAAGTCTGCCTCCGTGCCATTGCTGTGTGTGGCATCTGTCTCTCATTGTGTGCCACTGAAAACACTGTGTAATACTTGGCCATTTTTTTTTGTTGGGGTACATTCTCCCTTTTCAAAAAAAAAAATTATTGGGAGATAAATATTGGCAAGTCTGCCTCCGTGCCATTGCTGTGTGTGGCATCTGTCTCTCATTGTGTGCCACTGAAAACACTGTGTAATACTTGGCCTTTTTTTGGGGGGGTACATACTCCCTTTTCCAAAAAAATAAATATTAGGAGATAAATATTGGCAAGTCTGCCTCCGTGCCATTGCTGTGTGTGGCATCTCTCTCTCATTGTGTGATACTGAAAACACTGTGTAATACTTGGCCATTTTTTTGGGGGGGGTACATTCTCCCTTTTCAAAAAAAAAAAAATTATTGGGAGATAAATATTGACAAGTCTGCCTCCGTGCCATTGCTGTGTGTGGCATCTGTCTCTCATTGTGTGCCACTGAAAACACTGTGTAATACTTGGCCTTTTTTTTGGGGGGGGGGTACATTCTCCCTTTTCCAAAAAAAAAATTATTGGGAGATAAATATTGGCAAGTCTGCCTCCGTGCCATTGCTGTGTGTGGCATCTGTCTCTCATTGTGTGCCACTGAAAACACTGTGTAATACTTGGCCATTTTTTTGGGGGGGTACATTCTCCCTTTTCAAAAAAAAAAAAATTATTGGGAGATAAATATTGGCAAGTCTGCCTCCGTGCCATTGCTGTGTGTGGCATCTCTCTCTCATTGTGTGATACTGAAAACACTGTGTAATACTTGGCCATTTTTTGGGGGGAGGTACATTCTCCCTTTTCCAAAAAAAAAATTATTGGGAGATAAATTTTGGCAAGTCTGCCTCCGTGCCATTGCTGTGTGTGGCATCTGTCTCTCATTGTGTGCCACTGAAAACACTGTGTAATACTTGGCCATTTTTTTGGGGGGGTACATTCTCCCTTTTCAAAAAAAAAAAAAATTATTGGGAGATAAATATTGGCAAGTCTGCCTCCGTGCCATTGCTGTGTGTGGCATCTCTCTCTCATTGTGTGATACTGAAAACACTGTGTAATACTTGGCCATTTTTTTGGGGGGGGTACATTCTCCCTTTTCAAAAAAAAAAAAAATTATTGGGAGATAAATATTGGCAAGTCTGCCTCTGTGCCATTGCTGTGTGTGGCATCTCTCTCTCATTGTGTGATACTGAAAACACTGTGTAATACTTGGCCATTTTTTTTGGGGGGGTACATTCTCCCTTTTCAAAAAAAAAAAAAATATTGGGAGATAAATATTGGCAAGTCTGCCTCCATGCCATTGCTGTGTGTGGCATCTGTCTCTCATTGTGTGCCACTGAAAACACTGTGTAATAATTGGCCATTTTTTTTGGGGGGGGTACATTCTCCCTTTTCAAAAAAATAAAATTATTGGGAGATAAATATTGGCAAGTCTGCCTCCGTGCCATTGCTGTGTGTGGCATCTGTCTCTCATTGTGTGCCACTGAAAACACTGTGTAATACTTGGCCATTTTTTTTGGGGGGGTACATTCTCCCTTTTAAAAAAAAAAAACATTATTGGGAGATAAATATTGGCAAGAATGCCTCCGTGCCATTGCTGTGTGTGGCATCTGTCTCTCATTGTGTGCCACTGAAAACACTGTGTAATACTTGGCCATTTTTTTTGGGGGGGGGGTACATTCTCCCTTTTCAAAAAAAAAACATTATTGGGAGATAAATATTGGCAAGTCTGCCTCTGTGCCATTGCTGTGTGTGGCATCTGTCTCTCATTGTGTGCCACTGAAAACATTGTGTAATACTTGGCCATTATTTTGGGGGGGTACATTCTCCCTTTTCAAAAAAAAAAAAATATTGGGAGATAAATATTGGCAAGTCTGCCTCCGTGCCATTGCTGTGTGTGGCATCTGTCTCTCATTGTGTGCCACTGAAAACACTGTGTAATACTTGGCCAATTTTTTTTGTTGGGGTACATTCTCCCTTTTCAAAAAAAAAAACATTATTGGGAGATAAATATTGGCAAGTCTGCCTCCGTGCCATTGCTGTGTGTGGCATCTGTCTCTCATTGTGTGCCACTGAAAACACTGTGTAATACTTGGCCATTTTTTTTCTGGGGGGTACATTCTCCCTTTTCAAAAAAAAAACATTATTGGGAGATAAATATTGGCAAGTCTGCCTCTGTGACATTGCTGTGTGTGGCATCTGTCTCTCATTGTGTGCCACTGAAAACACTGTGTAATACTTGGCCATTTTTTTGGGGGGGTACATTCTCCCTTTTCAAAATAAAAAAAATATTGGGAGATAAATATTGGCAAGTCTGCCTCCGTGCCATTGCTGTGTGTGGCATCTGTCTCTCATTGTGTGCCACTGAAAGCCCACTGTGTAATACTGGGCCTTTTTTTTTTTTAGGGTAAATTCTCCCAGAAAAATAAAAAAATTGTGGGAGATTAAGATTGGCATTTCTGCTTGAGTGCTGGTCCTGTGTGTGCCATCTGTCTCAAATTATAGGGCCACAGAAAACCTAGTGTGTAACATTGGGCCTGATTTTCCTTTCAGTGTCAGGCACCTATAAAGGTATATATAAATCCTACAGAAGTTTGAGTTCACCTTATAAGTTGTTTTACAGTAACAAATAGTGTTACTTTGGTTACGTTTTGCAAACAATGAGGAAGTCTAGTGGAAGAGGTCGTGGCCGTGGGCGGTCATTGTCAGCTGGTAATGATGGTAGTGGTGGTGGAGCATCAGGTGGTCGTGGTAAAAGCAGTACAGCACCTAAGTCTCGAGTTGTTGAGCCAGGTTCGTTGTCTGGCTACACAAGGCCTCGAACGCTCTCTTTTCTGGGAGTAGGAAAACCACTTTTGAATCTGGAGCAGGAGGAACAAGTATTGGCTTTCATTGCTGACTCTGCCTCTAGCTCTTTCGCCTCCTCCTCGGAAAGTGCCAAATGTCACAGCAGTGCATCGTCAGTGGATGCTCCCGGTCAGGGACAAGTCGCTTCCTTGTCTTCTTCATCCAGAACAAGAGAGAAGGATGCGTCAGGAGACACAACGGGTTACTCCATGGAGCTCTTTACACATACCGTTCCTGGGTTAGACAGTGAAACAGTTAACAGGCCATGCCCATTAGAAGTTGAATCGGACATGGAGTGCACAGATGCACAGCCACAGCCAGATTACTATGCTGTTCCTTTGACTCAGACCAGAACATTGCCCTCGCAGTGTACTGAGGCAGAATCAATCCCAGCGGAGGCTATGGTGCCCCGTCACGGACGCTATACCACCGGCTTACACGGTGACACAGACGAAATCGCACACGACATAGAAGAGGAGGTCATAGATGACCCAGTTGTGGACCCCGATTGGCAGCCATTGGGGGAACAGGGTGCAGGCGGCAGTAGTTCTGAAGCAGAGGAGGAGGAGCCGCAGCAGGCATCAACATCACAACAGGTTCCATCTACCGGGCCCGTATCTGGCCAAAAACGCGTGGCAAAACCAAAACCAGTTGGAGGACAGCGTGGCCATCCGGTTAAAGAAGCTCAGTCTGCAATGCCTGAAAAGGTATCCGATAGTAGAAAGAGTGCAGTCTGGCATTTTTTTAAACAACATCCAAATGATCAGCGCAAAGTCATCTGTCAAAAATGTTCAACTACCTTAAGCAGAGGTCAGAATCTTAAAAGTCTAAATACAAGTTGCATGCATAGACATTTATCCACCATGCATTTGCAAGCCTGGACTAACTACCAAACGTCCCTAAAGGTTGCAGCACCCTCGGCCAATGAAGCTAGTCAGCAACGCTACATCCCTTCCCTCCCTGTAAGCCGACCATTTCCCACACCACCTGCAGTATCTGTGCTGCTTTCGTCGCCAGGCCAAAGCAGTCAGGGAATCACCAGGTTAGTAGTAGGAAACACTGCATGTAGGGCACCGGCAAGAATACCATCTCCAACCGTCTGTCAGTCACCCATGTCCACCGGCACCACCGCTAGTTCCACGATCTCCAGCTCTCCAGTCCAGCTCACCCTACATGAGACTCTTGTTAGGAAAAGGAAGTACTCATCCTCGCATCCGCGTACACAGGGTTTGAACGCCCACATTGCTAGAATAATCTCATTAGAGATGAGGCCCTACCGGTTAGTTGAAAGCGAAGCTTTCAAAGCGCTGATGGACTACGCCGTACCACGCTATGAACTACCCAGTCGGCACTTCTTTTCTAGAAAAGCCATACCAGCCCTCCAACAGCATGTTAAAGACCGCATCGTCCATGCACTCAGGCAGTCTGTGACAAAGGTGCACCTGACAACAGATGCATGGACCAGTAGGCATGGCCAGGGACGTTACATGTCCATCACGGCACACTGGGTGAATGTGGTGGATGCAGGGTCCACAGGGGACAGCAATATTGGGACAGTTCTGCCTAGCCCACGGTCAAGGAAAGAGTTGGCTGTAGGCGTTTGCCCCCCTCCTCCTCTTCCTCCTCCTCATGCAGAAGCGAGAGCTCATCCACAGACCGCAGTCGCACATCCACTCCATCCGCAGCTGCCACTGTTGCACACCAGGTGTGCCATTATGGGACAGCTAGTGGCAAGCGTCAGCAGGCTGTATTGGCAATGAAGTGTTTTGGGCGACAACAGACACACCGCGGAAGTTTTTTCCGAGTTCTTGCAGAATGAAACTCAGTCATGGCTGGGCACTGTACATCTTGAGGCAGGCAAGGTAGTGAGTGATAACGGAAGGAATTTCATGGCAGCCGTTACTGAAACCCAATAACACTGGATTGTATGTTTTGACTGTGCAGCCTGCACTTCTGAGCCTCAACTGGCGGTGTTGGAGCCTAGGAATTACAGTTCAGGTGGTAGAAAGATGAACACATCAGGAGACCAGGATGACACCCAATTATTTAATCAGGCAGAGGAGTGGCAAATTCCTGCGAGATCCAGGCCTGGTTCATTTTCAGAAAAGTAAGCCGGTCAACGTTATCGGAGGATAGTCGCATGCGACGGTCTGTTAGTACACCACCTGTGGCACAAAAGACGCATTCCGATAAGACACTAGCTGCAGGGCAAGCCAGCACCTCCAATACATACTGGCTTAGCTCTGGCCATGTATCCAGCTTAGAGACCCAAAACTTGAAAGGGGAAGAGCCGTCTGGGAGTACTGTAAGAGGGCAAGACATGTAGTCTGTCACCATCTGACGGAACTGTAGCCTCCTGCTCACTGGAGCCGCCGGTGATGGTGTAGACATTTTGGGCGGGCACACAAAACTGTGCCACAGTTGGGCCAAACTGGTCTTGCCTTGGGCAGAGGCACTGCTTCTGCTCCCTCTTTGTGCAGAGCCTCCTCCACTGCCTCGACGCACTGAGCTGCTTTGTAAAGCACTAGCAGCACTCCTCTCAGTTGGACTGGAGAAGATGATGGAATTCACCAGTGTGTCTTGGTACTCCCGCATTTTCGCTCCCGAATCAACGGTGTGATGAGGTTTTGTACGTTGTCCCGGTAGTGAGGATCGAGGAGGGTGTACACCCAATAATCAGACATGTTGAGAATGTGGTCGATGCGGCGGTCATTTCTCAGGCACTGCAGCATGAAATCAACCATGTGCTGCAGACTGCCAACTGGCCAAGAAACGCTGTCCCCTGCTTGAGACGTGATCTCTGCCCACTCTTCATCACCCCACCCTCGCTGTACTCACTGACTACTGGACAATTTTGTAACTCCCTCCTCTGGACAGATGTCTTCCTCCTCCATTGACTCCTCCTCATCCTCCTCACAAAGTGTCCCCTGCCTACGCCTTTGTGAGGAACCACGTGGCGCTGACTCTCCAGAAGCTGATGGAAAGGGTGAATCCTCATCCTCCACCTCTTCCACAACATCATCCATTAGCGCTTCCAGTGTTTGTTGAAGCAGGCAGATAAGGGGGACAGTCATGCTGACTAGTGCATCATCTGCACTTGCCATCCACGTGGAATAATCGAAGGGATGCAAAACCTGGCAGACGTCCTTCATAGTGGCCCACTCTGTGGTTGTGAAGTCTGAATGGCGCGGAGTGCGACTTCTTTGCGCCTGAAGCAGCTGGTACTCCATTACTGCTTGCTGCTGCTCACACAACCGCTCCAACATATGTGACGTGGAATTCCACCTGGTAGGTAGGTCACATATGATGCGATGTTCCGGAAGGCAGAATCGGCGCTGCAGAGCTGCAATGCGCGATCTTGCCGTGCTGGAACACCGCAAGTGAGCACACTCTAGGCGGACCTTGTGCAGCAGTGCATCAAGATCCGGATAGTCCCTCAGAAAACTCTGCACAACCAAATTGAGCACATGTGCCAGACATGGGATGTGAGTGAGGTTGCCAAGGGCCAAAGCTGCCACCAGATTTCGGCCATTGTCACACACTACCATGCCTGGCTGGAGATTCGCTGGCACAAACCACACATCGCTCTCCTGCTTGATGGCATTCCAGAGCTCCTGCGCTGTGTGGCTTTGATTCCCCAAAGAAACTAATTTCAAGACGGCCTGTTGACATTTGGCCGCGGCTGTGCTCATGTCGGTCGTAACAGGTAAACGTTCACGGGTCCATGTGGAGGTGGACTGTGACGGCTCCTGCAGCGATGATTCTGAGGAACTTGTGTATGAAGAGGAGTCAATGCGTACAGACTGGATTCCTGCAATCCTTGAAGTGGGCAGGACACGTCCTGCACCACTTGCACGATCTGTACCCGGCTCAACAACATTAACCCAATGGGCAGTGAGGGAAAGGTATCGCCCCTGTCCATGTTGACTGGTCCACGCATCGGTGGTGAGGTGGACCTTGCTACTGACGGCGTTCAGTAGCGCGTGTTTTATGTGTCCCTCCACATGCTTGTGCAGGGCAGGGACGGCTTGCCTGCTGAAATAAAAGCGGCTGGGAACATTGTACTGTGGGACTGCCAATGCTATCAAGTCACGGAAGTTGTCAGTCTCCACCAGCCTGAATGAGAGCATTTCCAGTGACAGAAGTTTGGCAATGCCTGCATTCAGAGCCTGTGCTCGGGGGTGGTTTGCCGAGAATGGCCGCCTTTTCTCCAATACCTGTACTACCGATGGCTGTAGACTGGGATGGGAGTGTGAGGATGACTGGGAACGTGGTGCTGCGGGTGGAATTACAGTGGATCTCTGGACAACAGTACCAGAGGTACTTCCATGGCGATCCTGGGAGGAAGCCAAACCAGCTGTGTGTGAGCTGGAGGAAGAGGCAACACAAGCTGAAGAAGTGGTAGCTGCCGCTGTTGGTTGGCCTAGGTCTTCAGTGTGTTTTTGTAACTCCACTGCGTGCCTGTTCCGCACATGTTTCCACATATTTGTGGTATTGAGGTTGCTGACACTTTTCCCTCTTTTGACTTTCTGATGACACAGCTTGCATTTGACAAAACAAATGTCATCTGCAACTGTGTCAAAAAAGGACCAGGCACTGCAAGTCTTGGGAGCGCCCTTTTTGGCTTTTGGAAGAGACATGCTCCTAACGGGTGCTGAAGTGGAGGCTACAGGCTCCGCAGTCTTCCCCCTCCCTCTCCCTCTTTGGCCCGTTCGGGGAATCTCTTCCTGAGAGCTGCTCCCACCACATTCCTGTTCCTCACGCCACGATGGGTCAAGGACCTCATCATCTACACTACCCTCTGCCACCAACTGCTCCTCCTGGGTAGTCTCGGCAGCACATTACGCACCAGAAAGCGGCACCTGAGTCTCATCATCAGATGCGTACTGCGGTGTGGTGACCGGAGGCACTGGCCCACCCGCTTCTTCAGAGTCAGAGAGACAAAGCTGTTGGGCATCACTGCACACTGCCTCTTCTTCCATTTCTCCAATGCTGCTTGGCTGGCCCCCTGTTTCCAAGCCAAGAGATTCAGAGAACAGAAGTAGAGACGGCTCCTGTCCTGGGCTCTCTGACTGCCTGGGCAATTTGGCAGGTGGTGAAGAGACAGATGACTGCTCTCCAGTGCTCTGTGCCTGAGAGGATGTGGCACTAATTGAAGTTGATGCGTTAGCTGCCATCCATCCGACAACGGCATCAATTTGATCTTCACGCAGCAGCGGTGTACGGCGATCTCCTACAAAGCTGCGCTTGAAGGACTGTTCCCTGCTGAAACTGGGTGATGAAGAGTCACCGGTGCCCGCAGCAGGCACAGAATCCCCACGTCCTCTCCCTGCTCCATGCCCACGTGCCTTACTCCCTGCCCTCTTCATCTTGGTTGACAGATAATGATAAGCAGAAAAGTACTAAAGGCTTAGTGTGCTTATTCCTGAACAGGTCCTCCTAACAGGTATAAGAAACACTGATTTTCTAAAGTGTGGACTAGACTTTATTATGAGCTAATGTGGCCTACACAACTGTAAAGTGGTGTGTTTGGTGAACTGTATTTATTTTTTATTTTTTGGGGCAGATCTGACTACAGAGCGAGTTGCACTCACACGGAGACCGTGCAGACAGCCGTAAACGGCGCTGCAAGGCCCAAAAAACCTCCTCTATGTTATCCTATGTAGTGTTTTTCCACAATGTAGCTGGATACGGGTGGAAAGCCACTAATAGGAAATTTTTGAAAAAATGTGTAGCAGGCTGCACTATTAGCAAAAAAGGACAATGTATTTTACGGTATGAGGCAGTGACGCACCCCGAGCTGAATACAACCAGCTGTGGCTGCACACAGACTACAGGGCGAGCTGCACTCACACGGAGACTGTGCAGACAGCCGTAAACGTCACTGCAAGGCCCAAAAAACCTCCTCTACGTTATCCAATGTAGTGTATTTCCACAATTTAGCTGGATACGGGTGGAAAGCCACTAATAGGAAAAATTTGAAAAAATGTGCAGCAGGCTGCACTATTAGCAAAAAAGGACAATGGATAGAACAGTATGAGGCAGTGTGAACCACCCTGAGCTAAATACAACCAGCTGTGGCTGCACACAGACTACAGAGTGGGCTGCACTCACACACACACAGAGACCTTGCAGAACGCTGTGAAAACAGCGCTGCAAGGCAAAAGCAAGGTGAACACACAGCGGTTGCTAAATTAGCCTGGGAAAAGCGCAATGAAGCAAATCGCTATCTCAACTGGCCCTCAGTCAGAACACAGCATCCTGTCCCTAACTGAATTCACAGCAGAGTGAGCGCAAAATGGCGGCAGCGTTTTTTATAGTGCATCATGACATAATTTCAGCAGCCAATCACAGCCTTGCCAGTAGTTACATGCCCACCATGCTGAACAGGATGTGCCCACACTTGCAATCATTCCTCATTGGCTGAATTTGTGCGCAGTTTGAATTCTGGGAACTTCCAATTCCGGTATCCGATATGCGGTAAATATCGGAACTCGGTATCGGAATTCCGATACCGCAAATATCGGCCGATACCCGATACTTGCGGTATCGGAATGCTCAACACTAGTGATGACTGATTGCTTGTAGATGCAGAGGACTTAAACAATTTTGGCTAGGGTAACTTGTATGAAGGAGACTGCATGTTCCTTCTTTCTTTCTAGGATAATAAACAGGAATAATAATAAATGCTCTTTTTATCTATAAAGTAATTGTTTGAAAGGATGTTAGATCATCTATTGTGTCTCCCATATTTATTACACAGCCGAATGGAACAGTTATAGAAAATTGAGCTTCGTCACAGTTAGTTTTTAGAACATATTCACATTTTTGCAGTTCGTACTTTTATTTCCAGAATACATAGTAGCAGCTAGTTTTAACATTCCTTACTATAGATACTGGTCAAGAAGATTGTCAGGATTATCCAGATTACTCAATGGGTTAAGCTTAAGTATTTGTAGAAAGGCTGAATATAGATATGATTGCTGTTAATAGTGTAGTGTGAAGATACAAATGGCGATTTTGAATCCAGATTAAAATATACTGAATGCATTCAGACAATTACATAGCTGCACTTCTTGTAAAACATTTACATATGTGACAGACAATGCTCATAGTGACAGAATCTTGAGAAATGTTTGTTTATTCACTTCACAAACAGTTCTAAGCTTCTATATGTTTGTTGTTCGTCATTGTAAAATATTAAGGTTTGCTGAACCTCTGCCTGTGGTGATTTTATCTAAATTCTTGTAGCTTTTATATTCTAAGGGTTTATGGCCCCTCATCTGATGACTCCATGATATCTCAGTTTCATCTGAACTTGAAAGCTGGCCACTTGAAGGGCTGGGTAAAACTAGAGTTACTAAATAGTGTAAATCACTATATAAGACCAGAGAAACATGACTAAGGCAGATGCAAAAACTGGGGTACCTGTACATGTACAGTGTGCTCATACCTGCATAATTCGGGACGCCCATGCAATGTAGTGAATCTCCCACGGGTTCTCTGTCTTGGTGTTGCTTCTCTGATATTCCAGACGGATGATGTTTAAAAGCCTCTTGGTGATGATGTAAGTATGCTGTATGCAGTTAATTTTTATATATACTTAATCATGATACAGTGGGGCAAAAAAGTATTTAGTCAGTCAGCAATAGTGCAAGTTCCACCACTTAAAAAGATGAGAGGCGTCTGTAATTTACATCATAGGTAGACCTCAACTATGGGAGACAAACTGAGAAAAAAAAAATCCAGAAAATCACATTGTCTGTTTTTTTTATCATTTTATTTGCATTTTATGGTGGAAAATAAGTATTTGGTCAGAAACAAACAATCAAGATTTCTGGCTCTCACAGACCTGTAACTTCTTCTTTAAGAGTCTCCTCTTTCCTCCACTCATTACCTGTAGTAATGGCACCTGTTTAAACTTGTTATCAGTATAAAAAGACACCTGTGCACACCCTCAAACAGTCTGACTCCAAACTCCACTATGGTGAAGACCAAAGAGCTGTCAAAGGACACCAGAAACAAAATTGTAGCCCTGCACCAGGCTGGGAAGACTGAATCTGCAATAGCCAACCAGCTTGGAGTGAAGAAATCAACAGTGGGAGCAATAATTTGAAAATGGAAGACATACAAGACCACTGATAATCTCCCTCGATCTGGGGCTCCACGCAAAATCCCACCCCGTGGGGTTAGAATGATCACAAGAACGGTGAGCAAAAATCCCAGAACCACGCGGGGGGACCTAGTGAATGAACTGCAGAGAGCTGGGACCAATGTAACAAGGCCTACCATAAGTAACACACTACGCCACCATGGACTCAGATCCTGCAGTGCCAGACGTGTCCCACTGCTTAAGCCAGTACATGTCCGGGCCCGTCTGAAGTTTGCTAGAGAGCATTTGGATGATCCAGAGGAGTTTTGGGAGAATGTCCTATGGTCTGATGAAACCAAACTGGAACTGTTTGGTAAAAACACAACTTGTTGTGTTTGGAGGAAAAAGAATACTGAGTTGCATCCATCAAACATCATACCTACTGTAAAGCATGGTGGTGGAAACATCATGCTTTGGGGCTGTTTCTCTGCAAAGGGGCCAGGACGACTGATCCGGGTACATGAAAGAATGAATGGGGCCATGCATCGTGAGATTTTGAGTGCAAACCTCCTTCCATCAGCAAGGGCATTGAAGATGAAACGTGGCTGGGTCTTTCAACATGACAATGATCCAAAGCACACCGCCAGGGCAACGAAGGAGTGGCTTCGTAAGAAGCATTTCAAGGTCCTGGAGTGGCCTAGCCAGTCTCCAGATCTCAACCCTATAGAAAACCTTTGGAGAGAGTTGAAAGTCCGTGTTGCCAAGCAAAAAGCCAAAAACATCACTGCTCTAGAGGAGATATGCATGGAGGAATCGGCCAACATACCAACAACAGTGTGTGGCAACCTTGTGAAGACTTACAGAAAACGTTTGACCTCTGTCATTGCCAACAAAGGATTTATTACAAAGTATTGAGATTAAATTTTGTTTCTGACCAAATACTTATTTTCCACCATAAAATGCAAATAAAATGATAAAAAAACAGACAATGTGATTTTCTGGATTTTTTTTTCTCAGTTTGTCTCCCATAGTTGAGGTCTACCTATGATGTAAATTACAGACGCCTCTCATCTTTTTAAGTGGTGGAACTTGCACTCTTGCTGACTGACTAAATACTTTTTTGCCCCACTGTATATATTTAATCCAAATATGTACTTAACCTTTGTATGTTAACATATACAAAAGTGTGCGCACTCATGCTATTCAATCATACTATTCCTTGAATTTTGTAATTTGAAATAAAATTGCATTGTATTGCAAGTATTAGCCTTCTTTAAAGCCCAAATTAACAGTCTCCTGTCTCCAATCACATCCTTCAGACTGCATTGATGGGTATTCGCAAAAGCGTAACTGAAAACAGATTTCATTTTGTGTCACATTAGTAAACTTTACAGTCTTGCAAGGATTTAAAGTAATCTGCTTCACTCGCTTTTGGACTGATTGGTGATATTATTATCAGCCACAACTCTGAAGTGTTAGCAAGTTTTGGTAGAAGAGATACAAATTCTTTCTTTTTTTCCTTGCAGTCAGTTCTCCTTAACTCTATGTGATTTTATATGTGATTTTTTTATTTGAACATTGAGAAATGGATTTGGTAGGGGAAGAATGCACTTTTCTGACATATGAAAATAATCTTTTCGAACCATGCCTTGTTTAACATCCCCCATCTTGCAATGTACGATCTTTGCCTACAGTTTAACAATTCACTATATGCTTTTCTTTTCCAACAGAAGATGATTTCAGGGAAGCAACATTGTTTTCTTTATCTTATACAATAACAGTTGATAAAAATATCATGATCTTCAAGTGTTTCTGTGGAGGTGTAATAAATTTTTGTTGTGGAAATGCCAATTCCTTTGATATGTTGGAAATCTTGCACTGAAGCCCCATTAATAATCACTAGGGTAGATTAGTTTAGACCTTTTTAGAAATATTGTGAAGTGGATTTTCATGGGCCCATACAGTATGTGGGTTGAAAGGCGTAATGGGGTGCATATGACTATGCAGCGGGGCTGGCCTTGCTGTCACTGTGTAAACAAAGGAATACGGGACTACAAAATGCATATTGCGAAGTGGATTTCCAGGGGCACATTCAGTACGTGGGTTCAAAGACTTATTGGGGTGCATATGAATTGATAGCAGTGCAGGCCTTGAATTCAATGCAACATTTTTTCAGGAGTCCCTCCTGGACATCTTATGAAAGGGGTAGTGTGGTGCGTCATAATTCTTGGCATCCCATCCACTCACAGCATAGGCTACAACAGTTTAGAAAACCCACTGTTTTTTTCATAATGGCCCTATAAGAAGATTAATGCCACCTGATGCACCAGTAAAAATAGGCTTTATGACTTTAAGAGTCCCCCCTTCATAAATGAACCAAGAGTCCAAGGGTCTACTTATGTGTCACACACCACATAGCCAGCTAGGATTGTTAAATATTACAATGACATTTCCCAGTGAATGCATGTGCAGTGGTTGAAGGCAATGTTCAAGTTGAAAAACGCTTCAAAAACGCTGCGCCTGAACTATTCCCAAATGGGGAGGAACATTTCTGTCTGGGGCTAATTATTTGGCCTTTCAGGCAAGTCAATAACCTGCAAAGGATGTACCTTAACATATTTACCAGCAAAATCCGTTTTGGTTTCGTTTTAGTGTATTTTTTGTTGCACCGGGAAAAATGGCACTAATCTCAGAAAAAAATTGTTTACAGCTGTTAACTAGGGGTCAAGAATGCTTCCAGGGTCAATCCCCATGATGTCCCTGTGTCATTTGAGCAGTGTTTCCACCATTTTTCGATGTTTTTAGACCTTAAACGGACCCCAGGGGGATCACGGCAAAAATACTTGGATCTCCCATAGACTTACATTTGGCTCGTTGCTCGGGTCAAGTACCCGAGTATTCCGATCTGCTCGACCTGAGCAACGAGCACTCAAGGATTTTAGTGCTCACTCATCACTAATAAGAATAAATGGTATAAATATAGGTACATCTCATTTTGATGACAGTTTCCCCTGGGGAAGTTTATTTTGGCTTCTAAATAGTAACGGGCATCAGAAAAACACCACTGCACAAAAATTGAGTGACTTTTGCATGATGGAAAATGTTCTGGTGTTGTACTGGTTGAGTATGATGAGGGTGACGATAAGGAGGAGGATTGTTATGATCCAGTGGTAGGATCACAGAACTGACCTGATAGGTAAACCTGAATATTAGGACAAGCTCTGGGGATGTGGAAACTATACTGACCGCAACACTGATCCTATCCACACACACTAAAGGCAGCCGTGGAGCGTTACCTAAAAACCTAGACGCCTCTTCACAGCCTGAGAAACTAACTACCCCTAGAGAGAAAGCAAAGCCTCACTTGCCTCAGAGAAATAACCCCAAAGTTTAGACAGCCCCCCACAAATAATAACGGTGAGTTAAGGGGAAAAATACAAACATAGGAATGAAAAACAGGTTTAAGCAAATGAGGCCCGCTAACACTAAATAGACAGAAGATAGCAAGGGGTCTGTGCGATCAGTACAAAACTATCAAAAACTATCCACGCAGAAAGTGCAAGAACCCCCACACAAACTCATGATGTGAGGGGCGCACTCTGCACCCCAGAGCTACCAGCAAGCGAAAAATCACATATAAGCAAGCTGGACTGAACTCATGATATACTGAGAAACATATTCAAGGAAATATTGAGCAAAAAGAACTTAGCAAGACTTAACTTCTCCAGAAGGAGACAGGTCACAAGGAAGTCCAGGAGGGAACAAAACCAGCACTGAATACAATGACAGCAGGCAACAAGTAAAGGTCCAGGTGGAGTTAAATAGGAACCAGCATAGCAGGAAATGAGGCAGCTGAGCCCTGCTACAGACCCGCAGTATCGCTAAAGGCCACCAGATGGAGCCCAGACGAAATTCACAACAGAGGATAACAACAAACAGACCAAATAAGGAAGCTCATACCCAGGTGTGGTTGGGGAGAGGTGCATGACTAGTAACGGACTGGGGTGCCAAGGGCCCACCAGTAAGATTGACTTTGAGGGGGCACTCTTCACCTGCATGCAAATATTACATTTCCCTTGTTCACAAATTTACCTGTAC
The DNA here is from genome assembly GCF_051348905.1 of Ranitomeya variabilis. Taxonomy (NCBI): domain Eukaryota; kingdom Metazoa; phylum Chordata; class Amphibia; order Anura; family Dendrobatidae; genus Ranitomeya; species Ranitomeya variabilis. The sequence goes on from NC_135232.1 coordinate 1,144,170,075, forward strand.
TTCTATATAATAGTAAACTGGGTAGTTTAATTAATGAGGGATGATATGCTGCTTTTCCTACACAGAGTAAATTAAGTGAATTAAGCCAAGTATTGCTCATACATTGGGTTTGGGAGCCCATAGCTACAAAAGGCCCACCAGGGATTCCCCTGTTCCCTTATGGGCCAGTCCGAGCCTGTGCATGACAATACACCTCCACAAAAAAGGCAATGTATTAGAGGTTATGCTTCCCTGTTTTCCCTTGGTGGTGTACAGAAGCCTTGCCCAATCCAGCCCTTGTTCATTGTTATAGGAGTCAGCCTGTCAGCATTTTCAGTTGACAGGCGGATGCGCTTATCTGTTATAATTCCACCAGCGGCACTAAAAACATGCGCTGACAGAACGCTAGCAGCAGGGCAGGCCAGGACCTCCAAGACGTAGAGAGCCAGTTCATGCCACATGTCCAGCTTGGATACCCAATGACTAAAAGGCACAGAGGAATCACGGAAGACGTTTGTACGATCTGCAAGGTACTCCCTCGGCATCTTCCCAAACATTGCACATCTTGTGACAGCACCCCTTGCCTCTGTGCCGGCACGATGGGAGGGTCTGAGAAAACTGTTCCAAAACTTTGCAATTGTTCCCCTGTCTGAGCTGGATTGTACTTCTGTCTCTCTTGCTTCGACTCCTTGGTTGTACAACAAACTCTGACGTCTGCTGCCATCATTCTCACCTGCGAATTTTCTAAGTAATTCCCCTACAAGGGCCCTCTGGTACTGCAACATTTTAATACACCTAATTTTAATACAGGAAAGTTCTCCTTGTAGCATGGGTCTAGTAGTGTCACCAACCAGTAATTAATGTCACCCAAATTTTATATAATGTGAGGGTTACGTGAAACGCAGAGCAACATAAGGTCAACCATGCGTGCCAGACTGCTAGCAGGCAAGACTTCCGTGTCTTCACCAACAGGATGACTGACCATGCTGTCCTCCTCCTCCTCATCCTCCTCCTCCCTGTCTTCAGGCCATCCCCGCTGAATTGACGGTATGACAGCTGTGCTTGTAGTACCATCTATAGCGCATGAGAGTAGCTCCTGTTCTTCCTCCTCATTGCCTACCAATCCACATTGGGAAGATATGAGGCTGGGCTGAGTGTAATCCCCCTTTATGGTTCCTTGATCCATGTCCTCGTGCTCTGCCTGCAATGCATCCTCTTTAATTGTGAGCAGAGAGGTTTTCAGAATGCCAAGAAGAGGGATGGTGATGCTAATTATGGTGTCATCGCCACTCACCATCATAGTGCAGTCCTCAAAGCTTTGTAGGATGGTACATATGTCTGACATTTATGTCCACTCCTGAGTTCTTTTGTGTGGAGTCTGAACTGAATATCCACAGCCTTGTTGATGTTGGTAGTCAACAAATGCCCTCTTCTACACACAAATCCTTTCTAACATATGCAGTGTAGAGTCCAAACGCGTGGGAAGCATGGCAAGGGCGACTGAAGTTGTAGCTGTGTTTCTAAAATGGGTAGACAGATGGCATACTTTCACTAGCAGATCCAGCAGCTCCGTGTAGCTTTTCAGAAAACGTTGAAAAACAAGATTAAGCACATGGGCCAGGCAAGGTACGTGTGTGAGCTCACCTTGCCTCAGAGCTGCCACCAGGTTCCAGCCATTGTCACACACGACCATGCCTGGCTGTAGGTTCAGCGGTCTCATCCAAATATCTAACTGCTCTTTTAGTGCTATCCACAACTCTTCTACAATGTGCGGTTTGTCACCTATGCAGATTAGCTTCAGTACAGCCTGTTGATGCTTGGCTGAGGCAGTGCTGCAGTGCTTCCAGCTTCTGACTGATGTGTTGATTTCAGAGATGGAGGCTGAAGAGGAGGAGGAGGAAGTGCAGGAGCTGTACACTGTGGGGGCAAAGCTGATTGACGTAGGGTCCACAATCCTTGGCGTGGCGAGGATATGTTCTATCCCAAGTTTTGACTGGGCCCCGGCTTCCACTATACTAACCCAGTGTGCCGTCAGTGAGATGTACCATCCCTGCCCAAAAGCACTTGTCCACGTGTCCATAGTTAGGTGGCCTTTCCCAGTAACAGCATTGTTGAGGGCATGGGTAATGTTGTGGGACACATGCTTGTGTAATGTCGGTATGGCACACCATGAGAAATGGTGGCAACTGGGGACGGAGTACCTTTGGCATGGCCTCCACCATCTGGTTCTGGAAAGCTTCCATCCCAATCAGCCTAAAAGGCAACATTTCGAGTGCAAGCAGAAGAGAAATGTTAGAACTTAATACTGTGGCCTGTGGGACTTGGGCTGGGTATTTCTTCTTGCGTTCCAATGACTGGTGTATAGACCACTGAAGGCTGTGCTGGGACAAGGACGTGGAAGGGCTTGATGATGGTGCTGCTTGACTGTGGGCAACAACAGGTTAAGGGCTAAAATTATCTTCACATGCACGTTGGACTGGGGATTGGCTTCTACGTAAAACAGTGGAAGAAGCAGTGGTGTCACCTGCAGACAGTGTTCCTGGAGCCTGGGGTTCGGCCCACAAAGTCAGGTGCTTTGCTGCCATGTGCCTGATCATGCTGGTGGTGGTCAGGCTGGTAGTTTTGCTACCCCTGCTGATGCGAGCATGGCAGGTGCTGCAAATGGCTTGTTTGCGGTTATCGGCAGAGTCTTTAAAAAATTACCAGACTCGGGAAGGTCTTACAGTTGGAATGGCAACTTCCTTCATGTTGGTGTTACGGGGAACTGATGCACAACTTCTATCTGTGACCATCACAATGCTTCTTCCTGCCTGTTGGGGTGATATGCCTCCTTCCCCATGTGTGCTGCTGTCCTCGCTCTGCATGTCCTCCTGCCATTTTGGGTCAGACACTGTCATCCACCACCTTGTCTTCCACATCCGCACACTGCTTCTTCTCCTGACTTTCTGGCAATTGTGTCTCATCATCATCCACCTCTTGTGACACTTTCCCACCATGACCTTCATGTGACTGTGGCTGTTCAAAGCTTTGGGCATCGCTACATGTGATCTCTTCTGACCCCACTTCAAGTTGAGATGCCGAGTGTCTGGAATCTTGAAAGGGAAAACTGAACAGCTCTTCGGAGTTTCCAAGTGTGGCATCAGTTGTCTCAGGGCACTTCGCATGGTGGGAGGAAGGAGGATCAGAGTGAAGAATATCCTGTCTACCCTCAGGGCTACTCAGACTTGACCATCTTGTAGACATGGTGGTGGTGGTCGCTAAGTGACTGGAAGCATTATCCGCTATCCAACCAACAATGATATCACACTGCTCTGGCTTCAATTTTGGTGTGCTGCGGTCCCCTAGAAGCGGGGACAGGAAGGTCGAGTGAGAAGATGTGGGTCTTTGTTGTGGCCCACTTTGAGCTTGGCCACGGCCTCATCCTCAGTATGCACCATCAGCATCATGTTCACTTCCTCATCCCTTGCCAATTGCCTTGCCTATTTTAATTGGACTACTGCACTATTTCAAAAGCTCAACACAAATGTATTTATTTGGAGCTAAATTATATCTGATCTGTATGCCTGCAAAGCTACAATTTTTCAGCCACAGATACACCAAGTCGCAGCCACAGATAAGAGATGGTCTAGTTATTTTATCTGTTGTATGTGAAATTTGGAAAAAAAAAATGAGTAGAACAAGGCTAGCAGACAGAACTATGAAACTTATGCCTGCGATGGTACGATTTTACCCACCTCAGATACACCAGGCCGCAGCCACAGATAAGAGATGGTATAATTTTTTTTCTGTTGTATGTGAAATTTGGAAAAAAATAAAAATGAGTACAACAAGGCTAGCACACAGAACTATGCCACATATGCCTGCAAAACTACGATTTTTCCAACAAAGATACACTAGGCCTCAGCCTAACATAACATACTGTATAAAATATTTTGTGGTTTTTGGTGAATTAAAAAAAAAAGGGTAGAACAAAGCTAGCACACAGAACTATGCTACATATGCTTGCGAAACTATGATTTTTCAACACACATACACCAGGCCTCAGCCTGACATCACAGACTGTGTACATTTTTGGGGGGTATTGGTGAATTTAAAAAAAAAAGTCGAACAAGACTAGCAGACAGAACTATGAAACTTATGCCCGCGAAGCTGCAATTTTTCCACCACAGATACACCAGCCGTCAGCCTGAGATAAACTGATCTAAATGTGGCCTTGATTTTTTGGGGCAAAACTTATTTGTGTCAAAAAGTTGGCTATGACACATACAAAAAAAGATTTTTTGGTTCACTCACATCTGATGCCTGGGACAAAAAAAATATTGTTAGATTTGCACGCTCTTCGATTACAGTAACCTGCCTGTAGTCTGCAGCGTGACCAAGCATATAAATGCTGAAATAATGGGGCTATGGATTGCTTTAGAATAAAAGGAGCAGGTATAAGGTGAAGAAAAAAAATGACACAGAAAACTGTGCTTTCTCAAGGGGAGTGTATCTGCCCATCCCTAAGGGCACCCATATATGCCACTCAGAGTTTGTGAAAGGTGAATCAGAACGCAACACATGTCAAAACCGCCTGTACATCACATCTGCATTGTGTTTGGGCACTCGATTCCGGCTAGCGTGTGGAGGAAAACCATCAATGATGTCATAAACACTTGCAAGAACTTGTAAGTGGCCGTCGTCATACTATGCGCCGACAGGAAGTGCTATTGTGCATGCGCAGTAGAATCACCATTTCTTAGAAGTTCCATGAATGGAGCCATTTTGGCGAAATCACACAGAAACCACCCATGTCATCATAATCACTTGCCAGAGACTGTGAAAAGCCATCGTACTATGCACCGACAGGAAAAGCCAGTGCACATGTGCAGTGGAGTCACTATTTTTTAGAAGTTCCATGTACGTGGCCATTTTCAAGAAGTCACACACAAACTGCCCACAATACCATCTTATAAGTGTGGATATGTCACAATCTTACAATATAGGGATAACATAATCATTGATAATTTACTTCCCAGAGTTGCATACACCCACCACACTATAAGACGGCTAAAGGTGCAGTCCCTGTACATACTAAGGTCTCCATAAGGTTCAGTGTAAGCGGCCATTTTGGTGGTGTCACATAAAAACTGCTCAGAATGCTGTATCAAAAACATATATATGTCAAATCTGTCTAATATAAGACTAATCAGAGCAGCAATATCTCCATAATAGTCAATAGATTGAAAGTATGTTGATAAAAATATTCTGTGCATATATATATGCAAATACCACATAGTATGTCGATTTAAGAAAAAATCTCCATAACCCTGGATAATAATCATAACTAAAATGGAGAAAAATGGATGTAATATGTAAGTAAACAACCCACATATATTCAAAGTGCATAGTGCATCTAAATAAGGTGCAAAGTCACATAGCAAAGAAATGCCGCAAATCATCAAAAGCACAGTCATATAACATAGAAATGCCACAAGTCATCCAAAGGAGGTCCGCACAGAAGCACTAAGGCCGGGATCACATTAGCGTTTCTGTGCAGAGCGTGTGATCCGCATACATCCACATGCGTACATATCTTTAACATTGTGCGTGCAGTGACATGTTTTTTCATGCGTTAGCATGCGGATGAGTACACATGCGTCGGTTCGTGGTGTGTGGCGGTGTCCGGCGAATGCAACAGGTTGCATTTTTCAGGCATCAAATATTGCGCAATCACCCGCATGCGGACGATTGCGGATGATTGCTTAAAAAAACACATTACTGTCTATGGGAAAGCATTGGCACGAAATGACATGTGTACGAATGCATTTGATACACATGCGTACTTTAGACTGCGCATGTCCAGAAAAGATGTCACCGCCTCCAACATGGGTATAAAAAATGCAAATGCATGCAAAACGCATGCACATGCAGCGTGTTTGTTTGCATCATGTTCAAGATGATGCACAGGTGCAAGCATGCTTTTTCATGTGTTTTGTCATGCGTTTGTGCATGCAGATGATACACTGCGCACAGAAACGCTAATGTGAACTTAGCCTAAGAATCCCATTTCTTCATTCACCTCTTCAATAATATCTCGGACATGCTCCCTTGTCCTGATAGGTAACTCCCTCGAAGTGAGGCCGACATAGATTTTCCCACACAGACACTGAGCATAATAAATTAGAATGGATATACTACCCGTAATGTAATGAGTGATGTCCTACTCACAGACACCATCAGCTGATCGAAATGAAACAGCCCTTGGAATGTTCTTCTGATTACAGACAGCCTCTCTTGGCTATCATAAATGGAGTATCAGAGATTGCCTTACCAAGCAGAGGATCAGTTTTTAACACCGACCAATGCTTGTTCAGGATCATACGCATAGTGTCCCATTTACAATTAAAGGTGGAGTTAAATCTTATTTTACCATCTTCTTGTTTACTCTTTTTTGAAGGTCTGAGTAATATCTTACGTGGGTTTAACCATGTGGTAACCGTCCTTGATGGCTCTGTGGCTATAACCCCTATCTGCAAACCGATCCCTGAGATCTTTGGCCTGCCGTTCAAACTTATCCAAAGTTGAGTAGGTATGTTTCACCCTCAAAAATTGGCCTATAGGAACAGCCTTAATAGTGGAGTAGGTATGTGCCGATAATGAATGCAATACTGAGGTCATAGAAGATTCCTTACTATGAATGTCAGTCTGAACAGACCCCCGCTTGTCCACAGAAAATGCAGTATCCAGAAAATCAATACAATCTTTATGCCATTCATGAACCAACTTAAAACCATCTGGGTTCTGGTTAAGACTAGTCATGAATTGATCCAGTTCAACAACCGATCCCTGCAAAATAATAAACAGGTTGTCTATATAGCGGAGCCAGCACTGCACAGGGTCAGCGGCGCATGCCCCGTCATCACGGAAAACCTCCCTCTCCCAGTAACCAAGAAAGATGTTTGCATAAGCGGGCATCCTAGTGAGGGCAGATGGTATTTAATTGGAACCTGACATGCTCCTTGTCACTGCTGACATAGAGTCTCTTTACACGTGCATTGCGCATGATGATGGTATGCGAGCGGTCCGTTATTTTCTGGAGATGAGCAGTCTGGATGGACCCCTGCCCAATCTCATACTTGAGTTATTACACTTTTATTTTGAATCAGAATTTTTTTACTTTTATGGATCGGTTCTATTTGCAGAGGCACAGTACTGCCATGGGCGTCGCGTGTGCGCCTGCTTACGCAAACCTCTTTCTCAGAATATATGGGGTATTGTAAAGAGGAAGATGAGAGACGCGAAACCCCACAATGCAGACGAGCTGATTGCTGCTATCAAAGCAACCTGGGCTTCCATAACATCTCAGTGGAGCCACAGACTCATCACCTCCATGCCACGCCGCATTGATGCAGCAACTGATGCAAAAGAAGCCCGACCAAGTATTGAGTGCATTTACTGAACATTCATTTCAATAGGCCAACATTTCGTATTATCATTTTTTCAAGCTGGTGTCATAAAGTATTCTAATGTACAGGGATAATGACTTTTGGGTTTTTACTGGCTGTAAGCCATAATCATCAATATTAACAAAAATAAACAATTTAAATAAATCACTCTGTGTGTAATGTTTCTATATAATATATGAGTTTCAGTTTTTATATTGAAGAACTGAAATAAATTAACTTTTTAATGATATTCTAATTTTGTGAGATGCACCTGTATATTTTATATTTATTTTTCAATATTTAACCCCTTCATGACCTTGGGATTTTCCGTTTTTCCGTGTTCGTTTTTCGCTCCCCTCATTCCCAGAGCCATAACTTTTTTATTTTTCCGTCAATTTGGCCATTTGAGGGCTTATTTTTTGCGGAACGACTTGTACTTTTGAACAACATCATTGGTTTTACCATGTTGTGTACTAGAAAACGGGAAAAAAATTCCAAGTGTGGTGAAATTGCAAAAAAGTGCAGTCCCACACTTGTTTTTTGCTTGGCTTTTTTGCTAGGTTCACTAAATGCTAAAATTGACCTGCCATTGCGATTCTCCAGGTCAGTACGAGTTCATAGACACCTAACATGTCTAGGTTATTTTTTACCTAAGTGGTGAAAAAAAATTCCAAACTTTGCTAAAAAAAAAAAAAAAAAAGAATTGCGCCATTTTTCCGATACTCGTAGCGTCTCCATTTTTCATGATCTGGGTCGGGTGAGGGCTTATTATTTGTGTGCCGAGCTGCCGTTTTTAATTATACCATTTTGTTGCAGATACTTTCTTTTGATCGCCCGTTATTGCATTTTAATGCAATGTCGCGGCGACCCAAAAAACGTAATTCTGGCGTTTCGAATTTTTTTAACGCTACATTGTTTAGCGATCAGGTTAATACTTTTTTTCATTGATAGATCGGCCGATTCTGAACGCGACGATACCAAATATGTGTAGGTTTGATTTTTTTTATTGATTTATTTTGATTGGGGCAAAAGGGGGGTGATTTAAACTTTTATATTTTTTTTTAGTTTTTTCACATTTTTCTTAACTTTTTTTTTTTTACTTTTGCCATGCTTCAATAGCCTCCATGGGAGGCTAGAAGCAGGCACAGCAAGATCGGCTCTGCTACATAGCGCCGACCACAGGGTGGCGCTCACAGCTATCCGGGATCAGTAACCATAGAGGTCTCAAGGACTTCTATGGTTACAATGGAGAAGCATCGCTGACCTCCGATCATGTAACGGAGGTCGGCGATGCCATCAATTCCGGCCACCCGGCCGGATGCGGTAGTTAAATGCCGCTGTCTGCGTTTGACAGTGGCATTTAACTAGTTAATAGGCGCGGGCAGATCGCGATTCTGTCTGCGCCTATTACGGGCACATGTCAGCTGTTCAAAACAGCTGACATGTCCCGGCTTTGATGCGGGCTCACCGCCGGAGCCCGCATCAAAGCGGGGCTTCTGACCTCAGACTTACTGTCCCGTCCGAGGTCAGAAAGGGGTTAAAATGACCAACAATACCACATACAAAAGGACAAATACCACAACACTATGACCAGATCACATATTACCACCACATAGTGACTGAATAATACCACACGTGTCAGTGTGCAGGTAATACAGTAATCACTATCACATTAAACATTGTCAAGGTAATACAGAGATCATCAGTAACATTGTACACAAGAGCTCTGTATATAATATACAGTGTATAGTGTAAGTGTACAGGAAATACACTGACTCATTAGTGATAACTCTAGTTCAAGTCCCTCATCCAGCACAGACCACCATCACTTCATCCAGCCAGGACTCTCTGCAGAAAATAACACAGTTATCTAGAGCACTGCTTGCAGAGCAACTACTTAATTTTTTCCCAGTTTCTACACTACACCAGATGAAGAGAAAAAGGCGACATAGTGTCACCTTGCACACAACTAGCACCCCCCCATTGAAAACAGTATCTTCAAAAATAAAATACATCACTGCAGTAATAGTATCCTTTTGTTAGCCCCTACAGTAAGACTATGTTTTTCCATTTTGCCCCATGTGATGTCCCATCCTGCCCCCATGTGATCTCCCCATCCAGCTCCAGTGACTACCGGTGAGTGCAGTTTTATTTTCCAATCCATTATGTCATCGACTGTAGTAATAGGCAGAAATGAATCCGGTGAGACATTTCCCAGCTATTTAGAGTTGGAGGAGGCATTATTTTTGTTTTCTTTTTTAGTTTTACCTTATATACAAGTCATTATAAATGAAAGAATGTTTCCTAACATTTTTAGTGTAAAATCCATTTTATCTTTGAATTTGTATGTTTATTGTTAGTCTGTAGTAGTGGAGTAATACTATGACAATATTGTTCCCAGCAGCAAACTGGGAGTCAGAGCTGCATCCAGGGTCTTCCCCATACTGTTCTTATTCATTTGAGTGCTGTTTCCATCCATTTCATTGATTTTCCTGCCCCCATCCAGCCATCTTGTTTGGGTCTTCTGGAAAAATTCTTGCGTTTCGTATCGACTTCCATTACATTTATTACTCGAGTCAAGCCTTTGAGATCATCCGACCTGCTTGATTCGAGTACCGAGCGCTTGAGCATTTTAACACTCGCTCATCACTAGTCGTCATTTTTATTTTGCTTGTTTATCTGTTACATTGATTACATTGTTGTAAAAATTCTCTATATGAAGAATATTTGCAATAAATGAAGATTTACCTGTTTATCATTTTGCTCATCCTAGATCAGTTATGGGGCATCGGAATCACTTCTCAGTGACCGAAGGCTTTACCCAAACCTCTTTCGAACAGTCCCCGATAATAATTTACAATACGCAGCATTAGTCAAATTACTGGAAAGATTTAATTGGAACTGGGTCGGGATTATCACATCAGATGATGATAGTGGACGCCGGGAGCTGCAATATTTAACTGCAAAATTCTTACATCATCAAATTTGTGTTGCATTCAGCATTCTAGTATCTTTAGAAAATTATAATATTATTCCTCCAGAATTTCACAGTTTTTCTACCGATGTTGTTATTATTACCGGCACCTATAGCTTGACTTATGTCAAGTTTTTGCACAATGTAGCTCAGAGTTTAAGTAACAAGACCTTTATACTCTCGCTTTCATGGTCGCTAGTTGAAGAACTTTTTTTTTTAGACGTAAATTATGTCCTTTTTAATTGCAGTTTAGGCTTCTTACTTCCTCCACACAATATTCCCGGCATGCAGACGTATTTCTCTAAAATACAATATTCAGATCGACCTTATGATATGTTGTTGGAAGATATTTGGATGACTGGGTTCACATGCTTTTCAATAAATAAATTAAAAAACATGCTATTTCCAGTATTTTATCGCTCTCCTTTCAGGAACTGCTCATTAGATATAAAATTTGTAGACTGTTTTAATTTTCCTGAAGACCCAACATCTTATCAAGTGTACATTGCAGTCTTACTAATGGCTCAGGCTTTACATGATATGAAGACAGTTCTCGATAATCATGGGAAATACAGTACTTCAACAAACAACAACTATAAATACAGGGTAAGTAAGAAATGGGGGTATTCCAGGGTTAAAGTACTGATAACCTCGTATTAATAAAGGTCATCATAAGAGTAAAATAATGAATGAAGCTAAAGAGCACATCTTCAATCACTGGTGAATGGGGACAAAATTGTATGAACTGATAGACCTATCTAGATAAATGTTAGCAGAACTCAGAGATTTATCAAACTCACTAAGAAGGAGGAAATGCTCAGTTTTATGATTGGCCAATCACATTGCCTTCTACATGTTTTTGGAACTGTGATTGGTAGAGAAGAGAGCACTACCTGACAGGCACTAATATATGGGATACAGACTAAAACAGTATTCATAAAGCACAAATTACATGACCAGACTGAGAACGTATCCAGAAAACCTCATACGGTGTTCTCGCTTTATATAAACAGTGAAAACAGATCAGAGTGGTGGAGTACGCCTACATACATTAAAACACCAGGAGTACTGGGGCAATCATAGGACATCAAACAGAAGTGTAAAATACCAAATGTATTAGAAACTCTATCACATAAGTTACATCCATATATATAAGCCATTCAAAAGATCAAAATTTATATACAGAGACATGGAAATGAGTGACAAAAAGGTTAAAGTCCAATATGACATGGGAAAGCATTTAGGAAAACCATATTAATTATAGCAGAGACTAAATCAGAGACAATCGGAAGTCAGTACTGGCCTCCTTATAGATATCACATGAATCATTCACAATGAATTCATAGTATAATATAAACTCTTAGATGCTTACTAGTGATGGGCAAGCACTAAAATGCTCGGGTGCTCTTTGTTCGGATCGAGCATATTGAAATGCTAGGGTGGTGTTGTGAATTCTGCTCTTGGGCTCCCTCTTGTGGTTATAAGTGGTAGTGCTGCTATCTTTGGATCGCAGCATTCATCAGGTGTGTCCACTTTTTGCAATTCGGACTGGGCTATTTAGTCTTGCATGACCCTTTGGTTAGTACCAGTTGTCCATTGTTTCCTGGAGGATTCACTTCCGTGCCTGGTCTCTCTTGCTTGCAGTTCATTTCATCAAAGATAAGTGCTGGCTTTGTTTTCTGCAGTCCACATGCTGTGGGCCTGATCGTTCTAGTTATTTTCCATGTTTTGTCTTGTCCAGCTTGGTCTGTATAAGGATTTGTTTAGCCAAGCTGGTATCTCTGGAGATGCAGATATACCCTCCATGCCTTTAGTTAGATGTGGAGTTTTTGTATTTTCTGTGGTGGATATTTTCTAGTGTTTTAATACTGACCGCATAGTACTCTGTCCTATCCTTTCTATTTAGCTAGAAGTGGCCTCCTTTGCTAAATTCTGATTTCAGTCTGCGTATGTTATTTCCCTCTCTTCTCACAGTCAATATTTGTGGGGGGCTGTCTATCCTTTGGGGGATTTTCTCTGAGGCAAGATAGTTTTCCCTTTTCTATCTCTAGGCGTAATTAGTCCTCTGGCTGTGTCGAGATGTCTAGGGAGTGATAGGTACATTCCACGGCTACTTCTAGTTGCGGTGTTAAGTTCAGGGTCTGCGGTCAGTACAGGTACCACCTTCTCCAGAGTACGTCTCATGCTGCTCCTAGGCCACCAGTTCATTACAGTACAACTGGCCAACAATGAGTTAATTGCATCTCAGAAGAAGGAAAGGAAAGTGCTGAGCCATTTTTTTTTCTGTAGTCTGTTGTGCTTTTTCTTTCCTCTTTACCTCTGGGTGGTTCAGGAGTTTGGCGCTGGTATGGACGTTCAGGGATTGGCTTCTCGTGTGGACCAGCTTGCTGCTAGAGTACAGGGTATTTCCGATTATATCGTTCAGACTCCGGTTTTAGAGCCTAGAATTCCAACTCCTGATTTGTTTTTTGGAGATAGGTCCAAATTTTTGAGCTTTAAAAATAACTGTAAACTGTTTTTAGCTCTGAAACCCCGTTCCTCTGGTGATCCCATCCAGCAGGTTAAAATAGTCATTTCTCTGCTGCGCGGTGACCCTCAGGATTGGGCGTTCTCCCTGGAAGCTGGAAATCCTGCTTTGCTTAATGTAGACACCTTTTTTCAAGCACTAGGGTTATTGTATGATGAACCTAATTCAGTGGATCATGCTGAGAAGACCTTGTTGGCCCTGTCTCAGGGTCAAGAAGCGGCAGAATTATATTGCCAGAAATTTAGAAAATGGTCTCTGCTGACTAAGTGGAATGAGGATGCCTTGGCTGCAATTTTCAGAAAGGGTCTTTCGGAATCGGTTAAAGATGTTATGGTGTGGTTTCCCACGCCTGCTGGTCTGAGTGATTCTATGTCTCTGGCCATTCAGATTGATCGGCACTTACGCAAGCGCAGAGTTGTGCGTGCTGTGGCGTTGTCTTCCGAACGGAGTCCTGAGCCTATGCAGTGTGATAGGATTGTGTCTAGAGCTGAACGACAAGGATTCAGACGTCAGAATAGGTTGTGTTTTTACTGCGGCGATTCTGCTCATGTTATTTCTGATTGCCTTAAGCGTACTAAGAGAATCGCTAGTTCTGTTACCATCAGTACTGTACAACCTAAATTTCTGTTATCTGTGACCCTGACCTGCTCATTATCATCATTTTCTGTCATGGCATTTGTGGATTCAGGTGCCGCTTTAAACTTAATGGACTTAGAATTTGCCAGACGTTGTGGTTTCCCCTTGCAGCCTTTGAAGAGTCTTATTCCTTTGAGGGGCATTGATGCTACACCGCTGGCTAAAAATAAACCTCAGTTTTGGACACAGCTGACCATGTGTATGGCGCCAGCTCATCAGGAAGATTGTCGTTTTCTGGTGTTGCATAATTTGCATGATGCTATTGTGCTGGGTTTTCCATGGTTACAGGTGCATAATCCGGTATTAGATTGGAAATCTATGTCTGTGAATAGTTGGGGTTGTCAGGGGGTTCATGGTGACGTTCCTTTGATGTCAATTACCTCCTCCCCCTCTTCTGAAATTCCTGAGTTTTTGTCAGATTTCCAGGATGTATTTGATGAGCCCAAGTCCAGTTCCCTTCCACCGCATAGGGACTGTGATTGTGCTATCGACTTGATTCCAGGTTGTAAGTTCCCTAAGGGCTGACATTTTAACCTGTCTGTGCCAGAACATACCGCCATGCGGAGCTATGTTAAGGAATATTTGGAGAAGGGGCATATTCGGCCATCTTCTTCCCCATTGGGAGCAGGTTTTTTTTTGTTGCCAAGAAGGATGGCTCCTTGAGACCCTGTATTGATTATCGCCTCTTGAATAAGATCACAGTCAAATTTCAATACCCTTTGCCTTTGCTTTCTGATTTGTTTGCTAGGTTTAAGGGGGCTAGTTGGTTTACTAAGATTGACCTTCGAGGGGCATATAATCTTGTTCGTATTAAGCAGGGTGACAAATGGAAAACTGCATTTAATACGCCCGAAGGCCATTTTGAATACCTTGTGATGCCATTCGGGCTCTCTAATGCCCCATCTGTGTTTCAGTCCTTCATGCATGATATATTTCGGAATTATCTTGATAAATTCATGATTGTATATTTGGATGATATTTTGATTTTTTCAGATGATTGGGAGTCTCATGTGAAACAAGTCAGGATGGTATTTCAGATCCTTCGTGATAATGCTTTGTTCGTGAAGGGGTCTAAGTGCCTTTTTGGAGTACAGAAGGTTTCTTTTTTGGGCTTCATTTTTTCTCCTTCATCTATAGAAATGGATCCGGTTAAGGTTCAAGCCATTCATGATTGAATCCAGCTCACTTCTGTGAAGAGCCTTCAGAAATTTTTGGGCTTTGCTAATTTTTATCGCCGCTTTATTGCCAACTTCTACAGTGTGGTTAAACCCCTGACCGATTTGACGAAGAAGGGCGCTGATGTGGCGAATTGGTCCTCTGCGGCTGTTTCTGCCTTTCAGGAGCTTAAACGCCGATTTACTTCTGCCCCTGTGTTGCGTCAGCCGGATGTCCCCCTTCCATTTCAGGTTGAGGTTGACGCTTATGACATTGGGTCAGGGGCCATTTTGTCTCAGAGGAATTCTGATGGTTCGTTGTTGAAACCGTGTGCCTTCTTTTCTCGGAAGTTTTCGCCTGCGGAACACAATTATGATGTTGGCAATCGTGAGTTGTTGGCTATGAAGTGGGCATTTGAGGAGTGGCATCATTGGCTTGAGAGGGCCAAGCACCGTATTGTGGTCTTGACTGATCATAAGAATCTGATTTACCTCGAGTCTGCCAGACGGCTGAATCCTAGACAGGCCCGATGGTCCCTGTTTTTCTCCCATTTAGATTTTGTGGTCTCGTACCTTCCGGGTTCTAAGAATGTTAAGGCGGATGCCCTCTCCTTGAGCTTTTTGCCTGGTTCTCCTGGGGTCCTTGAGCCGGTCGGCATTTTGAAGGAAGGGGTGATTCTTTCTGCCATCTCCCCTGATTTACTACGGGCTCTTCAGGAGTTTCAGGCTGATAAGCCTGATCGCTGTCCAGTGGGGAAATTGTTTGTTCCTGACAGATGGACTAGTAAAGTGATTTCTGAGATTCATTGTTCTGTGTTGGCTGGCCATCCTGGGATTTTTGGTACCAGAGATTTGGTTGGTAGGTCCTTTTGGTGGCCTTCTTTGTCACGGGATGTGCATTCTTTTGTGCAGTCCTGTGGGACTTGTGCACGGGCCGAGCCTTGCTGTTCCCGCGCTAGTGGGTTGCTTTTGCCTGAGAGGCCTTGGATGCATATTTCTATGGATTTTGTATCAGATATTCCAGTTTCCCAGAGGATGTCGGTTATCTGGGTGGTTTGTGACTGGTTTTCTAAGATGGTTCATTTGGTACCTTTGCCTAAATTGCCTTCCTCTTCTGGTTTGGTTCCGTTGTTTTTTCAGCATGTGGTTCGTTTGCATGGCATTCCGGAGAATATTGTGTCCGACAGAGGTTCTCAGTTTGTTTCTAGGTTTTGGCGAGCCTTTTGTGCTAGGCTGGGCATTGATTTGTCTTTTTCTTCCGCGTTTCATCCTCAGACAAATGGCCAAACTGAGCGAACTAATCAGACTTTGGAAACTTATTTGAGATGCTTTGTGTCTGCTGATCAGGACGATTGGGTGGCTTTCTTGCCATTGGCCGAGTTTGCCCTTAATAATCGGGCTAGTTCTGCTACCTTGGTCTCACCCTTCTGTTGTAATTCTGGTTTTCATCCTCATTTTTCTTCAGGGCAGGTAGAGCCTTCTGATTGTCCTGGGGTGGACTCTGTGGTTGACAGGTTGCAGCAGATTTGGGCTCATGTTGTGGACAATTTGGTGTTGTCTCAGGAGGAGGCTCAGCGTTTTGCTAACCGTCGTCGGTGTGTTGGTTCCCGGCTTCGGGTTGGGGATTTGGTTTGGTTGTCTTCCCGTCATGTTCCTATGAAGGTTTCTTCCCCTAAGTTTAAGCCTCTGTTTATTGGTCCTTATAGGATTTCTGAGATTGTCAATCCGGTGTCTTTTTGTTTGGCCCTTCTGGCCTCTTTTTCCATCCATAATGTTTTTCATAGATCTTTGTTGCGGAAATATGTGGTGCCTGTTGTTCCCTCTGTTGATCCTCCTGCCCCGGTGTTGGTTGATGGGGAGTTGGAGTACGTGGTTGAGAAGATTTTGGATTCTCATTTTTCGAGGCGGAGGCTTTAGTATCTTGTCAAATGGAAGGGTTATGGCCAGGAGGATAATTCTTGGGTTCTTGCGTCCGAGGTTCATGCTGACGATTAGGTTCGTGCCTTTCATTTGGCTCTTCCGGATCGGACTGGGGGCTCTGGTGAGGGTTCGGTGACCCTCCTCAAGGGGGGGTACTGTTGTGAATTCTGCTCTTGGGCTCCCTCCGGTGGTTATAAGTGGTAGTGCTGCTGTCTTTGGATCGCAGCATTCATCAGGTGTGTCCACTTTTTGCAATTCGGACTGGGCTATTTAGTCTTGCATGACCCTTTGGTTAGTACCAGTTGTCCATTGTTTCCTGGAGGATTCACTTCCGTGCCTGGTCTCTCTTGCTTGCAGTTCATTTCATCAAAGATAAGTGCTGGCTTTGTTTTCTGCAGTCCACATGCTGTGGGCCTGATCGTTCTAGTTATTTTTCAAGTTTTGTCTTGTCCAGCTTGGTCTGTATAAGGATTTGTTTAGCCAAGCTGGTATCTCTGGAGATGCAGATATACCCTCCATGCCTTTAGTTAGATGTGGAGTTTTTGTATTTTCTGTGGTGGATATTTTCTAGTGTTTTAATACTGACCGCATAGTACTCTGTCCTATCCTTTCTATTTAGCTAGAAGTGGCCTCCTTTGCTAAATTCTGAATTCAGTCTGCGTATGTTATTTCCCTCTCTTCTCACAGTCAATATTTGTGGGGGCTGTCTATCCTTTGGGGGATTTTCTCTGAGGCAAGATAGTTTTCCCTTTTCTATCTCTACGGGTAATTAGTCCTCCGGCTGTGTCGAGATGTCTAGGAAGTGATAGGTACATTCCACGGCTACTTCTGGTTGCGGTGTTAAGTTCAGGGTCTGTGGTCAGTACAGGTACCACCTTCTCCAAAGTACGTCTCATGCTGCTCCTAGGCCACCAGTTCATAACAGGTTGTCGACCAGAGCAACGAGCCCAATGTAAATCTATGGGAAACTCGAGCATTTTTGCTGCGGCCACTGCCGGGTTTTTTTAGAGGGTCTAAAAGCATCTGACAATGATGGAAACAGTGTTCAACTGACATGGGCAAATCATGGGGATCGACCCTGTAAGCATGTCTGTCTCCCAGGTCACAGCTTTGAGCAATGTTGTCAGAGTCTTACGCCACTTTTACAGTCTCACACAGTAAAACACAAAAATTAAATTAAAATGGATTTTCCTGGGAAATATGTTAAGGAACATCCTTTCCAGGATAATGATTTTTATATAAGGCAAAATAAATAACTACAAACAAAAATGTACCTCCACCACTTGGGCTATGTTCACACATAGCATTTTTGATGTGTTTTTCAACTTTAGCATTGCTTTCAACCAAGACAAATGTATTGACTGGGAAATGACATTTTACAACCCTAGTTGGCCATGTGGTGTGTGACATCATCAGACACATCTTGTTTCATTTATGAAGGAGGGACTCTGAAAGTCACAGAGCCTATTTTTACAGGGACATGAGTCGGCCTTTACTATTCTTAAAGGGCCAGCAAGGGTCAGCTCTCACTATTCTTAGAGAGCCATCAGCTATGTTTTGTTGTTCCCATTATTAAACAGTGGGTCTCCTATCATGTTGTTGCGCATGTAGTGAGTGGCATGGCTGCCCAAAATTTGGTTGCACCCCAATAACCCTTTGATGATACATACATGATGGACACATGCAACCAAAGTTCACATTATTAGTAATTTGATACTCCCATACTGTTTGCCTATGCAATGAATGCAATGCCTGCCCAGCCCCAAAGTTGCAGTCACCCGAAAAACCCTTTAAACATACGTACCGGACCACCACATGAAGCCGAAGTTCCCATTATTAGTAATTTGGTATTCCCTTACTGTTTACCGATGCAGTGAATTACAGTGTTGAGCCTGAAGAACCTTCATTGAAGAATTGCATTGTTGAGGATGAAGACCCGGTAGTGGAGAATGTGAGTGTTATTATGTAACTGTAACCAGGGGAACCCCAACTCCAGTCTCGCAGGCAGATTGTCCAGAACAAAACATGAAATACATTCATCGTGCAAGTAACCCATTTTAAGGAGAAGCTTGTCTGAGACTTGATAACATTCTTAGCCAGTGGTGTTTTGTCAATGGCAACAATATAAATAGAAGTCTCCAGCATAACTGTCCCTAACTTACACTTGGTCACCAAGTTAGAGTCAATAAAGTTCATAGACGACCCGCAGTACATGAATCTCTTCTGTAAAAACACAGCTTTCCATCATGTTGCCTTCTCCTCTCCTTTTCCTTGAGGTTGGTGGCCCCTCACATCCATGGGTTCAGACAGTGGCATAAAAGCAGGATTAGCAGAAACGGAACTTCTCGCTGTGTAACACCTCTCTCCCTTAGCATCCGATCCATATGGAGAACCTTAGTCATAGCCTCCTACAAAGAGCTGGGTGGTGGATGGAGAACCAGGGCATCCTTTACGTGATCTGGCAGTCCTCTCCTGAACTGACATCTCAGCGCAGAGTCATCCCAGGACACCTCAGCGGAAATCGGAGCAATACCATTCAGTCGAGAGCTTCCCCTGAAAAAGACTCATGATTGCTTCCTCTGCCAATCTGACCCAGTCAGGCTGGTCAAAAATAAGTCCTAAGGCCTCAAAGAATCTGTCCATAGACACTCATTCAGGGGCATAAGAAGGTAAACAGAAAGCCCACGACTGAGGTCCCTCCCGCATTAAGGAATTAGTTAGCCCACCCACTGACTCTCATCTCCAGAAGATCGGGGTCTAACAGAGAACAATAGCTTGCAACTCTCCTTGAATGTACGGAACCCCTCCTTTTCCCCAGAGAAGCTATCTGGGAGCCTGACTGAAGGTTCAGGAGAGTACAATGAGTCATCAGTTTTAGGATAGGTTCACACTTGCACATGGCTGGTCTGTGTATCGATGCATAGTTCCTCCCTTAATCTCCGCCTATGCTTCACCTACTTCCACCTGCTTCATCCTGTGTACCTATCCTTCACATTGGGTACACAGGGACATGTGTTGTATGCAGATGCGGCATTTTGACCGCACTGGAATACAAAAAGTTGTGTCCACAAGCTGTCAGCGGGCACGTCAAAATGCCGCATCTGCACGCATCTGCATACAAAGCATGTCCCTGTGTACCGATGTTAAAGATAGGGATGCAGGATGATGCAGGATGCATGCCAAAGTAGGCA
The DNA here is from genome assembly GCF_051348905.1 of Ranitomeya variabilis. Classification (NCBI taxonomy): domain Eukaryota; kingdom Metazoa; phylum Chordata; class Amphibia; order Anura; family Dendrobatidae; genus Ranitomeya; species Ranitomeya variabilis. The sequence continues at coordinate 1,144,189,883 of NC_135232.1, forward strand.
GAGCATAGGCAGAGCTTAAGGGATTAACTACGCAGCCATACACAGACCAGTCACACGCAAATGTGAACTTAGGCTTAGAATGCTTACAGACAATCTGCAAAGATTTTACTGTTTCAGAAAGTTCCTTCTGCAAGTGGTTATGAGACGAGGCCAAGGCCCTCTGTTCCACAGACAGATCCTGCATCATTTGTGTCAAACTGTCCATTTGATCCACCAAAGTATGGAGCGGATCCATAGAAAGCAGAGCAGAGAAAAAAAATAAATGCTAAATTCCCTTTAAATGTATGGTCAGTGATAATGTAATGCTGCTGCAGTGCAGTATAGTGCAACCTCCACCAGGTGATGCTGGTGAGAGTAGAGAGGTTGCACACACAGCGTAACACCACTGAGCAACATCACAACTGCCACCAAGTGGTCAGACGAGCTGAGTCAGAAACCGTCAGGACAAGAAGTACCAGAGGTCACAGCACTACATGGGGTCCGTTATGGATAAGGATATTAGAGATTTTGTGTCTCCTTGTGAAAATTGTGTAAGCGCCAAAGTACAGCATTGCCGACCAGCCAGGGAATTGGTTCCTTTGCCAATTCCGGAAAGACCATGGACTGATTTGTCCATGGATTTCATTTCAGATTTACTGCGGTCTGGGAGGATGACTGCTATTTGGGTGGTAGTCGATCACTTCAGCAAACAAGCCCACTTTGACCCATTGTCTGGTTTACTCAATGCTGAAACTCTCTCCAAACTGTTTATTAGTCATGAGGTACAATTGCATGGGATTCCTATTAATATTATATCTGATAGGGGTGTACAATTCTCTATAGATTTTGGAGGGCTTTCTGCAGTAAATTGGTGATTGATTTGTCCTTTTCCTTTGCTTATCATCCTGAGTCTAACGGTCAGACAAAGAGGACAAATCATTCTTTGGAGCAAATTTTAAGTTGTTTTGTTGCCGATCAGCAGAGAATTGATAATCGTTTCTTCCTCTGGCTGAGTTTGCCACGGGGATCCATCCACTTGGACCTCTCCATTTTTCTGTAATTACGGGTTTCATCCTCATTTTGGTGAGTTTTCCAGGATAAGTTCTGGGTGTCCTGGGTTGGATGTCACCATTCAAGAGCTGGGAGATGTTTGGAGGAAGTTTAAAAAGAACATTGGGGTGGCTCCGCATCAGCAGAAGCGGAAGGCCTAAAGGAGGCGCTCATCAGGGATCGCATTCAAAGTGAGAGATAAGGTATGGCTATCTTCTAAGAATATTAAGTTGAAGGTTCCCTCGCTAAAGTTGGGTCCTAGATTCATTATTCTGTATAAAACTCTGGAGGTGGTCAATCCTGATTCCTTCCGGTAAAAGCTCCCTCGGTCTTTCCGTATTTCTAATGTATTCCACAAGTCGTTGTTAAATGAATTTATTCCCTCTGTTCTGTCGTCTTCGCCCCCATCTTCTTCAGTTTCTATTGAGAAAAGCCTGGAATATGAGGTACAAAGGGTCATTGAGTCCCAAATGGTCTGGAATTCCCTTTTATATGTGGTACATTTGAAGGGGTATGGACCTGAGGAACGATCTTGGTTTCCAGCTTATTTTGTAAAGGCTGATCGGTTGGTCCAGGCCTTTCATCGGAAGTTTCCTGGGAAACCCGGGGGTCCGGTGCCCCCCCTTCTCTGTTTCTGTTTTTCTGTTACCTTGTGTCAGAGCTGTCAGCCTGTGCTGGGTCTGTGCTGCAATCATCTGTGTTAATTTTCCTTAATCAGTATTCTACTTAAACATGTTAGTTCTTTCCCCCAAGTGTCAATTGTACACTTGCTGTTGCCTGTGGAACATTGATCCCTCTGCACTCTGTGCCTGACCCTGCTTGACTTGATTCTCTTCCTGGACTCTGACCCTTTGCTTGTGACCTGACTTTGCTTGTGTCTGCTCCCTGTTTCGCCTCACTGGCTTTCCAGACCTCGGCTCGTGTATTGGATTTCATTTTACTTCCCTTTTGTCATACTGAGCCATTTCCTAGACATGACCTTGGATTGTTTGACCTCCCTTTAGTTACAGTAAGTAGTGTATATATGTTTACTGTCATGACTCGGGTCACGAGAGCCATGTTGGTTGTGGCATAACAGTGATTGGTTGGTTGCAGAGCATCATCAGGTCTATATCAGACCTGGCGCCACCCTGCTTGTCACAATCAGCTATGGAATCACCAGTGTAGAGAGACGGGCTGCTGAGCTAGGGACAGAATATGTGGAGTATCAGTTAGTGTGGGAATACCATTGCTGAATCCACTAATCTAGCTAAATCAACAGTCCTTCTAAGGACTAATTATGGGGTGTTAGGGTTGGCGGAATGCACCAAATAATGATAACAATAAGGTATGTTCGCAACACTGGGTCCACCGTGCAGAGATGGAAACTGCTGTCGGTAATGGCGGAACAAGATGGCGGGTGAACGCCAAACACACGCGGGTTAACCATCACCCAGTGTGTACTGGGACGAGCTCTGTTACTTCACAGAACCCCTGTACCACAGTATATGGATACTGTACCCTGTTAGCTGTCACAGGGCAGCGCAAGTGAGGTCACAAGACTCAGCACCTAAGCCGTGGGGGTAATAGTCTATCTAGACCCACTATGCTCGTGGCGTCACACAAGCGATGCCTAAACTAACAGAGTAAATTTAGTGCACAGAGTGTGTGCAGTATCGCACTGGTGAACACCACTGACCAAACACTAACCAGTGAATTTAGCGCACGGAGTGCACACGGTGTCGCACTGGCGTACGCCACTAACAGACGCTGGCTATCGTGTACAGTGCTGGCAATGCACAACTTGGCTCTGTATTTTGCTCCAATCGCCCAGACTATATCACAATACGAGGAAAGGGGATAATTAGGAGCTAGGACCAGATACAAATATGCTTACACACACACTGTGCGGCCATGCGATCCTTTTATAGCAGCAGTCATCAAGAACCTAGCAGATGGACCAATCTGAGCCGCTTGAAGACCTGGGCATGTAACCTCTGACCACCAATGAATGGTCGACTCATGGGCATGCTCAGAAGGAGAAAAGCAGGACTTAGTCCCAGGAACATTTGCTCGCCGTTGCCTAATGCTGGTTGCTATAGCTGGACCTGTGGAGGCAGCAGCAACCATATGCACAGCATTAGCCTGAGCAAGATGCTGGGACAGACGTCTCTGCTGAGCAGGATCTTCTGCGGCTGGGAAAGAAAGGGCAACTGCAGAAGACATGGCTTGAGATTCCTCCTGTGCAGCTGTGGGATCTTGATGCCTAACACGGGGTATATAGATATCAGTGATATGTAGGCAGGCAGTGTATGTGGCATACTTTATTGCATAAAGCAAGAGGGTCCATTTAATCACTTGTAGGATAGCTGCAGAGACACCATCACGTGTTTCTCAACGCAAGCAGTGAATAGCCAGGCCTTTCCCCGGGAAGGAACAACCACAGGAAGGGCAGCATCCAATAAAGGAAAACATCCAATACAGGAAAAACACCTATGCCAAGCATGGTATCCATCCACAGACAGCTGTTTTGGGGTGTTTGCCCCTCATCAGTGTGGAGTAGGAATCTGGCTATTAGGAGCAGTGCCTAGTAAAAGGCACTCCACACTGATGAGGGGCAAACACCCCGAAACAGCTGTCTGTGGATGGATACCATGCTTGGCATAGGTGGTTTTCCTGTATTGGATGTTTTCCTTTATTGGATGCTGCCCTTCCCGTGGTTGTTCCTTCCCGGGGAAAGGCCTGGCTATTCACTGCTTGCATTGAGAAACACGTGATGGTGTCTCCGCAGCTATCCTACATGCATTTGCATATTTCCCATAAGGGATGGGGGCAGTGTTCTGGATCACTGCGTTGAGAAACACGTGATGGTGTCTCCGCGGTGTTGGATGTTTTGGTCTCCCCGAGGCCAATCATCTGTGCCTTTACAGCCTTTTACTAGGCACTGCTCCTAATAGCCAGATTCCTACTCCACACTGATGAGGGGCAAACACCCCGAAACAGCTGTCTGTGGATGGATACCATGCTTGGCATAAGTGGTTTTCCTGTATTGGATGTTTTCCTTTATTGGATGCTGCCCTTCCCGTGGTTGTTCCTTCCCGGGGAAAGGCCTGGCTATTCACTGCTTGCATTGAGAAATATGTGATGGTGTCTCCACAGCTATCCTACATGCATTTGCATATTTCCCATAAGGGATGGGGGCAGTGTTCTGGATCACTGCGTTGAGAAACACGTGATGGTGTCTCCACGGTGGTGGATGTTTTGGTCTCCCCGAGGCCAATCATCTGTGCCTTTACAGCCTTTTACTAGGCACTGCTCCTAATAGCCAGATTCCTACTCCACACTGATGAGGGGCAAACACCCCGAAACAGCTGTCTGTGGATGGATACCATGCTTGGCATAGGTGGTTTTCCTGTATTGGATGATTTCCTTTATTGGATGCTGCCCTTCCCGTGGTTGTTCCTTCCCGGGGAAAGGCCTGGCTATTCACTGCTTGCGTTGGGAAACACGTGATGTTGTCTCCGCAGCTATCCTACATGCATTTGCATATTTCCCATAAGGGATGGGGGCAGTGTTCTGGATCACTACGTTGAGAAACACGTGATGGTGTCTCCGCGGTGTTGGATGTTTTGGTCTCCCCGAGGCCAATCATCTGTGCCTTTACAGCCTTTTACTAGGCACTGCTCCTAATAGCCAGATTCCTACTCCACACTGATGAGGGGCAAAAACCCTGAAACAGCTGTCTGTGGGTAGGAGTGCCTCTCGGCCTTTTGGCTGCGATCTTGTGTCGCAGTCAGAGGGTGCGAGTATTTCTTTGCAGCGTGCTGGTAATTTTCATCTGCGATATTCGTATCGGCAGTGAAGACTGAAGATGTTTATCAAGAATACGATTCGTGTGGTCATGGAGGATGGTGCCAAAAACAACGTGGTGTATGTGGTTCGTGACCTGCTAGAGGGAAAGGCTGGAGCTCATCGGACTGACATTTTCAGTGTGAATGAATTTCACAACCAAGGTATATATGACGTTACCTTTGTGAGTGAGCCTTGCTGTCTAACTGTCTTCGAGTGGTTAAGAAGCCATGATGGTGATCCCTGCCTGGGGGGAGTGCGGGTGGAGCCTCTGTTTGGGCTCATGGATAAAATTGTGATTGTTACCGTGTATAATCCTTACACAGAAGTAAGGCTGCTGGAGCAGATCCTGGCTCGGTACTGTGAATATGTGAAAAGTGGAGAGAAACAGAGAAATTGTTTGGGCATTTTTAATTGTAAATATGTGTTTCGTGTGAAACTGAGGAAAGACCCAAGCTGTTTGGGAGGTTTTACCCATCCCCCGGCGAACTTTTCAGTGGCGGGTCATAGGGGCTTTCTGTCGTATGCAGGGCAGCCTCTATACTGCAGGAAGTGTTTCCAATTTGGGCACTTACAGAATACGTGTGAGAAAGGCATGGTTTGTCGTAACTGCAAGCAAGAAGGCCATGCAGCGGCTCAGTGTCCGATGCCACGTGAATGTGACCAGTGTGATAATACAGGGCACCTGTATAAGGACCGTCCATATGGTGTGCCAAGGACGCCAACTAGAGAGGAGGAGAGGCAGGAGTCCAATGGCACCTCCAGAGTTCTCTTTGCAGGTGGAAATCTGTGCCTTCCTTCTAGCGCTATGTGTTGTGGTCCTCCCCTGCTGTGCTTACGGAAAGTCCCCACAACTGTTGTGTCTGTTTCTTAAGTTCCCTCACAACACGATTAGATGATGTTCTGCTAATCCTCCGTCCCTCCCTGATGTTACGGTTAGGACGGCACCCGTTTGACGGGTAGGCTCGGAGCTCTTCCGGGACCCTAGAGTCGCCCCTCTCCACAAGTTGCCCCCCAAGACTGCATAGGTGATTTAGGTGAGACAGCCCACCTGAGACTGACTGTCCTGCTGTTGGTTCGAACTATTGCCTGAAGCTGTATAAAGAAATACTTCCTTCGGCGTTCCGGCCACCGGTTGTTGCGCCTCACTAGGATGTTGCCTCGGTCTTACAGCACGACTCCTACTGGTATTCTCCTTGTTGCTTTGATCTCGTTTCTCACTCAGCACAATCTATCTCGCTTCTAATCCTTTCTTAGGGCACCGCCGCTATACTGCGCAGGCACGGTCCCGTAACCTTCTGTCCAGTTGCCAAGCCTCTGTCAGGATCCCACCCCTGACAGGGGCCCTACCGAATCTTCCCCCACAACACCCTCTGCCACAAGGTGTTGCCTGGTTCCAACACAGTCAGCTTTCTTTCTAACTTCCTGCCTGACCCCCAGTTTTTCCAGTATGTGAGGAGTGGCCTAATACATAGTACCCTTAGCTCCCCCTGGAGGCCCGGCGGTGAAATGTATTGGTGTCTGTGATACCTAGTCAGATGAACTCCTTCAGTGCCATCAGACGTACCATAGCTCCCCATAGCGGCGGAGCCACAATACTGCAACGACCAGGACTCTGGGGCGCTGCACTCCCCCCCGGTTAAATCCAGTACTCCTGGACTGGGAAGAAACAACAATACAGGTTAGCAAAAAGACATACAATTTTGTTGAGTGCAAATAACAATAAGCATATTTGAACAAAGCTTCCCTTTACGGGAGGTGAGGACACTTGAACGTTACAAAACATGGTTAAATATCATAGCAACATTCTATAAATAACTTTTCTTACCCAACCGGGTATTCTACTAAGTGCAAAATTTCAAACATTAATTCAACATTGCCTTTAAGGATGCACACTCTAAATCCACTAAAGACCTTCTTATACACATTATAAGGCTTAAGCAACTGTGCTACATTCTCCTTCTTGACGTCTGCAGGACCGCCTGTCCTAACGGCACCAGACCTTCTGCCTCTCCTTTCTATACAGGACCGCCCCTTTCAGCCCGGGCCTACTGCCTTTTCAACTACTATACACAGTATAGAACATAACATTCTTTCAGTTTAGGAACACTGAGCCATCTTCGTATAGCTCCTAGGAGGACTCAGGGTTCACCTTCTATCCTCATTTTCTATCAACGTTATCAAACATTTTCTTTAAACATTAACTTCCATCATTACTTTCTTACTAGCAACAATGCAGGACACTATGTCTACCCCTACGGGTCTACTGCATCTTTCTTCTGACTTCCTTTCAGTGAACATTATCTACATTTCTTTACAATTAACTAATTCGATACATATAACTTTTACATGTAAACATTATCATATCTTTCTTTCATCAAGTTAGTTGCATATATCTTGTACATATCAGCAGCATCATTAACTATTAGCATTTTACTGTTTTAAGGCAGTATTACTTGTAAGTACACAGGTGAACATCCCCTTTAAGAGGGGACCAAGTCTTTAGGAGGTAGCACATCTTCTCCAGCTACCAGTCCATACTCAGCAAAGGCTCCTGTGCGGTATCTTCACAAAGAGTCTCTTTCTAAGTAAAACCAGTAGGGTGCACCTTTAAGAAGGTGCAAACTATTTACAAATAGTTTGTATCATGCACTGTTCATGATTGCGGCAGTTCTGGAAACTTGTGCAAAACTTAGAAAAACAAACAAAATAATAGGGATCCCGGGTCAACAAAGGGATCCCCTTAGGAGTTAACCCTAGACGGGTTCAGCAACAAATCAGGAAACAAACAGTTAACTATTTACATTAATGCAGTATTCTTCCTTACTCTTGTGGTGCAGAAGGTGGTTTCCTTCCGGGCCTCACCAGACCAACGGGTCGCGCTGCCGATCCAAGGAGCGGGTCCTGCCCCAGCAGCGACAGGATCCCTCGCCGTGATGCCCTTCTCACTGATGGACCAGCACGCCCCCAAGGTACATGGTGGGTCCGGGTTCCCCGCTGCTCCGCAGGGACAGGTTCCGTTGCCTTTTCAGCAGGAGGTTCATCCTCTGATGTTCCGGCAGCGGCTTGGAGTGCGACGCACCGCTGGACGCCCCGAGCTATCCAGCCAGCCTCACCGGTTTCCCTCCTCCACCTGGTGTAGGTCACAGCGTCACCTGGCTCCAGGTCGCGGGCGAACCTTCCTCCGCAGGGCTCCACTTCCTCCCGGTCCACGCGGACTTGCAATGGCTCCCCGATCTCCTGTATAACTCCCCTTCCACGTCGGGAGTTGAAGGAGACCACTACACCCCAGTGGGACGATGGGACCTCTGCGACGCTGGTCAGATCAACCTGGGCCGCCGGTTGTGGTCGGTCTCGCCATGCAGCCATCAAGCGCCGCAGGTGTTCGGCCTCTGGCATGATCTTCAGGCCCTGCGTCCGCAGCGCACCTTCAGCCGTGGCCAGGTTGGGAGGAGCAGGGGACACTGCAGACAGGTGGACCTCCGTGGGTTGGCCCAGCCGCGCAAGCACACGGGCATCCGCCTCCAGGCGGCGCGCTATCTGCCGGGCTTCAGCTGCGGCCACACACTCCTCGGACGGCGGCCAGTTGGGTCGACCCATCAGTGGTTCCGTGAGGGTCAGGCCCCACAACGATGGCGTCTCCGAGGCTGTGTCCGGTGATGCGGCTCCAAACCGAGGCAGGTCATCCCCACGCGGTGCTCCCGGCGTCGCCATCTTTATCTCTTCTCCCGCGTCTTCTTCCCGCGGTCTCTTTCGTGGGTGGCCCCGTCTCCATGGTCTCCACCCTCCAAACAGGATCAGGAGGCGGACCTCGGCTGTTGACGGACACGTCCTCAGGACACAGAAATATTTAGACTGGGCGGCCATTGTCCTTTGCGCTCTCCAGCTTGTCTACGCCCACTCCACGCCCATCTTCTTCTCCTGCGCTTCTCCTCAGCGCTGCAATGGCGGCGGTTTTGGCGGTAATCCTTGTAGTAATGGCAATGCACAGTCTTTCCAATAAAGCACAGTCCAAGCACAATAAATCACAGTTCCAAGGCACACATGACCTGATCCTTCAGGCTTAAGTACATCCTGTTCGTGATGCCAAAATTTGCAGCGGCCCCACACCGCCGCAGGGCCGAGGGGTACCCGGTACCGGGCCTCTGAGTCTCAGTTCTGGGGTTGTCACGGTGGCTAGACCCCGTCCGTGGCCCTGCCTGCGCTGGGGCGTGCAATACAAAGATGGTGGGGAATGGTGAGGCTGTAGTGGTGCGGTGCAGTAAATAACGAGGACACAGGTTGCAGTCTCTTTACCTCTTTACTGAAGATCTCTGGATCCTCAGTCCGGAATCCGGATAACCAGGCTGCGCAAGTCTGGCCAGTCCAATGGCACCTCCAGAGTTCTCTTTGCAGGTGGAAATCTGTGCCTTCCTTCTAGCGCTATGTGTTGTGGTCCTCCCTTGCTGTGCTTACGGAAAGTCCCCACAACTGTTGTGTCTGTTTCTTAAGTTCCCTCACAACACGATTAGATGATGTTCTGCTAATCCTCCGTCCCTCCCTGATGTTACGGTTAGGACGGCATCCGTTTGACGGGTAGGCTCGGAGCTCTTCCGGGACCCTAGAGTCGCCCCTCTCCACAAGTTGCCCCCCAAAACTGCATAGGTGATTTAGGTGAGACAGCCCGCCTGAGACTGACTGTCCTGCCGTTGGTTCGAAGTATTGCCTGAAGCTGTATAAAGAAATACTTCCTTCGGCGTTCCGGCCACCGGTTGTTGCGCCTCAGTAGGATGTTGCCTCGGTCTTACAGCACGACTCCTACTGGTATTCTCCTTGTTGCTTTGATCTCGTTTCTCACTCAGCACAATCTATCTCGCTTCTAATCCTTTCTTAGGGCACCGCCGCTATACTGCGCAGGCACGGTCCCGTAACCTTCTGTCCAGTTGCCAAGCCTCTGTCAGGATCCCACCTCTGACAGGGGCTCTACCGAATCTTCCCCCACAACACCCTCTGCCACAAGGTGTTGCCTGGTTCCAACCCAGTCAGCTTTCTTTCTAACTTCCTGCCTGACCCCCAGTTTTACCAGTATGTGAGGAGTGGCCTAATGAATAGTACCCTTAGCTCCCCCTGGAGGCCCGGCGGTGAAATGTATTGGTGTCTGTGATACCTGGTCAGATGAACTCCTTCAGTGCCATCAGACGTACCATAGCTCCCCATAGCAGCGGAGCCACAATACTGCAACGACCAGGACTCTGGGGCGCTGCAGATATGGTGAGTGATTTTGGTTTAAAAGATATGCAGCGGGCATGCAAGATAACTCCGTTGTTAAATACGTTTTTTTCTGACAGTGGGAGGGTGGAGTCTAGACTGGACTATTGTTTTGTTTCAAAAAATCTGATTCCTGTTAGTTATGCACAAGAGAGGGTGTTTTTTTCGGATCATGTGTGTATGAAGTGTGAATTGGATCTGCATGTTAATGAGGTGGCTGGGAAAGGTGTGTGGAAGTTGAATGTGAGTTTGCTGGAAGGAGGGGGGGGTGAGAGAGGAGTATGAAAGACATTATGCAGAGTGGTGTGGGTGCAGGAGTGATTTCAGAAATGTGTGTGAATGGTGGGATTGGGTTAAATGAAAAACCAAGAGTTTTTTTTAAAAAACTCGGGTACAAGTGTGCGGCTGCAAAGAGAGAAAGGTTTGTTTTTTTAAATGCAAGATTGAGTTTGTTGTCTAAGTTGAGGGCGGGAGGGATGGATGTGAGTAAAGATTTAGTGAAAGTGAAAAAAGAAGTGAATGATTTTTTGTTAGAAAGAGGGAGGAGTATTGTGTATAGGGCCAAATTAGAGAATTTGAAGAAGAATGAGAAGTGTTCGCGGTTTTTCTTTAAGAAAGTTTTTGGGAAGAGACAGAGTATGAGTGTTTTGAATGGGATGGATGGAAATGAAGTTAGTGGCGCGGACTTGTGTGAGGAAGTGGCAAAGTTTTATGATGATTTATATGCTGTGAAATGGAGGGATGAAGGTTTGGAGGGTGAGGTGTTGAGTGTTTTGGAAAATAGTTTGAATAGGATAGAAAGGGAAAGTTTCATGGGTGAGGTGACGGGTGAAGAAGTATGGAAGGTGGTGTGCAGTATGGCGCTGAATAAAACGCCGGGGGAGGATGGTCTACCGGTGGAATTTTATCGTGTGATGTGGGATGTGATTGGGAAGGATTTTGTGGATGTATGTAAGTATATGTGGGCGAACGCAGAGGTGGCAAATGGTATGTGTGCAGGGGTGGTTGTGTTATTGCCAAAAAAAGGTGATTTGAAAAATCTAAAAAATTGGAGGCCGATCACATTGCTGAATTGTGATTATAAGATTTATGCGAAACTTTTGGCTAACAGGATGCGTGGCGTGGTTGGGAGTGTGGTGGGTGAGGAGCAATGTTGTGCGGTACCTGGAAGACGAATACATGGAAGTTTGTGTATGTTGAGAGATTGTTTGTGGGACTGCATGAATCGTAAGAAAGGGGTGTATGTGTTGAGTTTGGATTTTGAGAAGGCGTATGATAGATTGGCGCATGGTTTTTTGTTTAGTGTGTTGGTGAAGATGGGTTTTCCTTCTGAGTTTGTTGAGAGAGTGAGAAGTTTGTATAAGAATATTTATAGTTGTGTGTTGTTGAATGGAAATGTGGGGAGGAGAGTAAATGTATTTTCGGGTGTTCGGCAGGGGTGTCCTTTGTCCCCTATCGTTTTTATTTGCGCAATTGAGCCTTTGTTATGTTTGTTAAGAAAAGATAAGGTGATTCGGGGTGTGCAAGTACCCGGGGGTGGGGGGAGAGAATGGAAGATGAGTGGCTATATGGATGATGTGTGTGTGCTGTGTGATTCAGAGTGTTCTGTACAGCGTGTGAAGTTGTTGGTTTCTATTTTTTGTGGAGCATCTGCTTTTAAAGTGAATTGGGAGAAGAGTGAGTGTAAGAATTTTGGGGGAAGGAGTCTGAGCGATGATGTTGGAGTGAATGTGGTGAGTGGATCTATAAAGGTTTTGGGTGTGAAATTTTCAGAGAAATTGGATGGAGAGGAAAGCTGGGTGGATGTGAGAGAGAGAGTGGAGCGTAAGTTAAATTTTTGGAGTTTGAGGGATCTTACGTTTTTTGGTAAAATTTTAGTTATTAAGAGTGTTGTGTTACCTATTTTTTTGTATGTTGCGGTGGTTTTTCCACCAAGCTACATGTGTATTAGAAGATTAAATAGGGTTTTGTTTGTCTTTTTTTGGGGTTCATGTATGGAGCGTGCGAGGAGAGAGATTGTTATGAAGAGTTTGGATAAGGGGGGACTGGGTTTCCCAAATTTGAATGTTTTTTTCGGCGTGAATATTATGGTGTTTGTACTAGGTGTGATTAGGATGGATGGGAAGTATGCATGTATGTGCAGGTTTTTGTTTGGAAATTTCTTGTTTCGTTTGAAATGGCGTGAAAGAGATATTAGGAGCCCAGTGGCTTTTGAGGTTCCTGTGTGGTATGTGTGGGTTTACAAATTTCTAGTGAAGTATGAACTTTGTGATGTGGATGTGAGATTGTTAGAAAAGAAGAAAGCTGTATATAAGATGATTGAGTGTAGAGAGATGGAATGTGACATTATTGTTGGACGAGCCCATAGGCTGTCTTTGCCAGATTTTAAAATGGTAAGAGGGGATGATGTGCAGAAAGTATGGAAGAAGGTACGTGTGAATGGTATGACAAATAGGCAGAGTGAGATAGTATGGCAGTCATTGCATGGGGTGTTGCCGGTGAGGGAGTTTCTGAAAAATCGGGGTTTAGTGAGGAGTGAGAGGTGTCCGAGGAGTGGATGTGGTGGGAGTGAGAGTGTGGTGCATTTGTTTTGGAATTGTCAGTATGCTAGAAGTGTGATTGCAGGTCTGGGTCGTTTGTGTAAGGAGTTGTGTGAGGTGAATCTGTTGTCTTTTGAGCTCTTTATGTTTGGATTGGGTATGTGTGGGGAGAAGGAGAGAGTATTGTGGTTGATGATGGCATGTATAAAAGAGGTTTTGTGGGATGTGAGAAATGTGTATGTGTTTAAAAGGAAGGATATTGAGGTTAAAAATTGTATAAAAATTATTTTGGGAAAATTGTATTTTTTCTTTGTGTGTGATCAGAGGAGGAGAGGGGAGGTGGATGCAGAGGGAATCTGGAAGACTAAAAAGTGGAAACATTTTGTTAATGTATCTTGAAGTGGTTTTTGGTTGTTAATTAAAACATTTTTTGTGTGTTTTCCAATGATGATGGGAATGGCGGTGGCACTAAATGTGTGGCACGCTGTTTTGGGAGATGAGTTCCTTATAGTTTTGGTTACCTGACTGTGGAACTTCCCATCTGAGGGGAAAAAAAAAAAAAAAAAAGCTGTCTGTGGATGGATACCATGCTTGGCATAGGTGGTTTTCCTGTATTGGATGTTTTTCTTTATTGGATGCTGCCCTTCCCGTGGTTGTTCCTTCCCGGGGAAAGGCCTGGATATTCACTGCTTGCGTTGATAAACACGTGATGGTGTCTCCGCAGCTATCCTACATGCATTTGCATATTTCCCATAAGGGATGGGGGCAGTGTTCTGGATCACTGCGTTGAGAAACACGTGATGGTGTCTCCGCGGTGTTGGATGTTATGGTCTCCCCGAGGCCAATCATCTGTGCCTTTACAGCCTTTTACTAGGCACTGCTCCTAATAGCCAGATTCCTACTCCACACTGATGAGGGGCAAACACCCCGAAACAGCTGTCTGTGGATGGATACCATGCTTGGCATAGGTGGTTTTCCTGTATTGGATGTTTTTCTTTATTGGATGCTGCCCTTCCCGTGGTTGTTCCTTCCCGGGGAAAGGCCTGGATATTCACTGCTTGCGTTGATAAACACGTGATGGTGTCTCCGCAGCTATCCTACATGCATTTGCATATTTCCCATAAGGGATGGGGCAGTGTTCTGGATCACTGCATTGAGAAACACGTGATGGTGTCTCCGCGGTGTTGGATGTTATGGTCTCCCCGAGGCCAATCATCTGTGCCTTTACAGCCTTTTACTAGGCACTGCTCCTAATAGCCAGATTCCTACTCCACACTGATGAGGGGCAAAAACCCCGAATCAGTTGTCTGTGGGTAGGAGTGCCTCTCGGCCTTTTGGCTGCGATCTTGTGTCGCAGTCAGAGGGTGCGAGTGTTTCTTTGCAGCGTGCTGCTAATTTTCGCCTGCGATATTCGTATCGGCAGTGAAGACTGAAGATGTTTGTCAAGAATACGATTCGTTTGGTTGTGGAGGATGGTGCCAAAAACAACGTGGTGTATGTGGTTCGTGACCTGCTGGAGGGAAAGGCTGGAGCTCATCGGACTGACATTTTCAGTGTGAATGAATTTCACAACCAAGGTATATATGACGTAACCTTTGTGAGTGAGCCTTGCTGTCTAACTGTCTTCGAGTGGTTAAGAAGCCATGATGGTGACCCCTGCCTGGGGGGAGTGCGGGTGGAGCCTTTGTTTGGGCTCATGGAGAAAGTAGTGACTGTAACCGTGTACAATCCTTACACAGAAGTAAGGCTGCTGGAGCAGTTCCTGGCTCGGTACTGTGAATATGTAAAAAGTGGAGAGAAACAGAGAAATTGTTTGGGCATTTTTAATTGTAAATATGTGTTTCGTGTGAGACTGAGGAAAGACCCAAGCTGTTTGGGAGGCTTTACCCATCCCCCGGCGAACTTTTCAGTGGCGGGTCATAGGGGCTTTCTGTCGTATGCAGGGCAGCCTCTATACTGCAGGAAGTGTTTTCAATTTGGGCACTTACAGAACACATGTGAGAAGAGCATGGTTTGTCGTAACTGCAAGCAAGAAGGCCATACAGCGGCTCAGTGTCCGATGCCACGTGAATGTGACCAGTGTGGTAATACAGGGCACCTGTATAAGGACTGTCCATATGGTGTGCCAAGGAGGCCAACTAGAGAGGAGGAGAGGCGGGAGGAGGAAGAAAAGAAACGTAGGGAGGAGCGGAGGCAGGAGGAGGAAAAAAAGAGAGAGGAGGAGGTTAAGAAACAGGAGGAGGAGAGGAAGCGGGAGGAAAGCGAGGCATCTGCGCAGCAAAGCGCTGAGGTAATTCCGCCCTCCATGGTTGAGAGACGGCGGGATAGACGGCAGGAGGACAAGGAGGCTGAAAGGAGGAAGGAGGAGCTGGAGGACAAGTTATTCTGGAGAGCTGCAAAGCAAGAAGAGCGTGCTATGGTTAAAAATAAAAAGAAAAAAAAGGAGGCCCCAGTTACCAAAGATGAGGAGTTGGGTGGTTTGATGGATTTTGACACTTCTGGGGCGGAGGACATGGCTGCGTCGTTGATTGTTGATTCTGATCCAGAAAGCATTGGCGTTTTTTCCTCAGAAGAGGAGCCTGGAGGTCGAAAGTGTCCCAGGGAGGGTGGTGGGGAAATCTGTGATGAAGGTGGAGGGCCCCAGAGGAAGGCTGGGCAGAAGAAGGCGCGTGTGGAGGAGTGTATGGAGGTCAGCGGCTCTGAAAGCTGCTCAGCGCAGATGGTGGAGGAGGACAGTGGCGGTGCTGTGTAGATATGTGCTATTATTTCAGTAGCTAGGTGATTTTGTATATAGCATTTGCCTTTAAATTTTTTTTTTTTTTTCCTTTTGGTTTGTTTTTCATGTAAGTTGAGTAATGTCATGTTCGTAGGTTGTTTTTTTAGTATTTTTTTGTGTATGTGATGGGTTTTGTACTCATATCACAAAATGTGAGGGTCTTTAAAAGCAGGTGGCGGCGGGCAGCCATTTTGGATTTTTTTGCAACCCAGAATGCAGGAATTTTTTGTCTGCAGGAGTGTGGGATTGTGGATGGTGTGAAGGGGAGTGAATGGCCTCATGGTGCGTCTGTGTGGTCAGGGAGTGCCTGTAATAAAAATGATGGTGTGGGTTTTTTGGTGAAGGGAAATGATGTGAGTTTGTGTGACTATATGGTGATTGAGGTTGGAAGGTGTGTGTTGGCTAATTTTGAGTTTAGAAATGTTCGTTTTTGCGTTATTAATGTATATGCGCCTGTGGATAAACAGGAGCGTAGAGTTTTATTTGAAAAAATTAAGTTTTTTATTCCAGGAAGAGTGCCTGTTGTGATAGTGGGTGATATGAACTGTGATGTGGGAAGTGTGAATGTCGATGCATCAGGGAAAGTGTTAATGGATATGGTGAGTGATTTTGGTTTAAAAGATATGCAGCGGGCATGCAAGATAACTCCGTTGTTAAATACGTTTTTTTCTGACAGTGGGAGGGTGGAGTCTAGATTGGACTATTGTTTTGTTTCAAAAAATCTGATTCCTGTTAGTTATGCACAGGAGAGGGTGTTTTTTTCGGATCATGTGTGTATGAAGTGTGAATTGGATCTGCATGTTAATGAGGTGGCTGGGAAAGGTGTGTGGAAGTTGAATGTGAGTTTGCTGGAAGGAGGGGGGGGTGAGAGAGGAGTATGGAAGACATTATGCAGAGTGGTGTGGGTGCAGGAGTGATTTCAGAAATGTGTGTGAATGGTGGGATTGGGTTAAATGGAAAACCAAGAGTTTTTTTAAAAAACTCGGGTACAAGTGTGCGGCTGCAAAGAGAGAAAGGTTTGTTTTTTTAAATGCAAGACTGAGTGTGTTGTATAAGTTGAGGGCGGGAGGGATGGATGTGAGTGAAGATTTAGTGAAAGTGAAAAAAGAAGTGAATGATTTTTTGTTAGAAAGAGGGAGGAGTATTGTGTATAGGGCCAAATTAGAGAATTTGGAGAAGAATGAGAAGTGTTCGCGGTTTTTCTTTAAGAAAGTTTTTGGGAAGAGACAGAGTATGAGTGTTTTGAATGGGATGGATGGAAATGAAGTTAGTGGCGCGGACTTGTGTGAGGAAGTGGCAAAGTTTTATGATGATTTGTATGCTGTGAAATGGAGGGATGAAGGTTTGGAGGGTGAGGTGTTGAGTGTTTTGGAAAATAGTTTGAATAGGATAGAAAGGGAAAGTTTGATGGGTGAGGTGACGGGTGAAGAAGTATGGAAGGTGGTGTGCAGTATGGCACTGAATAAAACACCGGGGGAGGATGGTCTACCAGTGGAATTTTATCGTGTAATGTGGGATGTGATTGGGAAGGATTTTGTGGATGTATGTAAGTATATGTGGGCGAATGCAGAGGTGGCAAATGGTATGCGTGCAGGGGTGGTTGTGTTATTGCCAAAAAAAGGTGATTTGAAAAATCTAAAAAATTGGAGGCCGATCACATTGCTGAATTGTGATTATAAGATTTATGCAAAACTTTTGGCTAACAGGATGCGTGGTGTGGTTGGGAGTGTGGTGGGTGAGGAGCAATGTTGTGCGGTACCTGGAAGACGAATACATGGAAGTTTGTGTATGTTGAGAGATTGTTTGTGGGACTGCATGAATCGTAAGAAAGGGGTGTATGTGTTGAGTTTGGATTTTGAGAAGGCGTATGATAGATTGGCGCATGGTTTTTTGTTTAGTGTGTTGGTGAAGATGGGTTTTCCTTCTGAGTTTGTTGAGAGAGTGAGAAGTTTGTATAAGAATATTTACAGTTGTGTGTTGTTGAATGGAAATGTGGGGAGGAGAGTAAATGTATTTTCGGGTGTTCGGCAGGGGTGTCCTTTGTCCCCTATCGTTTTTATTTGCGCAATTGAGCCTTTGTTATGTTTGTTAAGAAAAGATAAGGTGATTCGGGGTGTGCAAGTACCCGGGGGTGGGGGGAGAGAGTGGAAGATGAGTGGCTATATGGATGATGTGTGTGTGCTGTGTGATTCAGAGTGTTCGGTACGGCGTGTGAAGTTGTTGGTTTCTATTTTTTGTGGAGCATCTGCTTTTAAAGTGAATTGGGAGAAGAGTGAGTGTAAGAATTTTGGGGGAAGGAGTCTGAGCGATGATGTTGGAGTGAATGTGGTGAGTGGATCAATAAAGGTTTTGGGTGTGAAATTTTCAGAGAAATTGGATGGAGAGGAAAGCTGGGTGGATGTGAGAGACAGAGTGGAGCGTAAGTTAAATTTTTGGAGTTTGAGGGATCTTACGTTTTTTGGTAAAATTTTAGTTATTAAGAGTGTTGTGTTACCTATTTTTTTGTATGTTG
Organism: Ranitomeya variabilis; assembly: GCF_051348905.1. Lineage (NCBI taxonomy): Eukaryota > Metazoa > Chordata > Amphibia > Anura > Dendrobatidae > Ranitomeya > Ranitomeya variabilis. The sequence goes on from NC_135232.1 coordinate 1,144,207,815, forward strand.
CAATGGTGTTTCCACCAAGCCACATGTGTATTAGAAGATTAAATAGGGTTTTGTTTGTCTTTTTTTGGGGTTCATGTATGGAGCGTGCAAGGAGAGAGATTGTTATGAAGAGTTTGGATAAGGGGGGACTGGGTTTCCCAAATTTGAATGTCTTTTTCGGCGTGAATATTATGGTGTTTGTACTAGGTGTGATTAGGATGGATGGGAAGTATGCATGTATGTGCAGGTTTTTGTTTGGAAATTTCTTGTTTCGTTTGAAATGGCGTGAAAGAGATCTTAGGAGCCCAGTGGCTTTTGAGGTTCCTGTGTGGTATGTGTGGGTTTACAAATTTCTAGTGAAGTATGAACTTTGTGATGTGGATGTGAGATTGTTAGAAAAGAAGAAAGCTGTATATAAGATGATTGAGTGTAGAGAGATGGAATGTGACATTATTGTTGGACGAGCCCATAGGCTGTCTTTGCCAGATTTTAAAATGGTAAGAGGGGATGATGTGCAGAAAGTATGGAAGAAGGTACGTGTGAATGGTATGACAAATAGGCAGAGTGAGATAGTATGGCAGTCATTGCATGGGGTGTTGCCGGTGAGGGAGTTTCTGAAAAATCGGGGTTTAGTGAGGAGTGAGAGGTGTCCGAGGAGTGGATGTGGTGGGAGTGAGAGTGTGGTGCATTTGTTTTGGAATTGTCAGTATGCTAGAAGTGTGATTGCAGGTCTGGGTCGTTTGTGTAAGGAGTTGTGTGAGGTGAATCTGTTGTCTTTTGAGCTCTTTATGTTTGGATTGGGTATGTGTGGGGAGAAGGAGAGAGTATTGTGGTTGATGATGGCATGTATAAAAGAGGTTTTGTGGGATGTGAGAAATGTGTATGTGTTTAAAAGGAAGGATATTGAGGTTAAAAATTGTATAAAAATTATTTTGGGAAAATTGTATTTTTTCTTTGTGTGTGATCAGAGGAGGAGAGGGGAGGTGGATGCAGAGGGAATCTGGAAGACTAAAAAGTGGAAACATTTTGTTAATGTATCTTGAAGTGGTTTTTGGTTGTTAATTAAAACAGTTTTTGTGTGTTTTCCAATGATGATGGGAATGGCGGTGGCACTAAGTGTGTGGCACGCTGTTTTGGGAGATGAGTTCCTTATAGTTTTGGTTACCTGACTGTGGAACTTCCCATCTGAGGGGAAAAAAAAAAAAAAAAAGCTGTCTGTGGATGGATACCATGCTTGGCATAGGTGGTTTTCCTGTATTGGATGTTTTTCTTTATTGGATGCTGCCCTTCCCGTGGTTGTTCCTTCCCGGGGAAAGGCCTGGATATTCACTGCTTGCGTTGATAAACACGTGATGGTGTCTCCGCAGCTATCCTACATGCATTTGCATATTTCCCATAAGGGATGGGGGCAGTGTTCTGGATCACTGCGTTGAGAAACACGTGATGGTGTCTCCACGGTGTTGGATGTTTTGGTCTCCCCAAGGCCAATCATCTGTGCCTTTACAGCCTTTTACTAGGCACTGCTCCTAATAGCCAGATTCCTACTCCACACTGATGAGGGGCAAACACCCCGAAACAGCTGTCTGTGTATGGATACCATGCTTGGCATAGATGGTTTTCCTGTATTGGATGTTTTCCTTTATTGGATGCTGCCCTTCCCGTGGTTGTTCCTTCCCGGGGAAAGGCCTGGCTATTGTGGCGCCCCTAGGGGTATTTGCCACAAAAATAGTTATTGACACCAAATACAAATACTAGAATAGCAAGACTGCACTACCATCTCCGGCTAGAAGGGGGAGCTCCAGAGACTCCCCTTGATCTATTCTGGTCTGAGAAAAAGACTGGCAGTTGGGTTGAGGAGCTGAAAGTGAGAGGTCGTATAACTGAACTCCTAACAGCCCTATGACGGATTATAGGCCCGTAATACCCATAGTAGGAAAAGAGGAATAGAGAAAAAGGACATTGTGAGAACCGGGTAGCAATAACCTCTACCCAGAATAGGCGCAGAGATGGATACCGGATCCGTGGCTATATTCATTACATATAATACAGCAACCGGAAGGAAGTGAGGTGATATCAGCTTCACCAGGGTAAGACGCAACAACAGACACAGAGTTCAGCGGTACTCCTAGAAGGGGTAAACCGACAAAAAGGACTCGGGTTGTCCGTCGAACCAGAGCATAGAAGAGACAGATTGGGTCGGCAGCCAGTTCACATACAGCAGCAGGGCCATACAGAAACTGTGCATAATAAGAGGTGGAAATCCTAACAGGGTCAAAGTAATTTCAGAGTTCTTATACAGACTCCGGTGACAGTGTTGGTCACAAATCCCTTTTTGTTGAAGTAAACTGGTTAAACGTTTCAGCGCCTCAGTCTTTCATTTGGACAATAGCCATCAATCCAGGATCGGGGTCATCACAGCTGAGAGGACCTGCTGCTGATCAAGTAAGTGTCTGTTCCTTCATGATATCCCTTATACTGTGCATCACCTGAGGCCACAGCACCGGGTCAAGCCACTAGTGACATCCTCCTCAAGAGACGGACCTCATTGATCTGGTGCTGGGTACCTAGGTCTCCCGGGCATCACACTATTCACTGCTTGCATTGAGAAACACTTGATGGTGTCTCCGCAGCTATCCTACATGCATTTGCATATTTCCCATAAGGGATGGGGGCAGTGTTCTGGATCACTGCGTTGAGAAACGCGTGATGGTGTCTCCGCGGTGTTGGATGTTTTGGTCTCCCCGAGGCCAATCATCTGTGCCTTTACAGCCTTTTACTAGGCACTGCTCCTAATAACCAGATTCCTATCCCACACTGATGAGGGGCAAACACCCCAAAACAGCTGTCTGTGGATGGATACCATGCTTGGCATAGGTGGTTTTCCTGTATTGGATGTTTTCCTTTATTGGATGCTGCCCTTCCCGTGGTTGTTCCTTCCCGGGGAAAGGCCTGGCTTTTCACTGCTTGCGTTGAGAAACACGTGATGGTGTCTCCGCAGCTATCCTACATGCATTTGCATATTTCCCATAAGGGATGGGGCAGTGTTCTGGATCACTGCGTTGAGAAACACGTGATGGTGTCTCTGCGGTGTTGGATGTTTTTGTCTCCCCGAGGCCAATCATCTGTGCCTTTACAGCCTTTTACTAGTCACTGCTCCTAATAGCCAGATTCCTACTCCACACTGATGAGGGGCAAACACCCCGAAACAGCTGTCTGTGGATGGATACCATGCTTGGCATAGGTGGTTTTCCTGTATTGGATGTTTTCCTTTATTGGATGCTGCCCTTCACGTGGTTGTTCGTTCCTGGGGAAAGGCCTGGCTATTCACTGCTTGCGTTGAGAAACACATGATGGTGTCTCCGCAGCTATCCTACATGCATTTGCATATTTCCCATAAGGGATGGGGGCAGTGTTCTGGATCACTGCGTTGAGAAACACGTGATGGTGTCTCTGCGGTGTTGGATGTTTTGGTCTCCCCGAGGCCAATCATCTGTGCCTTTACAGCCTTTTACTAGGCACTGCTCCTAATAGCCAGATTCTTACTCCACATTGATGAGGGGCAAACACCCTGAAACAGCTGTCTGTGGATGGATACCATGCTTGGCATAGGTGGTTTCCTTTATTGGATGCTGCCCTTCCCGTGGTTGTTCCTTTCTGGGGAAAGGCCTGACTATTCACTGCTTGCATTGAGAAACACATGATGGTGTCTCCGCAGCTATCCTACATGCATTTGCATATTTTCCATAAGGGATGGGGGCAGTGTTTTGGATCACTGCGTTGAGAAACACGTGATGGTGTCTCCGCGGTGTTGGATGTTTTGGTCTCCCCGAGGCCAATCATCTGCTCCATTTAATTACTGTCTGCTGCTGCCTATTACAGATATTTACTAGTGATGAGTGAACGTGCTTGCCTCTACTCGTTACTCGCCGGAGTATCACTGTACTCGATGTACTCGGTGAGCGCCGACATTTCCAGGATTACTTGGCGGGAACTCGGGTCTCCACCCTGCATTTTTGGCGGTCTTTAGAGACCCAATCAACATGCAGGGATTGTCTTCCAGGCACTGTAACTAGTCTGCAGACATCTTTGCTGTGGTCTTGCAGTGATTGGCTGCTCACACAGCATCATCATCAGTATAAGAGACCGGACGCCGCCCTGCTCGGCACATTCAGCTCCGGAATCAGACAGTGTAATGAGAGCTGCTGCCGAGATGGGGTCAGATTTGGGGATTTCTTAGTCAGTGTGGGGTCTACCATACTAAACTGCTCAAATCCAGCTAAACCAACAGTCCTGCTAAGGACTAATTCCGGAGTACATAGGTTGCAGTGTTAGGTAGGCAGGGTGTGTACTTCGCTCTATACAGTTCAGTGCAAGGCCTACAGACACTGTATGTGTGCATATAGATATCATTGCATACATCAAGAGGCTCTATTCCATTACTCTCTGCTGCTGCTTCTACCTATAGCATATATTGACTGTATATACTTAGCCCCAGGTATAATTGGCAAGGAAAACTGTTTTGCCAGGTTTATAGAGATTATTATTGCAAAGCAATCCAGAGCACTTTTTTTTCTCCATTTGCTTTTTCACACTGCACAATACAGACTGATCCTTTTCCTAGCACAGAGTGAAAATCCACCAATTTTACAGGGGTCACAAAAATCACTCATGAGTGCCCAGAAAAATCTTTCATTTTTTTGTGGAATGGTAAAGTAAAAATAATTTTGAGTGTCTTACACAATTTCTTGACACCATTTTGCTGAATCCACCGAAAAATGCATACAGGCCACATATCTTACAGTGTGGTATATCTGTGACATGCCTCATTCACCCATGTGCTAAAAACTAGGGCAATTTAGGCCAGTTTTCCATTTTTTTTGCCATCTGTTACTCTAGTTATATACAGCACTATTTTGCAGACCCCCCAAAAATAAAAGCCACATATTTGGCAGTGTGGTATCTCTGTGACAGGCCTCAAATATCTGCGTGCTCCTAGTTTGGGCATTTTAGGCCTGTATTTCAGTCTTTTTCCTGTCTGTTAGGGTATGTGTCCACGTTCAGGTTTGCTTCAGGCTTTGGTCAGGATTTTATGCAGGTAAAATCCTGACCAAAAATGCACCTGAGGTCACTGGCAGGTTACCTGCGGTGTTCCTGCGTGTTTTGCTCATTGTAACAACATGCTGCGTTCTGAAAAAACGCAACGCATGTGCGTTTTTGCGGGAAAAACGCATGCGTTTTTTAATGCACAGTGGAAACGGGATTTCATTAAATCCCTTCCACTATGCTGTGACATCTGGACGCTGCATTTTTTATGTCAAAAACGCAGCGTTTCCTGAACGTGGACACATACCCTTACTCTAGTTATATACAGCACTATTTTGCAGACACCCCCCAAAATACAGGCCACATATTTGGCAGTGTGGTGTTTCCGTGACAGGCCTCATATATCTGCGTGCTCCACGTTTGGGCATTTTAGGTCGGCATTCCAATGTTTTTCCTCTCTGTTACTTTAGTTGTATACAGCACTATTTATCAGACCTCCAAAAAACTACAGGCCACATATTTGGCAGTGTGGTATCTCCGTGACAGGCCTCATCTATCTGTGCTAGCCATTTTAGGCCTACTTTTTTTTAGCTGTCTGTTACCCTACTTATTGACACCAATTTGATAACCAAAAAAACATTTTTAACTACTGTCCAGAAAGTTTAAAGAGTAGTTTTCCCGCACATGTATCACAAGTTCGCTCCCAATTCTGCCATTTGTAGTGAATGTGTAAAATATTCTTGTCTATTACAATGGGCAAGGCACATGGCAAGGGATGGGGAAGTGGACATGATATTTATGGTGCATGCCGAGGCCGAGGGCAAGCTGAAATTGGGCCGCAGAAAACACCTACATATTCTTGCTGGACCTTAGTGTCCGAAGTCCAAGGGGACCACAGCAAGACAGCACTATTGAAGCCAGAGCAGTGTGAAAAGGTTGTTGGTTGGATAGCGGCTAATACTTCAAGTTACTTGGCCACCACCTGCACCCTGTCTTCCACATGGTCAAGTCTGAGTAGATGTGAATCTGGACCGCATATTACTCACCCTGATCCTTCTTCCTCCCACCATGCTGAGTGCCCTAAGACAACTGATCCTACACTCGGACACTCCAAAGAGCTGTTCACTTTTCCATTTACAGTTTCGGGCCTCTTGCCCAGTCCACTTGAAGCGGGGCAAGATGAGATTCCATGTAGTGATGACCAAATATTTGAGCAGTCATGGTCACAAGAGGTGGACAATGATGAGACACAATTGCTAGAAAGTCAAGAGGAGGACCAGGGTGCGGAAGTGGAAGATGAGGTGGTGGATGATATAGTAACTGACCCAACCTGGCAGGAGGACATGCAGAGCGACGACAGCTGCACACATGGGGAGGGAGGTGTAGCACCCCTTCTGGCAAGAGGAAGCAGTGAGGTGGCTGCAGACAGAAGACAGGCAACCATTCCCCGTAACACCAACATGACAGAAGTTGCCAGTCCAACTGTTAGGTCTTCCTGAGTCTGGTTATTTTTTTAACGACTCTGCCGATAACCCCAAACAAGCCATTTGCAATGCATGTCATGCTAGCCTCAGCAGGGATAGCAAACCTACCTGCCTTACTGCAGCGCCCCCACTGCCGCAGGGCCGAGGGGTACCCGGTACCGGGCCTCTGAGTCTCTGTTCTGGGGTTGTCACGGTGGCTAGGCCCGATCCGTGACCCTGCTGTGGAGGGGCGCCCAATGAAAGGGGTAATGAATGGAGGTGACTGTTCAGTGTAGTGCCGGTCGCAGTAAATCACAAAGACACAGGGGTGCAGTCTCTTTACCTCTTTACTGAAGGTCTCTGGGTCCTCAGTCCGGAATACGGTCCACCAGGCTGCGCAAGTCCGGCCGGTCCAATGGCACCTCCAGAGTTCACTTTGCAGGTGGAAATCTGTGCCTTCCTACTAGCGCTATGTGTTGTGGTCCTCCCCTGCTGAGCTTACGGGATAGTACCCCACAACTGTTGTGTCTGTTTCTCGTGTTCCCTCACAACTCGTTCGGATGATGTTCTTCTCCTCCGTCCCTCCCTGGTGTTCTAGTTAGGGCGGCACCCGTATGATGAGTAGGCTTGGAGCTCTTCCGGGACCCTAGAGTCGCCCCTCTCCTAGTGTGCCCCCCATGTCTTCATAGGTGATGTATGTGAGACAGCCCGCCTGTGACTGACTGTCCTGCCGTTGGTTTAAAGTATTGCTTGGAGCTATATGTAGAAATGCTTCCTCGGCATTCCGGTCGCCGGTTGTGCGCCTCAGTAGGATGTTGCCTCGGTCTTACAGCACGACTCCTACTGGTATTCTCCTTTTGCTTTGATCTCGTTTCTCACTCAGCACAATATATCTCGCTTCTGATCCTTTCTTAGGGCACCGCCACTATGCTGAGCAGACACGGTCCCGTGACATTCTTCCTCGTTGCCAGGCCTCTGTCAGGGTCCCAAACCTGACAGGGACCCTACCGAATCTTCCCCCACAACACCCTCTGCCACAAGGTGTTGCCTGGTTCCAACCCAGTCAGCTTTCTGTTCTAACTTCCTGCCTGACCCCCAGTTTACCCACAGTGGTGAGGAGTGGCCTAGTAAATAGCACCCTTAGCTCCCCCTGGAGGCCCGGCTGTGAAATGTATTGGTGTATGTGATACCTGGTCAGATGAACTCCTTCAGTGCCATCAGATGTACCATAGCCCCCCTTAGCGGCGGAGCCACAGTACTGCAACGACCAGGACTCTGGGGCGCTGCACTCCCCCCCGGTTAAATCCAGTACTCCGGGACTGGGAAGAAAACAACAATACATGTAAGCAAAAAGACATACAATTTTGATGAGTGCAATAACAATAAGCATATTTGAACAGAGCTTCCCTTTATGGGAGGTGAGAACACTTGAACGTTACAAAACATGGTTAAATACTTTTAAATAACTTTTCTTACCCAACCGGGTATTCTACTAAGTGCAAAAATTTTTAAACATTAGTTCAACATTGCCTTTAAGGATGTACACTCTAAATCCACTAAAGACCTTCTTATAACACATTATAAGGCTTAAGCAACTGTGCTACATTCTCCTACTTTACGTCTGCAGGACCGCCTGTCCTAAACGCTCCAGACCTACTGCCTCTCCTTTCTGTTACAGGACCGCCCCTTTCTGCCCGGGCCTACTGTCCTTCCAACACTATACACAGTATAGAACATATTTTTCTTTCAGTTTTAAAAGCACTGAGCCATCGCTATATGGCTCTAAGGAGGACTCACCACTAACCCCTACGGGTTCACTTCCTGTCCTCACTCTGCTATCAACATTATTGAATGTTTCTTACAATCAACTAATTGGTTACATTTAACTTTCACATATCAACATCATCAGTACTTTCTTTTCAGGACATTATTGCCATTCAACCATCTTAAGGCAACACTGTTCATAAGTGCAGGATGCGGACATCCCCTTTAAGAGGGGACCAAGTCTCTATAAAGTAGTGCAACTTTTCAAGCTGCAAGTCCGTATGCAGCAAGGACTCCAGTACAAGTTCCAAGAACCGTATCTTCGCAAAGAGTCCGTCTTTTATATAAAACCAGTAGAAAGCACCTTTAAGAAGGTGCAAACTATATACAAGAAGTTTGTATCATGCATTGTTCATGATTCAGCAGTTCTGGATAACTTGTGCAAAAAGTAGAAAACAAACAAAAGGCAATAGGGATCCCGGGTCAACAAAGGGATCCCTTTAAGAGTTAACCCTGGACGGGTTTTAGCAGCAAAATCAGGAAAACAAACAGTTAAATGAACTATTTACATACTCAGAGTTTTAAGAGCTTACTCTTGTGGTGCAGAAGGTGGTTTTCTTCCGGGCCTCACCAGACCAATGGGTCACGCTGCCGATCCAAGGAGTGGTTCCTGCCCCAGCAATGACAGAATCCCTCGCCGTGATGCCCTTCTCACTGATGGACCGGTACGCCCCCAAGGTACGTGGTGGGTCCGGGTTCCCCGCTGCTCCGCAGGGACAGGTTCCATTGCCTTTTCAGCAGGAGATGCGTCTTCTGATGTTCTGGCAGCGGCCTGGAGTGCGACGCACCGTTGGACGCCTCGAGCTATCCAGCCAGCTCCACCTGTTTCTCTCCTCCACCTGGTGTAGGTCACAGCGTCACCTGGCTCCAGGTCGCGAGCGAACCTTCCTCCGCAGGGCTCCACTTCCTCCCGGTCCACACGGACCTGTAGCGGCTCCCCAATCTCCTGTATAACTCCCCTTCCGTGTCGGGAGTTAAAGGACACCACTACACCCCAGTGTGACGGCGGGGTTTCTTCCGCGCTGGTTAGGTCAATCTGGGCTGCAGGCTGTGGCCGGCTCCGCCACGCCGTCATCAAACGCTGCAGGTGTTCGGCCTCCGGCAGGATTCTCATGCCCTGCGTCTGCAGCGTACCTTCAGCCGCAGCCGGGTTGGGAGGAGCAGGGGACACCGGAGACAGGCGGACCTCCGTGGGCTGGCCCAGCCGAGCGAGCACGCGGGCATCAGCCTCCAGGCGGCGTGCTATCTGTCGGGCCTCGGCTGCGGCCACACACTCCTCGGACATTTGCCAGTTAGGTCGGACCATCGGTGGTTCTGTGATGGCCAGTCCCCGTAACGATGGCGTCTCCTAGGCTGCGTCCGGTGATGCGGCTCCATGCCGAGTCCGGTCATCTCCACGCGGTGCTTCCGGCGTCGCCATCTTTATCTCCTCCCCAGTGTCTTCTTCCCGCTGTCTCTTTCGCGGGCGGCCCCGTCTCCATGGTCTCCACCCTCCAAACAGGATCAGGAGGCGGACCTCGGCTGTTGACGGACACGTCCTCAAGACACAAAAGTATTTAGACTTGGCGGCCATTGTACTTCGTGCTCTTCAGCTTGTCTATGCCCACTCCATGCCCTGCTTCTTCTCCTGCGCTCTCCTCAGCGCTGTAATGGCGGCGGTTTTGGCGGCAAATGGCAACAGCACAGTCTTTGCAATAAAATACAGTCCAAGCACAGTAAATCACAGTTCCAAGTATAATGTTATGGTTCTCAATGGCAAGAGAACATAGCCCAGCAAACATACGAACTAGCTCTTGGAAGGATGGAAACTAAACTGACCATGAACTAAACCTGCCGCACAACTAACAGTAGCCGGGTAGCGTAGCCTGCGTTTTATCCCTAGACGCCCAGCGCCGGCCGGAGGACTAACTAATCCTGGCAGAGGAAAATATAGTCCTGGCTCACCTCTAGAGAAATTTCCCCGAAAGGCAGACAGAGGCCCCCACAAATATTGGCGGTGATTTTAGATGAAATGACAAACGTAGTATGAAAATAGGTTTAGCAAAATTGAGGTCCGCTTACTAGATAGCAGGAAGACAGAAAGGGCACTTTCATGGTCAGCTGAAAACCCTATCAAAATACCATCCTGAAATTACTTTAAGACTCTAGTATTAACTCATAACATCAGAGTGGCAATTTCAGATCACAAGAGCTTTCCAGACACAGAAACGAAACTACAGCTGTGAACTGGAACAAAATGCAAAAACAAACAAGGACTAAGTCCAACTTAGCTGGGAGTTGTCTAGCAGCAGGAACATGCACAGAAAGGCTTCTGATTACAATGTTGACCGGCATGGAAGTGACAGAGGAGCAAGGCTAAATAGCGACTCCCACATCCTGATGGAAACAGGTGAACAGAGAGGATGATGCACACCAGTTCAATTCCACCAGTGGCCACCGGGGGAGCCCAAAATCCAATTTCACAACAGTACCCCCCCCTCAAGGAGGGGGCACCGAACCCTCACCAGAACCACCAGGGCGATCAGGATGAGCCCTATGAAAGGCACGGACCAAATCGGAGGCATGAACATCAGAGGCAGTCACCCAAGAATTATCCTCCTGACCGTATCCCTTCCATTTGACCAGATACTGGAGTTTCCGTCTGGAAACACGGGAGTCCAAGATTTTTTCCACAACGTACTCCAACTCGCCCTCAACCAACACCGGAGCAGGAGGCTCAACGGAAGGCACAACCGGTACCTCATACCTGCGCAATAATGACCGATGAAAAACATTATGAATAGAAAAAGATGCAGGGAGGTCCAAACGGAAGGACACAGGGTTAAGAATCTCCAATATCTTGTACGGGCCGATGAACCGAGGCTTAAACTTGGGAGAAGAAACCCTCATAGGGACAAAACGAGAAGACAACCACACCAAGTCCCGAACACAAAGCCGAGGACCAACCCGACGCCGGCGGTTGGCAAAAAGCTGAGTCTTCTCCTGGGACAACTTCAAATTGTCCACTACCTGCCCCCAAATCCGATGCAACCTCTCCACCACAGCATCCACTCCAGGACAATCCGAAGACTCCACCTGACCAGAAGAAAATCGAGGATGAAACCCCGAATTACAGAAAAAGGGAGACACCAAGGTGGCAGAACTGGCCCGATTATTGAGGGCAAACTCCGCTAAAGGCAAAAAAGCAACCCAATCATCCTGATCTGCAGACACAAAACACCTCAAATATGTCTCCAAGGTCTGATTCGCCCGCTCGGTCTGGCCATTAGTCTGAGGATGGAAAGCAGACGAGAAAGACAAATCTATGCCCATCCTAGCACAGAATGCTCGCCAAAATCTAGACACGAATTGGGTACCTCTGTCAGAAACGATATTCTCCGGAATACCATGCAAACGGACCACATTTTGAAAAAACAGAGGAACCAACTCGGAAGAAGAAGGCAACTTAGGCAGGGGAACCAAATGGACCATCTTAGAGAAACGATCACACACCACCCAGATGACAGACATCTTCTGAGAAACAGGAAGATCCGAAATAAAATCCATCGAGATGTGCGTCCAGGGCCTCTTCGGGATAGGCAAGGGCAACAACAATCCACTAGCCCGAGAACAACAAGGCTTGGCCCGAGCACAAACGTCACAAGACTGCACAAAGCCTCGCACATCTCGAGACAGGGAAGGCCACCAGAAGGACCTTGCCACCAAATCCCTGGTACCAAAGATTCCAGGATGACCTGCCAACGCAGAAGAATGAACCTCAGAAATGACTTTACTGGTCCAATCATCAGGAACAAACAGTCTACCAGGTGGGCAACGATCAGGTCTATCCGCCTGAAACTCCTGCAAGGCCCGCCGCAGGTCTGGAGAAACGGCAGACAATATCACTCCATCCTTAAGGATACCTGTAGGTTCAGAATTACCAGGGGAGTCAGGCTCAAAACTCCTAGAAAGGGCATCCGCCTTAACATTCTTAGAACCCGGCAGGTAGGACACCACAAAATTAAACCGAGAGAAAAACAACGACCAGCGCGCCTGTCTAGGATTCAGGCATCTGGCGGACTCAAGATAAATTAGATTTTTGTGGTCAGTCAATACCACCACCTGATGTCTAGCCCCCTCAAGCCAATGACGCCACTCCTCAAAAGCCCACTTCATGGCCAAAAGCTCCCGATTCCCAACATCATAATTCCGCTCGGCGGGCGAAAATTTACGCGAGAAAAAAGCACAAGGTCTCATCACGGAGCAATCGGAACTTCTCTGCGACAAAACCGCCCCAGCTCCGATTTCAGAAGCGTCGACCTCAACCTGAAAAGGAAGAGCAACATCAGGCTGACGCAACACAGGGGCGGAAGAAAAGCGGCGCTTAAGCTCCCGAAAGGCCTCCACAGCAGCAGGGGACCAATCAGCAACATCAGCACCCTTCTTAGTCAAATCAGTCAATGGTTTAACAACATCAGAAAAACCAGCAATAAATCGACGATAAAAGTTAGCAAAGCCCAAAAATTTCTGAAGACTCTTAAGAGAAGAGGGTTGCGTCCAATCACAAATAGCCTGAACCTTGACAGGATCCATCTCGATGGAAGAGGGGGAAAAAATATATCCCAAAAAGGAAATCTTTTGAACCCCAAAAACGCACTTAGAACCCTTCACACACAAGGAATTAGACCGCAAAACCTGAAAAACCCTCCTGACCTGCTGGACATGAGAGTCCCAGTCATCCGAAAAAATCAAAATATCATCCAGATACACAATCATAAATTTATCCAAATAATCACGGAAAATGTCATGCATAAAGGACTGAAAGACTGAAGGGGCATTTGAAAGACCAAAAGGCATCACCAAATACTCAAAGTGGCCCTCGGGCGTATTAAATGCGGTTTTCCACTCATCCCCCTGCTTAATTCGCACCAAATTATACGCCCCACGAAGATCTATCTTAGAGAACCACTTGGCCCCCTTTATGCGAGCAAACAAATCAGTCAGCAGTGGCAACGGATATTGATATTTAACCGTGATTTTATTCAAAAGCCGATAATCAATGCACGGCCTCAAAGAGCCGTCTTTCTTAGCCACAAAGAAAAAAACGGCTCCTAAGGGAGATGACGAAGGACGAATATGTCCCTTTTCCAAGGACTCCTTTATATATTCTCGCATAGCAGCATGTTCAGGCACAGACAGATTAAATAAACGACCCTTAGGGTATTTACTACCCGGAATCAAATCTATGGCACAATCGCACTCCCGGTGCGGAGGTAATGAACCAAGCTTAGGTTCTTCAAAAACGTCACGATATTCAGTCAAGAATTCAGGAATCTCAGAGGGAATAGATGATAAAATGGAAACCACAGGTACGTCCCCATGCGTCCCCTTACATCCCCAGCTTAACACAGACATAGCTTTCCAGTCAAGGACTGGGTTATGAGATTGCAGCCATGGCAATCCAAGCACCAACACATCATGTAGGTTATACAGCACAAGAAAGCGAATAATCTCCTGGTGATCCGGATTAATCCGCATAGTTACTTGTGTCCAGTATTGTGGTTTATTGCTAGCCAATGGGGTGGAGTCAATCCCCTTCAGGGGTATAGGAGTTTCAAGAGGCTCCAAATCATACCCACAGCGTTTGGCAAAGGACCAATCCATAAGACTCAAAGCGGCACCAGAGTCGACATAGGCATCCGCGGTAATAGATGATAAAGAACAAATCAGGGTCACAGATAGAATAAACTTAGACTGTAAAGTGCCAATTGAAACAGACTTATCAAGCTTCTTAGTACGCTTAAAGCATGCTGATATAACATGAGTTGAATCACCGCAATAGAAGCACAACCCATTTTTTCGTCTAAAATTCTGCCGTTCACTTCTGGACAGAACTCTATCACATTGCATATTCTCTGGCGTCTTCTCAGTAGACACCGCCAAATGGTGCACAGGTTTGCGCTCCCGCAGACGCCTATCGATCTGGATAGCCATTGTCATGGACTCATTCAGACCCGCAGGCACAGGGAACCCCACCATAACATCCTTAATGGCATCAGAGAGACCCTCTCTGAAATTTGCCGCCAGGGCGCACTCATTCCACTGAGTAAGCACAGCCCATTTACGGAATTTCTGGCAGTATATTTCAGCTTCGTCTTGCCCCTGAGATAGGGACATCAAGGCCTTTTCCGCCTGAAGTTCTAACTGAGGTTCCTCATAAAGCAACCCCAAGGCCAGAAAAAACGCATCCACATTGAGCAACGCAGGATCCCCTGGAGCCAACGCAAAAGCCCAATCCTGAGGGTCGCCCCGGAGCAAAGAAATCACAATCCTGACCTGCTGAGCAGGATCTCCAGCAGAGCGAGATTTCAGGGACAAAAACAACTTGCAATTATTTTTGAAATTTTGAAAGCAAGATCTATTCCCCGAGAAAAATTCAGGCAAAGGAATTCTAGGTTCAGATATAGGAACATGAACAACAAAATCTTGTAAGTTTTGAACTTTCGTGGTGAGATTATTCAAACCTGCAGCTAAACTCTGAATATCCATTTTAAACAGGTGAACACAGAGCTATTCCAGGATTAGAAGGAGAGAGAGAGAGAAAGGCTGCAATATAGGCAGACTTGCAAGAGATTCAATTACAAGCACACTCAGAACTGAGAAAAAAAAAAAAAAAAAAAAATCTTCAGCAGACTTCTCTTTTCTCTCCTTTCTCTGTCAATTAATTTAACCCCTTTGGGCTGGTCAAACTGTTATGGTTCTCAATGGCAAGAGAACATAGCCCAGCAAACATACGAACTAGCTCTTGGAAGGATGGAAACTAAACTGACCATGAACTAAACCTGCCGCACAACTAACAGTAGCCGGGTAGCGTAGCCTGCGTTTTATCCCTAGACGCCCAGCGCCGGCCGGAGGACTAACTAATCCTGGCAGAGGAAAATATAGTCCTGGCTCACCTCTAGAGAAATTTCCCCGAAAGGCAGACAGAGGCCCCCACAAATATTGGCGGTGATTTTAGATGAAATGACAAACGTAGTACGAAAATAGGTTTAGCAAAATTGAGGTCCGCTTACTAGATAGCAGGAAGACAGAAAGGGCACTTTCATGGTCAGCTGAAAACCCTATCAAAATACCATCCTGAAATTACTTTAAGACTCTAGTATTAACTCATAACATCAGAGTGGCAATTTCAGATCACAAGAGCTTTCCAGACACAGAAACGAAACTACAGCTGTGAACTGGAACAAAATGCAAAAACAAACAAGGACTAAGTCCAACTTAGCTGGGAGTTGTCTAGCAGCAGGAACATTCACAGAAAGGCTTCTGATTACAATGTTGACCGGCATGGAAGTGACAGAGGAGCAAGGCTAAATAGCGACTCCCACATCCTGATGGAAACAGGTGAACAGAGAGGATGATGCACACCAGTTCAATTCCACCAGTGGCCACCGGGGGAGCCCAAAATCCAATTTCACAACAGTATAATAAATCAGAGTTCCAAGGCACACATGACCTGATTCTTCAGGCTTAAGTAGATCCTGTTCGTGACGCCAAGTTTTGCAGCGCCCCCACTGCCGCAGGGCCGAGGGGTACCCGGTACAGGGCCTCTGAGTCTCTGTTCTGGGGTTGTCACGGTGGCTAGGCCCGATCCGTGACCCTGCTGCGGAGGGGCGCCCAATGAAAGGGGTAAAGAATGGAGGTGACTGTTCAGTGTAGTGCCGGTCGCAGTAAATCACAAGGACACAGGGGTGCAGTCTCTTTACCTCTTTACTGAAGGTCTCTGGGTCCTCAGTCCGGAATACGGTCCACCAGGCTGCGCAAGTCCGGCCGGTCCAATGGCACCTCCAGAGTTCACTTTGCAGGTGGAAATCTGTGCCTTCCTACTAGCGCTATGTGTTGTGGTCCTCCCCTGCTGAGCTTACGGGATAGTACCCCACAACTGTTGTGTCTGTTTCTCGTGTTCCCTCACAACTCGTTCGGATGATGTTCTTCTCCTCCGTCCCTCCCTGGTGTTCTAGTTAGGACGGCACCCGTATGACGAGTAGGCTCGGAGCTCTTCCGGGACCCTAGAGTCGCCCCTCTCCTAGTGTGCCCTCCATGTCTTCATAGGTGATGTATGTGAGACAGCCCGCCTGTGACTGACTGTCCTGCCGTTGGTTTGAAGTATTGCCTGGAGCTATATATAGAAATACTTCCTCGGCGTTCCGGCCGCCGGTTGTGCGCCTCAGTAGGATGTTGCCTCGGTCTTACAGCACGACTCCTACTGGTATTCTCCTTTTGCTTTGATCTCGTTTCTCACTCAGCACAATATATCTCGCTTCTGATCCTTTCTTAGGGCACCACTGCTATGCTGAGCAGACACGGTCCCGTGACGTTCTTCCTCATTGCCAGGCCTCTGTCAGGGTCCCAAACCTGACAGGGACCCTACCGAATCTTCCCCCACAACACCCTCTGCCACAAGGTGTTGCCTGGTTCCAACCCAGTCAGCTTTCTGTTCTAACTTCCTGCCTGACCCCCAGTTTACCCACAGTGGTGAGGAGTGGCCTAGTAAATAGCACCCTTAGCTCCCCCTGGAGGCCCGGCTGTGAAATGTATTGGTGTATGTGATACCTGGTCAGATGAACTCCTTCAGTGCCATCAGACGTACCATAGCCCCCCTTAGCGGCGGAGCCACAGTACTGCAACGACCAGGACTCTGGGGCGCTGCATTACCACTACAAGTATGATCAGGCACATGGCTTCAAAGCACCCAACTTTGTGGGCCCAACCCCAAAGCTCCAGGAACAGTGTCTGCGGTGACACCATTGCTTCTTCCACTGTTGTGCATGCAAGCCAATTCCCTGTCCACGTTGCATATGAAGATGTCTCCTGCCCAGCACCTGCCATCCCCCACACTCAAATAGAAAAATCATCAAGCACGTCCACATACTTGCCCCAGCGCAGCCTTTAATTGTTCATATCCAAGTTATTGAAACCAAGTAAAAATATGGTGCCAACACCCCACAGGCCACAATACTAAATTCACACATTTCTCAACTGTTTGCGCTGGAAATATTGCCTTTTATGCTTGTGGAGATGGAAGATTTCCACAACCTGATGGCAGCAGCCGTCCCTCAGTACTCCATCCCCAGCTACCACTATTTCTCCCAGTATGCCGTCTTTGCATTACAAAAGCATGTATCCCACAACATTAGCTATGCCCTCATCAAAGCAGTTACTGGGAAAGTCCACCTAACCACAGACACATGGACAAGTACTTGTGGGCAGGGATGGTACATCTCGCTGACTGCAAACTGGGTAAACATAGTGGAAGTCAGGACCCAGTCCGACCTTGGGATGGAACACATCCTCCTGATGCTGAGGATTGCAGCCCTCCATCATTGAGAGTTGCCCCCACAGTCTACAGCTCATGCACCTCCTCCTGCTCCTCCTCCTCTTCAGCCTTCATCTATGAAATTACCACATCAGTTACAAGCTGGTAGTACTGCAGCACTGCCTCAGCTAAGCGGCAACAGGCTGTGCTAAAGCTAATATGCTTAGGTGACAAACCGCACAATGCTGAAGAGTTGTGGACAGCTCTGAAAGAGCAAGCAGATCTGAGGCTGACACCGCTGAACCTACAGCCAGGCATGGTCATTTGTGACAATGGCTGAAACCTGGTGGTGGCTCTGAGGCAAGGCAAGCTCACACATGTACCATACCTGGCCCATGTGCTTACCCTCATTGTTCAATTGTTTCTCAAAAGCTGCCCAGAGCTGCCGGATCTGCTTGTCAAAATACACCACCTGTGTGCCCATTTTAGAAAGTCAGCTACAGCTTCTGCTGCCCATGCTATACTTCAGCAGCCCAGGTAAGAAAGAACGTAGCAGCACCACACAAATTACTCCGATAAAAACCTTTGTCCTTTATTCAAACAACATCCTGTGGACAAGGTGACAGAGGGCAGGACGAGTAGCAGACCGAGCTGGTGTAATCAACGGACTACGGCCGTTTCGCGTATTCCATGCTTCAACGGGTCCAGATAGAATGGATGGTGTGTCATTTCCTTTTAAGCATGATCACATGACCTCACCTTGATTAGTGAGTATCCACCTGGTTCTTAGTGCCGTTCAGCTTTTTCTGTTTTTTTTTGTTGTATACTTCAGCAGCGTTAGCAGCTTCCGGCACACCCACTGTTGTGTGATGTCTCCTTGGAACTCTAAACTGCAGATGTTGGAAAGGATTTGTGAGCAGTAGAGGGTATTTGTTGACTACTAGCATCATCAAGGCCATCGGTATATGACTCCACACATAAGACCTCAGGTGAGGACATGGTTGTCAGACATATGTAACATCTAACAAAAATTTGAGGACTTCACCATGATGGTGAGCGGCGATGATGCCATTATTTGCATCACCATCCCATTTCTCTGTGTTCTGAAACACTCTCTGTTCACAATCAAAGAGTATGCATTGCAAGCGAAGCACGATGATACAGAGCAAGGAACCATACAGGGTGATTACACACAGCCCAGCCTCATCTCATCCCAATGTGGATTTGGGTGCCAATGAGGAAGATCAGGAGGAAGAACAGGAGTTAGTTTTATGCAATATAACTGGTACTACAAGCACAACTGTCATACCGTCTGTTCAGTGTGCATGGCCTGAGGACATGGAGGAGAAAGAGGAGGAGAGCATGGTCAGCTGTCCTCTTGGTGAGGACACAGAAGTCTTGCCTGTTAGCAATCTGGCACACATGGCTGAGTTTATGATACGCTGCCTTTCCCGTTGCCCTCACGTAGGGTTGAGCAACTTTGACTTTTTTAGGGTCGAGTCGGGTTTCGCGGAACTCGACTATCTCAAAAAGTTGGGTCGAGTGAAATCGGCCGATTATCTCGTAAAGTCGGGATCGGCCGAAACACGAAACCCAATGCAAGTCAATGGGGCAGCATAGTTGGCAGTGAGTGGGGGCCAGGAAAACACCTAGAGTGCCCATTTTAATGGCAAAAACATCCATTCTTGTTAATGAAGCTTGTCAATCTTAATTTCCCTTATAATAATAGTTAGGCATTGGAAATTGGGGGTCATTTGGCTAAAGTTGTTGGGGGTAGGGCTGGTTCAAGTATATTGTGGGCCCAGGAAATCTGGACCACATCACGGCAGTGGCGCAGGGAGAGGTAAGTATTTCAACTTTGCACGTGCTGTGATCCTGAGCAAGCAGGGGGGCCCACTCTTTGGCATTGGCACTGGCACAGGGCCCCTCAAAGTACGGCGGTGTGTTTGCACGGCGGGGGCGCCTCCCACCGGCAGCAACACTTTTGCGTACTATGAGGGGCCCTGTGCCAGTGACGTCACCAACGAGTATTCCCCCCCACCTGATGAAGGAACCAGCACTTTCATCTGCACCTTCCTCTTTGTCCCCGTGTAAGGTGGTATAGTATGCGGGAAGGGGAACCTGACTTTCAGCAGGGACACATTCTGGCTGTGTAGCATGCAAAGGGAATGTAGTGGTCTGGGTCAATGTACCAGCAGACTTATGTAGCACTGGCTGGGCAATGGGCACGATGAGGAGGAAACACAGATATAGACCCAAACAATAAAGTTGGCTAAATGCAGTTCAAAAGTTTTAACAGGACTAACCAGGCGGCATTGCTTTGTTCAGTGGAGGACAACTGTAATGAGAGGCTGACACAGTGAGTAGGCCCAAATAAGTAAGTAGGCTAAATGCAGTTCAAAATTGGTAACAGTAGTAAACAGGCGGCACTGCTTTGTTCAGTGGAGGCGAACAGCAAGGAGCGGCAGACACCGTTAGTAGGCCCCAACCAAACTAAACAACTACTTAATGAGAGCCTGAAGGTTGAAGCTCAGACAAGGAAACCTGGAGGAGAACACCCAGGAGGAGGAGAACACCCAGGAGCGGCAGACACCGTTAGTAGGCCCCAACCAAACTAGTTGGTCTAATGCTGTGTTATCTAAACAACTACTTAATGAGAGCCTGAAGGTTGAAGCTCAGACAAGGAAACCTGGAGGAGAACACCCAGGAGGAGGAGAACACCCAGGAGGAGGAGAACACCCAGGAGCGGCAGACACCGTTAGTAGGCCCCAACCAAACTAGTAGGCCTAATGCTGTGTTATCTAAACAACTACTTAATGAGAGCCTGAAGGTTGAAGCTCAGACAAGGAAACCTGGAGGAGAACACCCAGGAGGAGGAGAACACCCAGGAGGAGGAGAACACCCAGGAGGAGGAGAACACCCAGGAGCGGCAGACACCGTTAGTAAGCCCCAACCAAACTAGTAGGCCTAATGCTGTGTTATCTAAACAACTACTTAATGAGAGCCTGAAGGTTGAAGCTCAGACAAGGAAACCTGGAGGAGAACACAAAGGAGGAGAACACCCAGGAGGAGGAGAACACCCAGGAGGAGGAGAACACCCAGGAGTGGCAGACACCGTTAGTAGGCCCCAACCAAAATAGTAGCCCAAATGCAGTTTCCTATTTTTAAAAATAGCCCGAAAGCCTGAAGATTGAAGCTAGTCGTGTAGGAGAACAGCAAGCAGCGGCAGACACCGCTAGTAGGCACCAACCAAACTAGTAGCCCAAATGCAGTTTCCTATTTTTTTAAAAAGCCCGAAAACCTGAATTGAGGACAATTTTAATTAGGGACTGCAGACAGACTTAGTAGGCTGTCCCCTGTGGACCATGCATCCACCACATTAACACATTGCACCGTAATGGACACGTAACCTTCCGTGGCCATGCCTACAGGTCCATGCATCTGTTGTCAGGTGCACCTTTGTACTCACAGATTGCCAGAGTGCATGGACAATGTGGTCTTTTACATGCTGGTGGAGGGTTGGGATGGCTTTTCTCGCAAAAGAAGTGTCGACTGGGTAGCTCATAGCGTGGTACAACGTAGTCCATCATGGCTTTATTAATATTAAATAAAATAAAAAAATAGGCTCTATGAACTTTAAAATAGGTTCCAGGGGTACACGGGCAGCATTGGTGTGCTCAGTGGAGGACTATTGGAAGGAGGGACCGCAGACAGACTTAGTACGCCTACAATTAAAAAAAGTGGCTATATGCACTTTAAAATAGGTTCCAGGGGTACACGGGCAGCATTGGTGTGGTCAGCGGAGGACGATTGCAAGGAGGGACAGCAGACAGGCTTAGTAGGCCTAAAATAAATAAAAATAGGCTCAAGGCACTTAGAGTTATCTCGCAGGGGTACACAGGCAGCATTGGTGTGGTCAGCGGAGGACAATTGGAAGGAGTGGCGCAGGCTTACTAGGCCTAAAATAAAAAAGCAGGCTCTATGCAGTTTTAAATAGGTTACATGGGTACACAGGCAGCATTGGTGTGGTCAGCGGAGGACGATTGCAAGGAGGGACCGCAGACAGACTTACTAGGCCTAAAATAAAAAAGCAGGCTCTATGCAGTTTTAAATAGGTTACATGGGTTCACAGGCAGCATTGGTGTGGTCAGCGGAGGACGATTGCAAGGAGGGACCGCAGACAGACTTACTAGGCCTAAAATAAAAAAGCAGGCTCTATGCAGTTTTAAGTAGGTTACATGGGTACTGTGATGCAGTGACCCCTGTAACAGGTAGGGGGCGCTGCATGGTCTCCCCGGTATGTGCACGGAGTTGTATTGAGGCCGTGAGAATAGACCTGCAGTGATGTCAGGATCACGTGACCAGCCCATGTGATCCATTACTGTGGGTGTGGTTACAGGTACATAACGTGACCAGGGTGTGGGTCACATGGTTCCTGTGTGGTTCCAGTGAGTGGACCTGAGTGGTGAAGGTCCTGAGGGCCCTGTGTATGGTGCCTGGGAGTTCCTGAGGGCCTGTGTGTGGGCTGTGTACGCTCCTGTGCTGGAAGACCTGGTAGGAGGCTTCCTGGAGAGCACATGCTGGTGCGAGAGGTCCTGGGAGGTGTACCAGGATCCCTGAGCAGCACACAGGGGAACTTGGGGAAGCTACAGTCCTTCAGTGGCTCTGGACTGACTGATGTGTGCCGGCCAGGCAAGTTGGTGAACCCCGTAAGGCAGTTTCCCCAGGAGAGAGGACTGACAAGGAGTCAGCAGACGGAGCAGGAGCTCCCATAAGGTACCTCCACAAGCTGTTGGCGCTTGTAACCTGAACTGTGTGGTAATCCACAGCAACCGGTCAGTGAGGACCAGCGTGTTAGTTGCCACAGGATAACCTTATGAGATGTAATGTAATGAACTGTGCAAACCCGGTTTATGAGGCTTAATAAACCACATGGACTGCTTTGTTTTAAAAAACCCGTGCCCGTGTGCTGGAATATCGCGGCCAAGCGAGTGTCCTCCAACACACTCAGTAAGAATAGTCTTACATTTCTTACATTTGGTGTTTCGAATGTGGGCAGCGATCCAGCACGCACACGTGGAGTTAATTGCTGTAACTCGGCGGGGTTACGAAGCTGACAAGCATCTGGCTGTAACTCGGCGGGGTTACGAAGCTGACAAGCGTCTGGCTGTAACTCGGCGGGGTTACGAAGCTGACAAGCGTCTGGCTGTAACTCGGCGGGGTTACGAAGGGGACAAGCGGCATCCTGTGTATCGGCGGGTCCACGAAGTCGGCGGTAGAGCCTTGTGGAGCGTAGCTGCAGTGGCGGCAAGAGGTTCCACAGCAGGCAGAGCTGCAGTGGCTTGTGGTTTGCAGCCGGAGGTGCCGGTTGTGTGTGACTGCAGCAAGAGCTGTGGCGGTACCAGCAGGGGCTGGCGAAGTGACATATAGAAAAAAAAAATAAAATTTTCTTCCAGGTTGTGCTGACTCTTAAAGGGCCAGTACAAGCCCAGAGACAAAGGGGTGTACTGTGTGAACTGGGGCCTGAGTGCCGTGGGGAAGTCCACGCGGTGTATCCCAGGGAAGGGAGTATCCCTAATAGTGAGCGATGACCCAAATGGAGATGGTTGCCCAAAAGGGGGCGGAGTCCCAAAAAGGGGCGGTAACCCGAATAGGGGTAATGGCCCAAAAAGGGGTGGAATCCCGAAGGGGGGCTGAATCCCGAACCGGGGTGGTGTCAAAAAGCGGAGCACTTGCCCAAAAAGGGGGCAGAGCCAAAAAAGGGGCGGCAATCAGTGAGGTGTCACGACTGTGTCCTTTTTGGCTGGATGGAAAGTGTGTGCGGGGATTGATAGACCCGGGGAGAGAAGCGTCTGTGCTGAGAACCCGTCCAGGAGATTCTGTGTCACCTGGGGACACTGAATATCTCCAGGTAGCCACTATCTACATTGTCGCAGCGGAGGTTTCCACATACCATGAGGTGGCTGTAGACCCGATCTTGCCGTATCCTATGGTAATAGGACAAGATTTGGTAGCACTGTGGGAAAAGGCTGAAGTGTTTGTGGATATAATGTGGATGTCAGTTAGTAATGTTGAGAAGGCGCCCCCTAGAGTTGACAGTCCTATGGTAGGCCTGAACAAGGGAAAAGGTGCGACTGTCCAACTAACTGACCTGACGTCACCTGAAGTGTGCCACAATACGACTGGTAGTGGTCTGCTGGATAAAACAAGTGGAGCTGACACCCAGACAGAGAGTGACTCGTGGCGTCATCATACTGTGGGGTGTGACACAGACTCTGGGGGTGACTGTGACAAGTCATGGTCAGTAACAAGCGCATGTGCCATGCTGACAGGAGAAGGACGGGGTCCAGGACCTGTGGTGACAGGTGGAGGATGGGGTCCAGGACCTGTGGTACCGGGTGGAGGACGGGGTCCAGGACCTGTGGTGATGGTTGGTGGTGACTCCCATTCAGACGGTGATGCCAGTGAGAAAGAGTGCAATAAGGTTGACTCAGGCAAGTCTTCCTCCCGACGCCGGAGACGTAAAAGAGCCAAAGGGGCTGAACCAGTTGCTCCGTGTGAGGAATTGATGGAAGGTGCTGAGGACCTGGGGAGTATGAAGTACTCTGAAGACCCAGGGAAAAGGGACAAACCTAATGATGTCACCGCTGAGACCCAAGAGGGGGGCCGACCCTGAGGGTGCAGAAGTGGAGGAGGCCACCAAAGAAGTGGTGCCTGAAGTAAATGCCTCCTCAAGTGATGGATGTCCCACCAATCCAGAGGATGGGAGAAGCGTGGTAGAATTGGTTAAAGAGATGGTGAAAGACCATGTTGAACGAGAAAGGGTCCTGAGACAAGCGGCTGAGCGTAGAGTGGATGAGCTGGAGAAGGAAGTCTCTGAGCTCAGAGGTCACCTGTTCAGTTGGCAAAGTGTGTATCAGACCCTAAAGGAAGACATTGTAGTGCTTAGAGAAGCACTAAAAGGCCCTCTACAAGAGAAAGAGGTGGTGGTCGCAGACTTCTCGTGCCAGTACCAGAGTGGTAATGAGGTGAAGCTGCTAATGCCCATCTTGACCCGGGGTCTGGAAGAGGGTAAAGCTGAAGAGGAGTTGGCGCTAAAAGCAGAACAAGATGGTCAACCGGTTGGGACAGGTGTCTTGATGGAAAGGTCCATGGCAAGGTAGGAGCCATCCGTTCTTGAAGAAAGTGAGACTCCGCTCTTCAAGTGCGTGATAGATGTACCCAAAGAGGCGCAAGATGCATGTATCCGTGAGGGGGTGCATGAGGCCTTTAAAAAGGCAGTAGAAGCGTGTAGTGGGCACTGGAGACGAAACAGTTGGTGATACTATCTACTAAGGAAGTCACAGTGAAGAGGGTGGCTGTCCTGAGGGACATGCACCTACAGTGCCTCTGCACGAAGCAGATGATCCTGTTGAGGAATGGTGAGGCCACTCAACGTTTGGAGCAAGCCAGGAAAGCTCAAAGTCGTCTAGGCTTGGTAGAGGACACAGTCCAAGTGCCCAAAGCTCTAGTAGCGAAGCTCATTGGCAGATTTGGGAAAGTGATGCAGGAGATGGTGGATATATCCGGTGTGAAGAGACTGAGGATTCCGGCTGATGACGAGGCCCAGGTGGGTGAAGATGGGATGGTGTCATTCCTGGTTGTCGGGTCCAAGGAGAGTCTAGGGAATGTCCGGATGCTCCTGAGATATCGCATGGCATACCTGAGAGAAATAGAGCAGCTAAGACTGTACAGACGGCAAGTCAATAAACAGCTGCAGTACATGAGGTGGCGGCCGCCTTCTTCCCAAGGAAAAGGGAACAGAAGGGACCCTCCAAATAATGAAATGGCAGGTAGCCGGAGACTTTCAGCAAGGCAAGAACGTCGAGAATCTGCAAGTAGTAGTTCCTGTCGTGTACTAAGTGGGTCCGACTCAGACCAGACAGTCGGCTGGACCGTCAGTGAGACTCATGACCTCACCAACCGTGGGTGCCGGCCGTGGAGAGGAAAGTCGGGTGACGGGGCGTACAGGAAAAATGTGGTGACCAAAGGTCTGTTGACACAAATAGATGGTGGCTTGAGGACAAAAACTCAAGACGTACACATTGACCGCTGGGGGCAGGGTAAACTCAACAACTGGATGATTGTATGTGATGCCCAAAACCGACTGAGACGGTTCCCTCGACTGATAGGGCAAGGCAACGTGCGTGACAGGTGTTCAACCCCACAAGTTTGAACAGAGGGGGGGGGATATGTGATGCAGTGACCCCTGTAACAGGTAGGGGGCGCTGCATGGTCTCCCCGGTATGTGCACGGAGTTGTATTGAGGCCGTGAGAATAGACCTGCAGTGATGTCAGGATCACGTGACCAGCCCATGTGATCCATTACTGTGGGTGTGGTTACAGGTACATAACGTGACCAGGGTGTGGGTCACATGGTTCCTGTGTGGTTCCAGTGAGTGGACCTGAGTGGTGAAGGTCCTGAGGGCCCTGTGTATGGTCCTGTGTATGGTACCTGGGAGTTCCTGAGGGCCTGTGTGTGGGCTGTGTACGCTCCTGTGCTGGAAGACCTGGTAGGAGGCTTCCTGGAGAGCACATGCTGGTGCGAGAGGTCCTGGGAGGTGTACCAGGATCCCTGAGCAGCACACAGGGGAACTTGGGGAAGCTACAGTCCTTCGGTGGCTCTGGACTGACTGACGTGTGCCGGCCAGGCAAGTTGGTGAACCCAATAAGGCAGTTTCCCCAGGAGAGAGGACTGACAAGGAGTCAGCAGACGGAGCAGGAGCTCCCATAAGGTACCTCCACAAGCTGTTGGCGCTTGTAACCTGAACTGTGTGGTAATCCACGGCAACCGGTCAGTGAGGACCAGCGTGTTAGTTGCCACAGGATAACCTTATGAGATGTAATGTAATGAACTGTGCAAACCCGGTTTATGAGGCTTAATAAACCACATGAACTGCTTTGTTTTAAAAAACCGGTGCCCGTGTGCTGGAATATCGCGGCCAAGCGAGTGTCCTCCAACACACTCAGTAAGAATAGTCTTAGATTTCTTACAGTACACAGGCAGCATTGGTGTGGTCAGCGGAGGACGATTGCAAGGAGGGACCGCAGACAGACTTACTAGGCCTAAAAAAAAAAAGCAGGCTCTATGCAGTTTTAAATAGGTTATATGGGTACACAGGCAGCATTGGTGTGGTCAGCGGAGGACAATTGCAAGGAGGGACCGCAGACAGACTTACTAGGCCTAAAATAAATAAAAATAGGCTCAAGGCACTTAGAGTTATCTCGCAGGGGTACACAGGCAGCATTGGTGTGGTCAGCGGAGGACGATTGCAAGGAGTGTCTGACACAGTTAGTACTCCCAAAAAATAAATAGATGTTAATGTCTCGCAAAACAACAAAACAAAAAAACAAAAGTGTGGCATACTTAGGTACAGGGGTGGGCTCCTCTGCTGAGTTTCAGACATAGTAATTTGGCACTAAGTATTTACTGGTGTCAATATAGGACACTGACCCTGACTATTTTAACTAGCATCATACATGCAAACAAAATGGTATTGTCAGTGCCAGGCATTGAAGGATGTCAGCGCATAGACTAAACATTGTTGGAGCTGTGAGAGATCATTTTGCACGTGGTAGAGCACAGTTTGAGCTGGGGGGGGACTCTCTTGTGGCCGGCGGTACAGGCCCAGGGCCCCTCATGTTACAACGGTGTGTCTGACGTTGGTTGCGCGCCACCACCGCCAGAGACACTTTATTGTACTATGAGGGACCCAGTGGCAGTGCCGTCGACCAAAAGCGGGCACACCCACCTCTTCAGACAAACGGCACTCTAACAGGTGCTTGCGCCAAGTGGCGAGACCACGGCCCCGTGGGGTGAGTTTTCCCATTTAGGGAGGTGTAAACCTGTCGTATGATGGACAAACAGCTGCTGCAAATTAAGAGATTGGAACACTCAGTAAGACCAGTCCACAAGCAAGACCTTTTTATAGGAAAGCTAGGTGTCAGCCGGGAAAGGTGGGGCAAAATAATTTGAAATCCAGGAGTGGTTCATTTTAATGAAGGTTAGATCATCAACATTTTGGGTAGCCAGACGAGTCCTTTTTTCGATTAATATTGAACCAGCAGCACTGAATACTCTTTCTGATAGCACACTAGCTGCTGTGCAAGCAAGCTCCTGCAATGCATATTCTGCCAATTCAGGCCAGGTGTCTAATTTGGATGCCCAGTAATCAAATGGGAATGACGGTTGAGGGAGAACATCGATAAGGGCTGTAAAATAGTTAGTTACCATACTGGACAAATGTTGTCTCCTGTCACTTTGAATAGATGCTGCAGTACCTGTCCTGTCTGCGGTCATTGCGAAATCACTCCACAACCTGGTCAGAAAACCCTTCTGTCCAACGCCACTTCTGATCTGTGCACCTCTAACACCTCTGCCCTGTAGCCCCCTGCAGCTCGTGTGAGAACCATCACCGGCGCTGTGTGCTGGGAATGCCTGAATCAAACGGTCTACAAGAGTTGCTTGTTTGGTTGCTAATATTTGTTCGAGGTTCTCATGTGGCATAATATTTTGCAATTTGCCTTTATAGCGAGGATCAAGGAGGCAGGCCAACCAGTAATCATCATCGGTCATCATTTTAATAATGCGTGGGTCCCTTTTGAGGATACATAAGGCATAATCCGCCTTGTGGGCCAAAGTTCCAGTTGTCAAATCTGCGGTTGTGCTGGTTTGAGGGGCAGTTACAGGCAAATCTACGTCACTTGTCTCCCTCAAAAAACCTGAACCCGGCCTTGCCACGCCACCAATTTCCATTGGCCCCGGAGAAGCTTCCTCATTTAAAAAATACTCATCCCCATCATCCTCCTCCTCTTCGCCCACTACCTTGTCCTGTAGACAGCCCTGACCAGACAATGGCTGACTGTCATCAAGGCTTTCCTCTTCCTCGGCTGCAGACGCCTGCTCCTTTATGTGCGTCAAACTTTGCATCAGCAGACGCATTAGGGGGATGCTCATGCTTATTATGGCATTGTCTGCACTAACCAGCCATGTGCATTCCTCAAAACACTGAAGGACTTGACACAGGTCTAGTACCTTCGACCACTGCACACCTGACAACTCCATGTGTGCCATCCAACTGCCTGCCCGTGTATGTGTATCCTCCCACAAATACATAACAGCACGCCTCTGTTCGCACAGTCTCTGAAGCATGTGAATTGTTGAGTTCCACCTTGTTGCAACATCAATGATTAAGCGATGCTGGGGAAGGTTCAAAGACCGCTGATAGTTCTGCATACGGCTGGAGTGTACGGACGAACGGCGGATATGCGAGCAAAGTCTGCGCACTTTAAGCAGCAGGTCGGGTAACCCCGGATAACTTTTCAGGAAGCACTGCACCACCAGGTTTAAGGTGTGAGCCAGGCAAGGAATGTGTTTCAGTTGGGAAAGGGCTATGGCAGCCATGAAATTCCTTCCGTTATCACTCACTACCTTGCCTGCCTCAAGATGTACAGTGCCCAGCCATGACTGAGTTTCTTTCTGCAAGAACTCGAACAGAACTTCCACGGTGTGTCTGTTGTCACCCAAACACTTCATTGCCAATACAGCCTGCTGACACTTACCAATAGCTGTCCCATAATGGGACACCTGGTGTGCAACAGTGGCAGCTGCGGATGGAGTGGTTGTGTGACTGCGGTCTGTGGATGAGCTCTCGCTTCTGCAGGAGGATGAGGAGGAGGAGGAGGGGGGGCGAACGCCTACAGCCAACTGTTTCCTAGACCGTGGGCTAGGCAGAACTGTCCCAATATTGCTGTCCCCTGTGGACCCTGCATCCACCACATTCACCCAGTGTGCCGTGATGGACACGTAACGTCCCTGGCCATGCCTACTGGTCCATGCATCTGTTATCAGGTGCACCTTTGTAGTCACAGATTGCCTGAATGCATGGACGATGCACTCTTTAACATGGTGGTGGAGGGCTGGGATGGCTTTTATAGAAAAAAAGTGTCGACTGGGTAGCTCGTAGCATGGTACAGCGTAGTCCATCAGCGCTTTGAAAGCTTCGCTTTGAACTAACCGGTAGGGCATCATCTCTAATGAGATTAGTCTAGCAATGTGGGCGTTCAAACCCTGTGTACGCGGATGCGAGGATGAGTACTTCCTTTTCCTAACAAGAGTCTCATGTAGGGTGAGCTGGACTGGAGAGCTAGAGATCGTGGAACTAGCGGTGGTGCCGGTGGACATGGCAGACTGAGAGAGGGTTGGAGATGGTATTCTTGCTGGTGCCCTACATGAAGTGTTTCCTACTACGAACCTGGTGATTCCCTGACTGCTTTGGCCTGGCGACGAAAGCTGCACAGATACTGCAGGTGGTGCGGGAAATGGTGGGCTTACAGTGAGGGAAGGGATGTAGCATTGCTGACTAGCTTCATTGGCCGAGGGTGCTGCAACCTTTAGGGACGTTTGGTAGTTAGTCCAGGCTGGCAAATGCATGGTGGTTAAATGTCTATGCATGCAACTTGTATTTAGACTTTTAAAGGGAACCTGTCAACTGAATTTGGCGGGACCAGTTTTGGGTCATATGGGCGGGGTTTTCGGGTGTTTGATTCACCCTTTCCTTACTCGCTGGCTGCATGCTGGCAGCAAAATTGGATTGAAGTTTATTCTCTGTCCTCCGGAGTACACGCCTGCGCAAGGCAATATTTCCTTGCGCAGGCGTGTACTCCGGAGGACAGAGAATGAACTTCAATCCAATATTGCGGCCAGCATGCAGCCAGCGGGTAAGGAAAGGGTGAATCAAACACCCGAAAACCCCGCCCATATGACCCAAAACTGGTCCCGCCAAATTCAGGTGACAGGTTCCCTTTAAGATTCTGACCTCTGCTCAAGGTAGTTGAACATTTTTGACAGATGACTTTGCGCTGATCATTTCGATGTTGTTTAAAAAAATGCCAGACTGCACTTTTTCTACTCTCGGATACCTTTTCAGGCATTGCAGACTGAGCTTCTTTAACCGGATGGCCACGCTGTCCTCCAACTGGTTTTGGTTTTGCCACGCGTTTTTGGCCAGATACGGGCCCGGCAGATGGAACCTGTTGTGATGTTGATGCCTGCTGCGGCTCCTCCTCCTCCGCTTCAGAACTACTGCCGCCTGCACCCTGTTCCCCCAATGGCTGCCAATCGGGGTCAACAACTGGGTCATCTATGACCTCCTCTTCTATGTCGTGTGCAACTTCGTCTGTGTCACCGTGTAAGCCGGTGGTATAGCGTTCGTGACGGGGCACCATAGTCTCAGCTGGGTTTGATTCTGGCTCAGTACACTGCGAGGGCAATGTTCTGGTCTGAGTCAAAGGAACAGCATAGTAATCTGGCTGTGGCTGTGCATCTGTGCACTCCATGTCCGATTCAACTTCTAATGGGCATGGCCTGTTAACTGTTTCACTGTCTAACCCAGGAACGGTATGTGTAAAGAGCTCCATGAAGTAACCCGTTGAGTCGCCAGATGCATCCTTCTCTCTTGTTCTGGGTCAAGAAGACAAGGAAGCGACTTGTCCATGACCGTGAACATCCACTAACGATGCGCTGCTTTTACATTTAGCACTTTCATAAGAGGAGGCAAAAGAGCTAGAGGCTGAGTCAGCAAGGAAAGCCAAAACTTGTTCTTGCTGCTCCGGCTTTAAAAGCGGTTTTCCTACTCCCAGAAAAGGGAGCCTTGTGGCTCCAGGCCTTGTGTAGCCAGACGACGAACCTGGCTCAACAACTCGAGACTTAGGTGCTGTATTGCTTTTACCACGACCACCTGATGCTCCACCACCACTACCATCATTACCAGCTGACAATGACCGCCCACGGCCACGACCTCTTCCACCAGACTTCCTCATTGTTTGCAAAACGTAACCAAAGTAACGGTATTTGTTACTGTAAAACAACTTATAAGGTGAACTCAAACTTCTGTAGGATTTATATATACCTTTTTAGGTGGCTGACACTGAAAGGAAAATCAGGCCCAATGTTACACACTAGGCTTTCTGTGCCCCAATAATTTAAGACAGATGGCACACACAGGACCGGCACTCAAGCTGAAATGCCAATCTTAATCTCCCACTATTTTTTTTCTTAGGGAGAATTAAAAAAAAAAAAAAAAAAAAAAGGGACTGTCCTAAAATTACTATCTCCCTGCAGTATTCTCAGCAAGGTATGGCAGGCAGCAATAACAAGGAGTGGACTACCCCAGGACAGTCAAAAGGCTCCACATGTCCCGAGGAAAAACGAGGATGGAAACCAGAGTTGCAGAAAAATGGCGAAACCAAAGTAGCGGAACTAGCCCGATTATTAAGGGCAAACTCAGCCAATGGCAAGAAGGTCACCCAATCATCCTGATCTGCCGAAACAAAACACCTCAAATAAGCCTCCAGAGTCTGATTAGTTCGCTCCGTTTGTCCATTAGTCTGAGGATGAAAGGCAGACGAGAACGACAAATCAATGCCCATCCTAGCACAAAAGGATCGCCAGAACCTGGAAACGAACTGGGATCCTCTGTCAGACACAATATTCTCAGGAATGCCGTGTAAACGAACCACATTCTGAAGGAACACAGGAACCAGATCGGAAGAGGAAGGCAGCTTAGGCAAAGGCACCAAATGGACCATTTTCGAGAAGCGATCACATACCACCCAGATGACAGACATACCCTGAGACACCGGGAGATCAGAAATGAAATCCATGGAAATGTGTGTCCAAGGCCTCTTCGGGACAGGCAAGGGCAAGAGCAACCCGCTGGCACGAGAACAGCAAGGCTTAGCTCGAGCACAAGTCCCACAGGACTGCACAAATGACCGCACATCCCGTGACAAGGAAGGCCACCAAAAGGACCTAGCCACCAGATCTCTGGTGCCAAAAATTCCCGGATGACCTGCCAACACCGAGGAATGAACCTCGGAAATGACTCTGCTGGTCCACTTATCAGGAACAAACAGTCTGTCAGGTGGACAAGAGTCAGGTCTACCTGTCATGATTCTCAATGGCGAGAGAACATAGCCCAGCATATATGAGAACTAGCTCTTGGAAGATGGAAACTATACTGACCATGAACTAAACCTGCCGCACAACTAGAAGTGGCCGGGTAGCATGCCTACGTTTTTTTATCCCTAGATGCCCAGCGCCAGCCGGAGAACTACCTAATCCTAGCAGAGGAAAAGACAGTCCTGGCTCACCTCTAGAGAAATTTTCCCAAAAGGCAGACAGAGGCCCCCACATATATTGGCGGTGATTTTAGATGAAATGACAAACGTAGTATGAAAATAGGTTTAGCAAAAATCGAGGTCCGCTTACTAGATAGCAAGAAGACAGAAAGGGCACTTTCATGGTCAGCAGAAAACCCTATCAAAACACCATCCAGAAATTACTTTAAGACTCTAGCATTAACTCATAACACCAGAGTGGCAATTTCCGCTCACAAGAGCTTTCCAGACACAGTAACGAAACAGCAGCTGTGAACAGGAACAAAATGCAAAAACACACAAGGACAAAAGTCCAACTTAGCTGGGAGTTGTCTAGTAGCAGGAACATGCACAGAAAGGCTTCTGATTACATTGTTGACCGGCATGAAACTGACAGAGGAGCAAGGTTATATAGCGACTCCCACATCCTGATAGGAGCAGGTGAACAGAGGGGATGATGCACACAAGTACAATTCCACAAGTGGCCACCGGGGGAGCCCAGAATCCAATTTCACAACAGTACCCCCCCCTCAAGGAGGGGGCACCGAACCCTCACCAGAACCACCAGGGCGATCAGGATGAGCCCTATGAAAGGCACGGACAAGATCGGAGGCATGAACATCAGAGGCAGTGACCCAAGAATTATCCTCCTGACCGTATCCCTTCCATTTGACCAGATACTGGAGTTTCCGTCTGGAAACACGAGAGTCCAAGATCTTTTCCACAACGTACTCCAACTCACCCTCAACCAACACCGGAGCAGGAGGCTCAACGGAAGGCACAGCCGGTACCTCATACCTGCGCAACAATGACCGATGAAAAACATTATGAATCGAAAAGGATGCAGGGAGTTCCAAACGGAAGGACACAGGGTTAAGAATCTCCAATATCTTGTACGGGCCGATGAACCGAGGCTTAAACTTAGGAGAAGAAACCCTCATAGGGACAAAACGAGAAGACAACCACACCAAGTCCCCAACACAAAGCCGAGGACCAACACGACGACGGCGGTTGGCAAAAAGCTGAGTCTTCTCCTGGGACAACTTCAAATTGTCCACCACCTGCCCCCAAATCTGATGCAACCTCTCCACCACAGCATCCACTCCAGGACAATCCGAAGATTCCACTTGACCGGAGGAAAATCGAGGATGAAACCCCGAATTACAGAAAAACGGGGACACCAAGGTGGCAGAGCTGGCCCGATTATTGAGGGCGAACTCCGCCAAAGGCAAAAAAGCAACCCAATCATCCTGATCCGCAGACACAAAACACCTCAAATATGTCTCCAAGGTCTGATTAGTCCGCTCGGTCTGGCCATTAGTCTGAGGATGGAAAGCAGACGAAAAAGACAAATCTATGCCCATCCTAGCACAGAATGCCCGCCAAAATGTAGACACGAATTGGGTCCCTCTGTCAGAAACGATATTCTCCGGAATACCATGCAAACGAACAACATTTTGAAAAAACAGAGGAACCAACTCGGAAGAAGAAGGCAACTTAGGCAAGGGAACCAGATGGACCATCTTAGAGAAACGGTCACACACCACCCAGATGACAGACATCTTATGAGAAACAGGCAGATCCGAAATAAAATCCATCGAGATGTGCGTCCAAGGCCTCTTCGGGATAGGCAAGGGTAACAACAATCCACTAGCCCGAGAACAACAAGGCTTGGCCCGAGCACAAACGTCACAAGACTGCACAAAGCCTCGCACATCTCGTGACAGGGAAGGCCACCAGAAGGACCTTGCCACCAAATCCCTGGTACCAAAGATTCCAGGATGACCTGCCAACGCAGAAGAATGAACCTCAGAGATGACTCTACTGGTCCAATCATCAGGAACAAACAGTCTACCAGGTGGGCAACGATCAGGTCTATCCGCCTGAAACTCCTGCAAGGCCCGC
Source organism: Ranitomeya variabilis (assembly GCF_051348905.1). Taxonomy (NCBI): domain Eukaryota; kingdom Metazoa; phylum Chordata; class Amphibia; order Anura; family Dendrobatidae; genus Ranitomeya; species Ranitomeya variabilis. The sequence goes on from NC_135232.1 coordinate 1,144,242,519, forward strand.
CGCAGGTCTGGAGAAACGGCAGACAATACCACTCCATCTTTAAGGATACCTGTGGGCTCAGAATTACCAGGGGAGTCAGGCTCAAAACTCCTAGAAAGGGCATCCGCCTTAACATTCTTAGAACCCGGTAGGTAAGAGACCACAAAATTAAACCGAGAGAAAAACAACGACCAGCGCGCCTGTCTAGGATTCAGGCGCCTGGCAGACTCAAGGTAAATTAAATTTTTGTGGTCAGTCAATACCACCACCTGATGTCTGGCCCCCTCAAGCCAGTGACGCCACTCCTCAAAAGCCCACTTCATGGCCAAAAGCTCCCGATTCCCAATATCATAATTCCGCTCGGCGGGCGAAAATTTACGGGAAAAAAAAGCACAAGGTCTCATCACGGAGCAGTCGGAACTTCTCTGCGACAACACCGCCCCAGCTCCGATTTCAGAAGCGTCGACCTCAACCTGAAAAGGAAGAGCAACATCAGGCTGACGCAACACTGGGGCGGAAGAAAAGCGGCGCTTGAGCTCCCGAAAGGCCTCCACAGCATCAGGGGACCAATCAGCAACATCAGCACCCTTCTTAGTCAAATCAGTCAATGGTTTTACAACATCAGAAAAACCAGCAATAAATCGACGATAAAAGTTAGCAAAGCCCAAAAATTTCTGAAGACTCTTAAGAGAAGAGGGTTGCGTCCAATCACCAATAGCCTGAACCTTGACAGGATCCATCTCGATGGAAGAGGGGGAAAAAATGTATCCCAAGAAGGAAATCTTTTGAACCCCAAAAACACACTTAGAACCCTTCACACACAAGGAATTAGACCGCAAAACCTGAAAAACCCTCCTGACCTGCTGGACATGAGAGTCCCAGTCATCCGAAAAAATCAGAATATCATCCAGATACACAATCATAAATTTATCCAAATAATCGCGGAAAATGTCATGCATAAAGGACTGGAAGACTGAAGGGGCATTTGAAAGACCAAAAGGCATCACCAAATACTCAAAATGGCCCTCGGGCGTATTAAATGCGGTTTTCCACTCATCCCCCTGCTTGATTCGCACCAAATTATACGCCCCACGGAGATCAATCTTAGAGAACCACTTGGCCCCCTTTATACGAGCAAACAAATCAGTAAGCAGTGGTAACGGATATTGATATTTAACCGTGATTTTATTCAAAAGTCGATAATCAATACACGGCCTCAAAGAGCCGTCTTTCTTAGACACAAAGAAAAAACCGGCTCCTAAGGGAGATGACGAAGGACGAATATGTCCCTTTTCCAAGGACTCCTTTATATATTCTCGCATAGCCGCGTGTTCAGGCACAGACAGATTAAATAAACGACCCTTAGGGTATTTACTACCCGGGATCAAGTCTATGGCACAATCGCACTCCCGGTGCAGAGGTAGTGAACCAACCTTGGGTTCTTCAAAAACGTCACGAAAGTCAGACAAGAATTCAGGAATCTCAGAGGGAATAGATGATGAAATGGAAACCAAAGGTACGTCCCCATGAGTTCCTTTACATCCCCAGCTTAACACAGACATAGCTCTCCAGTCGAGGACTGGGTTATGAGATTGCAGCCATGGCAATCCCAGCACCAAAACATCATGTAGATTATACAGCACCAGAAAGCGAATAACCTCCTGGTGATCCGGATTAACACGCATAGTCACTTGTGTCCAGTATTGTGGTTTATTACTATCCAATGGGGTGGAGTCAATCCCTTTCAGAGGTATCGGAGCCTCCAATGGCTCCAAATCATACCCACAGCGTTTGGCAAAGGACCAATCCATAAGACTCAAAGCAGCGCCAGAGTCGACATAGGCGTCCGCGGTAATAGATGACAAAGAACAAATCAGGGTCACAGATAGAATAAACTTAGACTGTAAAGTGCTAATTGAAACAGACTTGTCAGGCTTCTTAGTACGCTTAAAGCATGCTGATATAACATGAGTTGAATCACCACAATAGAAGCACAACCCATTTTTTCGTCTAAAATTCTGCCGCTCGCTTCTGGACAGAATTCTATCACATTGCATATTTTCTGGCATTTTCTCAGTAGACACCGCCAAATGGTGCACAGGTTTGCGCTCCCGCAGACGCCTATCGATCTGAATAGCCATCGTCATGGACTCATTCAGACTCGCAGGCACAGGGAACCCCACCATAACATCCTTAATGGCATCAGAGAGACCTTCTCTGAAAATCGCCGCCAGGGCGCACTCATTCCACTGAGTAAGCACAGACCATTTGCGGAATTTTTGGCAGTATATTTCAGCTTCATCTTGCCCCTGAGACAAGGACATCAAGGCCTTTTCCGCCTGAAGCTCTAAATGAGGTTCCTCATAAAGCAACCCCAAGGCCAGAAAAAACGCATCCACATTGAGCAACGCAGGATCCCCTGGTGCCAATGCAAAAGCCCAGTCTTGAGGGTCGCCCCGGAGCAAGGAAATTACAATCCTGACCTGCTGTGCAGGGTCTCCGGCAGAGCGAGACTTCAGGGACAAAAACAATTTGCAATTATTTTTAAAATTTTGAAAGTGAGATCTATTCCCCGAGAAGAATTCAGGCAAAGGAATTCTAGGCTCAGACATAGGTGCATGAACAACAAAATCTTGCAAATTTTGTACCTTTGTGGCGAGATTATTCAAACCTGTAGCTACACTCTGAAGATCCATTTGAAACAGGTGAACACAGAGCCATTCAAGGATTAGAAGGAGAGAAAGAGAGGAAGGCTGCAGTATAGGCAGACTAGCAAGTGATTCAATTAAGAGCACACTCAGAACTAGAGGAAAAAAAAAAAAAAAAATTGTAGCAGACTTCTTTTTTCTCTCCTTTCTCAGCCAGTAATTTAACCCTTTTTTTTGGCCGGTCAAACTGTCATGATTCTCAATGGCGAGAGAACATAGCCCAGCATATATGAGAACTAGCTCTTGGAAGATGGAAACTATACTGACCATGAACTAAACCTGCCGCACAACTAGAAGTGGCCGGGTAGCATGCCTACGTTTTTTTATCCCTAGATGCCCAGCGCCAGCCGGAGAACTACCTAATCCTAGCAGAGGAAAAGACAGTCCTGGCTCACCTCTAGAGAAATTTTCCCAAAAGGCAGACAGAGGCCCCCACATATATTGGCGGTGATTTTAGATGAAATGACAAACGTAGTATGAAAATAGGTTTAGCAAAAATCGAGGTCCGCTTACTAGATAGCAAGAAGACAGAAAGGGCACTTTCATGGTCAGCAGAAAACCCTATCAAAACACCATCCAGAAATTACTTTAAGACTCTAGCATTAACTCATAACACCAGAGTGGCAATTTCCGCTCACAAGAGCTTTCCAGACACAGTAACGAAACAGCAGCTGTGAACAGGAACAAAATGCAAAAACACACAAGGACAAAAGTCCAACTTAGCTGGGAGTTGTCTAGTAGCAGGAACATGCACAGAAAGGCTTCTGATTACATTGTTGACCGGCATGAAACTGACAGAGGAGCAAGGTTATATAGCGACTCCCACATCCTGATAGGAGCAGGTGAACAGAGGGGATGATGCACACAAGTACAATTCCACAAGTGGCCACCGGGGGAGCCCAGAATCCAATTTCACAACATCTACCAGCCTGAAATCTCTGCAACACGCGTCGCAAATCAGGAGAGATGGCTGACAAAATAACTCCCTCTTTAAGAATACCAACAGGTTCTGCGACTCCAGGAGAGTCAGGCACAAAGCTCCTTGAAAGAGCATCAGCCTTCACATTCTTTGAACCTGGTAAATACGAGACCACAAAGTCAAAACGGGAGAAAAACAATTACCAGCGGGCCTGTCTAGGATTCAGGCGTTTAGCAGACTCGAGATACATCAAATTTTTGTGATCAGTCAAGACCACCACACGATGCTTAGCACCCTCGAGCCAATGACGCCACTCCTCAAATGCCCACTTCATGGCCAGTAACTCCCGATTGCCAACATAATAATTCCGCTCAGCAGGCGAAAACTTCCTAGAGAAGAAAGCACATGGTCTCATTACCGAGCAACCAGGGCCTCTCTGTGACAAAACGGCCCCTGCCCCAATCTCAGAAGCATCCACCTCGACCTGAAAGGGAAGTGAGACATCAGGCTGGCACAAAACAGGCGCCGAAGTAAACCGGCGCTTCAACTCTTGGAACGCCTCCACGGCTGCAGGAGCCCAGTTAGCAACATCAGAACCTTTCTTGGTCATATCCGTCAAAGGTTTAACAACGCTAGAAAAATTAGCGATAAAACGACGGTAGAAGTTAGCAAAACCCAAGAACTTCTGAAGACTCTTAACTGACGTGGGTTGAGTCCACTCATGAATAGCTCGGACCTTGACTGGGTCCATCTCCACAGCAGAAGGGGAAAAAATAAACCCCAAAAAGGGAACCTTCTGTACTCCAAAGAGACACTTTGAGCCTTTAACAAACAAAGCATTCTCACGCAAAACCTGAAACACCATCCTGACCTGCTCCACATGTGAGTCCCAATCTTCAGAGAAAACCAGAATATCATCCAGATAAACAATCATAAATTTATCCAGATACTTCCGGAAAATATCATGCATAAAGGACTGAAACACTGAGGGAGCATTAGAGAGCCCAAAAGGCATCACCAAGTACTCAAAATGACCTTCGGGCGTATTAAATGCAGTCTTCCATTCATCTCCTTGCTTAATGCGCACAAGGTTGTACGCACCACGAAGATCTATCTTGGTGAACCACTTGGCACCTTTAATCCGGGCAAACAAGTCCGACAACAGAGGCAAAGGATACTGAAATTTAACAGTGATTTTATTCAGAAGCCGATAGTCAATACAAGGTCTCAAAGATCCATCCTTCTTGGCCACAAAAAAGAATCCCACACCAAGAGGGGAAGAGGAAGGACGGATATGCCCCTTCTCCAGAGACTCCTTGATATACGAACGCATTGCGGCATGCTCAGGTACAGACAGATTAAATAATCTTCCCTTGGGAAATTTACTACCTGGAATCAAATCTATGGCGCAGTCACAATCCCTATGAGGAGGCAGAGCACTGGATCTGGACTCGCTGAATACATCCTGATAATCAGACAAATACTCAGGACCTTCCGAAGGAGTAGAGGAAGCAATAGACACCGGCGGGGAATCAGCATGAATTCCCTGACAGCCCCAACTTGACACAGACATTGCCTTCCAATCCAAGACTGGATTGTGAGTCTGTAACCATGGCAGACCCAAAACGACCAAATCATGCATTTTATGCAGAACAAGGAAACGAATCACCTCCCGATGTTCAGGAGTCATGCACATGGTCACCTGCGTCCAAAACTGCGGTTTATTTTCCGCCAATGGCGTAGCATCAATACCTCTAAGAGGAATAGGATTTACCAACGGTTCAAGAACAAAACCACAGCGCTTGGCAAATGACAGATCCATAAGACTCAGGGCAGCACCTGAATCCACAAACGCCATAACAGGGTAAGAAGACAAAGAGCAAATCAAAGTCACAGACAAAATAAATTTAGGTTGCAAATTACCAATGGCGACAGGACTAACAACCCTTGTTAGACGTCTAGAGCATGCTGATATAACATGTGTAGAATCACCACAGTAAAAACACAACCCATTCTGACGTCTATGATTTTTCCGCTCATTTCTAGTCTGAATTCTATCACATTGCATTAAATCAGGTGATTGTTCAGACAACACCTCCAGAGGATTAGCGGTTTTGCGCTCCCGCAAACGCCGGTCAATTTGAATAGCCAGCGCCATAGAATCATTCAGATTTGTAGGAATGGGGAAATCCACCATCACATTCTTAATGGCCTCAGAAAGGCCATTTCTGAAATTTGCAGCCAGAGCACACTCATTCCACTGAGTAAGCACGGACCATTTCCGAAATTTTTGGCAATACACTTCAGCTTCATCCTGGCCCTGAGAAATAGCCAGCAAGGCTTTTTCTGCCTGAATTTCAAGATTGGGTTTCTCGTAAAGCAATCCGAGCGCCAGAAAAAACGCATCAATATTTGCCAATGCCGGATCTCCTGGCGCTAGGGAGAAAGCCCAATCCTGAGGGTCGCCCCGTAAAAAAGAAATAACAATTTTAACTTGCTGAGCTGAATCTCCAGATGAACGGGGTCTCAGAGAAAGAAACAATTTACAATTATTCATGAAATTCCTAAACCTAAATCGGTCTCCAGAAAATAATTCCGGAATAGGTATGTTAGGTTCAGACATAGGACTACTGGTAACAAAATCTTGTATGCCCTGCACACGAGCTGCCAGCTGGTTTACACTTGTAATCAAGGTCTGGACATTCATGTTTGCAGCAAGCACAAGCCACTCAAAGGTAAAGGGGAGAAAAAAAAAAAACTCAGAATTTCCTTTCTTATTATCCCACTTCTGCAATGCATTAAACATTCAATGTTGGCCTGGCATACTGTTATGACCCCAATGGCAGAGGGTCTCAGGAATAATTGCTAAGTCTGCAAACACAGAAAACCAGCTCATAGGGCAGTGGTAACTGGGCTGACCATATATCTAATCCTAGCACCACAAATACCAGCAGCCGGGGAACGTGCCTACGTTGATTCTAGACGTCTCGCGCCAGCCGGAGAACTAACTAACCCTAGAAGGGAAAAGAAAGACCTTTCTTGCCTCCAGAGAATAGACCCCAAAAGTTGGATACAAGCCCCCAACAAATAATAACGGTGAGGTAAGAGGAAAAGACAAACATAAGAATGAGCTAGGTATTTAGCAAAGAGAGGCCCACTAGCTAATAGCAGAATATAGAAAGATAACTTATATGGTTAGCAAAAACCCTATCAAAAATATCCACACTGGAAATTCAAGAACCCCCGAACCGTCTAACGGCCCGGGGGGAGAACACCAGCCCCCTAGAGCTTCCAGCAAGGTCAGGAATCACATTTAGTACAAGCTGGACAAAAATGAGAGCAAGCAAATAACCCAAAAAACAAAGAAGCAGGACTTAGCTTAATTTTGCACGAACCAGGACCAGCAGATAGGAGCAAACAGAATGTGTCTGATTACAACGATGCCAGGCACTGGACTAAGGATCCAGGAGGTTTATATAGCAACACCCCTGAACTAACGACCCAGCTGGGTGCAAACTGAGGGAAGAAAATCCCAGAGTCATATCACTAGTAACCACAAGAGGGAGCCAAAAAGTCTAATTCACAACAGTAAACCCAACAAGGGTACGATTATGAGTGTTGCTCAAAACCGTTTGAGACAGTCTTCTCGACTGGTAGGACAAAGGAGTGTGTGTGACCTGTCTCGAGATTCCAGGTGTTTGACAGGTGTTCAACCCTACAGGTGTGAACAGAAGGGGGGATATGTGGTGTAGTGACCCCTGTGGCAGCGAGGGGGCGCTCTGTGCGCTCTGTGAGATATGCATGGAGGCGTATCTGTTGTGGTAATAGTGGTGAACCTGTAATCGGCAGTGTTGTGAATGGTCGATATGTGTCGCAGAGGGAGTCTGCGTGGTTCTGATGTATTGTGGTTATGCTGGGACCTGTAGTCCCTCAAGAGTTTGTGTAATGTGTTTAGTTAAGTTTGGGTGACTTACTAGGCTAGTCATGAGAGATGGGAGGGTCAGACTAGCCACACATACACTCCCACCCAGGGGAGTGGTTACCAGTATGTAACGTGACCAAGGTGTGGGTCAGTGTTCGTTGTGAGCTCCCTGTGTGTGGAGCTGAGAGGTGTGTCCGGTAGGTCCTGTGTGGTTCCTGTGTGGAACCTGTGTATGGACCTGACCGGTGAAGGTGCTGGATCGTCCTGGGAATGACTAGGGTCCTGCAAGCACCTGAGACGGTCGGTGCTGGACTGTCCTAGGAATGACTAGGGTCCTGCAAGCACCTGAGACGGTGAGACTTGGCTTCGGGTGGCCTGGGTATTGGACGTTCCCGGCTGGGGAAGGACGTCCTGAAGAATACCCGGACTAGGCCACCAGGCAGGGTCCTGGCTACCTGGGTGTTGGGAGGTCCTGCGACGAGGACCGGATCCCTGAATAGCACGAGGTGAGGACTGGGATCTGCGGGGCCAGGGACAGTTACTGTGTGGGGAAGCTGGAGTCCTTCGGTGAGGTCTGGACTGACTACTGTGTGCCGGACAGGCAAGTTGGTGATCCCCGTTAGGCAGCTTACCCGGAAGAGTGTTAACAGAGTGTGGGGAAGCTGCAGTCCTTCGGTGAGGTCTGGACTTACTACTGTGTATTGACCAGGCGAGTTGGTGATCCCTGTTAGGCAGCTTACCCAAAGGCTGTTAGAAGAGTCGGCAAGGTGGAGCAGTGGCTCCCATCAGGTACCAAAGAGACTGTTGGTGCCTGTTGTGTTCTATGTGATACAAGTAATGAACTGTGCGTAACCCGGTTTATGGCACTTTAATAAACCGTATGGACTGCTTTGTTTATAAACCCGTGCCGTGTGCTTGAATATTGCGACCAAGCGAGTGTCCCCCAACACACTCAGTAAGAGAAACCTTACAGTGGGTGGATCACCTATCTATGCATTTTAATGTAATTGAATCTAATTTTAATAAACTAGTTCATCTCGTACGGTCACTTTATTTAATTGGCACTTTGGAAGCACAACTTATGCACTATAAGTGGTATGCATGGCTGTTTGAGTCATGATATATAGAACAGTGTAAGTATACACGTTATCACTTTATGCTATGGAAAGATCCGATGGATTTTTATCATGGTGAGGATAAATTCACCTCACTTTCTTATGAAAGGTAAATTATATGGTTACTTGTGGGCGATTGTAGTTTAACTTTGCCCAACACATGCACTCATTTATCACTTTATGGTCAGTTTCCGTTCACCGCTTATTCCTGGCAACTTATTGTAATATCTAGTACGGCTCGTTCGGCATTTAAGATGTGTCCACAGGGTTGTGCGCATGCGCCTGCCCCTGCTCCTTTCGTTTCCGGATACGCTCAGATATGGATAGCTTGTGTATCAGCGGGCGTTCCAACGAGCGCAGATCCGGAAGTGACTGCTTGTATTAAGGAGCAAGGTTGGGCGGCGCATGCGCCGAATAAACCCGGCGGGCACCGCGTTATACTTACGGTCACGTGTTCACTTTCTGGCACCACATTGGCGTAAGGATACAATAAGAACCCCGCTTGTACCCACCCCAGACACGCCCCCGGAAGAAGTGTGGTGTGAAACGCGCGTTGGGGTGAGGTGGGACGCTGCATTACAGGTAGATATTATCCTGATTTCTACTATTGTCTGTATTATGTGTATGCTGAGGCAGCGATAAATGTTTAGGATAGACTTAAGGGTTATAATGATATTTTCCTGTATTACGAACTATGGAGTTTGATAGGTATTATCCAGCGTCCCACTTTGTTAGGGTGCTTTGGGCATAGAGGCTTATAATCTGACATGTATATAATAAAGCTTTAACTCAATTATTTTTCTGGATCGCTTTATTTCGGCTGTCCTGTTAGGTCAGACCGAATTTTGATTTATACGTATTGTGAAGTGCCAGACACTATAGTTGGACATTTGGTGTTTATACTTTATTTATGCAGTAAAAAGTGAAAAGTGTAAAATACAATAAGGTTAAAAAACCATTGGAGAATTGGTGTTATATTTCATTTTTTTCCCATAAAAAATTTATACAATTTTGAAAATGGTGTCACTAACCAATTTCACCAACTAGAAATCTTTCCTCAATAAATAAGTGGACATATAGCTACTTTTATATTGAAAAAAAAGTTATGTCTTCTGTAATGTGACAATGAACAAACACAAAAAAAATTGTAGACATTATGATCAAATTATATATGAAACTTATGGGGTTAAAATAATTGTTAACTCAACGTTATCTGCCATGGGTTAATTTAGAGTTTCTCATTAAATGGTGGGCTAAAACTGCTAAGCGTTGGCCAACAAAAATGTAATATCTATGAATGGAGACATTTAGAGACCTTTAATTATGTAAAATTTACTTAAAAATGAAGAATATCCTTCCATGACTTGACATCACGGGTTGCCAAGTTTTACCAAAACTTTGGATATCTGTGAAATAGCAAAAGATTTATAACACCAATTTAGAGTCAAATTTTACTGGAAAGTTGAATTTTTTTTATTGAATGTGGAGTGTGATAAATATCTATGTGTTTACATTACTAGATGCCTAAAGGTCGATGCAGTGAACAATGTCTACCTGGAACCAGAAAGATCCTCAGGGAAGGATTTCATATCTGCTGCTATGACTGCATCCCTTGTCCAGAAGGTGAATTTGCAAATAGTTCAGGTGAACATTTCATGTTTTAATTCATTTTATTATTGTTAACAAGTTTTACTACACTGTATATTATTTGTACATAATTAATTGTGAAATTATTATACATTTGCTGTAATTTTTTGAAAATAAGAAAAGTTTAACATTTTTTTGACATAGTGAACAGTAATTTATTTTATTAACTAGTAAGGAATATCAAGTAGACTTTTAGAAATATCTTACAGAAACTTACAGAAATGTTCCAGTTATAATAAGTTGTTATCTACTTACACCGTTAAAATGACATTTAATGCTTTAGTTATCAAAATCAAACCAGAAAAACTAAGAAATAGAACATCACTTTCTGATTAAATTAAAACCAGCTCCTTAAATAAATTACTAGAGAAAAACTGATGAAACCAGACCATTCATGAGATCACTAAATTAAATTTGGTTCCACATCTAAATAAATTCAGAGCTTATACCAGAACCCTAAATTCAGATCTCAACCCCTTTCTAGTAATGGGCAAACCCCTAGATGTTCGGGTCCGATGGGTTCAACCGAACATTTAAAAAAAAGTTTGGTTTGGGTACCAGAACAATACTCAAATTTGAACTCCATTTAAATGAATGGTGGGTCTGAACATCCGTTGTTTACCTTGCTGTGTTCTGCATGACAGAGTGGCAAATACTGCCTCTGATCTGCACTAAGATCAATACCACTGGTCAGAGAGCTGTGGTTCCCATTCTGTCAGATGACAACGTGAGGAAGCAGCTTGGACCAGCAGTAAAAATGACATAGCGTCTGTTCTATTTTTATTAATCGGCATGGCAAAAATGACAACAGCAGACTGCAGCCCTCAGCTGTCAGCTTTATCATGGCGGTTAAACAAGAATAGAGGGGACCCCTTGCCATTTTTTTAATTAATTAAATAATGAAAAAAATACGGAATTGAGTCTGCCCCATCTTTGACAACCAGCCAAACTAAAGAAGACAGCTGGGGGGCTGATATCCTCAGGCTGGAAAGGGTCCCAAGTAGTGTTGAGCATTCCGATACCGAGATCCGATACTTTTGTTGTATCGGGAATCGGTATCGGGACCATATTAATGTGTAAAATAAAGAATTAACATAAAAAATATTGATATACTCACCTCTCCGACGCAGCCTGGACATCACCGCTGGTAACCGGCAGCCTGCTTTGTTTAAAATGAGCGCATTCAGTACCTTCCATGACGTCACGGCTTCTGATTGGTTGCGTGCCGCTCATGTGACCGCCACGCGACCAATCAGAAGCCGTGACGTCATCCCTCAGGTCCTAGATTCCTAATTCTAGGAATTTAGGACCTGAGGGATGACGTCACGGCTTGTGATTGGTCGCGTGGCGGTCACATGGGCGGCCGCGACCAATCACAAGCCGTGACGTAATTCTCAGGTCCTGAACGCGCTCATTCTTAGGAAGGAAGGCTGCCGGAAAGAAGCAGGGCGCGTCCGAGGGTGAGTATATACCTAATAGGAATATACTCACCCTCGGCTTCTTTCCGGCAGCCTTCCTTCCTAAGAATGAGCGTGTTCAGTACCTGAGAATTACGTCATGGCTTGTGATTGGTCACGGCCGCCCATGTGACCGCCACGCGACCAATCACAAGCCGTGACGTCATCCCTCAGGTCCTAAATTCCTAGAATTAGGAATCTAGGACCTGAGGGATGACGTCACGGCTTCTGATTGGTCGTGTTGCGGTCACATGAGCGGCACGCGACCAATCAGAAGCCGTGACATCATGGAAGGTACTGAACGCGCTCATTTTAAACAAAGCAGGCTGCCGGTTACCAGCGGTGATGTCCAGGCTGCGTCGGAGAGGTGAGTATATCAATATTTTTTATTTTAATTCTTTATTTTACACATTAATATGGTTCCCAGGGCCTGAAGGAGAGTTTCCTCTCCTTCAGACCCTGGGAACCATCAGGGATACCTTCCGATACTTGAGTCCCATTGACTTGTATTGGTATCGGGTATCGGTATCGGATTAGATCCGATACTTTGCCGGTATCGGCCGATACTTTCCGATACCGATACTTTCAAGTATCGGACGGTGTCGCTCAACACTAGTCCCCAGATATTTACCCCAATCCTAAAAATAGCAGCCCACAGTCGCCCCAGGAAAGGCTCATCTATTTAAATGCACCAATTCTGCCATTTTGCCTGATTCTTCCCACTTGCCCTGTGGTGGTGGAAAGAGGGGTAATGGTTGTGGGGTTGATGTCAGCTGTTTACAGATGCTGACATCAAGCCCACAGGTTTGTAATGGAGAAGCAACTATAAGAAGCCATTCCATTACTAACCTCATAATAAGTTTTGAAACAAATACACTATTAGGGTTGTCGGATTGCTCTAAATAAAATATAAATAAAGTGCACCCGGGGTCCACTGTACAGGAATGAACCTGCTGCTAGTGTGAACAATTTCGGAACGAATCAGTGACTGTGTCAGGACTCTGAACATTTTTTACCTTTTGTGCATTACTGCCCTTTTCAAAGATGGCATCTTTGGTCTCAGGTGCACTGTGTCTTCCTGCTATAAAACTCCACCCCAGCCTTTAGTCTGTGCTAGAGTATTCTGCCTTGCATCCAGCTCCTGACCTCTGATTACTCCCTGGCTATGCACCTGCTCCTGTGAACCTGTGTGGTGATCCTGCTAATCTGCTCTGAGTTCCTGCTGCATACACAAGTTTCCAGTAATCCTCCTTCATCTGCTGTTCGTGTTTACTTCATCTGCATTTGCTGGATATGTAAGCTGCTGCTGCTTTGCATTAACCTGAGACTATTAACCAGGCCTCCCTGGTTGAGCTAAGTTATGTTTTGAACTGCCTATAAGCATATCTATCTGTGTCTGGACTAAGACAAGGATTTATTCGTGTCAAGTATCCTCAAGAATAACTGTGCTTCATAGACTTTCTGCTTGATCGCATCTTGCTCTGAAGTTTCCTATAGACTGCTAAGCTGCGTTTATTATTTGCACCAAGTGTTGTGGACTTGAGTTTCTCTCTGCACCTGTTTGAATCACCGTGTGATAATATAGACTTTACCACTTATAAAACTGTGTCCTGTAGTTGTCTTGTTCCACGCAAAGAGTCTCCTGAGTTATCCCCTATAATTATTACTGGATACTATAGCCTAAAAAAAAAAAAGACTGCTGGAACAATGACTGCAGAAAGCAGATTTGAGCAGGTGTTTTCCATAATTAGATCACTGCAGAAAGATGTGGAAGGTCTGCAAAAGAAGTTTGGAAGCTTTGAACACAATCAACAAGTGTTTGGACAGACTTTGCAGGACTTGAGCAACTGCATGGCAGCCCACCAAAAAACAAACTTGCTAGCAAAGAGTCCCAGTATGGACGGACTTTTCAGGACATAAGCATGCAAATAGCTGCACAAGCGACTTTTCCCTCTGGGCAACCGCCACCAGCTAGCCCACCTAAGTTGCCCCCATTCAGATTTATTGGTGATCGCGACAAATTTCGTTGCTTTGTAAATTAATGCATGCTATATTTTCATGTGCATGCTGACCATTTTCCTACTGATAGATCCAAAGTATTGTGTGTAATAATGCTACTGACCTCACGAGCGCTTGCCTGGGCGAATCCGATGATTGAGTCTCGTGACCCACGGTTAAATGACTTTGATTATTTATTGGCCGCTATGGCATTAATGTTTGATGACCCTAATCGCCGTGCAACCACTGAATCTGCTTTGTTGTCTTTACGCCAGGCTAAACGTTCTGTTATTGAGTATGCCACTGAATTCAGGAGATTGGCGGTAGATACCAATTGGGACAGTTATGCACAATTGCCTATTTTTAAAAGGGGTCTGTCTAGTATTGTAAAAGATGAACTAGCCCGCTCTGAGTCACCACAAGAGCTAGGGGCACTTATACAGCATTGTGTGCTCATAGACATTCGCATTACTGAGCGTAGGCAGGAGAAATTTGCTGCATATAACTGTGTTTCTAACTTTTCCCTTCCTTCCAAAGAGCCTTCAGGTAAAATCTCTTGGGAGGTGGAGGAGTTGCCAATGCAAATTGATTCTGTTCAGAGGCGCGAGATCAATGAGCGCTGGGAGCATCGCCTTCGTGAAAGTCTATGTTTCTACTGTGGCCAGTCTGACCACTTCTTGATCAATTGTCCTATGTGTCCTAGACGGCCTAACAAGCTGCTAGCAGCAATAGGGGAGTATGACAACTGTGATGATGAATCTGACATCTCTGAATGTAGCCTGCCTTTAAACGCTGTATTCCATTCACTTTCTATGACTTCACCCCCAAGGAGCTGAAGGAAAAGAACTCTCACTGTTCTCTCCCTATTAAGATCCTGTGTTCAGGACAGTGGATTTCCAGTTCAGCTTTGATTGACTCTGGTGCAGGTGGCAATTTCATGGATATTGCATTTGCCAAGGAACATGGTATTAAAATTCAGCAAAGAGCCTCTCCAATTACCATGGAAACAGTGGATGGGTCACCTTTATTCTCTGGGCCTGTGGATCAGGAGACCGTACCCCTTGAAATTTTGTTGGAGCCTAATCATCAGGAGCAACTTTCTTTCTTGTTAATTTCTTCTCCTCATTTTCCTGTAATTTTAGGCATTCCTTGCTTGCGTTCTCAGAACCCAATTATCAACTGGGAGACCAAGGAGATTATCTTCCCAACAAGGAGCAACTCAGCGTTAACAGAAGCTGTCCCTGAGTCCACGACTACGGAACCACATGTACAGGTATTTTCTTTACCTCCAGCTTGTAAAGAGTTCTCTGACATCTGTGACAAGAAGAATGCAGATCAGCTTCCTCCACACAGGCATTATGACTGTCCCATTGAGCTGCTACCTGGGGCAGCCATTCCTTTTGGTAACGTATACCCTTTGGCGGCACCTGAGCTTCAAGCCTTAAAAGAGTATTTTGTTGAAAATCTGGCCAAAGGCTTCATACGTCCTTCTTCCTCACCAGCAGGGGCACCTATATTTTTTGTAAAGAAGAAAGATGGGACCCTGCGACCCTGTGTTGACTATCGAGAACTCAATAAGGTAACCGTACAAAACCGTTACCTTTTGCCTGTGATTCCCGAATTACTGGAAAGAGTCTGCCATGCTAAGGTGTTCTCTAAACCGGATCTTCGTGGGGCTTATAATTTGGTGCGTATTCATCCAGGGGATGAGTGGAAGACAGCATTCAGATGCCGGTATGTACACTTTGAATCTCTTGTGATGCCCTTTGGGCTTTGTAACGCCCCTGCAACATTTCAACCCCTTGCTAATGACATTTTCAGAGATTTGTTGGACCAGTTAGTAGTGATCTATTTGGACGATATACTAATCTTTTATGACTCTCTACAGGAACATGAAGAACATGTCAAAACTGAATTAAGACGTCTGAAAGAGAACCATCTGTATATTAAGCCGGAGAAATGCGAGTTCCATCGTTCTGAGATACAGTTCTTAGGTTATATCATCTCTCCCCAGTGGCTGAAAAATGGAATCTGGTAAGATTCAGGCTATCCTTGACTGGCCGGTACCCAAGAACGTTAAGGAGGTCCAACGTTTTATTGGTTTTGCAAATTTCTACAGACACTTCATTCGAAATTTTCTGATATTGTCCGTCCCATTACTTCCTTGACAAAGAAGGAAAAGCCCTTTAAGTGGTCCTCACAGGCTCAAGAAGCTTTTGATCGGCTTAAGATATGTTTCACATCAGCACCATTGTTAATACACCCAGATCCAACACTTCCTTTCATTGTGGAGGTGGATGCTTCTGATAATGCTTTGGGGGCCATTCTCTCCCAAAGAACTGGAGAGAAGGGTCTGCTACATCCTTGTGCTTTCTTTTCCCATAGACTAACCTCAGCAGAGAAGAATTACGATGTGGGAGACAAGGAATTGCTGGCTATTATTGCGGCTTTCAAGGAATGGAGGCATCATTCCTTGAAATGAATGAAGGAATTTCTGCAACGAGAAAATTTGCAAGGAGCTGCACAAAAGATCATGGTGCTAACTGACCATTGCAATCTAGAGTTCCTTAGATCCGCTAGATGTCTTTCTCCTCGTCAGGCTCGTTGGAACATATTTTTAAATCAATTTAACTTTGTTATCTCGTACCGTCCAGGTTCTTGTAATGGGAAGGCTGATGCTTTATCCCGAATCCATGCTGCGGATTCCATACCTGGAGCCCCGTCCAAGACCATTCTATCTGATGCCAATTTCATCGGAGTTATCCACGATCAGGACTTGTGGAAGGAGTGCAGGGAGGCCTATGAAGGTGATGTATTTCTGGCCAACTCACCTGTGGATATTAATCTTGTTTTTAAGGGTGGCATGTGGTTCAGAGATCGACGTATCTACGTCCCGGAGGTTGTCCGTCTTCAGATCCTCAAGTTGGTACACGATTCCAAGTTGGCTGGTCACAGGGAGGTACAGAAGACACAAGAGTTCCTGAGCCGATTCTTCTGGTGGCCAACTTGCCTGAAGGATACCAAGGACTATGTTCTCTCTTGTGAGGTATGTGCCCGTTACAAGACTCATGTGGCACCTACGGGTTTTCTACAACCATTACCTGTTCCGTCCCGCCCTTGGGGGTCTATATCAATGGACTTTATTGTGGAGCTGCCTACATCAGGGGGCATGAATACAATCATGGTGGTAGTTGATCGCCTGACTAAAGCTGGTCATTTTGTTTCGTGCACCGGCCTCCCCTCAGCTAAAGATACAGTGAACTTGGTTATACAGAATGTCTTTCAATTGCACGGGGTTCCGGATGAGATCATCTCTGACCATGGAGTACAGTTCACTTCAAGATTCTGGAAGGGGTTTTGCTCTGCACTCAATATTAATGTCTGTCTCTCTTCTGCTTACCATCCCCAGACAAATGGTCAGACTGAGCGTACCAACCAGATGCTGGAACAGTATCTAAGATGCTATGTCAGCCATCTCCAGGATGATTGGTTGGAGTTGTTGCCGTTAGCCGAATTTTCATATAATAATTCTCAGAGCGCGTCTACTAAATTTACACCTTTCTTTGCCAATCTGGGTTATCATCCATGTATTTTACCTAGGTCTCCAATTAATTATCCTGTTCCGGCAGTGGAGGAAAGGCTGACTGCGATGAGACAAAATCTGGAGGTTCTGAAGGAATCCCTGACCATAGCTCAAGAACGTTATAAGAGATCGGCTGATAGATTCCGATTTTTCTCGGATTTTCCTAAATGGTCAGTGCAAATGACAGTCAGTCTAATAAAAGTCATCACCCGTTAGAGTATACATCGAATTTTATTGAAGAAACATCCCAATGATAACAGTATAATCTCCAAAATGAATAAAAACTCAAAATGAACTGTTCCAAATTATTAGGCACAGTAGTATTTCTAAACATTTGATTTGTTTTAAAGAACTGAAAATGCTCATTTGTTGAATTTGCAGCATTAGGAGGTCACATTCACTGAACAAAAAAGCTATTTAACTCCAAAACATCCTAACAGGCCAAGTTACATGTTACCGTAGGAACCCTTCTTTGATATCACCTTCACAATTCTTGCATCCATTGAACTTGTGAGTTTATGGAGAGTTTCTGCTTGTATTTCTTTGCATGAAGTCAGAATAGCCTCCCAGAGCTGCTGTTTTGATGTGAACTGCCTCCCACCCTCATAGATCTTTTGTTTGATGATACTCCAAAGGTTCTCTCTAGGGTTGAGGTCAGGGGAAGATGGTGGCCACACCATGAGTTTATCTCCTTTTATGCCCATAGCAGCCAATTACTCAGAGGTATTCATTGTCATGCATGAAGATGATTTTGTTCCTGAAGGCTCGTTTCTGCTTTTTAGACCATGGAAGAAAGTTGTCAGTCAGAAACTCTATTTACTTTGCTGAGGTCATTTTCACACCTTCAGGAATCTTAAAGGGCCCTACCAGCTGGTTCCCCATGATTCCAGCCCAAAACATGACTCCTCCACCTCCTTGCTGACGTCGCAGCCTTGTCGGGACATTGTGGCCATCCACCAACCATCCACTACTCCATCCATCTGGACCGTCCAAGGTTGCTCGACACTCATCAGTAAACAAGACTGTTTGAAAATTAGTCTTCATGTATGTCTGAGCCCACTGCAACTGTTTCTGCTTGTGAACACTGCTTAGGAGTGGCCGAATAGTAGGTTTATGCACCACATCAAGCCTTTGAAGGATCCTACACCTTGAGGTTCGAGGGACTCCAGACGCACCAGCGGCTTCAAATAACTGTTTGCTGCTTTGTAATGGTATTTTGGCAGCTGCTCTCTTAATCCAATGAATTTGTCTGGCAGAAAACTTCCTCATTATGCCTTTATTTGCATGAACTCTGTCTGTGCGCTGTTCCAGTCACAAATCTCATCACAGTATGATGATCACTCTTACGTTTTTGTGAAATATCTAATTTTTTCATACCTTGTCCAAGGCATTGCACTATTTAACGCTTTTCAGCAGCAGAGAGATCCTTTTTATTTCCCATATTGCTTGAAACCTGTGACCTGCATAATAAAGTGGAACATCATTTTTGAGTAGTTTTGCTTTAATTAGAATCACCTGGAAAACTAATTATCACATGTGTTTAAGATTGATTTCAGTGATTCATTGAGCCCTGAGACACAATACCATCCACGAGTTTATTTGAAAAACAAAACAATTAAATCTTTATAACACTTAAATCCAATTTGCATAATAATTTGGAACACAGTGTATGAAGGTACACCCAGTTTTTCATGTATCTTTGCTAAAGCCTGTATCTCCTAATACTTTCCAGGGACATGTTGTGCCACCTTCGCCGCCTGTGGTGATTGATGGGCAAGAACAATTTGTGGTAACCATCCAGGATACCTTCCGATACTTGTGTCCCATTGACTTGTATTGGTATCGGGTATCGGTATCGGCGATATCCGATATTTTTTGGATATCGGCCGATACAATCCGATACCGATACTTTCAAGTATCGGAAGGTATCGCTCAACACTATTCTTAACCAAATAGTAACTTTCATTAATACCTCCAAGTTTTGTAGAGAAGTGGAGTTTGATTATTGGTGCTACGTGTAGACCGCCGCAGCGCAGGGGTTGCTGTTGGCCTAACAGGGCCCGCTACGCTGGCTACTGCTGGTGTAGTGCACTGCCTTTTAGCTACGCTTCTAGTGAGTCTAGGTAGCACTGGCATGCTGGATCTCTCAGAGCTGCTGCTACCAACAGTGGGTATGGCAGATTCGCCGATAGCCGAGGGAGGCTCCGCCGGTCCGATGCTGGGCATGGCATCGTCCGGGGGGGGTCTGTGGTGATTGCGGGTCCAGCGGATCTGGCACCACGTCTAGTTCAGGCGGGTTCGGTTGACGAAACGTTAAGACAGGTACCACGATGGCCTGATATATTTGAGTCCACGACTGGGGAAAATTGCCAAGAACAGTGTGTATCATCTTCTCCTCTTTGACAGGTGGAGAGGCTCTTGGATCTGCTTCCCTCTCTCTTAACTTATCAGGGCATACCTTAAGGTGGTCCCTGGATACTGCCGTTGAGGTTTCTCCTCCATCCCTGCTGATGAGGCAGACCTTGGTGTTGTCGAAATCGGATGGCAGGATGGTATATGGCTCCGCTTCCCATTGGTCGTCAAGCTTGTGTAGCCTCCTCTTCCGCTTGAGCACTTGCTCACCGGGTGGCAAGGGAATCACAGGAGCATGCTGGTTGTAGTCCCTTTCTTGTTTTTGTCTGGCCTGAGTGAGGCTTCTTTCTACACATTCCTGTACTTTGTGGTACCTTTGCTGCCTTTCTGTATCCCAATCCGCATCCGGCGAGGTATCTTCTGGAGTTAAGACCCCTATGTCTAGATCAATGGGTAACTTGCTAGACCTTCCTCACATCAGGTACGCCGGAGTGCAATTGGTGGATTTTACTGGAATGTGGTTGTAAATGTCTACCAGGTCAGGCAGTTTTGTTGGCCACAAGTTCCGCTCCTCCACAGGCAAAGTCTTCAGTAAGTCGATCACCACCTGGTTCATCTTCTCACACATCCCGTTGGTTTGTGGGTGGTAAGGTGTGGTTCTGATCTTCTTACACCGGTACAGATTGCAGAACTCTTGGAACACCTCCGCCTCAAACGCTGGTCCCTGATCGTTCAGTACCTTCTCCGGATACCCATGGGGCCTACAGAAGTACTGCTGGAAGGTTTTGGAGGCCGTCCTGGCCGTTAGATCCTTGACAGGTACAACCACCAGGAATCTGGGGTAGTGATCCACGATGGTAAGAGCATAAATATAGCCTGACCGTCTAGGTGTCAGCTTTACATGGTCTAGCATGACCAGTTCGAGCGGCCGTTTTGTGATGATGGGCTGCAAAGGAGCCTGTTGGCTGTCATGGTCTTTCCTGCATAGGCTGCATGGGCCACACTCCCGACACCACTTCTCAATGGCTCTTTTCATGCCAATCCAGTAGAATCTCTCTTGGAGTAGCCTCTCCATCTTCCTCCACCCGAAGTGTCCTGTCCCATCATGGTACGCCCCAAGAACCATTGGAGCGTCTTGCCTTGGAACCACTATCTGCCATACCAGTTCATGAGTGCGCGGGTCGACACTTCTTCGGCACAGCTTGCCATCGTGAATGAACAGTTTGCTTCTCCCCTTCCACAGCTGTTGCGTCTCTTGTGGGTCATCCGGGCCAGGATGCAAACCTGCCTGCGTCAGGAGCTCTTTCACCCAATGGACTGCAAGGTCGCCATCTTGGGTCTCTGCCCATCCGTGGTGGGGCAGGGGATTCAGCGCGATATCCGGTTTAGTGTTGTGCCGGTTCTTCACACGATGGGAGCACTGAGTGGCTTTGGGGCGATGGAAAGTGAGCAGCTCTACCTCCTCCATTGCCTCCAGATCCTCTTCCATTTCCAGCAAATTAGGCATCCGGGATAAGGCATCGGCATTCGCATTCTTGCGTCCTGCCCGGTACTTGATGGTGAAGTCGTAATTAGACAATCGGGCCATCCACCGCTGTTCCAAGGCCCCGAGCTTGGCGGTGTCCAAGTGCATTAGCGGATTGTTATCCGTGAAGATGGTGAATTTCGCCGAGGCCAGGTAATGTTTAAACCTCTCTGTCACTGCCCAGACGATGGCAAGGAATTCCAGCTTAAAGGAACTGTAGTTATCAGGGTTCCTTTCCGTGGGACGAAGCTTCCTACTGGCATAAGCGATTACCCTCTCCTTGCCTTTCTGGACCTGGGACAACACGGCTCCCAGTCCTATGTTGCTGGCATCCGTATACAGTACAAATGGTTGATCATACTCAGGGTAGGCCAGTACCTCTTCTCCTGTCAGCGCCATCTTCAAACCAGTGAAGGATCCTTCCAGTCCCTCGTTCCAATTGAAGGGGGTACTCTTTCCCCTGGCCTTCTTGGATTGGCCCACCAACAGGTCTTGCAATGGCGCGGCCTTCTTGGTAAAGTCCTTAATGAACCTCCGGTAGTAGCCTACCAACCTGAGGAACTGCCGAACTTCATGGAGGTTGCTGGGTTTCGGCCAGTCCTGAATCACCGTAACCTTGTCGGGGTCTGGGGCCACTCCTTCAGCACTCACCACATGGCCTAGGTACTGCACGTTGGGCTTCAGTAGATGGCATTTAGAAGGTTTCACCTTTAAGCCAAAGTTGGACAGGGCTTCAAACACCTCGGCCAGGTGCTTCAGATGATCTTCATAGGTCTTAGAGAAGACAACGACATCATCCAGATACAGCAGTATGGTTTCAAAGTTCTTGTGTCCCAAACAGCACTCCATCATCCTCTGGAACATCCCCGGAACATTGCACAATCCGAAAGGCATGTAATTGAATTCGTAGACCCATCGACGTCGTAAAGGCCATCTTCTCCTTGTCCGCCTCCGCCACGGGAACCTGCCAGTACCCACTGGTGAAATCTAGGGTAGAGAAGTAGTTAGCAGATTTTAAGGCAGCCAGGGACTCCTCTATCCTGGGCAGTGAGTATGCATCCTTATGTGTAATGCGATTCAACTGCCTATAATCAACACAAATCCTCATTGTGCCATCTTTCTTCTTAACGAGGACTAATGGAGCTGCCCAGGGGCTACAACTATCTCTCACCACCCCAGCCTCCTTCATTTCTCACAACATGTCTTTGGCACACTGGTAATGAGCTGGGGGTACAGGACGGTATCTCTCTTTTATGGGTCGATGGTCTCCTGTGGGGATGTGATGTTTGATCCCTTTTACCTGCCCAAAATCTAAGGGGTGTTTGCTAAATACCCGCTCGTACTCATGAACCACCCTGTAGGCCCTCTGTTTCTGGTGAGATGGGGTAGAGTCAGTGCCCACATGCAATTCCTGACTCCAATCTTTCGGGTGCCCTGCAGAACCTGAACCTTTGTCCTCCGCCGGGTTGGACGGGACCAAGGGTCCAGGTGTTTGTATCACACTATTATTGACAGTAAACAGTTTGGCGAGCGTGACATATTTGGCGAGATGGACCTCCTCCTCCCCACAATTAAGGACACGCACTGGCACCCTCCCCTTGCAGACATCAACCACCCCCCTGGCTGTTAAGAGAGTAGGCCTATTGTCTGAGTATACAGGTTCTACCAGGGCCTTATAGTCTTTACCCCTGAGGCCTATGGCTGCCCGACACCATATTAACATTTCACTGTTGGGGGGTATCGCAATGGGGTTTGAATCACTCACTGTGACACGACCAATTTCACCACCAGTCAGCTCCACCTGTTGTCTCTGCATCAGAGCCCTGATTTCTTTTTGCAGGGCATGCTGCTCACTGTATCCAGCTGTTTCTGCTACCTGTTGTAACAAGACAACTTCTGCAAGACAGTTTTCTATAACATTGGTACCGATGGTCATCATGGGATTACATTTGCGGCGGTCAATATCAACAATTACAATCCCTTGGGCCTTCAATTCCACCCGCCCCACTTTGATGGTGACCTCTTTATACCCCACTTGTGGCAACGGCTGACCATTACTGGCTATTATGGTGAAATAATCATCGGGCCACGAGTAATATCGGTGTCCTCCCAATACCGTTTATAATGCACGTAAGGCATAGTCGTCACCTGAGAACCGGTGTCCAGCAAAGCATTCATGGGGATTCCGTCGATTAAAATTTGAAGAACTGGTCGCCCTCCAATGTATTTGGCTCTCCTATTTTGCGGGCCGGATAGTCCTACTCCTGGGGGTTGGCCCTCTGCCCCAGGGGTTGCTCATTTAAATGACAGTACCTTGCAAGGTGGCCCACTTGGTGACAGCGGCGGCAGATAGGTCATCCGTCCCGATGAAAACGATCGTCGTCCCTGCCTCTGGTCGGCGGAGTCCTCCTCTGTCGCATCCAGGGGACATCCTCCGGTCTGGAGGCCAACTGGATCTTCTCCTTGGGGGCCTCCTGCAGGGACTGCACGGTCCGGGCTAGGGCAGCAACGCTCTTGGTCAACTCCTGCATCTGGAGGCGTAGTCCTGCAGGGGAGTCGTCCTCCAGGACCTTGGCATCGGCCTCGGCGGCAACTGGGGCATCTGGTGCCACCTCCTGGTGGTACATGAGGGCTTGACGCCTGGGAGGCACTGCACGGCTGGGCTGTCGCTCTTGCAGCGCCTGGATGGCTTTATCCTTGAATTGCGCAAAAGTCAGGTCTGGATTCTGCATGGCCAGGAAGTGTAGTTGGCCCCTTTGGTGACTGCACTGGAGCCCCTCAATGAACCGCTCTTTCAGGAGTTTATCTTCATCTTGCATGCTGCCGGGATCACTCTGCTTGATGGCCCGCAGTGCCTCCTGGAGATTAAGGGTATAGACCCATAGAAAGTCAACTTAATTTCTGTAGCGGTGCGGGTGTCAAAGGTGGCTTTAAGCTTTGCAAAAATCTGCTGTGCAGTTCCCTTATCCACGGCGGGCCAGGACTTCACTTCTCTCAGAGCCACCCCAAAGAGTTGGCCTGTTATCATATGAACTTTCTGAGGCTCTGTCAAAGAATAGAACACGAGCAGGCTGCAGATCCCTTCTTTGAAGTCAGTTAACGTATGCGACTCTCCGGAGTATCGCGGGAGCCAGGCCGCCCCAGGCAAGTACGGCATGGAGAAGGGCATGATGGCCGTTGTAGCGCAGCAGTCTCTGGCTGGCTGATGGGGGCGGCTGGCTCTGCAGCAACCGGTGGTGGTATAAGGCCCGCGGCTACGTCTACCGCGGGGACCAGAGCTGCCTCTGGGTCCACTGCTGCGACCGCCGCCTCCGCTCCTCCTGACTCAGACATGGCCGTTCCCCCTTCTTGCTAACCTGCTGGAGGTCGGGGCTCCTCTTCCGGTATTGGCACTTTACCGCGGTTTCTTGTTCCGCGCTTCTTTTGGCCGGCTCCACCCATGAAGCTATGGCTCCTCCCTCCGTGTGTGGTGATGGCGGATTGTGGTGGGAACTTTTGGCAGTAATAGCAATACACAGTCTTTGCAATAAATTATGGTTTAGGCACGAGTCAATCACAGTTCCAGGGCACACATGACCTGTTTCTTCAGGCTTAAGTAGATCCTGTTCGTGACGCCAAGTTTGGAGCGCCCCCAGACGCAGGGCCGCAGGGCACTCGGTACCGGGCCTCTCAGTCTCTGTCTTGGGGTTCTCACGGTGGCCTGACCCGGTCCGTGACCCTGCTAAGGGGCGTCCAATCAAAGGTGGTGGTGCGTGGTGCAAGGAAATAACGAGAACACAGGGTTGCAGTCTCTTTACCTCTTTACTGTAGGCTTCAGAATCCGCAATCCGGAGCACTGCTAATAGGGCTGTCTGAGACTGGCCAGTCCAAAGGCACACCCAGAGTTCCCTTTGCAGGTGGAAATCAGTGCCTACATTCTAACGCCTGTGTGTTGTAGTACCTCCCTGCTGAGCACCACGGGATAGTCCTCCCAACTGTAGTGTCTGTTTCTGATGTCCTTTCTCCGTCCCCCAGATGATATGGCTAGGACGCACCCATATGACGGGTAGGCCTGGAGTTCTTCCGGGACCCTAGAGTTGCCCCTCTCCCAAAAGTGCCTCCGTTGTCTGCTTAGGTGATTTAGGTGAGACAGCCAAACCTCTAATTGACTGTCCTGCCATGGTTTGAAGCAATGCTTAAAGTCTCTTACTTTCTCGGCGTTCCGGCCACCGGCTACGCGCCTCAGAAGGATGTTGCTGATCTGGAGGCACGCCTCCTTCTGGTTCTATCGCTTTTTGCTGTATTCCCGTTTCTCACTCCTCCTCAATATACTCCGCTTTCGTGTCCTCTCTTAGGAGTCTGCCGCTGTAACACTCAAGCACGGCTCCGTAACGTTTTGTCTGTCCTAGGCCGCTGTCAGGATCCCACCCCTGACAGGTCCTCTCTCCAGCTTTCCCTAGCTGCTTTCTCCCTAAATTCCTGTCCAACCCCCAGTTTTACCAGATTGTGAGGAGTGGCCTAATAGATAGTACCACCCCCCCTGGTGGCCGGAGTGTGGAGTGTAGTGTGTGTCTGTGATACCTGGTCAGGAGAACTCCTTAAGTGCCATCAGACGTACCATCACTCCCCATAGCGGCGGAGCATCAGTACTGCAACGACCAGGACTATGGGGCACTGCACATACAGTTTGTTATGTCAGACTCAGGCCTAGTGTATCTGTTTAGAAATCATAGTTTTGCAGGCATACGTAGCATACTTCAGTGTGCTAACCCTGTTCTACTCTTTTTTTTTTTAAATTCACCCAAAAGCCCAAACAAGTATTAATACAGTCTGTTATATCAGGCTGAGGGCTGGTGTTTTTGTTTTTTGAAAAATCGTGTTTCCGAAGGCATACGTAGCATAGTTCTGTGTGGTAGCCTTGTGCCACTGCTTTTTTTTTTTTTTTTTATATTCAGCCAAAAGGAAAAAAAAATTAAAACAGTCTGCTATGTCAGGCTAAGACCGGTTGTCTCTGTGTTGGAAAAATCGTAGCTTGACAGGCATAAGTTTCATAGGTCTGTCAGCTTTCCTTGTTCCACTCTTTTTTTTTTATTTTAAAAATTCTTCAAAACCCTAAGAAAAAAATAATACAGTCTGTTATGTCAGGCTGAGGCCTGTTGTATCTGTGGTGGAAAAATCATAGCTTGACAGGCATGTTTCATAGTTCTGCCTGCTAGCCTTGTTCTTTTTTTTTTTCATTTTAAAAATTATACAAAACCATAAAAAAAAGTTAATAGTCTGTTATGTCAGGCTGAAGCCTAGTGTTTGTTTTTGAAAAATCATAGCTTTGCAGGCATACTGATCTGATATAATTTAGCTCCAAATAAATACATTTGTGTTGAGCTTTTGAAATAGTGCAATATTCCATTTAAAATGGACAAGACGAGGGGCAAGGGACAGGGAAGTGGATGTGATGCTGATGGTGCATGCAGAGGACAAGGCCGTGGCCAAAATGAAAATGGGTAACAGCAAAGACCCACATCTTCTCACTCGACCTTCCTGTCCGAGTTTGTAGGGGACTACAGCACACCACTATTGAAGCCAGAGCAGTGTGAAACAGTTGTTGGTTGGATAGCGGATAATGCTTCCAGTCACTTAGCCACCACCACCACCACCATGTATTCCACACAGTCAAGTCTGAGTAGCCATGATTGTTGCCTGGATATTCCTCACCCTGATCCTCCTTCCTTCCACCATGCCTAGTGCCATGAGACAACTGATCCCACACTTGGACACTCCAAATAGCTGTTCAGTTTTCCCTTTCAAGATTCCGGACTCTCGGCCAGTCAAATTGAAGTGGGGCCAGATTAGATCGCAAGTAGCAATGCCAAAAGCTTTGAAAAGCCACGGTCACATGAAGGCAATGGTGGGAAAGTGTCCCAAGAGGTGGACGATGATAAGACACAATTGCCAGAAAGTCAGGAGGAGGAGCAGGGTGCAGATGTGAAAGACGAGGTGGTGGTTGACATAGTGACTGACCCAAACTGGCAGGAGAACATGCAGAGCGGGGACAGCTGCACACATGGGGAAGGAGGCATATCACCCCAACAGGCAGGAAGAAGCAGTGTGGTGGCCACAGACAGAAGGCATGCATCCGTACTCCGTAACACCAGCATGAGGGAAGTCACCATTCCAACTGTTAGATCTTCCCACGTCTGGTTATTTTTTAAAGACTCTGCCGATAACCCCAAACAGGCCATTTGCATCACCTGCCTTGCCCGCATCACAAGGGATAGCAAAACTATCAGCCTGACCACCACCAGCATCATCAGGCACATGGCAGCAAAGCACCCGACTTTGTGGGCCGAACCCCAGGCTCCAGGAACACTGTCTGCAGGGGACACCACTGCTTCTTCCACTGTTTTGCATAGAAGCCAATCACCAGTCCACCGTGAATGTGAAGATGACTCTATCCCTGCACCTGTTGTTGTCCACAGTCAGGCAGCACCATCATCAAGCTTGTCCACGTCCTTGTCCCAGCAGAGCCTTCAGTTGTCTATACCCCAGTCATTGGAATGCAAGTGGAAATACCCAGCCAACGCCCCACAGGCCACAGTCCTAAATTCAAACATTTATTTTCTGCTTGCGCCAGAAATGTTGCTTTTTAGGCGTGTTGAGACGGAAGCTTTCCAAAACCTGATGTCGGCAGCCATCTCAAGGTACTCAGCACCACGATTTCTCCCGGTGTGCCGTACCGGCATTACACCAGCATGTGTCCCACAACATTACCCATGCACTCAACAATGCTGTTACAGGGAAATCCCACCTAACCACAGACACGTGGACAAGTGATTGTGTGCAGGGACGGTACATCTCACTGACGGCACATTGGGTTAACATAGTGGAAGCCGGGACCCAGTCGGACCTTGGGATGGAACACATCCTCTCGATGCCAAGGATTGCAGGCCCAACATCACTCAGGGTTGCCACCACAGTCTACAGCTCCTGCACCTCCTCCTCTTCAGCCTCCATGTCTGAAATCAACACATCAGTAAGAAGCTGGAAGCACTGCAGCAATGCTTCAGCCAAGCGGCAACAGGCCGTGCTGAAGCTAATCTGCATAGGTGAAAAACCGCACAATGCTGAAGAGATGTGGACAGCACTGAAAGAGCAGTCAGATGTTTGAATGACACCGCTGAACCGACAGCCAGGAATGGTCGTGTGCAAATATGGCCGGAACCTGGTGGCGGCTCTGAGGCAAGGTGAGCTCACACATGTACCTTGCTTGCCCCATGTGCTTAACCTCGTGGCTTAACATTTTCTGAAAAGCTACCTGGAGCTGCCGGATCTGCTAGTGAAAGCATGCCGTCTGTCTGCCCATTTTTGAAAGTCAGCTACAGCTTTAGCGGCCCTTGCCGTGCTTCAGCAGTGTTTGCAGCTTCCGGCTCAATGACTGGTGTGTGATGTCCCAACGCGCTGGAACTCTATGCTGCATATGTTGGAAAGGATTTGTGAGCAGAAAAGGGCAGTTGTTGATTACCAACATCAACAAGGCCGTCGATATTCAGTTCAGACTCCACACATGATACCTCAGGAGTCGAGATGGATGTCAGACATATGTACCATCCTATGAAACTTTGAGGACTGCACCAACATGGTAAGCAGCGATGACACCATAATTAGCATCGCCATCCCACTGCTCAGCATTCTGCAACCTCTCTGCTCACAATAAAAGAGGATGCATTGCAGGCAGAGCACGAGGACATGGATCAAGGAACCATACAGGGGGATTACACTCAGCTCAGCTTCATGTCTTCCAATGTGGATTGGTATACAATGAGGAGGAGAAGGAGGAGAAAGAACAACAGGAGCTACTTTCATGTGCTATAGACGGTACTACAAGCACACTGTCATACCATCCATTCAGCGGGTATGGCCTGAAGATAGGGAGGAGGAGGATGAGGAGGAGGACAGCATGGTCAATCGTCCTGTTAGTAAGGAGATGGAAGTATTGCCTATGGCTGACTTTATGTTGCGATGCGTGACCCTCACATTATAAAAATTTTGGGTGACACTCATTAGTGGCTGGTGACACTTCTAGACCCACACTACAAGGAGAACTTTCAATTTCTTCTGCCAGAGGCAGAGAGGTGTACTAAAATGTTGCAGCACCAGAGGGCCCTTGTAGCAGAATTACTTTGAAAATTCCCATGTGAGAATGCTGGCAGCAGACGTCAGAGTTAGTTGTACAACCAAGGAGTCCAAGCAAGAGAGACAGAAGTACAATCCAGTTCAGACAAAGGAACAATGGCAAAGTTCTGGAACAGTTTTCTCAGACCCTCCCATCGTCCCAGGACAGAGCCAAGGGGTGCTGTCACAAGAAGCGCAATGTTTTGGAAGATGCTGAGGGAGTACCTTGCAGATCGTACAAACATCCTCCGGGATTCCTCTGTGCCTTTTACTTATTGGGTATCCAAGCTGGAAACATGGCATGAACTGGCTCTCTACGCCTTGGAGGTTCCTGCCTGTCCTGCTGCTAGCGTTCTGTCCGAGCGGGTTTTTAGTGCCGATGGTGGAATTATAACAGATAAGCGCATCCGCCTGTCAACTGAAAATGTTGACCGGCTGACTCTTATAAAATTGAACAAGGGCTTGATTGAGAAAGACTTCTGTACACCACCAAGTGAAAACAGCGAAACATAACCTCTCATACATTCTCTTTTTGGGGGAGATGTATTCTCATGCACCTTTTCACAACCACACATGGGTATACTCTTCCAGATTTGGTCTGTTTGTTGTTATCCTCCTCCTTATCCTCATGCTCATCATCCACTCCAGTAGAGGACCAGGGTGAACGGATCCCGTGATGCCTAAGTCACAATTTTTTGGGGGGGCAAGGGTGTCTATGATGCCCATAGTATCTTTTTAAAAATTGTATCCCCCCATGGGGAAATGTTTGTCAGCCCATACACTTAGTGTATGGGCATTACAAGTCAAGGAGACCAGCTCATTTAAGTTGGGCTCAAACCTTTCTACATGGTTCATTGGTCACATTTCTTCACCCTATCTCTACTTCTTGTATTAACTGAAAAGTGTATTGTGACGTCCCCATCATGGCATCTTTCAGCTTGTCTAATACAGACCCCTTGGGTAATTTTTGAAAACTTTGCACATTGTGCAATGGTGAATCTTGTACTCCTAATATCCACCTATTGTAATAACTGCAAAATTTATTGTGAGGTCTCCATCACAGTCTCTTTCAGCGTGTATGATACAGACTACTTGGGGTAATTTTTGGAAACCTTTTGTTCATTGCGCAATGGTTAAATTTCTAATCTCAATCTCCATATATTCTATTATTCTATATTTTTTAATGTGTTGTCCTTCTCACGGTTTCTTTAAGCATGTATCTGGGAACCTGATGTTGTTTTTTTGGTCTGGACATGAACATTTTGGAACATAAATGTATTAATATTCTCCACACAATTCTTCAGGTTTCAGCCTAACACAGAATAATAATGTGAGTAATGAAACATGCTCTATATATGTGCTGCTAGTTCAAAAATCTTCATCATTCAGTTATAAAGGGAAATTTGACATAATATCTCTGTTAGCATTCTCCATATACTGGTCATATAAACAGCACCCAAGTAGGTTGGCGGAATGCCTGGGTACAAGATCTGTGTCTGACGGTGAAACCACTAGCATTTCCCCTTTGTTACGTCATTCCCACTCTACTGTCCAGGAAGGTGGCGCTGATGCCTCCTGCCCAAAACTTGCAGTTGCACAGACACAACAGTCAGCAACCACATCCAATTAATTATTCCAGTGTAGCATTCAGTTGTCCCTTTCATCATATACTGTATGTCTATTCTCAAATTGTTAGTTAGATATTGCATATGTGATGCTAGTCACTTCTCACCGCCAAGCAAAGTGGTCAAGGAGTCCAAGGTCAGAAGCCAGGAGGGTGCGTTATAAACAGAATGAAGAGACAAAAGCATAGTCAAGTAACATTCTGAGTTCAGAGTACTGGGAGGATAACGGATCAGAACTGGAGGGGTTAAAGAGGCGGGTAGTCAGAACAAAGTCACAAGTAAGGCAACAGATCTAACATACGGAACTCAAGGCACAGAGATCACAGCACAAACCTCACAAGATGGATGTACGTTTGGCAGTGGTCTGGGAGAAGCCGCTCAGTTAAGTATGCATGGCATTTACCCAGGATAATGAACACCTGGAGACTGCTGATGCCTCCCAGTCACAGATTGGCTAGTCGAGCTGCCTATAAACACACTGACAGCTCAGCACTAGGGTTGAGCGAAACGGATCGGTCATTTTCATAAGTCGCTGACTTTTGGCAAAGTCGAGTTTCATGAAACCCGACCCGATCGTGGGATCGGCCATGCGGTACACGATCTTCGCGCCAAAGTCGCGTTTCAATGATGCTAAAAGTGCCATTTCTCAGCCAATGAAGGTGGACACAGAGTGTGGGCAGCGTGATGACATAGATCTCAGTCCCCACCATCTTAGAGAAGGGCATGGCAGTGATTGGCTTGCTTTCTGCGGCATCACAGGGGCTATAAAGGGGCGTTCCTGCCGACCGCCATGTTACTGCTGCTGATCTGCGCATAGGGAGAGGTTGCTGCCGCTTCGTCAGAAGCAGGGATAGCGTTAGGCATGGTACATTAACCCCCAAACCGCTTGTGCTGTAGCGATTTCCACTGTCCAACACCACCTTTTGTTTGCAGGGACAGTGGAGGCAAGATTTCTGTGCAACAGCTCTGTAGGTTATAAGGCTCCCTGATCGCTGCGTTGCTGTGTGTACGCCGCTGTGCAAACCAACTGCTTTTTTAAAAGCACAAATCCTGTTGCTCCTTCCTTTCTGCACAGCTATCTTGTTTGTTTGTGCTCATTTTTTGTGTGCAGCAGTCCTTTTTATTGCTGCCTGCCATACTTTTCAGAGATTATTGTAGGGAGATAGTAATTGTGGTATGGTCCCTTTTTTTTTTTTTAATATCTTTCAGCCACTTTCAGCCCCTGAAATTGTGTAGTGTAAAACAGTGGGCCTGTATTTTTCTGCATTGTCCCACACCTAAGAAGGGAGATTTATATTGCCAATCAGTGCATCTGTGCCAGTGCTGTGTGTGGTATCTGTCAGTCATTTTGTGCCACAGGAAATATACTGTGATATAGTGGGCCTGATTTATTCACTTGTCTCCCATATAAAAAAAAAAATAAATAAATAAAGGGAGAATAATCTTGTCAAATCTGTGCATCTGTGCCAGAGCTGTCTGTGGTATCTGTCATTCATTTTTTGCCACAGAAAATATACTGCAATATAGTGGGCCTGATTTATTCACTTGTCTCCCATATAAAAAAAATAAAATAAAGGGAGAATAATCTTGGCAAATTTGTGCATCTGTGCCAGTGCTATCTGTGGTATCTGTCATTCATTTTTTGCCACAGAAAATATACTGTGATATAGTGGGCCTGATTAAATCCTGCATTCTCCCACACATAAAGAGGGAAATTTCTATTGACAGTGTGTGCATCTGCGTGCGTCAGTCCTGTTAGTGGCATATCTGCCAGCCTCTTTCTGCCAATCAAACTGTGTAGTGTAATCCAGTGGGCCTGATTGTTCCCTGCATTCTCCCACACATAAAGAGTGAGATTTCTATTGCCAGTGTGTGCATCTGCGTGCATCAGTCCTGTTCGTGGCATATCTGTCAGCCTCTTTCTGCCAATCAAACTGTGTAGTGTAATCCAGTGGGCCTGATTGTTCCCTGCATTCTCCCACACATAAAGAGTGAGATTTCTATTGCCAGTGTGTGCATATGCGTGCGTAAGTCCTGTTTGTGACATATCTGCCAGCCTCTTTCTGCCAATCAAACTGTGTAGTGTAATCCAGTGGGCCTGATTGTTCCCTGCATTCTCCCACACATAAAGAGTGAGATTTCTATTGCAAGTGTATGCATCTGCGTGCATCAGTCCTGTTCGTGGCATATCTGCCAGCCTCTTTCTGCCAATCAAACTGTGTAGTGTAATACAGTGGGCCGCATTTTTTCCAGCATTCTCACACACATAAAAAAGGGAGATTTTAATTCACAACAAGTTTACGTACACCTTCTACCTGCTTGTACAGGACCACATAACGGTTGTTAGTTTGGTTTAATTTTTCCAAGAATGAGGAAGTCTGGTGGAAGAGGTTGTGGACGTGGGCGGTCATTGACAGCTGGTAATGATGGTGGTGGTGGTGGGGCATCTGCTGGTAGTGGGAAAAGCAAAATAGCACCTAAGGCTCAAGTTGTTGAGCCAGCGTCATCGTCTGGCTACACCAGGCCTCGAATGCGCCCTTTTCTGGGAGTAGGAAAACCACTTTTAAAGCCGGAGCAGCAGGAACAAGTTTTGGCTTTCATTGATGACTCTGCCTCTAGCTCTTTCGCCTCCTCCTCAGAAAGTGCAAAATGTAAAAGCAGTGCGTCGTCAGTGGATGTTCCCTGTTATGGACCTGGTGGTTAGGAGCACCCGAAATGACCTGATGGTTAAAACAGAAAACCTGGGACAAGCTCTGAGGAGGTGGTAACTCTACTGACCGCAATCCCTAATCCTATCACACACACTAGAAATAGCCGTGGAGCGTGCCTAACTCTCCCTAGACGCCTCTTCACAGCCTAAGAGCTAACTACCCCTAAAGATAGAATTAGCAGCCTACCTTGCCTCAGAGAAATTCCCCAAAGTAAAGGTAGCCCCCCACAAATATTGACTGTGAGTTAAGAGGGAAGTAACAAACACAGGAATGAAACAGATTTTAGCAAAGGAGGCCGAATCTTCTCTAGATAGACAGAGGATAGGAAAGGGAACTCTGCGGTCAGTATTAAAAACTACAAAAACCACGCAGAGTGTGCAAAAAGACCTCCACACCGACTCGCGGTGTGGAGGTGCAGCTCTGCACCCCCAGAGCTTCCAGCTAGCAAGGAAATATCATAATAGCAAGCTGGACTAGAAACATAGCATGTACTGAGAAATATATTCAAAAACAAATGAACAGCAAATGAACTAGCAGGGACTTAGCTTCTGCTGGAGTAGACAGGTCATCTGAGAAATCCAAGAGAGATCTGAACCAGTACTGAGACATTGACAGCTGGCATGAACTAACGACCTGGGCAGAGTTAAATAGGGAAGCCAGCAGAAGCAGTAAGCGAGGGCAGCTGAGAAAGCCAACCTCAAAGATCAGCAGTTCCACTCAAAGCCACCAGAGGGTGTCCAAGGGCAGAACTCACCAAAGTACCATTCACGACCACAGGAGGGAGCCCGAGAGCGGAATTGACAACAGTACCCCCCCCTTGAGGAGGGGTCACCGAACCCTCACCAGAGCACCCAGGCCGATCAGGAGGAGCCAAATGAAAGACACGAACCAAATCGGCAGCATGGACATCGGAGGCAACAACCCAGGAATTATCCTCCTGACCATAGCCCTTCCATTTAACCAGGTACTGAAGCTTCCGTCTCGAAATACGAGAATCTAAAATCTTCTCCACCACATACTCCAACTCCCCCTCAACCAACACCGGAGCAGGAGGATCAACGGAAGGAACCATAGGTGCCACATATCTCCGCAACAACGTCCTATGGAACACATTATGGATGGCAAAAGAAGCTGGAAGGGCCGAACGAAACGACACAGGATTGATAATTTCAGAAATCTTATAAGGACCAATGAAACGAGGCTTGAACTTAGGAGAAGAAACCTTCATAGGAACATAACGAGAAGACAACCAAACCAAATCCCCAACACGAAGTCGGGGACCAACACAGCGACGGCGGTTAGCAAAACGTTGCGCCTTCTTCTGAGACAACGTCAAATTGTCCACCACGTGAGTCCAAATTTGCTGCAACCTGTCCACCACAGAATCCACGCCAGGACAGTCAGAAGGCTCAACCTGCCCTGAAGAAAAACGAGGTTGAAAACCAGAATTACAAAAAAAGGCGAAACCAAAGTAGCAGAACTAGCCCGATTATTAAGGGCGAACTCGGCCAATGGCAAGAAGGTCACCCAATCATCCTGATCAGCAGAAACAAAGCATCTCAGATAGGTTTCCAAGGTCTGATTGGTTCGTTCGGTTTGGCCATTTGTCTGAGGATGGAACGCTGAAGAAAAAGACAAATCAATGCCCATCTTAGCACAAAAGGACCGCCAAAACCTAGAAACAAACTGGGAACCTCTGTCCGACACAATGTTCTCCGGAATGCCATGCAAACGAACCACATGCTGAAAAAATAATGGAACTAAATCAGAGGAGGAAGGCAATTTAGGCAAGGGTACCAAATGGACCATCTTAGAAAACCGATCACAAACCACCCAGATGACAGACATCCTTTGAGAGACAGGAAGATCAGAAATAAAATCCATGGAAATATGCGTCCAGGGCCTCTTCGGGACAGGTAAAGGCAAAAGCAACCCACTGGCACGAGAACAGCAAGGTTTGGCCCGAGCACAAGTCCCACAGGACTGCACAAAGGAATGCACATCCTGTGACAAGGAAGGCCACCAAAAGGACCTAGCAGCCAAATCTCTGGTACCAAAAATCCCAGGATAACCAGCCAATACTGAACAATGAACCTCAGAAATAACCCTACTAGTCCATCTATCAGGGACAAACAGTTTCTCCACTGGACAGCGGTCAGGTCTATCAGCCTGAAACTCCTGCAGCACCCGCCGCAAATCAGGGGAGATGGCAGGCAGAATCACTCCCTCTTTGAGAATACCAGCCGGCTCAGGGACTCCCGGAGAATCAGGCAAAAAACTCCTAGAAAGGGTATCAGCCTTCACATTCTTAGATCCCGGAAGGTATGAGACCACAAAATCGAAACGGGAGAAAAACAGTGCCCATCGAGCCTGTCTAGGATTCAACCGCTTGGCGGACTCGAGGTAAGTCAGATTCTTGTGATCAGTCAGGACCACCACGCGATGTTTGGCTCCCTCATGCCAATGTCGCCACTCCTCGAATGCCCACTTCATAGCCAACAACTCCCGATTGCCGACATCATAATTACGCTCAGCAGGCGAAAACTTTCTGGAAAAGAAAGCACATGGCTTCATCAAAGAGCCATCAGAACTTCTCTGAGACAAAACAGCCCCTGCCCCAATCTCAGAAGCATCAACCTCGACCTGAAAAGGGAGCAAAACATCTGGCTGACGCAACACAGGGGCCGAAGTAAAACGCGTTTAAGCTACTGAAAAGCCTCAACGGCCGCAGGGGACCAATTCACCACATCAGCGCCTTTCTTCGTCAAATCAGTCAAAGGCTTATCCACACTAGAAAAATTAGCGATGAAGCGACGGTAAAAATTAGCAAAGCCCAGGAACTTCTGAAGACTCTTCACAGATGTAGGTTGAGTCCACTCATAAATGGCCTGAACTTTAACAGGGTCCATCTCGATAGTAGAAGGGGAAAAAATGAAGCCCAAAAAGGAAACCTTCTGAACTCCAAAGAGGCATTTAGACCCCTTTACAAACAACGCATTAGCACGAAGGACCTGGAACACCATCCTGACCTGCCTCACATGAGACTCCCAATCATCCGAAAAGACCAAAATATCATCCAAATATACAATCAGGAACCTATCCAGATACTTCCTGAAGATGTCGTGCATAAAGGACTGAAACACAGATGGAGCATTAGAAAGCCCGAATGGCATCACCAGGTACTCAAAATGGCCCTCGGGCGTATTAAATTCTGTTTTCCATTCATCGCCCTGTTTAATACGCACAAGATTATACGCCGCTCGAAGGTCAATCTTGGTAAACCAACTAGCCCCCTTAATCCGAGCAAACAAATCAGACAACAGAGGCAAAGGGTACTGAAATTTGACCGTGATTTTATTGAGAAGGCGTTAATCAATACAGGGTCTCAGAGAGCCATCCTTCTTGGCCACAAAAAAGAACCCTGCTCCCAACGGTGACGAAGACGGGCGAATATGCCCTTTCTCCAAGGACTCCTTTGCATAACTCCGCATAGCGGCATGCTCTGGCACAGATAAATTGATCAGTCGGCCCTTAGGGAACTTACTACCAGGAATCAAATCAATAGCGCAATCACAGTCCCTATGAGGAGGTAGGGCACTGGACTTGGGCTCATCAAATACATCCTGGTAATCCGACAAAAACTCAGGGACTTCAGAAGGAGTGGAAGAAGAAATTGACATCAAAGGAACATCACTATGTATCCCTTGACAACCCCAACTAGTCACAGACATAGATTTCCAATCCAGTACTGGATTATGAACCTGTAACCATGGCAAACCCAACACGACAACATAATGCAAATTATGCAACACCAAAAAGCGAATATTTTCCTGATGTGCGGGAGCCATGTACATGGTCAGCTGAGTCCAGTACTGAGGTTTATTCTTGGCCAATGGCGTAGTATCAATCCCCCTTAAGGGAATAGGACTCTGCAAAGGCTCCAAGGAAAAACCACAGCGCCTGGCAAACTCCAAGTCCATCAAGTTCAGGGCAGTGCCCGAATCCACAAATGCCATAACAGAGTAGGACAACAATGAGCAAATCAGAGTAACAGATAAGAGAAATTTAGGCTGCACAGTACCAATGGTGACAGACCTAGCGAACCTCTTAGCGCGCCTAGGACAATCAGAGATAGCATGAGAGGAGTCGCCACAGTAAAAACACAGCCCATTCTGACGTCTGTGTTCTTGCCGTTCAGCTCTGGTCAAAGTCCTATCACATTGCATAGGCTCAGGCCTCCGCTCAGAGGACACCGCCAAATGGTGCACAACTTTGCGCTCGCGCAAACGCCGATCAATCTGAATGGCCAAAGACATTGATTAATTCAGACCAGCAGGGGTGGGGAACCCCACCATAACATCTTTAAGGGCTTCAGAAAGACCATTTCTGAAAATTGCTGCCAGGGCACACTCATTCCATTGTGTAAGCACAGACCACTTTCTAAACTTCTGGCAATATACTTCTGCTTCATCCTGACCCTGACATAGAGTCAGCAAGATCTTTTCTGCCTGATCCACAGAATTTGGTTCGTCATAAAGCAATCCAAGCGCTAGAAAAAATGCATCTACATTAAGCAATGCAGGATTTCCTGGCTCAAGGGAGAATGCCCAGTCTTGCGGGTCGCACGCAACAAAGAAATAATAATCTTTACTTGCTGAATGGGGTCACTAGAGGAGTGGGGTTTCAGAGCAAGAAACAGTCTGCAATTATTTTTGAAATTCAAAAATTTAGATCTATCCCCAGAAAACAAATCAGGAATTGGAATTCTAGGCTTTAACATCGGATTCTGAACTACATAATCTTGAATACTTTGTACCCTTGCAGTGAGTTGATCCACACAAGAGGACAGACCTTGAATGTCCATATCTACACCTGAGTCCTGAACCACCCAGAGGTTAAGGGGAAAAGAAAGACAAAACAAGCTGCAAAGAAAAAAAAATTGACTCAGAACTTCTCTTATCCCTCTTTTGAGATGCAATAACACTTTGTGGGCCAGCTGCACTGTTATGGACCTGGTGATTAGGAGCACCCGAAATGACCTGATGGTTAAAACAGAAAACCTGGGACAAGCTCTGAGGAGGTGGTAACTCTACTGACCGCAATCCCTAATCCTATCACACACACTAGAAATAGCCGTGGAGCGTGCCTAACTCTCCCTAGACGCCTCTTCACAGCCTAAGAGCTAACTACCCCTAAAGATAGAATTAGCAGCCTACCTTGCCTCAGAGAAATTCCCCAAAGTAAAGGTAGCCCCCACAAATATTGACTGTGAGTTAAGAGGGAAGTAACAAACACAGGAATGAAACAGATTTTAGCAAAGGAGGCCGAATCTTCTCTAGATAAACAGAGGATAGGAAAGGGAACTGTGCGGTCAGTATTAAAAACTACAAAAACCACGCAGAGTGTGCAAAAAGACCTCCACACCGACTCACTGTGTGGAGGTGCAGCTCTGCACCCCCAGAGCTTCCAGCTAGCAAGGAAATATCATAATAGCAAGCTGTACTAGAAACATAGCATGTACTGAGAAATATATTCAAAAACAAATGAACAGCAAATGAACTAGCAGGGACTTAGCTTCTGCTGGAGTAGACAGGTCATCTGAAAAATCCAAGAGAGATCTGAACCAGTACTGAGACATTGACAGCTGGCATGAACTAACGACCTGGGCAGAGTTAAATAGGGAAGCCAGCAGAAGCAATAAGCGAGGGCAGCTGAGAAAGCCAACCTCAAAGATCAGCAGTTCCACTCAAAGCCACCAGAGGGTGTCCAAGGACAGAACTCACCAAAGTACCATTCACGACCACAGGAGGGAGCCCGAGAATGGAATTCACAACAGTTCCCGGTCAGGGACAAGTCGCTTCCTTGTGTTCTTCACACCAAGCAACAACAGAGAAGGATGCGTCAGGCGACACAACAGGTTACTCCATGGAGCTCTTTACACATACCGTTCCTGGGTTAGAAAGGGAAATTTTTAACAGGCCATGCCCATTACAAGATGAATCGGACATGGAGTGCTGTTATGGACCTGGTGGTTAGGTGCACCAGGAATGACCTGATAGTTAAACACTGAGTCGGGACAAGCTCTGGGGAAATGGGAACTCTGCTGACCGCAAACCCTACTCCTATCAACACAACTAGAAATAGCCGTGGAGCGTGCTTGACGCTGCCTAGACGCCTCTTCACAGCCTAAGAGCTAAATACCCCTAAAGAAGGAAACAAAGCCTCACTTGCCTCAGAGAAATTTCCCCAAAGGTAAAAGCAGCCCCCCACGAGTATTGACTGTGAGTTAAGAGGAAATCACAAACACAGGATGAAATAGGTTTTAGCAAAGAGAGGCCAGTCTAACTAAACAGATAGAGGATAGGAAAGAGATCTTTGCGGTCA
Source organism: Ranitomeya variabilis (assembly GCF_051348905.1). Lineage (NCBI taxonomy): Eukaryota > Metazoa > Chordata > Amphibia > Anura > Dendrobatidae > Ranitomeya > Ranitomeya variabilis. Next base: position 1,144,282,592 of record NC_135232.1, read on the forward strand.
ACACAAAAAGCTTCAAAAAACCACGCAGTGTGAGCAAAAAGTACCCCCGCACCGACTCACGATGCGGTGGTGCCACACTGCACCCCCAGAGCTTCCAGCTAGCCAGGCAGTTTCATGATAGCAAGCTGGACTAGAATTAAGCAAGGAAAACAATATGTAACAAATGACATGCAGGAACTTAGCTTCTGCTGAAGTAGACAGGTCCTCAGAAAGAGCCAGGAGAGATCTGACCAGTACTAGAACATTGACAGCTAGCATGGAGTAATGGTCTGAGTGGAGTTAAATAGAGAATCCAGCCTAGCCCTAAACGAGGGCAGCTGGAGAAGGAATCTCAGAACCAGCAGCTCCACTCACAGCCACCAGAGGGAGTCCAAGGACAGAACTCACCGAAGTACCATTCATGACCACATGAGGGAGCTCGAGAACGGAATTCACAACAGAGTGCACAGATGCACAGCCACAGCCAGATTATTATGCTGTTCCTTTGACTCAGATCAGAACATTGCCCTCGCAGTGTACTGATCCAGAATCTGACCCTGATGACACTATTAAGCCCCGTCACGAACGCTATAGCACCGGCTTACACGGTGACCCAGAGGAAGGTGCCCAGGACATAGAAGAGGAGGTCATAGATGACACAGTTGTTGACCCTGATTGGCAGCCATTGGGGGAACAGGGTGCAGGTGGCAGTAGCTCTGAAGCGGAGGAGGAGGAGCCGCAGCAGGCATCAACTGTTGTGAATTCTGCTCTTGGGCTCCTGTTGTGAACTATACTTCTTGGCTCCCTCTTGTGGTCACTAGTGGTATGGCACTGGGATTGTCTTTCCCCAGCTTGGTACCCACCTGGTTCGTTAGGCCAGTTGTGTTGCTATTTAAACTTCCTGGATTCTTAGTCTGGTGCCTGGCATCATTGTAATCAGTTCATTTCTGTTTGCTCCTGTCTGCTGGTCCTAGTTCTTTGCAAGATAAGCTAAGTCCTGCTTCCTTATTTTTGTTTATCTGCATTGTTCTAATTTTTGTCCAGCTTGTACAAAATGTGATTCCTGATATTGCTGGAAGCTCTAGGGTGCTGATATTCTCCCCCCACATCGTTAGTCGGTTCGGGGGTTCTTGAATATTCAGCGTGGATATTTTGATAGGGTTTTTTGCTGACCGTATAAGTCATCTTCCTGTATTCTGCAATTAGTCAGTGGGCCTCTCTTTGCTAAAACCTAGTTCATTCTTACGTTTGTCCTTTCTTCTTACCTCACCGTTAATATTTGTTGGGGGCTTGTATTTAACTTTGGGGTCTTTTCTCTGGAGGCAAAAAAGGTCTTATTTTCCCTTATAGGGTTAGTTAGTTCTCCGGCTGGCGCGAGATGTCTAGAATCAACGTAGGTATGTTCCCCGGCTACTGCTAGTTGTTGTGCTAGGATCAGGTATACGGTCAGCCTAGTTACCACTTCCCTATGAGCTGGTTTTTTGTGTTTGCAGACTTTGCTGAGACCTCTGAGATCCTCTGCCATTGGGGTCATAACAGGCTCCCTCCGGTGGTTGTAAGTGGTAGCGCTGCTGTCTCTGAATCGCAGCATTTATCAGGTGTGTTCACTTCTTGCAATTTTGACTGGGCTATTTAGTCTTGCTTCACCCTTTAGTCAGTGCCAGTTGTCCATTGTTCCTGGAGGATTCACATCCCTGCCTGGTCTCTTCTGCTTTGCAGTTCATTTCAACAAAGATAAGTTCTGGCCTGGATTTTGCTGTCCACATGCTGTGGCCTCATGGTTCAGTTCTATTCTATGTTTTGTCTTGTCCAGCTTGGTCTGTATAAGGATTTGTTTAGCCAAGCTGGTATCTCTGGAGATGCAGATATACCCTCCCTATCTTTAGTTAGCTGTGGAGATTTTGTATTTTCTGTGGTGGATATTTTCTAGTATTTTTACACTGACCGCATAGTACTCTGTCCTATCCATTCTATTTAGCTAGAAGTGGCCTCTTTTGCTAAATTCTCATTTCAGTCTGTGTATGTTTTTTCCCCCTCCTCTCACAGTCAATATTTGTGGGGGGCTGCCTATCCTTTGGGGGATTTTCTCTGAGGCAAGATAGTTTTCTCTTTTCTATCTCTAGGGGTAATTAGTCCTTCGGCTGTGTCGAGATGTCTAGGGAGCGCTAGGTACATTCCACGGCTACTTCTAGTTGCGGTGTTAAGTTCAGGGTCTGCGGTCAGTACAGGTACCACCTTCTCCAGAGCACGTCTCATGCTGCTCTTAGGCCACCAGACTATAACAGTACAACTGGCCAACAATGAGTTAACCGCATCTCAGAAGAAGGGAAGGAAAGTGCTGAGCCATTTGTTTTTCTGTAGTCTGTTGTGTTGTTTTTTTTTCTTCCCTCTTTACCTCTGGGTGGTTCTGGAGTTCGGCGCTGATATGGATGTTCAGGTATTGGCTTCTCATGTGGATCAACTTGCTGCTAGAGTACAGGGTATTTCCGATTATATCGTTCTGACTCTGGTTTTAGAGCCTAGAATTCCAACTCCTGATTTGTTTTTTGGGGATGGGTCCAAATTTCTGAGCTTTAAAAATAACTGTAAACTGTTTTTTGCTCTGAAACCCCGTTCCTCTGGTGATTCCATCCAGCAGGTTAAAATTGTTACATCTCTGCTGCGTGGTGACCCCCAGGATTGGGCATTTGCCCTGGAACCTGGGAATCCGGCGTTGTTTAATGTAGACACCTTTTTTCAGGCGCTTGGGTTATTGTATGACGAACCTAATTCAGTGGATCATGCTGAGAAGACCTTGTTGGCCCTGTCTCCGGGTCAAGAAGCGGCAGAATCATATTGCCAGAAGTTTAGAAAATGGTCTGTACTGACTAAATGGAATGAGGATGCCTTGGTGGCAATCTTCAGAAAGGGTCTTTCTGAATCCGTTAAAGATGTTATGGTGGGGCTCCCCACGCCTGCTGGTCTGAATGATTCTATGTCTCTGGCCATTCAGATTTATGGGCGCTTGCGCGAGCGCAGAGTTGTGCACACTATGGCATTGTCTTCCGAGCGGAGTCCTGAGCCTATGCAGTGTGATCGGATTGTATCTAGAGCTGAACGACAGGGATTCAGACGTCAGAATAGGTTGTGTTATTATTGTGGCGATTCTGCTCATGTTATTTCTGATTGCCCTAAACGTACCAAGAGAATTGCTAGTTCTGTTACCATCAGTACTGTACAAACTAAATTTCTGTTATCTGTGACCCTGATCTGCTCATTATCGTCATTTTCTGTCATGGCATTTGTGGATTCAGGCGCCGCTCTAAATTTAATGGACTTAGAATTTACCAGGCATTGTGGTTTCCTCTTGCAGCCTTTGCAGTGTCCTATTCCTTTGAGGGGTATTGATGCTACACTGTTCGCTAAAAATAAACCTCAGTTTTGGACACAGCTGACCATGTGCATGGCGCCAGCCCATCAGGAAGATTGTCGTTTTCTGGTGTTGCATAATTTGCATGATGCTGTTGTGCTGGGTTTCCCATGGTTACAGGTGCATAATCCGGTATTAGATTGGAAATCTATGTCTGTGACTAGTTGGGGTTGTCAGGGGGTTCATGGTGACGTTCCTTTGATGTCAATTGCCTCTTCCCCCTCTTCTGAAATTCCTGAGTTTTTGTCAGATTTCCAGGATGTATTCGATGAGCCCAGGTCCAGTTCCCTTCCACCGCATAGGGACTGTGATTGTGCTATTGACTTGATTCCAGGCTGTAAGTTCCCTAAGGGCCGACTTTTCAACCTGTCTGTGCCAGAACATACCACCATGCGGAGCTATGTTAAGGAGTCCTTGGAGAAGGGGCATAATCGGCCATCTTCTTCACCATTGGGAGCAGGTTTTTTTTTTGTTGCCAAAAAAGATGGCTCCTTGAGACCCTGTATTGATTATCGCCTCTTGAAAAAGATCACGGTCAAATTCCAATACACTTTGCCTTTGCTTTCTGATCTGTTTGCTAGGATTAAGGGGGCTAGTTGGTTTACTAAGATTGACCTTCGAAGGGCATATAATCTTGTTCGTATTAAGCAGGGTGACGAATGGAAAACTGCGTTTAATACGCCCGAAGGCCATTTTGAATACCATGTGATGCCATTCGGACTCTCTAATGCTCCATCTGTGTTTCAGTCCTTCATGCATGATATATTTCGGAATTATCTTGATAAATTCATGATTGTATATTTGGATGATATTTTGATTTTTTCAGATGATTGGGAGTCTCATGTGAAACAAGTCAGGATGGTATTTCAGATCCTTCGTGATAATGCCTTGTTTGTGAAGGGGTCTAAGTGCCTCTTTGGAGTACAGAAGATTTTTTCGGGGGGCTTCATTTTTTCTCCCTCATCTATAGAAATGGATCCGGTTAAGGTTCAGGCCATTCATGATTGGATCCAGCCCACATCCGTGAAGAGCCTTCAGAAATTTTTGGGCTTTGCTAATTTTTATCGACGTTTTATTGCCAACTTCTCCAGTGTGGTTAAACCCCTGACCGATTTGACGAAGAAAGGCGCTGATGTGACGAATTGGTCCTCTGCGGCTGTTTCTGCCTTTCAGGAGCTTAAATGCCGATTTACTTCTGCCCCTGTGTTGCGTCAGCTGGATGTTTCTCTTCCTTTTCAGGTTGAGGTTGACGCTTCTGAGATTGGGGCAGGGGCCGTTTTGTCTCAGAGGAATTCTGATGGTTCCTTGATGAAACCGTGTGCCTTCTTTTCTCGAAAGTTTTCGCCGGCAGAACGCAATTATGATGTCGGCAATCGTGAGTTGTTGGCTATGAAGTGGGCATTTGAGGAGTGGCGACATTGGCTTGAGGGGGCCAAGCACCGTATTGTGGTCTTGACCGATCATAAGAATCTGATTTATCTTGAGTCTGCCAAACGGCTGAATCCTAGACAGGCCCGGTGGTCCCTGTTTTTCTCCCGTTTTGATTTTGTGGTCTCGTATCGTCCGGGTTCTAAGAATGTTAAGGCTGATGCCCTCTCTAGGAGCTTTTTGCCTGATTCTCCTGGGGTCCTTGAGCCGGTCGGTATTCTGAAGGAAGGGGTGATTCTTTCTGCCATCTCCCCTGATTTACGATGGGTTCTTCAGGAATTTCAGGCTGATAAACCTGACCGCTGTCCAGTGGGGAAATAGTTTGTTCCTGACAGATGGACTAGTAAAGTGATTTCGGAGGTTCATTGTTCTGTGTTAGCTGGTCATCCTGGTATTTTTGGAACAAACACTTTTAGGAACAAACACTTTCCCCACTGGACAGCAGTCAGGTTTGTCAGCCTGAAATTCCTGAAGAACCCGTCGTAAATCAGGGGAAATGGCAGAAAGGACCACCCCTTCTTTCAGAATGCCGACCGGTTCAAGGACCTCAGGAGAATCAGGCAAAAAACTCCTAGAGAGGGCATCAGCCTTAATATTCTTAGAACCCGGAAGATACGAGACCACGAAATCAAAACGGGAAAAAGGAAAAAACAGGGACCATCGAGCCTGTCTAGGATTCAGCCGTTTGGCAGACTCGAGGTAAATCAGATTTTTATGATCCGTCAAGATCACAATACGGTGCTTAGCTCCCTCAAGCCAATGTCGCTATTCCTCAAACGCCCACTTCATAGCCAACAACTCCCGATTGTCGACATCATAATTGCATTCAGCAGGCGAAAACTTACGGGAAAAGAAGGCACATGGTTTCATCAAGGAACCAATAGAATTCCTCTGAGACAAAATGGCCCCTGCCCCAATCTCAGAAGCATCAACCTCAACCTGAAATGGAAGAGAAATATCCGGTTGACGCAACACCGGGGCAGAAGCAAATCAGCGTTTAAGCTCCTGAAAGGCAGAGACAGCCGCAGAGGACCAATTCGTCACATCAGCGCCCTTCTTCGTAAAATCGGTCAAGGGTTTAACCACACTGGAGAAGTTAGCAATGAAACAGCGATAAAAATTAGCAAAGCCCAAAAATTTCTGAAGGCTCTTCACGGATGTGGGCTGAATCCAATCATGAATAGCCTGAACCTTAACCGGATCCATCTCAATAGATGAGGGAGAAAAAATGAAGCCCAAAAAAGAAACCTTCTGCACTCCAAAGAGACACTTAGACCCCTTCACAAACAAAGCATTATCACGAAGGATCTGAAATACCATCCTGACCTGTTCCACATGAGACTCCCAATCATCGGAAAAAATTAAAATGTCATCCAAATATACAATCATGAATTTATCAAGATAAGTCCAGAAGATATTGTGCATGAAGGACTGAAAAACAGATGGAGCATTAGAGAGCCCGAATGGCATCACAAGGTATTCAAAATGGCCTTCGGGCGTATTAAACGCAGTTTTCCATTCATCACCCTGCTTAATACAAACAAGATTATATGCCCCCCGAAGGTCAATCTTCGTAAACCAATTAGCCCCCTTAATCCTAGCAAACAAATCGGAAAGCAAAGGTAAAGGGTATTGAAACTTGACCGTGATCTTATTCAGGAGGCGATAATCAATACAGGGTCTCAAGGAGCCATCCTTCTTAGCAAGAGAAAAAAATCCCGCTCCCAATGGTGAAGAAGATGGCCGAATATGCCCTTTCTCCAAAGACTCCTTAACATAACTCCGCATGACAGTATGTTCAGGCACAGACAGGTTGAAAAGTCGGCCCTTAGGAAACTTATAGCCTGGAATCAAGTCAATAGCACAATCACAGTCCCTATGCGGTGGAAGGGAACTGGACTTGGGCTCATCGAATACATCCTGAAAATCAGACAAAAACTCTGGAATTTCAGAAGAGGAAGAAGAGGAGATTGACATCAAAGGAACGTCATTATGAACCCCCTGACAACCCCAACTAGTCACAGACATAGACTTCCAATCCAAGACAGGATTATGTACCTGCAACCATGGAAAACCCAGCACAATAGCATCATGCAAATTATGCAACACCAGAAAATGACAATCTTCCTGATGGGCTGGCGCTAGGGTTGAGCGAAACGGGTCGTTCATTTTCAAAAGTCGCCGACTTTTGGCAAAGTCGGGTTTCATGAAACCCGATCTGACCCCTGTGCTTGGTCGGCCATGCGGTACGCGACTTTCGCGCCAAAGTCGCGTTTCAATGACGCGAAAAGCGCCATTTCTCAGCCAATGAAGGTGAACGCAGAGTGTGGGCAGCGTGATGACATAGGTCCTGGTCCCCACCATCTTAGAGAAGGGCATTGCAGTGATTGGCTTGCTGTCTGCGGCGTCACAGGGGCTATAAAGGGGCGTTCCCGCCGACCGCCATCTCACTGCTGCTGATCTGAGCTTAGGGAGAGGTTGCTGCCGCTTCGTCAGAAGCAGGGACAGCGTTAGGCAGGGTCCATTAACCACCAAACCGCTTGTGCTGTAGCGATTTCCACTGTCCAACACCACCTTCGGTGTGCAGGGACAGTGGAAGCTACATTTTTTTTTCTCTCAGCGCTGTAGCTCATTGGGCTGCCCTAGAAGGCTCCCTGAGCTGTATTGCTGTGTGTACGCCACTGTGCAAACCAACTGCTTTTTTCAAAGCACAAATCCTCTTGTTCCTTCCTTTCTGCACAGCTATCTTTTTTGTTTGTCCACACTTTTTATTTAATTTGTGCATCAGTCCACTCCTTATTGCTGCCTGCCATACCTGGCTGAGATTACTGCAGGGAGATAGTAATTGTAGGACAGTCCCTGTTTTTTTGTTGTTTTTTTTGTGGGAGATTAAGATTGGCATTTCTGCTAGAGTACCATCCCTGTGTGTGCCATCTCTCACTCAGTGGGCCATAGAAAGCCTATTTATTTTTTTGCTTGATTTGGGTTCTAAAATCTACCTGAAAAAAAATCACTACATCAATCAGTGGGAGAAAAATATTGGCCTCAGGGCTTGTGTGCCACTCCTGACTCCTGTGTGTGCCATCTCTCACTCAGTGGGCCATAGAAAGCCTTTTTTTTATTATTATTATTTGGTTTCTAAATTGTCCCTGAAAAAATCATTTTATCTTATTTGGTTTCTAAAGTCTCCCTGAAAAAAAGTAAAAAAATAAAAAAACAGTGGGAGATTAATATTGCCCTTTCTGCTTGTGTGCCAGTCTTGACTCCTGGGTGTGCCATCTCTCTCTCTCAAATTGTGGGCCATAGAAAGCCTATTTATTTTTTTGCTTGATTTGGGTTCTAAAATCTACCTGAAAAAAAATCACTACATCAATCAGTGGGAGAAAAATATTGGCCTCAGGGCTTGTGTGCCACTCCGGACTCCTGTGTGTGCCATCTCTCACTCAGTGGGCCATAGAAAGCCTATTTATTTTTTTGCTTGATTTGGGTTCTAAAATCTACCTGAAAAAAAATCACTACATCAATCAGTGGGAGAAAAATATTGGCCTCAGTCAGGGCTTGTGTGCCACTCCTGACTCCTCTGTGTGCCATCTCTCACTCAGTGGGCCATAGAAAGCCTTTTTTTTTTTTTATTATTTGGTTTCTAAATTGTCCCTGAAAAAAATCATTTTATCTTATTTGGTTTCTAAAGTCTCCCTGAGAGAAAAAAAAAAAATAGGTGGGAGATTAATATTGACATTTGTGCTTGAGTGACAGTCCTGCGTGTGTGGCATCTCTGTGATTTGGTGCCACAGAAAACAGAGTGTGTAACATTGTGCCTGATTTTCCTTGTGGTCTCACCAACCTGTTAAGGGATATTGAAATCATTCTGAAGTTATAGCTCACCGTGTAAGTTGTTTGACAGCAACAAATAAAGTTACTTTGGTTAAGTTTTTAAAACAATGAGGAAGTCTGGTGCAAGAGGTCGTGGCCGTGGGCGTTCATTGTCAGCTGGTAATGATGGTAGTGGTAGTGGAGTATCAGGTGGTCGTGGGGATAAAAATATTCCACCTAAGTCTGGAGCTGTGGAGCCAGTTTCGTCGTCTGGCTACACAAGGCCTCAAACGCTCTCTTTTCTGGGAGTAGGAAAACTGCTTTTAAAGCCGGAGCAGCAACATCAAGTTTTGGCTTACATTGCAGACTCAGCCTCTAGCTCTTTTGCCTCCTCTTCTGAAACTGGTAAATGTAAAAGCAGCGCGTCGCTTGTGGATGTTCACGGTCAGGGACAAGTCGCTTCCTTGTCCTCTTCAGCAAAAACTACAACAAGAGAGAAGGATGCAGCAGGCGACACAACGGGTTACTCCATGGAGCTCTTTACACATACCGTCCCTGGCTTAGAAAGTGAAACACTTAACAGGCCATGCCCATTACAAGTAGATTCTGACATGGAGTGCACTGATGCACAGCCACAGCCAGAGTACTATGCTGCTCCTTTGACTCAGACCACAACATTGCCCTCTCAGGGTACTGATCCACAATCAGACCCTGATGAGACTATGTTGCCCCGCCACGAACGCTATACCACCGACCGACACAGTGACACAGACGAAGTTGCACACGAGCTCGAAGAGGAGGTAATAGATGACCCAGTTGTTGACCCCGATTGGCATCCATTGGGAGAACAGGGTGCAGGTGGCAGTAGTTCAGAAGCGGAGGTGGAGGAGGGGCCGCAGCAGGCATCAACATCGCAACAGGTTCCATCTGCTGGGCCCGTATTTGGCCCAAAACGCGTGTCAAAGCCAAAACCTGTTGGAGGACAGCATGGCCATCCGGTTAAAGCTCATTCTGCAATCCCTGAAAAGGGATCCGATGCTAGGAAGAGTGCAGTCTGGCATTTTTTTAAACAGCATCCAATTGATCAGCGCAAAGTCATCTGTCAAAAATGTTCAACTAGCTTAAGCAGAGGTCAGAATCTGAAAAGTCTCAATACTAGTTGCATGCATAGACACTTAACCACCATGCATTTTCAAGCCTGGACTAACTACCAAACGTCCCTTAAGGTTGTAGCACCCTCGGCCAATGAAGCTAGTCAGCAACGCAACATCCCTTCCGTCACTGTAAGGCCACCATTTTCCGCACCACCGGCAGTATCTGTGCAGGTTTCTTTGCCAGCCAAAAGCAGTCAGGGTCAGGGAATCACCAGTTTTGTAGGAGGAAATATTGCATCTAGGGCACCGGTGGAAACAATACCGTCTCCAACCGTCTCTCAGTCTGCCATGTCCACCGGCACACCCGAAAGTTCCACGATCTCCAGCTCTCCAGTCCAGCGCACACTACATGAGACTCTGGTTAGAAAAAGGAAGTACTTATCCTCGCATCCGCGTACACAGGGTTTTCACGCCCACATAGCTAGACTAATCTCGTTAGAGATGATGCCCTACTGGTTAGTTGAAAGCGAAGCTTTCAAAGCCCTGATGGAGTACGCTGAACCACGATACGAGCTACCCAGTCGACACTTTTTTTCCAGAAAAGCCATCCCAGCCCTGCACCAGCATGTTAAACAGTGCATCGTCCATGCACTCAGGCAATCTGTGAGTACAAAGGTGCACCTGACTACAGATGCATGGACCAGTAGGCATGGCCAGGGACATTATGTGTCCATCACGGCACACTGGGTGAATGTGGTGGATGCAGGGTCCACAGGGGACATCAATTTTGGGACAGTTGTGCCTAGCCCACGGTGTAGGAAACAGTTGGCTGTAGGCGTTCGCACGCCCTCCTCCTCCTCCTCCTCATCCTCCTGCAGAAGCTACAGCTCTTCCACAGACCGCAGTCGGCCAACCACTCCATCGGCAGATGACACTGTTGCACACCAGTTGTCCCATTATGGGCCAGCTACTGGCAAGCGTCAGCAGGCTGTATTGGCTATGAAGTGTTTGGGCGACAACAGACACACCGCGGAAGTTCTGTCCGAGTTCTTGCAACAAGAAACGCAGTCGTGGCTGGGCACAGTAGATCTTGAGGCAGGCAAGGTAGTGAGTGATAACGGAAGGAATTTCATGGCTGCCATCTCCCTTTCCCAACTGAAACACATTCCTTGCCTGGCTCACACCTTAAACCTGGTGGTTCAGTGCTTATTGAAAACTTATCCTGGGTTCTCCGACCTGCTCCTCAAAGTGCGCGGACTTTGCTCGCATATCCGCCGTTCGCCTGTACACTCCAGCCGTATGCAGAACTATCAGCGGTCTTTGAACCTTCCCCAGCATCGCCTAATCATAGACGTTGCAACAAGTTGGAACTCAACACTGCACATGCTTCAGAGACTGTGCCAACAGAGGCGGGCTGTTATGTTTTTGTGGGAGGATACACATACACGGGCAGGCAGTAGGATGGCAGACATGGAGTTGTCAGGTGTGCAGTGGTCGAAGATACAAGACATGTGTCAAGTCCTTCAGTGTTTTGAGGAATGCACATGGCTGGTTAGTGCAGACAACGCCATAATAAGCATGAGCATCCCCCTAATGTGTCTGCTGATGCAAAGTTTGACGCACATAAAGGATCAGGCGTCTGCACCAGAGGAAGAGGAAAGCCTTGATGACACTCAGCCATTGTCTGGTCAGGGCAGTGTACAGGACGAGGTAGGGTGCGAAGAGGAGGTGGAGGACGAGGAGGATGATGGGGATGAGTATATTTTTAATGCGGAAGCTTTCCCGGGGGCACTGCAAATTGGTTGCGTGGCAAGGCCGGGTTCTGGTTTTTGAGGGACACAAGTGACGTAGATTTGCCTGAAACTGCCCCTCAACCAATCACAACCGGAGATTTGACAACTGGAACTTTGGCCCTCATGGCGGATTATGCCTTACGTATCCTAAAAAGGGACACACGCATTACGAAAATGATGAACGATGACGATTACTGGTTGGCCTGCCTCCTTGATCCATGCTATAAAGGCAAATTGCAAAATATTATGCCACATGAGAACTTGGAACTAATATTAGCAACCAAACAATCAACTCTTGTTGACCGTTTGCTTCAGGCATTCCCAGCACACAGCGCACGTGATCGTTCTCACACGAGCTCCAGGGGGCAGCAGACTAGGAGTGTTAGGGGTGCACACATCAGAAGTGGCGTTGGACAGAGAAGTTTTCTGACCAGGTTGTGGAGTGATTTTGCTATGACCGCAGACAGGACAGGTACTGCTGCATCAATTGAAAGTGACAGGAGACAACATTTGTCCAGTATGGTTACTAACTATTTTTCATCCCTTATCGATGTTCTCCCTCAACCGTCATTCCCATTTGATTACTGGGCATCAAAATTAGACACCTGGCCAGAATTGGCAGAATATGCATTGCAGGAGCTTGCTTGCCCGGCAGCAAGTTTCCTATCAGAAAGAGTATTCAGTGCTGCAGGTTCAATAATAACCAAAAAAAGGACTCGTCTGGCTACCCAAAATGTTGACGATCTAACATTCATTAAAATGAACCACAACTGGATTTCGAAATCTTTTGCCCCACCTTGCCCGGCCGACACCTAGCTTTCCTATGAAAAGCTCTTGCCTGTGGACTACTGTGAATTACTTTTCTAATGTCTAATTTGCTGCAGCTGATTGTCCAGCATACGACATGTTTACACCTCCCTAAATGGCCAAACTACCCACACGGGGCCGTGGTATCGCGACTTGGCGCAAGCACCCGTGAGACTGCTGTTTGTCTGAAGAGGTGGGTGTGCTCGCTTTTGGTCGACGGCATTGCTACTGGGTCCCTCATAGTACAATAAAGTGTCTCTGGCGGTAGTGGTGCGCACCCAACATCAGACACACCGTTGTAACATGAGGGGCCCTGGGCCTGTACCGCCGGCCACAAGAGAGTTCACCCACCCCCAGGTCAAACATTGCTCTACCACTTCCACAGTTATCTCTCACACTTCCACCAATGTTTAGTCTATGCGCTGACATCCTTCCATACCTGCCACTGACAATACCATTGTGTTGACATGTATGATGGTACTTAACATAGTCAGGGGCAGTGTCCTCTATTTACCACGGTAAATACTTTGCGCTAAATTAGTAGGTCTGAAACAACGCAGAGGATCCCACCCCTGAACCTAATGATTGCACCCTTTAGTGTTTTTGTTTTGTTTTAATGCGAGACATTCACATTTATTTGTTGTTTTTGACTACTAACTGGCAGACACTCATTACAATCGGCCTCCGTTGACCAGACCACTGCTGCCCGTGTACCCCTGGAACCAATTATAAAGTGCCTACAGCCAGCCCATTTTATTATGTTAGGCCTTCGAAGCCTGTCTGCGGTCCCTCCTTCCACTAGGCCTCCACTGACCAGACCACTGCTGCCCGTGTACCCCTGGAACCAATTATAAAGTGCCTACAGCCAGCCCATTTTATTATGTTAGGCCTTCGAAGCCTGTCTGCAGTCCCTCCTTCCACTAGGCCTCCACTGACCAGACCACTGCTGCCCGTGTACCCCTGGAACCTATTTTACAGTGCCTACAGCCAGCCCATTTTATTATGTTAGGCCTTCGAAGCCTGTCTGCGGTCCCTCCTTCCACTAGGCCTCCACTGACCAGACCACTGCTGCCCGTGTACCCCTGGAACCAATTATAAAGTGCCTACAGCCAGCCCATTTTATTATGTTAGGCCTTCGAAGCCTGTCTGCGGTCCATCCTTCCACTAGGCCTCCACTGACCAGACCACTGCTGCCCGTGTACCCCTGGAATCAATTATAAAGTGCCTACAGCCAGCCCATTTTATTATGTTAGGCCTTCGAAGCCTGTCTGCGGTCCCTCCTTCCACTAGGCCTCCACTGACCAGACCACTGCTGCCCGTGTACCCCTGGAACCTATTTTACAGTGCCTACAGCCAGCCCATTTTATTATGTTATGCCTTCGAAGCCTGTCTGCGGTCCCTCCTTCCACTAGGCCTCCACTGACCAGACCACTGCTGCCCGTGTACCCCTGGAACCAATTATAAAGTGCCTACAGCCAGCCCATTTTATTATGTTAGGCCTTCGAAGCCTGTCTGCGGTCCCTCCTTCCACTAGGCCTCCACTGACCAGACCACTGCTGCCCGTGTACCCCTGGAACCAATTATAAAGTGCCTACAGCCAGCCCATTTTGTTATGTTAGGCCTTCGAAGCCTGTCTGCGGTCCCTCCTTCCACTAGGCCTCCACTGACCAGACCACTGCTGCCCGTGTACCCCTGGAACCTATTTTACAGTGCCTACAGCCAGCCCATTTTATTATGTTAGGCCTTTGAAGCCTGTCTGCGGTCCCTCCTTCCACTAGGCCTCCACTGACCAGACCACTGCTGCCCGTGTACCCCTGGAACCAATTATAAAGTGCCTACAGCCAGCCCATTTTATTATGTTAGGCCTTTGAAGCCTGTCTGCGGTCCCTCCTTCCACTAGGCCTCCACTGACCAGACCACTGCTGCCCGTGTACCCCTGGAACCTATTTTACAGTGCCTACAGGCAGCCCATTTTATTATGTTAGGCCTTCGAAGCCTGTCTGCGGTCCCTCCTTCCACTAGGCCTCCACTGACCAGACCACTGCTGCCCGTGTACCCCTGGAACCAATTATAAAGTGCCTACAGCCAGCCCATTTTATTATGTTAGGCCTTCGAAGCCTGTCTGCGGTCCCTCCTTCCACTAGGCCTCCACTGACCAGACCACTGCTGCCCGTGTACCCCTGGAACCTATTTTACAGTGCCTACAGCCAGCCCATTTTATTATGTTAGGCCTTCGAAGCCTGTCTGCAGTCCCTCCTTCCACTAGGCCTCCACTGACCAGACCACTGCTGCCCGTGTACCCCTGGAACCAATTATAAAGTGCCTACAGCCAGCCCATTTTATTATGTTAGGCCTTCGAAGCCTGTCTGCAGTCCCTCCTTCCACTAGGCCTCCACTGACCAGACCACTGCTGCCCGTGTACCCCTGGAACCTATTTTACAGTGCCTACAGCCAGCCCATTTTATTATGTTAGGCCTTCGAAGCCTGTCTGCGGTCCCTCCTTCCACTAGGCCTCCACTGACCAGACCACTGCTGCCCGTGTACCCCTGGAACCTATTTTACAGTGCATAGAGCCTATTTTTTTATTTTATTTAATATTAATAAAGCCATGATGGACTACGCTGTACCACGCTATGAGCTACCCAGTTGACAATTCTTTTGCGAGAAAAGCCATCCCACCCCTCCACCAGCATGTTAAAGACCACATTGTCCTTTCATTCTGTCAATCTGTGAGTCCAAAGGTACACCTGACAACAGACACATGGAGCGGTAGGCATGGCCACGGAAGGTTATGTGTCCTTTGTGGCGCAATGGGTTAATGTATTGGATGCATGGTCCACACAGGGGACAGCCTGCTAAGTCTGTCTGCAGTCCCTAATTCAAGTTGTCCTCAAATGAATAAATCTGAGCTTCCACCTTCTGGCTCTCATTAAGTGCTGTTTTTTAAAAAATTGGTGGTTCCGGCCTACTAACGGTGTCTGCCCCTGCCTGGTGTTGTCCTCAACTGAATAAAGCTGAGCTTCTACCTTCTGGCTCTGATTAAGCTTTTTTTTTTTTTTTTTTAAATTGCTGGATAAGGTTTAATACCTCTGTTTGCTGCTCCCTGGTGTTTGTCCTCAACTGAATAAAGCTGAGCTTCTACCTTCTGGCTCTGATTAACTGCTGTTTTTTAAAAAATTGGTGGTTCCGGCCTACTAACGGTGTCTGCCTCTGCCTGGTGTTGTCCTCAACTGAACAAAGCTGAGCTTCCACCTTCTGGCTCTCTTTAAGTGCTGTGTTTGTAAAAATAGGTGGTTATGGGCCTACTAACGGTGTATGCCCCTGCCTGGTGTTGTCCTCAACTGAATAAAGCTGAGCTTCTACCTTCTGGCTCTGATTAACTGCTGTTTTTTAAAAAATTGGTGGTTCCGGCCTACTAACGGTGTCTGCCCCTACCTGGTGTTGTCCTCAACTGAATAAAGCTGAGCTTCTACCTTCTGGCTCTGATTAACTGCTGTTTTTTAAAAAATTGGTGGTTCCGGCCTACTAACGGTGTCTGCCCCTCCCTGGTGTTGTCCTCAACTGAACAAAGCTGAGCTTCCACCTTCTGGCTCTCTTTAAGTGCTGTGTTTGTAAAAATAGGTGGTTCCGGCCTACTAACGGTGTCTGCCCCTGCCTGGTGTTGTCCTCAACTGAATAAAGCTGAGCTTCTACCTTCTGGCTCTGATTAACTGCTGTTTTTTAAAAAATTGGTGGTTCCGGCCTACTAACGGTGTCTGCCCCTCCCTGGTGTTGTCCTCAACTGAACAAAGCTGAGCTTCCACCTTCTGGCTCTCTTTAAGTGCTGTGTTTGTAAAAATAGGTGGTTATGGGCCTACTAACGGTGTCTGCCCCTGCCTGGTGTTGTCCTCAACTGAATAAAGCTGAGCTTCTACCTTCTGGCTCTGATTAACTGCTGTTTTTTTAAAAATTGGTGGTTCCGGCCTACTAACGGTGTCTGCCCCTGCCTGGTGTTGTCCTCAACTGAATAAAGCTGAGCTTCTACCTTCTGGCTCTCATTAACTGCTGTTTTTTAAAAAATTGGTGGTTCCGGCCTACTAACGGTGTCTGCTAGTGTTGAGCATTCCGATACCGCAAGTATCGGGTATCGGCCGATACTTAGCGGTATCGGAATTCCGATACCGAGATCCGATACTTGCCGCGTATCGGATACCGGAATCGGAAGTTCCCAGGATTCAAACTGCACAAATTTGTACGAAATCAGCCAATGAGAATGATTCCAAGTGTGGGCACATCCTGTTTAGCATGGAGGGCATGAAACTACTGGCAAAGCTGTGATTGGCTGCTGAAATGATGTCATGATGCAGTTTAAAAGTCGCTGGCGCCATTTTGCGCTCACTCTGCTGTGAATTCAGTTAGTGACAGGACGCTGTTTGCTGACTGAGGGCCAGTTTTGAGATAGCGATTTGCTTAATTGTTCTTTTCCAAGGCTAATTTAGCAACCGCTGTGTTCACCTGCTAATCACCTTGCTTTTGCCTTGCAGCGCTGTTTTCACAGCGATCTGCAAGGTCTCTGTGTGTGTGTGTGTGTGTGAGTGCAGCCCACTCTCTAGTCTGAGTGCAGCCATAGGCCATCCATAGCTGGTTGTATTCAGTTCAGGGAGGGTGGTTCATTGCCTCATACTGTTCTTTGTTTTTTTTTGTTTTTTTTTTTGAAGTAGTGCAGGCTGCTGCATATTTTTTTAAAAAATTCCTATTAGTGTCTTTCCACCCGTTTCCAGCTAACTTGTGGAAAAACACTACATAGGATAACGTAGAGGAGGGTTTTTGGGCCTTGCAGCGCCGTTTACGGCTGTCTGCACGGTCTCCGTGTGACTGCAGCTCGCCCTGTAGTCTGTGAGCAGCCATAGCCTGGTTGTCTCCAGCTCAGGGTTCTTCACTGCGTCATACCGTAAAATCAATTTTCCTTTTGTTTTAAGTAGTGCAGGCTGCTGCACATTTTTTCAAAAAATTCCTATTAGTGTCTTTCCACCCGTCTCCAGCTAACTTGTGGAAAAACACCACATAGGATAACGTAGAGGAGGGTTTTTGGGCCTTGCAGCGCCGTTTACGGCTGTCTGCACGGTCTCCGTGTGACTGCAGCTCGCCCTGTAGTCTGTGAGCAGCCATAGCCTGGTTGTCTCCAGCTCAGGGTTCTTCACTGCGTCATACCGTAAAATCAATTTTCCTTTTGTTTTAAGTAGTGCAGGCTGCTGCACATTTTTTCAAAAAATTCCTATTAGTGTCTTTCCACCTGTCTCCAGCTAACTTGTGGAAAAACACTACATAGGATAACGTAGAGGAGGGTTTTGGGGCCTTGCAGCGCCGTTTACGGCTGTCTGCACGGTCTCCGTGTGACTGCAGCTCTCTCTGTTGTCAGTTCAGCCCCCAAAAAATAAATAAATAATAAAGTTCACCAAACACACCAGTGACACCACTATACATTTGTGTAGGCCACATTAGCTCATATTAAAGTCTAGTCCACACTTTAGAAAATTAGTGTTTCTTATACCTGTTAGGAGCTCTTCAGGAATAAGCACACAAAGCCGTTAGTACTTTTCTGCTTATCTTTATCAGTCAACCAAGATGAAGAAGGCAGTGAGTAAGGCACGTGGGCGTGGGCACGGAGCAGGGAGAGGACGTGGGGATTCTGTGCCTGCTGCGGGCACCGGTGACTCATCAGCACCCACTTTCACCAGGGAACAGTCGTTCATGCGCAGCTTTGTCACAGAGCACCGTACACCGCTGCTGCGTGAAGACCAAATTGAATCCGTTGTCGGATGGATGGCAGCTAATGCATCGACTTCAATTAGTGCCACATCCTCTCAGACACAGAGCACTGGAGAGCAGCCATCTGTCTCTTCACCACCTGCCAAATTGCCCAGGCAGACAGAGATCCCAGGACAGGAGCCGTCTCTACTTCTGTTCTCTGAATCATCTCTTGGCTTGGAAACAGGGGGCCAGCCAAGCAGCATTGGAGAAATGGAAGAAGAGGCAGGGTGCAGTGATGCCCAACCGCTTTTTCTCTCTTCCTCTGAAGAGGCGGGTGGGCCAGTGCCTCTGGTCACCACATCGCAGGCCGCATCCGCTGATGACACTCAGGTGCCACTTTCTGGTGCGTGCTCTGCTGCTGAGACTACCCAGGAGGAGCAGTTGGGGGCAGAGGGTAGTGTAGATGATGAGGTCCTTGACCCATCTTGGCGTGAGGGACAGGAAGGTGGTGGGAGCAGCTCTGAGGAAGAGATTCCCTGTACGGCCCAAAGAGGGAGAGGGAGGGGGAAGACTGCGGATCCTGCAGCCTCCGCTTTGGCACCCGTTAGGAGCATGTCTCTTCCAAAAGCCAAAAAGGGCGCTCCCAAGACTTGCAGTGCCTGGTCCTTTTTTGACACAGTTGCAGATGACATTTGCTATGTCAAATGCAAGGTGTGTCATCACAAAGTCAAAAGAGGTCGAAATGTCAGCAACCTCAATACCTCCAACATGTGGAAACATGTGCGCAACAGGCACTCGGTGGAGTTAGAAAAACACACTGAAGAGCTAGGCCAACCAACAGCGGCAGCTACCACCTCTTCAGCTCGTGTTGCCTCTTCCTCCAGCTCACACGCAGCTGGTTCGGCTTCCTCCCAGGATCGCCGTGGAAGAACCTCTGGCCCTGTTGTCCAGAGACCCGCTGTAATTCCACCCGCAGCACCACTTTCCCAGTCATCCACACACTCCCAGCCCAATCTACAGCCATCGGTAGTACAGGCATGGGAGAAAAGGCGGCCTTTCTCGTCCACCCACGAGCACAGGCTCTGACTGCAGGCATTGCCAAACTTCTGTCACTGGAAATGCTGTCATTCAGGCTGGTGGAGACTGACAGCTTCCGTGACTTGATGTCATTGGCAGTCCCCCAGTACAATGTGCCCAGCCGCTTTTACTTCAGCTGGCAAGCCGTCCCTGCCCTGCACAAGCATGTGGAGGGACACATAAAACACGCGCTACTGAATGCCGTCAGTAGCAAGGTCCACCTCACCACCGATGCGTGGACCAGTCAACATGGACAGGGGCGATACCTTTCCCTCACTGCCCATTGGGTTAATGTCGTTGAGGCTCAGAAGTGCCGTCTGCACAGTCAAAACATACGACCCAGTGTTATTGGGTTTCAGTAACGTCAGCTGATCCCCAGCTGTGTAGCCGGCAATGTGTCCTGCGACCGCCACGCTGACACAACAACTGAAATGTAAGGGAACCTGTCCCCCCCCCCAGGCACTTGTTACTGAAAGAGCCACCTTGTGCACAAGGAAAAGGTAGCTATTTTCATTATGCTCCTTGCACACGAAGAACTTAACACTTATTATTATTATTATTATTATTATTTATTGTTATAGCGCCATTTATTCCATGGCGCTTTACAAGTGAGGAGGGGTATACATAATAACAAGTACAATAATCTTGAACAATACAAATCATAACTGGTACAGTAGGAGAGAGGACCCTGCCCGCGAAGGCTCACAATCTACAAGGGATGGGTGAGAATACAGTAGGTGAGGTTATAAAATGTGTCCACTGATACCGTAAAACCGTCCCGGAGGTGGGACTTTCCTTCGTAATATGACGCAGCACAGCTGTCATTCCTACCCCCTTGGCGCCGTGCCCCGGCTCCTCAGCGTTGTTTGATTCCGTCCCGGAGCCTGCGCTGTTATGTTATCCCTTGGCCAGGCACACTTAGCGCTGCCCATCTTCTGACATCATTTGGTGTCAGGCTGGCTGCGGCTGTGCGGCCGCGCTGGCCGAGAGCCCGCCTCGCATTGTCTTCTGATTTAATCCCACTGGGGGCCTGAGATCCATGGACATGCGCAGTGCATATCTGAACCTCCGCCTCTCACTCATCTCCCTACGCCTTCTTCAGACTGTGCGCCGTCAGCTGATCCCTAATAGCATGCCACGGCCATGACGCCGCACAGTCTGAAGAAGCCGTAGGGAGGGGAGTGAGAGGCGAGGATATGCACTGCGCATGGCCACGGATCCCAGGCCCGCGGTGGGATTACATTAGACGACACTGCGAGGCGGGCTCTCGGCCAGCGCGGCCGCACAGGCGCAGCCAGCCTGACACCAAATGATGTCAGAAGATGGGCAGCGCTAAGTGTGCCTGGCCAAGGGATAACATAACAGCGCAGGCTCCGGGACGGAATCAAACAGCGCTGAGGAGCCGGGGCACGGCGCCAAGGGGGTAGGAATGACAGCTGTGCTGCGTCATATTACGAAGGAAAGTCCCACCTCCGGGACGGTCTCACGGTTTCAGGGTACACATTTTATAAGTGTTTAGTTCTGTGTTTGCAAGGAGCATAATGAAAAGAGCCACCTTTTCCTTTTGTATCTTTTGTGCTGCACAAGCTGGCTCTTTCAGCTACAAACGCCTTGGGGGGGGGTTAAAGGTTCCCTTTCGACTTTCTCCAATCAGGCTTCGGCCTACATTGTGTTCCTCTGCTTCTCCTGCTGTCCCTGGGCTCCAACACCGCTAGTTGTTGCCTGGTAGTGCTGTACGCACAGTCAACAGTCGCTCCTCTGTTATTGGGGTTCAGTAACGTCAGCTGTTCCCCTGCTGTGTGTGTGTGGCAATCCCTCCTATCTCCTCCACCTCCTCCTCCTCCTGTCCCTGGGCTCCAACACCGCTAGTTGCTGTCCAGAAGTGCTGTACGCACAGAGCCAAACACCTCGCCAATGTGTTAGTGGGGTTCAGTAACGTCAGCTGTTCCCCAGCTGTGTGTGTGGCAATCCCTCCTATCTCCTCCACCTCCTCCTCCTGTCCCTGGGCTCCAACACCGCTAGTTGCTGTCCAGAAGTGCTGTACGCACAGTCCCAACACTCGCTCCTCTGTTATTGGGGTTCAGTAACGTCAGCTGTTCCCCAGCTGTGTGTGTGGCAATCCCTCCTATCTCCTCCACCTCCTCCTCCTGTCCCTGGGCTCCAACACCGCTAGTTGCTGTCCAGAAGTGCTGTACGCACAGTCCCAACACTCGCTCCTCTGTTATTGGGGTTCAGTAACGTCAGCTGTTCCCCTGCTGTGTGTGTGGCAATCCCTCCTATCTCCTCCACCTCCTCCTCCTGTCCCTGGGCTCCAACACCGCTAGTTGCTGTCCAGAAGTGCTGTACGCACAGTCCCAACACTCGCTCCTCTGTTATTGGGGTTCAGTAACGTCCGCTGTTCCCCTGCTGTGTGTGTGGCAATCCCTCCTATCTCCTCCACCTCCTCCTCCTGTCCCTGGGCTCCAACACCGCTAGTTGCTGTCCAGAAGTGCTGTACGCACAGTCCCAACACTCGCTCCTCTGTTATTGGGGTTCAGTAACGTCAGCTGTTCCCCAGCTGTGTGTGGCAATCCCTCCTATCTCCTCCACCTCCTCCTCCTCCTGTCCCTGGGCTCCAACACTGCTAGTTGCTGTCCAGAAGTGCTGTACGCACAGAGCCAAACACCTCGCCAATGTGTTAGTGGGGTTCAGTAACGTCAGCTGTTCCCCAGCTGTGTGTGTGGCAATCCCTCCTATCTCCTTCACCTCCTCCTCCTCCTGTCCCTGGGCTCCAACACCGCTAGTTGCTGTCCAGAAGTCCTGTACGCACAGTCCCAACACTCGCTCCTCTGTTATTGGGGTTCAGTAACGTCAGCTGTTCCCCTGCTGTGTGTGTGGCAATCCCTCCTAACTCCTCCACCTCCTCCTCCTGTCCCTGGGCTCCAACACCGCTAGTTGCTGTCCAGAAGTGCTGTACGCACAGTCCCAACACTCGCTCCTCTGTTATTGGGGTTCAGTAACGTCAGCTGTTCCCCTGCTGTGTGTGTGGCAATCCCTCCTATCTCCTCCACCTCCTCCTCCTGTCCCTGGGCTCCAACACCGCTAGTTGCTGTCCAGAAGTGCTGTACGCACAGTCCCAACACTCGCTCCTCTGTTATTGGGGTTCAGTAACGTCAGCTGTTCCCCAGCTGTGTGTGGCAATCCCTCCTATCTCCTCCACCTCCTCCTCCTCCTGTCCCTGGGCTCCAACACCGCTAGTTGCTGTCCAGAAGTGCTGTACACA
This sequence comes from Ranitomeya variabilis, assembly GCF_051348905.1. Classification (NCBI taxonomy): domain Eukaryota; kingdom Metazoa; phylum Chordata; class Amphibia; order Anura; family Dendrobatidae; genus Ranitomeya; species Ranitomeya variabilis. The sequence goes on from NC_135232.1 coordinate 1,144,304,984, forward strand.
CAGAGCCAAACACCTCGCCAATGTGTTAGTGGGGTTCAGTAATGCCTGCTGTTCCCCTGCTGTGTATACGGCAACGTGTACTGCGACCGCCACGCAGGCACAACAAGTTAAATTTAAGGGAACCTGTCCCCCCTCCCCCAGGTGTTTCTATGTTTTACAGCCACCTTGTACAGCAGTAATGCTGCATGTGTGCAAGGTGGCTCAGAAACTTATTCTCCTTGCCCATGGGGAACTGAACACGTCTAAAATGAGTCCTCTGAGACCATTAAAACGTCCCTCAGGTGTGATTTTCCTTTGTATTGACACGCAACAAGCTCCTTGGTGGCGCTGCCCGTCTTCTGGCATTATTGTTTGGCTGGCTGCGCCTCTGCGGCCGCCTTGCCCCACACAACGCCCCTCGGTGTCTTATTTATTTTGACTGCGAGGGTGTGATTGACGGGCATGAACGGTGCATTTCTTCGCCTATCCCTCATCTCCTTCCGCCTTCTTCGGACTGTGCGGCTTCATGGCCGTGGCATGCGATAAGGGATCAGCTGACGCCGCACAGTCTGAAGCGGGTGTAAGGACCCGAGTGTGAGAGGCGAACATATGTACTGCGCCAGGCCATGAATCCCAGCCCCGCAGTGTTTTAACTATGTAAAGACACTGCGGGGCTGGGATTCATGGTCATCGCAAAGCGCAATGGCCGACATTAAATGATGTCAGAAGATTGGCAGCGCTAACAGCGCAAGGCCAAGGGATAAAACGACAGCGCAGACTCCTGTACAGCAAATAACAACGCTCAGGAGGCTGCGCTCAGCACCAAGGTGGGATTCTTGACATCTGTGCTGCGTCTCATTATGAAGGGAACTCTCGCCTCCAACACAGTTTGACTTTATAAAGGGCTAAATGTTACACGTGTTTCATTCAGCGTGTGCAAGGAGAAAAATTAAAAGAGCAACCTTTGACTTGTGCAGCACTACTGCTGCATAAGCTGTGGCTCTTCTAGTTTGTAACCCCTGAGGGGGGGTTAAAGGTTACTTTTAAAATCGGTTCAATTAGGCTTCGGCCTACACTCTGCTCCACCTGCAGAGCCCGGGCTCCAACACCGCTAGTTGCTGTCCGGAAGTGCTGGCTGCACAGAGCCAAACACCTCGCCAATGTGTCAGTGGGGTTCAGCACCGCCAGCTGTTCCCCTGCTGTGTAGCCGGCAATGTGTCCTGCGACCGCCACGCAGACACAACAGACCCAAAGCTGCCGCCAGTGCAGGCTTCGGCCTACACTCCGCTCCCCCTGCTCCTCCTCCTGCTCCTCCTCCTGCTGACCCTGGGCTCTAACACCGCCAGTTGGGGCCCAGATGTGCTAGCTGCACAGAGAAAAACACCAGCCAATGTGTCAGTGGGGTCCAGCACCGCCAGCTGTTCCCCTGCTGTGTAGCCGGCAACGTGTCCTGCGACAGCCACGCAGACACAAGAACTGAAATTGAAGGGAACCTGTCCCCCCTCCCCCAGGTGTTTCTATGTTTTACAGCCACCTTGTACAGCAGTAATGCTGCATGAGTGCAAGGTGGCTCAGAAACTTATTCTCCTTGCCCATGGGGAACTGAACACGTCTAAAATGTGTCCTCTGTGACCATTTAACCGTCCCGGAGGTGTGACTTTCCTTTGTAATGACACGCTGCAACCCCCTTGGTAGCGCTGCCCGTCTTCTGGCATCATTGTTTGGCTGGCTGCACCTCTGCGGCTGCCCTGACTCACACAACGCCCCTCGGTGTCTTATTTATTTGGACTGCGAGGGTGTGATTGATGGGCATGAGCAGTGCCTATGTTCGCCTGTCCCTCATCTCCTTCCGCCTTCTTCAGACTGTGCGGCTTCATGGCCGTGGCATGCGATAAGGGATCAGCTGATGCCGCACAGTCTGAAGCGGGTGTAAGGACCCAAGTGTGAGAGGCGAACATATGTACTGCGCCAGGCCATGAATCCCAGCCCCGCAGTGTTTTAACTATGTAAAGACACTGCGGGGCTGGGATTCATGGTCATCGCAAAGAGCAACGGCCGACATTAAATGATGTCAGAAGATGGGCAGCGCTAACAGCGCAAGGCCAAGGGATAAAACGACAGCGCAGACTCCTGTACAGCAAATAACAACGCTCAGGAGGCTGCGCTCAGCACCAAGGTGGGATTCTTGACATCTGTGCTGCGTCTCATTATGAAGGGAACTCTCGCCTCCAACACAGTTTGACTGTATAAAGGGCTAAATGTTATACGTGTTTCATTCAGTGTGTGCAAGGAGAAAAATTAAAAGAGCAACCTTTGACTTGTGCAGCACTACTGCTGCATAAGCTGTGGCTCTTCTAGTTTGTAACCCCTGAGGGGGGATTAAAGGTTACTTTTAAAATCGGTTCAATTAGGCTTCGGCCTACACTCTGCTCCACCTGCAGAGCCCGGGCTCCAACACCGCTAGTTGCTGTCCGGAAGTGCTGGCTGCACAGAGCCAAACACCTCGCCAATGTGTCAGTGGGGTTCAGCACCGCCAGCTGTTCCCCTGCTGTGTAGCCGGCAACGTGTCCTGCGACCGCCACGCAGACACAACAGACCCAAAGCTGCCGCCAGTGCAGGCTTCGGCATACACTCCGCTCCCTCTCCTCCTTCTGCTGACCCTGGGCTCTAACACCGCCAGTTGGGGCTCTAGGAAGACAAGCTTGAATAGGTCCCCATCCTGGTTCCAGTACCGTCAGCTGGTTCCGGGCAGAGCCTTTGGCTTAGGTGCCTCCCTCTGGGTATCCGAGTTCCACTAACGTCAGGTGGTCCTTGGTAGTGCTTTCAGGCACGGGTACCTCCTGCTTAGTAACCGGGTTCCAGTAACATCAGCTGGTCCTCGGTAGTTCCATTGGCTCTTGGACCTTCGGCTACCCATCCGGGTTCCAGTACCGTCAGCTGGTTCTCGGCATTGTCTTTTGCTCTTGTACCTTCTGCTCCCCATCCTGGTTCCAGTACCGTCAGCTGGTTCTCGGCAGTGTCTTTTGCTCTTGTACCTTCTGCTCCCCATCCTGGTTCCAGTACCGTCAGCTGGTTCCGGGCAGAGCCTTTGGCTTAGGTGCCTCCCTCTGGGTATCCGAGTTCCACCAACGTCAGGTGGTCCTTGGTAGTGCTTTCAGGCACGGGTACCTCCTGCTTAGTAACCGGGTTCCAGTAACGTCAGCTGGTCCACGGTAGTTCCATTGGCTCTTGGACCTTCGGGTAGCCATCCGAGTTCCAGTTCCGTCAGCTGTTTCTCGGCATTTTCTCAGCCTTCTTGTACCTTCTGCTACATTTCCAAGTTCAAGACCCTAAAGACGATGACCCGGAAGACCACCCCTAAGATGATGACGACACCAGAGACGACAACCACCGAGATGACGACGACCCTGGAGACGATGACCCTGAAGACGACCCCGATGACGACGACCCCGATGACGACGACCCCAGAGACGACAACCCTGGAGACAACGACGACAACCTGGAAGACCGAGAAGCAGAAGAACAAGAGGCTGCAGAACAAAGAGCAGAAGAACATTAAGCATAAGACTAAATATCAGAGCAAAAGATATTATCTAAATTATAAGCAGAAGAAGACTAAGCAGTGTATGGGGGTGAGTCTGTTCCTCCTCGTGGTGCCCCTGGATAAAGCCTGATGCTGCAGGCCAAACTGAACGCGGACAAATGTAACTCTTTTGTGACAGGCAGAACGGAAGGTGTAATCTTCAAACTTTTATAGATAACAACTACGGGAATGCCTGTCACAAATAAGAATATGATGAAGAAGTTGAATATGAAGAAGATAATGGTTAAATAAAAAGAATATGAACAATGTAACAAAAAAAAAAAAAATAGGTAGAAGATGAAGAAGAAGATGAATAAGGTGAAGAAGTTGATGTCAAAGAAGCTGATGATGAGGATAATGAAGAATAAAGTGTCGGAGAAGTAAAAAAGAAGGTGAAGGGCGTGGAAGTAGTGAAACATCAATATCTGACAAAATAAGTAAAAAATTAACATAGAAAGATTTTGACTAACGCCGAACGTCATAAAAAAAAATAAAAATCCTGCTATTCTATTTGATTGGGCTAAACCTCTGTGCCTTTAATGTCTCCGCCACCTCCCCCAATACATCCTACATTATTCTTAGTTGTTTTCCTTCATGTAGAATTAATCTACAAGGAAAGAAAGGGTTTATTTTAATTCCGATATTTTCGTCCCATTGACTTGCATTGGGATCGGGTATCGGTATCGGATTAGATCCGATACTTTGACGGTATCGGCCGATATTTTCCGATACCGATACTTTCCAATATCGGAAGGTATCACTCAACACTAGTGTCTGCCCCTGCCTGGTGTTGTCCTCAACTGAATAAAGCTGAGCTTCTACCTTCTGGCTCTGATTAACTGCTGTTTTTTAAAAAATTGGTGGTTCCGGCCTACTAACGGTGTCTGCCCCTACCTGGTGTTGTCCTCAACTGAATAAAGCTGAGCTTCTATCTTCTGGCTCTGATTAACTGCTGTTTTTTAAAAAATTGGTGGTTCCGGCCTACTAACGGTGTCTGCCCCTCCCTGGTGTTGTCCTCAACTGAACAAAGCTGAGCTTCCACCTTCTGGCTCTCTTTAAGTGCTGTGTTTGTAAAAATAGGTGGTTATGGGCCTACTAACGGTGTCTGCCCCTGCCTGGTGTTGTCCTCAACTGAATTAAGCTGAGCTTCTACCTTCTGGCTCTGATTAACTGCTGTTTTTTAAAAAATTGGTGGTTCCGGCCTACTAACGGTGTCTGCCCCTGCCTGGTGTTGTCCTCAACTGAATAAAGCTGAGCTTCTACCTTCTGGCTTTCGGCCTATACTATCAGATTTTAAACTGCATTTGGCCTACTAGTGTGGTTGGGCCCTTGAAACAGTGTCTGCTGCTCTTGGGTTTGCTACTCCACTGAACAAAGCAATGCCGCCTGTTTAGTCCTGTTACTAATTTTGAACTGCATTTAGCCTACTTTATTCTTTGGCCCTATATCTGTTTCCTCCTCATCCTGCCCATTGACCAGCCACTGCTAGATGAGTCTGCTGGTACATTGACCTAGACCACTACATTCCCCTTGCACTCTACACAGCCAGAATCTGACCCTGCTGAAAGTAAGGTTCCCCTTCCCGCATGTTATACCACCTTACACAGGGACAAAGAGGAAGGTGCAGATGAAAGTGCAGGTTCCTTCATCAGGTGGGGGGGGCATACTCGTTGGCGACGTCACTGGCACAGGGCCCCTCAGAGTACGCAAAAGTGTCGCTGCTGGTGGGAGGCGCCCCCGCCATGCAAACACACCGCCGTACTTTGAGGGGCCCTGTGCCAGTGCCAATGCGAACGAGTGGGCCCCCCCTGCTTGCTCAGGATCACAGCACTTGCAACGTTGAAATAATTACCTCTCCCTGCTCCACCGCCGTGACGTAGTCCGCGTTTCCTGGGCCCACGAAAAACTTGAGCCAGCCCTACTCCCCCCACAACTTTTGCCAAATGACCCCCAATTTCCTATGCCCAACTATTATTATAAAGTTAATTAAGATTGACAAGCTTCAGAAACAAGAATGGATGTTTTTGGCATTAAAATGGGCACTGTAGGTGTTTTCCTGGCCTCCACTCACTGCCGACTATGCTTCCCCATTGACTTGCATTGGGTTTCGTGTTTCGGTCGATCCCCGACTTTCAGCGATAATCGGCCGACTGCACTCGACTCGACTCTGGACAAAGTCGGGTTTCACAAAACCCGACTTGATCTTAAAAAAATGAAAGTCGCTCAACCCTAGCTGGCGCCATGCACATGGTCACCTGCCTCCAAAACTGGGGTTTATTTTTAGCCAAAGGTATCAAAGCCCCTTAATGGAATAGGGTTCTGCAAAGACTGCAAGGGGAAACCACAACGCCTGGCAAACTCAAAGTCCATTAAGTTCAAGGCAGCGCCTGAATCCACAAACGCCATGACAGAAAATGATGACAATGAGCAGATTAAGGACACAGATAACAGAAATTTAGGTTGTACAGTACTGATGGTAACAGAACTAGCGATCCTCTTTGTACGCTTAGGGCAGACTGAAATGACATGAGAAGCGTCGCCACAATAAAAACACAACCTATTCTGGCATCTGAATCCTTGTTGTTCCGTTCTAGACAGAATCCTATCACACTGCATTGGCTCAGGCATCTGCTCTGAAGACAACGCCACAGCGCGAACAGTTCTGCTCTCCCGCAAGCGCTGATCAATCTGAATGGCCAGAGACATAGAATCACTCAGACCAGAAGGCGTGGGAAACCCCACCATAACATCTTTAACGGATTCAGAAAGACCCTTTCTGAAAATTGCCGCCAAAGCATCATCATTCCATTTAGTCAGCACAGACCATTTTCTAAATTTCTGACAATACAATTCTGACGCTTCTTGACCCTGAGACAGGGCCAACAAGGTCTTCTCCGCTTGATCCACAGATTTTGGTTCATCATATAATAATCCTAAAGCCTGAAAAAAGGCGTCTACATTAAGCAAGGCCGGATTCCCAGATTCCAGGGAAAATGCCCAATCCTGAGGATCGCCACGCAGCAGGGAGAAGACAATTTTAACCTGCTGAATGGGATCACCAGAGGATCGAGGTCTCAGAGCAAAAAACAGTTTACAGTTGTTTTTGAAACTCAAAAATTTGGACCTGTCCCCAAAAAACAAATCAGGAGTAGGAATCCTAGGCTCTAAAACCGGAGTCTGAACAATATAATCAGAAATACCCTGTACTCTAGCAGCAAGCTGGTCTACACGAGAAGCTAATCCCTGAACATCCATGCTAGCACAAGACTCCTCAGCCACCCAGAGAAAAAGAGGGAAGGAAAGACAAAGCAGGCTACAGAAAAAAATGGCTCAACACCTTTCTTCCCTTCTTCTGAGATGCAATTAACTCATTGTTGGCCAGTTGTACTGTTATGATCCGGTGACCTTGGAGCCGCATGAGACTTTCTCTGGAGAAGGTGGAACCTGTACTGACAGCAAACCCTAAACTGACACCGCAACTAGAAGTAGCCGTGGGGTGTACCTAACACATCCTAGACACCTCAACACAGCAGGAGGACTAAATACCCCTATAGATGGAAATGGGAATTCTATCTTGCCTCAGTGCAGAACCCCAAAGGATAGGCAGCCCCCCACAATTATTGACTGTGAGTAGAAGAGGAAAGACACACGCAGGCAGAAAACAGGATTTAGCAAAAGAGGCACCTCTAGCTAAATAGAAAAGGATAGGACAGAATACTAAGCGGTCAGTATTAAAACCCTAAAAAATATCCACAGCAGATAATACAAAAATTCCACATCTAACTAAAGACATAGAATGTATATCTGCATCTCCTGAGAATCCAACATGACTGAAAAAATCCAAACACAGTCTAAGCTGGACAAAAAACACAATGAATTGCACTGAATTGTAAAGCACACAGCATGTGTGCTGCAAAGACAAAAACCAGACACTTATCTTAGCTGAACTGGCAGCAGGGCAGGAGGAACCAGACAGAGATGCAAAACCTCCAAGAACAATGGACAACTGGCAAGGGCTAATGGATCCTGCACTCCTAAATACCCCAGTCATGGCTGCAATCAGCAGAAACACCTGCCCAGGATTGCAACCCAGAGTGTTATGACCCCAATGGCGAGGGTCTCAGAGGAACGTAGAAGTCTGCAGAATACAAAAATCCAGCTCATAGGGCAGTGGTAACTGGGTTGACCATATATCTACTCCTAACGCCAACACTAGAAGTAGCCGGGGATCATTCCTACGTTGATTCTAGATGACACGCTCCAGCCGGAGAATCTAGCTACCCCTAGTAGAGGAAAACAAAAGACCTTTCTTGCCTCCAGAGAAGGGGACCCCAAAGCTGGATAGAAGCCCCCCACAAATAATAACGGTGAGGTAAGAGGAAATGACAAACACAGAAATGAACCAGGTTTAGCACAGAGAGGCCCGCTAACTGATAGCAGAATAAAGAAAGGTAACTTATATGGTCCACAAAAACCCTATCAAAATCCACACTGGAAATTCAAGAACCCCCGAACCGTCTAACGGTCCGGGGGGAGAACACCAGCCCCCTAGAGCTTCCAGCAAAGGTCAGGATATAGATTTGGAACAAGCTGGACAAAAATACAAAACCAAAACAAATAGCAAAAAGCAAAAGGCAGACTTAGCTGATATAACTGGAACCAGGATCAGTAGACAAGAGCACAGCAGACTAGCTCTGAAAACTACGTTGCCAGGCATTGAACTGAAGGTCCAGGAAGCTTATATAGCAACACCCCTAACTAACGACCCAGGTGCGGATAAAAGGAATGACAGAAAAACCAGAGTCAAAAAACTAGTAACCACTAGAGGGAGCAAAAAGCAAATTCACAACAGTACCCCCCCCTTAGTGAGGGGTCACCGAACCCTCACCACGACCACCAGGGCGATCAGGATGAGCGGCATGAAAGGCACGAACTAAATCGGCCGCATGAACATCAGAGGCGACCACCCAGGAATTATCCTCCTGACCATAGCCCTTCCACTTGACCAGGTACTGAAGCCTCCGCCTGGAGAGGCGAGAATCCAAGATCTTCTCCACCACGTACTCCAACTCGCCCTCAACCAACACCGGAGCAGGAGGCTCAGCAGAAGGAACCACAGGCACAATGTACCGCCGCAACAAGGACCTATGAAATACATTGTGAATAGCAAACGACACAGGAAGATCCAGACGAAAAGATACAGGATTAAGGATTTCCAATATCTTGTAAGGCCCAATAAAACGAGGTTTAAATTTGGGAGAGGAGACCTTCATGGGAACAAAGCGGGAAGAAAGCCATACCAAATCCCCAACGCGTAGTCGGGGACCCACACCGCGGCGGCGGTTGGCAAAGCGCTGAGCCCTCTCCTGTGACAACTTCAAGTTGTCCACCACATGATTCCAGATCCGCTGCAACCTATCCACCACAGAATCCACCCCAGGACAGTCAGAAGGCTCCACATGACCCGAAGAAAAGCGAGGATGGAAACCAGAGTTGCAGAAAAAAGGCGAAACCAAGGTGGCGGAACTAGCCCGATTATTAAGGGCAAACTCAGCCAACGGCAAGAATGTCACCCAATCGTCCTGATCAGCAGAGACAAAACACCTCAAATAAGCCTCCAAAGTCTGATTGGTTCGCTCCGTCTGTCCATTAGTCTGAGGATGGAAAGCAGACGAAAACGACAAATCAATGCCCATCCTACTACAAAAGGATCGCCAGAACCTGGAAACGAACTGGGATCCTCTGTCCGACACAACATTCTCAGGGATGCCGTGCAAACGAACCACGTTCTGGAAAAACACAGGAACCAGATCGGAAGAGGAAGGCAGCTTAGGCAAAGGAACCAAATGGACCATCTTTGAGAAGCAATCACATATCACCCAGATAACGGACATGCCCTGAGATAGCGGAAGATCAGAAATGAAATCCATGGAGATATGTGTCCAAGGTCTCTTCGGGACAGGCAAGGGCAAGAGCAAACCGCTGGCACGAGAACAGCAAGGCTTAGCTCGAGCACAAGTCCCACAGGACTGCACAAATGACCGCACATCCCTTGACAAGGAAGGCCACCAATAGGACCTGGCCACCAGATCTCTGGTGCCAAAAATTCCCGGGTGACCTGCCAACACCGAGGAATGAACCTCGGAAATGACTCTGCTGGTCCACTTATCCGGGACAAACAGTCTGTCAGGTGGACAAGACTCAGGCCTATCAGCCTGAAATCTCTGCAACACACGTCGCAGATCCGGAGAAATAGCTGACAAGATAACTCCATCTTTAAGAATACCAACAGGATCAGCGACTCCAGGAGCATCAGGCACAAAGCTCCTAGAAAGAGCATCGGCCTTCACATTCTTTGAACCTGGTAAATACGAGACAACAAAATCAAAGCGGGAGAAAAACAATGACCAGCGGGCCTGTCTCGGATTAAGGCGTTTAGCAGACTCGAGATACATCAGATTTTTGTGATCAGTCAAGACCACCACACGATGCTTAGCACCCTCGAGCCAATGACGCCACTCCTCAAATGCCCATTTCATGGCCAACAACTCCCGATTGCCCACATCATAATTTCGCTCGGCAGGCGAAAACTTCCTAGAGAAAAAGGCACAAGGTTTCATAACAGAGCAACCAGGGCCTCTCTGCGACAAAACGGCCCCTGCTCCAATCTCTGAAGCATCCACCTCAACCTGAAAGGGAAGTGAGACATCGGGCTGGCACAAAACAGGCGCCGAAGTAAACCGGCGTTTCAACTCCTGGAAAGCCTCCACGGCAGCAGGAGCCCAGTTAGCTACATCTGAGCCCTTCTTGGTCATATCCGTCAAAGGTTTCACAATGCTAGAAAAATTAGCGATAAAACGACGGTAGAAGTTAGCGAAACCCAAGAACTTCTGAAGACTCTTAACTGACGAGGGCTGAGTCCAATCAAGAATAGCTCGGACCTTGACTGGGTCCATCTCCACAGCAGAAGGGGAAAAAATGAACCCCAAAAAGGGAACCTTCTGTACACCAAAGAGACACTTTGAGCCCTTGACAAACAAAGAATTTTCACGCAAAATTTTAAAGACCAACCTGACCTGCTCCACATGCGAATCCCAATTATCAGAAAAAACCAAAATATCATCCAGATAAACAATCAAAAATTTATCCAGATACTTCCGGAAAATGTCATGCATAAAGGACTGAAAAACTGAAGGCGCATTGGAGAGCCCAAAAGGCATCACCAAGTACTCAAAATGACCTTCGGGCGTATTGAATGCGGTTTTCCATTCATCACCTTGCTTAATGCGCACAAGGTTGTACGCACCACGAAGGTCTATCTTGGTGAACCACTTGGCACCTTTAATCCGGGCAAACAAGTCAGACAACAGCGGTAAAGGATACTGAAATTTGACAGTGATCTTATTTAAAAGCCGATAATCAATACAAGGTCTCAAAGATCCGTCCTTTTTTGCCACAAAAAAGAATCCCGCACCAAGAGGGGAAGAAGACGGACGAATATGTCCTTTCTCCAGAGACTCCTTGATATATGAACGCATAGCGGTATGTTCAGGTACCGACAGATTAAACAGTCTTCCCTTAGGAAATTTACTGCCTGGGATCAAATCTATAGCACAGTCACAGTCCCTATGAGGAGGCAGTGCACTGGACTCAGACTCACTGAAGACATCCTGATAATCAGACAAATACTCCGGAACTTCCGAAGGCGTAGACGAAGCAATAGACACAGGCAGGGAATCCCCATGAATACCCCGACAGCCCCAACTTGAGACTGACATAGCCTTCCAGTCCAGGACTGGATTATGGGTCTGTAACCATGGCAGCCCTAAAACAACCAAATCATGCATTTTATGTAAAACCAGGAAACGTATCACCTCGCGGTGTTCAGGAGTCATGCACATGGTAACCTGAGTCCAATACTGCGGTTTATTTGCTGCCAATGGCGTAGCATCAATACCCCTAAGAGGAATAGGATTTTCTAATGGTTCAAGAGTAAAACCACAGCGCTTAGCAAATGACAGATCCATAAGACTCAGGGCAGCACCTGAATCTACAAACGCCATGACAGGATAAGATGACAGTGAGCAAATCAAAGTTACAGACAGAATAAATTTAGGTTGCAAATTACCAACGGTGACAGGACTAACAACCTTAGCTATACGTTTAGAGCATGCTGAGATAACATGTGTAGAATCACCACAGTAGTAGCACAAGCCATTCCGGCGTCTATGAATTTTCCGCTCATTTCAAGTCAGGATTCTATCACATTGCATTAAATCAGGTGTCTGTTCAGACAACACCATGAGGGAATTTGCGGTTTTTCTATCACATTGCACCGAATTAGGTGTCTGTTCAGACAACACCATGAGGGAATTTGCGGTTTTGCGCTCCCGCAACCGCCGGTCAATTTGAATAGCCAGTGCCATAGTATCATTCAGACCTGTGGGAATGGGAAAACCCACCATAACATTCTTAATGGCTTCAGAAAGGCCATTTCTAAAATTAGCGGCCAGTGCACACTCGTTCCAATGTGTCAGCACGGACCATTTCCGAAATTTTTGGCAATACACTTCAGCCTCGTCCTGCCCCTGAGACATAGCCAGCAAGGCCTTTTCTGCCTGAATCTCAAGATTGGGTTCCTCATAAAGTAAACCGAGCGCCAGAAAAAACGCATTAATATCAGCCAATGCCGGATCTCCTGGCGCCAGCGAAAAAGCCCAATCCTGAGGGTCGCCCCGTAAGAACGAAATAACAATTTTTACTTGCTGAGCAGAGTCTCCAGATGAACAGGGTCTCAGGGACAAAAACAACTTACAATTATTCATGAAATTCCTAAACTTAAACCTGTCTCCGGAAAACAGTTCAGGAATCGGTATTTTAGGTTCTGACCTAGGATTTCTGATAACATAGTCTTGTATGCCCTGCACACGAGTAGCCAGCTGGTCCACACTTGTAATCAAGGTCTGGACATTCATGTCTGCAGCAAGCATAGCCACTCTGAGGTAAAGGGGAAGAAGAAAAAAAAAAAAAAAAAACTCAGAATCTTCTTTCTTATAATCCCTCTTCTGCAATGCATTAAACATTTAATACTGGCCTGGCAAACTGTTATGACCCCAATGGCGAGGGTCTCAGAGGAACGTAGAAGTCTGCAGAATACAAAAATCCAGCTCATAGGGCAGTGGTAACTGGGTTGACCATATATCTACTCCTAACGCCAACACTAGAAGTAGCCGGGGATCATTCCTACGTTGATTCTAGATGACACGCTCCAGCCGGAGAATCTAGCTACCCCTAGTAGAGGAAAACAAAAGACCTTTCTTGCCTCCAGAGAAGGGGACCCCAAAGCTGGATAGAAGCCCCCCACAAATAATAACGGTGAGGTAAGAGGAAATGACAAACACAGAAATGAACCAGGTTTAGCACAGAGAGGCCCGCTAACTGATAGCAGAATAAAGAAAGGTAACTTATATGGTCCACAAAAACCCTATCAAAATCCACACTGGAAATTCAAGAACCCCCGAACCGTCTAACGGTCCGGGGGGAGAACACCAGCCCCCTAGAGCTTCCAGCAAAGGTCAGGATATAGATTTGGAACAAGCTGGACAAAAATACAAAACCAAAACAAATAGCAAAAAGCAAAAGGCAGACTTAGCTGATATAACTGGAACCAGGATCAGTAGACAAGAGCACAGCAGACTAGCTCTGAAAACTACGTTGCCAGGCATTGAACTGAAGGTCCAGGAAGCTTATATAGCAACACCCCTAACTAACGACCCAGGTGCGGATAAAAGGAATGACAGAAAAACCAGAGTCAAAAAACTAGTAACCACTAGAGGGAGCAAAAAGCAAATTCACAACACCAGAGACCACTGCACTACCACCAACAACCACTGGAGGGAACCCAAGAGCAGAATTCACAAAACCCTGCCATGTAAAGTAAGCTGCATGGAGCCTATTTTCTTATTTTAGGCCTACTAAGTATGTCTGCGGTCCCTCCTTTGAATTGTCCTTCGCTGAGCACACCAATGCTGCCTGTGTACCCCTGCCACATAATGGAAGCTGCATAGAGCTTATTTTGTTATTTTAGGCCTTCTAAGTCTGTCTGCGGTCCCTCCTTCAAATTGTCCTCCGCTGAGCACAACAATGCTGCCTGTGTACCCCTGCCACGTAAAGGAAGCTGCATAGAGCCTATTTTCTTATATTAGGACTACTAAGTCTGTCTGCGGCCCCTCCTTCGAATTGTCCTCCGCTGAGCACACCAATGCTGCCAGTGTACCCCTGCCACATAATGGAAGCTGCATAGAGCCTATTTTGTTAATTTAGGACCTCTAAGTCTGTCATTGGTCCCTCCTTCGAATTGTCCTCCGCTGAGCACACCAATGCTGCCTGTGTACCCCTGCCACATAATGGAAGCTGCATAGAGCCTATTTTGTTATTTTAGGCCTTCTAATTCTGTCATTGGTCCCTCCTTCGAATTGTCCTCCGCTGAGCACACCAATGCTGCCTGTGTACCCCTGCCACATAATGGAAGCTGCATAGAGCCTATTTTGTTATTTTAGGCCTTCTAATTCTGTCATTGGTCCCTCCTTCGAATTGTCCTCCGCTGAGCACACCAATGCGGCCTGTGTACCCATGCCACATAATGGAAGCTGCATAGAGCCTATTTTGTTATTTTAGGCCTTCTAAGTCTATCTGCGGTCCCTCCTTTGAATTGTCCTCCGCTGAGCACACCAATGCTGCCTGTGTACCCCTGCCACATAAAGGAAGCTGCATAGAGCCTATTTTGTTATTTTAGGCCTTCTACATCTGTCTGTGGTCCCTCCTTCGAATTGTCCTCCGCTGAGCACACCAATGCTGCCTGTGTGCCCCTGCCACATAATGGAAGCTGCATTGAGCCTATTTTGTTATTTTAGGCCTTCTACGTCTGTCTGCGGTCCCTCCTTTGAATTGTCCTCCGCTGAGCACACCAATGCTGCCTGTGTACCCCTGCCACATAATGGAAGCTGCATAGAGCTTATTTTGTTATTTTAGGTCTTCTAAGTCTGTCTGCGGTCCCTCCTTTGAATTGTCCTCCGCTGAGGACACCAATGCTGCCTGTGTACCCCTGCCACGTAAAGGAAGCTGCATGGAGCCTATTTTCTTATTTTAGGCCTTCTAAGTCTGTCTGCGGTCCCTCCTTCGAATTGTCCTCCGCTGAGCACAACAGTGCTGCCTGTGTACCCCTGCCACGTAAAGGAAGCTGCACGGAGCCTATTTTCATTTTTTAGGCCTACTAAGTCTGTCTGCGGTCCCTCCTTCGAATTGTCCTCCGCTGAGCACACCAATGCTGCCTGTGTACCGCTGCCACATAATGGAAGCTGCATAGAGCCTATTTTCTTATTTTAGGCCTTCTACGTCTGTCTGCGGTCCCTCCTTCGAATTGTCCTCCGCTGAGCACACCAATGCTGCCTGTGTACCCCTGCCACATAATGGAAGCTGCATAGAGCCTATTTTGTTATTTTAGGCCTTCTACGTCTGTCTGCGGTCCCTCCTTCGAATTGTCCTCCGCTGAGCACACCAATGCTGCCTGTGTACCCCTGCCACATAATGGAAGCTGCATAGAGCTTATTTTGTTATTTTAGGTCTTCTAAGTCTGTCTGCGGTCCCTCCTTTGAATTGTCCTCCGCTGAGCACACCAATGCTGCCTGTGTACCCCTGCCACATAATGGAAGCTGCATAGAGCTTATTTTGTTATTTTAGGCCTTCTAAGTCTGTCTGCGGTCCCTCCTTCAAATTGTCCTCCGCTGAGCACAACAATGCTGCCTGTGTACCCCTGCCACGTAAAGGAAGCTGCATAGAGCCTATTTTCTTATATTAGGACTACTAAGTCTGTCTGCGGTCCCTCCTTCAAATTGTCCTCCGCTGAGCACACCAATGCTGCCTGTGTACCCCTGCCACATAATGGAAGCTGCATAGAGCCTATTTTGTTATTTTAGGCCTTCTAAGTCTGTCTGCGGTCCCTCCTTTGAATTGTCCTCCGCTGAGCACACCAATGCTGCCTGTGTACCCCTGCCATGTAAAGGAAGCTGCATGGAGCCTATTTTGTTATTTAAGGCCTACTAAGTCTGTCTGCAGTCCCTCCTTCGAATTGTCCTCCGCTGAGCACACCAATGCTGCCTGTGTGCCCCTGCCACATAATGGAAGCTGCATAGAGCCTATTTTGTTATTTTAGGCCTTCTACGTCTGTCTGCGGTCCCTCCTTTGAATTGTCCTCCGCTGAGCACAAAAATGCTGCCTGTGTACCCCTGCCACATAATGGAAGCTGCATAGAGCTTATTTTGTTAATTTAGGCCTTCTACATCTGTCTGCGGTCCCTCCTTCGAATTGTCTTCCGCTGAGCACACTGTTATGAACTATACTTTTGGGCTCCTGTTGTGGATTCTGTTTTTGGGCTCCCTCTGGTGGTTACAACTGGTACTGGGTGACTTTGGTGGGTTGCGGTTTCTGGTTTCCACCTGTCCATCAGTGGCTGGGTGTTTCCTATTTAACCTGGCTTTCCTGTCATTCCCTCGCCGGCTATCAATGTATCAGTGTGTCTCTGTTACCTTTGCTACCTGCTCCTAAAGTCTTCAAGACAAGCTAAGTCTGGAATTCCATGTTTCTTGTTTGCTTTCATGTTTTTAGTCCAGCTTGCAGATATGTAATCCTCTGCTGCTGGTTGCTCTAGTGGGCTGAAATTACCACTCATGTACCATGAGTTGGCACATGAGTTCAAGTAATTTCAGGATGGTATTTTGAAGGGGTTTTAAAGCTGACCGCGCAGTTCACCTTTTGTATCCTCTGCTATCTAGCTTTTAGCGGGCCTCATTTTTGCTGAATCTATTTTCATAACTACGTTTGTGCCTTCCTCTCATTTCACCGTCATTATATGTGGGGGGCTGCTATTTCTGTGGGAATATTTCTCTAGAGGCAAGCGAGGTCTGTGATTCTTCTGATAGGGGAAGCTAGATCTCCGGCTGGCGCGAGGCGTCTAGAGTCCCCCCAGGAACGCTCCCCGGCTATTGCTAGTTGAGTGTTGAGGTTCAGGATCGCGGTCAGCTCAGGTTCCATCACCCTAGAGCTTGTCCTGTTTTTGCCCGTGTTCTGTTGTTAAATTCCCTGCCATTGGGAACATGACAGTATAGCCGGACTACAAAGTGTTAATTGTTTGGGCTGAAGCAGGAGAAAAAGATGTGTTGAGGAGAATTTTTTTTTTTTTTCCCCTCAGAGTTTTGCTGCCTAGCCCTTAATTGCTGCCTAGCTGCTTCTTACCTCCTCTTAACCCTTGAATGGCTCTGACCTTAGCTGTTTAATATGGATGTCCAGAGTTTGGCTTCCAGCCTGAATAATCTCGCTGCTAAAGTTCAAAACATACAGGATTTTGTTGTTCACACTCCTATGTCTGAACCTAGAATTCCTATTCCAGAGTTTTTCTCTGGAGATAGATCTACCTTCCTGAATTTCAGGAACAATTGCAAATTGTTTCTGTCTTTGAAATCTCGCTCCTCTGGAGACCCTGCTCAGCAGGTCAAGATTGTGATATCTTTCCTGCGGGGCGACCCTCAGAATTGGGCATTTGCATTGGCACCAGGGGATCCTGCATTGCTCAGTGTGGATGCATTTTTTCTGGCACTGGGATTGCTCTATGAGGAACCTAACCTGGAGATTCAGGCTGAAAAGGCTTTATTAGCCCTCTCTCAGGGGCATGATGAAGCGGAGGTATATTGTCAAAAATTTCGGAAATGGTCGGTGCTTACTCAGTGGAATGAGTGCGCCCTGGCTGCAAACTTCAGAGATGGTCTTTCTGAGGCCATTAAGGATATTATGGTGGGGTTCCCTGCGCCTACAGGTCTGAATGAGGCTATGACTATGGCCATTCAGATTGATCGGCGTTTACGGGAGCGCAAACCTGTGCACCAGTTGGCGGTGTCTTCTGAACAGGCACCTGAGACTATGCAATGTGATAGAATTCAGTCCAGAAGTGAACGGCAAAATTATAGGCGGAAAAATGGATTGTGTTTTTATTGTGGTGATTCTGCTCAAGTTATATCACCATGCTCTAAACGCACAAAAAAGGTTGATAATTCTTTTGCCATTAGTACTCTGCAGTCTAAGTTCATTTTGTCTGTAACTCTGATTTGTTCACTGTCATCCATTTCCGTCGATGCCTATGTGGATTCGGGCGCTGCCCTGAGTCTTATGGATTGGTCATTTGCCAAACGCTGCGGTTTTAGTTTAGAGCCTCTGGAAGTTCCTATTCCTTTAAAGGGAATTGACTCTACACCATTGGCTATGAATAAACCGCAGTACTGGACACAAGTGACCATGCGCATGACTCCCGTTCATCAGGAGGTGATTCGCTTCCTCGTACTGTATAATTTACATGATGTACTAGTGCTTGGTCTGCCATGGTTACAAACTCATAATCCAGTCCTGGATTGGAAAACAATGTCTGTGTTAAGCTGGGGATGTCAGGGAATTCATGATGATGCATCTCTGATTTCAATCGCTTCATCTACTCCTTCTGAGGTCCCTGCGTTTTTGTCTGACTATCGGGATGTTTTTGAGGAGCCTAAGCTCAATTCGCTCCCTCCTCATAGGGATTGTGACTGTGCTATAGAATTAATTCCTGGCAGTAAGTTCCCTAAGGGTCGTTTATTTAATCTGTCAGTGCCAGAGCATACTGCTATGGGGAATTATATTAAGGAGTCCTTGGAAAAGGGACATATTCGTCCATCTTCGTCCCCTATGGGAGCAGGTTTTTTTTTCGTGGCTAAAAAAGATGGTTCCCTGAGGCCTTGTATAGATTATCGCCTTCTGAATAAGATTACAGTCAAATATCAATATCCATTGCCATTATTGACTGATTTGTTTGCTCGCATTAAGGGGGCTAGGTGGTTCACTAAGATAGATCTTCGTGGTGCGTATAATCTTGTGCGGATAAAACAGGGTGATGAGTGGAAAACCGCATTTAATACGCCTGAGGGCCATTTTGAGTATTTGGTAATGCCTTTTGGACTTTCTAATGCTCCTTCAGTCTTTCAGTCCTTTATGCACAATATTTTCCGTGAATATCTGGATAAGTTTATTATTGTGTATTTGGATGATATTTTGGTGTTTTCTGATGACTGGGAGTCTCATGTTCTACAAGTCAGGAAGGTGTTTCAAGTTCTGAGGGCCAATTCTCTGTTTGTGAAGGGCTCAAAATGTCTCTTCGGAGTCCAGAAGATTTCTTTTTTGGGGTACATTTTTTCTCCTTCTACTATTGAGATGGATCCCGTCAAGGTTCAGGCTATTTGTGACTGGACACAACCTACATCTGTTAAGAGTCTTCAGAAGTTCTTGGGTTTTGCTAATTTTTATCGTCCTTTCATTACTAATTTTTCCAGTGTTGTTAAACCTTTGACTGATTTGACTAAAAAGGGTGCTGATGTTGCTAATTGGTCTCCTATGGCTGTGGAGGCCTTTCAGGAACTTAAGCGCCGGTTTTTTTCTGCTCCTGTGTTATGTCAACCAGATGTTTCACTTCCTTTTCAGGTTGAGGTTGATGCTTCCGAGATTGGAGCGGGGGCGGTTTTGTCACAGAGAAGTTCCGATGGCTCGGTGATGAAGCCATGTGCATTCTTTTCTAGAAAATTCTCGCCCGCCGAGCGCAATTATGATGTGGGTAATCGGGAGCTTTTGGCCATGAAGTGGGCATTTGAGGAGTGGCGTCATTGGCTTGAGGGTGCTAGACATCGTGTGGTGGTCTTGACTGATCACAAAAATCTGATTTACCTTGAGTCTGCCAGGCGTCTGAATCCTAGACAGGCTCGTTGGTCGTTGTTTTTTTCTCGTTTTTCCCTATGAAGGTCTCTTCTCCTAAGTTCAAGCCTCGGTTCATCGGTCCTTATAAGATCTTGGAGATTCTTAACCCTGTGTCTTTTCGTTTGGATCTCCCAGCATCGTTTGCTATTCATAATGTGTTCCATCGGTCGTTATTGCGGAGGTATGAGGTGCCCGTTGTTCCTTCGGTTGAGCCTCCTGCTCCGGTGCTGGTGGAGGGAGAATTGGAGTATGTTGTTGAGAAGATCTTGGATTCTCGTGTTTCCAGACGTAGACTCCAGTATTTGGTTAAGGGAAGGGTTATGGTCAGGAGGATAAATCCTGGGTGGTCGCCTCTGACGTTCATGCGACTGATTTGGTCCACGCCTTCCATAGAGCTCATCCTGATTGCCCTGGGGGTTCTCGTGAGGGTTCGGTGACCCCTCCTCAAGGGGGGGGGGTACTGTTGTGGATTCTGTTTTTGGGCTCCCTCTGGTGGTTACAACTGGTACTGGGTGACTTTGGTGGGTTGCGGTTTCTGGTTTCCACCTGTCCATCAGTGGCTGGGTGTTTCCCATTTAACCTGGCTTTCTTGTCATTCCCTCGCCGGCTATCAATGTATCAGTGTGTCTCTGTTACCTTTGCTACCTGCTCCTAAAGTCTTCAAGACAAGCTAAGTCTGGAATTCCCTGTTTCTTGTTTGCTTTCATGTTTTTAGTCCAGCTTGCAGATATGTAATCCTCTGCTGCTGGTTGCTCTAGTGGGCTGAAATTACCACTCATGTACCATGAGTTGGCACATGAGTTCAAGTAATTTCAGGATGGTATTTTGAAGGGGTTTTAAAGCTGACCGCGCAGTTCACCTTTTGTATCCTCTGCTATCTAGCTTTTAGCGGGCCTCATTTTTGCTGAATCTATTTTCATAACTACGTTTGTGCCTTCCTCTCATTTCACCGTCATTATATGTGGGGGGCTGCTATTTCTGTGGGAATATTTCTCTAGAGGCAAGCGAGGTCTGTGATTCTTCTGATAGGGGAAGCTAGATCTCCGGCTGGCGCGAGGCGTCTAGAGTCCCCCCAGGAACGCTCCCCGGCTATTGCTAGTTGAGTGTTGAGGTTCAGGATCGCGGTCAGCTCAGGTTCCATCACCCTAGAGCTCGTCCTGTTTTTTGCCCGTGTTCTGTTGTTAAATTCCCTGCCATTGGGAACATGACAGGCTCCCTCTTGTGGTCACTCGCGGTATGGCTCTTGTATACTCTTTCCCCAGGTTGGTATTCACCTGGTTCGTTAACACTCTGGGTGTTTCTATTTAAACTTCCTGGAGTCTTAGTCAATTGCCTGGCATCCATGTAATCAGTCCTTGTCTGGTTGCTCTTGTCTACTGGTCCTGATTTTTGCAACATAAGCTAAGTCCTGCTTTCTTGTTTTTTGTTATTTGTATTATTCTGTTTTTTGTCCAGCTTGTTCATAATGTGATTCCTGATTTTGCTGGAAGCTCTAAGGGGGCTGATATCCTCCCCCCATACCGTTAGTCGGTACGGGGGTTCTTGGATATTCAGCGTGGATATTTGTGTAGGGTTTTTCGCTGACCACATAAGTCCTCTTTCTATATTTCTGCTATTATTTAGTGGGCCTCTCTTTGCTGAATCTAGTTCATACTTACGTTTGTCCTTTCCTCTTACCTCACCGTTATTATTTGTTGGGGGCCTGTATCTACTTTGGGGTACCTTTCTCTGGAGGCAAGTGAGGTCTGTATTTTCTCTGAAAGGGTTAGTTAGATCTCCGGCTGGCGCGAGAGGTCTAGAACCAACGTAGGTACGTTCCCCGGCTGCTGTTAGTTGTGGGCTAGGATCAGGTATGTGGTCAGCTCAGTTACCACCTCCCTAAGAGCTAGTTTTTATGTTTGCACACTTTGCTGAAGACCCTGAGATCCTCTGCCATTAGGATCACAACAGCGGCCTGTGTACCCCTGCCACGTAAAGGAAGCTGCATGGAGCCTATTTTCTTATTTTAGGCCTACTAAGTCTGTCTGAGGTCCCTCCTTCGAATTGTCCTCTGCTGAGCACACCAATGCTGCCTGTGTACCCCTGCCATGTAAAGGAAGCTGCATGGAGCCTATTTTGTTTATTTTAGGCCTTCTACGTCTGTCTGCGGTTCCTCCTTCGAATTGTCCTCCGCTGAGCACACCAATGCTGCCTGTGTACCCCTGCCACATAATGGAAGCTGCATAGAGCCTATTTTGTTATTTTAGGCCTTCTACGTCTGTCTGCGGTGCCTACTTCTAATTGTCCTCCTCTGAGCACACCAATGCTGCCTGTGTACCCCTGCCACGTAAAGGAAGATACATGGAGCCTATTTTCTTATTTTAGGCCTACTAAGTCTGTCTGCGGTCCCTCATTCGAATTGTCCTCCGCTGAGCACACCAATGCTGCCTGTGTACCCCTGTAACCTACTTTAAACTGCATAGAGCCTACTTTCCATTGTAGGCCTACTACCTGTGTCTGTCTCGGCAAGTCCACTCCTTGCAGTTGTCCTCCACTGAACAAAGCTATGCCGCCTGTGTACTCCTGTTACCAATTGTGAACTGCATTTATCCTACTTACTTATTTGTGCCTAGTAACTGTGTAAGCCTGTCATAACAGTTGTCCTCCACTACAGAACCCAGCTATGCCACATGTGCACTCCTTTTACCAATTTTGAACTTAATATAGCCTTCATTTTTATTTTAGGCCTACTTCATGTGTCAGAGCCACTAATTACACATGCCCTCCTCCGCTGAACCATTTTATGCTTCAAGTGTACTTCACTTACCAAATTTTAACAGCATTTTGCATAATTACTTATTTAGGCCTACTTATTGTGTTTGTCTCCCATTACAGTTGTCCTCCACTGCACAAAGCCAAGCTTCAATCTACAGGCTCTCATTAAGTAGTTGTTGTTAATATGTGTGGTTGGGGCCTGCTAACGGTGTCTGCAGCTCCCTGGTGTTGTCCTCCACTGTACAAAGCTGAGCTTCAATCTTCAGGCTCTCATTAAGTAGTTGTTAATATGTGTGGTTGGGGCCTACTAACGGTGTCTGCCGCTCCAAGGTGTTGTCCTCCACTGTACAAACCTGAGCTTCAATCTTCAGGCTCTAATTAAGTAGTTGTTGTTAATATGTGTGGTTGGGGCCTACTAACGGTGTCTGCCTCTCCCTGGTGTTGTCCTTCACTGTACAAAGCTGAGTTTCAGTCTTCAGGCTTTCGGCCTATAGTATCAGATATTTAACTGCATTTGGCCTACTTGTCTGGTTGGGCTCTACTAACGGTGTCTGCCGCTCCTGGGTTTTCTCCTGTTTGGTTTTCTTGAGCTTCAATCTTCAGACTCTCATTAAGTAGTTGTTGTTAATATAACACTGCAGTTGGCCTACTAGTGTGGTTGTGGCCTACTAACGGTGGCTGGCCCTCAATGGTGTTCTACAGGTTTACTTGCCAGAGATCAATCTTCAGGCTCTCATTAAGTAGTTGTTGTTAATATGTGTGGTTGGGGCCTACTAACGGTGTCTGCCGCTCCCTGGTGTTGTCCTCCACTGTACAAAGCTGAGCTTCAATCTTCAGGCTCTCATTAAGTAGTTGTTGTTAATATGTGTGGTTGGGGCCTACTAACGGTGTCTGCCGCTCCCTGGTGTTGTCCTTCACTGTACAAAGCTGAGCTTAAGTCTTCAGGCTTTCGGCCTATAGTATCAGATATTTAACTGCATTTGGCCTACTTGTCTGGTTGGGCCCTACTAACGGTGCCTGCCACTCCTGGGTTTTCTCCTGTTTGGTTTTCTTGAGCTTCAATCTTCAGGCTCTCATTAAGTAGTTGTTGTTAATAAAACACTGCAGTTGGCCTACTAGTGTGGTTGGGGCCTACTAACGGTGTCTGGCCCTCAAAGGTGTTCTCCAGGTTTACGTGCCAGAGCTTCAATCGTCAGGCTCTCATTAAGTAGTTGTTGTTAATATGTGTGTCTGGGGCCTACTAATGGTGTCTGCCGCTCCCTGGTGTTGTCCTCCACTGTACAAAGCTGAGCTTCAATCTTCAGGCTCTCATTAAGTAGTTGTTGTTAATATGTGTGGTTGGGGCCTACTAACGGTGTCTGCCGCTCCCTGGTGTTGTCCTTCACTGTACAAAGCTGAGTTTCAGTCTTCAGGCATTCGGCTTATAGTATCAGATATTTAACAGCATTTGTCCTACTTGTCTGGTTGGGCCCTGCTAACGGTGTCTGTCGCTCCTGGGTTTTCTCCTGTTTGGTTTTCTTGAGCTTCAATCTTCAGGCTCTCATTAAGTAGTTGTTGTTAATAAAACACTGCAGTTGGCCTACTAGTGTGGTTGGGGCCTACTAACGGTGTCTGGCCCTCAAAGGTGTTCTCCAGGTTTACTTGCCTGAGCTTCAATCTTCAGGCTCTCATTAAGTAGTTGTTATTAATATGTGTGGTTGGGGCCTACTAACGGTGTCTGCCGCTCCAAGGTATTTTCCAGAGCTTCAATCTTCAGGCTTTCGGGCTAGATTTGTAATATTAAACTGCATTGGGCCTACTAGTGTGGTTGGGCCCTTAAAACGGTGTCTGCCGCTCCTGGGTTTTCTCGTCTTTTGTTTTCCCGAGCTTCCATCTTCAGGCTTTCGGCCTTTATTTGTAATATTAAACTGCATTGGGCCTACTACTGTGGTTGGGCCCTTAAAACAGTGTCTGCCGCTCCTGGGTTTTCTACTCCACTGAACAAACCAATGCCGCCTGGTTAGTCCTGTTACTAATTTTGAACTGCATTTAGCCCACCTTATTATTTGGGCCTATATCTGTGTTTCCTCCTCATCCTGCTCATTGCCCAGCCAGTGCTAGATGAGACTTGTGGTACATTGACCCAAACCACTACATTTCCACGCTACACAGCCACAATCTGACCCTGCTGAAAGTCAGATTCCCCTTCCCGCATACTATACCTCCTTACACAGGGACAAAGAGGAAGGTGCAGATGAAAGTGCAGGTTCCTTCATCAGGTGGGGGGCATACTCGTTGGCGATGTCACAGGCAAAGGGCCCCTCAGAGTACGCAGAAGTGTCGCTGCCGGTGGGAGGTGTGTTATGATCCTAGTGGCTGAGGATCACAAAACGGACGAGCTAAGTAACTGAACATAGAACGAGCTCTAGGGAGGTGGTAACTGAACTGACTGCAAACCTGAACCTAACCAACACACTAAAGATAGCCGGTGAACGTGCCTAAAATCCTGGACATCTCGACGCAGCCTGAGAAACTATCTACTCCTGGAGGGAAAGTAAGACCTCACTTGCCTCAAGAGAAATCACCCCAAAGATATAGGAAGCCCCCAACAAATAATAACGGTGAGGTAAGGGGAAAACACAAACGTAGAAATGAAAACAGATTCAGCAAATGAGGCCCGCTAATACTAGATAGCAGAAGACAGATAGGGAACTGTGCGGTCAGTAAAAAACCCTATGCAAAATATCCACGCTGAGAATACAAGAACCCCCACACCAACTAATGATGTGAGGGGAGAAACTCAGCCCCCTAGAGCTACCAGCAAGCAAGGAAATCACATATTAGCAAGCTGGACAAGAAACAAAAATAAACCAAGAAACATATGACCACTGATGGTCAAAAAATGAACAAAGCAAAACTTAGCTTCTCTTGAAGAGACTGATAATGAAGGACTGCAGGAGAGCTCCAACATAGCACTGAAGACATTGACAGCAGGCATCAACTGAGAGTCCAAGTGAGCTTAAATAGGAAACCAGCCCACATATAATGAGACAGCTGATGCCAGTCACAAACCTGCAGAAAGACAGCACTCAAACAGTACCACTTGTGACCACAAGAGGGAGCCCAGAAATAGAGTTCACAACAGTACCCCCCCTTGAGGAGGGGTCACCGAACCCTCATCAAGACCCCCAGGGCGATCAGGATGAGCAGTATGGAAGGCATGAACCAAATCGGCCGCATGAACATCAGAGACGACAACCCAGGAATTATCCTCCTGACCATAGCCCTTCCACGTAACCAAATACTGAAGCCTCCATCTGGAAATACGAGAATCCAAGATCTTCTCCACCACGTACTCCAATTCGCCCCCAACCAGCACCGGAGCAGGAGGCTCAACAGAAGGAACCACAGGCACCACATACCTCCGCAACAAAGACCTATGGAACACATTATGATTGGCAAACGATGCTGGGCGGTCCAAACGAAAAGACACCGGGTTTCCAAAATCTTATAAGGACCGATGAAGCGAGGCTTGAATTTGAGAGAGGAAACCTTCATAGGAACATACCAAGAAGACAGCCATACCAAATCCCCAACACAAAGTCTGGGACCAACACCGCGACGGCGGTTGGCAAAGCGCTGAGCCTTCTCCTGTGACAACTTCAAATTGTCCACCACATGGTTCCAAATCTGCTGCAACCTATCCACCACAGAATCCACCCCTGGACAGTCAGAAGGCTCAACCTGACCCGAGGAAAAACGAGGATGAAAACCAGAATTGCAGAAAAAAGGCGAAACCAAAGTGGCAGAACTAGCCCGATTATTAAGGGCAAACTCGGCCAATGGCAAAAAAGTCACCCAATCATCCTGATCAGCAGAAACAAAACATCTTAAATAAGTTTCCAACGTCTGATTAGTTCGCTCGGTCTGGCCATTCGTCTGAGGATGGAAGGCCGACGAAAAAGACAAATCAATCCCCATCTTAGCACATAAAATCCGCCAAAATCTAGACACAAACTGGGATCCTCTGTCAGACACAATATTTTCAGGGATGCCGTGCAAGCGAACCACATTCTGAAAAAATAGAGGAACCAAATCGGAGGAGGAAGGCAACTTAGGCAAGGGCACCAAATGGACCATTTTAGAAAAACGATCACACACCACCCAGATGACAGACATTCTCTGAGAGACTGGAAGATCCGAAATAAAATCCATGGAAATGTGCGTCCAAGGCCTCTTCGGGACAGGCAAAGGCAAAAGCAAACCGCTGGCACGAGAACAGCAAGGCTTAGCCCGAGCACAAATCCCACAGGACTGCACAAAGGAACGCACATCCCGCGACAAGGAAGGCCACCAGAAGGACCTAGCCACCAAATCTCTGGTACCAAAAATCACAGGATGGCCTGCCAACACCGAAGAATGAACCTCGGAAATAACTCTGCTGGTCCATCTATCTGGGAAAAACAGTCTCTCTGGTGGGCAACGGTCAGGTCTATCCGCCTGAAATTTCTGCAGCACTCATCGCAAATGTGGGGAAATGGCAGACAAAATCACTCCCTCTCTGAGGATACCAGCCGGCTCTGAAACTCCCGGAGAGTCAGGCACAAAACTCCTAGAAAGAGCATCAGCCTTCACGTTCTTCGAACCAGGCAGGTATGAGACCACGAAATCGAAACGGGAGAAAAACAACGACCAACGAGCCTGTCTAGGATTCAGCCGCTTGGCAGACTCGAGATAAATCAGATTTTTGTGATCAGTTAAGACACAATGCTTAGCTCCCTTGAGCCAATGTCGCCACTCCTCAAATGCCCACTTCAAAGCCAACAACTCCCGATTACCAACATCATAATTCCGCTCGGCAGGTGAAAACTTTCTTGAAAAGAAAGCACAAGGCTTCATCACAGAGCAATCAGAGCTTCTCTGCGACAAAACAGCCCCTGCTCCAATCTCAGAAGCATCAACCTCGACCTGAAAAGGAAGAGAGACATCAGGCTGACACAAAACTGGAGCCGAAGAAAACCGGCGCTTCAGCTCCTGAAAGGCTTCCACGGCCGCAGGAGACCAATTAGTCACATCAGAACCCTTCTTGGTCAAATCCGTCAAGGGTTTAACCACGCCAGAAAAATTTGCAATGAAGCGACGTTTAAAATTAGCAAAACCCAAGAACTTCTGAAGACTCTTAACAGATGTAGGCTGAGTCCAGTCATGAATAGCCTGGACCTTGACTGGGTCCATCTCAATAGTAGAAGGAGAAAAAATAAAACCCAAAAAGGAAACCTTCTGTACTCCGAAGAGACATTTTGAGCCCTTCACAAATAAGGCATTAGCACGCAGGACCTGAAATACCATCCTGACCTGCTTCGCATGGGACTCCCAGTCCTCAGAAAAGACCAAAATGTCATCCAGATACACAATCATAAATTTATCCAGATATTCTCGGAAGATGTCATGCATGAAGGACTGGAACACAGAAGGAGCATTAGAGAGTCCAAAAGGCATCACCAAGTACTCAAAATGGCCTTCGGGCGTATTAAATGCTGTTTTCCATTCATCCCCCTGCTTAATATGCACAAGGTTATACGCACCACGAAGATCTATCTTGGTGAACCAACTGGACCCCTTAATCCGAGCAAACAGATCAGACAACAATGGCAAAGGATACTGAAATTTGACCGTGATTTTATTTAAAAGACGATAATCTATACAAGGTCTCAGAGAACCATCCTTCTTGGCCACAAAAAAGAATCCTGCACCAAGAGGGGAGGAGGACGGGCGAATATGTCCCTTCTCTAAAGACTCCTTTATATAGCTCCGCATTGCGGTATGTTCTGGTAAAGACAAATTAAAAAGTCGTCCCTTAGGGAACTTACTACCAGGATTCAAATTTATAGCACAATCACAATCCCTGTGAGGAGGCAGGGCACCGGATCTGGGCTCATCAAATACATCCTGGTAGTCCGACAAAAACTCAGGGACCTCAGAAGGAGTGGAAGAAGCAATTGACACCAAAGGAGCATCGCCATGAATCCCCTGGCAACCCCAACTTGACACAGACATAGCTTTCCAATCCAGAACTGGATTATGGGCCTGCAGCCATGGCAGACCCAAAACGACAACATTATGCAGATTATGCAGCACAAGAAAGCAAATCACCTCCTGATGCACAGGAGTCATGCACATGGTCACTTGAGTCCAATATTGAGGCTTATTCTCAGCCAATGGTGTAGCATCAATTCCCCTCAGTGGAATAGGGAATTCCAAAGGCTCCAGGACAAAACCACAGCGCCTGGCAAACAACAAATCCATCAGATTCAGGGCAGCACCTGAATCCATAAAAGCCATAACCGAGTAGGATGACAAAGAACAAATTAAAGTAACAGACAAAATGAATTTAGGCTGTATAGTACCAATGGTGACAGGTTTAGCGATTTTTTTTTAACGCGCTTAGAGCATGCTGAGATAACATGAGTTGAATCACCACAGTAAAAGAACAACCCATTTTGACGTCTATGATTTTGCCACTCAATTCTGGTCAGAACTCGGTCACATTGCATAGACTCAGGTCTCTGTTCAGAAAACACCGCCAGATGGAGCGCAGGTTTGCGCTCCCGCAAACGCCGATCAATCTGAATGGCCAAAGCCATTGAGTCATTCAGACTTGAAGGCGTGGGGAACCCCACCATAACATTCTTAATGGCTTCAGAAAGACCTTCTCTGAAATTTGCAGCCAGGGCACACTCATTCCATTGAGTAAGCACCGACCATTTCCGAAATTTTTGACAATACACCTCAGCTTCATCCTGGCCCTGAGAAAGAGCCAGCAAGGCCTTTTCTGCCTGGTTCTCAAGATTAGGTTCCTCATAAAGCAGTCCAAGCGCCAGAAAAAATGCATCAACATTCAGCAATGCAGGATCTCCTGGCACCAGAGAGAAAGCCCAATCTTGAGGGTCGCCACGTAACAAGGAGATAACAATTTTAACTTGCTGAGCGGAATCACCAGAGGAACGAGGTCTCAAAGATAGAAATAATTTTCAATTATTCTTAAAATTCAGAAACCTAGATCTATCTCCAGAAAACAACTCAGGAATAGGTATTTTTGGCTCTGACATAGGGCTATGAACAACAAAATCCTGAATGCTTTGCACCCTTGCAGCAAGATGATCCACACTAGAAGTCAGACTCTGATTATCCATGTCTGCAGCTGAACACAAAACCACCCAGAGATTAAGGGGATGAGAGAAGCTGGGCAGACTGCAGCAAAGATAGAGAGGAAGAAAAAAAAAAAAATTGTACTCAGGGCTTCTCTTATCCCACTTCTGCGATGCATTAAACACTTTTAGGCCTGCTGTACTGTTATGATCCTAGTGGCTGAGGATCACAAAATGGACGAGCTAAGTAACTGAACATAGAACGAGCTCTAGGGAGGTGGTAACTGAACTGACCGCAAACCTGAACCTAACCAACACACTAAAGATAGCCGGTGAACGTGCCTAAAATCCTGGACGTCTCGACGCAGCTTGAGAAACTATCTACTCCTGGAGGGAAAGTAAGACCTCACTTGCCTCAAGAGAAATCACCCCAAAGATATAGGAAGCCCCCAACAAATAATAACGGTGAGTAGGGTTGAGCGACTTTCATTTTTTAAAGATCGAGTCGGGTTTTGTGAAACCCGACTTTGTCCAGAGTCGAGTCGAGTGCAGTCGGCCGATTATCGCTAAGTCGGGGATCGACCGAAACACGAAACCCAATGCAAGTCAATGGGGAAGCATAGTCGGCAGTGAGTGGAGGCCAGGAAAACACCTACAGTGCCCATTTTAATTCCAAAAACATCCATTCTTGTTTCTGAAGCTTGTCAATCTTAATTAACTTTATAATAATAGTTGTTCAATGGAACTTGGGGGTCATTTGGCAAAAGTTGTGGGGGGTAGGGCTGGTTCGAGGCTTTAGTGGGCCCAGGAATCGTGGACTACGTCACGGCGGTGGAGCAGGGAGAGGTAAGTATTTCAATGTTGCAAGTGCTGTGATCCTGAGCAAGCAGGGGGGGCACACTCGTTCGCATTGGCACTGGCACAGGGCCACTTAAAGTACAGCGGTGTGTTTGCACGGCGGGGGCGCCTCCCACCAGCAGCGACACTTTTGCGTACTCTGAGGGGCCCTGTGCCAGTGACATCGCCAACGAGTATGCCCCCCCCACCTGATGAAGGAACCTGCACTTTCATCTGCACCTTCCTCTTTGTCCCTGTGTAAGGTGGTATAACATGCGGGAAGGGGAACCTTACTTTCAGCAGGGTCAGATTCTGGCTGTGTAGAGTGCAAGGGGAATGTAGTGGTCTAGGTCAATGTACCAGCAGACTCATCTAGCAGTGGCTGGGCAATGGGCAGGATGAGGAGGAAACAGATATAGGGCCAAAGAATAAAGTAGGCATAATGCAGTTCAAAATTGGTAACAGGACTAAACAGGCGGCATTGCTTTGTTCAGTGGAGTAGCAAACCCAGGAGCAGCAGACACTGTTTTAAGGGCCCAAACACACTAATAGGCCAAATGCAGTTTAATATCTGATACTTTAGGCCAAAAGCCTAAAGACTGAAGCTCAGCTTTATTCAGTTGAGGGCAAACACCAGGGAGGGGCAGACACCGTTAGTAGGCCGTAACCAAAGTTGAAGGCCAAATGCAGTTTAATTTCTGATACTATAGGCCGAAAGCCAGAAGGTGGAAGCTCAGCTTTATTCAGTTGAGGGCAAACACCAGGGAGGGGCAGACACCGTTAGTAGGCCGTAACCAAAGTTGAAGGCCAAATGCAGTTTAATATCTGATACTATAGGCCGAAAGCCAGAAGGTGGAAGCTCAGCTTTATTCAGGTGAGGACAAACACCAGGGAGGGGCAGACACCGTTAGTAGGCCCTAACCACCAATTTTTAAAAACACAGCACTTAATGAGAGCCAGAAGGTTGAAGCTCAGCTTTATTCAGTTGAGGAAAAACACCAGGCAGGGGCAGACACCGTTAGTAGGCCGTAACCAAAGTTGAAGGCCAAATGCAGTTTAATTTCTGATACTATAGGCCGAAAGCCAGAAGGTGGAAGCTCAGCTTTATTCAGTTGAGGGCAAACACCAGGGAGGGGCAGACACCGTTAGTAGGCCCTAACCACCAATTTTTAAAAACACAGCACTTAATGAGAGCCAGAAGGTTGAAGCTCAGCTTTATTCAGTTGAGGAAAAACACCAGGCAGGGGCAGACACCGTTAGTAGGCCGTAACCAAAGTTGAAGGCCAAATGCAGTTTAATATCTGATACTATAGGCCGAAAGCCAGAAGGTGGAAGCTCAGCTTTATTCATATGAGGGCAAACACCAGGGAGGGGCAGACACCGTTAGTAGGCCGTAACCAAAGTTGAAGGCCAAATGCAGTTTAATATCTGATACTATAGGCCGAAAGCCAGAAGGTGGAAGCTCAGCTTTATTCAGTTGAGGGCAAACACCAGGGAGGGGCAGACACCGTTAGTAGGCCGTAACCAAAGTTGAAGGCCAAATGCAGTTTAATATCTGATACTATAGGCCGAAAGCCAGAAGGTGGAAGCTCAGCTTTATTCAGTTGAGGGCAAACACCAGGGAGGGGCAGACACCGTTAGTAGGCCGTAACCAAAGTTGAAGGCCAAATGCAGTTTAATATCTGATACTATAGGCCGAAAGCCAGAAGGTGGAAGCTCCGATTTAGACAGTGGAGGACAATTTGAATTAGGGACTGCAGACAGACTTAGTAGGCTGTCCCCTGTGGACCATGCATCCAAAACATTAACCCATTGCGCCGTAATTGACACGTAATCTTCCGTGGCCATGCCTACAGGTCCATGCGTCTGTTGTCAGGTGCACCTTTGTACTCACAGATTGCCAGAGTGCATGGACAATGCGGTCTTTTACATGCTGGTGGAGGGTTGGGATGGCTTTTCTCGCCAAAGAAGTGTCGACTGGTTAGCTTGTAGCGTGGTACAGCGTAGTCCATCATGGCCTTATTAATAGTAAATAAAATATATAACTTGGCTCTGTGAACTTTTAAATAGGTTCCAGGGGTACACGGGCAGCATTGGTGTGGTCAGTGGAGGAGTATTGCAAGTAGGGGCCGCAGACAGGCTCACAAAGGCCTAAAATAACAAACAGTAGGCAGTCATGGCAGTTTGAAATCGGTTACATGGATACACAGACAGGCACTCCAGGCAGCATTGTGGTCAGTGGAGGAGTATTGCAAGTAGGGGCCGCAGACAGGCTCACAAAGGCCTAAAATAACAAACAGTAGGCAGTCATGGCAGTTTGAAATCGGTTACATGGATACACAGGCAGGCAGCATTGTGGTCAGTGGAGGAGTATTGCAAGTAGGGGCCGCAGACAGGCTCACAAAGGCCTAAAATAACAAACAGTAGGCAGTCATGGCAGTTTGAAATCGGTTACATGGATACACAGGCAGGCACTCCAGGCAGCATTGTGGTCACTGGTCAGTGGAGGAGTATTGCAAGAAGGGGCCGCAGACAGGCTCACAAAGGCCTAAAATAACAAACAGTAGGCAGTCATGGCAGTTTGAAATCGGTTACATGGATACACAGGCAGGCAGCATTGTGGTCAGTGGAGGAGTATTGCAAGTAGGGGCCGCAGACAGGCTCACAGAGGCCTAAAATAACAAACAGTAGGCAGTCATGGCAGTTTGAAATCGGTTACATGGAGACACAGGCAGGCAGCATTGTGGTCAGTGGAGGAGTATTGCAAGTAGGGGCCGCAGACAGGCTCACAAAGGCCTAAAATAACAAACAGTAGGCAGTCATGGCAGTTTGAAATCGGTTACATGGATACACAGGCAGGCAGCATTGTGGTCAGTGGAGGAGTATTGCAAGTAGGGGCCGGAGACAGGCTCACAAAGGCCTAAAATAACAAACAGTAGGCAGTCATGGCAGTTTGAAATCGGTTACATGGATACACAGGCAGGCACTCCAGGCAGCATTGTGGTCACTGGTCAGTGGAGGAGTATTGCAAGTAGGGGCCGCAGACAGGCTCACAAAGGCCTAAAATAACAAACAGTAGGCAGTCATGGCAGTTTGAAATCGGTTACATGGATACACAGGCAGGCAGCATTGTGGTCAGTGGAGGAGTATTGCAAGTAGGGGCTGCAGACAGGCTCACAAAGGCCTAAAATAACAAACAGTAGGCAGTCATGGCAGTTTGAAATCGGTTACATGGATACACAGGCAGGCAGCATTGTGGTCAGTGGAGGAGTATTGCAAGTAGGGGCTGCAGACAGGCTCACAAAGGCCTAAAATAACAAACAGTAGGCAGTCATGGCAGTTTGAAATCGGTTACATGGATACACAGGCAGGCACTCCAGGTAGCATTGTCGTCACTGGTCAGTGGAGGAGTATTGCAAGCAGGGGCCGCAGACAGGCTCACAAAGGCCTAAAATAACAAACAGTAGGCAGTCATGGCAGTTTGAAATCGGTTACATGGATACACAGGCAGGCACTCCAGGCAGCATTGTGGTCAGTGGAGGAGTATTGCAAGTAGGGGCCGCAGACAGGCTCACAAAGGCCTAAAATAACAAACAGTAGGCAGTCATGGCAGTTTGAAATCGGTTACATGGATACACAGGCAGGCAGCATTGTGGTCAGTGGAGGAGTATTGCAAGAAGTGTCTGACACAGTTAGTACTCCCAAAAAATAAATAGATGTTAATGTCTCGCAAAACAACTATAAATAAAAAAAGGGTGGCATGCTTAGGTACAGGGGTGGGCTCATCTGCAGAGTTTATGACAAAGTAATTTGGCAGTAAATTAGTATTTACAGGTGTCAATATAGGACACTGACCCAGACTA
Source organism: Ranitomeya variabilis (assembly GCF_051348905.1). NCBI lineage: Eukaryota > Metazoa > Chordata > Amphibia > Anura > Dendrobatidae > Ranitomeya > Ranitomeya variabilis. The sequence continues at coordinate 1,144,338,952 of NC_135232.1, forward strand.
CTTTAACTAGCATCATAGATGTCAACAAATTGGTATTGTTTGTCAGTGCCAGGCATTGAATGATGTCAGCGCATAGACTAAACATTGGTGGAGCTGTGCGAGATAATTTTGCATGTGGTAGAGCACAGTTTGAGCTGGGGGGGAACTCTCTTGGGGCCGGCGGTACCGCCCCAGGGCCCCTCATGTTACAACGGTGTGTCTGACGTTGGGTGCGCACCCCCACCGCCAGAGACACTACATTGCACTATGAGGGACCCAGTGGCAGTGCCGTCGACCAAAAGCGAGCACACCCACCTCTTCTGACAAACAGCACTGTAACTAACGGGTGCTTGCGCCAAGTGTCGAGAGTGAGACAACGGCCCCGTGGGGGGAGTTTTCCCATTGGGGGATGTGTAAACATGTCAAATGCTGGTCAAACAGCTGCTGCAAATTAAGAGATTTGAACACTCAGTAAGACCAGTCCACAAGCAAGACCTTTTTATAGGAAAGCTAGGTGTCAGCCGGGAAAGGTGGGGCAAAATAATTTGAAATCCAGGAGTGGTTAATTTTAATGAAGGTGAGATCATCCACATTTTGGGTAGCCAGACGAGTCCTTTTTTCGGTTAATATTGAACCAGCAGCACTGAATACTCTTTCTGATAGCACACTAGCTGCTGGGCAAGCAAGCTCCTGCAACGCATATTCTGCCAATTCAGGCCAGGTGTCTAATTTGGATGCCCAGTAATCAAATGGGAATGACGGTTGAGGGAGAACATCGATAAGGGCTGAAAAATAGTTAGTAACCATACTGGACAAATGTTGTCTCCTGTCACTTTGAATAGATGCTGCAGTACCTGTCCTGTCTGCGGTCATTGCGAAATCACTCCACAACCTGGTCAGAAAACCCCTCTGTCCAACGCCACTTCTGATCTGTGAACCTCTAACACCTCTGCCATGTAGCCCCCTGCAGCTTGTGTGAGAACCATCACCGGCGCTGTGTGCTGGGAATGCGTGAATCGAACGGTCAACAAGAGCAGCTTGTTTGGTTGCTAAGATTTGTTCGAGGTTCTCATGTGGCATAATATTTTGCAATTTGCCTTTATAGCGAGGGTCAAGGATGCCGGCCAACCAGTAATCGTCATCGCTCATCATTTTAATAATGCGTGTGTCCCTTTTGAGGATACGTAAGGCATAATCCGCCCTGTGGGCCAAAGTTCCAGTTGTCAAATCTGCGGTTGTGCTGGTTGGAGGGGCAGTTACAGGCAAATCTACGTCACTTGTCCCCTTAAAAAAACAGAACCCGGCCTTGCAACGCCACTAATTTCTGTTGGCCCAGAAGAAGCTTCCTCATTCAAAAAGTACTCATCCCCATCATCCTCCTCGTCCTCCTCCTCCTCTTCGCCCGCTACAGCGTCCTCTACACGGCCCTGACCAGACAATGGCTGACTGTCTAAAAGGCTTTCCTCTTCCTCGGCTGCAGACGCCTGCTCCTTTATGTGCGTCAAACTTTGCATCAGCAGACGCATTAGGGGGATGCTCATGCTTATTATGGCGTTGTCTGCACTAACCAGCCGTGTGCATTCCTCAAAACACTGAAGGACTTGACACAGGTCTTGTAGCTTCGACCACTGCACACCTGACAACTCCATGTCTGCCATCCAACTGCCTGCCCGTGTATCCTCCCACAAATACATAACAGCACGCCTGTGTTCGCACAGTCTCTGAAGCATGTGCAGTGTGGGGTTCCACCTTGTTGCAACGTCGATGATTAGGCGATGCTGGGGAAGGTTCAAAGACCGCTGATAGTTCTGCATACGGCTGGAGTGTACAGGTGAACGGCGGATATGCGAGCAAAGTCTGCGCACTTTGAGGAGCAGGTCGGGTAGCCCCGGGTAACTTTTCAGGAAGCACTGCACAACCAGGTTTAAGGTGTGAGCCAGGCAAGGAATGTGTTTCAGTTGGGAAAGGGCTATGGCTGCCATGAAATTCCTTCCGTTATCACTCACTACCTTGCCTGCCTCAAGATGTACAGTGCCCAGCCATGACTGAGTTTCTTTCTGCAAGAACTCGGACAGAACTTCTGCGGTGTGTCTGTTGTCTCCCAAACACTTCATTGCCAATACAGCCTGCTGACACTTGCCAATAGCTGTCCCATAATGGCACACCTGGTGTGCAACAGTGGCAGCTGCGGATGGAGTGGATGTGCGACTGCGGTCTGTGGATGAGCTCTCGCTTCTGCATGAGGAGGAGGAAGAGGAGGAGGGGGGGCGAACGCCTACAGCCAACTCTTTCCTTGACCGTGGGCTAGGCAGGACTGTCCCAATATTGCTGTCCCCTGTGGACCCTGCATCCACCACATTCACCCAGTGTGCCGTGATGGACACGTAACGTCCCTGGCCATGCCTACTGGTCCATGCATCTGTTGTCAGGTGCACCTTTGTAGTCACAGACTGCCTGAGTGCATGGACGATGCGGTCTTTAACATGCTGTTGGAGGGCTGGGATGGCTTTTCTAGAAAAGAAGTGCCGACTGGGTAGCTCGTAGCGTGGTACAGCGTAGTCCATCAGCGCTTTGAAAGCTTCGCTTTCAACTAACCGGTAGGGCATCATCTCTAATGAGATTAGTCTAGCAATGTGGGCGTTCAAACCCTGTGTACGCGGATGCGAGGATGAGTACTTCCTTTTCCTAACAAGAGTCTCATGTAGGGTGAGCTGGACTGGAGAGATGGAGATCGTGGAACTAGCGGTGGTGCCGGTGGACATGGGTGACAGAGAGGGTTGGAGATGGTATTCTTGCCGGTGCCCTACATGCAGTGTTTCCTACTACTAACCTGGTGATTCCCTGACTGCTTTGGCCTGCCGACGAAAGCTGCACAGATACTGCAGGTGGTGTGGGAAATGGTCGGCTTACAGGGAGGGAAGGGATGTAGCGTTGCTGACTAGCTTCATTGGCAGAGGGTGCTGCAACCTTTAGGGATGTTTGGTAGTTAGTCCAGGCTTGCAAATGCATGGTGGATAAATGTCTATGCATGCAACTTGTATTTAGACTTTTAAGATTCTGACCTCTGCTTAAGGTAGTTGAACATTTTTGACAGATGACTTTGCGCTGATCATTTGGATGTTGTTTAAAAAAATGCCAGACTGCACTCTTTCTACTATCGGATACCTTTTCAGGCATTGCAGACTGAGCTTCTTTAACCGGATGGCCACGCTGTCCTCCAACTGGTTTTGGTTTTGCCACGCGTTTTTGGGCAGATACGGGCCCGGTAGATGGAACCTGTTGTGATGTTGATGCCTGCTGCGGCTCCTCCTCCTCCTCCGCTTCAGAACTACTGCTGCCTGCACCCTGTTCCCCCAATGGCTGCCAATCGGGGTCCACAACTGGGTCATCTATGACCTCCTCTTCTATGTCGTGTGCAATTTCGTCTGTGTCACCGTGTAAGCCGGTGGTATAGCGGTCGTGACGGGGCACCATAGTCTCCGCTGGGTTTGATTCTGCCTAAGTACACTGCGAGGGCAATGTTCTGGTCTGAGTCAAAGGAACAGCATAGTAATCTGGCTGTGGCTGTGCATCTGTGCACTCCATGTCCGATTAAACTTCTAATGGGCATGGCCTGTTAACTGTTTCACTGTCTAACCCAGGAACGGTATGTGTAAAGAGCTCCATGGAGTAACCTGTTGTGTCGACTGACGCATCCTTAACTGTTGTTTTTAGTGAAGGACACAAGGAAGCGACTTGTTCCTGACCGGGAGCATCCACTGACGATGCACTGCTCTGACATTTGGCACTTTCCGAGGAGGAGGCGAAAGAGCTAGAGGCAGAGTCAGCAATGAAAGCCAATACTTGTTCCTCCTGCTCCAGCTTCAAAAGTGGTTTTCCTACTCCCAGAAAAGAGAGCGTTCGAGGCCTTGTGTAGCCAGACGACGAACCTGGCTCAACAAATCGAGACTTAGGTGCTGTACTGCTTTTACCACGACCACCTGATGCTCCACCACCACTACCATCATTACCAGCTGACAATGACCGCCCACGGCCACGACCTCTTCCACTAGACTTCCTCATTGTTTTCAAAATGTAACCAAAGTAACGCTATTTGTTACTGTAAAACAACTTATAAGGTGAACTCAAACTTCTGTAGGATTTATATATACCTTCTTAGGTGCCTGACACTGAAAGGAAAATCAGGCCCAATGTTACACACTAGGTTTTCTGTGGCCCAATAATTTGAGACAGATGGCACACACAGGACCAGCACTCAAGCAGAAATGCCAATCTTAATCTCCCACAATTTTTTTTTTTTCTGGGAGAATTTACCCTAAAAAAAAAAAGGCCCAGTATTACACAGTGTTTTTCGGTGGCACACAATGAGAGACAGATGCCACACACAGCAATGGCATGGAGGCAGACTTGCCAATATTTATCTCCCACTAATTTTTTTTGGGAAAAGGGAGAATTTAGCCAAAAAAAAATGGCCAAGTATTACACAGTGTTTTCAGCGGCACACAATGAGAGACAGATGCCACACACAGCAATGGCATGGAGGAAGACTTGCCAATATTTATCTCCCACTAATTTTTTTTGGGGAAAAGGGAGAATTTAGCAAAAAAAAAAATGGCCAAGTTTTACACAGTGTTTTCAGTGGCACACAATGAGAGACAGATGCCACACACAGCAATGGCACGGAGGCAGACTTGCCAATATTTATCTCCCACTTTTATTTTTTTGGAAAAGGGAGAATTTAGCAAAAAAAAAAAAAATGGCCAAGTATTACACAGTGTTTTCGGTGGCACACAATGAGAGACAGATGCCACACACAGCAATGGCACAGAGGCAGACTTGCCAATATTTATCTCCCACTAATTTTTTTTTAGGAAAAGGGAGAATTTAGCAAAAAAAAAAATGGCCAAGTATTACACAGTGTTTTCAGTGGCACACAATGAGAGACAGATGCCACACACAGCAATGGCACGGAGGCAGACTTGCCAATATTTATCTCCCACTCATTTTTTTGGGGGGGAAAGGGAGAATGTACCCCCCCAAAAAAAATGGCCAAGTATTACACAGTGTTTTCGGTGCCACACAATGAGAGACAGATGCCACGCACATTACTGGCACAGAGGCAGACTTGCCAATCTTTATCTCTCACTAATTATTTTTTTTTGAAAAGGGAGAATTTACCCCCCCCAAAAAATGGCCAAGTATTACACAGTAGTTTTCAGTGGCACACAATGAGAGACAGATGCCACACACAGCAATGGCACGGAGGCAGACTTGCCAATATTTATCTCCCACTAATTTTTTTTTTGGAAAAGGGAGAATGTACCCAAAAAAAAAAAAATGGCCAAGTATTACACAGTGTTTTCGGTGCCACACAATGAGAGACAGATGCCACACACAGCAATGGCACGGAGGCAGACTTGCCAATATTTATCTCCCACTAATTTTTTTGGGGGAAAAGGGAGAATTTAGCAAAAAAAAAATGGCCAAGTTTTACACAGTGTTTTCAGTGGCACACAATGAGAGACAGATGCCACACACAGCAATGGCACGGAGGCAGACTTGCCAATATTTATCTCCCACTTTTTTTGGGAAAAGGGAGAATTTAGCAAAAAAAAAAAAAAAAAGGCCAAGTATTACACAGTGTTTTCGGTGGCACACAATGAGAGACAGATGCCACACACAGCAATGGCACGGAGGCAGACTTGCCAATATTTATCTCCCACTTTTTTTTTTTTGGAAAAGGGAGAATGTACCCAAAAAAAATGGCCAAGTATTACACAGTGTTTTCGGTGCCACACAATGAGAGACAGATGCCACACACAGCAATGGCACGGTGGCAGACTTGCCAATATTTATCTCCCTGCAGTTATCTCAGAAAAGTATGGCAGGCAGCTGTAAAAAGGACTGCTGCACACAAAAGTGTGGACAAACACACAAGATAGCTGTGCAGAAAGGAAGGAAAAACAGGATTTGTGCATTGAAAAAAGCAGTTGGTTTGCACAGCGGCGTACACACAGGCACAGCAACGCAGCTATCAGGGTCAGGGAGCACTCTAGTGCAGCCCAATGAGCTACAGCACTGAGGAAAAAAAAATGTAGCTTCCACTGTCCCTGCAATCAAAAGGTGGTGTTGGACAGTGGAAATCGCTACAATTTGTAGCTTTATGTACCCTGCCTATCACTATCCCTGCTTCCGAAGAAGCTGCAGCAACCTCTCCCTATGCTCAGATCAGCAGCAGTAAGATGGCGGTCGGCGGGAACGCCCCTTTATAGCCCCTGTGACGCCGCAGAAAGCAAGCCAATCACTGCAATGCCCTTCTCTAAGATGGTGGGGACTGAGATCTATGTCATCACGCTGCCCACACTCTGCGTCCACCTTCATTGGCTGAGAAATGGCGCTTTTAGCGTCATTGAAAAGCGACTTTGGCGCGAAAGTCGCGAACCGCATGGCAGACCCCACACAGGGATCGGCTCGGTTTCATGAGACGCCGACTTATGAAAATGAACGATCTGTTTCGCTCAACCCTAACGGTGAGGTAAGGGGAAAACACAAATGTAGAAATGAAAACAGATTCAGCAAATGAGGCCCGCTAATACTAGACAGCAGAAGACAGATAGGGAACTGTGCGGTCAGTAAAAAACCCTATGCAAAATATCCACGCTGAGAATACAAGAACCCCCACACCAACTAACGGTGTGAGGGGAGAAACTCAGCCCCCTAGAGCTACCAGCAAGCGAAGAAATCACATATTAGCAAGCTGGACAAGAAACAAAAATAAACCAAGAAACATATGACCACTGATGGTCAGAAAATGAACCAAGCAAAACTTAGCTTCTCTTGAAGAGACTGATAACGAAGGACTGCAGGAGAGCTCCAACATAGCACTGAAGACATTGACAGCAGGCATCAACTGAGAGTCCAAGTGAGCTTAAATAGGAAACCAGCCCACATATAATGAGACAGCTGATGCCAGTCACAAACCTGCAGAAAGACATCACTCAAACAGTACCACTTGTGACCACAAGAGGGAGCCCAGAAATAGAGTTCACAACAGAGGTGCCCCCGCCGTGCAAACACACTGCTGTACTTTGAGGGGCCCTGGGCCAGTGCCAATGCCAATGAGTGGGCCCCCCCTGCTTGCTCAGGATCACAGCACTTGCAAAGTTGAAATACTTACCTCTCACTGCTCCACCGCCGTGACGTAGTCCATGTTTCCTGGGCCCACTAAAAACTTGAACCAGCCCTACCCCCCACAACTTTATCCAAATGACCCCCAATTTCCAATGCACAACTATTATTATAAAGTTAATTAAGATTGACAAGCTTCAGAAACAAGAATGGATGTTTTTGCCATTAAAATGGGCACTGTAGGTGTTTTCCTGGCCCCCACTCTCTGACGACTATGCTTCCCCATTGTCTTGCATTGGGTTTCGTGTTTCGGTCGATCCCTGACTTTTCGCGATAATCGGCTGATTGCACTCGACTCGACTTTTGAGATAGTCGGGTTTCGCAAAACCCGACTCGACCCCAAAAAAGTAAAAGTCGCTCAACCCTACTCAGCACGCCACTGAACCAGACTGGATGTCCATGCTGTCTAGCAAAGTACTGACAGCTTCAGCATGCACCTGTACCAGATTGGACTGCTGAGATATCAGATATCTCCATCCCAGACACCCTGAGGGGTGGAACCGTGACAGCATACAAGTTTGTTACAATTTACATTGCCTGGTGCTGGACAAAGACCATTGATGACTTTTCCATGTTCCTAAATAAGACTTGTGTCTCTTTACTAAACTGTTGCTTCCCTTACGTTTCCTAAATTTGGGTACTTACAAAAAAATGGTGGTGGGGTATTGGCCAGTATATGTATATTTAAGCTTCAGACTGGGTTAATACTCTCCACAGACCTTTTCAGGCTGCAGCTTTACACATGTTGTAACATGGTCATTGCCATGCTAATGCCTCTACCTGAGCTCTGTATTTTACATTTATTTCTAATGCTTTTGGTGTCTGGTAGAATCCTTCACTCGCTATGACAATCGCTCCATTGGGATTTGGTGGCAAAAATGAACTGTGGATATTACAAAATGCAGGTTACACATCATATTTGTGGCACTCAGCAGATTGTAAGGAACACATAATGACATGGTGGTGGACATGGTGGTGGTGGTGGCGGGCGAAGCCCAAAATTTGAAATGGGCATGTTTAAAATGGCATTGTAAAGGGATGAGGACTATGTGTTCCATGATCTTGTTAACTATTTGACATGAGAGAGGGCCCTCCCAAATGTTGGAGTGATAGCCCTCACAAATGTTAAAGGAAAAACTAAAGCCATTGACTAGCATTGGATTCATCATTTGGTACGAATACACGGATATTAAAAATTATATAGATTGATTTTCCTGAATCCGAATATTTCACTATTCGATCATCGCTAGTCTCCAGGTTAGGATCCTGAATATACTTTGGTCTCTCACCTCCAGGAAGTGTCAATATCACAACTTTGTCAATGAAAAATATTTATACAGTGCAGTCAACTCTGAAGCTTAAAGGAAACCTGTGTTAGGCATCGGGATTCTCCCACTGCGCGGGATAGATCCAAAGCATTATCTGCTTCTGTGGTCTCCCATTCATGTCCAGCCGCTCCAATTGCTGCTCAGCACAGATATCGGTCCCAGAGACTTGCTCAGGCTTGTGATACGCAGTATGTATGGTTCCTGCTGGTTCTCCAGTCAAGTCTATGGTAACCAGTGATATATGGGTGGGTGCAGCCTTGGTCTGTGGAGTCTAAGTCCAGAGATCACCTTACTAAACATATCCATGATATGGCGGCTTCTCATTGGTGGTAGGATGCTAGCTGCTCTGATGATGTGACAGTCCTGGAATGGCCCATGGGCAATGTCTTGGCCAACTGGGCATGAGTGTTTGGGATGGAGCCTAGCATATAAAAGTCTCTCCCCGGTGTACGCGGGTGCGCTAGTGTCATTTATGTTTGGTGTGTGTGGGTGGCTACTCTACCACTCTGTTCATGTGCTCGATTAGCACAGTTCAATTACAGAGCAAGCTCAACCCTTATGCTAGACTTCTCAGTGAAAGCAACAGGGTATGGTACCTAGAATCAAAGAGCTCTCTCTCTTTGCTCAGCATCTGCTTCATTCGTGTGTGCGGTTAGCACCATTTAGTTACAGAGCTAGCCCAATCCACGAGCCATTATCCCTGTGATATTAACTGTGTATAGCACTTTGCAAACTCATGCCTTACCTCTCGGTGAATTAACTGAGCTGGGTACTCAGTATTCCTTTCACAATGATTGGCGTTAATTCAGTGTGTTCAAGGTAACTTGCTGTTTAGTTCCGTCATTGTTCACACTAGCAGCAGGGTTCATCTCCGTGTGAGGAACGTGATAGCATGTGTCCTTAATGTGCTTGCCAAATGTGACAATATGTGATACTGCTACACTAGCCAGTGTATTTCCACCACTGTATATAATTACTGCTACACCTACATTGTACATGTCTGATTATTTGCACATTTACTGTTTGATAAGGAAAGTAAGTACCCCGGGCCGGTTATTAGGTTTAGTGTTAGGGGAGCAGTACCCCAAGTTGGCCACTAAATGGGGGCATTATAGATATAATGTAGGACAAAATAGCAAATGGTTAACCATAGAAGGGGCATGGTGGGATAATTCAGAGAGGTCTTCCTGGTTTAGTTCAGTTGGGACTGGGGTGCCCGTGTAGCTCACAGGGCTGGCTAGCCCAGGGCACCACCATGCCACGCAATGTTGTACAAGAGTGAGATCAGCGGATAACATCCATGGGGCAGTACAGAAAGGAGAGAGTACAGCAGCAGCAGTGCTAGTGGTGCAGTATTAGTGGACTGTATCTGCTAGAATAAGTAGGATAAGCAGAACGGGAGCAAGTTATCCAACATGTGGCAGATTTTTGCGTGGGCCACTATTCTAAGGACAGGGACAAAATGGCAGAGAATACCTCCACGAGAAGCAGAAATTCTGGACATTGAGGACACTGTAGGACTGGAAGGTATGGTCCGTCCCGGGGACAGGCTTAGCGACAGAGAGAAGAGGCTAGGTAAAGTGTTGCCAATTGTTATGATTGATTGTGCCCTGGAAGATGCTGTGTTGAGTAAAGAAGTTGAAGCTAAAGTGAAGCCGGACTGTGACTCTTTAATTGCGGAACCGTCTGCAGAGAACACACTCCCATACTGGGAGATCCCAGATGATGCAGAGGAACAGCACCGAGGTACTCAGGGAAGGAATCGTGATCGTGTGCCAGGAGGGGGCCAGGGGATGATACAGGGATTAATGTCAGCCATGACTATAGCCCTGGCCCTGCACCTTACATCTAAATGGTGGATGCCAGGTTGCGATTGCACTTAATTTTATATTTTATTTTAGTGCAATCCGCCAACCCTAAAAACCTGTCCTTTGTGCTGCTTTTATTTGAACTCTTTTAACCCTTCAATAACATTATAACTACCTTGCAAACCAAAGAAAATTCATTTTAAAATTGATCCTCTCCAAATACTAATTGGTGTCGAGTGGTTGCTTGAGTCCTGAAGACTGTGCTTGCAACCTTCTCAGTTACCACAATCATCGTCTCTCCAGCTTTCATTGGTGTAACTGATGTCTCCAGCATCACCCACAGAGTCTGTTCCCCTCTCTCATCTGCGTTAAGGAAATAGAGTTGGACAAGTGCAGAAGGATGTGTGGATGATATTAGTCAAGACAATCAAGAATGATGGTAAAATGGTAATAGTAGGCACAAAGGTAGACACACATTAGACCTCTTATTACTGACTAGCACATGAAGATAAACAAGTATAAAAAGCAATTCTTGGGAAATTTGAGGACATGATGCTGGATTACTGTTAAAGGGATCCATGAGTTCTAATACAGATAGAACATAACTCATGGATAAAGTTTCTATATAAAAATTCCCATTACAAATTCTCTATAAGAGGAAATTAGGAACAAAGAGGTAATGTTTCTCAGCCAAAATCTATGGAAGTACCCTAATTAATAACACTGGTCTACAAGAAAAAATAAAATTCTGACATGTACTTTAAGAACAGTTTTAGACTAATTTGAGGGTGCTGAATTCAAATCTGATCTTATAGTTTCTCTATCACATCACATTTTTGCGCTACAGGTATATAGCGCATTTTCAAGAATTCCATGATAAATATAAGTAGTGTATGAAAAGTGCCGGTTTATACGGTTCACTAAGATAAATTTAGTTTTCATTTAGTCTCCCAATAAATGTGAGAATATCTTTGTTTTCTTTGAACATGTAAAATTCCCATTTGTTATGATAACACCCTTGTACTGGGACAGTAGAGCTACAGCAGAGCATTGGGTGAAAACTGAATGGCCTCAGCGACAGAGTTTGGCATCTGGGATACGAATGTCATCCATTATCCTCTACTGGATAGGAATGACATTGTCTTTCCTCCCTTAAAATTTGGATTGATGAAGCAGTTCATAAAAGCTCTCAATCACAGTGGAGAATGCTTTAACTATATACTGTATGTTCAACTTTTCCTGGTCTTAGTGAAGAGAAGAAAAAGGCTGGAATATTTGATGGACCTCAAATAAGAACACTTATGAGAGACCAAAATTTTATCACATCAATGAATGAGATTGAAGAAAGAGCTTGGAATGTATTTTGTAATGTGGTGCAGAATTTTCTAGGGAATAAGAAAGCAGACAACTATGAAGAGATTGTGGAAGAGCTAATAATGAGTCTGCGAATTCTGGGATGTAGAATGAGTATGAAAATTCACTATTTACACAGCCATTTGGACTTTTTTCCAGAGAACTTTGGGGATTTGAGCGAGGAAAAAGGGGAGCGTTTTCATCAGGACATTAAAACAATGGAAGAACGGTATCAAGGCCGGTGGAACTCACATATGATGGCTGACTATTGCTGGAGCCTGCTGAGAGACAACCCAGAAGCTGAAGATCACAGATCAGCCAAGAAAAAAAAGTTCAAATAACTGCCATTAGTCATTCATCTGTGTGCCGTATATATGTGTTTTTATATTTTGTAGTTTAATTCTGTAAGTATATTTGATTTGCTGCACAAAGACTTTGTAATGTCTGTTATTCCTTGATTAAAAATATACAATGTAGTATCGACAATCGTGTTTTTATCATAAAACATTAGATAGGAGTAATTTTCATAAAAAAATTGAAAATATCTCGCAATCCTGATGTGATAGCCAAAAACGGAGTTCATATTCGTAATCAGCAGCCAAAATTGACTTAAAATATGTTTTAAAACCTTTAGCCAGAAAAATTTTGTTGACCAGTGTAATGAACATTTAGGAAAATGCAGTTGTGGCCTAGTTGATTGGCACGTTATTTTCACTGCATTCATATTTCCTAATTTTATCATGATAATATAAGATTAAGGTACAAAGGCTTGTTGTTAAAGAAATCTGTTGTTGTGGCTAGATGTACAAACGAGTTTTGTCACATAATGTTAATGTCATACATTGAAAACGAAAACATAATGCTAATTTGTGTTCATTTTTATTTTATAGAACGTGAAAATTGCCAAAGATGTCCTGATCATGAATGGCCAAATAAGGAAAAAAGCAAATGTGTTTTTAGAGATTATGAGTTTGTGTCATATGAGACTGATGTTCTTGCTTCAGTCTTTTCCATCATCTCCATATTACTCCTGTTTATAACGGTATTGGTGATGGGAATATTCACATTATTCTGGAAATCTCCAATTGTCCGAGCCAATAACCGGAACTTAAGCTTCATCCTACTGATCTCGCTCATGTTCAGCGTACTCTGTGTGTTTCTTTTCATCGGTTGCCCTTTGGATATCACTTGTATGCTGCGCCAAGTCTTCTTTGGGATTCTCTTCACAGTAGCAGAGTCTTCTATCCTTGCTAAGACCATCATAGTCTGCATAGCCTTCAAGGCCACCAGACCGGACAGCCCCTGGAGAAAGTGTGTGGGAGTTCGGCTTCCTTACTCAGTAGTGCTGGTTTGTTCATCTCTTCAGATTGGGAATGCAGTGATCTGGTTGTCAGTTTCTCCTCCATATCAAGAGTTTAATCTGGATTATCCAGGGAAGATCATCATCCAGTGTAATGAAGGTTCTCTCCTGGCCTTTTACTTTATGCTGGGTTACATGGGGTTCCTGGCAGCTGTGAGTTTTTTTCTGGCTTTCATGGTGAGGACATTACCTGATATCTACAATGAAGCCAAGTATATCACCTTCAGCATGCTGGTGTTCTGCATTGTGTGGATCTGTGCCATCCCGGCCTACCTGAGCAGTACCGGGAAACACATGGTCACTGTGGAAATATTTGCTATTTTGACTTCAGTGGGAGCCATACTGAGCTGCATATTTTTACCTAAATGTTATAATATCTTTATGATGGGTGAAAAAGGCAGAAAAAGAAACCAAATTCAGAAATAATCTCCGTACAAGTGAACATGGCGAAGGCTATGCATTACAAGACAAAGCAGCCAGAATTAAGATTTTATGGCGATTTGTTATCAACTTTGTTGCATTATTTAGATTTATATTAAAGTAATGTTAATAATTAGTTACTCATGTAACAAACAGTAAATTACAGAGAAAAAAATCATGAAGATGCTCTATCAAATATGTTTTCTTTGGGAATTTATCTGTTAGTTTTTGGACATTTCTTTTAAATCTGCTTAAAAACAATTCAAACTTTTTTATTAGGCTACTTTCACACTAGCGTCAGGAAAGACCCGTCGCTGTGCGTCGGGCCGACGTTCCCGACGCTAGCGTGGTCTCCGCCGCACAACAGGGGCAGCGGATGTATTTTTCCAACGCATCCGCTGCCCCATTGTGAGGTGCGGGGAAGTGCGGGGAGGTGGGGGCGGAGTTCCGGCCGCGCATGCGCGGTCGGAAAAAGCGGACCGTCGTGAGCAAAAAACGTTACATGTAACGTTTTTTTCTCCCGACGGTCCGCTACCACACGCCCAAGCGTCGCAAAACGGACGCGACGTTTGGCAATGCGTCGCAAATGCGTCGCTAATGTTAGTCTATGACGAAAAAACGTATCCAGCAAGAACTTTTGCTGGATGCGTATTTTCGGCAAAACGACGCATTTGCGACGTATTGCAGTTAACGCTAGTGTGAAAGTAGCCTTATATTGCACGTCCACAACAAATGATTTTAGTAGTAGGTGTTCAAATCTAAGTGCTCAAATATTTCTGATCTGAAGTTCCAAACACCAGCTCCTGTCTGACCTCCCGTGCATTCATTCCTTTCTCCACTTACTAGGGCAGACATTCCCTTAGCTTTCTATAACAGTGCAACATTACAGCTAATGCACTGAGATCCCTTTCAACGTGGCAAACACTGCAGGATGTGATAAAATGGGTGAAATAAGTCACCAATTTCAAAGTAAACTTATTTCTAAAGGTATTATTGACATGAAATTCTCACTAGCTGTCAGTAATAGAGACAAATAGACAAATATATAGACTGTATTGCTTTCTAGTGATTACTTTATCTCATCCCAGAGCTGGATTAACAGCTATATTGCTCAGTACTCTTGTATAATGTACTACATGCTGCTTCTGCTTACTAGTGATTGTTATTTTTCACAGCAGAGATACATTCATAGCTTACCTACTGAGTACTGCTGAATAATGTGCTTTGAGCTGTTGCTTCCTTTTGTTATATTTTAAGTGAGTGTTGAATGCACACCTACACTGCTTGATACTTCTGTACAATGTGCTCCTTGCTACTTCTGAATCTGTTAGGGACAATAAAGCAGTAACCCATCATGTCTATGTGTGGTGTCTATTGAAAACATTATAGTAGTTTCATTAAATAAGTTGTTGATGTCGGAAATGTTGACGTTAGAAAACCAGAGCACATTATTTTTATATAACCTACTGTAAGCTCAAACTATTGTGAATCTCTATTCTATAAAAGAACTCACTGACAATAACTAGTACTTTCAGGAAATAGGAGAAATGAAAGAGGAGGCATTTCATAAGCAAACTCAATATATAATATCACTGCTCCCATTCGCTTCCAACCTCCTAGAGCAGCACATCCACGCTGAAGTTTCCTCCCACCTCTCATCTAACTTGCTCTTTGACAATCTACGATCTGGTTTCCGTCCTCATCATTCCACTGAGACAGCCCTGACCAAAATTACTAACAATCTACTTACAGTCAAAGCTAACGGACAATACTCTATACGCCTCCTTCTGGACCTGTCCTCTGCTTTCGACACAGTTGACCACTGCCTCCTACTACAGATCTTCTCTTCCTTTGGTATCAAACACCTTGCCCTATCCTGATCTCCTCATACCTTTCTAACCACACATTCAGCTCTCCCACTCTCACACTACATCCTCATCCCACCCTCTCTCTCTTGGAATCCCCCAAGGCTCTGTTCTAGGACCCCTACTCTTCTCAATCTATACACTTGGCCTGGGATAACTCAAAGTCTCATGGATTCCAGTACCACCTTTATGCTGATGACACTCAGATCTACCTCTCTGGCCCAGATGTAACCCCTCTGCTGTTAGGCGCCGGGATTCTCCCCCTGCACCGGGTAGATCCCAAACCTTGTCTGCCTCTATGGTCTCCCATTCTGGGAGCTGCACAGCAAAGATCTCAGTCTCAGAGTCTTGCCCAGATTCGTGCTGTTCACTTGTTTACTGCTGGCTCTCCAGCCACAGCTATAGAAACTAGCAATAGGTAGTGGTGAGCAGGCATTCCAGAGGCTAAGTCCAGAAATCACTCTACTGAGCATTCTCATGAGGTGGCGACCTCCCATTCGTGGTCAGTCGTCAGCTTCTTGGGTGATGTGGCAGTTCCGGATTGATCCACGAACAAGGTCCTGTCTGACTGAACAGGAACATATAAAAGGTTTCCTGGAGCGCGCGTGCTAAGATCATTTGTATCATATGTGTGTGTTGAACATAACAGTAGTGTGGACTTGTCTGCGTGTGTTCAGGGCAGGCGTATAGCCTTTAGAATTCCAGTAGCTACGGAGAGGAGTTTGGGTGAATTTAGGATAGGCATATAGCCTTTCAAAGTCCAGCTCCTCTGGAGAGAAGTTTGTGTGCATGCACACGCAGTGTTGGTGTCCACTGCCTGTCCCCTTGCCCCTGTGAGGGTTGCGCTCTCCTATGAGGTTAAGAGGGATCGTATTTAGCGCCATACCTGCTGTTACTGTGTGCGAGAGACACAGCTCTATTGCAGAGCATTTATTCTGTTGCTGTGTGCGAGTGACACAGCTTTGCATGCTATACACCGAGTGATGTGTAAGTCAGTGCAAGCTAGCTATTGCTCGCTGTGTGTTCCGACATTGTTCATATTAGCTGAAGTTTTCCATCTCTGCATGGTGAACCCCGGGTTGTGATGGCACTCTATCATAATTTATATTTAATGCATTCCGTCAACCCTGACATCTGCTGTCCAGAATCCAGGAGTGTCAATCAGCCATATCCTCCTTCTTCTCCTCTCCCTTCCTCAAACTCAATGTGGACAAATCTGAACTCATCATCTTCCCTCCATCTCACAGATGTTCCTTATTTGATCTATCTATCACAATAAATGACATCACTCTTTCCCCCATACCCGAAGTCCGCTGCCTCAGAGTAACCCTTGACTCTACCCTGTCCTCTAAACCGCACATCCAAGCTCTTTCCACCTCCTGTCGCCTCCAGCTCTAAAATATTTTCAGAATCTTTTTTTCCTCAACCGTCAATCTAATAAAATGCTTGCGCATGTCCTCATCATCTCCCACCTTGACTACTGCAACATCCTTTTCTGTGGCCTCCCTGGTAACACTTTCACATCTCTCCAGACCATCCTTAACTCTGCTGCCCGACTATTTCATCTCTCTCCTCACTACTCCTCCACTTCTCCCCTCTGCAGATTTCTTCACTAGCTCCCATTCCCTCAGCGTATCCAGTTCAAGTTACTAATACTAACCTACAAAACCATCCATAACCTGTCTCCTCAATATATCTCTGAACTAATCTCATTATATCTTCCCTCACGTAATCTCTGGTCCTCCCAAGACCTCCTTCTCTCCTCCACACTTATTCTCTCCTCACCTAATCACCTCCAAGACTTCTCACGAATATCCCCCATCCTTTGGAATTCTGTGCCCCAACACTGACTATCAACCACATTCGGATCCTTCAGACGGAACCTGAAAACCCACCTCTTCAGGAAAGCCTACAGCCTACACTGACCCTGCTGCCTCCACCACTACTGGAGCTACCGCCTCACCAACACCGATGATGCTGCAGCCCCCCAACCTTCTGTCTTCTTCCCCACCATCCTGTAGAATGTAAGCTCACAAGGACAGGGTCCTCGCCACTCTGTATCAGTCTGTAATTGTTAGTTTGCTTACTGTAAGTGATATCTATAACTCTGTATGTAACCCCTTCTCATGTACAGCACCATGGAATCAATGGTTCTATATAAATAAATAATAAAAATAATAGTATAACCAATAAATGAACGCAAAAAAAAAAAATATAGGAGCTGTCGCATCAGTTAAGTGGTTCAGCCTCCAGCATACCTGTCATGCAAACCAAAAAGCATGAGCTTAACATTTCAAACCAATATTGTTGGTGGCCTTTCTTGACACTCAGTTTGAAGACAGCATTGTAAAATTACTCAAAACTTGAGGATCAGAAAACAATAAAAGGGTACAAAACATTTCATTACAAAACAGCAATTTTTATGTTAAGTAATGGTTTTACAAAGTACAATATAAAACAAAATGAACAGAAATAGAGGCTCATGTAGCATCCAAATGTCCTCTGCCTAGTTATGAATTCACAATGGATGAAGGATTTTTATCCCAGTCCACGTGTGACATCACAATAATTGCCTTAATATAGAAACTCTTCAAGATATCGATTCCTACAACACAAATAATGAACTGAATACAATGGAATGAATGGAATAAAAGTACAAAGCTAAAGGCGATTGCAAGGCCATACCAAGTATTTTTGTGGTGAGGAAGCCGAGGCTGTTATGCATTTTTTTTTCTACTTAATTATATTAACATTTTCAAAAGTACAAAAAGAGCAAAGTACAACATTTAAAAAAGAGGTAATAAACTGAATTTTGTCTTCCCAGCCCCTGTTCATATGGAGGGGTGCACCATAACGACCCCTCACCACCACCCCTTAATGTGGGCAAACATACACAAATGAATACAAACTGTCACTGAACATATCATTCATTCCTTACACCATGAATAAAAGAGCGCACAATAGAGTGTAAAGATTATTATGGGTCACTTTTTATTGTTGATCTTGATGACTGTTTCCATTTTAGCTGGATATGAAGTTCCACAGAAGACTACGCCAATCCCTCCTAACTCTAATCTGTTTCAATTACTATGTCCTTAAGGCTAAGTGAACACGTTGCAGAATTGCCCTGGAAATTTCCGCGGCAATTCTGCAACTCCTGCCGCGGGTATATCGCATGCGGAATTGGCATGCATATTCCCGCAGAAAACTAGCGTTTTGCAAGCATAATTAGCTTGCAGAATGCTTGCGTTTTCCAAGCGCTCTGTAGCATCGCTTGGAAAACTGATTGACAGGTTGGTCACACTTGTCAAACATAGTGTTTGACAAGTGTGACCAACTTTTTACTATTGATCCTGCCTATGCAGCATCAATAGTAAAAGATCTAATGTTTAAAAATAATTAAAAAATGAAAAAAATTGTTATACCCACCTTCCGCAAACAGCCGATCTCCTTAGCGGCTTCCGTTCGTATAGATGGTGTGTGTGCGCAGGACCTTCGATGATGTCGCGGTCACGTGACTGCGACGTCATCGCGGTCATGTGACCGCGACGTCATCGCAGGTCCTTCACACACACCATCTATAGGAACGGAAGCAGCTATGTGCACCGCTGAGAGGCGGGAGGACTCCGGGGGCCATCAGAGGGCGAGTATATCACGATTTTTTATTTTAATTCTTTTTTTTTTAACAATTATATGGTGCCCAGTCTGTGGAGGAGAGTTTCCTCTCCTCCACCCTGGGTACCAACCGCACATGATCTGCTTACTTCCTGCATGGTGGGCATAGCCCCATGCGGGAAGTAAGCAGATCAATGCATTCCTACGTGTGCGGAATCCCCACGATTCCGCAAATTTAATGAACATGCTGCATTTTTTTCTGGAATGCGATTCCGCGCAGGAAAAAAATGCAGCATGTGCACAAAAAATGCGGACTGCATTCTATTAAATAGGATGCTTAATGTGAGCGTTTTTTTCATGGTTTTATAGCGTTTTTATAGCGAAAAACCGTGAAAAAAACGCGAAAAATCTGCTACGTGTGCACATAGCCTAAAGATAAACCTTAATGAGCATTTTTGAGGAAGAAAGAGAGGGGCAAGATCAGGGGTGCCAAGCCATGGACCCCATAACTTCAAATTTAAGTGGAGCTCATCTCTTCAGGTGTATTCTAGTGATGAGTGACCACTAAGCAGGGCCGGACTGGCCATTTGGCAATTCTGGCAAATGCCAGAAGGGCCTGTCTGGTTGTGGGCTGCCTTGTCTGCAATGTTGTTAACAGAATTAGTGTTCTCAAGACATCCATACTGCTAAGAATTGTGATGGAGCACAAAGTCGCTGACTCCATCACTTACTCCAGCAGGCCACGGCGATCATTAGTATAATATTGGTCTTGTAGTAAATCTTACTTTCCTCCATCCAGGGAAATATTAGTATATTGGTGCTTGGGGACGGGGACAACATGGGCCTGTGTGATTTCAAATGCCAGTGCTGAATTTCATCCCCAGTCCGTACCTGGCACTAAGCATTTCCGGGATTATTCGGTGGGAGTTTGAATCACCGTCTGGCATGTTTGGTGCTCTTTAGAGCGCCAATCAACATGCAGGGATTGTCTGCCATGCACTGCCTGTCACAGCCATGTTGGTTGTAGCATTACAGTGATTGGCCGGCCGCACAGCGTCATCATCTGAAACTGATGCCCAGCGACAGCCCCTGAAAAATTAAAAATCTGGAGAAGATTTGTATGGAGGAGTGGGCCAAATTCGATGCTGCAGTTTGTGCAAACTTCAATTACAGGAAAACCAAATGTTAAGTTCTGTTTTTCTATTGTATCAAATACTTATTTCATGTCATAAAATGCAAATGAATTATGTAAAAATTATATATTGTGATTTTCTGGATTTTTTTTTTAGATTGTGCCTCTCCTCTCATAGAAAAATTGTTCGCACGAAAAAAAATTACAGACTTCTTTGTAGATGGGAAAACTGCTTCTATGACTCTTTTTCCCTCCCTAGGCTAAATGCAGATTGCATGTGATACAAACATGAAAGCAAACCATTAGCCTTATAAGAGCCGTTAGTAAGATGGTCCAGCTTCAGCACCAGTATGAACACTTCAGTCCCCTGATTCCTTATACTGTGCTCACACGGGCCAACACCAGCACTCTCTCCCTCCAATATGAACTGTTACAGAGCTGTGCAGTGGCGTCAGTGTCCCGAGCCAGCAGCGCATGTTTTTCTATAACCCCTGATGTTGTCACACGGCCAGCCAAACACAGTATTGCCACAACCAATATGGCTACGTTAATACAGCGACGTGCAGACAATCCACACATGCTTATTGGCTGTGCAACAGGTGACAAACTGCGGGACGGGCATTTGATTTTTACATAGAGCACGACCCAATACTCGCTGAGTAATGAATACATCAGAGCACCATGATACTCGAGCACATTCCCTCATCCCTATTGGCCAAGAGCCCCTGGAGCAGTTGTGGCCGTAGACAGCTGCTGACCAGTATGCCAGCAGGTGTCAGTGCCTGGGCCTACCAGAGAATCCTCCAGTTCTCCAATGGGCAAGTCTGACCCTGCCCTTGACAGAGTATCCACATTTCCATGTAGCTTACCAGACTTATGCTCCTCATGAAAATTGCAATCCCGCAGACCCAAAACCAGCAGATTACATGTGTATTGTTCGACTTTTTTGCCACATCCACCTTAGCAATGCATGATTTTACACAAGTTTGAATTTTCGGCCCAACAGGTAATATCTCAAATCCTTGAATGCTAATTTCATTGTCAGACATACTTTCCCTACAATTGAAAAGGTTTTCTCACATTGGAAAAGCTTTCTACTCAACTATATTATCACATGTTTGTCCTCATTGTTTTCCTTGAACATGACAGTTTTGAGCCCAACCTCAGATACACCACTGAATAATGAACTCTTTGGAGATGTCCTGTTCTACCAACAATGGCTGTTTACAGAAGGTAAGTCATAGTCGCAGAAATGCCCCCTCAGCCTCTGGCAACCACTTAGGCATAAACTATTTTGTGCCCTTTAAGACATCAGATACAGTAGCTGACATCATGTCAAAATTTGGGACATATCTTCTGTAATTGCATACATTTCCCATGAAAGTTCTGAAATTTGTTTGGAGAGGTGACATGACCACTTCCGTATCACCTCCACCTTGTTTACTAGTGGTTCGATCTCACCCCAGCCTCCAATGTACCAAAAAATGTGGCTTCCTCTATCCCTATGAATTATGAATTTTTAGGGGATTATTTATAAAACTAACTTTCCTTAGGCTGCCTGTAGTGCCTGGACTTTACACAAGTGACTCAGCCAACCTCAGCTGAAGATGACAATGTCATCCAAATAGGCAGCAACATACATTTTGTGAGTGACCCTGTCAGTGGCTCTCTGCAAAGTGACAGGATCCACATGTAACCCATTGATAAAACCCTCTGATGTTGAGAAGGCCATCTTTTGCTTGGCCTCTTTGGAAAGCAGAATCTTTCAGTATCCTTTCATGAGCTCTAGGATGATAATTTACTGAGCTGGCCCTAGTCTTTCAATAAGCTCATTTACATGGGTCATTGGTAGGCATTAGTGATGGGCGAGCACTAAAATGCTCGAGTGCTCATTGCTCCGGTCAAGTAAATTGGAATACTCTGCTACTCGACCTGAGCAACACTAAAACATACAAAGACGAAACCAAAATGAATTTTCCTGGGAAACATGTTAAGGAACATCCTTTCTAGGGTAATAAATTGTAAGTAAGGAAAAATAAAGAACCACCAAAAAATGTACCTCCACCACTTGGGCCATGTTCACACGTAGCGTTTTTGATGCGTTTTTCAACTTTAGCATTGCTTTCAACCAATACAAATGCATTCACTAGGAAATGTAATTTTAACATTTAGCAGCCTAAGCTGGCCATGTGGTGTGTGACACATCATCAGACACATTCCGTTTCATTTATGAAGGACTCCAAAAGTCACAAACCCTATTTTTATAGGGGGATCAGGCAGCATTAATATTATTAAAGGCCCATTATTAAATATTGGGTCTCCTATACTGTTAATGCCTATACAGCGAGTGGCTGGTCTGCCAAAAATTAGGACGCACCCCTTTAATGATACATACAGGAAGGCTAGCTGAAAAAAAATGTTCCCATTATAAGAAAGGGGGTCTCCAGCAGTGTTTGTCTATGCATTGAATGCAAGGCCTGCCCTGCCCCTAAGTTACACACACCCCAATAAGCCTTTGAACCCACGTACTGGATGGCCACAGGAAAACCAAGTTCACATTATTAACCCCTCTGTGACCTTAGACGTACTATCCCGTCGAGGTGACCTGGGCCTATCTGAACCTCGACGGGATAGTACGTCATAGCCGATCGGCCGCGCTCACGGGGGGAGCGCGGCCAATCGCGGCCGGGTGTCAGCTGACTATCGCAGCTGACATCAAGCACTATGTGCCAGGAGCGGTCACGGACCGCCCCCGGCACATTAACCCCCGGCACACCGCGATCAAACATGATCGCGGTGTGCCGGCGGTACAGGAAGCATCGCGCAGGGAGGTGGCTCCCTGCGGGCTTCCCTGAGACCCCCGGAGCAACGCGATGTGATCGCATTGCTGCGAGGGTCTCTTACCTCGTATCCCTGCAGGCCCCGGATCCAAAATGGCCGCGGGGCTGCATCCGGGTCCTGCAGGGATTACTTCCGGGTGCAGAGCAGGCTGCAGATGAAAGCTGCAGCCTGCACTGCTGAAACTAAGATCGCCGATTTGACAGAGTGCTGTGCAAGCTGTCAAATCGGCGATCTGTAATGTCCCCTTCCCTGGGACAAAGTAAAAAAGTAAAAAAAAAAAATTTCCATATGAGTAAAAAAAAATAAAAAAAAAAATTCCTAAATAAAGAAAAAAAAAAAATATTATTCCCATAAATACATTTCTTTATCTAAATAAAAAAAAATCAAACAATAAAAGTACACATATTTAGTATCGCCGCGTCCGGAACGACCCCACCTATAAAACTATATCACTAGTTAACCCCTTCAGTGAACACCGTAAAAAAAAAAAAAAAAACGAGGCAAAAAACAACGCTTTATTCTCATACCGCCAAACAAAAAGTGGAATAACACACGATCAAAAAGACAGATATAAATATCCATGGTACCACTGAAAATGTCATCTTGTCCCGCAAAAAATGAGCCACCATATAGCATAATCAACGAAAAAATAAAAAAGTTATAGTCCTCAGAATAAAGCGATGCCAAAATAATTATTTTTTCTATAAAATAGTTTATATCGTATAAAAGCGGCAAAACATTTAAAAAAATGATATAAATGAGGTATCGCTGTAATCGTACTGACCCGAAGAATAAAACTACTTTATCAATTTTACCAAACGCGGAACGGTATAAACGCCTCCCCCAAAAGAAATTCATGAATAGCTGGTTTTTGGTCATTCTGCCTCACAAAAATCGGAATAAAAAGCAATCAAAAAAAATCTCCCGTGCCAGAACATGCTACCAATAAAAACGTCAACTCGTCCCGCAAAAAACAAGACCTCACATGACTCTGTGGACTCAAATATGGAAAAATTATAGCTCTCAAAATGTGGTAACGCAAAAAATACTTTTAGCAATAAAAAGCGTCTTTCAGTGTGTGACGGCTACCAATCATAAAAATCCGCTAAAAAACCCGCTATAAAAGTAAATCAAACCCCCCTTCATCACCCGCTTAGTTAGCGAAAAATAAAAAAAAATTTAAAAATGTATTTATTTCCATTTTCCCGTTAGGGCTAGGGTTAGAGCTAGGGTTAGGGCTAGGGTTAGGGCTAGGGTTAGGGTTAGGGCTAGGGCTAGGGTTGGGGCTAGGGTTAAGGCTACAGTTAGGGTTAGGGTTGAGGCTAAAGTTAGGGTTAGGGTTTGGATTACATTTACAGTTGGGAATAGGGTTGGGATTAGTGTTAGGGGTGTGTCAGTGTTAGGGGTGTGGTTAGGGTTACCGTTGGGATTAGGGTTAGGGGTGTGTTTGGATTAGGGTTTCAGGTAGAATTAGTGGGTTTCCACTGTTTAGGCACATCAGGGGCTCTCCAAACGCGACATGGATTCCGATCTCAATTCCAGCCAATACTGAGTTGAAAAAGTAAAACAGTGCTCCTTCCCTTCCGAGCTCTCCCGTGCGCCCAAACAGGGGTTTACCCCAACATTTGGGGTATCAGCGTACTCGGAACACATTGGAGAACAACTTTTGGGGTCCAATTTCTCCTGTTACCCTTGGGAAATACAAAACTGGGGGCTAAAAAATAATTTTTGTGGAAAAAGAAATATTTTTTATTTGCACGGCTCTGCGTTATAAACTGTAGTGAAACACTTAGGGGTTCAAAGCTCTCACAACACATGTAGATGAGTTCCTTAGGGGGTCTACTTTCCAAAATGGTGTCACTTTTGGGGGGGTTTCTACTGTTTAGGTACATTAGGGGCTCTGCAAACGCAATGTGACGCCTGCAGACCATTCCATCTAAGTCTGCATTCCAAATGGCACTCCTTCCCTTCCGAGCCCCCCCATGCGCCCAAACGGTGGTTCCCCCCCACATATGGGGTATCAGCGTACTCAGGACAAATTGGACAACAACTTTTGAGGTCCAATTTCGCCTGTTACCCTTGGGAAAATACAAACTGGGGGCTAAAAAATTATTTTTTGGGGAAAGTTTTTTTTATTATTATTTTCACGGCTCTGCGTTATAAACTGTAGTGAAACACTTGGGGGTTCAAAGTTCTCACAACACAACTAGATAAGTTCCTTGGGGGGTCTAGTTACCAATATTAGGTCACTTGTGGGGGTTTCTACTGTTTAGGTACATTAGGGGCTCTGCAAACGCAATGTGACACCTGCAGACCAATCCATCTACGTCTGCATTCCAAATGATGCTCCTTCCCTTCCGAGCTCTGCCATGCGCTCAAACGGTGGTTCCCCCTCACATATCAGGTATCAGCGTACTCAGGACAAATTGGACAACAATATTTAGGGTCCAATTTCTCCTGTTACCCTTGGAAAAATACAAAACTGGGGGCTAAAAAATAATTTTTGTGGGAAAAAAAGTTTTGTTTTATTTTTACGGCTCTGCATTATAAACTTCTGTGAAGCACTTGGTGGGTCAAAGTGCTCCCCACACCTCTAGATAAGTTCCTTAGGGGGTCTACTTTCCAAAATGGTGTCATTTGTGGGGGGGTTTCAATGTTTAGGCACATCAGTGGCTCTCCAAACGCAACATGGCGTCCCATCTCAATTCCTGTCAATTTTGCAGTGAAAAGTCACACGGCGTTCCTTCCCTTCCGAGCTCTCCCATGCGCCCAAACAGTGGTTTACCCCCACATATGGGGTATCAGCATACTCAGAACAAATTGTACAATAACTTTTGCGGTCCAATTTCTTCTCTTACCCTTGGGAAAATAAAAAATTGGGGGTGAAAAGATAATTTTTGTGAAAAAATAGGTTTTATTTTTACGGTTCTGCATTATAAACTTCTGTGAAGCACTTGGTGGGTCAAAGTGCTCACCACACCTCTAGATATGTTCCTTAGGGGGTCTACTTTCCAAAATGGTGTCACTTGTGGGGGGTTTCAATGTTTAGGCACATCAGGGGCTCTCCAAACGCAACATGGCATCCCATCTCAATTCCAGTCAATTTTGCATTGAAAAGTCAAATGGCGCTCCTTCGCTTCCGAGCTCTGTCATGCGCCCAAACAGTGGTTTACCCCCACATATGGGGTATCTGCGCACTCAAGACAAATTGTACAATATCGTTTGGGGTCCATTTTCTCCAGTTACCCTTGGTAAAATAAAACAAATTGGAGCTGAAGTAAATTTTGTGTGAAAAAAAGTTAAATGTTCATTTTTATTTAAACATTCCAAAAATTCCTGTGAAACACCTGAAGGGTTAATAAACTTCTTGAATGTGATTTTGAGTACCTTGAGGGGTGCAGTTTTTAGAATGGTGTCACACTTGGGTATTTTCTATCATATAGACCCCTCAAAATGACTTCAAATGAGATGTGGTCCCTAATAAAAAATGGTGGTGTAAAAATGAGAAATTGCTGGTCAACTTTTAACCCTTATAACTCCCTACCAAAAAAAAAATTTTGGTTCTAAAATTATGCTGATGTAAAGTAGACATGTGGGAAATGTTACTTATTAAGTATTTTGTGTGACATATCACTGTGATTTAATTGCATAAAAATTCAAATTTGAAAAATTGCTAAATTATCAAAATTTTCGCTACATTTCCGTTTTTTTCACAAATAAGTGCAGGTAATATCAAAGAAATTTTACCACTACCATGAAGTACAATATGTCACGAGAAAACAGTGTCAGAATTACCAGGATCCGTTGAAGCATTCCAGAGTTATAACCTCATAAAGGGACAGTGGTCAAATTGTAAAAATTGGCCTGGTCATTAACGTGCAAACCACCCTTGGGGGTGAAGGGGTTAATTTGGTACTGCCATACTGTTTGCTTATGCATTGTATGCAAGTCCTGCCCTGACCCAAATTCACACAAGCACAGCAATAATCCTTTGAACCCAGGGCAGGACTGGGACTAAAATTCAGCCCTGGCATTTGAAGTCACACAGGCCCACTTGTCGCACGGTGACTGTATAATATCTTTGTACACTTGTAGGTTACAAGAAGTGAGGGGAGTGTAACACAACTATATAACATATAATCCGCTCCGCCGACCCCGCACAGAGCTCCGCCGACCCCGCCCGCACACACATACAAGCACACAGTCACCGCCCACACTCTCCCTCCTCCCGATCTGCAATGTTTCATCCACAGCTAAACCGCAGATCTTTTTTTACATCTGCGGTTTTGCTGCGGATGTGCCTGAATCAATGCAAGTCAATGGGTGCAGAAGCGCTGCAGTTCCACACAAAGAATTGACATTCTGCAGGAATAAAAAAACGCTGCTAATCCGCGCTTTTTTTCCCGCAGCATGTGCTCAGCGTTTTTGAATTTCCCATTGATTAACATTGTGTGCACAACTCACTGCGGATGAGGCAATTCCACGCGTCCAAAAGCGCAGCGGAAACGCATCAAAAACCGCAATGTGTGCACATACCCTAAAAGCACAATGGCTACTGGTAAAATACCTAACTGTAGTGAACAGGCCCCTCAGGAGGACAGCTGCCGACACCGAAGATAGGCACAATCAAATGAATCAGTCGACGCACTAATATGAAGAACTAGATGGTGGCCCGATTCTAACGCATCGGGTATTCTAGAATATGCATGTACTGTAGTTTATTTATGAAGTTTTCAGAATAATGCAATTTATACACAGGATTAGGCCGGCCGCGACCAATTAGCGAAGCGTGGTTCAAATTCCGGGCGCCACGTTGTATATAGCACAGACACTTAGTATATTGCCCAGCCGCGCAGTACATTGCCCAGCCGCGCAGTACATTGCCCAGCCACGCAGTACATTGCCCAGCCGCGCAGTACATTGCCCAGCCGCGCAGTACATTGCCCAGCCGCGCAGTACATTGCCCAGCCGCGCAGTACATTGCCCAGCCGCGCAGTACATTGCACAGCCGCGCAGTACATTGCACAGCCGCGCAGTACATTGCACAGCCGCGCAGTACATTGCACAGCCGCGCAGTACATTGCACAGCCGCGCAGTACATTGCACAGCCGCGCAGTACATTGCACAGCCGCGCAGTACATTGCACAGCCGCGCAGTACATTGCACAGCCGCGCAGTACATTGCACAGCCGCGCAGTACATTGCACAGCCGCGCAGTACATTGCACAGCCACATAGTGTATAGCACAGCCACGTAGTATATAGCACAGAGAGGTAGTATACAACACTGCCCATGCAGTATATAACCCAGGCCACGTAGTATAGAGCACAGCCCACATAGTATACAGCACAGATGTAGTATATAGCACAGCCCACGCAGTATCTAACACAGCCCACGTACTATATAGCAATGTGGGCGCCATATACCTGTTAAAAAAATAATTAAAATAAAAAATAGTTATATACTCACCTTCCGTCGGCCCCCCGGATCCAACCCAAGCGTTCACCGATGCTCCTCGTGACGCCCCGGTTCGAAGAGTGCATTGCGGTCTCGCAAGATGATGACGTAGCGGGAAAAGCACCGGAAGGTGAGTATGTAATGATTTTTTTAAAATTATTTTTAACATTACATTTTTTTACTATTCATGCTGCATAGGCAGCATCAATAGTAAAAAGTTGGTCACACAGGGTTAATAGCAGCTTTAACGGACTGCGTTACACCACAGTATAACGCGGTCCGTCAACACTGCCATTAACCCTGTGTGAGCGCTGACTGGAGGGGGATTATGGAGCGGGCACTGACTGCAGGGTAGTAAGGAGCAGCCACTTTGCCACCGGACTATGCCCGTTGCTGATTGGTTGTGGCCCTTTTGCCACGTATATGGTAGATAAATCAACTCAGTCAATATATCATGAAAAACAGGAGTACAGATGTTATCAAAACGAATCAAAGGTACTTCAAGTAAAGTAACCACAGAATATACCCATAGCTGTAGGAGGCGGACTAGTGACGATGCAGAATACTGCAGGATTGCGCCGCTGACAGTGTCGCAGCATGTGACAAGCACCCTATACACACTTCCTCCAAGTGCAGTTATATTACTAAAAGTAAAAAATTGGAAGTCAGGCCGCACCCTAAATTAATAACGTCTCTATGGACAACAGGGTGCCCGTCCACACCAGGGGATCCATCCCAGTATAAAGTCCAAATGCAAAAGAAGAAACGGACAGCACCACAGCAATTGTGACAGAACAGCTTACGTGTTTATTCTGCCATCTGCAACGTTTCGGTACTGAGACCTTTATCAAGCATAGTGAAAAGACCATATAACCACCATTATATACCATCTGACCCAACCCATCAATTAACTAGTAACCAATGGGGTAGCCATGTGCAATTAGAAAAAACGACATTAAATATAACAAACATATACACAGTAAAAAACAATAACCAATAACCAGCCCTTTGTATATACTAACTAATAACATAGTTCAACCTACTCTGATCGTTCTCTACTATTGAATTGCGCCCATAAATCCACATAAACATCCCCAGAGTCCATGGTGTAAACAACACCAATCGCACCAATCAGAGCATAGCATCAGTGATTGCCATAGCAGCATGGGAGTGTTCATAGCGGTAACAGTCCAATCAATTCTCCAGCTCTCGCATCATGTGACCGCCACCTCCCCAGCATGCAATGTTCAGCAGTCCACCAATCCAAGGAGTGATTTCTCGACGTGTCATCTCCAGTGAGTACGCCCACTCATGTCCATCACTGTGCTCACGTCATCGGCTTACAGGAGTCTTATGCGCATGTCACAGATCCGAAATTACAACACCACACCAGGATCAAAGGTGCGCAGGACAGGAACGTTCATCGCCGCACACATGTCCATGACATCATCGGTTTGCAGGAGTCTTGTGCGCATGTCGCAGATCCGATATAACAGCAGCACAAAGAAAACAAAAACAAATCTGCCATAGGTGTGCATGACAGGAGCGCTCTCTCAGCATTCCTTCTCTCCAAGTCGCATTGGTGCGCAAAGAGCAGTCTGACCATATAAATAAAAAACTCCCAATTGTATTCTTTCATTCCAGGTCCATATTGTGCAGCAAAACCAATCGGGTATTAATTCCCAGCCAGTCTCCCATGCTGGTACTTGCCCAGCCTCAAGCTGCCTAGCATTTGCGATCTGACGAGGGCAGGCACATTCAGCTTAGAGTGGCCATGAGAGTTAATCAACTCCTGCACACATATATCAAATTCAGGCTCACCAACATGGACCTGAAATAAAAGACAGCAGATGAAAAGGAAACAACCATCCTGAAATATTACCATTATAACAATGTCCATATTCATGGAAGGGACGGTATATATAGAAGGATCAGGGACACACTTATACCAACAGTAGCGAAACATAGTAGCAGCATACTCTACTTATGGCTATCACAAAAATTTTTTTTAGAGATAATTCTTGTACATTTATGTATACACCATCCAAATGAAGAGGACTGTTATCACTACCACCCTTATTGCAATAGCAACATAAGATGGTACATAAAAGGTTAAAAACAAAATTATACCAATGAGGAACTACAGTGAACTATATACTGCTACAGGAGACAACTTTGTGGATAATCAATATTTAGACCCCTGGGATAAAGGGTGTCGAGCTCATATATCCATTTTAGCTCTTTTTTCTTAAGGGAAGAGACACGATCACCACCCCGTCTTAATATAGGTACATCATCAATAACGCGATATCTGAGTTGAGTGACCGAATGTCCCATTTCATGAAAATGCCTAGGAACTGGAAGGTCAATGAGCTTTGTTCTTATAGTACTTTTATGTTTTGAGATCCTCGCTTTAACTTCCATCGTGGTCTCCCCTACATAGTAGAGACCACAGGGGCAGCTCAGGATATAGACCACAAAACTACTTTTGCAAGTATAGCTTTTCCGTATCATATACTCTTTCCCCGTATGGGGATGACAAAATACTGCCCCTTTAATCAGGTTATTACAGCACGCACATCCGAGACAGGGAAAATTACCCAGGCTCGGACGGCTCAAAGTAGTTTGTAGGTCCCTCCTTGAGCTGCCAACATCCGATGTAACCAACTCATCCTTCAGATTTTTATTCCTCCTATACGAGAATAATGGGGGCAGCTGAAATTCACTCACACTAGTGTGCCCCCTTGCTAATACTGACCAATGTCTCCGAATTATATCCGAAATCAAACCACTCGAACCATTGTATGTTGTCACAAATGGTATCCTCTTTTTAACCTCAGTAGCCACTCTAGGAGTCAGGAGTTCAGCTCTATTTTTAGCGAGTGCTTTTATTTTGAATTTATTTACATCCCTCTCCGAGGGTATCCTCTCATGAGAAACTTTTGGCACATTTCATTAAGTCTCTTATCTACAATAGAGTCGCTTGAGACAATCCTCCTGACTCTCACAAGCTGGCTCCAAGGAAGAGATTCTACCATTTTTCGTGGGTGCTCACTAGAGAAATGTAGGATATTGTTTCTGTCTGTCTGTTTGACAAACAAATCAGTTTGTAGAAATCCATCATTCTTATAGACACATGTATCCAAAAATTGCATTTTGGTCTGAGAGCACTCCATGGTGAACCCCAACCCAGGGTAGATGTTATTCAAAAATGAATGGAATTGTGTCAACTCACCATAGTCACCGTCCCAAATCAAGAAGATGTCGTCATTGTAGCGCCTACCCCCATCCTGGTCAGGTGACCACAGCACCCACACACATTTTCACTGTCCTGCGGTGCCCCATCCCGGAAGACACTGCAGTGAGTGCAGAGTGCAGACACATCGTTCTCTTCTCTGTCAGGAATTGATCATGTGACCTCCAGCCAGGCTCCAGCCCGGCTGCTGGTATTCTAATCCCGCCTACTCACGCATGTGATTGATCACATGCTCGTGAGTAGTGACATCACCGAAGGTTCTTTACCTTTATCGCAAGTTGTAACGATTTATAGTACCGACTTCCCTGACACCAATAACGGATCAAGCGGCCCACTACTGCCACCGGCCCTTCTGGCATTTGCCAGAACTGCCCGAGGGCCAGTCCGGCCCTGTTTGAAACCACGTACTGGATGGCCACAGGAAAACCAAGTTCACATTATTTATTTGGTACTTCCAAACTGTTTACTTATGCATTGAATGCAAGGACTGCCCAGCACCAAATTCACACGCACCCCAGTAAGCTTTGGAAGAGACGTAGAGGTGGGTCTTCTGAAGACAATGTTCCCATTATTAGGAAGTGTGTCTTCCATTGTGTTTGCCTATGCAGTGAATACAAGGACTGCAAAAAATTAGGAGGCACTCCAATGTCCCTTGTGATGCAGTGGTAGCAACGTACGCAGTGAGACGGCAGTGAGACCCAAGCAAGTTCAAACAAAATGTTCCTTTAATGTGTTACTTCACACAGTCCATTAGAAATACACAATACACGGCTTCTTCACCCACACCATTGGAAACACACAGTACACGTACTTCACACAGTGCATTAGAAAATACACGGCTTTAGTTTGCAGCCCCTAAACAGGCCACATTTCCCTTTGTCCAGTTTCCCTGGGCGACTGCACGCTGGTACCAAGTCTCTTTACTCACGCAGCCCACCGCACGCTATCCTCTGGATTGCAGCCTAGTAAACATAAGACAGCCAGAGATGCAGGGTGTCAGTCTCTTTGGTTCCTCTTGCCCCTGTGTTGCTTCACACAGGGAGTGCTGTGCAGACAACTGCTCTGTCTGCTTCCAAGAACAACACTGACACACCTCCCCCTCTACTACAGGGCTTCTTAATCAGTCACTGCCTCACCATTCTAATCATAATTACACTTGTGACTGCAGTACACCCTCATGGCCTCA
Source organism: Ranitomeya variabilis (assembly GCF_051348905.1). Lineage (NCBI taxonomy): Eukaryota > Metazoa > Chordata > Amphibia > Anura > Dendrobatidae > Ranitomeya > Ranitomeya variabilis. The sequence continues at coordinate 1,144,371,739 of NC_135232.1, forward strand.
CTATGCCTCTATGTGCATTCAGGTAGCACAAACAGTGCCCCCTAGCTGTAACAGGGGTCACTGCCTCACATATCCTCCCGCTGTTTATACCTGTGGGGTTGAACATTTGTTACCCCGTATGGGTGCGAGACGGGGCATCTGAATGCCAATGGGACATCCCTGCCCTACACTACACTAAGAAACCAAAGTAGGGACTGGAACCATCAATAGGCGCATGCATCACTCACCTTTGCATTTATCCTCCATACTTCATTATGGGACCACCCACCCTGTTCTCCAATGCAGAAGCCAGGCCCTCTTTTCTGATTAATTGTAGATGGGCCAGTTTTGGGTAGACTCAATCTTGTTTCTTTTCGGTTCTGTCACCCCATAGGTTATCCCGTCACCTAAGTGCTTGCCTTTGGGCCCTTGCTACCATTTACTCTGTACCCTTACCCATGCCCCGGTGACTATATTAAGCTTAAAAGCCGCAGACTGCACTGGCAACTCTGAGCATATGTCTCTAGGGGGAGCCTATCAGGATTACACTCTGTCCCTAGGTTGGTGACCCCTATGGCAGGTATCTCAATATCTTTGGATACTGAACCCGGTAAAACCTTTTCCGTGAGAGGGTTGACCCTGGTCTCCCACAGGGACCAAAACAGGGGCAAATCTCTGCCCAACACAGTCCTATATGGAAGGGTCTTTTCCACTCCCACCAAATGCTTAATGTCCCCACAGGGTGTGGAAAAATTAACCTCTGCAGTCTTGTGCTACCGGATTTCCCTGTGGAAACCCATCACCTCCACTTTCGGTCCTTTGGGGTTGTCCCCGGCAACAAGGGACCTATGGACCAGATATACTTAACTACCCGTGTCCAGGAGGGCCTCTGATCTGCACCCATTCACAAGTACCTGTCACAATGCTGGTTTGCTACCGGCTGTGCCCGTAGTGGTGATACAGACTGGCTGGGCACACATAGACTCCTGACCAGTGTTCTCGCAGTCCATGGGCTTAGGTGTCACCGAACAGTTACTAGTCCCATACCTGGGCTCTGGTGCAACATCCTCTCATCCGCTCAATCAATTCTGTCAGCAGCTCCAGGGTGCCTAAGTCCCATAGCCCGACCAAACTCTGCATGGTGGCTAGCAGAGCCCTCACCATGCGGTCAGCCACGATTCTCTCCATCATCTCATACGGGGAACAAAACTCAGGCTGGAGTCTCTCCTCCACCAATTGCAATAAGTCATTTGCCTGAGACATCGCAGTGCGAGTCTCTACCTAGGACCACTGGTACACCCAATAATCGCCCCTTACCTTTGGGGTCTCTTCAGGACTCTACTGTTTACCCCTCACTTTAAGGGTCCCCTTTTTAATATGCTGAAGCTCTGCTAGCTTCCACTGCAGCGCCTCCTGCTGCTGATGCAACTGCATTTCCTGCTGCTGCAGAACCTCTTGCTGAATCCTTTGCTGATTGAGCTCAACCTGCTCCAAAAGTTCCTCCATTTCTCCAGCAGACTTGCACAACGATCTGCAGCACACTCTGGGATGCCTTATTTCACAAGGCCCGCATTCTTTCCACCATATGTGATGCAGCGGTAGCACTGTACACAGTGAAACGGCAGTGACCCAAGCAAGTTCAAACAAAACGTTCCATTAATGTGATACTTCACACAGTCCATTAGAAATACACAATACATGGCTTCTTCACCCAGACCATTGTTGGAAATATGTAACCACAGCATAGGTCTAAAGAACCACAAAAGAGTATAATCCAGATAGATTTTATTAGAAAAATTAAGACAAACAATGACAGAAATAATTAAAAGAGAACCACAGGAAGCCAATAAATGGGACACAGCAAGCCCAACACACCAGGAGATTGGAAATACCATGCATGTAAGTATCAAATCAATGCCATGTGAAGTGCATGCGAGCAGGCTAGACATAAAGTCTGTGCAACTGCTAAGGAATTAGCGCTTCACTAAACCCCATAAAGGTAGATAAGGTGCACAGTGCATAAGAGGTCAAAAAAGACCATAAAACTAGAATACATAAATAAATACAGGCATGATGTACTTAAAGAAAAACCTGGGTGTAAGCGGCCAGTTGGTCCCTGCCGCCCCAACGCACGTTTCGTCAAGACTTCTTCAGGAGGCGTGCATTGGGGAGGGGGTTCCAACTCTTTAAGCCAACACTGACCAGTCAAACTGGATGAAATATAATTAATACAATGACATACACCGTACAATGGGTACATAGTCCACTACCACTTGCATCACATCCGGTACTGACGGCGCATGCGCCGCCTCCATAGACACCAGCAGGGGCCATCACGTGATCGGACACGGAACGCAAACACCGAGCGCCGTCATGGAGATGGCGTCCCCATGCAGCGCGCCGAGTGCCGCCCACACGATGACCCGGCGCCACAGAAGCGGCGCATGCGCACACCGGACATGAAGTGATAACAGCCAAAGAGGCCAAAAGGGAGCGTACATTACAAGAATAGAGAAGAACACATGCTTAGAGACAAACACTGATTGCAAGTGCAGTGCAAAGATGAAGGTGACACTAGTGCAGGTGTTGCGATATATCAATAATAATAAGATAACCTAAGCCTAATATAATATACAGACATTAGAAGACAATAGGGGAAAATTGCGAATTGTGCAATGATGTGAACAATAAATCAAACTACCATAAAAATACAGATGAATGCATAAAAGTACATAATGCACATTAATAAAGACAGTGTGCAATTATAGCAAAAAAACACACAGTGACAGTATTCGGCAATATTGCTCCCTCCAAGACCGCAGAGTAGACTTTTTTTTCTCCAATAGGGCTGTAAACAATTTTCAAAGTGCAAGGCAGGAAGTATGAGGCGTAACTCAATAGGTCAGCACTAAAGAATTTAAAAATAAAACAATAAATACACATAAACAAAATCAAATAAACATCAAGAAATTTAAAAAACCCCACCCCCATAAAAAACGTGAAAAATGCCTCAAAGAAATGATCCAAACCCAAATCCCTCATTTAGGCCACTGGGAGCCACTGTATTAAGACGGTATATCCAGCTGCTCTCTACCCTTGCCAGCGCTCTTAATAGATCTCCACCACGTGGACCCAGGGATACCTGGTCAATGGCCTTAACTCTGAGTTTGTTAGCATTACACTCATGATTTAGGAAGAAATGACGAGGCAGCGTTTTTAGAGAACTCAGGTCTTTAGACATTTTGGCCTTTTCTATGTCACGCACATGTTCTCTTGTCCTGATTTTTAACTCATGAGTTGTCATCCCGATATAGACTTTATTGCATGGACATTGTGCGTGATAAATTACACCTTTAGAAGCGCATGTGAGTCTATGGCGAATTTTAAAAGATCGGCCACCCTGAAGATTAGAGAACTCTTTGCTCTTTACATGATTCTGACAGCCCTTACAAAATGTACAAGGGAAGAAGCCATGTATTGAATCACTTGCTCCTTTCAACTTTTCCCTATCAGGCAAATAGTGGCTTTGAACTAGCAAATCCCGAAGATTGTCAGATTTCTTAGCTGTAATAGATGGCCTATCAGGTAGGATGGTATTCAAAATAGAATAAGATCGCAAAATTCCCCAATGTCTGTTGATAATTTCAACCAACTGCTTCCATTGGCTGTTAAATGGGGTGATAAGTCTCACCTGCTTGTCATCTTTATCCTTGTAGGAAGTACGATAAAGGAGATCATTACGAGGAGTTGCACATGCTCTCTTATAGCCCCGACGGATTTGTCGATGGCTATAGCCACGTTCTCTGAAGCGACCATATAAATCACGGGCCTGATTTAAAAATTTATCCTGACTGGAACAGATACGCTTGATTCGCAAATGTTGTCCAATTGGAATACCATTGATGGTAGACTGACGGTGTGAAGAGCTTGCATGGAGCAAAGTGTTGGTGGCAGTAGGTTTCCGATATACATTAGTTTCAATCAATCCCTGCTCAGAAACGCCAACATCAAGATCCAGGAAATTAACCTGTCGACCATAGGAGAAAGTGAGTTTGATATTCAAATTATTCCTATTAAGCTCAGCCATAAATTCATTCAATTGATCGACTGTCCCCTCCCAAATGAAGAACACGTCGTCAATATATCTAATCCAGTGGTGCACCTGGTCAATGTGCACCACTGGATTGGCAAGGAAGATGTCCCTCTCCCAAACACCCAAAAATAAGTTGGCATAGGACGGGGCACAGGCAGCCCCCATAGCGGTACCCTGAAGCTGGAGATAAATCTGATCAGCAAACATAAAACAGTTATGCGTAAGAATGAATTGAAGTAACTGTAGAATAAAGTCAGTCAATGATTTGTCAATATCTCCAGCCTCAAGGAACCAGGAGACCGCCCGCAGCCCGTCCTGATGCCTAATAGATGTATATAAGCTCTCAATGTCAGCCGTCACGAGAACCATATCATCATGGACAGTGAGACCATCAAAGCTGCGCAATGCTGCCGTGGTGTCCTGTATGAACGAAGGAAGAGTATTAACAAGGGGTTTGAGATAAAAGTCAATAATTTTGCATGCTATTTCACAAATTCCTTCATTCCCTGAGACAATTGGTCTCCCTGGAGGATTAATAGGGTCTTTGTGGACCTTAGGGATGAGATATAGGGTAGGCATCCTTGGTTTGAGGAGTGCCACCGTATCGAACAATTTTTTTGGGATAACACCTGTTTCAAATGCATGCATGACTATCATCTCATGATCCTGTTTAAACTCATCAAGGGGATTGTAATATAACTTTTTATAACAGGCTTTGTCACTCAAAAGTCTTTGGGCCTGTTTTTCATACAAACAATTAGGCCATATGACCACGTTGCCCCCTTTGTCAGCCTGTTTGATAGTCACATCTGTCCACTTTTGAATTTCGTTAATAATTTGATATTCACTGCGGCTACTACAAAAATTGTTAGAAGAGCATAACTGTTCGATGTCCTTGGAGACCATCTTAACAAAAACATCGACTGCAGGGCATGTACTAAGTGGAGGAAATTTCTTGGATTTATTGAACAGGTGAGTGGGAAAATTACTCACCGGCACGGAGTTTTGTTCCTCCAATAAAGACTCCAAGATTGCCACCACCTGTCGGTCCTCAGTTGAGTCTGACTGGGACGTAGAGGAAGGTTTTTCATGATATCTTTTAAGGATTAGCTTATGGGCGAAAAGGTGGACGTCTTTAACCGCTATGAAGGGATCTAGAAGTTTAGCAGGAGAGAACGTTAAGCCCCGTTTTAAGAGGTCCTCCTGCTCAGAGGTTAAAATACGATCAGATAAATTAATTACCTTTGGTTGTTCATTTTTAGAGCCCTGTTTTTTGGAGGGACCACAATTCCTCCATTTTCCACCATAACGGGTTTTCACATTATAGGGGCGTGTTCTATCTGTGTTTTGTGTGGAAGCTTGACTCGAGAGTAGTGTTGAGCGATACCTTCCGATATCGGAAAGTATCGGTATCGGAAAGTATCGGCCGATACCATCAAAGTATCGGATCTAATCCGATACCGATACCCGATCCCAATGCAAGTCAATGGGACGAAAATATCGGAATTAAAATAAACCCTTTCTTTCCTTGTAGGTTCATTCTACATGAAGGAAAACAACTAAGAAAAATGTAGGATGTATTGGGGGAGGTGGCGGAGACATAAAAGGCATAGAGGTTTAGCCCAATCAAATAGAATAGCAGGAATTTTATTTTTTTTTAAAGACGTTCGGAGTTACAAAGATATTGACTATGTTAAGATTTTTTTTATTTTGTCAGATATTGATGTTTCACTACTTCCACGCCCTTCACCCTCTTTTTTACTTCTCCCACACTTTCTTCTTCATCATCATCAGCATCTTTGACTTCAACTTCTTCTTCACCTTATTCATCTTCTTCTTCATCTTCTACCTATTATTTTTTTTGTTACATTGTTCATATTCTTTTTATTTAACTATTATTCTTCTTCATATTCAACTTCTTCATATATTCTTATTTGTGACAGGCATTCCCGTAGTTGTTATCTATAAAAGTTTGAAGATTACACCTTCCGTTCTGCCTGTCACAAAAGAGTTACATTTGTCCGCGTTCAGTTTGGCCTGCAGCATCAGGCTTTATCCAGGGGCACCACGAGGAGGAACGGACTCACCCCCATACACTGCTTAGTCTTCTTCTGCTTATAATTTAGATAATATCTTTTGCTCTGATATTTAGTGTTATGCTTAATGTTCTTCTGCTCTTTGTTCTGCAGCCTCTTGTTCTTCTGCTTCTCGGTCTCCCATGTCGTCGTCATCTCCAGGGTCGTCGTCTCCAGGGTCGTCGTCTCCGGGGTCGTCGTCATCGGGGTGGTCTTCAGGGTCATCGTCTCCAGGGTTGTCGTCATCTCAGTGGTTGTCGTCTCTGGTGTCGTCGTCATCTTAGGGGTGGTCTTCCGGGTCGTCGTCTTTAGGGTCTTGAACTTGGAAATGTAGCAGAAGGTACAAGAAGGCTGAGAAAATGCCGAGAAACAGCTGACGGTACTGGAACTCGGATGGCTATTCGAAGATCCAAGAGCCAATGGAACTACCGAGGACCAGCTGACGTTACTGGAACCTGGTTACTAAGCAGGAGGTACCCGTGACTGAAAGCACTACCAAGGACCACCTGACGTTGGTGGAACTCGGATACCCAGAGGGAGGCACCTAAGCCAAAGGCTCTGCCCGGAACCAGCTGATGGTACTGGAACCAGGATGGGGAGCAGAAGGTACAAGAGCAAAAGACACTGCCGAGAACCAGCTGACGGTACTGGAACCTGGATGGGTAGCCGAAGGTCCAAGAGCCAATGGAACTACCGAGGACCAGCTGACGTTACTGGAACCCGGTTACTAAGCAGGAGGTACCCGTGCCTGAAAGCACTACCAAGGACCACCTGACGTTGGTGGAACTCGGATACCCAGAGGGAGGCACCTAAGCCAAAGGCTCTGCCCGGAACCAGCTGACGGTACTGGAACCAGGATGGGGAGCAGAAGGTACAAGAGCAAAAGACACTGCCGAGAACCAGCTGACGGTACTGGAACCCGGATGGGTAGCCGAAGGTCCAAGAGCCAATGGAACTACCGAGGACCAGCTGACGTTACTGGAACCCGGTTACTAAGCAGGAGGTACCCGTGCCTGAAAGCACTACCAAGGACCACCTGACGTTGGTGGAACTCGGATACCCAGAAGGAGGCACCTAAGCCAAAGGCTCTGCCCGGAACCAGCTGACGGTGCTGGAACCAGGATGGGGACCTATTCAAGCTTATCTTCCTACAGCCCCAACTAGCGGTGTTGGAGCAAAGGGTCAGCAGGGGGAGCAGAGTGTAGGCCGAAGCCTGCACTGGCGGCAGCTTTGTGTCTGCGTGGCTGTTGCAGGACACGTTGCCGGCTACACAGCAGGGGAACAGCTGGCGGTGCTGAACCCCACTGACACATTGGCGGGTGTTTTTCTCTGTGCAGCCAGCACTTCGGGGCACCAACTGGCGGTGTTGGAGCCCAGGCTCTGCAGGGGGAGCAGAGTGTAGGCCGAAGCCTAATTGAACCGATTTTAAAGGTAACCTTTAACCTCCCCTCAGGGGTTGCAAACTACAAGAGCCACAGCTTGGGCAGCAGTAATGCTGCACAAGTCAAAGGTTGCTCTTTTATATTTGCTCCTTGCGCAAGCTGAATGAAACACGTACAACATTTTGGCCCTTATACAGTCAATCTGTCTTGGAGGCGGGAGTTCCCTTCGTAATGAGACGCAGCACAGCTGGCAAAAATACCACCTTGGTGCTTGGCGCGTTCTCCTGAGCATCGCATTTTGATATACAGGAGTCTGCGTTGTTGCGTTATCCCTTGGCCATGCGCTGCCCGTCTTCTGACATCATTTCATGTCGGCTGGTGCGGTTCGCGATGCCCATGAATCCCAGCCCCGCAGTGTCTTTACATTGTTAAAACACTGCGGGGCTGGAATTCATGGCCTGGCTCAGTACATATGTTCGCCTCTCGCTCGTGTCCTTACACCTGCTACAGACTGTGCGGCGTCAGCTGATCCCTTATCGCATGCCACGGCCATGAAGCCGCACAGTCTGAAGAAGGCGGAAGGAGCTGAGTGACAGGCTGGCGAAGATATGCACTGCTCATGCCCGTCAATCACACCCTCGCAGTCAAAATAAATAAGACATCGAGGGGCGTTGTGTCGGGCAGGGCGGCTGCAGAGGCGCAGCCAGCCAAACAATGATGTCAGAAGAAGGGCTGTGCTACCAAGGGGGTCGTTGCGTGTCATTACAAAGGAAAGTCACACCTCAGGGACGGTTTAATGGTCACAGAGGACACATTTTAGACGTGTTCAGTTCCACATGTGCAAGGGGAATAAGTTTATGAGCCACCTTGCACACATGCAGCATTACTGCTGTACAAGGTGGCTGTAAAACACACAAACGCCTGGGGGAGGGGGGACAGGTTCCCTTCAATTTCAGTTCTTGTGTCTGCGTGGCTGTTGCAGGACACGTTGCCGGCTACACAGCAGGGGAACAGCTGGCGGTGCTGAACCCCACTGACACATTGGCTGGTGTTTTTCTCTGTGCAGCTAGCAGTACCGGGCACCAACTGGCGGTGTTAGAGCCCAGGGTCAGCAGGAGGAGAGGGAGCAGAGTGTAGGCCGAAGCCTGCACTGGCGGCAGCTTTAGGTCTGTTGTGTCTGCGTGGCTGTTGCAGGACACGTTGCTGGCTACACAGCAGGGGAACAGCTGGTGGTGCTGAACCCCACTTACACATTGGCGAGGTGTTTGGCTCTGTGCAGCCAGCACTTCCGGACAGCAACAAGCGGTGTTGGAGCCCGGGCTCTGCAGGTGGAGCAGAGTGTAGGCCGAAGCCTAATTGAACCGATTTTAAAGGTAACCTTTAACCCCCCCTCACGTGTTACAAACTAGAAGAGCCACGCCTTATGCAGCAGTAGTGCTGCACAAGTCAAAGGTTGCTCTTTTAATTTTGTTCCTTGCACAAGCTGAATGAAACACGTACAACATTTTGGCCCTTATACAGTCAATCTGTCTTGGAGGCGGGAGTTCCCTTCGTAATGAGACGCAGCACAGCTGGCAAAAATACCACCTTGGTGCTTGGCGCGGCCTCCTGAGCATCGCATTTTGATGTACAGGAATCTGCGTTGTTGCGTTATCCCTTGGCCATGCACTGCCAGTCTTCTGACATCATTTCATGTCGGCTGGTGCGGTTCGCGATGCCCATGAATCCCAGCCCCGCAGTGTCTTTACATTGTTAAAACACTGCGGGGCTGGGATTCATGGCCTGGCTCAGTACATATGTTCGCCTCTCGCTCGTGTCCTTACACCTGCTACAGACTGTGCGGCGTCAGCTGATCCCTTATCGCATGCCACGGCCATGAAGCCGCACAGTCTGAAGAAGGCGGAAGGAGCTGAGTGACAGGCTGGCGAAGATATGCACTGCTCATGCCCGTCAATCACACCCTCGCAGTCAAAATAAATAAGACATCGAGGGGCGTTGTGTCGGGCAGGGCGGCCGCAGAGGCGCAGCCAGCCAAACAATGATGTCAGAAGAAGGGCTGTGCTACCAAGGGGGTCGTTGCGTGTCATTACAAAGGAAAGTCACATCTCAGGGACGGTTTAATGGTCACAGAGGACACATTTTAGACGTGTTCAGTTCCACATGTGCAAGGGGAATAAGTTTATGAGCCACCTTGCACACATGCAGCATTACTGCTGTACAAGGTGGCTGTAAAACACACAAACGCCTGGGGGAGGGGGGACAGGTTCCCTTCAATTTCAGTTCTTGTGTCTGCGTGGCTGTTGCAGGACACGTTGCCGGCTACACAGCAGGGGAACAGCTGGCGGTGCTGAACCCCACTGACACATTGGCTGGTGTTTTTCTCTGTGCAGCTAGCAGTACCGGGCACCAACTGGCGGTGTTAGAGCCCAGGGTCAGCAGGAGGAGAGGGAGCAGAGTGTAGGCCGAAGCCTGCACTGGCGGCAGCTTTAGGTCTGTTGTGTCTGCGTGGCTGTTGCAGGACACGTTGCCGGCTACACAGCAGGGGAACAGCTGGCGGTGCTGAACCCCACTGACACATTGGCGAGGTGTTTGGCTCTGTGCAGCCAGCACTTCCGGACAGCAACTAGCGTTGTTGACGCCCGGGCTCTGCAGGTGGAACAGAGTGTAGGCCGCAGTCTGCACTGGAGCAAGTTGAAAGGGAACCTTTAACCCCCCTCCAGGCGTTTGTAGCTGAAAGAGCCATCTTGTACAGCACTAATGCTGGAAAAGGTAAACTTAGCTCTTTTAATTATGGTCCTTGCACATGCTGAACCTAACACTTTTGAAATGTGTCCCCTCACACGGTTAAACCGTCCGGTCGGTGGAACTTTCCTTTGTCATGTGACGCAGCACAGCCATCATTCTTACCCCCTTGGCGCCGTGCGCCTCCTCCTCAGTGTTGTTTGAATCTGTCCCGGAGTCTGCGCTGTTATGTTATCCCTTGGCCAGGCACACTTAGCGCTGCCCGTCTTCTGACATCATTTGGTGTCAGGCTGGCTGCGCCTGTGCGGCCGCGCTGGGCAAGATCCCGCCTCGCTGTGTAATCTAATGTAATCACTCTGCGGACCTGTGATCCATGGGCATGAGCAGTGCATATCCTCGCCTCTCACTCCCCTCCCTACGGCTTCTTCAGACTGTGCGGTGTCACGGCCGTGGCATGCTATTAGGGATCAGCTGATGGCGCACAGTCTGAAGAAGGCGTAGGGAGATGAGTGAGAGGCGGAGGTTAAGATATGCACTGCTCATGTCCATGGATCACAGGTCCGCAGTGGGATTAAATCAGAAGACACTACGAGGTGGGATCTCGTCTAGCGCGGCCGCACAGGCGCAGCCATCCTGACACCAAATGATGTCAGAAGACGGGCAGCGCTAAGTGTGCCTGGCCAAGGGATAACATAATAGCGCAGACTCCGGGACAGATTCAATCAACGCTGAGGAGGAGGCGCACGGCGCCAAGGGGGTAAGAATGATGGCTGTGCTGCGTCACATGACAAAGGAAAGTTCCACCGACCGGACGGTTTAACCGTGTGAGGGGACACATTTCAAAAGTGTTAGGTTCAGCATGTGCAAGGAGCACCACGAAAAGAGGCACTTTTTTTCCCTTTGCATCATTACTGCTGCACAAGGTGGCTCCTTCAGTAACAAACGCCTGGGGGGGACAGGTACCCTTAAATTTAACTTGTTGTGCCTGCGTGGCGGTCGCAGGACACGTTGCCGTATACACAGCAGGGGAGCAGCAGGCATTACTGAACCCCACTAACACATTGACGAGGTGTTTGGCTCTGTGCGGACAGCACTTCTGGACGGCAACTAGCGGTGTTGGAGCCCAGGGACAGCAGGAGGAGGAGGAGGTGGAGGAGATAGGAGGGATTGCCACACACACAGCTGGGGAACAGCTGACGTTACTGAACCCCAAGAAGAGAGGAGGGACTGTTGGGACTGTGCGTACATCACTACCAGGCAACAACTAGCGGTGTTGGAGCCCAGGGACAGCAGGAGGAGGTGGAGGAGATAGGAGGGATTGCCACACACACAGCTGGGGAACAGCTGACGTTACTGAACCCCAAGAAGAGAGGAGGGACTGTTGGGACTGTGCGTACATCACTACCAGGCAACAACTAGCGGTGTTGGAGCCCAGGGACAGCAGGAGGAGGAGGAGGAGATAGGAGGGATTGCCACACACACAGCTGGGGAACAGCTGACATTACTGAACCCCAAGAAGAGAGGAGGGACTGTTGGGACTGTGCGTACATCACTACCAGGCAACAACTAGCGGTGTTGGTGCCCAGGGACAGCAGGAGGAGGAGGAGGTGGAGGAGATAGGAGGGATTGCCACACACACAGCTGGGGAACAGCTGACGTTACTGAACCCCAAGAAGAGAGGAGGGACTGTTGGGACAGTGCGTACAGCACTACCAGGCAACAACTAGCGGTGTTGGAGCCCAGGGACAGCAGGAGGAGGAGGTGGTGGAGGAGATAGGAGGGATTGCCACACACACAGCTGGGGAACAGCTGACGTTACTGAACCCCAAGAAGAGAGGAGGGACTGTTGGGACTGTGCGTACATCACTACCAGGCAACAACTAGCGGTGTTGGAGCCCAGTGACAGCAGGAGGAGGTGGAGGAGATAGGAGGGATTGAAACACACACAGCTGGGGAACAGCTGACGTTACTGAACCCCAAGAAGAGAGGAGGGACTGTTGGGACTGTGCGTACATCACTACCAGGCAACAACTAACGGTGTTGGAGCCCAGGGACAGCAGGAGGAGGAGGAGGAGGAGGAGATAGGAGGGATTGCCACACACACAGCTGGGGAACAGCTGACGTTACTGAACCCCAAGAAGAGAGGAGGGACTGTTGGGACTGTGCGTACATCACTACCAGGCAACAACTAGCGGTGTTGGAGCCCAGGGACAGCAGGAGGAGGAGGAGGAGATAGGAGGGATTGCCACACACACAGCTGGGGAACAGCTGACATTACTGAACCCCAAGAAGAGAGGAGGGACTGTTGGGACTGTGCGTACATCACTACCAGGCAACAACTAGCGGTGTTGGTGCCCAGGGACAGCAGGAGGAGGAGGAGGTGGAGGAGATAGGAGGGATTGCCACACACACAGCTGGGGAACAGCTGACGTTACTGAACCCCAAGAAGAGAGGAGGGACTGTTGGGACAGTGCGTACAGCACTACCAGGCAACAACTAGCGGTGTTGGAGCCCAGGGACAGCAGGAGGAGGAGGTGGTGGAGGAGATAGGAGGGATTGCCACACACACAGCTGGGGAACAGCTGACGTTACTGAACCCCAAGAAGAGAGGAGGGACTGTTGGGACTGTGCGTACATCACTACCAGGCAACAACTAGCGGTGTTGGAGCCCAGTGACAGCAGGAGGAGGTGGAGGAGATAGGAGGGATTGAAACACACACAGCTGGGGAACAGCTGACGTTACTGAACCCCAAGAAGAGAGGAGGGACTGTTGGGACTGTGCGTACATCACTACCAGGCAACAACTAACGGTGTTGGAGCCCAGGGACAGCAGGAGGAGGAGGAGATAGGAGGGATTGCCACACACACAGCTGGGGAACAGCTGACGTTACTGAACCCCAAGAAGAGAGGAGGGACTGTTGGGACTGTGCGTACATCACTACCAGGCAACAACTAGCGGTGTTGGAGCCCAGGGACAGCAGGAGGAGGAGGAGGTGGAGGAGATAGGAGGGATTGCCACACACACAGCTGGGGAACAGCTGACATTACCGAACCCCAAGAAGAGAGGAGGGACTGTTGGGACTGTGTGTACATCACTATCAGGCAACAACTAGCGGTGTTGGAACCCAGGGACAGCAGGAGGAGGAGGAGGTGGAGGAGATAGGAGGGATTGCCACACACACAGCTGGGGAACAGCTGACGTTACTGAACCCCAAGAACAGAGGAGGGACTGTTGGGACTGTGCGTACAGCACTACCAGGCAACAACCAGCGGTGTTGGAGCCCAGGGACAGCCGGAGGAGGAAGAGGTGGAGGAGATAGGAGGGATTGCCACACACACAGCTGGGGAACAGCTGACGTTACTGAACCCCAAGAAGAGAGGAGGGACTGTTGGGACTGTGCGTACATCACTACCAGGCAACAACTAGCGGTGTTGGAGCCCAGGGACAGCAGGAGGAGGAGGTGGTGGAGGAGATAGGAGGGATTGCCACACACACAGCTGGGGAACAGCTGACGTTACTGAACCCCAAGAAGAGAGGAGGGACTGTTGGGACTGTGCGTACATCACTACCAGGCAACAACTAGCGGTGTTGGAGCCCAGGGACAGCAGGAGGAGGAGGAGGTGGAGGAGATAGGAGGGATTGCCACACACACAGCTGGGGAACAGCTGACGTTGCTGAACCCCAAGTACAGAGGAGGGACTGTTGGGACTGTGCGTACAGCACTACCAGGCAACAACTAGCAGTGTTGGAGCCCAGGGACAGCAGGAGGAGGAGGGGGTGGAGGAGATAGGAGGGATTGCCACACACACAGCTGGGGAACAGCTGACTTTACTGAACCCCAAGAAGAGAGTATGGACTGTTGGGACTGTGCGTACATCACTACCAGGCAACAACTAGCGGTGTTGGAGCCCAGGGACAGCAGGAGGAGGAGGTGGTGGAGGAGATAGGAGGGATTGCCACACACACAGCTGGGGAACAGCTGACGTTACTGAACCCCAAGAAGAGAGGAGGGACTGTTGGGACTGTGCGTACATCACTACCAGGCAACAACTAGCGGTGTTGGAGCCCAGGGACAGCAGGAGAAGGAGGAGGAGATAGGAGGGATTGCCACACACACAGCTGGGGAACAGCTGACGTTACTGAACCCCAAGAAGAGAGGAGGGACTGTTGGGACTGTGCGTACATCACTACCAGGCAACAACTAGCGGTGTTGGAGCCCAGGGACAGCAGGAGGAGGAGGAGGTGGAGGAGATAGGAGGGATTGCCACACACACAGCTGGGGAACAGCTGACGTTACTGAACCCCAAGAAGAGAGGAGGGACTGTTGGGACTGTGCGTACATCACTACCAGGCAACAACCAGCGGTGTTGGAGCCCAGGGACAGCAGGAGGAGGAGGAGGTGGAGGAGATAGGAGGGATTGCCACACACACAGCTGGGGAACAGCTGACGTTACTGAACCCCAAGAAGAGAGGAGGGACTGTTGGGACTGTGCGTACATCACTACCAGGCAACAACTAGCGGTGTTGGAGCCCAGGGACAGCAGGAGGAGGAGGTGGTGGAGGAGATAGGAGGGATTGCCACACACACAGCTGGGGAACAGCTGACGTTACTGAACCCCAAGAAGAGAGGAGTGACTGTTGGGACTGTGCGTACATCACTACCAGGCCACAACTAGCGGTGTTGGAGCCCAGGGACAGCAGGAGGAGGAGGAGGAGATAGGAGGGATTGCCACACACACAGCTGGGGAACAGCTGACGTTACTGAACCCCAAGAAGAGAGGAGGGACTGTTGGGACTGTGCGTACATCACTACCAGGCAACAACTAGCGGTGTTGGAGCCCAGGGACAGCAGGAGGAGGAGGAGGTGGAGGAGATAGGAGGGATTGCCACACACACAGCTGGGGAACAGCTGACGTTACTGAACCCCAAGAAGAGAGGAGGGACTGTTGGGACTGTGCGAACATCACTACCAGGCAACAACTAGCGGTGTTGGAGCCCAGGGACAGCAGGAGGAGGAGGTGGTGGAGGAGATAGGAGGGATTGCCACACACACAGCTGGGGAACAGCTGACGTTACTGAACCCCAAGAAGAGAGGAGGGACTGTTGGGACTGTGCGTACATCACTACCAGGCAACAACTAGCGGTGTTGGAGCCCAGGGACAGCAGGAGGAGGAGGAGGTGGAAGAGATAGGAGGGATTGCCACACACACAACTGGGGAACAGCTGACGTTACTGAACCCCAAGAAGAGAGGAGGGACTGTTGGGACAGTGCGTACAGCACTACCAGGCAACAACTAGCGGTGTTGGAGCCCAGGGACAGCAGGAGGAGGAGGTGGTGGAGGAGATAGGAGGGATTGCCACACACACAGCTGGGGAACAGCTGACGTTACTGAACCCCAAGAAGAGAGGAGGGACTGTTGGGACTGTGCGTACATCACTACCAGGCAACAACTAGCGGTGTTGGAGCCCAGTGACAGCAGGAGGAGGTGGAGGAGATAGGAGGGATTGAAACACACACAGCTGGGGAACAGCTGACGTTACTGAACCCCAAGAAGAGAGGAGGGACTGTTGGGACTGTGCGTACATCACTACCAGGCAACAACTAACGGTGTTGGAGCCCAGGGACAGCAGGAGGAGGAGGAGATAGGAGGGATTGCCACACACACAGCTGGGGAACAGCTGACGTTACTGAACCCCAAGAAGAGAGGAGGGACTGTTGGGACTGTGCGTACATCACTACCAGGCAACAACTAGCGGTGTTGGAGCCCAGGGACAGCAGGAGGAGGAGGAGGTGGAGGAGATAGGAGGGATTGCCACACACACAGCTGGGGAACAGCTGACATTACTGAACCCCAAGAAGAGAGGAGGGACTGTTGGGACTGTGTGTACATCACTATCAGGCAACAACTAGCGGTGTTGGAACCCAGGGACAGCAGGAGGAGGAGGAGGTGGAGGAGATAGGAGGGATTGCCACACACACAGCTGGGAAACAGCTGACATTACTGAACCCCAAGAACAGAGGAGGGACTGTTGGGACTGTGCGTACAGCACTACCAGGCAACAACCAGCGGTGTTGGAGCCCAGGGACAGCAGGAGGAGGAAGAGGTGGAGGAGATAGGAGGGATTGCCACACACACATCTGGGGAACAGCTGACGTTACTGAACCCCAAGAAGAGAGGAGGGACTGTTGGGACTGTGCGTACATCACTACCAGGCAACAACTAGCGGTGTTGGAGCCCAGGGACAGCAGGAGGAGGAGGTGGTGGAGGAGATAGGAGGGATTGCCACACACACAGCTGGGGAACAGCTGACGTTACTGAACCCCAAGAAGAGAGGAGGGACTGTTGGGACTGTGCGTACATCACTACCAGGCAACAACTAGCGGTGTTGGAGCCCAGGGACAGCAGGAGGAGGAGGAGGTGGAGGAGATAGGAGGGATTGCCACACACACAGCTGGGGAACAGCTGACGTTGCTGAACCCCAAGTACAGAGGAGGGACTGTTGGGACTGTGCGTACAGCACTACCAGGCAACAACTAGCAGTGTTGGAGCCCAGGGACAGCAGGAGGAGGAGGGGGTGGAGTAGATAGGAGGGATTGCCACACACACAGCTGGGGAACAGCTGACGTTACTGAACCCCAAGAAGAGAGTATGGACTGTTGGGACTGTGCGTACATCACTACCAGGCAACAACTAGCGGTGTTGGAGCCCAGGGACAGCAGGAGGAGGAGGTGGTGGAGGAGATAGGAGGGATTGCCACACACACAGCTGGGGAACAGCTGACGTTACTGAACCCCAAGAAGAGAGGAGGGACTGTTGGGACTGTGCGTACATCACTACCAGGCAACAACTAGTGGTGTTGGAGCCCAGGGACAGCAGGAGGAGGAGGAGGAGATAGTAGGGATTGCCACACACACAGCTGGGGAACAGCTGACGTTACTGAACCCCAAGAAGAGAGGAGGGACTGTTGGGACTGTGCGTACATCACTACCAGGCAACAACCAGCGGTGTTGGAGCCCAGGGACAGCAGGAGGAGGAGGTGGAGGAGATAGGAGGGATTGCCACACACACAGCTGGGGAACAGCTGACGTTACTGAACCCCAAGAAGAGAGGAGGGACTGTTGGGACTGTGCGTACATCACTACCAGGCAACAACTAGCGGTGTTGGAGCCCAGGGACAGCAGAAGGAGGAGGTGGTGGAGGAGATAGGAGGGATTGCCACACACACAGCTGGGGAACAGCTGACGTTACTGAACCCCAAGAAGAGAGGAGTGACTGTTGGGACTGTGCGTACATCACTACCAGGCCACAACTAGCGGTGTTGGAGCCCAGGGACAGCAGGAGGAGGAGGAGGAGATAGGAGGGATTGCCACACACACAGCTGGGGAACAGCTGACGTTACTGAACCCCAAGAAGAGAGGAGGGACTGTTGGGACTGTGCGTACATCACTACCAGGCAACAACTAGCGGTGTTGGAGCCCAGGGACAGCAGGAGGAGGAGGAGGTGGAGGAGATAGGAGGGATTGCCACACACACAGCTGGGGAACAGCTGACGTTACTGAACCCCAAGAAGAGAGGAGGGACTGTTGGGACTGTGCGAACATCACTACCAGGCAACAACTAGCGGTGTTGGAGCCCAGGGACAGCAGGAGGAGGAGGTGGTGGAGGAGATAGGAGGGATTGCCACACACACAGCTGGGGAACAGCTGACGTTACTGAACCCCAAGAAGAGAGGAGGGACTGTTGGGACTGTGCGTACATCACTACCAGGCAACAACTAGCGGTGTTGGAGCCCAGGGACAGCAGGAGGAGGAGGAGGTGGAAGAGATAGGAGGGATTGCCACACACACAACTGGGGAACAGCTGACGTTACTGAATCCCAAGAAGAGAGGAGGGACTGTTGGGACTGTGTGTACATCACTACCAGGCAACAACTAGCGGTGTTGGAGCCCAGGGACAGCAGGAGGAGGAGGAGGTGGAAGAGATAGGAGGGATTGCCACACACACAGCTGGGGAACAGCTGACGTTACTGAACCCCAAGAAGAGAGGAGGGACTGTTGGGACTGTGCGTACATCACTACCAGGCAACAACTAGCGGTGTTGGAGCCCAGGGACAGCAGGAGGAGGAGGAGGTGGAGGAGATAGGAGGGATTGCCACACACACAGCTGGGGAACAGCTGACATTACTGAACCCCAAGAAGAGAGGAGGGACTGTTGGGACTGTGTGTACATCACTATCAGGCAACAACTAGCGGTGTTGGAACCCAGGGACAGCAGGAGGAGGAGGAGGTGGAGGAGATAGGAGGGATTGCCACACACACAGCTGGGAAACAGCTGACATTACTGAACCCCAAGAACAGAGGAGGGACTGTTGGGACTGTGCGTACAGCACTACCAGGCAACAACCAGCGGTGTTGGAGCCCAGGGACAGCAGGAGGAGGAAGAGGTGGAGGAGATAGGAGGGATTGCCACACACACATCTGGGGAACAGCTGACGTTACTGAACCCCAAGAAGAGAGGAGGGACTGTTGGGACTGTGCGTACATCACTACCAGGCAACAACTAGCGGTGTTGGAGCCCAGGGACAGCAGGAGGAGGAGGTGGTGGAGGAGATAGGAGGGATTGCCACACACACAGCTGGGGAACAGCTGACGTTACTGAACCCCAAGAAGAGAGGAGGGACTGTTGGGACTGTGCGTACATCACTACCAGGCAACAACTAGCGGTGTTGGAGCCCAGGGACAGCAGGAGGAGGAGGAGGTGGAGGAGATAGGAGGGATTGCCACACACACAGCTGGGGAACAGCTGACGTTGCTGAACCCCAAGTACAGAGGAGGGACTGTTGGGACTGTGCGTACAGCACTACCAGGCAACAACTAGCAGTGTTGGAGCCCAGGGACAGCAGGAGGAGGAGGGGGTGGAGTAGATAGGAGGGATTGCCACACACACAGCTGGGGAACAGCTGACGTTACTGAACCCCAAGAAGAGAGTATGGACTGTTGGGACTGTGCGTACATCACTACCAGGCAACAACTAGCGGTGTTGGAGCCCAGGGACAGCAGGAGGAGGAGGTGGTGGAGGAGATAGGAGGGATTGCCACACACACAGCTGGGGAACAGCTGACGTTACTGAACCCCAAGAAGAGAGGAGGGACTGTTGGGACTGTGCGTACATCACTACCAGGCAACAACTAGTGGTGTTGGAGCCCAGGGACAGCAGGAGGAGGAGGAGGAGATAGTAGGGATTGCCACACACACAGCTGGGGAACAGCTGACGTTACTGAACCCCAAGAAGAGAGGAGGGACTGTTGGGACTGTGCGTACATCACTACCAGGCAACAACCAGCGGTGTTGGAGCCCAGGGACAGCAGGAGGAGGAGGTGGAGGAGATAGGAGGGATTGCCACACACACAGCTGGGGAACAGCTGACGTTACTGAACCCCAAGAAGAGAGGAGGGACTGTTGGGACTGTGCGTACATCACTACCAGGCAACAACTAGCGGTGTTGGAGCCCAGGGACAGCAGAAGGAGGAGGTGGTGGAGGAGATAGGAGGGATTGCCACACACACAGCTGGGGAACAGCTGACGTTACTGAACCCCAAGAAGAGAGGAGTGACTGTTGGGACTGTGCGTACATCACTACCAGGCCACAACTAGCGGTGTTGGAGCCCAGGGACAGCAGGAGGAGGAGGAGGAGATAGGAGGGATTGCCACACACACAGCTGGGGAACAGCTGACGTTACTGAACCCCAAGAAGAGAGGAGGGACTGTTGGGACTGTGCGTACATCACTACCAGGCAACAACTAGCGGTGTTGGAGCCCAGGGACAGCAGGAGGAGGAGGAGGTGGAGGAGATAGGAGGGATTGCCACACACACAGCTGGGGAACAGCTGACGTTACTGAACCCCAAGAAGAGAGGAGGGACTGTTGGGACTGTGCGAACATCACTACCAGGCAACAACTAGCGGTGTTGGAGCCCAGGGACAGCAGGAGGAGGAGGTGGTGGAGGAGATAGGAGGGATTGCCACACACACAGCTGGGGAACAGCTGACGTTACTGAACCCCAAGAAGAGAGGAGGGACTGTTGGGACTGTGCGTACATCACTACCAGGCAACAACTAGCGGTGTTGGAGCCCAGGGACAGCAGGAGGAGGAGGAGGTGGAAGAGATAGGAGGGATTGCCACACACACAACTGGGGAACAGCTGACGTTACTGAATCCCAAGAAGAGAGGAGGGACTGTTGGGACTGTGTGTACATCACTACCAGGCAACAACTAGCGGTGTTGGAGCCCAGGGACAGCAGGAGGAGGAGGAGGTGGAAGAGATAGGAGGGATTGCCACACACACAGCTGGGGAACAGCTGACGTTACTGAACCCCAAGAACAGAGGAGGGACTGTTGGGACTGTGCGTACAGCACTACCAGGCAACAACTAGCGGTGTTGGAGCCCAGGGACAGCAGGAGGAGGAGGAGGTGGAGGAGATAGGAGGGATTGCCACACACACAGCTGGGGAACAGCTGACGTTACTGAACCCCAAGAAGAGAGGAGGGACTGTTGGGACTGTGCGTACATCACTACCAGGCAACAACTAGCGGTGTTGGAGCCCAGGGACAGCAGGAGGAGGAGGTGGTGGAGGAGATAGGAGGGATTGCCACACACACAGCTGGGGAACAGCTGACGTTACTGAACCCCAAGAAGAGAGGAGGGACTGTTGGGACTGTGTGTACATCACTACCAGGCAACAACTAGCGGTGTTGGAGCCCAGGGACAGCAGGAGGAGGTGGAGGAGATAGGAGGGATTGCCACACACACAGCTGGGGAACAGCTGACGTTACTGAACCCCAAGAAGAGAGGAGGGACTGTTGGGACTGTGCGTACATCACTACCAGGCAACAACTAGCGGTGTTCGAGCCCAGGGACAGCAGGAGGAGGAGGTGGTGGAGGAGATAGGAGGGATTGCCACACACACAGCTGGGTAACAGCTGACGTTACTGAATCCCAAGAAGAGAGGAGGGACTGTTGGGACTGTGCGTACATCACTACCAGGCAACAACTAGCGGTGTTGGAGCCCAGGGACAGCAGGAGGAGGAGGAGGTGGAGGAGATAGGAGGGATTGCCACACACACAGCTGGGGAACAGCTGACGTTACTGAACCCCAAGAACAGAGGAGGGACTGTTGGGACTGTGCGTACAGCACTAAGAGGCAACAACTAGCGGTGTTGGAGCCCAGGGACAGCAGGAGGAAAAGGAGGTGGAGGAGATAGGAGGGATTGCCACACACACAGCTGGGGAACAGCTGACGTTACTGAACCCCAAGAACAGAGGAGGGACTGTTGGGACTGTGCGTACAGCACTACCAGGCAACAACTAGCGGTGTTGGAGCCCAGGGACAGCAGGAGGAGGAGGAGGTGGAGGAGATAGGAGGGATTGCCACACACACAGCTGGGGAACAGCTGACGTTACTGAACCCCAAGAACAGAGGAGGGACTGTTGGGACTGTGCGTACAGCACTACCAGGCAACAACTAGCGGTGTTGGAGCCCAGGGACAGCAGGAGGAGGAGAGGAACACAGTGGAGGCCGAAGCCTGATTGGAGAAAGTCGAAAGGGAACCTTTAACCCCCCCCCCCCAAGGCGTTTGTAGCTGAAAGAGCCAGGTTGTGCAGCACAAAGGATGCAAAAGGAAAAGGTGGCTCTTTTCATTATGCTCCTTGCAAACACAGAACTAAACACTTATAAAATGTGTCCCCTGATACCGTGAGACTGTCCCGGAGGTTGGACTTTCCTTTGTAATATGACGCAGCACAGCTGTCATTCCTACCCCCTTGGCGCCGTGCCCCGGCTCCTCAGCGTTGTTTGATTCCGTCCCGGAGCCTGCGCTGTTATGTTATCCCTTGGCCAGGCACACTTAGCGCTGCCCATCTTCTGACATCATTTGGTGTCAGGCAGGCTGCGCCTGTGCGGCCGCGCTGGGCAAGATCCCACCTTGCTGTGTCATCTAATGTAATCACTCTGCGGACCTGTGATCCATGGGCATGAGCAGTGCATATCCTCGCCTCTCACTCCCCTCCCTACGGCTTCTTCAGACTGTGCGGCGTCACGGCCGTGGCATGCTATTAGGGATCAGCTGACTGCGCACAGTCTGAAGAAGGCGTAGGGAGATGAGTGAGAGGCGGAGGTTAAGACATGCACTGCTCATGTCCATGGATCACAGGTCCGCAGTGGGAGTAAATCAGAAGACCCTGCTAGGCGGGCTCTCGGCCAGCGCGGCCGCACAGGCACAGTCAGCCTGCCACCAAATGATGTCAGAAGACGGGCAGCGCTAAGTGTGCCTGGCCAAGGGATAACATAACAGCGCAGGCTCCGGGACGGAATCAAACAACGCTGAGGAGCCGGGGCACGGCGCCAAGGGGGTAGGAATGACAGCTGTGCTGCGTCACATTACGAAGGAAAGTCCCACCTCCGGGACGGTTTTACGGTATCATTGGACACATTTTATAAGTGAAAAGTTCTGCGTGTGCAAGGAGCTAAACAAAAATAGCTACCTTTTCCTTGTGCAGCATTACTGCTGCACAAGGTGGCTCTTTCAGTAACAAACGCCTTGGGGGGGGGACAGGTTCCCTTACATTTCAGTTGTTGTGTCAGCGTGGCGGTCGCAGGATACATTGCCGGCTACACAGCTGGGGATCAGCTGACGTTACTGAAACCCAATAACACTGGGTCCTATGTTTTGACTGTGCAGACGGCACTTCTGAGCCTCAACTGGCGGTGTTGGAGCCCAGGAATTAAAGTTCAGGTGGTAGAAAGATGAACACAACAGGAGACCTGGATACAGTAGACAGTCACCTAATTATTTAATCAGGAAGAGGAGTGGCAAATTCCTGCGAGATCCAGGCCTTGTTCATTTTCAGGAAAGTAAGCCGGTCAACGTTATTGGAGGATAGTCGCATGCGACGGTCAGTTAGTACACCACCTGCAGCACTAAAGACGCGTTCCGATAATACACTAGCCGCAGGGCAAGCCAGCACCTCCAATGCATACTGGCTTAGCTCTGGCCATGTATCCAGCTTTCAGACCCAAAACTTGAAAGGGGAAGAGCCGTCTGGGAGTACAGCAAGAGGGCAAGACATGTAGTCTGTCACCATCTGACGGAACCGTTGCCTCCTGCTGACTGGAGCCGTCTGTGATGGTGTAGACTTTTGTGGCGGGCACAAAAAAGTGTGCCACAGTTGGGCCATACTGGTCTTGCCTTGGGCAGAGGCACTGCTTCTGCTCCCTCTTTGTGCAGAGCCTCCTCCACTGCCTGGACGCACTGAGCTGCTTTGTAATGCACTAGCAGCACTTCTCTCAGTTGGAAGGGAGAAGATGATGGAATTCACCAGTGTCTCTTGGTACTCCCGCATTTTTCGCTCACGGTTCAACGGTGTGATGAGGCTTTCTACGTTGTCCCGGTAGCGAGGATCGAGGAGGGTGAACACCCAATACTCAGGCATGTTGAGAATGTGGGCGATGCGGCAGTCGTTTCTCAGGCACTGCAGCATGTAATCCACCATGTGCTGCAGACTGCCAACTGGCCAAGAAACGCTGTCCCCTGCTGGAGGCGTGATCTGTGACCGCTCGACATCACCCCACCCTCGCTGTACACACTGAGTACTGGACAATTGTGTAACTCCCTCCTCTGGACGGGTGTCTTCCTCCATTTACTCCTCCTCATCCTACTCACAAACTGTCCCCTGCCTACGCGTTTGTGAGGAACCACGTGGCGCTGACTGTCCAGAAGATGATGGAAATGGTGAATCCTCATCCTCCACCTCTTCCACAACATCATCCCTTAGCGATTGCAGTGATTTTTCAAGCAGGCAGATAAGGGGGACAGTCATGCTGACTAGTGCATCATCTGCACTCGCCATCCGCGTGGAATAATCGAAGGGTCGCAAAACCTGGCAGACGTCCTTCATAGTGGCCCACTCTGTGGTAGTGAAGTCTGAACGGCGCGTAGTGCGACTTCTTTGCGCCTGATGCAGCTGGTACTCCATTACAGCTTGCTGCTGCTCACACAACCGCTCCAACATATGTAACGTGGAATTCCACCTGGTAGGTAGGTCACATATGATGCGATGTTACGGCAGGCGGTGTCGGCGCTGCAGAGCCGCAATGCGCGCTTTTGCCGTGCTGGAACGCCGCAAGTGAGCACACTCTAGGCGGACCTTGTGCAGCAGTGCATCAAGATCCGGATAGTCCCTCAAAAAACTCTGCACGACCAAATTGAGCACATGTGCCAGACATGGGATGTGAGTGAGGTTGCTGAGGCCCAGAGCTGCCACCAGATTTCGGCCATTATCACACACTACCATGCCTGGCTGGAGATTCGCTGGCACAAACCACACATCGCTCTCCTGCTTGGTGGCATTCCAGAGCTCCTGCGCTGTGTGGCTTCGATTCCCCAAAGAAATTAATTTCAAGACGGCCTGTTGACGTTTGGCCACGGCTGTGCTCATGTCGGTCGTAACAGGTAAATGTTCATCACGGGTCCATGTGGAGGTGGACTGTGACGGCTCCTGCAGCGATGATTCTGAGGAACTGGTGTAAGAGGAGGAGTCAATGCGTACAGAATGGATTCCTGCAATCCTTGGAGTGGGCAGGACATGTCCTGCGCCACTCGCACGATCTGTACCCGGCTCAACGACATTAACCCAATGGGCAGTGAGGGAAAGGTATCGCCCCTGTCCATGTTGACTGGTCCACGCATCGGTGGTGAGGTGGACCTTGCTACTGACGGCATTCAGTAGCGCGTGTTTTATGTGTCCCTCCACATGCTTGTGCAGGGCAGGGACAGCTTGCCTGCTGAAGTAAAAGCGGCTGGGCACATTGTACTGTGGGACTGCCAATGACATCAAGTCACGGAAGCTGTCAGTCTCCACCAGCCTGAATGACAGCATTTCCAGTGACAGAAGTTTGGCAATGCCTGCAGTCAGAGCCTGTGCTCGTTGGTGGTTTGACGAGAAAGGCCGCCTTTTCTCCCATGCCTGTACTACCGATGGCTGTAGACTGGGCTGGGAGTGTGTGGATGACTGGGAAAGTGGTGCTGCGGGTGGAATTACAGTGGGTCTCTGGACAACAGGGCCAGAGCTTCTTCCACGGCGATCCTGGGAGGAAGCCGAACCAGCTGCGTGTGAGTTGGAGGAAGAGGCAACACTAGCTGAAGAGGTGGTAGCTGCTGCTGTTGGTTGGCCTAGCTCTTCAGTGTGTTTTTCTAACTCCGCCGCGTGCCTGTTGCGCACATGTTTCCACATGTTGGAGGTATTGAGGTTGCTGACATTTCGACCTCTTTTGACTTTGTGATGACACACCTTGCATTTGACATAGCAAATGTCATCTGCAACTGTGTCAAAAAAGGGCCAGACACTGCAAGTCTTGGGAGCGCCCTTTTTGGCTTTCGGAACAGACATGCTCCGGACGGGTGCCAAAGCGGAGGCTGCAGGATCTGCAGTCTTCCCCCTCCCTCTGCCTCTTTGGCCCGTTCGGGGAATCTCTTCCTCAGAGCTGCTCCCACCACCTTCCTGTCCCTCACGCCAAGATGGGTCAAGGACCTCATCATCTACACTACCCTCTGCCCCCAACTGCTCCTCCTGGGTAGTCTCAGCAGCAGAGCACGCACCAGAAAGTGGCACCTGAGTGTCATCATCAGCGGATGCGGCCTGCGATGTGGTGACCGGAGGCACTGGCCCACCCGCCTCTTCAGAGGAAGAGAGAAAAAGCTGTTGGGCATCACTGCACCCTGCCTCTTCTTCCATTTCTCCAATGCTGCTTGGCTGGCCCCCTGTTTCCAAGCCAAGAGATTCAGAGAACAGAAGTAGAGACGGCTCCTGTCCTGGGCTCTCTGTCTGCCTGGCCAATTTGGCAGGTGGTGAAGAGACAGATGGCTGCTCTCCAGTGCTCTGTGTCTGAGAGGATGTGGCACTAATTGAAGTCGATGCGTTAGCTGCCATCCATCCGACAACGGCTTCAATTTGGTCTTCACGCAGCAGCGGTGTACGGCGCTCTGCGACAAAGCTGCGCATGAAGGACTGTTCCCTGGTGAAACTGGGTGCTGAGGAGTCACCGGTGCCCGCAGCAGGCACAGAATCCCCACGTCCTCTCCCTGCTCCGCGCCCACACCCATGTGCCTTACTCCCTGCCTTCTTCATCTTGGTTGAATGATAAAGATAAGCAGAAAAGTACTAACGGCTTTGTGTGATTATTCCTGAACAGCTCCTAACAGGTATAAGAAACACTAATTTTCTAAAGTGTGGACTAGACTTTAATATGAACTAATGTGGCCTACACAAATGTAAAGTGTTGTGTTTGGTGAACTTTATTATTTATTTTTTTGGGGGGGCTGAACTGACAACAGAGAGCTGCAGTCACACGGAGACCGTGCAGACAGCTGTAAACGGCGCTGCAGGGCCCAAAAACCCTCCTCTACATTATCCTATGTAGTGTTTTTCCACAAGTTAGCTGGAGACGGGTGGAAAGACACTAATAGGAATTTTTTGAAAAAATGTGCAGCAGCCTGCACTACTTAAAACAAAAGGAAAATTGATTTTACGGTATGACGCAGTGAAGAACCCTGAGCTGGAGACAACCAGGCTGTGGCTGCTCACAGACTACAGGGCGAGCTGCAGTCACACGGAGACCGTGCAGACAGCCGTAAACGGCGCTGCAGGGCCCAAAAACCCTCCTCTACGTTATCCTATGTAGTGTTTTTCCACAAGTTAGCTGGAGACGGGTGGAAAGACACTAATAGGATTTTTTGGAAAAAATGTGCAGCAGCCTGCACTACTTAAAACAAAAGGAAAATTGATTTTACGGTATGATGCAGTGAAGAACCCTGAGCTGGAGACAACCAGGCTGTGGCTGCTCACAGACTACAGGGCGAGCTGCAGTCACACAGAGACCGTGCAGACAGCCGTAAACGGCGCTGCAGGGCCCAAAAACCCTCCTCTACATTATCCTATGTAGTGTTTTTCCACAAGTTAGCTGGAGATGGGTGGAAAGACACTAATAGGAATTTTTTGAAAAAATGTGCAGCAGCCTGCACTACTTAAAACAAAAGGAAAATTGATTTTACGGTATGACGCAGTGAAGAACCCTGAGCTGGAGACAACCAGGCTGTGGCTGCTCACAGACTACAGGGCGAGCTGCAGTCACACGGAGACCGTGCAGACAGCCGTAAACGGCGCTGCAGGGCCCAAAAACCCTCCTCTACGTTATCCTATGTAGTGTTTTTCCACAAGTTAGCTGGAGACGGGTGGAAAGACACTAATAGGATTTTTTGGAAAAAATGTGCAGCAGCCTGCACTACTTAAAACAAAAGGAAAATTGATTTTACGGTACGACGCAGTGAAGAACCCTGAGCTGGAGACAACCAGGCTGTGGCTGCTCACAGACTACTGGGCGAGCTGCAGTCACACGGAGACCGTGCAGACAGCCGTAAACGGCGCTGCAGGGCCCAAAAACCCTCCTCTACGTTATCCTATGTAGTGTTTTTCCACAAGTTAGCTGGATACGGTTGGAAAGACACTAATAGGATTTTTTTTTAAAAAAAAGAGCAGCAGACTACACTACTTGAAAAAAAAAAAAAAAACAGTATGAGGCAATGAACCACCCTCCCTGAACTGAATACAACCAGCTATGGATGGCCTATGGCTGCACTCAGACTAGAGAGTGGGCTGCACTCACACACACACACACACACAGACCTTGCAGATCGCTGTGAAAACAGCGCTACAAGGCAAAAGCAAGGTGATTAGTAGGTGAACACAGCGGTTGCTAAATTAGCCTTTGAAAAGCACAAAGAAGCAAATCGCTATCTCTAAACTGTCCCTCAGTCAGCAAACAGCGTCCTGTCACTAACTGAATTCACAGCAGAGTGAGCGCAAAATGGCGCCAGCGACTTTTAAACTGCATCATGACATCATTTCAGCAGCCAATCACAGCCTTGCCAGTAGTTTCAGGCCCTCCATGCTGAACAGGATGTGCCCACACTTGGAATCATTCTCATTGGCTGATTTCGTACAAATTTGTGCAGTTTGAATCCTGGGAACTTCCGATTCCGGTATCCGATACGCGGCAAGTATCGGATCTCGGTATCGGAATTCCGATACTGCTAAGTATCGGCCGATACCCGATACTTGCGGTATCGGAATGCTCAACACTACTCGAGAGGGATGACACAGAGGACATAGACGAGCTCCTGGATGACATACCCCTTTTCTCTTTACGATATTGCCACCTAAAAATTCTTCCTGACTCATAGTCATTACGATCCCTTTCATATTTTTTAGTTTTGCTTTCACACACATCTTTCTCCCATTTTTCCATGTCTTTTGTCACGTCAAGAAAAAACTGCTCCATCTGCTCTTTAGGAAAATCAAGCGACATTTGGGTCTGCATAGAGCTAATTTGCGAATCAAGTTCTCTGAGGCTGGCCGTATTTTTATCATTAATTATTTCTATAAATTTAAGAGAGCACGCTGTCGCTGCTTCCTCCCATCTAGAGTTCAAAACAGTATCATCAAGTTCAAAAGTTGGGTAGAGTTGAACACGTAATCCTCTAGGGATAATGTTACATTTATGATAATTTTGCAAAGAAGCCCGGGTCCACCAAACCCGAATCTTCTTATGTAACAGGTTTCGATATTTCTTACTGATTTCTTTAAAATTACTTGAGACATCACAAGTGGCCCCAGTGGCTCTCTGTTTAAAAACATCATCCAAACGATCTTGCCAGGTTTTTTCCCTGGCTTTATGATCCATGGTGATCAATAACCAGACACTTATAGATTCTGTTCAAAAAACAGGAAACAATAGTTAAACACTATATAAATGCCCAGGGCGTGAATAGTAGGACATAGAATTCCAACTAGTATATGTAACCACAGCATAGGTCTAAAGAACCACAAAAGAGTATAATCCAGATAGATTTTATTAGAAAAATTAAGACAAACAATGACAGAAATAATTAAAAGAGAACCACAGGAAGCCAATAAATGGGACACAGCAAGCCCAACACACCAGGAGATTGGAAATACCATGCATGTAAGTATCAAATCAATGCCATGTGAAGTGCATGCGAGCAGGCTAGACATAAAGTCTGTGCAACTGCTAAGGAATTAGCGCTTCACTAAACCCCATAAAGGTAGATAAGGTGCACAGTGCATAAGAGGTCAAAAAAGACCATAAAACTAGAATACATAAATAAATACAGGCATGATGTACTTACAGAAAAACCTGGGTGTAAGCGGCCAGTTGGTCCCTGCCGCCCCAACGCACGTTTCGTCGAGACTTCTTCAGGAGGCGTGCATTGGGGAGGGGGTTCCAACTCTTTAAGCCAACACTGACCAATCAAACTGGATGAAATCTAATTTATACAATGACATACACCGTAAAATGGGTACATAGTCCACTACCACTTGCATCACATCCAGTACTGACGGCGCATGCGCCGCCTCCATAGACACCAGCAGGGGCCATCACGTGATCGAACATGGAACGCAAACACCGAGCGCCGTCATTGTTGGAAATACACAGTACACGGCTTCTTCACACAGTCCATTACAAAATACACATTACACAGCTTTAGTTTGCAGTCATTAAACAGGCCAGACTTCCCTTTGTCCAGTTTCCCTGGGTGACGGCAAGCCGGTACCAAGTCTCTTTACTCATGCCGCGCACCACACACTATCCTCTGGATTGCAGCCTGGTAAACATATGACCGCCAGAGACACAGGGTGTCTGTCTCTTGGTTCCTCTTGCCCCTGTGTTGCTTCACACAGGGAGTGCTCTGCAGACAACTGCTCTGTCTGCTTCCAAGAACAACACTGACACCCCTCCCCCTCTACTATAGGGCTTTTTAATCAGTCACTGCTTCACCATTCTAATCATAGTTACACTTGTGACTGCAATACACCCTCATGGCCAAACTACGCCTCTGTGCACATACTGGAGAGCACAAACAGTGCCCCCTGGCTGTAACAGGGGTCACTGCCTCACACCCTTGAAAGACCATGACACTTTTAAGGTATAAAAATGTCTGAAAATGATGGAAACACTGCTCAAATGACACAGGAACATCATGGCAAATGTCCCTGGAAGGATTTCTGACTCCTAGGTCACAGCTGTAAACAATGTTGTCAGAGTTTCACGCCATTTTTACAGTTGCACCAAAAAACATACAAAAATGAAACCAAAATGGATTTTGCTGGGAAATATGTTAAGGAACGTCTTTTCCAGGGTAATGAATTATATATCCCACAGAATGTAAGTCCGCAAGGACAGGGTCCTCTCCCCTCTGTCCAGTCTGTCACTGTAAACTTGTTTACTGTAAACGATATTTATAACCCTGTATGTGACCCCTTTCTCATGTACTGCACCATGGAATTAATGGTGCTATATAAATAAATAATAATAAATAATAAATAAATAATATAAAGCAAAATAACTAACCCCACTCAAAAATGTTCCTCCACCAATTGGGGTAGGTTCACATGCAGCGTTTTTGATACGTTTTTCAACTTTAGCATTGCTTTCAACCAATACAAATGCATTTACTGGGTAATGTCATTGTAACGTTTAACAACCCTAGCTGGCCATGTGGTGTGTAACAAATAAGCAGACACATCTTGTTTAATTTAAGAAGGAGGGATCTTAAAGTCACAAAGCCTATTTTTGAGGAGCATCAGACGGCATTAATGTTCTTAAAGGGCATTAAACAGTGGGTCTCCTAGACTGTTATTGCCTATGCAGTGAGTGGCTGGGCAGCCAAAAATTATGACGCACTCTCCAGTACCCATTTCAGCAGACGTACTTTACCGCCTCATGACACAATTGTTCCCATTAGAAGAAAGTGTGTCTCCATACTGTTTTCTTATGCACTGAATGTAAGACGTGCCCTGCACCAATGTTTCATGCACCCCAATAACCCTTTCAGCAGACATACTTGAGGACCTCAGGATAAAATTGTTCCCATTTGTAGAAAGTGTGTCTCCCATACTGTTTGCTTATGCAGTGAATGCAAGGCCAGCCCTTCATCAATGTTACATGCACCCCAATGTCTCAACGTGTCTGCGCTGACCACACAACGATGGAAATGTTTTTGAAAGCTTTATTGTGCCGACGTGTTTCGTGGCAAATCTGCCACTTCCTCAGAGCCAAAAATTTACAGTATCTGTTTACAGCAGTGGTTTTATACTGTGATGCAATGAGTGATCCTGCCATCAGCTGGTTGCTGTGAGCAATAATAGTCTGAACTTTATTAGTAAAGGTTTAAGGAGATTGG
The DNA here is from genome assembly GCF_051348905.1 of Ranitomeya variabilis. Taxonomy (NCBI): domain Eukaryota; kingdom Metazoa; phylum Chordata; class Amphibia; order Anura; family Dendrobatidae; genus Ranitomeya; species Ranitomeya variabilis. The sequence continues at coordinate 1,144,403,327 of NC_135232.1, forward strand.
GTAGGAACAAGATTTCTCCCGCTCCATAAATGCCTGAGAAGGCCATCAGGAGGAGCCAAAAGTTCAGACATTTGTGTGCTGCTCAATTTATCCTTTGGCACTACTACTGTAATGAGCTGGCCGGCTCTGACTGTTCTGTTATCATTGACATAGAAGAATCTGTGACAGACACTGCCCCCATGTGGCCAGAAGTTATACCTATGCCGAATGTGATTACAGAGAAACAAACTGTATTGGCTAGACTCCCCCCTGTTATGTCATGTGACCAGGAAGGAGAGAGAGAAGGAGAGCCCGGGAAACTTCTCTGTGCAGAGAGAAGTCTGTGTATGCTGGTGCCCTCCTGTAGATGCGACATAGGAGATTGCCTGGACGATTCCCCTCTCTTGAAAGCTGACTTCCAGATCCTGAACCCACGAACTGTAAGCGGGTCCTCTGTTGAGAGGCCGAATATTCACTCAGCGGTGATATCTCCACAGATCCTGAACCCACGAACTGTAAGCGGGTCCTCTGTTGAGAGGCCGAATATTCCACCCCTACCTGCCGTACCCCAAGGACTACAGTCTGGACCTGAGAGATGGAGCTTTGTTTAATCCCTGCAGAGACAGACAGGCCTGCGACGTGGGAAGATAACCTTCTGGAGCAAAGAGACTGGTAACGTGTGGATAGGGCCAGTGAGGGACAGTTTGTTATTGCACGTTAATTCTGTGAATAGGTATATTTTGCATTGTTTATTACTGTGTTCCACTGTGTTAAGGAAAAATGTATAACAGTAAAGATATGTTGTTAAAATGGAATCTGGGTGTGGAAGTTTTGCTGAGCCAGATCATGGATATACATGGGCGAACTTGCCCTCGGTCACTTCATCTGGCGTAGTCGGCAGGATCTGTGCCCAGCAAGATTCCCACCCAGGCCCAGTGTACAGTCAGAAACCGCCGCCGGTGTCCATTGTAAACCAGGTCAGGAAATTTGGCGGGCGAAACTACCCTGTACCAGAGTGGGCAGAACAAGTGCGGATACTGGGAGAAATGTATAATATTGACCCTAAGACCTTGGTGGAAATGGCAGTACTGACACTAGAGGGGGAGGCATGGACGACAGTCAGACTGGAGACGGTCAGGGGGCAGCGTGTGTTGGAGGATTTGGTGCGGGAAAAGACCTATGGACCTACTACGTACCAGGGAACACTGCGATACCTGTTCTTCAGACGGATACAGCTTGAATGGGAGGACATTCCCCAATATGCAAATGCCCTTCAGGTACTCCTTGAACAAGTCTGTGCAAAAGGGGAACAGCTGGCTACTATAGCTCCTCGTGACCTGGTACTGAGAGACCAATTCGTTATAGGGCTGAGAGACCAGTATCTTAACCGTACGCTACAGGACTTGATTCGGATGATGCCGACTCTCACCTTCGCTGAAGTCAAGCAGGAAGCCATAGAACGTTCTTGGGGACCCGTCATGGATGTGGAGACTCAAAGCGCTGCGTGCAGATTCATATTGGACATTAAACAGCCCAACAGTGACACTGAGGAGCTGAAACAGATGGTAGCAGATTTACAGCAACAGGTGTCACAGTTAACACTAGAACGGCAGAGAGACCAGCGGATGCAACCTAGCCGTCCCGCGGGACCGTGTTGGTCATGTGGTGACCCCCGTCATAGGGCGAATCGTTGTCCTCAACAAACAAACCATCAGTTATCACGACGAACAGAATATCAGCTACATCCACGAGCAGAGCCGCCACGCCAGGTCTCACCACAATGGCCGCCGTTAAACTAGACACCCCTGCAGCTGAGGTTCGAGCAGCAGGGGGGGACAGACAACGGGGTGTAGAAAAACAGAGCCAGCAACAGAGTACTCTTGCCTCGAGTAGTCCTACACTTGAAGTTATTCTGGAGGGAGTTGCAGTACAAGGATTGATGGACACTGGGTCGCAAGTGACCACGATCTCTGAACAGTTTTATGAAAAGTACCTCAAACCAAGAACTGCTTGTGATCCAGATACCACCATTAAGATAATTGTGGCTAATAACCTACCCATCCCAGTAACCGGAGTCGCCTGGATGGATACGAAGGCCTGCGGACAAGACCTAGGGAAACGAGGAATCGTCATTGTCAAGGAAGGCTTCGGCTCCGAGACTCCAGTAATAATCGGAATGAATATCTTGAAAGACCTGGATCTTATGCTGTTGAAAAGAAAAGGGCCCAAGTACTGGCAGAAAGTTACCAAACATAAACCGACTCGTCTGGCGTTCCAGCGCGTAATCCGGACCGTTGAGCTTCAACAGATGGCAAAGGAACAACTACCCCTAGCAGCCATTAAAGTGCCCCGCTGTACCCGGATTACTTTGCCCGCTGAAAAAGAGACAGTCATTTCCCTGCCTCTTAACACCAACCGACAACTTGAAGGAGTTGAAGTGTTAATCGAACCGAGGGCTCCAAGTGGGGGTAAGTTAAACCCATTAGTCGCTCGCACCCTAGCAGTCATGAGGAATGGAAGAGTCCCTGTCAGGCTAAACAACACCGCAGACGTAGGTGTAGCTCTCGAGGCTGGCACGCAACTTGCCAGAGTATATGCTCTACCCACAGAAGTGAACCCCATAGGACCCTTACAATTCACCCCGTCTACAGAAGATGGCCGGACGGTAACTGTCTCAGCCATAAATGCTCAAGCAGATGATGAAGACATTGGGCGAAAGCTACTGGAAAAAGTGCAACTGGACCCGTCCCAGTACACCAAACAGGAAGTGTCTCAAATGGAGAAACTACTGCGAGAACACCAAGACTCCTTTGCAAAGCATGACACTGACTTCGGGTACACCACCAGTATCCAACACGAGATTCCCACGGGTGATGCTGCCCCTATTCGCGAGAGGTACCGACAAATACCACCTCAACAATACCAGGAGGTGAAAAGCCTCTTAGAATCTATGCTACATGCCGGAGTGGTGCGGGAAAGCCAGAGCCCATGGGCTGCACCCGTGGTGATAGTCAAAAAGAAAGATGGATCCCTGAGATTTTGCGTAGACTACCGTCGGCTGAATGCTTGCACGATCCGGGACTCCTATCCACTCCCCCGGATCGAAGAGTCACTGACCGCCTTGAAAAAGGCCAAATATTTTTCGTCTCTAGACTTGGCCAGTGGATATTGGCAGGTCCCCATGAGTGAGAAGGACAGAGAAAAGACCGCCTTCATCCTTCCCATGGGCCTGTACGAGTTTGACCGGATGCCATTCGGCTTGAGTAATGCACCAGGGACCTTTCAGAGACTGATGGAACGCTGTCTGGGAGATTTCAACTTCGAATTCACGCTGATATACCTTGATGACATCGTGGTATACTCCGCCACCTTTGAGGATCACCTTCACAAGCTTGGCAAAGTGTTCCAGCGCTTGAAGAAACACGGCTTGAAGTTGAAGCCCAGCAAGTGCCGTCTATTCCAGCAGGAGATCGATTACCTGGGACACCGGATCTCAGCCGAAGGTGTCCAACCCTCTCCAGAGAAGATAGCAGCTGTCCGAGAGTGGCCACAACCAACTACCATCAAAGAGGTTCAGGCTTTCCTGGGGCTAGCAGACTATTACCGCCGATTTGTCAAGGACTTTGCCCGGCTTGCGGAACCACTGCATGAGACCCTCCGAGGGACCGCGAACAGTCCCAGAGGACGACGCATCAGCTGGGGGCCCGACCAAGAAAAATCCTTCCGGGCGCTTCAAGCTGCTCTGACATCACCCCTATTCTGGCATTTGCAGACTACACCTTGCCGTTCCAGTTATACACTGACGCCAGCCTTCAAGGTCTCGGGGCGGTCCTCTCCCAAGTCCAAGATAACAAGGAATGCGTAATAGCCTATGCCAGTAGATCCCTCCGGGATACCGAAAAGAACCCCGTCAACTACAGCTCTTTCCGCCTGGAACTCCTGGCCCTGACCTGGGCTATGACAGAGAAGTTTGCTGGCTACCTGACAGGGGCGGAGGTGCTGGTCGTGACAGACAACAATCCTCTTGCCCACCTAGAAAATGCCAAACTAGGGGCAATGGAACAGCGCTGGATGGCAAGGCTCTCTAGATTCCAATACAAAATTAAATACAGAGCGGGGAAGGAGAATCAGAATGCTGACAGCCTTTCCAGAGTGACATCATCCTCACCAGTGGGAACCGGGATGAAGAGTTGGAGGAAGATGAACTGCCCGACTTTGCCCGGCTAGCTAAACAAATAGAAGATAGCCGCCAGTATGCTGTAGGCGGGATCGAAGCCATAGTGGGGTCCCCCCTGTCCCAACAAGAATGGGCCAAGCTTCAAGATCGAGACCCTGAACATGTCTTACTGAAACAGTACGTGAAGACACAAGAGAAACCACCCTCCGAAGTAAGAGCCCGACTATCAACCAGGGCCTCTGCCCTACTTGCCCAATGGGATCGGCTGATCATGAAGGATGGAGTCTTGTATCGCAGGGTCCTTTTATCCCATATGCTGGAAGAATGTTTGCAGATTGTCGTCCTGGTGCAGCTAGCCCATGAGATGGTGGCTGAAGCCCACAGAAGGAACGGCCACTTCGGCATAGACAAGACCCTCCGGTGGACCCAGCAATTCATTTTTTGCCCAGGACTCCGTAAGCTGGTTGAAAACGTCTGCCTGAGCTGTCATACATGTGAACTCCACAAGTCTACTGAGCAGCGTGCACCTGTCCAGACCATTAGCACATCCAGGCCCCTCGAGTTGTTGATGGTGGACTATCTGTTGATCGGAACGGCGAATAGTGGCTACCAGTACTGTCTGGTGATGGTGGACCACTTCACGAAATTCGCCGTCGCTGTTGCTACCAAAGACCAGACTGCCGAATCAGCTGCACAAGCCATCTGTCAGCACTTCGTTCGGGTCTACGGGTGTCCGGAACGGCTACACTCTGATCAGGGGGCGTGTTTCGAAGGGCGAGTCATTGAAGAACTTCAGCAGATGTATGGAATCAAGAAGTCCAGGACCACCCCGTATCATCCACAAGGGAATGGCGCGTGTGAACGTTTCAACCGGACTCTCTTACAACTGATCCGAACCTTAGCAGAAGACAAAAAGCCTGACTGGCCTCAATTCCTCCCAGAACTGCTGTGGGCCTATAACAATCAAGTCCATTCTGTCACCGGATACACGCCTTACACCCTCCTGTTTGGCCGCCCAGGCAAAGGCATCCATGAGCTACACCTGTCTAACTCTGATGAAGACACCTGTGGTACCTATCCTTCCTGGCTACAAGCACACCGTCAAAGGATGGAAACTGTCTACCGGCTGGTGGAAAAGCAGATCCAGGACCAGGTCCACGCTGATCCACTTCCAGTACAAGAAGACCTACTGAGTGTGGGTCAACTAGTCCTAGTTCGTATAAAGAAACCGCAAGGAAAGCTCCGGCCCAAGTGGGAGACCGAAGTCTATCGAATAATTGGACACCCGTACCCTGATGGCCCCGTCTATCAAGTACAAGGCGAAGACAGCGGCAGCCTCCGCACCCTGCACCGTAACATGTTGCGCCCCTGCCGTTCTCAGCCTGACTCCCCTCCTGTGATACCTAGAGAGATGGATATCACTAATACTGTGGGAGACACTGACACCGGGGATGTAGAGGTAGAAGACATACCTACCCCTGCTCGCCTGACTGACATGTCTGATCCCCTTACCTCCTCGACTGACTTACCGACTGGGGCGGAGAGTGGAGTGACTGATCGGGGAGAGAGATTAGCACCCATTAGGCGGACAGCTAGGACCAACGCAGGAGTGCCCCCGGGACAGTCCTACAGAGACCAATATGTGTGGCCCTCTTCACAGCCGGGTCCTGCAACCTCCACAGCCATCGCCGCCCTGGAGTCAGTCGTTGACAGGGACTGCCAACCTTCAAGTGGGGGGGCGTGTAATGAGCTGGCCGGCTCTGACTGTTCTGTTATCATTGACATAGAAGAATCTGTGACAGACACTGCCCCCGTGTGGCCAGAAGTTATACCTATGCCGAATGTGATTACAGAGAAACAAACTGTATTGGCTAAGCTCCCCCCTGTTGTGTCATGTGACCAGGAAGGAGAGAGAGAAGGAGAGCCCGGGAAACTTCTCTGTGCAGAGAGAAGTCTGTGTATGCTGGTGCCCTCCTGTAGATGCGACATAGGAGATTGCCTGGATGATTCCCCTCTCTTGAAAGCTGACTTCCAGATCCTGAACCCACGAACTGTAAGCGGGTCCTCTGTTGAGAGGCCGAATATTCACTCAGCGGTGATATCTCCACAGATCCTGAACCCACGAACTGTAAGCGGGTCCTCTGTTGAGAGGCCGAATATTCCACCCCTACCTGCCGTACCCCAAGGACTACAGTCTGGACCTGAGAGACGGAGCTTTGTTTAATCCCTGCAGAGACAGACAGGCCTGCGACGTGGGAAGATAACCTTCTGGAGCAAAGAGACTGGTAACGTGTGGATAGGGCCAGTGAGGGACAGTTTGTTATTACACGTTAATTCTGTGAATAGGTATATTTTGCATTGTTTATTACTGTGTTCCGCTGTGTTAAGGAAAAATGTATAACAGTAAAGATATGTTTGTTAAAATGGAATCTGGGTGTGGAAGTTTTGCTGAGCCAGATCATGGATATACATGGGCGAACTTGCCCTCGGTCACTTCATCACCATACCCCACAATTTTTGAAGAAGAGAAAGAGGGACAGTATATGTGGCATGAGTAGTGTACCATGGCAAAATGTTAAGCCATGTTCTTGACAACAGCCACACCCATTTATCATTTCATTCTCACCTGGTCCCATTACGAAAAATTAAAAAAAGTGATGGACAATCATTTCAAGGTTGTTTTTACACAAATGCTGAACCTTTTTGTTGCAATGATAATTATTAGAGCCGAACAATGGAAAGCAGTTGTCATAAAATTTTTAGCAGAGTCCTTACTGTCTCTACTGACTATTATGATCTCTGCCAATTTTCTAGCCAGATGTCCATCACATTTCAAACCTAAGTTCTCGGTCCTATTATATCACACTCAGGGCATCTCCTCAGCTCTCCTCTTTGCTTTAAGGCCACCTCCTTAGCACACTTGTCTGCCCTCCGACCTTCTCACTGGTGTTGCTTTCTGCTCTCAGGCGAACTTTTCGTTGTTGCTCTTTGTAGCCTCAAGGGTGCTCCTCTCTGCACTCAGGGAGTCTCCTCAGCACTCCACACCGCCCTTAAGGCACTTCCTCAGCATCTGCCCCTGCCCTCAGACCATCTCAGAGAGAGAGAGAATGCTAGTTTGCTTCCCTATTGAATTCTATGGGATTCAAGTTCTGGTAGAGTTCTGGAACCCAAACTGAACTTTGGACTAAAGTTTGTTTGAACCTGATGAACTTGAACTTCCACGGGTCCCCTCATCCCTAATTGTGACTTGTATAGTTGTGTAAAAAAGTGTTCGCCCCTTCCTGGTTTTCTATTATTTTACATATTTGTTACACTTATTTGTTTCAGATCACCAAACAAATTTAAATATTAGACAAAGATAACACAAGTGAACACAAAATGCAGTTTTTAAACGAAGGTCTTCACTATTAAGGGAAAAATAAATCAAAACTCACAGGACACTGTGGGAAAAAGTGATTGCCATCACAGCCAGTCACTGCTTTATATAGAATATTTCATTCTTCTATAGAAGGACAGTTTATGAATGTCCTAGATCAGTGTTTCCCAAACTCCATTCGTCACAGCCCCCAACACATCAAGTTTTCAGGATTTCCTTAGTGTTGGTCAGGTGAGAGAACCTAGGGCATGTCTGATGCCTTTACAGTTGTGCTTTCCCCATGACTCACAATCTAGAAATGTCAGTGGCTGGATCAATGATGCAAGAGTCTGTCTGGAACCCATAAACTCACTCAGCTTTTATACACACACACACTGATTACAATCAAACAGGTAACAGGTGAGGATGTTACCTTTAGTAGCCATTCAAACCCATTTGTGTCAACTTCTGTGCATGTTATCAGGCCAAAATTATCAGGGTAGGTGTGTTAGGGGTCGAGTTCCCACCTCTGCACAGGGGGAATCTTGAACCATCTCCGCTGCGGTCTCCCATTCTTCTCCAGCCGCAGTGGAGCCTGCTCAGCAGAGACGTTGGTCCCAGAGGCTGACTCAGCCTGATACTGTGTGGATGGTTCCTGTTGCCTTTCCAGGCTCAGCCATTGTAGCCAATACTGGTTAGCAGAGAGCAGACGTCTATGAGACTAAGTCCTGCTTTTCACCTTCTGAGCATGCCCAAGGTAAGACCTCTCATTGGAGGTCAGGGGTCACATGCTCAGGTACTGCAGCATCTACCATTGATCCTCTAGGAAGTCCTGAAGTTGCTCAGGTACTGTAGCATCTCCCATTGGTCCTCTAGGAAGGTCCTGAATTTTCTGCAGCTAAAAAAGATTCACACGGCCATGCGCCAGTTTCAACTAAAGTTATGTGCTCTGCGCCAGTGAGGTCTTATGCATGTGGATTCAGGGTTCGGCTGTAATAAGCACTTAGAATACCAGCACCTCCGGTGAGGAGTTTTGTGTGAGTGGATTCAGGACCCGGCTGAAATAAGCCCCTAGAATACTGGCACCTCCAGTGAGGAGTTTTGTGGAAGCTTTGCTGACTGCATGGCCACTGTTCACTCTATTTGCTAGCTGTTCCCCTGTGAGGTTAACAGGGCACAGCGTTCTCTTTTTTCAAGAGTCTCTGTGAAGTAATGGAGTTCGCTTATACCGCCATATAGTACCACCATCTACTAGCAGCAGGTTCTCTCCTGCATGGTGCACCCCGGGTTGCGAACGCACCTACTATTCAAAATATATTTACTCTGTGCATTCCGCCAACCCTAACAATGTGAACTTTTGTCAGGGTAATTTGGATGTTTTGTGTTGTCATTATGATTTAAAAAGAGAAAACACAGTAGCTTGACAATAAATGGCTTCACCCAACCACTAACCATGAGTGGAGAAAACGTTCTGGTGTTATCATTCATATTCTCAGAAAAAAGGCCAAGAAAGGAAAAATTCTGCTGGGGTATGTAAACTTTTCCGCATAACTGAAATATTCTCAGAAATTAAGTATGCCATGTATCTTCATCATGCTTATACAGCAGACACCATACCACCAAATCTGTGCTAGAAATTTGTTTTGTTTTGCCCCCTTTTTTGATATAACAAATAAAATATACTTAGATACATGTTTAAGTGGGCATTATAATACGTGACAAAATATATCCTTTGAATCTGTGTAGTTTGATGAATTTCTTGACACTTACACATATGTGACCATTGGTTATTTCGTATTTTAGAAATTCCCTTGTCTTGTTTTAATATGGAATTTTTTATGTATTTGCATTGTGAATAAAAATATCTATTTTATCCATTTTTGCCTTAGCCTCGGTATTTCACCAGTTATTTTCTGGTGATTATGAGTTGATTATTGTGATTGGAGGTGGCTGTTTCATTACTGGACCCCCCTTTTGGTAATGTATAAATTTGTTGTCCTGTTTTCTAACAGAGTGTCCACCATATTTAGAATGGACCTAAGAGCCAGGGAAACTACCTGGCGGTCAAAAGTATCAGACCTGTTCAAGCAAGGGGTTTCTTCAGGATCACAGGAATTTACGGTGGAGCATAGAGATCTCTCCCTGCAATACAAAAATGTCATTCATAAAAAAACAAAATTATGGTGGAATAAAGCCACCCTAGAGAATTATCTAGTACAAAATATCATTCCGAGGGGACTTAGAGTACAAGTTTATCCCTCTTTTGAATTGGAAGATTCAGAGTTAGTTCAGAGGTGGAAAAAGGCGGCTATTGTATGCTCTATAGAGTTCATCAAAATTATAATAGACAAGAACACAAGTAGTATGAATGCCTTGGACATTGAAATTGAGGAGCTTCATAAAACCCTCAAGAGACAGCTGGCTGCTGATAGAATGGAGAATTTTATCACAACACTTGAAAAAGACATTGATAAATGGGAGAAGGACATTAGCGAATTGAAACTCAAAAAATTTTTGAGAGATACAGCTGATTTTGAAGCCGACAAAATATTTAGATGGCAATTTCCAAAGAAAAAACCTGTATCAGATGGATTTAAAGATAACAATACAAGACGTGAACAGTTGTCCTATGCAGAAAGCAGTACCTCATGCAGTGAAGCTGAAAGTAGTGGTGATAGTCGTATGCAAACCAGGGCAGGCAATCGTGAAAATAAAAAGTATCCTGACATTTTCAACCACAAGAGGACGAATAGGAAATTTATTGACAAACCAAAGGTAATCAATTTATCAAACCATGTTTTGAGTGATTCTCAAATCAAATTATTGGAGAAAGGTCTTAATTTTTCCCCCTCCTCACATCTAGATACATTCCAGGTAGTGAAGGATCTCCATTTGTTCGCGAGAAAAATCATTCTGCAAAAATTACATTATAAAAATGATGGTGTTTCGGATAATTTTACTGAGGCCGAAAGAGAAACTTTAAGGGACTTAGAAGGCCTTCTGGAAGAGAACAAAACTTTGGAAGAGGGTAAGTTCCCAATCCATTTGATTAATAAATCACGTAAGTTTCCAAGTTTGAGCACTAGCTCGGCCGTGGAAATTTTTACAAAACTAGTGACTAAGGAGGTGGAAAATTTGCCTAGAGTTCCCGATTGGGTTTCAAATTTGAATTGTAAAGATAGAAAAGCACTTGTAGAATTGCAGTCTCTGAGAGACGTAGTAATTAAAAAAGCAGACAAAGGGGGAAATACAGTGATCTGGCCCTGTGTATTATATGAAAGACAGGTGGCAAAAATACTGAATCATGACAGGTGTTATAGGAGATTACATTATAATCCCCTATCTGAATTCCAGCAAAAATTGATTAACATCCTTGAGACAGCCTATGATGATGGTATTATCCCTAAGAAATTGGTGGAGGAGACAAAAAAACTACAACCTAAACTAGCAACTTTTTACATCTTACCCAAGTTGCATAAAGACCCAAGAGATCCACCTGGGAGGCCTATAGTGTCAGCTATAGGAGGTTTATGTGAAAACATCTGTGCAATAATTGACCATTATTTACAGCCTTTTGTGCTTTCTTTACCTTCCTATATTAAGGACACTACTAGTATGCTGAGGAGACTAGACTCATTACAACTAGAAGAAGGGGCATTTTTTGTTACTGCGGATGTATAAGCACTATATTCGTCTATAAGACATGAAGGTGGTCTACATGCGGTCTCTCATTTTTTGTATGAGAGCAATTTGGACCCCCCTCTAATTGAGTTTATACTATTACTTCTTAAGTTTGTATTAGAGCATAATGTTTTTACTTTTAACAAAGAGATTTTCCAGCAAGAACAAGGTACAGCGATGGGGGCCTCTTGTGCCCCCTCGTATGCGAACTTGTTCATGGGATTCTGGGAAAGGAGTATTTTTCAGGATGAGGTTGTTGTCGGTAGTGACTCCATCCATGGGTGGAGTCGCTACATCGACGACATTATCTTTATATGGGAGGGCTCGGTTGAAAGTCTACTCTCACTCATGGAAAGGCTGAATCAGAATGAGTTTAATATCAAGCTCACTTTTAATTATGGGAGAAAAGTAGAATTCTTGGACCTCAGGATTGAGGCCCTTACTGATGGAAATGTAGTTACAGACGTTTTCAGAAAAGAAACGGCGACTAATAGTCTACTGCATGCATCCTCAGCACATCATAGGTCTACATTAAAAGGTATTCCGACTGGCCAATTTATGAGGTTGAAAAGAATATGCACCACGGAAGAAGATTTTCTGCGGCAGGCATCAGATCTGGCCTATAGGCTAGTTGACCGTGGATACAGCAAAAGAATCATTAAAAGAGGATTTAAAAAGGCAATCAGATACACGAGAGAGGAGCTTTTGTACAAACAGAATACAACTAAAAAAGAGACAATGGAGACCTCTAATTATGTAAGATTTATTACTGCTAACAATAAGCAATGGCCTGAATTGGTGACAATATTTAAAAAACATTGGGCTATCTTACAATCTGACCCCATCCTAAGAAGGATTTTACCAGAACGACCACTCCTAACTCCCAGACGGTCAAAGAATTTGGGCGATTTTTTGGTACACAGCCATTATCTAAACCAATCTATGGAGAAAACAGAATTAAAACTACAGGGATTCTTTCTGTGTAATGATTGTAAAGCATGTAGCAATCATATTAAAAGCACATGCTTTCATAATCATGATAGCACAAGAATTTTTAAAATCTGGAAAAAACTTACCTGCTCCTCAAAGGGGGTTGTGTACCACGCAGTCTGCCCATGTAATAAGGTTTATATAGGCCTTACCACCCGTGAACTCAGAGTGAGAACAAGAGAACACGTAAGAGACATAGAAAAAGCGTCTGTGGTAGAAGACATTACTCTGTTAAAAACTCTCCCAAGGCATTTTAAGTCCTTCCATCGTTGTGACCCGTCTGGCTTGAGGATTCAAGCTATTGATCAGGTGTGTCTGGGGCCTAGGGGAGGTAACCTGAGTAAGGCCTTGGCACAGAGAGAGAGTAAATGGATTTACCTCCTAGGTACCATGGCCCCTGATGGCCTTAACGAAAATCTGGGATTCACGGCATTTTTATAGTATATTGCAGGGTAGGAATTTGATTAAATAAATAAATATACAAATGAATACTATAAAGATCTTCCCTCGTATTCCTGTTTTTAATAATATATATTTTTTATTTATTCGTGTTTGTGTGTTTTGGATTTTAACTTCTCTTATCTGATTTTTCATATAGTGAGGATTATGTACTTGGGGTACTTTTCTAGCCCAGGATACTATGCGCAGGATGGCTTGTTCATCATATATCTGGACTATCCGAATTTATTGTCTTTGGAAGTGTTCCATCTATGGAGTTATGCATCTTGTGGAAGATAAAGTCACTTGGAATATGTTCACATCACATTCGGCAACACTGTTTATGTCTAATTGTATTTATTTGTTTATTTTTTAATATGTACCCACATGTATTTTGTTGTACACATAATTTTGGTAGATGTTGGATTGACCATACTAATTACACTATAAGGACTACCACTATAAATAACAATTATATGTTATCAATTTAATTGTAGTTCTCATTGATTTAAGTTTCTTTTCCCATTTTTCTTATTTTATATCTATTCTTATTTAATCCACTGTGGAAGAATGCATATATTTCATGTTTGAATATATCTTGTAAGAAAGTCTTTTCACTTTACTTTTGGGTTTTTTTTTCACTACACAGTGATTACTCACGTTTCTAGCACTAGATTTTTCAAGGTTGTACCTGGCACAGTATCCCCAGAACGTTTTTTATCCTCACGTTTCTCTGCTTCCTTTTTCGGTGTATTCCACTATACGGCTAGCGCATGCGCAGTTTGGGGCAACTCCGAGACTTCCCACCCCGCCCTCTGCTGGATGCAGTGCGTTCCACGCCTGCGTTCCAGGCGTGCGGCAAAGGAAGTCAATTTTCAATAGAGGAAGCCCGTAAAACCGCGCATGCGCAAATACATGCCGGTAATGCTGACATCCGAATCAGCTGTCCATACGTGCCCTGTGTGGGCTTAAAAGCGCAGACAGGTTAGCATACAAACACGCCCCCATTTGAGGAAGCCAACATGGCGAAACGGCGCTGTCGGGGTCACTGATGGTCTCCCATGTGTAAGTATTAACATCCACAGGTTGGGAATTGGTCACTGTTGCTGCTCTCCTATATTACGGTCCCTCCCCCCTTCTCTTGCTGGCCTGCTTATAATATGCACTGTTTACAGAGCACGGAGCACTTTATATAGCATTAGTTATTTTTTGCTGCTGCTGGATACACCTTGGTGCAGGCAGTTTTAGATAGCACCTGGCGCTGCATATATATACATTAGGTAGGGATATCTTGAATGTTTGCATTTATGGATCTATTGAGTTGTAATATGGTTAAAAAGCAGTTTTGCACAATACTATGCACTTTATGAATCCTTTATATATGTAAACTAAACATTGGTGTTTAAAAGGAGTTTTTCTGTAGTCAGCATATGCGGTTTTGTTTTGCCCCCTTTTTTGATATAACAAATAAAATATACTTAAATACATGTTTAAGTGGGCATTATAATACGTGCCAATATATCCTTTGAATCTGTGTAGTTTGATGAATTTCTTGACACTTACACATATGTGACCATTGGTTATTTCGTATTTTAGAAATTCCCTTGTCTTGTTTTAATATGGAATTTTTTATGTATTTGCATTGTGAATAAAAATATCTATTTTATCAATTTTTGCCTTAGCCTCGGTATTTCACCAGTTATTTTCTGGTGATTAAGAGTTGATTATTGTGATTGGAGGTGGCTGTTTCATTACTGGACCCCCCTTTTGGTAATGTATAATGTAAATCTTTAGATGCAAAAATGATATTGTGTAGGAAAGAATGTAAGAACTAAAAATGTAAGAATTATAGGATAAAACTTACTTTTGGATGGTTAAATAAACTCAAAACTTCTGCCGGTTCAAAATTCTCGCAGATAAAGCCAGCAATGTCCCCGTGTTGACCACAGGAATAGTTGGGGACATCATGTTTTACACAAGATAAAATATTCAGTATTTTATGAAAATATGTGATCTTATCTCCACAAGTATCAAACACAAGATAACCCAGCGTAATATTAGGAAGGAGATTTGGGTTCTGATTCACCTCATTAACAGCAAATATAAAAGTGAGGAGGTCCGTGTAAATCTTTGCATCTGGACTGTGGAAGAATAGACAATATTTAATTCATGTTTTTCAAAAGTTAATGGCAAGGAAAATGGCAAAGATGTTAATCCTGGTTACTGGCCTTGTCAACCAGCTCATTATCATTAAAACATTAAGGGAGTGAGCGCCTCTTCTGGGCAGCAGACATGTCTCTTTAAATGTGATGATAACCTGTTGGGCAGTGAAATTGCTGCCCTGACATTTACTTAAATTATGTAATGAAGGTGGATTGTTTTGCCTTGTGGAGAGTGGCATGCTAGTGTAAGGAGACTTATTGGCTATGCAATGGTCCTTTGGAAAATTAAATATGCACATAGCCTTTTTAGAAGGATGAGGAATTGAATGTGGCACCACCTATTGGATGTAGCAATCCTTAAAGTCAATATTGAACCGTTACAAGATTTGTCACACGACTTAAGGTACCTTCACACGAAACGACATTATAACGATATCGCTAGCAATCCGTGACGTTGCAGCGTCCTCGCTAGCGATATCGTTTCGTTTGACACGCAGCAGCGATCAGGATCCTGCTGTGATGTCGCTGGTCGCTGAATAAAGTCCAGAACTTTATTTGGTCGTCCGATCGCTGTGTATCGTTGTGTTTGAAAGCAAAAGCAACGATACCAGCGATATTTTACACTGGTAACCAGGGTAAACATCGGGTTACTAAGCGCAGGGCCGCGCTTAGTTACCCGATGTTTACCCTGGTTACTAGCGTAAAATGTAAAAAAAACAAACAGCACATACTCACATTGCGTCCCCTGCAGTCTGCTTCCTCCTCTGACTCAGCGCCGCAAAGTGAAAGTGAAAGCAGCACAGCGGTGACGTCACCGCTCTGCTCTCACTGTACGGCGCTCAGTCAGTCAGGAAGTGGACGCAGGGGGACGTGAATGTAAGTATGTGCTGTTTGTTTTTTTTAGATTTTACGCTGGTAACCAGGGTAAACATCGGGTTACTAAGCGCGGCCCTGCGCTTAGTTACCCGATGTTTACCCTGGTTACCAGGGGACCTCGGCATCGTTGGTCGCTGGAGAGCGGTCTGTGTGACAGCTCTCCAGCGACCAAACAGCGACGCTGCAGCGATCGACATCGTTGTCGCTATCGCTGCAGCGTCGCTTCGTGTGAAGGTACCTTTAGAATAAGAAGGGCCCTCCAGGAGCTCCATTTGCAGAACCATTGTATGGGGAGTTGCCATTCCTAATTACAAAGTAGGTAGGAGATCTGATTTGGCTTGGTGAGAAGCCTCTGACTGGGGATTGAGGTGAACTGTTTCTTCTTGTGAAGAATGACATGCATAACATACCAGCGTAAGGAGGCTTGTAGGCCACGCAATTCTTTTCTAGGGAATTGAAAAAGCAAATAGACTAATAGCATATTTGGTTTGAGTGTTTGTTACTTTCCAACAGCTGAAAAGTTGAATACTAGAGTATACTCGGAAACTGTCAAGTGGAGTGGCTTGTTGCTTGTGACCCTTCCATCTGTGGAAGCTCCTTTAAGTTTTCACAAACCTCCAAAGCAGTTATTCTTTTGTTGCTGAATTGTTGAAAAAAACATGATAGCCTTAAACACTTAGGGCTCATTAAATGGTCAGTGATTTTTCTTGCATGAAAAAAACTCTTCACGTTTCATCAGTGATTTTATGAGTGTTTCATCAATGTTTCGTTAGTGTCAGATTTTCCCATCAGAGTTGGTTCAGAGTTTCATCAGTTTTTCTCAGAGGAAAAATAAAATTATGGAAATTTCCCAAGTTTGTAGTATCAAACAGTCTGTGAAAATGTCCCCAAGAGCCAAAGGGAAGAAATGTTCTTGTACTCTGAGTTCACTGATACTGAGGGCCTTATTAGATTAGGACATCTCAATGACTGAGCGGTTACTACTCTATTCCTTGGTTTAAATCTAACCATGGACAACATCTGCGAGGAGGTTTTCTGGTCTACATTGTGTTTGTGTGTGATGCTTCCAGGTGCACTGATTGTCTCCTGCAGTATTATTATTATTATTATTAGTTATTATTATAGCACCATTTATTCCATGGCGCTTTACATGTGAGGAGGGGTATACATAATAAAAACAGGTACAATAATCTTGAACAATACAAGTCACAACTGGTACAGGAGGAGAGAGGACCCTGCCCGCGAGGGCTCACAATCTACAAGGGATGGTGAGGATACAGTAGGTGAGGGTAGAGCTGGCCATGCAGCGGTTTGGTCGATCAGTGGTTACTGCAGGTTGTAGGCTTGTCAGAAGAGGTAGGTCTTCAGGTTCCTAAAGACATGCTAGCAGAAAATTGTGAGCCCCAATGGGGTCAGTGATTACAATGTCTGATAAACGCTGAGAAATATAATACACATATATATATATACCTACATATATAAATATATAACAACAATAAATAAGAATGTAAAAGGCTTAAACAAGTGACATTTATGGAGTTAGGCAATGAACTCCTGATGAAGCCATATTAGAGGTGAAACATGTAGGTGGACCCGAGTAAGATTGTATGTAGGCCTTACTATGTACAGTAACAAAAATAACAATAAATGTAATCTTATTGCAAATTAAAAATGTTTTTCACATGCAAATGAGGCCATGGTGTCTTCTGTGCATAATGTGTGTAAAATGATTGCTCATTGTTGTGCATGGGAAGGAAGCCTGCTGCTTCAGAGGATAGCACTGTTGATTTGCAGCACTGGATTTCTCAGTCCAAAGTCCACCAATAAATAAATAAAAATCAATAGATGACTCGCTTCTCTGGTTCTATACTGCTAATGATGGTTTTAAGTAAAAGCTGTCTTTATGTGGAGAGAACCACTGCTTGCTAAGTATGAGTCTGTCCTGCTGAATATCAGTACAACTGCTTATAATGAGTATGTCCGCCAATTGGTCTGGTCTAATTGCATCTGAATTAAATTTCCAGAAATTCCCGAGTCTAATTTATTAAAATGTCTCATTCTGTTATGTTGATTTCCTCAAAGAATGTCCATCTCATGTACCCAGTGCAGCTTACAAAAGTCCCTTCCCGTGTGCCGACTTTCGGCAAACTGCAGAATAGCAGGATTTAATCCAATGTCGATGAACAAGACTTTACATGAATCACCGCTCTGGCACATGGTTAGCATTCTGAGGAGTATGTGCTTCATAAAATTCACATATGAGCCTCTTCCGATCTCAAAAACATAACACAGTGACTCATGAATAGAGGTGAGTGAACTTGTTTGGAAAATATTCGCCAATCCCAAATTCAGCATGAAAGTAGCACATTCAGATTTGTGTTCGGATTCCTGAGCATTTTCCATCAAAGCCGGCAAAATTCAGGCACAGTTCAGTAAACGATTGTGTTTCCACTAATGCTTTTGTTAGATCTTTGGCTAGGATAATGGAGGTAAATGATGAGCGAGGAGGGGGTCCTTTATAAGTGGAGGTGGTGTGCATAGGAGAGGAATAGTGGAATTTTTTTTTACTAACTTAATGTGTGTACATTCAGGCAGCCAATCAGAGCTCAAAATCCATCCACAAAGTCCAGACACAAGTGCTTCTGTAATTGGCTCCTGAAGTCATACAGTATGTCCCTTTCCATATAAACACCCAACATCTTGCTTTGCTGGTGCCATTCTGTCAGTGTAACAGTTGTCATATTGTTAGTTATGATACGATCCTGTGTGAAATCGACCTTCCAGCAACTAACTAGTTTGTGCAAAACATGTTCTGCAGGCAGGAGTCCACATTTCCTATTCCAAATCATTTGGGCTAATATTATGTTGCAGTCAGAACTCAGGAGGTCACATTTCCTAATCCAAATCATTTGGGCTAATATTGGGGTGCAGGCCTCATTTCCTAATTCAAATTATTTGGACAAATACTGTGTTGCAGTCAGGAATTAAGAGGTCACATTTACTAATTAAAATTATTTGGGCTAATATTAGGGTGCAGGCATCAGGTCCAATTTCCTAATCAAAATCGTTTAAGCTAATATTGAGTTGAAGGCAGGAGGCACCAATTCCTAATCAAAATCATTTGGGCTAATTGGGGTGCAGGCACACTATGTCAGAAAATAAATAATGATTGTTAATTTAGTGAAAGGTGACTGACAGGTCTGAGCCTAGGGTTGTAAAACTGCTTGTTTGAAGTGTAAAAGGGTTAGGTTTCAGTGATAATAAAAGCTCTATTGAACAAACACTGGCTCGTACAATCCAAAGACAAATGAAAACATCTGTTACTGGATGGGCTACTTGACTCCCTTTCTTTGGCAGCCGCACATTGGTATGCCTTATACAAGAGGGTTAGAAAGAGCATGTGCTCCAGCGCATGGCAAGCATTGCATCAAGTGGCCTCTTCTCTTCCTCCACCTTATCATCACACACAGTACAATCCTCAGAGGTGGTGCCCCAATCACCCTTGTTTCCCCCCATGTCATAACATTCTGATCACTCAAATAACAGTGGGGAACAACAGATGGATGAGTCTGCAGAGCTGTTTATACATTCTATTCCATGGGAATCAGACATCTGTTACAAAAATTCACAGGATCCTGAGGAGAAAAGCATCTGCATCACTGCCCAAAATTTTTTATTTTTGGATCCGGGCTGGCCGAAATAGAAAGAGCACCACAACCGACCATATAGTCCAATATAAAGCAATTTTATTGTATAAATATATAATTACAGTAAAAAGTTATATAACAGGAAAATTTACAGGAAAAAATATAGACCACAATACCAAGTTGCAAATTAAATACAAAAATGTACCAAAAAAGGATGCGTACTGTTATGATCCTGGTGGTTAGGAACACATGAACTGACCTGATAGGTAAACCAGAAATATAGGACAAGCTCTGGGGATGTGGGAACTTTACTGACCGCAACCCTGATCCTATCACACACACTATAGGCAGCCGTGGAGCGTACCTAACTCTCCCTAGACGCCTCTTCACAGCCTGAGAGCTAGCTACCCCTAGAGAGAAACAAAGCCTCACTTGCCTCAGAGAAATTTCCCCAAAGTAAAAGCAGCCCCCCACAAATAATGACGGTGAGTTAAGAGGAAAATACAAACATAGGAATGAAAACAGGTTTTAGCAAAAGAGGCCCACTAATACTAAATAGGAAGAAGATAGCAAGGTAACTGTGCAGTCAGTATAAAATACTATAAAAATATCCACGCAGAGAATACAAAAAGACCCTCACACCGACTCACGATGAGAGGGAGCAACTCGGCACCCCAGAGCTTCCAGCTAGCAAGAAAATAGAATATAAGCAAGCTGGACTGAATTTATCATATACTGAGAAACATTTTCCAAAAGCATTGAGCAAAATGAACTAGCATGAACTTAGCTTCTCCAGGAGGAGACAGGTAACAATGGAAGTCCCAGAGAGATCTGAACCAATACTGAATACAACGACAGCTGGCAACAAGTAAAGATCTAGGTGGAGTTAAATAGGCAGCCAGCATAGCAGAAAACGAGGCAGCTGGGCCCAGCTAAAGACCAGCAGTATCACTCAAAGCCTCCAGAGGGAGCCCACGAACAGAACTCAACAAGTACCATTCCCAACCACAGGAGGGAGCCCGAGAACGGAATTCACAACAGTACCCCCCCTTGAGGAGGGGTCACCAAACCCTCACCAGAGCCCCCAGGCCGATCAGGACGAGCCAAATGAAAGGCACGAACCAAATCGGCAGCATGGACATCAGAGGCAACAACCCAGGAATTGACCTCCTGACCATAGCCCTTCCATTTAACCAAGTACTGAAGCTTCCGTCTCGAAATACGAGAATCCAAGATCTTCTCCACCACATACTCCAATTCTCCCTCGACCAATACCGGAGCAGGAGGATCAACAGAAGGAACCACAGGCACGACATACCTCCACAACAATGACCTAAGGAATACATTATGGATAGCAAAAGATGCTGGGAGGTCCAAACGAAATGACACAGGATTGAGGATTTCAGAGATCTTATAAGGACCGATGAAACGAGGCTTAAACTTAGGAGAGGAAACCTTCATAGGAACATAACGAGAAGACAACCAAACCAAATCCCCCACACGAAGTCGGGGACCCACACAGCGACGGCGGTTAGCAAAGCGCTGAGCCTTCTCCTGTGACAGCGCCAAATTGTCCACTACTTGGTTCCAAATCTGCTGCAACCTATCCACCACCGAATCCACACCAGGACAGTCAGAAGGCTCAACCTGCCCTGAGGAAAAACGAGGATGAAAACCAGAATTACAAAAAAAAGGCAAAACCAAAGTAGCCGAACTAGCCCGATTATTGAGGGTGAACTCAGCCAATGGCAAAAAAGTCACCCAATCATCCTGATCAGCAGAAACAAAACATCTCAGATAAGTTTCTAAGGTCTGATTAGTTCGTTCGGTTTGGCCATTTGTCTGAGGATGGAAAGCCGAAGAAAAAGACAAATCAATGCCCATCTTAGTACAAAAGGACCGCCAAAATCTGGACACAAACTGGGACCCTCTGTCAGACACAATGTTCTCCGGAATACCATGCAACCGAACCACATTCTGAAAAAACAGCGGAACTAAATCAGAGGAGGAAGGCAATTTAGGCAAGGGCACCAAATGGACCATCTTAGAAAAACGGTCACAAACCACCCAGATAACAGACATCCTCTGAGAGACCGGAAGATCTGAAATAAAATCCATGGAAATATGCGTCCAGGGCCTCTTTGGGACAGGCAAAGGCAAAAGCAATCCACTGGCACGAGAGCAGAAAGGCTTGGCCCGAGCACAAATCCTACAGGACTGCACAAAAGAGCACACATCCCGCGACAAGGAAGGCCACCAAAAGGACCTAGCCACCAAATCTCTGGTACCAAAAATCCCAGGATGACCCGCCAACACTGAACAATGAACCTCGGAAATAACTCTACTGGTCCATCTATCAGGGAAAAACAGTCTCTCCGGTGGACAACGGTCAGGTCTATCGACCTGGAACTCCTGCAGCACCCACCGCAAATCAGGGGAGATGGCAGACAGAATCACCCCCTCTCTGAGGATACCAGCCGATTCAGGAACTCCCGGAGAGTCAGGCACAAAACTTCTAGAAAGGGCATCAGCCTTCACATTCTTAGAGCCCAGAAGGTACGAAACCACGAAATCGAAACGGGAGAAAAACAGCGACCATCAAGCCTGTCTAGGATTTAGCCGCTTGGCCGACTCGAGATAAATCAAATTCTTGTGATCCGTCAAGACCACCACACGATGTTTGGCTCCCTCAAGCCAATGACGCCACTCCTCAAATGCCCACTTCATTGCCAAAAACTCCCGATTACCAACATCATAATTACGCTCGGCTGGCGAAAACTTTCTGGAAAAGAAAGCACATGGCTTCAACATAGAGCCATCAGAGCCTCTCTGAGACAAGACAGCCCCTGCTCCAATCTCAAAGGCATCAATCTCGACCTGAAAAGGGAGAGAAACATCCAGCTGACGCAAGACAGGAGCCGAAGAAAACCGACGTTTCAGCTCCTGAAAGGCCTCAACGGCCGCAGAAGACCAATTCGTCACATCAGCACCCTTTTTGGTCAGATCAGTCAAAGGCTTAACCACACTGGAAAAATTAGTGATGAAGCGACGGTAAAAATTAGCAAAGCCCAGGAACTTCTGAAGACTCTTCACAGATGTAGGTTGAGTCCAATCATAAATGGCCTGGACTTTAACTGGATCCATCTCGATAGTAGAAGGGGAAAAAATAAAGCCCAAAAAGGAAACCTTCTGGACTCTGAAGAGACATTTAGAGCCCTTCACAAACAAGGCATTAGCACGCAGGACCTGAAATACCATCCTGACCTGCTTCACATGAGATTCCCAATCATCAGAAAAGACCAGAATATCATCCAGGTATACAATCATGAATCTATCCAGATACTCACAAAAGATGTAGTGCATAAAGGACTGAAACACAGAAGGGGCATTGGAAAGCCCAAATGGCATCACCAAGTACTCAAAATGGCCTTCGGGCGTATTAAATGCTGTTTTGCATTCATCGCCCTGTTTTATATGCACAAGATTATACGCTCCTCGAAGATCTATCTTGGTGAACCAACTAGCCCCCTTAATCCGAGCAAACAGATCGGACAGCAGAGGCAGAGGGTACTGAAATTTGACCGTGATTTTATTAAGAAGGCGATAATCTATACAGGGTCTCAGAGAACCATCCTTCTTGGCCACAAAAAAGAACCCTGCTCCCAAGGGTGACGAGGACGGGCAAATATGCCCTTTCTCCAAGGACTCCTTTATATAACTCCGCATAGCGGTATGTTCTGGCACAGATAGATTGAAAAGTCGACCCTTAGGGAACTTACTACCAGGAACCAAATTTATAGCACAATCACAATCCCTATGAGGAGGTAGGGCACCGGATTTGGGCACATCAAATACATCCTGGTAATCCGACAAAAATTCAGGGACTTCAGAAGGAGTAGAAGAAGCAATTGACACCAAAGGAACATCACCATGTACCCCTTGACAACCCCAACTAGACAGAGACATTGATTTCCAATCCAATACTGGATTATGAACCTGCAGCCATGGCATCCCTAAGACGACAACATCATGCAAATTATGTAACACCAGAAAGCGAATATCCTCCCGATGTGCAGGAGTCATGCACATGGTCACTTTTGTCCAGTACTGAGGCTTATTCTTGGCCAATGGTGTAGCATCAATTCCCCTTAGTGGAATAGGGAACTGCAAAGGCTCTAAGAAAAAACCACAGTGCCTGGCAAAATCCAAATCCATCAAATTCAGGGCAGCGCCTGAATCCACAAAAGCCATAACTGAGTAGGATGACAGAGAGCAAATCAAAGTAACAGACAAAATAAATTTAGGCTGTACAGTACCAATGGTGACAGACTTAGCGAACCTTTTAGTGCGCTTAGGACATTCAGAGATAGCATGAGTGGAGTCACCACAGTAAAAACACAACCCATTCTGACGTCTGTGATTTTGCCGTTCAATTCTGGTCAGAATCCTACCACATTGCATAGACTCAGGCTTCTGCTCAGAGAACACCGCCAGATGGTGCACAGGTTTGCGCTCCCGCAAACGCCGATCAATCTGAATGGCCAAGGACATTGATTCATTCAGACCTGCAGGTGTGGGGAACCCCACCATAACATCCTTAAGGGCTTCAGAAAGACCCTTTCTGAAAATCGCTGCCAGGGCACACTCATTCCATTGAGTGAGCACAGACCACTTCCTAAACCTCTGGCAGTAAACCTCCGCTTCATCCTGACCCTGAGACAGAGCCAGCAAGATCTTTTCTGCCTGGTCTACTAAATTAGGTTCCTCATAAAGCATTCCCAGCGCCAGAAAAAACGCATCCACATTTAGCAATGCAGGATCTCCCGGCGCCAGGGAAAATGCCCAATCTTGAGGGTCACCACGTAACAAAGAAATAATAATTTTAACTTGCTGAGAAGGGTCACCAGAGGAGCGGGGTTTCAGAGCAAGAAACAATTTGCAATTATTTTTGAAATTCAAAAACTTAGATCTATCTCCAGAAAACAAATCAGGAATTGGTATTCTATTCTCTAACATATGATTCTGAACTACATAATCCTGAATACTTTGTACCCTTGCCGTGAGATGATCCACACTAGAGGACAGATTTTGAATATCCATATCTGCAGCTGAGTCCTGAACCACCCAGAGATTAAGGGGAGGAGAGAGGCAAAACACACTGCAGAGAAAAAAAAATGAGCTCAGAACTTCTCTTATCGCTCTTTTGTGATGCATTAACACTGTGGCCAGCTGTACTGTTATGATCCTGGTGGTTAGGAACACATGAACTGACCTGATAGGTAAACCAGAAATATAGGACAAGCTCTGGGGATGTGGGAACTTTACTGACCGCAACCCTGATCCTATCACACACACTATAGGCAGCTGTGGAGCGTACCTAACTCTCCCTAGACGCCTCTTCACAGCCTGAGAGCTAGCTACCCCTAGAGAGAAACAAAGCCTCACTTGCCTCAGAGAAATTTCCCCAAAGTAAAAGCAGCCCCCCACAAATAATGACGGTGAGTTAAGAGGAAAATACAAACATAGGAATGAAAACAGGTTTTAGCAAAAGAGGCCCACTAATACTAAATAGGAAGAAGATAGCAAGGTAACTGTGCGGTCAGTATAAAATACTATAAAAATATCCACGCAGAGAATACAAAAAGACCCTCACACCGACTCACGATGTGAGGGAGCAACTCGGCACCCCAGAGCTTCCAGCTAGCAAGAAAATAGCATATAAGCAAGCTGGACTGAATTTATCATGTACCGAGAAACATTTTCCAAAAGCATTGAGCAAAATGAACTAGCATGAACTTAGCTTCTCCAGGAGGAGACAGGTCACAATGGAAGTCCCAGAGAGATCTGAACCAATACTGAATACAACGACAGCTGGCAACAAGTAAAGATCTAGGTGGAGTTAAATAGGGAGCCAGCATAGCAGAAAACGAGGCAGCTGGGCCCAGCTAAAGACCAGCAGTATCACTGAAAGCCACCAGAGGGAGCCCACGAACAGAACTCAACAAGTACCATTCCCGACCACAGGAGGGAGTCCGAGAACGGAATTCACAACAGCGTACCCAGGAGCATGTAAAGACTGGGTTAGAAAGATACTGTGTATACAAAATACAGCTCACAATGGATCATATATTTAAAGGTAGCTATTTATGCTGCAAAAAACAAGTGAACTCCATGAATATTACCTAAGTATAGAACTAATCATGTGCGAAGGTGAAGCATACAACAAAATTAACAAAAATGCAAAAATGTGTGAAGCAATTGTTGTGTTACAGTGAATAAAACAACCATGATGGTAAAAAGGAAGAAAGAAAAAGTGAACGCTCAAAATGAATGGCATTGTGGTCAGTATTTTTTCCTGTAAATTTTCCCCTTATATAACTTTTTACTGTAATTATATATTTTTGTATAATAGAATTGCTTTATATTGGACTATATGGTCGGTTGTCGTGCTCTTTTTAAATTGTGGTCATTATTTTGCCTGACTCCCCATTGAATTTGATACCGGTCCAGCCTCTGGGTAGTAAGCACTAATACGTTACTGTATATTTACCCTGCATGGATTCTTCTCTTACTGCCATGTGAGCTTTCCTTTGTTGTGTTTATTAATTTGCTCAGAGTCCAGCAGTTTGTCATGGTCATCCTACTCCACAATCTCTCAGTTCAGCAGCCAGCCCTCAGTCCCGCAGTTGTGGTCTCATGAAATAATGTTTCCTCCTACACATGCCAAAGCTAAGAGCTTAAACTCCAATATCTCCAATCTGTTGGCTACAAAAATGCTCCCTTTCTGCCAGGTGAATACAGACGATTTCCGAAATCTGAAAGTCATCCAAGTCCCCCAGTTGCACAGTTGCCATTACTTCTCTAAGAAAGCTGTGCCTGCACTACACCAGCATGTCGCAGACATCACCTATTCCCTGATAAAATCTATGTCTGCCAGCGTGCATTTCACCGCTGACACCAGGACGAGCAAACATGGAATGGGGCATTACATCTCACTGACTGGGCACTGGGTGATTCTGGTGGCTTTGTGGGCACGTGGGCAAGGGGCTGTTCCACAAGTCTTAGAATCCCTAAGGCTTGTAGAAAAACCTTTGTATTACTCCACTATTTCTGCCTCCTCCATCTCTTCTAGGGCCTCCACCTGCGCCCTCAAACTCTAATGAAACACGTGTTCCACCAGTGCAGAGATAATATCCCACGTCTGTGCTGTGCAGCTAGGGCTCACCGCAATTAGGCAGTGTTTAAATTAATATGCCTTGGAGATTTCTGTCACACAGGTCAATAGTTGTGGACAGCAATTCAAGCCGAGTTTGATCAATGGCTGTCTCCACTGAACCTGGAACCAGTGAAGTCCGTGTGCAAAAACAGCGTGTACTTGGTGGCTGCCCTACACATGGACAATCTAACACTTGTGCTTTGCATGGCTTACTTCCTTAACCTGTTGGTACAGCAATACCTCTGCCACTACCCCAGCATGGATGTGCTGCTGCAGAAAGCATGGTCACTGTGTGTTCACTCTTGCCAATCACACCCTGCAGGTTATTGACTTGTATCGCTACAGAGGTGTTTCAGCCTATCAGTCAACTGTTTGATTTGTGGTGTGCCAACATGGTGGTATTCCACTCTGCACATGTTGCAGCTACTTTGCTTCTAAGCTATCAGTTGCTATCAAGTGCTTCCACTTTACATGTTGTATCAGTTTATTTGTTTTGCTCCTGATGAACCTGTTGAGGGGAAACGTGTTGAGTGTTTAAGCAAAAGGTGGCTGCTTTGAAGAACCTAGAATATAAGACATATTTTCAGTTGTTTCACACTTTTTTGTTAAGTATATAATCCCACATGTGCTAATTCATAGTTTTGATGCCTTCAATGTGAATGTATAATTTTCATAGTCATGAAAATACAGAAAAATCTTTGAATGAGAAGGTGTGTCCAAACTTTTGGTCTGTACTGTATATACTGGGATTCACTATGTGTCATTGAGGTTGTTGTACACTCCAAAACTGCCATCCTCTTCTTTTTAGATCACATTACCATTGTCCCCCTCCATTATTAACATCAAGTTGTCAATTGTTGTTTTTTCATTGTATCAGTAGGGAAAGATAAGTCAGTCGTTTGGAGCGGGGGCACCATTTGTGCATACTCAAGGTGCCAACCTCCGCTGAGAGGCAGGACAAAGCAAGGGAAAGCCTGCCCTCCCCCACTGCCCATAAAATGATCTTTTCTAATGATTTTCCAAGAGATTATCCTCCTTGGCACATTGCACTTCATTGCACTTTCTTTATTAATTATAGTTTGGAGCGCATTTAGAGAAGCCTATGACCTTTTTGCTCTACAACTAGATCACTTTCATTATCAAAAAGTGCCATAGTATAGGCTACACATCAATTGATATGATTGTCACTATCCTGTTTCCCTTCTGATTCCGCAAATAGGGTTTTGACAGGGCTAGAAGGGTCAGTCATTGAGGAGTGGGGGCGCCAGAGCGCAGGTCATAGGGTGCCAACTTCCTCTGCAAGGCAGGAGGTGTACAGCAATCCAGTAGGGTCAAGTACAGTTCCCTGGCTCCTACTTTTGCTTTCTTCTAATGTTGCTGCTAGTTCTGAGTTGTATGTACACTGTTGTTTTATTTTAAAAGAAATTAATAAAGTTTTTTTTATTATATCTATAAATACAAAGGATGCTACAGTGACTAATTTGCTATGTTCATAATTACATTTTGTAAAGTTATTTTTATTTATTTATTTAGCTATGCTTTTGATTTTTCTCTATTGCCCCAAAAACATACTGACAGGGATTTAGAACACAAGCTACAAAATGTATAGTTATTAAATATACCCAAATCTTTGAAATTCGAATTTACACAATTTTCTAATATTTCCTGAAAAATTGTCTTGTGAGAATTAAACTTAATGTGAATCGAAAAATTGTAAAGCCTATTATTGGCTTTTTCACGTTGGGTTGCAAAAAAATTATTCTTTTTGGAGATTTGCAACAGATTCGCTTTTCCCTAAATGATTAAGCAAGGCCTTTTATTAAGCTATCCAAAAATTATCATATTTTTTAGGGAGCAGGGACAGGCTAGATGCTTTCACAGTGAAGATGCAGTGGCTTATCAGCAAGTCTTTCAAAAATTACCGTATATACTTGAGTATAAGCCGAGATTTTGAGCCCATTTTCTTGGGCTGAAAGTCCTCCTCTTGACTTATGCTCGAGTCATATCCAGGGATCGGCAGGGGAGGGAGAGCGGGGGCTGTCTAATTATACTCACCTGCTCCTGGCATGGTCCCTGCAGGTCCCTGGTTCCCCGGTGCCGGCAGCTTCTTCCTGTACTGAGCTGTCACATGGTACCGCTCATTACAGTAATGAATATGCTGCTCCACCTCCCATAGGGGTAGAGCCGCATATTCATTACTGTAATGAGCGGTAACTGTGACCGCTCAGTACAGGAAGAAGCTGCGGTGTGGGGAAGCAGGGACTGCACAGCGCCAGGAGCAAGTGAGTATAATGGGGAGGGGGAGCGCTGCGTGATATTCACCTGTTCCACATTCTGGCGCCGCTCCATCTTCAACATCTTCTGCAGCGATGCACAGGTTAGAGGGCGCAGTGACGTGGTTAGTGCGCGCCCTCTGCCTGAACGTCACGTGACGTAATTTCAGGTCCTTTATGCCTATTTCTGCATTCAGGACCTGAAATTACGTCACGGCTTGCTGTGATTGGTCGCGTCGCGGTCACATGGGCGGCACGCAACCAATCACAAGCCGTGACGTAATTTTAAAATGCGCGCGTCTCCTGCCTCCCGTGACGTCACGGCTTGTGATTGGTCGCGTCGCCCATGTGACCGCGACGCGACCAATCACAAGCCGGAACGTAATTTTAAAATCCTGAATGCCTAGAATTAGGCATCCAGGACCTGAAAATTACGTCACGGCTTGCTGTGATTGGTCGTGTCGCGGCCACATGGGCGGCACGTGACGAATCACAAGCCGTGACGTCACGGAAGGAAGGAAACGCGCGCATTTTAAGCACAGAATGCTGCCGGTTCCCTCGGTGATGTCCAGGCTGCATCGGAGAGGTGAGTATAGCAATATTTTTTATTTTAATTCTTAATTAATTTATTTAATTCTTTATTTTACACATTAATGTTGTTTCGATACCGATACCCCATACCACAAAAGTATCGGATCTCGGTATCGGAATTCCGATACCCGCAAGTATCGGCCGATACCCGATACTTGCGGTATCGGAATGCTCAACACTACTCACTAGCAGACTATTCTGCTTTTGCAAATTGAGCAGGGTGTGCTGTGCAACATGCGATCATTTGTAATGAGTTGATTCTTTTATGGCAATAGCAACCAGCTTCCTCAAGTGGATGTGTTTGTGAAAGAAATGTTGAACATTTAAACTCAGAACACTGACCAAACATTGAGGTTGGGTTACTTTCCTGACTGTCAGGAACTAGAGGTCTCTCATAATTCCGAGTTGCAGTTCAAGTGGAGTCAGCCAATGTGAGAGTTGCTGCTTGAGGTCACGTTCACACGTTCAGTATTTGGTCAACATTTTACATCAGTATTTGTGATCCAAAAAAAGGAGTGGAACAATCAAAGAAAAAGTGTAATAGAAAGACGTCACCACGTCTGACTTTTTCTCCCACTGCTGGTTTTGGCTTGCAAATACTGATGTAAATTACTGACCAAATGCTGAATGTGTGAACGTGGCCTGTTAAAAATCAGAATCTTGGATTCCTCTCCTCCCAACAGGGATTTAATCTATAAAACTGCTATGCAGCGCTTTGCCTCCATGAGTAAAAAAGATTGAGAAAACTGTTGTATCAAAAATGTGTCCTGTTCTCATGGGAACATGTCAGTTCGAAAGATCCTTATGATTTGTAGAAGGAGACAGATAACCACAGTCTGATGTTAGAAGAAGACATGGCTCCCAGGTGCAGAGGTTTCTCAACCTGCCTCATTTGCTGTGGTGAAACCCTGCCACAAAAAACTTTTACACATTGAGAGTCGAAACTAATATACAATGTATTCTTGTCCATAGCTTTTGCTTCCAGGATATAGAATGAATTGCATGTTGGAGCTCAAAGGGAAGTCAAGAGAGTGGCCTGCCTACTGTAAAGTCAGAGTTCTTTCAGCTACCTGCCCCACTGACGGAAATCTATTGCAGACACTATCATTCCCCAAGGTGGTTTATACATGGTAAAGCCCTGGAAAAGGTTCAGTGTATAACGCCCGGGAGACTGTGGTACACAGCACCAGATCAATGAGGTCCGTCTCTTGAGGGGGATGTCACTAGTGGCTTGACCCGGTGCTGTGGCCTCAGGCGATGCACAGTGTAAGGGATATCATGAAGGAACAGACACTTACTTGATCAGCAGCAGGTCCTCTCAGCTGTGATGACCCCGATCCTGGATCGATGGCTATTGTCCAAATGAAAGACTGAGGCGCTGAAACGTTTAACCAGTTTACTTCAACAAAAAGGGATTTGCCACCAATACTGTCACCGGAGTCTGTATAAGAACTCTGTATTACTTTGACCCTTTCAGGATTTCCACCTCTTATTATGCGCAGTTTCTTTATGGCCCTGCTGCTGTGTGTGAACTGGCTGTCGACCCAATCTGTCTCTTCTGTGCTATGGTTCAACGGACAACCCGAGTCCTTTTTGTCGGCTTACCCCCTCTGGGAGTACCGCTGAACTTTGTGTCTGTTGCTGCGTCTTACCCTGGTGAAGCTGATATCACCTCACTTCCTTCCGGTTGCTGTATTATATATAATGAATACAGCCACGGATCCGGTATCCGTCTCTGCGCCTATTCTGGGTAGTGATTATTGCTACCCGGTTCTCACAATGTCCTTTTTCTCTATTCCTCTTTTCCTACTATGGGTATTACGGGCCTATAATCCGTCATAGGGCTGTTAGGAGTTCAGTTATACGACCTCTCACTTTCAGCTCCTCAACCCAACTGCCAGTCCTTTTCTCAGACCAGAATGGATCAAGGGGAGCCTCTGGAGCTCCCCCTTCTGGCCGGAGATGGTAGTGCAGTCTTGCTATTTTAGTATTTGTATTTGGTGTCAATAACTATTTTTGTGGCAAATACCCCTAGGGGCACCACAAGTGTCTGTCACGATCTAATACAGGAAGGATATATATCTCTGTACCGTGTTAGCCAGTGGATAGAAAAATATTTAGAATTGAGAGTCCTCAGTGGTTAATAACTTTTAATGGCTAGCTGAAAAGATGGTAACAAATTGCAGCTTTTGAGACTACACAGCTCTCTTCATCAGGCAAAGACTAAAAGAAATTCTGAAGATATGTGATTCTTCAGATTTTCTATTAGTCTTTGCCTGATGAAGAGGCCTGAGTAGTCTCGAAAGCTGCAATTTGTTACCATCATTTCAGTTAGCCATTAAAAGTTATTAACCACTGAGGACTCTCAATTCTAAATATTTTTCTATCACATTCGGCACAGTTTTCAGATCGCGCAAGGAAATGGCCGTCTCATTCACTCGCATGAGCAGTGTGAGCATGAGCAGCAGGAAAATAGAAAATGGTTAATGTGCTGCGCAATATGCAAAGTATACCGAATGCAATTGACAGTGACAGTTTTCTGCATCACGATCTTACTGTCCATTCACCGCTTCCGTGCATGATGGCACGTGCTCTAAATCTGGTGCAGGGCAGTGAGGATACCTAAAGAAGAGTGGCAGGAGCCTGGTGTCAAGGAACAGGAAAGAAAGGAACTGTCAGTGACATGCCTGCCCACCGCACTCGCAGCTCATTTGCATAACAATGAAACAGTAAATTTCATTAAAATGTAAAATCAGATTTCTAAATTAAAGGTTTGAATGTAATCAGAATAATAATAATAATAATAATAATAATAATAATAGTAATTTTATTTCTATAGCACCAACATATTCTGCAGCACTTTACATTTTAGGGGGTCTTGTACAGGCGATACAACACATTACAGATTAACAATAATACACAAATCAACAGATGCTGCTGGCAAGTTTACAATCTATGAGGAAAGAGGTACAGTACATTTTAACATTGGGCTTTGGAAATGACATTTTTTTCCACTAATATGTTGCTTTCATAAGGGTTAATAGGA
The DNA here is from genome assembly GCF_051348905.1 of Ranitomeya variabilis. NCBI lineage: Eukaryota > Metazoa > Chordata > Amphibia > Anura > Dendrobatidae > Ranitomeya > Ranitomeya variabilis. The sequence continues at coordinate 1,144,435,758 of NC_135232.1, forward strand.
AAAGGAGGACCATTGCAATTTCTCCTGAATTCGTTAACACCCTACATGTAATTGGGAACCACTTTTCACGTACAGTGAAAGCACAAAAGGAAAGGAGCCCCATACTATAGCGGAGATTTTGCTTCATTGGTCTGCACATGTCATACTAGCAGAGCCCTTGAAGTGCCAGAATAACAGAACCCTGCCTAAGAGACCCCGTTTTACAAACTACACCCCTCAATGAATACATCTAAATGTACAATCTTGATACCAAAGATGTTTTACAGAATTTTAGATCAGTTTGCACTTAAGAAAAAATAATTACTTTTTTTACCACTACAATTTTGTTTTAGCTCCAGATTTTATATTTTTTCACGGCAAAATGGGTAAAAATGGCATCAAAATTAATCACACATTTTCTGCTGAATGTGGCCACACCCCATATGTGGCTGTACAGTAAAATGTAGCCACAAAACGAGACTTGGAAGAGAAGAAGCACAATTTGTCTCTTGGAGCATAAGTTTTCATAGATTAATTTGTGTATTTCACATATAAAGCCCAAAATAGTAGAATCCCCACATAATTGTCCACATTTTGGAAATTACTCCCAAACTATAGGCTTAGTGATGATTTTGACTCCATGGATTTTTTTCTCGAAAACATGCAACAATGGTTACTAAGTGAAAGTTACAAATCTGCCTTTGCAGTGTCCAATACATTTTAGTGGCAAATAAATTATAGTACCTCTGAAGACACACACCCAGGAAATTAAGTGGGGTCTCCTTTCTACATTGCTGGGAAACATTGTGTATTAGGCACACTGTGAGGCTCACAATGGAATGAGGAACCTGGATTTAAGAGCATTGAATTTTCTTAATTTCTTTTTTGGGGAATCATGGCACTTACTCAGAGCCTTTGTGCTACCAGTTACATGAAACCCCCTATATTCCTGCTAAAAATGATGGATCTGAGTGAGGAATTTTTTCTTATTGTGGACAGAATTGAAGATTTTGTTAGAACTTTTCTACGTAACATGTTGGATAACATTTATCCTGTGCTCTACACTGAGCACTTACATCATAGGTTTCCATTTAAATCTCCAAATGATGTGATTTAGATGAAATCCTCAGGAGATCTATTAATTATAATGAGATAGTCAGAGATAATTTGGATTCTGCCTGGCTTGCTTTCAGTGGTGTCATCTTCAGAAGTACAAAAAACTGGTTGACCGTCCTTTTATGCATGCTTAAAGGGACAGCCATCACCAGATCATAGGCAAGACAGGATCCTAAGTGACACCATCTGCCTCACTATTGGGAGGCTTCCATCAGGGGTTCCGTGTGAATGATACATTTCAGAGATTCAGGATTCATGTGAACCAAGCTTTACTGCGATCTTAGGAAGGCAGAATAAACAACTTAACGACATTTCAAGAATTATTTGTGATTATTTTTATGCTTTATTCTATGAGTCAGTGATTTTACAGCAATACCAGACATATTGGTTTTTATGTTTGACTACTAACACACACTAAAAAGGTTTTTGGGAATAACATATCTTGTGAGTGATAATTTTCCAAGATTCTGCAAACAGAGTCATGCTAGATATTGATTTTTGCGGATGATTGAAGTTTTTATTAACATTTTTTTATCACTTTCCATTCAGACTTTTGGGTTGCCGAATGATCAAAAAACAGCAATTCATGAGCAGATTTTTGTGGGTTACTTTTCCATGCCATTGACCCTTTGGTAAAAGTGACAACACAGCTTTATTTGTGTGCAATCAAAGAGATCTCACATTTACATCTTTTTTTACATATTTTGCATCTCTTACACAATAAAAACAATTTTATACAAAAAAGGATCAATTTTCCACCATCATCTTCTGAGAGCTACAGCTTTTTTATTTTTCCACTAATGGAGCTGTATCGAGGCTTGTTTTCAAACAAAGAAGTTGATATTTGCATAGATTCCATTTTTGTTTACATGCAATTTTTTAATCATGTTTAGATATATTTATATACTGTATATCGTTATATTGTACCCTAGTGTATATATATATATATATATATATATATATATATATATATATATATATATATATATAGTTTAAAACTGGCATGTAGATTTGCACTTAGAACACTAGGCTATGTGTGTTAGCTTGATGTTGGCAATAAACAACAACAGCACCATCTGTAGCCAATTGTGATATTAATGGCATTTTTATAAATAATTCCTTTGCACTAAGCACTTTATTTACTATTGTGATATTGATTACTCTGATTGAAGAATCATTTGCCATTCATTCATTGGTTACTATTTACGGTCATAGTGTTTTATTTAAAAATGGTCTGCCATACTAGTCAGTATTGATCCTTGATTCACCTCCATCTTTCCAGTATTTGTCATGCTATCGAACATTTTTTAATCTTGTTTTGTATAAATCAATAAACTATTGTAGTTTTTCTTTTAAGAAATGGTGTTTCGACTTCCAGTCAAATTTTTTTCTGCGCCTCTTTTTATGGTGCATGAAAAATAAGGTGATATTAGCACACTAGATGTAGTAGTTTATTTTTATGTGGGGTGTATTCATACTGCAACAACTAAGTTGAGTAAAACTGAAGATTGTGTGATGAAAGTTAATTATTAACCTCACTATTATGCTTTGGATTAAAAAGAATATTCCACGAAACGGACTTGTCAAAATTTGAAAATTGTTCTCATATTCACTGAGATATTCATTAAAATCGTATTTTTCAAAGGGGGTGTTGTACTTGTGAGGAAGCAAACTGTATCCTAAGGATGACAAATATTGTCCCAATTTTTCTTAGAACTTTTTTTTACTGTGAGTCTTAAAAAAAAATAATATACGTCTATGATGAAATCACAGATTTAGGATTATGAAGGTAGAGACAAAGATCACATCTGTGATTAGCACATGTGCAGCAACCACTGGTGGAAAGATTTCGGGGCCAACGTATTTGTGTCATGATACTTTTGCCAAAGCTTACATCCCTATGCGCTAAGAAGATCCCTTCTGTTTTCTGGATCGGCTTCAACTTTTCATCCATATATAATATTATTAGGTATTTTCTGTAACAGATTACTTGACTGTAATTCACACTATCTTGTGTATTCTTCATTTTTATTATTGAACCTTTACATATGCAATTATTAGTAATTAAGTGCTGTATTCTGATCTTTGAATCTGCCTTAGTTTTATGGATTATCCAGCTGGTCATTTCTAGCTGGCCTCTAGCTATGGAAGCAATATCTCATCAATATTTTCACCTCCTTATTTATCAGCTAAAGTTTCTGAACACGACAACCTCACCCCCACAAAGTCACCTACCGGAGCGAGAGGATGACAGGTTTTGTATAACCGCATTTACCGTGCAGTGATGAGTGAATATGCTGAGAGGGCGTCCTATCCGAGCACGCTCGGGTGTTATCAGAGCATCTGGGAGAGCTCGTGTATAATGTCCGAGTCCCTGCAACTGCATGATTTGCAAATGTTAGGCAGCATCAACACATGTGGGGATTCCCTAACAAACAGGCAAACCCCACAAGTATTCAGGTTGTCTAACAGCACAAATCATGTAGACGCATGGACTCGAGCATACTATAAGAGCACTCCAAGATGCTCAGATAACACCTGAGCGTGCTTGGATAAGACGTTATCTCAGCATCTTTTTCATCACCAGTGCAGAGTAGAATTTCCAACTAGCGGTATTCTATGTAAATTTCTGATGGCCTTAATGTTAAAGGGAACCTGTCACCAGGTTGTTCCCATATAAAGTAATTCTCCTATTTGTGCATATGGAGAAACTTATCAATTAAGTTTTCAGGGAAAACATAGTTATTTGCACAGAGGGCGACTGTTACTGTTTTTGATGCCTAAGGATTGGGTACCACAAAACCGATGTCAGGTTTCTTTAAAAAGAAGTCTTGTAACCCATAATGTTAAATAACCACTTATGCAGGTATGTAGGAGACTTAGCCCCTATTTAAGTCATATCAGTAGAAGATATTTTAGCAGAGTAGTTGTCATAAAAATGTATTTCTTTTGTATAAAATAAGAGCTTCAGTGCACACCTAGCATTGCAATATTCTTATCACAAGTTTACCACAACAGAGAGGAGCCAGAGGATGACAACATCTGATTTATTCTACTCCTGCACTGATTAGAAGCACTTCCCCTTCATATTAAGCTGGGTAAATTTCTTTTAGCAGTGCAGGGGTTAATCTATTAAGATGAGAGTTTCTGGAATCTTTCCTGCATGAAGGCCCTCAGCTGCTCACTGTTAGCCATTCCCATCTCCTGTATAATCTGGGCCATGGCTAGGCCTAAAGCTAGCTTATGCTGCATGGCTGGATGTTGTTGGTGGTTGTTGTAGGAGAAGGCGTTTGGAGGGTTTATCTGTGATTGTTGCTAGGTTTTGAGTGTGTGATAATTTCCTTTCTTCTCCTACTTTGGTTTATCCCCATCCTCCACTCCCCAGTACATTAATCTGTTATCTGTATGAGTATATTTGTGTATTTGGCATTTTTTGTTACCCCTGTTCGTTTTACTTTGTTAGTCTGTTTGGTGTATTATGGTACACTACTACTCCTCTCTTTCATGGGTGGGGAAGGGTACAGACTGAGGGTGAATTTAGGAGCTAAGGCATGGTACGTGGCCTCAGAATCTTCATAATCAGAAGTAATCTAGGGAGCAGGGCAAGCTAAGGTGCCCCTAGCATTAGGGAAGGAGCCCCTGGTCCTGGGACACCCAACAAAAGAATTGTTACAGTTCTCAGTGTATTGTTACAATGCTTCAATTTACATATTGTGCAGTTAATGATATTTTGACTGACAGTATTCATGCAAGCACCACCTAAACATAATCAGTGGCTCTGCACCTCTGCGTGGACACTGCAGGAGCCCAGCCATGCTCACATACTGTAGGCTCCCACCGCTGGCTAATTTCTATGGCAGCCAGTTGGTACAGTGCTGCAGACAGGAGCCAGCCCTGAGAGTCTGCACTGTTACTGTGTGGGCATGGCTGGGCTCCTGCAAGGTCGACACAGAGGTGCAAAGCCACTGAGTAAGGTCTCACAGTGCCTACTTGAGTCGTAATGGAGCGCTAAGCCCTTGGTCATACCAAGGATATACTGAACAATAATCATTTATAAAAAAAAGTAAATAACTTTTAAGGCAACTAAATAATTAACATTTTTAATATAAATATATTTTTAAAAGGCTAAATCCCTGTAGAAGTTCATAAATAGTTTCATTAGCATCCTAAGGTGATAGACTTTCTCTAAAACATTTCATAGCCCTTAACTTTGATAGCTCTAATGTGAAAGGAATGATCTTAGCAATTTTTATTGATATTTATATTAGGTCTAATTAGTATTATATAGCATTTTGGGAAAAATATACAGCATAATAATCCTGCACTTGAGGCCAGTATAGCAAATATTTCCATTGCCACCATATACTTCCCTTTGCTACTAAGATAAGCCGGAATCATGGAAATCCAGACGCTACAGAACACCAGCATACTAAAGGTGATGTACTTGGCCTCATTAAAACTGTCCGGTAATGTCTTCACCATGAAAGCCAGAACAAAGCTCAAAGCTGCCAGGAGCCCCAGATAACCCAACATGGAGTAGAACCAGATATCCGAGCCTTCATTACACTGAATGATGATCCGATCTGTATAAAGAGTCTTGTCATACTCCCGATATGGAGGACGGAGAGAGATCCAGAAAACACAAATAAGAACTTGAACTGAGGAGCAGATCACCACCACATATTTAGATGTCTTCGGGCCAATCCACCTCCTCCAGACACTGTTGGGTTTTGTGGCTTTGAAAGCAATGCACACTGTGATAGTTTTAGAGAGTATGGAAGATAGAGAAATAGATAATAGTATTCCAAATATAATCTGTCTAAGCATGCAGGTTACATCATCAGGAGGACCAAGAAACAAGAAAACACCCAGGAAGCTCAGAAAGGTGGAGACCAGAAGGATGAAGCTCACAGTCCGATTGTTTGCCTTCACAATAGGCGTTTCCCAGTAATGGATAAATATCCCTAATATAAATATAGTTACTACAGATAGTAATATTGATGTGAAGATGAAAATAATCACAATCTCATCCTTCTCATAAGACAGAAAGTCATATATTTTAGGGATACATGTCACTTTCTTCTCGTCAGGCCACTTGTCATCAGGACATCTGTGACAGATTTCACTGTCTGTGGGAAATAAAACAAGTCTCATTAAGGCACATACAGTGGGGCAAAAAAGTATTTAGTCAGTCAGCAATAGTGCAAGTTCCACCACTTAAAAAGATGAGAGGCGTCTGTAATTTACATCATAGGTAGACCTCCACTATGGGAGACAAACTGAGAAAAAAAAATCCAGAAAATCACATTGTCTGTTTTTTTATCATTTTATTTGCATATTCTGGTGGAAAATAAGTATTTGGTCAGAAACAAAATTTCATCTCAATACTTTGTAATATATCCTTTGTTGGCAATGACAGAGGTCAAACGTTTTCTGTAAGTCTTCACAAGGTTGCCACACACTGTCGTTGGTATGTTGGCCCATTCCTCCATGCAGATCTCCTCTAGAGCAGTGATGTTTTTGGCTTTTCGCTTGGCAACACGGACTTTCAACTCCCTCCAAAGGTTTTTTATAGGGTTGAGATCTGGAGACTGGCTAGGCCACTCCAGGACCTTGAAATGCTTCTTACGAAGCCACTCCTTCGTTGCCCTGGCGGTGTGCTTTGGATCATTGTCATGTTGAAAGACCCAGCCACGTTTCATCTTCAATGCCCTTGCTGATGGAGGAGGTTTGCACTCAAAATCTCACGATACATGGCCCCATTCATTCTTTCATGTACCCGGATCAGTCGTCCTGGCCCCTTTGCAGAGAAACAGCCCCAAAGCATGATGTTTCCACCACCATGCTTTACAGTAGGTATGGTGTTTGATGGATGCAACTCAGTATTCTTTTTCCTCCAAACACGACAAGTTGTGTTTCTACCAAACAGTTCCAGTTTGGTTTCATCAGACCATAGGACATTCTCCCAAAACTCCTCTGGATCATCCAAATGCTCTCTAGCAAACTTCAGACGGGCCCGGACATGTACTGGCTTAAGCAGTGGGACACGTCTGGCACTGCAGGAACTGAGTCCATGGTGGCGTAGTGTGTTACTTATGGTAGCCCTTGTTACATTGGTCCCAGCTCTCTGCAGTTCATTCACTAGGTCCCCCCGCGTGGTTCTGGGATTTTTGCTCACCGTTCTTGTGATCATTCTGACCCCACGGGGTGGGATTTTGCGTGGAGCCTCAGATCGAGGGAAATTATAAGTGGTCTTGAATGTCTTCCATTTTCTAATTATTGCTCCCACTGTTGATTTCTTCACTCCAAGCTGGTTGGCTATTGCAGATTCAGTCTTCCCAGCCTGGTGCAGGGCTACAATTTTGTTTCTGGTGTCCTTTGACAGCTCTTTGGTCTTCACCATAGTGGAGTTTGGAGTCAGACTGTTTGAGGGTGTGCACAGGTGTCTTTTTATACTGATAACAAGTTTAAACAGGTGCCATTACTACAGGTAATGAGTGGAGGACAGAGGAGACTCTTAAAGAAGAAGTTACAGGTCTGTGAGAGCCAGAAATCTTGATTGTTTGTTTCTGACCAAATACTTATTTTCCACCATAATATGCAAATAAAATGATAAAAAAACAGACAATGTGATTTTCTGGATTTTTTGTCTCAGTTTGTCTCCCATAGTTGAGGTCTACCTATGATGTAAATTACAGACGCCTCTCATCTTTTTAAGTGGTGGAACTTGCACTATTGCTGACTGACTAAATACTTTTTTGCCCCACTGTACATGTTCTATCCGTTTTTTTTGCCATGGATACAAAACATACTTATTTTCTATGGTGCCATACATATGCCAGTGTTTTTTTCATAGACTACATGTCTCTTAAAAAATTCATGGAGATATGTCAATAATTTTCCTGGCATCATGGATGAAAAAGGCCAATACAAGTCTATGGGTTCATGAAAAACAGATACAGCACACGGATGGTATTAGTGTACAGTCTGTGTGGTATGTGTGATTAATATAGCAAAGTATTTATCCATCCATGAAAATCGGATCGGCATGATCGCGCGGCCTCAGGCTGAGCGCCGCTGCGAACGCGTGCGGGTGTCAGCTGTATTTGACAGCTGACACCCTGCAGCAATGCCCACGATTGGTGCTAGCACTGATTGCGGACATTTAATTTAATCCCTCTGATGCTGCTGTCAGTAGTGACTGCGACATGGAGAAGCATCGCACAGGGAGGGGGCTCCCTGCGCACTTCCATCAAGACAACGTGATGTGATCGCATTGTTCTGATGGTCTCCATGGAGACCCCCAGCTCAGGGTGCTCAATGCACATCTATATAAAGTCCCAAAAGGGGTCTAGTTTCCAAAGTGGTGTAATTTGTGGGGGCTTCCACTGTTTAGGCACATCAGGGGCTCTTCAAACGCAACATGGCAACTGCTAATCATCCCAGCATAGTTTGCATTCAAAAAGTCAAATGGTGCCTCTTCCCTTCCAAGCCCTGCCGAACACCTAAATAGCAGTATTCCCCCACATATGGGGTATCAATGTACTCAGGAGAAATTGCACAACAAATTGTATGGAGCAATTTCTCCTGTTACCATTATGAAAATGCAAAATATGGAGCTAAATATGATTTATTTGGGAAAAAAGTGATTTTTTTTTTTAATTTACACGGCTTAACCTTATAAATTTCTGTGAAACACTTTTTTGTTCAAGGTGCTCAGTGCACATCTATATAAGTTCCATAAGGAGTCTAGTTTCCAAAATAGTGTCACTTGTTAGGGGTTTCCACTGTTTAGGCACTTCAGGGGCTCTCCAAATGCGACATGGCAAATGCTAATTAGTCCACTATAGTTTACAATCAAAAAGTTAAATGGTGCTCCTTTCCTTCCAAGCCCTGCTGTGCACCCAAACAGTAGTTTTCCTCCACATATTGAGTGTCTGCGCACTCAGGAGAAATTGCACAACAAACTGTATGGAGCAATTTCTCTTTTTACCCTTATGATAATGCAAAACTTGGAGCTAAATAAAATTTATCTGGGAAAAATGTGATTTTTTTTATTTTCATGGATTAATGTTAACAACTTCTGTGAATCACCTGTGTGTTTGTTAGGAGTCGAGTTCCCGCCGCTGCATGGGGGAATCTCGAACCATGTCCACTGCATTCTTCCATTCTCCTCCAGCTGCAGTGGAGCCTGCTCAGCATATTTCCATAGTATTGGATACACGAAAAACGGTGATCCGCAAGTTAAGTCTGTTATTGCAGCAGACCGTGAAAATTGCAACGATAATAACACAGTATGTCTAAAAGAAGCCTTAAGGTGTTAGGGTTAGGGCTAAACTTAGGGTTGGGGCTAAAGTTAGGGTAAGGGTTGGGGCTAAGGTTAGGGTTAGGGTTGGGGCTAAAGTTAGGGTTAGGGTTGGGGCTAAAGATTGGGTTAGGGTTTGGATTACATTTACGGTTGGGGTGTGGTTAGAGTTATAATTATGGTTGGGATTAGGGTTAGGGGTGTGTTAGGATTAGGGATGTGGCTACGGTTGGGATTATGGCTAGAGGCGTGTTTGGGTTAGGGGTGTGGTTAGGGTTATGGTTAGAGTTGAGATTACTGTTAGGGGTGTGTTTAGATTATTGTTGGAGTTAGAATTGGGGGGTTTCCACTGTTTAGGCACATCAGGGGCTCTCCAAACGCGACATGGCATCCAATCTCAATTCCAGACAATTCTGCATTGAAAAAGTAAAACAGTGCCCCTTCCCTTCCGAGCTCTGCCGTGTGCCCAAACAGTGGTTTTCCCTCTCATATGGAATATCAGCATGCTCAGGACAAATTGGACAACAACTTTTGGGGTCCAAATTCTCCTATTACCCTTGGGAAAATACAAAGCTAGGGGCTAAAATATCGTTTTTGTGAAAAAAAAGATTTTTAGTGAAACACTTGGGGTTCAAAGTTCTCACAACACATCTAGATAAGTTCCTTGGGGGTCTAGTTTCTAATTTGGGGTCACTTGTTGGTGGTTTCTAAGTCTGCATTCAAAACGGAGCTCCTTCCCTTCCAAGCTCTGGCATACGCCCAAACGGTGGTTCCCCCCACATATGGTTTATCAGCATACTCAGGACAAATTGGCCAACAACTTTTGGGGTCTAAATTGTCCTTTTACCCTTGGAAAATACAAAACTGGGGCTAAAAATCATTTTTGTGAAAATAAATATGATTTTTTATTTTTACGGTTCTACATTATAAATTTCTGTGGAGCACTTGGGGGTTCAAAGTGCTCATCACACATCTATATAAGTTCCTTAGGGAGTCTACTTTCCAAAATGGTGTCACTTATGGGGGGGGGGTTCCACTGTTTAGGTACAAAAGGGGCTCTCCAAATGCAACATGGCGTCCTATCTCAATTCCAGTCAAGTTTGCATTGAAAAGTCAAATGGCGCTCCTCCCCTTCTGAGCTCTGCCATGCGCCCAAACAGTAGTTTATCCCAACATGTGGGGTATCAGCATACTCAGTACAAATTGCACAGCAACTTTTGCGGTCCAATTTCTCCTGTTACCCTTGGGAAAATAAAAAAGAATTGGGGCGAAAATATCATTTTTGTGAAAAAATATGATTTTTTTTTACGTCCCTACATTATAAACTTCTCTGAATCACTTGGGGGTGTAAAGTGCTCATCATACATCTAGATAAGTTCCTTAGGGAGTCTACTTTCAAAATGATGTCACGTGTGTGGGGATTTCCACTGTTTAAGCACATTAGCGGCTCTCCAAACGCGACATGGCGTCGTATCTCAATTCCAGCCAATTTTGCATTGAAAAGTCAAACGGCGCTCCTTCCCTTCCCAGCTCTGCCATGCGCCTAAACAGTGGTTTACCCCTACATATGGGGTATCGGCGTACTCAGGACAAATTGTACAACAACTTTTGCTGTCCAATTTCTCCTGTTACCCTTGGTAAAATAAAGCAAATTGGATCTGAAGTAATTTTTTTTTTAAACATTCCAAAAATTCCTGTGAAGCACCTGAAGGGATAATAAACTTCTTGAATATGATTTAAAGTACCTTGAGGGGTGCAGGTTTTAGAATAGTGTCAGTTTTGGGTATTTTCTATCATATAGACCCCTCAAAGTGACTTCAAATGTGATGTGGTCCCTAAAAAAATGGTGTTGTAAAAATGAGAAATCGCTGGTCAACTTTTAATCCTTATAACTTCCTAACAAAAAATTTGGGGTTCCAAAATTGTGCTGATGTAAAGTAGACATGTGAAAAATGCTACTTACTTAGTATTTTGTGTGACATATCTCTGTGATTTAAGGGCATGAAAATTCAAAGTTGTAAAATTGCAAAATTTTCAAAATTTTTGTCAAATTTCCTTTTTTCACATATAAACACAGGTAATATTGAGGAAATGTTACCACTGTCACGAAGAACAATATGTCACGAGAAAATAGTGTCAGAATCACCGAGATCCATGAAAGCATTCCAGAGTTATAAACTCATAAAAGAACAGTGGTCAGAATTGTAAAAATTGGCCCGGTCATTAAAACCACCCTTGGGGGTTAAGGGCTTAAAAATGTAGCAACAATTTTTCATTTTTTTCAAGAAAATTTACAAAATGTATTTTTTCAGGGACATATCCAGGTTTGAAGTAACTTTGAGGGTCTTATATATTGAAAAACCCCAAAAGTGATACCATTGTAATAACAGCACCCCCTGACATACTGAAATCAGCTGTCAGGTAGTTTGCCCTTCAGATGCTCTTCAGGAATTATTTTTACCACCTAAATGTCACTAACTTCTGAACAGGATACTATAGACGGCAAACTCTGAGGCCTCTATTTGGCCATGAATTGCTATGGCAAACATCAGATCACACAATCATGATCTCAGGGTGCCGATAGGGATAGAGGGACAAGCCACTCTGTTAACCATCTATATGGCATAGTTACTGTTGACAGCAGCATTGAATGGGTTAAACAGATATGGACGGTGCCAACGCTGATTGTGGCTAATGCAGCAAGTTATTAGCTATAGTGTACAGCCGACAGCTGCTGGATTGTCACCTATATGGGGATGCTATTCTCTTAGATCTCAGGTCAGTAAAAAGTCGTATTGGCGACCATTAATGGGTTAATGACTCATTCCCTGCTTGGAATATATGGAACTTGTAGTCTTCTAGCCAGCAACCACAGGTATAGCTAATAGAAACTACTAGAAGCTTTTAACTCACAATCACATGCACCAATCACAAGATTTTTTTTCCCCACAAGATTAAACCCCAAACAAATACAGATAATTCCCCAAATCAATACAACTATTACAGTTATTACAACTATGATAATGTGTTTAACTATGTACTTACCTGCAAACCTGTACTTAAAGGCAGCTCTCTTTCTGCTCAGCAGCCCTCACTTGGAGTATATGTCACTTGCAGCCCTCTAACCAGCAAGCATAGTTGTAGATACAGAGGTTTGTCTGTCATGTTCTCAATGGCAAGAGAACATAGCATCAGCGTATATAGGAACTAGCTCTTGGAAGATGGGAACTGAGCTGACCATGAACTAAACCTAACACACAACTAGCAGTGGCCGGGTAGCATGCCTACGTTGATTCTAGATGCCCAGCACCAGCCGGAGGACTAAATAATGCTAGCAGAGGAAAATATTAGTCCTAGCTCACCTCTAGAGAAATACCCCGAAAGGAGACAGAGGCCCCCCACATGTATTGGCGGTGAATTAAGATGAAATAACAAACGTAGTATGAAAATAGGTTTAGCAAATTTGAGGTCCACTTACTACATAGCAGAAGACAGAAAGGACACTTTCATGGTCAGCTGAAAACCCTATCAAAACACCATCCAGAAATTACTTTAAAACTCTGGCATTAACTCATAACACCAGAGTGGCAATTCCTGTTCACAAGAGCTTTCCAGACACAGTAACGAAACTACAGCTGTGAACTGGAACAAAAATGCAAAAACAAACATGGACAAGAGTCCAACTTATCTAGTAGTTGTCTAGGAGCAGGAACAAGCACAGAGAGGCTTCTGATAACATTGTTGACCGGCAAGCAACTAACAGAGTAGCAAGGTTATATAGCGACTCCCACATCTTGATGGGAACAGGTGAACAGAGAAGATGAAGACACCAGTTCAATTCCACCAGTAGCCACCGGGGGAGCCCAGAATCCAAATTCACAACATTTGTCCCTCAAGCCTTAGGGATTTCAAGATTTGCTGTGTAATGACACCATGGTGCCTTTTGTTTTAGTTCACCATCCCTTGGTGTGTAGTGGTTTTCTTCTCCAAAATTAGGTGTTTAGTAGTTTCATTCTCCAACCCCTGCTGTCTAGGATTTTAAATCCCCATCTTATGATGTGTAGTGGTTTACTTATCCAACTCTAGAAGATTAGTAGTTTAGCTCTCCAACCACAGTTGTCTAGTAGTTTAGTTCTCCATCTTATGGTGTGTAGTGGTTTAGTTCTCCATCCCCAAGTACCCTGCAAGCCTTGAGGATTCCAATATTTGTGGAACAACCCCTTCCCGCTTGCCCCCACAGCCACCAGAATCACCCAGTGCCTAGTCAGTAAGATTTAATGCCCCTGTCCATGCTTGCTCGTCCAGGCGAATGTGCTGAAATGTCCCATGTCAGACAAAAATTCTTTCAAGGAAAGAGTAATGTTGCTTGCGACATGCTGGTGTAGCGCAGGCACATCTTTCTTAGAGAAGTAATGGTGACTGGTCAACAGGTACTGCGAAACCGTCTCTATCAACCAGGTGGAAAGGCTGCATTTCATGTTTTTCATCCCATTATCACAGAGATTATAGGCCGAGAATCACGCAAAACCATCCGCTGAGATTTTTGAATTGAAATATCTCAGCTGGTCCCTATCTCCCAGACAATTACACGATTAGGCAATGATAAACTGAGGAGGCCGCAGGCTGTTCCGAATAATTAGTTATCGGAAATCTAACAGTGAGTGTATGGCATTTACACCCATGGATTACAATACATGGAATATATGTATATACCGCCGTACAACCACTGCTAACTCCATGATAACCCTACACTCCTCACTGCCACCACCAATCATTTATATTTAACCTCTTAGTGACAGAGCCAATTTGGTACTTAATGACCAGGCACATTTTTAAAATTCCGACCACTGTCACTTTATGTGATTAAAGGGGAATGGTGCCTCACCATCAGGGCCGGTTTTAGACAAACTGGGGCCCTAGGCAAAAAGTTAAAGTGGGGCCCCAAATGCTAACATTGTAAAATCACACAAACATTTAGGTTACACTACATGAGCAGGATGCGGATACAGTTGGTGGAGGGGCCTGGAGCCAGTGCTCACACTGTGGCCCCCATATTTAGGGGCCTTATATTGGCCAACAGGTCTGCCACTGTTAGCTGTTTGCAGGGGTGTTGATAGGGTCAGAAAAGATTAGGGGCCCAAGCCCCAAAACAAAGAGTTGCCCCCAACCCCCTCTTAATTTTTTTTAACACCACAGATAATATAGTGATAACTCTCTGAGTACAGATAATTTAGTAGATGTCACCTGCAGTCCTATGTAACACCACAGATAGACATTGCGTTTCAGAGTAAGACTATGTTCACATGCAGCATTTTTTCAGCAACCAAAACCTTTTCTATTAGCAGTAAAAATGTTGCGTTCAAAACCCCTGTTTTTCAGCTTGTTTTGTGGTGTTCTTCACACTTTTTTCAGCTTTTTTTTAGAGTGAGGATGTTTGCTTTGTCTACGGTATGTTTAAGACCACATTCATACGATCAGTGTTTGGTCAGTATTTCACATCAGTATGTGTAAGCCAAAACCAGGAGGGTGAGAAATACCGAAGTGGTGACGTGTTTCTCAGGCTATGTGCACACGCTGTGGATCTGCAGCAGTTTTCCATGCGTTGTACAGCACCATGTAAACTTATGGAAAACAAAATCCGCCATACACATGCTGCGGAAAATACCATGCAGAAACGCTGCATTGTATTTTCTGCAGCATGTTAATTCTTTGTGCAGATTCCGCAGCGTTTTACACCTGCTCCATAAAACGAATCCGCAGGTGTAAAAACGCTGTAGAAAACCGCACAAAAACGCGGTAATTCCGCCGTAAATCTGCAGATAAAATTGCCAATTTATCTGGCGTAGACGCGAGTCTCCACAAGAGAAATCTCACCCGTGCAATGTATAGGACGCAGTGATTCCGCACAGATCAATGAACACACGCGGAATCACCTGTGTTCAAAAGATGGCAGCACTTTGAACACCGCACATGTCCGCTGCATCCAAAGGGCTGCCATTTCCGGATCCTCTGCACATACCCTAAAAAATGGGTGCTTTGAAAGCAGTGTTTTTACTGCCAAGAGAGCAGGTTTAGGCTGGGAAAAAAAATGCACTAAAAACGCTGATTCCTATGCACACCTGTGCTATATATGTCTATAGTTTACCCTAATTATTTCACGTGGGAATTCATTTATTTCTATATAATAAATGCCCTGATTCAGCAGACAATATTCCTGTCTTGTGTCATCCAGACAGTAGTGACAGGAGGTCGTCCTGTCAGATTACAAGCAGTGACTGTGGTCATAGCCTATGCTGATCCCTGCTGTATGTGACTGTGAAACCTGATCCTACAGCAATCAGCACAGAGCTCTGGGACCACATGAGTAAATCACAGCACTGAGGGGGTCTCAAGGGGGGTTTGGGACACACGTTCTGGGACTACAGAGCAATGCACAGCATTATTCACTGCTGAAAACCCTCTGGGCACTTCATACAGGGGTTGCAGATGCAGGGGGCCCCCTTGTAGGTGGGGGCCCCAGGTGTCTGCCTGGTCTGCCTGTGCCAAAAACCGGCTCTGCTCACCATGTATTATATGGAAGATAGCCTCTGATACTGCAGTCAAGATCCAGATTCCATCTGACCATCAGATAAGTTAGGAATGAAAATTGGATCAGCAAACTGAATTTCAATAAAAAATTCTTCTTTATTTTATTTGTTTATTTTTTTTAATTAGTCCAGACAGATGAGACCCCCCTGATGTACCTAAACATTGAAAAACCCCCAATTCTACTCCAACCCTAACCCTAACACACCCCAAACCCTAATCCAAGCCCTAAACATAACTCTAATTACAACTCTAATCCCAACACACCCTTAACTCTAATCCCAACTCTAACCATAACCCTAGCCACAAACATAACCCTAACACATCCCTAACCCTAATACCAACCCTAAGCATAATCCTAACCACAATCCTAACCCCAACACACCCCTAACTCTAATCCCAAACCTAACCACAACCCTAACCACAAACCTAATCCTAACACACTCCTAACCCTAATCCCAATCCTAACCCTAATTCAAATCCTAACCCTATCCCTAACCCTTATGCCAACCCTAACGCTAACCCTAATACTAGCCCTAACCCTATCCCTAACGTTAACCCTAACGCTAGCCCTAACCCTAATCCTAACACTAACACTATCGCTAACCCTAATGCTAACCATAACACTAACCCTAACGCTAACCCTAACTTTAGCCCAACTCACTTTAGCCCAACTTACTTTAACCCAACTCTAACCCTAATGCAAAAATGGAAATAAATATATATTTTTTTATTTTATTATTTTTCCCTAACTAAGGGGGTGATAAAAGGGAGTTTAATTTACTACTTTTTTGCTTTGATCACTGTGATAGGGTCTATCCCAGTGATCAAAATGAAAATTTCCTATTGTTGCCGGGTCCCGGCCGGCAGATCTCGGCGGGTGCACTGCGCATGCGCCCACCATTTTCTCCTGGAAAAAGACTCTGGCTGCCCGGGGGATATCACAGGTGATGGCAGGGACTCCAGAAGTACAGGGGGGTGATCGGGGACCCTATTTTCCTCTCCTCTGATGTACGATCATATCAGAGAAGAGAGAAATTAATTGGAAAATCTGACTTTTTTTAATGCAGTCGCTGTTATATTGTTAATAGTGGCGATTGCAACACCGGGGTTGGTAAATACTGACCTTAATCATGATCTCTGGGGTCTCAGCTACCCATGGAGAAATTCCAACTCTGGGGACACTATAACCTTAAACCTCGGTGCTGTTAAAAAGTGGCGCTGTGGTTTAAGTACCCTTAATTGCCACCGTGAAAAGGTGTACTGGGGGTCATTAAGGGGTTAAAAAAATAAATACAAGCCAATTAGACGGCGTTCTTCTTTTGAGGTTCACACCATTATGCTCTTCCATCCCCTCTCCCTCAGAATAGCAGTCATATATGGTCCCCCAGACTCATCCACCCTGTTCCTTGACCATTTTTCTGCCTGACTGTCATGTTTCATGTCCTCAGAATTGCCATCCCTTATCCTGGGAGACTTCAAATTCCCCATAAACAGCCCCTCCTCCTCAACTGCATCCCAGCTTCTATCTCTAACCACTTATCTTGGCATCTCACAACTTTCAATCTCTGAGACACACAAAGACAGTAACACCCTTGGTCCAATGCTTTTTTGCAGTGTTTTATGGCACAGACATGTAGCCCATAGCACAAAATGCTATCCTCGAATTTTGGATTACAAGAGGAGGAAGACCAGAGAGTGTTCATACTTCAAGGTTTGACTTCAGAAAGGCAGATTTCAATGGAGTCAGAAAGAGGGTAGGAAAAGTTCAATGGCTGGATGTTCTGAAGGACAGAAATGTCCAAGAAGGATGGGAGATTTTGCTTAATTAAACTCTCACTGCACAATTGGTAACAGAAGGAAGAATTGGAAGCATTTAAAGAGATCTGGATGAATGAACACAGAACTTAGTCACTTGTTAAAAAAGGAAAAAAAGAAATGATTAATAAATTGAAAAACCATAGCATATCTAAAGAAGAATTTATTGCTGTCTGCAGGGAATGCAGAGCAAGCGTTAAAAGAGCTAAAGACAGTAATGAAGTGAGGCTTGCAAGGGAGACCAAACGCAGTTAAAAATATTTTGCGGATATGTCAAAAGCAAAAGAAAAGTCAAACATTTTGCTATAGTAGTTTTATCAGATTAAAAGGGTGAAGCGGTCAAAATTGAGAAGGCCTAACATTTAATTTCCTATTTTGAAACAACAACTGATTTTCAAAGTACCATTGAAGGAATAAAAGAATCCACACTATCTATAAACAGAGAGTTGGAGAGTGATCACTCAGCTAATTTAAATGAATGTAAATCTCCAGGTTCAGATAAATTACATCCTAGGGTACTGAGGGAGATAGCTGAGAAAATTGCAGAACCACTAGCCAGAATCTTTGAAAAATCCTGGAGAGCAGATTAAGTCTCAGAAGATTGGAGAACGTCAAATATTGTCCCAATCTTCAAAAAAGGAAAACAGATTGAGCCAGGATATTACAGGCCAGTGAGCCTTACTTCTATTCCAGGAAAGATCTTTGAAAAAATTATTAAACAACATGTATGTAAGTACTTGGAAAATAATACATAAGTTGACCAGAGACAGCATAGGTTTGTAGTAAACAAGTCATGCCACACTAATCTAATTTCCTTCTATGATGGAATCACTGGGCGAATCAGAAAAATGTAGTAGATATAGTATATCACTACAGGAAGTTTGTGGCCAGCAATAGTTCTCGCTTCATGTTGTTTTCTTATACATTCAAAGTTGGGGACAGTGAAGCTGACTCTGATTTTATGGACGGCTCGCGTGACATAAGAACCTCAAATAAGCCCCGGGATTGAGAATTCTGAAATAATGGAACGACGTAGGCAAGGGAGGCGAGTATAAGCTTTTTTTTATTTTTACAGGCCAAAATATGTGGACCAATTTTCCTAATCAATTTTGAGAAAAATATGCACAAGCCTCTCTATCTCAAGTTCCAGTGAAAGTGAGAGAGAAAAGAGTTTTCTTTTGACAGACTATTATTCACAGACTGACTACCACTCCCATTTTCTATGTCTTTCACCAGTGCAGAATTACAACACAATCCAATTTTGGCAAGCTCCTCTCTATTCAAGTCAATTAATTTGAGGAAGTCAACGAATGTTATGAAATTTGACTGGAAGTTTATTCTCCTCTGACTCATTCTATCATCTCTAGCAGTATCGTCTCCCCCATGTTGGGTTTTGCTAGTCAGTTTTGAGGGCTCTCAAGTCATTAATGAGAACGAATGTCATAATTAATTGCTTCCACTGTCCACTTGGCTTTCTCAGGCCGTGAGGATGGCGATCTGATCATTGTTCTATACATCAGTTGGACCTCTGCAGTAATATTGATTGTACACATATTGGCGATCTGAGAATGAAGCTCTGAAGGATAAAGACAGTGGCAGAAATCCAGGACTCCAGTCATTGACGCCCACAATAGTGTTTTATTACATCACCTCCAACTGTAAGGCATGGAAAGTGATATAGAAGATGACAGGGTGAAAGAAGACTTTTTTCCTTAATATCAGAATGTCCATAACCAAAGAAAAAAGAATGCAAGGGACTGCGGTGCAACAGTAAAAGTAGGAACTTGGGTTTAAACAACCAGTCTGCATAAATAATGATTGACTTGCAATCTGATATAATCTTACCTGTTATATTGGACACTTCACCCTCAGGACATTGCACACAGGCATAGCAGCAAACATGATATTGTTCAGTAGAAGCTTTTCTGTGTCCTGGAGAACATCGATCATTGCACCGAGACTGTGGCATCTGGTTTATGCAATAAGATCAATATCAATTCTACACATAGTACACATCATTCTTACATGTTATGAATACTGGAATATATTAATTTGCAAACTTTAAATATACAGTTAAATATTTAACTTACATACAGTAGCTAAATGGAAGCTTGTCTAATGGTAGACAAGGTTATGGACAGTAAAATTATGTATTTGTAATGAAAAGTCTTTTTTTTAATTTGATTAAAGTTGAGTGACTCCATTCAAAGTAAAGTGATTTCTCTACAAATTATGAGAAATTTGATAAAGTAAGTGAATTTGAATGTTTTTATTTTCTGTGAGTGAATTGCATAAAATGGCACCTGGCACTTTACACACAGCAATGTAGAGATGAAGGTTCTAATGATTTGGATGGAGTCAAATGGCTTCTCCACAATGGCTTGTAGTTACTCTACCACGTAGCACAGTAGTCAGTTAGTAGGGACTATGACTCAGATTCATCACGTTTAGCCCAGATCTTTGGCACAAATGCCCCAAAATTTTGAAGCAAGGTGGAGACACGCAAAAATATAGATGTTGGAGTTTTACATCAGTATCGGTCATGTACACCCAAGCAAATATAAATAAGAAATAAAGGCAAACTATACTTTTACTTTTTTATTTAAAATAGCACACACAGTTACACTCCGTCCTACTTGACTAAACTTCATTTCATTGAATTCCTCATCTCCTGTAATAAAACCAAAATAAAAAACAACAATATTCCTCACCTGTCAGACGTTCTGTCCCCCACTGTAATCCATGTCGGCGGGATAAACAGTTTTCAGCCTAGACGGTGCCAAGATGAGACAGCAAGGCAAACACCAGAACCCAAACTTTTTGTTACTGTTCAGCCGAATCTGCTGGATCCGAACATCCAGGGGTCTATTCATCTCTAATGATAAGCTTTGCTATGCCTTATCGCACAAATCTAACACCTGTTCCTAACTAGAGTAACATTTGTGTTGTGACGCCCCTCACTTTTCAGACCGACCTAAATCATGCACTCACGTTTGTCATGACTTTCATTATTCACACTGGCCTTAATGAATCTAGGCCTACAAATGAGAAATCATTTTAGACTCATAGATAGACTTCGAAGGACCCACAAGGAAACATTAATATTACCTATGAGCCCCTGTACAATTATCCAGATTATTATTGAAACATGCAAAAAACCACACAAAGGTGAACCAATAGGTAGTATAAAAGATGTAGCGTTATTACGTTCTTTAGATTGTTTAAATAAAGGGGAAAGTTGTACAAAGCAACAAAGGGTAATCAAACAGTGACAGCAGCCATAAATTGTGGACCCGCAGGTCAGAGGTGCTAAGGTAAGTTCAAAATGTCTATATATAAAAAGTAATAGTTCACATACATGAAAGATAAGTACCTGATCTGGTAATGGAGGATGGTAAACATAATTGCTTATGAAAAGAAATCAGATGGCAAAAAAGACAACAAATAGATGGGTTAACATTACCTAAGACCTGCGGTGCCACAACCCCTACGCTCCTTTCGGCTGAAGTGCCTTCTTCTGGGAGATTTTTATTGTATACAATTCTCAACATTGCAATTGCAATATCAAAAATAGATAAGTTGTGGAATGAAAGCAATCGCAGGATGCTTAGTAACATTAATGATCACAATATGGAAACAACATTTTCATAATATACTGTAAAGCATTAGAAAAATATTTAGAATTGAGAGTCCTCAGTGGTTGATACCTTTTAATGGCTAACTGAAAAGATAACTCTCATAGAGTTGTATTAGCGCCGGATTGCGCCTGATGGCCACACGTTTCATCCGTTTTTGCAGGATCCGTCAAAAAAGCTGTTTCCGCCGGACGGAAAACTCATACAGAGGAACGGTTTTTCTGTCTGGTGAAAAAACGCAGAGCGACGGATCCAGCAAAAATTGGATGAAACAGATGTGAAATTATGAATCCAGCCTCCGAATCTATTTTTTCATGCATGTTTCCATTCAAATCATGAACATTTTCCGTTAATTTTTTTCCAAAAACTGCATCACAACCGGTCAAAAAATGGAACGAAAACTGCATCAAAAACAGCATAAAAAAACGCATCAAAAACAGCATCTAAAACCGCATCAAAAACTGCACCAAAAACTGCATCAAAAACCGCACCAAAAACTGCACCAAAAACCAGCATCAAAACTTGCACCAAAAGCTACATGTTGTGTTTTGACGGACCGTCGGCACAAAAAAACTTTCAAGTGAACGTTTTTTTGTCTGTCGCGTCCGCCATTTTCTACCGCGCATCTGCTTCAGAAACTCCGCCTCCTCCTCCCCAGACTTCAGAATGGGCAGCGGATGCGTTGAAAAACTGCATCCGCTGGCCACGTTGGGCACAAATTTCACAACGTGCGTCGGTACGTCGGCCCTACGCATAGCGACGGACCCGTACCGACGCAAGTGTGAAACAGGCTTTTATGAGCGTTGAATTTAAAAAAAAAACGGAAAAAAATGGTGTGGGCTCCCGCACAATTCTCTGCGCCAGAGGGGGAAAGCCGACGACCGGGGGCCAATATTTGTAGCCTGCTATGAATATCAGCCCACAGCTGTCTGCGTAGCCTTTACTGGCTATTAAAATAGGAGGACCCCCCAAAAAATGGCGTGGGGTCTCCCTATATTTTATAGCCAGAAAGGCTACATAGACAGCTGCAGGCTAATATTCATAGCCTAGAGAGGGGCTATGGATATTGGCCCCCCCGTCTACAAATACCAGTCCGCAGCCTGCAAAAAACGTAAAATAATAAACCGTATACTACCTGTCCGCCATAGTCCAATTAATAACGAGTGTCCCACGACGATCTCCCCTATAGAACAGTGACATCGGGTGATGTCACTGCTCTATAGGACCCTCAGTGACACACTGACAGGAGACAATGGCTCCTGCAATGCATCACTGAGGTTACTAAAGTTCAAAGTCTTACTTTATAGCAATTACTGCCTGGGAAAATTTCTCATACAGCAATGCCATAAGTCAGACTAGGGACTATTTTTTTTTACAGCGGCGGAGGAATACCTCCCTCCCGTCATTGTGTTCCTGGGGCCCCTGGCGAGCAGTTGCAACAGCGATTGCTGCCGTTCTCCACGGGAGATAGTTGTGGGACACTCGTGGATTTCTGCGGACAGGGAGTATATTGGTTGTTTGTTTTCTTTCAGATTTTTTACAGATGACACTGGCTTCGGGGATCAAAATGACAAGTAATGGTGAGTATCTAATCTATGTTTAATGTACTGTATGTCTATATGTATGTATTGTATGTAATGTATGAATGTATTGTATGTAGTATGTATGTAGCATGTATGTATGTAGTATGTATGTATGTAGTATGCATGTATGTATGTATGTATGTATAATGTATGAAGCATGTATGTAGTATGTATGTTATATGTATGTATGTAGTATATATGTATGTAGCATGTATGTAGCATGTATGTAGCATGTATGTAGCATGTAGCATGTATGTAGCATGTATGTAACATGTATGGAGTATGTATGGAGTATTTTTTTTCATTCAACACATTTGCCGGATGATGGGACTACTACTGTCCCATCATTGGCTAATGTGTCAATCACTGTCAGTGTAGCAGGCATCGTCCGATGGGACTTGTAGTCCCATCGGACGATGCCTGCACACACGCACAGAGCCCCAGCATGCCGCACAGAGACCCCCCCACCCCGCACAGAGACCCCCTACGCCACACAGAGACCCCCCACGCCGCACAGAGACCCCCCCTACACCGCACAGAGATCCCCCCATGCCACATAGAGCCCAAGCAGCCCACATACAGCCCTGGTACGCCGCATACAGCCCTGGCATGCCGCATAGAGCCTGGGCAGCCCAGATACAGCCCCACATAGAATTAGATCCCTGGCAGGCCCGCACAGACCCCGCCCGCACAAACAGACACTCACAGTGTCCGCCCACGCACCGACCACACTCATCACCCCTCCAGAACAGCATATAGAAGCACATAAAGGGCTTATTTACATTCCAATATTTGTGTCCCATTAACTTGCATTGGTATCGGGTATCGGTATCGGTGATATCCGATATATTTTGGATATCGGCCTATCCAATCCGATACCAATACTTTTGAATATCGGAAGGTATCGCTCAACACTAATTGCCACACGTAGATCCATTCTTTTTTCTCTTATTGTGTGGTGGTGAGAATTCATTCTTGTTCTAAGCTTTTGCCCTGTCTCCCCCACATACAGACCCCCAGTTAGACATTTAGTACAAATAATTAGGTACACCACTTTAGAAGTGACGCAGCTGAAAGTACCTGGGATCTTGTAGTCCTGATGTGAATTGGGGATCTTTATCTTGTCCGTGGTCATTATAAATGGACAGGTATTACATTTTTTCTGATTGCAAGGAAAGGTTCCTGCAGCTGTTGGAGAGGACAGGGAGATCTTGACAATAATGCTTCTTAGATTTGGGGGCTGCCTAAAACACAGTAGTGGGGGGTCTGGAAAAATGGATTGTAAGCGGGCATCTTTTTGTAGTAAAGTTTGTAATTTCTGTGCAGCTCCCCTTAGCACCTCCAGATTTGGATTGTAGGTAACTACTAGAGGTACCCGGTTATTTTCTTTTTTTTTAGCTTTGTAATGTAGCAGGTGATTCCTTGATATTCTGGTGCAGGGCCAAAGCTTAGAACAAGAATGAATTCTCACCGCCATGCAATAAGAGAAAAAAGAATGGATATACCTGTGGCAATACATTTTTGTCTCCCAAATCATAACATTATGGACATGAAATTACTTGTATCTTGTATTAAAAGGTAACTTCAAATCTAAGAGAGACAGAAGAATATGGGAATATAAACTGATGATGACCTTTGACAGTCTTAGTGCCGGAATGAATGTGTCACATGGATTTATGTCTTTTTACATCAGCAAAGGAACTTGCCCATCAGACCATGTGGGGTCATCACAACAGAACCAGACACCAATCAGAGGACAATAAAACATTCCTTATCTAAGAACTGGTCCAATATTTATGGACACAACCATTTATCACTCATGGTAATTCTGCTTCATGTCACCTGTCTTATCCATGTTTTTTTTTTCTGTGCTATGTTTTGTATATATATATATATATATATATATATATATATATATATATATATATATTTCTTCAAAATTTATTTTAGTCTTTGCCTGGTGAAGAGACCTGTGTAGTCTCGAAAGCTTACAGTTTGTTACCATCTTTTCAATTAGCCATTAAAAGGTATCAGCCACTGAGGACTCTCAATTCTAAATATTTTTCTATCTACTGGCTAACATGGTACCAAGATATATATCTTTCCTGTATGTAAAGTATTAGTCAGCTTTTTTACTGTGTGTCGTGTAGTACTAAGGATCTGTCAGTTCCTCTGTGTGATGTCCTAAGGAGTATCTGTCAGCTCCTTTATATCATGTAGTTTAAATGATCTGTCAGCTCTCCTGTGTGGTGTAGTATATAGAGGATCTGTCAGCTCTCCTGTGTGGTGTAGTATATAGAGGATCTGTCAGCTATCCTGTGTGGTGTAGTATATAGAGGATCTGTCAACTCTCCTGTGTCGTGTAATATATAGAGGATCTATCTGCACTCCTGTGTGGTGTAGTATATAGATGATATGTCAGCTCTCCTGTGTGGTGTTCTATATGGAGGATGTGTCAGCTTTCCTGTGTGGTGCAGTATATAGAGGATCTGTCAGCTTTCCTGTGTGGTGCAGTATATAGAGGATCTCTCAGCTCTCCTGTGTGGTGTAGTATATAGAGGATCTGTCAGCTCTCCTGTGTGGTGTAGTATATAGAGGATCTGTCAGCTCTCCTTTGTGGTGTAGTATATAGAGGATCTGTCAGCTCTCCTGTGTGGTGTAGTATATAGAGGATCTGTCAGCTCTCCTTTGTGGTGTAGTATATAGAGGATCTGTCAGCTCTCCAGGACAGGCCGGAGCAAGCCATCCTCTCCCCCATGGCGTAAGGCCATCATGACAATGGTTTGGAGGGGTGGAGGTGGGGTAACCTAATTACAGTGGGTGGGGGCTGGTGGTAGGGGCTTAAAGTAAGGGGTTGTGGGTGGGGTCTCGTCAGTTCCCGCTCACCTTTCGAAGTTGTAATGGCCAGCGTCGACTCCATCCTTGCGAGCTTTAGGGCGGCTGCAGCTTCGCGCCCTCCCGGCTGGCTGGAAGCTCAGGTGGCGCACATCGTCGACGGCGGTGGTGGGTCCTTGCCGTCTGACCCCCCTTTGATGCGCCAATCTCAGCAGTTGCGGCCCCCGAGTGGCTGTCTCCTGATTTGGGTCCACGTGCCCCCGCAGGCGCAGGAGCCCCTCCCAAGACCCTCCAGGCCGGGCGCCGGTAAGAGCAGCAGTGAGCAGGCCCCGGCCTGGGAGGAATCCGACAGTCAGGCGGGGCACAGCGGTGGCTGCTAGGCCCTCACCTCGTGGTGTGGTGGGGGCAGAGCCAAGACGTGCCAGGCAGCGTTTGGGGCCTGGAACATTGGGAGGCCGCAGCGGTGATGTGCCTGCCTAGGCTGGATCTGGAGGAGCGGCTGCTGCTGGAGGGTCGGGCGGCCTGAGGCCGGATAGCGCCGGGACGGCCTCTTAGGCGGTGTCGGGGGGTTCCCCTGCTTCAGGGCCACAGGCTAGATGACCTTCTGCTGTGGCCGGGAACCCGCTGCAGGGTTTCCCGCCCCAACTACACTATCCCCTGGCACCTGGAGTCTGGACGCGGTAAATCCTGTACCAGCAGCATTCCAGACTACTCGGTCAGATGGGCAGCACTAGCTACAGAGTGAAGACAGGTCGGTGGCGGATTGGGCAGTCCGTGGACGTCTGGATGCCAGCACTCCAGCTGGGGGGACCACAGATCTCTTGCAGCCTGGTGAGTATGCGTCTGTGTCACGCTTTTGTCCTTCAGATGCGTGGTCACCTGCAGCTAGTGGCGGTCAGGGGGCACTTAGTGGAGTTGTGGGGGTGGGGATGGCAGGTGGCAGGGAAGCGGCAGGGGTCTGCGAGATCTTGGTTACTGTACAGGATTTGCTGGCGTGATTGGATCACGGTATGGGTGCGCAGGGACATTTGGGAGCTTGGTTGGGCTCACAGCCAGGGCCAGTTAGTTCTGTAGTGGTGCCAGCTGTGGTTGCGGAACCGGTTTTCATTTCGGCGCAGACGGAGGAGAAGAAGTGCAGGATTCACCTGGATGATAGGGCGCACGGGGAGGTATACGTGTGTTTCGAGGGCCCGTTGGGGGCGCATCTTAAGAAAGAGGTTAGGAAGAAGATACTGTAGGTAAAGACGAATATGTTGAAATTTTCTCATTGCTCCTGTTAGAAAAATTTAATCTTGATAAGGGGAAGAAAGAGGATAGCAAAAAAGAGGAGGAAGAAAAACGGCAGTGGCGTTTGATTCCTCAGACTTTTGCTAATTGGCTGTAGGCCTTTGCCATTTTGGCCAGTGTTATTGGTGAAAAGGCGCCTGAGAATTGTTCGGGGTTGTTCTGTTATATGGATTCCATCAGTGAGGCTCACAGGGTGCATGGCAGTCAGGCGTGGTTCAGGTACGATGAGCAGTTTAGACAGAGAAAAGCTGTTCGGCCGGCCATTAGATGGGACCAGAAGGACATCGGTCTCTGGTTGCAGGTAATGGCGCAGTACAAGTTCGACCATCTCTTTCACAGGGAGGCCGGTGGTTCCGGCCAAGGTTCGCAGCCCGGGGCCTCGGGGTCCTCAAGTAACGCAGGACAGGCAGGAGGGCAGAAGTTGGGGGTGTGCTGGCAATTTAACGAGGGTCAGTGCAAATTTGGAGTCAATTGCAAGTTTAAACACTTGTGTTCCCACTACAGCGGGTCCTCCCATGGGGCCGCCAAATGTTTTAAGAAGTGCAAGGCAAAGCCCGATTTAGGTAATTCCCGTGGGAGAGACACCGGTGAAGTGGGAAAGGATGGTCCCCTATCTAAATAGATATCCGGATAGGGAGAAGGCGTCTGTGTTGTTGTTTGGTTTTAAGGAAGGTTTTATTATTCCGGCTCCTTCCTTTGCAGTTCCCTGTGTTAGAAAAAAATTGCGTTCAGCTTTGTTGCACACCGATGTGGTCTCGTAAAAATTGTGTAAGGAAGTGGCCCTGGGGCGCATGGCGGGCCCCTTTGAACGGGCTCCTTTTGAGGATTTAGTCATTTCCCCTTTGGGGGTGGTGCCTAAGAAAGAGGCAGGAAAATTTTTGCCTGATCCAGCATTTGTTGTATTACAGAGGTCTGTCCGTGAATGATGGTATTGATCCCGAGCTTTGCTCGGTGATGTATGCATCTTTTGATGAGGCTGTGGTTTGGGTGCAGAAATGCGGAAAAGGGGCCCTTCTTGCTAAGACGGATATTGAATCCTCTTTCCATTTGTTGCCGGTTCATCCAAGTAGCGTTAGACTTCTAGGTTGTTTTTGGGAAGATCGCTTCTTGATGGATAGATGTTTGCCCATGGGCTGTTCGCTATCCTGTGCTTTGTTTGAGGCATTTAGTTCCTTTTTGGAATGGCTGGTGTAGGATGTTTCTGGTTGTGTGTCGGTTCTGCATTATCTAGATGATTTTTTGTGTGTTGGCCCGGCTGGGTCCGACCGTTGTTCTAGGATTTTGAGTGCTATTGAATGGTGGCATTTCATTTCGGAGTTCCCTTGGCTCCTGGTAAGACTGAGGGCCCGAGCATGTGTTTATGTTTTCTGGGTATTGTCATTGATACTGTTCGGTGGGAGTTTAGATTGCCTGATGAAAAAGTGGTAGGCCTTCGGGAGGAGGTGCGGCGGGCTTGTCGCCTGCACAAACTGCCGTTGCGTGAGTTGCGATCGCTGCTAGGGAAGCTTAATTTCGCTTGTCGGGTCATGCCAATGGGTAGAGTTTTTTCTAGGAGGTTGGCTGGTGCAACGGTGGGAGCCAGGGTTCCCCATCATTTCGTACGGTTATCGGCAGAGCACAAAGAGGACTTGGCGGTTTGTAGCGTGTTTTTGGAGAATTATAATGGTAGGTCTTTGTTTCTTGAGGGTGTGATCGATAATGAGTCTTTGGAGTTATTTACCGATGCAGCAGGTGGTTCGGGCTTTGGAGAGTACTTTCAGGGTCAATGGTGTGCTTCAAAATGGCCGGCGCTTTGGATTTCTTCTGGCCTGGCTCGGAATATAGAGCTTTTGGAGATTTTTCCCATCTTGGTAGCGGTGCATTTGTGGCAGGGGGTTTTTCGGAACAGGCGGGTGCGTTTTCACTGTGATAACATGGGGGTGGTTTGCACGATCAACAGCTTGTCCGCATTGTCGCCTCCGGTACTGCGAGTATTACGGCAGTTGGTGTTGTTGTGTTTGACTTTGAATGTACATGTCACAGCATCGCATGTGCCAGGAGTTAATAATTCCATCGCTGACTCTCTTTCTGGTTTACAGTTCGATCATTTTCGGTTTTTGGCTCCGGATGCGGAGGTGGTTGGGTTGGAGTGCCCTGCAGAACTCTGTCTAGTGGTATCCGGGATGCTGAGGCATTGATTAAGGCATCGTTGGCTCCCAGAACTTGGGAGGCGTATCAGACAATTTGTGATGGGGGGACTTTTGGCTAGGGATGTGTTTTTGTCTGACGGTTGTGTGGAGCTGTGGTTGCGCCGATCAAAATCGGATCAGGAGGGCAGGGGTAGCAGAATCGTTTTGGGTTCAGTTGCGGGTTCTGCTATGTGTCCAGTTGCCTGTCTCCACAGATTTTGGGGACTTCAGTCTAGGCGAGGTCGGTCATTGTTATGCCATCAAGATGGTTCTTTTCTATCTCGTTATCAGTTTACAGTGGTTTTTAAAAAGGCTATCGCGTTGTTTGGTCTGGATGGGGATTGTTTTGCCCCTCATTCCTTTCATATCGGGGCCGCGACAGAGGCGGCACTGGGGGGTTTAGGAGCCCCCGCCATTCAGCGGATAGGTAGGTGGCATTCACGCAGATATCATAGTTATGTGCGGCCACAAGGGGTGGTCGGGGGTGTTTTTTAGGACTTGTTTTGTCATGTATATCTATTGTTCATAGTGGATTTTGAGTCTGTATTTTGTTTTCCAGGTCCCCAGGCATTATTGGTGTGGATTCTCAGACACTCGTATGTGCATTGGGGTGCTCTGCGTGACGACGTGCGGATGGAGGGCAGAGAGCTTGGTTTTGATTGGAGTGTGGCAGTACTCAGGTGGCTTGGTTTTCAGGGTTTGGCCTGGAATAGAGCGTTAAGGGAGATCCATAGCAGTGTGAGCCTGGATAAGGCCCCAGATGTCTTGGTTTTACATGTTGGGGGTAATGATTTGGGGGTTCGACTATTTGGGAATTAATAAAGGATATAAAACAGGATTTTTTACGGTTATGGGTTTTGTATCCGGGCTTGACCATTGTTTGGTCCGAAATTGTGCCACGGAAACGTTGGAAGAATATGCGGTTCTTGGAAAAAATCAATAAGGCCAGGATAAAGGTTAACAGGGCGGTGTCGGCATTTGTGTCTAGGAATGGGGGCATGGCGGTGAGACATTTTGAATTGGAAAAAGGAGAAGGGGCGTTTTGGTTGGCTGATGGTGTTCATTTGAATGCCGTTAGAATGGATTTTTGGGCACTTGGCTTACAGGAGGCATTGACAGGCCCATGGCATTTCGTTTTGGTGGGGTCTCGGGCTTTTTTTGGTGTTCAAAGGCCTCTCGTTGTTGCGGCGGGGGGGTCCTTTGAGTTGGTGGAAATTGGTTTGGGGGATCCATTGGCATATAGCTCCTCTGTTTTCTGGAGTTTAATATGTTTCGGATCTGGTGAATGATAGTGGGGAGATCTGGCAGGGGTGGTCGGATCTCCAGAATATTACCGTGAACAGTGAACCCTCTTGTGGGGGATTTTGGTGTTCCCGAGCCAGGGTTACAACGGCTGGGAGTAAATAATTTGTGTTATGTTATGTTCACTTTATGGGTCTTTAAATCACCAGATTCTTGTGGGCTTCAAGTATTCCTCCTAGTCTAAAATGTTAATGTATTTACATTCATTGTTAATTGTTGTATGTTAAATAAAAGAGGCTGCTGTGGCCTATATTATTCCAAAGAAATTCTTGTCTCTATCTTTACTTGGGCTAGGGTGGGGTGAGAAGTTGCGTTGCTAATTTCGGGGGAGTCAACAATTGGTTGGGCCGGAATTAATTTACCTCTTCATATGAGCACCTTCGACAATACCAGCGTTAAGGACAGGCCGGAGTGAGCCGTCCCCTCCCCCCACGGCGTAAGCAAAGGCCATCATGACAATGGTTTGGAGGGGTGGGGGTGGAGTAACCTAATTACAGTGGGTGAGGGCTGGTGGTGGGGGCTTAAAATAAGGGGTTGGGGCCGGGGTCTCGTCAGTTCCCGCTCACCTTCCGAAGTTGTCCCTCTCGCCCACCCTAATTTTGTTTTCTTTTGGTTTATACTGCTCGGGTAGAACGGGTAGTCATGGTTCTCAAATAAGTTGGAAGTTTTTGGGTCTTTGTGGCCGGGGCGGCTGGGGGGAGTCCTTGGAGTTGGTGGAAATTGGTTTGGGGGATCCATTGGCATATCGCTCCTCTGTTTTCTGGAGTTTAATATGTTTCGGATCTGGTGAATGGTGGTGGGGAGTTCCGGCAGGGGTGGACGGATCTCCAGAATATTACCGTGAACAGTGAACTCTCTTGTGGGGGGTTTTCGTGCTCCCGAGCCAGGGTTACAACGGCTGGGAGTAAATAATTGGTGTTATGTTATGTTCATTTTATGGGTCTTTAAATCACCAGATTCTTGTGGGCTTCAAGGACTCCTCCTAGTCTAAAATGTTGATGTATTTACATTCATTGTTAATTGCTGTATGTTAAATAAAAGAGGCAGCTGTGGCCTATATTATTCCAAATAAATTCTTGTCTCTGTCTTTGGGCTAGGGTCGGGTGAGTAGTTGCGTTGCTAATTTCGGGGGAGTCAACAATTGGTTGGGCCGGAATGAATTTACCTCTTCATATGAGCACCTTCAACAATACCAGTGTCATGTGTCAAAATTAAATATACAGGATCAGTCAGCTCTCCTGTGTGGTGTAGTATATAGAGGATCTGTCAGCTCTCCTGTGTGGTGTAGTATATTTTTATGATCCGGTGACCTTGGAGCCGCAAGAGACTTTCTCAGGAGTAGGTGGAACCTGTACTGACCGCAAACCCTAAACTGTCACCGCAACTAGCAGTAGCCGTTGGGTGTACCTAACACATCCTAGACACCTCGACACAGCCGGAGGACTAAATACCCCTATAGATGTAAATGGGAATTCTATCTTGCCTCAGAGCAGACCCCCAAAGGATAGGCAGCCCCCACAAATATTGACTGTGAGTATTAGAGGAAAGACACACGCAGGCAGAAATCAGGATTTAGCAAAAGAGGCCACGCTAGCTAAATAAGAAAGGATAGGACAGAATACTAAGCGGTCAGTATTAAAACCCTAAAAATATCCACAGCAGATAATACAAAAACTCCACCATCTAACTAAAGACATGGAATGTATATCTGCATCTCTGTTGTGAATTCCGTCTGGGCTCCCTCTGGTGGCCTTTAGCGATACTGCGGGTCTGTAGCAGGGCTCAGCTGCCTCATTTCCTGCTATGACTGGTCCCTATTTAATTCCACCTGGACCTTCACTTGTTGCCTGCTGTCGGTGTATTCAGTCCTGATTCTGTGCTCTCCTGGATATTCCTTGTGACCTGTCTCCTGCTGGAGAAGCTAAGTTTGTTTGTTACTCTTGCTCATTATTTCCTTGAAAACGTTTCTCAGTATAAAATGAGTTCACTCCAGCTTGCTATTATGTGATTTTTCGCTTGCTGGTTAGTTCTGGGGTGCAGAGTGCGCCCATCACATCGTGAGTCGGTGTGAGGGTTCTTGTATTCTCTGCGTGATTTATTTTTGATAGTTTTGTACTGACCGCACAGACTCCTATCTATTTTCTGTCTATCTAGTGTTAGCGGGCCTCATTTGCTAAACCTGTTTCATTTCTACGTTTGTATTTTCCCCTTAACTCACCGTTATTATTTGTGGGGGGCTGTCTAAATACTTTGGGGTGATTTCTCTGAGGCAAGTGAGGTCTTTGCTTTCTCTCTAGGGGTAGTCAGTTTCTCAGGCTGTGAAAGAGGCGTCTAGGTTTTTAGGAACGCTCCACGGCTACCTTTAGTGTGTGTGGATAGGATCAGGATTGCGGTCAGTATAGTTTCCCCATCCCCAGAACTTGTCCTATATTCTGGTCATATGTGTCAGGTCAGTTTTGAGATCCTACCACCGGATCATAACAGTACAACAGGCCACAAAGTGTTAATGCAGCAGAAGAGGGAGAAGAGAAATCTTGAGGTCATTTTTTTTTTCCTCTGCACTGTGTTTAGCTTCTCTCCTCCCCTTAATCTTTGGGTGGTTCTGAACTCAGCTGCAGATATGGACATTCAGAGTCTGTCTTCTAGTGTGGATCATCTCACTGCAAGGGTACAGGGCATTCAGGATTATGTCGTCCGCAGTCCTATGTCAGAGCCTAAAATACCAATTCCTGAACTGTTTTCCGGAGATAGATATAGGTTTTTGAACTTTAAGAATAATTGTAAGTTATTCCTGTCTCTGAGACCTCGCTCTTCTGGTGATTCTGTTCAGCAATTTAAGATTGTTATTTCTTTGTTGTGTGGCGACCCTCAAGATTGGGCATTCTCTCTGGCGCCAGGAGATCCTGCATTGCTAAATTTGGATGCGTTTTTTCTGGCGCTTGGAGTGCTTTATGAGGAACCAAATCAGGTAGACCAAGCAGAGAAGGTTTTGCTGGCTCTCTCTCAGGGTCAGGATAAAGCAGAGATTTACTGTCAGAAGTTTAGGAAGTGGTCTGTGCTCACTCAATGGAATGAGTGCGCCCTGGCGGCGATTCTCAGAAAGGGTCTTTCTGAAGCCCTTAAAGATGTTATGGTGGGGTTCCCCACGCCTGCGGGTCTGAATGAGTCAATGTCTTTGGCCATTCAGATTGATCGGCGTTTGCGGGAGCGCAAACCTGTGCGTCATCTGGCGGTATTTTCTGAGCAAAAGCCTGAGCCTATGCAATGCGACAGGATTCTGACCAGAGTTGAACGGCAAAACCACAGACGTCAGAATGGGTTGTTCTTTTACTGTGGTGATTCTGCTCATGTTATCTCAGAGTGTTCTAAGCGCACAAAAAGATTCGCCAAGTCTGTCTCCATTGGTACTGTACAACCTAAATTCATTTTGTCTGTTACTCTGATTTGCTCTCTGTCATCCTACTCAGTTATGGCTTTTGTGGATTCAGGTGCTGCCCTGAATTTGATGGATTTGTCATTTGCCAGGTGCTGTGGTTTTATCTTGGAGCCTTTACAATTCCCTATTCCACTAAAGGGAATTGATGCTACACCATTGGCCAAGAATAAACCTCAGTACTGGACTCAAGTGACCATGTGCATGGCTCCTGCACATCAGGAGGTGATTCGCTTTCTTGTGCTACATAATTTTCATGATGTTGTTGTGTTGGGTCTGCCATGGTTGCAGGCTCATAATCCAGTCCTGGATTGGAAAGCAATGTCTGTGTCAAGTTGGGGTTGCCAGGGAATTCATGGCGATGCTCCTTTGGTGTCAATTGCTTCTTCTACTCCTTCTGAAGTCCCTGAATTTTTGTCGGACTACCAGGATGTATTTGATGAGCCCAGATCCAATGCCCTACCTCCTCATAGGGATTGTGATTGTGCTATAAATCTGATTCCTGGTAGTAAGTTCCCTAAGGGATGACTTTTTAATTTATCTGTACCAGAACATACCACTATGCGGAGTTATATAAAGGAGTCCTTGGAGAAGGGGCATATTCGCCCGTCCTTGTCCCCTTTGGGTGCGGGGTTCTTTTTTGTGGCCAAGAAGGATGGTTCTCTGAGACCCTGTATTGATTATCGCCTTCTAAATAACATCACGGTCAAAGTTCAGTACCCCTTGCCACTGTTTTCTGATCTGTTTGCCCGGATTAGGGGGGCCAGTTGGTTCACCAAGATAGATCTTCGAGGAGCGTATAATCTTGTGCGCATAAAGCAGGGCAATGAATGGACAACAGCATTTAATAAGCCCGAAGGCCATTTTGAGTACTTGGTGATGCCTTTTGGGCTTTCTAATGCCCCTTCTGTGTTTCAGTCCTTCATGCACGACATTTTCCGAGAGTATCTGGATAGATTTATGATTGTGTACCTGGATGATATTTTGGTCTTTTCCGATGATTGGGAATCTCATGTGAAGCAGGTCAGGATGGTATTTCAGGTCCTGCGTGCCAATGCCTTGTTTGTGAAGGGCTCTAAATGTCTCTTTGGAGTCCAGAAGGTTTCCTTTTTGGGCTTTATTTTTTCTCCTTCTACTATTGAGATGGATCCAGTCAAGGTCCAGGCTATTCATGACTGGACTCAACCTACATCTGTGAAGAGTCTTCAGAAGTTCTTGGGTTTTGCTAATTTTTACCGTCGCTTCATCACTAATTTTTCTAGTGTGGTTAAGCCTTTGACGGATTTGACCAAGAAGGGTTCTGATGTGACTAATTGGTCTCCTGCGGCCGTGGAGGCCTTTCAGGAGCTGAAACGTCGGTTTTCTTCGGCTCCTGTCTTGCGCCAGCCCGATGTCTCTCTTCCTTTCCAAGTCGAGGTTGATGCTTCAGAGATTGGAGCAGGGGCTGTCTTGTCGCAGAAAAGCTCTGATGGCTCTGTGATGAGACCATGTGCTTTCTTTTCAAGAAAGTTTTCACCTGCCGAGCAGAATTATGATGTTGGATATCGAGAGTTGTTGGCAATGAAGTGGGCATTTGAGGAGTGGTGACATTGGCTTGAGGGAGCCAAGCATCGTGTGGTGGTCTTGACGGATCACAAGAATTTGACTTATCTCGAGTCTGCCAAGCGGTTGAATCCGAGACAGGCTCGATGGTCGCTATTTTTCTCTCGTTTCAATTTCGTGGTTTCATATCTTCCGGGTTCGAAAAACGTGAAGGCTGATGCCCTTTCTAGGAGTTTTGTACCTGACTCCCCGGAAGTTTCTGAACCGACTGGCGTCCTCAAAGAGGGGGTGATTTTGTCTGCCATCTCTCCTGATCTGCGACGAGTGTTGCAGGAGTTTCAGGCCAATAGACCTGACCGTTGTCCACCGGAGAGACTGTTTGTCCCGGACAGATGGACCAGTAGAGTTATTTCCGAGGTTCATTCTTCAGTGTTGGCGGGTCATCCTGGGATTTTTGGTACCAGGGATTTGGTGGCGAGGTCCTTTTGGTGGCCTTCCTTGTCGCGGGATGTGCGTTCCTTTGTGCAGTCCTGTGGGATTTGTGCTCGGGCCAAGCCTTGCTGATCTCGTGCCAGTGGATTGCTTTTGCCTTTGCCTGTCCCGAAGAGGCCTTGGATGCATATTTCCATGGATTTTATTTCAGATCTTCCTGTCTCTCAGAGAATGTCTGTCATCTGGGTGGTTTGTGATCGTTTTTCGAAAATGGTCCATTTGGTACCCTTGCCTAAGCTGCCTTCCTCCTCCGATTTGGTACCACTGTTTTTTCAGAATGTGGTTCGTTTGCATGGTATTCCGGAGAACATTGTGTCTGACAGAGGATCCCAGTTTGTGTCCAGATTTTGGCGGTCCTTTTGTGCCAAGATGGGCATTGAATTGTCTTTTTCGTCGGCCTTCCATCCTCAGACGAATGGCCAAACCGAACCGAGCCCTGCTGTTCTCGTGCCAGTGGGTTACTTTTGCCCTTGCCGGTCCCGAAAAGGCCTTGGATGCATGTTTCCATGGATTTTATTTCAGATCTCCCTGTTTCTCAAAGGATGTCGGTCATCTGGGTGTTTTGTGATCGCTTCTCTAAAATGGTCCATTTGG
This sequence comes from Ranitomeya variabilis, assembly GCF_051348905.1. Lineage (NCBI taxonomy): Eukaryota > Metazoa > Chordata > Amphibia > Anura > Dendrobatidae > Ranitomeya > Ranitomeya variabilis. The sequence goes on from NC_135232.1 coordinate 1,144,472,432, forward strand.
TACCCTTGCCTAAATTGCCTTCTTCCTCTGATTTGGTTCCATTGTTTTTCCAACATGTGGTTCGTTTGCATGGTATTCCGGAGAACATTGTGTCTGACAGAGGATCCCAGTTTGTGTCCAGATTTTGGCGGTCCTTTTGTGCCAAGATGGGCATTGAATTGTCTTTTTCGTCGGCCTTCCATCCTCAGACGAATGGCCAAACCGAACGAACTAATCAGACCTTGGAAACTTATTTGAGATGTTTTGTTTCGGCTGATCAGGATGATTGGGTGACTTTTTTGCCATTGGCTGAGTTCGCCCTCAATAATCGGGCTAGTTCTGCTACATTGGTTTCACCTATCTTTTGCAATTCTGGTTTTCATCCTCATTTCTCCTCGGGTCAGGTTGAGCCCTCTGACTGTCCTGGGGTGGATTCTGTGGTGGATAGGTTGCAGCAGATTTGGAACCATGTGGTGGACAATTTGACGTTGTCACAAGAGAAGGCTCAGCGCTTTACTAACCGCCGTCGCTGTGTGGGTCCCCGACTTCGTGTGGGGGATTTGGTATGGTTGTCTTCTCGTTATGTTCCGATGAAGGTTTCCTCTCCTAAGTTCAAGACTCGTTTCATTGGTCCTTATAAGATTTTGGAAATTCTCAACCCTGTGTCATTTCGTTTGGACCTCCCAGCTTCGTTTGCCATTCACAATGTGTTCCATAGGTCATTGTTGCGGAGATATGTGGTGCCTGTGGTTCCTTCTGTTGATCCTCCTGCTCCTGTCTTGGTCGAGGGAGAATTGGAGTATGTGGTGGAGAAGATCTTGGATTCTCGTGTTTCGAGACGGAAGCTTCAGTACTTGGTTAAGTGGTAGGGCTATGGTCAGGAGGATAATTCCTGGGTTGTCGCCTCTGATGTCCATGCGGCCGATTTGGTTCGTGCCTTTCATTCTGTTCATCCTGATCGGCCGGGGGGCTCTGGTGAGGGTTCGGTGACCCCTCCTCAAGGGGGGTACTGTTGTGAATTCCATCTGGGCTCCCTCTGGTGGCCTTTAGCGATACTGCGGGTCTGTAGCAGGGCTCAGCTGCCTCATTTCCTGCTATGACTGGTCCCTATTTAATTCCACCTGGACCTTCACTTGTTGCCTGCTGTTGGTGTACTCAGTCCTGATTCTGTGCTCTCCTGGATATTCCTTGTGACCTGTCTCCTGCCGGAGAAGCTAAGTTTGTTTGTTACTCTTGCTCATTATTTCCTTGAAAACGTTTCTCAGTATATAATGAGTTCACTCCAGCTTGCTATTATGTGATTTTTCGCTTGCTGGTTAGTTCTGGGGTGCAGAGTGCGCCCATCACATCGTGAGTCGGTGTGAGGGTTCTTGTATTATCTGCGTGGTTTATTTTTGATAGTTTTGTACTGACCGCACAGACTCCTATCTATTTTCTGTCTATCTAGTGTTAGCGGGCCTCATTTGCTAAACCTGTTTCATTTCTACGTTTGTATTTTCCCCTTAACTCACCGTTATTATTTGTGGGGGGCTGTCTAAATACTTTGGGGTGATTTCTCTGAGGCAAGTGAGGTCTTTCCTTTCTCTCTAGGGGTAGTCAGTTTCTCAGGCTGTGAAAGAGGCGTCTAGGTTTTTAGGAACGCTCCACGGCTACCTTTAGTGTGTGTGGATAGGATCAGGATTGCGGTCAGTATAGTTTCCACATCCCCAGAACTTGTCCTATATTCTGGTCATATGTGTCAGGTCAGTTTTGAGATCCTACCACCGGATCATAACACATCTCCTGAGAATCCAACTTGAGTGAAATATCCAAACACAGTCTAAGCTGGACAAGAAAAAACATTGAATAGTACTGAATTGTAAAGCACACAGCACGTGTGCTTTAGAAACAAAACCAGACACTTATCTTTGCTGATTTGGCAGCAGGGCAGGAGGATCCAGACAGAGATGCAAAACCTCCAAGAACAATGGCAAGGGCTAATGAATCCTGCACACCTAAATAACCCAGTCAGAGCTGCAGTCAGCAGGGACACCTGCCCAGGATTGCAACCCAGGGACAACTGCATTACTACCAACAACCATCGGAGGGAACCCAAGAGCAGAATTCACAACAGTACCCCCTTTGAAGAGGGGTCACCGAACCCTCACCAGAGCCCCCAGGCCGATCAGGATGAGCCAGATGAAAGGCACAGACCAAATCAGCAGCACGGACATCAGAGGCAAAAACCCAAGAATTATCCTCCTGGCCATAACCCTTCCATTTAACAAGATACTGAAGCCTCCGCCTCGAAAAGCGAGAATCCAAAATCTTCTCAACCACATACTCCAACTCCCCATCAACCAACACAGGGGCCGGAGGATCAACAGAGGGAACAACGGGCACCACATATTTCCACAATAAAGATCTATGGAAGACATTATGGATAGCAAAAGAAGCCGGAAGGACCAATCGAAAAGACACCGGATTAATAATCTCAGAAATCCTATAAGGACCAATAAAGCGAGGCTTAAACTTAGGGGAAGAAACCTTCATAGGAACATGACGGGAAGACAACCAGACCAAATCCCCAACCCGAAGCCGGGAACCAACTCACCGACGACGGTTAGCAAAACGTTGAGCCTCCTCCTGAGACAATACCAAATTGTCCACCACATGAGCCCAAATCTGCTGCAACCTGTCAACCACAGAATCCACCCCAGGACAGTCAGAAGGCTCAACCTGCCCCGAAGAAAAACGAGGATGAAAACGAAAATTACAAAAGAAGGGTGAAACCAAGGTAGCTGATCAGCAGACACAAAGCATCTCAGATAAGTTTCTAAAGTCTGATTAGTTCGCTCGGTCTGGCCATTTGTCTGAGGATGAAATGCGGAAGAAAAAGACAAATCAATGCCCAGCTTAGCACAAAAGGCCTGCCAAAACCGAGAAACAAACTGGGACCCTCTGTCGGACACAATATTCTCCGGAATACCATGCAAACGAACCACATGCTGAAAAAACAACGGAACCAAATCAGAAGAGGAAGGCAATTTAGGCAAAGGCACCAAATGGACCATCTTAGAGAACCGGTCACAAACAACCCAGATGACAGACATCTTCTGGGAAACCGGAAGATCAGAAATAAAATCCATAGAAATATGCGTCCAGGGCCTCTCAGGGACTGGCAAAGGCAAAAGCAACCCACTAGCATGGGAACAACAAGGCTTGGCCCGGGCACAAGTCCCACAGGACTGCACAAAAGAACGCACATCACGTGACAAAGAAGGCCACCAAAAGGACCTACCAACCAAATCTCTGGTACCAAAAATACCAGGATGGCCAGCCAACACAGAACAATGAACCTCAGAAATCACTCTACTAGTCTATCTATCAGGAACAAACAGTTTCCCCACTGGACAGCGGTCAGGTTTGTCAGCCTGAAATTCCTGAAGAATCCATCGTAAATCAGGGGAAATGGCAGAAAGTACCAATTCGTCACATCAGCGCCTTTCTTCATCAAATCGGTCAAGGGTTTAACCACACTGGAGAAGTTAGCAATGAAACGGCAATAAAAATTAGCAAAGCCCAAAAATTTCAGAAGGCTCTTCACAGATGTGGGTTGAATCCAATCATGAATGGCCTGAACCTTAACCGGTTCCATCTCTATAGATGAGGGAGAAAAAATAAAGCCCCAAAAAAGAAACCTTCTGCACTCCAAAGAGACACTTAGACCCCTTCACAAACAAAGCATTATCACGAAGGATCTGAAATACCATCCTGACCTGTTTCACATGAGACTCCCAATCATCGGAAAAAATTAAAATGTCATCCAAATATACAATCATGAATTTATCAAGATAAGTCCGGAAGATATCGTGCATGAAGGACTGAAAAACAGATGAAGCATTAGAGAGCCCGAATGGCATCACAAGGTATTCAAAATGGCCTTCGGGCGTATTAAACGCAGTTTTCCATTCATCACCCTGCTTGATACGAACAAGATTATATGCCCCCCGAAGGCCAATCTTAGTAAACCAACTAGCCCCCTTAATCCTAGCAAACAAATCGGAAAGCAGAGGTAAAGGGTATTGAAACTTGACCGTGATCTCATTCAAGAGGCGATAATCAATACAGGGTCTCAAGGAGCCATCCTTCTTAGCAACAAAAAAAAATCCTGCTCCCAACAGTGAAGAAGATGGCCGAATATGTCCTTTCTCCAAAGACTTCTTAACATAACTCCGCATGGCGGTATGGTCAGGCACAGACAGGTTAAAAAGTCGGCCCTTAGGAAACTTACAGCCTGGAATCAAGTCAATCGCACAATCACAGTCCCTATGCGGTGGAAGGGAACTGGACTTGGGCTCATCGAATACATCCTGAAAATCAGACAAAAACTCTGGAATTTCAGAAGTGGAAAAAGAGGAGATTGACATCAAAGGAACATCATTATGAACCCCCTGACATCCCCAACTATTCACAGACATAGACTTCCAATCCAACACAGGATTATGTGCCTGCAACCACGGAAAACCCAGCACGATAGCATCATGTAAATTATGCAACACCAGAAATCGACAATCTTCCTGATGGGCTGGCGCCATGCACATGGTCACCTGTGTCCAGAACTGGGGCTTATTTCTAGCCAAAGGTGTAGCATCAATGCCCCTTAAAGGAATAGGGTTCTGCAAAGACTGCAAGGGGAAACCACAACGCCTGGCAAACTCAAAGTCCATTAAGTTCAAGGCGGCGCCTGAATCCACAAACGCCATGACAGAAAATGATGATAATGAGCAGATCAAGGACACAGAAAATAAAAATTTAGGTTGTACAGTACTGATGGTAAATGAACTAGCGATCCTCTTTGTACACCTAGGGCAGACTGAAATGACATGAGAAGCATCGCCACAATAAAAACACAACCTATTCTGACGTCTGAATCCCTGTTGTTCCGTTCTGGACAGAATCCTATCACACTGCATTGACTCAGGCATCTGCTCTGAGGACAACGCCACAGCATGCACAGTTCTGCGCTCCCGCAAACGCCGATCAATCTGAATGGCCAGAGACATAGAATCACTCAGACCGAAAGGCGTGGGAAACCCCACAATAACATATTTAACGGATTCAGAAAGACCCTTTCTGAAAATTGCCGCCAAAGCATCATCATTCCATTTAGTCAGCACAGACCATTTTCTAAATTTCTGACAATACAATTCTGCCGCTTCTTGACCCTGAGACAGAACCAACAAGGTCTTCTCCGCTTGATCCACAGAATTTGGTTCATCATATAATAATCCTAAAGCCTGAAAAAAGGCGTCTACATTAAGCAAGGCCGGATTCCCAGATTACAGGAAAAATGCCCAATCCTGAGGATCACCACGCAGCAGGGAGATGACAATTTAACCTGCTGAATGGAATCACCAGAGGATCGCGGTCTCAGAGCAAAAAACAGTTTACAGTTGTTTTTAAAACTCAAAAATGTGGACCTGTCCCCAAAAAACAAATCAGGAGTAGGAATCTTAGGCTCTAAAACTGGAGTGTGAACAATATAATCAGAAATACCCTGTACCCTAGCAGCAAGCTGGTCTACACAAGAAGCTAATCCCTGAACATCCATGCTAGCACAAGACTCCTCAGCCACCCAGAGAAAAAGAGGGAAGAAAAGACAAAGCAGGCTACAGAAAAAAAATGTCTCTTTCTTCCCTTCTGAGATGCATTTAACTCATTGTTGGCCAGTTGTACTATTATGATCCGGTGACCTTGGAGCCGCATGAGACTTTCTCAGGAGTAGGTGGAACCTGTACTGACAGCAAACCCTAAACTGTCACCGCAACTAGAAGTAGCCGTGGGGTGTACCTAACACATCCTAGACACCTCGACACAGCCGGAGGACTAAATAGCCCTATAGATGGAAATGGGAATTCTATCTTGCCTCAGAGCAGACCCCCAAAGGATAGGCTGCCCCCCACAAATATTGACTGTGAGTATTAGAGGAAAGACACACGCAGGCAGAAATCATGATTTAGCTAAAGAGGCCACGCTAGCTAAATAGGAAAGGATAGGACAGAATACTAAGCGGTCAGTATTAAAACCCTAAAAATATCCACAGCAGATAATACAAAAATTCCACCATCTAACTAAAGACATGGAATGTATATCTGCATCTCCTGAGAATCCAACTTGACTGAAATATCCAAACACAGTCTAAGCTGGACAAGAAAAAAATTGAATAGTACTGAATTGTAAAGCACACAGCATGTGTGCTGTAGAAACAAAACCAGACACTTATCTTTGCTGATTTGGCAGCAGGGCAGGAGGAACCAAACAGAGATGCAAAACCTCCAAGAACAATGGACAACTGGCAAGGGCTAATGAATCCAGCACACCTAGATATCCCAGTCAGAGCTGCAATCAGCAGGGACACCTGCCCAGGATTGCAACCCAGGGACAACTGCATTACTACCAACAACCACCAGAGGGAACCCAAGAGCAGAATTCACAACAGTATATAGAGGATCAGTCAGCTCTCCTTTGTTGTGTTGTATACAGAGAATCTGTCAGCTCTCCTGTGTGCTGTAGTATCTGGAGGATCTGTCAGCTCTCCTGTGTGGTGTAGTATATAGAGGATCTGTCAGCTCTTCTGTGTGGTGTAGTATATAGATGATCAGTCAGCTCTCCTGTGTTGTGTTGTATACAGAGGATCTGTCAGCTCTCCTGGGTTGTGCAGTATATAGAGGATCTGTCAGCTCTCCTGTGTGGTGTATTATATAGAGGATCTGTCAGCTCTCCTGAGTGGTGTAGTATATAGAAGATCTGTCAGCTCTCCTGTGTGGTGTAGTACATAGAGGATCTGTTGGCGCTCCTGTGTGGTGTAGTATACAGAGGATCAGCCAGCTCTCCTGTGTGGTGCAGTATATAGAGGATCTGTTAGCTCTCCTGTGTGGTGTGTTATATAGAGGATCTGTTAGCTCTCCTGAGTGGTGTAGTATATAGAAGTGCAGCGCCCCAGAGACCTGTTCGTTGCAGTAACGTCGCTCTGCCACTAAGTGGAGTGATGTTATGTCTGATGGCACTAAAGGAGTTCACCTGACCAGGTATCACAGTCACACATTACACTTCACACTCTGGCCACCAGGGGGAGCAAAGCGTTCTATGTATTAGGCCACTCCTCACACTCTGGTAAAACTGGGGGTTGGATAGGAAGTTAGGGAGAAGTTGACTGGGTTTTGCCCAGGTAACATCTAGTGAGAGGAGAGCGTTACTTGGGAAGATTCAGGGGTCCCTGTCAGGGGTGGGATCCTGACAGACGCCTAGCAAAAGGACAGATTGTTATGGAGCCATGCCTGCACCTCATTGCGGCGGCATCTTAAGAAAGGACATGAAGCGAAGGATATTGTGGAGAAGTGAGAAACGAGATCACAGCACAAAAGCGATAGAACCAGTAGGAGTCGTGCCCCGAGATCGGCAACATCCTACTGAGGTGCGTAGCCAGTGGCCGGAACACCGAGAAAGTAACAGACTCTACGCATTACTTTAAACCAATGGCAGGACAGTTAATTTTAGGTTGGCTGTCTCACCTTTTACACCTAATGAAGACAACGGAGGCAATTGTGGGAGAGGGGCATCTCTAGGGTCCTTATAAAATAACTCCAGGCCTACCCCGTCATAGGGGTGCATCCTATCCATATCATCTGGGGGACGGAGAGAAAGAACAGAAACATACACGACAGTTGTGAGGACTATCCTGTGGTGCTCAGCAGGGAAGTGCTACAACACCCAGGTGCTAGTAGGTAGGCTACTGATTTCCACCTGCAAAGGGAACTCTGGATGTGCCTTCGGACCGTCCGGTCTCAGCCAGCCCTGTTAGCAGTGCTCTGGATTGCAGATGCTGAAGCCTTCAGTAAAGAGGTAAAGAGACTGCAACCCTGTGTCCTCGTTATTTACTGCGACCTACACCACCACCTACACCTTTTATTGGGTGCCCCTTAGCAGGACCACAGACCGGGTCAGGCCACCGTGACATCCTCAGAACTGAGAGACCCGGATCCGAGTACCCCGCTGTCCTGCGTCTGGGGGCCGCTTCAAACTTGACATCACGAGCAGGATCTACTTAAGCCTGAAGAATCAGGTCATGTGTCCCTTGGAACTGTGACTGAATTGTGCTTGAACCGTGATTTATTGCAAAGACTGTGTATTGCTATTTGCCGCCAAAAGTTCCCACCAAAACCGCCGCCATTACAGCGCCACGAGGAGCGCAGGAGAAGAAGAAGGGTGTGGATTTGTGGGCGTGAACAAGCTGAAGAGCGCAAAGAACAATGGCCGCCCAGTCTAAGTATTTCTGTATCCTGAGGACGTGTGAGTCAGCAGCCAAGGTCTGCCTCCTAATTCTCTATGGCGGGCGGAGTCCGAAGAAACGAAACTATGACTCAGAAGGAGTGGAGCCGGTGACCAGAGGGGACCTCCGAAAGAGAATGGCCCCGCACAGACCCCCGTCACCTGAGGATTACTCCGACATGCCACCGCTGGAGCCTCTGGACCCCTGGGAGCTGCCAATGGAGGGTCCACTGCCTGTGCTGACACCAGCCCTGGCTCCTTCCTCAGAGGAGTGGAGTGGCGTGGAAGGAGTCGCATTAAGCGCAGGTACCCGGTGCCATGGCTACCCGGAGGGCCATTCCCCCTCCGCACCTGATCCGGTTATCGCCGCGACTGCTGGAGCCCCGGCATCCCTGTCGCCTGACCCCAGACCATCGGGGGGACATGACCTCGGGCCCTTCCCTTGGGGAGAGTACCGGAATCACCTGATCACGGAGTTCCGGCGGGAAGTGGAGCAGGAAGCACGGGGCGAGCTGCGGGACGGCTCCCTGCCGAAATGGGGTGTGGTGATCATCTACCAATCCCAGGAAGGAAAAGGCTTTGTTCAGGATATTGGGGCGACAATAAGGGTTCGCATTACCCGGGACGAGGTAGAGCCCTGCCTGTGCAGAGACGGTGCTGGAGCCATCCTGAAGCCTGGAGACATGGTGACTTATCGCCGATATCTCAAGGGGAGTCGCTGGTGGGCCCGAGATATGCAGAGATGTACAGCCTTCCTGGCAGTATCCAGAACCGAGGGAGAAGAGCTTGCCGCTGAAGCGGCTGCCGCAGCTTCTGCCGCCGCGGGTGTTATCCACCGGTCCACTCAGACCCTCGTTGCAGCGCACGACCTGGTCGTGCAGATAGGACAAACTCATGGAGTGCACCTGGTGTCGGGAGTGGACTTGGAGTCAAGCCTTCCTAAACCGCAGAGGGCCACCTGTCAGGTAAGGCCCTGGTGGAGGCCACCTCCTGATTTACAAGAATAAACCTCGAAGCCATGACACTGTAAATAGTTCTCTAAACTGCTTTTCTTGTTTTGCTGCTTTAAACCCGACCAGGGTTAGTCCTTAAAGGGATCCCTTTGTTCACCTGGGATCCCTATTGTTTTATGTTTTGCACAAAGTTTATCACTGTTTTAAAAGACTGCCAAATCATGGACGGTGAATTATTCACAAACTGTTGCTGTAAATAGTTGCACCTTCTTAAAGGTGCCCCCTACTGGTTTTACAAAGAAAAGAGCTTTTTGAAGAGACTGTTCCTGGATACAGCACAGAACTTCTTGTTTACCGCAGACTTGCAACTTGAGAGTTGCACTACCTCAAAGAGACTTGAGATGTCCCTCTTAGAGGGAATGTTCATTGTTGCAATTAGCCGAGATATAATGTTGTCTTAAGAAAGTTGAATAGTAATAAAGTTTTACATAGTAGTATGTAGATAGAAAGATAGTGATAAGGAATAGAAATGTTGATAATGATATGTGAATAAAATTGAAGTTAAAGTGATTATCGGAACTAATAATAGAGAGCCAAGAAAAGATGCAGTAGGCCTGTGGGGGTAGACAAGAGAGTCTTGCATACGAGAAAGAGAGCTCGGGAAAATGTTGATTTGCACTTTTAGTCTTGTAGTATGCCTTTAGTGGGTACCTGCCTTACGCCCTTAAAGGAAAAGTTAAATTATTGTTCGAGAAAAGTTTGCACTTAAGTAGATAGTAGATAGTATGCCCGGCTGGGTAATGACCGTTATTTATAGTCAGTTATTTAATAAGTGTTATTTAAAATCTTAAGCACTATGTAAATATGTTTTTGTTTGTAACGTTCAAGTGTCCTTACCTCCCATAAAGGGAAGCACTGTTAAATTTACTTGTTTATTGCATTTCAAAATTTTGTATGTCTTTTGCTAACATGTATTGTTGTTCTTCTTTCCGAGTCCAGGAGTACTGGATTTAATCGGGGGGAGTGCAGCGCCCCAGAGACCTGGTCTTTGCAGTAACGTCGCTCTGCCGCTAAGGGGAGTGATGTTATGTCTGATTGCACTAAAGGAGTTCACCTGACCAGGTATCACAGTCACACATTACACTTCACACTCTAGCCACCAGGGGGAGCAAAGGGTTCTATGTATTAGGCCACTCCTCACACTCTGGTAAAACGGGGTTGGATAGGAAGTTAGGGAGAAGCTGACTGGGTTTTGCCCAGGTAACATCTAGTGAGAGGAGAGCGTTACTTGGGAAGATTCAGGGGGGTCCCTGTCAGGGGTGGGATCCTGACAGAGGCCTAGCGAAAGGACAGATTGTTACGGAGCCGTGCCTGCACCTCATTGTGGCGGCATCTTAAGAAAGGACGTGAGAAACAAGATCACAGCACAAAGGCGATAGAACAAGTAGGAGTTGTGCCCCGAGATCGGCAACATCCTACTGAGGCGCGTAGCCGGTGGCCGGAACGCCGAGAAAGTAACAGACTCTATGCATTACTTTAAACCAACGGCAGGACAGTTAATTTTAGGTTGGCTGTCTCACCTTTTACACCTAATGAAGACAACGGAGGCAATTGTGGGAGAGGGGCATCTCTAGGGTCCCTATAAAATAAATCCAGGCCTACCCCGTCATACGGGTGCGTCCTATCCATATCATCTGGGGGACGGAGAGAAAGAACAGAAACATACACTACAGTTGTGGAGACTATCCCGTGGTGCTCAGCAGGGAAGTACTACAACACCCAGGTGCTAGTAGGTAGGCTACTGATTTCCACCTGCAAAGGGAACTCTGGATGTGCCTTCGGACCGGCCGGTCTCAGCCAGCCCTTTTAGCAGTGCTCTGGATTGCGGATGCCGAAGCCTTCAGTAAAGAGGTAAAGAGACTGCAACCCTGTGTCTTCGTTATTCACTGTGACCTACACCGCCATCTACACCTTTTATTGGGCGCCCCATAGCAGGACCACGGACCAGGTCGGGCCACCGTGACATCGTCAGAACCGAGAGACCCGGATCCGAGTACCCCGCTGTCCTGCGTCTGGGGGCCGCTTCAGAAGATCTGTCAGCTCTCCTGTGTGGTGCGGTATATAGAGGATCTGTCAGCTCTCCTGTGTGGTGCGGTATATAGAGGATCTGTCAGCTCTCCTGTGTGGTGTAGTAGATAGAGGATCTGTCAGCACTCCTGTGTGGTGTATTATATAGAGGATCTGTCAGCTATCCTGTGTGGTGTATTATATAGAGGATCTGTCAGCTCTCCTGTGTGGTGTAGTATATAGATGATATGTCATCTCTCCTTTGTGATGTAGTATATAGAGCATCTGTCAGCTGTCCTGTGTAGTGTAGTATATTGAGGACCTGTCAGCTCCCCTGTGTGGTGTAGTATATAGAGGATCTGTCAGCTCTCCTGTGTGATGTAGAATATAGAGGATCTGTTAACTCTCCTGTGTGGTGTAGTATTTAGAGGATCTGTTAGCTCTTCTGTGTGGTGTAGTATATACAGGATCTGTCCGCTCTACTGTGTGGTGTAATATATAGAGGATCTGTCAGCTCTCCTGTGTGGTGTAGTATATAGAGGATCAGTCAGCTCTCCTGTGTGATGTAGAATATAGAGGATCTGTTAACTCTCCTGTGTGGTGTAGCATTTAGAGGATCTGTTAGCTCTTCTGTGTGGTGTAGTATATACAGGATCTGTCCGCTCTACTGTGTGGTGTATTATATAGAGGATCTGTCAGCTCTCCTGTGTGGTGTAGTATATAGAGAATCTGCCAGCTCTCCTGTGTGGTGTAGTATCTGGAGGATCTGTCAGCTCTCCTGTGTGGTGTAGTATATGGAGGATCGGTCAGCTCTCCTGTGTTTTGTTCTATACAGAGGATCTGTCAGCTCTCCTGTGTTGTGCAGTATATAAAGGATCTGTCAGCTCTCCTGTGTGGTGTATTATATAGAGGATCTGTTAGCTCTCCTGAGTGGTGTAGTATATAGAAGATCTGTCATCTCTCCTGTGTGGTGTAGTACATAGAGGATCTGTTGGCACTCCTGTGTGGTGTAGTATTCAGAGGATCAGTCAGCTCTCCTGTGTGGTGCAGTATATAGAGGATCTGTCAGCTCTCCTGTGTGGTGTAGTAGATAGAGGATCTGTCAGCTCACCTGTGTGGTGTAGTATACAGAGGATCAGTCAGGTCTCCTGTGTGGTGCAGTATATAGAGGACTGTTAGCTCTCCTGTGTGGTGTGTTATTTAGAGGATCTGTTAGCTCTCCTGAGTGGTGTAGTGTATGGAAGATCTGTCAGCTCTGCTGTGTGATGTAGTATACAGAGGATCAGTCAGCTCTCCTGTGTGGTGCAGTATATAGAGGATCTGTGAGCTCTCCTGTGTGGTGTAATATATAGAGCATCCGTCTGCTCTCCTGTGTGGTGTAGTATATAGAGGATCTGTCAGCTCTCCTGTGTGGTGTAGTAAATAGAGGATCTGTCATCTCTCTTGTGTGGTGTATTATACAGAGAATCTGTCAGTTCTTCTGTGTGGGGCAGAATATAGAGGATCTGTCAGATCTCCTCTGGGGTGTAGTATATAGAGGATCTGTCAGCTCCCTTGTGTGGTGTAGTATATAGAGGATCTGTCAGCTCTCCTGTGTGGTGTAGTATATAGAGGATCTGTCAGCTCTCCTGTTTTGTGTAGTATATAGAGGATCTGTCAGCTCTCCTGTGTGGTGTAGTATATAGAGGAACTGTCAGATATTCTGTGTGGTGTAGTATATAGAGTATCTTTTGGCTCCTCTGTGTGATGTAGTATATAGAGGATCTGTCCGCTCTCCTGTGTGGTGTAGTATATAGAGGATCTCTCGGCTCTCCTGTGTGGTGTAGTATATAGAGGATCTGTCAGCTCTCATGTGTGGTGTAGTATATAGAGGATCTGTCAGCTCTCATGTGTGGTGTAGTATATAGAGGATCTGTCAGCTCTCATGTGTGGTGTAGTATATAGAGGATCTGTCAGCTCTCATGTGTGGTGTAATATATAAAGGATCTGTCCGCTCTCCTGAGTGGTGTAGTATATAGAGGATCTGTCAGTTCTCCTGAGTCGTGTAATATATGGAATATTTGTCAGCACTCCTGTGTGGTGTAATATATAGAATATCTGTCAGCTCTCCTGTGTGGTGTAGTATATAGAGGATCTGTCAGCTCTCCTGTGTGGTGTAGAATATAGAGGATCTGTCAGCTCTCCTGTGTGGTGTAGTAGATAGAGGATCTGTCAGCTCACCTGTGTGGTGTAGTATACAGAGGATCAGTCAGGTCTCCTGTGTGGTGCAGTATATAGAGGACTGTTAGCTCTCCTGTGTGGTGTGTTATTTAGAGGATCTGTTAGCTCTCCTGAGTGGTGTAGTGTATGGAAGATCTGTCAGCTCTGCTGTGTGATGTAGTATACAGAGGATCAGTCAGCTCTCCTGTGTGGTGCAGTATATAGAGGATCTGTGAGCTCTCCTGTGTGGTGTAATATATAGAGCATCCGTCTGCTCTCCTGTGTGGTGTAGTATATAGAGGATCTGTCAGCTCTCCTGTGTGGTGTAGTAAATAGAGGATCTGTCATCTCTCTTGTGTGGTGTATTATACAGAGAATCTGTCAGTTCTTCTGTGTGGCGCAGAATATAGAGGATCTGTCAGATCTCCTCTGGGGTGTAGTATATAGAGGATCTGTCAGCTCCCTTGTGTGGTGTAGTATATAGAGGATCTGTCAGCTCTCCTGTGTGGTGTAGTATATAGAGGATCTGTCAGCTCTCCTGTTTTGTGTAGTATATAGAGGATCTGTCAGCTCTCCTGCGTGGTGTAGTATATAGAGGAACTGTCAGATATTCTGTGTGGTGTAGTATATAGAGTATCTTTTGGCTCCTCTGTGTGATGTAGTATATAGAGGATCTGTCCGCTCTCCTGTGTGGTGTAGTATATAGAGGATCTCTCGGCTCTCCTGTGTGGTGTAGTATATAGAGGATCTGTCAGCTCTCATGTGTGGTGTAGTATATAGAGGATCTGTCAGCTCTCATGTGTGGTGTAGTATATAGAGGATCTGTCAGCTCTCATGTGTGGTGTAGTATATAGAGGATCTGTCAGCTCTCATGTGTGGTGTAATATATAAAGGATCTGTCCGCTCTCCTGAGTGGTGTAGTATATAGAGGATCTGTCAGTTCTCCTGAGTCGTGTAATATATGGAATATTTGTCAGCACTCCTGTGTGGTGTAATATATAGAATATCTGTCAGCTCTCCTGTGTGGTGTAGTATATAGAGGATCTGTCAGCTCTCCTGTGTGGTGTAGTATATAGAGAATCTGTAGGCTCTACGTGTGGTGTAGTATATAGAGGATCTGTCCGCTCTCCTGTGTGGTGTAGAATATAGAGGATCTGTCAGCTCTCCTGTGTGGTGTAGTATATAGAGAATCTGTCGGCTCTCCTGTGTGGTATAGAATATAGAGGATCTGTCAGCTCTCCTGTGTGGTGTAGTATATAGAGGATCTCTCGGCTCTCCTGTGTGGTGTAGTATATAGAGGATCTGTCAGCTCTCATGTGTGGTGTAGTATATAGAGGATCTGTCAGCTCTCATGTGTGGTGTAGTATATAGAGGATCTGTCAGCTCTCATGTGTGGTGTAGTATATAGAGGATCTGTCAGCTCTCATGTGTGGTGTAATATATAAAGGATCTGTCCGCTCTCCTGAGTGGTGTAGTATATAGAGGATCTGTCAGTTCTCCTGAGTCGTGTAATATATGGAATATTTGTCAGCACTCCTGTGTGGTGTAATATATAGAATATCTGTCAGCTCTCCTGTGTGGTGTAGTATATAGAGGATCTGTCAGCTCTCCTGTGTGGTGTAGAATATAGAGGATCTCTCAGCTCTCCTGTGTGGTGTAGTATATAGAGAATCTGTAGGCTCTACGTGTGGTGTAGTATATAGAGGATCTGTCCGCTCTCCTGTGTGGTGTAGAATATAGAGGATCTGTAGGCTCTACGTGTGGTGTAGTATATAGAGGATCTCTCAGCTCTCCTGTGTGGTCTAGTATATAGAGGATCTGTCAGCTCTCATGTGTGGTGTAATATATAGAGGATCTGTCAGCTCTCCTGTGTGGTGTAGTATATAGAGGATCTGTCAGCTCTCCTGTGTGGTGTAATATATAGAGGATCTGTCCGCTCTCCTGTGTGGTGTAGTATATAGAGGATCTGTCAGCTCTCCTGAGAGGTGTAATATATAGAATATTTGTCAGCACTCCTGTGTGGTGTAATATATAGAATATCTGTCAGCTCTCATGTGTGTTGTAGAATATAGAGGATTTGTCAGCTCTCCTGTGTGGTGTAGTATATAGAGGATCTGTCAGCTCTCCTGTGTGGTGTAGAATATAGAGGATCTGTAGGCTCTACGTGTGGTGTAGTATATAGAGGTTCTGTTGGCTCTCCTGTGTGGTGTAACATATAGAGGATCTGTAAGCTCTCTTGTGTGGTGTAGAATATAGAGGATCTGTCAGCTCTCCTGTGTGGTGTAGTATATAGAGGATATGTCAGCTCTCCTGTGTGGTGTAGTATATAGAGGATTTGTCAGCTCTCCTGTGTGGTGTAACGTATAGAGGATCTGTCAGCTCTCTTGTGTGGTGTACAGTATAGAGAATCTGTCAGCTCTCTTGTGTGGTGTAGAATATAGAGGATCTGTCAGCTCTTCTGTGTGATGTAGTATATAGAGGATCTGTCAGCTCTCCTGTGTGGTGTATATAGAGGATCTGTCAGCTCTCCTGTGTGGTGTAGTATATAGAGGATCTGTCAGCTCTCCTGTGTGGTGTAGTATCTGGAGGATCTGTCAGCTCTCCTGTGTGGTGTAATACATAGAGGATCTGCCTGCTCTCCTGTGTGGTGTAGTATATAGAGGATCTGTTAGCTCTCCTGTGAGGTGTAGTATATCGAGGATCTGTCTGCTGTCCTGTGTGGAGTAGTATATAGAGGATCTGTCAGCTGTCCTGTGTGGTGTAGTACATAGAGGATCTGTCAGCTCTCCTGTGTGGTGTAGTATATAGAGGATCTGCCAGCTGTCCTGTGTGGTGTAGTATATAGAGGATCTGTCAGCTCTCCTGTGTGGTGTAGTATATAGAGGATCTGTCAGCTTTCCTCTGTGGTGTAGTATATAGAGGATCTGTCAGCTCTCCTGTATGGTGTAGTATATAGAGGATCTGTCTGCTCTCCTGTGTGGTGTAGTATATGGAGGATCTGTCAGCTCTCCTGTGTGGTGTAGTATATAGAGGATCTGTCAGCTCTGCTGTGTTGTGTAGTATATAGAGGACCTGTCAGCTCTCCTGTGTGGTGTAGTATATAGAGGATCTGTCATCTTTCCTGTGTGTTGTAGTATATAGAGGATCTGTCAGCTCTCCTGTGTGTTGTAGTATATAGAGGATCTGTCAGCTCTCCTGTGTGGTGTAGTATATAGAGGATCTGTCAGCTCTCATGTGTGGTGTAGTATATAGAGGATCTGTCAGCTCTCCTGTGTGGTGTAGTATATAGAGGATCTCTCAGCTTTCCTGTGTGGTGTAGTATATAGAGGATCTGTCAGCTCTCCTGTGTGGTGTAATATATAGAGGATCTGTCTGCTCTCCTGTGTGGTGTAGTACATAGAGGATCTGCCGGCTCTCCTGTGTGGTGTAGTATATAGAGGAACTGTCAGCTCTCCTGTGTGGTGTAGTATATAGAGGATCTGTCTGCTCTCCTGTGTGGTGTAGTATATAGAGGATCTGTCAGCTCTCCTGTTTGGTGTATATAGAGGATCTGTCAGCTCTCCTGTGTGGTGTAGTATATAGAGGATCTGTCAGCTCTCCTGTGTGGTGTAGTATCTGGATGATCTCTCAGCTCTCCTGTGTGGTGTAATATATAGAGGATCTGCCTGCTCTCCTGTGTGGTGTAGTATATAGAGGATCTGTCAGCTCTCCTGTGTGGTGTAGTATCTGGATGATCTGTCAGCTCTCCTGTGTGGTGTAATATATAGAGGATCTGCCTGCTCTCCTGTGTGGTGTAGTATATCGAGGATCTGTCTGCTGTCCTGTGTGGTGTAGTATATAGAGGATCTGTCAGCTGTCCTGTGTGGTGTAGTATATAGAGGATCTGTCAGCTCTCCTGTGTGGTGTAGTATATAGAGGATCTGCCAGCTCTCCTGTGTGGTGTAGTATATAGAGGATCTGTCAGCTCTCCTGTGTGGTGTACTATATAGAGGATCTGTCAGCTTTCCTGTGTGGTGTAGTATATAGAGGATCTGTCAGCTCTCCTGTATGGTGTAGTATATAGAGGATCTGTCTGCTCTCCTGTGTGGTGTAGTATATGGAGGATCTGTCAGCTCTCTTGTGTGGTGTAGTATATAGAGGATCTGTCAGCTCTGCTGTGTGGTGTAGTATATGGAGGACTTGTCAGCTCTCCTGTGTGGTGTAGTATATAGAGGATCTGTCAGCTCTCCTGTGTGGTGTAGTATATAGAGGATCTGTCTGCTCTCCTGTGTGGTGTAGTATATAGAGGATTTGTCAGCACTCCTGTGTGGTGTATATAGAGGATCTGTCAGCTCTCCTGTGTGGTGTAGTATATAGAGGATCTGTCGGCTCTCCCGTGTTGTGTAGTATATAGAGGATCTGTCGGCTCTCCTGTGTGGTGTAGTATATAAAGGATCTGTCAGCTCTCCTGTGTGGTGTAGTATATAGAGGATCTGTCAGCTCTCCTGTGTGGTGTATATAGAGGATCTGTCAGCTCTCCTGTGTGTTGTAGTATATAGAGGATCTGTCCGCTCTCCTGTGTGGTGTAGTATATAGAGGATCTGTCGGCTCTCCCGTGTTGTGTAGTATATAGAGGATCTGTCAGCTCTCCTGTGTGGTGTAGTATATAAAGGATCTGTCATCTCTCCTGTGTGGTGTAGTATATACAGGATCTGTCAGCTCTCCTGTGTGGTGTAGTATATCGAGGATCTGTCTGCTGTCCTGTGTGGTCTAGTATATAGAGGATCTGTCAGCTGTCCTGTGTGGTGTAGTATATAGAGGATCTGTCAGCTCTCCTGTGTGGTGTAGTATATAGAGGATCTGCCAGCTCTCCTGTGTGGTGTAGTATATAGAGGATCTGTCAGCTCTCCTGTGTGGTGTAGTATATAGAGGATCTGTCAGATTTCCTCTGTGGTGTAGTATATAGAGGATCTGTCAGCTCTTCTGTATGGTGTAGTATATAGAGGATCTGTCTGCTCTCCTGTGTGGTGTAGTATATGGAGGATCTGTCAGCTCTCCTGTGTGGTGTAGTATATGGAGGATCTGTCAGCTCTGCTGTGTTGTGTAATTAATAGAGGACCTGTCAGCTCTCCTGTGTGGTGTAGTATATAGAGGATCTGTCATCTTTCCTGTGTGTTGTAGTATATAGAGGATCTGTCATCTTTCCTGTGTGTTGTAGTATATAGAGGATCTGTCATCTTTCCTGTGTGTTGTAGTATATAGAGGATCTGTCAGCTCTCCTGTGTGTTGTAGTATATAGAGTATCTGTCAGCTCTCCTGTGTGGTATAGTATATAGAGGATCTGTCAGCTCTCCTGTGTGGTGTAGTATATAGAGGATCTGTCAGCTCTCCTGTGTGGTGTAGTATATAGAGGATCTCTCAGCTTTCCTGTGTGGTGTAGTATATAGAGGATCTGTCAGCTCTCCTGTGTGGTGTAATATATAGAGGATCTTTCTGCTCTCCTGTGTGGTGTAGTATATAGAGGATCTGCCGCCTCTCCTGTGTGGTGTAGTATATAGAGGATCTGTCAGCTCTCCTGTGTGGTGTAGTATATAGAGGATCTGTCTGCTCTCCTGTGTGGTGTAGTATATAGAGGATCTGTCAGCTCTCCTGTTTGGTGTATATAGAGGATCTGTCAGCTCTCCTGTGTGGTGTAGTATATAGAGGATCTGTCAGCTCTCCTGTGTGGTGTAGTATCTGGAGGATCTGTCAGCTCTCCTGTGTGGTGTAGTATATAGAGGATCTGCCTGCTCTCCTGTGTGGTGTAGTATATTGAGGATCTGTTAGCTCTCTTGTGTGGTGTAGTATATCGAGAATCTGTCAGCTGTCCTGTGTGGTGTAGTATATAGAGGATCTGTCAGCTCTCCTGTGTGGTGTAGTATATAGAGGATCTGCCAGCTCTCCTGTGTGGTGTAGTATATAGAGGATCTGTCAGCTCTCCTGTGTAGTGTAGTATATAGAGGATCTGTCAGCTTTCCTGTGTGGTGTAGTATATAGAGGATCTGTCACCTCTCCTGTATGGTGTAGTATATAGAGGATCTGTCTGCTCTCCTGTGTGGTGTAATACATGGAGGATCTGTCAGCTCTCCTGTGAGGTGTAGTATAAAGAGGATCTGTCAGCTCTGCTGTGTGGTGTAGTATATGGAGGATCTGTCAGCTCTCCTGTGTGGTGTAGTATATAGAGGATCTGTCTGCTCTGCTGTGTGGTGTAGTATATAAAGGATCTGTCTGCTCTCCTGTGTGGTGTAGTATATGGAGGATCTGTCAGCTCTCCTGTGTGGTGTAGTATATAGAGGATCTGTCAGCTCTGCTGTGTTGTGTAGTTTATAGAGGACCTGTCAGCTCTCCTGTGTGGTGTAGTATATAGAGGATCTGTCAGCTCTCCTGTGTGTTGTAGTATATAGAGGATCTGTCATCTTTCCTGTGTGTTGTAGTATATAGAGGATCTGTCAGATTTCCTCTGTGGTGTAGTATATAGAGGATCTGTCAGCTCTTCTGTATGGTGTAGTATATAGAGGATCTGTCTGCTCTCCTGTGTGGTGTAGTATATAGAGGATCTGTCAGCTGTCCTGTGTGGTGTAGTATATAGAGGATCTGTCTGCTCTCCTGTGTGGTGTAGTATATAGAGGATCTGTCATCTTTCCTGTGTGTTGTAGTATATAGAGGATCTGTCAGCTCTCCTGTGTGTTGTAGTATATAGAGTATCTGTCAGCTCTCCTGTGTGGTATAGTATATAGAGGATCTGTCAGCTCTCCTGTTTGGTGTAGTATATAGAGGATCTGTCAGCTCTCCTGTGTGGTGTAGTATATAGAGGATCTCTCAGCTTTCCTGTGTGGTGTAGTATATAGAGGATCTGTCAGCTCTCCTGTGTGGTGTAATATATAGAGGATCTTTCTGCTCTCCTGTGTGGTGTAGTATATAGAGGATCTGCCGCCTCTCCTGTGTGGTGTAGTATATAGAGGATCTGTCAGCTCTCCTGTGTGGTGTAGTATATAGAGGATCTGTCTGCTCTCCTGTGTGGTGTAGTATATAGAGGATCTGTCAGCTCTCCTGTTTGGTGTATATAGAGGATCTGTCAGCTCTCCTGTGTGGTGTAGTATATAGAGGATCTGTCAGCTCTCCTGTGTGGTGTAGTATCTGGAGGATCTGTCAGCTCTCCTGTGTGGTGTAGTATATAGAGGATCTGCCTGCTCTCCTGTGTGGTGTAGTATATTGAGGATCTGTTAGCTCTCCTGTGTGGTGTAGTATATCGAGAATCTGTCAGCTGTCCTGTGTGGTGTAGTATATAGAGGATCTGTCAGCTCTCCTGTGTGGTGTAGTATATAGAGGATCTGCCAGCTCTCCTGTGTGGTGTAGTATATAGAGGATCTGTCAGCTCTCCTGTGTAGTGTAGTATATAGAAGATCTGTCAGCTTTCCTGTGTGGTGTAGTATATAGAGGATCTGTCACCTCTCCTGTATGGTGTAGTATATAGAGGATCTGTCAGCTCTCCTGTGTGGTGTAATATATGGAGGATCTGTCAGCTCTCCTGTGTGGTGTAGTATAAAGAGGATCTGTCAGCTCTGCTGTGTGGTGTAGTATATGGAGGATCTGTCAGCTCTCCTGTGTGGTGTAGTATATAGAGGATCTGTCTGCTCTGCTGTGTGGTGTAGTATATAAAGGATCTGTCTGCTCTCCTGTGTGGTGTAGTATATGGAGTATCTGTCAGCTCTCCTGTGTGGTGTAGTATATAGAGGATCTGTCAGCTCTGCTGTGTTGTGTAGTTTATAGAGGACCTGTCAGCTCTCCTGTGTGGTGTAATATATAGAGGATCTGTCAGCTCTCCTGTGTGTTGTAGTATATAGAGGATCTGTCATCTTTCCTGTGTGTTGTAGTATATAGAGGATCTGTCAGATTTCCTCTGTGGTGTAGTATATAGAGGATCTGTCAGCTCTTCTGTATGGTGTAGTATATAGAGGATCTGTCTGCTCTCCTGTGTGGTGTAGGATATAGAGGATCTGTCAGCTGTCCTGTGTGGTGTAGTATATAGAGGATCTGTCTGCTCTCCTGTGTGGTGTAGTATATAGAGGATCTGCCAGCTCTCCTGTGTGGTGTAGTATATAGAGGATCTGTCAGCTCTCCTGTGTGGTGTACTATATAGAGGATCTGTCAGCTTTCCTGTGTGGTGTAGTATATAGAGGATCTGTCAGCTCTCCTGTATGGTGTAGTATATAGAGGATCTGTCTGCTCTCCTGTGTGGTGTAGTATATGGAGGATCTGTCAGCTCTCTTGTGTGGTGTAGTATATAGAGGATCTGTCAGCTCTGCTGTGTGGTGTAGTATATGGAGGACTTGTCAGCTCTCCTGTGTGGTGTAGTATATAGAGGATCTGTCAGCTCTCCTGTGTGTTGTAGTATATAGAGGATCTGTCAGCTCTCCTGTGTGGTGTAGTATATAGAGGATCTGTCAGCTCTCCTGTGTAGTGTAATATATAGAGGATCTGTCGGCTCTCCTGTGTGGTGTAGAATATAGAGGATCTGTCAGTTCGCCTCTGTGGTGTAGTATATAGAGGATCTGTCGGCTCTCCTGTGTGGTGTAGTTTATAGAGGATCTGTCAGTTCGCCTCTGTGGTGTAGTACATAGAGGATCTGACAGCTCTCCTGTGTGGTGTAGTATATAGAGGATCTGTCAGCTTTCCTGTGTGGTGTAGTACATAGAGGATCTGCCGGCTCTCCTGTCTGGTGTAGTATATAGAGGATCTGTCAGCTCTCCTGTGTGGTGTAGTATATAGAGGATCTGTCAGCTCTCCTGTGTGGTGTAGTATATAGAGGATCTGTCAGGTCTGCTGTGTTGTGTAGTTTATAGAGGACCTGTCAGCTCTCCTGTGTGGTGTAATATATAGAGGATCTGTCAGCTCTCCTGTGTGTTGTAGTATATAGAGGATCTGTCATCTTTCCTGTGTGTTGTAGTATATAGAGGATCTGTCAGATTTCCTCTGTGGTGTAGTATATAGAGGATCTGTCAGCTCTTCTGTATGGTGTAGTATATAGAGGATCTGTCTGCTCTCCTGTGTGGTGTAGTATATAGAGGATCTGTCAGCTGTCCTGTGTGGTGTAGTATATAGAGGATCTGTCTGCTCTCCTGTGTGGTGTAGTATATAGAGGATCTGCCAGCTCTCCTGTGTGGTGTAGTATATAGAGGATCTGTCAGCTCTCCTGTGTGGTGTACTATATAGAGGATCTGTCAGCTTTCCTGTATGGTGTAGTATATAGAGGATCTGTCAGCTCTCCTGTATGGTGTAGTATATAGAGGATCTGTCTGCTCTCCTGTGTGGTGTAGTATATGGAGGATCTGTCAGCTCTCTTGTGTGGTGTAGTATATAGAGGATCTGTCAGCTCTGCTGTGTGGTGTAGTATATGGAGGACTTGTCAGCTCTCCTGTGTGGTGTAGTATATAGAGGATCTGTCAGCTCTCCTGTGTGTTGTAGTATATAGAGGATCTGTCAGCTCTCCTGTGTGGTGTAGTATATAGAGGATCTGTCAGCTCTCCTGTGTAGTGTAATATATAGAGGATCTGTCGGCTCTCCTGTGTGGTGTAGAATATAGAGGATCTGTCAGTTCGCCTCTGTGGTGTAGTATATAGAGGATCTGTCGGCTCTCCTGTGTGGTGTAGTTTATAGAGGATCTGTCAGTTTGCCTCTGTGGTGTAGTACATAGAGGATCTGACAGCTCTCCTGTGTGGTGTAGTATATAGAGGATCTGTCAGCTTTCCTGTGTGGTGTAGTACATAGAGGATCTGCCGGCTCTCCTGTCTGGTGTAGTATATAGAGGATCTGTCAGCTCTCCTGTGTGGTGTAGTATATAGAGGATCTGTCAGCTCTCCTGTGTGGTGTAGTATATAGAGGATCTGTCAGCTCTTGTTGTGAATTTGCTTTTTGCTCCCTCTAGTGGTTACTAGTTTTTTGACTCTGGTTTTTCTGTCATTCCTTTTATCCGCACCTGGGTCGTTAGTTAGGGGTGTTGCTATATAAGCTCCCTAGACCTTCAGTTCAATGCCTGGCAACGTAGTTATCAGAGCTAGTCTGCTGTGCTCTTGTCTACTGATCCTGGTTCCAGTTATATCAGCTAAGTCTGCCTTTTGCTTTTTGCTATTTGTTTTGGTTTTGTATTTTTGTCCAGCTTGTTCCAAATCTATATCCTGACCTTTGCTGGAAGCTCTAGGGGGCTGGTGTTCTCCCCCCGGACCGTTAGACGGTTCGGGGGTTCTTGAATTTCCAGTGTGGATTTTGATAGGGTTTTTGTTGACCATATAAGTTACCTTTCTTTATTCTGCTATCAGTAAGCGGGCCTCTCTGTGCTAAACCTGGTTCATTTCTGTGTTTGTCATTTCCTCTTACCTCACCGTTATTATTTGTGGGGGGCTTCTATCCAGCTTTGGGGTCCCCTTCTCTGGAGGCAAGAAAGGTCTTTTGTTTTCCTCTACTAGGGGTAGCTAGATTCTCCGGCTGGAGCGTGTCATCTAGAATCAACGTAGGAATGATCCCCGGCTACTTCTAGTGTTGGCGTTAGGAGTAGATATATGGTCAACCCAGTTACCACTGCTCTATGAGCTGGATTTTTGTATTCTGCAGACTTCCACGTACCTCTGAGACCCTCGCCATTGGGGTCATAACAGTTTGCCAGGCCAGTATTAAATGTTTAATGCGTTGCAGAAGAGGGATTATAAGAAAGAAGATTCTGAGTTTTTGTTTTTTTTTCTTTCTTCTTCCCCTTTACCTCAGAGTGGCTATGCTTGCTGCAGACATGAATGTCCAGACCTTGATTACAAGTGTGGACCAGCTGGCTACTCGTGTGCAGGGCATACAAGACTATGTTATCAGAAATCCTAGGTCAGAACCTAAAATACCGATTCCTGAACTGTTTTCCGGAGACAGGTTTAAGTTTAGGAATTTTGTGAATAATTGTAAATAGTTTTTGTCCCTGAGACCCTGTTCATCTGGAGACTCTGCTCAGCAAGTAAAAATAGTTATTTCGTTCTTACGGGGTGACCCTCAGGATTGGGCTTTTTCGCTGGCGCCAGGAGATCCGGCATTGGCTGATATTGATGCGTTTTTTCTGGCGCTCGGTTTACTTTATGAGGAACCCAATCTTGAGATTCAGGCAGAAAAGGCCTTGCTGGCTATGTCTCAGGGGCAGGACGAGGCTGAAGTGTATTGCCAAAAATTTCGGAAATGGTCCGTGCTGACACATTGGAACGAGTGTGCACTGGCCGCTAATTTTAGAAATGGCCTATCTGAAGCCATTAAGAATGTTATGGTGGGTTTTCCCATTCCCACAGGTCTCAATGATACTATGGCACTGGCTATTCAAATTGACCGGCGGTTGCGGGAGCGCAAAACCGCAAATTCCCTCATGGTGTTGTCTGAACAGACACCTAATTCGGTGCAATGTGATAGAAAAACCGCAAATTCCCTCATGGTGTTGTCTGAACAGACACCTGATTTAATGCAATGTGATAGAATCCTGACTAGAAATGAGCGGAAAATTCATAGACGCCGGAATGGCTTGTGCTACTACTGTGGTGATTCTACACATGTTATCTCAGCATGCTCTAAACGTATAGCTAAGGTTGTTAGTCCTGTCACCGTTGGTAATTTGCAACCTAAATTTATTCTGTCTGTAACTTTGATTTGCTCACTGTCGTCTTATCCTGTCATGGCGTTTGTAGATTCAGGTGCTGCCCTGAGTCTTATGGATCTGTCATTTGCTAAGCACTGTGGTTTTACTCTTGAACCATTAGAAAATCCTATTCCTCTTAGGGGTATTGATGCTACACCATTGGCAGCAAATAAACCGCAGTATTGGACACAGGTTATCATGTGCATGACTCCTGAACACCGCGAGGTGATACGTTTCCTGGTTTTACATAAAATGCATGATTTGGTTGTTTTAGGGCTGCCATGGTTACAGACCCATAATCCAGTCCTGGACTGGAAGGCTATGTCAGTCTCAAGTTGGGGCTGTCGTGGTATTCATGGGGATTCCCTGCCTGTGTCTATTGCTTCTTCTACGCCTTCGGAAGTTCCGGAGTATTTGTCTGATTATCAGGATGTCTTCAGTGAGTCTGAGTCCAGTGCACTGCCTCCTCATAGGGACTGTGACTGTGCTATAGATTTGATCCCAGGCAGTAAGTTTCCTAAGGGAAGACTGTTTAATCTGTCGGTACCTGAACATACCGCTATGCGTTCATATATCAGGGAGTCTCTGGAGAAAGGACATATTCGTCCGTCTTCTTCCCCCCTTGGTGCGGGATTCTTTTTTGTGGCAAAAAAGGACGGATCTTTGAGACCTTGTATTGATTATCGGCTTTTAAATAAGATCACTGTCAAATTTCAGTATCCTTTACCGCTGTTGTCTGACTTGTTTGCCCGGATTAAAGGTGCCAAGTGGTTCACCAAGATAGACCTTCGTGGTGCGTACAACCTTGTGCGCATTAAGCAAGGTGATGAATGGAAAACCGCATTCAATACGCCCGAAGGTCATTTTGAGTACTTGGTGATGCCTTTTGGGCTCTCCAATGCGCCTTCAGTTTTTCAGTCCTTTATGCATGACATTTTCCGGAAGTATCTGGATAAATTTTTGATTGTTTATCTGGATGATATTTTGGTTTTTTCTGATGATTGGGATTCGCATGTGGAGCAGGTCAGGTTGGTCTTTAAAATTTTGCGTGAAAATTCTTTGTTTGTCAAGGGCTCAAAGTGTCTCTTTGGTGTACAGAAGGTTCCCTTTTTGGGGTTCATTTTTTCCCCTTCTGCTGTGGAGATGGACCCAGTCAAGGTCCGAGCTATTCTTGATTGGACTCAGCCCTCGTCGGTTAAGAGTCTTCAGAAGTTCTTGGGTTTCGCTAACTTCTACCGTCGTTTTATCGCTAATTTTTCTAGCATTGTGAAACCGTTGACGGATATGACCAAGAAGGGCTCCGATGTAGCTAACTGGGCTCCTGCTGCCGTGGAGGCTTTCCAGGAGTTGAAGCGCCGGTTTACTTCGGCGCCTGTTTTGTGCCAGCCCGATGTCTCACTTCCCTTTCAGGTTGAGGTGGATGCTTCAGAGATTGGAGCAGGGGCCGTTTTGTCGCAGAGAGGCCCTGGTTGCTCTGTTATGAAACCTTGTGCCTTTTTCTCCAGGAAGTTTTCGCCTGCCGAGCGAAATTATGATGTGGGCAATCGGGAGTTGTTGGCCATGAAATGGGCATTTGAGGAGTGGCGTCATTGGCTCGAGGGTGCTAAGCATCGTGTGGTGGTCTTGACTGATCACAAAAATCTGATGTATCTCGAGTCTGCTAAACGCCTTAATCCGAGACAGGCCCGCTGGTCATTGTTTTTCTCCCGCTTTGATTTTGTTGTCTCGTATTTACCAGGTTCAAAGAATGTGAAGGCCGATGCTCTTTCTAGGAGCTTTGTGCCTGATGCTCCTGGAGTCGCTGATCCTGTTGGTATTCTTAAAGATGGAGTTATCTTGTCAGCTATTTCTCCGGATCTGCGACGTGTGTTGCAGAGATTTCAGGCTGATAGGCCTGAGTCTTGTCCACCTGACAGACTGTTTGTCCCGGATAAATGGACCAGCAGAGTCATTTCCGAGGTTCATTCCTCGGTGTTGGCAGGTCACCCGGGAATTTTTGGCACCAGAGATCTGGTGGCCAGGTCCTTTTGGTGGCCTTCCTTGTCAAGGGATGTGCGGTCATTTGTGCAGTCCTGTGGGACTTGTGCTCGAGCTAAGCCTTGCTGTTCTCGTGCCAGCGGTTTGCTCTTGCCCTTGCCTGTCCCGAAGAGACCTTGGACACATATCTCCATGGATTTCATTTCTGATCTTCCGCTATCTCAGGGCATGTCCGTTATCTGGGTGATATGTGATCGCTTCTCCAAGATGGTCCATTTGGTTCCTTTGCCTAAGCTGCCTTCCTCTTCCGATCTGGTTCCTGTGTTTTTCCAGAACGTGGTTCGTTTGCACGGCATCCCTGAGAATATTGTGTCAGACAGAGGATCCCAGTTCGTTTCTAGGTTCTGGCGATCCTTTTGTAGTAGGATGGGCATTGATTTGTCGTTTTCGTCTGCTTTCCATCCTCAGACTAATGGACAGACGGAGCGAACCAATCAGACTTTGGAGGCTTATTTGAGGTGTTTTGTCTCTGCTGATCAGGACGATTGGGTGACATTCTTGCCGTTGGCTGAGTTTGCCCTTAATAATCGGGCTAGTTCCGCCACCTTGGTTTCGCCTTTTTTCTGCAACTCTGGTTTCCATCCTCGCTTTTCTTCGGGTCATGTGGAGCCTTCTGACTGTCCTGGGGTGGATTCTGTGGTAGATAGGTTGCAGCGGATCTAAAATCATGTGGTGGACAACTTGAAGTTGTCACAGGAGAGGGCTCAGCGCTTTGCCAACCGCCGCCGCGGTGTGGGTCCCCGACTACGCGTTGGGGATTTGGTATGGCTTTCTTCCCGCTTTGTTCCTATGAAGGTCTCCTCTCCCAAATTTAAACCTCGTTTTTTTGGGCCTTACAAGATATTGGAAATCCTTAATCCTGTATCTTTTCGTCTGGATCTTCCTGTGTCGTTTGCTATTCACAATGTATTTCATAGGTCCTTGTTGCGGCGGTACATTGTGCCTGTAGTTCCTTCTGCTGAGCCTCCTGCTCCGGTGTTGGTTGAGGGCGAGTTGGAGTACGTGGTGGAGAAGATCTTGGATTCTCGCCTCTCCAGGCGGAGGCTTCAGTACCTGGTCAAGTGGAAGGGCTATGGTCAGGAGGATAATTCCTGGGTGGTCGCCTCTGATGTTCATGCGGCCGATTTAGTTCGTGCCTTTCATGCCGCTCATCCTGATCGCCCTGGTGGTCGTGGTGAGGGTTCGGTGACCCCTCACTAAGGGGGGGGTACAGTTGTGAATTTGCTTTTTGCTCCCTCTAGTGGTTACTAGTTTTTTGACTCTGGTTTTTCTGTCATTCCTTTTATCCGCACCTGGGTCGTTAGTTAGGGGTGTTGCTATATAAGCTCCCTAGACCTTCAGTTCAATGCCTGGCAACGTAGTTATCAGAGCTAGTCTGCTGTGCTCTTGTCTACTGATCCTGGTTCCAGTTATATCAGCTAAGTCTGCCTTTTGCTTTTTGCTATTTGTTTTGGTTTTGTATTTTTGTCCAGCTTGTTCCAAATCTATATCCTGACCTTTGCTG
This sequence comes from Ranitomeya variabilis, assembly GCF_051348905.1. Lineage (NCBI taxonomy): Eukaryota > Metazoa > Chordata > Amphibia > Anura > Dendrobatidae > Ranitomeya > Ranitomeya variabilis. Next base: position 1,144,501,155 of record NC_135232.1, read on the forward strand.
GAAGCTCTAGGGGGCTGGTGTTCTCCCCCCGGACCGTTAGACGGTTCGGGGGTTCTTGAATTTCCAGTGTGGATTTTGATAGGGTTTTTGTTGACCATATAAGTTACCTTTCTTTATTCTGCTATCAGTAAGCGGGCCTCTCTGTGCTAAACCTGGTTCATTTCTGTGTTTGTCATTTCCTCTTACCTCACCGTTATTATTTGTGGGGGGCTTCTATCCAGCTTTGGGGTCCCCTTCTCTGGAGGCAAGAAAGGTCTTTTGTTTTCCTCTACTAGGGGTAGCTAGATTCTCCGGCTGGAGCGTGTCATCTAGAATCAACGTAGGAATGATCCCCGGCTACTTCTAGTGTTGGCGTTAGGAGTAGATATATGGTCAACCCAGTTACCACTGCCCTATGAGCTGGATTTTTGTATTCTGCAGACTTCCACGTACCTCTGAGACCCTCGCCATTGGGGTCATAACAGCTCTCCTGTGTGGTGTATATAGAGGATCTGTCAGCTCTCCTGTGTGGTGTAGTATATAGAGGATCTGTCGGCTCTCCCGTGTTGTGTAGTATATATAGGATCTGTCAGCTCTCCTGTGTGGTGTAGTATATAAAGGATCTGTCAGCTCTCCTGTGTGGTGTAGTATATACAGGATCTGTCAGCTCTCCTGTGTGGTGTAGTATATAGAGGATCTGTTAGCTCTCCTGTGAGGTGTAGTATATCGAGGATCTGTCTGCTGTCCTGTGTGGTCTAGTATATAGAGGATCTGTCAGCTGTCCTGTGTGGTGTAGTATATAGAGGATCTGTCAGCTCTCCTGTGTGGTGTAGTATATAGAGGATCTGCCAGCTCTCCTGTGTGGTGTAGTATATAGAGGATCTGTCAGCTCTCCTGTGTAGTGTAGTATATAGAGGATCTGTCAGATTTCCTCTGTGGTGTAGTATATAGAGGATCTGTCAGCTCTTCTGTATGGTGTAGTATATAGAGGATCTGTCTGCTCTCCTGTGTGGTGTAGTATATGGAGGATCTGTCAGCTCTCCTGTGTGGTGTAGTATATAGAGGATCTGTCAGCTCTCCTATTTGGTGTATATAGAGGATCTGTCAGCTCTCCTGTGTGGTGTAGTATATAGAGGATCTGTCATCTTTCCTGTGTGTTGCAGTATATAGAGGATCTGTCATCTTTCCTGTGTGTTGTAGTATATAGAGGATCTGTCAGCTCTCCTGTGTGTTGTAGTATATAGAGTATCTGTCAGCTCTCCTGTGTGGTATAGTATATAGAGGATCTGTCAGCTCTCCTGTGTGGTGTAGTATATAGAGGATCTGTCACCTCTCCTGTGTGGTGTAGTATATAGAGGATCTCTCAGCTTTCCTGTGTGGTGTAGTATATAGAGGATCTGTCAGCTCTCCTGTGTGGTGTAATATATAGAGGATCTTTCTGCTCTCCTGTGTGGTGTAGTATATAGAGGATCTGCCGGCTCTCCTGTGTGGTGTAGTATATAGAGGATCTGTCAGCTCTCCTGTGTGGTGTAGTATATAGAGCATCTGTCTGCTCTCCTGTGTGGTGTAGTATATAGAGGATCTGTCAGCTCTCCTGTTTGGTGTATATAGAGGATCTGTCAGCTCTCCTGTGTGGTGTAGTATATAGAGGATCTGTCAGCTCTCCTGTGTGGTGTAGTATCTGGAGGATCTGTCAGCTCTCCTGTGTGGTGTAGTATATAGAGGATCTGCCTGCTCTCCTGTGTGGTGTAGTATATTGAGGATCTGTTAGCTCTCCTGTGTGGTGTAGTATATCGAGAATCTGTCTGCTGTCCTGTGTGGTGTAGTATATAGAGGATCTGTCAGCTGTCCTGTGTGGTGTAGTATATAGAGGATCTGTCAGCTCTCCTGTGTGGTGTAGTATATAGAGGATCTGCCAGCTCTCCTGTGTGGTGTAGTATATAGAGGATCTGTCAGCTCTCCTGTGTAGTGTAGTATATATAGGATCTGTCAGCTTTCCTGTGTGGTGTAGTATATAGAGGATCTGTCAGCTCTCCTGTATGGTGTAGTATATAGAGGATCTGTCTGCTCTCCTGTGTGGTGTAATATATGGAGGATCTGTCAGCTCTCCTGTGTGGTGTAGTATTTAGAGGATCTGTCAGCTCTGCTGTGTGGTGTAGTATATGGAGGATCTGTCAGCTCTCCTGTGTGGTGTAGTATATAGAGGATCTGTCAGCTCTGCTGTGTTGTGTAGTTTATAGAGGACCTTTCAGCTCTCCTGTGTGGTGTAGTATATAGAGGATCTGTCATCTTTCCTGTGTGTTGTAGTATATAGAGGATCTGTCATCTTTCCTGTGTGTTGTAGTATATAGAGGATCTGTCAGATTTCCTCTGTGGTGTAGTATATAGAGGATCTGTCAGCTCTTCTGTATGGTGTAGTATATAGAGGATCTGTCTGCTCTCCTGTGTGGTGTAGTATATAGAGGATCTGTCAGCTGTCCTGTGTGGTGTAGTATATAGAGGATCTGTCTGCTCTCCTGTGTGGTGTAGTATATAGAGGATCTGTCAGCTCTCCTGTGTGGTGTAGTATATAGAGGATCTGTCAGCACTCCTGTGTGGTGTAGTATATAGAGGATCTGTCAGCTGTCCTGTGTGGTGTAGTATATAGAGGATCTGTCAGCTCTCCTGTGTGGTGTAGTATATAGAGGATCTGCCAGCTCTCCTGTGTGGTGTAGTATATAGAGGATCTGTCAGCTCTCCTGTGTGGTGTAGTATATAGAGGATCTGTCAGATTTCCTCTGTGGTGTAGTATATAGAGGATCTGTCAGCTCTTCTGTATGGTGTAGTATATAGAGGATCTGTCTGCTCTCCTGTGTGGTGTAGTATATGGAGGATCTGTCAGCTCTCCTGTGTGGTGTAGTATATGGAGGATCTGTCAGCTCTGCTGTGTTGTGTAATTAATAGAGGACCTGTCAGCTCTCCTGTGTGGTGTAGTATATAGAGGATCTGTCATCTTTCCTGTGTGTTGTAGTATATAGAGGATCTGTCATCTTTCCTGTGTGTTGTAGTATATAGAGGATCTGTCATCTTTCCTGTGTGTTGTAGTATATAGAGGATCTGTCAGCTCTCCTGTGTGTTGTAGTATATAGAGTATCTGTCAGCTCTCCTGTGTGGTATAGTATATAGAGGATTCTGTCAGCTCTCCTGTGTGGTGTAGTATATAGAGGATCTGTCAGCTCTCCTGTGTGGTGTAGTATATAGAGGATCTCTCAGCTTTCCTGTGTGGTGTAGTATATAGAGGATCTGTCAGCTCTCCTGTGTGGTGTAATATATAGAGGATCTTTCTGCTCTCCTGTGTGGTGTAGTATATAGAGGATCTGCCGCCTCTCCTGTGTGGTGTAGTATATAGAGGATCTGTCAGCTCTCCTGTGTGGTGTAGTATATAGAGGATCTGTCTGCTCTCCTGTGTGGTGTAGTATATAGAGGATCTGTCAGCTCTCCTGTTTGGTGTATATAGAGGATCTGTCAGCTCTCCTGTGTGGTGTAGTATATAGAGGATCTGTCAGCTCTCCTGTGTGGTGTAGTATCTGGAGGATCTGTCAGCTCTCCTGTGTGGTGTAGTATATAGAGGATCTGCCTGCTCTCCTGTGTGGTGTAGTATATTGAGGATCTGTTAGCTCTCCTGTGTGGTGTAGTATATCGAGAATCTGTCAGCTGTCCTGTGTGGTGTAGTATATAGAGTATCTGTCAGCTCTCCTGTGTGGTGTAGTATATAGAGGATCTGCCAGCTCTCCTGTGTGGTGTAGTATATAGAGGATCTGTCAGCTCTCCTGTGTAGTGTAGTATATAGAGGATCTGTCAGCTTTCCTGTGTGGTGTAGTATATAGAGGATCTGTCACCTCTCCTGTATGGTGTAGTATATAGAGGATCTGTCTGCTCTCCTGTGTGGTGTAGTACATGGAGGATCTGTCAGCTCTCCTGTGAGGTGTAGTATAAAGAGGATCTGTCAGCTCTGCTGTGTGGTGTAGTATATGGAGGATCTGTCAGCTCTCCTGTGTGGTGTAGTATATAGAGGATCTGTCTGCTCTGCTGTGTGGTGTAGTATATAAAGGATCTGTCTGCTCTCCTGTGTGGTGTAGTATATGGAGGATCTGTCAGCTCTCCTGTGTGGTGTAGTATATAGAGGATCTGTCACCTCTCCTGTGTGGTGTAGTATATAGAGGATCTGTCAGCTCTCCTGTGTGTTGTAGTATATAGAGGATCTGTCAGCTCTGCTGTGTTGTGTAGTTTATAGAGGACCTGTCAGCTCTCCTGTGTGGTGTAGTATATAGAGGATCTGTCAGCTCTCCTGTGTGGTGTAGTATGTAGAGGATCTGTCAGGTCTCCTGTGTGGTGTAGTATATAGAGGATCTGTCAGCTCTCCTGTGTGTTGTAGTATATATAGGATCTGTCATCTTTCCTGTGTGTTGTAGTATATAGAGGATCTGTCAGATTTCCTCTGTGGTGTAGTATATAGAGGATCTGTCAGCTCTTCTGTATGGTGTAGTATATAGAGGATCTGTCTGCTCTCCTGTGTGGTGTAGTATATAGAGGATCTGTCAGCTGTCCTGTGTGGTGTAGTATATAGAGGATCTGTCTGCTCTCCTGTGTGGTGTAGTATATAGAGGATCTGTCATCTTTCCTGTGTGTTGTAGTATATAGAGGATCTGTCAGCTCTCCTGTGTGTTGTAGTATATAGAGTATCTGTCAGCTCTCCTGTGTGGTATAGTATATAGAGGATCTGTCAGCTCTCCTGTGTGGTGTAGTATATAGAGGATCTGTCAGCTCTCCTGTGTGGTGTAGTATATAGAGGATCTCTCAGCTTTCCTGTGTGGTGTAGTATATAGAGGATCTGTCAGCTCTCCTGTGTGGTGTAATATATAGAGGATCTTTCTGCTCTCCTGTGTGGTGTAGTATATAGAGGATCTGCCGCCTCTCCTGTGTGGTGTAGTATATAGAGGATCTGTCAGCTCTCCTGTGTGGTGTAGTATATAGAGGATCTGTCTGCTCTCCTGTGTGGTGTAGTATATAGAGGATCTGTCAGCTCTCCTGTTTGGTGTATATAGAGGATCTGTCAGCTCTCCTGTGTGGTGTAGTATATAGAGGATCTGTCAGCTCTCCTGTGTGGTGTAGTATCTGGAGGATCTGTCAGCTCTCCTGTGTGGTGTAGTATATAGAGGATCTGCCTGCTCTCCTGTGTGGTGTAGTATATTGAGGATCTGTTAGCTCTCCTGTGTGGTGTAGTATATCGAGAATCTGTCAGCTGTCCTGTGTGGTGTAGTATATAGAGGATCTGTCAGCTCTCCTGTGTGGTGTAGTATATAGAGGATCTGCCAGCTCTCCTGTGTGGTGTAGTATATAGAGGATCTGTCAGCTCTCCTGTGTAGTGTAGTATATAGAGGATCTGTCAGCTTTCCTGTGTGGTGTAGTATATAGAGGATCTGTCACCTCTCCTGTATGGTGTAGTATATAGAGGATCTGTCTGCTCTCCTGTGTGGTGTAATATATGGAGGATCTGTCAGCTCTCCTGTGTGGTGTAGTATAAAGAGGATCTGTCAGCTCTGCTGTGTGGTGTAGTATATGGAGGATCTGTCAGCTCTCCTGTGTGGTGTAGTATATAGAGGATCTGTCTGCTCTGCTGTGTGGTGTAGTATATAAAGGATCTGTCTGCTCTCCTGTGTGGTGTAGTATATGGAGGATCTGTCAGCTCTCCTGTGTGGTGTAGTATATAGAGGATCTGTCAGCTCTGCTGTGTTGTGTAGTTTATAGAGGACCTGTCAGCTCTCCTGTGTGGTGTAGTATATAGAGGATCTGTCAGCTCTCCTGTGTGTTGTAGTATATAGAGGATCTGTCATCTTTCCTGTGTGTTGTAGTATATAGAGGATCTGTCAGATTTCCTCTGTGGTGTAGTATATAGAGGATCTGTCAGCTCTTCTGTATGGTGTAGTATATAGAGGATCTGTCTGCTCTCCTGTGTGGTGTAGTATATAGAGGATCTGTCAGCTGTCCTGTGTGGTGTAGTATATAGAGGATCTGTCTGCTCTCCTGTGTGGTGTAGTATATAGAGGATCTGCCAGCTCTCCTGTGTGGTGTAGTATATAGAGGATCTGTCAGCTCTCCTGTGTGGTGTACTATATAGAGGATCTGTCAGCTTTCCTGTGTGGTGTAGTATATAGAGGATCTGTCAGCTCTCCTGTATGGTGTAGTATATAGAGGATCTGTCTGCTCTCCTGTGTGGTGTAGTATATGGAGGATCTGTCAGCTCTCTTGTGTGGTGTAGTATATAGAGGATCTGTCAGCTCTGCTGTGTGGTGTAGTATATGGAGGACTTGTCAGCTCTCCTGTGTGGTGTAGTATATAGAGGATCTGTCAGCTCTCCTGTGTGTTGTAGTATATAGAGGATCTGTCAGCTCTCCTGTGTGGTGTAGTATATAGAGGATCTGTCAGCTCTCCTGTGTAGTGTAATATATAGAGGATCTGTCGGCTCTCCTGTGTGGTGTAGAATATAGAGGATCTGTCAGTTCGCCTCTGTGGTGTAGTATATAGAGGATCTGTCGGCTCTCCTGTGTGGTGTAGTTTATAGAGGATCTGTCAGTTCGCCTCTGTGGTGTAGTACATAGAGGATCTGACAGCTCTCCTGTGTGGTGTAGTATATAGAGGATCTGTCAGCTTTCCTGTGTGGTGTAGTACATAGAGGATCTGCCGGCTCTCCTGTCTGGTGTAGTATATAGAGGATCTGTCAGCTGTCCTGTGTGGTGTAGTATATAGAGGATCTGTCAGCTCTCCTGTGTGGTGTAGTATATAGAGGATCTGTCAGCTCTCCTGTGTGGTGTATATAGAGGATCTGTCAGCTCTCCTGTGTGGTGTAGTATATAGAGGATCTGTCGGCTCTCCCGTGTTGTGTAGTATATATAGGATCTGTCAGCTCTCCTGTGTGGTGTAGTATATAAAGGATCTGTCAGCTCTCCTGTGTGGTGTAGTATATACAGGATCTGTCAGCTCTCCTGTGTGGTGTAGTATATAGAGGATCTGTTAGCTCTCCTGTGAGGTGTAGTATATCGAGGATCTGTCTGCTGTCCTGTGTGGTCTAGTATATAGAGGATCTGTCAGCTGTCCTGTGTGGTGTAGTATATAGAGGATCTGTCAGCTCTCCTGTGTGGTGTAGTATATAGAGGATCTGCCAGCTCTCCTGTGTGGTGTAGTATATAGAGGATCTGTCAGCTCTCCTGTGTAGTGTAGTATATAGAGGATCTGTCAGATTTCCTCTGTGGTGTAGTATATAGAGGATCTGTCAGCTCTTCTGTATGGTGTAGTATATAGAGGATCTGTCTGCTCTCCTGTGTGGTGTAGTATATGGAGGATCTGTCAGCTCTCCTGTGTGGTGTAGTATATAGAGGATCTGTCAGCTCTCCTGTTTGGTGTATATAGAGGATCTGTCAGCTCTCCTGTGTGGTGTAGTATATAGAGGATCTGTCATCTTTCCTGTGTGTTGCAGTATATAGAGGATCTGTCATCTTTCCTGTGTGTTGTAGTATATAGAGGATCTGTCAGCTCTCCTGTGTGTTGTAGTATATAGAGTATCTGTCAGCTCTCCTGTGTGGTATAGTATATAGAGGATCTGTCAGCTCTCCTTTGTGGTGTAGTATATAGAGGATCTGTCACCTCTCCTGTGTGGTGTAGTATATAGAGGATCTCTCAGCTTTCCTGTGTGGTGTAGTATATAGAGGATCTGTCAGCTCTCCTGTGTGGTGTAATATATAGAGGATCTTTCTGCTCTCCTGTGTGGTGTAGTATATAGAGGATCTGCCGGCTCTCCTGTGTGGTGTAGTATATAGAGGATCTGTCAGCTCTCCTGTGTGGTGTAGTATATAGAGGATCTGTCTGCTCTCCTGTGTGGTGTAGTATATAGAGGATCTGTCAGCTCTCCTGTTTGGTGTATATAGAGGATCTGTCAGCTCTCCTGTGTGGTGTAGTATATAGAGGATCTGTCAGCTCTCCTGTGTGGTGTAGTATCTGGAGGATCTGTCAGCTCTCCTGTGTGGTGTAGTATATAGAGGATCTGCCTGCTCTCCTGTGTGGTGTAGTATATTGAGGATCTGTTAGCTCTCCTGTGTGGTGTAGTATATCGAGAATCTGTCTGCTGTCCTGTGTGGTGTAGTATATAGAGGATCTGTCAGCTCTCCTGTGTGGTGTAGTATATAGAGGATCTGTCAGCTCTCCTGTGTGGTGTAGTATATAGAGGATCTGCCAGCTCTCCTGTGTGGTGTAGTATATAGAGGATCTGTCAGCTCTCCTGTGTAGTGTAGTATATAGAGGATCTGTCAGCTTTCCTGTGTGGTGTAGTATATAGAGGATCTGTCAGCTCTCCTGTATGGTGTAGTATATAGAGGATCTGTCTGCTCTCCTGTGTGGTGTAATATATGGAGGATCTGTCAGCTCTCCTGTGTGGTGTAGTATTTAGAGGATCTGTCAGCTCTGCTGTGTGGTGTAGTATATGGAGGATCTGTCAGCTCTCCTGTGTGGTGTAGTATATAGAGGATCTGTCAGCTCTGCTGTGTGGTGTAGTATATAAAGGATCTGTCTGCTCTCCTGTGTGGTGTAGTATATGGAGGATCTGTCAGCTCTCCTGTGTGGTGTAGTATATAGAGGATCTGTCAGCTCTGCTGTGTTGTGTAGTTTATAGAGGACCTTTCAGCTCTCCTGTGTGGTGTAGTATATAGAGGATCTGTCATCTTTCCTGTGTGTTGTAGTATATAGAGGATCTGTCATCTTTCCTGTGTGTTGTAGTATATAGAGGATCTGTCAGATTTCCTCTGTGGTGTAGTATATAGAGGATCTGTCAGCTCTTCTGTATGGTGTAGTATATAGAGGATCTGTCTGCTCTCCTGTGTGGTGTAGTATATAGAGTATCTGTCAGCTGTCCTGTGTGGTGTAGTATATAGAGGATCTGTCTGCTCTCCTGTGTGGTGTAGTATATAGAGGATCTGTCAGCTCTCCTGTGTGGTGTAGTATATAGAGGATCTGTCAGCACTCCTGTGTGGTGTAGTATATAGAGGATCTGCCAGCTCTCCTGTGTGGTGTAGTATATAGAGGATCTGTCACCTCTCCTGTGTGGTGTAATATATAGAGGATCTCTCAGCTTTCCTGTGTGGTGTAGTATATAGAGGATCTGTCAGCTCTCCTGTGTGGTGTAATATATAGAGGATCTTTCTGCTCTCCTGTGTGGTGTAGTATATAGAGGATCTGCCGGCTCTCCTGTGTGGTGTAGTATATAGAGGATCTGTCAGCTCTCCTGTGTGGTGTAGTATATAGAGGATCTGTCTGCCCTCCTGTGTGGTGTAGTATATAGAGGATCTGTCAGCTCTCCTGTTTGGTGTATATAGAGGATCTGTCAGCTCTCCTGTGTGGTGTAGTATATAGAGGATCTGTCAGCTCTCCTGTGTGGTGTAGTATCTGGAGGATCTGTCAGCTCTCCTGTGTGGTGTAGTATATAGAGGATCTGCCTGCTCTCCTGTGTGGTGTAGTATATTGAGGATCTGTTAGCTCTCCTGTGTGGTGTAGTATATCGAGAATCTGTCTGCTGTCCTGTGTGGTGTAGTATATAGAGGATCTGTCAGCTGTCCTGTGGGGTGTAGTATATAGAGGATCTGTCAGCTCTCCTGTGTGGTGTAGTATATAGAGGATCTGCCAGCTCTCCTGTGTGGTGTAGTATATAGAGGATCTGTCAGCTCTCCTGTGTAGTGTAGTATATAGAGGATCTGTCAGCTTTCCTGTGTGGTGTAGTATATAGAGGATCTGTCAGCTCTCCTGTATGGTGTAGTATATAGAGGATCTGTCTGCTCTCCTGTGTGGTGTAATATATGGAGGATCTGTCAGCTCTCCTGTGTGGTGTAGTATATAGAGGATCTGTCAGCTCTGCTGTGTGGTGTAGTATATGGAGGATCTGTCAGCTCTCCTGTGTGGTGTAGTATATAGAGGATCTGTCAGCTCTGCTGTGTGGTGTAGTATATAAAGGATCTGTCTGCTCTCCTGTGTGGTGTAGTTTATAGAGGACCTTTCAGCTCTCCTGTGTGGTGTAGTACATAGAGGATCTGTCATCTTTCCTGTGTGTTGTAGTATATAGAGGATCTGTCATCTTTCCTGTGTGTTGTAGTATATAGAGGATCTGTCAGATTTCCTCTGTGGTGTAGTATATAGAGGATCTGTCAGCTCTTCTGTATGGTGTAGTATATAGAGGATCTGTCTGCTCTCCTGTGTGGTGTAGTATATAGAAGATCTGTCAGCTGTCCTGTGTGGTGTAGTATATAGAGGATCTGTCAGCTCTCCTGTGTGGTGTAGTATATAGAGGATCTGTCAGCTCTCCTGTGTGGTGTAGTATATAGAGGATCTGTCAGCTCTCCTGTGTGGTGTAGTATATAGAAGATCTGTCAGCTCTTCTGTATGGTGTAGTATATAGAGGATCTGTCAGCTCTCCTGTGTGGTGTAATATATGGAGGATCTGTCAGCTCTCCTGTGTGGTGTAGTATATAGAGGATCTGTCAGCTCTGCTGTGTGGTGTAGTATATAGAGGATCTGTCAGCTTTCCTGTGTGGTGTAGTATATAGAGGATATGTCTGCTCTCCTGTGTGGTGTAATATATGGAGGATCTGTCAGCTCTCCTGTGTGGTGTAGTATATAGAGGATCTGTCAGCTCTCCTGTGTGGTGCAGTATATAGAGGATCTGTCAGTTCTCCTGTGTGGTGTAGTATATAGAGGATCTGTCAGCTCTCCTGTGTGGTGTAGTATATAGAGGATCTGTCAGCTCTCCTGTGTGGTGTAGTATATAGAGGATCTGTCAGCTTTCCTGTGTGGTGTAGTATATAGAGGATCTGTCTGCTCTCCTGTGTGGTGTAATATATGGAGGATCTGTCAGCTCTCCTGTGTGGTGTAGTATATAGAGGATCTGTCAGCTCTGCTGTGTGGTGTAGTATATGGAGGATCTGTCAGCTCTCCTGTGTGGTGTAGTATATAGAGGATCTGTCAGCTCTGCTGTGTGGTGTAGTATATAAAGGATCTGTCAGCTCTCCTGTGTGGTGTAGTATATAGAGGATCTGTCAGCTCTCCTGTGTGGTGTAGTATATAGAGGATCTGTCGGCTATGCTGTGTGGTGTAGTAGTGACAGTTTGTTATTTTAGGCTTTGGCATAATAATATGGTTCAAACAGCTCACCATGTTTTTTATGTAAATTAATTATACCACAGGTAGCTTTTCTGTTATTAAAGAGATTGACTTTATTTCATTTCTAACAACTGGTGTTTTCTCTTCATGCTTCAAACATGCCTCAATCACACCCACCTTCAAAAACCCGCTCTTGACCAGACCTCTGTATCTAGCTATCATCCCATATCACTTCTCCCCTATGCCTCAAAACTACTGGATCATCACGTCCATCTTGGACTGTCCTCCCACCTCTCTTCCTGCTCCCTCTTCGCCAACTTACAACTTACAATCTGTCTTCCGATCACATCACTCTACTGAAACTGCCCTAACTAAAGTAACTAATGACCTATCAGCTGCCAAATCAAAGCAACTTACTCTGTCCCCCTCTTTCTCCTAGACCTGTCCTCTGACTTTGACACAATAGACCATTTCCTATTACTACAGACTCTCTCATCTCTTGGCATCACAGACTTGGCCCTATCTTTGATCTCATCATACCTAACACACCAAACATTCAGCGTCTCCCACTCGCACACCACATTCTCACCTCGCCTCCTATCTGTTAGAGTCCCGCAAGGTTCAGTCCTAGGGCCCTTGCTCTTCTCCATTTATACCTTCAGCCTGGGACAGCTAATAGAATATCACGGTTTTCAGTATCACCTCTATGCTGATCCACATCTACATCTCTGGACCAGATATCACCTCCCTACTAACCAGAATCCCACAATGTCTGTCTGCTATTTCATCCTTCTACACTAGATTTCAAAAACTTTACTCCACTTCCCAATGGACCTATCCATTAAAGTAAATGGCTGCTCACTCTCCCCAGTCCCACAAGCTTGCTGCCTTGGGGAAATCCTTGACTGTGATCTCTCCTTCCAACCAAATAATCCAAGCCCTTTCCACTTCCTGCCGACTTCAACTAAAAAATATTTCCCAGATCAGTAAATTCCTCAACCTCTCCAATCTCTTCTAAACTCTGCTGCCTGACTAATACAACTGTCCCCATGTTTTTTCCCGACCTCTCCCCTCTGTCAATCCCTGCACTGGCTCCCAATTACCCAAAAACTCCAGTTCAAAATCCTATCCATGACATACAAAGCCATCCACAACCTGTGTCGTCCATACATCTGTGAACTAGTTTCCTGGTACTTACTTCCAGTCCTCGCAAGATCTCCTTCTTGACTCCCCCCTTGTCTAAACTTTCCTCAATCGTATGCAAGATTTCATCCATGCATCCCCACTACTCTGGAACTCTCTAGCACAACACATCAGACTCTGGCCTACCATGAAAACCTTCAAAAGAAACCTGTAGACCTACCTCTTTCGACAGGCCTACAATCTGCAGTAACCACTGATGCACCAAACCTCATCTACACGAATAGCTCTACCCACACCTACTGTATCCTCACTCATCCATTGTAGATTGTGAGCCCTCATGGGCAGGGTCCTCTCTCTTTCTGTACCAGTCGTGACTTGCATTGCTTCAGATTTCTGTACTTGTTTTTTATTACGTATACCCCTCCTCACATGTAAAGCATCATGGAATAAATGGCGCTATAATAAATAATAATAATTTTTATGTCTTGTCTCTTGTACCATAATTGATTGTTGGTGCCCATGATATACTATGTTTGGTTGTCTTTTAGACACTGACAGGCAAGCTATAGGTACCTATCTACTGTATGGCAGCTTTTCTAGTTCCCCAGCTATGATGATTTGCACCCTTCCTCTGTCAGTGTTAGTGCCTCCAATGGTGAATATTTCCTGATCTAGGCCATTACAGAAGTTGCTCTGCTATCATGTATCGTAGGAACCAAGACTCCATATAATTAGGGTCATATTCTTTACCCGAATTACACCATGAGACGCCACTGAAGGGTGAACATCAGTTGAGATTAAAATAATGGAAGAAAACTTAAATAATACAAAGTTTTACTTTTAGAAGTGAAAATCGAACAAAGTTATGTGTTTAGAAAAAGTGTAACTGAGTAGTTCTCAGCAGTCAGTCTCATGTACTACAGATGTAAAATATTCTTTATTATCCTGAGAAGACAGATATTGTTAAAAATGAGATGTGCATCTTATATCAGTCAGTGTTTTGGGCATGTGGAGATAAGCTCTGTAATGATGAGAGGTAGATGGAGGCTGGCTCAGTAGTTGTATATGTGGCTATGTCTCTGCTCACCCTCCTTAGGTCCAGCGCTGTCTCCACCACTGAGCTCAGATTTTCTGCAGTGCGGTCAGCATGGCAGTCACACTGCAGATATTAGACATCAGGAGCAGTGGTGAATTTGGGGAAGGTGAGTAAAGCAGTTTATTTTTTAAACACCAAACTGTGCCTGGGAATAGTGTTATTCTGAAAATATTAAACCCCTTGGTTAATAGGTGAACCCCGTAAGAGCATGTGAAATATTATTTTTTTTTTCTTACTTTGTTATTTTTCCATTTGATTAGTTCTGGAGCTATGTTTTCAAGTAAGTTCTCGTTTGTTTCATCATAAGTAGTTATAATCTGTTCTGTAAAGTAATTGTAATCTCCATAGCTGTACACAACCCAGTTTACTAACAGCCACATAAATGGCATTTCATTCTTCTCATTAAAATAAATGTCCGTCCCAGCAGGGTCCGTGAAATGAACATTTCTTATGTATCTTTGCAACTGAAATGGAAATAAGAGGTTTGATTACTTGATGTAAGACAACATACAATATCAATCTTAATTCTAGGACAAATTGGAACAAAACTTTGAAGAAACTCGTCCAACTTCAAGATGTGCTACTTGTTTATCTGAAACTCATCAAGCTCTTATTCCGCTATTCATATGTTTGGATGTCTCAATAAGTGATACCATAAATCAAAGAAGCACACAATCTTCATCCTTTATGTTTACAATAACTCAAAATTTCTGACAGAAACCCAGTTTTTTCCATGGTAGCATTACTCATGATTTTTTAAGTAGGCACAGTTTTCCTCTACACCGTGTTTTCCCAAGAGGGACACCAGTACCTGCCAGATATTGCTCCTCGATGAAAGTAAAGAGAGCACCATATACACTGATAGCCAGATCATATCTCTATACTCAATACTATTCAGCGACTGCCCCAGAGAGCAGTGCCTGTAAAATTCTACCCTAGATACAGTGTCAGAAAAGACAGCTCCTAATGAGTGCAGTTATACGCTGTGCCAATAAAAATGTCGCTGTAATTTCTCTATTAGAATTTCTTTATAGAAAATGTTCTAAACAGAATTTCTCTATGCACTGTGTCTGTAGAATAGTGTCATACATACATGCAATCCTCCATGCTCTGGCTTTCTCTGAACACAGTCACCTACTCACTTTCCCCAATTTTTCCAATGTTTCCTATAATGAAAGGAACTGTGAATTTCTATTAGATCAGCAGATCAAGAATCAAATTTGAATCAAATTTCCTGAAATTTAAGGTTTCAATGTGACATGGCGTCCACAATCTGTTCTGGTCAAAACGGCTCTCCAATATTCAAACAGTGCTCCTTCCGTTCTGAGCCCTGCCATGTGCCCAAATAGTAGTTTTCCCCCACATAAGGGATATTGGTGTACTCAGGGGAAATTGCACAGCAAACTGTGTATTCTATTTTTTCCTGTCCCCCTTGTGAAAATGAAAACTTTAGGGCTAAAGCAACATTTTTATTTGAAAAAAATAGTTTTTAATTTTCTGTGAAGGATCTGTGGGTTATAGGTACTCACAATACCACTAGTTAAATTCCTTGAGGGTTACAGCTTCCAAAATTGGGTCACTTGTGGAAATATTCCACTGTTTAGGCACATCAAGAGCTCTGCAGATGCTAAATGGTGTACGCTATCTATTCGAGATATATTTTATCTCAAATATTCAAATACTGCTCCTTGCCTTATTAGCCCTACCGTGCACACAAACAGTAGCTTTTCACCTCATATGGGGTATCAATGTGCTACTGAGAAATTCCACAGCAGATTATGTCTGCTTTTCTCCTATTTTTGAAGAAAAAATTATTTTTATTTTTTTCCTTCCATGTTACTTTAATTCCTGTGAAGTGCATAAAAGCATTATCATAAGAGGAGTTTTTAAAACAGTGCCACAGTGTATTTTCTGTCATATAGACCCCTCAAAGTCACTTCAAATGTGATGTAATCCGTAAAAAAATGGTTTTGTAAATGTTCCTGGGAAAATGAAAAATTGCTGATAATCTTTAAATACTTCTACTTTACAAACAAAACAATTTATGATTGCAAATGCTGCTGATGTAAAGTAGACATGTGGTAAATGCTATTTATTAATTGTTATTACTAGTATAACTATCTGTTTTAAGAGCATAAAAATTCAAATTTTGAAAAGCTGCAAATTTTTCCAAAATTGTCATCAAATTTCCAGTTTTTCATAAATAAACCCAAATCATACTGACCTAAATTTACAGCTAATATGAAATACAATGTGTCACTTAAAACAATCTCAGAATCACTTTGATATGTTTAAGCGTTCCAGAGTTATTACCACATAAATTGACAATAGTCAGAATTGAATAATTTTGCCACTTTTTGTTACAACGGACTTGGGGGGTGAAGGGGTTAACCCTGCTGTTCTGTTAGGTCAAAAATGACCGTTTTTGAAATTCTATAATGTTATAAAAATTCAGCGTGTGATTCTGAGACGAGACTTGAGGCTCCCTGACTTTTCGTCATTAGGGGGGTACTCTCTGTGGGAATTTTTTTTTTTTTTAATTTTTGTTTACTTTATTTGGGAACAGTACAAGTGTATGTGAAATCTAAACAGAACAGCAGGGTTAAAGAGAACATGTCATCTGAATTTTGTACCCCAAACTAATGATGTGTTAGTAAAGGAGATTTAATAGTAATTAAATCCCAACCTTTGTTGTAGAAATCCGTTTAGCTGTCTTAGATATAGTGATTGCTGAAATTGTATGCCAATGAATTGCAAGAATAGCAGTTGTCTATTGCATTTACAACTCTCGTACTTCACCGCCATTTTCAAGTCCGCTGCCTGAGTCTTGTCTCTGACTGACAAGTACTGAAACAAGGGTGACCTGTCCGTCAGGGTCAAGGGGCTGTCACAAGGTTAGGAATAGAAAGAGAGGCAGGAAAACTGTAAAATCAGTGTCTGCCCACTCCACTTACACTGCACTTCAAACCTTCACATACAATCCCGGGAATCCCGGGAGCTGCAGACATAGCTGGGTGGTTTGATAGTCAGTGAAGGGTGCCGATCCAGCTGGAAAAGGCAGTCACAATGAGGAACATAGAAGGATTTACCTCGGTACTCCCATCCTAATAAAAAAGTAACATTTATTGATTGAAACTAAAAAAACATAAAAGAAACCTGATGTATTTCTGGCACAGAAAAATGCCCCTAATCCTAGGAGAGAGAACAAAAAATAAGCATGAACATATAAGGAAAGCTTTGATCAATCCAATCCAAACAAAATGTCCCCAAAAATGTTTTATTTCTTTTTTATATTTTATCTAATCAACATCCATGATAGGAAAAACGAGGGGAACATGGGAGGAAAAAAGTAAGGAATACTATTGAAGCGATGGCCGGGGGACCACCACGGTGCAGGAAGACTACTGTACACAAGATGAGGTGCAAACAACAAAGGGTAGATTTATTGGAAGGCAAGGGATGAAGTGAATGAGGAAGATGCAAACAGGGGTATACAATGGCAAAAGACAATTTACAAGAGTTATAAACGTTATCTTTCCCGTAAAATAGCACGGTGCTCCTACTATTACAGACTCAAAATATGTCTAACAAGCAAATGTAAACAATAAAAAAGTGGTGATGCTACTCTACATATAACCTCCCTGGCCTTTACTAAGCAGGCCACACGGCTCCCGTGTACTGACTATTGAAGCCTACACTAGGAGCTAACAGGTGCACCAAACAGGAACAAACTTACGGTGATGTTGGAGAATCAGATCCAGTCCCAGGGGGGGCCCCAGCAGTCTAATATGATGGTGCGCACGGCTTTCTGTCAGCTCTGTGAAGCGTGGTCTTCTCCTTGCTTCTGGATCCTAGGGATGCTCCTGGAAACTGTAAATCCCTTCCTCTGTATCTTTGTGGCTCTCTTGCAGCTATATCAGGACACAGTTCTTCTCTCTTTCAGCAATCAGCACAAAAAGTCCTCTCTGCAGCAGCCTCAGCTCACACACGCTGCTCCAGCTCCACACCTGCACTCTGCCAGACTAGTTCATTACAGCGACTATTGCAGGGGAGAAGCAGAACATTCCACCACGGCAGACTAAGGGGTGCAGCCTCTTAAAGTGACAGCGTGTTCCTTACTGTCCATAACAGCACCACCCTCTTACATGCCTCCCTTCTTAATGATGGTCGTCCTCGGCCATCACAGCATCAGGGTCAAAGTGTAATGGAGGAACGTTCAATGTGGAAACAGCACCTATAGAGGAGGCAATAAAGTTGCAAAAACAGACAGAGCACACTGTTCTACATATTGGACTGGTGGAACCCCTGCATTAGACCTCTGGGATCTCCGAAGCCCTTGCCTGTCAGGCAAGGCTTGACTATCTTCCAGGATGCAAGAGACATTGTGAGCTCTTGTCTGGTCTCGTCCTCACATGGCGGTACTGGTACATCCATGGAATTACCGTCTCTGTGCAGCTGAGGACCCCCTACTGTGTCAGGGACGGTCCACCACTCATCATCGATTTCACCATCAGGCATGACAGATGCAGGAAGTGCAGTAGCGCCTTCAGGTGACAATGGCGTAGAACAGACCTCAGACTGGCAAGGCCGCAGCATATTTCTGTGAAGTACTCTAGGGGCGGATGCCTCAGTCTCAGTTTGTAACTTGTAGACAGGGCCGTTAGCATACACTCGCTCGATAACTTTGTACGGCTGTACTTCCCATCTCTCACTTAGTTTTCCCTTGGGGCGTTTCGCTCTGACTAATACTCGGTCTCCAGGTTGGAGGGGTAACTCTTGTGTCAGTTTGTGGCCCGTATGTTCTTTTTCTTGCAGCTGCTGATCTGCCAAGTGCCATATAGTTTGCAATCATTGTCGAAGCTCTTTCACCCGTGTGGTGACAGTTCGCTCCATCAGCTCCGCTGGCTGTTCCAAATTCAGCTCAAAGATCTCTCGTCCAGCTCTTCCAAACAACAGTAGATAGGGGGTATAACCCGTGGTGGAGTGGACTCGATTGTTGTAGGTCCAGACCAATTCCGGCAGATAGTCTGGCCTACACGCCTTCTTATCCTCCTCCAACGTTCTCAGCATTTGAAGTAAGGTTCGGTTGAAGCATTCACAAGCTCTGTTGCCTTGAGGGTGGTAAGGGCTTGTCTGGGACCGCTCGATGCCATACATACGATACAATTCTTCCATCATCTTGCCTTGGAAACATGCGCCTTGGTCGCATTGGATGCGCTTTGGGCACCCATACACCTGGATGAAGTCTTGACAGATGGCTCGCGCCGCCGATTCTGCAGTCTGATCTCTAGTCGGAGTGACTACTGCGAACTTAGAGAAATGATCGGTCATCACCAAACAGTATTGCAGCCCCCGGGCCGAGTGTGCCACGAGGAGATAGTCGATCATCAAGACTTCTAGCGGTTCCTTAGTTTGTATGGTTTGGATGGGTGCCCTCTGTTCGGTACTCTTAATGAGGTCACATACTCGACATTGCCGGCAAACATCTTCCACCACAAGCTCCAACCGGGGGCAATACACATACCGCTGTAACCATTGGTAGGTCTTTGTGGGGCCGAAGTGTGCTCCAAATTCGTGGGCTTCTTTAGCTACTTCTTGAGCCATTCTTCCTGGGATGACCACTTGCCACCTTACTTCCATATCTTTTGGCTGTTGCCTCTTACGATATAGCACTGACTCTCACACTTCCAGTCTATCCCACTGGTGTAACACACTCCTCATTTCAGAGTCCAGATCATCTCTCTCTTGTTTGCCAGGCTTCCGCTTTTGAGTTACCCATCATTTCCTCTGTCTCAGCCCTTCGTCTTCATCTTGAACGTGTCCCCATTCCTCATTGGTTCTCCCCAGGGACCGGGGTAATGCGCAGGACTCCCTTCTTGACTGGGCCACAACCATTGGGGGCTTAAACTTACGAAAGTCTGGGGTTTCTTCCTCTTCAAGTTGCTCATCAAGATCACCCACTGGAGTCTCCACAGTCACTCTTGACAGCCCATCAGCATTTGCATTTTTGGTAGCAGAGCGATAACGGATGGTAAAGTCGAACTTGGCTAGGCGAGCCACCCACCGTTGTTCCAAGGCCCCCAATTTAGCATTCTCAAGGTGGGCCAGGGGATTATTGTCTGTTCGAACTTGAACCTTGGTACCTGTCAGGAAGCCTGCAAACTTTTCTGTCATGGCCCAAACCAGGGCCAGGAGCTCTAACCGGAAGGAGCTGTAATTGTGAGGGTTTCTTTTGCTGTCTCGCAGGGACCTGCTAGCATACCCGATGACTCTCATGTCCATCCTGTATCTGAGAAAGTACTTCTCCGAGTCCATGAAGGCTACCATCTGTGTACAACAGGAATGGTTGATCGAAGTCTGCGTAGGCCAAAATCGGGGCTGAGGTAAGGGCATTCTTTACAGCCTGGAAGGCCTCGTCTTGTCCCTGTGCCCAGGGGATGTGCTGGGTCTTTGGCACTCCAGCGGTCCCCCTCAACAACTCATTAAGAGGACCCGCCACCTTCGCGATGTTTTTAATAAACCAGCGGTAGTACTCAGCAAGTCCCAGGAAGGCCTGGAGTTCTCTCACTGTTCGAGGGACTGGCCAATTCTGGATAGCAGCCACTTTTTCTCGCGAGGGTAGAACTCCATCTTGTGACACTATGTGGCCCAGGTACTTGATCTCTCTCTCGAAGAGGTGGCACTTCTTTGACTTCACCTTCAGGTTATGAGCCCGCAGTCTTCCAAGTACCTGTCCAAGCCAGGCAAGGTGTTCTTCGAATGAGGCCGAAAACACAATGATGTCATCCAGATAGATCAGGGTAGCCTCAAAATTTAAGTCTCCCAAACACTTTTCCATCAGCCGTTGAAATGTGCCTGGAGCATTGGAGAGCCCGAGGGGCATCTGGTTAAACTCGAACAGCCCCTTAGGGAGGATGAAGGCGGTTTTCTCTTTGTCTTTCTCTGCCAAGGCTACTTGCCGGTATCCGCTTGCTAGGTCCAGGGTGGAGAAGTACTTGGCTTTCCCCAATGCTGTCAAGGATTCCTCGATGCGGGGCAACGGATACGAGTCTCGAACAGTGCAGGCATTGAGTTTCCTGTAATCTACACAGAACCGGATGGTCCCATCCTTTTTCTTGATGAGCACCACTGGTGCTGCCCAAGGGCTCTGACTACTCTGCACCACTCCTAAATCCAGCATCTGCCTCAGTAATGTTTTTGCCTCTTGATACATCTTTGGCGGGATCTGCCGGTATCGTTCTCGAATTGGACGAGCTTCCCCAGTCGGTATCTCATGCATGATGGATTCAGTACAGCCGAAATCTTTGGCGTGATGGGCGAATGCGGCCTGATTTTCTTACAGCGTAGTTTTAATTGCTTTCACACGCTCAGGGCCCAGAGCCTTCACATCCACTTCCATTTGATCAAGGATGACCCGTCCACTCCACTCCGGGGATAGCGTCTCTTCGTGTCCCCTGCAGCAACTGCTAGGGTCTACCCCGCACTTTCTTTCAGTGATAAAGACATCTCCTTCTGACTCACCACTTCACCCTTATGTAGGTACACCAGGGCCAGATCTGCCCCTCGTGGCAAGGTGACCTCCCCGGGGCCCACATTCAAAGCTCTTATGGGGACATGTCCTCGCTGGACCACAGCTATCGTATGAGCTATCATGACTTCTTGGTCCACTCCTCTACCTACCACAGGCTGAACAACCACTTCCAACCCGTCAAGGTTGCGGTGAGTCCCCACTGGAAGGTATACTATAGTTTCTCGCTCGGGAGGTAGGATTACAGGTTCTTTGCCAGGGGCCCTGATGATCTCTACCGTCTGATAAGATGGCACACTCTTCTGCGTTCCACAGACATGGATCAGTTGTTGAAGGGCTTCTTGAGTAGGCTTATGTATAGTAGCCTTCTTCCAATAACCAGGTCCCCATTTGGTAAACATAATCTGATCGAGTTCACATAGGATATTCATTCTTATTACTACAGGCACATCTTCCTTGATAGGCTCAGGGACTAGCAGGATCCCTTTTCTCCCAACTTCTTGCCCACAGATTCGAATATTCATCCACACGACCCCTGTGACCGGGATCGGTTGTTGTTTGGCAGCAAACAACCGGATCAATGTCTCTTTTTCTGGTTTGGCCAGGTCCTGGAAATGCTCCTTGAAATACGCTTCTGGCATCGTTGTCACTTGTGACCCGGTATCTATCAGGCAATCCACCAGAACTCCTTCAAATTCAGCACGTAGGACGGGGCTCCCAGCAATCAAGTGTTCGTTATGATATGGAGCGGCCTCTCTTCTCACCTCCTCCGCAGAGTGCCGCACTACTGCAGGGGTTGGTAGTTTAACGGCGGCTTCCGCTGGCCTTGAGTATAGTTCCGACAGTCTCTGGCAAGGTGCCCCGTCCTCCACATTCCCAGCATTGGATGCCTCCTCCTCGCCAGGGGGTACCTCGAGCCTGTCCTCGTGCCTCCGATGCCTGATGGGAGGGGGCTTGCTCCCACTGATCTCTTATTGGTTGGGCTGAAGAATGGTTGCATGAGTACGGTGGCTCAGACTTTTGTAGTTCCCCCACTCTTTGCTCCATCTGGGTCAGTTTCTCTTGCACATTGAAAAGGAACCGCTGCAAGTCCTGCACCACCTGGACCAGCACCTCCTGATGGTTTGGGTCCCCTCTGGTATTGGCGCTCTGGACACGCATCACCCCCGACGCATAGCTCTCTTCTTTACTTCAGGCCATTGTTTCCACCAGGATTTGATGAAATGTAAGAGCCGGATATGCTCTGACCCGTTCTGACAGTGCTCGCCTCAAGGATGTGCTGTGCAGTCCCAGAATGAATTTCTATCAGAGTATCCATTCTTTAGAGCCCATGCTGCCAAATCCATCCGCCTCCTTTCTCTGCACCTCTGCTAACACTTCTTGCAATGCTGTTGCATACTCAGAAATTCCTTCTTCTTCCCGCTGCAGCCTAGAGAAAAATTTGGTGCAAAGGTGTCCGGCGCTAACAGTCTCGCCATAGATCTCTTCCAGGAACTTCACTAGCTTCTTCAGGGTACTGCGGGTGAGTTCTGGTTGTAGGCAGACGTTTCTATGGGCTTCTCCCTCTAGGGCAGTTAACGCAATGTCCACTTCGAGGTCTGTTATAAATCTTCAGGGTGCCTTGCAGCCGGGACACCCAGTCAGACAGTGGCATATTCTTGCCGTCAAACTTTGGTAGCACACTAAATATGGTGCCCATAGGGAGTGTCCTTGCAGGGGTTCCACCAAGGCCCACAGCATCTCCATTAACATTAGCATTCCCGCCATTGCTGTCTGCTGCCTCCATCATAGTGACAGTACCCTGCTCGCAGCGCCACTTGAAGCGATGGCCGGGGGACCACCACAGTGCAGGAAGACTACTGTACACAAGATGAGGTGCAAACAACAAAGGGTAGATTTATTGGAAGGCAAGGGATGAAGTGAATGAGGAAGATGCAAACAGGGGAATACAATGGCAAAAGACAATTTACAAGAGTTATAAACGTTAACTTTCCAGTAAAATAGCACGGTGCTCCTACTATTACAGACTCAAAATATGTTTAACAAGCAAATGTAAACAATAAACAAGTGGTGATGCTACTCTACGTATAACCTCCATGGCCTTTACTAAGCAGGCCACATGGCTCCCGTGTTCTGACTATTGAAGCCTACACTAGGCAATAACAGGTGCACCAAACAGGAACAAACTCATGGTGATGTTGGAGAATCAGATCCATTCCCAGGGGGGGCCCCAGCAGTCTAATATGGTGGTGCACATGGCTTTCTGTCTGCTCTGTGAAGCGTGGTCTTCTCCTTGCTTCTGGATCCTAGGGATGCTCCTGGAAACTGTAAATCCCTTCCTCTGTATCTTCGTGGCTCTCTTGCAGCTATATCAGGACACAGTTCTTCTCTCTTTCAGCTATCAGCACAAAAAGTCCTCTCTGCAGCAGCCTCTGCTCACACACGCTGCTCCAGCTCCACACCTACACTCTGCCAGACTAGTTCATTACACCGACTATTGCAGGGGAGAGGCAGAACATTCCATCGCGCCAGACAAGGGGGTGCAGCCTCTTAAAGTGACAGCGTGTTCCTTACTGTCCATAACAGCACCACCCTCTTACACTATCGCCAGACATGTTTTGAACAAACCATGTTCTTAGACACCAACAGCCTGCAACAGCGCTGACCACGGACCCCTGGACCTGCCGCAGCTAGTGGAAGGTTAGCTGGTTTCATTTTCTGCACATTTATAAAAGCCCTTCATAGTAAATCAGGTTGAGGGGGAGGGGATTTTCTTAACATTCTGGGAGACAAAATGTTGCCTAAAGTGAGACTAGTTTTTGCAACGACTCTACAACCCTTAGTTATGATGGAACTTAATGTAGTGTCCTGGTTCATGATGGGTAGGTATTTGAGAAAAGTTGTCCTCATATCATGAAATTGTGGATGGAAGGCTGTCGAAAATTTGATGTAGTCACCAATCCCCAATCATTTTTGACAGCCTTCAGTCCACAGTTTCAATGAACCAGGACACCACATTACGTTCCATCACAACTAAAGGTTGTAGAGTAATTGCAAAAAGAGGTCTCACTTTAGGCAACCCATCATATTGTTGTTTGGCTTGTGGAGATGGAACTGTTCCGCAGCCTCATGGCGGCGGCTGTCCTTCGGTACTCGGTCACCAGCTGCCACTATTTCTCCCGGTGTGTCGTTCCCGCTTTACATAAGCATGTGTCCCATAAAATTAGCTGTGCTATGACCAACACTGTTACTAGGAACTGAAGGCACACAGGGTGAACATAGTGGAAACCAGGACAGAGCCAGACCCTGGGATGGAACACGTGCTACCGACACCAAGAATTGAAGGCCCTGGTTCAATCATGGTTTCCCCACCTTCTCAAACACAAAAAAACATGGAGTAAATAGTCCACTATAAACATGACAAAACTAGTGATGAGCGAGATAATGCTCGATACTCGCCCGAGCATCGCTGTACTCGAGGTACTCGGTGAGGGTTTGCTCGGCGGGAGCTCGGGTCTCCGCCCTGCATGATTGGCGTTCTTTACAGAGCCAATCAACATGCAGGGATGTAATAGTGAATACAGTGGCGCTGCAGTGTACAATAGATTCAGCAGCAAATACAAGACAATAGTCACCTAATTGTGAACAAAAGACAATTATAATATTAAAAATAATTTGCACTCAAAACATCTTGTTTGTAGAAATAAGATGATAGTAATCAAATTGGTAATAAAAACTTGTCCCTACACCACAAAGGTTTAAAGGTACCTTCACACTAAACGATATCGCTAGCGATCCGTGACGTTGCAGCATCCTGGCTAGCGATATCGTTTAGTTTGACAGGCAGCAGCGATCAGGATCCTGCTGTGATATCGCTGGTCGTTGAACAAAGTTCAGAACTTTATTTGGTCGTCAGACCGGCGTGTATCGTCGTGTTTGACACCAAAAGCAACGATACCCGATAACCCGATGTTTACCCTGGTTACCAGTGTAAAATGTAAAAAAAACAAACAGTACATACTCACCTTCGCGTCCCCCGGCGTCCGCTTCCCACACTGACTGAGCGCCGTAAAGTGAAAGTGAAAGTACAGCACAGCGGTGACGTCACCGCTCTGCTGTTAG
Organism: Ranitomeya variabilis; assembly: GCF_051348905.1. Classification (NCBI taxonomy): domain Eukaryota; kingdom Metazoa; phylum Chordata; class Amphibia; order Anura; family Dendrobatidae; genus Ranitomeya; species Ranitomeya variabilis. The sequence goes on from NC_135232.1 coordinate 1,144,526,198, forward strand.
GGCCGGCGCTCAGTCAGTGCTGGAAGCGGACACCGGGGGACGCGAATGTAAGTATGTACTGTTTGTTTTTTTTACATTTTACGCTGGTAACCAGGGTAAACATCGGGTTACTAAGCGTGGCCCTGCGCTTAGTAACCCGATGTTTACCCTGGTTACCCGGGGACCTCGGCATCGTTGGTCGCTGGAGAGCGGTCTGTGTGATAGCTCTCCAGCGATCAAACAGCGATGCTGCAGCGAACGGCATCGTTGTCGCTATCGCTGCAGCGTCGCTTAATGTGAAGGTACCTTAAGGTAAAGGTACTGGTTTAATGGCGTTAGTACAAAAAAGAATGAGTACTGAGTAAGTCTCAATTAGTCCAAAAAAACATTATTGGTTACTGATGTGAAAGTACTAATCAGAGCAGTGCTAGATGAATGTCAATAGATTAGATAGGCGGTATAGCCCCGCTAGCAGTGGGATATCATCCTTAAAAATATGTAGTCACAATAAGTCATTTCACCAGGGAGCAGTACCTAGTAAGTCGTGAGGAGAGGAGCCCCTCCGTGGGGTCAATACACAATCCCGTTTCTGCCAGAAAATAACATTCTTCGGTGAGGTAGTCTTCTCTGTTGTAAAGCAGATGTTTGGGAGCGCTGTCCCGGACGGTGACAGCTGCTCCTGCAGGAGTCCTAATTGCGGTCCGTGATAAAGCTTCAACGGTGAGCTTGTCACACTGCTCGGTCTCGTTGCACTAGTACTGGAGCAGGACCTGTGTGATGTTAGGTGGCACGTGACACCGCCAGGCTGTAGTAGCTACCAAGTGCAGCAAGGACAAAAAAATCCTTCAAACGCGTTTCAGAAATCTGTTTCCTCTGTACTAATGCCATTAAACCATTACCTTTACCTTAAACCTTTGTGGTGTAGGAATGAGTTTTAAATACCACTTTGATTACTATCATTCCATTTTTACAAACAAGATGTTTTGAGCGCAAATTCTTTTAAATATTATAATATAATGAGATTGTCTGCCATGCACTGTAATGCCACAGCCATCTTTGTTGTGGTATTTGTTATGTTCTGGTGGCCTAAGAGCAGCATGAGACGTACTCTGAAGAAGGTGGTACCTGTACTGACCGCAGACCCTGAACTTAACACCGCAACTAGAAGTAGCCGTGGATTGTACCTATCACTCCCTAGACATCTCGACACAGCCGGAGGACTAATTACCCCTAGAGATAGAAAAGGGAAAACTATCTTGCCTCAGAGAAAATCCCCAAAGGATAGACAGCCCCCCACAAATATTGACTGTGAGAGGAGAGGGAAAAAACATACACAGACTGAAATCAGAATTTAGCAAAGGAGGCCACTTCTAGCTAAATAGAAAGGATAGGACAGAGTACTATGCGGTCAGTATTAAAACACTAGAAAATATCCACCACAGAAAATACAAAATCTCCACATCTAACTAAAGATATGGAGGGTATATCTGCATCTCCAGAGATACCAGCTTGGCTAAACAAATCCTTATACAGACCAAGCTGGACAAGACAAAAACATGGAAAAGAACTGAACAATAAGGCCCACAGCATGTGGACTGCAAAAATCAAGGCCAGAACTTATCTTTGTTGAAATGAACAGAAAAGCAGGAGAGACCAGGCAGGGATGTGAATCCTCCAGGAACAATGGACAACTGGCACTGACTAAAGGGTAGAGCAAGACTAAATAGCCCAGTCAGAATTGCAAAAAGTGGACACACCTGATGACTGCTGCGATCCAGAGACAGCAGCGCTACCACTTATAACCACCGGAGGGAGCCCAAGAGCAGAATTCACAACAGGTATTACTGTAATTGGCTAGCCGCACAGCATCCTCAGGTCTATAAGAGATCTGGCGCTGCCCTGCTCTGGGCATTCAGCTCTGGAATCAGACAGTGTAGGGACAGTTGCTGCTGATATAGGGTCAGATTAGGGCTTTAATTAGTTAGTGTGGGTCTACCATCCTTGAATCCACATATCTAGCTAAACCAGGGGTCCCCAAACTACGGCCCGCGGGCCGCATCCGGCCCCCAGAGGCCTTTTGCCCAGCCCCCGCATCAATTCACATGTTCCTCTCACTTCTGAGCGCCCGGCACTATGCAGAAGCGAGAGTTCGGCGCTCATCTTCCAGACTGAGACTGAGTCCAGACCTAGATGAGCACGTCGCACGTAGTGATGCGCGACGTGCGCATCTAGGCCTGACAGACGAACAGCGAGGAGCGCGGGCAGCACGGGAGCGGCTACTTTACAGTGCACTGCTAGGTAATGTATAGTTTTCTTTGTTTTTTAACCCCTTCCTGACCTGTGACACAGCGTATGTGTCATGAAAGTCGGTGCCAATCTGACCTGTGACGCATATGCTGTGTCACAGAATGATCGCGTCCCTGCAGGCCGGATGAAAGGGTTAACTACAATTTCACCCAACCTACAGGGACAGGGGGAGTGGTACTTTAGCCCAGGAGGGGTGGCTTCGCCCCTCCGTGGCTACGATCGCTCTGATTGGCTGTTGAAAGGGAAACAGCCAATCAGAGCAATCTGCAATATTTCACCTATGAAAATTGGTGAAATATTACAATCCAGCCATGGCCGATGCTGCAATAGCATCTGCCATGGCTGAAGACCCCGATCTGCCCCCCCCCCACCGCCACCAATCTTCTCCTCTCCTTCCTGTCATGTCCCATGCTCCCCTCCATCCTCCTGTCCGCTCCCCCGTCCTCCTGTCTGCTCCCCCCATGCTCCGATTCCCCCCCGTGCTCCGATCGCACCCCCCCATACTTACCGAGCTCCGATGTCCCTCTTGGTGTCCTTCTCCATGGGCACCACCATCTTCCAAAATCGTGGGCGTATGCACAGTGCGCCCACCGAATCGGCCGGCCGGCAGATTCTTTCCAGGTACATTTTGATCGCTGTGATAGGTTCTATCACAGCGATCAAAATAAAAAAAAATAGTAAATAAACCCCCTCTTTATCACCCCCATAGGTAGGGACAATAATAAAATACAGAAATTATATTTATTTTTGTTTTTCCATTAGGGTTAGGGGTAGGGTTAGGGTTAGGGGTAGGGTTAGGGGCAGGGTTAGGGGTAGGGTTAGGGATGCACTTAGGGTTAGGGTTGCACTTAGGGTTAGGGTTGCGCTTAGGGTTGCACTTAGGGTTAGGGTTGCACTTAGGGTTGCACTTAGGGTTAGGGTTGCACTTAGGGCTAGGGTTGCACTTAGGGTTGCACTTAGGGTTAGGGTTGCACTTAGGGTTGCACTTAGGGTTAGGGTTGCACTTAGGTTGCACTTAGGGTTAGGGTTGCACTTAGGGCTAGGGTTGCACTTAGGGTTGCACTTAGGGTTAGGGTTGCACTTAGGGTTGCACTTAGGGTTAGGGTTGCACTTAGGGATAGGGTTGCACTTAGGGCTAGGGTTGCACTTAGGGCTAGGGTTGCATTTAGGGCTAGGATTGCACTTAGGGCTAGGGTTGCACTTAGGGTTAGGGTTAGAATTAGGGTTAGGGTTAGAATTAGGGTTAGAATTAGGGTTAGGGTTGCAATTGGGGTTAGAGTTACAATTAGGGCTAGGTTTGGAATTAGGGTTAGAATTAGGCTATGTGCACACGGTGCGGATTTGGCTGCGGATCCACAGAGGATTGGTCGCTGCGGATTCGTAGCAGTTTTCCATCACGTTTACAGTACCACGTAAACCTATGGAAAACCAAATCCGCTGTGCCCATGGTGCGGAAAATACAGCGTGGAAACAGTGCGTTGTATTTTCTGCAGCATGTCAATTCTTTGTGTGGATTCCGCAGCGTTTTACACCTTCTCCATAATAGGAATCCGCAGGTGAAATCCACACAAAAAACACTGGAAATCCGTGGTAAATCTGCAGGTAAAGCGCAGTGCATTTTACCTGCAGATTTTTCAAAAACGGTGGGAAAAATCTGCACACAAATTTGCAACGTGGGCACATAGCCTTAGGGTTAAGGTTGGAATTAAAGTTAGGGTTGGAATTAGGGTTAAGACTAGGGTTAGGGGTGTGTTGGGGTTAGGGTTGTGGTTAGGGTTGGGATTAGGGTTAGGGGTGTGTTGGGGTTAGTGTTGGAGTTAGAATTGAGGGGTTTCCGTTTTTTTCACAAATAAATGCAGAAATTATCGACCTAAATTTACCACTAACATGAAGCTCAATATGTCACGGAATAACAGTCTCAGAACTGCTAGGATCCGTTGAAGCGTTCCTGAGTTATTACCTCATAAAGGGACACTGGTCAGAATTGCAAAAAATGGCCAGGTCATTAAGGTCAAAATAGGCTGGATCATGAAGGGGTTAAGCGGGGATGGGGGGGTTTGGGAGAGAGCATGGGAGCTGGACCCATATGGGGGAAGACAGAGCATGGAGCTGGACCTATATGGGGGAATACAGAGCATGGAGCTGGACCTATATGGGGGAACACAGAGCATGGAGCTGGACCTATATGGGGGAAGACAGAGCATGGGAGCTGGACCTATATGGGGAAGACAGAGCATGGGAGCTGGACCTATATGGGGGAAGACAGAGCATGGGAGCTGGACCTATATGGGGGAACACAGAGCATGGGAGCTGGACCTATATGGGGAAACACAGAGCATGGGAGCTGGACCTATATGGGGGAAGACAGAGCATGGGAGCTGGACCTATATGGGGGAAGACAGAGCTTGGGAGCTGGATCTATATGGGGGAACACAGAGCATGGGAGCTGGACCTATATGGGGGAACACAGAGCATGGGAGCTGGACCTATATGGGGGAAGACAGAGCATGGGAGCTGGACCTATATGGGGGAAGACAGAGCTTGGGAGCTGGATCTATATGGGGGAAGACAGAGCATGGAGCTGGGCCTATATGGGGGAACACAGAGCATGGGAGCTGGACCTATATGGGGGAAGACAGAGCATCGGAGCTGGACCTATATGGGGGAAGACAGAGCATGGGAGCTGGACCTATATGGGGGAAGACAGAGCATGGGAGCTGGACTTATATGGGGGAAGACAGATCATGGGAGCTGGACCTATATGGGGGAACACAGAGTAAGGGAGCTGGACCTATATAGGGGTGATTGTTGGTATATTGTTTTTGTAGGGCTGTATATATATCTATTGGTATTTTAATAATAGCAATTTGGAATCCCTAGGAAACAATGATGTCAAGAAAGAGAATAATTGACTCGGAGTGTAGGATATTCAAAGAACAGTGGACTTATGATTACTTTTTCATGCAGTACAAGGAAAGAGCTGTGTGTTTTGATATGTCAGAATATAGTGGCTGTGTTTAAAGAATACAATTTGCGTTGACACTATCAAACTCAACATAAAGATAAATATGATTGTTTGGTTGGAGACGTAAGAAAAGATAAAATATTAAAACTGAAACATTCATTGACAACTCAGCAAAATACTTTTGTGAAGCAGAAGCAGCTAAACATTTCATCACTGCGAGCAAGTTTTCAAGTTGCCAAGCTAATAGCGTGCACTGGCAGGCCATTCGTGGAGGGAGAATTTGTTAAAGAGTGCCTTCTTTCTGTCGCCAAAGAGATGTGTCCAGAAAAGTCAGACTTGTTTAGTACAGTTATTCTTTCAGGATCTACAATTACACGAAGGATTGAAGAAATGGGAGACAATTTGCATCAGCATTTGCAAAACTCTGCAAGAACACTTTCCTATTTTTCCTTGGCAATTGACGAGAGCAATGATGTTCGTGATTCTGCACAACTTCTAATTTTTATTCGTGGGACGAATGACAATTTTGAAGTCATGGAAGAGCTTGCTACACTGCAAAGCATCAAAGGAACAACTACAGGAGAGGATATCTATGAAAAGCTTTCCCAAACTGTGAAGGATTTGGAGCTAGACTGGGCTAAACTAGCCAGTGTGACAACTGATGGTGCACCTAGCATGGTGGGGTCTAAGAAAGGAGTAATTGCTCGCATTAAACAAGAGATGGACAAACGTAACCATTCTCATCCAATAGCCATACACTGCCTCATCCACCAACAAGCGCTATGTAGTAAATCACTGAAGTGGGACTCTGTTATGAAAATTGTGGTATCTTGTGTTAACTTCATTAGAGCTAATGCACTAAACCACAGACAATTTCAGGAATTTCTGTCTGAGCTAAATGTTGCCTATGAAGATGTTCTGTACCACACAGAAGTCCGTTGGCTGAGTCGAGGCAGAGTTTTGAGACATTTTTATGACTTGCTTCCACAGATTACAGATTTTATGCTGTCAAAAAACAAAGAAGTACCAGAGCTCAGTGATGCAGAATGGAAATGGCACCTCGCCTTTCTGACAGATGTAACAGAGCTACTCAACAGTTTCAATGTGCAACTTCAAGGAAAAGGGATATGCACTCACATGTGAAAGCATTTGAAGTAAAATTAGGCCTCCTTATCAAACAAGTGAAGGAGGAAAATTTCTGCCATCTCCCCTTAACTCAAAATCTGTTAGCAGAAAAACCCATGGTTGCATTTCCAAAAGAAACATGGGTGAATTCACTGGAAAAATTGCAAAAGAAGTTCCAATTCAGATTTAAAGAGCTTCATCTCCATGAACAGGACATACAGCTTTTCCGTAACCCATTTTCTATTGACATTGAAAATGTGGATGCAATTTACCAAATGGAACTGGCTGAACTGCAGAATTGTGACTCTCTGAAAGACGCATTCAAGTCAAGCAGCTTGCCTAACTTCTATGCATCTCTCCCCTCTGAGACCTATCCTAATCTCAGGAATCATGCACTCAAAATGGCAACCATCTTTGGCAGCACTTATGTTTGTGAACAGACTTTTTCCAGAATGAAACATCTGAAATCTCCAACCAGATCTAGACTAACTGATGTGCACTTGCATCACTTGTTACGGCTAGCAGTGACAAATATGGAAACGGACATTGACCACCTCAGCAGTCAAAAGCAGGCCCATAGTTTTCATTGAAATAATGGTGAGTTTGTTGATTTAAATTTACTAGTTCTTTATTTTGAATATTGTATTTGTTCCCTGAATGTTTTTTTTACTTTAAAATGAGATATGTGTAGTGTACATAGGGATTTTCACAGTTTTTTTTATAGTCCGGCCCTCCAACGGTCTGAGGGACAGTGAACTGGCCCCCTGTGTAAAAAGTTTGGGGACCCCTGTTATAGAGCAAGGAGAAAAGAAGATAGTCATTTTATAGATTTTACTCCAAAAGGTAGGCAGTAGTGATGAGCGAATATGCTCACCACTACTCGTTACTCGCCAGTGTGTTCGGTGTACTCGGCGAGCAGCGAGCATTTCTGGGATTATTCGGCAGTAACTGGAGTCTCCACCCAGCGTTTTTGGCGGACTTTAGAGACCCAATCACGGTGCAGGGATTGTCTGACATGCCATGAAACACCACAGCCATCTTTGTTGTGGTCGTGCAGTGATTGGCCGCACAGCATCATCCCGAGTATAAGAGACCTGGAGCCGCCCTGCTCGCCGCATTCTGCTCCTGTTTCAGCGAGAGTAGGGAGAGCTGCTGCCGAGATAGGGTCAGAATCGTGGTTTTAGAGTTAGTGTAGGTCTGCAACTCTTACATCCACAACTCCTGAGAAACCAACAGTCCTTTTTAGGGCTAATTCGTGGGTCCTGATATTGCAGCGCTAGGTAGGCAGGGCATAGCATATCCACATCAGTGCAAGGCCTGCAGGCACTGTATGTGTGTCCATTGCTCCCACTGCATCCTTCCCAAAGCTCCATAACTGTCTGCTGCTGCAGCTTATTTACTATATACCTAGTTGCCTTTTTTTTCCCAAAACATTCACCCCCCAAAAAAAAATATACTGTCTGTTCTGTCGGACCTGGGCCTGTTTAAAAATCATAGTTTATCAGGCATAGTTTTGTGTGCTAGCCTTGTGCCACTGTTTTTTTTTTTTTGTTTTTTTTTTAAATTCACAAAAAAAGGCCTCATATATCTGTGTGCTCCAAGTTTGCACATTTTAGGCCTTTTTTCCCCATTTTTTGGCTGTCTGTTACCCTAACTATATACAGCACTATTTTGCATTTTAAAAAAAGACACATATTTGGCAGTGTGTTATTTCCGTGACAGGCCTCATATATCTGCGTGGTCCAAGTTTTGGCATTGTAGGCAGGTGGACCACTTTTTTGGCTGTCTGTTACCCTAATTATACACAGCACTATTTTGCATTTAAAAAAAAGCCACATATTTGGCAGTGTGTTATTTCTGTGACAGGCCTCATATTTCTCCGTGGTCCAAGTTAGCGCATTGTAGGCCGATGGACCACTTTTTTTCGCTCTCTGTTGTTAGGGTTGGCGGAACGCACCAAGTATATAATAGGTGATTTTGCAACTCGGGGTCCACCGTGCAGGAGGGAGCCTGCTGCTAGCAAATGGCGGCACTATATGGCGGTATAAGCGAACTCTGTTACAACAGAATCACTAAGATAGGAAAAGGCTGTGCCCTGTTAACCTCACAGAGGACCATAGCTACCAAACAGAGCGAAAGTAAACAGTGGTCATGCAGTCAGCCTAGCAAACGAACAACTCCTCTTCAGTGGAGCCGGAATTCTAGTGGCTATACGCCAGCCCTGAATTCTTACACACAAAACTCCTCATTGGAGGTGTCGGTATTCTAGGGGCTTATTTCAGCGAAACCCTGACCACATACAGACATGACCACACAGGCGCAAAGCTCATGACATAGATTGATACTAGCGCATGGCCGTGCGGCCATGCGATCCTTTTATAGCTGCAGCAACTTCAGGACCTTCCTAGAGGACCAATGGGAGCTGCTACAGGACCTGAGCATGTGACCCCCGACATCCAATGAGAGGTCTTCCTTAGGGCATGCTCGGAAGGGGAAAAGCAGGACTTAGTCCCAGAAGCGTCTGCTCGCCGCTGACCAGTACTGGCTACAATGGCTGAGCCTGGAAGAAAAGCAGTAGCCAAGCATAGAGTACCTGCCTGAGCCAGACGCTGGGACCAACATCTCCTCTGCGCAGGCTCCACTGTGGCTGGAGAAGAATGGGAGACCGCAGTGGAGGGGGTTTGAGATTTCCCCTATGCAGGGGCGGGAACTCGCCACCCAACATCTGTTACCCTAACTATATACAGCACTATTTAGCAATTTAAAAAAAACACATATTTTGCAGTTTGTTATTTCTGTGACAAGCCTCATATTTCTGCGTGGTTCAAGCTAGCGCATTGTAGGCCGGTGGACCACTTTTTTGGCTGTCTGATACCCTAATTATATACAGCACTATTTTGCATAAATTAACTTCACAAAAAAGCCCCCCAAAATTGAATACAGTCTGTTATGTCAGGCTGAGGCCTGCCTGATGTTTGGGTTTGAAAAATAGTAGATTTGCAGGCATACTGATCAGATATTAGTTGTGTTGAGCATTTGAAATAGTGCAGTAGTTCAATCAAAATGGGCAAGGCAAGGGGCAAGGGACGGGGAAGTGGACATGATGCTGATGGTGCATCCAGAGGACGAGGCTGTGGCCAAGGTGAAAGTGGGCAACAGCAAAGACCCACATCTTCTCGCTTGGCCTTCCTGTCCCAGTTTCTAGGGGACCGCAGCACACCACTATTGAAGCCAGAGCAGTGTGAAACGGTTGTTGGTTGGATAGCGGATAATGCTTCCAGTCACTTAGACACCACCACCACGTCTTCCACACGGTCAAGTCTCAGTAGCCGTGAGTGTGGCCAGGATATTCCTCACCCTGATCCTCCTTCCTCCCACCATGCCGAGTGCCCTGAGACAACTGATCCCACACTTGGACACTCTGAAGAGCTGTTCAGTTTTCCATTTCAAGATTCGGAACTCTCTGCCAGTCAACTTGAAGTGGCAAAAGATGAGATCGCATGTAGAGCTGCCCAAAGTTTGACCAGCCCCGGTCACACGAAGGCAATAGTGGGAAAGTGTCACAAGAGGTAGATGATGATGAGACACAATTGCCCGAAAGTCAGTAGGAGGAGCAGGGTGCGGATGTGGAAGAAGAGGTGGTGGATGACATAGTGATTGACCCAACTTGGCAGGAGGACATGCATAGCGAGAACAGCAGCACAAATGGGGAAGGAGGCATATCCCCCAACAGGCAAGAAGAAGCAGTGTGGTGGCCACAGAAGATGTGCATCCATTCCCTGTAACACCAATATGAGGGAAGTTGCCAATCCAAATGTTAGATCTTCCCGAGTCTGGTTATGTTTTAAAGACTGTGCCGATAACCCCAAACAGGCCATTTGCAGCACCTGCCATGCTCGCATCAGCAGGGGTAGTGTTATGGACTGGTGCTTTAGGAGCGACATGCAACTAGCTCTGAGCAGGTGGTAACTATACAGACCGCAGTTCCTGATCTTAACACAACACTAGAAGTAGCCGTGGGATGTTCCTGTCACTCCCTGGACACCTCGTCACAGTCGGAGAACTAGCTACCCCTAAAGGTAGAAACAGGAAAGCTATCTTGCCTCAGAGAAAATCCCCAAAGGATAGACAGCCCCCCACAAATAATGACTGTGAGTGGAGAAGGAAATGACATACGTAGAATGAAACAAGATTTAGCAAAGGAGGCCACTTCTAGCTAGATAGATAGTACAGGATAGAACACTGTGCGGTCAGTAATAAAAACTAGAAAAAGTCCACCGCAGAGAAATGCAAAAATCTCCACACCTGACTAAAGGTGTGGAGGGCAAAATCTGCTGCCCAGAGCTTCCAGCTTAGCTGAATAGATCAATACTGATAAGCTGGACAAATGAGCAAAACATAGAATGTGCTGAACAATAAAGTCCACAACTAGTGGACTGCAAAAGGACAAGCAAGGACTTATCTTTGCTGAACTGGTCAGAGTGTCAGGGAAATCCAAAAGAGCTGTGACTCCAAGCAGGAACAATTGACAACTGGCATTGATTGAGGGATAAGGCCAGACTAAAACAGCCGAGCCAGAAGGACGATCAGTGGAAGCAGCTGCTGATGCTAAATCCAAAAAGCAGCCATACCACTCATAACCACCGGAGGGAGCCCAAGAGCAGAACTCACAAAAGTGCTATTTACAACCACCGGAGGGAGCCCAAGAGTGGAATTCACAACAGTACCCCCCCCTTGAGGAGGGGTCACCAAACCCTCACCAGAGCCCCCAGGCCGATCAGGACGAGCCAAGTGAAAAGCACAAACCAAATCGGCGGCATGGACATCGGAGGCAACCACCCAAGAATTATCCTCCTGGCCATAACCCTTCCACTTGACAAGATACTGCTATTTACAACCACCGGAGGGAGCCCAAGAGCGGAATTCACAACAGGGTAGCAAAACAACCAGCCTGACCACCACCAGCATGGTCAGGCAAATGGCAGCAAAGCATCCTACTTTGGGGGCCGAACCCCAGGCTCCAGGAACACGGTCTGCAGGTCACATCACTGCTTCTTCCACTGTTTTGTGTAGAAGCCAATCCCCAGTATACCGGGCATGTGAAAATGCCTCTAGCCTTGCACCTGTTGTGGCCCACAGTCAAGCAGCACCACATCCTTGTCCCAGCACAGCTTTCAGTTGTATATCACCCAGTCTTTGGAACGCAAGCGGAAATACCCAGCCAACGCCCCACAGGCCACAGTCCTAAATTCTAATATTTCTCTTCTGCTTGCACTAGAAATGCTGCCTTTTAGGCTCGTTGAGACGGAAGCTTTCTGCAACTTGATGGTGGTGGCCATCCCAAGGTACATGGTCCCAGTCGCCACTATTTCTCCCGGTGTGCCGTTCCGGCATTACACCAGCATGTGTTCCTCAACATTACCTGTGCCCTCAACAATGCTGTTGCAGGGAAAGTTCACCTAACCACAGACACATGGACAATTGCTTATGGGCAGGGACGATACATCTCAATGAAGGCACACTGGGTTAACATAGTGGAAGCCGGGACCCAGTCAGACCTTGGGATGGAACACATCCTCCCCATGCCGAGGATTTCTGACCCTACATCAATCAGGGTTGCCCTCACAGTCTACAGCTCCTGCACCTCCTCCTCCTCTTCATCCCCATCTCTAAAATCAACACATCAGTCAGAAGCTGGAAGCACTGCAGCACTGCCTCAGGCAAGCGGCAACAGGCTGTGCTGAAGCTAATCTGCATAGGTGACAAACCGCACAATGCAGAAGAGTTGTGGACAGTGCTGAAAGAGCAGTCATATGTTTGGATGACATCGCTGAACCTACAGCCAGGCATGGTCATGTGTGACAATGGCCATAAACTTGTGGCGGCTCTGAGGCAAGGTGAGCTCACACAAGTACCTTGATTGGCCCATGTGCTTAACCTCGTGGTTCAACATTTTCTGAAAAGCTACCCAGAGCTGCCGGATCTGCTAGTGAAAGTATGCAGTCTGTCTGCCCATTTTAGAAAGTCAGCTACAGCTTTAGCTGCCCTTGCCGTGCTTCAGCAGCGTTTTCAGCTTCCAGCTCACCGACTGTTGTGTGATGTCCCCACGCGCTGGAACTTTACGCTACATATGTTGAAAAGGATTTGTGAGCAGAAGAGGGCTGTTGTTGATAACCAACATCAACAAGGCCGTCGAATTTCAGGTCAGACTCCACACATAAGACCTCAGGAGTGGAAATGGATGTGAGACATATGTAACATTACTTTTTTCGGTTTGAGTCGGGTTTCGCAAAACCCGAAGTCGGGACGGGTGAAATCGGCCGATTATTGTGAAAAGTTGGAAAGTCGGGGGCTGACTGAAACACGAAACCCAATGCAAGTCAATGGGGAATCAAAGTCGGCAGTGAGTGGAGGACAGGAAAACACCTGCAGTGCCCATTTTAATGCCAAAACACCAATTCTTATTACTTAAGCTTGTCAATCTTAATTTACTTTATAATAATAGTTAGGCATTGAAATCTGGGGGTCATTTGGCTAAAGTTGTGGGGGGGTAGAGCTGGCTCAAGATTTTCGTGTGCCCAGGAAATGCGGAATACGTCACGGCGGTGGAGCAGGGAGAGGTAAGTATTTCAACTTTGCAAGTGCTGTGATCCTGAGCAAGCAGGGGGGCCCACTCATTGGCACTGGCACAGGGCCCCTCATAGTACGGCGGTGTGTTTGACGGCGGGTGGCGCCTCCCACTGGCAGAGACACTTTTGCGTACTATGAGGTGCCCTGTGCCAGTGACGTCACCAACGAGTATGCCCCCCACTTGATGAAGGAACCTGCACTTTCTTCTGCACCTTCTCTTTGTCCCCGTGTAAGGTGGTATAGTATGCGGGAAGGGGAATCTGACTTTCAGCAGGGTCAGATTCTGGCTGTATAGAATGCAAGGGGAATGTTGTGGTCTGGGTCAATGTACCAGCAGACTCATCTAGTAGTGGCTGGGCAATGGGCAGGATGAGAAGGAAACACAGATATAGGCCCAAATAATAAAGTTCAGTGGAGGAAAATTAATGAGTGGCAGACACAGTTAGTAGGCCCAAATAATAAAGTAGGCTAAATGCAGTTCAAAATTGGTAACAGGACTAAACAGGAGGCATTGCTTTGTTCAGTGAAGGAAAACTGTAATGAGTGGCAGACACAGTTAGTAGGCCCAAATAATAAAGTGGGCTAAATGTCTGCCAAAAAATTGTTCATAAATAAACAGGTGGCATAGCTAGTTACAGGGGTGGGCTCCTCTGCTGAGTAGAAGACAGTGGTAGTAGGCTCAAAGTATTAACTGGTCTAAATGGAGGCCAGGGCCCCTGTATATTTTAACTATCATCTATCATTTCAACAAATTTGTATTGGCAGTGCCATTGAAGGATTTAACAGCACAGACTACACAGTGGTGGAGCTGATAGAGGTAAGCATTGCAAGTGGTAGAGCACTGTTCGAGCTGGGTGGAACATTCATATTACGACGGTGTGTCTGACGTTGGTTGTTCACCACCACCGTCAGAGACACTTCATTGTACTATGAGGGCCCCTTTACCAGTAACGTCGCCCGTAGAGTGGGCCCCTTCCACCTTTCCAGTCAAACTGCACTCGCACGGGTGTTTTCCCCAGGTGTTGACCTCGGCCCTATGGGGGGAGTCAGCCCATTTAGGGAGGTATAAAAATGACCTATGGTGGACATTCAGCAGCTGCAAATGGAGGAATTGGGTGAAGTTAGTTAAAGGAGGCCAAAAGCAAGACATTTTTCAGGCAAGCTACATGTCAGCAGGGGAATGTGGGGAAAAATAATTTGAAATCCATGATTGTTTCATTTTAATGAAGGTTAGATCATCAACATTTTGAGTAGCCAGACGTGTCCATTTTTCGGTCAGTGAGCTGGACTGGAGAGCTGCATATGGTGGAACTAGCGGTGGTGGTGGACATGGCGGATTGAGAGAGGGTTGGTGATGGTATTCTTGATGTTGGCCTACATACAGTGTTTCCTACCAATAACCTTGTGATTCCCTGACTGCTTTGGCCTTGCGACGATACCTCCACATTTGCTGCTGGTGGTGTCCTAACCGGTAGGCTTACAGTGAGGGAAGCAATGTAGCATTGCTGACTACCTTCATTTTGAGCAGGTGCACCAACGGTACCAGATGTTTGGTAGTTAGTCCAGGCTTGCAGGTGCTTGCTGGTTAAATGTCTAAGCATGCACGTTGTATTTAAATTTTGAAGATTCTTCCCACTGCTAAAGGTCTTTGAGCATTTCTTACAGATAACGTTTGACTGATCATTTAGATCTTGGTTAAAAAATTGCCATACTACACTCTTCCTACTATGGAATACCTTTTCAGGCATTGTACGCTGGCTACTTTCACCGGATGGCCACGCTGTCCTAAAACTGTTTTTGTTTTTGACAAACGTTTTTGGCCTGATACGGGCCTGCCAGATGACAGCTGTTGCGATGTAGATGGCTGCTGTGGATCATCCTCCTCCGCTTCTGAGCTACTGGCAGCGGCACCCTCTTCCCCCAATGGCTGCCAATCTGGGTCAACAACTGGGTCATCTATCACCTCCTCTTCAATGTCATGTGCACCTTCCTCTGTGCCACCGTGTAAGGTGCTATAGTGTTTCGGGACGGGGCACCATAGTCTCATCAGGGTCAGATTCTGGCTCAGTACACTGCGAGGGCAATGTAGTGATCTGAGTCAATGGAACAGCATAATAATCTACCTGTGGCTGTGCATCTGTACACTCCATGTCCAATTCATCTTGTAATGGGCAGTTAACAATTTCCCTTTCTAACCCAGGCACGGTATGTGTAAAGAGCTCCATGGAGTAACCTGTAGTGTCGCCTGACGCATCCTTCTCTTTTGGTTTGGGTGAAGGACACAAGGAAACGTCTTGTTTGGAACTTTCTGAAGAGGAGGCGAAAGAGCTAGAGGCTGAGTCATCAAGGAAAGCCAAAACTTTTTCCTGCTGCTCCGGCTTTAAAAGCTGCTTTCCTACTCCCAGATAAGGGAGCCTTCGAGGCCTTGTGTAGCCAGACAATGATGCTGGCTCAACACCTCAAGCCTTAGGTGCTATTGTGCTTTTGCCACTATCATCAGATGCACCACCACCATCAGTACCAGCTGGCAACCACCGCCCACGGGCTCTTCCACAAGACTTCCTCATTTTTTGGAAAATCTAACCAAAATAACAACCGTTATATGGTACTGTAAAACAAGGTAGAAGGTGTATATAAACTTGTTGAGAATTTCAATCTCCCTTTCTTTTTTTGGAGACTGAACCAAAACTCAGGCCCAGTGTATATAACAATGCATTCTAAGTGGCAGAAAGTGGCTGGCTGACATACGACAAACTAACAGGACTGAAGTATATCCACTTTGTGAGAATTTGAATCTCACTTTTTTTTGGGAGACTGAACCAAAACTCAGGACCAGTGTATAAAACAACACAATGTAAGTGTCAGAAAGTGGATGGAAGATATATGAAAAAATACAAGGACTGTAGTACAATTTCATTCTCCCTACAATGATCTCAGGACAAGTATGGCAGCAATAAAAAGGACTGCTGCACACAAAAGTGTGGACAAATAAACAAGATAACTGTGCAGAAAGGAGCAACAGGATTTTTGCTTTTAAAAAAGCAGTTGGTTTGCACAGCAGCGTGCAAACAGCAATGCAGCTATCAGGGAGCCTTATAAGGCAGCCTAATAATCTACAGAGCTGATGCACAAAAATATAGCATCCACTGTCCCTGCAAAAAAAGGTGGTGTTGGACAGTGGAAATCGCTACAGCACAAGCAGTTTGGGGGTTAATCTTCCCTCCCTAACTATATCCCTTCTTCTTATGAAGCTGCAGCAACCTCTCCCTTTGCTAAGATCGGCAAAAGTAAGATGGCGGTCGGCGTGCACGCCCTTTATAGCCCCTGTGACGCCGCACAAAGCAAGCCAATCACTGTCATGCCCTTCTCTAAGATGGTGGGGACTGAGACCTATGTCATCACGCTGCCCACACTCTGCGTTCTCCTTCATTGGCTGAAAAATGACGCTGAAAGTGTCATATGAAACGCGACTTTTGCGCGCAGATCGCCGACCTCATGGCCGATCCCACACTAGGATCGGGTTGGGTTTCATGAATCCCGACTTTGCCGAAAGTCAGCGATTTTTGAATTTGTCGCTCAACCCTACTTTGATGACTGCACCAAGATGGTGAGCGGCAATGATGCCATAATTAGCGTCACCATCCCGCCTCTCAGCATTCCGAAAACCTCTCTGCTCACAATCAAAGAGGATGCATTGCAGGCGGAGCACGAGGACATGGAGCAAGGAAACATACTGGGGGATTACACTCAGCCCAGCCTCATGTCTTCTCAATGTAGATTGGTAGGCAATGAGGAGGAGGAGGAGGAAGAAAAGGAGCTACTTTCATGTGCTATAGATGGTACTACAAACACATTTGTATTAGCTTCTGTTAAGCAGGGATGGCCTGAGGACAGGGAGAAGGAGGAAGAGGAGGAGGAGGACAGCATGGTCAGTCGTCCTGTTGGTGAGGACACAGAAGTCTTGCCTGTTAGCAGTCTGGCACGCATGGCTGACTTTATGTTGTGCTGCATTTCTCGTGACCCTCGGATTATCAAAATTTTGGATGACACGCATTACTGGTTGGTTACACTTCTAGACCCACGCTACAAGGAGAACTTTCAATCTCTTCTGCCTGAGGCAGAGAGGTGTACTAAAATGTTGCAGTACCAGAGCCCCCTTGTAGCGGAATTACTTACAAAGATTCCCATGTGAGAACGCTGGCAGCAGATGTCAGAGTTTGTTGTACAACCAAGGAGTCCAAGCGAGAAAGACAGAAGTACTATCCAGCTCAGGCAGGGAACAATGGCCAAGTTCTTGGACAGTTTTCTCAGACCCTCCCATCATGGCGGCACAGAGGCAAGGGGTGCTGTCACAAGAAGTGTAGTGTTTGGGAAGATGGTGAGGGAGTACCTTGCTGATCGTACAAACATCCTCCGTGATTCCTCTGTGCCTTTTAATTATTGGGTATCCACGCTGGACACGTGGCATGAACTGGCTCTCTACGCCTAGGAGGTCCTGGCCTGCCCTGCTGCTAGCATTCTGTCAGAGAGGGTTTTTGGTGCCGTTGGTGGAATTATAACAGATAAATGCATCCACCTTTCAACTGAAAATGCTGACAGACTGACTCTTATCAAAATGAACAAGGCCTGGATTGGGAAAGACTTCTGTACACCACCAAGTGAAAACAGCGAAACATAACCTCAAATACATTCTCTCTTTTGGGGAGGTGTATTCTCATGCACCTCTTCACAACCACGCATGGGTATACACTTCAATATATGGTCTGTTTGCCGTTATCCTCCTCCTTTTCCTCGTCCTCATCATCCAGAACCACTAGATGACCACGGTGAATGTGCTGTGTACAGTTATAGGCCAGTGAATTTTGGGCAAAGAGGCTGTGAAGGCAATATTTTAATGAGTCCAAAAAGGACACCATCTTGGGGAGTTGGGCATGACATTACATTGGGCCTTCTTTACCCGGTCTCCTGCAATCTGTCCTGTACCTGCCACTAGATCACCAGGGTGAATTTGCTCTGTACTGTTATGGGCCAGTGAATTTTAGGCAAGGGGGCTGTGATGGCACTATTTTATTCAGCCCAAAAAGGACACCACAATGAGAATTGGGCATGACATTACATCGGGCCTACTTCTTAACTCGGTCTCCTGCAATCTGTCCTGTACCTGCCACAAGATCACAAGGGTGAACGTGCTCTATACTGTTATAGGCCAGTGAATTTTGGGCAAGGGGGCTGTGATGGCTCTGTTTTAATCAGTCTAAAAAGGACACCATATTGGGGAATTGGCATGACATTGCATTGGGCCTACTCCTTAACTCGGTCTCCTGCAATCTGTCCTGTACCTTCCACTTGATTACCAGGCTGAACGTGGTCTGTACTGTTAAAGGCCATTGAATTTTGGGCAAGTGGGCTATGAAGGCCCTTTTTTAATCAGTCTAAAAAGGACACCATATTGGGGAATTGGGCATGACATTACATTGGGCCTACTTCTTAACTTGGTCTACTGCAGTCTGTCCTGTACCTGCCACTAGATCACCAGGGTGAACGTGCTCTTTACTATTATAGGCCAGAGAATTTTGGGCAAGGGGGCTGTGATGGCAGTATTTTATTCAGCCCAAAAACGACACCACATTGGGGAATTGGGCATGACATTACATCGGGCCTACTTCTTAACTCTGTCTCCTGCAATCTGTCCTTTACCTACCACTAGATCACCAGGGTGAACGTGCTCTGTACTGTTATAGGCCAGTGAATTTTGGGCAAGGGGGATGTGAAGGCACTATTTTAATCATTCTAAAAAGGACACCATATTGGGGAATTGGGCATGACATTACATTGGACCTACTTCTTAACTCGGTCTCCTACAATCTGTCCTGTACCTGTCACTAGATCACCAGTGTGAACGTGGTCTGCACCATTAAATTCTAGTGAATTTTGGGGAAGGGGGCTGTGATGGCACTATTTTATTCAGTCCTAAAAGGACACCACATTGGGGAATAGGGCAAGACATTACATTGGGCCTACTTCTTAACTTGGTCTACTGCAGTCTGTCCTGTCCTGAACCTGCCACTAGATCACCAGGGTGAACGTGCTCTTTACTGTTATAGGCCAGAGAATTTTGGGCAAGGGGGCTGTGATGGCAGTATTTTATTCAGCCCAAAAAGGACAACACATTGGGGAATTGGGCATGACATTACATCGAGCCTACTTCTTAACTCTGTCTCCTGCAATCTGTCCTTTACCTACCACTAGATCACAAGGGTGAACCTGCTCTGTACTGTTATAGGCCAGTGAATTTTGGGCAAGGGGGATGTGAAGGCACTATTTTATTCAGGTCAAAATCGA
Organism: Ranitomeya variabilis; assembly: GCF_051348905.1. NCBI lineage: Eukaryota > Metazoa > Chordata > Amphibia > Anura > Dendrobatidae > Ranitomeya > Ranitomeya variabilis. The sequence continues at coordinate 1,144,545,546 of NC_135232.1, forward strand.
CACTGCATTGGGGAATTGGGCTTGACATTACATTTGGCCTTCTTAACTCGGTCTCCTGCAATCTATCCTGTACCTGCCACTAGATCACCAGTGTGAACGTGCTCTGTACAGTTATAGGCCATTGAATTTTGGGCAAGGGGGCTGTGATGGCACTATTTTATTCAGTCCATAAAGGACACCACATTGGAAAATTAGGCATGACATTACATTAAGCCTACTTCTTAACTCGGTCTCCTGCAATCTGTCCTTTACTTGCCACTAGATCACCAGGGTGAGCATACTCTATACTGTCATAGGCCAGTGAATGTTGGGCAAGGGAGCTGTGATGGCACTATTTTATTCAATCCAAAAAGACAGCACATTGTGGAATTGGGCATGACATTACATTGGGCCTGCTTCTTATCTCAGTCTCCTGCAATCCGTCCTGTACCAGCCATTAGATCATCAGGGTGAACAGGTTCTGTACTGTTATAGGCCAGTGAATTTTGGGCAAAGAGGCTGTGAAGGCACTATTTTAATCAGTCCAAAAATTTCACCATATTGGGGAGTTGGGCATGACATTACATTGGGCCTTCTTCTTAACTCGGTCTCCTGCAATCTGTCCTGTACCTGCCACTAGATCACCAGGGTGAACGTGCTATGTACTGTTGTAGGCCAGTGAATTTTGGGCAAGTGGGATGTTATGGCACTATTTTATTCAGTCCATAAAGGACACCATATTGGGGAATTGGGCATGATATTACATTGGGCCTACTTATTAACTCGGTCTCCTGCACACTGTCCTGTAAATGTAACTTGATCACCAGGGTGAACATACTCTGTACTGTTATAGGCCATTGAATTTTGGGCAAGGGGGATGTGATGGCACTATTTTATTCAGTCCACAAAGGACACCACATTGGGGAATTATTCAATACATTTCATTGGGCCTACTTTTTAACTCGGTCTCCTGCAATCTGTCCATTACCTGCCACTAGATCACCAGGGTGAACGTGGTCTGTACTAATATAGGCCAGTGAATTTTGGGCAAGGGGGCTGCGATGGCACTATTTTTTCCAGTCCAAAAAGGACACCACATTGGGGAATTGGGCATGACTTTACATTGGGCCTACTTCTTAACTCTGTCTTTTGCAATCTGTCCTGTACCTGCCACTAGATCATTAGGGTGAACATGCTCTGTACTGTTATAGGCCAGTGAATTTTGGGAAAGGGGGATGTGATGGCACTATTTTATTCAGTCCAAAAATCACACCACATAGGAGATTTGGGCATGGCATTACATTGGGCCTACTTCTTAACTCGGTCTCCTGCAATCTGTCCTGTACCTGCTGCTAGATTACCAGGGTGAACATGCTCTGTACTGTTATAGGCAAGAGAATTTTGGGCAAGGGGGATGTGATGGCACTATTTTATTCAGTATGAAAAGGATACAACATTGGGGAATTGGGCATTATATTACATTGGGCCTACTTCTTAACTCTGTCTCCTGCAATCTATCCTGTACCTGCCACTAGATCACCAGGGTGAATGTGCTCTGTACTGTTATAGGCCATTGAATTTTGGGCAAGGGGGCTGTGATGGCACTGTTTTATTCAGTCCACAAAGGACACCACATTGGGGAATTAGGCATGATATTTCATTGGGCCTACTTTTTATCTCGGTCTCCCGCAATTTGCCCATTACCTGCCACTAGATCACCAGGTTGAACGTGGTCTGTACTAATATAGGCCAGTGAATTTGGGCAAGGGGGCTGTGATGGCACTATTTTATTCAGTCCAAAAAGGACACCACATTGGGGAATTCGGCATGACATTACGAGGGGCCAACTTCTTAACTCGGTCTCCTGCAATCTGTCCTGTACCTGCCACTAAATCACCAGGGTGAGCATGCTCTGTAGAGTTATAGGACAGTGAATTTTGGGCAAGTGGGCTGTGATGGCACTATTTTATTCAGTATGAAAAGGATACAACATTGGGGAATTGGGCATTATATTACATTGGGCCTACTTCTTAACTCTGTCTCCTGCAATCTATCCTGTACCTGCCACTAGATCACCAGGGTGAACGTGCTCTGTACTGTTATAGGCCAGAGAATTTTGGGCAAGGGGGATGTGATGGCACTGTTTTATTCAGTCCAAAAAGGACACCACATTGGGGAATTAGGCATGACATTACATTGGACCTACTTCTTAACTCAGTCTCCTGCAATCTGTTCTGTACCTGCTACTAGATCACCAGGCTGAACGTGCTCTGTACTGTTATAGGCCAGAGAATTTTGGGCAAGGGGGCTGTGATGGCACTATTTTATTCAGTCCAAAAAGGACACCACATTGGGGAATTCGGCATGACATTACGAGGGGCCAACTTCTTAACTCGGTCTCCTGCAATCTGTCCTGTACCTGCCACTAAATCACCAGGGTGAGCATGCTCTGTAGAGTTATAGGACAGTGAATTTTGGGCAAGTGGGCTGTGATGGCACTATTTTATTCAGTCCAAAAAGGACACCACATTGGGGAATTCAGCATGAGATTACGAGGGGCCAACTTCTTAACTCGGTCTCCTGCAATTTGTCCTGTACCTACTACTAGATCACCAGGGTGATCGTGGTCTGTACTAATATATAAGCCAGTGAATTTTGGGCAACGGGGCTGTGATGGCACTATTTTTTCCAGTCCAAAAAGGACACCACATTGGGGAATTGGGCATGACATCACATTGGGCCTACGTCTTAACTCTGTCTTTTGCAATCTGTCCTGTACCTGCCACTAGATCATTAGGGTGAACATGCTCTGTGCTGTTATAGGCCAGTGAATTTTGGGCAAGGGGGCTGTGATTGCACTATTTTAATCAGACAAAAAAGGACATTATATTGGGGAAATGGGCATGACATTACATTGGGCCTACTTCTTAACTCGGTCTCCTGCAATCTGTCCTGTAAATGTAAATAGATCACCAGGGTGAACATGCTCTGTACTGTTATAGGCCAGAGAATTTTGGGCAAGGGGGCTCTGATGGCACTATTTTATTCAGTTTAAAAAGGACACCACATCGGAGACATGGGCATGACATTTCATTGGGCCCATTTCTTAACTCTGTCTTCTGCAATCTGTCCTGTAAATGCCACTAGATCACCAGGGTGAATGTGCTCTGTACTGTTATAGGCCAGTGAATTTTGGGCAAGGGGGCTGTGATGGCACTATTTTATTCAGTCCAAAAAGGACAACACATTGTGGAATTGGGCATGACATTACATTGGGCCTACTTCTTAACTCAGTCTCCTGCAATCTGTCCTGTACATGCCACTAGATCACCAGTGTGAACGTGCTCTGTACTGCTATAGGCCAGTGAATTTTGAGCAAGGGGGTTGTGATGGCACTATTTTATTCAGCCAAAGAAAGGACACCACATTGGGGAATTGGGCATGACTTTACATCTGGCCTACTTCTTATCTCAGTCTCCTGCAATCTGTCCTGTACCAGCCACTAGATCACCTGGGTGAGCATGCTCTGTACTGTTATAGGCCAGAGAATTTTGAGCAAGGTGGCTCTAATGGCACTATTTTATTCAGTCCACAAAGGACACCACATTGGGGAATTGGGCATGATATTACATTGGGCCTACTTTTTGACTCGGACTCCTGCAATCTGTCCATTACCTGCCACTAGATCACCATGGTGAACGTGGTCTGTACTATTATAGGCCAGTGAATTTTTGGAAAGTTTGCTGTGATGGCACTATTTTATTCAGTCCAAATAGACACCACATCGGAGACTTGGGCATGACATTACATTGGGCCCACTTCTTAACTCAGTCTTCTGCAATCTGTCCTGTACCTCCTACTAGATCACCAGGGTGAACGTGCTCTGTACTGTTATAGGCCAGAGAATTTTGGGCAAGGGGCTGTGATGGCACTATTGTATTCAGTCCAAAAAGGACACCGCATTGGGGAATTAGGCATGACATTACATTGGGCCTAATTCTTAACTCCTTCTCCTGCAATCTGTCCTTTACTTGCCACTAGATCACCAGGGTGAACGTGGTCTGTACTGTTATAGGCCAGTAAATTTTGGGCAAGGGGGCTGGATGGCGCTCTTTTATTTAGTCCAAAAAGGACACCACATTGGAATATTGGGCATGACATTACATTTGGCCTACTTCTTAACTCGGTCTCCTGCATTCTGTCCATTACCTGCCACTAGATCACCAGGGTGAACATGGTCTGTACTGTTATAGGCTAGTGAATTTTGGGCAAAGAGGTTGTGAAGGCACTATTTTATTGAGTCCAAAAAGGACACCATATCGGGGAGTTGGGCAAGACATTACATTGGGCCTTCTTAACCCTGTCTCCTGCAATCTGTCCTGTACCTGCCACTAGATCACCAGGGTGAATGTGCTCTGTACTTGTCACGATATGGTATGAAATATCATATAAGTTTAGTTTCTCTGCTAGCACACATAGGGTGGGCGTTGACCCCCCCTTCACTCTGTGTTTTCGCTTGTCTTGTCAATGAGTGTAGAAGGGTTTATTGCTTCTTGCTGCACATTTCTGACTTTCAGCTCCCAAATCCCTCATACCCTTCCCAAAGGAATTTTTACGATCGCTTGGGAAGACTTAAGCTCTTGTCCAGCTATAACTGGTATGGAAACTTCCAGAATCATGGAAGTCTTTTGTTCCATTATTGTAAGATATTAGGCCAAACATGTAAGATAGGAACACGAAAATATATATTCTTAATGTCCCTCGGAGCTCGGAGATCATATTTGATCTCATTAGAATGCCAGCGTTAATACGAGATGAATGCTGGGTGTGTTATGACTATGACATGTTTTGTCGCGGAGTTATAGAAAGTAGACAAATTTAAGGTTGAATTACTCAGACTGAATAGAGAGGAGGGTCTGGATAAGCCAGCCCTTTTGGTGAGGTCACAAGCTGCAGCTATAAGTTTTTGGCCAGACTCCAGCAAGGGGAGTCTATCTGCTGGAGCCTATGTGAGCCTGACGTGAAGAGTAGTGTTGAGCATTCCGATACCGCAAGTATCGGGTATCGGCCGATACTTGCGGTATCGGAATTCCGATACCGGGATTCCAATACTTGCCGCGTATCGGATACCGGAATCGGAAGTTCCCAGATTCAAACTGCACAAATTCAGCCAATGAGAATGATTCCAAGTGTGGGCACATCCTGTTCAGCATGGAGGGCATGAAACTACTGGCATGGCTGTGATTGGCTGCTGAAATGATGTCATGATGCAGTTTAAAAGTCGCTGGCGCCATTTTGCGCTCACTCTGCTGTGAATTCAGTTAGTGACAGGACGCTGTTTGCTGACTGAGGGCCAGTTTAGAGATAGCGATTTGCTTCTTTGTGCTTTTCAAAGGCTAATTTAGCAACCGCTGTGTTCACCTACTATTCACCTTGCTTTTGCCTTGTAGCGCTGTTTTCACAGCGATCTGCAAGGTCTGTGTGTGTGTGTGTGTGTGAGTGCAGCCCACTCTCTAGTCTGAGTGCAGCCATAGGCCATCCATAGCTGGTTGTATTCAGTTCAGGGAGGGTGGTTCATTGCCTCATACTGTTTTTTTTTTTTTTCAAGTAGCGTAGTCTGCTGCTCATTTTTTCAAAAAATTCCTATTAGTGTCTTTCCACCCGTCTCCAGCTAACTTGTGGAAAAACACTACATAGGATAAAGTAGAGGAGGGTTTTTGGGCCTTGCAGCGCCGTTTACGGCTGTCTGCACGGTCTCCGTGTGACTGCAGCTCGCCCTGTAGTCTGTGAGCAGCCATAGCCTGGTTGTCTCCAGCTCAGGGTTCTTCACTGCGTCATACCGTAAAATCAATTTTCCTTTTGTTTTAAGTAGTGCACGCTGCTGCACATTTTTTCAAAAAAATTCCTATTAGTGTCTTTCCACCCGTCTCCAGCTAACTTGTGGAAAAACACTACATAGGATAACGTAGAGGAGGGTTTTTGGGCCTTGCAGCGCCGTTTACGGCTGTCTGCACGGTCTCCGTGTGACTGCAGCTCGCCCTGTAGTCTGTGAGCAGCCATAGCCTGGTTGTCTCCAGCTCAGGGTTCTTCACTGCGTCATACCGTAAAATCAATTTTCCTTTTGTTTTAAGTAGTGCAGGCTGCTGCACATTTTTTCAAAAAAATCCTATTAGTGTCTTTCCACCCGTCTCCAGCTAACTTGTGGAAAAACACTACATAGGATAACGTAGAGGAGGGTTTTTGGGCCTTGCAGCGCCGTTTACGGCTGTCTGCACGGTCTCCGTGTGACTGCAGCTCTCTCTGTTGTCAGTTCAGTCCCCAAAAAATAAATAAATAATAAAGTTCACCAAACACACCAGTGACACCACTTAACATTTGTGTAGTCCACATTAGCTCATATTAAAGTCTAGTCCACACTTTATAAAATTAGTGTTTCTTATACCTGTTAGGAGTTGTTCAGGAATAAGCACACAAAGCCGTTAGTACTTTTCTGCTTATCTTTATCAGTCAACCAAGATGAAGAAGGCAGTGAGTAAGGCACGTGGGTGTGGGCGCGGAGCAGGGAGAGGACGTGGGGATTCTGTGCCTGCTGCGGGCACCGGTGACTCATCAGCACCCACTTTCACCAGGGAACAGTCCTTCATGCGCAGCTTTGTCGCAGAGCGCCGTACACCGCTGCTGCGTGAAGAACAAATTGAAGCCGTTGTCGGATGGATGGCAGCTAATGCATCAACTTCAATTAGTGCCACATCCTCTCAGACACAGAGCACTGGAGAGCAGCCATCTGTCTCTTCACCACCTGCCAAATTGCCCAGGCAGACAGAGAGCCCAGGACAGGAGCCGTCTCTACTTCTGTTCTCTGAATCTCTTGGCTTGGAAACAGGGGGCCAGCCAAGCAGCATTGGAGATATGGAAGAAGAGGCAGGGTGCAGTGATGCCCAACAGCTTTTTCTCTCTTCCTCTGAAGAGGCGGGTGGGCCAGTGCTTCCGGTCACCACATCGCAGGCCGCATCCGCTGATGATGACACTCAAGTGCCACTTTCTGGTGCGTGCTCTGCTGCTGAGACTACCCAGGAGGAGCAGTTGGGGGCAGAGGGTAGTGTAGATGATGAGGTCCTTGGCACATCTTGGCGTGAGGGACAGGAAGGTGGTGGGAGCAGCTCTGAGGAAGAGATTCCCCGTACGGCCCAAAGAGGGAGAGGGAGGGGGAAGACTGCGGATCCTGCAGCCTCCGCTTTGGCACCCGTTAGGAGCATGTCTCTTCCAAAAGCCAAAAAGGGCGCTCCCAAGACTTGCAGTGCCTGGGCCTTTTTTGACACAGTTGCAGATGACATTTGCTACGTCAAATGCAAGGTGTGTCATCACAAAGTCAAAAGAGGTCGAAATGTCAGCAGCCTCAATACCTCCAACATGTGGAAACATGTGCGGACCAGGCACGCGGCGTTGTTAGAAAAACACACTGAAGAGCTAGGCCAACCAACAGCGGCAGCTACCACCTCTTCAGCTCGTGTTGCCTCTTCCTCCAGCTCACACGCAGCTGGTTCGGCTTCCTCCCAGGATCGCCGTGGAAGAACCTCTGGCCCTGTTGTCCAGAGACCCACTGTAATTCCACCTGCAGCACCACTTTTCCAGTCATCCACACACTCCCAGCCCAGTCTACAGCCATCGGTAGTACAGGCATGGGAGAAAAGGCAGCCTTTCTCGTCAAACCACCCACGAGCACAGGCTCTGACTGCAGGCATTGCCAAACTTCTGTCACTGGAAATGCTGTCATTCAGGCTGGTGGAGACTGACAGCTTCCGTGACTTGATGTCATTGGCAGTCCCACAGTACAATGTGCCCAGCCGCTTTTACTTCAGCAGGCAAGCCGTCCCTGCCCTGCACAAGCATGTGGAGGGACACATAAAACACGCGCTACTGAATGCCGTCAGTAGCAAGGTCCACCTCACCACCGATGCGTGGACCAGTCAACATGGACAGGGGCGATACCTTTCCCTCACTGCCCATTGGGTTAATGTCGTTGAGCCGGGTACAGATCGTGCGAGTGGCGCAGGACGTGTCCTGCCCACTCCAAGGATTGCAGGAATCCATTCTGTACGCATTGACTCCTCCTCTTACACCAGTTCCTCAGAATCATCGCTGCAGGAGCCGTCACAGTCCACCTCCACATGGACCCGTGATGAACGTTTACCTGTTACGACCGACATGAGCACAGCCGTGGCCAAACGTCAACAGGCCGTCTTGAAATTAATTTCTTTGGGGAATCGAAGCCACACAGCACAGGAGCTCTGGAATGCCATCAAGCAGGAGAGCGATGTGTGGTTTGTGCCAGCGAATCTCCAGCCAGGCATGGTAGTGTGTGATAATGGCCGAAATCTGGTGGCAGCTCTGGGCCTCGGCAACCTCACTCACATCCCATGTCTGGCACATGTGCTCAATTTGGTCGTGCAGAGTTTTTTGAGGGACTATCCGGATCTTGATGCACTGCTGCACAAGGTCCGCCTAGAGTGTGCTCACTTGCGGCGTTCCAGCACGGCAAAAGCGCGCATTGCGGCTCTGCAGCGCCGACACCACCTGCCGGAACATCGCATCATATGTGACCTACCTACCAGGTGGAATTCCACGTTACATATGTTGGAGCGGTTGTGTGAGCAGCAGCAAGCTGTAATGGAGTACCAGCTGCATCAGGCGCAAAGAAGTCGCACTCCGCGCCGTTCAGACTTCACAACCACAGAGTGGGCCACTATGAATGACGTCTGCCAGGTTTTGCGTCCCTTCGATGATTCCACGCGGATGGCGAGTGCAGATGATGCACTAGTCAGCATGACTGTCCCCCTTATCTGCCTGCTTGAAAAATCACTGCAAGCGCTAAGGGATGATGTTGTGGAAGAGGTGGATGAGGATTCAACATTTCCATCATCTTCTGGACAGTCAGCGCCACGTGGTTCCTCACAAACGCGTAGGCAGGGGACAGTTTGTGAGGAGGATGAGGAGGAGTCAATGGAGGAGGAAGACATCCGTCCAGAGGAGGGAGTTACACAATTGTCCAGTACTCAGTGTGTACAGCGAGGGTGGGGTGATGACGAGCGGGAAGAGATCATGCCTCCAGCAGGGGACAGCGTTTCTTGGGCAGTTGGCAGTCTGCAGCACATGGTGGAATACATGCTGCAGTGCCTGAGAAACGACCGCCGCATCGCCCACATTCTCAACATTTCTGAATATTGGGTGTTCACCCTCCTCGATCCTCGCTACCGGGACAACGTAGAAAGCCTCATCACACCGTTGAACCGGGAGCGAAAAATGCGGGAGTACCAAGACACACTGGTCAATTCCATCATCTTCTCCATTCCAAGTGAGAGAAGTGCTGCTAGTGCATTACAAAGCAGCTCAGTGCGTCCAGGCAGTGGTGGAGGCTCTGCACAAAGAGGGAGCAGAAGCAGTGCCTCTGCCCAAGGCAAGAGCAGTATGGCCCAACTGTGGCACACTTTTCTGTGCCCGCCACAAAAGTCAACACCATCACAGACGGCTCCAGTCAGCAGGAGGCAACGGTTCCGTCAGATGGTGACAGACTACATGTCTTGCCCTCTTGCTGTACTCCCAGACGGCTCTTCACCTTTCAAATTTTGGGTCTCAAAGCTGGATACATGGCCAGAGCTAAGCCAGTATGCATTGGAGGTGCTGGCTTGCCCTGCGGCTAGTGTATTATCGGAACGCGTCTTTAGTGCTGCAGGTGGTATACTAACTGACCGTCGCATGCGACTATCCTCCGATAAGGTTGACCGGCTTACTTTCCTGAAAATGAACAAGGCCTGGATCTCGCAGGAATTTGCCACTCCTCTTCCTGATTAAATAATTAGGTGACTGTCTACGTTATCCAGGTCTCCTGTTGTGTTCATCTTTCTACCACCTGAACTTAAATTCCGGTGCTCCAACACCGCCAGTTGAGGCTCAGAAGTGCCATCTGCACAGTCAAAACATACGACCCAGTGTTATTGGGTTTCAGTAACGTCAGCTGATCCCCAGCTGTATAGCCGGCAATGTGTCCTGCGACCGCCACGCTGACACAACAACTGAAATGTAAGGGAACCTGTCCCCCCCCCCAAGGCGTTTGTTACTGAAAGAGCCACCTTGTGCAGCAGTAATGCTGCACAAGGAAAAGGTAGCTATTTTTGTTTAGCTCCTTGCACACGCAGAACTTAACACTTATAAAATGTGTCCACTGATACCGTAAAACCGTCCCGGAGGTGGGACTTTCCTTCATAATATTACGCAGCACAGCTGTCATTCCTACCCCCTTGGCGCCGTGCCCCGGCTCCTCAGCGTTGTTTGAATCTGTCCCGGAGCCTGCGCTGTTATGTTATCCCTTGGCCAGGCACACTTAGCGCTGCCCATCTTCTGATATCATTTGGTGTCAGGCTGGCTGCGCCTGTGCGGCCGCGCTGGCCGAGAGCCCGCCTCGCATTGTCTTCTGATTTCATCCCACTGGGGGCCTGAGATCCATGGACATGCGCAGTGCATATCTGAACCTCCGCCTCTCACTCATCTCCCTACGCCTTCTTCAGACTGTGCGCCGTCAGCTGATCCCTAATAGCATGCCACGGCCGTGACGCCGCACAGTCTGAAGAAGACGTAGGGAGGGGAGTGAGAGGCGAGGATATGCACTGCGCATGGCCACGGATCCCAGGCCCGCGGTGGGATTACATTAGACGACACTGCGAGGCGGGATCTCGGCCAGCGCGGCCGCACAGGCGCAGCCAGCCTGACACCAAATGATGTCAGAAGATGGGCAGCGCTAAGTGTGCCTGGCCAAGGGATAACATAAGAGCGCAGGCTCCGGGACAGATTCAAACAACGCTGAGGAGCCGGGGCACGGTGCCAAGGGGGTAGGAATGACAGCTGTGCTGCGTTATATTACGAAGGAAAGTCCCACCTCCGGGACGGTCTCACGGTTTCAGGGGACACATTTTATAAGTGTTTAGTTCTGTGTTTGCAAGGAGCATAATGAAAAGAGCCACCTTTTCCTTTTGCATCTTTTGTGCTGCACAAGCTGGTTCTTTCAGCTACAAACGCCTTGGGGGGGGGGGTTAAAGGTTCCCTTTCTCCAATCAGGCTTCGGCCTACATTGTGTTCCTCTGCTTCTCCTGCTGTCCCTGGGCTCCAACAACACTAGTTGTTGCCTGGTAGTGCTGTACACACAGTCCCAACAGTCCCTCCTCTGTTATTGGGGTTCAGTAACGTCAGCTGTTCCCCTGCTGTGTGTGTGGCAATCCCTCCTATCTCCCCCACCTCCTCCGCCCCCTCCTGTCCCTGGGCTCCAACACCGCTAGTTGTTGCCTGGTAGTGCTGTACGCACAGTCCCAACAGTCCCTCCTCTGTTATTGGGGTTCAGTAACGTCAGCTGTTCCCCTGCTGTGTGTGTGGCAATCCCTCCTATCTCCCCCACCTCCTCCTCCTCCTCCTCCTGTCCCTGGGCTCCAACACTGCTAGTTGCTGTCCAGAAGTGCTGTACGCACAGTCCCAACAGTCCCTCCTCTGTTATTGGGGTTCAGTAACGTCAGCTGTTCCCCAGCTGTGTGTGTGGCAATCCCTCCTATCTCCCCCACCTCCTCCTCCTCCTCCTGTCCCTGGGCTCCAACACCGCTAGTTGTTGCCTGGTAGTGCTGTACGCACAGTCCCAACAGTCCCTCCTCTGTTATTGAGGTTCAGTAACGTCAGCTGTTCCCCTGCTGTGTGTGTGGCAATCCCTCCTATCTCCCCCACCTCCTCCTCCTCCTCCTGTCCCTGGGCTCCAACACCGCTAGTTGTTGCCTGGTAGTGCTGTACGCACAGTCCCTCCTCTGTTATTGGGGTTCAGTAACGTCAGCTGTTCCCCTGCTGTGTGTGTGGCAATCCCTCCTATCTCCCCCACCTCCTCCTCCTCCTCCTGTCCCTGGGCTCCAACCCCGCTAGTTGCTGTCCAGAAGTGCTGTACGCACAGTCCCAACAGTCCCTCCTCTGTTATTGGGGTTCAGTAACGTCAGCTGTTCCCCAGCTGTGTGTGTGGCAATCCCTCCTATCTCCTCCACCTCCTCCTCCTCCTCCTGTCCCTGGGCTCCAACACCGCTAGTTGCTGTCCAGAAGTGCTGTACGCACAGAGCCAAACACCTCGCCAATGTGTTAGTGGGGTTCAGCACCGCCAGCTGTTCCCCTGCTGTGTATACGGCAACGTGTACTGCGACCGCCACGCAGGCACAACAAGTTAAATTTAAGGGAACCTGTCCCCCCCACCCTAGGCGTTTGTTACTGAAGGAGCCACCTTGTGCAGCAGTAATGATGCAAAGGGAAAAAGTGCCTCTTTTCGTGTTGCTCCTTGCACATGCTGAACCTAACACTGATGAAAAGTGTCCCCTCCTACCGTGATACCGTCCGGTTGGTGGAACTTTCCTTTGTGATGTGACGCAGCACAGCCGTCATTCTTACCCCCTTGGCGCCGTGCGCCGCCTCCTCAGCGTTGTTTGAATCAGTCCCGGAGCCTGCGCTGTTAGGTTAGCCCTTGGCCATGCACACATTTTGCGCTGCCCGTCTTCTGACATCATTAGGTGTCAGACTGGCTGCGCCTGTGCAGCTGCGCTGGCCGAGATCCCGCCTCGCAGTGTCATCTAATGTAATCCCACCGTGGGCCTAGGATCCGTGGCCATGCGCAGTGCATATCCTCGCCTCTCACTCCCCTCCCTACGGCTTCTTCAGACTGTGCGCCGTCAGCTGATCCCTAATAGCATGCCACGGCCGTGACACCGCACAGTCTGAAGAAGCCATAGGGAGGGGAGTGAGAGGCGAGGATATGCACTGCGTATGGCCACGGATCCCAGGCCCGCGGTGGGATTACATTAGGCGACACTGCAAGGCGGGATCTCGGCCAGCGCAGCCGCACAGGCGCAGCCAGTCTGACACCTAATGATGTCAGAAGACGGGCAGCGCAAAATGTGTGCATGGCCAAGGGCTAACCTAACAGCGCAGGCTCCGGGACTGATTCAAACAACGCTGAGGAGGCGGCGCACGGCGCCAAGGGGGTAAGAATGATGGCTGTGCTGCGTCACATCACAAAGGAAAGTTCCACCAACCGGACGGTATCACGATAGGAGGGGACACTTTTCATAAGTGTTAGGTTCAGCATGTGCAAGGACCATAATTAAAAGAGCTAAGTTAACCTTTTCCAGCATTAGTGCTGTACACGATGGCTCTTTCAGCTACAAACGTCTGGGGGGGTTAAAGGTTCCCTTTCAACTTGCTCCAGTGCAGGCTTCGGCCTACACTCTGCTCCCTCTCCTCCTCCTGCTGACCCTGGGCTCTAACACTGCCAGTTGGGGCCCAGATGTGCTAGCTGCACAGAGAAAAACACCAGCCAAAGTGTCAGTGGGGTTCAGCACCGCCAGCTGTTCCCCTGCTGTGTAGCCGGCAACGTGTCCTGCAAGTGCCACGCAGGCACAACAGACCCAAAGCTGCCGCCAGTGCAGGCTTCGGCCTACACTCTGCTCCCTCTCCTCCTCCTGCTGACCCTGGGCTCTAACACCGCCAGTTGGGGCCCAGATGTGCTAGCTGCACAGAGAAAAACACCAGCCAAAGTGTCAGTGGGGTTCAGCACCGCCAGCTGTTCCCCTGCTGTGTAGCCGGCAACGTGTCCTGCAACAGCCATGCAGACACAAGAACTGAAATTGAAGGAAACCTGTCCCCCCTCCCCCAGGTGTTTCTACGTTTTACAGCCACCTTGTACGACAGTAATGCTGCATGTGTGCAAGGTGGCTCAGAAACTTATTCTCCTTGCCCATGTTGAACTGAACACGTCTAAAATGAGTCCTCTGCGACCATTAAAACGTCCCTCAGGTGTGATTTTCCTTTGTATTGACATGCAACAAGCTCCTTGGTAGCGCTGTTCGTCTTCTGGCATCATTGTTTGGCTGCCTGCGCCTCTTTGTCCGCCTTGCCCCACACAACGCCCCTCGGTGTCTTATTTATTTGGACTGCGAGGGTGTGATTGATGGGCATGAACGGTGCATTTCTTCGCCTGTCCCTCATCTCCTTCCGCCTTCTTTGGACTGTGCGTCTTCATGGCCATGGCATGCGATAAGGGATCAGCTGACGCCGCATAGTCTGAAGCGGGTGTAAGAAACCAAGCGAGAGGCGAACATATGTACTGCGCCAGGCCATGAATCCCAGCCCCGCAGTGTTTTAACAATGTTAAGACACTGCGGGGCTGGGATTCATGGTCATCGCAAACCGCAACGGCCGACATTACATGATGTCAGAGGATGGGCAGCGCTAACAGCGCAAGGCCAAGGGATAACACGACAGCGCAGACTCCTGTGCAACAAATAACGATGCTCAGGAGGCCGCGCCAAGCACCAAGGTGGCATTTTTGCCAGCTGTACTGCGTCTCTTTACGAAGGGAACTCACGCCTCAAAATCAGTTTGAATGTGTAAGGGCCTAAATGTTATACGTGTTCCTTTCAGCGTGTGCAAGGAGAAAATTTAAAAGAGCAACCTTTGACTTGTGCAGCACTACTGCTGCATAAGGCATGGCTCTTCTAGTTTGTAACACCTGAGGGGGGGTTCAAGGTTACCTTTAAAATTGGTTCAATTAGGCTTCGGCCTACACTCTGCTCCCCCTGCAGAGCCTGGGCTCTAACACCGCCAGTTGGTGCCCGGCACTGCTAGCTGCACAGAGAAAAACATCAGCCAAAGTGTCAGTGGGGTTCAGCAATGCCAGCTGTTCCCCTGCTGTGCAGCCGGCAACGTGTCCTGCAACAGCCACGCAGGCACAACAGACCCAAAGCTGCCGCCACTGCAGGCTTCGGCCTACACTCTGCTCCCTCTCCTCCTCCTGCTGACCCTGGGCTCTAACACCGCCAGTTGGGGCCCAGATGTGCTAGCTGCACAGAGAAAAACACCAGCCAATGTGTCAGTGGGGTTCAGCACCGCCAGCTGTTCCCCTGCTGTGTAGTCGGCATCGTGTCCTGCAAAAGCCACGCAGACACAAGAACTGAAATTGAAGGGAACCTGTCCCCCCTCCCCCAGGCGTTTGTATGTTTTCCAGCCACCTTGTACAGCAGTAATGCTGCATGTGTGCAAGGTGGCTCATAAACTTATTCTCCTCGCACATGTGGAACTGAAAACACGTCTAAAATGTGTCCTCTGTGTGACCATTTAACCGTCCCAGAGGTGTGACTTTCCTTTGTAATGACACGCTGCAACCGCCTTGATAGCGCTGCCCGTCTTCTGGCATCATTGTTTGGCTGCCTGCGCCTCTGCGGCCGCCCTGACCCACACAATGCCCCTCGGTGTCTTATTTATTTGGACTGCGAGGGTGTGAATGATGGGCATGAGCAGTGCATAAGTTCGCCTGTCCCTCATCTCCTTCCGCCTTCTTCAGACTGTGCGGCTTCATGGCCATGGCATGCGATAAGGGATCAGCTGACGCCGCACAGTCTGTAGCAGGTGTAAGGACCCGGGCGAGAGGCGAACATATGTACTGCGCCAGGCCATGAATCCCAGCCCCGCAGTGTGAAACACTGTAAAGACACTGCGGGGCTGGGACTCATTGGCATCGCGAACCGCACCAGCCGACATGAAATGATGTCAGAAGACGGGCAGCGCATGGCCAAGGGATAACGCAACAATGCAGACTCCTGTACTTCAAAATGCGATGCTCAGGAGGCCACACCAAGGTGGTATTTTTGCCAGCTGTGCTGCGTCTCATTACGAAGGGAACTCCCGCCTCCAAGACAGATTGACTGTATAAGGGCCAAAATGTTGTACGTGTTTCATTCAGCTTGTGCAAGGAACAAAATTAAAAGAGCAACCTTTGACTTGTGCAGCACTACTGCTGCATAAGGCGTGGCTCTTCTAGTTTGTAACACCTGAGGGGGGGTTAAAGGTTACCTTTAAAATTGGTTCAATTAGGCTTCGGCCTACACTCTGCTCCCCCTGCAGAGCCTGGGCTCTAACACCGCCAGTTGGTGCCCGGTACTGCTAGCTGCACAGAGAAAAACACCAGCCAAAGTGTCAGTGGGGTTCAGCAACGCCAGCTGTTCCCCTGCTGTGCAGCCGGCAACGTGTCCTGCAACAGCCACGCAGGCTCAACAGACCCAAGGCTGCCGCCAGTGCAGGCTTCGGCCTACACTCTGCTCCCTCTCCTCCTCCTGCTGACCCTGGGCTCTAACACCGCCAGTTGGGGCCCAGATGTGCTAGCTGCACAGAGAAAAACACCAGCCAATGTGTCAGTGGGGTTCAGCACCGCCAGCTGTTCCCCTGCTGTGTAGCCGGCATCGTGTCCTGCAAAAGCCACGCAGACACAAGAACTGAAATTGAAGGGAACCTGTCCCCCCTCCCCCAGGCGTTTGTATGTTTTCCAGCCACCTTGTACAGCAGTAATGCTGCATGTGTGCAAGGTGGCTCATAAACTTATTCTCCTCGCACATGTGGAACTGAAAACACGTCTAATATGTGTCCTCTGTGTGACCATTTAACCGTCCCAGAGGTGTGACTTTCCTTTGTAATGACACGCTGCAACCCCTTTGATAGAGCTGCCCGTCTTCTGGCATCATTGTTTGGCTGCCTGCGCCTCTGCGGCCGCCCTGACCCACACAACGCCCCTCGGTGTCTTATTTATTTGGACTGCGAGGGTGTGATTGATGGGCATGAGCAGTGCATAAGTTCGCCTGTCCGTCATCTCCTTCCGCCTTTTTCAGACTGTGCGGCTTCATGGCCGTGGCATGCGATAAGGGATCAGCTGACGCCGCACAGTCTGTAGCAGGTGTAAGGACCCGGGCGAGAGGCGAACATATGTACTGCGCCAGGCCATGAATCCCAGCCCCGCAGTGTGAAACACTGTAAAGACACTGCGGGGCTGGGATTCATGGGCATCGCGAACCGCACCAGCCGACATGAAATGATGTCAGAAGACGGGCAGCGCATGGCCAAGGGATAACGCAACAACGCAGACTCCTGTACTTCAAAATGCGATGCTCAGGAGGCCGCACCAAGGTGGTATTTTTGCCAGCTGTGCTGCGTCTCATTACGAAGGGAACTCCCGCCTCCAAGACAGATTGACTGTATAAGGGCCAAAATGTTGTACGTGTTTCATTCAGCTTGTTCAAGGAACAAAATTAAAAGAGCAACCTTTGACTTGTGCAGCACTACTGCTGCATAAGGCGTGGCTCTTCTAGTTTGTAACACCTGAGGGAGGTTAAAGGTTACCTTTAAAATTGGTTCAATTAGGCTTTGGCCTACACTCTGCTCCCCCTGCAGAGCCTGGGCTCTAACACCGCCAGTTGGTGCCCCGAAGTGCTGGCTGCACAGAGAAAAACACCTCGCCAATGTGTCAGTGGGGTTCAGCACCGCCAGCTGTTCCCCTGCTGTGTAGCCGGCAACGTGTCCTGCAACAGCCACGCAGACACAAAGCTGCCGCCAGTGCAGGCTTCGGCCTACACTCTGCTCCCCCTGCTGACCCTTTGCTCCAACAACGCTAGTTGGGGCTCTAGGAAGATAAGCTTGAATAGGTCCCCATCCTGGTTCCAGCACCGTCAGCTGGTTCCGGGCAGAGCCTTTGGCTTAGGTGCCTCCTTCTGGGTATCCGAGTTCCACCAACGTCAGGTGGTCCTTGGCAGTGCTTTCAGGCACGGGTACCTCCTGCTTAGTAACCGGGTTCCAGTAACGTAAGCTGGTCCTCGGTAGTTCCATTGGCTCTTGGACCTTCGGCTACCCATCCGGGTTCCAGCACCGTCAGCTGGTTCTCGGCAGTGTCTTTTGCTCTTGTACTTTCTGCTCCCCATCCTGGTTCCAGTACCGTCAGCTGGTTCCGGGCAGAGCCTTTGGCTTAGGTGCCTCCTTCTGGGTATCCGAGTTCCACCAATGTCAGGTGGTCCTTGGTAGTGCTTTCAGGCACGGGTACCTCCTGCTTAGTAACCGGGTTCCAGTAACGTCAGCTGGTCCTCGGTAGTTCCATTGGCTCTTGGACCTTCGGCTACCCATCCGGGTTCCAGTACCGTCAGCTGGTTCTCGGCAGTGTCTTTTGATCTTGTACCTTCTGCTCCCCATCCTGGTTCCAGTACCGTCAGCTGGTTCCGGGCAGAGCCTTTGGCTTAGGTGCCTCCTTCTGGGTATCCGAGTTCCACCAATGTCAGGTGGTCCTTGGTAGTGCTTTCAGGCACGGGTACCTCCTGCTTAGTAACCGGGTTCCAGTAACGTCAGCTGGTCCTCGGTAGTTCCATTGGCTCTTGGACCTTCGGGCAGCCATCCGAGTTCCAGTTCCATCAGCTGTTTCTCGGAATTTTCTCAGCCTTCTTGTACCTTTTGCTACATTTCCAAGTTCAAGACCCTAAAGACGATGACCCGGAAGACCACCTCTAAGATGACGACGACACCAGAGACGACGACCACTGAGATGACGACGACCCTGGAGACGATGACCCTGAAGACCACCCCGATGACGACGACCCCGGAGACGACGACCCTGGAGACGACGACCCTGGAGACGACGACGACATGGGAGACCGAGAAGCAGAAGAACAAGAGGCTGCAGAACAAAGAGCAGAAGAACATTAAGCATAAGACTAAATATCAGAGCAAAAGATATTATCTAAATTATAAGCAGAAGAAGACTAAGCAGTGTATGGGGGTGAGTCCGTTCCTCCTCGTGGTGCCCCTGGATAAAGCCTGATGCTGCAGGCCAAACTGAACGCGGACAAATGTAACTCTTTTGTGACAGGCAGAACAGAAGGTGTAATCTTCAAACTTTTATAGATAACAACTACGGGAATGCCTGTCACAAATAAGAATATGATGAAGAAGTTGAATATGAAAAAGATAATAGTTAAATAAAAAGAATATGAACAATGTAAAAAAAAAAATTATAGGTAGAAGAAGAAGAAGATGAATAAGGTGAAGATAGTTGATGTCAAAGAAGCTGATGATGAGGATAATGAAGAAGAAAGTGTGGGAGAAGTAAAAAAGAAGGTGAAGGACATGGAAGTAGTGAAACATCAATATCTGACAAAATAAAAAATAAAAAAACCATAGTCAAAATCTTTCTAACGCCGAACGTCATAAAAAAAAACAAAAAAACCTTCTATTCTATTTGTTTGGACTAAACCTCTGTGCCTTTAATGTCTCCGCCACCTCCCCCAATACATCCTAGATTATTCTTAGTTGTTTTCCTTCATGTATGATGTTTCCTTCATGAATTAACCTACAAGGAAAGAAAGGGTTTATTTTAATTCCGATATTTTCGTCCCATTGACTTGCATTGGGATCGGGTATCGGTATCGGATTAGATCCGATACTTTGACGGTATTGGCCGATACTTTCCGATACCGATACTTTCCGATATCGGAAGGTATCGCTCAACACTAGTGAAGAGCTGTTCCTACCCAGAGTCCTAAATGCACTGGGACAGATGGAAACTCCACTAGCCTGGTTGCCTGCAATGCTCTGAACACATGTAAGTGTTTATTTCTCAGTTATTCCCTCTTTTTTTATAATTACCCTTGCACATATTTGCAATTGTCTCATTTTTAAACATCCTTGTTGAATATTTTGTGAACACTGCCTTTTCGGAGTAAAATATATAAATTACTAGTTTCCGTTCTCCTGCTCTAACACGTACCCTGTCTCCCGAAGGGAATTACGCTACTGTTTTGGGTTAGCTTCGGACCTGTTTAATCAAAGCTGGTGGCAGCAATACCGTGTGCAGGCTTTTGGGTGCTGTAGCGACTGCGGCGTTGATAATTATTGTTCCTGCCTGAGTGGGAGTAGTTTATCGCATCTCTGCAGCGTGCCCAATAGCCAGTACATAGCAGGCAGCCTTTCTGGCGACTAATTACCCTAGGTGCAGTACCTAATCTGACCTGAGAGTAAGGGGGTGCCAGAGAGCTGCAAGTGTTAAGTGGAACTGTAAGCGGGATACATAAGTCCCTGCAGTTCGTGGTATATTGAAGAGCAGTGGGATACCTAGAATAAGCCCCTGCTGTAAACTAAGAGGTCAATAGCCTTGTGTGTGTCTTCTTATCAAATTGTGGGGTGGAGGGATAACTAAGATAAGCCCCCCTGCACATGTGATAGCCGTCTGTTGGCCTAAAGTCACCCCGATCCGTGACGTAGGGGTGACGGTCACGGTGTGAATCATGACAAATTGGTGGCAGCGGTCAGGGGTTCCTGACAAATTGGTGGCAGCGGTCAGGCTTTCCTGACAGTACTGTTATAGGCCAGTGAATTCTGGGCAAAGGGGCTGTGATGGCACTATTTTATTCAGTCCAAAAAGGACACCACATTGCAGAATTGGGCATGACATTACCTTGGGCCTACTTCTTAACTCAGTCACCTGCAATCTGTCCATTACCTGCCAATAGATCACCAGGGTGAATGTGGTCTGCCCAAAATTCACTGGCCTATAACAGTACAGACCACGTTCACCCTGGTGATCTAGTGGAAGGTACAGGACAGATTGCAGGAAACTGGGTTAAGAAGAAGGCCCAATGTAATGTCATGCCCAACTCCCCAATATGGTGTCCTTTTTGGACTCATTAAAATAGTGCCTTCACAGCCTCTTTGCCCAAAATTCACTGGCCTATAACAGTACAAAGGCTGTGAAGGCACAATTTTAATGAGTGCAAAAAGGACACCATATTGGGGAGTTGGGCATGACATTACATTGGGCCTTCTTCTTAACCCGGTTTCCTGCAATCTGTCCTGTACCTGCCACTAGATCACCAGGGTGAACGTGCTCTGTACTGTTATAGGCCAGTGAATTTTGGGCAAGGGGGCTGTGATTGCACTATTTTATTCAGTCAAAAAAGGACACCACATGGTGAATTGGGCATGACATTACATTGGGCCTACTTCTTAACTAGGTCTCCAGCAATATTTCCTGTACCTGCAACTAGATCACCAGGGTGAACGTGGTCTGTACTGTTATAGGCCAGTGAATTTTTGGAAAGGGGGCTGTGATGGCACTATTTTATTAAGTCCAAATAGACATCACATCGGAGACTTGGGCATGACATTACATTGGGCCCACTTCTTAACTCAGTCTTCTGCAATCTATCCTGTACATTCCACTAGATCACCAGGGTGAAAGTGGTCTGTACTGTTTTAGGCCAGTGAGTTTTGGGCAAGGGAGCTGTTATGGCACTGTTTTATTCAGTCCAAAAAGTCCACCACATTGGGGAATTTGGCATGACATTACATTGGGCCTATGTCTTAACTCAGTCTCCTGAAATCTGTTCTGTACCTGCCACTAGATCACCAGTGTGAACGTGCTCTGTACTGCTGTAGGCCAGTGAGTTTTGGGCAAGGTTGCTGTGATGGCACTATTTTATTCAGTCCAAAAAGGACACCACATTGGGGAATTGGGCAGGACATTACATTGGGCCTACTTCTTAACTCAGTCTCCTGCAATCTGTCTTGTATCTGCCACTAGATCACCAGTGTGAACGTGCTCTGTACTGTTATAGGCCAGTGACTTTTGGGCAAGGAGGCTGTGATGGCATTTTTTTAAGTCCAAAAAGGTCACCACATTGGGGAATTGGGCAGGACATTACATTGGGCCTACTTCTTAACTCGGTCTCCTGCAATCTGTCCTTTACTTGGCACTAGATCACCAGGGTCAACGTGGTCTGTACTGTTATAGGCCATGCAATTGTAATAATTATAGGGGATAACTCAGTAGACTTTGCATGGAACAAGACAACTACAGGACACAGTTTTATAAGTGGTGAAGTCTATATTATCACACGGTGATTCAAACAGGTGCAGAGAGAAACTCAAGTCCACAACACTTGGTGTAAATATTAAATGCAGCTTAGCAGTCTATAGGAAGCTTGAGAGGAAAATGCAATCACGCAGAAAGTCTATGAAGCACAATTATTCTTGACATGAATAAGTCCTTGTTTTAGTCCAAACATAGATAGCTATGTTTATAAGGCAGTTCAAATAATATCTTAGCACAACCAGGGAGGCCTGGGTAATAGTCTCAGGGTTTTGCAGAGCAGCAACAGCTTACATGTCCAGCAAATGCAGATGGAAGTTAAACACGAGCTGCAGATGAAGGAGGATTACTGGAAACTGGTGTATGCAGCAGGAACACAGAGCAGAGTAGCAGGATCACCACACAGATTCACAGGAGCAGGTATATAGCGAGGGAGTCGCCAGAGTCAGGAGCTGGATGCAAGGCAGAATACTCTAGCACAGACTGACGGCTGGGGTGGAGTTTTATAGCAGGAAGACACAGTGCACATGAGACCAAAGACGCCAACTTGGAAAAGGGCAGTAATGCACAAAAGGTAATAAAAAATGTTCAGAGTCCTGACATTACTCCCTCCTTAGAAGCGGCCTCAGGACGATCCTGGACCTGGTTTCTCATCGAATCTCTGATGAAAATGAGAAATCTTATGTTGGGCATTGATGTTTTCCACAGGTTCCCAAGAGTCTTCCATAGGGGGATTTCCCTGCCATCTTATCAGATATTGGAGCCGATTCCTGCGAATCCTGGAATCAACAATTTCCTCCACCACAAATTGTTCTTGCCCATCAATCACCACAGGCTGTGGAGGTGGCACAACACATGCCTGGAAGGTATTAGGAGATACAGGCTTTAGTAAAGATACATGAAAAACTGGGTGTACCTTCATAGTCCTAGGTAGCTTCAGCCGGCAGGCCACAGAGCTCACAATACCATTGATCTTGAAAGGGTCAATGAATTTCTGTCCAAGTTTTTGTGAAGGAACGTTTAACTTCAGATTCTTAGTTGCTAACCACACGGAATCTCCTACCCTGAACATGGGTGCAGGTTTACGGAATCTATCAGCCGATCTCTTATAACATTCTTGAGCTGTGGTCAGGGATTCCTTCAGAACCTCCGGATTTTGCCTCATCGCAGTCAGCCTTTCCTTCAGTGCCGGAACCGGAGAACTAATTGGAGACCTAGGTGTTATGATCCTGGTGGCAAGGACACATGAATGACCTGATGGGTAAACTAGAACATAAGGACAAGCTCTGGGAATGTGGGAACTTTACTGACCGCAATCCTGATCCTATCAAACACACACTAAAGGCAGCCGTGGAGCGTTCCTAAGTGCCTAGACGCCTCGTCACAGCCTGAGAACTAACTTCCCCTAGAGAGAAACACAGCCTCACTTGCCTCAGAGAAATTTCCCCCAAAGTTTAGACAGCCCCCCACAAATAATAACGGTGAGTTAAGGAGAAAACACAAACATAGAAATGAAAACAGGTTTAAGCAAATGAGGCCCGCTAATCACTAGATAGACAGAAGATAGCAAGGGAACTGTGCGGTCAGTATAAAACACTACGAAAATTATCCACGCAGAGAATGCAAAAGACCCTCACACCAACTCACGATGTGAGGGGCGCAACTCCGCACCCCAGAGCTTCCAGCTAGCAATCAAATAGCATATAAGCAAGCTGGACTGAACTCATCATATACAGAGAAACATTTTCAAATAGCAATGAGCAAAAATGGACTAGCATGAACTTAGCTTCTCCAGGAGGAGACAGGTCACAAGGAAGTCCAAGAGGTTTCTGAACCAGTACTGAATACAACGATAGCTGGCAACAAGTAAAGGTCCAGGCGGAGTTAAATAGGGAACCAGCATAGCAGAAAACGAGGCAGCAGGAGCCCAGCTACAGACAGCCATATCACTAAAGGCCACCAGAGGGAGCCCATGAACAAAACTCACAAAGTACCACTCATGACCACAGGAGGGAGCCCGAGAACGGAATTTACAACACCTAGGTAAGATACATGGATGATAACCCAGATTGGCAAAGAAAGGTGTAAATTTAGTGGAGGCGCTCTGAGAATTGTTATATGAAAATTCGGCTAACGGCAGCAATTCCAAGCAATCATCCTGGAGATGGCTGACATAGCATCTTAGATATTGTTCCAGTGTCTGTTTGGTACGCTCAGTCTGACCATTTGTCTGGGGATGGTAAGCGGAAGAGAGACAGTCATTAATATTGAGTGCAGAGCAAAACCCCTTCCAGAATCTTGAAGTGAACTGTACTCCACGGTCAGAGATGATCTCATCCGGCACCCCATGCAACTGAAAGACATTCTGTATAACCAAGTTCACTGTATCTTTTGCTGAGGGGAGGCCGGTGCATGGAACAAAATGAGCAGCTTTAGTCAGGAGATCAACTACCACCATGATTGTATTCATACCCCCGATGTAGGCATCTCCACAATAAAGTCCATTGATATAGACCCCCAAAGGCAGGACGGAACAGGTTATGGTTGTAGAAGACCCGTAGGTGCCACATGAGGAGTCTTGTAACGAGCACATACCTCGCAAGAGAACATAATCCTTAGTATCCTTCAGGCAAGTTGGCCACCAGAAGAATCGGCTCAGGAACTCTTGTGTCTTCTGTACCCCCCTGTGACCAGCCAACTTGGAGTCAGGGATGTAGATACGTCGATCTCTGAACCACATGCCACCCTTAAAGACAAGACTAATATCCACAGGTGGGTTGGCCAGAAATACATCACCGTCATAGGTCTCCCTGCACTCCTTCCACAAGCCCTGATCGTGGATAACTCCGATGAAATTGGCATCAGATAGAATGGTCTTGGACGGGGCTCCAGGTACGGAATCCGCAGCATGGATTCGGGATAAAGCATCAGCCTTCCCATTACAAGAACCTGGACGGTACGAGATAACAAAGTTAAATTGATTTAAAAATAAGTTCCAACGAGCCTGATGAGGAGAAAGACATCTAGCAGATCTAAGGAACTCTAAATTGCGATGGCCAGTTAGCACTATGATCTGTTGTGCAGCTCCTTGCAGATGATGCCTCCATTCTTTGAAAGCCGCAATAATAGCCAGCAATTCCTTGTCGCCCACATCGTAATTCTTCTCTGCTGAGGTTAGTCTACGGGAAAAGAAAGCACAAGGATGTAGCAGGCCTTTCTCTCCAGTTCTTTGGAGAGAATAGCCCCCAAAGCATTATCAGAAGCGTCCACCCCCACAATGAAAGAAAGTGTTGGATCTGGGTGTATCAACAGCGGTGCTGATGTGAAACAGATCTTAAGCCGATCAAAAGCTTCTTGAGCCTGTGATGACCACTTAAAGGGCATTTCCTTCTTTGTCAAGGAAGTAATGGGACGGACAATATCAGAAAAATTTCGAATGAAGCGTCTGTAGAAATTTGCAAAACCAATAAAACGTTGGACCTCCTTAACATTTTTGGGTACCGGCCAGTCAAGGATAGCCTGAATCTTACCAGATTCCATGTTCAGCCCCTGGGGAGAGATGATATAACCTAAGAACTGTATCTCAGAATGATGGAACTCGCATTTCTCCGGCTTAATATACAGATGGTTCTCTTTCAGACGTCTTAAAACAGATTTGACATGTTCTTCATGTTCCTGTAGAGAGTCAGAAAAGATTAGTATATCGTCTAAATAGATCACTACAAACTGGTCCAACAAATCTCTGAAAATGTCATTAGCAAGGTGTTGAAATGTTGCAGGGGCGTTACAAAGCCCGAAGGCCATCACAAGATATTCAAAGTGTCCATACCGGCATCTGAATGCTGTCTTCCACTTATCCCCTGGACGAATATGCACCAATTTATAAGCCCCACGAAGATCCAGTTTAGAGAACACCTTAGCATGACGGACTCTTTCCAGTAATTCAGGAATCAGAGGCAAAGGGTAACGGTTTCGTACAGTTACCTTATTGAGTTCCCGATAGTCAACACAGGGTCTCAGGGACCCATCCTTCTTTTTTACAAAAAATATAGGTGCCCCTGCTGTTGAGGAAGAAGGACGTATGAAGCCTTTGGCCAGATTTTCATCAATATACTCCTTTAAAGCTTGAAGCTCAGGTGCCACCAAAGGGTATACGTTACCAAAAGAAATAGCTGCCCCAAGAAGCAGCTCAATAGGACAGTCATAATGCCTGTGTGGAGGAAGCTGATCTGCATTCGTCTTGTCACAGATGTCAGAGAACTCTTTATATGTTGGAGGTAAAGAAAAGCCTACAGCCTACAATAACCGAGCCGCCGCCTCACCACCGCCAGAGCCGCCGCCGCCTCACCCCTACCTTCTGTCTCTTCCCCACTATCCCATAGAATGTAAGTCCGCAAGGACAGGGTCCTCTCCCCTCTGTACCAGTGTGTCACTGTAAACCTGTTTACTGTAAATGATATCTATAACCCTGTATGTAACCCCTTTCTCATGTACAGCACCATGGAATTAATGGTGCTATATAAATAAATAATAATAATAATAATAATGTGGTTCCGTAACCGTGGACTCAGGGGCAGCTTCTGTTAACGCTGAGTTGCTCCTTGTTGGAAAGATAATCTCCTTGGTCTCCCAGTTGATAATTGGGTTCAGAGAACGCAACCAAGGAATGCCTAAAATCACAGGAAAATGAGGAGAAGAAATTAGCAAGAAAGAAAGTTGCTCCTGATGATTAGGCTCCAACACAATTTCAAGGGGTACGGTCTCCTGATCCACAGGCCCAGAGATTAAAGGTGACCCATCCACTGTTTCCATGGTAATTGGAGAGGCTCTTTGCTGAATTTCAATACCATGTTCCTTGGCAAATGCGATATCCATGAACTTGCCACCGCACCAGAGTCAATCATAGCTGCACTGGAAATCCACTGTCCTGAACACAGGATCTTAATAGGGAGAGAAATAGAACAGTGAGAGTTCTTTTCCTTAAGCTCCTTGGGGGGTGAAGTCATAGGAAGTGAATGGAATACCTCGTTTAAAGGCAGGCTACATTCAGAGATGATATATACAGGAGAAACACAAGTCAAAAAAATGGCTAAGAAGATGAAAAGTACCATGAAATTGTATTTTATTTAGAATCCATTAAAAACACATCATATGCAATAATATGCAAAAGTGTCAAAATAGTGATTAGTGACTACATACAAGGTGCATCAGATGTTCCAGGAACCATGAACGGAGCATTAAATAACATATTATTGCGGTGCTTTATAGTCTATATGCATGTGCAAACTAGCACTTGGTTGCGATGTGTAAAAAGGTATAGCTATATCAATGGTGCACCCTCGTTGTATCAGCCGCACATCGCATCCCAACTATCCGCAAAATTAAATGTATAAATAGTGTACAAAAGGTTATTTACCCATGGATGTCTGTAACCGTCCGTCCAGGTCCTGGAAACTACCCCGACGCGCGTTTCGCGTTTAAATGAGTGACCGCTTCCTCAGGGGGCCCTGAGGAAGCGGTCACACATTTAAACGCGAAACGCGCGTCGGGGTAGTTTCCAGGACCTGGACGGATGGTTACAGACATCCATGGGTAAATAACCTTTTGTACACTATTTATACATTTAATTTTGCGGATAGTTGGGATGCAATGTGCGGCTGATACAGCGAGGGTGCACCATTGATATAGCTATACCTTTTTATACATCGCAACCAAGTGCTAGTTTGCACATGCATATAGACTATAAAGCACCGCAATAATATGTTATTTAATGCTCAGTTCATGGTTCCTGGAACATCTGATGCACCTTGTACGTAGTCACTAATCACTATTTTGACACTTTTGCATATTATTGCATATGATGTGTTTTTAATGGATTCTAAATAAAATACAATTTCATGGTACTTTTCATCTTCTTAGCCATTTTTTTGACTTGTGTTTCTCCTGTATATATTATGTGCTATTGAGTCGTGGCATATGGCAATTTACTGACGCCCCCTGTTTATATACATTCAGAGATGTCAGATTCATGATCACAGTTGTCATACTCTGTTGTGAACTCTATTTTTGGGCTCCCTCTAGTGGTCACAAGCGGTACTGTGTAGTGTTGTCTTTCTGCAGGTTGGCAGCATCAGCTGGTTCGTTATCCTTGGTTGGTTTCCTATTTAGCTCACCTGGATACTCAGTTCCTTGCCGGCTATCAATGTATTCAGAGCTCTTCAGATTCCTTGTGACTACCTTGCTCCCAGTCTCTCCAAGACCAGCTAAGTTTTTGTTTGTTTATTTTTTGATCATCAGCATTTATCATGTTTCTTGTCCAGCTTGCTAAAATGTGATTTCCTCGCTTGCTGGTTGCGCTAGGGGACTGAGTTTCTCCCCCCGCACCGTTAGTTGGTGCGGGGGTTCTTGAAATCTCAGTGTGGATATTTTGTAAAGGTTTTTTACTGACCACACAGACCCCTTTACTATTTTCTGCTATCTAGTATTAGTGGGCCTCATTTGCTGAATCTGCTTTCACCCCTGTGTATGTGCCTTCCTCTTACCTCACCGTTATTATTTGTTGGGGGCTTCTATATCTTTGGGGATTATTTCTCTGGAGGCAAGAGAGGTCTTTCTTTCTCTCTAGGGGTAGTTAGTTCCTCAGGCTGGCTCGAGACGTCTAGGATTTTTAGGCACGTTCACCGGCTACTTCTAGTGTGTTTGGATAGGTTCAGAGTTGCGGTCAGTCCAGTTTGCCACCTCCCTAGAGCTTGTCCTATGTTTGTTACTTAGCTGGAGTAATTTGTGATCCTCAACCACTAAGGATCATAACAATACTCCCTTACTGCTGCTAGCACCTTGTTAGGCCATCTAGGACACTTAGGACAATTGATCAAGAAGTGGTCAGACTGGCCACAGTAGAAACATAGACTTTCACGAAGGCGATGCTCCCGGCGCTCATTGATCTCGCACCTCTGAATGGAATCAATTTACATGGGCACCTCCTCCACCTCCCGAGATGTTTTACCTGCAGGTTCTTTGGAAGGAAGGGAAAAGTTAGAAATACGGTTATATGCAGCAAAATTCTCCTGCCTACGCTCAGTAAGGCGAATGTCAATGCGCACACAATGCTGTATAAATGTGTCTAGCTCTTGTGGTGACTCAGAGCGAGCTTGTTCATCTTTTACAATACTAGACAGACCCCTCTTAAAAATTAGGCAATTGTGCATAACTGTCCCAATTGGTATCTACCGCTAATCTCCTGAATTCAGTAGCATACTCAATAACAGAACGTTTAGCCTGGCGTAATAACAATAAAGCAGACTCAGAAGCTGCACGGCGATTAGGATCATCAAACATTAATGCCATAGCGGCCAAAAAATCATCCAAGTTATTTAACCGTGGGTCACGAGACTCAATCATCGGATATGCCCAGGCGAGCGCTCCTGCGATCAGCAGCATTATTACACACAATACTTTGGATCTATCATTAGGAAAATGATCAGGATGCACATCAAAATATAGCATACATTGATTCACAAAGCCACAAAATTTGTCGCGATCACCGTTAAATCTGAATGGGGGAAGCTTAGGTGGGCTAGCTGGTGGCGGTTGCCCAGAGGGTAAAGTTGCTTGTGCAGCTATTTGCGTGCTTATGTCCTGAAAAGCCCGTCCATACTGGGACTCTATGCCAGCAAGTTTGTTTTCCTGGGCTGCCATGCGGGTGCTTAAGTCCTGCAAAGTCTGTCCAAACACTTGTTGATTGTGTATAAAGCTTCCAAACTTCTTTTGCAGACCTTCCACATCTTTCTGCAGTGATCTAATTATGGAAAACACCTGCTCTAATCTGCTCTCTGCAGTCATTGTTCCAGCAGTCTCCTCTTTTGTGGCTAGAGTATCCTGTAATAATTATAGGGGATAACTCAGGAGACTCTTTGCGTGGAACAAGACAACTACAGGACACAGTTTTATAAGTGGTAAAGTCTATATTATCACACGGTGATTCAAACAGGTGCAGAGAGAAACTCAAGTCCACAACACTTGGAGTAAATATTAAATGTAGCTTAGCAGTCTATAGGAAGCTTCAGAGGAAAATGCAATCACGCAGAAAGTCTATGAAGCACAATTATTCTTGAGGATACTTGACACGAATAAGTCCTTGTTTTAGTCCAAACACACATAGCTATGTTTATAAGGTAGTTCAAATAATATCTTAGCACAACCAGGGAGGCCTGGGTATTAGTCTCAGGGTTTTGCAGAGCAGCAACAGCTTTCATGTCCAGCAAATGCAGATGGAAGGTAAACACAAGCAGCAGATGAAGGAGGATTACTGGAAACTGGGGTATGCAGCAGGAACTCAGAGCAGAGTAGTAGGATCACCACACAGGTTCACAGGAGCAGGTATATAGCCAGGGAGTAATCAGAGGTCAGGAGCTGGATGCAAGGCAGAATACTCTAGCACAGACTGACGGCTGGGGTGGAGATTTATAGCAGGAAGTGCACATTAGACCAAAGACGCCATATTGGAAAAGGGCAGTAATGCACAAAAGGTAATAAAAAATGTCCTGACAGCAATTTTGAGCAAGGGGGCTGTGATGGCACTGTTTTTTTGAGTCCAAAAAGGACACCACATTGGGAAATAGGGCAGGACATTACATAGGGCCTAATTCTTACCTCGGCCTCCTGCAGTCTGTCCTGTACCTGCCACTAGATTACCAGGGTGAACGTGCTCTGAACTGTTATAGCCCATGCAATTTAGGACAAGGGGGCTGTGATGGCACTATTTTATTCAGTCCAAAAAAAACACCACATTAGGGAATTGAGCATGACATTACATTGGGCCTACTTCTTAACTCCATCTCTGGCAATCTGTCCTGTACCTGCCACTAGATCACCAGGGTGAACGTGCTCTGTACTGTTATAGGCCATTGGATTTTGGGCAAAGGGGCTATGATGGCACTATTTTATTCAGTCCAAAAATGACACAACATTGGGGAATTGGGCATGACATTACATCGTTCCTACTTCTTAGCTTGGTCTCCTGCAATCTGTCCTTTACTTGCCACTAGACCACCAGGGTAAACGTGGTCTGTACTGTTATAGGCCAGTGAATTTTGGACAAGGGAGCTGTGATGGCACTATTTTATTCAGTCCAAAAAGGACAACACATTATGGAATTGTGCATGACATTACATTGGGCCTACTTCTTAACTGAGTCTCCTGCAATCTATCCTGTACCTGCCTCTAGATCACCAGGGTGAACGTGCTCTGTACTATTATAGGCCAGTGAATTTTGGGCAAGGGAGCTGTGATGGCACTATTTTATTCAGTCCAAAAAGGACAACACATTGTGGAATTGTGCATGACATTACACTGGGCCTACTTCATAACTAAGTCTCCTGCAATCTGTCCTGTACCTGCCTCTAGATCACCAGTATGAACGTGCTCTGTACGGTTTTAAGCCATTGAATTTTGGGCAAGGGGGCTGTGATGGCACTATTTTATTCAGTCCAAAAGGACACCACATTAGGGAATTGGGCATGACATTACCTTGGGCCTACTTCTTAACGCGGTCTCCAGCAATCTGTCCTATATCTGTAACTAGATCACCAGGGTGAGCGTGCTCTGCACTGTTATATGCCAGTGACTTTTGGGCAATGGGGCTGTGATGGCACTATTTTATTCAGTCCAAAAAGGACTCCATCATGGAATTGGGCATGATATTATATTGGGCCTACTTCTTAACTCAGTCTCCTGCAATCTGTCCTTAACCTGCCACTACATAACCTGGGTGAACGGGGTCTGTACTGTTATAGGCCAGTGAATTTTGGGAAAGTGGGCTGTGAAGGCACTATTGTAAAGAGTCCAAAAAGGACACCACATGTGGAATTGGGCATGACAATACATTTGGCCTACTTCTTAACTCGGTCTACTGCAATATGTCCTGTAAATGCTACTAGATGTACAGGGTGAACGTTCTCTGCACTGTTATAGGTCAGTGAATTTTGGGCAAGGGGGCTGTGGTGATACTATTTTATCCAGTCCAAAAAGAACACCACATTGGGGAATTGGGCATGATATTATATTGGGCCTACTTCTTAACTCGGTCTCCTGCAATCTGTCCTATACCTGCCAGTAGATCACCAGGGTGAACATGGTCCATAGTGTTATAGGCCTGAGATTTTGGGGCAAGGGGGCTGTGATGGCACTATTTTATTCTGTCTAGAAAGGACACCACATTCGGGAATTGGGCATGACATTAAATTCGGCCTACTTCTTAACTCGGTCTCCTGCAATCTGTCCTTTTTCTGCCACTGACATCACCAGGGTGAACGTGGTCTGTACTGAAATAGGCAAGTGAATTTTGGGCAAGGGGGCTGTGATGGCACTATTTTATTCAGTCCTAAAAGGACTCCACATTGGGGAATTGGGCATGACATTACATTGGGCCTACATCTTAACTCGGTGTCCTGCAATCTGTCCTTTACCTGCCATTAGGTCACCAGGTTGAACGTGCTCTGTACTGTTATAGGCCAGTGAATTTTGGGCAAGAGGGCTGTGAAGGCACTATTTTATTTGTAAGACATCAGCCGCACTCACACTGTAGATTTTCTGATGCAAAAGTAAGTAAATTTATTCACCATAGCATAGCCAAAACAAGCGTTTGCTAAGGTAGCAAAACAACAAAGGTTGTAGAGGTAATGTTTCGACCCTGTAGTGGGCCTTTGTCAAACCTCACTTGTTGTAGAGTGATAAGGAGAAAGACACCGCACTCGGAGAAACCGAGGCACATCACCACAGGGATCTCTATGCCCCGGACCCGCAGCACAGATTGGGACTGTATCCCCCCCTTCAGACTTGGCATAATATCCCATATACTACCATTAGCTCTGCTTAGTAGCCTGTATGCAAAACTTTCTCCTACCGTGGTTTCTCTGAGAGTGGTGTCCTTCTCCTTATCATTCTACAACAGGGGAGGTTTGACAAAGGCCCACTACGGGGTCAAAACGTTGCTTCAACAACCCTTGTTGTTTTGCTACCTCAACAAACACTTGTTTTGGCTTTACTGTGGTGAATAAATTTACTTATTTTTTCATCAGAAAATCTACAGTGTGAGTGCGGCTGTTGTCTTACAAATATATATGGCCTAACTGGAGCATATCCAGGTTCAGCCTGCACCCGTGCCCCTTCCCTATCAGTGTGCACACCATTCTACCTCAACTAAGGCACTATTTTAATCAGTCCAAAAAGGACACCACATCGGGGAATTGGGCATGACATTTCATTGGGCCTACTTCTTAACTCGGTCTCCTGCAATCTGTCCTGTACCTGTCACTAGATCACCAGGGTGAATGTGCTCTGTACTGTTATAGGCCAGTGAATTTTGAGCAAGGGGGCTGTGATGGCACTATTTTATTTGCTAAATTCTCCTGTAAATAAAACTGCAAAGAAGGAACCATCATGCCATTAAAAAATACGAGTGGATTTTCATGGGCCTATCCAGTATGTGAGTTCCAAGGTATAATGGGGTGCATATGACTGACTATGCAGCAGCGCTGGCCTTGCTGCCAATGTGTAAAACAAAGGAGTACGGGAGTACAAAATGCATATTGTGAAGTGGATTTTCATGGGCCCAGCCAGTATATGGGTGTTAGGGCTAGCGGAACGCACCAAATGAATATAGAGATTTTATTATAATAGATGCGTTCGCTGCCCGGGGTCCACCGTGCAGGCGAACCTGCTGCTAGCAAACGGCGGAACTATATGGCGGTATGAGCTAACTCTGTTACTTCACAGAGTAGCCGTGAACTCAAAGCACTGCGCCCTGTTAGACTTCACAGAGGCACAGGCTAACCACCCAAACGAGAGCAGTCAGTGGTCATGCACGCACACAAAACTCCTAGCCAGAGGTGCCAGCGTTCTAGGGGCTTTTCTCAGCCAGGTCCCTGAATACACACACACACAAACTCCTCACTGGAGGTGCCAGCATTCTAGGGGTTTATTTCAGCTGGGTCCCTGAACACAATCATACATGACCACACTGGCGCAAAGTACATAACGTAGAACAATACTAGCGCATGGCCGTGCGGCCATGCGAGCCTTAAATAGCTGCAGCATGTACAGGACCTTAAGTTAGAAGGACCAATGAGAGGCTGCCACAGAGCGTGAGCACCTACAGGGCCTTCCTGAAGGACCAATGGCCTTAGCTGCAGTGTCTGATCATGTGACCCTCGATCTCCACTGAGAGATCTTACTCTGGGCATGCTCAGAACGAGAAAAGCAGGACTTAGTCCCAGAAGCATCTGCTCGCCGCTGTCCAGCACTGACTCCAATGGCAGAAGCAGGAACAGCAGCAGTAACTCTCTGTACAGAGTCAGACTGAGCGAGACGCTGGGACCGATGTCTCCGCTGAGCAGGCTCCACTTCGGCAGGAGAAGAATGGGAGACCGCAGCGGAGATGGCCTGAGATTCCCCCTGTGCAGAGGCGGGAACTCGACCCCTAACAGTGGGTTCCAGGGCGTAATGGGGTGCATATGACTATGTAGCAGGGCTTGCTTCCCTGCCAATGTGTAAAACAAAGGAGTTTTGGAGTACAAAATGCATATTGCGAAGTGGATTTCCAGGGGCCCATCCAGTATGTGGGTTCCAAGGCTTATTGGGGTGCATATGAATTGGTAGCAGGGCAGGCCTTGAATTCAATGCAAAACTTTTTCAGGAGGCCCTCCTGGACATCTTATGAATGGGGTATTGTGGTGCATTGTAATTCTTGGCAGCCCATCCACTCACAGCCTAGGCTGCAACAGTTTAGGAGACCCACCATTTCATAATGGCCCTTTAAGAAGATTAATGCCACCTGATGCACCAGTAAAAATAGGCTCTGTGAATTTAAGAGTCCCTCCTTCATAAGTGAAACAAGATGGGTCTGCTTATGTGTCACACACACCACATGGCCAGCTAGGGTTATTAAATGTTACAATGACATTTCCCAATGAATGCATTTGTAGTGGTTGAAAGCTATGTTAAAGTTGAAAAACGCTTCAAAAACGCTGCATCTGAACTAAGCCTAAGTGGGGGAGGAAATTTTTGGTCTGGGGTTAAATATTTGGCCTTACAGGCAAGTCTTTAACCTGCAAAGGATGTACCTTGACATATTTCCAAGCAAAACCCGTTTTGGTTTCATTTTCATGTGTTTTTTGTGGCACTGGGAAAAATGGCATGAATCTCGGAAAAAAATGATTAAAGCTGTGAACTAGGAGTCAGGAATGCTTCCAGGGGTGATCCCCATGATGTCCCTGTGTCATTTGAGCAGTGTTTCCATCATTTTCGGACATTTTTAGACCTTAAAAGGACCCCCGGGGGGATCGCGGTAAAAATACTCGGGTCTCCCATAGACTTACATTGGGCTTGTTGTTCTGGCCGAGTACCCGAGTATTCCAATTTGCTCGACCCAAGCAACGAGCACCCGAGCATTTCAGTGCTCGCCCATCACTAGTAGGCAGTGTTTACAAATGTGTAAAAGATATAATAAAATGAGACAATTATGTATATACAGATGATTACAAAATAAAAAGGGATTAAAAGAAGAAACTAGACTTACAGTTCTTTCATATCATGGCTGACCATGCGGCTGGGGGGAGGAGAGCATATGTCCCAATGCATCACAGATGTGAATGTCAGCTAGCTTCCTGGACTAAGACGGAAGAAAAATGAGTTCCCACTCACTTATACCCTCTGTTAATGACCTCACTGAGTGGGTGGAGCTATGGGATGCACTCCCATTTCCAAAGGACTGAAAACCTACTAACATCTTATTAATTTTCTTATCTCGGGCTGAGAAGCAAGCAGAAGGATGGCACAATTACCATTTTTTCTCAGCAGGAAAGTGGCGTTCATTTAAGTCCAAACACAGCTTGGCTGTGTGCCTCAGTTAAGCAGTAATCCACTACTTGGATTCTGCCAGTCCCTGAGCTTAGAAAATTTACTGGAGTATGGTTCTGCCGGTGCCCATTCAAATGGTATGTTTCGTGTTTCTATGGCTCTTCGGCACCGTTATATTTCAATCCTAAATTAACCCTGTACTAGGACAAAGGAAACACAAGTTTCAGAGCTTTTTTTTTCTTTCAGTTTTCCCTGCTGCAAGCAGGAGGAAGGGATATTCCTGAGGTGGGTGAAACGAGTGGTTTAGAATTACATGCAGGCAAGTGAAAAGAAGAGCTTTTGGGCAGTGTGAAAAGAGGGGGAGTCAGAAAGCCCACAGCGTGTGTCTGGAAAGCCATAGAACCTTCTAGAAGTAAACTCTGAATATGGCATATTTACGTTATTGTGACAGCGGCATTTCAGGGCTACATTGCCCTTTTTTTGCTGTTTCTTACCCTGGTTCAATAGACTGCTTTGAGGTGAAAAATTTCAAAATACAGGCCACATATTGATCCATCTGTTATCTCCGTCAAACACCAGATCTATCTGTGGGCTACAAATTGTGGATTTCAGGGCTGAATTGCCTGTTTTTGCTCTGTCTTACCCTAGTTCAATAGACTACTTTGGGGTAAAAAATTTTAAAATACAGGCCACATGTTGAACCATCTAGTATCACCATCTACTGCTAGATCTATCTGTGGGCTACAAATTGTGTCATTTCAGGGCTACATTGCCATGTTTTTGCTGTGTCTTACCCTAGTTCAATAGACCAGTTTGGGGTAAAAAATTCCAATATACAAGCCACATATTGAACCGTCTGGTATCTCCGTCAAACACCAGATCTATCTGTGGGCTACAAATTGTGGCATTTCAGAGCTACATTGCCTTTTTTTTGCTGTGTCTTACACTAGTTCAAAAGACTACTTTGGGGTTAAAAATTTCAAAATACAGGCCACATATTGAACCATCTGGTATCTCTGTCAAATTCCAGTTCTATCTGTGGGCTACAAATTGTGGCATTTCAGGGCTACATTACCCTTTTTTACTGTGTCTTACCCTAGTTGAATATACTACTTTGTGGTAAAAAAAAATTAAAAATACAGGCCACATATTGAACAGTCTGGTATCTCCGACAAACGCCTCCTCTATCTGTGGGCTAAAAATGGTGGCGTTTGATGGCTCCTTTGAACTGGTTTTCCTGTGTCTTACCCTAGTTATTAACAACATTTAAAAAAAAAATACCTACCTTCCAGAGAATTAAAACTGTGGTTTTTACGCACATTGATCACAAATAAGTTTGCTCAAAACTCAGCCATTTGTAGTGAATGTGTAAAATATTTGAGTTGTCCATTTAAAATGGGCAAAGCGTGGCAAGGGATGGGGAAGTGGACGTGATGCCGATGGTGCATGCAGAGACTGAGGCTGTGGGCAAGCTGAAAGTGGGCCACAACAAACATTCACATCTTCTCGCTCAACCTTCGTGTCCCAATTACAAGGGGACCGCAGCACACCACTGTTGAACTCAGAGCAGTGTCAAAAGGTTGTTGGTTGGATAACGGATAATGCTTCCAGTCACTTTGCAACCACCACGTCTTCCACATGGTCAAGTCTTAGTAGCCGTGAGTCTGCACTGAATATTACTCACCCTGATCCTCCATCCTCCCACCATGCCGAGTGCCTAGAGACAACTGATCCCACACTTGGAGACTCCGAAGAGCTGTTCACTTTTCCATTTATAGATTTAGGATCGCATGTAGCGATGTCCAAATATTTGAGCAGCCATGGTCACAATAAGGCAACGGTGAGAAAAGTGTCACAAGAGGTGGACAATGATGAGACACAATTACTAGAAAGTCAGGAGGAGAACCAGGGTGCAGATGAGGTGGTGGATGATATAGTAACTGACCCAACCTGGCAGGAGGACATGCAAAACAAGGACAGCAGCACACATGGGGAAGGAGGCATAGCACCCCAACAGGAAGGAAGAAACAGTGTGGTGGCCACAGACAGAAGGTATGCATCCGTTCCCCGGAACACCAACATGACAGAAGTTGCTAGTCCAACAGTTAGGTTTTCTCGAGCCTGGTTGTTTTTCAAAGACTCTGTCGATAACCGCAAACAGGCCATTTGCACCACCTGCCATGCCCGCATCAGCAGGTCTAGCAAAACTATCAGCCTGACCACCACCAGAATGATCAAGTACATGGCAGCAAAGCACCCAACTTTGTGGGCCAAACCCCAGGCTCCAGGAACAGTGTCTGTGGGTGACACCACTGCTTCTTCCACTGTTTTGCATGCAAGCCAGTCCCCTGTCCACAGTGCATGAGAAGATGCCTCATGCCCTGCACCTGTCATTGCCCACAGTCAACTAGCACCATTATCAAGCACGTCCATGTCCTTGTCCCGGTGCAGCCTTCAGTTGTCCATACTCCAGTCATTGGAACGCAAGCAGCAATACGCAGTCAATGCCCCACAGGACACAGTACTAAATTCACACATTTCTACTCTGCTTGAGCTCGAAATGTTGCCTTTTAGGCTCATGGAGACGGAAGCTTTCCACAACCTGATGGTGGAGGCAGTCACAAGGTACTCGGTCCCCAGTCGCCACTTTTTCCCCGGTGTGCTGTACCGCCATTACACCAGCATGTGTCCCACAACATTACCCATGCCCTCAAAAATGCTGTTAATTGGAAAGTCCACTTAACCATGGACACATGGACAAGTGCTTGAGGGCAGGGATGTTACATCTCACTGATGGAACACTTGGTTAACATAGTGGAAACTGGGACCCAGTCAGACCTTGGGATGCAACACTTCCTCCCGATGCCGAGGATTACGGGCTCTACATCAATCAGGGTTGCCCCCACAGTACACAGCTCCTGCACCTCCTCCTCTTCAGCCTCTATTTCTGAAATGAGTGCATCAGTCACAAGCTGTAAGCACTGCAGCACTGCCTCAGCCAAGCTGCAACAGGCTGTGCTGAAGCTAATCTGCTTAGGTGACAAAACGCACAATGCTGAAGAGTTGTGGAAACTCTGAAAGAGCAGGCTGATTTGTGGCTGACACCGCTGAACCTACAGCCAGGCATGGTTGTGTGTGACAATGGCCGGAAGCTGGTGGCATCTCTGAGGTGAGCTCACACATGTACCATGCCTGGCCCATGTGCTTAACCTCAATTTCAGCTTCAGCCACACTTGTCGTGCTTCAGCAGCATTTGCAGCTTCCTGTTCAGAGACTGGTGTGTGATGTCCCCACACATTGGAACTCTACACTGCATATGTGGGAAGGGGGGGCAATTGTTGACTACCAGCATCAACAAGGCCATCGTTATTCAGTTCAGACTCCACATATAAGACCTCAGGAGTGGACATGGATGACAGACATATGTACGATCCTACAAAATTTTGAGGACTCCACCAACATGGTGAGCTGCGATGATGCCATAATTAGCATCACCATCCCGCTTCTCTGCATTCTGAAAAGCTCCCTGGTCACAATGAAAGAGGATGCATTGCAGGCGGAGCACTAGGACTTGGAGAAAGGAACCATACAGGGTGATTACACACAGCCCAACCTCATGTCGTCCCAACGTGAATTAGTAGACAATGAGACAATGAGGAAGAGGAGGAGGAGGAAGAACAGTAGCTACTTTCATGAGCTATAGACAGTACTACAAGCATAACTGGCATACCGTCTGTTCAGTGTCGATGGCCTGAGGACAGCATGGTCAGTCGTCCTGTTGGTGAGGACATGGAAGTCTTGCCGACTAGCACTCTGGCATGCATGGTTGACTTTATGTTGTGCTGCCTTACCCATGACCCTTGCATTATGAAAATTTTCAGTGACACTCATTACTGGTTGGTGACACTTCTAGACCCACGCTACAA
Organism: Ranitomeya variabilis; assembly: GCF_051348905.1. Classification (NCBI taxonomy): domain Eukaryota; kingdom Metazoa; phylum Chordata; class Amphibia; order Anura; family Dendrobatidae; genus Ranitomeya; species Ranitomeya variabilis. The sequence continues at coordinate 1,144,585,047 of NC_135232.1, forward strand.
GGAGAACTTTCGATCTCTTCTTCTAGAAACAGACAGGTCTACAAAAATGGTGCAGTACCAGAGGGCCCTTGTTGCGGAATTACTAAAAAAGTTCCCAACTGAGAATGATGGCAGCATACGTCATAGTTAGTGTTGAGCGATACCGTCCGATACTTGAAAGTATCGGTATCGGAAAGTATCGGCCGATACCGGCAAAGTATCGGATCCAATCCGATACCGATACCCGATACCAATACAAGTCAATGGGACTCAAGTATCGGACGGTATTCCTGATGGTTCCCAGGGTCTGAAGGAGAGGAAACTCTCCTTCAGGCCCTGGGAACCATATTAATGTGTAAAATAAAGAATTAAAATAAAAAATATCGCTATACTCACCTCTCCGACGCAGCCGGGACCTCAGCGAGGGAACCGGCAGCGTTGTTTGTTTAAAATTCGCGCTTTTACTTGGTTACGTGAAGTCCCGGCTTGTGATTGGTCAGGGCGGCCATGTTGCCGGGACGCGGACCAATCACAGCAAGCCGTGACGAAATTACGTCACGGCTTGCTGTGATTGGTCCGCGTCCCGGCAACATGGCCGCCATTAACCAATCACAAGCCGTGACGTCACGGGAGGCTGGACATGCGCGTATTTTGAAAAGCGCGCGTGTCCAGCCTCCAGTGACGTCCCGGCTTGTGATTGGTTAATGGCGGCCATGTTGCCGGGACGTCACTGGAGGCTGGACACGCGCGCTTTTCAAAATACGCGCATGTCCAGCCTCCCGTGACGTCCCGGCTTGTGATTGGTTAATGGCGGCCATGTTGCCGGGACGTCACTGGAGGCTGGACACGCGCGCTTTTCAAAATACGCGCATGTCCAGCCTCCCGTGACGTCCCGGCTTGTGATTGGTTAATGGCGGCCATGTTGCCGGGACGTCACTGGAGGCTGGACACGCGCGCTTTTCAAAATGCGCGCATGTCCAGCCTCCCGTGACGTCCGGCTTGTGATTGGTTAATGGCGGCCATGTTGCCGGGACGTCACTGGAGGCTGGACACGCGCGCTTTTCAAAATACGCGCATGTCCAGCCTCCCGTGACGTCCCGGCTTGTGATTGGTTAATGGCGGCCATGTTGCCGGGACGTCACTGGAGGCTGGACACGCGCGCTTTTCAAAATACGCGCATGTCCAGTCTCCCGTGACGTCACGGCTTGTGATTGGTTAATGGCGGCCATGTTGCCGGGACGCGGACCAATCACAGCAAGCCGTGACGTAATTTCGTCACGGCTTGCTGTGATTGGTCCGCGTCCCGGCAACATGGCCGCCCTGACCAATCACAAGCCGGGACTTCACGTAACCAAGTAAAAGCGCGAAATTTAAACAAACAACGCTGCCGGTTCCCTCGCTGAGGTCCCGGCTGCGTCGGACAGGTGAGTATAGCGATATTTTTTATTTTAATTCTCTTTTTTACACATTATTACATTAATGTTGTTGCGATACCCGATACCCGATACCACAAAAGTATCGGATCTCGGTATCGGAAATTCCGATACAGCAAGTATCGGCCGATACCCGATACTTGCAGTATCGGAATGCTCAACACTAGTCATAGTTCGTTGGACAACCAAGGAGTACAGGTGAGAGAGACACAACTCCTATTGAGCAGAGGCAGGGAAACACTGACAAAGTTCTGGGAGAGTTTTCTCAGACCCTCCCATCACCCTGGCACAGAGGCAAGTGGTACTGTCGCAAGGAACGCAATGTATTGGAAGATATTGAGGGAGTACCTTGCTGACTGTACCACCATCCTCCGTGATTCCTCTGTGCCTTTTATTAATTGGGTATCCAAGCTGGACACATGACATGAACTGGCTCTGTATGCCTTGGAGGTCCTGGCCTGCCCTGCCACTAGCGTATTGTCACAGTGGGTTTTTAGTGCCGCTGGTAGAATTATAACTGATAAGTGCATCCGCCTGTCAACTGAAAATGCTGACAGTCTGAATCTTATGAAAATTAACAAGGGCTGGATTGGGCCAGACTTCTCTACACCAATGAATGATAACAGCAAAACATAACCTCCAATACAGTATCTTTTTTTACAGAGGTGTATTCCCTTGCACCTCTTTACCCCCACACATGGGAATACCCTTCCTGATTTGGGCTATTTGGTGTTTTCCTCCTCCTCCACCACCACTAGAACATCAGGGTCAACATGTTCTGTGATGCAACAGTCACTCTAATTTTTGGCAAGGGTGTTTATGATGCCCGTAAATATATATTTTTTTTAAAAAAAGGTACCCCCCAGGCGGAAATGTTTGTCAGCCCTTACACTTAGTGTATGGATATTACAAGTATAGTAGACCCGCTCTTTTAAATTGGGAATAGATTCTTAGGAGGACATCCTCCACTTCTCTTCAGACACCACCACTAGAATACGAGGGTGAACGTATTCCGTGATGCAAAAGTCACTTCAATTTTTCGCAAGTGTGTTTATGATGCCTGTAACTAATTAAATAACAAAAGGGTACCCCTAGGGTGAAATGTGTGTCAGCCCTTGCACCTAGAGTATGGGCATTACAAGTATAGGAAACCCGCTCATTTATAATAGGAACATTTTTTTTATTAGTCCCTCCTCCACATCTCTTGCACAGGGCATTGGAGTGCTTCCTTATTTTTTGCAGGCCTTGCATTCACTGCATAGGCAAACACTATGGGAGACCCTCTTCCTAATAATGGGAACATTGTTTTCAAGAGGCCCACCTCTACGTCTTTTCCAAGGCTTATTGGGGGGTGTGTTACTTTGGTGCAGGGCAGGCCTTGCATTTAATGCATAAGCAAACAGTATGGCAGTAACAAATTCATAATAATGGGAACTTTAATTTCATGTAGCCATCCAGTACATGGGCTCAAATGCTTTTTGGGGTTTGTGTGACTTTGATGCAGTGTGGCAGTACCAAATGAAAAAAATGTGAACTTTGGTTTCATGGGGCCATTCAGTACGTGGGCTCAAAGGCTTATTGGGGTGTGTATAACTATGGTGCATGGCAGGCCTTGCATTCAATGAATAAGCAAACATTATGGCAGTAACAAAGTCATAAAAATGGGAACTTTGGTTTCATGTGGCCATTCAGTACGTGTGGCTCAAAGGCTTATTAGGGTGCTTGTTGCTTTGGTGCAGGGCAGGCCTTACATTCAATGCATATGCTAACAGTATGGCAGTACCAAGTTCCCAATAATGGGAACTTTGGTTTCATGTGGCCATCCAGGACGTCTGCTCAATGGGTTGTTGTGGTGCGTGTAACTTATTGCAGGGCAGGCCTTGTATTCAATGCAAAAGCAAACAGTATGGCAGTAACAAATTCATAAAAATTGGAACTTTGGTTTCATGTGACCATCCAGTACATGGGCTCAAAGGCTTATTGGGGTGCATGTTACTTTGGTGCTGGGTTGGCCTTGCATTCAATGCATACGCATACAGTATGACAGTAACAAATTCAAAATATTGGGATCTTTGGTTTCTTGTGGCCATCCAGGATGTCTGTTCAGTGGGTTGTTGGGGTGCGTGCAACTTTGGTGCAGATCAGGCCTTGCATTTCGTACATAATCAAACAGTATGGCAGTAACAAATTCCTAAGTTGCCCACTGACAAAGACATGAACAGTCTATAATGTTAAAGGTAGGTTAATTTTAACATTTAGAGATAGAATTTCAAAAATAATATCCAGAAAACCACATTGTATAAATTATATATATTTATTTTCATTTTGCAGTGAGAAATAAGTATTTGATCCACCAACCAACCATTAAGAGTTCTGGCTCCTACAGACCAGTCAGATGCTCCTCAGGCTACTTTCACACTAGCGTTGTTCGGCGGACGTCGCAATGTGTCGTTTTGTAAAAAAACGCATCCTGCAAAATCTCCCGCAGGATGCATTTTTTTCCCATAGACTTGTATTGGCGACGCATTGCGACGGATTGTCACACGTTCGCTTACATCGTGCAACGGATGCGTCGGAATTTGGCGGTCCATCGTCTGGAAAAAACATAGATTGTAACGTTTCTTGTCTGCATCGGGAAAACGTGTTGCGACGCATCCTGCGGCATGTGTCGTTCGCTAGAATGGAAGCCTATGGACGCAGGATCCGTCGTGACACGTCGTATGACGGAACGCAGCGCTGCAATACATTTTTTTACACTGAGTATGCTCAGAATCAAGATTTTGTAGCAAATTCACCAAACACCCCCAAAACCTGGCCTGGGTCGTCACCCCCACATATGCCAGCAAGACTCCTGCCAGCAAGACTCCAGCCAGCATAGAGCCAGCATACAGCCAGCATACAGCCAGCCAGTTACTATAAACCTAGGCAGAGGCCTGATTGTGCTGCCAGAAGCCAGCATCAAGCTGCAGCCTTCCCACCAGTGTGAGTACTGCCATTTTTGTGTGCGTCTGTGTGCATGTGTGTGCATGTCTGTGTGTGCGTGTGCATGTGTTTGTGTCTGTATGACGTACTGAATACAGCCAGAGCTAAACCTGAATACAGCCAGAGGCCTGACACTGTGAAGCCAGCCAGCGTCCAGCTCCAGCCTGAGGCCTGCCACTGTGAAGCCAGCCAGTGTCCAGCTCCAGCCTCAGGCCTGCCAGCATCCAGACAGTGTGTGTCCTGCCATTTTTGTGTGCATCTGTGGGTGCATGCATGTGTGTGTGTGTGCGCATGTCTGTGTGCGGCTTTGTGGTTTTGTCCGCCTGTGTGCTTTTGTGCATCTGTGTGTGTTTGCATAAGCCTGCGTGCTTTTGTGTGTGTGCATCTGTGTGTGTTTGCGTACGGCTGTGTGCTTTTCTGTGTATGCGTGCGTTATGCCTGCGCCTGTATGCTTTTGTGTGTGTGCATTCTTTGTGCATGCGCTTGTGTGCTTTCGTGCATGCGTCTGGGTGATTGCGGGTGCATGCGCCCGTGCGACTGGGTGTGTGCACGTGCATTTTTTTTAATGTGATGTATTTACCAAGTAGTGTGGTCTGTGCAGCATGTGGTTTCAGTGTGTGAGCATGTGTCTTGCGTGTGTGTTTTGGGTCTTTTCTGTCAATTTTTTTTTTTTTTTTAACCTTTCCAGTTGATGTACTAGTATTTAAAATAAAGAGCATTGTAGCTCCTAATTGTGATGGTAAAAAAAAAAGAAAATTAAAAAAGAATTAATAAACATTTTCTTAAAAATGTCCGTAGTATCATTTCACAAAGGTAAATTTTAACCTGGTGTATGTACAAATGGCCACACATGCAATACTTTTAGTTGGTTTAGGGTGTATTGTTTAAGATAAAAGGTAATCAAAAATGTGTAAAAGGTTAATTTAATTTTTTGAATTTATTTTTAAAGGGATCTTTTCAAATCACATATGTGATCAATACATTTTCAAATAGTGTGTAGGCATTTAAATTTAACAAGAGGGTATTTTTATTTTTTATTTTTTGGGGGTTGGGGGACATGGTTTTACAGCTTGCACATACTCTTGAAGTAGGGAATCCAGCTCAGACTGGTGTGCCTTGGGTATATTTTTGGGGGGTTTATTTGTCAAAACCTTTGCTGTTGGCCTGCATGAACATTGCTCAGATCATTTCAGCAGGGTGGTTATTAAATCTTTTACTTTAGCTAGTTTGGGGGGTGGTTGTAATAATAAATTCTTTATACTTGCAGAGCCACCAGGGACCACAGCCGCTGCCACCAGGGACCACAGCCGCTGCCATCAGGGACCTCAGCCACAGCCACCAGGGACCACAGCCGCCTTTAGACAAAAGGCCCCAGTGACCACAGCTGCTTTGCTGATGTAAGTATTAAAGACCCTAAAGCTTCAATTTCAATGTGTATAGTAGATTACAAGGGTTTTTATACTTGCAGAGCCACCAGGGACCACAGCCGCGGCCACCAGGGACCACAGCTGCAGCCACCAGGGACCACAGCCGCTGCCACCAGGGACCACAGCCGCAGCCACCAGGGACCACAGCCGCCTTACCGGTCGAAAGGCAATCCAGTATGTCTTCTTCTGAGAGGCCTCCTCCACAGCGGCAGTGTGTTGAGGTAAATTTTAATTTTTTAAGTTTTTGGTGCTATAGTTAAATATGCGGTGAATCACTACATGCATTAATTATGTTTTCACAGGAAGCTGAAGCAGCCGAGGGACTCTCAGAAGGAGACGAGAGGGGTGGAGAAATCCAAGGAGCGGGCGCACAGAGTGTAAGTTGTGCCGAAACAGTCACTTCACACATCACAGTGCACTAGTGTTGAGCGATACCATCGGATACTTGAAAGTATCGGTATCGGATAGTATCGGCCGATACCCGAAAAGTATCGGATATCGCCGATACCGATACGCGATACCAATACAAGTCAATGGGACACCAAGTATTGGAAGGTATCCTGTATGGTTCCCAGGGTCTGAAGGAGAGGAAACTCTCCTTCAGGCCCTGGGATCGATATTAATGTGTAAAATAAAGAATAAAAATAAAAAATATTGATATACTCACCTCTCCGACGCAGCCTGGACCTTACCGATGTAACCGGCAGCTTCCGTTCCTAAGAATGAGCGCTTGAAAGACCTTAGATGATGTCGCGGCCTGTGATTGGTCGCGTGAGCGGTCACGTGACCGCCACGCGACCAATCACAAGCCGCGACATCATCTAAGGACTTTCAAGCGCTCATTCTTAAGAACGGAAGCTGCCGGTTACATCGGTAAGGTCCAGGCTGCGTCGGAGAGGTGAGTATATCAATATTTTTTATTTTTATTCTTTATTTTACACATTATTATCGATCCCGATACCGATTCCCGATATCACAAAAGTATCGGATCTCGGTATCGGAATTCCGATACAGCAAATATCGGCCGATACCCGATACTTGCGGTATCGGAATGCTCAACACTACAGTGCACCCAACGCATACAAAACATCATACATCACAATACACATACAACATATGCCAACATCCAACCTAATTCTTATTCTTTTTTTTAGTCTGCTGCACATTCTGGCCAATGCCATGAGGATCCTCCCAGCCGCTCCCAGAGTCAGCGTAATCGCCGCCGCGGTCATCCAGCACTGTTTGGTTTTTTTTTTCTTTAATTTTTTCTCTTGGTAGTTGTGTGTTTCAGTGTATTAATTTTATTTTTTTTTTCTTTTCAAAGTCTTCACAGCGTGCTCCCGACTTAGATGTAGAGGACATCGGGATCGATGTGGACCACCTCATCGAGGAGGTCCGCAAGCAGGAGCCGCTGTGGAATATGGCTGACTGCAGGCATGCTGATACATCTGTGACCTGTCAGCTCTGGGAGGAAGTGTGCCGAAACGTTTTGCCGAGGTGGGAGGACCTTCAGCCAAGGCAGCAGACTCAAGAATGTAAGTATTCACTTTTCAGTAATGTTTTGAGCTGAACAGAATGTGTTGTAATTAACACTTGCTTTTATTCTTGTCTTTACAGGTGAAAGGGTTAGGAAGCGGTGGCGGTCACTCAGGGATCGCTTCAAGAGGGAGTTTAACGAGGAGATGCAGGCTCCGAGTGGCTCAGCATGACGGAGAAGGACTCGGTATAAGTATGGCCGGGCCCTGTCCTTCCTCCGGGAAACAATGCTGAGTAGAACGTAAGTATTCAACAGCCCATTGAATAATTCACCATGTTTACCTGTGTAACTTGTTTGGTTTCAGGCAGGGCTTTTCTGCTATCAATATATTAATTGTTTTTTTTTTCTTATTTCACAGCACCATCTGTAGCCATCGGGAGCCTGCATCTACCTTGTATCCCTCTGGAGCGATCTCTCAGGAGTCCGCCACCGAGGGCCACGTCGGTAGACCCCACCCCTCTGATCCTTCGTCTGCCCCTTCTGGTACCTCTGCCCATCCAGCTCTTTCAACATTTTGGGAGACCAAGTGGCTGCTGGGTTCAACATGGTGCAAACACGCATGAATGAACACAGCAGTCACTTGGATAGGCTGCATTCAGATGCAAGTCAAGCTCCAAGCAACCTTTTTTTTCAATCCATGCTCAGGAGCATGGGAAAGCTTACTCTTGACCAGCAGATGCGGGTAATGCACGCCTGCCATGCTGCTCTAGTGCAGGTCATGACCGAACCCCAAATAACTCCCACACCTCCTCACACAGCCACTACAACTTTCCCAGCCCTGTCCCAATTCCCAGCCCAGTCCCAATTCCCAGCCCAGGCCCAATTCCCAGCCCAGGCCCAATACCAAACCCAGGTCCAATTCTCACCCCAGGCTCAATGCCCAACCCAATCCCAATTACCATCCCAGCCCCAAATCCCAATGTCTTCCCCAATGTTTTCTTCATTGTCCAACTTTCCTTCCCCATTTAGTATTCTACCTACCCCAACACCACCACCCCTGCTCAGCCTCCTGTTGTTTCCCCCCCTTCCACTACACCCCAACCCAGTAGGCTTTCCCCATCTATCGACGTGGTCCAACCTTCCAGCCCTTCCGCTAGTATTTCTACCCCACACTTCACAGACTTGTAAAAATTGTTATGTTTTATACAAAAAAAAAAAAATTAAAAAATAAATAAGTTTACAAAAAAAAATAATATGTACCAAAAAACAAAAAAGGTTTACCAAAAAATAAATGGTTTTCCAAAAAAAAAGTTTGCCAACAAAAAACAAAAAGTTTACCAAAAAAAGGGTTTACCAAAATTTAAAAGAAAAAAAAAAGTATGACAAAAGTTTATTACATTGTAATATGTAAAATAAAATTTGTTTTTGTTTAAAAATAATGTTTTTGTGAAGTGCCTTCATTTAAGTATGCTAAGTAGAAAGATTACACACCACACGTTAGAAGGTATAAAATTTGGTTTATTACAAAAAATATACCACACTTTTGGAAACTAATAAATAAAAGTTGGTGTCAATAGCAAAACTTTGTACAGAAACATAAATCACCGAGACATGAAAGAAAGATGTCACACAATGTTCTCTTGCCATGGAACCCTGCCCACAGGTGACACAAAATACTCTGCAGAGTGGTCCCTCATTCTGGCAACAGAACCAGTGGAACGAATAGAGCTGCTGTGGTAATCCCACAAGGTTGTCTCCGATTCCTCATCATCCATGGAAATAGGCTCCTTGGAAAGAACAAAGTTATGCAGCACCACACAGGCCTTGACAACCTCATCCACTGTTTGTGTGTGCAGTCTTATGGCAGTTAGCAGCACTCGCCACTTTGCAGTTAGAATGCCAAACGCACACTCCATGACTCGTCTAGCTCTTGTCAAGCGATAATTGAATATCCTTTTTGTTCGAGTCAAGTCTCTGCTTGCATACGGTTTGAGAAGGTGTGTTGACAACTGGAAAGCCTCATCACCAACACAAACATATGACATAGGTGGTCCAGTTGTTCCCGGGAGTGGTCTTGCTGGCGGAAAATCATAGCTATCTCCAAACAGACAACGGCCCATCGGCGACGTTTTGAAAACATGCGAGTCGTTGGACCAGCCATAGGCTCCAATGTCCACAGCCAGAAATTTACAGTTTGCATCTTCTATGGCCATGAGTACTATTGAAAAGTACTTCTTGTAATTGTAGTACTCTGAGCCAGATCCTGCAGGTTTGGCAATTCGGATGTGTTTCCCATCTATGGCACCCAAGCAGTTTGTGAAATGGCACATTTTCTCAAAATGTTCCACACTCTGCAGCCAGTTGTCCCTTGTCGGTTGTGGAATGTACTCCTGGTGCAAGGTATCCCATATAGCCAGGCAGGTCACTTTGACTATTATGGAAATAGTTGATATTCCCAGGCGGAACTGGAAATGTAGTGAAGTTAGGGATTCCCCTGTAGCCAGAAATCTGTGAAAACCAAAGAAAAATGTTAGTAAAAATTGCAAAGACCAACAGAACATTTTTAAGCAATGTACGCAAATATTACATTTTTTTTAATTGTTTTGATAAATGGCACTGCAGAACTTTTTATTCTGTTGAAGTGCACATTAAAAACAGCATTTTTACATCTGTTCATTCCTATTATGGAGCAGGTGTTAAAAAATGTGGAATGGCCCCAAACAATAGAAAAAAACAACATGCTGCAGAAAATGCAATGCAGTGTTTCAGCGCAGTATTTTCTGCAGCATGTTCACTGCTGATGTGGTTATCCATAGGTTAAAACATGTTTACATGGCCTAAAATATGAACAATGATGTATAAAAAAAAAAGTTGGCTTACCGCAGTGTCACCATCAGCCGCTCCGCCGGTGAGATGGAAAACCTCATGCATGTGTCCTGCCTTCGGATCACCTCCCCAACTTGTTCCAGCAAAAAATCAAAGTGTTCCTGCCTCATCCAAACATAATTAAAAAATGTATCCGGGTTCTGCCGCAACTCCATGTAGACCGTTGAATAGACGCCCCGGGTCACCCGCAGTGCATTTATGGGATGTATCCATAGTCGCTCCCAACAACATCGCTGTAGAAACATCCTCCGCCTTGCTGCTGCCTACTTCTCCCGAACTATTATATCCAGCCGATTGGTCTCAAAAATCACATCAGTAACTACGTTCGCAATCCTCAAAAGCACTTGCTCCATCTCTGCCACTTTCTCAAACCCTTTCAAAGATGGGCTATAAAAACAGTCAATACATAGTTTTCCCTATTTCCCAGTAGCCAATCACATTAGGAGACTCCCATTTTTAGGCATGGAAAACGGATCCGTCATAAAAACTTATGAAACGGATGGTAAAAACAGACACAACGAATGCAACGGATCCAGTTTTCTGACTGAACCGTCCAGCGGATCCACGATGGATCCATCGAAATACTGTATGCGTTGCATCCGTTTTTCATTATTTTTGACGCATCCGTCGATACGTCGCGCCGACGCATTGCAACGTGCGTCGAACGACGCTAGTGTGAAAGTAGCCTAACTCATTACCTGCATTAAAGACAGCTGTCATACATAGTCAATTTTATAAATGACTCTTGTGCACAGACTCAATTAATCAGTCAGACTCTAACCTCTACAACATGGTCAAAACCAAACAGCTTTATAAGGATGTCAGGGACAAGATCATAGACCTGCTGGAATGGCTACAAAACCATAAGTAAGACACAGGGTGCAAAGGAGACAACTGTTGGTGCAATAGTAAGAAAATGGAAGAAATACAAAATTACTGTCAATCGACATCGATCTGGGGCACCATGCAAAATTTCACCTTGTGGGGTATCCTTGATCATAAGGGAGGTGAGAGATTGTTACGGTTAGCGGAACGCACCGAATATATATATGAAGTAGTAGGTGCGTTCGCAACCCGGGGTCCACCGTGCAGGAGACAAACCTGCTGCTAGTAAAAGGCGGTACTATATGGCAATATAAGCGAACTCTGATAATTCACAGATTCGCTAGGAAAAGAACGCTGTGCCCTGTTAACCTCACAGAGGAACACAGCTACCTAATAGAGCCAACAGTGGTCATGCAGTCAGCCAAGCACACACGCAGCTACTCTCCGGTGGAGCCAGAATTCTGATGGCTATACGCCAGCCCTGAATCCACATACACAAAAACTCCTCACCGGAGGTGCCGGTATTCTAGGGGCTTATTTCAGCCAATCCCTGGCCACATGCAAACATGACCACACTGGTGCTGAGATCATTACATAGGTTAACATAAATTGATACAAGCGCATGGCCGAGCGGCCATGCAAACCTTTTATAGCTTTAGCATTTAAGGACCTTCCTGGTGGTCCAATAGGAACTGTCTCAGGACCTGCACATGTGACCCCCGACCTCCAATGGGAGGTCATCCCGTGGGCATGGGAAAAGCAGGACTAAGTCCCAGAAGGATCTGCTCGCTGCTGATCAGCGCTGGCTACAAAGGCAGAGCCTGGAAGAACAGTAGTAACCAGTTGCCCAGTGTAAGCCTGAGATAGATGCTGGGACCGACGTCTCCGCTGAGCAGGCTCCACTGCAGCTGGAGAAGAATGGGAGACCACAGCGGAGATGGTTTGAGATTCCCCCTGTGCAGAGGTGGGAACTCGACACCAAACAGAGATCAGCCTAAAACTACACGGGGGAACTTGTTAATTATCTCAAAGCAGCTGGGACCACAGTCACCAAGAAAACCATTGGTAACACATTACGCTGTAAAGGTTTAAAATCCTGCACTGCCCGCAAGGTCCCCCTGCTCAAGAAGGCACATGTGCAGGCCCAACTGAAGTTTGCCAATGAACACCTGGATGATTCTGTGAGTGATTGGGAGAAGGTTCTGTGGTCAGATGGGACAAAAATTGAGCTCTTTGGCATTAATTTAACTCGCTGTGTTTGGAGAAAGAGAAATTTTGTCTATCACCCAAAGAACACCATCCCCACTGTCAAGCATGGAGGTGGAAGCATTATGTTTTGGGGGTGTTTCTTGCTAAGGGCACAGGACTACTTCACTACATCTATGGGAGAATGGATGGAGCCATGTACTGTAAAACCCTGAGTGACAACCTCCTTCCCTCTGCCAGGACATTAAAAATCAGTCGTGGCTGGGTTCTCCAACAAGATAATGACCCAAAATATACAGTCAAGGCAACAAAGGAGTGGCTGAAAAAGAAGCACATTAAGGTCATGGAGTGGCCTAGCCAGTCTCCAAACCTTAATCCCATAGAAAACTTATGGAGGGAGTTGAAGCTCTGAGTTTCCAAGCAACAGCCTCAAAATCTTAATGATTTAGAGATGATCTGCAAAGAGGAGTGGACCAAAATTTCTCCTGACATGTGCGTAAACCTCATCATCAACCACAAAAAACGTCTAAATCCCTACAAAGCAACGGAAGCATATGCCAAAAATAGAAAAAAAGCAATATCTCTTATTAAACATCCATTATTACAATACATTTAAAAGAGATAAAAAATAAATAAAGGGGATACAATACAAAGTAGCTGCACACACCATGCCTGCACTCCAAGCAGAATTAATATCAAATATAATAGTACAGAGATTATAATAAATAAGAAAAATGATAATTACTTACCGGTAATTTGATTTTCCAGATCCATGACGGCACCTAACATGAGAGATGGTCCCAGCCCCCAGGAACAGGAAACCTGCATAGGAGATAAAAGATGGGGGCGGCACCTCTCTCCTCAGTTTGTTGACAGTGTATGTAAGGTAACAGCTTCATTAGTTCATGTTTAATGTAATATCACATTTATCTCCATGACTGCTAAAAGGTGTAGTTATATTTCCCCATCAACTTTTTATCATCTGTATATGCTTATCTTATATATACACTTTTTTTTAATTTTTTTTAATTTATTTATTTTTTTTGTGTGTGTCACACTCAACCATCACCAAGATAGGGCGGGAATTAATAAGGTGCCGTCATAGATCTGGAAAATCAAATTACCGGTAAGTAATTATCATTTTTTCCCATCCCCATGAAGGCACCTAACATGAGAGGAGAAAATAGAAGAAGACTCCTAGGGTGGGACAGCAGCTCCCTTTCCTCCCAAAGGCAAGACTTGAAAGCCCCAAGTTTAACCTATAGTGGCGAAAAAAGGTAGAGGGTGAAGACCATACTGCCGCATTACAAATTTGTTCCATCGACGCGTTTGCCCTCTCCGCCCAGGATGTGGCGATAGATCTTGTGGAGTGTGCTGTCACCCCTAGTGGAGGGCATTGCCCCGCAGATGAGTAAGAAAGTGCAATAGCCATGCGGAGCCAGCGTACAATAGTAGATTTTGTGGCTTTTTTACCCCTGTTTGCTCCCTGAAAGGAAACAAAAAGGGCTGAAGACTGACACCATAATTGTCAACTCCAGATATTGGATTAGGCAATGTCTAACATCAAGGCAATGAAAGGTTTGTTCTCCCTGGGATTTTGGATTGGAGCAAAATGAGGGTAAAACTATCTCCTGGTCCCTATGGAATTTTGAATTGACCTTTGGTAAGAAGGCCGGGTCAGTTTTGATTATTACCCTGTCCTCCAGGATTGTAGTGTATGGAGGATCAATAGAGATAGCCTGAATCTCGCTAATGCGAGGGGCCGTAGTCAGGGCAACCAGGAGAACCGTTTTTAGGGTTAGAGATTTTTCAGATATCGGCGTCATTGCTGTTTGGGGTTTGTTTTCTGAGGAGGCTTATTAAAGAGATATCCCCTTTCTCTCCTCTCCCCCCAGGGCTTCCCACGTGTAGACTTATCTCCTGGCCTACCATGTCCTGTTTTTCCTGCACCCCGAAAGGAACGCCGGTTATCATTCCACCGCCGTCTTGAGAAGGGGGGAGGTGGGAAGTGTTTTTTCTTATCCGCAGCCTTCTCTAGAATCTCATCTAGTGCCTTCCCAAACAGATATTGGTCCTCACAAGGGACTGCACACAATTTGACTTTAGACTGAAAGTCCGCCGACCAATTTTTTAGCCATAATGCCCTTTTACCAGATTTGGAGAGGGCACATGCACGGGCAGAAAATCGCAATGGCGGCATCTGCCAGGAATCCTGCCGCATTTTGAAGTGAGGGTATTACCTCTAAGAGTCTCTCCTTGGACATTTGTCCCTTATTTGCTCACTCAATTCCTCTAACTAGGGTTGAGCGACTTTTCATTTTTTGAGATCGAGTCGGGTTTCACGAAGCACGACTTTCTCAAAAGTCGGGTCGAGTGAAATCGGCCGATCTTATTGAAAAGTCGGGGTCGGGGATCGGCCAAAACACGAAACCCAATGCAATTCAATGGGGAAGCATACTTTTTTAATATTTGCTTCAGTGCGATAATGTTGAAAAGCCGGTAATTCAATTGTCGGCTTTTTATTTCTCCTGCCTAAACCCGACATGATATGAGACATGGTTTACATACAGTAAACCATGTCATATCCCCCTTTTTTTTGCATATTCCACACTACTAATGTTAGTAGTGTGTATGTGCAAAATTTCGGCGCTGTAGCTATTAAATTTAAGGGTTAAATCGCGGAAAAAATTGGCGTGGGCTCCCGCACAATTTTCTCCACCAGAGTGGTAAAGCCAGTGACTGAGGACAGATATTAATAGCCAGGAGAGGGTCCATGGTTATTGGCCCCCCCATGGCTAAAAACATCTGCCCCCAGCCACCTCAGAAAAGGCACATCTGGAAGATGCGCCTATTCTGGCACTTGGCCACTCTCTTCCCACTCCCGTGTAGCGGTGGGATATGGGGTAATGAAGGGTTAATGCCACCTTGCTATTGTAAGGTGACATTAAGCCAGATTAATAATGGAGAGGCGTCAATTCTGACACCTATCCATTATTAATCCAATTGTATGAAAGGGTTAAAAAACAAACACACACATGATTAAAAAGTATTTTAATGAAATAAACACACAGGTTGTTTTAATATTGTATTGCTCTCTCAATCCACCTGAAGACCCTCTCTTGGAAAAATAATAAACCAACAATATACATACCCTCTGATGAACTGTCACGTCCCATGAGGTAAATCCATTTGAAGGGGTTAAAATAGTTTACAGGCAGGAGCTCTGCTATAATGCAGCTGTGCTCGTGCCTGTAAACCCTGGCGAATGAAGGAAATGTAGGTCAATGACCTATAGTTACCATCAGTCAAGGTGATGCGCCCCCTGGTGGATGTCCTCATATGACGTCAAGCGTGGGAAAAAGTTCCCAGGCTGCAGTTCATGAGGACATCCACCAGGGGGCGCATCACCGCGACTGAAGGTAACTATAGGTCATTGACCTACATTTCCTTCATTCGCCGGGGTTTACAGGCACGAGCACAACTTAGGAGCTTTTTGCCACTTTTCACGGATTTCTTCCTCAAATGGATATTTGCGCTTAAGGGCCTGAGGAACTGACATTTTTTTATTTGCTTTTTTCCACTCTTTTTAAATTAAGTTTAACACATTTTCGTGAAAGGGAAAAACTTTGCGTTTTTTCCCTTCTAAGTTGCTAAACATAGAATCTTGGGTTGTTCTATGTTCTTTTGGCGTTTCAACCCCCAATGTTGCTCTAACTAGTTTAAGTAGTTTCCCTACATCCTCAGATAGTACATACGGCTGACCATACTCTTCATCTGAAGAGTCTAAATCAGAGTCATCATCAGGTGGCAATTCCCCTGGTTCGCCTTCTGACTCCACATCAGGAGGTTTGGCAGTTTTAGGAGGTGGATTTTCGGAGCTATGTAACCCATGCGGTTTCATTTGCTCCTTTACTGTGATTTTAACTTCATCCCTAACGATGGCTTTTATATTTTGGAGTAATGATGAAGACTCCTCGGCCACAGTCTGTTGTACACATAAGCAACAGATCCATTTGTCATGAGCTTTAGGGAGAGCTTTATCACAGAGTGAGCAGACTTTGTTTTTCTGCTTGGCCGTAACTTTCCTCCCCTGCACAATATACTACAGAGATACTGTGTTACTGACATGTCATTTGTCCTTACAAAGGCACTCACCCCACCGAACCTTTAGTACCACGGGGGCCTGTGGAGCGTCCACTGATACTTGCGATTCCGCAATCGGGGCCGCCATGTTGGAGAGGCTATTGGCACTGCCGCTCATGCCTTGCCACTTAATATAGTACAGGGGAGGGAGCGGTGTGAGCGTCCCTGAACTTGCTCCCTCCAGGAGTGTCAGCACACCGCTCTACTCGGCGTGTGACGCTACTTCCAGTTGAACCCGGAAGTACTCCCATTCACCCCGGTGCCAGCCTAATGATGGTGCACGCCTCTGCCCCGGCCCAGCCTCCGGCCAGGAGCGGACACCGGGGAGCCCCAGCGGAAAGGATGCCACCAACGCAGCGCCTCACCCGCAGGTGAGAGATGCGGCCATACACGCCACTAGCTGCTCCTGCTGCGGGCCTCGGTCTCCGGACCGGCACCTCAGAGAGAGATCCCTCTGTGATGACGCAGGAAAGGGAAACCAAACTGAGGAGAGAGGTTCCGCCCCCATCTTTTATCTCCTATGCAGGTTTCCTGTTCCTGGGGGCTGGGACCATCTCTCATGTTAGGTGCCGTCATGGGGATGGGAAAATTTAACGATTATTATTTGGGAAAAAAAAAATATATATATATATATATATATATATATATATATATATATATATATACACTCACTGGCCACTTTATTAGGTACACCTGTCCAACTTCTTGTTAACACTTAATTTCTAATCAGCCAATCACATGGCGGCAACTCAGTGCATTTAGGCATGTAGACATGGTCAAGACAATCTCCTGCAGTTCAAACCGAGCATCAGTATGGGGAAGAAAGGTGATTTGAGTGCCTTTGAACGTGGCATGGTTGTTGGTGCCAGAAGGGCTGGTCTGAGTATTTCAGAAACTGCTGATCTACTGGGATTTTCACGCACAACCATCTCTAGGGTTTATAGAGAATGGTCCAAAAAAGAAAAAAAATCCAGGGAGCGGCAGTTCTGTAGGCAGAAATGCCTTGTTGATGCCAGAGGTCAGAGGAGAATGGGCAGACTGGTTCGAGCTGATAGAAAGGCAACAGTGACTCAAATCGCCACCCGTTACAACCAAGGTAGGCCTAAGAGCATCTCTGAACGCACAGTGCGTCGAACTTTGAGGCAGATGGGCTACAGCAGCAGAAGACCACACCGGGTACCACTCCTTTCAGCTAAGAACAGGAAACTGAGGCTACAATTTGTACAAGCTCATCGAAATTGGACAGTAGAAGATTGGAAAAACGTTGCTTGGTCTGATGAGTCTCGATTTCTGCTGCGACATTCGGATGGTAGGGTCAGAATTTGGCGTAAACAACATGAAAGCATGGATCCATCCTGCCTTGTATGGAGCATCTTTGGGATGTGCAGCCGACAAATCTGCGGCAACTGTGTGATGCCATCATGTCAATATGGACCAAAATCTCTGAGGAATGCTTCCAGCACCTTGTTGAATCTATGCCACGAAGAATTGAGGCAGTTCTGAAGGCAAAAGGGGGTCCAACCCGTTACTAGCATGGTGTACCTAATAAAGTGGCCGGTGAGTGTATATCTATATATATAATTGTCTAAGGGTTTTTCCGACTGTCTGTCTGTCTGTCTGTCTGTCTGTCTTTCTGTCTGTCTGTCTGTCTTTCTGTCTGTCTGTCTGTCTGTCTGTCCTGGAAATCCCGCGTCTCTGATTGGTCGAAGCCGCCAGGCCTCGACCAATCATCGACGGGCACAGTATCGACGTAGATGTCATAATGGTTGCCATGGCGACGATGATGTCATAAAGGTTGCCTCGACCAATCAGCGACGGGCACAGTCTGCCGCGAATTCTGGAATCATCATTGTCCATATACTACGGGGACATGCATATTCTAGAATACCCGATGCTGTGCGATGGGCACAGCATGGCGATGATGATGTCATAAAGGTTGCCTCAACCAATCAGCGACGGGCATAGTCTGCCGCGAATTCGCCTCGACCAATCAGCGACGGGCACAGTATCGACGTAGATGTTATAATGGTTGCCATGGCGACGATGATGTCATAAAGGTTGCCTCGACCAATCAACGACGGGCACAGTCTGCCGCGAATTCGGGAATCATCATTGTCCATATACTACGGGGACATGCATATTCTAGAATACCCGATGCATTAGAATCGGGCCACAGTCTAGTATATATATATCTATATATATAATTGTCTAAGGGTTTTTCCGTCTGTCTGTCTGTCTGTCTGTCTGTCTTTCTGTCTGTCTGTCTGTCTGTCTGTCTTTCTGTCTGTCTGTCTGTCTGTCCTGGAAATCCCGCGTCTCTGATTGGTCGAAGCCGCCAGGCCTCGACCAATCATCGACGGGCACAGTATCGACGTAGATGTCATAATGGTTGCCATGGCGACAATTATGTCATAAAGGTTGCCTCGACCAATCAGCGACGGGCACAGTCTGCCGCGAATTCTGGAATCATCATTGTCCATATACTACGGGGACATGCATATTCTAGAATACCCAATGCTGTGCGATGGGCACAGCATGGCGACGATGATGTCATAAAGGTTGCCTCGACCAATCAGCGACGGGCACAGTCTGCCGCGAATTCGCCTCGACCAATCAGCGACGGGCACAGTATCGACGTAGATGTTATAATGGTTGCCATGGCGACGATGATGTCATAAAGGTTGCCTCGACCAATCAACGACGGGCACAGTCTGCCGCGAATTCTGGAATCATCATTGTCCATATACTACGGGGACATGCATATTCTAGAATACCCTATGCATTAGAATCGGGCCACAGTCTAGTATATATATATATATATATATATATATATATATATATATATATATATATATATATATTGTAAAGAAAAAGGAACAGCACAACACTTGTACTTATCTTCGGGTGCAGGGCCCCAGGCAACCAGTCCAATGATTGCACCAGATTCACAAAGACTCAAAAAAGAGGCAGCACTCCATTGTTAAAGTGAAATATGTGGTAGGTTTAATCGACCCACATAGCCGGGCGACGTTTCAGCTCAATCTGAGCCTTTATCAAGCCTTGATAAAGGCTCAGATTGAGCTGAAACGTCGCCCGGCTATGTGGGTCGATTAAACCTACCACATGTTTCACTTTAACAATGGAGTGCTGCCTCTTTTTTGAGTCTTTATATATATATATATATATATATATATATATATATATATATATATTTATTGTACACAAAATCATAAACCCATAGGAAGTCTGAACTAATGCCAGCCCACCCACTGCTTATAATATAGAAGCAATGAACTTGCTCATGTTAGACTAAGTGCTAGATTGTGTAACCAATTAAAGACTTGCTGCAAAGTGCAGACATTTCTAAAGGAATCAATGTAACAAAATTGTCAAAAAAGCCAAGTGGCTCATAGCAACAAAATTGTTTAAAGAACAAATATAGTGCATAAACATTATATATATATATATATATATATATATATATATATATATATATATATATATATATATATATATATATGTAAAAAAAAATGGAACAGCACAATGTTCACCAATGGGTGCCAGGCCTCCTAGGTAAGACGGTCCACTCATCCACCCAAATAATATGCCAAAAAGGGAAAAAAAGGCATCACTCCAGTTTTTTTAAAGATGAAAAACTGTGACGTTTATTCAGACCCACATCTCTATACGACGTTTCGGCTCACACTGAGCCTTTCTCAAACTGTATATATACAGTGCAGACCTAAAGTTTGGACACACAGTCTCATTCAAAGATTTTTCTGTGTTTTCATGTCTATGAAAATTGTACATTCGCACTGAAGGCATCAAAACTATGAATTAACACATGTGGAATTATATACTTAACAAAAAAGTGTGAAACAACTGAAATTAATGTCTTATATTCTAGGTTCTTCAAAGTAGCCACCTTTTGCTTTGATGACTACTTTGCTCACTCTTGGCACTCTCTTGATTCTCCACTGCGGCTGGAGGAGAATGGGAGACCGCAGCGGACATGGTTCGAAATTTCCCCTGTGCAGCGGCGGGAACTCGACACCTAACACAGATTCCCTTTAAAGCCATACATTACCTTTCTTTTGTAGGCTTCTGAGCTGTTTATCTCTAATTTTATTTTGTGAAGGGCATGGGCCAGAATATAAACAGAAACATAAGCAAAATATATGGCTGATTCATGCTTCATTTCATTTGATGATGGAAAAGCATACGTCTCCGTGCAATTATATCCTTGATATCCATACGTCATCTGAAAATGTTTGTTGATTTCTTCATCATTCGTCAGACATGCAAACATCATGAACCAGATTTCTTGGAGCAGACGGTCATTCGGACGGATTGAGGGGTTCACACTTTGGATGCTTTTCTGAACTTTTGGTATTTTTGGTGTGTGCATTTTAAAGCTTAAACTGCAGTTGAATAACTTTGAGTATCCTCTGCAGTGCAGGATAGGCATCCATGACTCGTGAAGTATCAGTGTCCTATTCTCCAGAAACGATCCTATATTAGATAACATTGGTATATGATGCAATACGAAAATGCCATAGATTATAACAACGTTGGCAGTTGATTTATATAACTCTGAAATATTTTTCTCCATATTCTTAATATGAAGAATAAAAATAAACTCAATGCAGATCTCGTTCTTTTCCATCAGTTTACGAAGTTCTATTATATAATTCTGGTCAGTTGTGATCACCATCACCCAATTTATTCCAAAATATTTCAAACACTCAACAATAAACTCATACTGAACCTGATTAACGGGAGCCAAATGATATAAAGACGGATATAAGGCTCTACTATTCAGGAGGTCCGCAACTCCATAAAAGATCTGTAGGAAGAAGACACTGACACATTAAATATTTATTACACACATGAGAATATAAAGACACCCCATGTTATTTTCTCATATCCTCAAACTTTATAAAAACATAAAAAATATGGAAAAAGGAGCAAACTACAAAAAGAAAGTCAGTAATATATTGGCAAAAAAGTAACAATTTCAAATATTTATTTCTGATCTTTTATCATACCTAAAAAAAGGGTTCAAACCTATCATTTATTGGCCTGTGCGGATGGCAAGTGGTCGGAAATACCTGGCTCTCCATATGATCTTATGAGAGTGCAGAAAATGTTGAAACTCTCGTTGTGGGTTTCAGGGTGGGACCTGTATCTATAAGCTCATTTACACTAACATGGACCATTCATGTAGAACAGATATTCACACTTACAAAGTGTAGATGGAATCTGCCGAAAATATCTGCTGTGAACTAGTCAAGAGTTTAACCTCCTAGATGCCACTAAAATGGCATTTAAGGAGTTAGTAATGGAGAAGACCACTATGAACCATGTAAATCCATGAGAAACACAATAGTTTGGTGCTGATAGCACTATATTACCATCGGAGGCCTACTGAAGTACAGTGTGTCTGCCATATTTGACCAGTCAATTGTATACGCGAGCAAGGAACAAAGGGTTCAAGACCTCTAAGGGATTACAAATAAATATTAAAATCTTATCTTTTATTAACAGTTTAAGACTATTAATTAGAGATGAACAATTTATTTGATGCACATTAGATCTGTTAATTACAAAATTCAAACGATTTGTAAGTCAATTCATGGAAATTGTCAAAAAAATTGCCCAACAGCATTTTACACATTGAAGAAAGTTGCCATAGCCACAGAAGGATCATATAACTTCAGGCAATAATCATGTGGACTTGTATTGATAAGCGGATCGATCTGCAGAGGTTTTAGTTTGAGTTGAATTTCCTAAAATTCACGGTTTCTCTTGAATTCAAACACTTTGAGGTTAAATTTGTGGTTCGCAAAAAAAACTTTGCCAGGTAACATTCCCGCACTGCTGAAAGAATCGACTTGCTGAAGTGTTAAATCTGTACCACAACAGCAAGTCAAATATAAGCAATGTGTGCAAGAGACGTCAGGATTCTCACTTACTTTGCTGGGACCGGAAATCCTTCAAGTTTTGTTAAAAATCTGCACAAAAAACAAGACAAAACCCCCCAAATTCTGCAACTTGTGCATAGAACCTAATAGTGCAATTTGATGTACTGCAGCCTGCTGCCACATTTTACGTTCTCTACGTGGGCTTACCAAACTTTTCTTGTTGAATTGTTGAATTAGTGCTGAAAAGATTTTCAAACAAAAATTATAATGTTGTACAAAATGTATGGTAAAATAAAAATATAATTTCAAATCAGTATGTCTTTGAAGTTAATGGGGTAGAGTAAAAGAAAAAACATCTTACAGGATCTAAGAATGTGAAAGCGGCCAGCAGCATAAATACTACCACCTCTACTGGCACCAGCCCCCTAGAAGTGGTGCTACAAATCGCAGGTTACAATTTACATTTCTGCCACCAATAAGCCAATTAGTGGGGAGAAAGTGCAGTTCTTTATAAAACATATGTGGAGCTCATCTCAGTCACAGCAAGACTTTACATCATTATTAAAACAGTCAGTTTCAGGCAACAGCAATGTACAGTGGGTACGGAAAGTATTCTGACCCCTTTAAATTTTTTACTCTTTGTTTCATTGCAGCCATTTGGTAAGTTCTAAAAATGTCCTTCTTTTCTCATTAATGTACACTCTGCACCACATATTGACTGAAAAAAACAGAAATGTAGAAATGTTTGTAAACTTATTAAAAGAGAAAAGCTCACATATCACATGGCCATAAGTATTCAGAACCTTTGCTCAGTATTGAGGAGAAGCACCTTTTGAGCTAGAACAGCCATGAGTCTTCTTGGGAATGATGCAACAAGTTTTTCACACCTGGATTTGGGGATCCTCTGTCATTCTTCCTTTCAGATCCTCTCCAGTTCCATTAGGTTGGGTGGTGAAAGTTGGTGGACGGCCATTTTCAGGTCTCTCCAGAGATGATCAAATGGGTTTAGGTCAGGGCGCTGGCTGGGCCAATCAAGAATGGTCACAGAGTTGTTTGGCCAAGCTAAGGTTCAGAGCACTCTGGAAGAGGTTTTCATCCAGGATATCTCTGTACTTGGCCGCATTCATGTTTCCTTCAATGACAACCAGTCATCCTGTCCCTGCAGCTGAAAAACACCCCATTGTTATGATCTGGTGGCCTAGGAGCAGCATGGACGAGCTCTGGAGTAGGTGGCCTCTATACTGACCGCAGACCCTGAACTTAACACCGCAACTATAAGTAGCCGTGGGATGTTCCTGTCACTCCCTCGACACCTCGTCACAGCCGGAGGACTAATTACCCCTAAGGAAAGAAACAGGAAAACTATCTTGCCTCAGAGAAAATCCCCAAAGGAAAGACAGCCCCCCACAAATATTGACTGTGAGAGGAGAGGGAAATTACAAACGCAGACTGAAAACAGAATTTAGCAAAGGAGGCCACGCTACCTAGAAAGAAAAGACAGGACAGAGTACTGTTCGGTCAGTATTAAAATACTACAAAAATCCACCACAGAGAATACAAAAATCTCCACACCTAACTAAAGGCATGGAGGGTAACTCTGTGACTCCAGAGCTTCCTGCTTGGCTGAATAAATCCTTACACAGACAAAGCTGGACAAGAAAAAACATAGCAATTCACTGAACTATAAAGTCCACCGCATGTGGACTGCAAAAACAAAGCCAGGACTTATCTTTGATGATTTGGACAATCCAGCAGGAGAAACCAAGCAGAGATGTGAATCCTCCAGAAAACAATGGACAACTGGCACTCACTAAAGGGTGAAGCCAGACTAAATAGCCCCGTCCAAAGTGGAAGCACCTGATGACTGCTGTGAAGGACAAACAGCAGCACTACCACTTCTAACCACCGGAGGGAGCCCAAGATCAGAACCCACAACAGAATTCACAACAGTACCCCCCCTTGAGGAGGGCTCACCGAACCCTCACCAGAGCCCCCAGGCCGATCCGGACAAGCCAAATGGAAGGCATGAACCAAATCGTCAGCATGAACATTGGAGTCAACAACCCAAGAATTATCCTCCTGGCCATAACCCTTCCACTTGACAAGATACTGAAGCCTCCGTCTTGAAAAACGAGAATCCAAGATCTTCTCCACAACATACTCCAACTCCCCATCAATCAACACCGGGGCAGGAGGATCAACAGAGGGAACCACGGGCATCACATATTTCCGCAACAAAGATCTATGAAAAACATTATGGATGGAAAAAGAGGCTGGAAGGGCCAAACAAAATGACACTGGACTGATAATCTCAGAAATCCTATAAGGACCAATAAACCGAGGCTTGAACTTCAGGGAAGAAAACTTCATAGGAACATGATGAGAAGACAACTAGACCAAATCCCCAACCCGAAGCCGGGAACCCACACGCCGACGACGGTTGGCAAAACGCTGAGCCTCCTCCTGAGACAACACCAAATTGTCCACCACATGAGCCCAAATCTGCTGCAACCTGTCAACCACAGAGTCCACCCCAGGACAGTCAGAAGACTCAACCTGCCCTGAAGAAAAACGAGGATGAAACCCAGAATTACAAAAGAATGGTGAAACCAAGGTAGCAGAACTAGCCCGATTATTAAGGGCAAACTCGGCCAATGGCAAGAAAGCCACCCAATCATCCTGATCGGCAGACACAAAGCATCTCAAATAAGTTTCCAAAGTCTGGTTAGTTCGCTCGGTTTGGCCGTTTGTCTGAGGATGAAATGCGGAAGAAAAAGACAAATCAATACCCAACTTAGCACAAAAGGACCGCCAAAACCTAGAAACAAACTGGGAACCTCTATCGGACACAATATTCTCCGGAATGCCATGCAAACGAACCACATGCTGAAAAAACAGCGGAACCAACTCAGAAGAGGAAGGCAGTTTAGGCAAAGGTACCAAATGAACCATCTTAGAAAACCGGTCACAGACCACCCAGATAACAGACATCCTCTGGGAAACAGGAAGATCCGAAATAAAATCCATAGAAATATGCGTCCAAGGCCTCTCAGGGACCGGCAAAGGCAAAAGCAACCCACTGGCGCGGGAGCAGCAAGGTTTGGCCCGCGCACAAGTCCCACAGGACTGCACAAAAGAATGCACATCCCGTGACAAAGAAGGCCACCAAAAGGACCTACTAACCAAATCTCTGGTACCAAAAATCCCAGGATGGCCAGCCAACACAGAACAGTGAACCTCAGAAATCACTTTACTATTCCATCTGTCAGGAACAAACAGTTTCCCCGCTGGACAGCGATCAGGTTTATCAGCCTGAAACTCCTGAAGAACCCGTCGCAAATCAGGGGAGATGGCAGAAAGAATCACCCCCTCCTTCAGAATACCAACCGGCTCAAGAATCCCAGGGGAATCAGGCAAAAAACTCCTAGAGAGGGCATCAGCCTTAACATGCTTAGAACCCGGAAGATACGAGACAACAAAATCAAAACGGGAGAGAAACAGGGACCATCGGGCCTGTCTAGGATTCAGTCGTTTGGCAGACTCGAGGTAAATCAGATTCTTATGATCGGTCAAGACCACAATACGGTGCTTGGCCCCCTCAAGCCAATGTCGCCACTCCTCAAATGCCCACTTCATAGCCAACAACTCATGATTGCCGACATCATAATTGTGTTCTGCAGGCGAAAACTTTCGAGAAAAGAAGGCACACGGTTTCATCAAGGAACCATCAGAATTCCTCTGAGACAAAACGGCCCCTGCCCCAATCTCAGAAGCGTCAACCTCAACCTGAAAAGGAAGGGAAACATCCGGCTGATGCAACACAGGGGCAGAAGTAAATCGGCGCTTAAGCTCCTGAAAGGCAGAAACAGCCTCAGAGGACCAATTCGCTACATCAGCGCCCTTCCTCGTCAAATCGGTCAGGGGTTTAACCACACTGGAGAAGTTAGCAATGAAACGGCAATAAAAATTAGCAAAGCCCAAAAATTTCTGAAGACTCTTCACGGATGTGGGCTGAATCCAATCATGAATGGCCTGAACCTTAACCGGATCCATTTCTATAGATGATGGAGAAAAAATGAAGCCCAAAAAAGAAACCTTCTGTACTCCAAAGAGGCACTTAGACCCCTTCACAAACAAGGCATTATCACGAAGGACCTGAAATACCATCCTGACTTGTTTCACATGAGACTCCCAATCATCTGAAAAAATCAAAATATCATCCAAATATACAATCATGAATTTATCAAGATAATTCCGAAAAATATCATGCATGAAGGACTGAAACACAGATGGGGCATTAGAGAGTCCGAATGGCATTACAAGATATTCAAAATGGCCCTCGGGCGTATTAAACGCAGTTTTCCATTCGTCATCCTGCTTAATACGAACAAGATTATATGCCAAGATTGACATCTTAGTAAACCAACTAGCCCCCTTAATCCTGGCAAACAAATCAGAAAGCAAAGGCAAAGGGTATTGGAATTTGACCGTGATCTTATTCAAGATGCGATAATCAATACAGGGTCTCAAGGAGCCATCCTTCTTGGCAACAAAAAAAACCTGCTCCCAATGGAGATGAAGATGGCCGAATATGCCCCTTCTCCAAAGACTCCTTTACATAGCTCCGCATGGCGGCATGTGTTATGATCCTTAGTGGTTGAGGATCACAAATTACTCCAGCTAAGTAACAAACATAGGACAAGCTCTAGGGAGGTGGCAAACTGGACTGACCACAAATCTGAACCTATCCAAACACACTAGAAGTAGCCGGTGAACGTGCCTAAAAAATCCTAGACGTCTCGAGCCAGCCTAAGGAACTAACTACCCCTAGAGAGAAAGAAAGACCTCTCTTGCCTCCAGAGAAATAATCCCCAAAGATATAGAAGCCCCCAACAAATAATAACGGTGAGGTAAGAGGAAGGCACATAAACAGGGGTGAAAGCAGATTCAGCAAATGAGGCCCACTGATACTAGATAGCAGAAAATAGAAAAGGGAATCTATGCGGTCAGTAAAAAACCCTTACAAAATATCCACTCTGAGATTTCAAGAACCCCCGCACCAACTAACGGTGCGGGGGGAGAAACTCAGTCCCCTAGAGCAACCAGCAAGCGAGGAAATCACATTCTAGCAAGCTGGACAAGAAACATGATAAATGCTGATGATCAAAAAATAAACAAACAAAAACTTAGCTTGTCTTGGAGAGACTGGGAGCAAGGTAGACACCAGGAATCTGAAGAGCACTGAATACATTGATAGCAGGCAAGGAACTGAGTATCCAGGTGAGTTAAATAGGAAACCAACCAAGGATAACGAACCAGCTGATGCTGCCAACCAGCAGAAAGACAACACTACACAGTACCGCTTGTGACCACTAGAGGGAGCCCAAAAATAGAGTTCACAACAATACCCCCCCCTTGAGGAGGGGTCACCGAACCCTCATCAAGACCCCCAGGGCGATCAGGATGAGCCGCGTGGAAGGCACGAACCAAATTGGCCGCATGAACATCAGAGGCGACAACCCAGGAATTATCCTCCTGACCATAGCCCTTCCACTTAACCAAATACTGAAGCCTCTGTCTAGAGATACGAGAATCCAAAATCTTCTCCACCACGTACTCCAATTCGCCCTCGACCAGCACCGGAGCAGGAGGCTCAACAGAAGGAACCACAGGTACCACATACCTCCGCAACAAAGACCTATGGAACACATTATGAATGGCAAACGATGCTGGGAGATCCAAACGAAAAGACACCGGGTTAAGGATTTCCAAGATCTTATAAGGACCGATGAAGCGAGGCTTGAATTTAGGAGAGGAGACCTTCATAGAAACATACCGAGAAGACAGCCACACCAAATCCCCAACACGAAGTCGGGGACCCACACCGCGGCGGCGGTTGGCAAAGCGCCGAGCCTTCTCCTGTGACAACTTCAAATTGTCCACCACATGGTTCCAAATCTGCTGCAACCTATCCACCACAGAATCCACCCCAGGACAGTCAGAAGGCTCAACCTGACCCGAGGAAAAACGAGGATGGAAACCAGAATTGCAGAAAAAAGGCGAAACCAAAGTAGCAGAACTAGCCCGATTATTAAGGGCAAACTCGGCCAATGGCAAAAAAGTCACCCAATCATCCTGATCAGCAGAAACAAAACATCTCAAATAAGTTTCCAACGTCTGATTAGTTCGCTCGGTTTGGCCATTAGTCTGAGGATGGAAGGCAGACGAAAAAGACAAATCAATGCCCATCTTAGCACAAAAAGTCCGCCAAAACCTGGACACAAACTGGGATCCTCTATCAGACACAATATTTTCAGGAATGCCGTGCAAGCGAACCACATTCTGAAAAAATAGAGGAACCAAATCGGAGGAAGAAGGCAACTTAGGCAAAGGCACCAAATGGACCATCTTGGAAAAACGATCACACACCACCCAGATGACAGACATTTTCTGAGATACTGGAAGATCCGAAATAAAATCCATGGAAATGTGCATCCAAGGCCTTTTCGGAACAGGCAAAGGCAAAAGCAAACCGCTGGCACGAGAACAGCAAGGCTTAGCCCGAGCACAAATCCCACAAGACTGCACAAAGGACCGCACATCCCGCGACAAGGAAGGCCACCAGAAGGACCTAGCCACCAAATCTCTGGTACCAAAAATCCCAGGATGACCCGCCAACACCGAAGAATGAACCTCGGAAATAACGCTGCTGGTCCATCTATCCGGGACAAACAGTCTCTCTGGTGGACAACGGTCAGGTCTATCTGTCTGAAATTTCTGCAGCACTCGTCGCAAATCTGGGGAAATGGCAGACAAAATCACTCCCTCTCTGAGAATACCAGCCGGCTCAGAAACTCCCGGAGAGTCAGACACAAAACTCCTAGAAAGTGCATCAGCTGTCACGTTCTTCGAACCAGGCAGGTATGAGACCACGAAGTTGAAACGGGAGAAAAACAACGACCAACGAGCCTGTCTAGGATTCAGGCGCTTGGCAGATTCAAGGTAAATCAGATTTTTGTGATCAGTCAAGACCACCACACGATGTTTAGCTCCTTCGAGCCAATGTCGCCACTCCTCAAATGCCCACTTCATAGCCAACAACTCCCAATTACCAACATCATAATTCCGCTCGGCAGGTGAAAACTTTCTTGAAAAGAAAGCACATGGCTTCATCACAGAGCCATCAGAGCTTCTCTGCGACAAAACAGCCCCTGCTCCAATCTCAGAAGCATCAACCTCGACCTGGAAGGGGAGAGAGACATCTGGCTGACATAAGACTGGAGCTGAAGAAAACCGGTGCTTCAGCTCCCGAAAGGCCTCCACGGCCACAGGAGACCAATTAGTCACATCAGAACCCTTCTTGGTCAAATCCATCAAAGGTTTAACCACGCTAGAAAAATTAGCGATGAAACGACGGTAAAAATTAGCAAAACCCAAGAACTTCTGAAGACTCTTAACAGACGTGGGCTGAGTCCAGTCATGAATAGCCTGGACCTTGACTGGGTCCATCTCCACAGTAGGAGGAGAAAAAATAAAACCCAAAAAGGAGACCTTCTGTACTCCGAAGAGGCATTTTGAGCCCTTCACAAATAAAGCATTAGCAAGCAGGACCTGAAACACCATCCTGACCTGCTTCACATGGGACTCCCAATCATCAGAAAAGACCAAAATGTCATCCAGATAAACAATCATAAATTTATCCAGAAATTCTCGGAAGATGTCATGCATGAATGACTGAAACACAGAAGGAGCATTAGAGAGTCCAAAAGGCATCACTAAGTACTCAAAATGGCCTTCGAGCGTATTAAATGCTGTTTTCCATTCATCTCCCTGCTTAATGCGCACAAGGTTATACGCACCACGGAGATCTATCTTGGTGAACCAACTGGCACCCTTAATCCGAGCAAACAAATCAGACAATAGTGGCAAAGGATACTGAAATTTGACTGTGATTTTATTCAGAAGACGATAATCTATACAAGGTCTCAAAGAACCGTCCTTCTTGGCCACAAAAAAAAATCCTGCACCAAGAGGGGAAGAGGATGGGGGAATATGTCCCTTCTCCAAAGACTCCTTTGTATAACTCCGCATCGTGGCATGCTCTGGTATAGACAAATTAAAAAGTTGTCCCTTAGGGAATTTACTACCAGGAATTAAATTTATAGCACAGTCACAATCCCTATGAGGGGGCAGGGCACTGGACCTGGGCTCATCAAATACATCCTGGTAGTCAGACAAAAACTCAGGGACCTCAGAAGGAGTGCAAGAAGCAATAGACACCAACGGAGTATCGCCATGAATTCCCTGACAACCCCAACTTGACACAGACATAGCTTTCCAATCTAAAACTGGATTATGAGCTTGCAGCCATGGCAGACCCAAAACGACAACATCATGCAAATTATGCAGAACAAGAAAGCGAATCACCTCCTGATGTACGGGAGTCATGCACATGGTCATTTGCATCCAATACTGAGGCTTATTCTCAGCCAATGGCGTAGCATCAATTCCCCTCAGAGGAATAGGAAATTCCAAAGGCTCCAGGACAAAACCACAGCGCCTGGCAAACGACAAATCCATCAGATTCAGGGCAGCACCCGAATCCACAAAAGCCATAACCGGGTAGGACGACAAAGAACAAATCAAAGTAACAGACAAAATAAATTTAGACTGTATAGTACCAATGGTGACAGGTTTAGCGATTTTTTTTAAGCGTTTAGAGCATGCTGAGATAACATGAGTAGAATCACCACAGTAAAAGCACAACCCATTTTGACGTCTATGACTTTGTCGCTCAATTCCGGTCAGAGTTCGGTCACATTGCATAGACTCAGGTCTCTGTTCAGAAAATACCGCCAAAGGATGAGCAGATTTGCGCTCCCGCAAACGCCGATCAACCTGAATGGCTAAAGCCATAGAATCACTAAGACTTGTAGGGGTGGGAAACCCCACCATAACATTCTTAACGGCCTCAGAAAGACCCTCTCTGAAATTTGCAGCCAGGGCACACTCATTCCATTGAGTAAGCACCGACCATTTCTGAAATTTTTGACAATACACCTCTGCTTCATCCTGACCTTGAGAGATAGCCAGCAATGCTTTTTCTGCCTGATTCTCAAGATTAGGCTCCTCATAAAGCAGTCCAAGAGCCAGAAAAAATGCATCTACATTAAGCAATGCAGGATCTCCTGGTGCCAGAGAGAAAGCCCAATCTTGCGGGTGGCCACGCAACAAGGAGAAAACAATTTTAACTTGCTGAGCGGAATCAGCAGAAGAACGAGGTCTCAGAGATAGAAATAACTTACAATTATTCTTAAAATTTAGAAACCTAGATCTATCTCCAGAAAACAACTCAGGAATGGGTATCTTTGGTTCTGACATAGGGCTATGAATAACAAAATTCTGAATACTTTGCACCCGTGCAGTAAGATGATCCACACTAGAAGTCAGAGTCTGAACATTCATGTCTGCAGCTGAGCTCAAAACCACCCAGAGTTCAAGGGGATGAAAGAAGCTAAACAAACTGCAGCAAAGGAAAAGCGGGAGGAGAAAAAAAAAATGTACTCAGGTCTTCTTTTTATCCCACTTCTGCGATGCATTAAACACGTTTTGGCCTGCTATACTGTTATGATCCTTAGTGGTTGAGGATCACAAATTACTCCAGCTAAGTAACAAACATAGGACAAGCTCTAGGGAGGTGGCAAACTGGACTGACCGCAAATCTGAACCTATCCAAACACACTAGAAGTAGCCGGTGAACGTGCCTAAAAAATCCTAGACGTCTCGAGCCAGCCTAAGGAACTAACTACCCCTAGAGAGAAAGAAAGACCTCTCTTGCCTCCAGAGAAATAATCCCCAAAGATATAGAAGCCCCCAACAAATAATAACGGTGAGGTAAGAGGAAGGCACATAAACAGGGGTGAAAGCAGATTCAGCAAATGAGGCCCACTGATACTAGATAGCAGAAAATAGAAAAGGGAATCTATGCGGTCAGTAAAAAACCCTTACAAAATATCCACTCTGAGATTTCAAGAACCCCCGCACCAACTAACGGTGTGGGGGGGGGAAACTCAGTCCCCTAGAGCAACCAGCAAGCGAGGAAATCACATTTTAGCGAGCTGGACTAAAAACATAATGAACACTGATAATCAAAAAATGATCAACAAAAACTTAGCTTGTCTTGGAGAGACTGGGAGCAAGGTAGACACCAGGAATCTGAAGAGCACTGAATACATTGATAGCAGGCAAGGAACTGAGTATCCAGGTGAGTTAAATAGGAAACCAACCAAGGATAACGAACCAGCTGATGCTGCCAACCTGCAGAAAGACAACACTACACAGTACCGCTTGTGACCACTAGAGGGAGCCCAAAAATAGAGTTCACAACAGGCATGTTCAGGCACAGACAGGTTGAAAAGTCTGCCCTTAGGAAACTTACAGCCTGGAATCAAGTCAATAGCACAAACAAAGTCCCTATGCGGTGGAAGGGAACTGGACTTGGGCTCAGCGAAAACGTCCTGGAAATCTGACAGAAACTCAGGAATTTTAGAAGAGGGGGAGGAGGAAATTGACATCAGAGGAACGTCATCATGAACCCCCTGACAACCCCAACTAGTCACAGACATAGATTTCCAATCCAACACCGGATTATGTACCTGTAACCATGGAAACCCCAGCACAATAGCATCATGCAAATTATGCAACACCAGGAAACGACTATCTTCCTGATGGGCTGGCGCCATGCACATGGTTAACTGTGTCCAAAACTGAGGTTTATTTTTAGCCAATGGTGTAGCATCAATACCCCTCAAAGGGATAGGACTCCGCAAAGGCTGTAATGGAAAACCACAACGTCTGGCAAATTCTAAGTCCATCAAATTTAAAGCGGTGCCTGAATCCACAAATGCCATGACAGAGAATGATGATAATGAGCAGATCAGGGTCACAGATAACAGAAATTTAGGTTGTACAGTACTGATGGTAACGGAATTAGCGATTCTCTTGGCACGCTTAGGGCAATCAGAAATAACATGAGCAGAATTGCCACAGTAAAAGCACAACCTATTCTGACGTCTGAATCCTTGGCGTTCAGCTCTAGACACAATCCTATCACACTGCATTGGCTCAGGACTCCGCTCGGAAGACAATGCAATAGTGTGCACAACTCTGCGCTCACGCAAGCGCCGATCAATTTGAATGGCCAGAGACATAGAATCACTCAGACCTGCAGGCGTGGGGAAGCCCAATATAACATCTTTAACAGATTCAGAAAGACCCTTTCTGAAAATTGCCGCCAAAGCATCCTCATTCCACTTAGTAAGCACAGACAATTTTCTAAATTTCTGGCAATATGATTCTGCCGCTTCTTGACCCTGACACAGGGCCAACAAGGTTTTCTCAGCATGATCCACAGAATTAGGTTCACCATACAATAACCCAAGCGCCTGAAACAAGGTGTCTACATTAAGCAAGGCCGGATTCCCAGATTCCAGGGAAAATGCCCAATCCTGCGGACAATTTTTACCTGCTGGATGGGATCACCAGAGGAACGGGGCTTCAGAGCAAAAAACAGTTTACAGTTATTTTTAAAGCTCAAAAATTTGGACCTGTCCCCAAAAAACAGATCGGCGGTAGGAATTCTAGGCTCTAAAACAGGAGTCTGCACGATATAATCAGAAATACCTTGTACTCTAGCAGCAAGTTGATCCACCTGAGAAGCAATTCCCTGAACATCCATGTCAGCACCTAACTCCTGAGCCACCCAGAGGTGAAGAGGGAAAAAAAAACACAACAGAGTACAGAAAAAAAAATGGCTCAGCACTTTCTTTCCCTTCTTTTGAGATGCGGTTAACTCATTGTGGGCCAGTTGTACTGTCATGATCTGGTGGCCTAGGAGCAGCATGGACGAGCTCTGGAGTAGGTGGCCTCTATACTGACCACAGACCCTGAACTTAACACCGCAACTATAAGTAGCCGTGGGATGTTCCTGTCACTCCCTCGACACCTCGTCACAGCCGGAGGACTAATTACCCCTAAAGAAAGAAACAAGAAAACTATCTTGCCTCAAAGAAAATCCCCAAAGGAAAGACAGCCCCCCACAAATATTGACTGTGAGAGGAGAGGGAAATTACAAACGCAGACTGAAAACAGAATTTAGCAAAGGAGGCCACGCTACCTAGCAAGAAAAGACAGGACAGAGTACTGTGCGGTCAGTATTAAAATACTACAAAAATCCACCACAGAGAATACAAAAATCTCCACACCTAACTAAAGGCATGGAGGGTAACTCTGCGACTCCAGAGCTTCCAGCTTGGCTGAATAAATCCTTACACAGACAAAGCTGGACAAGAAAAAACATAGCAATTCACTGAACTATAAAGTCCACCGCATGTGGACTGCAAAAACAAAGCCAGGACTTATCTTTGATGATTTGGACAATCCAGCAGGAGAAACCAAGCAGAGATGTGTATCCTCCAGAAAACAATGGACAACTGGCACTCACTAAAGGGTGAAGCCAGACTAAATAGCCCCGTCCAAAGTGGAAGCACCTGATGCCTGCTGTGAAGGACAAACAGCAGCACTACCACTTATAACCACCGGAGGGAGCCCAAGAGCAGAACCCACAACAGAATTCACAACACCCCATAGCATGATGCTGCCACCACCATGTTTCACTGTTGGGATTGTATTGGGCAGGTGATGAGCAGTGCCTGATATTCTCCACACATACCACTTACAATTATTACCAAAAAGGTCTATCTTCATCTAATCAGACCAGAGAGTCTTATTTCTCATAGTCCGGGAGTCATTCATGTGTTTGTTAGCAAACTCTATACGGACTATCATATGCCTTGCACTGAGGGGAGGCTTCCGTCGGGCCACTCTGCCATAAAGGCCTGACTGGTGGAGTGCTGCAGTGATAGTTGATTTGGAGAAACTTTCTCCCATCTCCCTCCTGTATCTCTGGAGCTCAGCTACAATGATGTTGGGGTTCTCCTTTACCTTTTTCACCAAGGCTCTTCTCCCATGTTTGATCAATTTGAATGGACTGCCAGGTCTAAGAAGACTTCTGGTGATCTCAAACATCTTCCATTTAAGGATTATGGAGGCCACTGTGCTCTTAAGAACCTTGAGTACTGCAGAAATTCTTTTGCAACCTTGGCCAGAGCTGTGCCTTGCCACAATTCTGTCTCTGAGCTACTTGGCCAGTTCCTTTGACCTCATGATTCTCATTTGGTCTGACATGCACTGTGAGCTGTGAGGTCTTATATAGACGGGTGTGTGCCTTTAGAAATCAAGTCCTATCAGTTTAATTAAACATAGCTGGACTCCAATGAAGGAGTAGAACCATCTCAAGGAGGATCACAAGGAAATGGACAGCATGTGATAAAAATTTGAGTGTCTGTGCAAAGGGTCTGAATATTCATGACTAGAGTTGAGCGAAATGGATCGGACAAATTCAAAAATCGCCGACTTTCGGCAAAGTCGGGTTTCATGAAACTCGACCCAATCCTAGTGTGGGATCGGCCATGCAGTCGGCAATCTTCGTGCCAAAGTCGCTTTTCATATGACGCGTTCATCGCCATTTCTCAGCCAATGAAGGAGGACGCAGAGTGTGGGCAGCGTGATGACATAGGTCTCAGTCCCCACCATCTTAGAGAAGGGCATGACAGTGATTGGCTGGCTTTCTGCGGCGTCACAGGGGCTATAAAGGGGCGTGCACGCCGACCGCCATCTTACTTCTGCCAATCTTAGCATAGGGAGAGGTTGCTGCAGCTTCGTCAGAAGGGCTATAGTTAGGAAGGGAAGATTAACCCCCAAACCGCTTGTGCTGTAGCAATTTCCACTGTCCAACACAACCTTTTTTTTCAGGGACAGTGGAGGCTATTTTTTGGTGCATCAGCTCTGTAGTTTATTAGGCTGCCTTGTAAGGCTCTCTGATAGCTGCATTGCTGTTTGCACGCTGCTGTGCAAACCAACTGCTTTTTTAAAAGCAAAAATCCTGTTGCTCCTTTCTGCACAGTTATCTTGTTTATTTGTCCACACTTTTGTGTGCAGCAGTCCTTTTTATTGCTGCCATACTTGTCCTGAGATCATTGTAGGGAGATTGAAATTGTACTACAGTCATTGTATTTTTTCATATATCTTCCAGCCACTTTCTGCCACTTACATTGTGTTGTTTTATACACTGGGCCTGAATATTTGTTCAGTCTCCCCCCCAAAAAAAAAAGGGAGATTGAAATTCTCACAAAGTGGATATACCTCAGTCCTCTTAGTTTGTCGTATATCAGCCAGCCACTTGCTGCCACTTCCATTGTGTTGTTTTGTAAACTGGAAATCAGTTGTGGTTCATTCCCCCTCCAAAAAAAGGAAGATTGAAATTCTCACAAAGTGGATATGTTTCAGTCCTGTTAGTTTGTCGTATACCAGCCAGTCACTTTCTGCCACTTACATTGTGTTGTTTTGTAAACTGGGCCTCAGTTGTGGTTCTGTCCCCCTCAAAAAAAGGGAGATTAAAATTCTCCCAAAGTGGATATACCTCAGTTCTCTTAGTTTGTCGTATATCTCCCAGACACTTTCTGCCACTTACTTTGCGTTGTTATAAACACTGGGCCCGAGTTTTGGTTCAGTCTCCCCAAAGGGAGATTTAAATTCTCAACAAATTTATATACACCTTCTACCTAGTTTTACAGTACCATATAACGGTTGTTATTTTGGTTAGATTTTCCCAAAAATGAGGAAGTCTGGTGGAAGAGGCCGTGGGCGGTCGTTGCCTGCTGGTACTGATGGTGGTGGTGGTGGTGGAGCATCTGGTGGTAGTGGGAAAAGCAAAATAGCACCTAAGGCTGGAGGTGTTGAGCCAGCGTCATCGTCTGGCTACACAAGGCCTCGAAAGCTCCCTTATCTGGGAGTAGGAAAACAGCTTTTAAAGTCAGAGCAGCAGGAAAAAGTTTTGGCTTTCCTTGCTGACTTAGCCTCTAGCTCTTTCGCCTCCTCTTCAGAAAGTTCCAAATAGAAAAGCATCAAGTCGTCAGTGGATGCACCCGGTCAGGAACAAGTCGCTTCCTTGTGTCCTTCACCCAAAGCAAAAGTGAAGGATGCGGCAGGCGACACTACAGTTTACTCCATGGAGCTCTTTACACATACCGTGCCAGGGTTAGAAAGGGAAATAGTTAACAGCCCATTACAAGATGAATCGGACATGGAGTGCACAGATGCACAGCCACAGCTAGATTATTATGCTGTTCCATTGACTCAGATCACTACATTGCCCTCGCAGTGTACTGAGACAGAATCTGACCCTGATGAGACTATGGTGCCCAGTCCCAAACGCTATAGCACCTTACACGGTGACACAGAGGAAGGTGCACAGAACATTGAAGAGGAGGTGATAGATGACCCAGTTGTTGATCCAGATTGGCAGCCATTGGGGGAACAGGGTGCCACTGGCAGTAGCTCTGAAGTGGAGGAGGATGATCCACAGCAGGCATCAACATCGCAACAGCTATCATCTGGCAGGCCCGTATCAGGCCCAAAACGTGTGTCTAAAACAAAAACAGTTTTAGGACAGCGTGGCCATCCGGTGAAAGTAGCACAGCGTGCAATACCTGAAAAGGTATTTGATAGTAGGAAGAGTGCAGTGTGGCAATTTTTTTAACCAAGATCCGAATGATCAGTGCAAAGTTATCTGTATCAAAAGCTCAAAGACCTTTAGTAGAGGGAAGAATCCCCTAAATTTAAATACAACCTGCATGCTTAGACATTTAACCAGCATGCACTTGCAAGCCTGGACTAACTACCAAATGTCCCACAATGTTGGTGCATCCGCTCAGAATGAAGGTAGTCAGCAACGCTACATTGCTTCCCTCACTGTAAGCCCACCGTTTAGGACACCACCTGCAGCAAATGTGGAGGTATCATCTCAAGGCCAAGGCAGTCAGGGAATCACCAGGTTCTTGGTAGGAAACACTGTATGTAGGCCAACATCAAGAATACCATCACCAACCCTCTCTCAATCTGCCATGTCCACGACCACCCACGCTAGTTCCACCATATGCAGTTCTCCAGTCCAGCTCACCCTAGAAGAGACTCTCTTTAGGAAAAGGAAGTACTCATCCTCACATCCATGTACACAGGGTTTGAACACCCACATTGCTATACTAATCTCGTTAGAGATGATGCCCTACCGGTTGGTTGAAAGCGAAGCTTTCAAAGCCCTGATGGCCTATGCAGTACCATGCTGTGACCTACCCAGTCGACACTTCTTTGCGAGAAAAGGCATCCCAGCCCTCCACCAGCATGTCAAAGACCGCATTGTTCATGCACTCAGGCAATCAGTAAGTAGAAGGGTGCACCTCACAACAGATGCATGGACCAGTAGGCATGGCCAGGGACGTTACGTGTCCATCACGGCACACTGGGTTAATGTGGTGGATGCAGAGTCCACAGGGGACAGCCATAGTGGACAGTTCTGCCTAGCCCATGGTCTAGGAAACTGTTGGCAGTAGCCGTTCGAGACCCCTCCTCCTCCTCCAGAAGCAAAAGCTCGTCGACAGAGCGCAGTCGCCCTACCACTCCATCCGCAGCTGCCAGTGTTGCACACGAGGTGTCCCATTATGGAACAGCTAGTGGTAAGCGTCAGCAGGCTGTGTTGGAAATGAAGTGTTTGTGTGACAACAGACACACCGCGGAGGTACTGGCAGAGTACTTGCAGCAAGAAACTCAGTCATGGCTGGGCAGTGTACATCTTAAGGCA
This sequence comes from Ranitomeya variabilis, assembly GCF_051348905.1. Classification (NCBI taxonomy): domain Eukaryota; kingdom Metazoa; phylum Chordata; class Amphibia; order Anura; family Dendrobatidae; genus Ranitomeya; species Ranitomeya variabilis. Next base: position 1,144,624,085 of record NC_135232.1, read on the forward strand.
GGCAAGGTAGTCAGTGATAACGGAAGGAATTTTATGGCTGCCATAGCCCTTTCAGAACTGAAACACATACCTTGCCTGGCTCACACCTTGAACCTGATGGTGCAGTGCTTCCTGAAAAGTTTTCCGGGGTTACCAGCCCTGCTCCTGAAGGTGAGAAGACTTTGCTCGCACATCCGCCGGTCGCCCGTACACTCCAGCCGTATGCAGAACCATCAGGGATTGCTGAAGCTTCCCCAGCACTGCCTAATAATCGACGTTGCAACATGTGTGAACAGAGGCGTGCTGTAATGTATTTGTGGGAGGATACATATACACGGGCAGGCAGTTGGATGGCAGACATGGAGTTGTCAGGTGTGCAGTGGTCGAAGCTACAAGACCTCTGTCATGTCCTTCAGTGTTTTGAGGAATGCACATGGCTCGTAAGTGCAGATGACACCATCATAAGCATGAGCATCCCACTTATGCGTCTGCTGATGCAAAGTTTGATGCACATTAAGGAGCAGGCGTCTGCAGCAGAGGATGAGGGAAGCATTGATGAGAGTCAGCCATTGTCTGCTCAGGGAACTCTCCTGGACGAGGTGACGGATGAAGAGGAGGAGGATGATGGGGATGAATATTTATGGGAGGAGGATGCTTCTCAGGGGGCAATAAAAACTGGTGGTGTTGCAAGGTCAGGTACAGGGTTTTTGCGGGAGACAAGTGATGTTGATTTGCAAGAAAGTGCTCCTCAACCCAGCACAAGCAGTGAATTGACACCTGGAATATTGGCCCACATGGCTGATTATGCCTTATGTATCCTAAAAAGGGACCCCCGCATTATAAAAATGATGACCGATGACGATTACTGGTTGGCCTGCCTCCTGGATCCACGCTACAAAGGGAAATTACAAAATATCATGCCACATGAGAACCTTGAGCAAATATTGGCTACCAAACAAGCAACTCTTGTAGACCGTTTGGTTCAGGCATTCCCAGCACACAGCGGCAGTGATGGTTCTCACACGAGCTGCGGGGGGCAACATGGCAGAGGTGTTAGAGGTGCACAAATCAGAAGTGGCGTTGGACAGAGGGGTTTTATGACCTGGTTGTGGAGTGATTTCGCAATGACCGCAGACACGACAGGTACTGCTTAGTGTTGAGCACTCCGATACCGCAAGTATCGGGTATCGGCCGATACTTGCGGTATCGGAATTCCGATACCGAGATCCGATACTTTTGTGGTATCGGGAATCGGTATCGGATCCATATTACTGTGTAAAATAAAGAATAAAAATAAAAAATATTGATATACTCACCTCTCCGGAGGCCCCTGGACATCACCGCTGGTAACCGGCAGCCTTCATTGCTTAAAATGAGTGCGTTTAGGGCCTTCCATGATGTCACGGCTTCTGATTTGTCGCGTGCCGCTCATGTGACCGCCACGCGACCAATCACAAGCCGTGACGTCATTCTCAGGCCCTAAACTCCTCATTCTAGGAATTTAGGACCTGAGAATGACGTCGCGGCTTGTGATTGGTCGCGTGGCGGTCACATGAGCGGCACGCGACCAATCAGAAGCCGTGACGTCATGGAAGGCCCTAAACGCGTTCATTTTAAACAAAGAAGGCTGCTGGTTACCAGCGGTGATGTCCAGGGGCCTCCGGAGAGGTGGGTATATCAATATTTTTTATTTTAATTCTTTATTTTACACAGTAATATGGATCCCAGGGCTTGAAGGAGAGTTTCCTCTCCTTCAGACCCTGGGAACCATCAGGATACCTTCCGATACTTGGTGTCCCATTGACTTGTATTGGTATCGGGTATCGGTATCGGCGATATCCGATACTTTTCGGGTATCGGCCGATACTATCCGATACCGATACTTTCAAGTATCGGACGGTATCGCTCAACACTAGTACTGCTGCATCAATTCAAAGTGACAGGAGACAACATTTGTCCAGTATGGTTACGAACTATTTTCCTCCCTTATCGATGTTCTCCCTCACACGTCATTCCTCTTTGATTACTGGGCATCTAAAATAGACACCAGGCCTGAATTAGCAGAATATGCATTACAGGAGCTCGCTTGCCCAGCTGCTAGTGTGCTATCAGAAAGAGTCTTGAGTGCTGCTGGTTCAATACTGACCGAAAAAAGGACTCGTCTGGCTACCCAAAAGGTTGATGATCTAACCTTCATTAAAATGAACCAATCATGGATTTCTAATTATTTTGCCCCACCTTCCCCTGCTGACGTGTAGCTTGCCTGAAAAATGTCTTGCTTTTGGCCTCCTCTTACTGACTGCTCCAGTTCCTCCATTTGCAGCTGCTGAATGTCCACCATAGGCCATTTTTTTACCTCCCTAAATGGGCTGACTCCCCCCACAGGGCCATGGTCACCACCTAGCACAAACACCCGTGCGAGTGCCGTTTCCCTGGACAGGTGGGTGTGCCCACTCTTGGGTGACGGCACTGGCACAGGGTCCCTCACAGTACAATGAAGTGTCTCTGACGGTGGTGGTGCACAACCAACGTCAGACACACCGTCGCAATATGAGGGGCCCTGTGCCAGTACCGCCGCCTATGAGTGTTCCCCCTGGTTGAACAGTGCTCTATCACTTGCAATACTTACCTCTCTCTGCTCCACCACAGTGTAGTCTGTGCTGATAAATCCTTCATTGGCACTGCCAATACAAATTTGTTGAAATGATAGATGATAGTTAAAATATACAGGGGCCCTGGCCTCCATTTCGACCATTTAATACTTTGCGCCAACTACCACTGTCTGCTACTCAGCAGAGGAGCCCACCCCTGTACGTAGCTATGCCACCTGTTTATTTTTGAAATTTTTTTTGGCAGACATTTACCTCACTTTATTATTTTGACCTACTAACTGTGTCAGCCACTCCGTACAGTTGTCCTCTGCTGAACAACGCTATGCCACCTGTGTGCCCCTGTAACCAATTTTAAACTGCACTGAGCCTACTTTTTAAATTTAGGCCTACTAAGTCTGTCTGCGCCACTCCTTACAATTGTCCTCCGCTGAACAATGCTAGGCTGCCTGTGTACCCCTATAACCAATTTTAAACTGCATTGAGCTTACTTTTTTATTTTAGGCCTACTAAGTCTGTCTGCGCCACTCCTTACAATTGTAATCCGCTGAACAATGCTATGCCACCAGTTCACTCCTGTAACCCGTTTCGTTTTGAACTGCATTGAGCCTACTTTTTTATTTTAGGCCTACTACATGTGTCTGTCTGCACCACTCCTTACAATTGTCCTCCGCTGAACAACGCTATGCCACCAGTTCACTCCTGTAACACGTTTTGAACTGCATTGAGCCTACTTTTTTATTTTAGGCCTACTACCTGTGTCTGTCTGCGCCACTCCTTACAATTGTCCTCCGCTGAACAATGCTATGCCGCCTGTGTACCCCTCTAACCAATTTTAAACTGCATTTGGCCTACTTGTTTGGTTGGGCCTACTAACGGTGTCTGCCGCTCTTTGCTTCTCTCCTCCACTGAACAAAGCTGAGCTTCAATTTTCAGCCTATATCAAATATTAAACTGCATTTGGCCTACTTGTTTGGTTGGGCCTACTAACGGTGTCTGCCGCTCCTTGCTTTTCTCCTCCACTGAGCAAAGCTGAGCTTCAGTTTTCAGCCTGCATCAAATATTAAACTGCATTTGGCCTACTTGTTTGGTTGGGCCTACTAACGGTGTCTGCCGCTACTTGTTGTTCTCCTCCACTGAACAAAGCTGAGCTTCAATTTTCAGCCTATATCACATATTAAACTGCATTTGGCCTACTTGTTTGGTTGGGCCTACTAACGGTGTCTGCCGCTGCTTGTTGTTCTCCTCCACTGAACAAAGCTGAGCTTCAATTTTCAGCCTATATCAAATATTAAACTGCATTTGGCCTACTTGTTTGGTTGGGCCTACTAACGGTGTCTGCCGCTGTTGTTGTTCTCCTCCACTGAACAAAGCTGAGCTTCAATTTTCAGCCTATATCACATATTAAACTGCATTTGGCCTACTTGTTTGGTTGGGCCTACTAACGGTGTCTGCCGCTGCTTGTTGTTCTCCTCCACTGAACAAAGCTGAGCTTCAATTTTCAGCCTATATCAAATATTAAACTGCATTTGGCCTACTTGTTTGGTTGGGCCTACTAACGGTGTCTGCCACTGTTGTTGTTCTCCTCCACTGAACAAAGCTGAGCTTCAATTTTCAGCCTATATCACATATTAAACTGCATTTAGCCTACTTGTTTGGTTGGGCCTACTAACGGTGTCTGCCGCTGCTTGTTGTTCTCCTCTACTGAACAAAGCTGAGCTTCAATTTTCAGCCTATATCAAATATTAAACTGCATTTGGCCCACTTTATTACTTGGCCCTACTAACTATGTCTGCCACTCCTTACAGTTGTCCTCCGCTGAACAAAGCGATGCCGCCAGTTTACTCCTGTTACCAATTTTGAACTGCATTTAGCCTACGTACTTTTTTGGGCCTACTAACTGTGTCTGCCACTCCTTACAATTGTCCTCCACTGAACAAAGCAATGCTGCCAGTTTACTCTTGTTACCAATTTTGAACCGCATTTAGCCCACTTTATTATTTGGGCCTATATCTGTGTTTCCTCCTCATCCTGCCCATTGCCCAGCCATTGCTAGGTGAGTCTGCTTGTACATTGACCCTGACCACTACATTCCCCTTGCACTCTACACAGCCAGAATCTGACCCTGCTGAGAGTCAGGTTCCCCTTCCCGCATACTATGCCACCTTACATGGGGACAAAGAGGAAGGTGCAGATGAAAGTGCAGGTTCCTTCATCAGGTGGGGGGGGCATACTCTTTGGCGACGTCACTGGCACAGGGCCCCTCATAGTACACAAAAGTGTCTCTGCCGGTGGGAGGCGCTCCAGCCATCAAACACACTGCCATACTTTGAGGGGCCCTGTGCCAGTGCCGATGCGAATGAGTGAGCCCCCCCTGCTTGCTCAGGATCACAGCACTTGCAAAGTTGAAATACTTACCTATCCCTGCTCCACCGCCGTGACGTAGTCCGCGTTTCCTGGGCCCACGAAAAACTTGAACCAGCCCTACCCCCCACAACTTTAGCCAAATGACCCCCAATTTTCAATGCCTAACTATTATTGTAAAGTAAATTAAGATTGACAAGCTTCAGTAATAAGAATTGATGTTTTTGGCATTAAAATAGGCACTGTAGGTGTTTTCCTGTCCTCCACTCTCTGCCGACTTTGATCCCCAATGACTTGCATTGGGTTTCGTGTTTCAGTCGGCCCCCGACTTTTCGCAATAATCGGCCGAATTCACCCCACCTGACTTTTGACAAAGTCGGGTTTCGCGAAACCGGACTCGATCCTAGAAAAGTAAAAGTCGCTCAACTCTAGCCCTGACGAAGCCACTGGTTAGTGGCGACACGCGTTGGGCATCCGCTTTTCCTGCGCTTTACTCTGCCAACTATTAGGGTATCACACCGGGCCGTCCTAGCGTATTGTATCTTATGGCTCGTGCAGTTTGTCATTGGTAATGGATTTACAGGCATTTTGAATAATTGATATGTGCTAACTCTGTGACACCTTTTCTGTGTTCTACAAGCCTATTGGGGGTTTATTTATTTATAACTTGTGGATCATTAATACATTTTTATTCTACTAAGGTAGGTTGCCCTGTACATTGTATGTCTAGTGTCTTTTCTCATGAAGTCTATGCATTTATTATACTGCTGGGGGCTGTCGTATTATATCGTGTATAGGTTCTGGCCAACAAAGCCAATTTGACACTGAGCATCTAGGGCAACACGTATGTACATATGAACTTAGTTCAGAGGATATATGAATGCCTGCCTCTGATTGTAAAAGTATGAGTTACACATACAGAGCATGGTGTGACAGGTGCATTATAGTTATGCCGTCCATATAGGTATCCCATTACTGGCCATACTGCTACTATTTATGAGTTTTTGCGCAGTTTGTAGCCACATCACGGGCTGTGAATTGTTTACAGGGTACAAATATGTCCGCTTTTTAATGTTTTTAAATGTTTGTGTCTTGTGAGTTTATTTCAATAAAGCTGTGTTAACTTTTGGTCTAATCCTTGCTTGTGGTGATCCCCGTTTGTATGACCTATTCTTTTCCTTTCTTCATGTATTAAGTATTCCATAGGTCTTGGTTTGAATCCCACTGTTCATGTCGTGGTGCCCCTCAATTGGTATATGCAGGATCAGGTATCCCCTGACAAAAGGTCAGCAACAGCTCCAGAAGGTAAAGGTCATGTGTGTTAGAGGTCAGGACTTCCCTGACAGGTGAGATATATCGCAGGCACTGTTTTTTGCTCTGGACTCCCATTCAAAGTCCGGCCACTGGGTCTGCTGCTTAGCGCAGACATTGGTCCCTTCATCTCGCTCAGGGTCTGGTTTTATATGTGTGGTTACTGCTGGCTCTTCAGCTAAGGTCTATGGAAACCAGTGGTATACAGAGGTAGCCCCACTCCTGGATTCTAGGTGCAGAAATCATCTTGCTGAGCATGTCCAGGATGTGGCACCTTGTCGTTGGGGCTCGAATGCTTTCTACTCTGGTGATGTGGCAGCTCTGGATTGACTGGGTGTGAGTGTTTCGGCGAAGCATGCAGTCGTGCTAGCATCACTTGTGTTTGGTGTATGTATGTATGTATGTGTGGGTGGATACATTATTGCTCTGTCTGTGCATTTTGTGTGTTTTTCACCATATCAGCTACCAGTGGGACATCAGTGGGACATCAGTGATCTTTGTCAGCAAATGTTCAGGACTGACCCTGTGCCATTAGAATTCCGGAGAGGAGATTGGCTGTGTGAGTTCAGGGCTGGCATCAAGCCATTAGAATTCTGGCTCCTCTGGAGAGGAGGTTTGCTGCGTGTTTTGCTCACTGTGAGTTTTTGCTGTTTCTGTCCCATGTGTATGCTATACTTCCCTGTGGGTTAACAGGGTATTGCACCACAGAGAAAGTTCTACCCACATGTTCTTTAGCAGTGGTTCTAACGGTTATTGCACACAACCTATTGTACCTGTAACCCTCGGTGGTTAGCTGAGCTGGTTCTTACCTTCCCTGTACCTCTCTGTGGTTAGCTGAGCTGGTACTAACCTTCCCTGTACCCATCGGTGGTTAGTTGAGATAGTACTTACCTTCCCTGTACCCCTCAGTGGTTAGCTGAACTGGTACTAACCTTCCCTGTACCCATCGGTGGTTAGCTGAGCTGGTACTTACTTTCCCTGTACCTCTCGGTGGTTAGCTGAGTAGGTACTCCTATCCCTGTGCACCTCTGAGTTGTATTTGGGTTTGGTTTTCTGTGTTCCATTCATACCATGTGGAGTTAATTCAATGTGTTTAAGGAGGAAAGTTTTCTAGTTTTTTATCCTTCTTTGTGCATTCTAGCAGCAGTTTACTGCAAAGTGGACCCTGGGTTGTGATTTCACCTTGTTATTTATTTTTATTTGGTGCAATCCATCAATCTTAACAGTATGCTCTCACAAGGGTCTGGCTAGTTATGGCAGATGTACAGTTTGAGCAAAGGAAAGCTTTGGCCATCAAGAAAAAATTCTCCCTTGCCTTCCAGTGTGTGGTGGCTTTCAAGCTTTGCAAATGTCGCCGGGAGTGGATCTTTGCGGGGGGGAAATGTTAGAGGCCAGGACTTCCCTGCCGGATGGGATGTATCGCATGGACTGTCTGTTTGGGTCTGCTGCTTAGTGCAGATATTGGTCCCAGCATCTTGCTGAGTCTCCTGTTATACATGTGGTTACTGCTGGCTCTCCAGCTAAAGTCTATGGAAACAAGTGGTATACAGAGGTAGCCCCACTCCTGTAGTCTAAGTCCAGAAATCATCTTACTGAGCATGATAGTGATGTGGCGCCTTGTCATTGCTGCTCAGATGCTTCCTGCTCTGGTGATGTGGCAGCCCCAGATTGGCCCATGGGCGATGTCCTGTGTGACTGGTTGTGAGTGTTTGGGGTGGAGTCTGGGGCATAAAGGGCTTTCAGCGAAACACGTGGGCATGCTAGTGTCACTTGTGTTTGGTGTATGTGTGGGTGGATACAATATGGCTCTGTCTGTGTGTTTTTCACCATATCAGCTACCAGTGGGACATCAGTGATCTGTGTCAGCAAGTGTTCAGGACTGGCCTTTGCCACTAGAATTTTGGTACCTCCGGAATGGAGATTGGCTGTGTGAGATCAGGGCTGGCATCAAGCCATTAGAATTCCAGCTCCTCCAAAGAGGAGGTTTGCTGAGTGTTCTGCTGACTGAGTTTTTGCTATCTGTTTCTGTCCCATGTGTATGCTATACTTCCCTGTGGGGTTAACGGTATTGCACCACAGAGAAAATCTACCCACATGCTCTTTAGCAGTGGTTCTAGCGGTTATTGCACACTTCCTATTGTCCCTGTTCTCCTCTGTGGTTAGCTGAGAATGTACTAACCTTCCCTGTATCCCTCAGTGGTTAGCTGAGCTGGCACTTACCTTCCCTGTACCTCTTGGTGGTTAGCTGAGCTGGCACTTACCTTCCCTGTACCCCTCAGTGGTTAGCTGAGCTGGCACTCACCTTCCCTGTACCCCTCGATGGTTATCTAAACTGGGACTAACCTTCCCTGTACCTCTCTGTGGTTAGCTGAGCTAGTACTAGCTGAGCTAGTACTAACCTTCCCTGTATCCCTCAGTGGTTAGCTGAGCTGGCACTTACCTTCCCTGTACCCCTCAGTGGTTAGCTGAGTTGGCACTTACCTTCCCTGTACCCCTCGATGGTTACCTAAACTGGGACTAACCTTCCCTGTACCCCTCGATGGTTAGCTGAGCTGGGACTAACCTTCCCTGTACCTCTCTATGTTTAGCTGAGTAGGTACTCCTCTCCCTGTGCACTTCTGAGTTGTATTTGGGTTTGGTTTTCTGTGTTCCATTCACACTGTGTGGAGTTAACTCAGTGTGTTTAAGGAAGAGCATTTGCTAGTTTTTTTATCAGTTTTTGTTCATACTAGCAGCAATTTACTGCACGGTGGACCACGGGTTGCGACTGCACCTTATTTGTTATTTATTTTTATTTGGTACAATATGTCAACCATAACAGCATGTTTCCTCTTGGATGGCCAGTTGCTCCTTGTTTGCAGTGGTCTATCTCACAACCTGTCTACCCACAGTATGAACTTGCTCACTCTCAGCCACCTTCTACTGAATATATTGCCTCTGAATGCCTTGAGAATGAGCCCTCATCAGGTATCAAAGGTGACTCATTGAGAAGGTGTGAGAGAGGGACCAAAGGTGTTTGCCAGAAAGATACCTTGAATGACTGATTTAATATTTTGTGCTATGTACTTTAATTGTGACTCTTAAATGACAAGATAGCCCACTAAAGTGACTGTTTTTCAGCAGCCCCCCATTCTATATTTCCTTCATTTTATGCAACATTCAAGCTACGTGCCTTCAAAGACTTTTGGATGATGTTATATTTGTTCCATGTTACAGCATTTATACAGAGACTTGTGGACTCCTGATATTTCACTTTTGCATTTTTTGTGTTTTGTGTTATGGGAACATGCATATTTTTAAAGTGGGTGAATATGCAATGCCCCAAAGTTGTTGTATATGTACCTTAAATATGTAGCAGAGCTAGCAGTTACCTCATTATGTGTGCACAATATTCACATTTTAATGTACCTTGGAATCCAGTACTTAGAAGTGGTTTAAATATGCATAAAGTATATTAATGCTTTTCTGTGGTATGAATATCTTGATTACATTTTTTACATTTCTGTCAATTTTTTTATATTTTTTATAAATAAAAGCAAAATACAGTATATCAAACTAAATTTACCATTATCATAAATTGTAATGTGTCACGAAAAAACACTGGGATTTGTTGAAGCGTTCCAGAGTTATAACCACATAAAGTGACACTGGTCAGATTTAAACAGTTTGGCCCGATCACTAAGCGGTTAAAAAATTATTGGTATTATATTGCTCATCCATAGACTTACATTTTAATGGGTAGATTTATGCATGAAAAAACTTGTTCAAAATTATAGGCTGTGTGTACACCTGGCAGATTTGGTGCATTTTTGTCACATTTTTTCAGGACAGATTTGTGATAAAACCTGAAGCAAAACCTGCCAGCAAAGTTAATGAGAAGACAAAGTGTCATGCACACGTTAAGTATTTTTGACTTACAGATTTGGTGCAGAAAATATTCGGTTGCATGTCAATTCTCGGTGTGCTTTTGCCCTGCGTATTTTACCATGGACTTCACTAAAATCAATCAAAGACGCAGGGCAAAAAAAAGCGCCAAAAACATGCATTTTGCAACTGCGTTTTTCCTGGCAAGAGATGCAGAAATTTTACTCAATGCGTGCACAAACCCCTATTGGTATTATATTGCTCACCCATAGACTATTCCGGGGTCTGGAGGACATTTTCTTGGTATATAACCCTCAATAGTGCATAGCCTTTATGAGTCTAGGAGACCAATACATGACAGTGTGACCAGAATGTGTATGAGGCCTCCTTTATGTGTAACACAGGGTGTATCTGAGTCCTTTATATTTGGCACTTCTTGCTTCCTTCATAAATTAACTGAAATTTCCTATTTTTAAATAAAAAAAAAAACAATTGTGGTTTACTTAAATTATTATTTTTTGAAAACCCTTTTTAAATTTACCTTCTATACAAGTCATTACACAGGAAAAAATGTTTCAACTTTTTTCCCTGTAAGGCCGGAGTCACACACGCGCGAGATACGGCCGAGTCTCGCAGGTTAAAACAAAGCTCTGGCACCGGCACTCCGGAGTGGAGCATGCGGCCTCATAGCAATACATGGAGCAGCACACTCCGCTCCGGAGTGCCGGTGCCAGAGCTTGGTTTTAACCTGCGAGTCTCGGCCGTATCTTGCGTGTGTGTGACTCCGGCCTAAAATTCAACTTCTCATCGGTTTGGAACATTTTATTGTCAGTTCTTAAAGTGGAGTAAAAGTGTGACCCCATTGCTCTCAACATCAATCTGGGAGTCAGAGATGCTTCCAGGGATCTTCCCCATACTGTTCTCCTTCCATTCAGCACTTTTCACTTCTATTTCAACATTTTCACTGCTCCTCAGACTTCTTTGTAGGGTCTTCTGGAAAAAAGCTTGGTATTCCCATTGACACTCGTCACTCGAAATGAGCATGATTATTAGGAGCTGCTCAGTTCAAGCACCAAGTAGCCGAACATTTTAGTGCTCACTCATCTATAATCTAATCTAATCTGTAACTTGAACAAATCACTCCTGAAAACTGATGCTGAAGTAAGGTCCTATCACTTTTTTAAATCTCTGTAAGGCCGGGGTCTCACTTGTGAGTGCAATGCGAGGAACTCGCACAAGTCTCTCTCATCAATACCTGGCACTGCCGCCAGCACTCGGGACCAGAGTGTGTGGCTGCATGTATTTCTATGCTGCTGAATGTTTCGGTCCGGAGCACCGGCGGCAGTGCTGAGTATTAATGCGAGAGATTCCTGCGAGTATCTCGCATTGTACTCTCACGTGTGACCCCGGCCTTACTCACTTTTACAGCATCATTAAACATGTCAGAAGGATTGTGCTTAGTAACCTAGTGACAGTGTCAGGTCAGTGCAATTATCCTGATTAAAATGATACCTTGGTTGATGAAATCCGTCTTGTGGGTGTTGTTAAATCTTTATTTTCAGTTTTGAGTTAATGAGAGTCTCGTGCTCTGGGGCGGGGCTGTGGTCAGGCCTGTGGGAGGAGTCTTTATGTGGTTCGCTGCTTAGGTTTTCACACTGAAGGCTTATGACAGGTCATGGAGCAGAGCAATCACATAGATGCTACTTTGCACGCGCTGGCAGCGCCATCTTGGTGGAGACAATTTTTTTCCCTCTAGGAAACTGCCGCCGGCGCCTGCACTGTATCAGCTATCAGATCGCCAATAGATGCTACTGCACAGGCACGGCTGGCGCCATTTTGAGAAAGATTTGAGTTTTTTTCAGAATAAATGTATATGACTAAATAAAACAATTTAATGCACATTGTAGATGTGATCATGCTGCAATGCAGGCACCGCCACCGGCGCCAGCCTGCTGAATGTGATTTTATGTTAAATACATATAATAATCAGTATGAGGGATCAGTGACCTGTCCTAGGACATCTGTGCGAATACATAGGCAGAGCCCTACATAAACCTCACCCACAGACAACCCCCAACGGTCACCCACAGCACTGCCCCAGACAACACACGAAACTAAGAAGGGCTGACAGCACTCACTTTATTGGGGCACCCGTTCCATGTCCAGTGAACCTTCCTGGATACTCCAAGACCATCCAACTTCAAAATGAACAGCGCTCCACTCGGGTGTAGAAATCTTCAAAAAGTGCTTTATTAAGCCATGACACAGCAGCAACGTTTCAACCTATACTTGGTCTTTTTCAAGCATACAGTACATCATAATGGGCTGTCTTAAATTGTGTGGATGCCACATCAAGCACCAATTACTATCAAGCACCACCCACATCCAACAATTAACAAATACCATACGTATAACAGACATCAGATATAAACAAATATATTCATCTTAAATATACAGACATACAAATCATTAATAACCATAACATTAAGTATACAACAAAAGAATCCTCTCTGTTTACTCGTGGTCAGCAAATCCGCTTCAAGCATCACCATCTCCATAGGGACCATCGCCGAATCAGCCGCTCTCCATCTGCATCATCATGGGTGTTACGAAGTCCAATCCAGGATCTCGGCGCTAAAAAATATAACACCCTATCATCACACACGATCCATCCAGCCCTTCAGTATTATCCAATACAATGGGCTCCCTCATTTGGATCGGTGTCCCATACCACATAGCTGGGTTTACTACTGGGTCACTTAAGTCCACCGAGGCGTCTCAAGGGAGCACACTCGCACAGAGCACGGGACGAGCCCCCACCACGTGACCCCAGTGGAGACACGCCCACAGCACACAGCGCGCACACGCAGCCACCCGGCCGCCCCATATGAACATCGTGATCAGGCAACATATATGACAAATCAGAGCGGAGTTGCCTTGCAGATGCGCAGGCGCACCCCACCTCAGACGAAACTCAGACACAGCACGAGCCCGTCATGACCCTACACAGCGCATGCGCAACCTACAGGCAAAACACACTATTATATCTATATTATGAAAAACTATATAGACCAACAGACCCTAACATAAAATAAACATGTGATAAGACTAATCATACAGAAATGTGAACCTAAACATATAAACCCCACCATAGTACATATGTGACAAAATAAATCATATAATACAATGAGACAGTCGGAAGGCAAAGGAGGAAAAGACAATGTATCACCCATTTATTAAATAGTGTATTAAACAATATAACACCAGTCCTCTACCGTCTCAATTCATCCAGCCACCGACTGTCCCAAAGTATCCTATAAAAATAAAAACAAAATATTAACAAAATTCCATATCCGATTTCAATAAAAACAATATATACCGTATTTTTCTGACCATAAGACGCACTTTTTTCCTCCAAATTTGGGAGGAAAGTGTGGGTGCGTCTTATGGTAGGGATGTAGCATGTGGGGAGGGGGGCAGCAGCGAGTGGGATCGCACTGTTATCCCACTTCAGGAGGCAGAAAAATGTCCCCACTGCCGGGAATCAGTACTGGGGAAACCACATGGTCCCGATGATTAAGTGCAGTGAATATTCATTAGCTACACCTATCAGCTGAGCGGTGAGCCGGGAGCAGCAAATGAATACTGCACTTAAGCAGGGACAAACATGGTTTCCTCAGCGCTGATTCCTGCAGCAGCTGGGGAGATCCATGTGTCCAGGGGAGGAGGAGGCAGCAGGGGCCAGGAGTGAGGAGATCGCTGCATACCTGCCTGGGCTGGAGCTGAGTGCTGTGCAGTGTGCACAAGGAGGACCTGTGATGATGTCAGAAGTGGGCGGGCTGTAGCATCACATGGCAGCACAGAGCCCTCCCTCTTCTTGACATCATCACAGGTCCTTCAGACTCCAACACTAGAATCTGCTGGCTTCCATTACCTGTGCTGTGGAAAGGCAACAAGAAGGAGGGCTCTGTGTGTGCAGCCATGGGATGCTTTTACCTCACTACAGGCTGGCTGCCACAATTAAGAGGTTAGTCTTTCCAAAACACAATAAAGCACTCTGCCACTCCTTTAGTGAACTATAACTCCCAGCATGTCATAGGATCTGCAGGACATGCTGGGAGTTATAGTTCTCCTATGGGATTTTAAAGCAGCACTCCAGTGTTATTTTGCAGTGCTGGAGTGGTGCTTGCAATAAAAGCCCTGTGCCCCCATTCTTATACTCACCCTCCAGCATCTTCATATACTACTTTACAGCCACCACACTGGTCCCCTTAGCTTCCAACATAATAACATACTATTATATATAATAACACCACATATAATAGTATGTTATTAAATATTTTACCCCACTTTTTTGCTTCAAATATTTTTTCCCCTATTTTCCACCTCTAAAACCTGGGTGCGCCTTATAGTCCGGTGCGTCTTATAGTCCAAAAAATACGGTACACTGATAATGCACATCAACAGAGAGATACAAATCACATCACCGGGTACAAAATTGTAGATTAAAGTCTACATTAAGACCCTTGGGTTGTTAGGACCACAGGGTGTAGATCCATCTCATCTCCTTTGTTTTGAGAATTTGAACTCTATCACCACCTCTTGTCAGTACAGGAACACTATCTATGATCCTGAATCTAAGCTGGTTAACATGCAGGTATATCTTTCCTTCAAAAAAATTTATTCGAAGCAAGATATCTACTAGACAACCATGTGAACGCATCCCTTTTGTATCTACCTAAAGCTCATCTAGTAATCAAATTGGCAGAGTTTTGAAAAAACACTGGGCTCTCCTGCAATGGGGGCTTCCATCTGTTCTGGGTTTTAGAACTTATCCAATGATGTAATTTAGGAGGGAGCGGAACTTAAAAGATAACTTGGTTAAATCGGATATTGGTACGGAGAAGATATCAACTCAACGGGTTTTAAGCACAGCCAGACATGGTAAGTTCCTGGTAAGTGTTCCTGTACTGAGGAGAGGTGGTGATAGAGTTCAAATTCTCAAAACAAAGGAGATGAGATGGATCTAGACCCTGGGGTCTTTACAACCCAATGGTCTAAATGTAGACTTTAAACTACAATTTTGTACCCGGTGATGTGATTTGTATCTCTCTGTTGATGTGCATTATCAGTGTATATATTGTTTTTATTGATATTGGATATGGAATTTTGTTAATATTTTGTTTTTATTTTTATAGGATACTTTGGGACAGTCGGTGGCTGGATGAATTGAGACGGTAGAGGACTAGTGTTATATTGTTTAATACACTATTTAATAAATGGGTGATACATTGTCTTTTCCTCATTTGCCTTCCGACTGTCTCATTGTATTATATGATTTATATTTTGTCACATATTTACTATGGTGGAGTTTATATGTTTAGGTTCACATTTCTGTATGATTAGTCTTATCACATGTTTATTTTATGTTAGGGTCTGTTGGTCTATATGGTTTTTCATAATATACATATAATAGTGTGTTTTGCCTATAGGTTGCGCATGCGCTGTGCAGTGTCATGACGGGCTCGTGCTGTGTCTGAGTTTCGTCTGAGGTGGGGTGCGCCTGCGCATCTGCAAGGCAACTCCGCTCTGATTTGTCATATGGGTTGCCTGATCGCGATGTTCATATGGAGCGGCTGGGTGGCTGCGCGTGCGCGCTGTGTGTTGTGGGCGTGTCTCCACTGGGGTCACGTGGTGGGGGCTCGTCCCGTGCTCTGTGCGCCTGCGCTCCCTTGGGACGCCTCAGTGGACTTAAGCGACCCGGTAGTAAACCCAGCTATCTGGTATGGGACACCGATCCAAATGAGGGAGCCCATTGTATTGGATAATACTGAAGGGCTGGATGGATCGTGTGTGATGATAGGGTGTTAGATTTTTTAGTGCCGAGATCCTGGATTGGACTTCGTAACACCCATGATGATGCAGATGGAGAGCGGCTGATTTGGCGATGGTCCCTATGGAGATGGTGATGCTTGAAGCGGATTTGCTGACCACGAGTAAACAGAGAGGATTCTTTTGTTGTATACTTAATGTTATGGTTATTAATGATTTGTATGTCTGTATATTTAAGATGAATATATTTGTTTATATCTGATGTCTGTTATACGTATGGTATTTGTTAATTGTTGGATGTGGGTGGTGCTTGATAGTAATTGGTGCTTGATGTGGCATCCACACAATTTAAGACAGCCCATTATGATGTACTGTATGCTTGAAAAAGACCAAGTATTGGTCAAAACGTTGCTGCTGTGTCATGGCTTAATAAAGTACTTTTTGAAGATTTCTACACCCGAGTGGAGCGCTGTTCATTTTGAAGTTGGACTGCCCCAGACAACAAGCATATAATTAACTGCAAACTATAAATAAAGATTACACAACAACCAGAGGACGGATTTCATCACCAGGCATCGTTGTAATCAGTATAATAGCGCCGACCTGACACTGTCTGTACAATCCTGCTGACAGGTTCCCTTTATTACCACAGTGCTTTACGGACATCATTGCTTTCTTCATTGAGGCTCACAATCTAAATTCCCTATCAGTGTGCCCTGGCAGTGCAGCGCCCCAGAGTCCTGGTCATTGCAGTAACGTCGCTCTTCCACCAGGGGGAGTGATGGTACGTCTGATGGCACTAAAGGAGTTCACCTGACCAGGTATCACAGTCACACACTACACTTCATACTCCAGCCACCAGGGGGAGCAAAAGGTCCTATCTACTAGGCCACTCCTGACAGATGGGTAAAACTGGGGGTTGGATAGGAAGTGAGTTCAGAAAGCAGCCGGGGATAGTTCCAGGGAGGACCTGGCAGGTGTGGGATCCTGACAGCGTCTGCGCACAGATAGATCGTTACGGAGCTGTGCCTGCACTGCATCGTGGCAGTTTCCTAAGAAAGGACAAGAAGCAAAGTGTTTTGTGGAGAAGTGAGAAACGAGATCACAGCACTAGGAGACAGAACCAGGAGGAGTCGTGCCACAAGATCGGCAACATCCTTCTGAGGCGCGTAGCAGGTGGCCGGACCACCGATGGAGTTCCAACTACACGCATTACTCCAGATAGCGGCAAGGGCAGCTAATTCCAAGTCAGCTGTCCACCCTTTACACCTACGAAGACAACGGAGGCAAGTTGTGGGAGAGGGGCATCTCTAGGGTCCCTATAAAATAACTCCAGGCCTACCCCGTCATACGGGTGCGTCCTATCCAAACCATCTGGGGGACGGAGAGAGACAGAGAGAGAATGGAAACATACACGACAGTTGTGAGGACTATCCCATGGTGCTCAGCAGGGAGGTACTACAACACACAGGCGCTAGTAGGAAGGCTACTGATTTCCACCTGCAAAGGGAACTCTGGATGTGCCTTCAGACCGGCCGCTCTCAGCCAGCCCTGTTAGCAGTGCTCTGGATTGTGGATGCCGAAGCCTTCAGTAAAAAAGTAAAGAGACTGCAACCCTGTGTCCTCATCATTTACTGCGACCTACACCATCACCATCTACTCATCAAGGGGAGCCCTGGGGACATACTTCACCTGTGGGAAGTTACACCATCTAGCTGCCATTCCATCACTCCAGTGGACCCCTAGCAGCATCGGTCACCCTGACCGAATACCACAGGTGGCGTCACGAACACTTGACAAACTCTCACCTACACCTTTAATTGGGCGCCCCCTAGCAGGGCCACGGACCGGGTCGGGCCACCGGGACATCCCCAGAACGGAGACAGAAGGGACCCGGTATCGAGTACCCCACGGCCCTGCATTTGGGGGCTGCTCCAAACTTGGTGTCACAAATAGGATCTACTTAAGCCTGAGAATCAGGTCATGTGTGCCTTGGAACTGTGTCTGAATTGTGCTTGAATCGTGATTTATTGCAAAGATTGTGTATTGCCACTTGCCGCCAAAATCCGCCATTGCTGCACTGTGTGGAGCGCAAGGGGAGGAGCCACAGCTTCGTGGGCAGAGCCGGACGAAAAGAGAACGAAACGGGAAGACGGGCGCCGCGCTGCTGCCTGGAAAGCCGGAAGTGGAAACGCAGTGAAGTGCTGACCCCGAGGGGACCCCCCCGACTTCCATCAGGTTAGCAGAAGGGAGGAGCGGCCATGTCCGACCTGGAAGGGGAGGCAGCGGTGGTCACAGCCGCAGATGCAGAAGCCCCTCTGGGCCCCGAGGTAGGCGCAGCCGCGAGCCTGGTTCCGCCACCGGGTCCTGCTGGGTCTGCCGCCCCCATCAGCCAGCCGGACACTGCCGCAGCTACGGCGGCCATAATGCCCTTCTCCATGCCATACATACCTGGAGCAGCCTGGCTCCCACGATACTCGGGAGAATCGCATACATTAACTGACTTTAAAGAAGGGATCTGCAGCCTTCTCGAGTTTTATCCCCTGACCGAGTCTCAGAAATTTCACATGATAACAGGCCAACTATTTGGAGTGGCCCTGAGGGAAGTAAAGTCCTGGCCCGCTGCGGATAAAAGAACTGTGCAGCAGGTCTTTGCGAAGCTTAAAACCACCTTTGACACCCGCGCCACCACAGAAATTAAATTGACGTTCTATGGGTGCAAGCAGAGACCGCAAGATAGCTTACGGACTATGCCCTTAATCTCCAAGAGGCATTACGGGCCATTAAGCAGGATGACCCAAACGGCATGCAAGATGAGGATAAACTCTCTCGAGATCGAGGGGCTCCTGTGCAGTCATCAAAGGTCCCAGCTGCACCTCATGGCTATGGCAGAGACCTGCCCTTCACGCAATTTAAAGACAAAGCCATCCAGATGCTCCAGGAGTGACAGCCCAGCCGTGCAGTACTTCCTAGGCATCAAGCTCTCACGTACCACCAGGAGGTGGCATCAGAAGCTCCAGTCTCTGCCGAGGCCGATGCCCAGATCCTAGAAGACGATTCCCCTGCAGGACTATGCCTCCAGATGCAGGAGCTGACCAAGAGCGTTGCCGCCTTAGCCCGGACCGTCCAGTCCCTACAGGAGGCCCCCAAGGAGAAGATCAAGCTGGCTTCCGGACTGGAGGATGTTCCCTGGCAACAACAGAGGCGGGTTCCGCTGACCAGATGTGATCGCTTTCATCAGGACGGACGACCCATCTGCCGCCGCTGCAACCAGGTGGGCCACATCGCAAGGTACTATCATTTAAACGAGCAACCCCTGGGGCAGAGGGCCAACCCCCAGGAGTAGGACAACCAGGCCCACAAAATTGGAGAGCCAAATACATTGGAGGAAGACCAGTTCTCCCCATTGTGATCGACGGTATCCCTATGACCGCTTTGTTGGACACTGGTTCTCAGGTGACAACTATGCCCTACATCCTTTATAGACGTTATTGGGAGGACACCGACATCACTCGTGGCCCCGATGATGATTTCACCATAATAGCCAGTAATGGCCAGCCATTGCCACAAGTGGGGTACAAAGAGATCACCATTAAAGTGGGGCAGGTAGAATTGGAGGCCCAAGGAATCATAATTGTTGATATTGACCAGCGTGAATGTAACCCCATGATGACCATTGGTACTAATGTCATAGAAAATTGTCTTGCAGAAGTCATTGTCTTGTTATAGCAGGTAGCAGAAACAGCTGGTTACAGTGAGCAACATGCCCTGCAGAAGGAAATTCGGGCTCTGATGCGGAGACAACAGGTAGAGCTGACTGGTGGTGAAATTGGTCGTGTCACCGTGAGTGATTCAAACCCCATTGCAATACCCCCCAGGAGTGGAATGTTAATATGGTGTCGAGCGGCAATAGGCCTCAGGGGTAAAGACTACCAGGCCCTGGTAGAACCTGTATATTCAGATAGCAGGCTTACCCTCCTGACCGCCAGGGGAATGGTTGAAGTCTGCAAGGGGAGGGTGCCAGTAAGTGTCCTTAACTGTGGAGAGGAAGGGGTCCACCTAACCAAATATGCCACACTTGCTAAACTGTTTACTGTTGGTAATAATGCGGTACAGGCACCAGAACCCTTGAGTCCGTCCAACCAGGCGGAGAACAACGGCTCTGCAGGGCAAACGGTAGATTGGTGTCGGGAATTGCACGTGGGCACTGATTCTACCCCATCACACCAGAAACAGGGGGCCTACAGGGTGGTTCATGAGTATGAGTGGGTATTCAGCAAGCACCCCCTAGATTTTGGGCAGGTAAAAGGGATTCAACATCATATCCCCACAGGAGATCACCCACCTATAAAAGAGAGATACCGTCCTGTACCCCCAGCTCATTATCATTGTGCCAAAGACATGTTGCGAGAGATGAAGGGGGCTGGGGTAGTGAGAGACAGTTGTAGCCCCTGGGCAGCTCCATTAGTCCTCGTTAGGAAGAAGGATGGCACAATGAGGATGTGTGTTGATTATAGGCAGCTAAATCGCATTACACATAAGGATGCATACCCACTGCCTAGGATAGAAGAGTCCTTGGCCGCTTTAAAATCTGCTAACTACTTCTCTACCTTGGATCTCACCAGTGGGTACTGGCAGGTTCCTGTGGCAGAGGCAGACAAGGAAAAGACGGCCTTCAAGACGCCGATGGGTCTCTGCGAATTCAACTACATGCCCTTCGGGCTGTGCAATGCCCCGGGAACATTCCAGAGGATGATGGAGTGCTATCTGGGACACAAGAACTTTGAAACTGTGCTGCTATATCTGGACGATGTCATTGTCTTCTCCAAGACCTATGAAGACCATCTGAAGCACCTGACCAAGGTGTTTGAAGCCCTGTCCAACTTCGGCTTAAAGGTAAAACCGTCCAAGTGCCATCTGCTAAAACCCAAAGTGCAGTACCTGGGCCATGTGGTGAGTGCCGAGGGAGTGGCCCCAGACCCCGACAAGGTCACTGTGATCAAGGACTGGCCGAAGCCCAGCAACCTCCACGAAGTCCGGCAGTTCCTCGGGTTGGTAGGCTACTACAGGAGATTTATCAAGGACTTCACCAAGAAAGCCACGCCATTGCAAAACCTGTTGGTGGGCCAGTCCAAGAAGATCAAGTGTAGGAATACCCCATTTGACTGGAGCGATGAACTGGAGGGATCCTTCACTTGTTTAAAGTCGGCGCTAACGGGAGAAGAGGTACTGGCCTACCCTGAATATGACCAACTGTTTGTGCTGTACACGGATGCCAGCAATGTGGGGTTGGGAGCCATGTTGTCCCAGGTCCAGAAAGGCAAGGAGAGGGTAATTGCTTACGCCAGTAGGAAGCTTCGTCCCACTGAAAGGAACCCTGACAACTACAGTTCCTTTAAGCTGGAGTTCCTCGCCATCGTTTGGGCAGTGACGGAGAGGTTCAAGCACTACCTGGCCTCAGCAAAATTCACCGTCTTCACGGACAATAATCCCCTAACACACCTGGACACAGCAAAGCTTGGCGCCTTGGAACAGCGGTGGATGGCCTGGTTGTCCAATTTCGACTTCACCATCAAGTACCGGGCAGGGCACAAGAATGCGAATGCCGATGCCTTGCCCAGGATGCCCAACTTGCCGGAAACGGGAGTAGACTCGGAAGCACTTGAAGAAATAGAGTTGCCCACGTTCCATCGCCCCAAGGCCACCCAGTGTTCCCATCATGTGGAGAATAGGCGCAAAAACAAGCAGGACGCCACGCTAAATCCCCTGCCCCACCACGGATGGGCAGAGACCCAGGACAGTGACCCTGCGGTCCGTAGGGTGAAAGACCTCCTGACGCAGGCAGGTTCGCATCCCGGCCCGGATGATCCACAAGAGACACAACAACTGTGGATGGGGAGAGGCAAACTGTTCATTCATGATGGTAAACTGTGCCGAAAAAGCATCGACCCACGCACTCATGAGTTGGTATGGCAGATAGTAGTCCCATGGCAAGACGCGCCAATGGTTCTGGGAGCGTACCATGATGGAGCAGGAAACTTCGGATGGAGGAAGTTGGAGAGTCTACTCCGCAGGACGTTCTACTGGATTGGCATGAAGAAAGCCATCGAGAAGTGGTGTCGAGAGTGTGGCCCATGTAGCCTACGCAGGAAGGACCATGACAACCAAAGGGCTCCCTTGCAGCCTATCATCACCAAACGGCCGCTTGAGCTGGTCGCGCTAGATCACGTGAAACTAACACCCAGACGGTCAGGCTATGTCTACGCTCTTACCATCGTGGACCACTACTGTAGATTTCTGGTAGTTGTGCCGGTCAAAGATCTGATGGCCCGAACGGCCGCCAAAGCCTTCCAGCAGTACTTCTGTAGGCCTCATGGGTACCCGGAGAAGGTGCTGACCGATCAAGGGCCAGCATTCGAAGCGGAGGTGTTCCAGGAATTCTGCAGTTTATACAGGTGTAAGAAGATCAACAACGCCGTATCACCCACAAACTAACGGGATGTGCGAGAAGATGAACCAAGTGCTAATTGACTTACTGAAGACCTTACCTGTAGAAGAACGGAACTTGTGGCCAGCCAAGTTGCTTGACTTGGTAGATATGTACAACCACATCCCGGTGAATTCCACCAATTGCACTCCAGCCTACCTGATGCGAGGGAGATCTAGCAAATTACCTGTTGACCTAGACATGGGGGTCCTAACCCCCAAAGACACCTCGCCAGCTGCAGATTGGGATACAGAAAGGCAGCAAAGGTACCGCAAAATACAGGAGCGCGTGGAAAGAAGTTTAACCCAAGCCCGACAAAAACAAGAAAGGGACTACAATCAGCATGCTCCTGCAATTCCCTTGTCACCCGGTGAGCAAGTGCTCAAACGGAAGAGGAGATTACACAAGCTTGATGATCAATGGGAGGCGGAACCACATACCATCCTGCCATCTGATTTTGACAATACAAAGGTCTGTCTCATCAGCAAAGATGGGGAAGAGACTTCAGCGGCAATATCCAGAGACCACCTCAAAATATGCCCTGATAAGTTGAGAAATGGGGAAACAGACCCAGGGACATCTCCGCCCGTGGAAGAGGAGAAGATGATACACACTCTTCTTGGCGATTTTCCCCAGTCTTAGACTCAAATAAATCAGGCCATCGTGGTACCTGTCTTAACATTTCGCCAGCTGAAGCCGCCGGAACCAAATGGGATGCCAGATCATCCGGAGCGTCAATCACAGCAGATTCCACTAGAAGATCCCATGCCAATAGTTAAACCGGCTGGTTCCCCCTCTGCTATCGGTGAACCTGCCATGCCCACAATTAGTGACAGCAGTTGTGAGAGCTCCAGTATACCAGTGCTACCCAGACTCACCGGAGGTGTAGCTAGAGGACAGTGCATCACACCAGCGATATCAAGCACAGCGGGCCCTGTTAGGTCACTAGCAACCCCTGCACTGCGGAGGCCTACACGTAGCACCAAGAATCAAACCCCAATTCGCTACAAAACTTGGAAGTATTAATGGGTGCTGCTGTTTAGTTAAAAAATGTTTGTGTATATATCTTTGTTACAGATTTAAAATGGACAATGGAGTAATGGACAGTGAATTGTTCCAAAACTTTCAAAAGGGATCCCTTTGTTTATCCCTGCTGTTTCAAAGTTTGAACCCACTGAACTGGGAGTCATGAACTGTGCATGACCAAGACTTTCGCAACGTTCAAGTGTCCTCACCTCCCATAAAGGGAAGCCCTGTTAAATTTACTTGTTTACAGCATTCCAAAATCAGGAAGACAACACATAAAGTCCTAGCAGATATTGCCGTGGTGGGATTTAATCCCAGAGCCCCAGTGCTGTATGTCTACTTTGCTAACCACTGAGCTGCCACATTGTCTATTACCCAAGATTATTACAAGAACTTGTCAAATATGCAAAACAGAGTTCCTGATTTATATAATCCATATTACAGTATTACATTTCATTCTATACTCAGACCTACATTGGATACACCGCAGCAGTGTGACCAGACAGTTATTGGAAAAATAAAGAATTCTGTGTATTTTACTTCAGCTACTAAACACCTAACTAATAATAATAAGATTTTGCATTTCGATGAAATGTGTTTCTGGGTGTCTGAGTCCAATCTTCTATAGATGCCACTTACCTGTGTGTACTGATACAGGCTGAGTAACTGAGCAATCCCATGCTCTAAATCATAATTTGAATCAACCACAAAGGCAGACACTTCTCCACGATCCATGCAGGAATAATTCGGAACCGGGATGTGTCTTCCTGTCTGGATTTGAAAGACGCCACAGGTGGATAGTGGTTCATGTCCACAGGTATCAGTTATGTGATACCCCAGAGTAATATTCGGCAAAAGGTTGGGATCCTTGTTAATCTCATCAACAGCAAAGATGAACGACAAAATGTTTACATATTTTTCAATCTGAGGGCTAGAACACATTTCCAAAATTACTATGAAAATATGGCAGGAATTTAACTAAGGTATTCATGTTATATTGACAGGAAAATATACAAATTTTTTTAGATCTATATTTATTAAAGGGAATCTGTCACCCCTGGGACACGTATGATCTATTAATATGGGCATACAGGTGATAGAAATCTTACACTAGTCCTACCCGTCTGCCTCATTTTAACGGTCTTGTTGTGGAGAAATGTTATATTCTTTCTTTATGCTGATGATTTCTTCCAGGCCCTGGGGCGTGCAGTGCCAGAATGAAATCCTGCCTCCGGTCCTCATTGTCATATTACCCCACTCCCATGCCCGTCAGTTATGTCCCCTAAATCTTGCGTCTGCACCCTGCAGTTCCCCAGGAATACATACCTCATCCTCCCTTCTATGGGCACTGCAATCAGGGATCTTCTGCTCAATTGCTGGCGAGTCACTGTGACCTCCGGTGTGCGCCGATAAGACGCTTTCCCCACTTCCTCCCTGTGCAGTGTTAGCTAGGAACCATGTGTACATAGCAATGACTATAGGAAGTGGGGAGAGCACCTTTTTGGTGGTCACTGGAGCAAAAGTCGCCGGTGCCTGAACAGAAGATCCCTGAACACGGTGCTCATAGAAGGGAGGATGAGGTATGTATTTCTGAGGGAGTGCAGGACGCAGGCACAGGATTCCGGGTCCAGATAATACGGGCATGGGAGGGAGGTAATATTACAATGAGGACAGGAGGCAGGGATGTATTTCAGGTACTGCATGCGCAGAGCCTGGAAGAAATCATTAGTATAAATACAGAATATAACATTTCTCCACAACAAGACCGTTAATATGAGGCAGAAAGGTAAGACTAGTGTAACATTTCTTTTACCTGCATGCCCATATTCATAGGTCATATACATCCCGGGGGGGACTGATTCCATTTAAATATTCAAAAATACAAAGACCCAAGAAAAAGATGATAAGTGAGGCAAAGAAATACGGACATGAGTATATCTCACATATATAGAGAATAACAACATGGAAACAAGATGAGGAATCATGGGTAAAAATACATGTATTAAATAACAACCAGTGTTGGATAAGATGATGCTCTTACACAGAGTGAAAGAATCAATGGACTAAATCACAGTAGACAAAAACAAAAATACACGGGTCGAATTCAGATTCCAAGAAATCACAGAAAGGCCGAATAAAGTGGAATAGAGTACATAGGATAAAGTGCCAAGGCTCACCCACACTCCACCTGACGAGTGTTTTGCAACTGCTACATCCTGGGTCAATTCCGGATTCCAGTGATGTATCACTTACATAGCTACTTGATATAATTTTGATGCAATCACTGTTTTATCTGCTGCAGCTCTACCAATTCTCGCAATCTTGCACTCTACCTGACCCTGCCCCACCAATGATTCATTGAACACTAGTAATGAGTGAATATATTCGGCACTATTCGTTACTCTCACAAATAGTGCGCTGTTCAGGCTATTCGTTGTTATTCGCCTCGTTATATTTGAGTGATCCGCCCAGCATTATTTGCAGCCAATGAAAATGCTGGGCTGGCTTGCCAATCACAGTAATTCCGGCGCCATCTTTGGTGTGGCATTGCTGTGATTAGCTGGCCTTACAGCATCATAGAGGATATTTAATCCCTGCCTGCACCAACTTGCACACATTACAGCATGAAGCAGCATAAATAATAATAATAATCTTTATTTATATAGCGCCAACATATTCTGCAGCGCTTTACAGTTTAACAGTTTCAAACACAAATCATAAGTAACAACGTTAAAAATACAATAATTAAAGCACAATAAGACGCCCCTGCTCATGAGAGCTTACAATCTACAATGAGGTGGGGGAGATACAAAGTGCAGGAGATTATTTGCAATGATGTATTTACAATGATGGTTCAGCCATCTTCAGGGGTTGGGGGACAGGTGGAGATAGTGAATGGCCTACACACGCGCCCTTACACATAAAATGACTTTGATTAGGGAACATAATAGGCCGCTCTGAACAAATGTGTTTTGAGCGAGCACCTAAAACTAAGCAAATTGTGAATGGTCCTAATTTCTGGGGTAGAGCATTCCAGAGGATTGGGGCAGCGCGGGAGAAGTCTTGGAGATGGGAGTGGGAGGTACGGATTAGTGCAGAGGTTAGTCGAAAGTCATTTGCAGAGCGCAGCGGTCGGCTAGGCCGATAGACAGAAATGAGAGAGCAGATGCAAGGGGGTGCTGCACTGTGGAGAGCTTTGTGGGTGAGAACAAGTACTTTGAATTGTATCCTGTAATGAATGGGCAGCCAGTGTAATGACTGGCGAAGAGCGGACACGTCCGAGTAACGATTAGCCAGATGGACGACCCTGGCTGCTGCATTAAGGATAGACTGGAGAGGGGAAAGTCGCGTGAGGGGGAGGCCAATTAATAGAGCGTTACAGTAGTCCAGACGGGAGTGGATCAGGGCGACAGTGAGGGTTTTTGTTGTTTCCATAGTGAGAAAAGGGCAGATTCTAGAGATGCTAGGGAGAGCGCAGTGTGAACGTAGAGAGAGTGAAGGGACCGTATAGGGAGATTTATTGATTCTAAAAAGCTCTTTTAAGAGCTACTTAGGGTGAAGATAAGTTGTAAGGTGGAGATAGCGTAAGGAGAGATTTAATATATAGAGAAAGTGAAAGGCAGGCCCCTGGGTGTTATCAGTTCACATCATCATTGGAAGTACATGGTGGAGATTTCTGCTATTTTGCATTGTGTGTTGTATATTTTTGGATTTAGGAACAGACTGTGGAATTATGGAGAGACAGGCAGGCGTTCTTCCACTACCATATTCTACAAATCAGCTTTTTTAGAGGCACATAATATTACTTAGTACCAGCATATACAAAACCAATTTTTTTTAGCTTCATAATATTCCTGTGTAGCCAGCATATAGTAAAATGTTTTTTAAAAGCTAATTGCTAAATAATATTCATTGCATATTGCTTAAATAGCTAATATTTATCTAGCAGTAGTGCGACTGAGCTACTGAAACAGCCCTATGTACCAGTAATTTCCATGAGTCTGCTGTTGGCGTGTCTCATAAAAGCAATTTAAAAAAAATCCCAAAAAGTTTATTTTGGTTAAATAAATAGTGTATCTATATTTAACATCTGTGCGACTGTGCAATCCAAGCAGAGATATGCAAACGTGACAAATTACCAGTAGCAATAATTGTTATTATTCCGCTGTTGCAGAGTGGCAATATAAAAAATACAAATTTTCTATTGATTAATAAATAGCATATCTTTGTCTAACAGTTGTGCGAATGGCACAAAGCCTGCTGAGATGCAAACATGACTATTAACGTGTAATTTGCGTGAGTCTACTGTTGCCGTGTGTAATAAAGCTGATATCTGAAAAAATAGCCTTAAATTGCTTGATACAGTGAATGTGTACATAACACCTCTGTGAGGGTCCTTTTTTTTATAAGCATAACACTTTCAATATGAGAAGGGGTGACAATATGGGACCTTGATGTGGTGGTGTCTGCCAAAGCCTTGTGACAGATCAGAAGGAGACTGTATCTTGTTCTAGCTTCCTGTCAAAAATTGGTCAGCGCGCTACACCACTGATGAACCGAGACAAGTGTGATGATGTTGTAGGTTGGATGGCAGACAAAGGCTCCAGTGTGTTGACAAGCAGCACCACAAAGTCTTCCACATGGTCCAGTCTCAGTAGACAAGAGGCTGGGCCTCTGAATCCTCAATCTGTTCCTCCCTTCACCCACCATCAAGAGTCCCAGGAGACATATGACCCAACGCAATCCACTCTGAGGAACTGTTTACGATCCTTTGTAATTTATTAGGCCTCTCAACGTGCACCATTAAAGAGGTTTATGAGGAGGTAAAGTGCAGTGATGCCCAAACATTTGAGCACCCACATCCAAGAGAAAGCCACGTTGAGGAAGGCCAAGTCATGTCTGAAGAGGTGGAGGATAATCATGATGCACAGTTGCCATTAGGTCAGCCTCAAATCGCAACTCAGAAGGAGGATCAGATTGATGAATTGGAAGATGATGTGGTCAATGATGAGGCCACTGATTCACCCTAGCACGGTGGCATGCCTAGGGAGCACAGCAGTGCAGAGAGGGATGGATCCGTAGCATAAAAACATGGAAGAAGAGGTAGGGAGAACTCGGTCAGCTCTTCCACATAGTCACTCCATTTCATCCAGTCACTAGATAACAGGCCATGGGTGCATTGTTCCCCTGTATGTCAGTTTTTTTTCTGAATTTCCTTCAGATAAAACAACTGAAATTTGCAGCATCTGCCACACCAAGCTAAGAAGAGGCAAGAACACTGCCAACCTGGGCACCACCAGCAAGCAAAAGCACATGGCAGCCAAGCACCCTGAATGTCTGGGTGCAAAATGTGTGTATAAGGGTGAAACCACTGCCCCTTCCCCTGTGTTATGTCCTTTCCAATCTGCTGTCCATGAAGCGGGCTCAGATGCATCCTGCACACAACCTGCAGTTGCACAAGCACAACAGTCAGCAACCACATCCAGTTTGTTGTCTGATTGCAGTGTTCAATTGTCCCTGCCCCAGACGTTTAATAGAGAACAGAAATAATTGCCTGATTACTAGCCTGGAAATGTTGCTGTTTGACTTGTTGGAGCTGAGTCTTTCCTCAATCTCTTAGCAGTGGCTGCCCCAGGGTTATCAATTCCCAGACACCACTATTTTTCCTGATATGCTGTCCCCGTGTTACATAAGCACGCAAAACTTACTATCAGCCATGCTCTGGCCAATGCAGTCACAGGGAAGGTCCACAAGAAAGGTCCACCTAGCCACAGACACGTGGACAAGTTCTCATGGACAGAGACGATACATTTCCCTGATGGCAAACTGGGTTAACCTGGTGGAGTCTGACACTGACTCAGATGCTGGGACATCACACATCTTACCCACACCAAGAATAGCGGGTCCAACTTCCATCAGGGTTTCAGTCTCCTCGTATTCCAGTTCCTGTCTCTCCTCATCCTCCTCATTCTCAGTAGACCTATACTCCCCATCACTCCCTAGCTGGGCGGTCTGCAGCACTGCCTTGGCAAAGCGGAAGCATTCTCTGCTGAAGCTCATCTGTTTAGGTGATAAAGCTCACAATGCAGCCGAGCTGTTGAAAGGTATAAAAGAACAGACCGATCAGTGGCTCTCCGCGCTGAACCTCCAACTAGATCTCGTCGTGTGTAGGGTTGAGCGACTTTTATTTTTATAGGATCGGGTCGGGTTTCACGAAACCCGACTTTCTCAAAAGTCGGGTCGAGTGAAATCGGCCGATCCTATAAAGAAGTCGGGGTCGGGGTCGGCCGAAACACGAAACCCAATGCAGTGCAATGGGATACTATGGTTCCCAGGGTCTGAAGGAGAGGAAACTCTCCTTCAGGCCCTGGGATCCATATTTAAGTGTAAAATAAAGAATTAAAATAAAAAATATTGATATACTCACCTCTCCGACGTAGCCTGGACATCGCCGCTGGTAACCGGCATCTTCCGTTCCTAAGAATGGCGCTTGAAAGACCTTTCGATGACGTCACGGCTTGTGATTGGTCGCGGCGGCCCACGTGACCGCTCAGCGACCAATCAGAACAAGCCGTGATGTAATTCTCAGGTCCTAAATTCCTCATTCTAGGAATTTAGGACATGAGAATTACGTCACGCCTTGTGATTGGTCGCTGAGCGGTCACGTGGGCCGCCGCAACCAATCACAAGCCGTGACGTCATCGAAAGGTCCTTCACATGCTCATTCTTAAGAAGGAAGGCTGCCGGAAAGAAGCCGAGGGTGAGTATATTCCTATTAGGTATATACTCACCCTCGGACGCGCCCTGCTTCTTTGCGGCAGCCTTCCTTCTTAAGAATGAGCGCGTTCAGGACCTTTCGATGACGTCACGGCTTGTGATTGGTTGCGGCGGCCCACGTGACCGCTCAGCGACCAATCACAAGGCGTGACGTAATTCTCATGTCCTAAATTCCTAGAATGAGGAATTTAGGACCTGAGAATTACATCACGGCTTGTTCTGATTGGTCGCTGAGCGGTCACGTGGGCCGCCGCGACCAATCACAAGCCGTGACGTCATCGAAAGGTCTTTCAAGCGCCATTCTTAGGAACGGAAGATGCCGGTTACCAGCGGCGATGTCCAGGCTGCATCGGAGAGGTGAGTATATCAATATTTTTTATTTTAATTCTTTATTTTACACTTAAATGTGGATTCCGATACCGATTTCCGATATCGCAAACATATCGGAACTCGGTATCGGAATTCCGATACCAGATTCAGAAGATCGCCGACCTCATGGCCGACCCCACACAGGGGTCGGGTCGGGTTTCATGAAACCCGACTTTGCCAAAAGTCGGCGACTTCTGAAAATGGCCGACCCGTTTAGCTCAACCCTAGTCGTGTGCAATAGTGGGTGGAATTTGGTGGTGGTTTTAAAGCTCAGCAAGCTGGTTCACATTTCATGCATGGCTGAACTTGGTTGTACAGTGATTTTTAAAAACATGCCCTGACTTGCCGGACCTACTTGTCAAGGTATACCATGTCAGCCCACATTTCCAAAAGTCATCTCAGGCTTTTGCCCATCTAGCTTTGTGCAGCAATGCTTTAATTTGCCTCATCACCTACTGATTTGTGACCTGCCCATACCCTGGAGTTCGATCTTTCATATGTTGGCAAGACTTACTGAGCAGCAGAGGGCAGTGTCTGAATGACAGCTTCTCAATGCCCATCATGAGGAATACAAGTTTCTCCATCGCACAATGTGTAAAGTTTACAAAAAGTAAAAATTAAACATTACCCACGTGGGCAGGGCCAGCTCCAGGTTTTTGAGGGCCCTGGGCGAAAGAGTCTCAGTTGGCCCCCCTCTTTAACACATACCACAATTCATGATGCACAGATACAGCAGAGAAATATAGCACAGCCACGTAGTAAATAACACAGCCACGTAGTATGTAACAGCCCACGTAGCATATATAACAGCCCACGTAGTATATAGCACAGCCATATAGTATATTGCACATCCACGTAGTATATAACACAGCCACGTAATATATTGCACAGCCCCGTAGTATATAGCACAGCCACGTAATATATTGCACAGCCACGTAATATATAGCACAGCCACGTAATAGATTGCACAGCCCACGTAGCATATAACAAAGGCCACGAAGTATATAGCACAGCCCACGCAGTATATAGCACAGCCCACGTAGCATGTAGCACAGCCACATAGCATATAACACAGCCACGTAGTATATAACAGGCCACGTAGTATATAACACAGCCACGTAGTATATAGCACAGCCCACACAGTATATAACACAGCCACGTAGTATATTGCACAGCCACGTAGTATATTGCACAGCCACATAGTACATAACACAGCCACGCAGTATATAACATAGCCCACGCAGTATATAGCACAGCCCACGCAGATGCAGTATATAGCACAGGGGGGCCCGACTCCCCACACACCCCTCTAATGCACTGGGGGGCCCGGCTCACCACACACCCCTCTTCCACACTAGGGGGGCCCGGCTCCCCACACACCCCTCTAATGCACTGGGGGGGGCCCGACTCCCCATACACCCCTCTTCCACACTAGGGGGGCCCGGCTCATCACCTGCACCTTAATGCCCTTACAGGCTGCCACAGAGCTTGCCGAGGAGCCCACAGGGAACATCACTCTGGGGTAAAGACAATGGTGGCGGCTGCTCTGATGTGCTGACCCTGGAGCACGGGCCGCTCAGCAGCCTCCCGTAGTCACAGCGCCCTCCCTCGCACACTGAGAGCACTGCAGCACAGGCCTCTCCGTGCAGCCATTACTCAGCTGCGCAGCTCTCCCCGCCGCTCCCGTGCTGGGTCAGGTCGGGACCACTTGCTATCCCCCGGGGACAAGGTGACCCCGCAGGACGGTGTCTGGAGCGGGCGCTGTGCGCACACCCATCATGTCTACTCACCAGATCTAGAACTTCAGCAGCGGCCCCGCCGTGTACTGCATCCTCAGCTTCCTGCTCGGGACACCGTTCCCGTTCGCCGAGGCCGCGCTCAGCACAGCAGCCAAGACGCCGCTCACCAGCAGCAGCCACGGAACACACCGAGCAGCCATCCTAGCCTCAGTGAGCGACTGCAGCGAGCGCTGGCCGGAAGTGACTCGTATCCATGGTGATGGCGGCGCCGGCGGTGACTGGTGAGTATTGCAGCTGCATGAAACTCAGTCCCAGGCCTGGCCCGGATGTGACTCACTCTGCGTATCCATGGTGACGGTCCCGACTCCCGGAGGTGAGCATTCCTGCTGCAGCTGCTCACCGTAAATGGGCCCCCCCATCTCGCCAGGGCCCCAGCACTTGCCCGGGTACGCCGGGTGCTGACGCCGGCCCTGCACGTGGGGTATACATAGATGACCACAAGTACTTGTTGTCGAAGCAAGAGGAGGAGGTGATTTCCTGAACATAATGGCATTACAGCATGATACACAATAACATACAAAAGTGGTGAATTTAATAAAAATGCGGCACTTAATAAAATATAGTATCCATCTGCATTTTACAAGCGAGGCACCAACCGCTGACCTCTACACATTTAGAATGAAACAGTAACAGCATAATTTTTCAGTGTGTTCAGGTGTGATAACCAGCTATGTGCTCGGGGCTAATAAAGTATCAATGACCCCAACAACACCTCATCGTGTCCAGATAATTTCCATTGTTAGTATCTGATAGAGCGATACAAAAGTGCGGTCAGCTAACATACACACATTTGCATTGTTAGCTAGATGCAGAAGAAGCGAGAAGTCACACAGGATAATATTTTATTAATTAGTTATCGCAAAGACCCAAGCATCGTACTTTGCCCTCAAGGTAGCGTGTGCAGGTCATAAGTTATTCTTCAGGAACGCTGCCACTAATTGATAATTGTGTTTTAAATCATCATTAAAAAAGCTCAATATTTTGTTATAGGTCAGGCCCCGGGCAAAAAGATTCAGATAAAAACACAGAAATGTCCACACACGGCTATATGTATGTTGCAACTATCAATTTTGATAGGAATATAACCCACAGCTTCTATTTAAGAATAACACAAAATCTCGAGGGAATAAAACATTATTTGTCTTGAGCCGTAACTGTCAAAACTATGGTCTGTTTATCATTGCAGAGTATTATCAATATCCAGTGCCGGCCACTCTGGCCTGATGTTCCCATGTTAACAATTTAGGCCCCTGGTCTCTGGGTCACTCTCTCTGACGGCAGCAAATCACATGGAAGCACTAGTGTAAATATGTGTTCTGTATAGCGGTCGGACTTCAACAGCGCAGTGAGTTCTAGAGCAACCATCATTAGGTAAAATCGTAGATGACCGCTCGGCGGTTATTTAGCTCCAGAATGGCGGTGCTGACGGAATATATGATCCTGCTAACCGTGTGGGGCGTCAGTAGGGCAAAGTGCACTACAGCATGCAGGTTACTTGTTTGAATGAGAGAGAAATGACCACCCGCTTCTTGATCGAGTGATAAATCAAACGCAAGCAAGGTGAACCCATCCATTAATTCTTTACGGTCTAATAACAGCCTGTTATCAGACTTGTAATTGCCAGATATATGTGCAAGGGCCATATACTCCCTGATTGCCAAATCGACATTAAAATTGGGATGAAAGGGTCTTGCAGGTATCTGTTGACCATCCAGGTATAGTGCCACGTGGTTCACATAATGGTGGAACAGCAAAGGATTTTTATTAAACATGTCGCTAAATGCTTCCTTATCAACAAAGCCTAATATAACAGTTTTAGGTAGCTGTCCAAGACATATATTTTCATGACTGGTTACACGGGTACCTGCCTGTATACTGTACACTTTCAAACAACAACAGGAGTGTGGAAAGCACAGAAAAATGACCAAAACAGTCATACATAGTACAGAAAAATATTTATTCCATAAAAAGACACAATATAAAAATAGTACAAAACAGGTGGAAACAAGTGGAAGGCATGTGCATGCAGCGAACAAAAATGCAGCCGTGCACAGTCTTGGCATGCAGACCGAGGTAAAGATCACATTTAGATCAATTTACATATTGTTAGTACAAAAAACATCACCGCAAGAGAAAAATCTATGCATCTGAAAATCATAATACCGCTGCTGTCAGCTAGATGTATATAGGGGTACTACCCGTAAAGCAAAGAATAAATAAAGGGACAACCTATTAATCGTGGTGCAGCCACTATGAGCTAAGTGTCCATATAGGCACTATCTATATATTATATGTTAGAATGCCTAATGCTGGAATACCAGCTACATGGGCGGGATCTAACCCTACTGTTCAATAGTGCCAACAGCCTAATGAAGTGCCCATATAGCTATGACGTAAAACAGCAGATAATCCCAAGTAAATGTCTCCAGTCAGGAGTTACAAGCATCCCTCGCATGCACCAGGCCGAAGGTGGTAACTACCACTGTACATATTACCTTTTAAATGGCACTGGTGCACAAGTGAATCGACGGTCTGCACGTCTGCCCGACGCGCGTTTCAGAGACTAGCTTCTTCGTCAGGGGGCGTGACATTTTCAAACAAGCCTGATGAAGCGCATATTTGGTGGTTGCTGTTAGTAATGCCTGGCTGTGACCTATACAAACAGCTGGGGAGACTTGCACATTTACATAGTGAGCGGCTTGTGAGATTTGTACCTTAAATGGTTCAGGCCTCTGCCAACATGAGACAGAAAGCATCTTTATTTCTTGATAACTTGACCTTAAGGTCAAGGCCATTCAATATTAGCTTCAGTTGATTAAATAAACCTCCAAAAATGGGGCCCAAGAGATCAACAGGTTTAGACTAGGACTTTGCTCTTGCTCTTTTGATAAAACCGGCAAGAGCGCCATTCAAGCTCTGATCATTATGGTGTCTATAGAACAATCCCACAGGAAACTGCGATGCCTGTGTCGATGACCTATAATTTAAAATGGTCTCAATGTAAGCTCTATAGCCATAGAGATTATCCGATTGGAAGATAAGGCAGAGTGATATCGACCTGATTAAAAAGAGTCACTATAGGGTAGTTTTTAAGTGCCACACGAGCGTCCATGGAAATAGCCGCATTATCAGGGTTGACAATGTGGCAATTTAAATACAGCAGAGTGTTGGTCAAATCATAATAATATTCACCACTACACGATATGTGGAATGCCAGAGGCGTGTTGTCGGACTGGCCCACAATAGGTTGAACTACAAAGAAAGATTTCTCAACACTTGTTTGTGTCAGCGGTATGTCAAAAATATCCAGTTCAGATTTTGAACACTCTACAGAGCCATCAGAGCTGGCTTTTATAACGGCATAAGTATTCTTTCATTCTAGCAAACGGTTATCTACAAAAGCCTCGCTGTAGGGCTGGAGCCACAAAATATGCCCTAATTTTTGGTCAGGGGAAAATTGTAGCGTGTGTGAATGTGATAGGGTAACAACACATTTCACCTCATCATACCACAGAAGCTTAGTAGATTCAGTACTGATAATTTTCAGATTATCAATGTGTTCATTAATGGCTCTTATGAGCTCACTGATGGTTGATTAAAAACCTGACTTTTCGTAATACTCCCACATCACATCCCCGCTCTTACCAATAAAAAGAACACCATCATCCAGTTCAAAGGTGTTCCAAGTATGGGGGTATTGAATCTCTGTGAGTGCAACCTCAGAGGGCCCAGAGAGTTGAACTGGTTTTACTAACTTAGTCGTATAAGATGCAATTGTATTCTTGGGGTAAATTTTTGCTGACACATTACATGGTAGTGTTATATAAAATCATTTGTCTTCCATGTTATATATCCGTGAGGTGGGACGTTGAAATCCAACTGTTGAATTTTGGTGGGTAGTAGCAGCATTTGACAAAAGAAAAAAGTCTTCCATCTGACGTGCTTGTTTCTTAATATTTTTTAAATTCTGTAGAAACGATTCTCATCCATCGGTATTTTTTGTATTTCTTCACTATAAAATGATCCCTCAACCACCTCCTCACTCAAGTCCGCTATTTTATAGAGGGGTTTTTGAAATTTGTTGTTTCTGGCAATAATGACAAAAATCTCGTCTGCGTACGATTGTTCATAACCGGTGGTGAATGTTCCCTTATATCGTGAGACGCGCACTTGATCACCGATTTTAAAGCTGGTTTAACGCTTATTAGCCATGCTAGAGCTGTAAATATTTATCCAGATCTCTAGTGAGTTATGCTTTGTTACATCAGCCGGCATGCAGTGAAATGTATTATGTCAAGCATGATTGGAGCTATACATCAGACCCGGTAAATTATCGATGTACCTATAGGTATTATGTTTGGTGAGAAAACGCGATATTCATGTTTTTAGTGTACGATTAAACCTTTCCACCAGAGCTGATTTTACCATATTGTTAGTAAAAAAATTATGTATTTTACATGATTTACAAACACGCTTCATGCTAATATTCAGAAATTCATGGCCACAAATTGTCTATAATTCCCGCTGTATACGCTGATCACTTTCAAATATTAGTGGAAATGAGCAAGCGACAGAAGCTCCGCTGTTATTTATTAAGGCCACGCGCCAAGCAAATTTTGATAACACATCAATAACTGTTAAAATACACTGCTCAAAAAATTAAAGGGAACACTAAAATCCCACATCCTAGATATAGCTGAATGAAATATTCCAGCTGTAAATCTTTATTAATTTCATAGTGGAATGCTTTGAGAACAATAAAACATAAAAATGATCAATGTAAATCAAAATGAACATCCTGTGAAGGTCTGGTGTTGGAATGATGCTCAAAATCAAAGTGGAAAATCAAATTGCAGGCTGATCCAACTACAGTGGAAATGCCTAAAGACAAGGAAATGATGCTCAGTAGTGTGTGTGGCCCACACGTGCCTGTATGACCTCCCTACAATGCCTGAGCATAATCCTGAAGAGGCGGCGGATGGTCTCCTGAGGGATCTCCTCCCAGACCTGGACTTAAGCATCCACCAACTACTGGACAGTTTGTGGTGCAACGTGATGTTAGTGGATGGAGCAAGACATGATGTCCCAGATGTGTTCAATCGGATTCAGGTCTTGGGAACGGGCAGGCCAGCCCATAGCTTCAATGCCTTCATCTTGCAGGAACTGGTGACATACTCCAAACACATAAGGTCTGGTATTGTCCTGCATTAGGAGGAACACAGGGCCAACCGCACCAGCATATGGTCTCAAAAGAGGTCTGAGGATCTCATCTCGGTACCTAATGGCAGTCAGGGTACCTCTGGCGAGCACATGGAGGGCTGTGTGGCCCTCCAAAGAAATGCCACCCCACACCATTACTGACCCACTGCCAAATCAGTCTTGTTGAAGTATGTTGCAGGCAGCAGATCACTCTCCAAGGTGTCTCCAGTCTCTGTCACGTCTGTCACATATGCTCAGTGTGAACCTGCTTTCATCTGTGAAGAGCACAGGGCGCCAGTTGCAAATTTTCCAATCCTGTTGTTTTGTGGCAAACGCCAAGCGTCCTGCACGGTGTTGGGCTGTTAGCACAACCCCCATCTGTGGACATTGGGCACTCAGACAATCCTCATGGATTCGATTTCTAACCATTTGTGCAGACACATTCACATTTGTGGCCTGCTGGAGGTCATTTTGCAGGGCTCTGGCAGTGCTCCTCCTGTTCCTCCTTGCACAAAGGCTGAAGTAGTGGTCCTGCTGCTGGGTTGTTGCCCTCCTATGGCCCCTTCACATCTCCTGGTGTACTACCCTCTCTCCTGGTAGCACCTCCAGTCTCTGGACACTATGCTGACAGATACAGCAAACCTTCTTGCCACAGTTCGCATTGATGTGCCATCCTGGATGAGTTGCACTACCTGAGCCACTTGTGTGGGTTGTAGAGTCCATCTCATGCTACCACGAGTGTGAACGCACAACCAACATTCAAAAGTAACCAAAACATCAGCCAGAAAGCATTGGTACTGAGATGTGGCCCCCACCTTCAGAACCACTCCTTATTGAGTGTCTTGATAATTGCCAATAATTTCTATCTGTTGTCTATTCCAGTTGCACAACAGCATGTGAAATTGATTGTCAAACAGTGCTGCTTCCTAAGTGGACAGTTTGATTTCACAGAAGTTTGATTTACTTGGAGTTATATTCTGTTGTTTAAGTGTTCCCTTAAAAGGCCACTGTCACCCCCTCCAGCCGTTATAAACTAAAAGAGCCACCTTGTGCAGCAGTAATGCTGCATTCTAACAAGGTGGCTCTTTTAGTTTTCGGTGCATGTATTCCCAAAATAAAGCATTTTATAACTTCTCCAAAATACCTGTCTTTCGCCAGGGAGGCAGGTCCTCACCCCCATGCTTGAAACGCCACACTGCCGTCACTCAAATCTTCAGGGGCACCAGGTGCCGCCCCCTCCGCGCTGTTTTCGCATGAAATCCGGTGCCTGCGCTGTGTAGTACTGTCTGGTGCAGGCGCAGTGAGCACTGGCCATCTGACCTCACATGCAGTCTTGCAGACTGCGCCTGCCCCAGCCAGTACTAAACAGCGCAGGCGCCGGATTAGAGTGGAAAACAGCGCGGAGGGGGCTGCGCCCGGCGTTGAAGAAGATTTGAGTGACGGCAGTGTGGCGTTTCAAGCAGGGGGGTTTATAACTTCTCCAAAATACCTGTCTTTCGCCAGGGAGGCAGGTCCTCACCCCCTCAAATCTTCTTCGGCACCAGGCGCCGCCCCCTCCGCGCTGCTTTACACTCTAATCCGGCGCCTGCGCTGTTTAGTACAATTTCAAACTGAGATCTCCCCACTATATCACTTTTGTAACAGAATAAATAATTGTTTCAGTGTGGATGAGGCCCATATAGCAAAAAAAAATATCCTAACAATCATAAAAATAAGATCTCCGCTACTGTATCATGTTAGTAACAGAAGAAAGAAAGGTTTCAGTTTGGATGAGCGGCATATGACAAAGAAGATATACTCCAAGCTTTTTCAAACTGAGATCTCTTCTACTGTTTCACAAAGAAGAAAAAATTGTTTAAGTGTGGATGAGTCATTTATAAAAAAAGGAAATATCCTTCGAGCAAGTATATTAATGAGATCATCCCCCAATTGTATTATGTTTGTAACAGAAGAAAGTATTGTTTCAATGTGGATAAGGCCTGTGTGACAAAGAAGATATGCTCCAAACAATGTCAAACTGAGATCTCCCCCAGTGTATCAAGTAAGTCACAGAAGAAAAAATGGTTTCAGTGTGGATGAGGCCTGTATAACATCGAAGATATGTTCCAAAAAAATTCAAACTAAGATCTCCCCTGCTTTATCACTCTAGTCACAGAAGAAACAATTTTCAAGCTTCAGTGTGGATGAGGACTGTATCATGTTAGTAACAGAAGAAATAATTGTTTCAGTGTGGATGAGGTCTGTATAAGAAAGAAGATATGCTTCAAAGAAGTATAAAAATGAAATATCCTCTACTGTATCACAATAGTAAAAGAAGAAATACTTGTTTCAGTGTGGATGAAGCCTCTATGACAAAAAAAGGTATGTTCCAATAATAAAAATGACATCTCTACTACTGTATAACATTAGGCACATACAATAGAAATGCTTCAGTGCTATGAGGCCTGTATAACAAAGACTGTATGTTCCAAAAAATTTCAAACTAAGATTTCTCCTACTGTATCGCATTAGTGACAGAAGAAATAATTGTTTCAATGTGGATGAGGCCTATATAACAAAAAAAGATATACTCCAAACAATTTCAAACTGAGATCCTGCTTACTGTATCATGTTAGTCACAGAATAAATAATTGTTTCAGTGTGGATGATGCCTGCAGAAGAATGAAAATATACTAAAACAAAATATAAAAATGAGATCTCCCCTATTGTATCATGTTAGTAACAGAAGAGATAATTGTTTCAGTGTGGATGAGGCCTGTACAAGAATGAAAATATGCTCCTAACAATAAAATTGATATTTCCCCTTCTCTGTCACGATAGTACCAGATGAAAGAATTGTTTTAGTCAGGATGAGGCCTGTATGACAAAGAAGATATGCTCCAAAAAAATTTCAAGCTAAGATATCACCTACTGTATCAAGCTATTCACTGAAGAAAAAATTGTTTCAGAGCAGATGAGACCTGTAGAACAGAAGAGAAGATATGCTTCAAACAATTATAACAATGAGATCTCTGTCATGTCGGACATTGTTCACACTAGGGCAGAGGTCTCAAACTGCATTCCTCGAGGGCCGCAAACAGGTCATGTTTTCAAGATTTCCTTGTATTGCACAGGTGATAATTTAATCACCTGCACAGAATGATTCCAGCACCTTGTGGAATGCTAAGGAAACCCTGAAAACATGAACTGTTTGCGGCCCTCGAGGAATGCAGTTTGACACTTCTGCACTAGGGCGTCCGACAGACAGCGGTAATTCCACTTACGTCCACTACACGCTCAGTGGCATTGGCTAGACTTTATCCAGCTTGCTCGGGGTTAATCTAGCTGGTAATTTGGTTGGAGGCTGGGTCACGCCCACAACCTTTAAATAGTTGTGCTGGACTTTGGGCCGTCGCCGATTATAGCTTGTGTCTTGTGCCTGGTGATCTCGGTCTGGAGTGGTGGTCTAGGAGAAGGAATATCATATCTGGTGGTGTATTATCCTTTGTCATATTTGTCCTTCCTATATTTGTATTTGTTTTGCCCTGTGCACATTATAGTGTATTCCTGTGTGACTGCGGCGTGGTGCATTTTTCAGTTTTCCCTGTCTGTGCTTTCTGTGGGGATTGGTGTGTGGTCTCTTCACTGGGTGGCGGGTGGTGGAAACAGGAGAAACGGTCAGGCCTGGTGGCCCAGACATGCACACCTTTAGTGTAACTTCTGAGAGAGGGACAGACAGGGTTTCCCTAGCCTGAGGGATATCACAGGGGCTCGAGTAACCAGCCTTAGTCTACCCGGTACTCCCATGACATTATAATCGGCCCAAAAAGAAAAAAAAAAGAGTATTTTTTTATGTCATGGATCCCATGACTTCCATAACCCGCCAGTTGAAGGTGCTGTTCTTACAGGTCTCTGAATTGAAAGGGGCAGTTCAGCAACAGGGTCTTGTTGTATCTAATGCGCAAGTGGAAACTGCAGGGAGAGTTGCAGAGCCAAAAATCCCTTTACCTGAGAGGTTTGCTGGGGAATGCAGTAAATTTGTTGTTTTCCGTGAAGCTTTCAAATTGTATTTTCATATGCGCCCGCTTTCCTCATGTAATGAGGCTCAGCGTGTGGGCTTGGTTTTGTCATTACTGAACGGAGACCCCCAAGCATGGGCGTTTTCATTACCTTCTGATTCAGCTGCATTTAACTCAGTTTGGAGTTTTTTTTCTGCTCTTGGACTCATTTATGATGATCCTGACAGATTGGCTCTAGCAGAATATAAAATACGCGCTCTCCACCAGGGGGAGCGAATGGCGGAGGATTACTGTTCTGAATTTCGCCGCTGGGCGGTGGACACACAATGGAATGACCCGGCGCTGCGGAGTCAGTTTGTATGTGGGGTTTCAAGAAGGGTTAAACAAGCCCTTCTGATGTATGAGACTCCTGCTTCTCTAGAGTCTGCCATGAGTCTTTGTTGTTCGCATTGATCGCCGTTTGCGTCAGGGGGCGCTAGAGACGCCACCTTTGGGGGAGGTCGTAGGTGCACGTGATGTTGCTGCAGGTGAGCCCACGGAGCCTATGCAAATCGCAGGGGTGTCGCATCATCAAGCCCCCTCGCTCACGAAGCAGGGACTCTGTTTTTGCTGTGGTAAAAAGGGGCATTATGTAAATGCTTGTCCTCTGTTTTCAAAGAAAAAGCGCAACGGCGGAAAACTACTAAGCTCAGAGGGTGTGGAGGAGGCCAATCTGAGCTTATGCATATCCTCCATGGTGGTCTCTCAATGTATGCTTCCTGCCAGAGTTATGGTCGCTGGCAGAGAGCTGCCAATCACTGTTTTTGTGGATAGTGGTTCGGCCACTAATCTCATTGATGAGGAGTTTGCGCGCACGGCCGGGTTCATGGTCGAAAAATTGCCTCATCCTATCCGGGTGGTCACCATCAATGCCACCCCTCTCCCACAGGGGGAGATTACTGAGTTTGTGGCTGAGGTTAAACTCCACATTGGGGTCCTACATTCTGAGCAGGTTACATGTAGGGTGCACAGTAATCTTCTTGCACAAATGGTTCTGGGTTTTCCATGGTTGTCTATGCACAACCCGGGGATTGACTGGAAAACTCAGGACATAATTCAGTGGAGCGGATTTTGCCAGGAGAATTGCCTGGCCACATGTGTGTTCGCTGTGACTCCAAGCATTCCTGAGTCACTGCTGGATTTTGTGGATGTGTTCTCAGAGAAGGGTTGCTCAGAATTGCCACCACATCGCCCCTATGACTGTACTATTAGGTTTAAACCAGGGGCCAAATTGCCGAAAGCTAGGATGTTCAACATCTCTGGTCCTGAGAGGCAAGCGTTAAAAGACTAAATTGCTGAGAGTCTGAGCAAAGGGCACATCAGGCCTTTGTCCTCGCCGGTGGCAGCGGGGTTCTTCTTCATTAAAAAGAAAGATGGCGGACTACGCCCGTGTCTGGATTTCAGGGAGTTAAACCAGATTACGGTTCGTGATCCATACCCTATGCCTCTGATACCTGATTTGTTCAACCAGGTGGCTGGTGCTAAGTGGTTTTCCAAGCTTGACCTCAATGGGGCGTACAACCTCATAAGAGTCCGTCAAGGTGATGAGTGGAAGATGGCTTTTAATACTCCTGAGGGTCATTTTGAAAATTTGGTGATGCCATTTGGGTTGACAAACACGCCTGCAGTTTTTCAACATTTCATAAATGATGTTTTCTCGTATGTTATGGGGAAATTCGTTATTGTGTACCTAGATGACATTCTCATTTATTCATGCGACCGTGATACTCATTTAGAGCATGTGAGGCAGGTGTTACAGCTACTCAGTGAAAATAAGCTCTATGCTAAACTTGAGAAATGTGTATTTTCGGTTCAGGAGTTGCCTTTCCTGGGCTATATTGTTTCTGCTTCAGGGTTTAAAATGGACGCCGCTAAGGTGCAAGCGGTGCTGCATTGGGAACGGCCTGATAACCTAAAAGCACTCCAGCAGTTCCTTGGGTTTTCCAACTATTATAGAAAGTTTATCAAGGATTTTTCTACCATTGCTAAACCGCTTACTGAAAATGACGAAAAAGGGTACCAATTTCTCCGCCTGCCTCAGGCTGCTGTGCGCGCATTTGAATTTCTGAAGAACAGTTTTGCTTCGGCCCCCATTCTGGTGCAACCGGACGTATCCAAACCATTTACTGTGGAAGTTGATGCAT
The DNA here is from genome assembly GCF_051348905.1 of Ranitomeya variabilis. Classification (NCBI taxonomy): domain Eukaryota; kingdom Metazoa; phylum Chordata; class Amphibia; order Anura; family Dendrobatidae; genus Ranitomeya; species Ranitomeya variabilis. The sequence goes on from NC_135232.1 coordinate 1,144,667,882, forward strand.
CTGAGGTTGGAGTGGGGGCGGTGCTGTCACAAGCTCATCCTTGGGCGAGTTGCATCCATGCGCCTACTTTTCCAAGAAGCTGTCGTCTGCCGAACGTAATTACAATATCGGCAACAGGGAGTTGTTGGCTATCAAGTTGGCTTTTGAGGAATGGCGACACTTTTTGAAGGGGTCAGTCCATCAGGTTACAGTTATCATTGACCCTAAAAATCTGCTGTATTTGGAGTCAGCCAAGCGTCTGTCCCCCAGGCAAGCTCGCTGGGCATTGTTTTTCACGTGGTTCAACTTTTTTGTTATGTACCGACCTGGGTCTAAGAACACTAAAGCGGATGCTTTGTCCAGGTTTTTCCAGGGGGAGAACATCGGGAAGATCTGGTACCCATCCTCCAAAGGGTGTAGTGGTCTCGGCTCTCACGACCGAAGTTGAGGCTGAGATTGCCGAGGCACAGGTGGAGGCCCCACCAGAGCTTCCCGTTAATAAATCGTTTGTACCACTCCATCTTCGCCTAAAGGTGTTGGGTGAGCATCATGATGCTGTCCTGGCTGGCCATCCAGGGTTTAGGGGTACCTTGGAGTTGGTATTGCATCGGTTTTGGTGAGCCAAAATCCGACAGGACGTGGTCTCGTACGTATCAGCATGTACCACGTGTGCTAGGGCTAAGACATCCCGCTCTCATCCTGCTGGCACACTACATCCTCTCGGGGTACCCAGTAGGCCATGGACGGAGACTTCCATGGATTTTATCACAGATTTGACCTCCTCTGCTGGGAACACGGTCATTCTGGTGGTTGTTGATCGGTTCTCAAAGATGTCGCACTTTGTGTCTTTGCCTTCGTTGCCTAACGCTAAGACTCTTGCTCAGGTATTTGTGCAGGAGGTGGTCAGACTTCACGGGGTCCCATCTGACATCGTGTCTGATAGGGGTACTCAGTTTGTGGCAAAATTTTGGAAAGCTTTTTGCTCACGGCTGGGGATCAAGTTGTCGCATTCTTCTGCACTTCATCCTCAGTCAAATGGTCAGACCGAGCGTATGAACCAGAATTTGGAGAAGTACTTATGCTGTTTTGTTTCTGACAATCAGGAGGAGTGGTCGACGTTCCTACCTTTGGCTGAGTTTGCTATAAATAATCACGGTCAGGAATCGTCTGGGGAGTCCCCGTTCTTTTGTGTTTACGGGCTCCATCCTCAGTTTTGTACTCTGCGTCAAGGGGGTTCTACTGGCGTCCCGGAGGAGGACCAGTTAGGAGCACAACTGGCATCCATGTGGAGGAGAGTGAAACAGCGCTTGCTTAGCGTAGGTGCAAGGTCCAAACGAGTGGCTGACAGTAAACGTGTGACAGGTCCGGACCTGAGTGTGGGTGACTGGGTGCGGTTGTCCACAAAAAACATAAAACTCAAGATTCCATCCTTGAAATTGGGTCCAAGGTTTATTGGTCCATTTAGGGTTGCCACCATCATTAACCTGGTAGCCTACCTTTTGGCGCTCCCTATGGTATATAAAATTCACAATGTGTTCCACAGATGTTTAGTAAAAAAGGTGGTGGGTTCTGTGGACACGGCGCCTATGCCACCTCCAGTCTTGGTGGATGGCAATTTGGAGTTTGAAGTCTCGAGTAGTGCGCCGCACTTTACAGTACCTGGTACACTGGCGTGGTTATGGGCCGGATGAGAGGTCCTGGGTACCAGCCTCGGACATACATGCGGACCGGCTGGTCAGTATGTTTCACCGCCGCCATCCGGAGAAGCCGGGTCCTATAAGTTGTAAAGGCCCTGGGGTCCCTCGTTGAAGGCGGGGTACTGTCATTTCGGACGTTGTTCACACTAGAGCATCCGACAGACAATGGTAATTCCACTTACGTCCACTACACGCTCAGTGGCGTTGGCTAGACTTTATCCAGCTTGCTCGGGGTTAATCTAGCTGGTAATTTGGTTGGAGGCTGGGTCACGCCCACGGCCTTTAAATAGTTGTGCTGGACTTTGGGGCGTCGCCGATTATAGCTTGTGTCTTGTGCCTGGTGATCTCGGCCTGGAGTGGTGGTCTAGGAGAAGGAATATCGTATCTGGTGGTGTATTATCCTTTGTCATATTTCTCCTTCCTATATTTGTATTTGTTTTGCCCTGTGCACATTATAGTGTATTACTGTGTGACTGCGGCGTGGTGCGTTTTTCAGTTTTGCCTGTAACAGGGGCCTGGGTAACCAGCCTTAGTCTACCCAGTACTCCCGTGACAATCTCCCCTACTGTTTCCGTTAGTCACAGAAGAAAGAATTGTTTCAGTGTGAATAAAGCCTGTACACCAAAGAAGACATGCTCCAAACTGTTATAAAAATAAGTTCCCTCCTATTCTATCACGTTAGTAACTGAAAAAAAAATGTTTCAGTGTGGATAAGGCCTGCATGACAAAGAAGATATACTTCAAACAATTGCAATCTGAGATGTCCTCCACTGAATCACATTAGTCACAGAAGAAAAAAATGTTTCAGTGTGGATGAGGCCTGTATGATAAAAAACACATAAGGTATCTGCCATTTGGTTGGGGCACATATAGCACCAGGCTGCACTAGATCATGACACTCAATGGCACTCCTCTCTTCCCCTTTTTCTCCTTAGTGACTCCAATAGGGTTCTATTGGCAAAGAGATCTAATTCTACACACCTCACAAATTGGTATGCATTGCTTGGTTCCTAAGCATTATATTTAAATACGTTCCTACTTGTACATGACCATCCATATATCTTGTACATAATGTTGTATATACTTTTGTTTTTTTATTTGGTTATTTTCTTTATGTTAAATTGTTATGTTTATTTCACTTTTTCACACTCTGTAGTAACTGAGGAAGGTCTGATGGACCGAAACGTTTTGTTGTTGATACTACACAATAAATTGTCCAACATCCCATATTGAAGTTGAGTGCCGGGTTTTGTTATACTTATAAGTCTAAAGGTGTGGGAACCTACCCGTGCACCTACGGTAGCAGTGCTCACGGTTTAGTTCACCGCATAGTCTACCCATACGTGACAGCATGCTCACTCGGTCATGACCTCTAACACCTTCTCGTATAACGCTGAAGAAACCACCAATATCTTATCACACTCTAATTATTTGAGTGATTTCCTTAAAACAGCACCCCGGGAAACCAGGGGACGGGACCTAGAACGGGAACTAAGGCACCATATTAACATCGAGCTACATTGCGCCACCCTCTCGGAATATCTACGTGCACAAAGCATTCCGAGGGGCCTTAGAGTTCCCCTTCGCCCCACTTTGTTTCGTGATTCCCAAGAGTATTGCACAAGGTTTGAGCACATTTTGAATAAGTGCTCACTGGACTTAATCACTCTAACCATTGAACACTTACATAAGGCCATTACGGCAAGTTCAGAACAAATCAAAGCTATTGAGGCTCAGCTCTCATCCACAGGTACCCCAGAGGAACTCAGCTCACTTAAATCGGAAATCAAGACCAGGACAGACCAACACAGAATGGATACGGAAAGTAGGAAACGCCAAAAGTTCGCTCGAGATACAGAGGACTATGAACTTAATTGTGTCTACAAATGGCAGGACAACTACTCTTCCCGCCGTACCAATTCAAGAACGGGACATCGCTCCTCAACAGACTACTCCAATTCGGAATCGGAAATGGACAGAGGATCCTCCATTCCGAATACCTCCCGTTTTTTAGGACAAAGGGGCCCACGCGGGAATAGAAGAGGACGCGGAGGGGCCACAGACATCAGAAAGGACATGGAACAAGGGCGGATCACACGGTCACAGGTATGGAGTCCCTAATCGTCAATATCTCTTCAAAGACTTTGGGGACATCGGAGTATAGTGTCCTCCAAAAGGGACTTTCATTCTGTCCTGCATATCAATATCGCACCTTTGACCTTGATATGGACCTTCAGAGGTTCTATCGGACTTTGCATCTGAAAGTATATTTCTCTGATCCCCAACGTAACATTTCACATATCTCCACAAACACAGATAACCCACCCCAACTACTTACCGCTGAGAGTCTGGGCCTACGCTCAAAAAGCCACTGTAGACCCCCACGGGGCTCTCATGCAGTAGAGACATTCATTGAATTCATTCAGAATTCCTTTCAGGAACTCCGGGGACAGGTCCAATTGGGCCATCTTCACTATCCGTCCAACCTCACAAATACAGAACAACAGGCTTTACAGACACTACAATCAGACACCAGTCTGATAATAAAACCAGCAGATAAGGGTGGGGCTATAGTTATCATGGACAAAAGTGAGTACCTTATGGAAGTACTAACAACTTGATAACTCTACCATTTATCGCAAACTAGACTCCAACCCCACTGACTCCATTAAAAATAGGATTTCAACTATTCTCAGGAAATATACGACAGCAGGGGTCCTAGACATGAAAACATGCGTCTACCTTACCAATGACCACCCGGTCACCCCGGTGTTCTACATACTCCCCAAGATTCAAAAAAATTTAGAACACCCTCCGGGGAGACACATAGTGGCCACCACAAACTCTATCTTATCCCCCATTTCCATCTTTTTGGAAAAGGTCCTGACCCCACACATCCGCTCCACAAGATCGTATCTTTTAGATACAGGTGCTTTCCTCAACATTATACAGTCCATAAGGCACATACCACCTAATGCCATATTGGTATCTCTAGACGTAAAAGATCTCTACACCTCCATACCTCATACAGAAGGCATAAATTCAGTGAAAAAACTTCTGACAGCAGCAGAGACAGATTATAGACAGATAGACTTATGCATTGAACTCCTCACTGTGGTGCTTGACTCTAACCATTTTCTCTTCCAGGACCAGTTTTTTCTGCAGATATGCGGGACCGCAATGGGCTCCAATGTGGCGCCCCCTGTTGTGAATTCCGTTCTCGGGCTCCCTCCTGTGGTCATGAGTGGTACTTTGTGAGTTCTGTTCTTGGGCTCCCTCTGGTGGCTTTGAGCGATACGGCTGGTCTGTAGCTGGGCTCCAGCTGCCTCGTTTTCTGCTAGGCGTCCTGCCTATTTAACTCCACCTGGACCTTTACTTGTTGCCTGCTGTCGTTGTATTCAGTACTGGTTCAGATCTCTCTGGGACTTCCCTTGTGACCTGTCTCCTCCTGAGAAGCTAAGTCTTGCTAGTTCATTTTTGCTCATTGTTTTTTGAAAATGTTTCTCAGTATATGATGAGTTCAGTCCAGCTTGCTTATATGCTATTTTCTTGCTAGCTGGAAGCTCTGGGGTGCAGAGTTGCGCCCCTCACATCGTGAGTCGGTGTGGGGGTTTTTGTATTCTCTGCGTGGATAATTTTTGTAGTATTTTATACTGACCGCACAGATTCCTTGCTATCTTCTTACTATTTAGTGATTAGCGGGCCTCATTTTGTAAAACCTGTTTTCATTTCTACGTTTGTTTTTCCCCTTAACTCACCGTTATTATTTGTGGGGGGCTGTCTATACTTTGGGGTAAATTTCTTTGAGGCAAGTGAGGTTTTGTTTCTCTCTAGGGATAGCTAGTTTGTCAGGCTGTGAAGAGGCGTCTAGGCCTGTCAGGAACGCTCCACGGCTGCCTATAGTGTGTGTTGATAGGATCAGGGTTGCGGTCAGTAAAGTTCCCACATTCCCAGAGCTTGTCCTTTATTTCTGGTTTACCTATCAGGTAAGTTCATGTGTTCCTAACCACCAGGACCATAACAGTACAGCAGGCCCGTAAAGTGTTAATGCATCGCAAAAGAGGGATAAGAGAAGTCCTGAACTCATTTTTTTTTCTCCTCTGCAGTGTGTTTAGCCTCTCTCCTCCCCTTAATCTCTGGGTGGTTCAGGATTCAGCTGCAGATATGGACATTCAGAGTCTGTCCTCTAGTGTGGATCATCTCACTGCAAGGGTACAAAGCATTCAGGATTATGTAGTTCACAGTCCTATGTCAGAGCCTAAAATACCAATTCCTGAGTTGTTCTCTGGAGATAGATCTAAGTTTATGAATTTCAAGAATAATTGCAAATTGTTTCTTTCTCTGAGACCTCGTTCCTCTGGTGACCCTGTTCAGCAAGTTAAAATTATTATTTCTTTGTTACGTGGTGACCCTCAAGATTGGGCATTCTCCCTGGCGCCAGGAGATCCTGCATTGCTAAATGTGGATGCGTTTTTTTTCTGGCGCTTGAATTGCTTTATGAGGAACCTAATCTAGTAGACCAGGCAGAAAAGGTTTTGCTGGCTCTCTCTCAGGGTCAGGATGAAGCAGAGGTTTACTGTCAGAGGTTTAGGATGTGGTCTGTGCTCACTCAATGGAATGAGTGTGCCCTGGCAGCGATTTTCAGAAAGGGTCTTTCTGAAGCCCTTAAGGATGTTATGGTGGGGTTCCCCACGCCTGCGGGTCTGAATGAGTCAATGTCTTTGGCCATTCAGATTGATCGGTGTTTGCGGGAGCGCAAACCTGTGCACCATCTGGCGGTGTTTTCTGAGCAAAAGCCTGAGTCTATGCAATGTGACAGGATTCTGACCAGAATTGAACGGCAAAATCACAGACGTCAGAATGGGTTGTGCTTTTACTGTGGTGATTCCACTCATGTTATCTCAGATTGTTCTAAGCGCACAAAAAGGTTCGCTAAGTCTGTCACCATTGGTACTGTACAGCCTAAATTTATTTTGTCTGTTACTTTGATTTGCTCTCTGTCATCCTACTCAGTTATGGCTTTTGTGGATTCAGGCGCTGCCCTGAATTTGATGGATCTGTCATTTGCCAGGCGCTGTGGTTTTATCTTGGAGCCTTTGCAATTCCCTATTCCACTAAAGGGAATTGATGCTACGCCATTGGCCAAGAATAAGCCCCAGTACTGGACTCAAGTGACCATGTGCATGACTCCTGCACATCAGGAGGTTATTCGCTTTCTGGTGTTACATAATTTGCATGACGTTGTCGTGTTGGGTCTGCCATGGCTGCAGGTTCATAATCCAGTCCTGGATTGGAAAGCAATGTCTGTGTCAAGTTGGGGATGTCAAGGGGTACATGGCGATGTTCCTTTGGTGTCAATCGCTTCTTCTACTCCTTCTGAAGTCCCTGAATTTTTGTCGGATTACCAGGATGTATTTGATGAGCCCAAATCCAGTGCCCTACCTCCTCATAGGGATTGTGATTGTGCTATAAATTTGATTCCTGGTAGTAAGTTCCCTAAGGGTCGACTTTTTAATTTATCTGTACCAGAACATGCCGCTATGCGGAGTTATATAAAGGAGTCTTTGGAGAAAGGGCATATTCGCCCGTCGTCTTCACCTTTGGGTACAGGGTTCTTTTTTGTGGCCAAGAAGGATGGTTCTCTGAGACCCTGTATAGATTATCGCCTTCTAAATAAAATCACGGTCAAATTTCAGTACCCTTTGCCACTGCTGTCCGATCTGTTTGCTCGGATAAGGGGGGCTAGTTGGTTCACCAAGATAGATCTTCGAGGAGCTTATAATCTTGTGCGTATAAAGCAGGGCGATGAATGGAAAACAGCATTTAATACACCCGAAGGCCATTTTGAGTACTTGGTGATGCCTTTTGGGCTTTCTAATGCCCCTTCCGTGTTTCAGTCCTTCATGCACGACATCTTCCGAGAGTATCTGGATAGATTTATGATTGTGTACCTGGATGATATTTTGGTCTTTTCTGATGATTGGGAATCTCATGTGAAGCAGGTCAGGATTGTATTTCAGGTCCTGAGTGCCAATGCCTTGTTTGTGAAGGGCTCTTAATGTCTCTTCGGAGTCCAGAAGGTTTCCTTTTTAGGCTTTATTTTTCTCCTTCTACTATCGAGATGGATCCAGTCAAAGTCCAGGCCATTTATGACTGGACTCAACCTACATCGGTGAAGAGTCTTCAGAAGTTCTTGGGCTTTGCTAATTTTTACCGTCGCTTCATCACTAATTTTTCTAGTGTGGTTAAGCCTTTGAAGGATTTGACCAAAAAGGGTGCTGATGTGACGAATTGGTCTCCTGCGGCCGTTGAGGCCTTTCAGGAGCTGAAACGTCGGTTTTCTTCGGCTCCTGTCTTGCGTCAGCCGGATGTCTCTCTTCCTTTTCAGGTCGAGGTTGATGCTTCTGAGATTGGAGCAGGGGCTGTCTTGTCGCATTGAAGCTCTGATGGCTCTGTGATGAGGCCATGTGCTTTCTTTTCTAGAAAGTTTTCGCCTGCCGAGCGGAATTATGATGTTGGTAATCAGGAGTTGTTGGCAATGAAGTGGGCATTCGAGGAGTGGCGACATTGGCTTGAGGGAGCCAAACATCGCGTGGTGGTCTTGACGGATCACAAGAATTTGACTTATCTCGAGTCTGCCAAGCGGTTAAATCCAAGACAAGCTCGATGGTCGCTGTTTTTCTCCTGTTTCGATTTCGTGGTTTCGTACCTTCCGGGCTCAAAGAATGTGAAGGCTGATGCCCTTTCTAGGAGTTTTGTGCCTGACTCTCCGGGAGTTTCTGAACTGGCTGGTATCCTCAGAGAGGGGGTGATTTTATCTGCCATCTCCCCTGATTTGCGGCGGGTGCTGCAGGAATTTCAGGCCAATAGACCTGACCGTTCCCACCGGAGAGACTGTTTGTCCCGGATAGATGGACCAGTAGAGTTATTTCCGAGGTTCATTCTTCAGTGTTGGTGGGTCATCCTGGGATTTTTGGTACCAGGGATTTGGTGGCTAGGTCCATTGGTGGCCTTCCTTGTCGCGGGATGTGCATTCCTTTGTGCAATCCTGTGGGATTTGTGCTCGGGCCAAGCCTTGCTGTTCTCGTGCCAGTGGATTGCTTTTGCCTTTGCCTGTCCCGAAGAGGCCCTGGACGCATATTTCCATGGATTTTATTTCGGATCTTCCAGTCTCTCAGAGGATGTCTGTCATCTGGGTGGTTTGTGATCATTTTTCTAAGATGGTCCATTTGGTGCCCTTGCCTAAGCTGCCTTCCTCCTCTGATTTGGTTCCGCTGTTTTTTCAGAATGTGGTTCGTTTGCATGGTATTCCGGAGAACATTGTGTCTGACAGAGTGTCCCAGTTTGTGTCCAGATTTTGGCAGTCCTTTTGTGCTAAGATGGGCATTGATTTGTCTTTTTCTTCGGCCTTCCATCCTCAGACGAATGGCCAAACCGAACGAACTAATCAGACCTTGGAAACTTATCTGAGATGTTTTGTTTCCGCTGATCAGGATGATTGGGTGACTTTTTTGCCATTGGCTGAGTTCGCCCTTAATAATCGGGCTAGTTCTGCTACTTTGGTTTCGCCTATTTTTTTGCAATTCTGGTTTTCATCCTCGTTATTCCTCAGGTCAGGTTGAGCCTTCTGACTGTCCTGGGGTGGATTCTGTGGTGGATAGGTTGCAGCAGATTTGGAACCACGTAGTGGACAATTTGACGTTGTCACAGGAGAAGGCTCAGCGCTTTGCTAACCACCATCGCTGTGTGGGTCCCCGACTTCATGTGGGGGATTTGGTATGGTTGTCTTCTCGTTATGTTCCTATGAAGGTTTCCTCTCCTAAGTTCAAGCCTCGTTTCATCGGTCCTTATAAGATTTCAGAAATCCTCAACCCTGTGTCATTTCGTTTGGACCTCCCAGCATCTTTTGCCATTCATAACGTGTTCCATAGGTCATTGTTGCGGAGGTATGTGGTGCCTGTGGTTCCTTCTGTTGATCCTCCTGCTCCGGTGATGGTCGAGGGACAATTGGAGTATGTGGTGGAGAAGATCTTGGATTCTCGTATTTCGAGACGAAAGCTTCAGTACTTGGTTAAATGGAAGGGTTATGGTCAGGAGGATAATTCCTGGGTTGTCGCCTCTGATGTCCATGCGGCCGATTTGGTTCGTGCCTTTCATTTGGCTCGTCCTGATCAGCCTTGGGGCTCTGGTGAGGGTTCGGTGACCCCTCCTCAAGGGGGGGGTACTGTTGTGAATTCCGTTCTCGGGCTCCCTCCTGTGGTCATGAGTGGTACTTTGTGAGTTCTGTTCTTGGGCTCCCTCTGGTGGCTTTGAGCGATACGGCTGGTCTGTAGCTGGGCTCCAGCTGCCTCGTTTTCTGCTAGGCGTCCTGCCTATTTAACTCCACCTGGACCTTTACTTGTTGCCTGCTGTCATTGTATTCAGTACTGGTTCAGATCTCTCTGGGACTTCCCTTGTGACCTGTCTCCTCCTGAGAAGCTAAGTCTTGCTAGTTCATTTTTGCTCATTGTTTTTTGAAAATGTTTCTCAGTATATGATGAGTTCAGTCCAGCTTGCTTATATGCTCTTTTCTTGCTAGCTGGAAGCTCTGGGGTGCAGAGTTGCGCCCCTCACATCGTGAGTCGGTGTGGGGGTTTTTGTATTCTCTGCGTGGATAATTTTTGTAGTATTTTATACTGACCGCACAGATTCCTTGCTATCTTCTTACTATTTAGTGATTAGCGGGCCTCATTTGCTAAAACCTGTTTTCATTTCTACATTTGTGTTTTCCCCTTAACTCACAGTTATTATTTGTGGGGGGCTGTCTATACTTTGGGGTAAATTTCTCTGAGGCAAGTGAGGCTTTGTTTCTCTCTAGGGATAGCTAGTTTCTCAGGCTGTGAAGATGCATCTAGGCCTGTCAGGAACGCTCCACGGCTGCCTATAGTGTGAGTTGATAGGATCAGGGTTGCGGTCAGTAAAGTTCCCACATTCCCAGAGCTTGTCCTTTATTTCTGGTTTACCTATCAGGTCAGTTCATGTGTTCCTAACCACCAGGACCATAACAGCCCCCTTACGCAAACTGCTATATGGCGGATTTTGAGGAAAGTCATATTTGTCCGGACACACGTTTCCAGGACGTGTTGTTATGGAAACGTTATATCGATGACATATTCTGCATCTGGGGCGGCACATTGGAGTCCCTGCTATCATTCTTTGAATTCCTCAACTCGACATGGCCGGGCATTACATTCACAATGTCCCACGACCTACACAGGATGAACTTCCTGGACACGGTTGTGATTAAAGATGCTAACGGTGTTCTGAGTACAGATCTCCATGTAAAGGATACAGACCGCAATAGCCTACTTCATTTCGATAGTCTACATCCACAAGCGGTCAAACGTTCAATCCCTAAATCTCAGATTCAACGGGTGTCCCGCATTGTGTCGGATGACAACCTGCGGGCACAACGGGTATCAGAAATGAAATCCAAGTTCCAGTCTAGGGGTTATCCGATATCTATCCTGGACGACACGTCAGACACCTCATGTAACTAGACGGAACAAGGACCGAATTCCATTCGTCCATTCCTTCCACCCGTACGCATATATCCTACATAGGAAAATCCGTCAACACTGGCATCTATTAGCCACCGCCCATCCCAACATCCGAGAATTCAGGGAGCCCTTCCTTCCTTGTTTTAGGAGGGCGAGGAATATCCGAGATACACTCATTAGAGCGGACATGGGAACAGAGAAACACCACTCAAAACAACGCTTTCTACAGAACCCGAGATACGGCACTTTCCCATGCCTACACTGCACCCAATGTAGTAATGTACTTAGAGGCAGTTCTTTCAACCATCCATACACAGGCAAAAGTTTTCCCATTAAACATTATTACACATGTGACTCTACACATGTCATCTACCTCATAAAGTGTCCCTGCGGATTACTATATGTGGGAGAGTGTCATGAATCCCAATGGCTAGGGGATAGCACAGGACAAGCAAGGTACAAATAAATAACGGACGAGCTCTAGGGTGATGGAACCTGGGCTGACCGCTGCCCTACGCCTGACAAACGCAACTAGAGATAGCCAGGGAGCGTGCCTACGTTGGTTCTAGACGCCACGCACCAGCCTAAGAGCTAACTAGTACTGCAGAGAAAATAAAGACCTCACTTGCCTCCAGAGGAATGAACCCCAAAAGGTATAGTTGCCCCCCACATGTATTGACGGTGAAATGAGAGGAAGGCACACACATAGAGATGATATATATAGGTTTAGCAAATTGAGGCCCGCTGTAAACTAGAAAGCAGAACGATACAAAAGGGGTCTGAGCGGTCAACAAAAAACCCTAATCAAAAACCATCCTGAGATTACAAGAACCCATGTGCCAACTCATGGCACATGGGGAGAACCTCAGTCCACTAGAGCTACCAGCTAGCATAGAGACATAATAAGCAAGCTGGACTAAAAAACCAAACAACTGAAAATCAGCACTTAGCTTATCCTGAAAGATCTGGGAGCAGGTATACAGGAACTAAACAGAGCACATCTGAATACATTGATAGCCGGCAAGGGAATGACAGAAAGGCCAGGTAAAATAGGAAACACCCAGCCTCTGATGGACAGGTGGAAACCAAAGGCCGCAACCCACCAAAGTCACCCAGTACCAGCAGTAACCACCAGAGGGAGCCCACAAACAGAATCCACAACAGTACCCCCCCCTTGAGGAGGGGTCACCGAACCCTCACGAGAACCCCCAGGGCGATCAGGGTGAGCTCTATGGAAGGCGCGGACCAAATCAGTCGCATGAACATCGGAGGCGACCACCCAAGAATTATCCTCCTGACCATAACCCTTCCACTTAACCAAATACTGGAGTTTGCGTCTGGAAACACGAGAATCCAAGATCTTCTCAACAACATACTCCAATTCTCCCTCCACCAGCACCGGAGCAGGAGGCTCAACCGAAGGAACAACGGGCACCTCATACCTCCGCAACAACGACCGATGGAACACATTATGAATAGCAAACGATGCTGGGAGATCCAAATGAAAAGATACAGGGTTAAGAATCTCCGAGATCCTATAAGGACCGATGAACCGAGGCTTGAACTTAGGAGAAAAGACCTTCATAGGGACAAAACGAGAAGACAACCACACCAAATCCCCAACAAGAAGTCGGGGACCCACGCGGCGACGGCGATTAGCAAACTGCTGAGTCTTCTCCTGAGATAACTTCAAATTGTCCACCACCTGATTCCAAATCTAATGTAGCCTGTCCACCACCACGTCCACTCCAGGACAATCCGAAGGCTCCACCTGACCAGAGGAAAAACGAGGATGAAACCCCGAATTACAAAAAAAAGGAGAGACCAACGTGGCAGAACTAGCCCGATTATTAAGAGCAAATTCGGCCAGTGGCAAAAAAGCAACCCAGTCATCTTGATCAGCAGAAACAAAACACCTCAAATAAGTTTCCAAGATCTGATTAGTTCGCTCCATCTGGCCATTCGTCTGAGGATGGAATGCAGACGAGAAAGACAAATCAATGCCCATCTTGGCACAAAACGTCCGCCAAAATCTAGACACAAACTGGGATCCCCTATCAGAAACGATATTCTCCGGAATCCCATGCAAACGAACTACGTTCTGAAAAAATAAAGGGACCAACTCAGAGGAGGAAGGCAACTTAGGCAAGGGCACCAAATGAACCATCTTAGAAAAGCGGTCACACACAACCCAGATAACGGACATTTTCTGTGAAACCGGGAGATCAGAAATAAAATCCATGGAAATGTGCGTCCAAGGCCTCTTCGGGATGGGCAAGGATAACAACAACCCACTGGCCCGAGAACAGCAAGGCTTAGCTCGAGCACACACTTCACAAGACTGCACAAAGGTACGCACATCCCTAGACAAGGAAGGCCACCAAAAAGACCTGGCCACCAGGTCTCTAGTACCAAATATTCCAGGATGACCAGCCAACACAGAAGAATGGACCTCGGAGATGACTATATTGGTCCAATCATCCGGAACAAACAGTCTTTCTGGTGGACAATGATCCGGTTTATCCACCTGAAACTCCTGCAATGCACGTCGCAAGTCTGGGGATACGGCGGACAATATTACCCCATCCCTAAGGATACCAGTAGGCCCAGAGTCTCCAGGAGAGTCAGGCACAAAACTCCTGGAAAGAGCATCTGCCTTCACATTCTTTGAACCTGGCAGGTATGAAACCACGAAATTGAAACGAGAAAAAAACAACGACCAACGAGCCTGTCTAGGATTCAAACGCCTGGCAGACTCAAGGTAAATGAGATTCTTGTGATCAGTCAAGACCACCACACGATGTTGAGCACCCTCAAGCCAATGACGCCACTCCTCAAATGCCCACTTCATGGCCAAAAGCTGCCGATTACCCACATCATAATTGCGCTCGGCGGGCGAGAATTTTCTAGAGAAGAATGCACATGGCTTCATCACCGAGCCATTAGAACTTCTCTGTGACAAAACCGCCCCCGCTCCAATCTCGGAAGCATCAACCTCAACCTGAAAAGGAAGTGAAACATCTGGTTGACACAACACAGGAGCAGAAGAAAACCGGCGCTTAAGTTCCTGAAAGGCCTCCACGGCCGCAGGAGACCAGTTAGCAACATCAGCACCCTTTTTAGTCAAATCAGTCAAAGGTTTAACAATACTGGAAAAATTAGCAATGAACCGACGATAAAAATTAGCAAACCCCAAGAACTTCTGAAGGCTCTTAACAGATGTAGGTTGTGTCCAGTCACAAATCGCCTGAACCTTGACGGGATCCATCTCAATAGTAGAAGGAGAAAAAATGTACCCCAAAAAAGAAATCTTCTGGACTCCGAAGAGACACTTTGAGCCCTTCACAAACAGAGAATTGGCCCGCAGAACCTGAAACACCTTCCTGACCTGTAGAACATGAGACTCCCAGTCATCAGAAAACACCAAAATATCATCCAAATACACAATCATAAACTTATCCAGATATTCACGGAAAATATTGTGCATAAAGGACTGAAAGACTGACGGAGCATTGGAGAGCCCAAAAGGCATTACCAAATACTCAAAATGGCCCTCAGGCGTATTAAATGCGGTTTTCCACTCATCACCCTGTTTTATCCGCACCAGATTATACGCACCGCGAAGATCTATCTTAGTGAACCACCTAGCCCCCTTAATGCGAGCAAACAAATCAGTCAATAATGGCAATGGATACTGATATTTAACTGTAATCTTATTCAGAAGGCGATAATCTATACAAGGCCTCAGGGAACCGTCCTTTTTTGCCACGAAAAAAAAACCTGCTCCCAGAGGGGACGAAGATGGACGAATATGTCCCTTTTCCAAGGACTCCTTAATATAATTCCGCATAGCAGTATGCTCTGGCAGTGACAGATTAAATAAACGACCCTTAGGGAACTTACTGCCAGGAATCAATTCTATAGCACAGTCACACTCTCTATGAGGAGGGAGCGAATTAAGCTTAGGCTCCTCAAAAACATCCCTATAGTCAGACAAAAACGCAGGGATCTCAGAAGGAGTAGATGAAGCGATTGAAATCGGAGGTGCATGATCATGAACCCCCTGACATCCCCAGCTTAACACAGACATTGTTTTCCAGTCCAGGACAGGATTATGAGTTTGTAACCATGGCAGACCAAGCACTACTACATCATGTAAATTATACAGTACAAGGAAGCGAATCACCTCCTGATGAACGGCAGTCATGCGCATGGTCACTTGTGTCCAATACTGCGGTTTATTCATAGCCAATGGTGTAGAGTCAATTCCCTTCAGAGGAATAGGAACTTCCAGAGGCTCCAGACTAAAACCGCAGCGTTTAGCAAATGACCAATCCATAAGACTCAGGGCAGCGCCCGAATCCACATAGGCATCGACGGAAATGGAAGACAGTGAAAAAATCAGAGTCACAGACAAAATGAACTTAGGCTGCAGAGTACCAATGGCAAAAGATTTATCAACCCTTTTTGTGCGTTTAGAGCATGCTGATATAACATGAGCTGAATCACCACAATAAAAACACAATCCATTTTTCCGCCTATAATTTTGCCGTTCACTTCTGGACTGAATTCTATCACATTGCATAGTCTCAGGTGCCTGTTCAGAAGACACCGCCAACTGGTGCACGGGTTTGCGCTCCCGTAAACGCCGATCAATCTGAATGGCCATAGCCATAGACTCATTCAGACCTGTAGGCGTAGGGAACCCCACCATAATATCCTTAATGGCCTCAGAAAGACCATTTCTGAAGTTTGCAGCCAGGGCACACTCATTCCACTGAGTAAGCACCGACCATTTCTGAAATGTTTGACAATATATTTCCGCTTCATCATGCCCCTGAGAGAGGGCTAACAAAGCCTTTTCAGCCTGAATCTCCAGGTTAGGTTCCTCATAGAGCAATCCCAATGCCAGAAAAAACGCATCCACACTGAGCAATGCAGGATCCCCTGGTGCCAATGCAAATGCCCAATTCTGAGGGTCGCCCCGCAGGAAAGATATTACAATCCTGACCTGTTGAGCAGGGTCTCCAGAGTAGCGAGTTTTTAAAGAAAGAAACAATTTACAATTGTTCCTGAAATTCAGGAAGGTAGATCTATCTCCAGAAAAGAACTCTGGAATAGGAATTCTAGGTTCAGACATGGGAGTGTGAACAACAAAATCCTGTATATTTTGAACTTTTGCCGCGAGATTACTCAGGCTGGAAGCCAAACTCTGGACATCCATGTTAAACAGCTAAGATCAGAGCCATTCAAGGGTTAAGAGGAGGTAAGAAGCAGCTAGACAGCAATTAAGGGCTAGGCAGCAAAACTCTGAAGGGAAAAAAAAAAAAAAAAATTCCCTTAAACACTTCTTTTTCTCCTGCTTCAGCCCAAACAATTAACACTTTGTGGGCCGGCTATACTGTCATGAATCCCAATGGCTAGGGGATAGCACAGGACAAGCAAGGTACAAATAAATAACGGACGAGCTCTAGGGTGATGGAACCTGGGCTGACCGCTGCCCTACGCCTGACAAACGCAACTAGAGATAGCCAGGGAGCGTGCCTACGTTGGTTCTAGACGCCACGCACCAGCCTAAGAGCTAACTAGTACTGCAGAGAAAATAAAGACCTCACTTGCCTCCAGAGGAATGAACCCCAAAAGGTATAGTTGCCCCCCACATGTATTGACGGTGAAATGAGAGGAAGGCACACACATAAAGATGATATATATAGGTTTAGCAAATTGAGGCCCGCTGTAAACTAGAAAGCAGAACGATACAAAAGGGGTCTGAGCGGTCAGCAAAAAACCCTAATCAAAAACCATCCTGAGATTACAAGAACCCATGTGCCAACTCATGGCACATGGGGAGAACCTCAGTCCACTAGAGCTACCAGCTAGCATAGAGACATAATAAGCAAGCTGGACAAAAAACCAAACAACTGAAAATCAGCACTTAGCTTATCCTGAAAGATCTGGGAGCAGGTAGGCAGGAACTAAACAGAGCACATCTGAATACATTGATAGCCGGCAAGGGAATGACAGAAAGGCCAGGTAAAATAGGAAACACCCAGCCTCTGATGGACAGGTGGAAACCAAAGGCCGCAACCCACCAAAGTCACCCAGTACCAGCAGTAACCACCAGAGGGAGCCCACAAACAGAATCCACAACAGGAGAGGCCACACAGCAGATCCGTGAACGGATCTCCAAACATAAGTCGACTATTAGGTGTAGGAATACACTTCTGCCAATCACTCAACACTTCATCTCAAAGGGACACAATATCTCCCAACTTAGATTTCTAGTGATAGAACAGGTAGAAGCCTAAAGAAGAGGGGGTGACAGTATAGCCATTCTTAAACGCTGTGAGGCTTACTGGATCCACAATTTGGACACCCTACACCCTAGAGGTTTAAATAGGGACTACGATCTCCTGGCCTTCACTTAATTTATCCTATAGAATATCCATCACTATGAGGACATATTTCGTATTAGACTACTTTCTGTTTGGCCTGTATACAACTCAAATGTATTACCTCTCTCATGGTCTAAATGTCTATTGGTAGACTGTATTTTCCTGCTACCTAGTTGAATATAGTTTAACACAGTGTTGTACTGTACTACATACAATCATACCGTATTACTTCTCTGACTGCCCAAATGTCAATCTGTGAAGTTTGTTTACAAAATAAGATGGTTAGTTGCAAAGATATTAGACTGCATTATACTAATAACGTTGTCTATTTTTTTAGAGCCGCCTATACTGAGCCATCTCATCCGTATCACCACCCTCGATCACCCTGAAGGACACAAGTACGGTCACCACTCTTACAGCACCTTCATCGCCCGTTCCACAGTCTATGATTTCACAATATAGTGCATCTTTGCCCCGTAGCTCCGCCCACCACAACGGACCTGTCTCTCTATTGGACATCAATGCATGCCAGCCACGTCAACCCACAGTTCCGCCCACCACAACGGCCAGGGTTTTCTATTGGACGCTCCACACATGCCAGTCACGGCAGTCCGGAAACGCACTTCCGGCGCGTCATTTCCGGCCTCCCACGCTGTACAGAAAAAGGCGCACAGGCCGGTCCTTCTCACTCCGGCACGCAGTAGTGACAAGCGGTGGACACCGCGTCTACACCCGGACACATAGAAGGTAACTTGTAAAAAATCTCATACCCCCAGCGGCACAGACTAGGCAGTGGTCTCGCCCACTTAACGGCATAATTAGGCCACTGGCTGCTCACCAGGACATTTTCTGTCCTTCCTTGTTTTTCAGCTCATAGTCTACTCCAGGAGCAGTTTTCTAGCACATAAGGTATCTGCCATTTGGTTGGGGCACATATAGCACCAGGCTGCACTAGATCATGACACTCAGTGGCACTCCTCTCTTCCCCTTTTTCTCCTTAGTGACTCCAATAGGGTACTATTGGCAAAGAGATCTACTTCTACACACCTCACAAATTGGTATGCATTGCTTGGTTCCTAAGCGTTATAT
The DNA here is from genome assembly GCF_051348905.1 of Ranitomeya variabilis. NCBI lineage: Eukaryota > Metazoa > Chordata > Amphibia > Anura > Dendrobatidae > Ranitomeya > Ranitomeya variabilis. The sequence goes on from NC_135232.1 coordinate 1,144,686,581, forward strand.
TTAAATACGTTCCTACTTGTACATGACCATCCATATATCTTGTACATAATGTTGTATATACTTTTGTTTTTTTATTTGGTTATTTTCTTTATGTTAAATTGTTATGTTTATTTCACTTTTTCACACTCTGTAGTAACTGAGGAAGGTCTGCTGGACCGAAACGTTTTGTTGTTGATACTACACAATAAATTGTCCAGCATCCCATATTGAAGTTGAGTGCCGGGTTTTGTTATACTTGTATGATAAAAAAAGACAGGCTTCAAGAAATTTCAAACTAAGATCTCCCCTAATGTATCATGTTAGTCACAGAAGAAAGAATTGTTGCAGTGTGGAGGAGGACTGTATAACACAGAAGATACAGTATGCTCCAAACAATTGAAAAAATGAAATATCTCCTACTGTATAACGTTATTCACAGAAGAAAATTGTTTCAGTGTGATTTAGGCTTGAATAGCAAAGAAAATGCTCAAAACAGTTATAAAAATGAGATCTCCCCTATTGTATCACTTTAGTAACAGAAGAAAGAATCGATTCAGTGTGGAGAGACGTGTATGACAAAGAAATGCTCCAAACAATTTCAAACTGAGATCTCACCATTGTATCACGTTAGTCACAGGTGAAATAATTGTTTTAGTGTGTGTGTGACATACATGACAAGGAAGATATGCTCCATGCAATTTCAAATTGTTTCACTTTAGTCACAGAAAAAAATTGTTTCACTGTGAATGAGGCCTTTATAATAAAGAAGATAAGCTTCAAACAATTATAAAAATGAGATCATCCCCCACTGAACAATGTTAGTCACAGAAGAAAAAATTGTTTCAGTGTGGATGAGGCCTGCATGACATAACAAGATATGCGTCAAAAAATTTCAAACTAACATTTCCCCTACTGTATCATGTTAGTCACAGAAGAAAGAATTGCTTCAGTGTGGATGAAGCCTATATTACAAAGAAGATATGCTCCAAACAATTTCAAACTGAGATCTCCCCAACTGTATCACATTACTCAAAGAAGTAACAATTGTTTCAGTGTGGATGAGACCCATATAACAAATAAGATATGATGCAAACAATTGTAAAAATGAGATCTCCCCTACTAATGAGATCATCCCCAATTGTATTACATTAGTAATAGATGAACAATTATTAAACTGAATTCTGCCCTACTGTATGACATAGCAATAGAAGAAAGATTTGTTTCAGTGTAAATGAGGTCTGTATGACAAAGAAGATACGCGCTAAATAATTTCAAACTGAGATCTCCCCTACTGTATCACAATAGTGATAGAAAAAAAAATTGTTTTGATGTGGATAAGTGCTGTATGACAGATGATATGCTCCAAAAAATTTCAAACTGAAAACTTTTCTACTGAAGAAAGAATTGTTGCAGTTAGGATAAGGCCTGCATAACAAACAAGATATGCTCCAAACAATTATAACAATGAGGTCTCCCCTACAGTATCACATTAATAACAGAATAAATAACTGTGTCAGTGTGGATTTGGCCTGTATGACAAAAAATATTTGCTCCAAACAAATTCAAACTGAGATCTCCCCTACTGTATCTTGTTAGTAAGAGAAGACTTTTTTTGTGTTGATGAGGTCTGTATAGCATAGACTTTATGCTCCAAATAATTTCAAACTGAGATCTCCCCTACTGTATCACGTTAATAACAGAGGAAAGTATTTTTTTTAGTGTGGATAAGTCCTTTATAACCTAGAAGATATGCTCAAATTTAAAATTTTGATCTAACCTGCTGTATGACGTTTGTCACAAAAAATAAATATTTTACTCTGCAACAGTTGTGCAGAAAAATGAACTTCACACCACTAAAAGACAAGGCGAGATATGGCGTGCTGAAACCAGTTAGATAAATAATGCTGTAACACTCTTAGTAACTGAAAAAATAAGATTTTGAAAGGTCTACTCGTGCATGGAGCACAATAGAAGCAGTGCACAACACACTTCTATGAAATGTGCCCTGCTGTCTTTGTCTGTGGACCTCACTAATGGCACAAAAAAAATTTGCTGGAAGTTTGTGTTGACAGCAACACAGAACACTAGCTATCTAAACTATCTGACTTAGAAACAACCACCTAGCTACAGTAAGTAGCCTAAATCTATCAGCACCCAGTACGAGCTTCAGGAGCAGCCTCTCCGCGTTGTTATAGTGACAAAATGGCGCTAAAACAAGATCTCACACTTTATTTAGAGTGTAGCTAGAAGGAATATAGAGCGCAAATAGGGTCTTATCCGAGAAAAAAGGGAATATTCGTGAGAGATAGTATGAATTCACTCACCTATTATGGTTGTGTGAGACACAACCACTGCACTTAGCATTGGCGGCTGCTGCAAGCCCCGGTGTGATGATCCTTTGCTAGGTGAAGAGAATGGGGCATCAGACTGCGCTGCTCGCCTGTCAGGATAATGTACCAGAGAAGTCCAAGTAGATGTAACAGAAAATAGACTTTATTTCTACGCGTTTCGTGGTGATCACACCACTTCCTCAGGACAGTCTATACACATACACATACAGGGTCTTGTATTTATAGCAAAAGAAGGCACATGGAGACGCCTTCTTTCAAAAAAAAACACCACACCCAGTGGGCGGGGAATCCGACTTAAACACATATTCAAACACATATGTACATCATAAAACACACGAAACAATCATAAAATATAATTGAGTATAGAACTTAAAACCATTGCTCATACATGTTAAAATCTAAATACAATAAAAAACCATTAAAAAGAGTAGTAAAGCAAATGAATACCTTTTGCAAGCTGGGGGAGTGCTAGAACCTACGGTGTTAAAAGATTTATTCTTTGTCAGGACCCTGCTACTGACGTTTTGAACCATTGAGCCATGGGTGGATTTGATTGGATTGTTTTGTTTGGTGGTAGTTTCACAAGAGTCTGTGAAATCAAAGATAACAGTGGAAAACAAAAAAAAAAAAAAAAAAAAAAAAAAAACCCTTGAGAGTTCCTTTTTTGCTTTTTCTTTTTTCTCCCTTTCCCTCCTCTCCCTTCCCTTTCCTTCCTTTCTCTTTTTCTCCCCCTTCTTCTCTTATGACGTGCAGAGGAATAATGAGCTTCTACAGGGGAACAGAGCAGAATCCATAGAAATATCCAAATCAATTGAACAAATCAGTTGTTTCGTTGAGTCCATGGGGATTTATAGTGTTCAGCTTGTGAATCCAGAAGATCTCTTTTCTGTTGAGAGTCTGGACTCGATTAGGATTATCAAGGGGGACATGGTCAATAGGGATCACCCTGAAGGAGATCCTTTTGTTGTGATATATCGCATAATGCCTGGAGAGGCCATGCTGTAAAAATTTGGGACTGGTGTGTTTTAAAACCTTCATAGACATTGATCCACGGTTGACACCTAGACAAAAAGATTTTTTATATGAAAGCATGCAGTTCATACTCCATAATAATTTCTTCACCTTTCAAGATACCCTATACCATCAGATACTTGGGACCGCGATGGGCTCGAAGGTGGCGCCAACTTATGCAAATTTGTTTATGGCCATCTTCGAGTCCATCTTCATATACAGCAGTATACATGCACCCAACATCATCATTTACAAACGCTACATAGATGATTTATTCTTTATTTATGATAATTCAAATGATGATGTGGGGTCATTCCTCAGGAGCATTGAAGATAACACCTGGGGTTTGGGTTTCACCCCCGTAGTAAACCCTGACACAGTTGACTTCCTTGACCTCACTTTTTTTCATGACAATATAAAAATTCATACAAGAACCTACTTTAAACCTGTGGATGCGAACAGTTATGTTCACTATCAAAGTGGACACTACACCAAATGGTTGAGAAATATTCCACTCAACCAATACAAAAGAATCAAGAGGAACTGCAGTATGGACATAGATTTCATTAACCAATCAAAAGTTTTATCACATAGATTTCTTGAAAGAAGCTACCCAAAAAAATTGATCCATAAAGCCTTCTCTGAAAGCAAAAAAATAGAACAGATAGACTTAATCTCTAATAATATAAAAACAAAAAAATCAGCATCTGATACTAAGTTCAGCTTCAATTTTATTACTACTTTTTCAGCCCAGAACAAGAGAATTCGTCTGGTTCTGGAAAAACATTGGGACATACTTCTCAATGATCCCATATTGGGGAAGCTTCTTCCCAGCAATCCCCTGATAACGTTTCGAAGGGCCCCAACATTGAAAAACATGTTGGCCCCCAGCCGGCTAAAGAAAAAAGAAGATCTCAATCCCTCTACAAAAAAGCCCAGGCCAGGCTCCTATAGATGTGGCATCCCGAGATGCCTATGCTGCTCCAGCATCATTCATGATGCAAAAACTTTTTCATCAGACAGTGGAAAGTCAGATGAGTTTCAAATCAAATACCATGTGACTTGCCAATCCAGTTTTGTCATCTATGTTATTATATGTGAATGTAAGAAATTATATGTGGGCAGGACAACGCAACCGCTGCATAAAAGAATAAACTCACACAGGTATAATATAAAAGAAGGATTTTTACAGCATGGCCTCTCCAGGCATTATGCGATATATCACAACAAAAGGATCTCCTTCAGGGTGATCCCTATTGACCATGTCCCCCTTGATAATCCTAATCGAGTCCAGACTCTCAACAGAAAAGAGATCTTCTGGATTCACAAGCTGAACACTATAAATCCCCATGGACTCAACGAAACAACTGATTTGTTCAATTGATTTGGATATTTCTATGGATTCTGCTCTGTTCCCCTGTAGAAGCTCATTATTCCTCTGCACGTCATAAGAGAAGAAGGGGGAGAAAAAGAGAAAGGAAGGAAAGGGAAGGGAGAGGAGGGAAAGGGAGAAAAAAGAAAAAGCAAAAAAGGAACTCTCAAGGGTTTTTTTTTTTTTTTTCTTTTTCTTTTTGTTTTCCACTGTTATCTTTGATTTCACAGACTCTTGTGAAACTACCACCAAACAAAACAATCCAATCAAATCCACCCATGGCTCAATGGTTCAAAACGTCAGTAGCAGGGTCCTGACAAAGAATAAATCTTTTAACACCGTAGGTTCTAGCACTCCCCCAGCTTGCAAAAGGTATTCATTTGCTTTACTACTCTTTTTAATGGTTTTTTATTGTATTTAGATTTTAACATGTATGAGCAATGGTTTTAAGTTCTATACTCAATTATATTTTATGATTGTTTCGTGTGTTTTATGATGTACATATGTGTTTGAATATGTGTTTAAGTCGGATTCCCCGCCCACTGGGTGTGGTGTTTTTTTTTTGAAAGAAGGCGTCTCCATGTGCCTTCTTTTGCTATAAATACAAGACCCTGTATGTGTATGTGTATAGACTGTCCTGAGGAAGTGGTGTGATCACCACGAAACGCGTAGAAATAAAGTCTATTTTCTGTTACATCTACTTGGACTTCTCTGGTACATTATCCTGACAGGCGAGCAGCGCAGTCTGATGCCCCATTCTCTTCACCTAGCAAAGGATCACTTTATTTAGAGTGGGACATGTGATTTCATAATCTAATGACACAATACCTTGTGTCTGGACATTGTGTTAACATGTCTCCACCTGTAGTTCAGGCTGTTCAGACCACATAACATTGTCTAGACTAGTATTCACTTCTCAGCTGGGTATAAAAATGTCTAATCATACACTGTAATACATGTTATAGGAAGAACAGACAGAAGGAAAATATTTGCTGTTTTTTTCTCAAATTCTCACTAAAACTATGCACAAATAATGTCACCTGGAATATGTGTAGTCAGCAATACAATTACATGTTAGTGTGATAATATACAGACTTACCCCCAGCAAAAATACATTTGATCAATTTTCAGTGGCACTACAGATTGATAAGCAGCAGTCAGTCCTCCAATGATGATATCTCCCTCCTGATAGCATTCATATCTCTGCAGATATTTTGTTCCTATAGTGTGCTCAGCTGCGGCACTGACACAGAATATTACATGGAGAAATAAAACCGGTAAATCACACATTGTAAATATGAAGGTTTCTCACTGCGCTTGTTCTCCACAGATCTCCAGCACAGGGAGGAGATGACAGCTAGCAGCAGCTTATAAACATTACCTGACACTGATTTAGATGCAGAGGAAAAAAAATAATCTGAAAGAATAGATCATTCTTATTTTTATCACTTGCCTTTATTTCCATTTTAAAATATTTTTTTATAGTAGAATCTGGAAGAATATTTCAAGGAGATGTCTCATATTCACTATAGGTTAATGTTTCAAAATGTTTGCAATGACAAGCAACTTTTTAATTTACAGTATGTGTGTTAAGAGATTTCTTATTTCTAAAAAAAAAAAATGTATCCTAAGTGATGTGCAGTGCTTTGTAAAAGTATTCATACCCCATGAACTTTTCCATATTTTGTGCACGTTACACCCACAAACCTAAATATATTTTGGGGGATATTATGTGATACCAACACTAAAGTAGCAAGAATTTGCGATGTGTAAAGGCAAGGATCCATGGTTTTCTAATTACGGTATTTTAAAAATATAAATCTGAAAATTGCGACTTGCATTGGTTGTCAGCCCCCTGATTCAATACTTTGTAGGACCAACTTTTGCTGCAATTACTGCTGCATTTTTGGGGTTTGTCTCTACCAGTTTTGCACAACTAGAGGTGACATTTTTGTCCATTCTTCTTTGCAAAATACCTCTAGCCCAGAGAGATATCTGTTAATGGATAGTTTCACTTCTTTCACAGATTACCCAATGGAATTTAGGTCTGGACTGTAACTGGGCCATTCACACACATTAATATGCTTTGATCTAAACCCTCCATTATCACTTTGGCAGTATGTTTAGGGCTGTTGTTCTGCTGGATGGTGAATCTACGCTCCAGTCTCAAGTCTTTTTTGTCAGCATGGCCACAGATGTAGACACACTAAGGCCTAGTGCTATAAGCTAAATATACCACTCAACCGAGACTAAGTACTAGATGTTGGAAGGAAGATGGAAAGGTTCACATAGTGTTAGGGCTGGCGGAACGCATCGAATAAATATACAGTTAGGTCCATATATATTTGGACAGAGACAACATCTTTCTAATTTTGGTTATAGACATTGCTACAATGAATTTTAAACAAAATAATTCAGATGCAGTTCAAGTTCAGACTTTCAGCTTTCATTTGATGGTATCCATATTAAAATTGGATGAAGGGTTTAGGAGTTTCAGCTCCTTAACATAATGGTAATGTCTATAACCAAAATTAGAAAAATGTTGTCTCTGTCCAAATATATATGGACCTAACTGTAAAGATAGTAATAAGGTGCGTTCGAAAACCCAGGGTCCACCGTGCAGAGATGGAACCTGCTGCTAGGTAATGGGGGAACTACTGTATATGGCGGTACTACACCAGAATAAACACGGGATCCGTTGCCTGGCATGAACTGATGCTTCACAGAGTCACAGAGAAACAAGGGAAACACTGTGCCCTGTTAGCTGTCACAGGGTGCAGCAGATGGACGCTAGTGGATCCCTGAAATTCACCCCCACTACGCTGGTGATTGATCTCGCTCTGACCCTCGGTGGCTTCTGAGCCCGTGCCTGAGGAGCTCCCACCCTACACTGACCAGTTGTCTTGACTTATCTAAAGATTTGCCGCACAGAGTGCGTACAGCATTGGTCTGTCGAACGCCACTAACCACCCTAACTAGGGCTAGGAAAGCGCAATGATTGCGCATGGCGCCGCACTGGTGGTGGCTGCTAATTGATGCAGTAATTCGTGTCTAGTGCTGGATGGCACAATCTGGCGCTAAGTAGCTCAATCACCCAAGTCCTTTCAACAACACTATGGATGGGAATGATTAAGGAGCTTTCACCAGTTTCAGTCAAACATCCACACACACACGATTTCAGGTTTATACTAGTGCATGGCCGTGCGGCCACATTTTATAGCTGTAGCCTTTTGGGACCTTCCTAGTGATTCAATCGGAGATGCTACAGGATCTGAGCATGTGACCCCCAACCTCAAATGAGAGGTCATCCCTTGGGCATGCTCAGTAGAAGAAAAGCAGGACTTATTCCCTGGAACGTCTGCTCGCCGCTGATCAATGCTGGCTACAAAGGCTGAGCCTGGAAAGGCAGCTGTAACCCAAAACACAGTATCTGCTTGCCCGACCACTTGCACCAGTGATCCAATTCTTTCTCATCTCCTCCTGTCCCTTTCCCCGGCTGTCACCTCTCACCTAGCAAAAACATTCAACCTTTCTTTCACTTCCGGTATTTTTCCCTCCTCATTTAAGCATGCCATCATACATCCATTACTTAAAAAACCCTCCCTTGACCAAAACTGTGCCGCTAATTATAGACCTGTCTCTAATCTTCCCTTCATCTCCAAACTCCTCGAACGCCTGGTCCACTCCTTTCTTAACCGGTATCTCTCAGATAACTCTCTTCTCCACCCTCTTCAATCTGTCTTCCGCTCTTTACACTCTACTGAAACTGCCCTCACTAAAGTCTCTAATGACCTACTAACAGCTAAATCTAATGGTCACTACTCCATGTTAATTCTCTTGGGTCTCTCCGCAGCATTCGATACTGTGGATCATCAGCTCCTCCTCACTATGCTCCGCTCCATCGGCCTCAAGGACACCGTTCTCTCCTGGTTCTCCTCCTATCTCTCTGACCGATCCTTCACTGTATGTTTTGCTGGTTCCTCCTCCTATCACCTTCTCCTTACTGTTGGGGTTCCTCAAGGATCAGTCCTAGGCCCCCTCCTCTTCTCTTTGTATACTGCCCCTATTGGACAAACAATCAGTAGATATGGTTTCCAGTACCATCTCTATGCTGACGACACCCAATTACTATATACACCTCTTCTCCTGTTATCACGCCTGCCTTTTTAGAAAATACCAGTGATTGTCTTACCGCTGTCTCTAACATCATGTCCTCCCTCTATCTGAAACTGAACCTGTCAAAAACTGATCTCCTCATGTTCTCTCCCTCTACTAACCTACCCTTGCCATCTCCGTGTGCGGTTCCACCATTACTCCAAAGCAACATGCCCGCTGCCTTGGGGTCATCCTTGATTCCGAGCTTTCATTCACCCCCCACATCCAATCACTGGCTCGCTCTTCTTATCTGCTTCTCAAAAACATTTCTAGAATTCGCCCTTTTCTTACTTTCGACTCTGCAAAAACTCTTACTGTTTCACTTATTCATTCTCATCTAGACTATTGTAACTCTCTACTAATCGGCCTCCCTCTTACCAAACTCTCCCCACTCCAATCTGTCCTGAATGCTGCAGCCAGGATCATATTCCCCACCAACCGTTACACCGATGCCTCTACCTTGTGCCAGTCATTACACTGGCTACCCATCCACTCCAGAATCCAGTACAAAACTACTACCCTCATCCACAAAGCACTCCATGGCTCAGCACCACCCTACATCTCCTCTCTGGTCTCAGTCTACCACCCTACCCGTGCCCTCCACTCTGCTAATGACCTCAGGTTAGCATCCTCAATAATCAGAACCTCCCACTCCCGTCTCCAAGACTTTACACGTGCTGCGCCGATTGTTTGGAATGCACTACCTAGGTTAATATGATTAATCCCCAATCCCCACAGTTTTAAGCGGGCCCTAAAAACTCATTTGTTCAGACTGGCCTACTGCCTCAACGCATTAACCTAACTATCCCTGTGTGGCCCATTCAAAAAATAGATAAATAAAAAATAAACAAAACCATAATCAGGTTCCTCGCATCATGTCCTCATACACTTTATGCAGTTAATAGCCTCTGTGTCTGTACTGCTACATACTTAGGCAGTTAACTGGTTCATGCAGCTTTACATGAACACCCGAGCCTTACTCTACGGCTGGTCCAAATAACTAAAGCAATTGTTACCATCCACCTCTCGTGTCTCCCCTTTTCCTCATAGATTGTAAGCTTGCGAGCAGGGCCCTCATTCCTTCTGGTATCTATTTTGAACTGTGATTTCTGTTATGCTGTAATGTCTATTGTCTGTACAAGTCCCCTCTATAAGTTGTAAAGCGCTGGGGAATATGTTGCGCTATAAAAATAAAATTATTATTATTATTATTATGTGCTTGAGCCAGACGCTGGGAACGATGTCTCTGCTGAGCAGGCTCCACTGTGGCTGGAGGAGAATGGAAGACCACAGCAGACATGGGTTCAAGATTCCCCCTGTGCAGCGGTGGGAACTCGACATCTAACATTACCCCCCTTCTTGTGCCTCGCTATGCTCGAAGGCAGCAATGATTTGAGGAGCCCAAATGTGCTCAATAGGCTCCCAGGACCTGTCCTCTGGGCCATCACCCTTCCAATCCACCATTCTTTGCCACATACCACCTTACACTCAATGATAGCGTTCACCTCGTAATCGTCCATGGACGTACCCGATGTCCCGGCAGATGACTCAGAAAACCGGGACATGTAAACGGGTTTTAGGAGGGACACATGAAAGGTGTTGGTGATACCTAGGTGTGGAGGAAGATCCAAAAGGTAGACCACAGGATAAACTTGTTCCAGGACCTTGAAGGGACCTATGTAGCAAGGTGCAAACTTAGTGGACTCAACTTGCAGCCTGATGTTACGGGCCGAGAGCCACACTAAGTCGCCGGGAGCAAAGGTTGGAGCAGGGTGGTGTGCATGGGTAGAAACCCTCATTCTCTCCTTGGACACCCGGATGGCATCCTGTGTGCGGTCCCAAATGTCACATGGCTCCATCGCCAAGTCTATCACCCTAGAATTGGTGAATGACACAGCACGGGCACAGGGACCCGCAGATTCTGGCCATTGTTAAGGAGGAAGGGGATCTGCCTGGAGTCGGCTATGGCGTTGTTCAATGCAAATTCCGCCCAAGATAGCAAGGATGCCCAGTCATCCTGCCTGGCGGAGACAAATGTCGTAGGTATGTGATCAGACTCTGGTTAGCCCTCTCTACCAACCCATTCATCTCTGGATGGTATGCTGAAGAGACATTCAGCTCAATGTTGAGTAAACAACAGAGCTCTCTCCAGAACCGAGATGCAAACTGGGGACCCCGGTCACTGACAATTTTGTCAGGCATACCATGTAGGTGAAAAACATGCTTAATGAACAATGCTGCTAAGGCCCGTGCAGAAGGTAGTCGCAGAAGAGGCACCAAGTGCACCATTTTGGAAAAATGGTTTGTGACTACCCAGATAGCAGAGCAGCTACGAGACTTGGGTAAGCCCACCACAAAGTCCATCCTGACCATTTCCCAGGGCCTGTCCATCACCGGCAGGGGGTTAAGTAGCCCAGCAGGCCGTTGCCTAGGAGACCAATTCTTGGTGCAGGAGACACGCCCGAATATAGTTTCCGACGTCATGGGTCATATGCGGCCACCAGTACGTCCTAGCCAGGAGCTCAGATGTCCTCTTGGTCCCAAAATGTCCACCCACCCTGGACGAGTGAGCCCAAGAGATAACCTCTGGTTGCAATTTAAGTGGAACAAAAGTCTTGCCCGGAGGCACAGACTCTAAAGGCCCCGTCTCACATAGCGAGATCACTAGCGAGATCGCTGCTGAGTCACAAGTTTTGTGACGCAACAGCGACCTCAGTAGCGATCTCGCTATGTGTGACACGTACCAGCGACCAGGCCCCTGCTGTGAGATCGCTGGTCGTGTCGGAATGGCCTGGACCTTTTTTTGGTCGTTGAGGTCCCGCTGACATCGCTGAATCGGTGTGTGTGACACGGATTCAGCGATGTCTTCACTGGTAACCAGGGTAAACATCGGGTTACTAAGCGCAGGGCCGCGCTTAGTAACCCGATGTTTACCCTGGTTACCAGCATAAAAGTTAAAAAAAACAAACACTACATACTTACCTTCCGCTGTCTGTCCCCCGGCGTTCTGCTTCTCTGCACTGTGAGCGCCGGCCAGCCAGAAAACACAGCACAGCGGTGACGTCACCGCTCTGCTTTCCGGCCGCTGTGCTTACACAGTGCAGAGAAGCAGAACACCGGGGGACAGACAGCGGAAGGTAAGTATGTAGTGTTTGGTTTTTTTTACTTTTACGCTGGTAACCAGGGTAAACATCGGGTTACTAAGCGCGGTCCTGCGCTTAGTAACCCGATGTTTACCCTGGTTACCCGGGGACCTCGGCATCGTTGGTCGCTGGAGAGCGGTCTGTGTGACAACTCCCCAGCGACCACACAGCGACTAAACAGCAACGCTGCAGCGATCAGCATCGTTGTCTGTATCGCTGCAGCGTCGCTGTGTGTGACGGGGCCTTAAGGAGACCAGGGCCACAGTTCTCAGGCCCTCTGAGGGAAAAATTAATGGAGGCTACTCCTCCTCCACTGATGACACTACAGAGTGGGAGATGGCATCAGCACAGATGTTCTTCTCCCCGGATAGATAATGGAGGGTGAAGTGGAAGCGGAAGAAGAACAAGGACCATCTAGCCTGGCAAGAGTTTAGCTGCTGGGCTGTCTGTAAATAAACCAAATTTTTGTGGTTGGTGTACACTTGGAAGGGAAAACAAGCCCCCTCCAGGAGGTGTCTCCACTCCAAAAAGGCCAACTTCATAGCTAGCAACACCCTGTCCCCAATGGAATAATTCCTCTCCGTTGGTGTGAAGGTCTTAGAGAAAAAGAAACAAGGATGCTTCCAACCTTGACCTTGAGCATCCTGTTGGAATATGACTGCTCCAGCACCGATGGCTGAGGCATCCACCTCAATTATAAAAGGTTTATCTACATCAGGGCGATGTAGAATGGGAGTGATAGCAAAGTGGGTCTTGATAGAGAGGAAGGACTTGGAGACCTCCTCCGACAACAATTTGGGATTTGCTCCCTTCTTGGTGAGGGCTACCAAGTTGAGAAGTGGGGAATGAACTGGTGATAATAGTTAATGAACCCCATAAAGCGCTGCACCCTGGGCAGAGATGATTTAGCCCAGGAAAGGCAAGGACTCCTGCTCAAACACACACTTCTCCAACTTGGCATAGAGGGAGTTTTCCCGTAGGAGGTCGAAGACTCTGCAAACATCTCTCTGGTGGTAGTCTATATCTGGAGAGTAGATGAGAATATCATCCAGATAGACTACGACCAAGGTGGTGAGCTTATCCAGGAAGATGTCATTCACAAAGTCTTGGAAAATTGCAGGAGCATTACAGAGCCCGAAGGGCATCACCAGGTATTCATAGTGCCCGTCCCTGGTGTTAAATGCCATCTTCCATTCGTCCCCCTCACGGATGTGAATCAGATTGTAAGCACCCTGCAGATGAAGTTTAGTAAATACCCTTGCTCCCCGAAGTCTATGAAAGAGCTCCGATATCAGGGGCAGTGAGTACTTATTATTAACGGTGATGGCGTAAGACCCCTGTAGTCTATGCATAGACGTAGTTCTCAGTTCTTCTTCTGCACAAAGAAGAACCCCGCCCCTGCAGGTGACACTGACTTCCTAATAAATCCTCTTGCCAGATTCTCCTGGATGTATTGGGTCATTGCCTTCATCTCCGGGAGAGATAGGGGATAGACTCGAACGAGGGGAGGCTCTGCACCAGGCAAGAGGTCAATAGGACAGTCAGCCTCTGGGAGAACACATCCACATAGGGCCAATAGCGATTGGGGAGAGAGGAAAGATCTGCGGGTACTTCAGTAGTAGCAACCTGAATGCGCTCCCTCAGACATCTACCCTCACAAGATTCACTCCATCCCAAAATTGTCCCTGAGGACCACTCTATATGAGGAGAGTGGTAGCATAGCCATGGTATCCCTAAAAGGACCTCATCAATTCCCTCAGGAATGACTAGCAGGGAGATAATCTCCTGATGAGATGAAGACATGGATAAAGTAAATGGGATGATCTGGTGTGTTATCTGTGAGGGCAGTGTCGACCCATTTACTACTCATACGGTCACAAGTTTGGCGAGCATCACCAGGGTTATTGCGTGCCATTGGGCGAAGGCAGATGACAAAAATTGCCCTCCACCCTAGAATCCACACAAAGCTCTACTGTAAGAATGGATGGACCTATGGTAATTGTCCCCTTGAAGGACAGTGTGGAGGAAAACATCCTCATGTCTAGTGTACCTCCTCCTACAACCACTAGACGCTGACGTTTTCCCAAACACTGGGGACATCTGGAGGCAAGATGTCCTAACTGCCAACAGACAAGACAGACCTTGAGTGCATTAGCGGTCCGAGACTTAGATCCCACTTGTGACACCTCCATGGCCTCATGTGGCTCAAATGCCTGGACCGGAGATTCCAGAGGTTTGGCGAAGGTGGGAGCCAGCTGAAACCTCTGCCTGCACTGGGCTCGCTCCAACCTTCGCTCATTAAAATGAAGGCTGATGCGAGTTGATACAGCTATTAGCTCCTCCAGTGTGGCAGGAATCTCCCTGGTGGCCAAAGCGTCCTTCACTTGGTCAGCCTGCCCCCTCCAAAATACAGGGATGAGGAATTTTTCCAGCCACTCCAGCTCTGATGCTAAAGTCCGGAAGTGGACGGCAAAATGATTGACCATGGACGATCCCTGAGTCAATGCCAACAGTTGGAGCGCCATATCATGGGTGACTCGAGGTCCTAAAAAGACCTGTTTTAGAGTGCTCAGGAACCGCGGAGCACTCTGCACCACATGATCGTCACACTCCCACTGTGGCATAGCTCACTCCAATGCCCTGTCCAACAGGAGGGATATAATGAATCCCACCTTTGCCGTTCTGTGGGAAAACCTGCAGCCAAGTGCTCAAGATGTGTTGCGCACTGGCTCACAAATCCCCTACACAGCTTAATGTCACCAGTAAATTTATCTGGCAATGGGAGGCGGAATAAGGTCAGAGCAGGGGTGGTGGTGGACAAACTAACTGCAGCCATGCCAGCAGCCTGAACAGCTACTGCAGTAACATCCACACCTGAGGTTGTGCGCTCGAGAGCCGCCAAACTGCCCCAGCTGCTGGATGTACTGCTGCAGTCACTGTTTGTCCACCTTTACTAGCCAGACCCTGGTGCTAGTATAATGTTAGGGCTAGTGGAATGCACTGAATAAATATAAAGATAGTAATAAGGTGTGTTTGCAGCCCGAGGTCCACAGTGCTGACATGGAACCTGCTGCTAGGTATTAGCGGAACTATATGGCGGTACTACGCCAGAATAAACACGGGTTCCGTCACCCAGCATGAACTGATGCGAACTCTGTTGCTTCACAGAGTCACAGAGAAACAAAGGAAATGCTGTGCCCTGTTAGCAGTCACAGGGTGCAGAAGATGGATGCTAGTGGGATCCCTGAAATTCACCCCCACTACGCTGGTGATTAGTGTTGAGCGATACCGTCCGATACTTGAAAGTATCGGTATCGGAAAGTATCGGCCGATACCGGCAAAGTATCGGATCTAATCCGATACCGATACCCGATACCAATACAAGTCAATGGGACTCAAGTATCGGACGGTATCCCTGATGGTTCCCAGGGTCTGAAGGAGAGGAAACTCTCCTTCTGGCCCTGGGATCCATATTAATGTGTAAAATAAAGAATTAAAATAAAAAATATTGCTATACTCACCTCTCCGACGCAGCCTGGACCTCACCGAGGGAACCGGCAGCGTTCTTTGCTTAAAATGCGCGCGTTTACTTCCTTCCGTGACATCACGGCTTGTGATTGGTCGCGTGCCGCCCATGTGGCCGCGACGCGACCAATCACAGCAAGCCGTGACGTAATTTTCAGGTCCTTAATGCCTAATTCTAGGCATTCAGGATTTTAAAATTACGTTCCGGCTTGTGATTGGTCGCGTCGCGGTCACATGGGCGACGCGACCAATCACAAGCCGTGACGTCACGGGAGGCAGGAAACGCGCGCATTTTAAAATTACGTCACGGCTGGTGATTGGTTGCGTGCCGCCCATGTGACCGCGACGCGACCAATCACAGCAAGCCGTGACGTAATTTCAGGTCCTGTATGACTAAATTCTGCATTCAGGACCTGAAATTACGTCACGGCTTGCTGTGATTGGTCGCGTCGCGGTCACATGGGTGGCATGCAACCAATCACAAGCCGTGACGTAATTCTAAAATGCGCGCGTTTCCTGCCTCCCGTGACGTCACGGATTGTGATTGGTCGCGTCGCCCATGTGACCGCGACGCGACCACTCACAAGCCGGAACGTAATTTTAAAATCTGACCTGAAAATTACGTCACGGCTTGCTGTGATTGGTCGCGTCGCGGCCACATGGGCGGCACGCGACCAATCACAAGCCGTGACGTCACGGAAGGAAGTAAACGCGCGCATTTTAAGCAAAGAACGCTGCCGGTTCCCTCGGTGAGGTCCAGGCTGCGTCGGAGAGGTGAGTATAGCAATATTTTTTATTTTAATTCTTTATTTTACACATTAATGTTGTTTCGATACCGATACCCAATACCACAAAAGTATCGGTTCTCGGTATCGGAATTCCGATACCCGCAAGTATCGGCCGATACCCGATACTTGCGGTATCGGAATGCTCAACACTACTGGTGATTGTTCTCACTCTGACCCTCGGTGGCTTTTGAGCTCGCTCCTGAGGACCCCCTGAGTCAGATGCTGAGATCAAGCGGGAGTTCCCTCCCTACACCGACCGGTTGCCGGGAGTTAACTAAAGATTTACAGCACAGGGTGCATACAGCGCCGCTCTGGCGGACACCACTAACCACCCTAACTAGAGCTAGGAAAGCGCAATGATTGCGCACGGTGCCACACTGGCGGTGGCTGCTAATTGATGCAGTAATTCGTGTCTAGTGCTGGATGGCACAGTCTGGCACTAAGTAGGTCAATCACCCAAGTCCTTTCAACAACACTAGGGATGGGAATGATTAAGGAGCTTTCACCAGTTTCAGTCATACAGCCACACACATGATTTCAGATTTATACTAGTGTATGGCCACGCGGCCATGCAAACCTTTTATAACTGTAGCCTTTTGGGACCTTCCTAGTGATCCAATCGGAGAAGCTACAATACCTGAGCATGTGACCCCTGACGTCCAATGAGAGGTTTTCCCTTGGGCATGCAGCACTATGTGCCACGGACCGCCCCCGGCACATTAACCCCCGGCACACCGCGATCAAACATGATCGCGGTGTACCGGCGGTGCAGGGAAGCATCGCGCAGGGAGGGGGCTCCCTGCGGGCTTCCCTGAGACGATCGGTACAAGGTGATGTACTCACCTCGTACCGAACGTCTTCTCCCTGCAGGCCCCGGATCCAAAATGGCCGAGGGGCTGTATCCGGGTCCTGCAGGGAGCACTTCCGGGTCGGAGCAGGCTGCAGATGAAAGCTGCAGCCTGCTCCGATGAAAGTATGATCGCAGATATGATAGAGTGCTGTGCACACTATCAGATCTGCGATCTGTGATGTCCCCCCCTGGGACAAAGTAAAAAAGTAAAAAAAAAAATTTCCATATGTGTAAAAAAAAAAAAAAAATTCCTAAATAAATAATAATAAAAAAAAAAATATTATTCCCATAAATACATTTCTTTATCTAAAAAAACAAACAAAAACAATAAAAGTACACATATTTAGTATCGCCGCGTCCGTAACGACCCAACCTATAAAACTGGCCCACTAGTTAACCCCTTCAGTAAACACCGTAAGAAAAAAAAAAAAAAAACGAGGCAAAAAACAACGCTTTATTACCATACCGCCGGACAAAAAGTGGAATAACACGCGATCCAAAAGACGGATATAAATAACCATGTTACCGCTGAAAACGTCATCTTGTCCCGCAAAAAACGAGCCGCCATACAGCATCATCAGCAAAAAAATTAAAAAGTTATAGTCCTCAGAATAAAGCGATGCCAAAATAATTATTTTTTCTATAAAATAGTTTTTATCGTATAAAAGCGTCAAAACATAAAAAAATGATATAAATGAGGTATCGCTGTAATCGTACTGACCCGACGAATAAAACTGCTTTATCAATTTTACCAAGCGCAGAACGGTATAAACGCCTCTCCCAAAAGAAATTCATGAATAGCTGGTTTTTGGTTATTCTGCCTCACAAAAATCGGAATAAAAAGTGATAAAAAATGGTCACGTGTCCGAAAATGTTACCAATAAAAACGTCAACTCGTCCCGCAAAAAACAAGACCTCACATGACTCTGTGGACCAAAATGTGGAAAAATTATAGGTCTCAAAATGTGGAGACGCAAAAACTTTTTTGCTATAAAAAGCGTCTTTTAGTCTGGTTTCACACTTGCGTTTTTATCTGCATGCGTTTTTTAAAAAAACCGCATGTGTGAAAAAATGCATGTAAACGCGGTAAAACGCATGCGTTTTTATAGAAAAACACAAGAAAACAAGAAAAAAACAAAAAAACCTAACCCTACCCCTAACCCTACCCCTAACCTGAAATACGTGGCACTGAAATACGTGGCACTGAAATATACGTTTATATACGTATATACGTATATAAGTGCCACGATATTTCAGTGGCCACGTATATAAGTGCCACGTATTTAAGTGCCACGTATTTAAGTGCCACGTATTTAAGTGCCACGTATTTAAGTGCCACGTATTTCAGTGCCACGTATTTCAGTGCCACGTATTTCAGTGCCACGTATTTACGTGCCACGTATTTTTCAGTGCCTGAAATACGTGGCACTGAAATATACGTTTATATACGTATATACGTATATAAGTGCCACGATATTTCAGTGGCCACGTATATAAGTGCCACGTATTTAAGTGCCACGTATTTAAGTGCCACGTATTTAAGTGCCACGTATTTCAGTGCCACGTATTTACGTGCCACGTATTTTTCAGTGCCTGAAATACGTGGCACTGAAATACGTGGCACTGAAATACGTGGCACTGAAATATACGTTTATATACGTATATACGTATATAAGTGCCATGATATTTCAGTGGCCACGTATATAAGTGCCACGTATTTAAGTGCCACGTATTTAAGTGCCACGTATTTCAGTGCCACGTATTTACGTGCCACGTATTTTTCAGTGCCTGAAATACGTGGCACTGAAATACGTGGCACTGAAATACGTGGCACTGAAATACGTGGCACTTAAATACGTGGCACTTAAATACGTGGCACTTAAATACGTGGCACTTAAATACGTGGCACTTATATACGTGGCACTTATATACGTGGCACTTATATACGTGGCACTTATGACTGTCAGAAAATGTTCAGTAAACGGTTAGGGGTAGGGTTTCAGGTAGAATTGGGGAGTTTCCACTGTTCAGGCACATCAGGGGCTCTCCAAACGCGACATGGCGTCCAATCTCAATTCCAGCCAATTCTGCGTTGAAAAAGTAAAACAGTGCTCCTTCCCTTCCGAGCTCTCCCGTGCGTCCAAAAAGGGGTTTAACCCAACATATGGGGTATCAGCGTACTAGGGACAAATTGAACAACAACTTCTGGGGTCCAAGTTCTCTTGTTATCCTTGGGAAAATAAAAATTTGGGGGGCTAAAAATCATTTTTGTGGGAAAAAAAATATGTTTTATTTTCACGGCTCTGCGTTGTAAACTGTAGTGAAACACTTGGGGGTTCAAAGTTCTCACAACACATCTAGATAAGTTCCTTGGGAGGTCTAGTTTCCAATATGGGGTCACTTGTGGGGGGTTTGTACTGTTTGGGTACATCAGGGGCTCTGCAAATGCAACGTGACGCCTGCAGACCAATCCATTTAAGTCTGCATTCCAAATGGCGCTCCTTCCCTTCCGAGCTCTGTCATGCGCCCAAACAGTGGTTCCCCCCCACATAGGGGGTATCAGCGTACTCAGGACAAATTGGACAACAACTTTTAGGGTCCAATTTATCCTGAAACCCTTGTGAAAATACAAAACTGGGGGCTAAAAAATCATTTTTGTGAAAAAGAAAAATAATTTTTATTTTCACGGCCGGCTCTGCGTTATAAACTGTAGTGAAACACTTGGGGGTTCAAAGTTCTCACAACACATCTAGATAAGTTCCTTGGGGGGTCTAGTTTCCAATATGGGGTCACTTGTGGGGGGTTTGTACTGTTTGGGTACATCAGGGGCTCTGCAAATGCAACGTGACGCCTGCAGACCAATCCATTTAAGTCTGAATTCCAAATGGCGCTCCTTCCCTTCCGAGCTCTGTCATGCGCCCAAACAGTGGTTCCCCCCCACATAGGGGGTATCAGCGTACTCAGGACAAATTGGACAACAACTTTTAGGGTCCAATTTATCCTGATACCCTTGTGAAAATACAAAACTGGGGGCTAAATTTCATTTTTGTGAAAAAAAAAATATATATATTTTCACGGCTCTGCGTTATAAACTGTAGTGAAACACTTGGGGGTTCAAAGCTCTCAAAACACATCTAGATAAGTTCCTTAGGGGGTCTACTTTCCAAAATGGCGTCACTTGTGGGGGGGTTTAATGTTTAGGCACATCAGGGGCTCTCCAAACGCAACATGGCATCCCATCTTAATTCCAGTCAATTTTGCATTGAAAAGTAAAATAGCGCTTCTTCCCTTCTGAGCTCTGCTATGCGCCCAAACAATGGTTTACACCCACATATGGGTTATCGTCGTACTCAGGACAAATGGCACAACAACTTTTGTGGTCTAATTTCTTCTCTTACCCTTGGGGAAATAAAAAAATGGGGGTGAAAAGATCATTTTTGTGAAAAAATATGATTTTTTATTTTTACGGCTCTGCATTATAAACTTCTGTAAAGCACTTGTTGGGTCAAAGTGCTCACCACACATCTAGATAAGTTCCTTAGGGGGTCTACTTTCCAAAATGGTGTCACTTGTTAGGGGTTTCAATGTTTAGGCACATCAAGGGCTCTCTAAATGCAACATGGCGTCCCATCTCAATTCCAGTCAATTTTGCATTGAAAAGTCAAATGGCGCTCCTTCCCTTCTGAGCTCTGCCCTGCGCCCAAACAATGGTTTACACCCACATATGGGGTATCAGTGTACTCAGGACAAATTGCACAACAATTTTTGGGGTCCAATTTCTTCTCTTACCCTTGGAAAAATAAAAAATTGGGGGTGAAAAGATCATTTTTGTGAAAAAATATGATTTTTTATTTTTACGGCTCTGCATTATAAACTTCTGTAAAGCACATGTTGGGTCAAAGTGCTCACCACACATCTAGATAAGTTCCTTAGGGGGTCTACTTTCCAAAATGGTGTCACTTGTTAGGGGTTTCAATGTTTAGGCACATCAAGGGCTCTCTAAATGCAACATGGCGTCCCATCTCAATTCCAGTCAATTTTGCATTGAAAAGTCAAATGGCGCTCCTTCCCTTCCGAGCTCTGCCCTGCGCCCAAACAATGGTTTACACCCACATATGGGGTATCAGCGTACTCAGGACAAATTGCACAACAATTTTTAGGGTCCAATTTCTTCTCTCACCCTTGGGAAAATAAAAAATTGGGGGTGAAAAGATAATTTTTGTGAAAAAATATGATTTTGTATTTTTACGGCTCTGCATTATAAACTTCTGTAAAGCACTTGTTGGGTCAAAGTGCTCACCACACATCTAGATAAGTTCCTTAGGGGGTCTACTTTCCAAAATGGTGTCACTTGTTAGGGGTTTCAATGTTTAGGCACATCAAGGGCTCTCTAAATGCAACATGGCGTCCCATCTCAATTCCAGTCAATTTTGCATTGAAAAGTCAAATGGCGCTCCTTTGCTTCCAAGCTCTGCCATGCGCCCAAACTGTGGTTTACCCCCACATATGGGGTATCAGCGTACTCAGGACAAATTGTACAACAACTTTTGGGGTCTATTTTCTCCTGTTACCCTTGGTAAAATAAAACAAATTGGAGCTGAAATAAATTTTGTGTGAAAAAAAGTTAAATGTTCATTTTTATTTAAACATTCCAAAAATTCCTGTGAAACACCTGAAGGGTTAATAAACTTCTTGAAAGTGGTTTTGAGTACCTTGAGGGGTGCAGTTTTTAGAATGGTGTCACACTTGGGTATTTTCTATCATATAGACCCGTCAAAATGACTTCAAATGAGATGTGGTCCCTAAAAAAAAATGGTGTTGTAAAAATGAGAAATTGCTGGTCAACTTTTAACCCTTATAACTCCGTCACAAAAAAAAATTTTGGTTCCAAAATTGTGCTGATGTAAAGTAGACATTTGGAAATGTTATTTATTAAGTATTTTGTGTGACATATGTCTGTTATTTAAGGGCATAAAAATTCAAAGTTGGAAAATTGCGAAATTTTCAAAATTTTCGCCAAATATTCGTTTTTTTCACAAATAAACGCAAGTTATATCGAAGAAATTTTACCACTAACATGAAGTACAATATGTCACGAGAAAACAATGTCAGAATCGCCAAGATCCGTTGAAGCGTTCCAGAGTTATAACCTCATAAAGGGACAGTGGTCAGAATTGTAAAAATTGGCCCGGTCATTAACGTGCAAACCACCCTCGGGGCTTAAGGGGTTAAGATTAGTCTTGTTTGATAATCCACGGATAGGGAGAGTGAGGCTGTGTTTCTACAGTATTATTCTGCTGTGAGCTTGAAGGATTCTAGTACTATAATAGCTAACAGATGCTAAGAGTTTCTGTGATGCAGATACAAACACTCCACTAGTCCCAATAATATTTATTTGGCCTGCAGATAATTAATTAAAAACGGATAAAATGTGTTAAATAGACATCATAGCGAGTATAAAATGTATTAAATTGGTTACTGATACTCTTCCAACAAATTGATAATAATATCAAAAGTGTACCAATAATATTTATTCTCTTTTTATTGACATTTTCATAAACCTATAGCGCCAATAATATTTATTTGACCACCAGATAATTAATTAAAATCGCATAAAGCGTGTTAAATAGACATTACACCAAAATCATAGCGGATCAAATTGTATTAAATTGATTACTGATACGCTTCCAACAAGTTGATAATAATATCAAAAGTGTACCAATAATATTTATTCTCTTTTTATTGACATTTTCATAAACCTATAGCACCAATAATATTTATTTGACCACCAGATAATTAATTAAAATCGCATAAAGCGTGTTAAATAGACATTACACCAAAATCATAGCGAATCAAAATGTATTAAATTGATTACTGATACGCTTCCAACAAGTTGATAATAATATCAAAAGTGTACCAATAATATTTATTCTCTTTTTATTGACATTTTCATAAACCTATAGCCCCAATAATATTTATTTGACCACCAGATAATTAATTAAAATCGCATAAAGCGTGTTAAATAGACATTACACCAAAATCATAGCGGATCAAATTGTATTAAATTGATTACTGATACGCTTCCAACAAGTTGATAATAATATCAAAAGTGTACCAATAATATTTATTCTCTTTTTATTGACATTTTCATAAACCTATAGCGCCAATAATATTTATTTGACCACCAGATAATTAATTAAAATCGCATAAAGCGTGTTAAATAGACATTACACCAAAATCATAGCGAATCAAAATGTATTAAATTGATTACTGATACGCTTCCAACAAGTTGATAATAATATCAAAAGTGTACCAATAATATTTATTCTCTTTTTATTGACATTTTCATAAACCTATAGCCCCAATAATATTTATTTGACCACCAGATAATTAATTAAAATCGCATAAAGCGTGTTAAATAGACATTACACCAAAATCATAGCGGATCAAATTGTATTAAATTGATTACTGATACGCTCCCAACAAGTTGATAATAATATCAAAAGTGTACCAATAATATTTATTCTCTTTTTATTGACATTTTCATAAACCTATAGCGCCAATAATATTTATTTGACCACCAGATAATTAATTAAAATCGCATAAAGCGTGTTAAATAGACATTACACCAAAATCATAGCGGATCAAATTGTATTAAATTGATTACTGATACGCTTCCAACAAGTTGATAATAATATCAAAAGTGTACCAATAATATTTATTCTCTTTTTATTGACATTTTCATAAACCTATAGCGCCAATAATATTTATTTGACCACCAGATAATTAATTAAAATCACATAAAGCGTGTTAAATAGACATTACACCAAAATCATAGCGAATCAAAATGTATTAAATTGATTACTGATACGCTTCCAACAAGTTGATAATAATATCAAAAGTGTACCAATAATATTTATTCTCTTTTTATTGACATTTTCATAAACCTATAGCCCCAATAATATTTATTTGACCACCAGATAATTAATTAAAATCGCATAAAGCGTGTTAAATAGACATTACACCAAAATCATAGCGGATCAAATTGTATTAAATTGATTACTGATACGCTCCCAACAAGTTGATAATAATATCAAAAGTGTACCAATAATATTTATTCTCTTTTTATTGACATTTTCATAAACCTATAGCGCCAATAATATTTATTTGACCACCAGATAATTAATTAAAATCGCATAAAGCGTGTTAAATAGACATTACACCAAAAGCATAGCGAATCAAAATGTATTAAATTGATTACTGATACGCTTCCAACAAATTGATAATATCAAAAGTGTACCAACAATATTTATTCTCTTTTATTGACATCGTATGTGTTGTGTGTGTTTGTTGTGTGTGTGTGTGTTGCATGTGTTGTGTGTGTTCTGTATGTTGTGTGTGTGTATGTTTGTTGTGTGTGTTGTATGTGTTGTGTGTGTTTGTTGTGTGTGTGTTGCATGTGTTGTGTGTGTTCTGTATGTTGTGTGTGTGTATGTTTGTTGTGTGTGTTGTATGTGTTGTGTGTGTTTGTTGTGTGTGTGTGTTGCATGTGTTGTGTGTGTTCTGTATGTTGTGTGTGTGTATGTTTGTTGTTTGTGTTGTATGCGTTGTGTGTGTTCTGTATGTTATGTGTGTTTGCTGTGCGTGTGTTCTGTGTGTTTGTTGTGCATGTGTTCTGTATGTTTGTTGTGCGTGTGTTCTGTGTGTTGTGTGTGTCTGCCTCCAGCTCCTTTCGACAATTCTCACCTCTCTTTACAGAGCCATAAACTTATAATGGCAAATGTTGATGCCTCCATCAGCACAAAGCTGGATTGTTGCATTATTTCACAGTGAATGATGAGTTTAGGAGGCAAAGGTGGAGGAGAAGTGGCCATGAGTGCAGAAGTATTATTTCTATAAAGATTGAGCTGCGGGCACGCTCACGTCTTGTGCCGTACTACCTTATATGTTTTTGTTTGCGTCAGTTCAGAGAAACCAAAAACCATATCATGTTTGGTGCACTATATTAACCCCTTCATGACCCAGCCTATTTTGGCCTTAATGACCTTGCCATTTTTTGCAATTCTGACCAGTGTCCCTTTATGAGGTAATAACTCAGGAACGCTTCAACGGATCCTTGCGGTTCTGAGATTGTTTTTTCGTGACATATTGGGCTTCATGTTAGAGGTAAATTTAGGTCGATAATTTCTGAGTTTATTTGTGAAAAAAACGGAAATTTGGCAAAAATTTTGAAAATTTCGCAATTTTCACATTTTGAATTTTTATTCTGTTAAACCAGAGAGTTATGTGACACAAAATAGTTAATAAATAACATTTCCCACATGTCTACTTTACATCAGCACAATTTTGGAAAGAAATTTTTTTTTTGCTAGGAAGTTATAAGGGTTAAAATTTGACCAGTGATTTCTAATTTTTACAACAAAATTTACAAAACCATTTTTTTTAGGGACCACCTCACATTTGAAGTCAGTTTGAGGGTTCTATATGGCTGAAAATACCCAAAAGTGACACCATTCTAAAAACTGCACCCCTCAAGGTGCTCAAAACCACATTCAAGAAGTTTATTAACCCTTCAGGTGTTTCACAACAGCAGAAGCAACATGGAAGGAAAAAGTGAACATTTAACTTTTTAGTCACAAAAATGATCTTTTAGCAACAATTTTTTTATTTTCCCAAGGGTAAAAGGAGAAACTGGACCACAAAAGTTGTTGTCCAATTTGTCCTGAGTACGTTGATACCTCATATGTGGGGGTAAACCACTGTTTGTGGGCACGGCAGGGCTCGGAAGCGAAGGAGCGCCATTTGACTTTTTCAATGAAAAATTGGCTCCAATCTTTAGCGGACACCATGTCGCGTTTGGAGAGCCCCCGTGTGCCTAAACATTGGAGCTCCCCCACAAGTGACCCCATTTTGGAAACTAGACGCCCCAAGGAACTTATCTAGATGCATAGTGAGCACTTTAATCCCCCAGGTGCTTCACAAATTGATCCGTAAAAATGAAAAAGTACTTTTTTTTTCACAAAAAATTTCTTTTAGCCTCAATTTGTTCATTTCCACATGGGCAGCAGGATAAAATGGATCCTAAAATGTATTGGGCAATTTCTCCTGAGTACACTGATACCTCACATGTGGGGGTAAACCACTGTTTGGGTGCACGGCAAGGCTCGGAAGGGAAGGCGCGCCATTTGACTTTTTGAATGAAAAATTATCTCCATCGTTAGCGGACACCATGTCGCGTTTGGAGAGACCCTGTGTGCCTAAACATTGAAGCTCCCCCACATGTGACCCCATTTTGGAAACTAGACCCCCCCAAGGAACTTATCTAGATGCATAGTGAGCACTTTAAACTCTCAGGTGCTTCACAAATTGATCCGTAAAAAATGAAAAAGTACTTTTTTTTCACAAAAAAATTTTTTTAGCCTCAATTTTTTCATTTTCACATGGGCAACAGGGTAAAATGGATCCTAAAATTTGTTGGGCAATTTCTCTTGAGTACGCCGATACCTCATATGTGGGGGTAAACCACTGTTTGGGTGCACGGCAAGGCTTGGAAGGGAAGGCGCGCCATTTGACTTTTTCAATGGAAAATTAGCTCCAATCGTTAGTGGACACCATGTTGCGTTCGGAGAGCCCCTGTGTGCCTAAACATTAGAGCTCCCCTACAAGTGACCCCATTTTGGAAACTAGACCCCCCAAGGAACTAATCTAGATGTATAGTGAGCACTTAAAACCCCCAGGTGCTTCACAGAAGTTTATAACGCAGAGCCATGAAAATAAAAAAATATTTTTCTTTCCTCAAAAATGATTTTTAGCCCGGAGTTTTTTATTTTCCCAAGGATAATAAGAGAAATTGGACCCCAAATGTTGTTGTCCAGTTTGTCCTGAGTACGATGATACCCCATATGTGGGGGTAAACCACTGTTTGGGCGCACGGCAGGGCTCGGAAGGGAAGGCACGCCATTTGGCTTTTTGAATGGAAAATTAGCTCCAATCATTAGCGGACACCATGTCGCGTTTGGAGAGCCCCTGTGTGCCTAAACATTGGAGCTCCCACACAAGTGACCCCATTTTGGAAACTAGACCTCCCAAGGAACTAATCTAGATGTGTGGTGAGCACTTTGAACCCTCAAGTGCTTCACAGAAGTTTATAACGCAGAGCCATGAAAATATAAAATTATTTTTCTTTCCTCAAAAGTGATTTTTTAACCCACAATTTTTTATTTTCCCAAGGGTAACAGGAGAAATTGGACCCCAAAAGTTGTTGTGCAGTTTCTCCTGAGTACGCTGATACCCCATATGTGGGGGTAAACCACTGTTTTGGCACACATCGGGGAGCGGAAGGGAAGTAGTGACGTTTTGAAATGCAGACTTTAATGGAATGCTCTGCGGGCGTCACGTTGCGTTTGCAGAGCCCCTGATGTGCCTAAACAGTAGGAACTCCCCACAATTGACCCCACTTTGGAAACTAGACCCCCAAGGGAATTTATCTAGATGTGTGGTGAGCACTTTGAACCCCCAAGTGCTTCACAGAAGTTTATAACGCAGAGACGTGAAAATAAAAAATGTGTTTTCTTTCCTCAAAAATATTTTTTTAGCCCAGAATTTTTTAATTTTCCCAAGGGTAACAGGAAAAATTTGACCCCAAAAGTTGTTGTCCAGTTTCTCCTGAGTACGCTGATACCCCATATGTGGGGGTAAACCACTGTTTGGGCACATGGCGGGGCTCGGAAGGGAAGTAGTGACGGTTTGGAATGCAGACTTTGATGGAATGGTCTGCGGGAATCATGTTATGTTTGCAGAGCCCCTGATGTGCCTAAACAGTAGAAACCCCCCACAAGTGACCCCATTTTGGAAACTAGACCCCCCAAGGAACTTATCTAGATGTGTGGTGAGCACGTTCAACCCCCAAGTGCTTCACAGAAGTTTACAACGCAGAGCCGTGAAAATAAAAAATCATTTTTCTTTCCTCAAAAAAGATGTTTTAGCAAGCAATTGTTTATTTTCACAAGGGTAACAGGAGAAATTGGACCCCAATATTTGTTGCCCAGTTTGTTGTGAGTACGCTGGTACCCCATATGTGGGGGTAAACCACTGTTTGGGCGCACGTCAGGGCTCGGAAGGGAAGTAGTGACATTTGAAATGCAGACTTTGATGGAATGGTCTGCGGGCGTCACGTTGCATTTGCAGAGCCCCTGATGTGCCTAAACAGTAGAAACACCCCACAAGTGACCCCATTTTGGAAACTAGACCCCAAAAGGATCTTATCTAGATGTGTGGTGAGCACTTTCAACCCCCAAGTGTTTCACATAAGTTTATAACGTAGAGCCGTGAAAATAAAAAATAATTGTTCTTTCCTCAAAATTATGTTTTAGCAAGTATTTTTTTATTTTTGCAAGGGTAACAGGAGAAATTGGACCCCAATAGTTGTTGCCCAGTTTGTCCTGAGTACGCTGGTATCCCATATGTGGGGGTAAACCACTGTTTGGGCGCACGTCGGGGCTTGGAAGGGAGGGCGCACCATTTGACTTTTTGAACGCAAGATTGGCTGGAATCATTGGTGGCGCCATGTTGCGTTTGGAGACCCCTGATGTGCCTAAACAGTGGAAACCCCTCAATTCTAACTTCAACACTAACCCCAACACACCCCTAACCCTAATCCCAACTGTAGCCATAACCCTAATCACAACCCTAACCCCAACACACCCCTAACCACAACCCTAACCCCAACACACCCGTAACCCTAAATCCAACCCTAATCCTAACCCTAATCCCAACCCTACCCACAACTGTAACCCCAACACAACCCTAACCCTATCCTTAACCCTAACCACAAGCCTAATCTTAACCCTATTTCCAACCCTAGCCCTAATTCCAACCCTAAGGGTACCGTCTCACATAACGACTTACCAACGATCACGACCAGCGATACGACCTGGCCGTGATCGTTGGAAAGTCATTGTGTGGTCGCTGGGGAGCTGTCACACAGACCGCTCTCCAGCGACCAACGATGCCAAGGTCCCGGGTAACCAGGGTAAACATCGGGTTACTAAGCGCAGGGCCGCGCTTAGTAACCCGATGTTTACCGTGGTTACCAGCGTAAAAGTAAAAAAAAAAACGTACATACTCACATTTTGGTGTCCTTCAGGTCCCTTGCCGTCTGCTTCCCACTCTGACTGAGTGCCGCCGTACAGTGAGAGCAGAGCGCAGCGGTGACGTCACTGCTGTGCTGTGCTCTCACTTTCCGGCCGGCAGACAGTCAGAGCGGGAAGCAGACGGCAAGGGACCTGAAGGACACCGAAATGTGAGTGTGTACGGTTTTTTTTTTTTTTTACTTTTACGCTGGTAACCACGGTAAACATCGAGTTACTAAGCGCGGCCCTGCGCTTAGTAACCCGATGTTTACCCTGGTTACAAGTGAACGCATCGCTGGATAGCTGTCACGCACAACGATCCAGCGATGACAGCGGGAGATCCAGCGACGAAAGAAAGTTCCAAACGATCTGCTACGACGTACGATTCTCAGCAGGGTCCCTGATCGCTGCTGCGTGTCAGACACAGCGATATCGTATGGATATCCCTGGAACGTCACAGATCGTACCGTCGTAGCGATCAAAGTGCCACTGTGAGACGGTACCCTAACTCTAATTCCAACCCTAACCCTAAGGCTATGTGCCCACTTTGCGGATTCGTGTGAGATTTTTCCGCACCATTTTTGAAAAATCCGCAGGTAAAAGGCACTGCGTTTTACCTACGGATTTACAGCGGATTTCCAGTGTTTTTTTGTGCGGATTTCATCTGCGGATTCCTATTGAGGAACAGGTGTAAAACGCTGCGGAATCCGCACAAAATTGACATGCTGCGGAAAATACACAGCGTTTCCGCACGGTATTTTCCGCACCATGGGCACAGCAGATTTGGTTTTCCATAGGTGTACATGGTACTGTAAACCTGATGGAAAACTGCTACGAATTCTCAGCGGCCAATCCGCTGCGGATCCGCTGCCGATCCGCTGCAGATCCGCGGCGGATCCGCTGCGGATCCGCGGCCGATCCGCTGCGGATCTGCGGCCGATCCGCTGCGGATCCGCGGCAATCCGCTGCGGATTCGCAGCCAAATCCGCACTGTGTGCACATGCCCTAACCCTACCCCTAACCCTAACCCTACCCCTAATTCTAACCCTAATTCTAACCCTAGTTCTAACCCTAACCCTAGCAGAAAAAAAAATATATATATTTTATTTATTTTTACTATTGTCCCTATGGGGGTGATAAATGGGGGTCATTTACTTTTTTTCATTTTGATCACTGCGATAGGCTATATCGCAGTGATCAAAATACTTGTGAAATGAATCTGCCAGCCGGCAGACTCTGCGGGCGCAGTGCGCAGGCGCCCGCCATATTGGAAAATGGCGGCGCCCATGGAGAAGCCGGACGGACATCGGGAGGCCCGGTAAGTATGAAGGGGGGGTGATCGGATCACGGGGGGGGACCGGAGCACAGGGGGGGGGGACCGGAGCACAGGGAGGGGGCACCGGAGCACGGGGGGAGCGTACAGGAGGACGGAGGAGCGGACAGAACTTATTAGGGGGGCGGACCGCGCACCGGAGCACTGGGGGGGCGATCGGTGGGGTGGGGTGGGGGCAGATTAGGTTTTCCAGCCATGGCCGATGATATTGCAGCATCGGCCATGGCTGGATTGTAATATTTCACCGTTTTTTTGGGTGAAATATTACAAATCGCTCTGATTGGCAGTTTCACTTTCAACAGCCAATCAGAGCGATCGTAGCCACGGGGGGGGTGAAGCCACCCCCCCTGGGCTGAAGCACCACTCCCCCTGTCTCTGCAGATCGGGTGAAATCGGAGTTAACCCCTTCACCCGATCTGCAGGGACGCGATCATTCTGTGACACAGCATATGCGTCACAGGTCGGGAAGGCACCGACTTTCATGACGCATACGCTGTGTCACAGGTCGGGAAGGGGTTAAATCACTACAAGGTCGCATGTATTTATGTTACACAGCATGGTGTAGACTGGCTAGAAATGTAACAAAGCTTTAAAAGTATACATAAGTTAGATGTTTTTTGAATAAAAATAATCTGTCTTATATTATTCACTGAAAGGCAGCAAAATTTACGGTATACATAGAACGCCAAAGAACTGCGACAAACTATAACTAACAGTCAGATTATAAAGAAATTAAGATTTATTATCTGCAAAAAGTGGAGAAACAAACTTTGAATGTTTTGTAATTGTAATATTCAGGAGCCTGCACATTTATGTAGCTTGGTGGCTCTAATAACCTATCTTGGGAGCAAAAATAATTGGGATGCCTAACAAATTCCATGGAAAAATAAATAAATAAATAAATAAAAATAAAAATAAATAAATAAATAAATAAAAATAACTGAATGTAACAATTGCCAAGTAGTAGAAACAATAAATGGTTTTACAATATCACCCAAATCAGCTAGGTCATTATTCTTTATTTTAATCCAGTTACATACAAGTTGAAAGCAAGAATCATTAGCTGCATGTTATAAAATATGACAAACGTTATTATATTCACTAATCCAACAAGTTCTAGAACCAAATTTCTACACATGGTGTTTATTGTAGAGAACCATAAACCCACTGCATAAGCCTTTTTCACATTAACATCATGGATAATTTTCATCATTTTTGTTTTATAACTGGAGCGGCCAATTCTGTAGCATTATTCTTTCCATAACTATTATGTGGAAACCTTGATAGAACCCCCTTAGACCCCATTAAAATCAGTGGTGTATGTCCGGATTTGAAAGTAGCTATTTGGCTCTATTTTAAGCTACAGATATTACAATAGTCTGAATGGGGCCTAAGATGTAACTTCATATGAAACTACTGTGATACATTATAAATTACAAAATAGTTTGAAGCTTTGTGTAGAAATATATCAGGCAAAGAATATAAATCTACTAGACACTCTAAAAGAATAGTTAAAAGTAACTATTAATAAAATAAAACACTGTAACATATGTAAAACATTATATTCAATAATACGCATATTTTTTAAAGGAAAACTGTTCATGGTTGGGAATAGTGTACATTCAGAAGCAGCAAAGAGAAATGAGTGCAGTGGTAACGCTCAGCGAGCTGCGCTAGAAAAATCAGGAGAAACCCAGCTGTTATACAAATGTTTAAGGTCAGCAAAACATGGTTTCAAAATGGTTGTGTGCAAATAGACGGCACAGACATCTGTGAAATTAATATGTGATAAAATAATGTTGAATTAAAGAAAGATGGAATAATATACGTGTCTGTGGCGGTGCTAAAAGTCATGCATTTGTTTCTTACGTGTCTTGGGATAACCAAGAAGATTTTTATGGAAAATTTCATAGTAGTCCAATATTGACACAATTTTGCGGTGTATGATTATTATTATTATTATTATCATTATTATTATTAAAGTAACAACAGGAAAAATAAAACACCGTAACATATGTAAAACATTATATTCAATAATATTCATATTTTTATTATTATTATCATTATTATTATTAAAGTAACACCAGGAAAAATAAAACACTGTAACATATGTAAAACATTATATTCAATAATATTCATATTTTTATTATTATTATCATTATTATTAAAGTAACACCAGGAAAAATAAAATACTGTAACATATGTAAAACATTATATTCAATAATATTCATATTTTTATTATTATCATTATTATTAAAGTAACACCCGGAAAAATAAAACACTGTAACATATGTAAAACATTATATTCAATAATATTCATATTTTTTAAAGGAAAACTGTCTATGGGTGAGAATAGTGTACATTCAGAAGCAGCAAAGAGAAATGAGTGCAGTGGTAACGCTCAGCGAGCTGCGCTAGAAAAAATCAGGAGAAACACATCTGTTATACAAAATGTTTAAGGTCAGCAAAACATGGATTCAAATGGTTGTGTGCAAATAGCCGGCACAGACATCTGTGAAATTAATATGTGGTAAAATAATGTTGAATTAAAGAAAGATGGAATAATATACGTGTCTGTGGCGGTGCTAAAAGTCATGCATTTGTTTCTTACATGTCTTGGGTTAACCAAGAAGATTTTTATGGAAAATTTCATTGTCGTCCAATATTGGCACAATTTTGCGGTGTATGATTATTATTATTATTATTATTATCATTATTGTTATTAAAGTAACACCAGGAAAAATAAAATACTGTAACATATGTAAAACATTATATTCAATAATATTCGTATTTTTTAAAGGAAAGCTGTCTATGGGTGAGAATAGTGTACATTCAGAAGCAGCAAAGAGAAATGAGTGCAGTGGTACCGCTCAGCGAGCTGCGCTAGAAAAATCAGGAGAAACACAGCTGTTATACAAAATGTTTAAGGTTAGCAAAACATGGATTCAAAATGGTTGTGTGCAAATAGACGGCACAGGCACTACGATATCCGATGTCAATAAAAGAGAATAAATATTGTTGGTACACTTTTGATATTATCAATTTGTTGGAAGCGTATCAGTAATCAATTTAATACATTTTGATTCGCTATGCTTTTGGTGTAATGTCTATTTAACACGCTTTATGCGATTTTAATTAATTATCTGGTGGTCAAATAAATATTATTGGCGCTATAGGTTTATGAAAATGTCAATAAAAAGAGAATAAATATTATTGGTACACTTTTGATATTATTATCAACTTGTTGGGAGCGTATCAGTAATCAATTTAATACAATTTGATCCGCTATGATTTTGGTGTAATGTCTATTTAACACGCTTTATGCGATTTTAATTAATTATCTGGTGGTCAAATAAATATTATTGGGGCTATAGGTTTATGAAAATGTCAATAAAAAGAGAATAAATATTATTGGTACACTTTTGATATTATTATCAACTTGTTGGAAGCGTATCAGTAATCAATTTAATACATTTTGATTCGCTATGATTTTGGTGTAATGTCTATTTAACACGCTTTATGCGATTTTAATTAATTATCTGGTGGTCAAATAAATATTATTGGCGCTATAGGTTTATGAAAATGTCAATAAAAAGAGAATAAATATTATTGGTACACTTTTGATATTATTATCAACTTGTTGGAAGCGTATCAGTAATCAATTTAATACAATTTGATCCGCTATGATTTTGGTGTAATGTCTATTTAACACGCTTTATGCGATTTTAATTAATTATCTGGTGGTCAAATAAATATTATTGGCGCTATAGGTTTATGAAAATGTCAATAAAAAGAGAATAAATATTATTGGTACACTTTTGATATTATTATCAACTTGTTGGGAGCGTATCAGTAATCAATTTAATACAATTTGATCCGCTATGATTTTGGTGTAATGTCTATTTAACACGCTTTATGCGATTTTAATTAATTATCTGGTGGTCAAATAAATATTATTGGGGCTATAGGTTTATGAAAATGTCAATAAAAAGAGAATAAATATTATTGGTACACTTTTGATATTATTATCAACTTGTTGGAAGCGTATCAGTAATCAATTTAATACATTTTGATTCGCTATGATTTTGGTGTAATGTCTATTTAACACGCTTTATGCGATTTTAATTAATTATCTGGTGGTCAAATAAATATTATTGGCGCTATAGGTTTATGAAAATGTCAATAAAAAGAGAATAAATATTATTGGTACACTTTTGATATTATTATCAACTTGTTGGAAGCGTATCAGTAATCAATTTAATACAATTTGATCCGCTATGATTTTGGTGTAATGTCTATTTAACACGCTTTATGCGATTTTAATTAATTATCTGGTGGTCAAATAAATATTATTGGCGCTATAGGTTTATGAAAATGTCAATAAAAAGAGAATAAATATTATTGGTACACTTTTGATATTATTATCAATTTGTTGGAAGAGTATCAGTAACCAATTTAATACATTTTATACTCGCTATGATGTCTATTTAACACATTTTATCCGTTTTTAATTAATTATCTGCAGGCCAAATAAATATTATTGGGACTAGTGGAGTGTTTGTATCTGCATCACAGAAACTCTTAGCATCTGTTAGCTATTATAGTACTAGAATCCTTCAAGCTCACAGCAGAATAATACTGTAGAAACACAGCCTCACTCTCCCTATCCGTGGATTATCAAACAAGACTAATCTTAATATAGCATATAAACATCTAATATAAAACAATTACTGGGATAATATTCACTGTATTAACAAATTAAACTATATCAAAAAGGGAGAGCCAGACATGGAGGACAGCTGGCTGACAGGGAGGGGTGGGGTACACACTTTTCTGACTGCAGCCCCTGCAGTCTGTACACAGACTCACCCAGAATTGAGTAACAGATTTTATTTCGTCAACATTTTCAAATTTAACTCGTTCTAATTGTAATTATCAATTTAATCAAAACTGCACTTGTCTTCACTGGTCTAAATAATTGTTTAAATTCTTAGAGGACGTTCAAGGGCGACAGCTGCTAGCAAATTCTGTGTTTGGTCAGCTAGTGGGAATTCTACCATGCTTTACTTCACACAGTAAACTATTTTTAGCCATCCTCTGCTTGCGCTGTTATTTGGGGTACCAGAGAAACAGCTGCGGGGAGCCCCACAAACATCGGTGTGAAGCATATGCAAACATTTCCCAAGCCCTGCGATCACTCACACAAAACAGGTGTGTGTCTGCATGACATACATTCGAGCCAAAGTTTCTGAGTTTAACAAGTTATAGCATCACTGATTTTACAAGTGTTCAGAAAGTGGTGATAGTGTGTTACATAGACATCTAATCATCGTGCTATTTAATGTGACTGCTTTTATACCCTGCAAGAATCATTGAAATGTCTCTGAGTTGTGCTTATTTTACAATAAATATCTTTTACTTTTACAATACCCTGTCTTTTGCTTTTTTATAAACGTATAAAACACCACGATTCATACCTGCGCTTGTTGTAATATGGTCGCACACATAATGCGCCCATTATAAATCACATATAAACATAAAACTCTAATATAAAACAATTACGGGGATAACATTCATGCTGTAACATGCCCCGGGGATAACATTCATGTTGTAACATGCCCACATACATAATGCGCGCATTATAAATCACATATAAATATAAAACTCTAATATAAAACAATTACCGGGATAATATTCACCGTATCAAATACAGTGATAATAATATTAAACTATATAAAAAGGGAGGGGGAGCTGCCACACAGCTGCTGTTAGAAGACAAGGAGAGGGGAGGGGTTACACACTTTGATACACTTTGATAGGGGCGTGTCCACCTGTCAAATTGAGTTTGACGAAACCACCCGACGCTACACTACTTGTGTACATTCCTGCAGCCAATCAGGGAGCAGAAACAATCCCCAGCATCCAGACACAAGGGCTTCTGTCACTGGCTCCCGAATTCACATGTCCCTTTCCACATGAAAAGTGAACATGTTGCTTTGCTGGCACCATTTTCTCAGTGTAACAGTGCAGAGAGGCTTCTCGTGCTGCTGTAAGTTGCAATATAGTTAGATAAGATTCTATTCTGTGTGAAATTGACCTTCCAGCATCTAACAAGCTTATGCTAATCCTATTTTGCAGGCAGCAGTCAACGTTTCCTACTCAAAATTGTTTGGGCTAATACTGTGTTGCAGTCAGGACTCAGGAGGTCACATTTGCTAATATAAATTGTTAGGGCTAATATTGGGTTGCAGCCAGGAGGCCCCATATGTTTATCAAAATCATTAGGGCTAGTATTGGGGTGCAGCTGGGAGGCCCAATTTGCTAAAAAAAAAACCTTTTAGGCTAATATTGAATAAGCTACAAAAAGAGGTAGCAGGTAAATTGACCTCTGACGAACTTAGCAAATTTTACCAAGAGGTGAACGTAGAGATGGAGAAATGGGAACAACACATCAGTACTGCAAAAATGAAAAAATATTTACGGGATAAGCAGGATTATGAACAGAAAAAGGTTTTCCGGTGGCAGAATAGATCTAGAGATGAAAATAAGTCCCATACCCGGAGTCCATCAGCTTTTTCAACCTCGTCTAGAGCAAGTAGTATATCTTCAAATCATGAACAAGAACATTATGCTTTCAGACATATGGGCACTAGATTTGGAGGTAAAAAAGGTAATCAAGAGAAACAAGGAACGGGTTCCAACAATAAAAGAAAGGATCACCTTAAGGTAATCAATCTGTCTTCTCACATTTTGTCACCTGAACATATGTCTTTTACTTGAAAAGGGTTTAACATTCTCTTCTCCACAATACCTAGACCCCTTCACGACAGTGAAAGATATTCAAGAGATTCCATGAGAAGACACACATGGGGTTGACTTTGAATACTGACGAAGAAATGGAGGCACTAGCCATCTTGTAGTCATTAGCGGAAGAAAGAAATTCGGCCGAGACAGTGAGCAACTTCCCTACCTTAGCTTTAATAAATCTAAAAAATTCCCAAACATGAATACATGCTTTGCGGTTGAGGTCTTCATGAAATTGGTTACCAAGGACATTGAGGACATCAGCCGCAGGCATTATTTAAAAACATTGGATATTAGAGATAGAGAAATTATTCAGGAATTACAGGGATGGAAAGACGTCACCTTCGAAATGGCGGATAAAGGTGGTAATCTTGTTTTCTGGCCTAATGAATTATACGAAAAACAGGCTTTTAAACTTCTCCTTGATGACAGATGCTACAAGAGATTAACATACATCCCCCTCCAGAAGTATCAAAGTGAACTTACTTGTATTCTCATGGAGGCTTTTACAGAAGGAATTATCCCCAAAAAACTACTTGAAACCATTGAAACACTCAAACCAAAACTATCAACATTCTATCTGTTACCTACATTACATAAGAACTCTAAAGATCCACCTGGGCGCCCCATCGTATCTGGTAAGGAAGGTCTAAACGAAATTATATGTAAAATAATTGACCATTATTTTAAACCCATTGTTACAACTCTGCCGTCACATGTATTGGACACAACAGCAGCTCTAAGGAGATTAGATCAACTCCATATAGAGGAGGATATGATACTCGTCACGGCAGACGTTGAGACTCTATATACCTCCATAAGACACACTCAGGGCTTAGCGGCAGTTGGGTGGTTTTTGAATAATAGTAATTTAGACAGTTCCCTGGTTAAACTCTTGTTAACTCTTCTTGAGTTTGTTTTAACTCATAACTGTTTTACATTCAAAGATCAAATTTTTCTCCAATTACAGGGTACGGCTATGGGGGCGGCTTGTGCCCCCTCATATGTCAATTTATTCTTAGGATTATGGGAACGGGATCTTTTTCGGTGTTCTTCCATCCCCGGCATTGAGAAAATACACAATTGGCTAAGATACATAGATGATATTATCTTTGTATGGGAAGGCACTATTAATGAACTCAATAGTTTGATGACCCATCTAAATAACAAAGACATGAATATCAGTCTAACGTATACATATGGACGTAGAGTCACGTTTCTAGATATTGAGATTTCAGTAGATCCTAATGGATCAATTTCTACAACTATTTTTAGGAAACCAACAGCAACAAATTCTATCCTACATGCCAGCTCATCCCATTTGCCATCTACAATCAAGTCTATTCCCATTAGCCAATACCTAAGAGCTAAAAGGATTTGTTCAACTGAACAAGCATATCAAGAACAAGCAAAAGATCTATATTCAAGATTCCGGGAATGGGGCTATGGGCATAGATCAATCAGACATGCCTACAATAGAGCACAAAGCTCAAATAGAAATCAGTTGTTATACCTCAATAGAGGAAGAAAGGTAACATCAGAAAATACAGATGTGAGACTTATTGCACCATATAATAACCAGTGGTATCAACTTACCAAAATTATACACCATCGATGGAATGTGCTGTTGGTGGATCCTATACTAAGAAGGACACTTACCCCTAAACCCCTAATTACGGCAAAAAGAGCCAAGAAATTATCTGACCTATTGATGAGAAGCCATTACTGCCCCAAAAAACAAAATGCTCAAACTAATGTCTTTGGAGAAGTTCAAGGCTTTTTCCCGTGCAAAAAATGTAAAGCCTGTGCAAATACTATTAAAAGTAAAGAATTCACCAATTTTGATGGCTCTAAGAAATTCTTGGTAAGGAGCTATTTGACGTGCACGACTCAAGGTGTAATATACCAAGCACGATGTGTGTGTAACCTACTATACATTGGAATGACAACCAGAGAGCTACGTATACGAATACGGGAACACGTATGAGATATAGAAAAATCAAGGGAAGCTAAAGAGGGAGAACAGCTCAAAACTCTTCCAAGACACTTTAGGGCAGTACATGGATCCGATGCACGTGGCCTTCAAATTATGGCTATCGATCAAGTAACTCTTGGCATACGTGGAGGTAATTTGTTCAAAACATTGTCTCAGGTGGAGAGTCAGTGGATTTACCGACTCAACACCTTGGTACCAAATGGGTTGAATGAAAACCATGGGTTCGGGTCTTTCCTATAAGCTGTGTAATCAATTCTGGGCTTTTAACATGTTAATGGCTTTTAATATTTGATATTGAGTTTTCTTGTTTTTAATTGTTGTCATTTATATTCTTTAGTGTTTATTCCTATTGTGTATACTATCTGGCGCTACTGGTCTGGCTGCTCCTGGATGGTGTCTTGTGGTTTCTGATGATGTCCTGCTGTTACCCTGTTTGAAATTGATGGACATAGCAAGAAAAGAAGAAGAGAGAGAGAGAGAAAAAAAATTTCTTTTAAAATAACAATTATTGTTTATAGATGTGTTGACTTCTTGTTCAGGACTTTTTAGTTAAATGGTTACTATTTCACTTTATATGCTTTTCGCATACACTATTTTTATTTCTTAAGAGTATATTATATTAAATGGTGTTATTATTTATTGTATTATTGTTTATATTCTACAAGGTCTCACTTACTATTCCATTTTCCCGTCCCTTACTAAGTACTGGTATCACATTCTCACGGTGGTTAATTCACTATGTCTCCCGTGTTATTATGTATATCTGTTAGATTCACACATTCCTTAATTATAGCCCTGATAACTAGATATGTACTGAGCATACTGTATGGTGGTGGTGAACCCTTTGGCCACTTTTTTATGGCTATACAGCCGAAATAACTGACCTTACATCTAATGCGCATGCCCGGGAGTTCGGCATATATACTCCTCCCCTCTTCACTATCTGATGGACATGTGATTGTACTTTCCCTCCTTGGCTAGTGCGCATGCTCGGGATCTCGACATCCGGACTTCCTGACGCGCCCTCCGCACGTGAGCATGGCGACGGCGGATTGCCTGCGTTCCATGGGCGCTGCGGGAAGAGCCCTGTGGGTTGCCGAGACACCTGCGCATGCGCCGCTCTTTAGCCGACTCACACCTGTAGCAGCCTGTCTCTTGTTTCCATTGGCCAGACATTACTATTTATAGTGACACAAGCGGTACTTAAGCCACGCCTCCTGACGAAGATCGGCGAAACGCTCATTGAGGCGGCAGGCTGGGGCTTCAGGTCTCTCACCGCATGTAGGTATTATGCCCTTAATATCCAATCAATTATTGCACTACATAGGCACTTTAATTCTATTATGCTGCTCGCACCTTAATAGTCATTTCTTTGCTTAGCACTCCTTGCACTTTGCAACTTATTGTATGTATATTTTCAATAGACATATTTGGTATGCTTTTAGCATTGGTATATTATGGGGCTCCTTATATATGTAGCCTCCTTTGGTGTATAGCACTTATGAGCTTTGAATTGCTAGCCCATATTGACATTACATTATAGTGCCATATAGTGCGTTCTATTTATTCAATTTTCATGTGGTCAACTTGTATTCTCCAGCCCTGCTTGGTTAGTGTTTACCCTGCTATGGATTATCAGATTTTATATTTAATAAATACTATTTCCTGAAATATACTCCTTTGGGTCCCTGTGTATTTAGAGTTTCTCTTGGTTGTGCTAATATTGGGTGCAGCCAGAAGGCCCCATTTGCTAATCAAAATTATTAGGACTAGGGTGTGTGGCCTGACTGCTCTGAGAAGATGTGTCTGACACAAGCTCCTGAACAATCCAGAGTAATCTAAGGGAAAAGTGGACCTTCAACTGTAATCTGATCCTCAGAGTCAAGCTGAACCCCTCTTTGCTCTTTTGGGAAAACTCTAAGGCTAAGGAGAGATGTCTGCCGTCCCTGCAGTGCTGAGGGACTGAACAGGCATATCCAGCATGGAGAAGATGGACGCCATCTTCCCGCCTCAAGTCCTTGCTGCAGACAGTGGTTTGGAGGCAGTTGTGACTACCACTGAGGTACTACCCCACAATGACTCTGACACCCCCGCTCCAACCGGAGTTAACATCCCCCATCAGCTTCCCTCCAGACTCCGGCGTTTACATACCCAGTGTTGTGGAGCATCTCCTGCGTGCCTCTGGCCCACCTCACCCCTCTGAGCAGGTGGAGGAGCACTCTTCATTGAGCGATGCAACCGATTTGCTCACCATTGTGAAGTGTGGCATCACCCCTCAGCTCCTTTTCACTTCCGCTCCCCAAAACGAGGCACTGACATACCCGGACTGAGGCTGCAGCTGCGGCATCCACGGTTTTCCTCTCCTAGCTGGCACCATATTGAGGACTGGGCTCTGCCATGTGCCTGAACACTGAAGGTCAGGGCATTGAGATCTGCTACCTGCCTGGAGCCAGCAGGGTAGACAGGGACGCTGCATATACACTGATAACACACAGAGTAGTGTCAAGGGAGCAAAGAAAGTCGATTGTGCCAAGTTAAAGGAGATAAAGCAAGGAAGCAAGGGAAGAAGGGGAATAAAATAAAAGACCCTACATAAACCCTAAATATGTACACTGTTTAGAAAAGAAGCAAACAACCCACTTGCATAATATCTTTAGAAGTTCTTATATTCTTGGATTCTTCTATATAATATCTTTGAATTCTCTTATAACCCCTCTATTAAGCCATGAAGGCTTGGAATTCCCTCAACCACTATATTATTTCATCACTATTATAGAAAGAGGGGAAAAGAAGAGACTAGAACTCTGCTGCAATCTTCTAACTGCTCTTTGTACTATGCCACAAACAGGACTGACGCAGATGCACTCAGTGGCTGTATAAATCTCCCTCTTTATGTGTGGGAGACAGCAGAAAAAATCAGGCCCACTGTATTACACTACACAGTTTCAGTGGCAGACAGTGGCTGGCAGATATATTAAAAAAAAAGGGACTGTACTACTATAACAATCTCCCTACAATGATCTCAGTCAGGACAAGTATGGCAGGCAGCAATAAAAAGGACAAATAAACAAGATAACTGTGCAGAAAGGAAGGAGCAACAGGATTTTTGCTTTTAAAAAAGCAGTTGGTTTGCACAGCGGCGTACACAGCAACGCAGCTATCAGGGAGCCTTATAAGCTACAGAGCTGATGCACAGAAATCGAGCCTCCACTGTCCCTGCAAAGAAAAGGTGGTGTTGGACAGTGGAAATCGTTACAGCACAAGCGGTTTGGGGGTTAATCTTCCCTCCCTAACTATGTCCCTTCTTCTGACGAAGCGGCAGCACCCTCTCCCTATGCTACGATCGGCAGAAGTAAGATGGCGGTCGGCGTGCACGCCCCTTTATAGCCCCTGTGACGCAACAGAAAGCAAGCCAATCACTGTCATGCCCTTCTCTAAGATGGTGGGGACCAGGACCTATGTCATCACGCTGCCCACACTCTGCGACCTCCTTCATTGGCTGAGAAATGGCGCTGAACGCGTCATATGAAACGCGACTTTGGCGCGAAGATCGCCGACCACGTGGCCGATCCCACACTGTGATCGGCTCCGGTTTCATGAAACCCGACTTTGCCGAAAGTCGGCGACTTATCAAATTGACCGATCCGTTTTGCTCAACCCTACTCATCACTATAAATAAGCGATGTACATGTGTAGATGGTAAGATAATACCTGAAGTGCCTCAGTATGACAGATAGAAGGGTAAGTGAAACCTCATGACATTGATAATATTAATACCATCCTATAAGGTTAGAATATATTTTGTGTCCCTGACATATCCTGGTAGATCTCTGACCAAAACACTACAAGTACACATGCACCCAGGAACTAAGTTATTCCCTTACACTATTAATACCCACAATTAGTGGTCTGAGGGTAGAGGGAAATAACCTTTGTGTATTTTGGAGTGATATGCTGATACCATAGCTACTTCCACAAATATATTATTCACTAATTTATCAGTGAGAACACCTCATAATAAACTTTCCCTTAGAAATAGCGAGATTATTTTGAAAAAAAAAAAACATAGGGTCAAAACTAAGTCTCTGACAAATAGTGTTTTGGAGAATAAACATATTGAGCTTCTCATCAAGACAACCACACCACCACCCTTGTCCGTTGGTCTGATGAGAAGTTCAATATTATTAATTTGTTTTTCAATGATTATTTTCTCTTGATTGCGGATAATATGAGAAAATTAATTGACAACAACCTTAATCTTAACAAAATACTTGTCTCATTGCATACAGCCGGTTCAACTAAGAAAATAACTAAATATATGAGCTCCTATAAAATTCCTTTAAAATTTGCACAAAAAATCTAAATGACAAATAACTAATTTAAAAGTTCTTAAAGATAGAAGTTATGCATGTCACCTTAAGATGTTCCCAGATAAGGAAAGTGTCACAATAAAATGCTTTAATACTTGGCATATATATTTG
Organism: Ranitomeya variabilis; assembly: GCF_051348905.1. Classification (NCBI taxonomy): domain Eukaryota; kingdom Metazoa; phylum Chordata; class Amphibia; order Anura; family Dendrobatidae; genus Ranitomeya; species Ranitomeya variabilis. The sequence goes on from NC_135232.1 coordinate 1,144,730,500, forward strand.
TTTGCATATTTATTTATTCATGTACATGTGTTATTTTATACGATGTGATTTCCCTCTAAATGGTATTACGCAAGTCATATTATTTTCTAATTTCTATACAATTTTGAAAACATTATTTTGTATTCTTACAAAGCAGGGCAGTTTTTGTATTCATTTCAGATTTAAATAAGATAATATAACATTTAGGCAAAAAGACGCAACCTAAAAGTCCACAGCTGGAAGCTAGAACAGCGAAAACCTCCACAGCCACAGTATATTTCCCCTTGGTGCTCAGATAAGCTGGGATCATGGCGATCCAGACACTTATGAACACCAGCATGCTGAAGGTGATGTACTTGGCCTCGTTAAAAGTATCTGGTAATGTCCTCACCATGAAAGCCAGAACGAAGCTCACAGCTGCCAGGAGCCCCATATAGCCTAATACAGAATAGAACCCAATAATTGAACCTTCATTACACTGAATTATAATCTTTCCCTGATAAGATCGAGTGTCCAGATCCTTGAAAGGGGGAGAGATTGATAGCCAGATAACACAGATAACAGCTTGGATTGATGAACCCAACAAAACAATAGAATAGGGCAGTTTCACACCCAACAACTTTCTCCAAGCCCTTCCAGGTTTGGTGGATTTAAAAGCAACGTAAACAATGATAGTCTTGGCAAGAAGGGAAGAGATGGCTAGAGAGAAAGTGATTCCAAAAGTGGTCTCACGAAGTCTGCAAGTCACATTAATTGGACAACCAAGAAACAAGAAAACAGAGAGGAAGCTGAGAATGATCGAGACGAGTAGAAGGTAACTCAGGTTCTGGTTATTGGCTTTAACGATCGGGGTGTCTCTATAAGAAATGAATATTCCAAATATCAAACTAGTGACGAGACAACCAAAAACTGAGAGGAATGAAAAAACAGCAGCAATTGTGTCATTGTGATAAGAAATGAATTCTATTATTTTTGGCTGACATTGGTCTCTTTTCTCATTTGGCCATTCATCACTTGGACATTTAATACAGTTGTCACTGTCTAAAGAAAGCAAAAACATAGAAACTTGTTAGTGTCATTTTCCTTAGTACCTTCGAACTATATTCATATTTACAGTAGGGGTATATTCACTTTTGGCCTTCTTCACACTTCCATTTTTTATGTCCATATATGTACCATTTTTAAAGGACTGCAAATATGAACATACACACACCTATTGTATTCAATGGTGGTGCATACATGTCAGGTTTTTCACATGGACCACGTGTCAATGTTAATAACCCACAAACGTGCTTTTTTTAATGCAGCATGGATAAAATGTGTGCTCCATATGAGCACACAGATGATACACGAATGTCATCAGTGTGGCACAAATTGGTGCCTAGGAAAAGCAGTACAGTTATTGCTGTTCCCAGCGCTGGATGGTGAATCTGACTCTCATCATTGTCGCCTGGTCTCCTTACGATCAGCAATGTATACGAGCGTGCTACATAAATAAATAATAAAAAAAACAGGTATGGGATACTTCGTAAATTTCATAACCAGCTGATGGAAAGCCAACAGCTGGCAGCTGATGTTAATATTCTGGAAAGGGACCAATGGCTGTATAGGTTCCCAGTCTGTTAATATCAGCTCACAGCTGTTTGCTTAGCTGTTACAGGTAACTATAGGGGAGATCCTCTAAAAAATTACATTGGGTCTCATCTAGCTATACTAACCAGCAAATGCTAAACAGACAGCTGAGGGCTGATATTAGAAGCCTGGGAAGGGGCTATGGATATTGGTTCCCTCCCAAACTAAGAACATTAGCCCTCAGCCACCCCAGAAATGACGCATTCATTAGATGCACCAATTGTGGAGCTTATCCTCTGCTCTTTCCACTTGTCGTGGTGCGGTGACAAGAGGGATAATATTTGTGATGTTGATGTCAGTCATTTTATGGCCGATGACATCAAGCAAAGGGGTTAATGGAGAGGCATCGATAAGAGATCCCCATTGTTAGTCCCATATCCATATTTAATAATAACACAGAGTAAAGTCCTTTATTTGAAATTAAAACTCCCTGACCCTCTTTTGCCCATTTAATCACTATAATTAAAAATAAAAAAGCAAACTTATACTCACCTGTCAATCGATAATCCAATAAAGATTCATGTCTCACATCCATCCGGATGGTTTGGTGAGTGGCCACAACAGTCATAGGACGTCTCACCAAGACAGCTGGAACATTTTGAGTATGAGAAGCTCCGCCTGTGGTTGTTGGTAGCCTTAATGACATCACCATCATTCACGCGCAGTCACATTTTCAAGCTCAGCTCAGTGTGTTCCAGCTGATATGGTGAGAGGTTGTATCACTGATGTCATCCCTCACGAAACCATATAATTGGATATACAGTGGGTACGGAAAGCATTCAGACCCCTTTAAATTTTTCACTATTTGTTTCATTGTAGCCATTTGGTAAATTCAGAAAAGTTCATTTTTTTCTCATTAATGTACACTCTGCACCCCATCGTGACTAAAAAAAACCCTAAAAATGTAGTAATTTTTGCAAACTTACTAAAAAACAAAAGCTGAAATATCACATGGTCATAAGTATTCAGACCCTTTGCTCAGTATTGAGTAGAAGTAGCCTTTTGAGCTAGTACAGCCATGAGTCTTCTTAGGAATGATGCAACAAGTTTTTCACTCCTGGATTTGAGGATCCTCTGCCATTATTCCTGGCAGATCATCTCCAGTTCCGTCAGGTTGTATGGTGAACATTGTGTGATGCAGCGGTAGGACCATACACAGTGAAATGGCAGTGACCCAAGCAAGTTCAAACAAAACATTCCTTTATTGTGTTACTTCACACAGTCTATTAGCAATACACAGTAAATGGCGTCTTCATCCAGACCAATGGAAAATACACAGTATACGGCTTCTTCACATAGTCCATTAGAAATACACAGTAAATGGCTTTAGTTTGCAGTCCCTACAAAGGCCAGAGTTCCCTTTGTCCAGTTTCCCTGGGGCGACTGCCCGCCGGTACCAAGTCTCTTTACTCACACCGTGCACCACACGCTGTCCTCCGGATTGCAGCCTGGCGAACGCAAGACAGTCTGGGATGAAGGGTGTCAGTCCCCTTGGTTCCTCTTACGCCTGTGTTGCACACAGAAAGAGCTCTGCAGAAAACTGCTCTGTCTGCCTCCAAACCACTACTAACACACCTCCCCTCTACTACAGGTCTTTTAATCAGTCACTGCTTCACCATTCTAATTCCAGCCACACTTGTGACTGCAATACACCCTCATGGCCTCAATACGCCTCTGTGTGCATTCTGGAGAGCACAAACAGCGCTCCCTAGCTGTAACAGGGTTCACTACCTCACAGTTGGTAGACAGTCATTTTCAGGTTTCTCCAGAGATGCTCAATTGGGTTTAGGTCAGGGCTCTGGCTAGGCCAGTCAAGATTGGCCACAGAGTTGTGCTGAAGCCTCTGCTTTGTTATTTTAGCTGTGTGCTTAGGGTCATTGTCTTGTTGGAAGGAGAACCGTCGGCAAAGTCTGAGGTCACGAGCACTATGGAAGAGGTTTTCATCCAGGATATCTCTGTACTTGGCCGCATTCATGTTTCCCTCAATGACGAGTCGTCCTGTCCCTGCAGCTGAAAAACACCCCCATAGCATGATACTGCCACCACCATGTTTCACTGTTGAAATTGTATTGGGCAGGTGATGAGCATTGCCTCTTTTTCTCCATACATACCACTTAGAATTATCAAAGGTCTATATTCTTTTTATCCGACCAGAGAATCTTATTTCTCAAAGTCTGGGAGTCCTTCATGTGTTTTTTAGCAAACTCTATGCGGGCTTTCATGTGTCTTGCACTGAGCCAAGGCTTCCTTCGGTCCACTCTGCCATAAAGGCCCAACTGGTGGAGGGCTGCAGTGATAGGTGACTTTGTGGAACTTTCTTCCATCTCCCTACTGCATCTCTGGAGCTCAGCCACAGTGATATTGGGGTTCTTCTTAACCTCTCACATCAAGGATCTTCTCCCATGATTGCTCAATTTGGCTGGATGGCCAGGTCTAGGAAGACTCCTGGTGGTCCCAAGCTTCTTCCATTTAAGGATTTTGGAGACCACTGTGCTCTTAGGAACCTTAAGTACTGCAGAAATTATTTTGTAACCTTGGGCAGATGTGTGCCTTGCCACAATTCTGTCTCTGAGCTCCTTGGCCAGTTCCTTAGACCTCATGATTCTCATTTGGTCTGACATGCACTGTGAGCTGTGAGGTCTTATATAGACAGGTGTGCGCCTTTACAAATCAAGTCCTCGCAGTTTAATTTAACACAGCTGGACTCCAATGAAGGAGTAGGACCATCTCAAGGAGGATCACAAGGAAATGGACAGCATGGGACTTACATATGAGTGTCTGAGCAAAGGGTCTGAATACTTATGGCCATGTGATATTTCAATTTTTTTCTTTTTTAATAAAATTGCAAAAATGTATACATTTCTGTGTTTTTTCCAGTCAAGATGGGGTGCACAATGTACATTACTGAGAAAAAAAAGGAACTTTTGTGAATTTACCGAATGGCTGCAATAAAACAAAGAGTGAAAAATGTAAAGGGATCTGAATACTTTCTATACCCACTGTGTATATATATTACATTTCAGTGCTTAAAATGGTAAAAGATGGATGGGGAGTTTTTATTTCAAATAAAGGACTTTACTCTGGCTAATTATAAAATATGAATACGGGTTTAGTAATGGGGGTGTCTTATAGAGGTGCCTCACTTATTAAACTCTTGGCTTGATATCAGTGGCCATAAAACAGCTGGCATTCACTCCACAAATATTAACCCCAATGTAATTTTTTTGGGGGATATCTTCTATAATAACCAGTAAAAGCTAAGCAAACAGCTGTGAGATTATATTAATAGCCTGGGAACCTTTATGGCTATTGGTATCTTCCCAGAATATTAATTTCATAACAACTGCCCCCAGCCATTGGCTTTCCTTCAGCTGGTTATGATAATTAAGGGGGACCCACCCCATTTTTTAAATTAATTTATTTAAAAAATAAACAGGTACAGAAATAACAAGCTGTTAGAATCTGTTCAGTTTGTGACTGTCCGCCATTTTGTTGTGGAGTTCTGGCTGCCGGTCTTTTCCCTCTGGTGCTGGGTTGTCTTGGGTCAGGTGATTGTATCACTCTTTATTAACCAGCACCTGCCTCCCAGTCCTTGCTGGACAACTGTGTTAATCTGCTTGTGTTCTGGCTTGGTGCTTTGCTTTGTCTTCTGTGTGTAATTTGTGCAGTACTGGGACCTCTGGTTCTATTAGTCTTAGTTTCTGTCTTCTGTTTGTATCTGCAGCCTTCTCTGTGTTTTCTATTAGGAGGTGACCCATTTTGTACCCAGTCCTTAGATCTTTTAGGGACCACTTTCCCCCGATCTATAGGTCTTTGCTTGAGATTAACTTAGGATCGTCGGTGGGTCTATTCGCAAGGAATGGGTCACCCACTCCATCGTAGGGTAGCAGCCTAGTCTCAGTGCAGGTTCAGTTTTCCCCCTTCTATCCTAGTTCTGTGTTACAGTTCCATAACAGTTTGTCCAGCCACACATATATTTAAAAAAAAATCCTCTCCTGGATTCCTTCAATATGATCAGCGTCCAAGAACTTGCTCAACGCTTGCAAGGGTTAACTTTGGAAGTAGCCAACCTGCAACAGCACGTGAGTAATTACCCTGGAGCACGCTCTGAAGAACCTAAGGTAGGATTACCTGAGGTTTTTTTTGATGAACGGCAGGAATTTTTTACTTTTAAAAATGCATGTCTACTATATTTTCGGCTTAGACCCAGATCCTCAGGGAGTGAATTACAGAATGTGGTGATTATTATGTCTTTATTGCGAAGTAAACCCCAAATCTGGGCATTTTCATTACATCCTGATGATCCTTGTTTGACATTTGTTTGACATCAGTAGGAGCATTTTTTTCTGCTATGGGGTTGTTATACGATAATCCTGATTGGGTCACATCAGCTGAGGCAGAGCTCAGATAGCTTAAACAGTGTTCTGTTGATGCTCAGAGGTATTGCACCCTGTTCAGATGATGGTCCGCAGAGATCAAGTGGAATGACCCAGCGCTTAAGAGTCAGTTTTTAGCAGGTTTGAGTGAAAGAGTTAAAGATTTGCTCATTGCGTATCCTTTCACATTGGAAACTGCTATGCCATTAGCTATCTGTGTGGATAGAAGATTGAGAGACAGACGGAATGAAGAGAAGGCTCTTATAATGCTGAACCCCGTCTCACAGAATAGCCCCATCGACAGCGGGGAACCGATGCAACTTGGGACGATGTCCTCTCGTTCCCAGGAGAAGGAGAAGAGGTTTTTGCTGGGGCTATGCTTGCATTGTGGTAAGGCTGACCATTTTATTAAGCAATGCGAGGTTCACATAAGGAAAGAAAAAAAAGGTCAATCAGAGTATCCCTCCCATTTGCATTGCATTTTTACAGTCGGCAGGAGTTTCTTTTTCTGGTAGTTCTACCTGTCGTGGTCATTCGATTGATTTTCAAGTGATGGTGGACTGTGGTTCTGCACTTAATTTGATTGATCAACAATTCATTGGCAAGTATAAGATTGATTCTGTACCTTTAACATGCCCTTTTCCTGTAGTGTTGATTGGCAACACTCCTCTAGAGCATGGGTGCATTTCTCGAAAGGTCACTGGGTTTCCACTCACTGTCAATATGGAACACCAGGAATCTTTAGATTTGTTTATACTTGAAAAATTGCCTTTTCCAGTTGTTCTGGGGTTACCCTGGTTAAAGGCCGGAGATGATGCGAACTTGAGTCCGAACCCCGAACTTGGACTTTACAGATATGGGATGGGCTGGGGGGCTGCAAAAGAAAGCATAAAATTAATAATGAACATATAATTATTCTTACTTGTCCAGCGACACGTCCTCCCGTCCCGCTGTCTCCCGGCCTCATCTGCTCCCAGGGCCACTCATTACCTTCCGTCAGCATTCACTGCACTCGGCAGTTTTCAACTTTTTTCCGGCAGATGCTGACAGAAGGTAATGAGCGGCCCAGGAAGCAGATGCTGCCGGGAGACAGCGGGACGGGAGGACGTGTCGATGGACAGGTAAGTATAATATTTATAATGTTTAATATTAATGTTATGTTTTCTTTTACAGCTACCCTGGATCCAAACTGTAACATGGGATTCCCATGGAAACCCATGTTCGGGACCTTGTGAATGAACACTATGTGTTCGGTAGAGTCCCGAACTTTACAATTCGGGTTCGCCCATCCCTAAGACCATGTATAATATGAACGCAGGTACTATTACTGGCAGTATTTCCTCTAACAAATCTTAATAGCAACCTGAAATGGTAACAAGTTACAGTATATGCTTTAGGCATAAAAGGAGAATGCCATGATATTGCTGCTTACCCGCCAGTACAACACGCGTTTCGCCAAAGCTTTGACCAGGTCAAATTGTGCCAGTAATAATAGCTGTATTCATATTATACATGTTACATTCTGATCATGTTTTCCTATTAGTTATGTCACTATTAATCAACTTTGTACCTCATTTTCTATCCTGCTTGATACATTTTCATACTTGCCCTCTTTCCATCCATATTTAGCTGCTATATTTATCTTTTTAATATTAACCAAATTAAAGGTGATTATTTAATATTTATTCTTACATACATTTTATTATTTAAAATAACCCTTCCATCTGATTTTGATGAAATTTGGGCATTATTGTGTCACAAAATTCTTGTTCCATTATGCTGCTATTTAATGTATGATTACCTGCAAATCTAATCCATGATAACCCCCCTCTCTCGCGTTTAGTTGCTGTCATTATGTTTCCTAAATTTTATTCATTAGTCGTTTTCAACATCTATAGTTTTCAGTATTCAAATGGACACATGACAATTTTGACTGTATTGTATATGCTAGTTATAAACAATGGGGATAGTGAGACGACTCGCACAAGCGCACTTTGCTCTGCCCTACTGCGTGACAGCGCTATAGAAATACATGCTGTTACGCTCAGGTCAGGAGATCCAGTGGCCAGTCCAAGCATTGCGATGCAATCATCATCAATGTTATATGGCCGTAAGACTGCACCTGTCATGCCGGACGCTGTTCAGACCAGGTCGTCCGACAGACAGCGGTAATTCCGCTTTTGTCCACTATGTGCTCATTAGCGTCGGCAAGATTTTATCTAGCAGGTCCGGGGTTAATTTACCTGGTGCTCGGATTGGAAGCTGGGCCATGCCCACTGCCTTTAAATAGTTCTCCTGAACTTTGGGCATCGCCGATTATAGCTTCTGTCTTGTGCGTGTTATCTCGGTCTGGAGTGGTGAGCTAGTAGTTGGAGTATTGTTGCTGGTGGTGTATTTCCCTTTGTCTTATTTGCTCCTTCCCATATTTGTATTTGTTTTGCCCTTTGCATTTATAGTGTATTCCTGAGTGACTGCGGCGTGGTGCTTATTTTTCCTTTATCCTTGTCTGTGCTAACTGTGGGTATTGGAGTGTGGTCTCTTTACTGGGTGGTGGGTGGTGGTATCAGCCTAGGGTTTAAACAGGAGATAAGGCGAGGGTGGAGGCCCAGACATGCACACCATCAGTGTAAACTCTGGGAGAGGGACAGTCAGGGTTTCCCTAGTCTGAGGGAAATCGCAGGGGCCCGGGTTATTAGCTCTTTCATACCTAGGTCTCCCGTGACAGCGCCCTTAAGGTGTTGCTGTAGCTTACTTCATCACATTGCTAACGTCACCCTGACCCAAAATTGCCAGTGATCATCCATCACTTCTATTGTGCCGTATATGAATATAGGGATTTGGTGTTTTACTCCTCCCCTGAGATGGCTGTCAGTTTGACAACAATTTTTACATTTCCGTTAGATTCACCAATACAGCTGTTACGGGGAGGCCATTCTTGCTTGTTTCTTTATAGTTTCCTATTTATCTGGCTGGATTCTTAGGACTCCCATGAATGAGCTTCATTTGGAACATGTGCAGAAGATCCCAAACCATTCTCTACATTTCTGAACTGCTGAATGGGATGGTTGTGGTGCATGCATATTAAAAATTCAACTGTCAGGTTCTGCTTTACAAAATAAATGGAATGTATGAGCAGAGCTCTGGTGATCACCGAGTATTTTGGCTGTGATTGGATATTTAGTTTGTGTCGCCGCAGTAGCATGATTTGCAGCTGCTAGACAGCCTGAATTCATGTGGGGATTTCCTATCAAACAGGCAACCCCCACATGTATTCAGGCTGTCTAGCAGCCACAAATCATGCAGCTGCGGCGACGTAAACTAAATCTCCGGGCACGCCCAAGATACTCGGAGAACACCCGTAAATGCTCAGAAATCTCGAGTAATGAGCACACTTGCTCATCACTACTCTAATGTTCATACTGGTGCTGATGGTGAAGCACCATACTAACAGTCCTTTTAATGGCTAATCCTGTGCTTTTCTGACTTAATTAGATGCATTCTGCATTTAGCCTAGGGATAGTTACAGGAGCAGGGAGAGTGGTGGAATATAGGCTCTAGTCAGAGCTGAGGGCTTTAAAGTATGTTGCTAAATATTTAGCTGCTCTACGTGACAAGATTTTATTTGGAATGGTGAAAAAATTGGTTATATTGTCATCCATCGAGTATTTTGTGCTTTTTTGGTACATTTCTTTGGTATATAACACTGTAAAAAAAGCATTGAACATTTTTTTCTGGATTCAATTACTTATCCATTCTGTACATTTGTGGAACATTACGGTGGGGTATAACACTCCCAAAAATCATTGCAAATTATTTCAATTACTCACCCATAGAGAATTGTATGCCTTGTGGTACATTTCAGCAATATACAGTGGTGTGTAAAAGTGTTTGTCCCCTACCTGATTTCCTATTCTTTTGCATGTTTTTCACACTTAAATGTTTCAGGTTGCCAAACAAGTTTAAATATCATACAAAGATAACACAAGTAATCACAAGTTGCAGTTTATAAATGAAAGTCTTTATTAATAAGAAAAAAAGAAATAAAAACCTACAGGGCCCTGTGTGAAAAATAAGTTCTGGAGCAAATTAAAAACAAAGTGATTGTGAGCTATTAGTCTGCAAAAGGTTATAAGGCATAGCTAAAGTTTTGGCACTCCAGAGAACCACAGTGAGAGCCATTATCCACAAATGGCAAAAACATGGAAAAAAGGTAAACCTTCTCGGGAGTGGCAGGCTGACAAAAATTACACCAAGATTGCAGAGACAACTTACGCAAGAGGTCACAAAAGTCTCCACAACATCGAAAAAACTGCAGGCCCCACCTGCCTTAAGGTCAGTATTCATGATGCCACCATAAGAAAGAGACTGGGTAAAAATGGCCTGCATGTCAGAGTTCCAAGATGAAAACCACTGCTGAGCAATCAGAATATAAAACCTTGTTTCAGTTTTGCCAGAAAGCGTCTTGATGATCTTGATTTTCTGCAAGACTTTTGGGAGAATACTCTGTGGACTGGCGTGACAAAACTTGAATTTTTTGGAAGATTTATGTCCCATTACATCTGGCATGGAAGTAACCCAGCATTTCAGAAAAGGAACATAATACCAACAGTAAAATATGGTGGTAGTGTGATTGTCTGGGGCTGTTTTGCTGCTTCATTACCTAGGAGCCTTGTTGTGGTAAATGGAACTATGAATAATGCTGTCTACCAAAAAATCCTGAAGACGAATGCTTGGCCATCTGTTCGCGAGCTCAAGCTAAAGCGCACTTGGGTTATGCAGCAGGACAATGATCCAAAACACACCAGCAAGTCCACCTCTTAATGGATTAGGCAAAATAAAACTAAGACTTTGAAATGGTCTAGTCAAAGTCTTGAACTTAATGCCATTGAAATGCAGTGGCATGACCTTACAAAAGCAGTTCATGCTCTGAAACCCTCCAATGTGGCTGATTTACAACAATTCTGCAAAGATAAGTGGGGCAAATTTCCTCCAGAGCTTGCAACAGACTCATTGCCAGTTATCACAAACTCTTCATTGTGGTAGTTGCTGCTAAGGGTGGCCCAACCAGTTATTAGGTCAAGGGTGCAATCACTTTTTCACATAGGGCCCTGCCGGTTTGGATTTCTTTTTGTAAACTTTGTGTTTACTTGGGTTATTTTTGTCTAATATTTAATCCCTTAACCTCCAATGGACGCTTCCCCTTGTTTGTCATGTGTCGGAAAAGGTGCAGGCTCATCGCCAGAGCCCGCACCTTTTCCGACACATGACAGCTGATCTGATCAGCTATCAGGTGCCCCTAACAGCCATGGGTGGAATCGCGATCTACCCGCGGCTGTTAATATGTTGAATGCCGCTGTCAAACTCTGACAGCAGCATTTAACATGCACGTGTAGGAAGCACATTATTAAACCCATCAATCGGTGCCTGTGTCACATGACCATGGGTTGTTGATGGGTTGGCATGACAACCCAGGGTCTGCAGGAGACCCCTGTGGTTGTCATAGCCGAATAGCTATGAGCACCACCAAGCGGTCAGAGCTCAGAGCAGTGAGCACTTCTGCTTCCTAAAGCAGAGATGCATCCCTGCTCTATGTAGCACCAGCGATCAGATATTTGTAGCTTCTAGTCTCCCTCGGAGACTATTGAAGCAACTAAAAAAGTTTTAAAAAATATTAACCCCTTCATGACCTTGCCGTTTTTTGCAATTCTGACCAGTGTCCCTTTATGAGGTAATAACTCAGGAACGCTTCAACGGATCCTAGCGATTCTGAGATTGTTTTTTCGTGACATATTGGGCTTCATGTTAGTGGTAAATTTAGGTCGATAATTTCTGAGTTTATTTGTGAAAAAAAACGGAAATTTGGCAAAAATTTTGAAAATTTCGCAATTTTCACATTTTGAATTTTTATTCTGTTAAACCAGAGAGTTATGTGACACAAAATAGTTAATAAATAACATTTCCCACATGTCTACTTTACATCAGCACAATTTTGGAAACAAATTTTTTTTTTGCTAGCAAGTTATAAGGGTTAAAATTTGACCAGTGATTTCTCATTTTTACAACAAAATTTACAAAACCATTTTTTTTAGGGACCACCTCACATTTGAAGTCAGTTTGAGGGTTCTATATGGCTGAAAATACCCAAAAGTGCCATTTAACTTTTTGAATGAAAAATTGGCTCCAATCTTTAGCGGACACCATGTCGCGTTTGGAGAGCCCCCGTGTGCCTAAACATTGGAGCTCCCCCACAAGTGACCACATTTTGGAAACTAGACCCCCCAAGGAACTTATCTAGAAGCATAGTGAGCACTTTAAACCCCCAGGTGCTTCACAAATTGATCCGTAAAAATGAAAAAGTACTTTTTTTTCACACAAAATTTCTTTTAGCCTCAATTCTTTCATTTTCACATGGGCAACAGGATAAAATGGATCCTAAAATTTGTTGGGCAATTTCTCCTGAGTATGCCGATACCTCATATGTGGGGGTAAACCACTGCTTGGGTGCACGGCAAGGCTCGGAAGGGGAGGCGTGCCATTTGACTTTTTGAATGGAAAATTAGCTCCAATCGTTAGCGGACACCATGTCGCGTTTGGAGAGCCCCTGTGTGCCTAAACATTGGAGCTCCCCTACAAGTGACCCCATTTTGGAAACTAGACCCCCCAAGGAACTTATCTAGATGCATAGTGAGCACTTATAACCCCCAGGTGCTTCACAGAAGTTTATAACGCAGAGCCGTGAAAATAAAAAAATAATTTTTCTTTCCTCAAAAATGATTTTTAGCCCAGAATTTTTTATTTTCCCAAGGGTAATAGGAGAAATTGGACCCCAAATGTTGTTGTCCAGTTTGTCCTGAGTACGATGATACCCCATATGTGGGGGTAAACCACTGTTTGGGCGCACGGCAGGGCTCGGAAGGGAAGGCACGCCATTTGGCTTTTTGAATGGAAAATTAGCTCCAATCATTAGCGGACACCATGTCGCGTTTGGAGAGCCCCTGTGTGCCTAAACATTGGAGCTCCCGCACAAGTGACCCCATTTTGGAAACTAGACCTCCCAAGGAACTAATCTAGATGTGTGGTGAGCACTTTGAACCCCCAAGTGCTTCACAGAAGTTTATAACGCAGAGCCATGAAGATAAAAAATAATTTTTCTTTTCTCAAAAATGATTTTTTAGCCCACAATTTTATATTTTCCCAAGGGTAATAGGAGAAATTGGACCCCAAAAGTTGTTGTCCAGTTTCTCCTGAGTACGATGATACCCCATATGTGGGGGTAAACCACTGTTTTGGCACACGTCGGGGTTCGGAAGGGAAGTAGTGACGTTTTGAAATGCAGACTTTGATGGAATGCTCTGCGGGCGTCAGGTTGCGTTTGCAGAGCCCCTGATGTGCCTAAACAGTAGGAACTCCCCACAAGTGACTCCATTTTGGAAACTAGACCCCCAAGGGAACTTATCTAGATGTGTAGTGAGCACTTTGAACCCCCAAGTGCTTCACAGAAGTTAATAACGCAGAGCCGTGAAAATAAAAAATGTGTTTCCTTTCCTCAAAAATATTTTTTTAGCCCAGAATTTTTTATTTTTGCAAGAGTAACAGGAGAAATTGGACCCCAAAAGTTGTTGTCCAGTTTCTCCTGAGTACGCTGATACCCCATATGTGGGGGTAAACCACTGTTTGGGCACATGCCGGGGCTCGGAAGGGAAGTAGTGACGTTTTGGAATGCAGACTTTGATGGAATGGTCTGCGGGCATCATGTTACGTTTGCAGAGCCCCTGATATGCCTAAACAGTAGAAACCCCCCACAAGTGACCCCATTTTGGAAACTAGACCCCCCAAGGAACTTATCTAGATGTGTGGTGAGCACGTTCAACCCCCAAGTGCTTCACAGAAGTTTACAACGCAGAGCCGTGAAAATAAAAAATAATTTTTCTTTCCTCAAAAAAGATGTTTTAGCAAGCAATTTTTTATTTTCACAAGGGTAACAGGAGAATTTGGACCCCAATATCTGTTGCCCAGTTTGTTGTGAGTACGCTGATACCCCATATGTGGGGGTAAACCACTGTTTGGGCACACGTCAGGGCTCGGAAGGGAAGTAGTGACATTTGAAATGCAGACTTTGATGGAATGGTCTGCGGGCGTCACATTGCATTTGCAGAGCCCCTGATGTGCCTAAACAGTAGAAACACCCCACAAGTGACCCCATTTTGGAAACTAGACCCCCGAAGGAACTTATCTAGATGAGTGGTGAGCACTTTCAACCCCCAAGTGCTTCACAGAAGTTTATAACGCAGAGCCGTGAAAATAAAAAATAATTGTTCTTTCCTCAAAAATTATGTTTTAGCAAGTAATTTTTTATTTTTGCAAGGGTAACAGGAGAAATTGGACCCCAACAGTTGTTGCCCAGTTTGTCCTGAGTACGCTGGTACCCCAAATGTGGGGGTAAACCACTGTTTGGGCGCACGTCGGAGCTTGGAAGGGCGGGAGCACCATTTGACTTTTTGAACGCAAGATTGGCTGGAATCAATGGTGGCGCCATGTTGCGTTTGGAGACCCCTGATGTGCCTAAACAGTAGAAACCCCTCAATTCTAACTTCAACACTAACCCCAACACACCCCTAATCCTAATCCCAACTGTAGCCATAACCCTAATCACAACCCTAACCCCAACACACCCCTAACCACAACCCTAACCGCAACACAACCGTAACCCTAATTCCAACCCTAATCCTAACCCTAATCCCAACCGTAACCCTAATCCCAACCCTAACCACAACTGTAACCCCAACACACCCCTAACCCTATCCGTAACCCTAACCACAAGCCTAATTCTAACCCTATTTCAAACCCTAGCCCTAATTCCAACCCTAACTCTAATTCCAACCCTAACCCTAAGGCTATGTGCCCACGTTGCGGATTCGTGTGAGATTTTTCCGCACGATTTTTGAAAAATCTGCAGGTAAAAGGCACTGCTTTTTGCCTGCGGATTTACAGCAGATTTCCAGTGTTTTTTTGTGCGGATTTCACCTGCGGATTCCTATTGAGGAACAGGTGTAAAACGCTGCGGAATCCGCACAAAGAATTGACATGCTGCGGAAAATACAATGCAGCGTTTCTGCACGGAATTTTCCGCACCATGGGCACAGCGGATTTGGTTTTCCTTAGGTGTACATGGTACTGTAAACCTGATGTAAAACTGCTACGAATTCGCAGCGGCCAATCCGCTGCGGATCCGCGGCCAATCCGCTGCGGATCCCCGGCCAATCCGCTGCGGATCCGCGGCCAATCCGCGGGCAATCTGCTGCCGATCCGCTGCGGATCCGCTGCCAATCCGCTGCGGATCCGCGGCCAATCCGCTGCCAATCCGCTGCAGATCCGCGGCCGATCCGCTGCCGATCCGCTGCCGATCCGCTGCCGATCCGCTGCCGATCCGCTGCCGATCCGCGGCCGATCCGCGGCCGATCCGCTGCCGATCCGCTGCCGATCCGTGGCCGATCCACTCTGTGTGCACATGCCATAACCCTACCCCTAACCCTACCCGTAACCCTAACCCTACCCCTAACCCTACCCCTAACCCTACCCCTAGTTCTAACCCTAGTTCTAACCCTAGTTCTAACCCTAACCCTAGTGGAAAAATAAAAAAAAATATTTTCTTTATTTTATTATTGTCCCTACCTATGGGGGTGATAAAGGGGGAGGTTTATTTATTATTTTTTTTATTTTGATCGCTGTGGTAGGTTCTACCACAGCGATCAAAATGTACCTGTAATGAATCAGCCAGCCGGCAGATTCGGCGGGCGCACTGAGCATACGCCCGCCATCTTGGAAGATGGCGGCGCCCAGGGAGAAGACGGACCGACTTCGGGAGGCTCGGTAAGTATGAGGGGGTGGTGGGGGGTGGATCGGAGCACAGGGGGGGGATCGGAGGACGGGGGAGCGGACAGGAGCACGGGGGAGCGGACAGGAGCACGGGGGAGCGAACAGGGGGACGGAGGGGGGTACCGGACAGAACGGAGGACTGGGGAGGAGATCGGGGGCGGTGGGGGGGGCCAGAACATGATTTCCAGCCATGGCAGATGCTATTGCAGCATCGGCCATGGCTGGATTGCAATATTTCACCATTTTCATAGGTGAAATATTGCAAATTGCTCTGATTGGCTGTTGCACTTTCAACAGCCAATCAGAGCGATCGTAGCCACGTGGGGGCAAAGCCTACCCCCCTAGGCTGAAGTACAACTCCCCCTCTCCCTGCAGATCGGGTAAAATAGGAATTAACCCTTTCACCCGATCTGCAGGGATGCGATCATTCCATGACGCCACATAGGCGTCATGGGTCGGGAAGGGGTTAAAAGAATAAGAAATATATAAAAGTTCAAACCACTCCTCTTTCGCCCCATTCAAAATAATACAATAAAAAAATCAAATATTCACATATTTGATATCTCAACATTCTGTATCGCCTGATCTATCAATATATAAAAAGATCCAATAGGTTAACGGCGTAGCTAGAAAAAAACGAAATGCCAGAATTACGGGTTTTTTTGCATTGCATTGCATTACACACTAAAATGGTATCAATAAAAATGTTAGGTCGGCATGCAAAAAGTAAGCCCTCACCCGGCCCCAGATCCCAGAGACGCTATGGGTCTTTTTTTTTTTTTTTTTACAAATTTTAGATTTTTATTCATCACTTAAATAAAAAATAACCTAGACATGTTTGGTGTCAGTGAACCTGTAATGACCTGGAGAATCATATTGGCAGGTCAGTTTTAGCATTTAGTGAGCATGGTGAAAAAAATCCAAAAAAACAATTGAGGAATTGCACTTTTTTGCAATTTCACCGCATTTGGAATTTTGTAACCTTTTTTCTTTACATGATATGGTAAAATCAATGATGCCACTCAACAGTACAACTTGTCCCGCAAAAAACAAGACCTCACATCGCCATATTGAGGAAAAATATAAAAGTTATGGCTGTGGGAAGAAGGGGAGTAAAAAATGGAAATGCCAAAACTTAAAAAACCCTGATCCTTAAGGGGTTAAATTTGTTTAGCGATCTGAAGCCCCACTTCCATTGCAGCAGAGCTCCAACAGGCCTGGTCACCTCAAATCCCTGTGTCAACTAGAACAGTTTGTAGGATTCTGTCTCGAAATGGCCTCCATGGTCGAATCAGTGCCCAGAACCAGCACTAAGCAAAAGGCCAATAAAAAACCGTGTGGCATTTGCAAAGTCCCACAGCCTGCTAAACAGATGGACGCTGGAAAAGTGGCAGAAGGTGGATTTCTCTGATGAATCTTCAATAGAAATACACACAGCCGCCACAAATACTGCAGGAGTCCTACTGGAACCCGTATGGATCCAAAATACACCCAGAAAACAGTTAAATTTGGTGGTGGGATGATCATGTCTGGGGTTATATTCAGTATGGGGGTGTGCGAAACATTTGCAAGGTGGAAGGCAATATCAATAGCCTAAAATATCAAGAAGTGTTAGCTACTTCTTATATTCCAAATCATAAAAGGGGTCAAATTCTGCAGCAGGATGGTGCTCCATCTCATACATCCATCTCTACAACAAAGTTCCTCCAGGCAAAAAAGATCAAGGGGTTCAAAGACTGGCCAGCCCAGTCACCAGACATGAACATCATTGAGCATGTTTGGGGTAGGATGAAAGAGGAAGCTTGGAAGACAAAACCAAAGAATCTAGATGAACTCTGTGAGGCATGTAAGACTGCATTCTTTGCTATTCCTGATGACTTCATTCATAAATTGTATGAATCGTTGTTGAACCGCATGGATGCAGTCCTTCAAGCTCATGGAAGTCACACAAAATCCTAAATATGACTCTAATACCACCACAACTTCATTCATCAATGTTATGCAACATATATTTGTATTTTAAGGTAATTATTTGTTTGAATACCACATTACTTTCTGTGGGCTACAAAACTTTTGTCTTGCCAAAATCTGACCATGCTGTGTCCATTAACTGATCAGTATTTCTGCATTGATGCCAATTTATTTTCTTAACCTAAACCACATTTTGGAGGGTTTCAGCTTTCAAAAGAATAATTGATACAACCAATGGATGAATTTAACATCAGGTTGGAAGCTTTTATTTACATAACATGGATAAGCGACATACCTTCTGTCAGGGTGTGTATACTGGAGAACTTGCTTTGTGTGCAGTTTCATTGGCTTGAAATAAAAACCAAAATTGCCCTTCTACAGGTGTACAAATTTGGTCCCTCTGTACTTGGTCCGAAGCTGCCACTATTTTTCCCTGTGTAGCATCCCTGCCTTGTACCAGCACGTGTCCAGGAACATCAACGCTGTCGTTATAACACCATTACTGGAATCATCATCTCAGCGATTGACATGTGGACAAGCACTTTTGGCTAGGGACTTTACATTTCACTAACGGCACTCTGGGTGAACATTGTGGAGGCTGGGGCTGAATGCCAGCCTTGCAAGACAAGTGCTACCATTGCTGAGGATTGATGGTCCTACCTCTATCAAGGTTTTCTAAACTTCCTACACTTGTCCCTGCACCCCTTACTGCTCCTTCTCAACCTCCATCTCAGATGTGCTGTCTCAAAACACATTATCCACATCAGCTGGAAACTGCATCACTGACACAGAGATGTAGTAACAGGCTCTGCTGAAGCCACAGACCAATTATTGAAAGGGATAACAGACCAGACAGATCTGTGGCTCTGAACCTACAACGTTGCATGTTCATGTGTGACCTGGAGGCAGCTGTGAATCTTGGCAGGCTCACACACATACTATGCTTGGCCAAAATGCTCAACTTGGTAGCTCAGAGGTTTCTAAAAACCTATCCATATTTGCCATAGATTCCAGCCAGGGTACACAGCATTAGTGTGATTTCTGCAAGTCAGCTACAGCTGCCACTTCTCTAGCAGTGCTGCAGCAGGGCATGCAAGTGCCAGCTAAACAACTGGTGTGCGATATCACCATGCACTGTAACTCCATCCTGTACATGCTAACAAGGCTTTGTGAACAGCTGAGATGAGTTGTGAAATGCCAGCTCCTACATGCCAGTTGGCATTCTGCTCAGCCTCCACACATAACAACTGAAGAGTGGTAAATGGATGTCTGACATTTGTGCAGTTCTCCAAAACTTTGAGAAATCCACAAAGATTGTAAGTGATGATGACCCCATCATTAGCACAATGATCCCGCTTCTGTGCCTACGTAAACAGTTGCTGCTGACAACTAGTCATGACGCTTTACATGCAGACCAGGTGGAGATGCAGGGAGACATGGGAAAGGGAGTCACTACCCAGTCCTGCCTCATCTCATCTGCTTAGCATGGATTGGGTAACAATGAGGAGGTGCAGGCTGAGGAGGAAGGGGAACTGTTGATTTACACAACATAGGCTAGTACCCACACAAGCTTTGTCATGTCTCTCCTTTGTGGATAGGCTGAAGAGGAAAATGAGGAGAAAGAGATTATGGAGGAGGATATGGAGAGTAGTCATCATGGTGGTTACAGGGACTTGTTGGCTGTAGGGACCTTGACACATTTGGAAGACTTTATGTACCGGTACCTTTCCTGTGCCCCTCGTATTGCATTAATCTTGGCCAAAAAAGAGTATGTGCTGTTCTCCCTGCTAGACCCACGCTACAAAGAGAACCTTGCATCTCTCCTTCCTAAGGCAGAGAGGACACTATAATGGTGCTATAAATAGTTGTTATTCTTCAATATTTGAATAAAGTAATACATTTGGTGTCCTCAGGGGTGTATGGATGACACTGCTTGTAATTTTTAGTCAGATTTTGCACTGTGCAGAACTATGATGAGTGCAGGAATACCACAAGTATTCTTTGTTCATGATATTTGAATGAAGTACTACAGTTCATGCTTTCAAGGGTCTATGGATGGCCCTGCTTGTAACTTTTGGCAGGCTTTGAACTATGCAGAACTATTATGAGTGTAAAAGTACCTCAACTATACTTTTTTCACAATATTTGAATGAGGTGCTATAGTTGGTGCCTTCAGTGGTGTATGAATGATTGTACTTGTAATGCTTGGCCGCCTTTCCACTTGTGCAAAGCCTTTATGAGTCTAGAAGTACCACTACATGACAATTTGAACAGTATGTGTATGAGGCCCTACTTTATGTGTAATATAGGGTAAATCTGAGTCTCAATTCCATCACTTTTTTGGCAGTTCTTGCTTCCTTAATGAATTATATGAAATTTCCAAGTTGCTACTGAAAATTTCAATTTTGGTTTACTTAAATTATTATTATTATTTTTTTAAAAAAATTCTGCCTGACATACGAGTCATTATACAGGAAAGAATGATTCTTAACATTTTTATTTCCTGTAAACTCCAATTTATCTTTGATTTTGAATGTTTTATTGTTACTCGTTAAAGTGGGATAAAAGTGTGACACCATTGTTCTCAATAAACCAAGAAGGGGCATATAATAAGAAGCTCCACCATAGAACACTGGGAAGATAACCAAAGGATAATGGACAACTGAGCTAAATCAACAAATAAGTTTTATTCACAAAATATAAAAGAAAGGAAATAAATACAATGATTGTAGAAACAATTGAAAACAGAAGACAACACCATAGTGCCACATCCATGCAGGAAAAGCACATCCATCATACTCACAAGTTACCACTACATTCATAATATAAGGTGCCTAGTGCCATAGTGCAAATATTAATAATATATATAAATAAATATGGATGTATATATAGGAATCCAAGTGACACATGAAAAACCTTTACTGCATAAAGATAGGGCATATCCATAAATGATAAACAATATACATCAGACAGTGATGTGGATAAACCAACCTGCTAAGTATGTGGGATGCAGAAGCCCCAACGCGCGTTTTGCACTTTGCTTCTACGTCCCCCGAAGAAGCAAAGTGCGAAACGCGCGTTGGGGCTTCCCATCCTTTTCACCTTCCATTCAGCACTAATTCCATCCACTTCAATAATCTCACTGCCCACAGACCTCTTATTAGAGTCTGCTGTAAAAATGCTCAGATTTTACATTGACTCCCATTATGCTCGTTACTCTAAATGAGCACCTAAACATTAGAATTTGCTCTGTTCGAGTAGCGAACATATTAGTGCTCGCTCATCTCTAATAATAAAATACTGGCTCCAATATTGGGCAATGTGAGACACAAAAGCTGAGCAAGAGGAGATACCCCAGGACTCGTTCACTCATTCAGTTTTTGGTCTGTATTTTACAACAGTATTTGTAAGGCTAAACCATGAGCGAGTCAAAAATGCAGAAGAAGTGAACATGATTCTATCATGCTTTCCATCTGATTGTTCCTTTACTGATTTTGGCTTACAAATACTGATGTAAAATACTGACCAAATATCGAATGTGTGAATGTGGCCTTATGCGCCACATTTACTATTATTATTATTATTATTATTATTATTATTATTATTATTATCATCACATAATATCATATACCGGTTATATTGGATATTTCTCCTTCTGAACATGGGACACAGTCATAGCAGCAGGTATGAACAATGTTTCCTGACATTTTTCTGCTTCCTGGTAAGCAAATATCTGAGCAGCGGGAGACTGGAACCTAAAAAAATGGAAAGAACATTTAAAGAGGACCTTCACTTTTAACTGGCTTCATTATGAAGAATAAGTTCAATACCTGAATAAACCTTAGTTTTAGAAATTTGTTTATTTTTTCTATTGCAGAGATGTAGTTTTATAAAGGTCAGGGAGCATAATATGAAAATTTGCTTTTTCCCAAGGGTGCATTAGTGGAGATACTTCTCTGGGTGTAGCGTACACTTTTTACCTTTTATTGAGCTGCCCATTAGTAGGCATAGAGAAAGAAAATAATGCTCCAGAGAAGCTCAGAACTGCATTTTCAGTTTGATATGATAAGACATATGCATATAACCTTATCACACTTACAGTGGGTACGGAAAGTATTCAGACCCCTTTACATTTTTCACTCTTTGTTTCATTGCAGCCATTTGGTAAATTCCATAAAGTTCCTTTTTCCTCATTAATGTACACTCTGCCCCCATCTTGACTGGAAAAACAGAAATGTAGAAATTTTTGCAAATTAAAAAAGAAAAACTGAAATATCCCATGGTCATAAGTCTTCAGCCCCTTTGCTCAGACACTCATATATGAGTCACATGCTGTCCATTTCCTTGCACTGTGAGGTCTTATATAGACAGGTGTGCGCCTTTACAAATCAAGTCCTATCAGTGTAATTACACACAGCAGGACTCCAATGAAGGAGTAGAACCATCTCAAGGAGGATCACAAGGAAATGGACAGCATGTGACGTAAATATGAGAGTCTGAGCAAAGGGGCTGAAGACTTATGACCATGGGATATTTCAGTTTTTCTTTTTTTATAAATATGCAAAAATTTCCATATTTCTGTTTTTTTTCACTCAAGATGGGGCGCAGGGTGTACATTAATGAGAAGAAAAAATGAACTTTTTTGTATTTACCAAATGGCTGCAATGAAACAAAGAGTGAAAAATTTAAAGGGGTCTGAATACTTTTTGTACCCACTGTATGTATGTGTATATATATATACACTCACTGGCCACTTTATTAGGTACACCTGTCCAACTTCTTGTTAACACTTAATTTCTAATCAGCCAATCACATGGCGGCAACTCAGTGCATTTAGGCATGTAGACATGGTCAAGACAATCTCCTGCAGTTCAAACCGAGCATCAGTATGGGGAAGAAAGGTGATTTGAGTGCCTTTGAACGTGGCATGGTTGTTGGTGCCAGAAGGGCTGGTCTGAGTATTTCAGAAACTGCTGATCTGGGATTTTCACGCACAACCATCTCTAGGGTTTACAGAGAATGGTCCGAAAAAGAAAAAAAATCCAGTGAGCGGCAGTTCTGTGGGCGGAAATGCCTTGTTGATGCCAGAGGTCAGAGGAGAATGGGCAGACTGGTTCGAGCTGATAGAAAGGCAACAGTGACTCAAATCGCCACCCGTTACAACCAAGGTAGGCCTAAGAGCATCTCTGAACGCACAGTGCGTCGAACTTTGAGGCAGATGGGCTACAGCAGCAGAAGACCACACCGGGTACCACTCCTTTCAGCTAAGAACAGGAAACTGAGGCTACAATTTGTACAAGCTCATCGAAATTGGACAGTAGAAGATTGGAAAAACGTTGCTTGGTCTGATGAGTCTCAATTTCTGCTGCGACATTCGGATGGTAGGGTCAGAATTTGGCGTAAACAACATGAAAGCATGGATCCATCCTGCCTTGTATGGAGCATCTTTGGGATGTGCAGCCGACAAATCTGCGGCAACTGTGTGATGCCATCATGTCAATATGGACCAAAATATCTGAGGAATGCTTCCAGCACCTTGTTGAATCTATGCCACGAAGAATTGAGGCAGTTCTGAAGGCAAAAGGGGTCCAACCCGTTACTAGCATGGTGTACCTAATAAAGTGGCCGGTGAGTGTATATATATATATATATATATATATATATATATATATATATATACACACTATACTTTTTATATGTATTCGTTCACATGAAATAAAAAGACATCCGGCTCATTTGTACTCGATGAGACCCTGGAGTCCAAATTTACCATCAATGAAAAAAGGTTTAAAGGGAACCTGTTACCAGGTTTGGCTGATACAAGTTATGGCCACCCCCTTTCAGGACTTATATACAGCATTCTATAATGCTTCATATAAGCCCTCAATCCGACCTACCAAATGGAGATCTCGACACCAAGATCTCGGGTGATGAGATCTCAGCGCCAAGATCTCCATCTGCGCATGCGCCGACCCCAGCAACCATTTTTCCGAAGTCCACTTCAAAGTAAACCATGGAAGTACGGGGGCTCCAGACATTCAAATAATGTCGGCTGAGCACCACTGAGCACCAGCAGCGTCGCACATCCGAATACTCCTTTCTCCCAGTCTGGGGTCCGCAGCATCACCCCACTCCTTCTTCCACCAGCAGTGACCCTGGGACCCCTCGTCACTGCAGCCACCACCCCCAATAAGCAATAAGAAGAATAGATTATAAGAAGCACCACCATTTTATTAAAAAAAAGTTTTTATCCTATTTTTCTCCTCAAAATTTGCGGTGCGTCTTAAAATCTGGTGTGTCTTATAAACCGCAAAAGACAGTAAGCTACAGCATTTCCCCATATACCAAACTAAGCGACTACACAGCTCCAGCACCTCACTATATATCACACGGTGACTGTACAGCTACAGCACTTTCCTATACATCATACTGAGAGACTATACAGCTACAGCACTTCCCTATATATGGTTACACCATCGTGAGACTTGAATTCACATATGTGTGCATTTTCTGTGACTGTCTCATTGGAGGTGCACAACTTTTAAAGTGCAATATATTGGTGCGTTGTATGCCGTGTAGAGTTTGAAACAACCAACAGAGATAATGGAAAATGCTGTTTTATTGCCAGCAAGTCCCAGTTGCATGTGGTTTAGAGTGAAGTCTGTGATTGAAAAGTCCTTTGGAAATTGCAACCAGCAATTAGCAATTCTAACACAATCAAATGATCAATCGATGACCAAAGTTGATCCACTGTAAGACAAACTTAACAATCCGTTAGTGCCATAATGACTGGAAAAACCACTGATCTTCTCTCTTGCCCTATTTGCCTTATCGGCATATATAAGGCTGTTAGTTTAGGTCAGGATACCCACATTCAGTCCAAGCATTATGGTCACTCACTACACAACACAGACCATGAAACACGGATATGTCAAAGAAGAAGAATAGTAGCGCACGCGTCTGACCTCAGTTGTATTCTTCCATGTTAATGCTTCGGCATCCATGTGAAGCTGTTGTCCATCTAAAGCCCATGGTGTAAAGTTCCCAACATGAGCATTAACGGTTAATGAATTTTCTTGATAAAACCAGTTAATTATCTTGTACTCATGGACAGTCTCTCCATATTCATCAAAATAAGGTAAAGAGTTCACTGAGTCATATGAATACTCCATTAATTTAAGGTAATGCCGTAACTGATATAAGAATGAAAGGATATAAATAAATAAATAAAGGAGAATATACAGAAATTGGTGAAAGAAACTAGTAACATTTGTAATAGAGTGAGGCACAGATGAACAGTTCACTGTACTAAAGGAACAGAGAAGTGGAGACTTGAAAAGTAAATCAAACACAATTCCAAACCTGACATAGTTCAGATTCAGCTCCAGACTGAAATGTTAGATACAGTTGTGCTCAAAAGTTTACACACAACGACAGAATTAATTGTCAAACTGCTGTGTTTCTTTCAAATCATAATGACAACTCAAAACATCCAAATGACTCTGATCAAAAATTCACATCCCCTGGTGATTTTGGCCTGATAACATGCACAGAAGTTGACACAAATGAGTTTGAATGGCTACTAAAGGTAACATCCTCACCTGTGACCTGTTTGCTTGTAATCAGTGTGTGCATAAAAGCTGAGTGAGTTTCTGGGATCCAGACAGACTCTTGCATCTTTCATTCAGCCACTGACTTTTCTGGATTGTGAGTCATGGGGAAAGTGAAAGAATTGTCAATGGATCTATGGGAAAAGGTAGTTGAACTGTATAAAACAGGAAAGGGAAACAAAAAGATATCCAAGGAATTGATAATGCCAGTCAGCAGCGTTCAAACTGTGATTAACAAATGGAAAATCAGGGGCTCTGTAAAAACAAAACCACGGTCAGGTAGAACAACAAAAATGTCATCCACAACTGCCAGGAAAATTGATTGGAATGCAAAGACAAACCCACAAATAACATCAGCTGAAATACAAGACTCTCTGAAAACAAGCGGTGTGGATGTTTCAAATGCACAATAAGGAGGCACTTGAAGAAAAATGGGCTGCACGGTCAAGTCACCAGAAGAAAGCCATTACTGCGCAAATGTCACAAAGTATCTTGCCTACAATACGCAAAACAGCACAGAGACAAGCCTCAAAACTTCTGGAACAAAGTAAATTGGAGTGGTGAGACTAAAATTGAACTTTTTGGCCATAACCATAAATGTTACATTTGGCGAGAGGTCAACAAGGCCTATGATGAAAGGAACACCATTCATACTGTAAAGCATGGAGGTGGATCGCTGATGTTTTGGGAATTTTTGAGCTAAAAAGGCACAGGAAACTTGGTCAAAGTTGAAGAAAAGATAAATGCAGCTCGTTATCAGCAAATACTGGAGGCAAAATTGCACTCATCAGCCTGGAAGCTAGACAACCCAGGAATTTACAGGAACTAGAGGATTTTTGCCAAGAAGAGTGGGCAGCTTTACCATCTGAGAAAATAAAGAACCTCATTCACAACTACCACAAAAGACTTCAAGCTGCCATTGATGTCAGAGGGGGCAATACACGGTATTAAGAAATGGGGTATGTGAACTTTTTATCAAGGTCATTTGGATGTTTTGGATTGTCATTATGATTTAAAAAGAGAAAACACAGTAGTTTGACAAAAAATGGCTTCACCCAATCACTAACCATGAGAGGAGAAAATGTTTTGGTGTTATCATTCATATTCTCTGAAAAAAGGCCGAGAAAGAAAAAATTCTGTCGGGGTATGTAAACTTTTGAGCACAACTGTATGTTATGTCTTGGACTGGAGATATCTGCTGCTTAATGTACAGCTCAAGCATTTCAATGAATTTTTAGTAAAAGCAATTACTATGATAGCATCATGTAAAGCAACACTAGAACTTGAAAGATCAAAGTAAACTTGGCATAATCTTAACAATACCAGAAACAAAAATGTTGCCAAATAAAAAAAATAATATTAATTAATTAAAAATTAATGAACTTTATTGAATACAAATATAATATATAAAAATATGCATTCAAAAGTCCAAAATATGAACACAAGGGCAAATTGGTGTGTGAGCCACTGTAGGAACCCCAATAGTATAAAAAGTCTCAATCATAAGGTGACATGTGTATATATAATAATAATAATAATAATAATAATAAAGTATGTAGATATATATAATATTAGTAATTCTCACATATAGTTAATCAATGATAATGACTATATAATAGTAACCCTGAAAAAGTTAAATATAATACAGCCGGGGCGTGGCCAGCTGCTGAAGGAGCAAGACGTGCGGACACATTAAGCTCCTCTGCTGGCCGTTCATATCGGACTTAATCCACACTTATCTACAGCCCATCTGCTGTTTATAACATATTGGGGTAACCCCACAGTGACTAAAGAGTCTTCTGTGCCCATTTGTTCCCAGAGACGGACTGTCATTTTCTGGATTGGTCCCTGAAGCCTACATGTGACCTTGGTCCCGCTGGACAGATCATCTCCCAGCTAGGAGCGGTGCTCCCGAATTGAAGTGCTGGACTAGCCTCCCCCTGTGAGCGGAGCGGCTGATCGGCGGAAGTGCGGACAGGGATCGCGGGACCCGAGATGTGAGTCGGAGAAAGGTGAGGGGACTTAAGGAGAAGAGGTGCCTTGCGGCCCAGTCACCCCGCCCCACAGCCGCCGAATCCACCGTGGACCGCTACAGCCGACCGTGGACCGGCGGGGAGACACGAGACCGCGCTGGCCTCTGACTTGCTCCAGAGGATTCAGCCGCAGGCGTGTGACGCCGCTGGGAACCGCTCCTGACCTCCTCGTCCCGGCTCGTTCCTCCCGCCTGCTTTCTGCTGACGCCGACGTACCTGGAACCCGCGAGCTCTGTGCCTGCGCCCGCTGTTCGACTCCCGATCCAGACTCCTGAGATATAGAGGTGAGGAGGGAGAGCGGGACGGAGCCGGGGGACTAGAACGCTTAAATACCGGATAAGCGCGGGAAATTTCGCGCCAGCGCCATATTGGAGCCGACCCGGCCACAGTGAGGAAGCCCTGCCATTGCTACTCTCTAGCTGTTCCGTGCCCAGTGCTATCGGGGGTTAAAAACAAGACAGTACTCCCACGCAGACAAATAATCAGAAGTACCTATAACGCTTTCATGCTCATAAATAGATAATATATTAAACTTTGGTGGATTAGTGGTGGGACAGATAGAGCCCCCCTGTATGGTGGCACCGAATGTACCATTTGAGTGTTAACTCACACACATCCAACTCTGCTTCATCCTATTGATTTCAGCAGGTAAAGAGCTTAAGGAACAAAGTCACAGTTCAACTCTGCCATCTTCTGGTGAATTACAGAATCTGCTACTATTATGCTCTTTTTACATTCTACAAAGTCATTCTGATGCCTAATATCTTTCTGCCTTGATAACTGGATTCAGCAAGGCATTTTCTCGCTTTCTTTTCTGATCTTAGAGCGACACCTAGTGGCCACCCTGAGATTATGCTTTTACTCCACTACAATATGTAAATAGTTGTTTTCTTTACGTCCAAGTTGTGATCGTTGCACTTCACGTTAACACGCAGACTCAAAATGGTTAAATCTCAGAAAGAACGTGAAAAGTCAGCAAATAAAACCATGGCAGACGAAGAGAAAAAAGGTGCTCATGGTGCTCTTGACTCATATCTGAAAAAGAAAAATGAGGTGTCTCAAACCCCTACTAGGCGATCTCTCAAAAAAGCAATCTCATCTGAGAACATTGATGAATCTGACCCCAGTGAGGCGGACTCTGACAGCGACTCAACTACAGGAGACATTGCCCCTATCTCTAGAGCCTTCATGAGAAAACTGATGGCCCAAAACATGAAGCCACTCATGGAGGAAGTCTCAGGTATGCGCTCAGACCTTCAACATCTTGGCCACAGAGTCGAGTCCCTCGAATCCGCAAATGTCGATATGGTAGAGGCTGTTACTTGCTTAAATGAACAAGCTCTTAAACAGCAACAACATCTGAACACAGCACTATTAGCCATAGAAGACCAAGAAAACAGAAGTAGGAGAAAGAACATCAGGATTAGAGGGGTCCCAGAATCCTTCGCCCGAGAAGCACTAGACAAGGTGGCTAAAGAAATCTTCGTTAACCTTCTGGGACCAGAGAGAGCCTCCAAGGTGACGATTGAAAGGATCCATCGTGCTCTAAGGCCTAAACCAAAGCCTGAAGAACCTCCTAGAGATATCATATGTGGACTGCTCAGCTTTGTAGATACAGCTGCGATCCTGGCAAGCGCTAGAGATCAAGACAAAATACCACATGAAAACTCACAAATTCAGCTCTTCCAGAACTTAGCCCCTTCCACTTTAGCAAAAAGAAGAATTCTTAGACCCCTCCTTGTAGCCCTGAAGGCCAAAAACTTATCATATAAATGGCTATTCCCATTTGGCCTCGCAGTGAATATCGCCAGTCGTCAAATTACGATCCGTACCCCAGAGGACCTTCAAAAAGCCTGGGAAACCCTAAACATTTCACCAATAAACATACCCTCCTGGATGCCAATTGACTCTGACTGGAACCTACCTCCATTGAAAAAACCCTTAGAATGGTCGCAAAGGAAGAAATACAATTCGCCTAAAGTGAAGAAACAAGACCCTAAGAAACACCCACCATGAAAGCCTTATTCCTCATTTGACCCTCCATTTGATACATTAGAGTAATTGTTTGAATTGTTTAGATCTGTTGATTCTTCAGACAACTACCTCAGCCTCTTTTAAGTTTCTATCTTTAATACACTAGATTGTACCTTGTCATTGCTATAGACCAGATCACAACTTGGACTAACCCTCGCCTATGTTTGGGTATTCTTCCCCCCCCCCCCCCCTGCGATGGGCGAGAATTTGAATGTATATAGTTTGTTATTCATGTTTTTCCCCTCTTCTCTCAGGTACCGTGATGGGATAATCTTCTCTTCAAGACATGATGAGTGCGAATAGTAAGGTGAGCCCAGGGTCCATCACAGTTGCCTCATTTAATGTTAAGGGCCTCAATACACCTGCAAAAAGAAACCAAATTCTTAATCTCTTAAAAAAAAAAAACCCAAGTAGCCTTCCTCCAGGAAACACACTTTAAAAGCGGTAGGACACCTAACACCTCCTTCTCCCCATATCCAACGTGGTTTAACAGTTGCAACTCTTCTGCGTCCAAGGGTGTCAGTATAGCACTAAAAAAAGGTTTACCGTTTTCGCCCAAGGATACATTGAGTGATCATGAAGGGAGATACATCTTTGTTAAGGGACACCTAGCCAACACCCTAGTCACATTTGCCAACCTCTATGCACCTAATAAATGCCAGGTTCAGTGGATATCGAAAACATTGGAGGTATTACAACTTTTCACCGAGGGGTTACTAATTGTGGGGGGAGATTTTAACATCACCTTAAATCCAGAGATTGATTCCTCAAGCGGACTGTCCTTTGTTTCTAAAAAACTAAGGCATAATCTCCTGAACAAACTATCTACTCTACATCTCATTGACCCATGGCGTATCTTTCATCCAACCACTAAAGACTTTACCTTCTTCTCCCCCCCACACTCATCCTACCATCGTATTGACCTCCTTTTGACACAATCGAGATCCTTAAATTTAATTAAGTCCGCTAATATTGGCTTAATTACAATCTCAGATCACGCACCGATCTTCATAGATATCGTCATCGACACATTACCTCGTCCAGCTTCATCTTGGAGACTTAATGAATCCCTATTAGATAACCCACAAAACTTAGAGAAAATAAAGTACGCACTATCACGATACTTTTTAGAAAATATCACAGACGGGTCAATGACACCCAACATATGGGAGGCCCACAAAGCGGTACTCCGAGGAGAGTTCATCTCAATCGGAGCCCACGAAAAAAAACAAAGAGATAAAGAGATGATGTCTCTTCTTCACCAAATCGCAACCACGGAGCGCCTACATAAAAAAGCTGGCACGCAAGGTCTTCAACGGGAATTAGTCGACCTTCGCACCAGATTAAAAGACTTGCTTAATGTCAAATCGGCTAAGATTTTTATGCATTGTAAACATCGATTCTATATGCACGGGAACAAAAATAGCAAGCTGACCGCCCACCTTCTTAAAAAACAGAGGGAGAGCAAATTTGTAAAACATATATACAATGATCTGAACGCGAAGGTCGACAGATCCGAAGATATTGCCGAGGCGTTTAGACGCTATTATCAATCCCTCTACAATTTGGAGTCCCCCGATTCCATGAAAGATTGTATAGCTGCGACAGGCAAGATCCATGATTTCTTGGCGCCTCTCTCCCTCCCAAAGGTGCAACTCAATGACCATGCAGCCCTTCTGTCCCAAGTTACCAGTCAAGAAATTAGCGACACCCTACAAAATATGGCGACTAATAAAACTCCGGGCCCAGATGGCTTCCCACTGTCATATTATAAAAAATTTTCGGACCCACTCCTACCGCATTTGACTTCCCTGTTTAACTCCTTCCTGGCAGGAATACCCCCAACTCGACAGACTTTAGAAGCACACATATCCGTAATCCCCAAAGAGGGGAGAGATGTCGGTCAGTGCAGCAACTATCGTCCAATATCTCTATTGAACTCTGATCTAAAACTCTGGGCTAAAATCCTTGCATCCAGGATCAATAGTGTCCTTGAATCCCTGATAAACCCCGATCAAGTGGGTTTTGTCAGAGGTCGTGAAGGAAAGGACAACACATTAAAAATCCTTTTAGCCATCTCACATGCCAGACGCTCCGGAATCCCGTTGACTCTATTATCAACTGACGCCGAGAAGGCCTTTGACAGAGTCAGCTGGCATTATATGGTATGCACTCTAAAGAAGTTTGACTTCCCACAACCTTTTATTGATGCCATCATGACTCTGTATTCAACTCCATCCGCTAGAGTTAGGGTCAACGGGGTATTTTCGGATCCTTTTGGGATAGGAAATGGAACCAGGCAGGGCTGCCCTCTCTCCCCAACGCTCTTTGTGTTAGTTATGGAGACACTTATACAGAAAATAAGACAGGAAGAATCAATAAGGGGTCTAACTGTGGATCACACAGAATTTAAAACAGCGGCTTTCGCTGACGACCTTATGTGTTGTGAATTCTGTTTTTGGGCTCCCTCTGGTGGTTACTGGTGGTACTGGTTGACTGGTGTCTTGTTTTTTCCAGTGCACCTGTTTCCATTAGGAAATTGGGAGTCTCCTATTTAGTCTGGCTTCCCAGTCATTGCAGTGCCGGCAATCAATGTTATCAGAGCACCTTGTTGCTTGCTTCCTGCTCCAAGTCTGCAAGTCAGCTAAGTTGAATCTTTGGCTTTTGTGTTTGTTTTGTCCAGCATGCATTTTCATATCTCGTGCGGCTGGAAGCTCTAGTGATCTGGAATTGCTACTCCGGTGTCATGAGTTGACAACGGAGTTAAGGTAATTCCAGGATGGCTGCTCAGGGTTTTGAGGTGACCGCGAAGTCCTCTTTGGTATATTCCGCTATCTAGTCAGAGGGCCTCGCTTTGCTGAATCTATATTCATACTGCGTTTGTGTTTTCCTCTTACCTAACCGTTATTATATGTGGGGGGCTACTATAACCTTTGGGGTTTCCCTGGAGGCAAGTCAGGTCTGTGTACTCCTCTATTAGGGGTAGTTAGTTCTCCGGCTGGCGCGAGGTGTCTAGAGACAACGTAGGCACACCCCCTGGCTATTTTTAGTTGCGTGTTAGGTTCAGTATCGCGGTTACCTAAGATATCATCCTTCCTAGAGCTTGTCCGTTTTTTGCCTAAGTCCCTGCCATTGGGAATCATGACAGTATTGCCGGCCTAATGTATTAAGAGTATTGGCTGAAGAAAGAGAGTAAAAAGAAGTTTCTGACACTTTTTTTTTTTTGCTCAGAAGTTCTCCTAGCCATAATTGCAGTCTGCTGTTTTTGTTTTTTTTCTCTCCTCTTAACCCCTGAATGGCTCAGATCTCTGCTGTTGAAAAATGGATATCCAGAGTTTGGCTTCAAACCTGAATGCTCTCGCTTCTAAGGTTCAAAATAAGAAAACCAAGAAAAAAATGCCAATGGAATCCTAGACAACTACACCAAACCAAAACACAAGGATTCCTAAAATATAACTTTTAATATTCAAAGTTAAAATACACAGTTCTAAAATTGAGGACAATGCAATGAAAAATATCACAAGGGAACTAACTGACCCCTGTCAAAACCCTACTCCTATCCACTACCTATTTGCGGGGGTAGGCACCCTAAGTTTCTGCGGTTGGTGCCCCCGCTCATCGAAGGCTGGCCCTATAAGCCCTAGACATACCCTATAAAGCCTAGAAAGGTAATGTCACAAATATGAACCCAAAACCAAAAATATCAGAAAAAATTAGCAAAAATAGTATAAATAAATAAGAAAAAATTAGAAAAAACAAACTAAACAAAAAAACACAAAAATTAGTGTTTTTTACCCAAGCTGAAGACCCTAAATAGGCTGTTCACATATCGTATACTTTTTGGGGTATATAGTACGAGAAAATAGAAAACCCCAATCACCTCATTTTCAATGATCTGCAAACCAAAAATATCATAAAAAATTAGCAAAAATAGTATAAATAAAAAAAATAGAAAAAATTAGAAAAAACAAACTAAACAAAAAAACACAAAAGTTAGTCTTTTTTGCTCAAGCTGAACATCCCACATAGAGTGTTCACATATCGTATATTTTTGGGGTATTTTGTACAAGATACGAATTGAAAAAACCCCAATCACCTCATTTAATGATCTACAGATTCTTCTTTAAGCAAAAATATCATAAAAAATAAGCAAAACTTGTATGAAAAAACATAATATAAAAAATAATCAGAAACATACAAAACAAAAAAACTGAAGAATAATTCAGTAGCCAACAGCTTGGATGCCCCAATAAGGTATATAGACCAGATATAACTGTTTTTTTGGGCCAATAGAAAAAGGGAAATATTAATGTCCCATTTATGCAAGAAAACTCAATTATGGGGAACCACTCAAATGACAAAAAAATATCTATATATGGTTCTCACACAGTGGTGGAATCAGCAAAAAGCTATGTCCATACACAAAGCCACCTTTAGTGTCATGGCTAGTTCAAAAAGGTCATTTCAAAAGAGTGGAAATACCAGAATATGCTACAATTCTCATCCCAAAAATGTGGGTATATCATATATCAAAAAGAGTCATTCTGATGGCAATATCATATATGAGCCAGATAAAGCGTTTTTTTTTTGACACGGAGAGAAGAGATGAGGATATGGTCCATCCAATATGTTAAAGTCCTTCGATCTTGTTGTACATATAAATCCAGCAGTCATCTATAAAGCCGCATATCATGCCGCAAAGAATAGTCATTAAGCCATGTCAGGCATATCGGTGCAGCAACCATTTAAATGGTCATATCATGTGCAGCAATACCAGTCATTAGGCCATGTTCGGCACTTTACTCATCTGATTCACAGAGATCCTTTCACCAGCTGCAGATATCAGTCCAGCCACCACGTCTCCAAAGTGTGGTCATCAGGTCAAATCACACCCTTTACTCATCTGATACAGAGAGAATCCTTCAACAACGCTGTAAATATCAGACCAGCCATCAGAACATCTTCATCCAAGATACCGTCCCTTACAATGCCCAACGCGTTTCCCCCCCGTGTGGGAAAACCGGGGGTTCATCAGGGGTGCTGACCGTCCGGACAATACAGACGATACAGAGATCTCTGTATCGTCTGTATTGTCCGGACGGTCAGCACCCCTGATGAACCCCCGGTTTTCCCACACGGGGGGGAAACGCGTTGGGCATTGTAAGGGACGGTATCTTGGATGAAGATGTTCTGATGGCTGGTCTGATATTTACAGCGTTGTTGAAGGATTCTCTCTGTATCAGATGAGTAAAGGGTGTGATTTGACCTGATGACCACACTTTGGAGACGTGGTGGCTGGACTGATATCTGCAGCTGGTGAAAGGATCTCTGTGAATCAGATGAGTAAAGTGCCGAACATGGCCTAATGACTGGTATTGCTGCACATGATATGACCATTTAAATGGTTGCTGCACCGATATGCCTGACATGGCTTAATGACTATTCTTTGCGGCATGATATGCGGCTTTATAGATGACTGCTGGATTTATATGTACAACAAGATCGAAGGACTTTAACATATTGGATGGACCATATCCTCATCTCTTCTCTCCGTGTCAAAAAAAAAACGCTTTATCTGGCTCATATATGATATTGCCATCAGAATGACTCTTTTTGATATATGATATACCCACATTTTTGGGATGAGAATTGTAGCATATTCTGGTATTTCCACTCTTTTGAAATGACCTTTTTGAACTAGCCATGACACTAAAGGTGGCTTTGTGTATGGACATAGCTTTTTGCTGATTCCACCACTGTGTGAGAACCATATATAGATATTTTTTTGTCATTTGAGTGGTTCCCCATAATTGAGTTTTCTTGCATAAATGGGACATTAATATTTCCCTTTTTCTATTGGCCCAAAAAAACAGTTATATCTGGTCTATATACCTTATTGGGGCATCCAAGCTGTTGGCTACTGAATTATTCTTCAGTTTTTTTGTTTTGTATGTTTCTGATTATTTTTTATATTATGTTTTTTCATACAAGTTTTGCTTATTTTTTATGATATTTTTGCTTAAAGAAGAATCTGTAGATCATTAAATGAGGTGATTGGGGTTTTTTCAATTCGTATCTTGTACAAAATACCCCAAAAATATACGATATGTGAACACTCTATGTGGGATGTTCAGCTTGAGCAAAAAAGACTAACTTTTGTGTTTTTTTGTTTAGTTTGTTTTTTCTAATTTTTTCTATTTTTTTTATTTATACTATTTTTGCTAATTTTTTATGATATTTTTGGTTTGCAGATCATTGAAAATGAGGTGATTGGGGTTTTCTATTTTCTCGTACTATATACCCCAAAAAGTATACGATATGTGAACAGCCTATTTAGGGTCTTCAGCTTGGGTAAAAAACACTAATTTTTGTGTTTTTTTGTTTAGTTTGTTTTTTCTAATTTTTTCTTATTTATTTATACTATTTTTGCTAATTTTTTCTGATATTTTTGGTTTTGGGTTCATATTTGTGACATTACCTTTCTAGGCTTTATAGGGTATGTCTAGGGCTTATAGGGCCAGCCTTCGATGAGCGGGGGCACCAACCGCAGAAACTTAGGGTGCCTACCCCCGCAAATAGGTAGTGGATAGGAGTAGGGTTTTGACAGGTGTCAGTTAGTTCCCTTGTGATATTTTTCATTGCATTGTCCTCAATTTTAGAACTGTGTATTTTAACTTTGAATATTAAAAGTTATATTTTAGGAATCCTTGTGTTTTGGTTTGGTGTAAGGTTCAAAATATCCAAGACTATGTTATGCATGCTCCTGTGTCTGAACCCAAGATCCCTATACCCGAGTTCTTTTCTGGAGATAGATCTAGTTTTTTGAATTTTAAGCACAATTGTAAATTGTATCTTTCTCTGAGATCTCGCTCCGCTGGAGATTCCGCTCAGCAGGTTAAAATTGTTATTTCCTTGTTGCGGGGTGACCCCCAGAATTGGGCATTTGCATTGGCACCAGGGGATCCTGCGCTGCTCAGTGTGGATGCGTTTTTTCTGGCACTGGGGTTGCTCTATGAGGAACCTAATTTGGAGATTCAGGCTGAAAAGGCCTTAATAGCCCTCTCTCAAGGGCATGATGAAGCTGAAATATATTGTCAAAAATTTCGAAAATGGTCTGTGCTTACTCAGTGGAATGAGTGCGCCCTGGCGGCGAATTTCAGAGAAGGTCTCTCTGACGCCGTTAAAGATGTCATGGTGGGGTTTCCTACGCCCACAGGTCTGAATGAATCCATGACTATGGCTATTCAGATTGATCGGCGTTTACGGGAGCGCAAACCTGTGCACCATTTGGCGGTGTCTTCTGAGCAGGCACCAGAGATTATGCAATGTGATAGAATTCTGTCCAGAGGTGAACGGCAGAATTATAGGCGCAAAAATGGGTTGTGCTTCTACTGTGGTGATTCTGCTCATGTTATATCAGCATGCTCTAAACGCACAAAAAAGGTTGATAAGTCTTTTTCAATTGGCACCTTACAATCTACCGTATTTTTCGCTTTGTAAGACGTTCCGGATTATAAGACGCACCCCAAATTTTGAGGAGAAAAATAGGAAAAAACTTTTTTTAATAAATTGAGGGGGCTTCTTATAATCCATGCGTCTTATTGCTTACCAGGGGTTGTGGCTGCGGTGGATCAGGGTCCCAGGGTCGTTGCTGGAGGCAGGAGTGGAGCATTGCTGCAGGCTGGGATGATGGGGTCTGCAGGGGGGCTTCGGTGCTGCATGGGGGCTGCTGTGCTGCAGGCTGGGATGAGGGGTGCTGCAGGGGGCTCTGGTGCTGCAGGGGGCTCTGGTGCTGCAGGGGGCTCTGGTGCTGCTGGGGGCTCTGGTGCTGCAGGGCTGTCTCCAGGGCTGTCTCCGGTGCTGCAGGGGGCTCTGGCAACATTTTGTGAAAGACCAGAGCCCCCAGCAGTTCGTCCATGCGTTCCTGTATGACTGACTCCGGGAAAATGGCCGCCGGAATCTCGAGAGATGAGATCTCAGTGCTGAAATCTCATCTCCCGAGATTCCGGCGGCCATTTTCCAGGAGTTAGTCATATAGAACGCATGGACGAACTGCCGGGGGGCTCTGGTCTTTCACAAAATGTCGCCAGAGCCCCCCGCAGCACCGGAGCCTCCAGCATCACCCGGGGCAGCAGCGGACAACCCCGGCAGTGGCGGCGGGTGACAGCGGCGGCGGACGACAGCGGCGGCGGGCGGTAGCAGCGGCGGACACCCCCTCATCCCAGCCTGTAATGGTAAGCGGTATATCCGCTTTGTTAGACGCACCCACATTTCCCCCCCAAATTTGGGGGAAATAAAGTGCGTCTTACAAAGCGTAAAATACGGTAAGTTTATTTTGTCTGTAACTTTGATTTGTTCATTGTCATCTATCACTGTGGATGCCTATGTGGATTCTGGCGCTTCCTTGAGTCTTATGGATTGGTCCTTTGCCAGACGTTGTGGGTTTAGCCTAGAGCCTTTGGAAGTTCCTATCCCTCTGAAGGGTATCGACTCCACACCTTTGGCTAGGAATAAACCACAATTCTGGACACAAGTGACTATGTGTATGACTCCTGACCATAGGGAGGTGATTCGCTTCCTTGTGTTGCATAACTTGCATGATGTCTTCATGCTTGGATTGCCATGGTTGCAAACTCATAATCCAGTCCTCGACTGGAAAACAATGTCTGTGTTAAGCTGGGGATGTTGGGGGGCTCATGGGGAAGTACCTTTGGTTTCCATTGCTTCATCTACTCCCTCTGAAATTCCGGCATTTTTGTCTGATTATGGTGATGTTTTTGAGGAGCCTAAACTTGGTTCTCTTCCCCCTCACCGGGATTGTGATTGCGCTATAGAATTGATTCCTGGCAGCAAGTTTCCCAAGGGTCGTTTGTTCAATCTGTCTGTGCCTGAGCATGCTGCTATGCGAGAGTATATTAAGGAGTCCTTGGAAAAGGGACATATCCGTCCATCCTCATCCCCTTTAGGAGCAGGTTTTTTTTTCGTGGGTAAAAAAGATGGCTCCCTGAGGCCCTGTATTGATTATCGCTTATTGAATAAGATTACAGTCAAATATCAGTATCCTTTGCCACTATTGACTGATTTATTTGCTCGTATTAAAGGGGCAAAGTGGTTCTCTAAGGTTGATCTTCGGGGTGCGTATAATTTGGTGCGGATTAAGCAGGGAGATGAGTGGAAAACTGCATTTAATACGCCCGAGGGCCATTTTGAGTATTTGGTAATGCCTTTTGGTCTTTCTAATGCTCCTCCAGTCTTTCAGTCCTTTATGCACGATATTTTCCGTAAATACCTGGATAAATTTATGATTGTGTATTTGGATGATATTTTGATTTTTTCGGATGACTGGGAGTCGCATGTTCAACAGGTTAGGAAGGTTTTTCAGGTTTTTCGGTCCAATTCTTTGTTTGTAAAGGGTTCAAAGTGCATTTTTGGGGTTCAGAAGATCTCCTTTTTGGGGTATATTTTTTCCCCTTCTTCTGTTGAGATGGATCCTGTCAAGGTTCGGGCTATTTGTGATTGGACGCAGCCTACTTCCCTGAAGAGTCTTCAGAAGTTCTTGGGCTTTGCTAATTTCTATCGTCGATTTATAACTGGGTTTTCAAGTGTGGTTAGACCTCTGACTGATTTGACTAAGAAGGGTGCTGATGTTGCCAATTGGTCCTCTGCGGCTGTGGAGGCCTTTCGGGAGCTTAAGCGCCGCTTTTCTTCTGCCCCTGTGTTGCGTCAGCCTGATGTTTCGCTCCCTTTTCAGGTTGAGGTTGATGCTTCCGAGATTGGAGCAGGGGCGGTTTTGTCGCAGAAAGGTCCCGATTGCTCAGTGATGAGACCATGTGCATTCTTCTCTCGAAAATTTTCGCCCGCCGAGCGAAATTATGATGTCGGTAATCGGGAGCTCTTGGCTATGAAGTGGGCATTTGAGGAGTGGCGTCATTGGCTTGAGGGTGCTAGACATCAGGTGGTGGTCTTGACTGATCACAAGAATCTGATTTACCTTGAGTCTGCCAGGCGTCTGAATCCCAGACAGGCGCGCTGGTCTTTGTTTTTCTCCCGGTTTAATTTTGTGGTTTCATACTTGCCGGGCTCGAAAAATGTGAAGGTAGATGCTCTTTCTAGGAGTTTTGAGCCTGACTCCTCTGGTGATTCTGAGCCTACGGGTATCCTTAAGGATGGAGTGATTTTGTCTGCTGTCTCCCCAGACTTGCGGCGTGCTTTGCAGGAGTTTCAGACTGATAGGCCTGATCGTTGTCCGCCTGGGAGACTGTTTGTTCCAGATGAATGGACCAGTAGAGTCATCTCAGAGGTTCATTCTTCTGTGTTGGCAGGTCACCCTGGAATTTTTGGTACCAGAGATTTGGTGGCCAGGTCCTTCTGGTGGCCTTCCCTGTCTCGGGATGTGCGTACCTTTGTACAGTCTTGTGATGTTTGTGCTCGGGCCAAGCCTTGCTGTTCTCGGGCTAGTGGATTGTTGTTGTCCTTGCCTATTCCGAAGAGGCCGTGGACGCACATCTCTATGGACTTTATCTCGGACCTCCCGGTTTCTCAGAAAATGTCCGTCATTTGGGTGGTGTGTGACCGTTTTTCTAAGATGGTTCATTTGGTACCCTTGCCCAAATTGCCTTCTTCATCGGAGTTGGTTCCTTTATTTTTTCAGAATGTGGTTCGTTTACATGGTATCCCGGAAAACATCGTTTCTGACAGGGGATCTCAATTTGTGTCCAGGTTCTGGCGAGCGTTCTGTGCCAGGATGGGCATTGATTTGTCTTTTTCGTCTGCGTTCCATCCCCAGACTAATGGCCAGACGGAGCGAACTAATCAGACCTTGGAGACTTATTTGAGGTGTTTTGTGTCTGCTGATCAGGATGATTGGGTCGCCTTTTTGCCGTTGGCAGAGTTTGCCCTCAATAATCGGGCCAGTTCTGCCACTCTGGTTTCTCCTTTCTTTTGCAATTCAGGGTTTCACCCTCGTTTTTCATCTGGCCAGGTGGAATCTTCGGATTGTCCTGGAGTGGACACTGTGGTGGATAGACTGCACCAGATTTGGACTCATGTGGTGGACAATTTGAAGCTGTCTCAGGAGAAGACTCAGCAGTTTGCTGATCGTCATCGTCGTGTGGGTCATCATCTCCGTGTTGGGGACTTGGTGTGGTTGTCTTCTCGTTTTGTCCCTATGAAGGTCTCCTCTCCTAAGTTTAAGCCTCGGTTTATAGGTCCTTATAAGATTTTGGAGATTCTTAATCCTGTATCTTTTCGTTTGGATCTACCAGCATCTTTCACCATTCATAATGTCTTCCATCGGTCGTTGTTGCGGAGGTACGAGGTACCGGTTGTTCCGTCTGTTGAGCCTCCTGCTCCTGTGCTGGTGGAGGGTGAATTGGAGTATGTTGTGGAGAAGATTTTGGACTCTCGCATTTCCAGACGGAGACTTCAGTATTTGGTTAAATGGAAGGGATACGGTCAGGAGGATAATTCTTGGGTGACTGCCTCTGATGTTCATGCTTCGGATTTGGTTCGCGCCTTTCATAGGGCGCATCCAGATCGCCCTGGTGGTTCTCATGAGGGTTCGGTGCCCCCTCCTTAAGGGGGGGTACTGTTGTGAATTCTGTTTTTGGGCTCCCTCTGGTGGTTACTGGTGGTACTGGTTGACTGGTGTCTTGTTTTTTCCAGTGCACCTGTTTCCATTAGGAAATTGGGAGTCTCCTATTTAGTCTGGCTTCCCAGTCATTGCAGTGCCGGCAATCAATGTTATCAGAGCACCTTGTTGCTTGCTTCCTGCTCCAAGTCTGCAAGTCAGCTAAGTTGAATCTTTGGCTTTTGTGTTTGTCTTGTCCAGCATGCATTTTCATATCTCGTGCGGCTGGAAGCTCTAGTGATCTGGAATTGCTACTCCGGTGTCATGAGTTGACAACGGAGTTAAGGTAATTCCAGGATGGCTGTTCAGGGTTTTGAGGTGACCGCGAAGTCCTCTTTTGTATATTCCGCTATCTAGTCAGAGGGCCTCGCTTTGCTGAATCTATATTCATACTGCATTTGTGTTTTCCTCTTACCTAACCGTTATTATATGTGGGGGGCTACTATAACCTTTGGGGTTTCCCTGGAGGCAAGCCAGGTCTGTGTATTCCTCTATTAGGGGTAGTTAGTTTTCCGGCTGGCGCGAGGTGTCTAGAGACAACGTAGGCACACCCCCTGGCTATTTTTAGTTGCGTGTTAGGTTCAGTATCGCGGTTACCTTAGATACCATCCTTCCTAGAGCTTGTCCGTTTTTTGCCTAAGTCCCTGCCATTGGGAATCATGACACTTATGATCTTGATCTCAAACCCTAAGTCCGCATTCCCCTCTATTTTAAAACTTCTCGAGGAGTTTGGAATTGTCTCCAACTTCAAAGTAAATATGCACAAGTCAGAAGTCATGAACGTCTCACTACCAGACGAGGTCGCCCTACATCTCAAAAAGTCTACCCCCTTCAATTGGCTTACAGATAAATTGAAATATTTAGGTGTCTTTCTCACTGCAAACCCCGACACTCTTTACAAACACAATTTTGAGCCCCTCCTGGACAACCTCCAAACACTCCTTAAAACCTATGACTTACCATACATTTCATGGTTTGGGAGGATAAACATAATCAAATCGTACATCCTTCCAAGGATATTCTATCCAATGAACATGATTCCTATTCCTCTCCCCAAGACTTTCTTCACAGCAATCAATAAAATAGTCAAAAGATATGTTTGGAAGGGTAAAAGACCTAGACTCCCATTCAAAATCTTCTCACTCCCGAAAAAGAAAGGGGGTCTCGGACTTCCACACTTTGAGATTTACTATCAGGCAATACACTTGGCCAGGTGGATATCTCTGACCAAATCCAGACTTTCCCAAAAAACACCTAACCTTGAACTCTTACTACTGGGAAGAGGGGCTGAGAAATACCTCTGGACTTCAGCCGTCCCCCCGAAAAATTCACTTGGAGAAATAACTAGCAAAACACTGTCCATTAGGAGGAAATTGATCCCAAATAACTGGCCAAACTGTCTCTTTTTGGATAGCATGCCTCTGGGGGTCGTACCTTGGCTCATCGATCCAAAATATGTAGACGCATTTGACCTCTGGGACTCATTACTGAATCTCCCAGTTTCTCATTTGCTTTCTAATCAAATCAACTGTATAAACAATTGGCCATGTGAAGCCAGGAAGCGTCCCCGAGACTTCATGCAAGTACACCACGTTCAACACATCATGTCCAAACTAAGGTCAAACATCCAACACAACTCAGATTGGCTTTGGCTCGAAATTATACTAAAACTTAATCCCACACCCCCTAAATTAATATCCAAACTATACCAAAATTTAATTTATCCAAACACTAAATTTAAACCTTTATACTTATCCTCCTGGGAGTCTGAGTTAAACATTTCTCTCTCCAGTAAGGAATCAAATCAAGTTCTAGGACACTCACATGGGTTCTCAAGATGTGTCCTGTTACAGGAGAATGCTTTTAAAGTCCTTTCCAGATGGTATAGAACCCCCGAATCACTCTATCACCTGGGCCTCTTAGACTCTCCTCTTTGTTGGAGATGCTTGAAGTCAAAGGGCTCGTTGTCACACATATTCTGGTCATGCCCAGCTATCACAAAATTCTGGACAGATGTTTTCGATCGACTCCGTCAACTGGGATTAATAACTCATAACCTAACACCCCAAGAAACTCTACTGTCACTTCCCACGACGTCATACAAACCGAAAAAACATGACCTTCTCCCTCTTCTAATAGCCGCAGCCAAACACTTGATTTCAGTGCACTGGAGAAAAAAGAACCCCCCTCGTATCGATGAGTGGACCAAAAAAGTCGAGGACATCTGTAGGATGGAGGAATTGTCCAGCTGGGATTCTCATTCACACGATAAATTCTTTCGGACATGGTTGCCATGGCTAATGTTAAATACCCCTTCTTCACTGCCTTCCACTAGCCTCTCTTCTTAGCTGTTCAAGTTTTGTTCTCCTATGAACTCATCGTGTTTATTGACAATGCACTGTGATGGACCCGGACACCATTCACTCACCTGATTACTTTAGTTTTACTTAAATATTCTCTATGACACTCAGCAATAGTTGGTTGAAACCTCCTGACTAATTTCTGCTGGTTCTAGGTTGTAGTGTACACGACCTCTCTAGACGAAGAACCTGTATTCAGAATTTTCTACATTAACCACTATCTCCCCTCCGGTACTTTCCCCCCCCCCCCCACTCTCTCCACCCCCCCCCTCCCCCCCTCCCCCTTTTTTATTGCAGTTCTTGTTGCTCTCGATTCACATGTTAAAGTGTTTTACTATTTTCTTTCAAGCTTCACGGGTTGCACAACCCGAACCTCGTGATCTAAAATTGTCACCAACAATTTAAGCAAAAAATCATAGTTATGATCACCTCGATGATCAATTTGCATCTGTATGGTACGTTTTATCCCATTCAGAAGTCTGTAACATGATTTCCTAGATTCATATGTACCATTTTGTTGTTAATGTAATTTG
Source organism: Ranitomeya variabilis (assembly GCF_051348905.1). Classification (NCBI taxonomy): domain Eukaryota; kingdom Metazoa; phylum Chordata; class Amphibia; order Anura; family Dendrobatidae; genus Ranitomeya; species Ranitomeya variabilis. The sequence goes on from NC_135232.1 coordinate 1,144,774,533, forward strand.
AAAATTTGAAAATAAAAAATTAAAAAAAAAAAATATATATAATACAGCCAACAGGTAAAAATCACAGAGCATAATGATACAAAATATAATGACTTGTACAAATGCTCAAACATCAAACACCCGATGCGTGTTTCACAAAAGCTTCATCAGGGGTGGTTGGTGAGAAGATAGACCAGCTATTTAAAGTGCAGACAGCCAATGAAAAACATACAACTAAATCATGAGCAGAGTGAATGTATTCAAGAAAATATATAGCATAACAAACACAACTAAAATGACAGAGGTAGCTTGCACAGTATGAACGCCGATGCATGCGTATCAGAAAAGTTATGTAGAGAAGTTATACAACTCTCCTGGTTATGAGGTGAGGTGCCCAAGTGGGGTTCCAACTGTAATGATGCTGGTGTCACAGAGAGGCAGCCTAAGGGGCGCTAGTAGGAGTGCAGGGAGAGGGAGGAATGAGGCACACAGTGCACACAGGACCTGAGCTAGGCAGGTCACGTGATCACTGCAGGGACGATGGGGGCGGAGCTACCGCACAAGAATGGAGGGTCTACCAAAAAACGCAAGACACAGAATACTAAGACAGAGACGTAGTCAAAGCACAAGCCGAGGGTCGGGAGCCAGACGGGAGTGAGGTACCAAGGGGTAAAACAGCAGATTAGTCAGAGACAAGCCAATGGGTCAGAAAGCCAGGACAGACAGAGAAGTACCAAGCAGAAAACTAGAGCAGTAGTCAGGGGGCAAGCCGAGTCATACACAACAAGGCACACACACACAGAGGCACAATGATTACATATGAATAACCTGGGGCAGCTATCTCAAACCGAGTAGACGGAAGTATAACCAACTCAGAACCCAGGAACTATCAGCATTAAATAGCCGCCCCAGAACCAAAGAGAGGCGGACTAATTTAACCCAGACCTGACCAGGAAGGAGCCAGAACCAGCCCATCCAGAGTCATGACACCAAACTGTAGATAATGCAACAAAAACCAATAAGGGTTAAAATACTCCCTTTGAAACTATTATCCCTCCCTATCATAATCGAGGGTGCCGATAGTTGCCATGGTACCTCAAGGTCATCTGATGACCCCAGGACACGATCCTGCTATAAGAAGTGTCTAACAGGCTGTGTCAGTGGGACATTGATAGGTCTTTTTTACTGCAGTACATGAGTACTGCAATGTATGAGACCAGTGACAAAAGTAAAAAACATGTGCATATCCCATAGTGGGACTTGATTAAAAAGTAAAAAAGTTACATAAAATGTGTAAAAAAGAAAAACAAAAACCACACAAAATATGAAAAAAAATAGTGAAAACCTATTTTGCAAATAAAAAATTAGCATTAAAACAAAAATAAACAAGAAAAAAACAATTAAAACCAAACAATTCTATCAAAGTCTGTGCTCCCAAAGAGCTCTTTCTTTTTAGTCCTGATGTGTGGACACTAGTTTTTGACGACACATAGCGCATCACCGCGTTTGGGAGAAATTGCGCAATAATTTTGGGGGTTTAGTTTCACCTATAAACCCCTGTGTAAAGAACAAATTTGCTGCAAATAAAAAAATTACATTTTTACCACTGAAATGTTTTATTTCCATGTCCCAATGTTATAAAATTTTGTGCGGCAACTGTGACAACTCAGCTTCAATCTGGCCATTTGTATGGGGGTAAATTATTCTTAATTGTGCCAGACGTACTATTCATATGTTCAGTAAGTAAAGGGATATGAACCACTGTTTCATATGCACTGTTTTGCATGCTAATTTGTGAAATGCCCACTGATTATGGATTGCATCAGCCCCCTGTGGTGTTGTAGTCTGTACCACTTTGAGGACAATTGTGCAGACAAATTAAACAATCGAACAATGATGGAATGGTCATGATTACCTCTCCCCCAATTATGTGGGAAAATACCCTGAAATGGGAGCTGAGGGTTATAAAACGGCACTGCTCCAGTCATTCTACAGGACGTCATTCTACAGGACATCAGTCCAGGGTGAACAGTTCCAGCTGGTGGAATACAGATCATCGTGACCCTGCAGGCACAGAGGCCATGTACAAAACCTCTGACTGTGAGCAAATTTCTATCTGAATACTTTAGGGCCGGCGGGACTCCAGGCAGTGATGGACTTCTAGCAGAGATCTTTGTAGCACTGGGAGACTTCATCTGCCCGGACATATATGAGGAGATGGTGGTGGAGGCTAGAATGCCTCCATCATTGAGGGAAGGAATGATTATGAATGATCCTGTACAAGCGGAAAGGAGGGAGGTGGACCTGAACAAATGGCATCCCATCATGATAGTGACATGAATGAAGACCATTATTGGACGGATCATCCACCCGGACCAGACCTGCGCAAACAATCTTGCTCTAGTGCGGGGTATAGCTGAGTACATCAAGGTCCCATGCACACTCGCAGCCCTGGTCTCCTTGGATCAGGAAAAGGCCTTCAACATGATTTCTCATAAGTTCATGGGCAAAGTTCTGCACCGGTTAGGTTTGGGTAACGTGTTGTTCATATATCTGTCTTATGTATTTTGATATCCACAGTTCGATGTTCTTGAACGGCTGGAATACTGACCCCTCTCCTGTTCTCTATGTGGTCAGACAAGGCTGCCCTCTATCATATCTTCTTTTTGTTTGTGTTATAGAACTCTTCATAGAGGCTATCCAGCAGAATGAAGAAATCAGAGGGATCACTTCATAGGGATGACATGAGGTCAAGTGCTCGCTCTACATGGATGACATAACTGTTTTCTGTGCTGATCAATGCCCTCATCCAGACGTGTGAGATGTTTGGTTAAGCTTTAGGAGCCAAAGTCAACTTTGAGAACTTGGAAGCCATGCTCTTCAGAGATTGGCAACTGGCCTCCTCCGCCACTTCCCCTTCAACATCCAGCCGGATTTCATCAAAGTTCTTGGAGTCTGATTTGGGAAGGAAGGAGCGGCCCTCAAGTCTTAGTGGAGCGCCCCCAGACGCAGGGCAATGGGGTACTCGGTACCGGGTCCCTCTGTCTCGGTTCTGGGGATGTCACGGTGGCCTGACCCGGTCCGTGGCCCTGCTAAGGGGCGTCCAATTAAAGGTGTAGGTGGTGGTGGTATAGGTCGCGGTAAATAACGAGGACACAATGTGTTAATGTATAAATATATGAGGGGACAGTACAAAGACCTTTCTGATGATCTTTTTAATCATAGACCTGAGACAGGGACAAGGGGGCATCCTCTACGTCTGGAGGAAAGAAGGTTTAAGCATAATAACAGACGCGGATTCTTTAATGTAAGAGCAGTGAGACTATGGAACTCTCTGCCGTATGATGTTGTAATGAGTGACTCATTGCTTCAATTTAAGAGGGGACTGGATACCTTTCTGGAAAAGTATAATATTACAGGGTATATATATTAGATTCCTTGATAAGGCGTTGATCCAGGGAACTAGTCTGATTGCCGTATGTGGAGTCGGGAAGGAATTTTTTTCCCCATGGTGGAGTTACTCTTTGCCACATGGGGTTTTTTTGCCTTCCCCTGGATCAACATGTTAGGGCATGTTAGGTTAGGCTATGGGTTGAACTAGATGGACTTACAGTCTTCCTTCAACCTTAATAACTATGTAACTATGTAACAAGGTTGCAGTCTCTTTACCTTTTACTGTAGACTTCGGCATCCACAAACCAGAGCACTGCTAACAGGGCGCGCTGAGACCGGCCGGTCCGAAGGCACATCCAGAGTTCCCTTTGAAGGTGGAAATCAGTAGCCTTCCTACTTGCGCCTGTGTGTTGTAGTACCTCCCTGCTGAGCACCACGGGATAGTCCTCACAACTCTTGTATCTGTTTCTGATGTTCTCTCTCTGTCCCCTGTTGTGAACTCTGTTCTCGAACTCCCTCCTGTGGTCAGGAATGGTATTTCTGTGAGTTCTGTCCGTGGGTTCCCTCTGGTGGCTGAAAGTGGAGCTGCTGGTCTGGAAGTGGCTTCCTCAGCTGCATCGTTTAGGACTGGGCTGGTTCCTCTATTTAACTCTGCTCAGATCGTTACTTGATGCCAGCTGTCAATGTATCAGTACTGGTTCAGATCTCACTTGGATCTCCTGATGACCTGTCTACTGCAACAGAAGCTAAGTCCCTGCTAAGCTCATTTTGTTGTTCATTTGTGTGCTGAATATATTTCTGAGTACCTGCTAAGTTCTGTCCAGCTGGCTATTATGATATTGTCTCGCTAGCTGGAAGCTCTGGGTTGCAGAGTGGCACCTACCGCACCGTGAGTCGGTGCGGTGTTTTTTTTGCTCACTCTGCGTGGCTTTTTGTAGTTTTTTGGTGCTGACCGCAAAGATCCCTTTATCTATCTTCTGTCTATTTAGTCAGTCTGGCCTCCTTTGCTGAAACCTGTCTCATTCCTATGTGTGTGCCTTCCTCTTAACTCACAGTCAATATATGTGGGGGGCTGCCCTTTTCCTTTGGGGAATTTCTCTGAGGCAAGGTGAGGCTATATTTCTCTTTAGGGGTAGTTACCCCTCAGGCTGTGAAGAGTCGTCTAGGCAGAGTCAGGCACGATCCACGGCTAATTCTAGTGTGTGTGATAATAGGATCAGGGTTGCGGTCAGCAGAGCTCCCACTTCCCAGAGCTTGCTCTATTTTTGCAGTTTGACTATCAGGTCATTTCAGGTGCTCCTAACCACCAGGTCCATAACAGTACAGCTGGCCTCAAAGTGTTAATGCATCTCAATAGAGGGATAAGAGAAGTTCTGAGACCATTTTTTTTTCTGCAGTGTGTTTTGTCTTTTTTTTTTCCCCTAAACCTTTGGGTGGTTCAGGACTCAGGTGTAGATATGGACATTCAAGGTCTGTCCTCTTGTGTGGATAATCTCACTGCAAGGATACAAAGCATTCAGGATTATGTGGTTCAGAATCCTATGTTAGAGCCTAGAATCCCAATTCCTGATTTGTTTTCTGGGGATAGATCTAAGTTTCTGAATTTCAAGAATAATTGTAAACTGTTTCTGGCTTTGAAACCTCGCTCCTCTGGTGACCCTAGTCAGCAAGTAAAAATCATTATTTCCTTGTTGCGTGGTGACCTGTTGTGAACTCTGTTTCCGGGCTCCCTCTTGTGGTCACTGGTGGTATGGTGTGACTTTTGCTTTGGGCTCCCACTGGTGGCTTTGTTTGTTATCCTGCTGGTCTCTGGCTATCAGCTGGTTCGTTATCCTCTGGGAGGTTCCTATATAAATTCCTTCTGACTACCTTGCTCCCAGTCCTTCCAGGACAAGCTAAGTTTTGTTTGCTCATTTTTTGATCAGCAGTGTTTATCATGTTTTCTTGTCCAGCTTGCTAAAATGTGATTCCCTCGCTCGCTGGTTGCTCTAGTGGACTGAGTTTCTCCCCACACACCGTTAGTTGGTGCGTGGGTTCTTGAAATCTCAGGATGGATATTTTGTAAGGATTTTTTTATTGATCGCATAGACCCCTGCTCTATTTTCTGCTTTCTAGTACTAGTGGGCCTCTTTTGCTGAATCTGATTTCATCCCTATGTATGTGCCTTCTTCTTACTTCACCGTTAATATTTGTTGGGGGCTTCTATATCTTTGGGGATTATTTCTCTGGAGGCAAGCGAGGTCTTTCTTTCTCTTTAGGGGTAGCTAGTTCCTCAGGCTGGCTCGAGACGTCTAGGAATTTTTTAGGCACGTTCACCGGCTACCTCTAGTTGTGTTGGATAGGTTCAGATTTGCGATCAGTCCAGTTACCATCTCCCTAGAGCTTGTCCTAAGTCTATTCACTTGCTGGTCTATTTGTGATCCTCAGCCACTAAGGATCATAACAGTGACCCTCAAGACTGGGCATTCTCCCTTGCGCCAGGAGATCCTGCATTGCTTAATGTAGATGCGTTTTTTCTGGCGCTTGGATTGCTCTATGACGAACCAAATTCTGTGGATCAGGCAGAGAAAATCTTGCTTGCTCTATGTCAGGGTCAGGATGATGCTGAAATGTATTGTCAGAAGTTTAGAAAGTGGTCTGTGCTTACTCAATGGAATGAGTGTGCCCTGGCAGCTATTTTCAGAAAGGGTCTTTCTGAGGGCCTTAAGGATGTTATGGTGGGGTTCCCCACGCCTTCTGGTCTGAATGAATCAATGTCCTTGGCTATTCAGATCGATCGGCATTTGCGGGAGCGGAAAGTTGTGCACCATATGGCGATGTCCTCTGAGCAGAGGCCTGAGCCTATGCAATGTGATAGGACTTTGACCAGAGCTGAACGGCAAGAGCACAGACGTCGGAATGGGCTGTGTTTTTACTGTGGTGACTCCACTCATGCTATCTCTGATTGTCCTAAGCGCACTAAGCGGTCCGCTAGGTCTGTCACCATTGGTACTATACAGCCTATATTTCTTTTGTCCGTTACTTTGATCTGCTCTTTGTCACCCTACTCTGTTATGGCGTTTGTGGATTCAGGCGCAGCCCTGAATTTGATGGACTTAGAGTATGCCAGGCGCTGTGGTTTTTTCTTGGAGCCCTTGCAGCATCCTATTCCATTAAGGGGAATTGATGCTACGCCTTTGGCCAGGAATAAGCCTCAGTACTGGACCCAGTTGACCATGTGCATGGCTCCTGCACATCAGGAAGATATTCGCTTTTTGGTGTTGCATAATTTGCATGATGTGGTTGTGTTGGGTTTGCCATGGCTGCAGGTCCATAATCCAGTATTGGACTGGAAATCAATGTCTGTGTTCAGTTGGGGTTGTCAAGGGGCCCTGTTATTATCCTAGTGGTAGAGGATCTCAGGAGTTGTAGCTAAGTCCGCAAACACAAAAACCAGCTCATAGGGAGGTGGTAACTTGGCTGACCGCATACCTGATCCTAGCACAACAACTAGAAGCAGCCGGGTAACGTACCTACGTTGGTTCTAGACGTCTCGCACCAGCCGGAGAACTTACTAACCCTTTCAGAGAAAATAGGACCTTACTTGCCTCAAGAGAAAGGACCCCAAAGTTAATATACAAGCCCCCAACAAATAATAACGGTGAGGTAAGAAGAAAAGACAAACGTAAGAATGAACTAGATTTAGCAAAGAGAGGCCCACTAATTAATAGCAGAAAATAGGAAGCAGACTTATGCGGTCAGCAAAAACCCTACAAAAATATCCACGCTGAATATCCAAGAACCCCCGCACCGACTAACGGTGTGGGGGGAGAATATCAGCCCCCTTAGAGCTTCCAGCAAAATCAGGAATACATTTTGTATAAGCTGGAACAAAATAAGAACAAATGCAAATAAACCAAAATAAGAAAGCAGACTTAGCTTATCTTGCAAAAAACCAGAGGACCAGGAGTCAGGAGAAAACAGACATAGGACTGATTACATCGATTCCAGGCACTAGACTGAGTTTCCAGGAAGTCTAAATAGGAACACCCAAGGCCTAACGAACCAGGTGGGTACCAACCTGGAGAAAGACAATCCAAGTGTAATACCGCTAGTGATCACAAGAAGGAGCCCAGAAATACAGTTCACAACAGTACCCTCCCTTTAAGGAGGGGTCACCGAACCCTCTCCAAGACCACCAGGGCGATCAGGATGAGCAGCGTGAAAGGCACGAACCAAATCGGCCGCATGAACATCAGAGGCGACCACCCAGGAATTATCCTCCTGACCATATCCCTTCCATTTGACCAGATACTGAAGCCTCCGTCTAGAGAGACGAGAATCCAAGATCTTCTCCACCACGTACTCCAACTTGCCCTCAACCAAGACCGGAGCAGGAGGGTCAACAGCAGGAACCACAGGCACAACGTACCGCCGCAACAAAGACCTATGGAACACATTGTGAATGGCAAACGAAACCGGAAGATCCAAACGAAAAGACACCGGATTAAGGACTTCCAAAATTTTATAAGGACCAATAAAGCGAGGCTTAAACTTAGGAGAGGAAACCTTCAGAGGGACATACCGAGAAGACAACCAAACCAAATCCCCAACACGAAGTCGGGGACCCACACCGCGGCGGCGGTTGGCAAAACGCTGAGCCTTCTCCTGTGACAACTTCAAGTTGTCCACCACATGATTCCAAATCCGCTGCAACCTATCCACCACGGAATCCACCCCAGGACAGTCAGAAGATTCAACATGACCCGAGGAAAAACGAGGATGAAAACCAGAGTTGCAGAAAAATGGCGAAACCAAAGTAGCGGAACTAGCCCGATTATTGAGGACAAACTCAGCCAAAGGCAAGAAGGTCACCCAATCATCCTGATCCGCAGAAACAAAACATCTCAAATAAGCCTCCAGTGTCTGATTAGTTCGCTCCGTCTGGCCATTAGTCTGAGGATGAAAGGCAGACGAAAACGACAAATCAATGCCCATCTTAGCACAAAAAGATCGCCAGAATCTGGACACAAACTGGGAACCTCTGTCAGACACGATATTCTCAGGAATGCCATGCAAACGAACCACATTCTGAAAGAACAAAGGAACCAGATCGGAAGAGGAAGGCAACTTAGGCAAGGGCACCAAATGGACCATCTTGGAAAAGTGATCACACACCACCCAGATGACAGACATTCCCTGAGACACCGGAAGATCCGAAATGAAATCCATGGAAATGGGCGTCCAGGGCCTCTTCGGGACGGGCAAGGGCAAAAGCAACCTACTGGCACGAGAACAGCAAGGCTTAGCCCGAGCACAAATCCCACAGGACTGCACAAAAGAACGCACATCCCGCGACAAGGAAGGCCACCAAAAGGACCTAGCTACCAAATCTCTGGTACCAAAAATCCCAGGATGCCCTGCCAACACTGAGGAATGAACCTCGGAGATAACTCTGCTGGTCCATTTATCAGGAACAAACAGTCTATCAGGTGGGCAAGGATCAGGTCTACCAGCCTGAAATCTCTGCAACACACGTCGCAAATCAGGAGAAATGGCCGACAAGATTACTCCCTCTTTAAGAATACCAGCTGGCTCTGAGACTCCCGGAGAATCAGGCACAAAACTCCTAGAAAGAGCATCAGCCTTCACATTCTTCGAACCAGGCAGGTATGAGACCACAAAGTCAAAACGGGAGAAAAACAACGACCAACGAGCCTGTCTAGGATTCGGGCGCTTAGCAGACTCGAGATACATCAAATTTTTGTGATCAGTGAAGATCACCACACGATGCTTAGCTCCCTCGAGCCAATGACGCCACTCCTCAAATGCCCACTTCATGGCCAACAACTCCCGATTACCAACATCATAGTTCCGCTCCGCAGGCGAAAATTTCCTAGAAAAAAAAGCACAAGGTCTCATCACAGAGCAACCAGAGCCTTTCTGCGACAAAACAGCCCCTGCACCGATCTCAGAAGCGTCCACTTCAACCTGAAAGGGAAGTGAGACATCAGGCTGGCACAAAACAGGCGCCGAAGTAAACCGGCGCTTCAGCTCCCGGAAAGCCTCCACAGCTGCCGGAGCCCAATTAGCAACATCAGAACCTTTCTTGGTCATATCCGTCAAAGGTTTAACAACGCTAGAGAAATTAGCAATAAAACGACGGTAGAAATTAGCAAACCCCAACAAATTCTGAAGACTCTTAACAGACGTGGGTTGAGTCCAATCATGAATAGCTCGGACCTTGACTGGGTCCATCTCCACAGGGGAGGGGAGAAAATGAAACCCAAAAAGGAAACCTTCTGCACTCCAAAGAGACACTTTGAGCCCTTCACAAACAAAGCATTATCACGCAAAACCTGAAACACCATCCTGACCTGTTTTACATGAGAATCCCAATCATCAGAAAAAACCAGAATATCATCCAGATAAACAATCATAAATTTATCCAGATACTTCCGGAAGATGTCATGCATAAAGGACTGAAACACTGAAGGAGCATTAGAGAGCCCAAAAGTACTCAAAATGACCTTCGGGCGTATTAAACGCAGTTTTCCATTCATCTCCCTGCTTAATGCGCACAAGGTTGTACGCACCCCAAAGATCTATCTTGGTGAACCACTTGGCACCCTTAATCCGAGCAAACAAGTCCGACAATAGTGGCAAAGGATACTGAAATTTGACCGTGATTTTATTCAGAAGCCGATAGTCTATACAAGGTCTCAAAGACCCGTCTTTCTTGGCTACAAAAAAGAATCCCGCACCAAGAGGGGAAGAGGATGGACAAATATGTCCCTTCTCCAAAGACTCCTTTATATAAGAATGCATTGTGGCATGCTCAGGCACAGATAGATTAAATAATCGTCCCTTAGGAAATTTACTACCAGGAATAGTGTTGAGCATTCCGATACCGCAAGTATCGGGTATCGGCCGATATTTGCTGTATCGGAATTCCGATACCGAGATCCGATACTTTTGTGGTATCGGGTATCGGTATCGAAACAACATTATTGTGTAAAAGAAAGAATTAAAATAAAAAATATTGCTATACTCACCTCTCCGACGCAGCCTGGACCTCACCGAGGGAACCGGCAGCGTTGTTTGCTTAAAATGCGCGCTTTTCCTTCCTTCCGTGACGTCACGGCTTCTGATTGGTCGCGTGCCGCCCATGTGGCCGCGACGCGACCAATCACAGCAAGCCGTGACGTAATTTCAGGTCCTTCTAGGCATTCAGCATTTTAAAATGCGCGCGTGTCCAGCCTCCCGTGACGTCACGGCTTGTGATTGGTCGCGTCGCCCATGTGACCGCGACGCGACCAATCACAAAGCCAGAACGTAATTTTAAAATCCTGAAGGACCTGAAATTACGTCACGGCTTGCTGTGATTGGTTGCGTCGCGGCCACATGGGCGACGCGACCAATCACAAGCCGTGACGTCACGGGAGGCTGGACACGCGCGCATTTTAAAATGCGCGTGTCTCCTGCCTCCCGTGACGTCACGGCTTGTGATTGGTTGCGTCGCCCATGTGACCGCGACGCGACCAATCACAAAGCCGGAACGTAATTTTAAAATACTGAATGCCTAGAAGGACCTGAAAATTACGTCACGGCTTGCTGTGATTGATCGCGTCGCGGCCACATGGGCGGCACGCGACCAATCAGAAGCCGTGACGTCACGGAAGGAAGGAAAAGCGCGCATTTTAAGCAAACAACGCTGCCGGTTCCCTCGGTGAGGTCCAGGCTGCGTCGGAGAGGTGAGTATAGCAATATTTTTTATTTTAATTCTTTATTTTACACATTAATATGGATCCCAGGGCCTGAAGGAGAGTTTCCTCTCCTTCAGACCCTGGGAACCATCAGGGATACCGTCCGATACTTGAGTCCCATTGACTTGTATTGGCATCGGGTATCGGTATCGGATTAGATCCGATACTTTGCCGGTATCGGCCGATACTTTCCGATACCGATACTTTCAAGTATCGGACGGTATCGCTCAACACTAACCAGGAATCAAATCTATTGCGCAGTCACAGTCCCTATGAGGAGGAAGGGCACTGGACCTGGACTCACTGAACACATCCTGATAGTCCAACAAATACTCCGGAACTTCAGAAGGAGTAGAAGAAGCAATGGACACCGACGAGAATCACCATGAATTCCCTGACAACCCCAACTTGACACCGACATTGCCTTCCAATCCAAAACTGGATTATGGGTCTGTAACCATGGCAGACCTAAAACGACCAAATCATGCATTTTATGCAGAACAAGAAAACGAATCACCTCCCGATGTTCAGGAGTCATGCACATGGTCACTTGTGTCCAATACTGCGGTTTATTCTCCGCCAATGGCGTAGCATCAATTCCTCTAAGAGGAATAGGATTTTCTAAAGGCTCCAGAACAAAACCACAGCGCTTGGCAAACGACAAGTCCATAAGGCTCAGGGCAGCACCTGAATCCACAAATGCCATAACAGGGTAGGAAGACAATGAGCAAATTAAAGTCACATACAAAATAAACTTAGGTTGCAAATTACCAATGGCGACAGGACTAACAACCTTTGCTAGGCGTTTAGAGCATGCTGAGATAACATGTGTAGAATCACCACAGTAAAAACACAACCCATTCTGATGTCTATGATTTTGTCGTTCGGTTCTAGTCTGAATTCTATCACATTGCAATTAGTGTTGAGCATTCCGATACCGCAAGTATCGGGTATCGGCCGATACTAGCGGTATCGGAATTCCGATACCGGGATTCCGATACTTGCCGCGTATCGGATACCGGAATCGGAAGTTCAATGATTCAAAATTCAGAAATTCAGCCAATGAGAAAGATTCCAAGTGTGGGCACATCCTGTTTAGCATGGAGGGCATGAAACTACTGGCAAGGCTGTGATTGGCTGCTGAAATGATGTCATGATGCAGTTTAAAAGTCGCTGGCGCCATTTTGCGATCACTCTGCTGTGAATTCAGTTAGTGACAGGACGCTGTTTGCTGACTGAGGGACAGTTTAGAGATAGCGATTTGCTTCTTTGTGCTTTCCAAAGGCTAATTTAGCAACCGCTGTGTTCACCTACTATTCACCTTCCTTTTGCCTTGTAGCGCTGTTTTCACAGCGATCTGCAAGGTCTCTCTGTGTGTGTGTATGTGAGTGCAGCCCACTCTCTAGTCTGAGTGCAGCCACATAGGCCATCCATAGCTGGTTGTATTCAGTTCAGGGAGGGTGGTTCATTGCCTCATACTGTTCTTTTTTTTTTTTTTTTTTTTTTTTTTTCAAGTAGTGTAGTCTGCTGCTAATTTATTCAAAAAAATCCTATTAGTGTCTTTCCACCCGTCTCCAGCTAATTTGTGGAAAAACACTACATAGGATAAAGTAGAGGAGGGTTTTTGGGCCTTGCAGCGCCGTTTACGGCTGTCTGCACGGTCTCCGTGTGACTGCAGCTCGCCCTGTAATCTGTGAGCAGCTATAGCCTGGTTGTCTCCAGCTCAGGGTTTTTCACTGCGTCATACCGCCAAATCAATTTTCTTTTTTTTCAAAGTAGTGTAGTCTGCTGCTAATTTATTTTAAAAAATCCTATTAGTGTCTTTCCACCCGTCTCCAGCTAATTTGTGGAAAAACACTACATAGGATAAAGTAGAGGAGGGTTTTTGGGCCTTGCAGCGCCGTTTACGGCTGTCTGCACGGTCTCCGTGTGACTGCAGCTCGCCCTGTAGTCTGTGAGCAGCCGTAGCCTGGTTGTCTGCAGCTCAGGGTTTTTCACTGCGTCATACCGCCAAATCAATTTTCTTTTTTTTCAAAGTAGTGTAGTCTGCTGCTAATTTATTTTAAAAAATCCTATTAGTGTCTTTCCACCCGTCTCCAGCTAATTTGTGGAAAAACACTACATAGGATAAAGTAGAGGAGGGTTTTTGGGCCTTGCAGCGCCGTTTACGGCTGTCTGCACGGTCTCCGTGTGACTGCAGCTCGCCCTGTAGTCTGTGAGCAGCCGTAGCCTGGTTGTCTGCAGCTCAGGGTTTTTCACTGCGTCATACCGCCAAATCAATTTTCTTTTTTTTCAAAGTAGTGTAGTCTGCTGCTAATTAATTTTAAAAAATCCTATTAGTGTCTTTCCACCCGTCTCCAGCTAATTTGTGGAAAAACACTACATAGGATAAAGTAGAGGAGGGTTTTTGGGCCTTGCAGCGCCGTTTACGGCTGTCTGCACGGTGTCCGTGTGACTGCAGCTCGCCCTGTAGTCTGTGAGCAGCCGTAGCCTGGTTGTCTGCAGCTCAGGGTTTTTCACTGCGTCATACCGCCAAATCAATTTTCTTTTTTTTCAAAGTAGTGTAGTCTGCTGCTAATTTATTTTAAAAAATCCTATTAGTGTCTTTCCACCCGTCTCCAGCTAATTTGTGGAAAAACACTACATAGGATAAAGTAGAGGAGGGTTTTTGGGCCTTGCAGCGCCGTTTACGGCTGTCTGCACGGTCTCCGTGTGATTGCAGCTCTATCCGTTGTCAGTTCAGCCCCAAAAAAAATAAATAAATAATAAAGTTCACCAAACACACCAGTTACACCACTTTACATTTGTGTAGGCCACATTAGCTCATATTCAAGTCTAGTCCACACTTTAGAAAATTAGTGTGTCTTATACCTGTTAGGAGGAGTTGCTCAGGAATAAGCACACAAAGCCGTTAGTACTTTTCTGCTTATCTTTATCAGTCAACCAAGATGAAGAAGGCAGTGAGTAAGGCACGTGGGCGTGGGCGTGGGCACGGAGCAGGGAGGGGACGTGGGGATTCTGTGCCTGCTGCGGGCACCGGTGAGTCATCAGCACCCACTTTCACAAGGGAACAGTCGTTCATGCGCAGCTTTGTCGCCGAGCGCCGTACACCGCTGCTGCGTGAAGACCAAATTGAAGCCGTTGTGGGATGGATGGCAGCTAATGCATCAACTTCCATTAGTGCCACATCCTCTCAGACACAGAGCACTGGAGAGCAGCCATCTGTCTCTTCACCACCTGCAAAATTGCCCAGGCAGACAGAGATCCCAGGACAGGAGCAGTCTCTACTTCTGTTCTCTGAATCATCTCTTGGCTTGGAAACAGGGGGCCAGCCAAGCAGCATTGGAGAAATGGAAGAAGAGGCAGGGTGCAGTGATGCCCAACAGCTTTTTCTGTCTTCCTCTGAAGAGGCGGGTGGGCCAGTGGCTCCGGTCACCACCTCGCAGGCCGCATCAGCTGATGATGACACTCAGGTGCCACTTACTGGTGCGTGCTCTGCTGCTGAGACTACCCAGGAGGAGCAGTTGGGGGCAGAGGGTAGTGTAGATGATGAGGTCCTTGACCCATCTTGGCGTCAGGGACAGGAAGGTGGTGGGAGCAGCTCTGAGGAAGAGATTCCCCGTACGGCCCAAAGAGGGAGAGGGAGGGGGAAGACTGCGGATCCTGCAGCCTCCGCTTTGGCACCCGTAAGGAGCATGTCTCTTCCAAAAGTCAAAAGGGGGGCTCCCAAGACTTGCAGTGTCTGGTCCTTTTTTGACACAGTTGCAGATGACATTTGCTATGTCAGATGCAAGGTGTGTCATCAAAAAATCAAAAGAGGTCAAAAAGTCGCCAACCTCAATACCTCCAACATGTGGAAACATGTGCGCAACAGGCACCCGGCGGAGTTAGACAAACACACTGAAGAGCTAGGCCAACCAACAGCGGCAGCTACCACCTCTTCAGCTCGTGTTGCCTCTTCCTCTAGCTCACACGCAGCTGGTTCGGCTTCCTCCCAGGATCGCCGTGGAAGAACCTCTGGCCCTGTTGTCCAGAGACCCGCTGTCATTCCACCCGCAGCGCCACTTTCCCAGTCATCCACACACTCCCAGCCCAGTCTACAGCCATCGGTAGTACAGGCATGGGAGAAAAGGCGGCCTTTCTCGTCAAACCACCCACGAGCACAGGCTCTGACTGCAGGCATTGCCAAACTTCTGTCACTGGAAATGCTGTCATTCAGGCTGGTGGAGACTGACAGCTTCCGTGACTTGATGTCATTGGCAGTCCCACAGTACAGTGTGCCCAGCCGCTTTTACTTCAGCAGGCAAGCCGTCCCTGCCCTGCACAAGCATGTGGAGGGACACATAAAACACGCGCTACTGAACGCCGTCAGTAGCAAGGTCCACCTCACCACCGATGCGTGGACCAGTCACCATGGACAGGGGCGATACCTTTCCCTCACTGCCCATTGGGTTAATGTCGTTGAGCCGGGTACAGACCGTGCGAGTGGCGCAGGACGTGTCCTGCCCACTCCAAGGATTGCAGGAATCCATTCTGTACGCATTGACTCCTCCTCTTACACCAGTTCCTCAGAATCATCGCTGCAGGAGCCGTCACAGTCCACCTCCACATGGACCCGTGATGAACGTGTACCTGTTACGACCGACATGAGCACAGCCGTGGCCAAACGTCAACAGGCCGTCTTGAAATTAATTTTTTGGGGGAATCGTAGCCACACAGCGCAGGAGCTCTGGAATGCCATCAAGCAGGAGAGCGATGTGTGGTTTGAGCCAGCGAATCTCCAGCCAGGCATGGTAGTGTGTGATAATGGCCGAAATCTGGTGGCAGCCCTGGGCCTCGGCAACCTCACTCACATCCCATGTCTGGCACATGTGCTCAATTTGGTCGTGCAGAGTTTTTTGAGGGACTATCCGGATCTTGATGCACTGCTGCACAAGGTCCGCCTAGAGTGTGCTCACTTGCGGCGTTCCAGCACGGCAAAAGCGCGCATTGCGGCTCTGCAGCGCCGACACCGCCTGCCGGAACATCACATCATATGTGACCTACCTACCAGGTGGAATTCCACGTTACATATGTTGGAGCGGTTGTGTGAGCAGCAGCAAGCTGTAATGGAGTACCAGCTGTATCAGGCGCAAAAAAGTCGCAGTCAGCGCCGTACAGACTTCACAACCACAGAGTGGGCCACTATGAAGGATGTCTGCCAGGTTTTGCGTCCCTTTGATTATTCCACGCGGATGGCGAGTGCAGATGATGCACTAGTCAGCATGACTGTCCCCCTTATCTGCCTGCTTGAAAAATCACTGCAAGCGCTAAGGGATGATGTTGTGGAAGAGGTGGAGGATGAGGATTCACCACTTCCATCATCTTCTGGACAGTCAGCGCCACGTGGTTCCTCACAAACGCGTAGGCAGGGGACAGTTTGTGAGGAGGATGAGGAGGAGTCAATGGAGGAGGAAGACATCCGTCCAGAGGAGGGAGTTCCCGAATTGTCCAGTACTCAGTCTGTACAGCGAGGGTGGGGTGATGACGAGCGGGCAGAGATCACGCCTCCAGCTGGGGACAGCGTTTCTTGGGCAGTTGGCAGTCTGCAGCACATGGTGGATTACATGCTGCAGTGCCTGAGAAACGACCGCCGCATCGACCACATTCTCAACATGTCTGATTATTGGGTGTTCACCCTCCTCGATCCTCGCTACCGGGACAACGTAGAAAGCCTCATCACACCGTTGAATCGGGAGCGAAAAATGCGGGAGTACCAAGACACACTGGTCAGTTCCATCATCTTCTCCATTCCAACTGAGAGAAGTGCTGCTAGTGCATTCCAAAGCAGCTCAGTGCGTCCAGGCAGTGGTGGAGGCTCTGCACAAAGAGGGAGCAGAAGCAGTGCCTCTGCCCAAGGCAAGACCAGTATGGCCGAACTGTGGCACAGTTTTCTGTGCCCGCCACAAAAGTCTACACCATCACAGACGGCTCCAGTCAGCAGGAGGCAACGGTTCCGTCAGATGGTGACAGACTACATGTCTTGCCCTCTTGCTGTACTCCCAGACGGCTCTTCCCCTTTCAAGTTTTGGGTCTCAAAGCTGGATACATGGCCAGAGCTAAGCCAGTATGCATTGGAGGTGCTGTCTTGCCCTGCGGCCAGTGTATTATCGGAACGTGTCTTTAGTGCTGCAGGTGGTGTACTAACTGACCGTCGCATGCGACTATCCTCCGATAACGTTGACCGGCTTACTTTCCTGAAAATGAACAAGGCCTGGATCTCGCAGGAATTTGCCACTCCTCCTCCTGATTAAATAATTAGGTCACTGTATACGTTATCCAGGTCTCCTGTTGTGTTCATCTTTCTACCACCTGAACTTAAATTCCTGGGCTCCAACACCGCCAGTTGAGGCTCAGATGTGCCGTCTGCACAGTCAAAACATACGACCCAGTGTTATTGGGTTTCAGTAACGTCAGCTGATCCCCAGCTGTGTAGCCGGCAATGTGTCATGCGACCGCCATGCTGACACAACAACTGAAATGTAAGGGAATCTGTCCCCCCCCCCCCCCAAGGCGTTTGTTACTGAAAGAGCCACCTTGTGCAGCAGTAATGCTGCACAAGGAAAAAGGTAGCTATTTTGGTTTTGCTCCTTGCACACGCAAAACTTAACACTTATAAAATTGTGTCCACTGATACCGTAAAACCGTCCCGGAGGTGGGACTTTCCTTCGTAATATGACGCAGCACAGCCGTCATTCCTACCCCCCCGGCGCCGCGCCCCGGCTCCTCAGCGTTGTTTGATTCCGTCCCGGAGCCTGCGCTGTTATGTTATCCCGTGGCCAGGCACACTTAGCGCTGCCCGTCTTCTGGCATCATTTGGTGTCAGGCTGGCTGCGCCTGTGCGGCCACGCTGGCCGAGAGCCCGCCTCGCAGTGTCTTCTGATTTAATCCCACTGGGGGCCTGGGATCTATGGACATGCGCAGTGCATATCTGAACCTCCACCTCTCACTCATCTCCCTATGGCTTCTTCAGACTGTTCGGTGTCAGCTGGTCCCTAATAGCATGCCACGGCCGTGACACTGCACAGTCTGAAAAAGAAGCCGTAGGGAGGGGAGTGAGAGGCGAGGATATGCACTGCGCATGGCCATGGATCCCAGGCCCCCAGTGGGATTACATCAGAAGACACTGCGAGGCGGGCTCTCGGCCAGCGCGGCCGCACAGGCGCAGCCAGCCTGACATCAAATGATGTCAGAAGATGGGCAGCGCTAAGTGTGCCTGGCCACGGGATAACATAACAGCGCAGGCTCCGGGACGGAATCAAACAACGCTGAGGAGCCGGGGCACGGCGGCGGGGGGGTAGTAATGATGGCTGTGCTGCGTCATATTACGAAGGAAAGTCCCACCTCCGGGACGGTTTCACGGCTTCAGGGGACACATTTTAAAAGTGTTTAGTTCTGTGTTTGCAAGGAGCATGATGAAAAGAGCCACCTTTTCCTTTTGCATCTTTTGTGCTGCACAAGCTGGCTCTTTCAGCTACAAACGCCTTGGGGGGGGGGTTAAAGGTTCCCTTTCGACTTTCTCAGGCTTCGGCCTACATTGTGTTCCTCTGCTTTTCCACCTGTCCCTGGGCTCCAACACCGCCAGTTGCCGTCCAGAAGTGCTGTACGCACAGTCAACAGTCGCTCCTCTGTTATTGGGGTTCAGTAACGTCAGCTGTTCCCCTGCTGTGTGTGTGGCAATCCCTCCTACCTCCTCCAACCTCCTCCTCCTCCACCTCCTCCACCTGTCCCTGGGCTCCAACACCGCCAGTTGCCGTCCAGAAGTGCTGTACGCACAGTCAACAGTCCCTCCTCTGTTATTGGGGTTCAGTAACGTCAGCTGTTCCCCTGCTGTGTGTGTGGCAATCCCTCCTACCTCCTCCAACCTCCTCCTCCTCCACCTGCCCCTGGGCTCCAACACCGCCAGTTGCCGTCCAGAAGTGCTGTACGCACAGTCAACAGTCCCTCCTCTGTTATTGGGGTTCCGTATCGTCAGCTGTTCCCCTGCTGTGTGTGTGGCAATCCCTCCTACCTCCTCCAACCTCCTCCTCCTCCACCTGTCCCTGGGCTCCAACACCGCCAGTTGCCGTCCAGAAGTGCTGTACGCACAGTCAACAGTCCCTCCTCTGTTATTGGGGTTCAGTAACGTCAGCTGTTCCCCTGCTGTGTGTGTGGCAATCCCTCCTACCTCCTCCAACCTCCTCCAACCTCCTCCTCCTCCACCTGTCCCTGGGCTCCAACACCGCCAGTTGCCGTCCAGAAGTGCTGTACGCACAGTCAACAGTCCCTCCTCTGTTATTGGGGTTCAGTAACGTCAGCTGTTCCCCTGCTGTGTGTGTGGCAATCCCTCCTACCTCCTCCAACCTCCTCCTCCTCCACCTCCTCCACCTGTCCCTGGGCTCCAACACCGCCAGTTGCCGTCCAGAAGTGCTGTACGCACAGTCAACAGTCCCTCCTCTGTTATTGGGGTTCAGTAACGTCAGCTGTTCCCCTGCTGTGTGTGTGGCAATCCCTCCTACCTCCTCCAACCTCCTCCTCCTCCACCTGCCCCTGGGCTCCAACACCGCCAGTTGCCGTCCAGAAGTGCTGTACGCACAGTCAACAGTCCCTCCTCTGTTATTGGGGTTCAGTAACATCAGCTGTTCCCCTGCTGTGTGTGTGGCAATCCCTCCTACCTCCTCCAACCTCCTCCAACCTCCTCCTCCTCCACCTGTCCCTGGGCTCCAACACCGCCAGTTGCCGTCCAGAAGTGCTGTACGCACAGTCAACAGTCCCTCCTCTGTTATTGGGGTTCAGTAACGTCAGCTGTTCCCCTGCTGTGTGTGTGGCAATCCCTCCTACCTCCTCCAACCTCCTCCTCCTCCACCTGTCCCTGGGCTCCAACACCGCCAGTTGCCGTCCAGAAGTGCTGTACGCACAGTCAACAGTCCCTCCTCTGTTATTGGGGTTCAGTAACGTCAGCTGTTCCCCTGCTGTGTGTGTGGCAATCCCTCCTACCTCCTCCAACCTCCTCCTCCTCCACCTGCCCCTGGGCTCCAACACCGCCAGTTGCCGTCCAGAAGTGCTGTACGCACAGTCAACAGTCCCTCCTCTGTTATTGGGGTTCAGTAACGTCAGCTGTTCCCCTGCTGTGTGTGTGGCAATCCCTCCTACCTCCTCCAACCTCCTCCTCCTCCACCTGCCCCTGGGCTCCAACACCGCCAGTTGCCGTCCAGAAGTGCTGTACTCACAGAGCCAAACACCTCGCCAATGTGTTAGTGGGGTTCAGCACCGCCAGCTGTTCCCCTGCTGTGTATACGGCAACGTGTACTGCGACCGCCACGCAGGCACAACAAGTTAAATTTAAGGGAACCTGTCCCCCCCCCCCCCAGGCGTTTGTTACTGAAGGAGCCACCTTGTGCAGCAGTAATGATGCAAAGGGAAAAAGTGCCTCTTTTCGTGGTGCTCCTTGCAGATGCTGAACCTAACACTTATGAAATGTGTCCCCTCACAGCGTTCAACCGTCCGGTAGGTGGAACTTTCCTTTGTCATGTGACGCAGCACAGCCGTCATTTTTACCCCCTTGTCGCCGTGCGCCGCCTCCTCAGCGTTGTTTGAATCTGTCCCGGAGCCTGCGCTGTTAGGTTACCCCTTGGCCATGCACACATTTTGCGCTGCCCGTCTTCTGACATCATTTGCTGTCAGGCTGGCTGCCCTTGTGCGGGTGCGCTGTCCGAGATTCAGCCTCGCGGTGTCGTCTAATGTAATCCCACCGCGGGCCTGGGATCCGTGTCCATGCGCAGTGCATATCCTCGCCTCTCACTCCCCTCCCTACGGCTTCTAAAGACTGTTCGGTGTCAAATGAACCCTAATAGCATGCCACGGCCGTGACACCGCACAGTCTTAAGAAGCCGTAGGGAGGGGAGTGAGAGGCGAGGATATGCACTGCGCATGGACACGGATCCCAGGCCCGCGGTGGGATTACATTAGACGACACCGCGAGGCTGAATCTCGGACAGCGCACCCGCACAGGCGCAGCCAGCCTGACAGCAAATGATGTCAGAAGACGGGCAGCGCAAAATGTGTGCATGGCCAAGGGGTAACCTAACAGCGCAGGCTCCGGGACAGATTCAAACAACGCTGAGGAGGCGGCGCACGGCGACAAGGGGGTAAAAATGACGGCTGTGCTGCGTCACATGACAAAGGAAAGTTCCACCTACCGGACGGTTGAACGCTGTGAGGGGACACATTTCATAAGTGTTAGGTTCAGCATCTGCAAGGACCATAATTAAAAGAGCTAAGTTTACCTTTTCCAGCATTAGTGCTGTACACGATGGCTCTTCCAGCTACAAACGCCTGTGGGGGGGGTTAAAGGTTTCCTTTCAACTTGCTCCAGTGCAGGCTTCGGCCTACACTCCGCTCCCCCTGCTCCTCCTGCTGACCCTGGGCTCTAACACCGCCAGTTGGGGCCCGGTACTGCTAGCTGCACAGAGAAAAACACCTCGCCAATGTGTCAGTGGGGTTCAGCACCGCCAGCTGTTCCCCTGCTGTGCAGCCGGCATCGTGTCCTGCAACTGCCACGCAGGCACAACAGACCCAAAGCTGCCGCCAGTGCAGGCTTCGGCCTACACTCTGCTCCCTCTCCTCCTCCTGCTGACCCCGGGCTCCAACACCGCCAATTGGGGCCCGGTACTGCTAGCTGCACAGAGAAAAACACCAGCCAATGTGTCAGTGGGGTTCAGCACCGCCAGCTGTTCCCCTGCTGTGCAGCCGGCATCGTGTCCTGCAAAAGCCACGCAGACACAAGAACTGAAATTGAAGGGAACCTGTCCCCCCTCCCCCAGGCGTTTTTACGTTATCCAGCCACCTTGTACAGCGGTAATGCTGCATGTGTGCAAGGTGGCTCAGAAACGTATTCTCCTCGCACATGTGGAACTGAAAACACGTCTGAAATGTGTCCTCTGTGTGACCATTTAACCGTCCCGGTGGTGTGACTTTCCTTTGTAATGACACGCTGCAACCCCCTTGGTAGCGCTGCCCGTCTTCTGGCATCATTGTTTGGCTGGCTGCGCCTCTGCGGCCGCCCTGACCCACACAACGCCCCTCGGTGTCTTATTTATTGGGACTGCGAGGGTGTGATTGATGGGCAGGATCAGTGCATCAGTTCGCCTGTCCCTCCTCTCCTTCCGCCTTCTTCGGACTGTGCGGCTTCATGGCCGTGGCATGCGATAAGGGATCAGATGACGCCGCACAGTCTGAAGCGGGTGTAAGGACCCGAGTGTGAGAGGCGAACATATGTGCTGCGCCAGGCCCTGAATCCCAGCCCCGCAGTGTTTTAACAATGTTAAGACACTGCGGGGCTGGGATTCATGGGCATCGCGAACCGCACCGGCCGACATTACATGATGCCAGAAGATGGGCAGCGCTAACGGCGCTAAGCCAGGGGATAACACGACAGCGCAGACTCCTGTACAGCAAATAACAACGCTCGGGAGGCTGCACCCAGCACCAAGGTGGGATTCTTGACACCTGTGCTGCGTCTCATTACAAGGGGAACTCTCGCCTCCATTACACAGTTTGACTGTATAAAGGGCTAAATGTTATACGTGTTCCATTCAGCGTGTGCAAGGAGACAAATTACAAGAGCAACCTTTGACTTGCGCAGCACTGCTGCTGCATAAGCTGTGGCTCTTCTACTTTGTAACCCCTGAGGGGGGGTTAAAGGTGACTTTTGAAATCGGTTCAATTAGGCTTCGGCCTACACTCTGCTCCACCTGCAGAGCCCGGGCTCCAACAACGCTAGTTGCTGTCCGGAAGTGCTGGCTGCACAGAGCCAAACACCTCGCCAATGTGTCAGTGGGGTCCAGCACCGCCAGCTGTTCCCCTGCTGTGCAGCCGGCAACGTGTCCTGCAAAAGCCACGCAGACACAACACACCCAAAGCTGCCGCCTGTGCAGGCTTCGGCCTACACTCCCCTCCCCCTGCTCCTCCTCCTCCTGCTCCTCCTCCTGCTGTCCCTGGGCTCTAACACACCGCCAGTTGGGGCCCAGATGTGCTAGCTGCACAGAGAAAAACACCAGCCAATGTGTCAGTGGGGTCCAGCACCGCCAGCTGTTCCCCTGCTGTGCAGCCGGCAACGTGTCCTGCAAAAGCCACGCAGACACAAGAACTGAAATTGAAGGGAACCTGTCCCCCCTCCCCCAGGCGTTTTTACGTTATCCAGCCACCTTGTACAGCGGTAATGCTGCATGTGTGCAAGGTGGCTCAGAAACGTATTCTCCTCGCACATGTGGAACTGAAAACACGTCTGAAATGTGTCCTCTGTGTGACCATTTAACCGTCCCGGTGGTGTGACTTTCCTTTGTAATGACACGCTGCAACCCCCTTGGTAGCGCTGCCCGTCTTCTGGCATCATTGTTTGGCTGGCTGCGCCTCTGCGGCCGCCCTGACCCACACAACGCCCCTCGGTGTCTTATTTATTGGGACTGCGAGGGTGTGATTGATGGGCAGGATCAGTGCATCAGTTCGCCTGTCCCTCCTCTCCTTCCACCTTCTTCGGACTGTGCGGCTTCATGGCCGTGGCATGCGATAAGGGATCAGATGACGCCGCACAGTCTGAAGCGGGTGTAAGGACCCGAGTGTGAGAGGCGAACATATGTGCTGCGCCAGGCCCTGAATCCCAGCCCCGCAGTGTTTTAACAATGTTAAGACACTGCGGGGCTGGGATTCATGGGCATCGCGAACCGCACCGGCCGACATTACATGATGCCAGAAGATGGGCAGCGCTAACGGCGCTAGGCCAGGGGATAACACGACAGCGCAGACTCCTGTACAGCAAATAACAACGCTCGGGAGGCTGCACCCAGCACCAAGGTGGGATTCTTGACACCTGTGCTGCGTCTCATTACAAGGGGAACTCTCGCCTCCATTACACAGTTTGACTGTATAAAGGGCTAAATGTTATACGTGTTCCATTCAGCGTGTGCAAGGAGACAAATTACAAGAGCAACCTTTGACTTGCGCAGCACTGCTGCTGCATAAGCTGTGGCTCTTCTACTTTGTAACCCCTGAGGGGGGGTTAAAGGTGACTTTTGAAATCGGTTCAATTAGGCTTCGGCCTACACTCTGCTCCACCTGCAGAGCCCGGGCTCCAACAACGCTAGTTGCTGTCCGGAAGTGCTGGCTGCACAGAGCCAAACACCTCGCCAATGTGTCAGTGGGGTCCAGCACCGCCAGCTGTTCCCCTGCTGTGCAGCCGGCAACGTGTCCTGCAAAAGCCACGCAGACACAACACACCCAAAGCTGCCGCCTGTGCAGGCTTCGGCCTACACTCCCCTCCCCCTGCTCCTCCTCCTCCTGCTCCTCCTCCTGCTGTCCCTGGGCTCTAACACACCGCCAGTTGGGGCCCAGATGTGCTAGCTGCACAGAGAAAAACACCAGCCAATGTGTCAGTGGGGTCCAGCACCGCCAGCTGTTCCCCTGCTGTGCAGCCGGCAACGTGTCCTGCAAAAGCCACGCAGACACAAGAACTGAAATTGAAGGGAACCTGTCCCCCCTCCCCCAGGCGTTTTTACGTTATCCAGCCACCTTGTACAGCGGTAATGCTGCATGTGTGCAAGGTGGCTCAGAAACGTATTCTCCTCGCACATGTGGAACTGAAAACACGTCTGAAATGTGTCCTCTGTGTGACCATTTAACCGTCCCGGTGGTGTGACTTTCCTTTGTAATGACACGCTGCAACCCCCTTGGTAGCGCTGCCCGTCTTCTGGCATCATTGTTTGGCTGGCTGCGCCTCTGCGGCCGCCCTGACCCACACAACGCCCCTCGGTGTCTTATTTATTGGGACTGCGAGGGTGTGATTGATGGGCAGGATCAGTGCATCAGTTCGCCTGTCCCTCCTCTCCTTCCGCCTTCTTCGGACTGTGCGGCTTCATGGCCGTGGCATGCGATAAGGGATCAGATGACGCCGCACAGTCTGAAGCGGGTGTAAGGACCCGAGTGTGAGAGGCGAACATATGTGCTGCGCCAGGCCCTGAATCCCAGCCCCGCAGTGTTTTAACAATGTTAAGACACTGCGGGGCTGGGATTCATGGGCATCGCGAACCGCACCGGCCGACATTACATGATGCCAGAAGATGGGCAGCGCTAACGGCGCTAGGCCAGGGGATAACACGACAGCGCAGACTCCTGTACAGCAAATAACAACGCTCGGGAGGCTGCACCCAGCACCAAGGTGGGATTCTTGACACCTGTGCTGCGTCTCATTACAAGGGGAACTCTCGCCTCCATTACACAGTTTGACTGTATAAAGGGCTAAATGTTATACGTGTTCCATTCAGCGTGTGCAAGGAGAAAAATTACAAGAGCAACCTTTGACTTGCGCAGCACTGCTGCTGCATAAGCTGTGGCTCTTCTACTTTGTAACCCCTGAGGGGGGGTTAAAGGTGACTTTTGAAATCGGTTCAATTAGGCTTCGGCCTACACTCTGCTCCACCTGCAGAGCCCGGGCTCCAACAACGCTAGTTGCTGTCCGGAAGTGCTGGCTGCACAGAGCCAAACACCTCGCCAATGTGTCAGTGGGGTCCAGCACCGCCAGCTGTTCCCCTGCTGTGTAGCCGGCAACGTGTCCTGCAAAAGCCACGCAGACACAACACACCCAAAGCTGCCGCCTGTGCAGGCTTCGGCCTACACTCCCCTCCCCCTGCTCCTCCTCCTGCTGTCCCTGGGCTCTAACACACCGCCAGTTGGGGCCCTAGGAAGACAAGCTTGAATAGGTCCCCATCCGGGTTCCAGTACCGTCAGCTGGTTCTCGGCAGTGTCTTTTGCTCTTGTACCTTCTGCTCCCCATCCTGGTTCCAGTACCGTCAGCTGGTTTCGGGCAGAGCCTTTGGCTTAGGTGCCTCCCTCTGGGTATCCGAGTTCCACCAACGTCAGGTGGTCCTTGGTAGTGCTTTCAGGCACGGGTACCTCCTGCTTAGTAACCGGGTTCCAGTAACGTCAGCTGGTCCTTGGTAGTTCCATTGGCTCTTGGACCTTCGGCTACCCATCCGGGTTCCAGTACCGTCAGCTGGTTCTCGGCAGTGTCTTTTGCTCTTGTACCTTCTGCTCCCCATCCTGGTTCCAGTACCGTCAGCTGGTTCCGGGCAGAGCCTTTGGCTTAGGTGCCTCCCTCTGGGTATCCGAGTTCCACCAACGTCAGGTGGTCCTTGGTAGTGCTTTCAGGCACGGGTACCTCCTGCTTAGTAACCGGGTTCCAGTAACGTCAGCTGGTCCTCGGTAGTTCCATTGGCTCTTGGACCTTCGGGTAGCCATCCGAGTTCCAGTTCCATCAGCTGTTTCTCGGCATTTTCTCAGCCTTCTTGTACCTTCTGCTACATTTCCAAGTTCAAGACCCGAAAGACGATGACCCGGAAGACCACCCCTAAGATGATGACGACACCAGAGACGACAGCCACCGAGATGACGACGACCCTGGAGACGATGACCCTGAAGACGACCCCGATGACGACGACCCCGATGACGACGACCCCGATGACGACGACCCTGGAGATGACGACCCTGGAGATGACGACGACAACCTGGAAGACCGAGAAGCAGAAGAACAAGAGGCTGCAGAACAAAGAGCAGAAGAACATTAAGCATAAGACTAAATATCAGAGCAAAAGATATTATCTAAATTATAAGCAGAAGAAGACTAAGCAGTGTATGGGGGTGAGTCCGTTCCTCCTCGTGGTGCCCCTGGATAAAGCCTGATGCTGCAGGCCAAACTGAACGCGGACAAATGTAACTGTTTTGTGACAGGCAGAACGGAAGGTGTAATCTTCAAACTTTTATAGATAACAACTACGGGAATGCCTGTCACAAATAAGAATATGATGAAGAAGTTGAATATAAAAAAGATAATAGTTAAATAAAAAGAATATGAACAATGTAAAAAAAAAAATATATATATACGTAGAAAAGAAGAAGATGAATAAGGTGAAGAAGTTGATGTCACAGAAGCTGATGATGAGGATAATGAAGAAGAAAGTGTGGGAGAAGTAAAAAATAGGGTGAAGGGCGTGGAAGTAGTGAAACATCAATATCTGACAAAATAAATAAAAAAATAACATAGTCAAATTCTTTCTAACGCCGAACGTCATAAAAAAATTAAAAATACTGCTATTCTATTTGATTGGGATAAACCCCTGTGCCTTTAATGTCTCTGCCACCTCCCCCAATACATCCTACATTATTCTTAGTTGTTTTCCTTCATGTAGAATGAACCTACAAGTTTATAAAGGGTTTATTTTAATTCCGATATTTTCGTCCCATTGACTTGCATTGGGATCGGGTATCGGTATCGGATTGGATTCCGATACTGTGACGGTATCGGCCGATACTTTCCGATACCGATACTTTCCGATATCGGAAAGTATCGCTCAACACTAATTGCAATGAGTCAGGTGTCCATTCAGACAACACCGCCAGAGGATTAGCAGATTTGCGCTCCCGCAAACGCCGATCAATCTGAATAGCAAGAGCCATAGAATCATTCAGACTTGTAGGAATGGGAAAGCCCACCATCTGAATAGCTTCAGAAAGGCCATTTCTGAAATTTGCGGCCAGAGCACACTCATTCCATTGAGTAAGCACGAACCATTTCCAAAATTTTTGGCAATACACCTCAGCTTCATCCTGGCCCTGAGAAATAGCCAGCAACGCTTTTTCTGCCTGAATTTCAAGATTGGGCTCCTCATAAAGCAATCCGAGTGCCAGAAAAAACGCATCAATATTTGCCAATGCCGGATCTCCTGGCGCCAATGAGAAAGCCCAATCCTGAGGGTCGCCACGCAAGAAGGAGATAACTATTTTTACTTGCTGAGCTGAGTCTCCAGACGAACGAGGTCTCAAAGAAAGAAACAATTTACAATTATTCCTAAAATTCCTAAATTTAAATCGATCTCCAGAGAACAGCTCAGGAATAGGTATCTTAGGCTCTGACATAGGACTACTAGTAACAAAATCCTGAATGCCCTGCACACGTGCAGCAAGCTGATCCACACTAGTAATCAGAGTCTGAACATTCATGTCTGCAGCAGAGCTTCAAGCCACTCAGAGGAAAAAGGGGAAGAAGAAAAAAAACCTCAGAACTTCTTTTCTTTTAATCCCGCTTCTGCAATGCATTAAATATTCACTTTTTGGCCTGGAATACTGTTATGATCCTAGTGGTAGAGGATCTCAGGAGTTGTAGCTAAGTCCGCAAACACAAAAACCAGCTCATAGGGAGGTGGTAACTTGGCTGACCGCATACCTGATCCTAGCACAACAACTAGAAGCAGCCGGCGAACGTACCTACGTTGGTTCTAGACGTCTCGCACCAGCCGGAGAACTAACTAACCCTTTCAGAGAAAATAGGACCTCACTTGCCTCAAGAGAAAGGACCCCAAAGTTAATATACAAGCCCCCAACAAATAATAACGGTGAGGTAAGAAGAAAAGACAAACGTAAGAATGAACTAGATTTAGCAAAGAGAGGCCCACTAATTAATAGCAGAAAATAGGAAGCGGACTTATGCGGTCAGCAAAAACCCTACAAAAATATCCACGCTGAATATCCAAGAACCCCTGCACCGACTAACGGTGTGGGGGGAGAATATCAGCCCCCTTAGAGCTTCCAGCAAAATCAGGAATACATTTTGTATAAGCTGGAACAAAATAAGAACAAATGCAAATAAACCAAAATAAGAAAGCAGACTTAGCTTATCTTGCAAAAAACCAGAGGACCAGGAGTCAGGAGAAAACAGACATAGGACTGATTACATCGATTCCAGGCACTAGACTGAGTTTCCAGGAAGTCTAAATAGGAACACCCAAGGCCTAACGAACCAGGTGGGTACCAACCTGGAGAAAGACAATCCAAGTGTAATACCGCTAGTGATCACAAGAGGGAGCCCAGAAATACAGTTCACAACAGGGCCCATGGTGATATTCCAGCGTTGTCAATTTCTTCTTCCACTCCTTCTGAAGTACCTGAGTTTTTGTCAGATTACCAGGATGTATTTGATGAGCCCAAGTCCAGTGCCCTGCCTCCTCATAGGGATTGTGATTGTCCTATTAATTTGATTCCTGGTAGTAAGTTTCCTAAAGGCCGACTTTTCAATTTATCTGTGCCAGAGCACGCCGCTATGCGGAGCTATATAAAGGAGTCCTTAGAGAAAGGGCATATTCGCCCATCGTCATCACCGTTAGGAGCAGGGTTCTTTTTTGTGGCCAAGAGGGATGGTTCTCTTAGACCTTGTATAGATTACCGCCTTCTTAATAAAATCACAGTCAAATTTCAGTACCCTTTGCCTCTATTGTCTGATTTGTTTGCTCGGATAAAGGGGGCTAGTTGGTTTACCAAGATAGATCTTCGAGGAGCGTATAATCTTGTGCGTATTAAGCGGGGCGATGAATGGAAAACCGCATTTAATACGCCAGAGGGCCATTTTGAGTATCTTTTGATGCCATTCGGGCTTTCTAATGCCCCATCCGTATTCCAGTCCTTTATGCATGACATCTTCCGAAAGTACCTGGATAGATTCATGATAGTATATTTGGATGATATTTTGGTCTTTTCGGATGATTGGGACTCTCATGTGAAGCAGGTCAGAATGGTGTTCCAAGTCCTTCGTGCTAATTCCTTGTTTGTGAAGGGGTCTAAGTGTCTCTTCGGAGTTCAGAAGGTTTCCTTTTTGGGCTTCATTTTTTCCCCTTCTACTATCGAGATGGATCCAGTTAAAGTCCAGGCCATTTATGATTGGACTCAACCTACATCAGTAAAGAGCCTTCAGAAATTCCTGGGCTTTGCGAATTTTTATCGTCACTTTATCGCTAATTTTTCTAGTGTTGTCAAACCACTGACTGATTTGACCAAGAAAGGTGCGGATGTGGTCAATTGGTCCTCTGCGGCCGTTGAGGCGTTTCAGGAGCTGAAGCGTAGTTTTTTCTTCGGCCCCTGTGTTGTGTCAGCCAGATGTTTCGCTCCCTTTTCAGGTCGAGGTTGATGCTTCTGAGATTGGAGCAGGGGCTGTTTTGTCTCAGAGAAGTTCTGATGGCTCTGTGATGAAGCCATGTGCTTTCTTTTCTAGAAAGTTTTCGCCTGCTGAGCGTAATTATGATGTTGGCAATCGGGAGTTGTTGGCCATGAAGTGGGCATTCGAGGAGTGGCGACATTGGCTTGAGGGCGCCAAGCATCGCGTGGTGGTCTTGACGGATCACAAGAATCTGACTTATCTCAAGTCTGCCAAGCGGTTGAACCCTAGACAGGCTCGTTGGTCACTGTTTTTTTCCCATTTCGATTTTGTGGTTTCGTACCTTCCGGGTTCTAAGAATGTGAAGGCTGATGCCCTCTCAAGGAGTTTTGTGCCTGATTCTCCGGGAATTTCTGAGCCGGCTGGTATTCTCTAAGAGGGGGTAATTTTGTCTGCCATCTCCCCTGATTTGCGGTGGGTTCTACAGGAGTTTCAGGCTGATAGACCTGACCATTGTCCAGTAGAGAAACTGTTTGTCCCTGATAGATGGACTAGTAGGGTTATCTCGGGGGTTCATTGTTCAGTGTTGGCTGGTCATCCTGGAATTTTTGATACCAGAGATTTGGTGGCTAGGTCCTTTTGGTGGCCTTCCTTGTCGCGGGATGTGCGTGCTTTTGTGCAGTCCTGTGGGACTTGTGCTCGGGCGAAGCCCTGCTGTTCTCGTGCCAGTGGGTTGCTTTTGCCCTTGCCGGTCCAGAAGAGGCCCTGGACGCATGTTTCCATGGATTTTATTTCAGATCTCCCTGTCTCTCAAAGGATGTCGGTCATCTGGGTGGTTTGTGATCGCTTCTCTAAGATGGTCCATTTGGTACCCTTGCCTAAGTTGCCTTCATCCTCTGATTTGGTTCCGTTGTTTTTCCAGCATGTGGTTCGTTTGCATAGCATTCCGGAGAACATTATGTCGTACAGAGGTTCCCAGTTTGTTTCGAGGTTTTGGCGGTCCTTTTGTGCTAAGATGGGCATTGATTTGTCTTTTTCTTCTGCTTCCATCCTCAGACAAATGACCAAACTGAACGAACCAATCAGACTTTGGAGACTTATCTGAGATGCTTTGTTTCTGCTGATCAGGATGATTGGGTGACCTTCTTGCCATTGGCTTAGTTCGCCCTTAATAATCGGGCCAGTTCGGCTACTTTGGTTTCACCTTTTTATTGTAATTCTGGTTTCCATCCTCGTTTCTCTTCAGGGCAGGTTGAGCCTTCGGACTGACCTGGTGTGGATTCTGTGGTGGACAGGTTGCAGCAAATTTGGACTCATGTAGTGGACAATTTGACATTGTCACAGGAGAAGGCTCAACGTTTCGCTAACCGCCGTCGCCGTGTTGGTCCTCGACTTCGTGTTGGGGATCTGGTTTGGTTGTCATCTCGTTATGTTCCTATGAAGGTTTCTTCTCCTAAGTTTAAGCCTCGTTTTATTGGGCCTTTTAAGATTTCTGAAATCCTCAATCCTGTGTCATTCCGTTTGGACCTTCGAGCTTCTTTTGCCATCCATAATGTGTTCCATAGGTCATTGTTGCAGAGATATATGGCGCCTATGGTTCCTTCCGTTGACCCTCCTGCTCCGGTATTGGTCGAGGGAGAATTGGAGTATGTGGTGGAGAAGATTTTGGATTCTCGTATCTCGAGACGGAAACTTCAGTATTTGGTCAAATGGAAGGGCTATGGTCAGGAAGATAATTCCTGGGTTCTTGCCTCCGATGTCCATGCTGCCGATTTGGTTCATGCCTTTCATCTGGCTCGTCCTGATCGGTCGGGGGGTTCTGGTGAGGGTTCGGTGACCCCTCCTCAAGGGGGGGTGTTATGATCCTAGTGGCAAGGATCGCAAGTCTGACTAGCTAAGTAACTAAACAGACGACCAGCTCTGGGGAAGTGGTAACTAGATTGACCGCAACCTGATCCTACCCGCACACAACTATAGGTAGCCGTGGAACGTTACCTGAAAATCCTAGACGTCTCTTCACGGCCTGAGAAACTGACTATTCCTAGAGGGAAAGAAAGTCCTCACTTGCCTCAGTGAAATGACCCCAAAGATATAGAATAGCCCCCCACAAATATTAACGGTGAGTTAAGGGGAAAGCACAAACGCAGAGATGAAATAGATTTAGCAAATGAGGCCCGCTAACACTAGATAGCAGAAAATAGGAAGGGAACTGTGCGGTCAATAAAAAACCCTATTCAAAATATCTACGCAGAGATTGCTCGAGCCCCCGCACCAACTAACGGTGCAGGGGAAGCAACTCCGTACCCCAGAGCTTACCAGCAGCAAGAAATCACATATTAGCAAGCTGGACTAAACTCATCATACACAGAAATCATATTGCAGACAGATGAGCAAAAAATAATCAAACAGAACTTAGCTTCTCCTGAAGAGACTGAAAACGAAGATAATCAGGAGTAATCAGAATAGCACTGAATACATCGACAGCCGGCAACAAGTGGAAGTGAAGCAGAGATAAATAGGAACCTCCCTAGTGAATAACGAGGCAGCTGATCCAGCCACAGACCCGCAGGATAACAAACAAAGCCACCAGGGGGAGCCCAAAAACAAAAGTCACACAATACCACCTGTGACCACAAGAGGGAGCCTGAAAACAGAGTTCACAACAGTGGGGTACTGTTGTGAACTCTGTTCTCGTACTCCCTCCTGTGGTCAGGAATGGTATTTCTTTGAGTTCTGTCCGTGGGTTCCCTCTGGTGGCTGAAAGTAGAGCTGCTGGTCTGGAAGTGGCTTCCTCAGCTGCATCGTTTAGGACTGGGCTGGTTCCTCTATTTAACTCTGCTCAGATCGTTACTTGATGCCAACTGTCAATGTATCAGTACTGGTTCAGATCTCACTTGGATCTCCTGATGACCTGTCTACTGCAACAGAAGCTAAGTCCCTGCTAAGCTCATTTTGTTGTTCATTTGTGTGCTGAATATATTTCTGAGTACCTGCTAAGTTCTGTCCAGCTGGCTATTATGATATTGTCTCGCTAGCTGGAAGCTCTGGGTTGCAGAGTGGCACCTACCGCACCGTGAGTCGGTGCGGTGGTTTTTTTGCTCACTCTGCGTGGCTTTTTGTAGTTTTTTGGTGCTGACCGCAAAGATCCCTTTATCTATCTTCTGTCTATTTAGTCAGTCTGGCCTCCTTTGCTGAAACCTGTCTCATTCCTATGTGTGTGCCTTCCTCTTAACTCACAGTCAATATATGTGGGGGGCTGCCCTTTTCCTTTGGGGAATTTCTCTGAGGCAAGGTGAGGCTATATTTCTCTTTAGGGGTAGTTACCTCTCAGGCTGTGAAGAGTCGTCTAGGCAGAGTCAGGCACGATCCACGGCTAATTCTAGTGTGTGTGATAATAGGATCAGGGTTGCGGTCAGCAGAGCTCCCACTTCCCAGAGCTCGCTCTATTTTTGCAGTTTGACTATCAGGTCATTTCAGGTGCTCCTAACCACCAGGTCCATAACAGTCCCCCAGTTTGGATAGGACGCACCCGTATGACGGGGGTAGGCCTGGAGCTATTTTATAGGGACCCTAGAGACGCCCCTCTCCAACAATTTGCCTCTGTTGTCTGCTTAGGTGAAAAGGTGAGACAGCCAACCTAAAGTCAACTGCCCTGCCGTGATTGAAGTAAAGTGTAGAGCCAGTACTCCCTCGGTGTTCCGGCCACTGGCTACGCACCTCAGAAGGATGTTGCCACAATCTTAGGGCACAACTCCTCCCGGTATTATCTCCTTTGTTGCTGTGATCTCGTTTCTCACTTCTCCACAATATACTTTGCTTCTTGTCCTTTCTTAAGATACCGCCGCAATGAAGTGCAGGTGCAGCACCGTAACGATCTGTCTCTTGCTAGGCCTCTGTCAGGATCCCACCCCTGACAGGGACCCCCCTGAATCTTTCCCCGCAACATCCTCTCTCACTGGATGTTGCCTGGGCAAAACCCAGTCAGCTTTCTCTCTAACTTCCTATCCAACCCCCAGTTTTACCAGAGTGTGAGGAGTGGCCTAATACATAGAACCTTTTGCTCCCCCTGGTGGCCGGAGTGTGAAGTGTAGTGTGTGACTGTGATACCTGGTCAGGTGAACTCCTTTAGTACAATCAGACGTACCATCACTCCCCTTAGCGGCAGAGCGACAATACTGCACAACCAGGACTCTGGGGCGCTGCACTAGCAAGAACACTTGGTCAAGGTTAACCAAAGTATTGGCCTCTAGAACCTCAGACACCCCACTTGGAGAGTGACGAGCTTGTCCTGCATAATGAAGTACTGC
Source organism: Ranitomeya variabilis (assembly GCF_051348905.1). Classification (NCBI taxonomy): domain Eukaryota; kingdom Metazoa; phylum Chordata; class Amphibia; order Anura; family Dendrobatidae; genus Ranitomeya; species Ranitomeya variabilis. The sequence continues at coordinate 1,144,808,948 of NC_135232.1, forward strand.
CTGTGTTGCAGTACACAGCCCAGGCCCTCCCATGTCTCCATATGCAGGGCCATTACGAGGACAATGTTTCACTTTGTTTGGGGATCCAAGAAGGACAGAGTCAGATGGGCCGTCATGTACAAAGAGTCTCGCAAGAATCGGAATGGTGTTCCAGATACCCTCACCCTCCTGCGGTTTTCTTTCATGTGTGATTGTGTTTGCTGCACTCCATTCGTGGAGGAAACATCTGTGCACACTTTTTCAGATTGCCGGTTTGCCCAGCGCCTGTTGACTGCCCTAGAGGACGACTTGAAGAACTCTGTCACCAGAGCGAGTCTATTGCACCATTCTTTGCTTTACGGACTCTTTTCTGGAGTTCATACCATCAGATCCATCCAGGAAGTTTGGCGCCTTATGAACTGTTTTAACCCCTTCATGACCCAGCCTATTTTGGCCTTAATGACCTTGCCGTTTTTTGCAATTCTGACCAGTGTCCCTTTATGAGGTAATAACTCAGGAACGCTTCAACGGATCCCAGCGGTTCTGAGATTGTTTTTTCGTGACATATTGGGCTTCATGTTAGTGGCAAATTTAGGTCGATAATTTTTGCGTTTATTTGTGAAAAAAATGCAAATTTGGCGAAAATTTTGAAAATTTTGCAATTTTCACATTTTGAATTTTTATTCTGTTAAACCAGAGAGTTATGTGACACAAAATAGTTAATGAATAACATTTCCCACATGTCTACTTTACTTCAGCACAATTTTGGAAACAATTTTTTTTTTTGCTAGCAAGTTATAAGGGTTAAAATTTGACCAACGATTTCTCATTTTTACAACAAAATTTACAAAACCATTTTTTTTAGGGACCACCTCACATTTGAAGTCACTTTGAGGGTTCTATATGGCTGAAAATACCCAAAAGTGACACCATTCTAAAAATTGCACTTCTCAAGGTGCTCAAAACCACATTCAAGTAGTTTATTAACCCTTCAGTTGTTTCACAGCAACAGAAGCAACATGGAAGGAAAAAATGAACATTTAACTTTTTAGTCACAAAAATGATCTTTTAGCAACATTTTTTTTATTTTCCCAAGGGTAAAAGGAGAAACTGGAATCCAAAAGTTGTTGGCCAATTTGTCCTGAGTACGCTGAATCCTCATATGTGGGGGGGAACCACTGTTTGGGGGCATGGCAGGGCTCGGAAGGGAAGGAGTGCCATTTGACTTTTTGAATGGAAAATTAGCTCCAATGTTTAGCGGACACCATGTCGCGTTTGGAGAGCCCCTGTGTGCCTAAACATTGGAGCTCCCCCACAAGTGACCCCATTTTGGAAACTAGACAACCCAAGGAAGTTATCTAGATGCATATTGAGCACTTTGAACCCCAAGGTGCTTCACAAATTGATCCATAATAATGAAAAAGTACTTTTTTTTCACAAAAATTTTATTTTAGCCTCAATTTTTTTCATTTTTACATGGGTTTCAGGATAAAATGAATGCTAAAATTTGTTGGGCAATTTCTCCTGAGTACACCGATACCTCACATGTGGGGGTAAACCACTGTTTGGGCGCACGGCAAAGCTCAGAAGGGAAGGAGCGCCATTTGACTTTTTGAATGGAAAATTAGCGCCAATCTTTAGCGGACACCATGTCGCGTTTGGAGAGCCCCTGTGTGCCTAAACATTGGAGCTCCCCCACATGTGACCCCATTTTGGAAACTAGACCACCCAAGGAAGTTATCTAGAAGCATATTGAGCACTTTGAACCCCAAGGTGCTTCACAAATTGATCCATAATAATGAAAAAGTACTTTTTTTTCACAAAAATTTTATTTTAGCCTCAATTTTTTTCATTTTTACATGGGCATCAGGATAACGTGGATGCTAAAATTTGTTGGGCAATTTCTCCTGAGTACACGGATACCTCACATGTGGGGGTAAACCACTGTTTGGGCGCACGGCAAGGCTCGGAAGGGAAGGAGCGCCATTTGACTTTTTGAATGGAAAATTAGCTCCAATCATTAGCGGACACCATGTTGCGTGTGGAAGGTATGTAGTGTATGTCAGGTTGGTGTGTGTGGTGTAGTATTCACCACACACACCAACCTGACATACACTATACCAAACTACACACCACCCTGACGTACACGCCATACACACCCACCTGACACACTTCGTCAGGTTGGGGTGTGTGGTGTAGTGTACGTCAGGTTGGTGTGTGTAGTGTACGTCAGGTTGGTGTGTGGTGTAGTGTACGTCAGGTTGGTGTGTGGTGTAGTGTACGTCAGGTTGGTGTGTGTGGTGTAGTGTACACCATACACACACACCAACCTGACGTACACTATACCACACCACACACCAACCTGACGTACACTACGCCATACACACCAACCTGACGTACACTACGTCAGGTTGAGGTGTGTGGTGTAGTGTACGTCAGGTTGGTGTGTGGTGTAGTGTACGTCAGGTTGGTGTGTGTGGTGTAGTGTACACCATACACACACACCAACCTGACGTACACTATACCACACCACACACCAACCTGACGTACACTACGCCATACACACCAACCTGACGTACACTACGTCAGGTTGAGGTGTGTGGTGTAGTGTACGTCAGGTTGGTGTGTGGTGTAGTGTACGTCAGGTTGGTGTGTGTGGTGTAGTGTACACCATACACACACACCAACCTGACGTACACTATACCACACCACACACCAACCTGACGTACACTACGCCATACACACCAACCTGACGTACACTACGTCAGGTTGGGGTGTGTGGTGTAGTGTACGTCAGGTTGGTGTGTGGTGTAGTGTACGTCAGGTTGGTGTGTGTGGTGTAGTGTACACCATACACACACACCAACCTGACGTACACTATACCACACCACACACCAACCTGACGTACACTACGCCATACACACCAACCTGACGTACACTACGTCAGGTTGGGGTGTGTGGGGTAGTGTACGTCAGGTTGGTGTGTGGTGTAGTGTACGTCAGGTTGGTGTGTGTGGTGTAGTGTACACCATACACACACACCAACCTGACGTACACTATACCACACCACACACCAACCTGACGTACACTACGCCATACACACCAACCTGACGTACACTATGTCAGGTTGGGGTGTGTGGTGTAGTGTACATCAGGTTGGTGTGTGGTGTAGTGTACGTCAGGTTGGTGTGTGTGTGTGGTGTTGTGTATATCAGCCTGGTGTGGGTGAGTTCTGTAGTGCAATATCAGGATGTGGCTAGTCCACGGACGTGTGAAGAATTCTGAAGCATTCATTCAAACACAGTCCAGGTTTGTCGGGACACGTTTCACATTGGAAACGAGTTTCCCTTCTTATCCCCCTTTTATAGCACACCCGGCACATTTTTTTGCTCTCCCCTCACAGGGAAAATGTTGCCCTGGTACCACACGGGAACCTTGAGTTCCAGGGGTGCTGGGGCCCGCTCCTTCCTCGCCTCCAAACATCAGGGCCTTTATCACCACCTCCTGGAACTGAAGGAAGGTGTTGTTGGTCTGGCCTGCACATCGTGATAGCACGTATGCGTTATACAGTGCCATTTGTACGATGTGCACAGCCAGTTTTTTATACCACACCTTCGTTTTCCGCATGGCACTATAGGGCTGGAGGACTTGATCAGAAAGATCAACTCCCCCCATGTGTTTGTTGTACCCCAGGGCACAGTCCGGTTTGTGGACTTGTGCTGGGGTACCTCGAACGGTGGTGGCCGTGGTGCCGGGACCATGGATTGTGGTCAAGAAAAAGACGTCCCTTTTGTCTTTGAACTTGACCACAAGCATGTTGCCGCTACATTGGGCCCGGCTCTCACCCTTTGGGAGAGCCTGCTCAATTAGCGACAAAGGGAGACCCCTCTTGTTTCTGCGCACAGTACCGCAAGCGACGGTAGCTCTGGCAGAGAGGGATTGAAAGAGTGGGATGCTTGTATAAAAGTTATCAACGTACAGATGGTAACCTTTATCAAGCAGTGGGTGAACCAAATCCCACACTATTTTCCCACTCACCCCCAGAGTGGGTGGACATTCTGGGGGCTGGATACTGCTGTCCTTTCCTTGATAAACTCTAAAGCTGAGCGTGTACCCTGAGGTACTCTCGCAGAGCTTATAGAGCTTAATCCCGTACCTTGCCCGTTTGCTGGGCAGGTACTGACGGAACTGAAGCCGCCCTTTGAAGTGGATGAGGGATTCATCCACACAAATTTCCCTTTGGGGAATGTACACTTCAGCAAACTTGTTGCTGAAGTGTTCGATGACAGGCCGAATTTTGAACAGTCTGTCAAAATTCGGGTCATCGCGGGGAAGGATGTCAGTGTTGTCCCTAAATTGAAGAAATTTATGTATCGCCTCAAAACGTTTGCGAATCATAACCATGCCATATATTGGAGTTTGATATAAAATATCAGTACTCCAGTATTGGCGAATTTCTGGTTTCTTCACAATCCCCATGTGAAGGACCAGTCCCCAATATTTCATCATTTCTACGGAGTCAACGGGATTCCAAGTAGTAAATGATGAACTTGGGTTTTCGGCAAAAAATTGCAGGGCGTACAAATTTGTTTGCTCCACCATGAGACTGACAATTGACTCGGAGAAAAAGACTTTGAAAAAGTCTATTTCCCTGAGGTTGGCAGTCTCAAATTGGATTCCTGATTGGGGAATGAAATCAGGAATCTGTGGAGCAAAATTTTCAGGGATGGGGGTCCAGGTGGGGGCACTAGTGCTAGGTTGGGCGTGACTAGCACTAGGTTGAGGGTTACTTACCCTTGGCTGTGTGTCTTCTCCCCTGGGCTCCGGCTCTCCTCCGCTGGGCTCCGGGCGATTTCTCGTCCTGCGACATCTTGGGGGTGGCGAGTCCGTGTCACTGGAGGAGGAAGAGTGGGAGGAATACAGAAAAGTGGGGTCCTCACCCTCACTATCAGCTTCGGAGGCAAGAAAGGAATATGCCTCCTCAGCTGAGTACAGCCTTTGTGACTGGGACTGGGATGACTGGGATGAGCGGGACATTGTGTGTGTGGTGTGTGTAAAAAAAACTTTATTATAGTGTATGTGCGAGTGTTTGGTGAAACTTTCCACTGCAGGAGGGGGCTGTCAGGCGCGCGGGGGCTGTCAGGCGCGCGGGGGGCAGAGGCGATGCAGCAGCAGATGGAATCGGCGGCAGCAGCAGCAGGGGGTGATCAGGAGGGCAGGGGGTGATCAGGGGGGCAGTGGGTGATCAGGGGGGAAGTGGGTGAACACCGGGGGACAGGAGGGGGCTGTCAGGCGTGGGGGGGGCAGAGGCGATGCAGTAGCAGCAGCAGATGGAATCTGCGGCAGCAGCGGGGGGGTGATCAGGGGGACGGGGGTGATCAGGGGGACGGGGGGTGATCAGGGGGACGGGGGGTGATCAGGGGGTGATCAGGGGGTGATCATGATCAGGGGGGTAGGGGGTGATCAGGGGGCAGGAGGGGGCTGTCAGGCGCGGGGGGCAGAGGCGATGCAGTAGCAGCAAAAGGAATCAGCGGCGGCAGCAGGGGTGATCAGGGGGACGGGGGGGTGATCAGGGGGGCAGGGGGTGATCACTGGGGATAGGAGGGGGCTGTCAGGTGCGGGGGGGCAGAAGCGATGCAACAGCAGATGGAATCAGCGGCAGCAGCAGGGGGTGATCGGGGGTGATTAGGGGGTGATCAGGGGGGCAGGGGGTGATCAGGGGGGAAGTGGGTGAACACCGAGGGGCAGGAGGGGGCTGTCAGGCACGGGGGCTGAGGCAATGCAGCAGGAGCAGATGAAATCTGCGGCAGCAGCAGGGGGTGATCAGGGGGGCAGGGGGTGATGAGGGGGGGCAGAAGCGATGCAACAGCAGATGGAATCAGCGGCAGCAGCAGCAGGGGGTGATTGGGGGTGATTAGGGGGGCAGGGGGTGATCAGGGGGGCAGGGGGTGATCAGGGGGGAAGTGGGTGAACACCGGGGGGCAGGAGGGGGCTGTCAGGCACGGGGGGCTGAGGCAATGCAGCAGGAGCAGATGAAATCTGCGGCAGCAGCAGGGGGTGATCAGGGGGCGGGGGGGTGATCAGGGGGGCAGGGGGTGATCACCAGGGGGCAGGCGGGGGCTGTCAGGAGCTAGGGGAGCTGGGGTGATGGCGCTGGCAGCAGCAGCAGGGGGGGTTGAAAAGGGGGGCAGGGGGTAAGATCGGGGGGGAGGGGTGATCAGGGGGGCAGAGCGCAGAGGTGGATGGCAGAGAGGGGAGTACCTGGCGGTGGCAGCAGGAGCACAGGCGGCAGTGGCGGCGGCAGGAGCACAGGCGGCGGCAAGAGCAGGGGCAGCGGCGGCAATCGGCGGTGATCGGTGGGAGGTATGAGGGGTGGGTCCTCGTTCTCCAGCTTCCAGCAACGGGATGAGTCTGGAGAACGAGGACAGGTCTGATTAGAGAGCTAGCGTCACAAGGACGCTAGCTCCAATCAGAGCTGGAGGGGGTTAAAAAAAGGTCACCGGGAGCGATCGTAGACCCGGGGGAGCAAAGCCACCCCCCCTGGGGTGAAGTACAGGTCCCCCTGCACCTGCGGGTACGGTGACATTTGAATGACCCCGGTCACCGGACCCGCAGGGAAGCATTTCCGCCTTGACGCCACATAGGCGTCATGGGTCGGATTGGCACCGACTTTCATGACGCCTACGTGGCGTCAAAGGTCGGGAAGGGGTTAAGGGTGCCATTTGGGTTGCCAGAACCAGCTTATGTTGTGGAGAGAGAGGATGTCAATCTGGGACTGCCTCAGGCTGATCCACAGCCTGCTCAGAGACTATTCCATTGTTGATGGAGGATGCGGATGAGGATGAAGAATAACCCCCCTTTCCCCTTATGTCTCTTGTCTTTCAATAAAGCTTCAGGCTTGTGATCTCCCGCTCCCTCCCTATCCCCACTTTCCACTCCCCTTCTTTTATAACGGTTCATCATACTGTATTGTTTAACATACTTTTTCTTTCATCTTAAGTACTCTTGTGTAGCATAGGAGCTTGATGTATAGTTAGTGCATTTCATGGCATCACAAAACCCATTCATACAAAAAGACACCAAACACTTTTAATGTGGATAAAAAATGGCCGTGTAGTTTATTAGGGTTACATAAGTTAAATAATTACCAATAAATATACTCATCTCTTAAAACCAAAGTTCCATACTTCTCCATAAAACCAATCCGCCCATACATGGGTGATTTTCCCACAATAAAACTACACGACAAATAAATACAAGCATTTAATAAAAGGGGAGGGGGGGTGGGCTTCTTCTTTTCTTCTTTCTCTAACTGAATGATGAAAACCCCAAAAAACAGGGTTTATATAGACAAAATTCAGGCGCCCAGGATTCAAATAGCCAATAAAAACGGCCAAAAAAGGGCGCCAATCAACCAGCTAAAACTGGATAAAACCAGAATCCCACATCCACAGCTGACCGGCCTGACCTTTAGATGACCTCTCATTACAGAGGCCATATAATACAAATAGGGTTTATGAGGCCATGAGACCCCCGCTGTATTCCTTTTTTGTGCTTACGCGGGGGGACTAACATGGCATCACAAAACCCATTCATACAAAAAGACACCAAACACTTTTAATGTGGATAAAAAATGGCCGTGTAGTTTATTAGGGTTACATAAGTTAAATAAATACCAATAAATATACTCATCTCTTAAAACCAAAGTTCCATACTTCTCCATAAAACCAATCCGCCCATACATGGGTGATTTTCCCACCAGGCCAGGTCTCAAAGAGACCTGGCCCCCCCACCACCACACAGCCATCTTTCAATAATCGACTGTAGGTCAAGGTTGAAAATGTCCAAACCAATATCTGATAGATGAATTAGATCTCGTCTATAAAGACCAGGTAAGAAACCTTCAAGGTCGGAATGCCTGAAAGAAAAACCTGAAACCAAAGGAAAAAATTTCTCCATCGCTTTGTTCACTCTTTTGCGTATTTTCTCCAAAAAAGAAAAACGGTTATTATGCCACAATAGTCTGGGAACGATCTCGGAAAAAACAAAAGATGAATGAGGTAAAATAGACCGAAAACCAATCATATCAGATCTCATAGTAGCTAACAAGTCCATGGTCCTGATTTTTCCGAGATCATTCCCAGAAACATGAAAAATAATTAGATCGGGAGAAGGGTATTCTTCTAGCCATTTTTTAACTTGAATAACCAGGGAAAACCAACTCAGACCTCGAACAGCAAGCCACCAAACCTGAATAACTGACATATTAAAAGATAAGTTCTCTGTGTAAACTCGCTGACTAGCCCTCTTCTGGGCCCAGAAGACAAAAGAATGTCCGACTATCCAGATAACTAACGGACCTAAAAGAAAATTGATAATTAATAATCATAAAGATCATGTCTGATATACAGTTTAAATCTTTTAGAGTTCCATCTCCCCAATTCTTTTATTCCGGCCTCAGAAAGCCCGGCCCTAGAGGCCTCAGTAGCTGCTCCGATCCTAAAAGAATGGGAAGTAATGTTCAAATGTTTCAAATTCAAAAAAGACAAACATTTCTTCAAAATAAAATTAAATTGGAATACAGTGACCGGTGATAAATCCCTATGAATAAACAGTGGGCCTTGCTTTAAAGGTCTAGTTTGAAACCAAATAGACATCTTACTCACAGGGCAAATGGATGGATCAGAGATAGCATTAATTCTCAACCTTGAACCTCTTCCTAACTGATCTGTCTTTGATTTCCTAATAAAAAGGATTAAAAAGGCTTCATGAATTTGAATATCTGCTAACAAGAGTCCCGAAGGTTTAGATTTTTTGGCGGAGACTACTTCGCCAATCCTCAGTGCCCCAAAAAATGATAAAGAAAAAATTGCGCTAAATAAAAGCGCCTCCTCAGAATTCAAACAGACATGGAAGAGACTAGAGCATAAATCTCTGAGCAGTGATAGAGATATAGGTCTTCTAGTATCAGGCATAAAATTAGATTTTTTGAGGCCTTTCAAAAACTGTTTCACCGGAAAAAAATTCGTTAAAGGAATGCTACCTGAAAGTTTCAGAAAAAAGGAAACTCCCGCAAGGCTTTTCGCTATCGCGGAGTACGACAGACCCCTCTGGGCCATTTCAGAAGCAAATTTGAGCGCTGCCGTAGGGTTTGAAACCAAAGGGTCAAAATAGTTTAACTCTCAAAAATTACTCCAATTACGCCATGCGGCTGAGTAATCAGCCCATGATCTTTCGGACAAAGAATTTTTAATAAAATGCGGTATTAAAGGGTGATCACTTCCCAGATTGAAGGGGATAAGAGGGTTGCTTCTGAATCCGCATACGGAACCTGTAGAAAAAAATTCGACCACTGACGATTAAGCAAAGAGTCCGTTAAAGCTATAAGCTTACTCTGTCCAAGCTTAGCCTTCAACCAAATATTATTTTTTAGGCATAGAAAAACTAATTGTCTCAAAATTTTGGCTACTAGAGTGTTTTTTGAAGATAAAGTATTAATGGCAAAAACCACCGCCTGGTTGGAGGAAAGCAATAAAATTCTGGAATTCTGCATTAGAGACCCCCAGGTATAAATTCCGGAAAAAATAGAAAAAATTTCTAGGATTGTAAAATTAGAAACAAGCCGATCAGACACCCAAATCTCTGGCCAACAAAAACAAGTCCAATGGGAGGAAAAAAGGATGCAACCACCGAGATGCTTGTCAACAGAAAAAAGAAACGGGAAAGAGTCCGCAGCTACAAACGATGACTGCCACAAGGATCGACCGTTATGCTCTGATAAAAAGGAAAGCCATACTCTGGCATCGTCCTTCAAAGCAGAGCGAATCCTAATATGAGAATGAGGTGAAGATACACCCTTGGTGGCATCATATAAGCTCCTACAAAACGCCCGACCAATAGGAATCACCCGAACTGCAAAATTCAACAATCCTAATAAGGATTGAATTTCTTTAAGAGTAACCTTCTCTTTTGACAAAAAATTAGTTAAAGCAGTGCAAAGTTTCAAAATTTTATCCGCCGGAAGTCGAGATTCCATATTTTTAGAATCCAAGGTAATTCCCAAAAACTCAATGGATCGAGAAGGACCAACTGTCTTTTCGTGGGCGATAGGGATGCCGAAGTATTCACACATATGAATAAATTTAGTAAGGGCGTCCTCATAAATAGAGGAGCCAAAGGGACCAACAAATAAAAAGTCGTCCAAATAATGGAGGATACCCGCTTCTTTACAAGTCGTTTGCACGACCCAATGAAGAAAGGAGGAAAAACTCTCAAAATAAAAACAGGACAAAGAAAAACCCATGGGTAAGCACTTATCATAAAAGAAACAATCATCAAAATAAAAACCTAGAGAATTAAAACCGGAGGGATGAACGGGGAGAAGCCTGAACGCTGATTTAATGTCTGATTTAGCCATTAAAGCATTGCATCCGAATTTACGGAGGATCTCCAATGCAGAATCAAATGAAGAATAAGATACTGAAATTAAAGACTTATCCACCTCATCGTTCAAAGATGAACCCAAAGGGTAAGATAAGTGGTGGATTAGTCTAAATGAACCCTCCTCTTTTTTTGGAACTATACCCAAAGGAGATGTACGAAAATTAGAAAACGGAGGTGTGTCAAAAGGGCCTGCGACCCTGCCTAATTGAATTTCACTCAAAATTTTGTCCCTAGCTACTCCCGGGTTGGCCTTTAAAGAAGGTAAATTAGAAACAATCAGACAGCCCTCCCCTTTAAACTGAGGTACAAAAAATCCTTCAGAAAAACCAAAAAACAACAACTTACTGGTCTCCTGATCTGGAAACCTGCTTAACCAAGGGGACATGTTTGCTAGTATCACAGGAGTCTGTGCTTTTTGTAGTGTGTTCCCTGGCAGATGGCTGCTGAGCTGCTTGTTTCTTGAAACATTTGGCCACTGGGTGTGAGTTGCCACAGAACGAACATTCGTGGCGGAATCTGCAATTAGTATTCCATTTGCAAAAGGAATCATTGAAGGCGAAACAAACGCCACGCTTCACAGTGTTAGAAGAAGTCTGCCTAGTAGTATTGTGCCTTTGTGGAAGCATTAAATTGATCCACAAACCAATATCCTTCACTCCCCAATGGAGCTCAGGATGAAACGATAGTTTATGTCTGAAAGCCTCATCGTAACTCAGCCAGGCGAACCCGCCGAAGTTACGATAAGCTTCCAGTATAATATCTAAGTGCTGAAATAATTTACTGCAGAGATGGGGAGATTTTTCCCCTAAGACTGCAGCAAAAATGGCAAATGCTTGAACCCAATTGTTAAATGATTTAGCATTCGTGCGTTTAAATTCATCAGACTCAATTTTATCATCTTTTTTATCTGCTCTGACATGCTGATCTTTTTTAGGTAATAAAGAAAAAATATCTATGTACTGATTATTCCAAATGAGCTCTTTAACAGCAGAGCTCAAGTGGAATCCCAAAGGCGATAACTCGCACGTCAGAGCTTCTTTAAATGTGTTAATAGGAATAGTGTTAGCGGTTACTGCGCTAGAAACCGCAGCGCTAGGCAAATCTGCTAAGCGTGCAGTAGGAGGAATAATTTCTTTTAAAGTATCCGCTAACACTTTCCTTATTAAATTAGAGAGGTGTGAATGAGGGACAGACGTAGGTAAATTAACAGTCTCACCCATCGATGGCTGGTGTCCGGTCCTGGGATCTCGGGAGCAGCTGGAGCTCAAGCCCTCCAAGTTAGGCAAGCTCACATTGGAAGCTGCTGCGACCGGTGATTCCTCTTCATCCGACTGGGACGACACCAGATCTTCTTGAACGCTGGTATGACCAGCGGCTGTTGAAGCTGTCACCGCTGCAGGAGCCGCTGGCACCGCAGCGCCTTTACGGCCGCGGTGGTGTGCGGGCTTCCCGGCCGAAACAGCTGACGAGGATGGAGCTCTAACTTCAAGCAGGCTGCGGAAGTCTCGCGCTGGGCTGCGAGACTTCCGAGGAGGGCGGCGCTGAGACTTTCCCCTCGCTTCCTGTCTGGAGCGGCTAGAGGCATGCGGCGACGCTGAGGGGGAATAAGGAACCCTCTGTTTTCTGAGCCGCCCGGAAGCTGGGGATGCTGGCGATATCGAGGAAGCTTGACCCGGCGGCTGGAGAAGAGCTTGACCCGGCGGCTGGAGAGGAGCTTGACCCGACGGCTGGAGAGGAGCTTGACCCGGCGGCTGGATGAGCGCTTGACCCGGCGGCTGGAGGGAAGATTCTGCAGGAGGAGGGACGGACTCAGCTGCCGCCGACAAAGGTTCTATAGCCAGGCAGCGCTGAAGCCAATCCACTCCACCCTCGGCTCCGGCTCTTGTCAGGATCTGCTGAAGGAGGCTTTCCATCTTCAAGGTAGTTCTTCTTCTTTTCTTCTTTCTCTAACTGAATGATGAAAACCCCAAAAAACAGGGTTTATATAGACAAAATTCAGGCGCCCAGGATTCAAATAGCCAATAAAAAATGGCCAAAAAAGGGCGCCAATCAACCAGCTAAAACTGGATAAAACCAGAATCCCACATCCACAGCTGACCGGCCTGACCTTTAGATGACCTCTCATTACAGAGGCCATATAATACAAATAGGGTTTATGAGGCCATGAGACCCCCGCTGTATTCCTTTTTTGTGCTTACGCGGGGGGACTAACATTCTTCTGCTATATACAAATGATGCAGATTTATGTGCATACCGGGCTGCGGCATAGTACACTGTTTGTTGACTTATTTTGAATTCATGACAATAAAGGTTTTACTAAAAAAAAAAAGCAGATCTACTCCACTGCCCATCACTGAGCCCACAAAGTCTTTTGGAGAACCCAGGTTGGGACATTCAGGTCATGTGGTTACATACCTCGCTGTGCTCAGTCAGCTTCCTGACCTTGTTACTACTAGGGATGAGCAAACGTGCTTAGTGATACTCGGTTATCACTAGAGTATCTGGGTGCTCTGATGTACTCCACACTCGACGAGCTCAGATTTTCCCCACATGTTTGGCGATTCTCACACAGCTAATAAAGATTAAAGATAATGGGAGTGCTTGTCAGTCCCTGTATTGCGTAGCCATCTTGGATCTTGTTAGTGGCATTACTGTGATTGGCTGGCCGCATGAACTCATCAGAGGTTATAAAAGAACCCGCGTCATGCTCGGCTCACTGACATCATTGCACAGCTCAGGGACAGGTGTGATTGGAGGGAGAGAGCAGTTATCCAGGCCTGTGTGTGCACAATTTAACTAATCAGAGTCCCCTAGTGGTGATACTGGTGCTGGTGCTGTACCATCATACTAACAGTCCTTCTAAGAGATAATCCTGTGCTTTCATGTTTATACCAGATATATTCTGCATTTAGCCTCAGGACAGTTAAAGGAGCAGGAAGAGTGGCAGAATGCAGGGCTTAGAGATTTGCAGTCCGTTGCTAAATATATAGCTACTGCACGTGACCACATTATTTTTTGGGGGGTGACAAAATTGACTATTTTGATCCATACAGTTTAACATGCTTAGTGTTACATTATGGTGGTATATAAATAAAAAAAAGTTAAAAAAAAGTTCTGTATTCAATTAGTCATCCATATAGTTTAACGTGTTTAGTGTTACATTACGGTTGTACATAAAACTACAGAAAAACATTCACAACTTTTTCAGGATTCAGTTAGAGTCATTCATAGAGTTTAACTCTCTGCTTAGTGTTACATTACGGTGGTATATAAATCTTAAAAAAAGTTTAGCAATTTTTTCTGGATTCAATTAGTCATCCATACAGTTTATCACGCTTTGTGTAAGTTTACAATGGTTTAACATTTTTTACAAAAGCTTATCCTGGTACAATTCACAAAATATTTTTGTTCCAAAAATTGGGTATTGTCATTCATATAGTTTTACCTGATTGAGTGAAATTTTGTTGGTTTAAAATAAAAAAAAGTGGCTTGCTACAGGTGAATAAAATTGGTTGTTCAAACATTGACTATTATCATATATACTGTAAAACCTGCTTGGTGTGAAATTTCGTAGGCTGAAATAAAAACTAAAATTGGACACCTACAAGTGTACAAATTTGGTTCGTCGGTACCTGGTACCCTGCTGCCACTATTTCTCTCGGTGTGACATCCCCGCCTTGTAGCATGTGTCTAGGAACATCAGTTAGTGGGATTGCGCACTTAACGACCGACACGTGGGCAAGCTCTTGTGGCTAGGGATGCTACATTTCTCTGACAGGTAAGTAGTAATGGATCACTGCTCACTCTTGATGAATATTTGGAGAAAACTTAAAGAAACAACACCGGATTATTCCCGGTAGGCACATTCCCGGTATTGCCGTCTTTGGTTGAAGATGTGTCCGGAGATCTCTGTGTATATTCTGAGGGGCGGGTATAGCCTGCGTTTGCGCACTGGCAGTGTCAGCTAGATCCGGGATGTACAGGCATCTGATATAATATCAGATGGATATTGATGTCTTTCCTTTTTCCCCGCTTCCCTCTTTCCTCCTTCTTTACAATCACCACACAGCACTTTATTGATACATCCCAACTGCCCATCTCTGACATAACCTGACCCTTTTTGTTCTTCTCCTTCCACACATCACACCAGTCTAGGTAGTTTGCCTTATTTACTGCCAAATTCATACCACACTTAACATGGGCCATCCCATCGAGCTGAGCCAGGTCATTCTAAGCCTCATTCATATTATATCCGATGCTTGTACATTCTGAAAGTAGCTGACACCGCCAGTCCAGAAGTGCGGGCTATACCCACCACTCAGAATGTTTACAGAGATCTCCAGCCGCATCATCAACTGATGACATAAATAACGGGGGGGTGTCTTTCCATGCACTTCAGGTCCAATGGCTTCTGCAATGCACTTTTAATAGTCCGCATACCGGGCTTGATGAAGGCACAAGAGCACCAGGACACACATATCACGGTAACCCCCTGCAGAGTTTCTCTGCTTATGTTGACTCATCACTGCCATCCTCATGTTATATATTTAACACTGGCTACCTCCATCTTCCCTGCCCATCTTTCCACACCTTAATCTCCATGTCCAATTAATACAGTATACACTTTTTCTCCTTCTCTCCATAATCACAGGTATCTCTTTTATTATAATACACCTCTTCCTCTTTAACATTTGAACCCCCAGTCAACTGTTCTGAGGTAAACTAACTCGCTCAAGGGAACATATATTTTTTGCTCTATGGATGTTTGTGCATACAACATTGAATTTAAATGTACTATTGTCTATTACCGTATTTTTTGGCATATAAGACGCACTTTTTCCCCAAAAAAATTGTGAGGAAAATGGGGGGTGCGTGTTATATTCGGAACGCAGGCTTACCGGCATTGTGGCGGCAACAGAGGTGCGGGGATGATGTGGCGCGGTGAGCTGTATGGCGTGAGCAGGGTCTTGTACACATTTGAGGTGAATCCGCGGCCCGGTATTGATGGAGAGCAGCAGCGCTGGTGAGTTACGGTATTTTCCGGTGGCGGCGGCCATCTTGCTGAGGCCGCGCGTGCACAGATTCACTACTCTGCGTCCCAGGGCTTCAGGAAAATGGCCGCGGGAGGCCGCGCATGCGCAGATGGAGATCGCCTCAGCAAGATGGCCGCCGCCACCGGAAAATACCGTAACTCACAAGCGCTGCTGCTCTCCATCAATACCAGGCCGCGGATTCACCTCAAATATGGATGGGACCTGCTCACGCCATACAGCTCACCATGCCACATCATGCCCGCACCTCTGTCGCTGCCACAATGCCGGTAAGCCCGCCGCCACCAGGAAAACCACCCGGCTCTGCTGCTCTCCTTCACTACTGCTGTGGCGTCACCTCAAATGTGGAAGGGACACTGCTCACGCCATACAGTTCACCACTCCACATCATGCCTGCACCTCTGTCACCTTACAATGCCAGTAAGCCCGCCGCCACCAGGAAAACCACCCAGCTCTGCTGCTCTCCTTCACTACTGCTGTGGCGTCACCTCAAATGTGGAAGGGACCCTGGCCGCTGCCACCTGAGGAAGTGACCGCACATCTGCCGCCGCCACAGCAACCTCCCCATGGATACCCAGCCATGGCGTCGCCCACCTAAGCAGGATGGGACCCTGCTCAGGTGCACGCCGTTCCACCGCACCTCAGCATCACCTCACCTCTGCCACCACCATGCCTCCTGTGACCCTGCTCTGCCACTGCCTGCCCTCAGGTAAGAGATCTTAAATTGGGACAATAAGACGGACCCCCATCTTATAAAAAAATCTTTTTTTCTGCAATTTTCACCCCAAATTTGGGGTGCGTCTTATAGTACGGTGCGTCTTATATGCCGAAAAATATGGTACCTCTTTCTCCCATCATATTTTCTGCATCCTTGGCCCCTTCCTGTGCAAGTGCTTCTAACTTAACAAGCAATTATGTGCAGTTATCTGAATATACTTATGTATAGGCTCTTATCTGAACATATATCCCTTAACAAATGAAGTATGACTGTATAATCTTGTCTTCATGTTTTTTAATGTTATTTCCTTTATAATATAATATATCTAATTTTCCCACTTTTTCTATTTTTTCTGTTTTTAATTGTTTTACTTGTTATGTTTTTTGCAATGTTCTGGATTGTGAAATATGTCTTTGTGTATGGAATTTTAATCTCATGTCATGTTATTTTTTTTTCACAGCGACTATTTGAATAAGATCCTGGCAGGGTCGAAATGTAACTTTGGTCACTTTCCACTTTTGAATTTTTCCCTGCACCTTTTCTACTACTAGAATGCTACTGTCTCATTCACTATGTGCAAAATAAACTTTCTGGAAATGTTCATCAAGAGTGTCCTGTGATTCATTGCTAATTATCTATCGGAATTCCCATCCCACTTCACCATCATCTCAGAGCTCTCCAGAGATAGTGGACGCCATTCTACCCTCTCCACATTTTCCTGACGGAACACTGGGTGAACATTGTGGAGGCCAGGGCCGAGTCCCACCTTGGCATGGCACATGTACTACTGACACCAAGGATTGCTGGCTCTACTTCTATCAGGGTTTCCTCCCCCAGTTTCTGCATCCCCTTCAGCCCCTCCTCATCCTCCATATCGGATGTGCTATCTCACAGCATTTCGTCCACATCAGCTGAAAGATGGAAGTTCTGCAGCATTGCCTCAGCAAAGCAGCAACAGGCTCTGCTGAAGCTAATTTGTCTAGGATACCAACTACACACCACAGGAGAATTATTGAAAGTAATGACATACCAGACAGATCTGTCTCTCTCATTGCTGAAACTACCAACGAGCATGGTCACGTGTGACAACGGCAATAACCTTGTGGCGGCTGTGAGGCTTGGCAAACTCTCACATGTACCATGATTGGTCCTTATGCTCAACTTGGTAGTTGAATGGTTTCTGAAAAACAATCCCGATTTGCCAAAGCTTCTGGTCAAGTTATACCATGTCAGTCCAATTCCGCAAGTCAGCTACAGCTGCCACCATTCTGGAGGTGCTGAAGCAGAGCATGCAAGTGCCAGCGCATTGACTGGTGGGTGACGTCAGCACATGCTGGAACTCCACATTGCACATGCTAGCAAGGCTTTGTCACCAGCAGATGTTAGTGGTGGAATAACAGCTCCAACACGCCCATTAGTATTCTGATCAGCCTCCGCACATAACAACTGAAGAGTGGTTATGGATGACTGACATTTGTACAGTTATCCAAGATTTTGAGGACTCCACAAAGATGGTGATTGGCAATTCGCCATGATCAGCAAAGCGATTCCACTTCTGTGCTAACTTAAACAGTCACTGCTGACAATTAAACATGAAGTTTTGCATGAGGAGCAGATGGTGATAGAGAAAAACATGACACAGGGAGATACTACCAAGCCCAGCCTCATCTCATCTGCTCAGTGCATATTGGGTAACAATGAGGAGTTGTAGGTTGAGGATGAGGAGGAGGAACAGGAGCTAGTCTAGTACTCACATGCTTCGTCCCGTATCTACCATGTGAATGGGCTGATGAGAGAAATGAGGAAGACATGGAGGAGAATAATGAGGAGATGGAGAGTATTCATCATGGTGGAGACAGGGATATGTTGACTGTACGGAGCTTGGCACACATGGCAGACTTTATATTCCACTGTCTTTCTTTGTGTTACATTCATCCTGGCCAAAAAGAGTACTGGTTGTTAACCTAGCTAGACCCACCCTACAAGGGGAACTTTGCATCTCTCCTTCCTGAGTTGGAGAAGTCTATTATAATGGAGCTATACCAGAAGGCCACTGTGGAAAATATGCTGAAAAAATTTCCATCAGAAAACGCTAGCTGCAGTGGGCAAGCTTCCTTGCCCAACCAAGAAGGAGAGGCAAGGGAGACACACACCAGGTGTAGAAAAGGCAGAGATACACTGTCAAAGTCTTGGTCCAATTTCCTGATACCCTCCCAGCATCCAGGCCTTGATGACCGGGTTTTTTTTTGCAAGGA
The DNA here is from genome assembly GCF_051348905.1 of Ranitomeya variabilis. Taxonomy (NCBI): domain Eukaryota; kingdom Metazoa; phylum Chordata; class Amphibia; order Anura; family Dendrobatidae; genus Ranitomeya; species Ranitomeya variabilis. The sequence goes on from NC_135232.1 coordinate 1,144,827,394, forward strand.
GGGAAAAGTTATTAAAGATTGTCAAGCAATACATGGCTGACAAAACCTGCATATTCCCTAATTCCTCTGTGACCGTCAGCTATTGAATCTTAAAGCTGGACAAATGGCATGAGCTCCCTCTGTGTCTAAGAGGTATTGTGCTGCCCTGCTGTTAGCATCTCGTCTGTGCAGGATTTTACTGTTGCCAGTTGGTTATAACAGACAGGCCTTTTTGTTTGTCAATAGAAAGTGCTAATAGGCTCACTCTGGTAAAAAAAAGATCAAAGCCTGGATTAGCCCCGACTTTTCACACCACCAGATGACAGCAGCACATAAAGTGTTTTTAATCTTCAATATTTGAATGAGGTGCACCAGTTGTTGCCTTTAAGGGTCTATGGATGACTGGATGATCCTATTTATAATTTTTTTCCTGGCTTTGCACTTTATGCAGAGCCTTTATGAGTGTAGGAATACAGCAACTACACTTTCAAATTATTTTGTAAGGCCCGCAAGTTGTAATCTGCAAGGGTCTATGGATCACTATTTTACCCTCCTTATCATTTGTTTTCATGCAAAGCCTTTATGAGTGTGGAAGCGCCTGAACAATGCTTTCTAATTTTTTTAAAAGGCACTTTTAATAAGGCTGGTGCCTTGAAGAGTGTACGGGTGAACCTGCTTGTAATGTTTCAGGCTTTGCACTGTGTTCAGAGCTTTTATGAGTGTTTAAGTACCACAACTACACTTTTTTCATAATATTTTTTAATGAGGTACTACAGTTGGTGCCATGAAGGGTGTATAGATGAAACTACTTGTAATTTTTATCTAGCTTTGCACTATTGTGCATTATTTTTATGAGACTAGCAGTAGCAGTAGTTTTGGGGCTCTAGTCCTTTTTGGAAGTGCATTTGAACAGCAAGGTGGCTTGCTGTTGAGGGGAAATAGAGAGAGGAAAAAAAATCTTTAAATCTTCAGCATAGCGAGTGTGAACGAGCTGAGTGTGACCTGAGTGTAGGTGTGAACGGCGGTAAGTGTGACTTGTGATTCAGTGACTTTGGAATCTGGGAGTTTCCAAGGGAGGAATTGCTGTCTGTTTTTTATTAATTCTTTGTATTTATTTTTTATTTAAAGTTTGTGTGGTGCAATCTCCATTATTAAATGTGAAAGAAAAAAAAAAAGGAGAAGCCAGCACTGCTAATGGTCAGAACGCAATACAAATGGTGCACATGCACCTACTGAATTCTAACTGTAGTTCAAATATGAGACATTTAGCAAATAATTGATCAATTTTTTGAGCTACCCCGCCACTTCACGGCAATCTCATAATGGGGCAGTCCTACGCTACGTTTTTTATTAACGTTGTGCCATTACGGCCTCCTGGATGTATAAAAAGAGCTGGCTTCTCTTCTTTTTGCTTTTGTATTGGTATGTGGCTGACCACCACTGTTGCCGCGCACGCTGGGTCATATGCGCCATTCTGTCTGGGTTCACTATGATTGATAGGCTGCTGTGCACACACACACACAGCAGCCCTGCCCTGCCTCAGGCTCTAGTTAATTAGGCAGCTGTACCTCAGCCAGTTTCATCCTTTAACTTTGGTGTTGGTTTGGCAGTGTGGAGGCCAGATCTGATATGTCCGCACGGACCTGATCGGCCTCTATCCGCGCTCGCCTTCCTGGCACTAAGGGAGTGATTCTGTCAATGCTCCAGGTACAGTTTGTCATGTAATGTTATTTAATGTGGTTTGTCCATTTTTTTTTTCTCACTCTCAATACATAGGAGGCCGTATGGCACAATGTAATAAAAAACGTAGCGTTAGGACTGCCCCATTATGAGATTGCCGTGAAGTGGCGGGGTAGCTCAAAGAATTGATCAATTATTTGCTAAATATCTCATATTTGAAATACAGTCAGAATTTATTATGTGCATGTGCACCTGGGATATTGCGTTTTGACCTTCAGCAGTGCTGGCTTCTCTTCTTTTTGCTATTATTAAATGTGCTCCACTATTGCTAATGCCATCCAGTGCACATCTTGCCACATGTATGCAATCCTTGATCAGCTGGTCAAGGGTGCATACTGCTGTGCGAGATGTGAGCACGTTGTGCATTTGGAAACCCAGATTCTGAATCTAAATGTGCAGCTGGCAACACTGAGATCCATAGACAATATGGAGAGGAGTCTTCTGCTCACTGAGCAGAAGCTCAATGGGATAGATGAGGGGGGGATGGTAGGATGGAGCTGCAGGACAGTGAGGCAGTTAGCTGGGTGACAGTTAGGAAGCAGGGTAGAGGGAAGAGTGCCAGGGAGGCTAGTCCTGATCTGGCACACCCCAATAAGTTGGCTACGTTGGCAGATGAGGGGGGTGCCAGTACAGGGGTAGCACTGCTGCAGCCAGGCATGTCCTCTGAAAGCCGGAGGAGTGACTGCTCCAGTAAGGAGGGAAATAGGAGAGCAGGGCAGGCCAGACAGGTGCTGGTAGTGGGGGACTCAATTATTAGGGGAACAGATAGGGCAATCTGTCACAAAGACAGGGATCGTCGAGCGGTGTGCTGCCTACCTGGCGCTCGAGTCTGACACATCGCTGATCGGGTGGACAGATTACTGGGAGGGGCTGGTGAGGACCCAGCGGTCATGGTGCACATTGGCACAAATGACAAAGTTAGAGGTAGGTGGAAGGTCCTTAAAGATGATTTCAGGGAATTAGGCTGCAAGCTGAAAGCAAGGACCTCCAATGTGGTATTTTCCAAAATACTGCCTGTACCACGTGCCATGCCAGAGAGGCAATGGGAGATTAGGGAGGTTAATAAGTGGCTCAAGAATTGGTGTAGAAAGGAGGGGTTTGGGTTCCTGCAGAACTGGGCCGACTTCTCAGTTGGCTACAGGCTCTACGCTAGGGACGGGCTGCACCTCAATGGGGAAGGTGCAGCTGTGCTGTGGGAGAAAATGGCTGGAAGGTTGGAGGAGTGTTTAAACTAGGGATTGGGGGAGGGTATTCAATTTATAGGAGGGGTAGATAGAGACCTGGGCACAAATAAGGAAGTTGGGGGTGGCGGTGGCATGGGGGGTGGGCTTAGAACAGTTAATAATTTAAGAAAGAATAGAGGTACAGAGAGGAACATCAAGTGCATGTATACTAATGCCAGAAGCCTCGCCAACAAAATGGACGAATTATAACTAATGTTGTTGGAGCATAATTATGACATGGTGGGGATATCTGAAACATGGCTGGATGAGAGCCATGACTGGGCTGTTAACTTGCAGGGTTATTGCCTGTTCAGAAATGACCGTACAGATAAGCGAGGGGGAGGGGTGTGTCTGTATGTAAAATCGTCCTTAAAACCCATCCGGCGTGATAATATAGGTGAATTTAATGAAAATGTAGAGTCCCTGTGGGTGGATAAGGGGAGGGGGAAAAATAGTAAATTACTTATAGGGGTTTGTTATAAATCTAAAAAAATAATGGAAGCAATGGAGAATATCCTCGTAAAGCAAATAGATGAAGCTGCGACTCAAGGAGAAGTCATTATTATGGGGGACTTCAACTACCCTGAAATAGTTTGGGGAACAGAAACCTGCAGTTCTAGCAAAGGTGATCGGTGTCTGACAACTGTTATGACCCCAGTGGACAGGGTCTCAGAGGAACGTGTAAGTCTGCAAGATACAAAAATCCAGCTCATAGGGCTGTGGTAACTGGGTTGACCAAATAGCTACTCCTAACGCCAACACTAGAAGTAGCCGGGGATCATGCCTACGGTGATCGCTAGATGACTCGCGCCAGCCGGAGAATCTAACTACCCCTAGGAGAAGAAAACAAAGACCTCTCTTGCCTCCAGAGAAGGGGACCCCAAAGCAAGATACAAGCCCCCCACAAATAATAACGGTGAGGTAAGAGGAAATGACAAACACAGAAATGAACCAGGTTCAGCAAAGAGAGGCCAGCTTACTAATAGCAGAATATAGCAAGATAACTTATCTGGTCAACAAAAACCCTATAAAAATCCACGCTGGAGATTCAAGAACCCCCGAACCGTCTAACGGTCCGGGGGGAGAACACCAGCCCCCTAGAGCTTCCAGCAAAGGTCAGGATACAGATAGGAACAAGCTGGACAAAAATACCAAACAAAACAAAAGCAAAAAGCAAAGAAGCAGACTTAGCTTGAAAAACAGGAACCAGGATCAGAGGACAAGAGCACAACAGATTAGCTCTGATTTCAACGATGCCAGGCATTGAACTGAAGGTCCAGGGAGCTTATATAGCAACGCCCCTGAACTAACGGCCCAGGTGAGGATATAGGAAAAGACAGACGCTCCAGAGTCAAATCACTAATGACCACTAGAGGGAGCAAAAAGCAAAATCACAACAGACAACTATGAGAGACAACTACCTTTCACAACTGGTTCAGGACTCAACAAGGAGGGGGGCACTGCTAGACCTAATATTAACCAACAGGCCAGACCGCATATCAAATATAAGGGTTGGGGGTCACTTGGGGAATAGTGATCACAAAATAATAAGTTTTCATGTAACCTTTAATAAGATGGGTAGTAGGGGGGTGACAAGGACACTAAACTTCAGGAGGGCAAATTTCCAACGGATGAGAGAGGATCTTGGTGCAATTAACTGGGACGATATCCTGAGACACAAAAATACACAAAGAAAATGGGAGACATTTATTAGCATCCTGGATAGGACCTGTGCACAGTATATACCGTATGGGAATAAACATACTAGAAATAGGAGGAAACCAATATGGCTAAATAGAGCTGTAAGGGGCGCAATAAGTGACAAAAAGAAAGCATTTAGAGAATTAAAGGAAGTAGGTAGTGAGGAGGCATTAAATAAATACAGAAAATTAAATAAATTCTGTAAAAAGCAAATCAAGGCAGCAAAGATTGAGACAGAGAGACTCATTGCCAGAGAGAGTAAAAATAATCCCAAAATATTCTTTAACTACATAAATAGTAAGAAACTAAAAAATGAAAGTGTTGGCCCCCTTAAAAATAGTCTGGGGGAAATGGTGGATGAGGATGAGGAAAAAGCCAATATGCTAAATGACTTTTTTTCATCAGTATTTACAAAAGAAAATCCCATGGCAGACAAAATGACTAGTGATAAAAATTCCCAATTAAATGTCACCTGCTTAACCCAGCAGGAAGTACGGCGGCGTCTAAAAATCACAAAAATTGACAAATCTCTGGGCCCGGATGGGATACACCCCCGAGTACTGCAGGAACTAAGTACAGTCATTGATAGACCATTATTTTTAATCTTTAAAGAGTCCATAATAACAGGGTCTGTACCACAGGACTGGCGTATAGCAAATGTGGTGCCAATATTCAAAAAGGGGACAAAAACTGAACTCGGTAATTATAGGCCAGTAAGCTTAACCTCTACTGTGGGTAAAATCCTGGAGGGCATTCTAAGGGATGCTATACTGGAGTATCTGAAGAGGAATAACCTCATGACCCAGTATCAGCACGGGTTTACTAGGGACCGTTCATGTCAGACTAATTTGATCAGCTTCTATGAAGAGGTAAGTTCCGGTCTGGACCAAGGGAACCCAGTGGATGTAGTGTATATGGACTTTTCAAAAGCTTTTGATACGGTGCCACACAAAAGATTGTTACATAAAATGAGAATAATGGGGATAGGGGAAAATATGTGTAAGTGGATTGAGAACTGGCTCAGGGATAGGAAACAAAGGGTGGTTATTAATGGAGCACACTCGGACTGGGTCACGGTTAGCAGTGGGGTAACACAGGGGTCAGTATTGGGCCCTCTTCTTTTTAACATATTTATTAATGACCTTGTAGGGGGCATACAGAGTAGAATTTCAATATTTGCAGATGACACTAAACTCTGCAGGGTAATCAATACAGGGGAGGACAATTTTATATTGCAGGATGATTTATGTAAACTAGAAGCTTGGGCTGATAAATGGCAAATGAGCTTTAATGGGGATAAATGTAAGGTCATGCACTTGGGTAGAAGTAATAAGATGTATAACTATGTGCTTAATTCTAAAACTCTGGGTAAAACCGTCAATGAAAAAGACCTGGGTGTATGGGATGATGACAAACTCATATTCAGTGGCCAGTGTCAGGCAGCTGCTACAAAGGCAAATAAAATAATGGGATGCATTAAAAGATGCATAGATGCTCATGAGGAGAACATAATTTTACCTCTATACAAGTCACTAGTTCGACCACACTTAAAATTCTGTGCACAGTTCTGGTCTCCGGTGTATAAGAAAGACATAGCTGAACTGGAGCGGGTGCAGAGAAGAGCGACCAAGGTTATTAGAGGACTGGGGGGTCTGCAATACCAAGATAGGTTATTACACTTGGGGCTATTTAGTTTGGAAAAATGAAGACTAAGGGGTGATCTTATGTTAATGTATAAATATATGAGGGGACAGTACAAAGACCTTTCTGATGATCTTTTTAATCATAGACCTGAGACAGGGACAAGGGGGCATCCTCTACGTCTGGAGGAAAGAAGGTTTAAGCATAATAACAGACGCGGATTCTTTACTGTAAGAGCAGTGAGACTATGGAACTCTCTGCCGTATGATGTTGTAATGAGAGATTCATTACTAAAATTTAAGAGGGGACTGGATGCCTTTCTGGAAAAGTATAATGTTACAGGGTATATACACTAGATTCCTTGATAGGGCGTTGATCCAGGGAACTAGTCTGATTGCCGTATGTGGAGTCGGGAAGGAATTTTTTTCCCCAAGGTGGAGCTTACTTTGCCACATGGATTTTTTTTGCCTTCCTCTGGATCAACATGTTAGGGCATGTTAGGTTAGGCTATGGGTTGAACTAGATGGACTTAAGGTACCGTCACACTCAGCAACTTTGCAAAGAGAACGACAACAATCCGTGATGTTGCAGCGTCCTGGATAGTGATCTCGTTGTGTTTGACACGCAGCAGCGATCTGGATCCCGCTGTGCCATCGCTGGTCGGAGCTAGAAGTCCAGAACTTTATTTCGTCGCCAGGTCGGCGTGTATCGTCATGTTTGACATCAAAAGCAACGACGCCAGCAACGAGCATAGGGGGCATCGCAGCGTCTCCTTCTAGCCAGTTGGTACACTCTGGCTGTTTGACATGGAGCTAACAACCAGCGAGAACGAGAAGTGAGTCGCCGTTACGTCACTGGATCGCTCCTGCATCGTTCTGGAGTTGCTGTGTTTGACGTCTCTACAGCGACCTAAACAGCGACGCTCCAGCGATCTAGTTTAGGTCGGCTCGTTGTCTATATCGCCGCAGCGTCGCTGAGTGTGACGGTACCTTAAAAGTCTTCCTTCAACCTTAATAACTATGTAACTATGTAACTATGTACCAATACATTACAATTTGAACAGAATTTGTATAAGTACATCCTTTAAGTCTAATACAGGTTGCATCTGAGTCCCTCTGAGTCCCTAATATTTGGCATCACTTGCTTCCTTCACAAATTACACTGAAATTTCCAATTTTTAAATTTAAAAAAATCAATTTCGGTTTACTTAAATTATTTTTTTTAATCTTTTTTAAATTTTGCATTAAATACAATTCATCATGTTCCTTAACTTTTTTTCCTGTAAACTTCCATTCAGCACTTTTTCCATTCATTTCAACATTTTTCCTGCCCCCCAGACCTCCTTGTATGGTCTGCCAGGAAAATGCTCAGAGTTCCCATTTATTCCTATTATACCTGTTACTCGAGTTAGGGAGCTCACTAGATAATAAGTAAAATGAGAGCCTATGTCTTGTTTTTAGTCAATGAATTGGTAGAGGCAGAATAATCACTGATGAGTATTTTAACGTGACTTGCGTCATTAAGAAAAAGGGAAATTAGACTTACTGGTAATTCCATTTCCAGGTAGTCCCTCAGGACAGCACCATGGAGGACGTCCTTCCTTGACCTATAGTGGGACAGGATCATAGAGAGGTTAAAAGGACCCTCCCACCTCCACCCTCCAGTGTTGTTTCAAAGTACCACCGAGGATGGAAATAAATGGTATAAATGTGCCCTTACAAACATGTCTGTAATAACCATTAAACTGCTTCATCTTAATTTCGAGCCATGGTGACCCGAAGGATAAACGATCTGCCGGTAGATTAATCCCGAACAATCCTAAAAAACAGAAACATAAGGGAGGGAACTACGGGTGCTGTCCTGAGGGACTACCTGGAAATGGAATTACCAGTAAGTCTAATTTCCCTTTTTCCATTACGTCCCTCAGGACAGCACCATGGAGAATACCAAAGTAACTCTCCCAGGGTGGGTACAGAAGCCCAGGAATCAAAGTCCCAGGCAAAAACCAGACTAAATATATAGAGGATCTTAAAGATCAGAAAAACCATAGATATCTAAAGAGATCTGCAAAGAAAATCACCGTAGTGAGTGTCTGATATACATCTATAATGTAACTCACAAAAATTTGCCCTCAGTATGATACATCATAACCAGGGGGACAAGTACCACTAAATACATAATACATAAATCACTTTTTTTTGGAATTTCTGTTGTGTAGAAAACTCCAAAACAGGTGGTACTTTTTGAATAAAATATAATTTATTGAACACAAAAGGATAAAAACCAAGTCAACATGTAACATAAATACAAAAATATGAGAAAAATGCAAGTTCCGTTAAAAGAGGGACTACATCCATAGGACAGCCACCAACACCCTACAGCGCAATGATGTATTATGTGCAACAATTGTCTATGACACTGTGAAAAAAGGCGTGCACGCCTCCTGAAGAAGCGGTCTGTGAAACGCGCGTCGGGGCAGAGGGACGCCGTGGTACAGCCACACCACATCGCTCTGGTAAAGTGCAGCATTTTCTTTGTTTTAATTGAGCTTCATTCCATATAAGAACTTTGTAGCCACTAGTCCATGCACCTTATTTGGGCTCTTATCACTTTTATGCTTATGTTATTGTCATACCAAGATAGTCTACTTGTTAGACATCGGTTACAACATTATTAGCATGTGCTATTATGGTCCTCCATAGGACTTAGTATTTGGGCAGTGAATTAGTTTGTTCTTTCACACAATTTAGCTCAAGATATTTTCACAGTGTCATAGACAATTGTTGCACATAATACATCATTGCGCTGTAGGGTGTTGGTGGCTGTCCTATGGATGTAGTCCCTCTTTTAACGGAACTTGCATTTTTCTCATATTTTTGTATTTATGTTACATGTTGACTTGGTTTTTATCCTTTTGTGTTCAATAAATTATATTTTATTCAAAAAGTACCACCTGTTTTGGAGTTTTCTACACAACAGAAATTCAAAAAAAAAGTGATTTATACATCTATAATGGCCAATTTCAGTATGAATGTGGTAAATTAAATAAGCATCAAGCGCAGAGAGTGAAATTCACCCATTGTACTCCAATACCAATAATGAACCACAGCAAGTTATTTATTGTGATAGATACTTATAGACATCGCAGCCCCAGAATAGGGTTAGAGAACCTTATTGCCCAGCAAAATATGGTGAAAGTCACAGCCACCACACAATGAGGACTGTACCGACCAATAATAAGCTGCATGTGCTTATAACAGGACTGTTCCTTCATCGGACCTTCTGGGCTCAGGTTAAGCCCTGGTCACAGACCAGCTTACCGTACTACAAAGAGACCTGCAGGACAGAGGCCCTGGACTGCGGGAATATCAAACCAATAACAGTTAGTACGTGGATAATGGCAGAGCATTGGGTGTACGCACAGTACTCATCCAGGAGATCACGTCTATTCCAAATCCTTAGATGTCTAACCCCAAGAAGGGTTATATATTATTGAAACTAAGGAATACACCATCTGGCAGGTAATATCTCCTGCCACTACCAACGTCTGGCTTCTCATTAGAAGCTCTGAAAGATAAACGTGGATCATCACTCCTGTTTTACTGATGTTAGACACAGGGAGTCTGGACTCTGAATCGATGAAGGTGGTGGTGGTAGTGCTAGTAAAAATCTTCCGACAGTTGAAATTATTCGGATCTGCATTTATACGAGTCATTAGTCCAGACATTATAAGTATGTCAACTTATTTGTCCATATATGCATATTACGCTCATACATATCCCAAGAGGCAATCTTCTCAGGGATCTTTATACACTCAGACTGCCATTGTGGGAGTAACCATATTCCATGGCAAGAGAAAAGCAGGTTTCTTCCTCATAACAGAGGGAGATTATCTACTGTGAGGCAGTGAGACTATGGGGTCTTAACAGTAAGAGCCCTGGATACAGTTTCATTTACCTTAGGAGCCGCGACTGCTGTAAGAGCCGCAAGTATGGGATCCTCTGCCACACGACAGTACTGCTACTTCACCACAAGGTACAGAAGGCAGTGCTGATGTCCCTGGTAAACACAACGCAACAGACTTATGGGACAAGAATCTGTCTGATTGCCGAATGTAGAGTTTGGGATGGATTAATAATAATAACAACAATAATAAACTTTATTTATATAGCGTCAATATATTCTGCAGCGCTTTACAGTTTGACAGTTTCAAACACAACGGTCATAAGTAACAACCATATAATAATTAAAGCAAAATAAGACGACCCTGCTCTTGAAAGCTTACAATCTACAATGAGGCGGGGAAGATACAAAGTACCGGTGTGTATCAACAATATTTTATTTACAATGATGGCACAACCATCTCAGGAGGTGGGGGATAGATAGAGACAGTGAATGGGCTACACACAAACATAAAATGACTGATTAGGGAACGTGATAGGCCGCTCTGAACAAATGTGTCTTAAGGGAGCGCCCAAAACTATGCAAATTGTAGATGATCCTAATATCTTAGGGCAAAGCATTCTGAGGCGGAAGGAATCCTTCCTTTCAACTCGTGGGATTTCCCGCTCCCGGGACAGTAGTATGTCCTTCTATAGGATTATAGAATGTATCAAAATGACGTATGTCATCTTTTAAAGCTAATTATGAAATAGACTTGCCTTTAGCACGCAAGGTAGAACGTACCTGAGAGACCTGTTCCAGACAGAAGAAATGCAGCTTTTACTAAGCCAATTCAAGCATATCTGTTTGCTTGACTAAGCCCTGTTGTAAAGAATGAAGTAACATAAGCTGGATCTGGGTCCAAAACACAAGAACTCCATATCCAGAGTTGAGGCCCAAGACAAAAATGTGAAGTGGTAGGCCGATGATACAATGTGCGGCCACACAACAAGGCACCAGACAGAAGGTCTGATCCAGTGGCTCACAGCCAGAGGCAAAAAAGGCACCAAGCCCGACACTGATACCCCCTGCCTTGCAAAAGGGCACCGAAACCTTATAATGCAAAATGATGCATATAGGACCTATGAAACATATAGGAACTATGAAGCAATATAATGCAATATGATGTACAAAGTTACTATGAAGCGCTATGATGCATATAGCAACTATGAAGAAATATAGTGCACAAAGGCAATTTGAAGCACTATGATGCATATAGAAACAATGAAACAATATGATGTAAATAATGAAGCAATATGATGCATGAAGTAACTATGAAGCGCTATGGTGCATATAGGAACAATGAAGCAATATAATGAATATAGGGACTATGAAGCAATATGCTGTAATATAATGCGCAAAGTCACTATGAAGCGCTGATGCTTATAGGAACCATGAAGCAATATGCTGTAATATAATGCACAAAGGCAATATGAAGCGCTGATGCTTATAGGAACAATGAAGCAATATGCTGTAATATAATGCACAGAGGCAATATGAAGCGCTATGATGCATATAGGAACAGTGATGCAATATGACGCACAGAGTCACTATGAGGCTCTATGATGCACATAGGAACCATGAAGCAATATGATGCAGAAGGGCAATATGCACTATGATGCATATAGGAACAATGAAGCACCATTATGCATATAGGAACCATGAAGCAATATGATGCAATAGGATACACAAAGTAACTATGAAGCGCTATGATGCATATCGGAACAATGAAGCACCTTGATGCATATAGGAACCATGAAGCAATATGATGCAATATGATACATGAAGTAACTATGAAACAGTATGATGCCACAGAGGCACTCAATATGATGCATAGATGTGCTATGATGCAGTATGAGGCACTCAATATGATGCATAGATGTGCTATGATGCAGTATCATGCACAGAGGCACTCAATATGATACATAGAGGCACTATTATGTAGTATTATGCACAGAGGCACTCAATATGATGCATAGACGCAGTATTATGCAGTATTGTGCACGGAGGCACTCAATATGATGCATAGAGGCACTATTATGCACGGAGGCACTCAATATGATGCATAGACGCAGTATTATGCAGTATTGTGCACAGAGGCACTCAATATGATGCATAGAGGCACTATTATGCAGTATTATGCACAGAGGCACTCAATGTGATGCATAGAGGCACTATTATGCAGTATTATGCACGGAGGCACTTAATGTGATGCATAGAGGCACTATTATGCAGTATTATGCCCGGAGGCACTCAATATGATGCATAGAGACAGTATTACACACAGAGGCACTCAATATGATACATAGAGGCAGTATGACTAGGCCATGCCTGAAGGTGCCAAACAAGAGACCAGACTTACACTTTTAAGCAAAAGAGCAATCTATCAGAGTTCCAGATAAATCTCCACTCTGAACAATACATCTCATTTGTCAGACTGACTCCACCTGAAGGAGCTAATTAATGAGCCGCAGCTGGAGGGCAGTCTTCATGGAGACAATGTGCTGAATTAACACCTTGTGTCCTCCTATGAATGGAGTAGTTAAGTTGCAAAGAAAAGTGAAACACTTGCTTATTGAACCAGAAAATGGAAAGCATACTTCCAAAGTCACTCTGAAGCCCGATCATAAGGCTCTCTGCAGACAAGACCTGCAACTAACTAAAGTCCAGTCATGAGATGTAGCCTGGACATATGGCCTCACCATAGCCTAGAAGTCCAAGGCCTAGCTGCAAATGGGTTCCAGGTACAGCTTTGGCACAAAGGCCTGAGACTAGAGTCAGCCCAGAGGCCCCGGCCATCGATGCAACATTAAACCAAGTACTCACCTGTGCTGGCTCCATACCTGCTAGAAGACAGGGGGAGCTGGTAACGCCGAGAGCCTACCGTGGAAGGAAGCGGCGTCCATTCAGAAATGCTGCATTACTGCCTGTGCCCCCTTCCGTGTTCCATTGTGGAACGCATGCCGATCAAATGTGCTGGTGCTTCTCTCTGATGTCACTGGGAGCGCAACGGCCTTCTCCACCACACGACTTTCGGAAGAAGCGGTGTTTTCCCGGTCAGCATCCGAGCCGAGAGCCCCCCCACTGGGAGGAAGCGGCTCTACCCAGGAGCCCGTCCGCTCGACTGGTCTCTGGGGCTGAGGGACTCCCCACCGGGGAGTTTCCACCCTGGGCTACTTGACAGGGGGAAGGATTGGACCTGCCGCACGATCCCCCTAAGCCCATTACACAGGCTGATGGCTGAGAAACCTCTCAAAGAGGAGTCGGCCATGGTCCGTCTGACCGGGAAAAGGGGAGGCTGAGATCCCCGAACTCTGAGTCCATCTGGTACAGCACTGATAGCTGAGGGACCTCTACCCAGTGAGGTGTCAGCCACGGACCACTTGACAGGGGGAAGAGAATCCACAGGATATCTTCGCTCTAGGAGCAACCTCTCATACAACTGTCCCTGTAGGGACAGGAAAAAACACTGGAGGGTGGAGGTGGGAGGGTCCTTTTAAGCTCTCTATGATCCTGTCCCGCTATAGGTCAAGGAAGGACGTCCTCCATGGTGCTGTCCTGAGGGACGTAATGGAAAAAGATGGTAGAGCAAGAGGAAGGGGATGAATGTGAAACTCAGGTTCAAACTGGTCACTTGTACTGGAGTGAATATTTTTAATTATGCCAGATGTACTGTTTGTTTGTTAAGTCAAGGGACATGAGCCCTTGTTTCATGTGAGATGGTTAAGGCTGAGTCACACATAACGATAACATTAACGATATCGTTGCAGCGTCACACTTTTGGTGACGTAGCAACGATCCCGCTAACGATCTCGTTATGTGTGACAGCGACAAATGATCAGGCCCCTGCTGGGAGATCGTTGGTCGATGGGAATGATCAGGACCTTTTTTTGGTCGCTGATCACCCGCTGTCATTGCTGGATCGGCGTGTGTGATGCCGATCCAGCGATGTGTTTACTTGTAACCAGGGTAAATATTGGGTTACTAAGCGCAGGGCAGCGCTTAGTAACCCGATATTTACCCTGTTTACCATTGTAAAAGTTACAAAAAACAGTACATACTCACATTCTGATGTCTGTCACGTCCCCCGGCGTCCACAGGGTTAAAACTGCTTTCGGCAAGAGCGCTGCTAATATGCACGCGCTGCTGCCGAGAGCTTCCCTGCACTGAATGTGTCAGCGCCGGCCGTAAAGCAGAGCACAGCGGTGACGTCACCGCTGTTACTGCCGGCGCTGACACATTCAGTGCAGGGAAGCTCTCGGCAGCAGTGCGTGCATATTAGCAGCGCTCTTGCCGAAAGCAGTTTTAACCCTGTGGACACCGGCGGGGGACGTGACAGACATCAGAATGTGAGTATGTAGTGTTTTTTTTTTTACTTTTACAATGGTAACCAGGGTAAATATCGGGTTACTAAGCGCGGCCCTGCACTTAGTAACCCAATATTTACCCTGGTTACCTGGGTGCTTCAGGGGGACTTCGGCAGCGTTGGAGACAGTTTCAACGATGCCGAAGTCGTTCCCCTGATCGTTGGTCGCTGGAGAGAGCTGTCTGTGTGACAGCTCCCCAGCGACCACACAACAATTTACCAACGATCACGGCCAGGTCGTATCGCTGGTCATGATCGTTGGTAAGTCGTTTAGTGTAATGGTACCTTTAGATGACCCTTTTTGTATGCTAATTTGTGGAATGCCTGCAGATTAAAGATTGCATCAGCCCCTTGTGGTGTACTAGTCTGCAACACTTGGAGGAAAATTGAGCAGACTAATTTAACAATCAAGCATGAGAGAGCAGCCATGACTGACTACATCCCCCCAATTCTGTGGGACAATGCCCTGTAATGTGAGCTGAGGATTATAAAAGTGTACTGCCCAAAACCTCAGCTCAAGAACCATGGTTCAGCTGGTGGAATGTAATTCTCCACTGCCCATTACTGAGCCCATAAAGTTATTTGGAGAACCCAGGTTGGGATAATGAGGTCACCTGGCCACATATCTTGCTGTGCTCGGTAAGCTTCCTAACTTTTTCAGCACCTATGCTCTGTGGGGGTCCATCAAAAGTCAGATGCTACTGGTTGGAGTAGTTGGCCCTGGATGCCCCCAAATCACAGAATTTCTAATCCCTGGTAAGCCAGCAGAAGGGCGGCACTCTGAAATTTGCACCATCTTGTGTCCTTGCTTGGAATGTACTATATGTTATTAACTTTTGGAGATCCAATAAAGTCTTCCCAAAGTGTGTTACCCTCACCCCGTGTTGTCTGAGTAGTGTTCTGCTCATGGTGAAGGACAATGGGAGTTTAGTGGGATGAGCCCTGACCTGTGTGTTTTTCTCAAGACAGACAGGCCAGCAGACGAGTGCACCCACTGACTCTCCTGTCTCCACAATACCTACACCTCTCAATGAATTCCTTAAGCAGTGAAGTTTCCTGTCACAATGTAACTGGTGCGGTGTGACTCGACCCTATGAATAGTCAGTCAAAGGACAGCACAAAACACACCAGGGAACACCAGGGAAACGATAACAATGGTGGGCCCTGTCGATAGGGAATGGGGGAATGGACACCTCCTCCACTCACCTGAGGATGTGACCTGATCTCACTAATGTCCCCATACAGGTTCTTTCACCCCGTCGCCGAGCACGATACCCAATCCCTCACTTGCCCTGCATTTATCCCTAAGTATGGAACTGGCAGGTGAGAGCACTGGTCCCACTGCTGCACTAATAAAAGGAAAGGTAAGATTGACACCAAAAGGGACAGGGTTAAAAATGCAACACTTAGCTCCTTCTGCTGAGAGGCACCATACAGCAGAGTAAGGCACCAGAAAAGTGAACTCAGCAAAGCACCACTGCACCCAGCAAGCTCCTTCCCCCAGCTTGGTCGCTGTAGAATACACTAACACCGACAGTCAGCTGATGCATCAGGTTACCTCTTGAAGGATGGTGGGAGTGGTCACCACCCACATCAGCTGACCCAGCAGCAATACCATTACACCTTCAGGCCACTGGGGGAAAAACTAATTAACCCCCAAAGGCCTGAAAGGAAAAAATTTTAATCAGAGGCTAAACGGATCTGCCACAAATCCAAAAGTGAATCGTAACAGTACCACCCATTCAATGAGGGGCCTCTGGACCCCCAACACTGGACCTCACCAGAAAATGACATACGGTGAGGATGCCTTAATCCACCAGAGTTCACCTCGGAAGCCACCTGACCCTCAGATTTATGGCAAACACAGCCTGATGGAAGTGACAATAACGTAGGCTCTGGAGGCGCCACAAATCTCCAGAGTGCAGATCTGGGGAATGAGTTGTGTATATGCATAACTGGGGGTAACTCCAACTCGAAAGTCCCCAGGCTGAGAATGGCCAACACCCAATCACCCTGGAACTCCAGGTCCCAGTTGCACATTTCCACCTGATGTTTTTGGTGGACACCCATACGTACTCATTCAGACACAGGTCCAGACCTGAACATTTATTGCCACGCATTCGTTTGCCACAAGATGATGAACTCTTTGAGGAATTGACAACAGAGCATCCCCCTGTGTTACCACACTCACACCCCCACAATGCTCAGAGGGAACCACCACCCTCCCTTGAACTCTCCTCCAAAGAGAACTCCGACACTCAGGGTTAGCTCTTGGTGAGGGTTGAGACTTGCCCCTACTCACTGGCAGCACCTCTACTGCCCCACTGGAGAAGAAGGGGACTGTTGTAGAAAGACTGCAGAGATAGTAGTCCATGGGCAGCAGCCCTCACGCGACTGATCCCAGCTGACTACTTCCCTGGACTGCCAATCTATGACCAGTTGTGTCTCATCAACCAAGGGAGGCCTAAAATGATAGGTATTGGCATTCCCCCCAAGAGGTAGCACGACAGGGACTCTTCATGATGAGTCCCTCTATGCAGGAGTATATCATAAATAACTTGGGTCACCCTTCCCTGGCTGAGTGGGATGGAGCCAATGGCCTGGATGCTTTGGGGTCTTGCTAGCATCCTACACGTCAGGCCATGGGTCTGGACAAAGCAAGCATTCACCAGACAGACACCTGCTCGACTGTCCACAAGCACCAGAATTGTCTCAGTAACCCCTCCAACCACCACTTCAGCAGGGATGGTGCCCTGAGATGAGAAGATGGAGGAAATATACACTCTCTGATCGCCTCCCTCCACATGATCAGGGGATCGCGGCTTCTGACTGGATGATGTTATTTTGGCGTGACCTGGGCAGACATTGATGTAATGACCAGTCTGCCCACAGTAAAAACATGCCCCCACACCATGATGGACCACACGCAACCCCGTTTGGGAACCAACTCCTCCCACCTGCATGGGTTTGTCTGCCTGCACCGTTGTGTGTCCTCCTCCCTAGCAAGGAAAACAGGGGGCATATTAGGTGTATTCCTCTCCCTCAAGCATCTATCCACCCGGATGGCAAGGGTCATGGCCGGCCCCAAGTGACCTGGGGGCCATGTACTGCACCAAAGAATCCTGAAACCTTGGGGACAGACCCTGCATAAAATGGCTCCTAAGGGCACAGTCATTCCACTGTGTGTCAGTGGCCCACCTCCTGAACTCTGAGCAGTACTCCTCAGCCAGCCAAGACCCCTTCTTGATCTTACGGAGTCAGGATTCTGCCAGAGAGACGCCATCAGGATCACCATTAGTGATGAGCGAATATACTATTTACTCGAGATTTCCCACGCACGCTCGGGTGTCCTCCGAGTATTTGTAAGTGCTCAGAGATTTAGTTTTCATTGCCACAGCTGAATGATTTACAGCTGCTAGCCAGCATAAGTACATGTGGGGGTTGCCTGATTGCTAGGCAATCCTAACATGTAATCAAGCCGACTAACAGATGTAAATCATTCTGCTGCGGCATTGAAAACTAAATCTCCGAGCACTTACAAATACTCAGAGGACACCCGAGCGTGCTCAAGAAATCTTGAGTAATGAGTATACTCGCTCATCACTAATCACCATACACCAGCGCCAACGCCGCAAAAAACTCATCCACCGACCGTAAAGATGGTGAACTGGTTGGCAGGGAGAAGGCCCAAGATTGGGGATCGCCCTTGAGAAGGGAGACTATAATCCCCACCCATTGTTCCTCACTCCCTGATGGATGAGGGCAGAGCCTGAAGTACAACTTGCAGGCTTCCTTAAAAACCAAAAATGTATCTCTCCCCCCAGAGAATCTGTCAGGGAGAGATATCTTGGGTTCTGGTTGAGGATGCACCTGGGCCGAGGCCCAAAACCCCAACAACTGCTGAAGCTGCTGCACCACCTCACCATGCAGACCGTTAAGCTCATCGGTGACGGACTGGAGAAGTTGGGAAAAGACCTGCATCTGAGACATGGCTCATCAGAAAAAAATGTAAGGTCGGTGTTAATGTCACGATGTGACTGGAGCGGTGTGACTTGACACCATGAATGGTCAGTCAACGGACAGCACAAACATCAGGGCACACCAGGGAAACAATGACAATGGTGGGCCCTGTCGATAGGGAATGGGGGAATGGACATCTCCTGCACTCACCAGAGGATATGACCTGATCTCACTAATGTCCCTATATATGTTCTTTCAATCTATTGCCGAGCAAGATACCTAATTTCTCACTTGCCCTGCATTTATCCCTAAGTAGGGAACTGGGAGGTGAGAGCACTGGTCCCATCGCTGCACTAATACAACAAAAGGAAAGGTAAGACCGACAGCAAAAGGGACAGGGTAAAAAATGCAACACTTAGCTCCCTCTGCTGGAAAGCAACACACAGCAGAGTAAGGCACCAGAAAAGCGAACTCAGCAAAGCACCACTGCACCCAGCAAGCTCCTTCCTACAGCTTGGCGCTGTAGAATGCACTAACACCGACAGTCAGCTGATGCATCAGGTGACCTCTTGAAGGATGGTGGGAGTGGTCACCACCCACATGGATGGGAGGCCATGGATTTTGTCCCCCCAGCCTAAAAACAGCAGCCAATTCAGGTGCTTTGACTGGCTATTCCCACTTGCCCTGTGGAGATGGCAACTGGGGGATCTAGGACATATTAGATGAAGACGCGCCCTGGGGTCCCCTATGGCGATATGATGATGAGCGGGCACACCTCTATTGTGTGCATTTTATGGTGCTAACCTCCTCAGTCAGGTAGGATGACATGCAGTATACAATACAATATAAAGGGAGGATGCATCATTATCCCCATTGTTCTTTTTTGTAAAAGTGTTAATTTGTGGCATTTGTACTAATTATTACTGTATTTAATCAGAAGAATTTTTGTTTTATTTTTTATTGTTAATAAAGTGTATATTTTAGGGAGAGGGGTTCTACTTTTTGTAAGCCAGGTTTTTGAAATCCTGCACAATATATTGTTATCTTGTATCTATATTTATGTATTGATAATTGCAGAACAAAGGGAGAAGGCTCCTATTTACATCATAAGCTGTACAGTACGGGCATTGCTAGAATTGAAAAGATTAAGCCCCAAGACATAGAGTGTGCTTTGACAAAATGCCAACCCCCCCCCAAAAAAAAAAATAAAATAATAAAATAAACTACATAGGACTGCAGGTTACATCTACTACATTATCTGTATTCAGAGAGTTATCACCGTGTTATCTGTGGTGTTACATAGGACTGCAGGTGACATCTACTACATTATCTGTACTCAGAGAGTTATCACTGTGTTATCTGTGGTGTTACATAGGACTGCAGGTGACACCTACTACATTACCTGTACTCAGAGAGTTATCACTGTGTTATCTGTGGTGTTACACAGGACTGAGTGTGGAGGACAGGTGCGCACAATCAGTCACACCCTGCTGGGAGCAGCACCTGTATTGTGAGCTCCAGGACTTCCAGCAGGAGGCCCAGAGTCTGCCTCTCTTCTCCCCAGGGAGAGGCAGGCTTCCCGGGAGGCCGACATGGCTTCCCAGGCTTCTGTTCCCCGGTCTGTGCCGGCGGGGGACAGAGAGCAGCAGCAACAGCAACTGGCCCAAGAGGGACTGAGGAGGTCAGGACGGGTGAAGAAAACCTTACCCACCTACTCCAACCCTGAGACGGCTCATCGTCCGCCCAGAGAGGGAGACAGGGGCACCCCAGGCCCCAGGAAGGAGAGCCCAGGAACATCCTGGGGGGAGAGGAGCTCCGGCGAGTCCACGAGTACCTTCTCCTCCCGAGTGGTCGCCATGCTACGTGAGTATGAGGACGCCGGCAAAGCACTGACCGGGCTGAAGGAGGAGCTGCGGGAGGCTCGGATCCTGAATACCCGAGCCTCTAGCAAGGAGAAACCTGTGACCTCCCAGAGGTTAAGAGCCCTCAGAGATGAGGTGGCCCGGTTAGTGCTCCTCCGGGAGGGGATTGAGAAAAGCGCAGGTCCCTTCCTGGAGAGGTTTAAGAACCAGCGGCGGTTCTCAGAAATGAAGGGGTTAAATACCTCAGGAGAACCGCCAGCCGGCGTCCTAAGCGACGAGGAGGAGGAGGACGCCGATGTGGTCGTGACTGGAGTCCTACAAGCTGGAACCAGCCGGGAGAGTGAGCCGCAGAGCCGACAACAGGGAAGCGGCCTCCCGGCACGGCAGAGGACTCCGACAGCACAGGCTGGAGTGTCAGCGGAGGAAGAGGAGGAGGGCGGTCTGCTACAGGAGATCAGAGAGCTGGAGTCTCCAGTGAACTTGGACCGCTTCTCCTTTGGTGAGGACGAGCCAGCAGAGGAAACCAAGAAGAGGAAGAAGAAGACGACGGAGACCGCACGGGAGGTGGTGAGTTACAGATATGTACTGATGGATGATGTTACACCTACCACCTCCTGTGTAAACCCCACCAAACCTAAACGCACGGGCTCTGCAGTGGGTCCGGGGCATAGGCAAGGTGGGGAGAGGAGGAGGACGTCCGGCGGTGCTGCCGTCTGTGCGGGGAACAGTGCAGGGGGCGAGGCTGTGGAGGTACTCACGGCGCCGGACATAGGGGACCCCGAGGAGTTTCCCTCCCTGCCCTCTGCGGCTAAGCCGGTTATCACCGGGGCTGAGGGGGGTGAGGTGGGTGTCCACGCCGTTGCGAAAGGGGGACGGTGTGGGCAGACTCCATCCCTGCTCACTACGGCTGAGCCGGCCGACGCCGGGGCTGTGGGGGGCAGGTCCGAGGAACATGGTGCGGCGAAAGGAGGGCGCACTGTTGTGACAGGGGCGCAGTGCGCCTTAAAGGAGAACAGGCACGCAGCTGTGACAGGAGAGCAGCGTGTCCAAAAAGGACAGAAAAAGGATAAATCATCTGCAGGGAACAAGAGGCGCCCTGCTGTGACAGGGGGACAGAGTGCTCCAGCACCCCAGCATGACACCAGGACTGCGAAGTCTGTGGGTGCGGGGCAGGCGGCGCCCCCCAACGAGCAGCGGGCCCAAAATAATAAAGTGCAAACTGCTGCAGTGGGGGGGCAAGGCGCTCCAAGGACACAACAGAGAGTCAGCACCAATCAAGGGAAATCGAGTGTGGTGCTGCACCCCTCCCCCGGTCCGGCAGGTGTGAGTGCAGAGAAGCTAGCAGACACAAGTGAGGAAGGAATGGATGTGACTGTGGCAGGTGCAGAGAACACTGGGACAAATGGTGGTGAGAATACTGGAAAAAAAGTGACGGGAAGTGGTGGCAGTGGTAAGAAGAATGAAAGCAGCTGTGCAGGAAATGATGGGAGTAGTAGTGGAGTGAATGATGGGAGTAGTGGTGGAGTGAATGGTGGGAATAGTGGTGGAATGAATGATGGGAGCAGTGGTGGAGTAAATGATGGGAGTAGTGATGTTGCAAATGATGGGAGTAGTGGAGGAGTGAATGAGGAGAGCATTACTGGTGTTGGTGGAGGGGAAGCAGGTAGTGGTCCCGCTGCCCCCCCAGCGGTGGCGGGGGCTTCAGCCCCAAGCTATTCAGCAGCTGTCACTGCTGGGGGTAGTAGTGCGCCCTTGTCTGGTGACCCTGAGGATGGTGACTTGCAACAGCGCTTCCTGGACGCCCTGAGGAGAGGGGAGAGTTCCATCAATGTAGAGGGGAGGGAGGTTGATCTGTCTTTCTGGATAGAGAGACACGGTCTTTCCGCCTTCCGAGATAGAGGGGCAGAGACTGTCTGGTCTCTGCCAACACCAGGGCAGAGGAGCAACCGTAGGAACGTGGCCCGTCTCCAGTGGGTAAGCAAGGATGCCTGTCCTGATCGGTCAAAGGTTGCTGAGCTCCTGCTGGGGATGGGCTTCGTGGCATATGACATCTTCGCCTTGATCCATCCCTATGGGACCTCCTACTTCGATGTCAGCTTCGTGAGACCGGAGGGCCTTGAGCTTTTCTGGTCTCGCCATGAGCTGGCTCGGGGTCGCCCCGAATGGCAGGGTTTCCTCGCTGTGGCAATATCTCGCCAGAACTCAGTCAGGAAGGTGACCGTTTTGACCAGTAACGAGTCACTTTCCTGTGTCGACATCTCCACCTGGGTTGGACGATACGGCGACATCGTCGGCATTCCCGAGAAGACCCTCGATGAGCATGGTATCTGGTCAGGAGCCTGGACCTTCATGGTGAAATTGAAGGTTTCAGGAAACACCGTTACCCATATCCCTTCCTCAACATTTTTGGGGAGGGACAGGATCTTGATTTTCTACCGGGGGCAGCCTAAGGTCTGTCACAGGTGCGGCAGCCCCACACACTTCAGTGCGCAGTGTACCACCCAGAAATGCGCACTGTGTGGGGACCTCGGCCATCTTGCTGCTACCTGTGGCAGGATTAGGTGTAACCTGTGTGGTGACCTCGGTCACCCGTTCAGTCGCTGTCCGCGTTCCTTTGCCAATGCGGTCCTGAAAGCGGCGAGTGCGGGACAGGCGAAAGCCGGGACTAATCTCGCCGGTGAAGGGACCAGCAGAGGCGGAGGAGGCAGGGAACCGGTGAGGAGCAGGCTGCCGCCATCCAATATCAGGCGGCAGGAGCAGCGCCATGGGAAAAGGGGGCAGGGAGTAATGACCCTAAACTCTGACCCGGGTGCTCCACTTGCAGCTGAGGATCCTAAAGACAGCGAATTGAGCGAGGAAGTCAAGAGACTTGAAAGAGAGGAGCAAAAGGACGCCATGTCTGCCCAGGAACCTTCATCCGGTGACAGTCTGGATGAGGGAGAGGGGGAGTGGTCACAGCAAAAGAAAAAGGGTAACAGGAAAACAACTAAGGATAAGAGGGGGTCCGGGCCTCGAGCCTCCTCCTCGGAGTGCGACCCCTCTGACTCCGTAGCCCTGATCCAGGTGCCATTGGAAGGTCCAGCCGCCCCCCCTCTGGTGGATCTCTCTAACCGGTTCCGGGCCCTCCAGGACTCCCCTCCAGAGGGGGGCGATGGGGACCCGGGGCCGGAGGTTGCGGACGGGGTTGTTGGGGCTCAGGAGGTCGCTGGGTCTTCTTCTCAGGGGGCAAATACAAAGCCTTCTGGGGGGGGGACTACCTCGGGACCACCAGACAAGGGCCAGAGTGTATGTAAGGAGAGAATGGATGAGTCAGTTTGTCTTAAGCGCACTAAAAACTCATCATTGTCAGAGGAAGAGGGTGAAACTGTTGGGGGTGGGAAGAAAAAGGCTATCTAATTCAATCAATCATGATGGCGGCACCCACCCCGTTGACGCTGGCAACCATTAATGTTGCCAGCATAAAGTCAGAAGCGGCAAGGTACACGGCCTTTCATTTTCTCGGCCAACTTGACGCCGACATTTTGTTTTTGCAGGAGACCAGGTTGACCGACCTATCAACCATGCATAAAGCAAGGCGGGAGTGGAGGCACGGGCCCTCCTACTGGTCTCTCGCGGCCGAGCCGTATAGCGGGGTGGCGGTCCTTTTTAAGACCGCAGCGGTTGAATGCAGACGATTGATCGAGTTAGAAATGGGGAGATGCTTGATCCTAGATGTCTCCATGGGGGGACAGGAGCTTCGGCTCATTAACATCTACAGTCCCCAGTCCAAGTGGGACCGCAAGTGTCTCTTCATGAAGATCAAACCTTACTTATTTTCGAGTCGGCAGGTGGTCTTTGGAGGGGATTTCAACAATGTCACGAGACCCTGTGATAGAGGAGGTTCCGTAGACCGGCTGGCTTACGATTGCGTCGCGCTAAATAGGATAGTAAGTGAGGCACGCCTGGTGGATGTCCACATCCGGCACAACACAGGCCACGCGGGGTTCACCTATTTTAGAGGTAGTCAGTGCAGGTCTAGGATAGACAGGTTTTATTTGAAGGAGGAGGCTGTTTCCTCGCCGTTGTCGGTTGTGGAGGTGGAATTCTCCGATCACTGTTTGATTATGTTTTCTCTGAGCGTTACAGAGACTCCTCGGATGGGAAGAGGTTATTGGAAGCTGAATTCGTCACTCCTTGAGGAAGAAGCTGTAAGACGGTCCTTTGAGGAATTTCTTCAGAGCCAGGTACCGCTGCTGGGCCTAAGTAACACTAAGTCGGAGTGGTGGGAGATGTTCAAACATCGGGTGGCGAGATTCTTCCGGCAACTCTCGAACCTCAGAAGCCTGAACAGGGATCGCCTGTATCAGAGCCTGAGGAGGAAACTCGAGCAACTTGTCTCGACTGGGGGTAGCCGCGAGGCGATCTCCAGTGTGAAATCCTTGCTAAAGAGGTGTCAGTACGATAGGCACGCATCTTTGGTTTTTGAGAGGGACTACGGGAAGTACTACTCGCCCGACCCCTACAGAAGCTGCAAGATGTCAGTGAATAGTAAGATAGTGACGGGGCTGATGGACAGTACGGGATCCCTGAGAAGGTCCAGATCAGGGATCTTGGAGGTCGTCAGTTCATACTACTCGCACCTCTTGGGAAGGAAGGAACTGGATCGTGACAGGATGTCGGCTTTCCTGGCTGAAGCTGTTCCTGAGCCAGGGGCTGACCTCTCGCTGGGCGGTTTGGCAGAAGCGATCAAAGAAGAGGAAGTGAGACTGGCGATCGATGGGCTCCGGCCCAAAAAATCGCCAGGTCCGGATGGCTTAACATCCGAGTTCTTTAAGACCTTTAGGGACTCCTTGGTCCCCCTCTTGACTCAGGTGTTTAATGAGTGTCTCTCCTCGGGCACTCTGCCGAGATCATTAAGGAGGTCGGCTCTGATCATTTTGTCAAAGGGTAAGGATCCATCACGCATTGAGAATTGGCGTCCCATATCACTTCTCAATGTGGACAGGAAGGTTTTGGCTAAGATACTCTTCAACAGGCTGGTGAAATTTGCGCCGCGGCTCCTTTCGGAGGCCCAGCACTGTTGCGTTCCTGGCCGTAGCACTTTCAGTGCTGTTCTGGGTGTCCGAGAGGCCGTGGAGCAAGGCAGGGCGGGCCTTTGGAAGGGGTTCTTGCTGACCCTGGATCAGGCAAAAGCCTTTGATCGGGTTGACCACGAGTACCTCTGGTCCACTCTTTTGAGGTATGGTCTGCCTGGAGGGTTTGTGGACTGGCTTAAGACCTTGTACGCAGGGGCTGAGACTTTCCCTCTGGTAAACGGGTGGATTGGACAACCTTTCTGGGTAGAGTCCGGTGTCCGCCAGGGCTGCCCTCTTAGCCCTTTGCTTTACGCGTTTGCGATCGATCCCTTCCTCAGAAGGGTCGATTGTGGGCCGTTGGCGGGGGTGGGGATGGGCGGGGTGGCGCCGGAGGCTATCCTGAGGGTAGTGGCCTACGCGGATGACGTCACGGTCTTTGTTTCTTCGCAAGAGGAGGCGATGGTGGTGATGTCAGAAGTGGAGAGCTACTCGGAGGCATCCGGGTCCAAGGTCAACCAGGACAAGTGTGAGAGTCTCTGGCTGGGAGGCGGGGATCCCGCGTTTGATCTTCCGGACACCCTCCCCGAACCCCAAGAACATGCCAAAGTCCTAGGCATCGAATTTGGCCAGGGTGATTACCCCACGAAAAACTGGGAAGGCAGAATCAAAGGTGTCGCCCAAAGAGTGGACCAATGGAAGGGTTGGTCTTTGACCCTGAGGGAAAGGGTTGACCTGTGCAAAGCTTTCCTGCTCCCCTTGCTAATCTACCTGGGCAGCGTCTGTGTCTTACCAGAGCCTCTCTGGACACGGGTCTACAGTCTGTTCTTCCAGATGTTATGGGGGAATAGACTGAATCTAGTCAAACGGGAGGTCACTTACCGCACGAGGAGACTAGGGGGGTTGAATATGGTAAACCCCGTGGTGTTCCTAGTGAACACCTTTTTGAAAGTTAACGTGGCAAACCTCTGGAAAGAGAGGGCTCCTCCGTGGGTATTCTCCTGCAAGGGATGGTTTCAGCCTTTCTTCCAGGAATGGGAGACAGGGGGAAGATTGAAGGATCTCCGCACACCGCACGGGCATCTCCCGGCTTATGTTACCCCGGTTCTGAAAATGATGCGCCGGTGGGGTCTGGGAATGTGGGAAGTGAGGTCCCTCCCGAGGAAACTCCTCGACATGCGGGTCTTGCTTTCGCATTTTCAGAAACCATTGGTCCTCAAGGACTGCCCAAGTCGGGATCTAGAGGTTGGGTTAAGTTTGCTAAATTCTAGCAGGATCCCCAAGAAGTATTGGGACTTGACTTGGCGCTGCTTCCAAGGTAAGTTGTATGTGAAGGACAATTTGAAGCACAGGAGCTCCGTGGACAGGAATTGTCCCCGTGAGGCTTGCGCTACCATGCTGGAAAGCATGGAGCACTTCCTGCTTCATTGTCCTTTTAATACAGAGGTGTACAACAGGCTGGGCGCTTCCATTGGTTGGCCGCGGCTGGCCACTCTGTCCTATGCCGAGTGGGCCTATGGAGCGTTCAGAGACCTCGGGAGAAGGGACCGAGCCACTTTATTCTTAGTCAGCGCAGTGGTCAGGTACTTCACGTGGAACGCACGAGTTTTAGTTTCGACGCAGCATAAAATCCTCCGTGTAGATGAAGTTTGTAGCAGCATCCTAGGTGCCCTGGTGAAGGTGCGTTCTCTGGAGTGCGAAAGACTGGGTGCCCGGAGGGCGGCCCATCTCTGGAGGGGTTTCTCCTTCGGGGTGCCTTAGTCCGTTAGCGCTCCTATATCCTGGTGGTGGGCTGATATCTTTACACCCTAGATTTTTGTTTTGTATCTCTGTTCCCTGAATAGAAGGTTTGCAGGCATCGAACTTGAGCCTTGGGTGGTGAGTATGTAGGTTGTGAAGTTGGTTTATGTATATATTGTATATAGTGTATTGTATATATTGTATATAGTGTGTATAATAGAGGGTCTTAGTTAGGTTGGGTGGGGGATTGGGGGGTTTCAACAGCGGTGATATGAGACTGATCTGGCCTGGCCCAGGCCCCGCCTGGGGAAAAACTTTGGGGCCTGATCCTAGCTCGGATAATTCCTGAACTTTGTGGCCAGAGCTGGATCAGGGGTGGCGGGATAGTTAGTGTAGGTGTGTGTATATATATATATATATATATATATAAAATAAAAATAAAAAAATAAAAAATAAAAAAATAAAAAAAAAAAAAAAATTTAATAATAATTTTGTATAATGTATTGTATTTAGGTTTGTTGTAGGGTGTATGTGGCGGTGCAAGCGGGTGGCTGTAAGGTAAGGCAGTGGGACCAGTAGGGTTTTGCTGTGTTTGCGGCGTTGTATAAATCTGTATATAATGTGTTTATAGTGTATATATTGTTTATAATATTATATATAGGACGGTGTGAATGTAGTTGGGGTTGTATATAGTAGTATGAATGAAGCTGGGCCGGGGGTCTTGTATGATTTTATTACTATTTATAATTTTTACAGGGGTATTAATGTAAGTTATGAGTATTTTGTTTGTTGTCTTTTCTTTTTGCTTTCTTTATTTAATTGGAATTTTCTTTCTTGTCCCTGATTAGTAGGTTTCTTTTTTGTCTTTTGTGGCCGTCTGATTGGAGCTTTGTTCTTATGTTTTGTTTTGTTGTGTTCTATTTGTAGTGTATCATAGTTAGTGTCATGTGAAAGTATTTTATTTAATAAAAGACTCACTGTATTATCTGTGGTATTACATAGGACTGCAGGTGACATCTACTACATTATCTGTACTCAGAGAGTTATCACCGTGTTATCTGTGGTGTTACATAGGACTGCAGATTAAATCTACCACATTATCTGTACTTAGAGAGATATCACTGTGTTATCTGTGATGTTACATAGGACTGCAGGTGACATCTACTACATTATCTGTACTCAGAGAGTTATCACTGTGTTATCTGTGGTGTTACATAGGACTGCAGGTGACATCTACTACATTATCTGTACTCAGAGATATCACTGTGTTATCTGTGGTGTTACATAGGACTGCAGGTGACATCTACTACATTATCTGTACTCAGAGTTATCACTGTGTTATCTGTGGTGTTACATAGGACTGCAGGTGACATCTACTACATTATCTGTACTCAGATAGCTATCACTGTGTTATCTGTGGTGTTACATAGAACTGCAGGTGACATCTACTACATTATCTGCACTCAGAGAGTTATCACTGTGTTATCTGTGGTGTTACATAGGACTGCAGGTGACATCTACTACATTATCTGTACTCAGAGTTATCACTGTGTTATCTGTGGTGTTACATAGGACTGCAGGTGACATTTACTACATTATATGTACTCAGAGAGTTATCACTGTGTTATCTGTGGTGTTACATAGGACTGCAGGTGACATCTACTATATTATCTGTGATGTTACATAGGACTGCAGGTGACATCTACTACATTATCTGTACTCAGAGAGTTATCACTGTGTTATCGGTGGTGTTACATAGGACTGCAGGTGACATCTACTACATTATCTGTACTCAGAGAGTTATCACTGTGTTAGCTGTGGTGTTACATAGGACTGCAGGTGACATCTACTACATTATCTGTACTCAGAGAGTTATTATTATTATTATTTATTTATATAGCACCATTAATTCTATGGTGCTGTACATGAGAAACGGGTTACATACAGAGTTATAGTTAGTTATATAGTTATAGCTGGGGTCTAAGGGGTAACGTTTCTCCTTATGGAGAGTGACATAATTATTGTTCCTGCTTGAGCGGGAGTAGTTATCGCGTCGCTGCAGCGCGCCCAATAGCCAGTACATAGCAGGCAGCGTTTCTGGCGACTAATCACCCTAGGTGCAGTACCTAATCTGACCTGACAGAAAGGGGGGCGCCAGAGAGCTGCAAGGTTTAAGTGGAACTGTAAGCGGGATACACAAATCCCTGCAGTTCATGGTATATTGTAGAGCAGTGGGATACCTAAAATAAGCCCCTGCTGTAACCTAAGAGGTCAATAAACTTGTGTGTGTTTTTTTTATCACATTGTGGCAGTGGAGGGATAACTAGGATAAGCCCCCCTGCACATGTGATAGCCGTCTGTTGGTCTAAAGTCACCCCAATCTGGGACATATTGGTGGCAGTGGTCAGAAATCCCTGTGGATTTCGTGACAAACTGCTGGCCGCGGCTAAGGGATCTTGACAGTCACGGTGTGAAGCATTGCACGGCGAATAAGCCTCCTTACCTTGACAAGCCAGAGCTGGTATGTCACTCTCCATAAGGAGAAACGTTACCCCTTAGACCCCACTCCAGAGCCTCTCACCTAGCCAAATCAGTTCTCATGCTTTGCACTGACGAGGGCCAACAGCCCGAAACACCGTGTCTGCGAATTGAGATACTGATTTGGCTTTAATCCTAAGTCATATTGCACGACTCGTTAAAGGGTTGATTGTGACTTGTAGGATCGCTACTTCCAACAGGTGGTGCTATAGAGTTAAGTCCTCTTTTTCTCAGAAGAGGCAATTTGCATAGTTATAGCTATCGTTTACAGTAAACAAATTTACACTGACAGACTGGTACAGAGGGGAGAAGACCCTGTCCTTGCGGACTTACATTCTACGGGATAATGGGGAAGAGACAGAAAGTCGGGGTGCGGCAGCTCTGGTGGTGATGAGGCGGCAGCAGCTCGGGTGGTGGTGAGGTTGCAGAATGGTTATTGCAGGCTGTAGGCTTTCTTGAAGAGATGGGTTTTCAGGTTCCGTCTGAAGGATCCGAGGGTGGTGGATAATCGGATGTATTGAGGCATGGAATTCCAGAGGATGGGGGATATTCAGGAGAAATCTTGGAGGCGGTTGGGTGAGGAACGAATAAGTGTGGAGGAGAGAAGGAGGTCTTGGGAGGATCAGAGATTACATGAGGGAAGATATAGGGAGATTAGTTCAGAGATATAGGGAGGGGACAGGTTGTGGATGGCTTTGTAGATCAAAGTTAGTAGTTTGAACTGGATTCATTGGGGAATTGGGAGCCAGTGGAGGGATTTGCAGAGGGGTGAAGCAGGGGAGTAGTGAGGAGAGAGGTGGATTAGCCAGGCAGCAGAGTTGAGGACAGACTGGAGCGGTACAAGAGAGTTAGAGGGGAGGCCACAGAGGAGGGTGTTGCAGTAATCGAGGCGGGAGATGATGAGGGCATGCACAAGAGTTTTGGTAGATTGTAGGCTGGGGAAGGGATGGATTCTGGCAATATTTTTGAGTTGGAGGCGACAGGAGGTGGCAAGAGTTTGGACGTGAGGTTTGAAGGACAGGGCAGAGTTGAGATATACCCCGAGGCAGCGGATTTCAGGTGTGGGAGAGAGCATGATGCCGTTTACCATAATAGATAGATCAGGTGGGGGGATACGCAAGATGGGGGAAAGATGATGAGTTTGGTTTTGTCTACATTGAGTTTTAGGAAGCAAGAGGTGAAGAAGGAGGATATGGCTGACAGACACTCTGGGATTCTGGACAGCAGGGAGGTGACATCTGGGCCAGAGAGGTAGATCTGAATGTCGCCCGCATACAGGTGGTACTGGAAGCCATGGGACTTTATGAGTTGTCCTAGGCCAAGGGTATAGATGGAAAAAAGTAGGGACCCTAGGAAAGAGCCTTGAGGGACTCCAACATAGAGAGGGTGGATGAGGGGGTAGTGAGGGAGCGGGAAATGCTAAATGTGCAGTCGGAAAGGTATGATGCAATCCAGGACAGGGCAAGATCTTTCATGCCAAGCAAAGAAAGAATCTGTAGCAGTAGGCAGTGGTTGACTGTGTCGAAGGCAGAGGACAGGTCGAAAAGGAGGAGGATGGAGAACAGTGATGGCTTTGGCTGTGAGTAAGTTATTAGTAATTTTTGTCACGGCATTTTCAGTGGAGTGGTGGGGGCGGAAGCCAGATTGGATGTTGTCAAGGAGAGAGTTAGATGAGAGGTGGGAGAAAAGTTGAGCACGGACATGGATATTATCACTGTGTTACCTGTGGTGTTACGTAGGACTGCAGGTCACATCTACTACATTAACTGTACTCAGAGAGTTATCACTGTGTTATCTGTGGTGTTACATAGAACTGCAGATTGCATCTATCCGTTACTATGTAATGGTACTGGGAAGAGCGTTGCCCAGCAGTTTGAACAGCATAAATCGCCTGACAGGTTTCCTTCAGGAGCAACATTTAAGACACCTACATTTAACGAGATAATGCTGATGAAAAATTGTTTTAAAGAGAATCTATCACCACATTTGAGCTATCTAAACTGTTAAAATGGGTATAAAGGCTATAGAATCCTGATAAATGTCCTACGCCTCATATCAGATGCCTTGTTGAGAAATCATCTTTTATCACTTTACATAAAGTGGCAAAAGATGATTCCCTGCTCTGCGGAGGATGCTGCCTGGAAGATAACTCAGCCTCCAGATTTTATATGAAGGGGAGTTACCAGTGTGATGTGTAATGGCTAGCAGTGTTACAGGTGTGATGTTTATTGGTTACCAGTAGGGTTGAGCGAAACGGATCAGACAAATTCAAAAATCGCCGACTTTCGGCAAAGTCGGGTTTCATGAAACCCGACCCGATCCTAGTGTGGGATCGGCCATGAAGTCGGCGACCTTCGCGCCAAAGTCGCGTTTCATATGACGCTTTCAGCACCATTTTTCAGCCAATGAAGGAGGACGCTGAGTGTGGGCAGTGTGATGACATAGGTCTTGGTCCCCACCATCTTAGAGAAGGGCATTATAGGGATTGGCTTGCTTTCTGTTGCGTCACAGGGGCTATAAAGGGGCGTGCACGCCGACCGCCATCTTACTTCTGCCGATCTTAGCATAGGGAGAGGTTGCTGCAGCTTCATCAGAAGAAGGGATATAATTAGGGAGGGAAGATTAAGCCCCAAACCGCTTGTGCTGTAGCGATTCCCACTGTCCAACACCACCTTTTTTTTGCAGGGACAGTGGAGGCTAGATTTCTGTGCATCAGCTCTGTAGTTTATTAGGCTGCCTTATAAGGCTCCCTGATAGCTGCATTGAGGTTTGCATCGCTGCTGTGCAAACCAACTGCTTTTTTAAAAGCAAAAATCCTGTTGCTCCTTTCTGCACAGTTATCTTGCTTATTTGTCCACACTTTTGTGTGCAGCAGTCCTTTTTATTGCTGCCATACTTGTCCTGAGATCACTGTAGGGAGATTGAAATTGTACTACAGTCCTTGTATTTTTTCATATATCTTCCAGCCACTTTCTGCCACTTACATTGTGTTGTTTTATACACTGGTCCTGAGTTTTGGTTCAGTCTCCAAAAAAAAAAGAGCGATTCAAATTCTCACAAAGTGGATATACTTCAGTCCTGTTAGTTTATTGTATTTCAGCCAGCCACTTTCTGCCACTTACATTGTGTTTTTTTATGCACAGGGCCTGAGTTTTGGTTCAGTCTCCCCAAAAAAAGGGAGATTTAAATTCTCAACAAGTTTATATACACCTTCTACCTTGTTTTACAGTACCATATAATGGTTTTTATTTTGGTTAGATTTTCCAAAAAATGAGGAAGTCTTGTGGAAGAGCCCGTGGGCGGCGGTTGCCAGCTGGTACTGATGGTGGTGGTGGTGATGGTGGTGCATCTGGTGGGAGTGGCAAAAACACAATAGCACCTAAGGCTGGAGGTGTTGAGCCAGCGTCATCATCTGGCTACACAAGGCCTCGAAGGCTCCCTTATCTGGGAGTAGGAAAACAGCTTTTAAAGCCAGAGCAGCAGGAAAAAGTTTTGGCTTTCATTGCTGACTCAGCCTCTAGCTCTTTCGCCTCCTCTTCAGAAAGTTCCAAATATAAAAGCAGCGAGTCATCAGTGGATGCTCCCGGTCAGGAACAAGACATTTCCTTGTGTCCTTCACCCAAACCAAAAGTGAAGGATGCGTCAGGCGACACTACAGGTTACTCCATGGAGCTCTTTACACATACCGTGCCTGGGTTAGAAAGGGAAATTGTTAACTGCTCATTACAAGATGAATCGGACATGGAGTGCACTGATGCACAGCCACAGCTAGATTATTATGCGATTCCATTGACTCAGATCATTACATAGCCCTCACAGTGCACTGAGCCAGAATCTGACCCTGATGAGATTATGGTGCCCCGTCCCGAACGCTATAGCAACTTACACAGTGACACAGAGGAAGGTGCACATAACATTGAAGAGGAGGTGATAGATGACCCAGTTGTTGACCCAGATTGGCAGTCATTGGGGGAAGAGGGTGCCGCTTCCAGTAGCTCAGAAGCGGAGGAGGATGATCTGCAGCAGCCATCTACATCGCTACAACTGTCATCTGGCAGACCCGTATCAGGCCAAAAACGTGTGTCAAAAACAAAAACAGTTTTAGGACAGCGTGGCCCTCCGGTGAAAGTAGCACAGCGTGCAATGCCTGAAAAGGTATTCCATAGTAGGAAGAGTGTAGTGTGGCAATTTTTTAACCAAGATCCGAATGATCAGTCAAAAGTTATCTGTAAGAAATGCTCAAAGACCTTTAGCAGAGGGAAGAATCTTCAAAATTTAAATACAACGTGCATGCGTAGACATTTAACCAGCATGCACTTGCAAGCCTTGACTAACTACCAAACATCACGTACCGTTGGTGCACCTATTCAGAATGAAGGTAGTCAGCAATGCTACATTGCTTCCCTCACTGTAAGCCCACCGGTTAGGACACCACCAGCAGCAAATGTGGAGAGGTATCGTCGCAAGGCCAAAGCAGTCAAGGAATCACAAGGTTATTGGTAGGAAACACTGTATGTAGGCCAACATCAAGAATACCATCACCGACCCTCTCTCAATCCGCCATGTCCACCACCAACACCGCTATTTCCACCATATGCAGCTCTCCAGTCCAGCTCGCCCTACAAGAGACTCTTGTTAGGAAAAGAAAGTACTCATCCTCTCATCTGCGTACACAGGGTTTGAACGCCCACATTGCTATACTAATCTCGTTAGAGATGATGCCCTACCGGTTGGTTGAAAGCGAAGCTTTTAAAGACCTGATGGCCTACGCAGTACCACGCTATGACCTACCCAGTCGGCACTTCTGTGCGAGAAAAGCCATCCCAGCCCTCCATCAGCATGTCAAAGACCGCATTGTCCATGCACTGAGGCAATCAGTCAGTGGAAAGGTGCACCTCACAACAGATGCATGGACCAGTAGGCATGGCCAGGGACGTTACGTGTCCATCACGGCAAACTGTGTTAATGTGGTGGATGCAGGGTCCACAGGGCACAGCCATAGTGGGACAGTTCTGCCTAGCCCACGGTCTAGGGAACAGTTGGCTGTAGGCGTTCGCCACCCCTCCTCCTCCTCCTCCAGAAGTGAAAGTTTGTCCACAGAGCGCAGTTGCACGACCACTCCATCCGCAGCTGCCAGTGTTGCACACGAGGTGTCCCATTATCGAACAGCCAGTGGTAAGCGTCAGCAGGCTGTGTTACAAATGAAGTGTTTGGGCGACAACAGACTCACCGCGGAAGTACTGGCTGAGTACTTGCAGCAACAAACTCAGTCATGGCTGGGCAGTGTACATCTTGAGGCAGGCAAAAAAATCAGTGATAACGGAAGGAATTTTATGGCTGCCATAGCCCTTTCAGAACTGAAACACATACCTTGCCTGGCTCATACCTTGAACCTGGTGGTGCAGCGCTTCCTCAAAAATTATCCGGAGTTACCAGCCCTGCTCCTGAAGGTGCGAAGACTTTGCTCGCACATCCGCCGGTCGCCCGTACACTCCAGCCGTATGCTGAACCATCAGCTATCACTGAATCTTCCCCAGCACCACCTAATAATCGACGTTGCAACAAGATGGAACTCCACACTGCACATGGTTCAGAGGCTGTGCGAACAGAGGCGTGCTGTAATTAATTTGTGGGAGGATACACATACACGGGCAGGCACTTGGATGACAGACATGGAGTTGTCTGGTGTGCAGTGGTCGAAGCTACAAGACCTCTGTCAAGTCCTTCAGTGTTTTGAGGAATGCACACGGCTGGTAAGTTCAGACGACGCCATCATAAGTATGAGCATTCCACTAATGCATATGCTGATGCAAAATTTTAAGCACATTAAGGAGCAGGCGTCTGCAGCCAAGGAGGAGGGAAGCCTTGATGACAGTCAGCTATTGTGTGCTCAGGGAACTCTCCTGGATGAGGTGGCGGACGAAGAGGAGGAGGAGGATGATGGGGATGAATATTTATGGGAGGAGGATGCTTCTCAGGGGGCAATAGAAACTAGTGGCATTGCAAGGTCAGGTACAGGGTTTTTGCAGGACACAAGTGATGTTGATTTGCAAGAAAGTGCTCCTCATCCGAGCACAAGCAGTGAATTGACACCTGGAACATTGGCCCACATGGTTGAGTATGCCTTGCGTATCCTAAAAAGGGACCCCCGCATTATCAAAATGATGACCGATGACGATTACTGATTGGCCTGTCTCCTGTATCCACGATATAAAGGAAAATTACAAAATATCATGCCACATGAGAACCTTGAGCAAATATTGGCTACCAAACAAGCAACTCTTGTAGACTGTTTGGTTCAGGCATTCCCAGCACACAGCGGCGGTGATGGTTCTCACACGAGCCGTAGGGGGCAACATAGCAGAGGTGTTAGAGTTGCACAAATCCAAAGTGGCACTGGACAGAGAAGTTTTATGACCAGGTTGTGGAGTGATTTCGCAATAACTGCTGACACGACAGGTACTGCTGCATCGATTCAAAGTGACAGGAGACAGCATTTGTCCAGTATGGTTACGAACTACTTTTCCTCCCTTATCGATGTTCTCCCTCACAGGTCATTCCCCTTTGATTACTGGGCATCTAAAATAGACACCTGGCCTGAATTGGCAGAATATGCATTACAGGAGCTCGCTTGCCCTGCTGCTAGTGTGCTATCAGAAAGAGTCTTCAGCGCTGCTGGTTCAATACTGACCGAAAAAAGGACACGTCTGGCTCCCCGAAATGTTGATGATCTAACCTTCATTAAAATGAACCAATCATGGATTTCAAATTATTTTGCCCCACCTTCCCCTGCTGACACGTAGCTTGCCTGAAAAATGTCTTGCTTTTGGCCTCCTCTTACTGACTTCTCCAATTCCTCCATTTGCAGCTGATGAATGTCCACCATAGGCCATTTTTATACCTCCCTAAATGGGCTGACTTCCCCCACAGGGCCGTGGTCACCACCTGGCGCAAGCACCCGTGCGAGTGCCGTTTGCCTGGACAGGTGGGTGGGCCCACTCTTGGGCGACGGCACTGGCACAGGGTCCCTCATAGTACCATAAAGTGTCTCTGATGGTGGTGGTGCACAACCAACGTCAGATACACCGTCGTAATATGAGGGGCCCTGTGCCAGTACCGCCGCCCACGAGAGAGTGTTCCCCCCAGCTCGAACAGTGCTCTACCACTTGCAATACTTACCTCTCCCTGCTCCACCACTGTGTAGTCTGTGCTGTTAAATCCTTCAATGGCACTGCCAATACAAATTTGTTGAAATGATAGATGATAGTTAAAATATACAGGGGCCCTGGCCTCCATTTAGACCAGTTAATACTTTGCGCCTACTACCACTGTCTGCTACTCAGCAGAGGAGCCCACCCCTGTACCTAGCTATGCTACCTGTTTATTTCTGAACAATTTTTTGGCAGACATTTAGCCCACTTTATTATTTGGGGCTACTAACTGTGTCTGCCACTCATTACAGTTTTCCTCCACTGAACAAAGCAATGCCGCCTGTTTAGTCCTGTTACCAATTTTGAACTGCATTTAGCCTACTTTATTATTTGGGCCTATATCTGTGTCTGCCACTCATTACAGTTTTCCTCCACTGAACAAAGCAATGCCGCCTGTTTAGTCCTGTTACCAATTTTGAACTGCATTTAGCCTACTTTATTTTTTGGGCCTACTAACTGTGTCTGCCACTCATTACAGTTTTCCTCCACTGAACAAAGCAATGCCGCCTGTTTAGTCCTGTTACCACATTTGAACTGCATTGAGCCAACTTTATTATTTGGGCCTACTAACTAAGTCTTCCACTCATTACAGTTTTCCTCCACTGAACAAAGCAATGCCGCCTGTTTAG
This sequence comes from Ranitomeya variabilis, assembly GCF_051348905.1. Lineage (NCBI taxonomy): Eukaryota > Metazoa > Chordata > Amphibia > Anura > Dendrobatidae > Ranitomeya > Ranitomeya variabilis. The sequence goes on from NC_135232.1 coordinate 1,144,864,977, forward strand.
TCCTGTTACCACATTTGAACTGCATTTAGCCTACTTTATTATTTGAGCCTATATCTGTGTCTGACACTCATTACAGTTTTCCTCCACTGAACAAAGCAATGCCGCCTGTTTAGTCCTGTTACCACATTTGAACTGCATTTAGCCCACTTTATTATTTGGGCCTACTAACTGTGTTTCCTCCTCATCGTGCCCATTGCCCAGCCACTGCTAGATGAGTCTGCTGGTACATTGACCCAGACCACTACATTCCCCTTGCACTCTACACAGCCAGAATCTGAGCCTGCTGAAAGTCAGGTTCCCCTTTCCACATACTATACCACCTTACACGGGGACAAAGAGGAAGGTGCAGATGAAAGTGCAGGTTCCTTCATCAAGTGGGGGGGCATACTCATTGGCGACGTCACTGGCACAGGGCCCCTCATAGTACGCAAAAGTGTCTCTGCCAGTGGGAGGCGCCACCCGCCGTCAAACACACCGAAGTACTATGAGGGGCCCTGTCGCCAATGAGTATGCCCCCCACCTGATGAAGGAACCTGCACTTTCTTCTGCACCTTCCTATGAACAAGTGGGCCCCCCCTGCTTGCTCAGGATCACAGCACTTGCAAAGCTGAAATACTTACCTCTCCCTGCTCCACTGCCGTGATGTATTCCGCATTTCCTGGGCCCACGAAAATCTTGAGCCAGCCCTACCCCCCCACAACTTTAGCCAAATGACCCCCAGTTTTCAATGCCTAACCATTATTAGAAAGTAAATTAAGACTGTTATAGAAGGGTTAATAGGTTGCCTTTAAGTGCCTCTTGCCTTTAAGTGTTAGAATTACTAGAATCTGTTGACGCAGTAGTCTGATGGTCTCCTCTTCAAGGAGACTATACTTCTTATCGTGTATGCTTTCAATAGTCAACCACAACATGTTCTGGGTTATAGTAAATAAAGTATGACCCTGGGTGATGGTGGGGGCTACATGAGTTACATCCAAATGCATTTGTTGTAAATGGTATAAAACATTGCCTTGGTTTTAATATATCAGATAAAAGTGACTTGCTCACAGGATATGTGTGAGGTGTCTTTTTGTCTCCAAGCGCGCTTGTAAAATGACGGGCGTAACTACCTGATTTGGCCTCACTGGTGATCTGGCGTACTGACAATGGGTCAGAATGAAAACAGCTACGACAGTTTTTGGCACCCGAACGGGGGCCGTGGTAACCAGCCTTATTCGGAATCCGTATGTGGGAGCTTCCTGAGAGATTGGACATGCAAACACCAGCTGCAGCAAGGTGAGAAATGTTATATTTGTTGTTTGGCCTTAAAGTGCTTTCAGAGTGTCAGTGGACACTGCTGCAGTTTTATTGATATAGAGTTGTGTGAATTCCAAAGTGCAAAATAGGCAGGCTGTGTGAGCCTTGTATGTATGTATGTATGTCTATGAGAAGCTCTGAATGAGATGAGAGGTGAGTAAATGAGTATCAGGGATAAATAGATGAATCCCTGATTGATGAGGGGTTCCGTTAGGTGTGGTCCTCTGTATGTGACAGAAGACATTATTCAACTCAGTTTGAGCTGAATTAGGTGGAGTGAGTGAAAGGAAAAAAACAATCCCTGAATGAGCATGTATGAATGAGTGATCACATAAGTATCATTACTTATCTAACTGTTGTTGGAGGTCCAGGATGAATGAGTTGTGGATATATTTTTAATGTACATTTAATTTACATCTGAGATTCAGTGAAACCTGTGTTATATATGGTTTGACATTGGATAGGTTTCTATATGTGTTTTGGCCGGACGCGGTCAGAATCAGCTTATTCAAGTTATGCAGTGATTTGCCTGTATAGAGAAACTGTTTTTAATTCCGAGAGGATGAATGTTTGAATGTTTTGTAGAGATTAAGTCTGAAAACTGCTGCAATCCGTTTCTGTGTAGAAGATACTGAGCTCTTATCAGTGCTGTGTACCAGATGGGAGGAGGGAAGCGAACCCCTGCGCGACTTGTTTGTGATTTCTCATCTCTGTGCTGTGGGCCAGAGGAAGGGGGGCATGTATTGCATTCTAAGTTTCTCTGTCCTTGGTTTAGTACACGCTGAGAGATTTGTGTTTAAACAATAGTACAATATTGTAAGTTGGAAATTGAAAGTGAAAAAGAACTGTGCCTAGTTTAGAAGGAAACTTTTAAGTGATTGAAAGATTGGTAAAAGATTCACCTGCATCAAGTTGAGTGATTGATATAGCAAATTGAGGATCAACAGAGGAGGTAGCCAACTGCACGGCTAGGTGGATGGAACCTTGCCATTCCATGGAGCTGTGCTAGACAGCTGATTTACCGGTTGATAGGTGGATGGAACCATCCCCGCTAAATCCTTTAGGTCTATCGGGTAATAGGTGGATGTAACCATTCCCGTTAAATCTTGACACTCGCTCTGACTTGTCACGTGTGGCCACCCGTAGATGGTAAGGCACACTAAAAAGGGCATTTGCAGAATAAAGGTGAGCTGTCCGAGGAATAAGTTGAAGCCATGGGCAACTTGTTCTGTGTATGCAGTCAGTGCCCCAATGGGATCCGCTATACAGATTGAAAAAGGAAGCATTGAAAGATGTGAAACCAATAGTGAAAAAGGCAAAAATGCCAGTGAATGGATGTTTGGATGTTCAAAAAGGCACAGACAAAGGAGGAAAATAGCAAGTGAATAAATGGCGTCTGAGAGAGTGCAGCAGGACGGAAGTAAGGTGTATTATGAATGTTTTGATGCTTAAAAGTCAGACTATGACTGACACATTACTGCTACGGTTATACCTTTGTATAACCAGAGACCCAGACAAGACAGATGGACTTGTAAACACTGTGGTCAGACAAACCCAGACTGGAAAAATATTTGTATGATCTGTACTGCAACCCGACCTAAGAGAATTGCACTGAATCCTGTCCATACAAGATCACATGTAGTGACATAAGAAGCTGACACAGGATTGTGGTTGGTGGATAGTGGGGACATTAACTTTTGGGAGTAGGCTGACAGTAATCCTTTTGGGAAGGAGCTGTAGACCAGCATGTCATGTCACCCCCAACTGGTCATCTAGTCACCCCCACCACCAGAGAACCAACCACATCAGGTAGGGTAAAACAGATACAGGAGTATTATCCCTGGAGGCTCTCTGACTAGCTAGCTACGCTAAAACAATTGGCTGACCCTGAGAACCAACCTTTCCCATTTTTCAGATAAAGACAATATGATGGACGTATAAGTGCACCTGGGCAGGCCTAGGGAGTTAGTGAGCACAAAAGCAGGTGACGTACTAAGATGCAAATTAAGACTTTTACAGATATGACAAAAGGAGAGAGTGTAGAGATGTACTTTGGACGGTTACAGCTGAAATGGGAAGACATGGGGTACAGTCCAGTAAACCCACTTGATGTTAAAGTATTGGTAAATACATTCATTGACGGTATGACCAAAGACTTACGAGACGCAATACAGAGAGCCAGACCTGAATGGAGAAATGTAGATCCAAAAGATCTCCTGAAAGTCGCTAAAGAGTTGAACAAACTAGGACAATAAGACGTGTCATGTATGCTGGAGTACAAGGAAAACAGTAGAGACGTAGTGAGGGACCTAAGGACTTAGAAACAGTAAAGTGCTGGAATTGTGGAGAAAATGGACACTCAGACCAATTTACCACTTCCTTCACCTTCAGACTAGGAAACTGACAACCCAGTGACAAATGTGTGCCCTGTTCTTGTCCCCTCCGGACCTGGTCCTGCCTTGATGACCACCATTCCAATGCCGGGAGGGAAAGAGACAGAATTCTTGATTGACACTGGGGCAGCCGGAACTGTGGTACACAAAGACTTGATAACGCCAGACATGATTACTGACAAGACTGTGGAATGCGTGAGTGTAGAAGGACAAGCGACTGAAGCCCCTATGACTAAACAAATAAGACTAGAATCACGAGACAGCCAAGAGATGCTTACAAACTTATTGTTAGTGACAATTCCCCTATGAATTTGCTGGGAGCAGAGTTGAGTGCTGGCTAGGCTATCATACAGTACTTTCCTGAGGGTATTACAGTCACAAGTCCCCTTTCATATAAACACTTGGGGCTGAGGGACGCCAGGGTCTTCCACGTGCACATTATACCACAGGTAAATCATGCCCTATTATAGTTACACTTAATTCCATTCATTTGCCAGTTTAGTGGTTTCCTTACACAAGATGGTATCGTTACCATGTATTTCTAGGTTGTCTTCATATGATATATAGTTTTTAGTAGTGTTGAGCGATACCTTCCGATACTTGAAAGTATCGGTATCGGATAGTATCGGCCGATACGCGAAAAATATCGGATATCGCCGATACCGATACCCGATACCAATACAAGTCAATGGGACTCAAGTATCGGAAGTTATCCCGGATGGTTCCCAGGGTCTGAAGGAGAGGAAACTCTCCTCCAGGCCCTGGGATCCATATTCATGTAAAAAATAAAGAATTAAAATAAAAAATATGGATATACTCACCCGTCCGGGGGCCCCTGGACCTTACCGATTGTAATCTCAATGAGGAGTTTAGGACCTGCGATGACGTCGCGGCCTGTGATTGGTCGCATGAGCGGTCACATGAGCGGCACGCGACCAATCACAAGCCGCGACGTCATCGAAGGTCTTAAACTGCTCATTCTTAGGAACGGAGGCTGTCGGTTACAATCGGTAAGGTCCAGGGGCCCCCGGACGGGTGAGTATATCCAGATTTTTTATTTTAATTCTTTATTTTTTACATGAATATGGATCCCAGGGCCTGAAGGAGAGTCTCCTCTCCTCCAGACCCTGGGAACCATACACTGGGAACTTCCGATTCCGATTTCCGATACCACAAAAGTATCGGAACTCGGTATCGGAATTCCGATACCGCAAGTATCGGCCGATACCCGATACGTGCGGTATCGGAATGCTCAACACTAGTTTTTAGCCATTCATTATATTGGCTCAAACCATAGTCACTGTTTACTTGTCTTTTCCACTTCTTATACCTTATCGCAAGCAACTGGTATTGATATTTGGTATTTTTCAAATTCCTTCTTTTTGTATTTGGAACTGTTAGTTATGGATTTATATAGGGCTGCTATATTCTTAAAATAAGCTTGTGCTTTGCTGTGGCCTATGGCATTGTGCTCCCCCATTTTATGACTCAGCACCTTTCATAAATATATATTTTCATATATATAATTCTCTTTTGGTAACATATTCTGTGAATCAAATTTAGTTCTTAAGAGGTACTCTACCCAATCAAATACGGGTATAAATAATATTTGGACATTAATGTGATTTATATAAACACTTGTGTAAATTTGCAGAAATGGTGTATATGGCAAGAGTAGTGAAAGTAACACCTGACGCCAGAATGTCTGAAGACAGGAAAAAGAGTCAGGTACCAGACACCGTTGGGCAAGGGGAAAATCTGATGTGCATCAGCTGCCCATTCCCCCTGTCATGATAAATTAAAAGAAGGAACCAGTCCTTTTTGGTTAAGGCAATACCCCTTAAGTCTAGCCAAATCAATCGCCCTGAGCAGGGATATTAAAGAGTACGTTAAGGCAGGGGTTCTGGTGCAAAGATCTTCCCCCTGCAACACACCTTTGTGTCCCATTAAGAAGAAAAAGGACCCAAGAGTTCCCCTGACACAGAATAGTTCATGACTTACAGGTAGTGTTGAGCGATACCTTCCGATATCGGAAAGTATCGGTATCGGAAAGTATCGGCCGATACCGGCAAAGTATCGGATCTCGCCGATTCCGATACCCGATACCAAAGCAAGTCAATGGGATGAAAATATCGGAATTAAAATAAACCCTTTCTTTCCTTGTAGGTTCATTCTACATGAAGGAAAACAACTAAGAATAATGTAGGATGTATTGGGGGAGGTGGCGGAGACATTAAAGGCATAGAGGTTTAGCCCAATCTAATAGAATAGCAGGATTTTTAAAAAAAATTTAAGACGTTCGGAGTTACAAAGACATTGACTATGTTAAGATTATTTTTATTTTGTCAGATATTGATGTTTCACTACTTCCACGCCCTTCACCCTCTTTTTTACTTCTCCCACACTTTCTTCTTCATCATCATCAGCATCTTTGACATCAAGTAGTTCTTCACCTTATTCATCTTCTTCTTCATCTTCTACCTATAATTTTTTTTTGTTACATTGTTCATATTCTTTTTATTTAACTCTTATTCTTCTTCATATTCAAGTTCCAAGTTCTTCATCATATTCATATTTGTGACAGGCATTCCCATAGTTGTTATCTATAAAAGTTTGAAGATTACACCTTCCGTTCTGCCTGTCACAAAAGAGTTACATTTGTCCGCGTTCAGTTTGGCCTGCAGTATCAGGCTTTATCCAGGGGCACCACGAGGAGGAACGGACTCACCCCCACACACTGCTTAGTCTTCTTCTGCTTATAATTTAGATAATATCTTTTGCTCTGATATTTAGTGTTATGCTTAATGTTCTTCTGCTCTTTGTTCTGCAGCCTCTTGTTCTTCTGCTTCTCGGTCTCCCATGTCGTCGTCGTCTCCAGGGTCGTCGTCTCCGGGGTCGTCATCATCGGGGCGGTCTTCAGGGTCATCATCTCCAGGGTCGTCGTCATCTGAGTGGTTGTCGTCTCTGGTGTCGTCGTCATCTTAGGGGTGGTCTTCCGGGTCGTCGTCTTTAGGGTCTTGAACTTGGAAATGTAGCAGAAGGTACAAGAAGGCTGAGAAAATGCCGAGAAACAGCTGATGGAACTGGAACTCGGATGGCTACCCGAAGGTCCAAGAGCCAATGGAACTACCGAGGACCAGCTGACGTTACTGGAACCCGGTTACTAAGCAAGAGGTACCCGTGCCTGAAAGCACTACCAAGGACCACCTGACGTTGGTGGAACTCGGATACCCAGAGGGAGGCACCTAAGCCAAAGGCTCTGCCCGGAACCAGCTGACGGTACTGGAACCAGGATGGGGAGCAGAAGGTACAAGAGCAAAAGACACTGCCGAGAACCAGCTGACGGTACTGGAACCCGGATGGGTAGCCAAAGGTCCAACAGCCAATGGAACTACCGAGGACCAGCTGACGTTACTGGAACCGGGTTACTAAGCAGGAGGTACCCGTGCCTGAAAGCACTACCAAGGACCACCTGACGTTGGTGGAACTCGGATACCCAGAGGGAGGCACCTAAGCCAAAGGCTATGCCCGGAACCAGCTGACGGTACTGGAACCAGCATGGGGACCTATTCAAGCTTGTCTTCTTACAGCCCCAACTAGTGGGGTTGGAGCAAGGGTCAGCAGGGGGAGCAGAGTGTAGGCCGAAGCCTGCACTGGAGGCATTTGGAGGTCTGTTGTGTCTGCGTGGCATTTGCAGGACACGATGCCGGCTACACAGCAGGGGAAGAGCTGGCATTGCTGAACCCCACTGACACATTGGCGGGTGTTTTTCTCTATGCAGCTAGCACTTCCGGGCGCCAACTGGCGGTGTTAGAGCCCGGGGTCAGCAGGAGGAGCAGAAGGAGGAGAGTGTAGGCCGAAGCCTGCACTGGCGGCAGCTTTGTGTCTGCGTGGCGTTTGCAGGACATGTTGCCAGCTACACAGCAGGGGAACAGCTGGCGGTGCTGAACCCCACTGACACATTGGCGGGTCTTTTTCTCTGTGCAGCCAGCACTTCTGGGCACCAACTGGCGGTGTTAGAGCCCAGGGACAGCAGGAGAGGGAGCAGAGAGTAGGCCGAAGCCTAATTGAACCAATTTTAAAGGTAACCTTTAACCCCCCCTCAGGTGTTACAAACTAGAAGAGCCACACCTTGGGCAGCAGTAATGCTGCCCAAGTCACAGGTTGCTCTTTTAATTTTGTTCCTTGCACACGCTGAATGAAACACGTAAAACATTTAGGCCCTTATACAGTCCAAACTGTCTTGGAGGTGGGAATTCCCTTCGTAATGAGACGCAGCACAGCTGTCAAAAATGCCACCTTGGTGCTGGGCACAGCCTCCAGAGCATCGTTATTTGCTGTACAGGAGTCTGCGCTGTCGTGCTATCCCTTGGCCATGCGCTGTTAGCGCTGCCCGTCTTCTGACATCATTTAATGTCGGCCGGTGTGGTTCGCGATGCCCATGAATACCAGCCCCGCAGTGTCTTTTCCTTAATTCACACTGTGGGGCTGGGATTCATGGCCTTGCGCAGTCAATATGTTCGCCTCTCACACTCGTGTCCTTACTCCTGCTTCAGACTGTGCGGCGTCAGCTGATCCCTTATCGCATGCCAAGGCCATGAAGCCGCACAGTCTGAAGAAGGCGGAAGGTGATGAGGGACAGGCGAACATATGCACTGTTCATGCCCGTCAATCACACCCTCGCAGTCAAAATAAATAAGACACCGAGGGGCGTAGTGTCGGGCAGGGAGGCCGCAGAGGCGCAGCCAGCCAACCAATGATGTCAGAAGATGGGCAGCGCTACCAAGGGGGCTGCTGCGTGTCATTACAAAGGAAAGTCACACCTCAGGGACGGTTTAATGGTCTCAGAGGACACATTTTATACGTGTTGAGTTCGACGTGTGCAAGGACAATAACTGAATGAGCCACCTTGTACAAATGCAGCATTACTGCTGTACAAGGTGGCAGTTATAAATGCCAACGCCTGAGGGGGGGGGCAGGTTCCCTTCAATTTCAGTTCTTGTGTCTGCGTGGCGTTTGCAGGACACGATGCCGGCTACACAGCAGGGGAACAGCTGGCGTTGCTGAACCCCACTGACACATTGGCTGGTGTTTTTCTCTGTGCAGCTAGCACAACCAGGCACCAACTGGCGGTGTTAGAGCCCAGGGACAGCAGGAGGAGAGGGAGCAGAGTGTAGGCCGAAGCCTAATTGAACCAATTTTAAAGGTAACCTTTAACCCCCCCTCAGGTGTTACAAACTGGAAGAGCCACACCTTGGGCAGCAGTAATGCTGCCCAAGTCACAGGTTGCTCTTTTAATTTTGTTCCTTGCACACGCTGAATGAAACACGTAAAACATTTAGGCCCTTATACAGTCCAAACTGTCTTGGAGGTGGGAATTCCCTTCGTAATGAGACGCAGCGCAGCTGTCAAAAAACCCACCTTGGTGCTGGGCGCAGTCTCCTGAGCGTCGTTATTAGCTGTACAGGAGTCTGCGCTGTTGTGTTATCCCTTGGCCATGCGCTGTTAGTGCTGCCCGTCTTGTGACATAATTTCATGTCTGCTGGTGCGGTTCGCGATGCCCATGAATCCCAGCCCCGCAGTGTCTTTTCAATAATTCACACTGCGGGGCTGGGATTCATGGCCTTGCGCAGTCAATATGTTCGCCTCTCACTCGTGTCCTTACACCTGCTACAGACTGTGCAGCATCAGCTGATCCCTTATCGCATGCCACGGCCATGAAGCCGTACAGTCTGAAGAAGGCGAAAGGAGATGAGTGACAACAGGCGAAGATATTCACTTCTCATGCCCGTCAATCACACCCTCGCAGTCAAAATAAATAAGACACCGAGGGGCGTTGTGTCGGGCAGGGCGGCTGCAGAGGCGCAGCCAGCCAAACAATGATGTCAGAAGATGGGCAGCGCTACCAAGGGGGGTGCAGCGTGTCATTACAAAGGAAAGTCACACCTGAGGGACGTTTTAATGGTCTCAGGGGACACATTTTAGACGTGTTCAGTTCCACGTGTGCAAGGAGAATAAGTTTATGAACCACCTTGCACAAATGCAGCATGACTGCTGTACAAGGTGGCTGTAATACATACAAACGCCTGGGGGGGGGACAGGTTCCCTTCAATTTCAGTTCTTGTGTCTGCGTGGCATTTGCAGGACACGATGCCGGCTACACAGCAGGGGAACAGCTGGCGTTGCTGAACCCCACTGACACATTGGCTGGTGTTTTTCTCTGTGCAGCTAGCAATTCCGGGCCCCAACTGGCGGTGTTAGAGCCCAGGGTCAGCAGGAAGAGCAGATAGGAGGTATTGCAGCACACACAGCAGGGGAGCAGCTGACGTTACTGAACCCCAATAACACGGCAGCAAGTGTTGACTGTGCGGACAGCACTTCCAGGCAACAACTAGCGGTGTTGGAGCCCAGGGACAGCAGGAGTAGAGGGAGCAGAGTGTAGGCCGAAGCCTGCACTGGAGGCAGCTTTGTGTCTGCGGGGCTTTTGCAGGACACGTTGCCGGCTACACAGCGGGGGAACAGCTGGCGGTGCTGATCCCCACTGACACATTGGCTGGTGTTTTTCTCTGTGCAGCCAGCACTTCCGGGCACCAACTGGCGGTGTTAGAGCCCAGGGTCAGCAGGAGGAGTAGAGGGAGCAGAGTGTAGGCTGAAGCCTAATTGAACCAATTTTAAAGGTAACCTTTAACCCCCCCTCTGGTGTTACAAACTAGAAGAGCCACACCTTATGCAGCAGTATTGCTGCACAAGTCAAAGGTTGCTCTTTTAATTTTGTTCCTTGCACACGCTGAATGAAACACGTACCACATTTAGGCCCTTATACAGTCAAAACTGTCTTGGAGGAGGGAGTTCCCTTCTTAATGAGACGCAGCACAGCTGGCAAAAATACCACCTTGGTGCTTGGCGCGGCCTCCTGAGCATCGCATTTTGCTGTACAGGAGTCTGCGCTGTTGCGTTATCCCTTGGCCATGCGCTGCCCGTCTTCTGACATCATTTCATGTCGGCTGTTGCGGTTCGCGATGCCCATGAATCCCAGCCCAGCAGTGTCTTTACATTGTTTCACACTGCGGGGCTGGGATTCATGGCCTTGCGCAGTACATATGTTCGCCTCTCACTCATGTCCTTACACCTGCTACAGACTGCGCGGCGTCAGCTGATACCTTATCGCATGCCATGGCCATGAAGCCGTACAGTCTGAAGAAGGCGGAAGGAGATGAGTGACAACAGGCGAAGATATGTACTGCTCATGCCCGTCAATCACACCTTCGCAGTCAAAATAAATAAGACACCGAGGGGCGTTATGTCGGGCAGGGCGGCCGCAGAGGCGCAGCCAGCCAAACAATGATGTCAGAAGACGGGCAGCGCTACCAAGGGGGTTGCAGCGTGTCATTACAAAGGAAAGTCACACCTCAGGGATGGTTTAATGGTCTCTGGGGACACATTTTAGACGTGCTGCGTTCGGCGTGTGCAAGGAGAATAACTTAGTGAGCTACCTTGTACAAATGCAGCATTACTGCTGTACAAGGTGGCTGTTATACATACAATCGCCTGGGGGGGGGACAGGTTCCCTTCAATTTCAGTTCTTGTGTCTGCGTGGCGTTTGCAGGACACGATGCCGGCTACACAGCAGGGGAACAGCTGGCATTGCTGAACCCCACTGACACATAGGCTGGTGTTTTTCTCTGTGCAGCTAGCACAACCAGGCACCAACTGGCGGTGTTAGAGCCCAGGGTCAGCAGGAGGAGAGGGAGCAGAGTGTAGGCCAAAGCCTGCACTGGAGGCAGCTTTGTGTCTGTGTGGCTTTTGCAGGACACGATGCCGGCTACACAGCAGGGGAACAGCTGGCGTTGCTGAACCCCACTGACACATTGGCGAGGTGTTTGGCTCTGTGCAGCCTGCACTTTCGGGCCCCAACTGGCGTTGTTAGAGCACAGGGTCAGCAGGAGGAGTAGAGGGAACAGAGTGTAGGCCGAAGCCTGCACTGGAGGCAGCTTTGTGTCTGCGGGGCTTTTGCAGGACACGTTGCCGGCTACACAGCGGGGGAACAGCTGGTGGTGCTGAACCCCACTGACACATTGGCTGGTGTTTTTCTCTGTGCAGCTAGCACTTCCGGGCACCAACTGGCGGTGTTAGAGCCCAGGGTCAGCAGGAGGAGCAGAGTGTAGGCCGAAGCCTGCACTGGAGCAAGTTGAGATGGAACCTTTAACCCCCCCAAGGCTTGTAGCTGAAAGAGCCATCTTGTACAGCACTAATGCTGAAAAAGGTAAACTTAGCTCTTTTAATTATGGTCCTTGCAAACGCTGACCTTGACACTTATGAAATGTGTCCCCTCACACCGTTAAACCGTCCGGTAGGTGGAACTTTCATTTGTCATGTGACGCAACACAGCCGTCATTCTTACCCCCTTGGTGCCGGGCGCCGCCTCCTCAGCGTTGTTTGAATCTGTCCCGGAGCCTGCGCTGTTATGTTAGCCCTTGGCCATGCACACATTTTGCGCTGCCCGTCTTCTGACATCATTTGGTGTCAGGCTGGCTGCGCCTGTGCGGCCGCGCTGGCCAAGATCCCGCCTCACTGTGTCATCTAATGTAATCACTCTGCGGACCTGTGATCCATGGGCATGAGCAGTGCATATCCTCGCCTCTCACTCCCCTCCCTACGGCTTCTTAAGACTGTGCGGCGTCACGGCCGTGGCATGCTATTAGGGATCAGCTGACGGCGCACAGTCTGAAGAAGGCGTAGGGAGATGACGAGTGAGAGGCGGAGGTTAAGATATGCACTGCGCATGTCCATGGATCACAGGCCCGCAGTGGGATTAAATCAGAAGACACTACGAGGCGGGATCTCATCCAGCGCGGCCGCACAGGCGCAGCCAGAATGACACCAAATAATGTCAGAAGACGGGCAGCGCAAAATGTGTGCATGGCCAAGGGCTAACATAACAGCGCAGGCTCCGGGACAGATTCAAACAACGCTGAGGAGGCGGCACACGGCGCCAAGGGGGTAAGAATGACGGCTGTGCTGCGTCACATGACAAATGAAAGTTCCACCTACCGGACGTTTTAACGGTGTGAGGGGACACATTTCATAAGTGTTAGGTTCAGCATGTGCAAGGAGCACCACGAAAAGAGGCACTTTTTCCTTTTGCATCAATACTGCTGCACAAGGTGGCTCTTTCAGTAAGAAACGCCTGGGGGGGGGAGACAGGTTCCCTTAAATTTAAGTTGTTGTGCCTGCGTGGCGGTCGCATGACACGTTGCCGTATACACAGCAGGGGAGCCGCAGGCATTACTGAACCCCACTAACACATTGGCGAGGTGTTTGGCTCTGTGTGGACAGCACTTCCGGACAACAACTAGCGGTGTTGGAGCCCAGGGACAGCAGGAGGAGCAGATAGGAGGGATTGCCACACACACAGCTGGGGAACAGCTGATGTTACTGAACCCCAATAACAGAGGAGCGACTGTTGACTGTGCGGACAGCACTACCAGGCAACAACTAGCGGTGTTGGAGCCCAGGGACAGCAGGAGGAGGAGGTGGAGGAGATAGGAGGGATTGCCACACATACAGCTGGCGAACAGCTGACGTTACTGAACCCCAATAACAGAGGAGCGACTGTTGACTGTGCAGACAGCACTACCAGGCAACAACTAGCGGTGTTGGAGCCCAGGGACAGCAGGAGGAGGAGGTGGAGGAGATAGGAGGGATTGCCACACACACAGCTGGGGAACAGCTGACGTTACTGAACCCCAATAACAGAGGAGCGACTGTTGACTGTGCGGACAGCACTACCAGGCAACAACTAGTGGTGTTGGAGCCCAGGGACAGCAGGAGGAGGAGGTGGAGGAGATAGGAGGGATTGCCACACACACAGCTGGGGAACAGCTGACGTTACTGAACCCCAATAACAGAGGAGCGACTGTTGACTGTGAGGACAGCACTACCAGGCAACAACTAGCGGTGTTGGAGCCCAGGGACAGCAGGAGGAGGAGATAGGAGTGATTGCCACACACACCTAGCTGGGGAACAGCTGACGTTACTGAACCCCTATAACAGAGGAGCGACTGTTGACTGTGCGGACAGCACTACCAGGCAACAACTAGTGGTGTTGGAGCCCAGGGACAGTAGGAGGAGGAGGTGGAGGAGATAAGAGGGATTGCCACACACACAGCTGGGGAACAGCTGACGTTACTGAACCCCAATAACAGAGGAGCGACTGTTGACTGTGCGGACAGCACTACCAGGCAACAACTAGCGGTGTTGGAGCCCAGGGACAGCAGGAGGAGGAGGTGGAGGAGATAGGAGGGATTGCCACACACACAGCTGGGGAACAGCTGATGTTACTGAACCCCAATAACAGAGGAGCGACTGTTGACTGTGCGGACAGCACTACCAGGCAACAACTAGCGGTGTTGGAGCCCAGGGACAGCAGGAGGAGCAGATAGGAGGTATTGCAGCACACACAGCAGGGGAGCAGCTGACGTTACTGAACCCCAATAACACGGCAGCAAGTGTTGACTGTGCGGACAGCACTTCCAGGCAACAACTAGCGGTGTTGGAGCCCAGGGACAGCAGGAGGAGCAGAGGAACACAGTGTAGGCCGAAGCCTGATTGGAGAAAGTCGAAAGGGAACCTTTAACCCCCCCCAGGCGTTTGTAGCTAAAAGAGCCAGCTTGTGCAGCACAAAGGATGCAAAAGGAAAAGGTGGCTCTTTTCATTATGCTCCTTGCAAACACAGAACTAAACACTTATAAAATGTGTCCCCTGATACCGTGAGACCGTCCCGGAGGTGGGACTTTCCTTCGTAATATGACGCAGCACAGCCGTCATTCCTACCCCCTTGGCGCGGTGCCCCGGCTCCTCAGCGTTGTTTGATTCCGTCCCGGAGCCTGCGCTGTTATGTTTTCCTTTGGCCAGGCACACTTAGCACTGCCCATCTTCTGACATCATTTGGTGTCAGTCTGGCTGCGCCTGTGCGGCCGCGCTGGCCGAGAGCCTGCCTTGCAGTGTCATCTAATGTAATCCGGGGCTGGGATCCGTGGCCATGCGCAGTGCATATCCTCGCCTCTCACTTCCCTCCCTCCGGCTTCTTCAGACTGTGCGGTGTCACGGCCGTGGCATGCTATTAGGGATCAGCTGACAGCGCACAGTCTGAAGAAGGCGAAGGGAGAGGAGTGAGAGGCGGAGGTTAAAATATGCACTGCGCATGTCCATGGATCCCAGGCCCGCAGTGTGATTAAATCAGAAGACACTGCGAGGCGGGATCTCGGCCAGCGCGGACACACAGGCGCAGTCAGCCTGACACCAAATGATGTCAGAAGAGGGGCAGCGCTAAGTGTGCCTGGCCAAGGGATAACATAACAGGGCAGGCTTCGGGACAGAATCAAACAACGCTGAGGAGCCGGCACACGGCGCCAAGGGGGTAAGAATGACGGCTGTGCTGCATCACATTACAAAGGAAAGTGCCACCTCCGGGACGGTTTTACGGTATCAGTGGACACATTTTATAAGTGTTAAGTTCTGCGTGTGCAAGGAGCTAAACAAAAATAGCTACCTTTTCCTTGTGCAGCATTACTGCTGCACAAGGTGGCTCTTTCAGTAACAAACGCCTGGGGGGGGACAGGTTCCCTTACATTTCAGTTGTTGTGTCAGCGTGGCGGTCGCAGGACACATTGCCGGCTACACAGCTGGGGATCAGCTGACGTTACTGGCACCCAATAACACTGGGTCGTATGTTTTGACTGTGCAGACCGCACTTCTGAGCCTCAACTGGCGGTGTTGGAGCCCAGGAATTAAAGTTCAGGTGGTAGAAAGATGAACACAACAGGAGACCTGGATACTGTAGACAGTCGCCTAATTATTTAATCAGGAAGAGGAGTGGCAAATTCCTGCGAGATCCAGGCCTGGTTCATTTTCAGGAAAGTAAGCCGGTCAACGTTATCGGAGGATAGTCACATGCGACGGTCAGTTAGTACACCACCTGCAGCACTAAAGATGCGTTCCGATGATACACTAGCCTCAGGGCAAGCCAGCACCTCCAATGCATACTGGCTTAGCTCTGGCCATGTATCCAGCTTTGAGACCCAAAACTTGAAAGGGGAAGAGCCGTCTGGGAGTACAGCAAGAGGGCAACACATATAGTCTGTCACCATCTGACGGAACCGTTGCCTCCTGCTGACTGGAGCCGTCCGTGATGGTGTAGACTTTTGTGGCGGGCACACAAAACTGTGCCACAGTTGGGCCATACTGGTCTTGCCTTTGGCAGAGGCACTTCTTCTGCTCCCTCTTTGTGCAGAGCCTCCTCCACTGCCTGGACGCACTGAGCTGCTTTGTAATGCACTAGCATCACTTCTCTCACTTGGAATGGAGAAGATGATGGAATTCACCAGTGTGTCTTGGTACTCCCGCATTTTTCGCTCCCGGTTCAACGGTGTGATGAGGCTTTCTACGTTGTCCTGGTAGCGAGGATCGAGGAGGGTGAACACCCAATAATCAGACATGTTGAGAATGTGGGCGATGCGGCGGTCGTTTCTCAGGCACTGCAGCATGTAATCCACCATGTGCTGCAGACTGCCAACTGGCCAAGAAACGCTGTCCCCTGTTTGAGGTGTGATCTCTGCCCGCTCGTCATCACCCCACCCTCGCTGTACACACTGACTACTGGACAATTGTGTAACTCCCTCCTCTGGACGGATGTCTTTCTCCTCCATTAACTCCTCCTCATCCTCCTCACAAAGTGTCCCCTGCTTACACGTTTGTGAGGAACCACGTGGCGCTGACTGTCCAGAAGATGATGGAAATGGTGAATCCTCATCCTCCACCTCTTCCACATCATCCCTTAGCGCTTCCAGTGATTTTTCAAGCAGGCAGATAAGGGGGACAGTCATGCTGACTAGTGTATCATCTGCACTCGCCATCCGCGTGGAATAATCGAAGGGACGCAAAACTTGGCAGACGTCCTTCATAGTGGCCCACTCTGTGGTTGTGAAGTCTGAACGGCGCGGAGTGCGACTTCTTTGCCCCTGATGCAGCTGGTACTCCATTACTGCTTGCTGCTGCTCACACAACCGCTCCAACATATGTAACGTGGAATTCCACCTGGTAGGTAGGTCACATATGATGCGATGTTCCGGAAGGCGGAATCGGCGCTGCAGAGCCGCAATGCGCGATTTTGCCGTGCTGGGACGCCGCAAGTGAGCACACTCTAGGCGGACCTTGTGCAGCAGTGCATCAAGATCCGGATAGTCCCTCAAAAAACTCTGCACGACCAAATTGAGCACATGTGCCAGACATGGGATGTGAGTGAGGTTGCCGAGGCCGAGCTGCCACCAGATTTCGGCCATTATCACACACTACCATGCCTGGCTGGAGATTCGCTGCCAAAAACCACACATCGCTCTCCTGCTTGATGGCATTCCAGAGCTCCTGCGCTGTGTGGCTTTGATTCCCCAAAGAAATTAATTTCAAGATGGCCTGTTGACGTTTGGCCACGGCTGTGCTCATGTCGGTCGTAACAGGTAAACGTTCATCACGGGTCCATGTGGAGGTGGACTGTGACGGCTCCTGCAGTGATGATTCTGAGGAACTTGTGTAAGAGGAGGAGTCAATGCGTACAGACTGGATTCCTGCAATCCTTGGAGTGGGCAGGACACATCCTGCGCCACTCGCACGATCTGTACCCGGCTCAACAACATTAACCCAATGGGCAGTGAGGGAAAGGTATCGCCCCTGTCCATGTTGACTGGTCCACGCATCGGTGGTGAGGTGGACCTTGCTACTGACGGCGTTCAGTAGCATGTTTTATGTGTCCCTCCACATGCTTGTGCAGGGCAGGGACGGCTTGCCTGCTGAAATAAAAGCGGCTGGGCACATTGTACTGTGGGACTGCCAATGACATCAAGTCACGGAAGCTGTCAGTCTCCACCAGCCTGAATGACAGCATTTCCAGTGACAGAAGTTTGGCAATGCCTGCAGTCAGAGCCTGTGCTCGTGGGTGGTTTGCCGAGAAAGGCTGCCTTTTCTCCCACGCCTGTACTACCGATGGTGGAGACTGGCCTGGGAGTGTGAGGATAACTGGGAACGTGGTGCTGCGGGTGGAATTACAGTGGGTCTCTGGACAACAGTGCCAGAGGTTCTTCCACGGCGATCCTGGGAGGAAGCCGAACCAGCTGCGTGTGAGCTGGAGGAAGAGGCAACACGAGCTGAAGTGGTGTGTTATGACCCCAATGGCAGAGGGTCTCAGGAATAATGCTAAGTCAGTAAATACAGAAAACCAGCTCATAGGGCAGTGGTAACTGGGCTGACCATATAACTAATCCTAGCACCACAAATACCAGCAGCCGGGGAACGTTCCTACGTTGATCCTAGACGTCTCGCGCCAGCCAGAGAGCTAACTACCCCTAGAAGGGAAAAGAATGACCTTTCTTGCCTCCAGAGGAAATACCCCAAAAAGTTGGATAGAAGCCCCCCACAAATAATAACGGTGAGGTAAGAGGAAAAGACAAACATAAGAATGAGCTAGGTATTTAGCAAAGAGAGGCCCACTAGCTAATAGCAGAATATAGAAAGATAACTTATATGGTCAGCAAAAACCCTATCAAAAATATCCACACTGGAAATTCAAGAACCCCCGAACCGTCTAACGGCCCGGGGGGAGAACACCAGCCCCCTAGAGCTTCCAGCAAGGTCAGGAATCACATTTAGTACAAGCTGGACAAAAATGATAGCAAACAAATAACCCAAAAAACAAAGAAGCAAGACTTAGCTTAATTTAGCACGAACCAGGACCAGCAAACAGGAGCAAACAGAATGAGTCTGATAACACCGATGCCAGGCACTGGACTAAGGTTCCAGGAGGTTTATACAGCAACACCCCTGAAGTAACGACCCAGCTGGGTGCAAACAGAGGGAAGGAAATCCCAGAGTCATATCACTAGTAACCACTAGAGGGAGCCAAAAAAGTCTAATTCACAACAGAGGTGGTAGCTGCTGCTGTTGGTTGGCCTAGCTCTTCAGTGTGTTTCTGTAACTCCGCCGCGTGCCTGGTCCGCACATGTTGGAGGTATTGAGGTTGCTGACATTTCTCCCTCTTTTGACTTTGTGATGACACACCTTGCATTTGACATAGCAAATGTTATCTGCAACTGTGTCAAAAAAGGACCAGGCACTGCAAGTCTTGGGAGCACCCTTTTTGGCTGTTGGAAGAGACATGCTCCTAACGGGTGCCAAAGTGGAGGCTGCAGGATCCGCAGTCTTCCCCCTCCCTCTTTGGCCCATTCGGGGAATCTCTTCCTCAGAGCTGCTCCCACCACCTTCCTGTCCCTCACGCCGCGATGGGTCAAGGATCTCATCATCTACACTACCCTCTGCCACCAACTGCTCCTCCTGGGTAGTCTCAGCAGCAGAGCACGCACCAGAAAGTGGCACCTGAGTGTCATCAGCGGATGCGTTCTGGGGTGTGGTGACCGGAGGCACTGGCCCACCCGCCTCTTCAGACTCAGAGAGAAAAAGCTGTTGGGCATCACTGACACTGCCTCTTCTTCCATTTCTCCGATGCTGCTTGGCTGGCCCCCTGTTTCCAAGCCAAGAGATTCAGAGAACAGAAGTAGAGACGGCTCCTGTCCTGGGCTCTCTGTCTGCCTGGGCAATTTGGCAGGTGGTGAAGAGACAGATGGGTGCTCTCCAGTGCTCTGTGTCTGAGAGGATGTGGCACTAATTGAAGTCGATGCGTTAGCTGCCATCCATCCGACAACGGCTTCAATTTGGTCTTCACGCAGCAGCGGTGTACGGCGCTCTCCAACAAAGCTGCGCATGAAGGACTGTTCCCTGCTGAAACTGGGTGATGTTGAGTCACCGGTGCCCGCAGCAGGCACAGAATCCCCACGTCCTCTCCCTGCTCCGCGCCCACGCCCACGTGCCTTACTCCCTGCCTTCTTCATCTTGGTTGACTGATAAAGATAAGCAGAAAAGTACTAACGGCTTTGTGTGCTTATTCCTGAACAGCTCCTAACAGGTATAAGAAACACTAATTTTCTAAAGTGTGGACTAGACTTTAATATGAGCTAATGTGGCCTACACAACTGTAAAGTGGTGTGTTTGGTGAACTTTATTATTTATTTATTTTGTGGGGGCTGAACTGACAACAGGGAGAGCTGCACTCACACGGAGACCGTGCAGACAGCCGTAAACGGCGCTGCAAGGCCCGAAAACACTCCTCTACGTCATCCTATGTAGTGTTTTTCCACAATTTAGCTGGATACGGGTGGAAAGACACTAACAGGAATTTTTTGAAAAAATGTGCAGCAGCCTGCACTACTTAAAAAAAAGGAAAATGGATTTTACGGTATGACGCAGTGACGCACCCTGAGCTGGATACAACCGGCTATGGCTGCACACAGACTACAGGGCGAACTGCAGTCACACGGAGACCGTGCAGACAGCCGTAAACGGTGCTGCAAGGCCCCCAAAACACTCCTCTGCGTTATCCTATGTAGTGTTTTTCCACAATTTAGCTGGATACGGGTGGAAAGACACTAACAGGAATTTTTTGAAAAAATGTGCAGCAGCCTGCACTACTTAAAAAAAAGGAAAATGGATTTTACGGTATGACGCAGTGACGCACCCTGAGCTGGATACAACCGGCTATGGCTGCACACAGACTACAGGGCGAGCTGCAGTCACACGGAGACCGTGCAGACAGCCATAAACGGCGCTGCAAGGCCCCAAAACACTCCTCTACGTTATCCTATCTAGTGTTTTTCCACAATTTAGCTGGATACGGGTGGAAAGTCACTAATAGGAATTATTAGAAAAAATGTGCAGCAGCCTGCACTACTTGAAAAAAAAAAAAAAAAGAAAATAGAACAGTATGAGGCAGTGAACCACCCTCCCTGAATTGAATACAACCAGCTATGGCCTATGGCTGCACACAGACTAGAGAGTGGGCTGCACTCACACACACACACACACACACAGAGACCTTGCAGATCGCTGTGAAAACAGCGCTGCAAGGCAAAAGCAAGGTGATTAGTAGGTGAACACAGCGGTTGCTAAATTAGCCTTGGAAAAGAACAATGAAGCAAATCGCTATCTCAACTGGCCCTCAGTCAGCACACAGCGTCCTGTCACTAACTGAATTCACAGCAGAGTGAGCGCAAAATGGCGCCAGCGACTTTTATACTGCAGCATGGTATCATTTCAGCAGCCAATCACAGCCTTGCCAGTAGTTACATGCCCACCATGCTGAACAGGATGTGCCCACACTCAGAATCATTCCTCATTGGCTGAATTCGTGCAGTTTGAATCCTGGGAACTTCCGATTCCGGTATCCGATATGCAGCAAGTATCGGATCTCGGTATCGGAATTCCGATACCGCTAGTATCGGCCGATACCCAATACTTGCGGTATCGGAATGCTTAACACTACTTACAGGCTATTAATGATGTTACAGTGAGTGTGATCTCAATTGTCCCTAATACACACACCGTACGGTCACAAAATGTTTCACAGTCATTAATTTGGCAAATGCATTCTTCTCTGTACCCCTGCACTCTGACTGTCAGCATCTTTTCTCTTTTACTCATGAAGGTAAACAATACTGTTGGACGGTCCTCCCAAAAGGGGGAAAGAACTCCCCAACCATCTATTCAACAGAGATGGCAGGGATTCTTGAGCAGTGGCAACCACCTCATCCACAGACTGTACTATTGCAGTACGTGGATGACCTCTTGCTCTGCTGCCCGGACCAGATGTCCTGCAAGGAAGCTACAGTTTCCTTGCTGTGTTTCTTGGCAGAGAAGAGTTGCAAGGTCTCACGTGACAAATTACAGTATTGCAAACGAAAGGTGACATTTTTAGGACATTGTATTGCTGAAGGTACAAGACACCTGACTGAAGACAGAAAACAGGCAATACAAAATCTCCCTTTACCTAGGTCACACCAGCATCTACGCATTTTCCTAGGTTTGGTGACCTACTGTAGGCCTTGGATAAGGTCTGCTTCACATATGATGCAACCACTCTATGACAGGTTGTCATCAGACCCCTACAATCTCACTCAAGAAGCAATTGATTCCTTCTATTCTCTGAAGCTGTTCATTGTGTCAAGCCCCGGCCTTAGGCATTCCAAACTATGATCAGCCATTTTTCTTATTTTGAACAGAGCAGGGAGGACATGCTACCTCAGTACTAACACAGCAACGTGGAGAGGAACAGAGACCAATAGCTTACTACTCAGCACAATTAAACCCAGTGATTAGAGGGTCTCCTACGTGTGTCCGTGTTGTAAAAGCTGCTGTATTACTGCTAGGTGTTGTGAATTGGATTTTTTGGCTCCCTCTTGTGGTCACTAGCGACATAACACTTTGAGTTTCTTTCCTCAGCTTGGTACCCACCTGGCTCATTAGTCCAGGGGTGTTGCTATTTAAGCTTCCTGGATTTTCAGTCTGGTGCCTGGCATCGTTGTAATCAGTTCCTTTCTGTTTGCTCCTGTCTGCTGGTCCTGGTTCTTGCAAAATAAGCTAAGTCCTGCTTCCTTATTTTTTGGTTATTTGCATTGCTCTTATTTTTGTCCAGCTTGTACTAAATGTGATTCCTGATTTTGCTGGAAGCTCTAGGGGGCTGATATTCTCCCCCCGGGCCGTTAGACGGTTCGGGGGTTCTTGAATATTCAGCGTGGAAATTTTGATAGGGTTTTTGCTGACCGTATAAGTCATCTTCCTATATTCTGCTATTAGTCAGTGGGCCTCTCTTTGCTAAAAACCTAGTTCATTCTTACGTTTGTCTTTTCTTCTTACCTCACCGTTATTATTTGTTGGGGGCTTGTATCCAACTTTTGGGGTCTTTTCTCTGGAGGCAAGAAAGGTCTATCTTTTCCCTTCTAGGGTTAGTTAGTTCTCCGGCTGGCGCGAGACGTCTAGAACCAACGTAGGTACGTTCCCCGGCTTCTGCTATTTGTGGTGCTAGGATCAGGTATACGGTCAGCCTAGTTACCACTGCCCTATGAGCTGGTTTTTGTGTTTGCAGACTTGGTAATAACTTCTGAGACCCTCTGCCATTGGGGTCAGAACAGTATGCCAGGCCGAAGGTGAATGTTTAATGCATTGCAGAAGTGGGATAATAAGAAAGGAAATTCTGAGGGTTTTTTTTTTTCTCTTTCTTCCTCCCCTTTACCTCTGAGTGGCTTGAGCTTGCTGCAGACATGAATGTCCAGACTTTGATTACTAGTGTGGATCAGCTTGCTGCTCGTGTGCAGGGCATTCAAGATTTTGTTACCAGTAGTCCTATGTCTGAACCTAAAATACCTATTCCTGAACTGTTCTCTGGAGACCGATTTAAGTTTAGGAATTTCAGGAATAATTGTAAATTGTTTCTATCTCTGAGACCCCGTTCGTCTGGAGACTCAGCTCAGCAGGTTAAAATTGTTATCTCTTTCTTGCGGGGCGACCCTCAGGATTGGGCCTTCTCGTTAGCGCCAGGAGATCCGGCATTGGCAAATATTTATGCGTTTTTTCTGGCGCTCGGGTTGCTTTACGAGGAACCCAATCTTGAAATTCAGGCAGAAAAAGCCTTGCTGGCTATCTCTCAGGGCCAGGATGAAGCTGAAGTGCATTGCCAAAAATTTCGGAAATGGTCCGTGCTTACTCAGTGGAATGAGTGTGCTCTGGCCGCCAATTTCAGAAATGGCCTTTCTGAAGCCATTAAGAATGTGATGGTGGGTTTCTCCATTCCTACAAGTCTGAATGATTCCATGGCGCTGGCTATTCAAATTGACCGGCGTTTGCGGGAGCGCAAAGCCGCTAATCCTCTGGTGGTGTTGTCTGAACAAACACCTGATTTAATGCAATGTGGTAGAATTCAGACTAGAAATGAACGGAAAAATCATAGACGTCAGAATGGGTTGTGTTTTTACTGTGGTGATTCTACACATGTTATATCAGCATGCTCTAAACGCCTAACAAGGGTTGTTAGTCCTGTTGCCATTGGTAATTTGCAACCTAAATTTATTTTGTCTGTGACTTTAATTTGCTCATTGTCTTCCTACCCTGTTATGGCGTTTGTGGATTCAGGTGCTGCCCTGAGTCTTATGGATCTGTCATTTGCCAAGCGCTGTGGTTTTGTTCTTGAGCCGTTGGTAAATCCTATCCCTCTTAGAGGTATTGATGCTACGCCATTGGCGGAAAATAAGCCGCAGTTTTGGACACAGGTAACCATGTGCATGACTCCTGAACATCGGGAGGTGATTCGTTTTCTTGTTCTGCATAAAATGCATGATTTGGTCGTTTTGGGTCTGCCATGGTTACAGACCCATAATCCAGTCTTGGATTGGAAGGCAATGTCTGTGTCAAGTTGGGGCTGTCAGGGAATTCATGGTGATTCCCCGCCGGTGTCTATTGCTTCCTCTACTCCTTCGGAAGTTCCTGAGTATTTGTCTGATTATCAGGATGTATTCAGCGAGTCCAGGTCCAGTGCTCTTCCTCCTCATAGGGACTGTGACTGCGCTATAGATTTGATTCCAGGTAGTAAATTTCCTAAGGGAAGATTATTTAATCTGTCTGTACCTGAGCATACCGCAATGCGTTCGTATATCAAGGAGTCTCTGGAGAAGGGGCATATCCGTCCATCCTCTTCCCCTCTTGGTGCGGGATTCTTTTTTGTGGCCAAGAAGGACGGATCTTTGAGACCTTGTATAGACTATCGGCTTCTGAATAAAATCACTGTTAAATTTCAGTATCCTTTGCCTCTGTTGTCAGACTTGTTTGCCCGGATTAAGGGTGCCAAGTGGTTCACCAAGATAGATCTTCATGGTGCGTACAACCTTGTGCGCATTAAGCAAGGAGATGAATGGAAAACTGCATTTAATACGCCCGAAGGTCATTTTGAGTACTTGGTGATGCCTTTTGGGCTCTCTAATGCTCCTTCAGTGTTTCAGTCCTTTATGCATGATGTCTTTTGGAAGTATCTGGATAAATTTATGATTGTTTATCTGGATGATGTTCTGGTTTTTTCTGATGATTGGGACTCCCATGTAAAGCAGGTCAGGATGGTGTTTCAGGTTTTGTGTGAGAATGCTTTGTTTGTTAAGGGCTCAAAGTGTCTCTTTGGAGTACAGAAGGTTCCCTTTTTGGGTTTTATTTTTTCCCCTTCTGCGGTGGAGATGGACCCAGTCAAGGTCCGAGCTATTCATGATTGGACTCAACCCACGTCAGTTAAGAGTCTTCAGAAGTTCTTGGGTTTTGCTAACTTCTACCGTCGTTTTATCGCTAACTTTTCTAGCGTTGTTAAACCTTTGACGGATATGACCAAGAAAGGTTCTGATGTTGCTAACTGGGCTCCTGCAGCCGTGGAAGCTTTCCAAGAGCTGAAGCGCCGGTTTACTTCGGCGCCTGTTTTGTGCCAGCCTGATGTCTCACTTCCCTTTCAGGTTGAAGTGGATGCTTCTGAGATCGGGGCAGGGGCCGTTTTGTCGCAGAGAGGCCCTGGTTGCTCTGTAATGAGACCATGTGCTTTTTTTTCTAGGAAGTTTTCGCCTGCTGAGCGGAATTATGATGTTGGCAATCGGGAGTTGTTGGCCATGAAGTGGGCATTTGAGGAGTGGCGTCATTGGCTCGAGGGTGCTAAGCATCGTGTGGTGGTCTTGACTGATCACAAAAATCTGATGTATCTCGAGTCTGCTAAACGCCTGAATCCTAGACAGGCCCGTTGGTCATTGTTTTTCTCCCGTTTTGACTTTGTGGTCTCGTATTTACCAGGTTCAAAGAATGTGAAGGCTGATGCTCTTTCAAGGAGCTTTGTGCCTGACTCTCCTGGAGTCTCAGAGCCAGCTGGTATTCTTAAAGAGGGAGTAATCTTGTCAGCCATTTCTCCGGATTTGCGACGTGTGTTGCAGAGATTTCAGGCTGGTAGACCTGACTCTTGTCCACCTGACTGTTTGTTCCTGAAAAATGGACCAGCAGAGTCATTTCCGAGGTTCATTCCTCGGTGTTAGCAGGGCATCCGGGGATGTTTGGCACCAGAGATTTGGTGGCTAGGCTTTTTGGTGGCCTTCCTTGTCACGGGATGTGCGGTCATTTGTGCAGTCCTGTGGGACTTGTGCTCGTGCTAAGCCTTGCTGTTCTCGTGCCAGCGGGTTGCTCTTGCCCTTGCCTGTCCCGAAGAGGCCTTGGACACACATTTCCATGGATTTCATTTCGGATCTTCCGGTGTCTCAGGGCATGTCTGTCATCTGGGTGGTATGTGATCGCTTTTCCAAGATGGTCCATTTGGTGTCTTTGCCTAAGCTGCCTTCCTCTTCCGATCTGGTTCCTTTATTCTTTCAGAATGTGGTTCGTTTCCACGGCATTCCTGAGAATATCGTGTCTGACAGAGGATCCCAGTTTGTTTCCAGGTTCTGGCGATCCTTTTGTGCTAAGATGGGCATTGATTTGTCGTTTTCGTCTGCCTTTCATCCTCAGACTAATGGCCAAACGGAGCGAACAAATCAGACACTGGAGGCTTATTTGAGGTGTTTTGTTTCTGCAGATCAGGATGATTGGGTGACCTTCTTGCCATTGGCTGAGTTTGCCCTTAATAATCGGGCTAGTTCCGCTACTTTGGTTTCGCCATTTTTCTGCAACTCTGGTTTTCATCCTCGTTTTTCCTCGGGACATGTTGAGCCCTCTGACTGTCCTGGGGTAGATTCTGTGGTGGATAGGTTGCAGCGGATCTGGAATCATGTGGTGGACAACTTAAAGTTGTCACAGGAGAAGGCTCAGCATTTTGCCTACCGCCGCCGCGGTGTGGGTCCCCGACTTCGTGTTGGGGATTTGGTGTGGCTGTCTTCTCGGTTTGTTCCTATGAAGGTATCCTCTCCTAAATTTAGGCCTCGCTTCATCGGTCCTTATAAGATTTTGGAAATCCTTAATCCAGTGTCCTTTCGCTTGGATCTTCCGGTGTCGTTTGCCATTCACAACGTGTTCCATAGGTCTTTGTTGCGGCGCTACGTTGTGCCTGTGGTTCCTTCTGTTGAGCCTCCTGCTCCGGTGTTGGTTGAGGGCGAGTTGGAGTACGTGGTGGAGAAGATCTTGGATTCTCGTCTCTCCAGACGGAGGCTTCAGTATCTGGTCAAGTGGAAGGGCTATGGTCAGGAGGATAATTCCTGGGTGGTCGCCTCTGATGTTCATGCGGCCGATTTGGTTCGTGCCTTTCACGTTGCTCATCCTGATCGTCCTGGTGGTCTTGGTGAGGGTTCGGTGACCCCTCCTTAAGGGGGGGTACTGTTGTGAATTGGATTTTTTGGCTCCCTCTTGTGGTCACTAGCGACATGACACTTTGAGTTTCTTTCCTCAGCTTGGTACCCACCTGGCTCGTTAGTCCAGGGGTGTTGCTATTTAAGCTTCCTGGATTTTCAGTCTGGTGCCTGGCATCATTGCAATCAGTTCCTTTCTTTTTGCTCCTGTCTGCTGGTCCTGGTTCTTGCAAAATAAGCTAAGTCCTGCTTCCTTATTTTTTGGTTATTTGCATTGCTCTTATTTTTGTCCAGCTTGTACTAAATGTGATTCCTGATTTTGCTGGAAGCTCTAGGGGGCTGATATTCTCCCCCCGGGCCGTTAGATGGTTCGGGGGTTCTTGAATATTCAGCGTGGAAATTTTGATAGGGTTTTTGCTGACCGTATAAGTCATCTTCCTATATTCTGCTATTAGTCAGTGGGCCTCTCTTTGCTAAAAACCTAGTTCATTCTTACGTTTGTCTTTTCTTCTTACCTCACCGTTATTATTTGTTGGGGGCTTGTATCCAACTTTTGGGGTCTTTTCTCTGGAGGCAAGAAAGGTCTATCTTTTCCCTTCTAGGGTTAGTTAGTTCTCCGGCTGGCGCGAGACGTCTAGAACCAACATAGGTACGTTCCCCGGCTGCTGCTATTTGTGGTGCTAGGATCAGGTATACGGTCAGCCTAGTTACCACTGCCCTATGAGCTGGTTTTTGTGTTTGCAGACTTGGTAATAACTTCTGAGACCCTCTCCCATTGGGGTCAGAACAGCTAGGCATGTGAGCTCACTCTGACTTTTTCTTTTGACATTAATGCCATACTCGTACAAGTTCAACCAAAACACCTGTCTATGGCTAGACAGATCAAACTTGAATGTGCTCTAATACTAATTTAATGAATATGTCACCCTCAAAAGACACAATGTTCTGAATCCAGCCACTCATCTGCCTGTGGATTCAGAAAAGGGGGAATTGGTGACAGCATTAGAAAAAAAAAAAAATACTCTGGTACGTTGACATGACACACAAACATGACTGCATAGGAACTGATGAGTCAGGAGACAGTATGTTTTACATGTTCATGAAAAACCTGTTCCTAATGCATATTTTGAGGTTTTTATTTTTGTAGATGGCTCCAGATACCACCAGGATAAGCGATTCTACACTGGACATGCAGTAGTATCCTCACATGAGGTAATCCAAGCGGAACCACTCCCTCCTCACATGTCAGTGCAGGAGGCAGAGTTGAAGGCACTCACTGAGGCGTGTAGAGCTGCTGCAGGTAAAGTCGCTAATATTTACACAGATTCGAATTATGCATGGGGAATATCCCATGATTATTGCCCTATCTGGAGGAGCAGAACATTTCTTACATCAGCCGGTAAGCCCATTAAAAATGCAGAGCTGGTGAAACAATTAGTGGAGGCATTGACGTTACCAGTCCAGGTTGGCATCGTCAAGGTAAAAGCACACATGGACGGTGACTCTGTGGAGGTAGAGGGCAACAGAAGGGCGGACGAGGCTGCTAAAGTAGCAGCAGGGCGGCCTAGGGAGCAGTGGACGGTGGCGGAGAGTCAGCGTATTCCAGCCACACTGAGCCTAGATGTCCTGAAATCCCTCCAGCTGCCCAAACAGAGAAGGAACACGGGGGAGAATGGGAGCTGAGCTGAACGCAAAAAGAGTTTTGGGAGAATAAGGATAAATTGTATATACTGAGGTCCCTGTTCCTAATAATGGCGCAAGCAACACCTGGCCCCACTCACACCTCAAAATGTCACATGTGTCCATGGTAGATGCCTTCCGGATCACTCCTGGTTTCAGTTACGCAGCAGCAAAGCTCGTACGGTCATGCCTCATCTGTGCACAGCACAACCCTGGTAAAACAGTAAAAATCCCTAAGAAAGCGACACCCAGGCCTCTCTACCCGTTTCAGAGACTGCAGACTGACTACATACAGCTACCCAAGGTAGGAGTGTGTGAAAAATGTCCTAGAATGTGTAGATCTCTTCTCTGGTTGGCTGGAAGCCTATCTGGTAAAATGTGCAAATGCTAAAGTGACTGCAGACAAACTGATGAAAGAACTGATCTGCAGGTATGATGTCCCAGAAACCATAGAGAGCGATAGGGACACACACTTCACGGGAGAAATATTGAGGGAAGTCATGCAGGCCCTGGGAGTACAGCAAGCATATCAAGCACCATATAGATAACAAAGTAGTGGGAAAGTGGAGAGACTAAATGGGACACTTAAACTGAAAATTCAGAGGCCATGGCAGACACAGGAAAGAGCAGGGTAGAGTGCTTGTCTCTTGCACTCTTTCTAGTCAGACACACTCCAAATAAAAAGACAGGCTTGTCCCCTTTTGAAGTCCTGTTTAGTAGTTTGCCAGAGTCTGGTCTGTACTTCCCACAGGTGCTACAAATGCAACACGGTGCTATGACAGCCCATGTCCAGGCCTTGCAGAAAAGACTTAATGTGGTGCATAAACATGTGTTTTCATCCATTCCAGATCTTAATGCCAGTGCAGACGCACATCTGCTGAATCCAGGTGATTGGGTGGTCATACACAGACACGTGAGGAGCCTATATCCACGGTTTGATGGCCCGTTGTAAAGTCCAGCTGACCACATTCACTTGAGGGAAAGCCCACCTGGATCCATGCCAGTCACTGCAAAAAGATCTTTTCACTAGCAGAAAGACTGTTGTTCTAATCACCTTGCTGGCAGTGGTAGGATGTTTGCACCTCACAGAGACACTGGATAAACTTTTAAATGTCGACAAGGACAGCAACTTATTCAACATCTTGCTTTTCTTACAAACGACGCGAAAGGACAAAAACTGCTGGACTGTTGGATCTGTACACACAGCCCAGTATTTGTAAGGACTATGCTGTACTTAGCCTTTACCCCTGGAGCCAAGGAAGGTATTAACACCACACAGCATACCCAATGAGACCTGGACTCAGATTTTCTAGGTTCCTTAAGGCTCTTAATAAGACTAATACAATATAGAGACTCCTTTTTAAATCCAGCCAATTGGCCTAGCGGCCTAGAGGGATGGATTATTTTTGACTTGACTTGACAAACTTGTATGCAAATTTTATTGCTTTGCTTATTGTTTTATGTAGCCATAAAAGCGCTAATATATGTATTACCTAAGGCTGAACCTTCTGTAGTGTATCATAGGCCCCGTATGGCCACTGCTGACGGGGGAGTTGAGTGTCCACACTGAGGGTGGATGGGCGAAGCAGGTAGAAAGCCCCCTTGTGGGTACTAGACCCATGAGACAGTAGCTCCTTTGTGGACATCAGTTGACCCCGTAGCAAAGGTTATACCATTTACAAAAGGGGGAAATTGTTATAGAAGGATTAATAGGTTGCCTTTAAGTGCCTCTTGCCTTTAAGTGTTAGAATTACTAGAATCTGTTGACGCAGTAGTCTGATGGTCTCCTCTTCAAGGAGACTATACTTCTTATCATGTATGCTTTCAATAGTCAGCCACAACATGTTCTGGATTATGGTAAATAAAGTATGACCCTGGGTGATGGTGGGGGCTACATGAGTTACATCCAAATGCATTTGTTGTAAATGGTATAAAACATTGCCTTGGTTTTAATATATCAGATAAAAGTGACTTGCTCACAGGATATGTGTGAGGTGTCTTTTTGTCTCCAAGCGCGCTTGTAAAATGACGGGCGTAACTACCTGATTTGGCCTCACTGGTGATCTGGCGTACAGACAATGGGTCAGAATGAAAACAGCTACGACAAGACTGACAATCTTAAGTGATAAGAATTGATGTTTTTGGCATTAAAATGGGTACTGTAGGTGTTTTTCTGTCCTCCACTCACTGCCAACTTTGATTCCCCATTGACTTACATTGGGTTTCGTGTTTCAGTCGGCCCCCGACTTTTTGCAATAATCGGCCGATTTCACCCAACCCGACTTTTGACAAAGTCAGGTTTCGCGAAACCCGACTCGATCCGAAAAAAGTAAAAGTCGCTCAACTCTAGTTACCAGTATTACCAGTGTCATATGTGTGATGGCCATTCTCTGCTCTACTCATCTCACTGCAGAGTTGTATGTAATTATAACTGACACATCTGAAGGTTCCTCTCAGCTGCAGCCTTCATCTTACAGGCAGACATGGCTTAAATTTTGTTTGAATACATCAGAGCTCAGAGAGCTGCAAAAAAAGCGTTTACAACAAGACAAATTTAATTTATCCCGTTCTATGTTAGTTCCTTGTAACTGGTAACTCTCCTTCATATAAAGCAAGCTGTGGAGGCAGAGTTACCTTCCGGACAACGTCCTCCCCAGAACCTGGAAGAGATCATTCACATAAAGTGATAAAAGATAATTTCTCAACAACAAGTCATCTGATATGAAACACACATGTAGGACTTTTTTCAGCAGTCTATAACCTGTATGCCCATATTAACTGTTTAGATATGTCAACTGATTCGACAGATTATTAATAGCTGGTAGATAAGAGATTTTAACAACTGTTAATGTTTTTGTACACAAGAATTTGGAGTTTCCAATATAAAATATAGCTGAAGATTTTAAATGATATATTTAAATGATAGTATACCATCTCACCTTAGTCACGTGATGTTGAAAACTGTGTAATAACTGGTATTTTGAGTCTTTACCAGTTAACATTAAGAACATATCATGCAAAGCTTGTGCCATGACTTCCACACTGTAGTACACGCTAGAAGAAACCCCGGAAGACAGGTAATAACTCATAGTTGGAAAAGAATAGTTAACAATAGCATCAAATTCATCTGTAGTGCTCATTAAAATAAAGTGATCTGTACAACCATCTGCTGACAAAAAGTCTAAAAATGGCAAAAATTCCTGAAAATAAAATATAATAGAAAGATCCTGGTAATTTTGCACAAATTCTTCGACTCCGGGAATAGGTGGCAATAAATATTCTACAGCTAAACTTCCATTAAAATGTGGGCGTTGAAGCTCTATAATGATGGAACATGAGGCCCATGAAGGAGGAAGAACAAATGTTTTGTTATAAAGCAAAGGATCACATTTGTTTAAAAAAATAAGCATGTAATCGGAATGTGACCCGCACAGCACAATGACATTCACTCCTGAATTGTTTATAATGCTGGAATATTTGTCGCAATATTGGAAAATGTTGGCAGTCAGTTTTATGGTGAAGGCAGCACAGATCTCATGTTCTTTCATGTACTTTGTTAGTATTTGGAGCTCATTTTCTCCAGCATTATCATCTGATACTAAAATTCCAACCCAGGTCCAGCCAAAATGCTTCAACAGTTTGGTTACCACCAAATTATGGACGTGGTTATTCTGAACAGTTCGGAAAAAGTGCGGATAGAGGCGTCTATCAGTTAATGAGTAGTCCGTAGCTCCAAAGCTGATCTGTAAAGCAGAAAAACAACACATAATAGCAATTCTTACTTTTTTTATCATTTCCATCTCCATTCAAATAAAGAAAATTTCAGCTCGTAACTCACCGATGTTGAAAAAGTTGTGCTCATTATTGTATTTCAACAGGTTCTAAAAACATCCAGTGAGATTTGAACTATTTTTTAACCACTAATCTACGGGAAGTAATGTGCACCAAAAATCATTCCCCGGCTACTTATTATCATTAAAGATGAGCGGATCTTTTGAAATTCGAATTCACCACAGGCTTTCCAAAAATTTGATTTTAGGGAACAAATATGATCAAATTTGTGGCAATCTCAATAAGTGGGAAAGAGGAGAGTAGCTTACTGACCATAAGGACTTGCTCAAACCAATGTGGTGGGGCTGAGGGTGGGTCTGTGGGTGGGGCTCTGGGCATACCTGTGTTGGGGCTGAGGGCAGGCTTATGGTGCGGCTGAGGGCGGGCCTGTGGGTGGGGCTGAGGGTGGACCTGTGTTGGGGCAGAGGGCAGGCCTATGGTGGGGCTGAGGGTGAGCCTGTGTTGGGGCTGAGGGCAGGCCTATGGTGGGGCTGAGGGTGGGCCTGTGTTGAGGCTGAGGGCAGGCCTATGGTGGGGCTGAGGGTGGACCTGTGTTGGGGCTGAGGGCAGGCCTATGGTGGGGCTGAGGGCGTGCCTGTGGGTGGGGCTGAGGGTGGACCTGTGGGTGGGGCTGAGGGCAGGCCTATGGTGGGGCTGAGGGTGGGCCTGTGGGTAGGGCTGAGGGTGGACCTGTGTTGGGGCTGAGGGCAGGCCTATGGTGGGGCTGAGGGTGGGCCTGTGGGTGGCGTTGTAGGCGAGGCTTTATTTGCTGCTCTGTTCTCATATTCATACTTATGAGCTTAAATGACAGGTCACTGAAACTTCAGTGTCTGCCTCCTATTTTAAATACTGACCATATTGTGGTCTTTGTAAAAGAAAAATGAACTATAGCAAATGGCGCCAGCTGCGGCTAATGCAAAGTAGAATCTATCGCTTACCGCTACATGTTACTGCACAAGCGCTGCCAGTGCCATTTTGTTGGAGGAAAAAAAAATTGGATGTACAAAAATAGCAACAGCTGCGCTTGCGCAGTAGCATCTTGTGGCAGATAGATGTTACTACTCATGCGGTGCCAGGGGCACCATGTTGCTGGAGGAAAAAAAATTGACTTGCACGGTAGCATCTATCACAAGCAAAAAAAACAAAAAACAATTTTTTTTCCTCCAACAAAACGGCATCGGTGGCAGCACTAGAGCAGTAGCATCTATCTGCAAACTGTCATTTATGCCCATAAGGATGAATTTGAGAACAGAGCGCAAAAAAGCACCCTGCTCACAGCCCCGCCTACAGGCCCACCCCGGAGCACGAGAATCTCATTAACTGAAAATAAAGATTAAATAAAAACCATAAGATGGATTTCATCAACATGTATCATTTTAATCAGTATAATGGTGCCAACCTGACAGGTTACTGAGCACAATCCTGATGACAGGTTCCCTTTAAGAGCCAGCAGTTTTCAGGAGAGAAAGACCTTCCAGCGACTCTTGAAAGGGAAAATGACTGACGAGCAAACTCTTCTCTGCTGGGAAAGTTGACCCAGGTATTAATCACAACTGTAGCTGCAGGACATTATGGGAAGACCCACGCAGCAAATGTCATTACCCTGCTCTCTGATACTTCACTCTACAGGAGAGAGAGAGAGAGAGAGAGTGAGAAAGGACCCCACTGACCATAAGAGCTTACACTCTACAGGAGAGAGAGAACCTCACTGACCATAAGAGCTTACACTCTACAGGAGAGATGACCCCACTGACCATAAGAGCTTACACTCTACAGGAGAGAGAGGACCCCAATGACCATAAGAGCTTACACTCTACAGGAGAGAGAGGACCCCACTGACCATAAGACCTTACACTATACAGGAGAGAGGACCCCACTGACCATAAATGCTTACACTCTACAGGAGAGAGAGGACCCGACTGACCATAAGAGCTTCCACTCTACAGGAGAGAGAGGACCCCACTGACCATAAGAGTTTACACTCTACAGGAGAGAGAGGACCCCACTGACCATAAGAGTTTACACTCTACAGGAGAGAGAGGACCCCACTGACCATAAGAGTTTACACTCTACAGGAGAGAGAGGACCTCACTGACCATAAGAGCTTACACTATACAGGAGAGATGACCCCACTGACCATAAGAGCTTACACTCTACAGGAGAGAGATGACCCCACTGACCATAAGAGCTTACACTCTACAGGAGAGAGAGGACCCCAATGGCCATAAGAGCTTACACTCTACAGGAGAGAGAGGACCCCAATGACCATAAGACCTTACACTATACAGGAGAGAGGACCCCACTGACCATAAATGCTTACACTCTACAGGAGAGAGAGGACCCCACTGACCATAAGAGCTTACACTCTACAGGAGAGAGAGAACCCCACTGACCATAAGAGCTTACACTATACAGGAGAGATGACCCCACTGACCATAAGAGCTTACACTCTACAGGAGAGAGATGACCCCACTGACCATAAGAGCTTACACTCTACAGGAGAGAGAGGACCCCAATGGCCATAAGAGCTTACACTCTACAGGAGAGAGAGGACCCCAATGACCATAAGACCTTACACTATACAGGAGAGAGGACCCCACTGACCATAAATGCTTACACTCTACAGGAGAGAGAGGACCCCACTGACCATAAGAGCTTCCACTCTACAGGAGAGAGAGGACCCCACTGACCATAAGAGTTTACACTCTACAGGAGAGAGAGGACCCCACTGACCATAAGAGTTTACACTCTACAGGAGAGAGAGGACCCCACTGACCATAAGAGTTTACACTCTACAGGAGAGAGAGGACCTCACTGACCATAAGAGCTTACACTCTACAGGAGAGAGAGGACCCCACTGACCATAAGAGCTTACACTCTACAGGAGAGAGGACCCCACTGACCATAAGAGCTTACACTCTACAGGAGAGAGAGGACCCCACTGACCATAAGAGCTTACACTCTACAGGAGAGAGAGGACCCCACTGACCATAAGAGCTTACACTCTACAGGAGAGAGAGGACTCCACTGACCATAAGAGCTTACACTCTACAGGAGAGAGAGGACTCCACTGACCATAAATGCTTACACTCTACAGGAGAGAGAGGACCCCACTGACCATAAGAGCTTACACTCTACAGGAGAGAGAGGACACCACTGACAATAAGAGCTTACACTCTACAGGAGAGAAGACCCCACTGACCACAAGAGTTTACACTCCACAGGAGAGAGAGGACCCCACTGATCATAAGAGCTTACACTCTACAGAAGAGAGAGGACCCCACTGATCATAAGAGATTACACTCTACATGCTTACACTCTACAGGAGAGAGAGGACCCCACTGACCATAAGAGCTTACACTCTACAGGAGAGAGAGGACCCCACTGATCATAAGAGATTACACTCTACAGGAGAGAGAGGACCCCACTGACCATAAGAGGTTACACTCTACAGGAGAGAGAGGACCCCACTGACCATAAATGCTTACACTCTACAGGAGAGAGAGGACCCCACTGACCACAAGAGCTTACACTCTACAGGAGAGAGAGGACCCCACTGACTATAAGAGCTTACACTCTACAGGAGAGAGAGGACCCCACTGACCATAGGAGCTTACAGCCTACAGGAGAGAGAGAGGACCCCACTGATCATAAGAGCTTACACTCTACAGGAGAGAGAGGACCCCACTGACCATAAGAGCTTACACTCTACAGGAGAGAGGACCCCACTGACCATAAGAGCTTCCACTCTACATTAGAGAGAGGACCCCACTGACCATAAGAGCTTACAGCCTACAGGAGAGAGAGAGGACCCCACTGATCATAAGAGCGTACACTCTACAGGAGAGAGAGGACCCCACTGACCATAAGAGCTTACACTCTACAGGAAAGAGAGGACCCCACTGACCATAAGAGGTTACACTCTACAGGAGAGAGAGGACCCCACTGACCATAAGAGCTTACACTATACAGGAGAGATGACCCCACTGACCATAAGAGCTTACACTATACAGGAGAGAGGACCCCACTGACCATAAATGCTTACACTCTACAGGAGAGAGAGGACCCCACTGACCATAAATGCTTACACTCTACAGGAGAGAGAGGACCCCACTGACCACAAGAGCTTACACTCTACAGGAGAGAGAGGACCCCACTGACTATAAGAGCTTACACTCTACAGGAGAGAGAGGACCCCACTGACCATAGGAGCTTACAGCCTACAGGAGAGAGAGAGGACCCCACTGATCATAAGAGCTTACACTCTACAGGAGAGAGAGGACCCCACTGACCATAAGAGCTTACACTCTACAGGAGAGAGGACCCCACTGACCATAAGAGCTTCCACTCTACATTAGAGAGAGGACCCCACTGACCATAAGAGCTTACAGCCTACAGG
Organism: Ranitomeya variabilis; assembly: GCF_051348905.1. Lineage (NCBI taxonomy): Eukaryota > Metazoa > Chordata > Amphibia > Anura > Dendrobatidae > Ranitomeya > Ranitomeya variabilis. Next base: position 1,144,901,798 of record NC_135232.1, read on the forward strand.
AGAGAGAGAGGACCCTACTGATCATAAGAGCGTACACTCTACAGGAGAGAGAGGACCCCACTGACCATAAGAGCTTACACTCTACAGGAGAGAGGGGACCCCACTGACCATAAGAGCTTACACTCTACAGGAGAGAGAGGACCCCACTGACCATAAGAGCTTACACTCTACAGGAAAGAGAGGACCCCACTGACCATAAGAGGTTACACTCTACAGGAGAGAGAGGACCCCACTGACCATAAGAGCTTACACTATACAGGAGAGAGAGGACCCCACTGACCATAAGAGCTTACACTCTACAGGAGAGAGAGGACCCCACTGACCATAAGAGTTTACACTCTACAGGAGAGAGAGGACCCCACTGACCATAAGAGTTTACACTCTACAGGAGAGAGAGGACCCCACTGACCATAAGAGTTTACACTCTACAGGAGAGAGAGGACCTCACTGACCATAAGAGCTTAGACTCTACAGGAGAGAGGACCCCACTGACCATAAGAGCTTAAACTCTACAGGAGAGAGAGGACCCCACTGACCATAAATGCTTACACTCTACAGGAGAGAGAGGACCCCACTGACCATAAGAGCTTACACTCTACAGGAGAGAGAGGACCCCACTGACCATAAGAGCTTACACTCTACAGGAGAGAAGACCCCACTGACCACAAGAGTTTACACTCTACAGGAGAGAGAGGACCCCACTGACCATAAGAGCTTACACTCTACAGGAGAGAGAGGACCCCACTGACCATAAGAGCTTACACTCTACAGGAGAGAAGACCCCACTGACCACAAGAGTTTACACTCTACAGGAGAGAGAGGACCCCACTGATCATAAGAGATTACACTCTACAGGAGAGGGAGGACCCCACTGACCATAAGAGGTTACACTCTACAGGAGAGAGAGGACCCCACTGACCATAAATGCTTACACTCTACAGGAGAGAGAGGACCCCACTGACCATAAGAGCTTACACTCTACAGGAGAGAGGACCCCACTGACCATAAGAGCTTACACTCTACAGGAGAGAGAGGACCTCACTGACCATAAGAGCTTACACTCTACAGGAGAGAGAGGACCCCACTGACCATAAGAGCTTACACTCTACAGGAGAGAGAGGACCCCACTGACCACAAGAGCTTACACTCTAAAGGAGAGAGAGGACCCCACTGACCATAAGAGCTTACACTCTACAGGAAAGAGAGGACCCCACTGACCATAAGAGGTTACACTCTACAGGAGAGAGAGAGAGGACCACACTGACCATAAGAGCTTACACTCTACAGGAGAGAGAGGACTCCACTGACCATAAGAGCTTACACTCTACAGGAGAGAGAGGACCCCACTGACCATAAGAACTTACACTCTACAGGAGAGAGAGGACCACACTGACCATAAGAGCTTACACTCTACATTAGAGAGAGGACCCCTCTGACCATAAGAGCTTACAGCCTACTGGAGAGAGAGGACCTCACTGACCATAAGAGCTTACACTCTACAGGAGAGAGAGGACCCCACTGATCATAAGAGTTTACACTCTACAGGAGAGAGAGGACCCCACTGACCATTAGAGCTTACACTCTACAGGAGAGAGAGAGAGGACCACACTGACCATAAGAGCTTACACTCTACAGGAGAGAGAGGACCACACTGACCATAAGAGCTTACACTCTACATTAGAGAGAGGACCCCTCTGACCATAAGAGCTTACAGCCTACAGGAGAGAGAGAGGACCCCACTGATCATAAGAGCGTACACTCTACAGGAGAGAGAGGACCCCACTGACCATAAGAGCTTACACTCTACAGGAGAGAGAGAGAGGACCACACTGACCATAAGAGCTTACACTCTACAGGAGAGAGAGGACCACACTGACCATAAGAGCTTACACTCTACATTAGAGAGAGGACCCCTCTGACCATAAGAGCTTACAGCCTACTGGAGAGAGAGGACCTCACTGACCATAAGAGCTTACACTCTACAGGAGAGAGAGGACCCCACTGATCATAAGAGTTTACACTCTACAGGAGAGAGAGGACCCCACTGACCATTAGAGCTTACACTCTACAGGAGAGAGAGAGAGGACCACACTGACCATAAGAGCTTACACTCTACAGGAGAGAGAGGACCACACTGACCATAAGAGCTTACACTCTACATTAGAGAGAGGACCCCTCTGACCATAAGAGCTTACAGCCTACAGGAGAGAGAGAGGACCCCACTGATCATAAGAGCGTACACTCTACAGGAGAGAGAGGACCCCACTGACCATAAGAGCTTACACTCTACAGGAGAGAGAGGACCCCACTGACCATAAGAGCTTACACTCTACAGGAAAGAGAGGACCCCACTGACCATAAGAGGTTACACTCTACAGGAGAGAGAGGACCCCACTGACCATAAGAGCTTACACTATACAGGAGAGATGACCCCACTGACCATAAGAGCTTACACTCTACAGGAGAGAGAGGACCCCAATGACCATAAGAGCTTACACTCTACAGGAGAGAGAGGACCCCACTGACCATAAGAGCTTACACTATACAGGAGAGAGGACCCCACTGACCATAAATGCTTACACTCTACAGGAGAGAGAGGACCCCACTGACCATAAGAGCTTCCACTCTACAGGAGAGAGAGGACCCCACTGACCATAAGAGTTTACACTCTACAGGAGAGAGAGGACCCCACTGACCATAAGAGTTTACACTCTACAGGAGAGAGAGAACCTCACTGACCATAAGAGCTTACACTCTACAGGAGAGAGAGGACCCCACTGACCATAAGAGCTTACACTCTACAGGAGAGAGGACCCCACTGACCATAAGAGCTTACACTCTACAGGAGAGAGAGGACCCCACTGACCATAAGAGCTTACACTCTACAGGAATGAGAGGACCCCACTGACCATAAGAGCTTACACTCTACAGGAGAGACAGGACTCCACTGACCATAAATGTTTACACTCTACAGGAGAGAGAGGACCCCACTGACCATAAATGCTTACACTCTACAGGAGAGAGAGGACCCCACTGACCATAAGAGCTTACACTCTACAGGAGAGAGAGGACCCCACTGACCATAGGAGCTTACAGCCTACAGGAGAGAGAGAGGACCCCACTGATCATAAGAGCTTCCACTCTACAGGAGAGAGAGGACCCCACTGACCATAAGAGATTACACTCTACAGGAGAGAGAGGACCCCACTGACCATAAGAGCTTACACTCTACAGGAGAGAGGACCCCACTGACCATAAGAGCTTACACTCTACAGGAGAGAGAGGACCCCACTGACCATAAGAGCTTACACTCTACAGGAATGAGAGGACCCCACTGACCATAAGAGCTTACACTATACAGGAGAGACAGGACTCCACTGACCATAAATGCTTACACTCTACAGGAGAGAGAGGACCCCACTGACCATAAATGCTTACACTCTACAGGAGAGAGAGGACCCCACTGACCATAAGAGCTTACACTCTACAGGAGAGAGAGGACCCCACTGACCATAAGAGCTTACACTCTACAGGAGAGAAGACCCCACTGACCACAAGAGTTTACACTCTACAGGAGAGAGAGGACCCCACTGATCATAAGAGCTTACACTCTACAGAAGAGAGAGGACCCCACTGATCATAAGAGATTACACTCTACAGGAGAGAGAGGACCCCACTGACCATAATAGGTTACACTCTACAGGAGAGAGAGGACCCCACTGACCATAAATGCTTACACTCTACAGGAGAGAGAGGACCCCACTGACCACAAGAGCTTACACTCTACAGGAGAGAGAGGACCCCACTGACCATAAGAGCTTACACTCTACAGGAGAGAGAGGACCCCACTGACCATAGGAGCTTACAGCCTACAGGAGAGAGAGAGGACCCCACTGATCATAAGAGCTTCCACTCTACAGGAGAGAGAGGACCCCACTGACCATAAGAGATTACACTCTACAGGAGAGAGGACCCCACTGACCATAAGAGCTTCCACTCTACATTAGAGAGAGGACCCCACTGACCATAAGAGCTTACAGCCTACAGGAGAGAGAGAGGACCCCACTGATCATAAGAGCGTACACTCTACAGGAGAGAGAGGACCCCACTGACCATAAGAGCTTACACTCTACAGGAGAGAGAGGACCCCACTGACCATAAGAGCTTACACTCTACAGGAAAGAGAGGACCCCACTGACCATAAGAGGTTACACTCTACAGGAGAGAGAGGACCCCACTGACCATAAGAACTTACACTCTACAGGAGAGATAGGACCCCACTGACCATAAGAGCTTACACTCTACAGGAGAGAGAGAGAGGACCACACTGACCATAAGAGCTTACACTCTACAGGAGAGAGAGGACCACACTGACCATAAGAGCTTACACTCTACATTAGAGAGAGGACCCCTCTGACCATAAGAGCTTACAGCCTACAGGAGAGAGAGGACCCCACTGACCATAAGAGCTTACACTCTACAGGAGAGAGAGGACCCCACTGATCATAAGAGTTTACACTCTACAGGAGAGAGAGGACCCCACTGACCATAAGATCTTACACTCTACAGGGGAGAGAGAGGACCCCACTGATCATAAGAGCTTACACTCTACAGGAGAGAGAGGACCCCACTGACCATAAGAGCTTACACTCTACAGGAGAGAGAGGACCCCACTGACCATAAGAGCTTACACTCTACAGGAGAGAGAGGACCCCACTGACCATAGGAGCTTACAGCCTACAGGAGAGAGAGGACCCCACTGACCATAAGAGATTACACTCTACAGGAGAGAGGACCCCACTGACCATAAGAGCTTCCACTCTACATTAGAGAGAGGACCCCACTGACCATAAGAGCTTACAGCCTACAGGAGAGAGAGAGGACCCCACTGATCATAAGAGCGTACACTCTACAGGAGAGAGAGGACCCCACTGATCATAAGAGCTTACACTCTACAGGAGAGAGAGGATCCCACTGACCATAAGAGCTTACACTCTACAGGAGAGAGAGGACCCCACTGACCATAAGAGCTTACACTCTACAGGAAAGAGAGGACCCCACTGACCATAAGAGCTTACACTCTACAGGAAAGAGAGGACCCCACTGACCATAAGAGGTTACACTCTACAGGAGAGAGAGGACCCCACTGACCATAAGAACTTACACTCTACAGGAGAGAGAGGACCCCACTGACCATAAGAGCTTACACTTTACAAGAGAGAGAGGACCACACTGACCATAAGAGCTTACACTCTACAGGAGAGAGAGGACCACACTGACCATAAGAGCTTACACTCTACATTAGAGAGAGGACCCCTCTGACCATAAGAGCTTACAGCCTACAGGAGAGAGAGGACCCCACTGACCATAAGAGCTTACACTCTACAGGAGAGAGAGGACCCCACTGATCATAAGAGTTTACACTCTACAGGAGAGGACCCCACTGACCATAAGATCTTACACTCTACAGGGGAGAGAGAGGACCCCACTGATCATAAGAGCTTACACTCTACAGGAGAGAGAGGATCCCACTGACCATAAGAGCTTACACTCTACAGGAGAGAGAGGACCCCACTGACCATAAGAGCTTACACTCTACAGGAGAGAGAGGACCCCACTGACCATAAGAGCTTACACTCTACAGGAGAGAGGACCCCACTGACCATAATCCATGCGTCTTATTGCTTATCGGGGGGGTGGCTGTGGTGAAGCGGGGTCTCAGTGTTGCTACTGGAGGAGGCAGGAGTGGAGCGTTGCTGCAGGCAGTGGGCTGGGATGAGGGGGTGTGCAGGTGTCCTGTGCTGTGGGGATCTCCTGTGCTTTGGGGGGTTCTCCTGTGATGTGTCTCTGGTGATGCTGGTGTCTCCAGTGCTGTATGGGGGCTCTGCCAACATTTTGTGAAAGGCCTTTCACGAAATGACGGCAAAGCCCTCACGCAGCAGCGGACATCGTGGTCACCGGCGTACACCCTGGGCAGTGGTAATTGCGGCAGACGTCCCCTCATCTCAGCCTGTAATGGTACCGGTAAGCAGTATATCTGCATTGTAATATACCTCCCCATTTCCCCCCCAAAATTTGGGGTGAAAAAAGTGCATCTTACATTACATACAACATATAACATAGAGTATATACTCACCATACAGCACACTGGTACGCAAAGCCCACGGTCCCCTAGGGAAAAAGTCCAAAAGAAATAAACCATATCCATACTCCCTGTCCGCAGAATCCAATAACGAATGTCCCACGCCGATCGCTTGCTCTCCGGCGATACACTACCAGGAGCAAAGCTCCTAGCAGTGTGTCGCATACTTTACCGGAGTTCAGTGGCTCCGGCGTCTCTATTTACGGCATTAGAGCTGCGTGTGAACTTTCCCACGCAGCACTGCCGTAAAGCGAGAGTACCGGGGTCAATGAACACCGGTAAACTCTCGCGCATGCGCAGTTACACACCGACAGGAGCCGGAGCTCCTGTCAGTGTGTTGCTGCAGCCGTGAAGAGCAGACACATCTCCGGATGTGTCTGCTCTCCATGGCAGATCGTCCTGGGACACTCGTTGGATTTCTGCGGACAGGGCCAGGGAGTATGAATTTGGTTTGTTTTTTTATTTCTTTTTTCAGGTCGAGGGTCTTCAGATGGATTGAGCGTATAATAAAGGGTTTGTCAAAAAGTGGGTGTCTTTATTTCATTAAAATATTTTCTTCTAGTGTCTGTGTTATTTTTAACCCTTTAATAGGATTAATAATGGATAGGCGTCTTATTGACTCCTCTCCATTATTAACCGGGCTTAATGCCACCTTACAATAGCAAGGTGGCATTAACCCCTCATTGCCCCATATCCCACCGCTACACGGGAGTGGGAAGAGAGGGGCTAAGTGCCGGAATTTGCACATCTTTTAGATGCGCCTTTTCTGGGGCGGCTGCGGGCTTCTATTTGTAGCCGGGGGGGGGGCAAATATCCATGGCCCCTTTCCTAGGCTATGAATATAAGCCCACAGCTGTCTGCGTAGCCTTTCTAGCCTAAAAATATAGGGGGACCCCAACACTTTTTGGGGGGGCTCTCCCTATATTTGAGAGCCAGAAAGGCTACGCAGACAGCTGTGGGCTTAATATTCATGGCCTGGGAACAGCCAGGGGTATTTTAACCCCTTCCCGGGCCACAAATATTGGCCCACAGCTGTCTGCCTAGCCTTTCTGGCCTAAAAATATAGGGGGACCCTACGCAATTTTTTTTGGGGGGCCCCCTGTAGTTTAGAGCCAGAAAGGCTACGCAGACAGCTGTGGGCTAATATTCCTAGCCTGGGAACAGCCATGGGTATTTTAACCCCTTCCCAGGCCACAAATATTGGCCCACAGCTGTTTGCCTAGCCTTTCTGGCCTAAAAATATAGGGGGACCCTACACAATTTTTTTGGGTTGTCCCCCTATATATTTTTTTAATCTTTTAATAGGATCAATAATGGATAGGCGTCTTATTGACGCCTTTCCATTATTAACCGGGCTTAATGCCACCTTACAATAGCAAGGTGGCATTAACCCCTTTTTTTTCCCACTGCAGTTCAAGCATTATTTGTGTCAAAAACACAGACAATCTGCAGGGAAAAACGCATTAAAAACCGCACTAAAAACCGCACCAAAAACCGCACCTGCGTTTACTGCCAAGATCTGCGGTTTTTAGTGTAGAAAAATCCGCAGGAGAATCTGCAATGTGTGCACATAGCCTTAAAGACACAACTTAGCTGTTCAAAACAGCTGGCACTTGCCAGAAAAGATGTGGGCTCAGCGTCGGAGCCCACATCAAAGGGAGGGAGTCCGACATCGGCGAACTTTTGTGTCGGATGTAGGTACGGACTGGGGCTGAAATTCAGTCGTGGCATTTGCAATCACACAGGCCCATGTTGTCCCCGTCCCCAAGCACCAGATGGAATATATTACTAATATTACCCTGGATGGAGGAAAGAAAGATTTACTGCAAGACCAATTATTAGGTATATACTCACCCTCGGACGCGCCCTGCTTCTTTCCGGCAGCCTTCCTTCCTAAGAATGAGCGCGTGAAGGGCCTTAGATGACGTCGCGGCTTGTGATTGGTCGCGTGACCGCCCATGTGACCACTCACGCGACCAATCACAAGCCGCGACGTCACCGCAGGTCATTCACGCGCTCATTCTTAGGAAGTAAGGCTGCCGGTTAGTACCAGGGCGCATCCGAGGGTGAGTATATCAATATTTTTTATTTTGATTCTTTATTTTACACTTAAATATGGATTCCGATACCGATTCCCGATATCGCAAACATATCGGAACTCGGTATCGGAATTCCGATACCAGATTCAGAAGATTGCCGACCTCATGGCCGACCCCACACAGGGGTCGGGTCGGGTTTCATGAAACCCGACTTTGCCAAAAGTCGGCGACTTCTGAAAATGGCCGACCCGTTTCGCTCAACCCTAGTCTTTTGACCTTATGGACTAATATGTATATATAAATACATTTTAGCATGACTCCGTTAATTTATTTTGTAGTTTATTGGGCAACATTTCTATTTGTTTGATATTAGAAAAAGGAATGCAGCTTTGCTGAAATTCTGATAATCTGTGATGATTATACACTGACCTGAGTATATCCATATAGGCCAAGTACCTGTGCTACTGGGACAGTGGTGGATGAGTGGTGGTCTCCAATAACTCCAGACAGCTGAGCACGTTCCTCACAGGAGTAATTAGGAATCACTTTATCTGGACCGGACAGAAGATGTAAGGCATATTTCACTGCCAGTCTTATATCTAAGCACGAGTCATATATATGATAACCCAGCGTAATATTGGGTAAAATGTCAGGATCCTTGTTAATGTTATCAATAGCAAAAGAGAAAACCATAGCATCCATATGTCCTTGATATGAGGCCCTGTAAATGGGAACAAAATAAGAAGATATAATTTATCTAATCATCTTAAAAAGGAAGCTACTTACTGCCACCCTTGACCTTACTTCAGTCTTCTCCTTGATTCATGTTGCTTCTTGAAGACTTTCTTTGCTGTGAATTATCTACATTCTTTGTGGTTGGCGCCAATATTCCCCATTGCTCATTTTATTATCTAATAACAGAGTTGAATAAATCTGTCTGAGCTGAATGAAATGTGCCTCAATTTTTACATGGAATTCTGATTCATGCACGCTTTGTGATTCACTTTGTGTAACTGTAGCAGATATTTTACAGATTTGTAGAAGGTTGGGACAGGAGAGAAAAAATAACAGAATATCAATACTCACTGCGGTGGTGGGACAGATGGCTAGCAAGTAGAGAAGAGCACAACCTGAATTTCGGCGTTTAGCATCGGACACTAACTGTCCGGTACGAACACCAAACTTTGAAATTCAGGTTCTCTCATCTCACCGAACAAGGTATTATATATTTTATTTTTTTCCACCCTATGATTATTCTGCACTAGGAGCTGGTGAAATTACAATAAGGCTCATTCATATAACTATGAGAAAAATCAAATACAAATGAAGGTTCCTGGGCAAATTGGAGTTAACTGCAAAACTAGAATTTTGACAAACGCAAGCATCTCTGTTACTAATAAAAATTTGACTTCAAATTTTATGTTTTTGGCGACCAATGGATTCTATATGGAGTGGAATTTAGGTTGTTTCTTACACTGATAAAGGTTACTTCTCCTTCTCATTATTCTTACTCACCAACTGAAAGACATTTACATAGTAAATGACTTTCAATATCCAGCTATGCAGTGGTTAGTACCTAACAAAGGAGTCCCAAAGAAGGACCAACGGTGAACTGGGAAGAGAGTGATGCACCCAAAACTCATTGTTGTCCATGGATAGTGAAAGCTTATCCAGTCGGTGTGCATCTCATAGTATAATATTAAGGCCGGCCTCACACTAGTGAGTTTTACGGACGTATGAGCGCATAAACTACGTCCGTAAAATTCGCATAACACACGGCCCAATGATTCCCTATGTCCCAGCTCCTATCTGCCGTATATTACGCATCCGTAATATACGGTCTTGTACGGCTGTAGAAAATCGCAGCATGCTGCGTTTGTCACCGTATTGCGCAAAAAAATCGCCAATGAAAGTCTATGGGGGCGAGAAAAATACGGATTCCACACGGACCAGCAGTGTGACTTGCGAGAAATACGCAGCGGTGTTCTATAGAAAAGCCGGTAATTCAATTGCCGGCTTTTCATTTCTCCTTCCCAAACCCGACATGATATGAGACATGATTACATACAGTAAACCATCTCATATCCCTTATTTTTTTGCATGTTCCACACTACTAATGTTAGTAGTGTGTGTGTGCAAAATGTGGGCGCTGTAGCTGCTAAAATAAAGGGTTAAATCGCGGAAAAAATTGGCGTGGGCTCCCGCGCAATTTTCTCCGCCAGAGTGGTAAAGCCAGTGACTGAGGGCAGATATTAATAGCCAGGAGAGGGTCCATGGTTATTGGCCCCCCCGTGGCTAAAAACATCTGCCCCCAGCCACGGGGGGCCAATAACCATGGACCCTCTCCTGGCTATTAATATCTGCCCTCAGTCACTGGCTTTACCACTCTGGCGGAGAAAATTGCGCGGGAGCCCACGCCAATTTTTTCCGCGATTTAACCCTTTATTTTAGCAGCTACAGCGCCCACATTTTGCACATACACACTACTAACATTAGTAGTGTGGAATATGCAAAAAAATAAAGGATATGAGATGGTTTACTGTATGTAATCATGTCTCATATCCTGTCGGGTTTGTGAAGGAGAAATGAAAAGCCGGCAATTGAATTACCGGCTTTTCACATATATCGCGCTGAATTAAATATAAATACAGAATATATATATATGTGTCTCAATGACACATATATATATATATATATATATATATATATATATATATATATACTGTATATATGTTTTACCGAACATTTGAGCACATATATCCATTAGATGTCGGTTTTGCAAGCCTGCGAGAAAATATCGCAGTACGGATGCCATACGGATTACATACGGAGGATGCCATGCGCAAAATACGCTGACACACCCTGCCTACGGATGACATACAGACCACTATTTTGGGGACATTTCTGCGTATTACAGCCGTAAAAAACGGACCGTATTTTTATACGCTGAGTGTGAGGCCGGCCTAATAGTAATAATAATAATAATTTATTTCCATAGCGCCAACATATTCCGCAGTACTTTACAATATAAGAGCCACTGCAGCTACTAATGCACAAATTGCAGAAAAATGTCTAACTGTCTATAAAAGAAAGGTGTCATGGTGAGTGTAGAACTTTGTTGGAGTTCTCTAGTGCTCAATATTAAATTTAATGGTTTATCATTTTAAATATCGAGAATTATAATGTCATGTCGACTATTGCTACTGTTTACACAATGACGACTTTTAGGCAAGCTGTAATTGTTACAAAAATAGAACATACATTTTTCACCAAGTTCTGGTAAAATGGCAATCACTTTACCATGATGTAGATGTCTAAATATTGTGATATTTGAGGTGTTAAAATGACACTCGCGACTTCTTAAGCCTCTTTCACACATCCGTTTTTTAGAATCAGTCACAATCCGTCGTTTTTAGAAAAAAACGGATCCAGCAAATGTTGCTGCTGTATCTGTTTTTTCCCATAGACTTGTATTAGAGACAGATTGTGACGGATGGCCTTCACGGCGTTTGACGGATCCGTCGTAAAGTCTTTGTCCGTCGGCTGAAGAGACAACGGACATAGTAACGTTTTTTGTTTACGTCAAAAAGTCGGACAGCGAAGGATACTGCACCATCCGTTGTTGGTTATAATGGAAGTCTACGGGAGCAGGATCCGTCGCTCTCCATAAGAAGACGGAATCCAGTAACGGATTCCATTTTTTGAAACCGAGCATGCCCTGAAGAATTTCTATTCCTTTAATTGAACCCATTTTTCCATTCAGGGAGAAAATTCACTCTCTCTCTCTCGAATTCTGTTTCTTTAAATTCCGGCTGCAGCTACTTCAACGGATCCGTAAAAAAAAATGGATCCAGTGCATCAGTCTTTTACACTCGGCACAGGATCCGTCTATTCAACACTTTGACGGATTGTGACTGATTCTAAAAAACTGATGTGTGAAAGAGGCTTAGAGATGACAATCCAGCAAGTAAACTATGCATATAACAACTGGCGGACACTTTTGTAACAGACCATGTACAATAGTCATGTAGAAAAAAGAGAATGAAAGGTATCTCAAAAAGATTGCCAAATCAGATGTCAGACTTTCTAAGGGTATGTGCACACGTCAGGATTTCTTGCAGAAATTTTCCAGACAAAAACCGGACATTTCTGCCAGAAAACCGCATGCGTTTTTTCATGCGTTTTTGACGCGTTTTTTGTGCGTTTTTTTTGTGTTTTTTTCCAGATGCATAGAATTGCGGGAAAAACGCGGAAAATCCGCAAAATTAATGAACATGCTGCTTTTTTTACCGTGATGCGTTTTTTTCGCGGAAAAAAACGCACCATGTGTTAGGGCTAGCGGAACACACCAAATTATAAGAGAGATGGTATGAGGTGCGTTCGCAGCCCGGGGGCGGCTACAGCAGTAGATGCTGTATCATATGTCTCTGTGTTGACAGCCTAGTCGGGCGCTAGACAGCAAGCATCCACCTTTCGCGAGCAGTCATACAAAAAGGAGGGGATATTAAAGAACGACTTGCACTCATCAACACACACACATATACAAATGTACACTAGCGCATGGCCATGCGGCCATGCGAGCCATATATAGCTGCAGCAAGTAAAAGACCTTCCTAGAAGGACCAATGAGAGACTGCCATACCTGAGCATGTGACCCTAAATCTCCACTGAGAGATCTTGCCCTGGGCATGCTCAGTGTGTGCAAAGCAAGACTTAGCCTTAGCACTTAGCCCCTTAACGACCGCCGATACGCCTTTTAACGGCGGCCGCTAAGGGTACTTAAGCCACAGCGCCGTTAATTAACGGCGCTGTGGAAAAAGTGAATAGCGCCCCCCAGAGTCGGATTTTCTCTGGGGTCTCGGTTGCCGAGGGTAGCCGAGACCCCAGAGAACATGATTCGGGGGGTTTTTACCGACCCCCGAGTTGCGATCGCCGGTAATTAACCGTTTACCGGCGGTCGCAACAAAAAAAAAAAAAAAAAAACGCGATTTGCCTTTTAATTTCTCTGTCCTCCGATGTGATCGCACATCGGAGGACAGAGAAATAGGGTCCCCGATGGCCCCCGATAGCCCCCCAATACTCACCTATCTCCCCCGGTGCTCCTCGTGGCTCCCGATGGGCGCCGCCATCTTTTTTCCGGGAAAAAATGGCGGGCGCACGCGCAGTATGCCCGCCGCCCGGCACCCGGAAGATCTTTGGGGTCTCGGCTGCCGGGGGTAGCCGAGACCCCAAAGAACATGATCGGGGTCGGTTTGCACCGACCCCTGTTTTGCGATCGCCGGTAATTAACAGTTTACCGGCGACCGCAAAAAAAAAAAAAAAAGCGATCTGTAATTCTCTGTCCTCTGATGTGATCGCACATCAGAGGACAGAGAAATAGGGGGATTCGGGGACCCTAACATACTCACCCGGTGTCCCTGGGTCCTCCTGTGTCTCCTCTTGCCGGCCGGCTTCTTCGTCGGGAAAGAAAATGGCAGGCTCATGCGCAGTGCGCCCGCCATCTGCTGCCATCTGCCGGCCGGCAGGAGAGACGAGTTGGGGCTAAAATTAGGGTTAGGGTTAGGGCTAGGGTTAGGGTTAGGGTTGGGGCTAAATTTAGGGTTAGGGTTAGAGCTAGGGTTAGGGTTAGGCTATTTTCACACTAGCGTTTTTTGGCTTCCGTCGCAATGCGTCGTTGGAGAAAAAACGCATCCTGCAAAAGTGCTTGCAGGATGCGTTTTTTCTCCATTGGCTTGCATTAGCGACGCATTGCGACGGATTGCCACATGTCGCATCCGTCGTGCGACGGATGTGTCGTGCTTTGGCGGACCGTCAGCACAAAAAAAGCTACATGTAACTTTTTGTGCGACGTGTCCGCCATTTCCGACCGCGCATGCGCAGCCGGAACTCCGCCCCCGCCTCCCCGCACCTCACAATGGGGCAGCGGATGCGTTGAAAAAACAGTATCCGCTGCACCCGTTGTGTGGCGCTTACAACGCTAGCGTCGGTACGTCGGCCCGACACACTGTGATGGGCCGAGTACGACGCTAGTGTGAAAGTAGCCTTAGGCTTCTTTCACACTTGCGTCGGTACGGGGCGGTCGCAATGCGTCGGCCCGACGTACCGACGCACGTTGTGAAAATTGTGCACAACGTGGGCAGCGTATGCAGTTTTTCAACGCATCCGCTGCCCAGTCTATGTCCTGGGGAGGAGGGGGCAGAGTTACGGCCACGCATGCGCGGAAATGGCGGACGTAACGTACAAAAAAAAGGTTACATTGAACTTTTTTGTGACGACGGGGCTAAAGTTAGGGTTAGGGTTGGGGCTAAAGTTAGGGTTAGGGTTGGGGCTAAAGTTAGGGTTAGAGTTGGGATTAGGGTTTGGATTAGGGTTGGGATTAGGGTTACGTTTGGGATTAGGGTTGGGATTAGGGTTACGTTTGGGATTAGGGTTAGGGGTGTGTTGGATTTAGGGTTTTGATTAGGGTTATGGTTAGGGTTGAGATTAGGGCTGTTTTGGGGTTAGGGTTGTGATTATCGTTAGGGTTGTGATTAGGATTATGGATCGGGTTAAGATTAGGGTAAGGGGTGTGTTGGAGTTAGGGTTGGAGTTATAATTTGGGGGTTTCCACTGTTTAGGTACATCAGGGGGTCTCCAAACACGACAGCCAATTTTGAGATAAAAAAGTCAAATGGTGCTCCCTCCCTTCTGAGCTCTGCCGTGCGCCCAAACAGTGGTTTACCCCCACATATGGGGCATCAGCGTACTCGGGATAAATTGGACAACAACGTTTGGGGTCCAATTTCTCCTGTTACCCTTGTGAAAATAAAAACTTGGGGGCTAAAAATCTTTTTTGTGGGAAAAAAAAATATTTTTTTATTTTCACTACTCTGCATTATAAACTTCTGTGAAGCACTTGAGCATTCAAAGTTCTCACCACATATCTAGATAAGTTCCTTAGGGGGTCTAGTTTCCAAAATTTGGTCACTTGTGGGGGGTTTCTACTGTTTAGGTACATCAGGGGCTCTGCAAACGCAACATAACACCCACAGACAATTCTATCAAAGTCTGAATTCCAAAATGGCGCTCCTTCTCTTCCGAGCTCTGCCGTGTGCCAAAACAGTGGTTTACCCCCACATATGGGGTACCAGCATACTCAGGACAAATTGGAGAACAAATATTGGCATCCAATTTCTCTTGTTACCCTTGTGAAAATAAAAACTTGGGGGCTAAAAATCTTTTTTGTGAAAAAAAAAATATTTTCTATTTTCACTACTCTGCATTATAAACTTCTGTGAAGCACTTGGGCATTCAAAGTTCTCACCACATATCTAGATAAGTTCCTTGGGGGGTCTAGTTTTCAAAATGGGGTCACTTGTGGGGGGTTTCTACTGTTCAGGTACATCAGTGGCTCTGCAAACGCAACATAACGCCCGCAGACCATTCTATCAAAGCCTGCATTTCAAAATGGCGCTCCTTCCCTTCCGAGCTCTGCCGTGCGCCTAAACAGTGGTTTACCCCCACATATTGGGTACCAGCATACTCAGGACGAATTGGACAACAACATTTTGGGTCCAATTTCTCTTGTTACCCTTGTGAAAATAAAAATTTGGGGGCCTAAATAATCTTTTTTGTGGGAAAAAAAAATATTTTTTATTTTCACTACTCTGCATTATAAACTTCTGTGAAGCACTTGGGCATTCAAAGTTCTCACCACATATCTAGATAAGTTCCTTGGGGGGTCTATTTTCCAAAATGGGGTCACTTGTTGGGGGTTTCTACTGTTTAGGTACATTAGGGGTCTGCAAACGCAACATAAGGCCCGCAGACAATTCTATCAAAGTCTGCATTCCAAAATGGCGCTCCTTCCCTTCCGAGCTCTGCCGTGCGCCCAAACAGTGGTTTACCCCCACATATGGGGTACCAGCATACTCAGGACAAATTGGACAACAACTTTTGGGGTCCAATTTCTCTTGTTACCCTTGTGAAAATAAAAACTTGGGGGCTAAAAAATCTTTATTGTTAAAAAAAAATATTTTTTATTTTCACGACTCTGCATTATAAACTTCTGTGATGCACTTGGGCATTCAAAGTTCTCACTACACATCTAAATAAGTTCCATGGGGGGTCTAGTTTCCAAAATGGGGTCACTTTTGGGGGGTTTCTACTGTTTAGGCACATCAGGGGCTCTCCAAACGCGACATGGCGTCCGATCTCAATTCCAGTCAATTTTGCATTGAAAAGTCAAATGGCGCTTCTTCCGAGCTCAGCCATGCGCCCAAACAGTGGTTTACCCCCACATATGGGGTGTCGGCGTACTCAAGACAAATTGTACAACAACTTCTGGGGTCCATTTTCTCCTGTTACCCTTGGTAAAATAAAAATTTGGAGGCAAAAAGATCATTTTTGTAGAAAAAATGCGATTTTTTTATTTTCACGGCTCTACGTTATAAACTTCTGTGAAGCACCTGGGGGTTTAAAGTGCTCACCACACATCTAGATAAGTTCCTTAAGGGGTCTAGTTTCCAAAATGGTATCACTTGTGGGGGGTTTCCACTGTTTAGGCACATCAGGGCTCTCTAAACGCGACATGGCATCTGATCTCAATTCCAGCCAATTCTGCATTGAAACAGTCAAACGGTGCTCCTTCACTTCCAAGCTCTGCGGTGCGCCCAAACAGTGGTTTACCTCCACATATGGGGTATCGGCGTACTCAGGAGAAATTGCACAACAACTTTTGTGGTCTAATTTCTCCTGTTACCCTTGTGAAAATAAGAATTTGTGGGCGAAAAAATCATTTTTGTGAAAACAAATGCGATTTTTTATTTTCACGGCTCTACGTTATAAACTTCTGTGAAGCACTTGGGGGATCAAAGTGCTCACCACACATCTAGATAAGTTCCTTAAGGGGTCTAGTTTCCAAAATGGTATCACTTGTGGGGGGTTTCCACTGTTTAGGCACATTAGGGGCTCTCCAAACGCGACATGGCATCTGATCTCAATTCCAGCCAATTCTGCATTGAAACAGTCAAACGGTGCTCCTTCACTTCCAAGCTCTGCGGTGCGCCCAAACAGTGGTTTACCTCCACATATGGGGTATCGGCGTACTCAGGAAAAAATTGCACAACAAAATTTGTGGTTACATTTCTGTTTTTACACTTGTGAAAATTAAAAAAAATGGTTCTGAAGTAAAATGTTTGCAAAAAAAAGTTAAATGTTCATTTTTTTCTTCCACATTGTTTCAGTTCCTGTGAAGTACGTAAAGGGTTAATAAACTTCTTGTATGTGGTTTTGAGCAGCTTGAGGGGTGCAGTTTTTAGAATGGTGTCACACTTGGTTATTTTCTATCATATAGACCCCTCAAAATGACTTCAAAGGTGATGTGGTCCCTAAAAAAAACATGGTGTTGTAAAAATGAGAAATTGCTGGTCAACTTTTAACCCTTATAACTCCCTAACAAAAAAAAAAATTGTTTCCAAAATTGTGCTGATGTAAAGTAGACATGTGGGAAATGTTATTTATTAATTATTTTTTGTGACATATCTCTCTGATTTTAGGGCATAAAAATACAAAGTTTGAAAATTGCAAAATTTTAAAAATTTTCGCCATATTTCCATTTTTTTCATAATTAATCGCAAATAATATCGAAGAAATGTTACCACTAACTTGAAGTACAATATGTCACGAAAAAACAATCTCAGAATCAGCGGGATCCGATAAAGCGTTCCAGAGTTATAACCTCTTAAAGTGACACTGGTCAGAATTGTAAAAATTGGCTCGGTCATTAAGTACCAAATTGGCTCTGTCACTAAGGGGTTAAAGGACCTTCCTGAAAGGACCAATGGCCTTAGCTGCAGTATCTGACCATGTGACCCTCGATCTCCACTGAGAGATCTTACTCAGGGCATGCTCAGAACGAGAAAAGCAGGACTTAGTCCCAGAAGCGTCTGCTCGCCGCTGCCCAGCACTGACTTCAATGGCAGAAGCCAGAAAAGCAGCAGTAACTCTTTGTACAGAGTCAGACTGAGCAAGACACTGGGACCGACATCTCCGCTGAGCAGGCTCCACTGTGGCTGGAGAAGAATGGGAGACTGCAGCGGAGATGGTTTGAGATTCCCCCTGTGCAGTGGTGGGAACTCGACACCTAACACCATGTGCACAAAACATGCAGAATGCATTCTAAATGATAGGATGCATAATGTATGTGTTTTTATCGCAGAAGAAACCTGAACGTGTGCACATAGCCTTATGGCTCTCAAGAATAAGTGATGGATGGCTGGATCACATACCATGCAACAAATGGAAAGATATATATCTTGGTACCGTGTTAGCCAGTAGATAGAAAAATATTAAGATTTGAGAGTCCTCAGATATTGATACCTTTTATTAGCTAAATGAAACGGTAACAAATTGCAAGATGTCGAGACTACTCAGGTCTCGTCATCTGGCATAGAATATTTTGTATTCTATGCCTGATGAAAAGACCTGGTAGTTTCGAAAGCCTGCAAGATGGTAACAAATTGCACAGTTTCAAGACTACTCAGGTATCTTCTATGACTATTCTATGACTGATGAAGAGACCTGAGTAATATCGAAAGCTTGCAATTTGTTACCATCTTTTCAGTTAGTCATTAAAAGGTATCAACCACCGAGGACTCTCAAATCTTAATATTTTTCATGCCATTCATGTTTGAATGACTGAGAAAAAGCAGCAAAGCTCTTACGATGATGGCCAGAGTAGCTTGGAAAAAACACCATTCTCTGCAGTTATAGCCTTTGTTGACTGTGGTCACCTTTGACCACAGCATGATGGAAGGACATTTCCTCTTCTGATCTGATCAATGAGTTTCCATGACCATGAGAAGGAGACATCCACTCCATCTAGAAGTTGTACCATCATCATAAAAGAACATTTTTACAATAAGAGTAGTGAGACTATATTACTTGCTGCCACGTGGTGTATTTGATCAAGTTCAAGAGAAACCCCAAAGTCGTTCTTGAAATTACAAGTCACATTTACTACATTGTTCATGATGAGTCATTAATTCGTGGATATATATTTGATTGTGATATGAGAAGATATTATTTCTCCATAACTATTGGAATATTACTTACGCAGAACACAATATAGATGTATAAGGCTCTTCGGGAAATATTTCATCCTTGCTTCTTGTATGTACAGTTAACAATCCACCAATGATGATGTCTCCATCATGGTAACAGTTTTTAAAAACAGTTTTAGTTTTTCTAATAGGAAGGTTACAGACTAGGTGTGAATCCTCAGATATAGTCAGAGTCACTAAGAAGACAGTGACATATAACATAATATTACAGCAGTGATATGAAGCTCCTGTACCGAGCATTACATCTGCCACAATACATGAGTGATGAGGGAAAGGCAGCAAGTCACACAACATAGAGAACGCGGCACTCATCATCAGCTGCATTGTGCACCACACAACTCCATCCTCACGTTATATACAGTATGATGGGATATATTTTACATGGGGCCAGATATAGTCTTGTTTCATCATACGTCACCCTGGATCTACTCCCTGCTGATTGTGCCCTAAACTGTTAAGAAAATATAACAGCGTAGCATGGAATCATTTTTAAATGCTTTTGAGAAACAGCTAGAAATAATATGATTCTGATCATGATGGAGTTAAGCTATTTCTTCTTGTTTTCTTCATTCTTATCTTGACATAAATGAATAATTTACAAATGTACTGAAAAGTTTAATCAGATTTCAACTTTGTATTTTCATTGAAGCCAAGGATGATGTTCTTAGAAAAAATATAATACCATTCTGTCCAAGAGAAGCGCTAGAACTCTCCCGGGACCCCCAAAAAAGTTAAGAATTAATAAACGTAGGAAACTGATTTATTAGATATTGATGTATGAACAATATGTTAAAATAAAAAAAACATTACACAGGGATTTCAAAGTATTTAGTTACATGCATTGATAATACGTAGAATGCTAGGTTAAGGACCACTTGTGCTTTTTCTCTATTGGCTTTTATGACGAACCTCACAAAAAGCATGCACAGAAATAAGTGTCATTGAATTAAAATCCCTTAGTGACTGTGTCACCTTAGTGACCTTAACCCCTTTACCCCCAAGGGTGGTTTGCACGTTAATGACCGGGCCAATTTTTACAATTCTGACCACTGTCCCTTTATGAGGTTATAAATCTGGAACGCTTGAACAGATCCTGATGATTCTGACAATGTTTTCTCGTGATATATTGTACTTCATGATAGTGGTAACATTTATTTGATATTACCTGCGTTTATTTGTGAAAAAAATTGAAATTTAGCGAAAATGTTGAAAATTTCGCAATTTTCCAACTTTTAATTTTCATGCTCTTAAATCACAGAGATATGTTACACAAAATACTTAATAAGTAACATTTCCCACATGTCTACTTTACAGCAGCACAATTTTGGAACCAATTTTTTTTTTTGTTAGGGAGTTATAAGGGTTATATTTGACTAGAGATTTTTCATTTGTACAACACCATTTTTTTTTTAGGGACCATGTCACACTTGAAGTCACTTTGAGGGGTCTATATGATAGAAAATACCAAAAAGTGACACCATTCTAAAAACTGCACCCTTCAATGTGCTCAAAACTACATTTAAGAAGTTTATTAATCCTTCAGGTGTTTCACAGGAATTTTTGAAATGTTAAAAAAAAATGAACATTTAACTTTTTTTCACAAAAAAATTACTTCAGATACAATTTCTTTTATTTTACCAAGAGTAACAGTAGAAAGTGGACCCCAAAAGTTGTTGTGCAATTTGTCTTGAGTACGCTGATACCCCATATGTGGGGGAAAACCACTGTTTGGGCGCATGGCAGACCTCGGAATGAAAGGAGCGCAATTTGACTTTTCAATGCAAAATTGGCTGGAATTGAGATAGAACGCTATGTCGCCTTTGGAGAGCCCCTGATGTGCCTAAACAGTGGAAACCCCCCACAAGTGACACCATTTTGGAAAGTAGACCCCTAAGGAACTTATCTAGATGAGAGCTGAGCACTTTGAAATCCCAAGTGCTTCACAGAAGTTTATAATGTAGAGCCGTAAAAATTAAAAATCATGTTTTTTCCACAAAAATGATTTTTTCGCCTCCAATTTTTTATTTTCCCAATGGTAACAGGAGAAATTGGACCCCAAAAGTTATTGTGCAATTTGCCCTCGGTATGCTGATACCCCATATGTGGGGGGAACCACCGTTTGGGCGCATGGCAGAGCTTGGAAGGAAAGGAGTGCCGTTTTGGAATGCAGACATTGATGGAATGGTCTGAGGGCATCACGTTGCGTCTGCAGAGCCCCTGATGTACCTAAACAGTAGAAACCCCCCACATGTGACCCAAGGAACTTATCTAAATGTGTTGTGAGAACTTTGAACCCCCAAGTGTTTCACTAAAGCTTATAATGCAGAGCCGTGAAAATAAAAAATATTTTTTCCCACAAAAATGATTTTTTTAGCCCCTAGTTTTGTATTTTCCCAAAGGGTAACAGGAGAAATTGGACCACAGAAGTTGTTGTCCAATTTGTTCTGAGTACGCAGATACCCCATATGTGGGGGTAAACCATTGTTTGGGTGCACGGCAGAGCTCTGAAGGGAAGGAGCACCGTTTAACTTTTTCAACGCAGAATTGGCTGGAATTAAGATCAGACGTCATGCTGCGTTTGCAGAGCCCCTGATGTGCCTAAACAGTGGAAATCCCCCAATTCTAACTCCAACCCTAACCCTAACACACCCCTAACCCTAACCACACCACTAAGCCAACACACCACTAACCCCAACACACCCCTAACCGTAATCCCAACCCTAACCATAACCCTAACCACACCCCTAATCCAACCATAAACATAATCCAAACCCTAAGTCCAACTCTAGCCCCAACCCTAACCCTAACTCTAGCCCCAAACTTAACCCTAAATTTAGCCCCGAACTCTAACTTCAGCCCCAACCCTAACTTTAGCTCCAACCTTAACCCTAACTTTAGCCCCAACCCTAACTTTAGCCCCAACCCAAACTTTAGCCTCAACTCTAACCCTAACCATAATGTGAAAATGGAAATAAATACCTTTTTTCATTTTATTATTTTTCCATAACTAAGGCGGTGATAAAGGGGGGTTTGATTTACTATTTACTATTTATAGCGGGTTTTTATGTTAGGCAGCTGTCACTGACTAAAAGACGCTTTTCATTGCAAAAAACAGTTTTTGCATCACCACTTTTTGAGAGCTATAATTTTTTGATATTTTGGTCCACAGACTCATGTGAGGTCTTGTTTTTTGTGGGACGAGTTGACATTTTTATTGGTACCATTTTTGGGCACATGACATTTTTTGATCGCTTTTTATTCCAATTTTTGTTAGGCAGAATGAACAAAAAACAGCAATTCATGAATTTCTTTTGGGGGGCGTTTATACTGTTCCGCATTTGGTAAAATGGATAAAGCAGTTTTATTCTTCGGGTCAGTACGATTTTAAATTGTCCCAGGGTGGGACATCTCTGTAGAAAAGTAAGACCGCTGATCTGACACTTTGCAAAGCACAGCGATCTGACATGCATTGCATGAAGCTTGTTGGCGCCTGCTCTCAGCAGGACCCGGAAGAAGCCCATCTTGGATCCGGGGCCCTGCAGGGATGAGAACGTTGGAGACGATTGGAATAACCCGAGCACATTGCGTTGTTCTGAGGGTCTCAGGGTAGCACAAAGGGAGCCCCCTCCCTGCGTGATTCTTCCCTATGCCACCAGAACACTGCAATCTTGTTTGATTGCTGTGATCCGGGGGTTAACATGCTAGGAGAGGTCCGTGACCGCTCCTGGCACATAGTGCGGGATGTCAGCTGAGATAATCAGCTGACAATCAGCCACGATTGGCCGCGCTCCCCCTGTGAGCGTGGCTGATCGCATTTGACGTACTATTCCATCCGTGGGAATTATGGCCCAGGTCACCTCGACGCGATAGTATATCCGATGGCAGAAAGGGGTTAATGACCAGGTAAAACTTTTGTAATCTGACCTGTGCCACTTCATGTGGTAATAACTCTGGAAAGCTTTAATGGATCCCAGTGAGTCTGAGATTGTTTTTTGTGACACAATGTACTTTATATTAGTGGTAAATTTAGGTCCATATTTTTGAATTAATTTCTAAAGATTTCAGAATTTTGGCGAAAATTTCGAATATTTAGCAATTTTCAATCTTTATATCTTTAAACTAGTTAGTTATGATAAATAAATAAAGGAGAACAAGGAGCACTCACGTATAAATAGTAACACCAAGAAATTGTATTAATAATGCAACAAAACACATATATAAACAGTATACCCATCATAAATTGAACAATAGCAGGATAGAGACAGAGAAGCCAGGAGATCCATCATTGCAACTGCCCATATTAGGAAATTTCAGTAAAGTGCCAGTGCGATTTTATCATATAGATGGTAAGAATGCCCCTCAAGTAACATATAAAGTGACGTTAGTGAGCAAGAAAATCATGAGGAGGGATAAACTTACCAAAAGCAGAGCAAGGAGGCACCCTGGGCCAGGTGTGGAAAGACCCCGACGTGCGTTTCGCGTGTCAAATGCACCGCTTGATAAATTAATGTTAAGAGTTTGACTAGGCCACTCCAAAGTCATAATTTTGCTTTTCTTAAGCGTTTAAGAGGTGGGCTTGCTGGAGTGTTTTGGATCATTATCCTTCTACATAGCCTAAGTGCTCTTCAGCTTGAGGTCACAAACAGAAGGCCCGACATTCTCCTTCAGGATTTTTTGGAAGGCATCAGAATTCATGGTTCCATTTACTCGTCTTCCAGGTCCTGAATGTTGCAACTCTGCTGTCGGGTGTCCCGATGCCGGAGGCTAATTTCCTGTCCTTAATGCTAGGGGTGCCCTAGGTCGCCCTGTTCCCAGGGTTACTTCTGATGGTGAAGATGCTGGGGCCACGTACCTTGCCTTAGCTAATGAATCTGCCTTCAGTCTATACCCTTCTCCCACCCAGGGCAGAGGGGAGTAGTAGTGTACCGTAATACACAAACCAGACTAACAAGGAAAAATGAAAAGGGATAATGGAAAATGCCAATCATACAAATATACTCACACAAACGGCAGAGGTAGAAGAAGAGGGGGAATTAGCACACACCCAAACCTATCAGCAATCACAGATAAGTCGACAAAATGACAACCAACAACCTCTAGCAAGTCAGTAAAAGCTATCTCTGACAATTAGTGTTTGCCAGGACACAGATTATATAGGAGATGGGAGTGGCTAACACTGAGCAGCTGAGCCTTAATGCAGGGAAGGTTCTAGAAGCTCTTAATTGTGCAGATTATCCCCTGCACTGCAAAAAGAAACCTGTACTGTTTAATATGAAGGTGAAGTGCTTCTAATCAGTGCAAGAGTAAAAGAAATGAGATGCTGCAGCCTTCAGGTTCTTTTCTGTCATGGTAAACCCATGACAGTACCACCCTTCTACAAGGGTCCTCCGGAACCTCAAAACCGGGATTATCAGGGCAATTCTTTTTTGAGTAGAGATCGAAGAAACACATTATCAATGCTAAAAGTGGGCAGCAAAGCAAGGCAAAATGCAATGGGATTGATGACGGTAACAATCTAATAAGGACCAATGAACCTTGGACCCAGTACCCAAGAGGGAACCTTCAACTTAATGTTCTTCGAGGAAAACCACGCCAAGTCACCAATACACAGATCTGGAACTACCAAATGTCTCCGATCAGCCACACTCTATTTGGACCATCTTCCTCAAATTATCATGAACCCCTTGCCACACAGACGTAATTGATGATGAAAACCGTTCTTTTTCAGGTATTATAGAATCACGGTTCCTATTAAATGAGCTGAACTGAGGATGAAACCAGTATGCCGCTGAATTATGTGCTGGATGTGCAGAGTAGCACTGTCTGGCACTAGGTAGCTTCCACCATTCGCGAGCAGGCAACAACACTAGGGATGGGAATGATTCGGAGCTTTCATCCATCGACAGGCCTACATCCACACACACCCATTAGCAAGTTTACACTAGCGCATGGCCGAGCGGCCATGCAAACCTTTTATAGCAGTAGCGCTCCGGGACCTTCCTAATGGTCCAATAGGAGCCGCAACAGGACCTGAGCATGTGACCCCCGAACTCCAATGGGAGGTCGTCCTGTGGGCATGCTTAGTATGGGAAAAGCAGGACTTAGTCCCAGAAAGGCCTGCTCGCTGCTGATCAGTGCTGGCTACAAAGGCAGAGCCTGGAATGGCAGCAGTAACCATTCACACAGTATCAGATTGAGCAAGACGCTGGGACCGACGTCTCTACTGAGCAGGTTCTACTGCGGCTGGAGGAAAATAGGAGACCGCAGTAGACATGGTTCGAGATTCTCCCTGTGCAGCGGCAGGAACTCGACACCTAACATTACCCCCCCCTCCTAGGGCCCCCCTCCTTGGGCCTCACTACATTCAAAGGCTGTAATGAACAGCGGAGCCCGAATGTGCTCCACAGGTTCCCAGGTTCTGTCCTCTGGGCCATGACCCTTCCAGTCCACCAGATAGTACTTTTTGCCACATGCCACCTTGCACCCCAAGATAGAGTTCACCATGTACTTGTCCGTGGATGAACTCGATGTCCCGGCAGATGACTCAGAAAACTGGGACATTTAAACGGGCTTTAAGAGGGACACATGACAGGTATCGGTGATACCCAGGCATGGAGGAGGAGCCAGACAGTAGACCACAGGGTTAACCTGTTCCAGAACTTTGAAGGGCCCTAAGTGGTGAGGCGCAAACTTAGTGGACTCAACTCGCAGCCTGATATTGCGGGCGGAGAGCCACACTAAGTCCCCAGGAGCAAAGGTTGGAGCAAAGCGCCGATGTGCATCAATGGAGACCCTCATTCTCTCCTTGGAGGCCAGATGGCATCCTGTGTACGGTCCCAAATAGCCCGTGCCTCCACTGCTCAGTCTGCCACCCTAGAGTCAGCGGAAGACACGGGCATGGGTACAGGAACCCGCGGATGTTGGCCGTAATTAAGGAGGAATGGGGTCTGCTGAGTGGAGTCAGCAACGGCATTATTTAAGGCAAACTCCGCCCACAGTAACAAGGATGCCCAGTCATCCTGCCTGGCGGAAACAAAATGTCGTAGGTATGTGATCAGGGTCTGGTTGGCCCTCTCTACCAACCCATTCATCTCGGGATGGTATGCTGCAGAGAGATTCAGCCCTATGCTAAGTAGGCAACAAAGCGCTCTCCAGAACTGAGACGCAAACTGGGGACCCCAGTCACTGACAATCTCGTCTGGCATACCGTTAAGGCAGAAACATACTTAATAAACAACACCGCCAAGGCTCGTGCAGAAGGTAACCATGGGAGAGGCACCAAATGCACCATTTTGGAGAAATGGTCGGTAACTACACAAATGATGGTGCAGCTACGGCACTTGGGTAAGCCCAGGGCTGCCACTAGAAATTTCGGGGCCCCATACTGGCAACATTTTCGGGGCCCCCTTAAGACTCCGCCCAGGCTCCACCCCAGCCCCGCCTCCAAACCTCGAACTGTCTACAGCACCACCGCTGACTCTTGGAAAAACTACACTTCTCACCAATCACACATTAACAGTTCCCATCACCAGATCACACACATAGCCAGCAGATTTTGTTTTGGTCAAAAGGTTTTTTTAATCTGCCACGATGACAAGGTAGACTCTTTTGGCCGGGCCCTACTCTACTCTAACTTATTAAACATTTGTTAAAATATGCAATACAATTTAGGTATATTTTTATTTATTTTTAAATTTTTCAAATGACCAATAATTCCACATACAAGTGACAAATAACACAACACCATGACCAGACACCACATTATCACCACATAGTGACCTATAATACTACCTGCAAGGAATAAATACTGCCACACCATGTGCAGACCACATATTACCACCACAGTGACCGAACAATATCGCATACAAGGGACAAATACCACAGCAGCATGTACAGACCACATATTACCACCACATGGTGACCAACTACATACAAGGAACAAATACCAACACAACGTGACCAGACCACATATTACCACCACACGGTGACCGAATAATAGCACGTACAAGGAACAAATGCCAGCACACCATGACCAGACCACATATTACCACCACATAGTGACCAAATAATAGCACATACAAGGAACAAATACCGCCACACCATGGCCGGACAACATATTACCACCACATTGTGACTGAATAGTACAATACTGATCATTAATAAAAAAAAAAATACTATCACCATAAGTGCTATTATACATAGGAGATCTGTACTTAGTATGCAGTGTCTGTGTACAGGTAATACAGTGGTCACCGATGCCATTATACACAGGAGCTCTATATATAGTGTCAGTGTACAGGTAATACAGGGATCACCAGTGACATTATACACAGGAGCTCTATATATAGTGTCAGTGTACATGTAATACAGTGATCACTAGTGACATTATACACAGGAGCTCTGTATATAGTGTTTAGTGTACATATAATATAGTGATCACCAGTGACATTATACACAGGAGCTCTGTATACAGTATACAATGTATGGTGTCAGTGTATAGGTAATACAGGGATCACTAGTGACATGATACACAGGAGCTCTGTATACAGTATATAGTGTATGGTGTCAGTGTACAGGTAACATACTGACTCACCAGTGATGTCTCTAGCTGAAGTCCTTCATCTTTGCGTTTCTTTTTAATCCAGCGCAGACCGCCATCACTTCTTTCAGCCAGGACTCGTCTCTGCATAAAATAACACAGTTATCTAGAGCACCGCTTCCAGAGCACATTCCCCACTTTTTCCCTTTCTTCTACACTACACATCTGAATACAGACATTCACCCACCATTAATATATACTGTAATTGGTTATTATGCAACCCACCATTCCAAATATAAATTATAATATGCCACTGAGCCCCTTCTAGCTATACATAGCCACTTTCCCCATTTAATATATAAATTAATTAGCACCTGTACTCTCTCCCAATTTATTTCCAGTCACTTTATCCTTAACGATCCCACTATGCACCTCCCGCTCTAACCCTAACTCCGATTCATTATAGCTACATGCCCCTTCTGCCTCAATTCATTGTCATGTCTTCTCTCTCTCCCACCCTCTATTCATTATCAACTGCTCTTCCCCACCCTCAAAATTCATTATTTGCTCTCCCTACCTTCAATATACCATTGGCTCTCCCCACCCCCACCTAGAATTCAATTGCTGTCCACCGTCCCTCACACTCACTTGATGTGCAGTCCCCATCACCCCCACTTCATCGTTTGCAGTCCACCTTACTTCATCATTTAGTCCCCTATCCCCCCTTCACTTCATCTGCAGTCCCCCTTACTTTATCATTTGCAGCCCCCTATCATTTCATCATGTGCAGTACCCCCTCAAACACAATTCATCATCTGCAGTCCCCATCACCCCCACTTCATCATTTGCAGCCCCCTATCATTTCATCATGTGCAGTACCCCCTCAAACACACTTCATCATCTGCAGCCCCTTATCATTTCATCATGTGCAGTGCCCCCTCAACCACACTTCATCATCTGCAGCCCCCTATCATTTCATCATGCGCAGTGCCCCCTTAAACACACTTCATCATCTGCAGCCCCCTATCATTTCATCATGCGCAGTGCCCCCTTAAACACACTTCATCTGCAGCCCACTATCATTTCATCATGCGCAGTGCCCCCTCAAACACACTTCATCATCTGCAGCCCCCTATCATTTCATCATGTGCAGTACCCCCTCAAACACACTTCATCATCTGCAGCCCCCTATCATTTCATCATGTGCAGTGCCCCCTCAACCACACTTCATCATCTGCAGCCCCCTATCATTTCATCATGCGCAGTGCCCCCTTAAACACACTTCATCTGCAGCCCACTATCATTTCATCATGTGCAGTGCCCCCTCAACCACACTTCATCATCTGCAGCCCCCTATCATTTCATCATGCGCAGTGCCCCCTCAAGCACACTTCATCATCTGCAGCCCCCTATCATTTCATCATGTGCAGTGCCCCCTCAACCACACTTCATCATCTGCAGCCCCCTATGATTTCATCACGTGCAGTGCCCCCTCAACCACACTTCATCATCTGCAGCCCCCTATCATTTCATCATGCGCAGTGCCCCCTTAAACACACTTCATCTGCAGCCCACTATCATTTCATCATGTGCAGTGCCCCCTCAACCACACTTCATCATCTGCAGCCCCCTATCATTTCATCATGCGCAGTGCCCCCTCAAGCACACTTCATCTGCAGCCCCCTATCATTTCATCATGCGCAGTGCCCCCTTAAACACACTTCATCTGCAGACCACTATCATTTCATCATGTGCAGTGCCCCCTCAACCACACATCATCATCTGCAGCCCCCTATCATTTCATCATGCGCAGTGCCCCCTCAAGCACACTTCATCATCTGCAGCCCCCTATCATTTCATCATGTGCAGTGCCCCCTCAACCACACTTCATCATCTGCAGCCCCCTATCATTTCATCATGTGCAGTGCCCCCTTAAACACACTCCATCATCTGCAGTCTCACTCTCACCCACCTCACCCATTTAAAAAAAAACAAAAATAAAAATGTTTTTTATACTTACCTCAGTCGTTCCGGGGCGTCTAGTGTTTCCAGCAGTGAAGCAGCAGCTAGAATGGATGGGCTGCTGAGAGGACCTGACCGGAGCACCTACATTCTAGCACATTCACTACTGAGACTGCTAGAATCAGAGGCGTAGCTAGGGTTTCAACTTAGGGGGGCGAAACATCTGAGTGGGCCCCTAACCAGCTAACCCTGATTACAGCTACGGTTGTGCACTCTTATTGTGAATATAGGGGAACCTCAGAATATGACCGCACTGTTATTGAAAATAAATCTCTATACAAAAACGAACATTGATTTTACCGCCATATTGTGACCATATGCAACTTTGATGGTCACAATACTCCGAGTGCCCCTATAACAATGATGCTTAAGTGCCCACTTAACATTTAATAATGTCCCCTAAGTTCCCCCATGTACTGCTCCATTATACACAGTATGGTGAACTTAAAGCTTCCCTATACACAGTCTAAGGCCCCCACAGCTCCCCTATACACCGTATGATGATTCTATAACTCCCCTATACACCGTATGATGTTCCCACTGCTCTCATATAGATAGCATGAGCCCAATGCTCCCCTATACACAGTATAATGCTGACAGAACTCCACTATAGAAAGTATAATGCCCCCCAGAGCTCCCCTATATACAGTGTAATGGGCCAACAGCTCCCATATGCACAATATGCCTTCACAGTTTCCTATACCCAGTATGATGGGCCCACAGCTTCCTTATACACAGTATGATGGGCCCGCAGCTCCCTTATACACAGTATGATGGGCCCACAGCTCCCTTATACACAGTATGATGGGCCCGCACCTCCCTTATACACAGTATGATGGGCCCGCAGCTCCCGTATACACAGTATGATGGGCCCGCAGCTCCCTTATATATAGTATGATGGGACCGCAGCTCCTGTATACACAGTATGATGGGCCTGCAGCTCCCGTATACACAGTATGATGGACTTACAGCTCCCGTATACACAGTATGATGGACTTACAGCTCCCTTATACACAGTATGATGGACCCACAGCTCCCGTATACACAGTATGATGGACCCGCAGCTCCCTTATACACAGTATGATGGGCCCGCAGCTCCTGTATACACAGTATGATGGGCCTGCAGCTCCCGTATACACAGTATGATGGACTTACAGATCCCGTATACACAGTATGATGGACTTACAGCTCCCGTATACACAGTATGATGGAGTTACAGCTCCCGTATACACAGTATGATGGACTTACAGCTCCCTTATACACAGTATGATGGGCCCGCAGCTCCCTTATATACAGTATGATGAGCCCGCAGCTCCCTTATACACAGTATGATGGGCCCGCAGCTCCCGTATACACAGTATGATGGACCCGCAGTGCCTGTATACACAGTATGATGGACCTACAGCTCCCATATACACAGTATGATGGACCCGCAGCTCCCTTATACACAGTATGATGTGTGCACAGCTCCCTTATACACAGTATGATGGACCCGCAGCTCCCGTATACACAGTATGATGGGCCCACAGCTCCCTTATACACAGTATGATGGACCCGCAGCTCCCGTATTATACACAGTATGATGGACCCACAGCGACCTTATACACAGTATGATGGACCCGCAGCTCCCGTATACACAGTATGATGGACATTTACTCATCCTCCGGCGTATTCAGTATTTTGGGGCACTGCTGCAGTGCCGCTGCTCAAACTTGTGAGCGCAGCTTCTGACAGGCCAGAAGTTAGAAGCTATGTCAAAAGCGCTCAATGTAAGACTATGAGGCTATGTGCACTTTGTTGTGGATTTACTGCGGATTTCCTGTGTTTTTTTGTGCAGATTTCACCTGCGTTTTACCACCTGCGGAATCCTATACAGGAGCAGGTGTAAAATGCTGCGGAATCTGCAAATAGAATTGACATGCTACGGAAAATACAATGCAGCGTTTCCGCACCATGTGCACTGTGGTTTTCCATAGGTTTACATGGCACTGTAAACCAGATGGAAAACTGCTGCAGATCCGCAGCGGTCAATCCGCACCGTGTGCACATAGCCTGAGAGTGAGAACGAGGCCATAACGAGGCTCCCACAGACTCACACTGATTAGTGACCTCTGCGCTGCTCCATGAAACACTGGAGCCTCGGACAGGCCACAAACTGCAGGAGACGGAGCCAAGCAAAGACTAAGGCTACGTTCACATTTGCGTTCGGTGCTGCAGCGTCCCCGCATGAGTCATGTGCCCCTATATTTAACATGGGGGCGCATGGACATGCGTTGCACTTGCGTTTTTTGACGCATGCGTCGCTGTGGTGCATGCGTCAGGGCGCAGAGGACGCAGCAAGTTGCAGTTTTTTCTGCGCCCAAAACCATGCAAAAGTGGACGCATGCGTCACAAAACGCTGCGTTGTGCATGCGTTCACATTTGCGTTGTGCGTTGCGTCGCCGACGCTGCGGCGCACAACGCAAATGTGAACGTAGCCTAAAACAGATGAAGACGCCAGAAGGTGAGTATCAGACAGGGGGCAGGGGACGAGGATTGTCAGCACCTGGAAGTGGGGCTGTAAATGTGATGCAGCTCTTGGTTACTGTATGGGGGCTCCTTATACTAACACTCATAAAATACCCAGGTGGTACGTATCAAAAGCCCCCTACCCCCCATCTCCAGCCTCCCCGTACATATACTAACATAACATAACATTATAATATTCAGCCCCCAGTGACCTATCCCCCTCCCCCACAATACCCCCATCGTCTCACATCCACCCCTCAGTGCCCTGTCCCACCTCACCCACCTTCAGCCCCCACAACACCCCCATGGTCTCACATTCACCCCCCAGTGCCCTGTCTCCCCTCCCCCACAATACCCCCATGGGCTCACATTCACCCCCCAGTGCCCTGTCTCCCCTCCCCTACAATACCCCCATGGGCTCACATTCACCCCCCAGTACCCTGTCCCCCCTCACCCACCTTCAGCCCCCACAGTACCCCAAGGGTCTCACGGTGACATACCTGAATTTAATAAACCTAACATGTCCCATCCCCAGCACTTACTGATACAGTTTGCGGGCAGGACCAGGAAGTGTCAGTGAAATGCAGGGTGTGGGCACTAGGACCCAGCGTGCCTGAGCCAATCCCAGCCTGCACAGAGTGAAGAAAACTGCAGCCGGGGAAAAGCTTCATGATCAGGTCAGACGGGCGAAACCATTCACTGCAGGGGGAGACTGCAGCCGTCACTGTGCTAGTAGCCAGCGTGCAGCTTGTCAGACGGGAGCAGACGTTATACTGCTCTGCTCCTATGCTGTGTTCTGCCTCATCACAGAAGTGGCCCTGCCCTGGCTCCCTGTGGGCCCCTTCATGTGACAGGGCCCGGGGCGATGGCCCCCTCTGCCCCCCTACGCTACTGGCTAGAATGGATGGGCTGTAGTCAGGACCTGCAGGGAGCCCATACATTCTAGCTCCAGCCGAGCAGGAGCTGCGCAGCCGACTAGGTAAGACGCCGTGCACAGCTCCAAGACGGCTCCCGGGCCCCAGCGCCGACATGTGCGCCGCAGTGCACAGTATTTTAGTGCACGATGGGGCCTGATCAGTAGAAGCACAACAGTGGGGCCCCGGATCTGCGGGCCCCTCTGTGCACTGCTTCTGACCGGGCCCCATACAGCAGTAATGCCTGTAATGCCCTGATGGCGGCCCTGGGTAAGCCTACCACAAAGTCCATCCCAACCATCTCCCAGGGCCTGTCTGCCACCGGCAGGGGGTAAAGTAGCCCAGCAGGTCATTGTCAAGGAGACCTATTCTTGGCGCAGGAGACACACGCCCGAATATAGTCTCCGATGTCACGGGCCATATGTGGCCACCAGTACGTCCTCGCCAAAAGCTCTGATGTCCTCTTGATCCTGAAATGTCCACCCACCCTGGAGGAGTGAGCCAAAGAGAGAACCTCCGGTCGCAAATTAGATAGTATGAAAGTCTTGCCCGGGGCCACGGTCCTCAGACTCTCAGGTGGGACAATTAGCCGAGGAACTTCCTCCTCATCCTCAGATAACACTACGGAGCGGGAGAGAGCACTGGCACGAATGTTCTTCTCCCCAGAGAGAAAATGAAGAGTGAAATGGAACCGGGAGAAGAACAGGGACCATCCAGCTTGGAGAGAATTTAGTCGCTGGGCTGTCTGCAAATACACCAAATTTTTGTGGTCAGTGTAAACTTTGAAGCGAAATCAAGCTCCCTCCAGGAGATGTCTCCACTCCGAAAAGGCCAACTTCATAACTAGCAACTCCCTGTCCCTGATGGAATAATTCCTCTCCGCTGGTGTGAAGGTCTTAGAGAAAAAGAAGCAAGGATGCTTCCGACCTTGAGCATCCTTTTCGAATAGGACTGCTCCAGCACCGATGGATGAGGCATCTACCTCCATTATAAAAGGTTTATCTAAATCGGGGCGATGTAGAATGGGAGCACTAGTAAAGTGGGACTTGATAGAGAGGAAGGCCTTGGAGACATCCTCCGACCACAATTTGGGATTTGATCCCTTCTTGGTGAGTGCTACCAAGGGAGCTACCAAAGTTGAGAAATGGGGAATGAACTGGCGATAATAGTTAATGAACCCCATAAAGCTCTGCACCGCTTTGATAGAATGGAGTTCCTGCCAGTGCATCACAGCCTGTAGCTTGGCAGGATCCATAGCCAATCCCTGGGCGGAGATGATATAGCCCAGGAAAGGCAAAGACTCCTGCTCAAACACACACTTCTCCAACTTGGCACAGAGAGAGTTTGCCCGTAGGAGGTCGAAGACTTTGCAAACATCTCTACGGTGGAAGTCTATATCTGGACAGTAGATGAGAATATCATCCAGATAGACTATGAACGAGGTGGTGAGCATATCCCAGAAGATATTATTCACAATGTCTTGGAAAACAGCAGGAGCATTAGAGAGCCCGAAGGGCATCACCAGGTATTCATAATGCCTGTCCCTGCTGTTAAAAGCCATCTTCCATTCGTTCCCTTCACGGATGCGAATCAGGTTGTAAGCACCCCGCAGATCAAGCTTAGTAAATACCCTCGCTCCCCGCAACCTATCGAATAGCTCATATATCAGAGGTTCCCTGGTTGCTAGGGGACCCCCACATGTACTTATGCTGGCTAACAGATATAAATCATTCAGCTGCGGCAAGAAAAACTAAATCTCCAAGCACTAAAAAATACTCGGAGGACACCCGAGCGTGCTCGAGAAATCTCGAGTAACGAGTATATGCGCTCATCACTAATGTTCACATTTAGTGTTTTTTGCTGCATTTTTGCACCTTTGCATTGCTTTCAGTGGTGAAAGAAACATTGACCAGGAAATTTAATTTTAACATTTTATCATCCTATCTGACCCTGCGGTGTTTGAGACATGATCAGACACGTCTTGTTTAATTTATGAAGGAGGGATTCTGAAAGTCACAAAGTTTTTTTTTTAGGGCCATCAGGCATCTCTCACTATTTGTAGAGGGCCATCAGGCAGCCCTTATTAGTGTTAGAGGACCAGCAGTCGGCCCTCACTCTAAGGCCGGCGTCACACTCAGCGTATGAAAATGCGGTCCGTTTTTTACGGCCGTAATACACAGAAATGTTCCCAAAACACTGTTCCATATTCAATGCGAGGATGCTATTTTTATGGACAAATGTATCCATGTGTCATCCGTATGGCATCATTATGGCTTCCGTACGGCGATTTTTTTGCGCAGGCTTGCAAAATGGACAAATCATGGATCCATCAGCTAAAATATTCCTAAAAACATATATACAGTCTATATATATATATATATATATATATATATTTATGTCAGTGAGACACACATATATATATATATATATATATATATATATATATATATATATATATATATATATTTATATTTAATTCAGCGCAAGATAGCATAAAAGCCGGTAATTCAATTGCCGGCTTTTGCTCTCTCCTTCACAAACCCGATATGATATGAGACACGGTTTACCTACAGTAAACCATCTCATATCCCCTTTCTTTTGCATATTCCACACTACTAATGTTAGTACATCAAAAAAGGGAAAACCTGCCTAGATAAATGGCATAACTTCAAATCAATATAAAACATCAAAAAGAGAATCTGGAAGCTATATGGCCATAAAATCACAGAACTTTATTAAAGACATACATACAAAATAGATTAAAAGGAGGCAGAGAATATGCAAATAGAAACCACCAAGAGGTAAGATAATACAAAAGTGTTTACATAAATAACAACTTAATGATATGTTTTATATAAAAAATGCGCAGGATTCAGATATAATTAAGTCCATAAGAATGTACTTCCCTTCAAAAAATAGTTAGGGGTACTATGCGCATATAAATATAAATATATATACACCCAAGCTAATTAATAATATTGTGTCTTGCCACAAGGTGGCTATGTGCCTTTAGTAAATATTGCAGAAAAAACGTTTGGCCTAATAAATATATTCAAATAAACCTGATCCTATATAATATAATGTGGTAACTTTCATATAAGAGGATATAATCCTTCTCATACCGTGAGTGTATTTCATAAAAAATAAATGTCAGGCTTCAAGTGCAAAGATAGTGGCCTAAAAAAAAACCGCACAGCTAACCACCTCTTGGTGGTTTCTATTTGCATATTCTCTGCCTCCTTTTAATCTATTTTGTATGTATGTCTTTAATAAAGTTCTGTGATTTTATGGCCATATACCTTCCAGATTCTCTTACTAATGTTAGTAGTGTGTATGTGCAAAATGTGGGCGCTCTAGCTTGTAAAATAAAGGGTTAAATAGCGGAAAAAATTGGCGTGGGCTCCCGTGCAATTTTCTCTGCCAGAGTGGTAAAGCCAGTGACTGAGGGCAGATATTAATAGCCTAGAGAGGGTCCATGGTTATTGGTCCCCCCCTGGCTAAAAACATCTGCCCCCAGCCACCCCAGAAAAGGCACATCTGGAAGATGCGCCTATTCTGGCACTTGGCCACTCTCTTCCCACTCCCGCGTAGCGGTGCGATATGGGGGAGTGAAGGGTTAATGTCACCTTGCTATTGTAAGGTGACATTAAGCCTTTTACTAATGGAGAGGCGTCAATTATGACACCTATCCATTATTAATCCAATAGTATGAAATGGTTAATAAAACACACACACTTTATTAAAAAGTATTTTAATGAAATAAAGACACAGGGTGTTGTAATATTTTATTATTCTCTTAATCCACCTGAAGACCCTCGTTCTATAAAAAAGGAAAAATAAAAAATCATCAATATCCCATACCTTCCGTCGTTCAGTCACGTCCCACGATGTAAATCCATCTGAAGGGGTTAAATCATTTTACACCCAGGAGCTCTGCTAATGCAGCTGTGCTCCTGTCTGTAAAATTTGGTGAATGAATGGAATGCAGGGGAATGTTCTGTAGTTACCTTGAGTCACGGTGATGCGCCCTCTGCTGGATGTCCTCATATGAACTCGAGCGTGGGAACTTTTCTGAATATTTTCCCACACTCGAGTTCATATGAGTTCATCCAGCAGAGGGCGCATCACCGCGACTCGAGGTAACTACATAAGCCGTCCTCACACATTGGAGGACGCCTGAGGAAACTATTTCCCTCAGTTAGTATTTGCTGCTGAGCTGCCAGGTCGTGTTCTGTTTCCTTTCTCTGAGGGCTGCAATACGCAGGCCTATCTGTGTCCAGTTCTAGTGTCTGTTCCTGTCTAAACTCTGGTCTATGTCCACTCCTGTTGCTTCTTTGTTTGTGTGTCATTCCCACTGTGCTGTGTGTACCTCTATGTTCACTCTTCTGCTTGCCACTGTCCGTGGCTCTGCACTTCTCCGCTCTGTTCGCTGCTACCTGTGGCTTTGCACCTCTCAGATCTGCACCCAGTGGCTTTGCTCTGCTTTCGGCTCCGCACCCTGTGGTTTTGCTCTGCTCTTGGCTCTGCACTCTGTGGCTTTGCTTGGCTCTGCACTCTGTGGCTTTGCTCGTCTCTCGTGCTCCGCTCCTTGTGGTTCTGCCTTGCTCCGCTCCTACATTTCTGCTCCTGTCTGAACACGTTCCTATCTGTTTCCATGGACCTGCCTGTATTCTGGTACCTACCTGACCTGCCAGAGTTCCAGCCCTGCCAGTGTCTGCCGTGCACGTCTGCCCACCAGTGTCTGCTGTGCCCGTCTGCCTGCCGGAGCCTCTGCCATGCCTGCCTGTGTCCTGTCCCCCGGTGGGATCAGCAGCAATTTATAGACGGGTTGCAGGCACCCCACCACTATTTTTAGAGGGCCAGCAGATGTCTTGTGCATAGATGAGACCAAGATAGGCCGTTTTGGTAGAATACATAATTCTACTGTGTACTGTAAATGGAATGAGGCCTACAAATAAAAGAACAGTAGTTACAGTCAAATATGTTGGTGGTTCAAAGATATTTTGGGGTTGTTTAGCTGCCTCTGATACTGGGTGCCTTGAATGTATGCAAGTCTTCATGAAATGTGAAAATTCCCAAAGGGTTTTGGGTCGCAATGTAGTGCCCAATGTCAGAAAGATGGGTTTGCATCCTAGGTCATGGGTCTTCCAATAGGACAATGACCTCAAACATACTTCAGCAAGCACCCAGAAATGAATAGAAACAAATCACTGGAGAGCTAAGAAGTGGTAAATCTCTGAGTGATATGTTTCATATGAAACTCCCTGAGGAATGCACTCACTATAATGAGGCAGCAGAGTTACTGTGGATTCTGTTTTGCCTCTGCTCAGCCGTCTCACTGAACTGTGGTCAAATGCACAATTATGCTCATCTAATAAGACGCACACCGCCAGATCACAGGTCCTATGGCATCCACAGTGCTTCCATTTGCCTCATTAAAAGGAACCTTCAGCCAGAGGCTCCAACTGAATCATGTATTTCAGAGATTTACACAGAAACACCTGTGTAAGCGCTCAGGACAGAGCACAGGATAAGTGTGCGCCGAGCCTTACTGCGATCTTTGGGAGGCAGAATGGAAAAATCAACAGCAGGTAAAGAATTGGTTTTGTTTATTTTTTACACCGTTCCTCGTGCAGTATAAGTGGTTAGATGACTTTATTCTTCGGGTTGGCGCGATTACAACGATACCAAATTTATATTGGGTTTTTATGTTTGGCTGCTGTCACACAATAGACAAAACGTCAAGATCAATTTGAAATTCAGAGAGTAGCTGACAGCACAACTGGCAATGGGATGCCCGTCCTAGTCCCACGGACCAAAGTGGAAGTGTACATACCCAAAAAAATGATGAAGGACAGCATCCAATCCAGGTGAAGTTTGGATGCTGTCCAAGATCAAGTCTGGAGACAAAAAAGGTGTGTCTTTATATAAATCTGGAATAGACAAATTTTATTAAATAGTTTTACATTACAAAAAAAATCAGAACCTCAAAATCTTTTAAAAGACGTCTGGTGTCAAAATGGAGATACAATGATTAAATATACATGGGACATATAGTCCTATCAAAAAGATAAATAGTCTAATAATCATGATAAAGGGACAGCCATATGAAGCCCGCATTGACTTGGTGGAAAGAGACATAAGAATCTGACTACCAGCAGAAGGTAACGAAAGTTAAAGCAGAAGTTGCACAAAGCCAAAAAGCTGCATTATAAAAAAAACTTTTTGCTGAAGGAAAAGAAATGCATCTGTGGCACCCAAGTAGTTCGGGTACCACAGTAGTGCTGCCTTTGTCTCAGGGAAGGTAATGCTATGCCTGGAAACAAGAGGGATTTCTTTGGCTGGTTATTCCACACACAACACATTCTGACTCCAGGCCAGGAGGGGAGCTCAAAACTCTGTTTTAGGGGAGCTTCCCTGACATATATAGATCCTGGTCTGGAGGTGGAGTGAGAGCAGTCTGAGTGAGAGTCTGAGAGTGAACAGAGACAGCAAAGGAGCAGAGGAGAAATTGAGGGCTCAAAGAGGCTGTGATTAGGCCTCCTAGGAGCCAGAGCAGAAACCGGGCACTGGAAGCAGGAGGTTGTGGACAACTGCAAGGTCCACAGCAGAACCAGAGGGCATAGGACTATATGTAAATTGCCCACACCAAGCCTGAGGTACTGCAGCAGTTAGAGCCTGGAGTCACCATGTCTGAGACCCCAAGAGAACGGCTCAAGCTGCCTACAGTGCAGGTACTGTCCCAGGACAGGAGAGAAAGGAGTAACTTGCCAGCAAACTACAGGGATCAAGGGACCAGAGAAGCAGCACATAGTGAAAGGATCACAACCTGACCTGCCAAGGGGATTTCCACTTGTTTCTGGGCTGCCTGGACTCCTTCTGTACCTGTTGCCGGTACCCTGGACTGTGGCCTGCTACCATCAGTAAACCACTT
The DNA here is from genome assembly GCF_051348905.1 of Ranitomeya variabilis. Lineage (NCBI taxonomy): Eukaryota > Metazoa > Chordata > Amphibia > Anura > Dendrobatidae > Ranitomeya > Ranitomeya variabilis. The sequence continues at coordinate 1,144,941,998 of NC_135232.1, forward strand.
AAAGACTGCAACGCCGTGTCTTCCATTATCAACGGCAATACATTGTCCCTTCCATACACCTTGGGAGCCCTGGGGACCCTGCTTCACCTGTGGGAAGCTTCACCATCCAGCCGCCATACCATCACCCCAGAGGAACCCTTTAAGCGGCATTGGTCCCTACTGACCAAGAACCACAGGTGGTGTCACGAACGTAAACCTTATTAAATAAACCCCCTTAAAAGACCTTTCCCTTTTAATTGAGCGCCCAGGGCCACGGACCGGGTCACAGCACACCGTGACATCCCCTTTAAGAGTCCCGGTACCGAGTACCCCATGGCCCTGGCGGGCTTCTCAAATTTGGCATCACAAACAGGATTTTGTCCCCTGGCAGCGCTAGGTACTGTGTGCCAGAGAATGTGATAGTTTGTTTGCAAGCCGCCATTGCCGAGCCGCATGGAGCGCGAGGGAAGAAGGGGTTTACCTTCATGGGCGGAGCCAGCAGAAAGAGCGTGTAGAAGGAAACGGGTGCCCCACTGTGAGAGGACTTCCGCAAGTGAAGATGCCATGCAGCAGAGCTGGAAGTGAAGATGCGGTGCAGGGGCCCTGGACGCAGGACCAGGAGAAGCGCCCAACTGCATGCAGAGGAATCCCTGCAGACCGCACACCGGAGGAAAATGCTGCAGACACCGGAGGAGAGACGTCGGGCCTCTACCAGGTTAGCAAGGGGGAAAAGCCATGTCTGCCCGGGAGGAGAATTGGCAGCGGTCACAGCCGCAGGCCCCATGGTACCCCATGGTACCCCCAGGCCCCGCAGCGGATACAGCCACAGGCCCTATACTGCCACCAGGGCTCACAGCTCCTACAAGCCCGCCGGACCCCACCGCAGCTACAGCACCCATAATGCCGCTGTACATGCCCTATATACAAGGAGCGGCCTGGCCTCCTCAATATTCAGGGGAGTCCCATACCCTCAGTGACTTTAAGGAAAGGCTCTGCAGCCTATTTGAAGCATATCCCCTGACTGAACATCAAAAAGTCAGCATTCTAACTGGCCAACTGATTGGCGCAGCCCTAAGAGAAGTAAAATTCTGGCCGGATATGGAGAAGGGAACTGTTCAGCAGATATTTGCCAAACTTAAAACCACTTTTGACACCTGCATCGCTGCAGAAATCAAAATGAGGTTTTTCGAGTGCAAACAATGAGCACAGGATAGCATACGGGACTATGCCCTTAATCTGCAAGAGGCACAGTGGGCCATCACAGGTTGACCCTAACAGTGTACAGGATGGGGATAAGCTCTTAAAGGAACAGTTCTTTGAGGGTCTCCTATCCAGCACCCACAGGACACAGCTGTGCATCCTGGCCTTGCAAAACCCTGACCTGGACTTTGCACAATTTAAGGACAGAGCCATCCGGGTTCTGCACGAACCTCAGCCCAGCCACACAGTGCACCCTAGGCATCCTGCCCTCATGTACCACCAGGAGGTGGAACCCTGTCATCAGGTCCCTGTTGAGGCCAACGCACATGTGACGCCCGGGAGACCGAGATACCCAGCACCAGATCAATGAGGTCTGTATCTTGAGGGGGATGTCACTAGTGGCTTGACCCGGTGCTGTGGCCTCAGGCGATACACAATGTAAGGGATATCATAAAGGAACAGACACTTACTTGATCAGCAGCAGGTCCTCTCAGCTGTGGTGACCCCGATCCTGGACCGATGGCTATTGTCCAAATGAAAGACTGAGGCGCTGAAACGTTTAACCAGTTTACTTCAACAAACAGGGATTTACAACCAATACTGTCACCGGAGTCTGTTTAAGAACTCTGAATCACTTTGACCCTGTCAGGATTTCCACCTCTTATTATGCGCAGTTTCTGTATGGCCCTGCTGCTGTATGTGAACTGGCTGTCGACCCAATCTGTCTCTTCTCTGCTCTGGTTTGACGGACAACCCGAGTCCCTTTTTGTCGGCTTACCCCTTCTGGGAGTACCGCTGAACTCTGTGTCTGTTGTTGCGTCTTACCCTGGTGAAGCTGATACCACCTCACTTCCTTCCGGTTGCTGTATTATATGTAATGAATATAGCCACGGATCCGGTATCCGTCTCTGCGCCTATTCTGGGTAGAGGTTATTGCTACCCGGTTCTCACAATGTCCTTTGTCTCTATTCCTCTTTTCCTACTATGGGTATTACGGACCTATAATCCGTCATAGGGTTGTTAGGAGTTCAGTTATATGACCTCTCACTTTCAGCTCCTCAACCCAACTGCCTGTCCTTTTCTCAGACCAGAATAGATCAAGGGGAGTCTCTGGAGCTCCCCCTTCTGACCGGAGATGGTAGTGCAGTCTTGCTATTTTAATATTTGTATTTGGTGTCAATAACTATTTTTGTGGCAAATACCCCTAGGGGCGCCACATTCCCCCTTAGTTAAGAACAGTACTCCGGGACTGTGGGACGATAACATTTTGAAATAACAATTGATATGTACAGAGTCTTAAAAATGAAAAGTTACAAAAAACCACTCAAAGAAACAAAAAAAAAAATAGAATTCTGTAAAAAGTCACTTCAAATAGCGTCCATTACTACAGTTCTATCCTTGAAGGTACTAGGAAGCAAAGTTCGCAAAGCAGTCTTTCCAGAGCTTTGATTTAGTGTTCCCGGGCTGATAAAAAGTTCAAGAATATGCAAGAAGTTCATACAGGTAAGTCTCTGTAGGTACTGGGCTTAAATGTTACAGAACGATAACAATGACTATAGTCTTATAGTTGGTAATCCGCATACCTTCCCGGTAATTGACCCTGGGTACTACGCTGGGATCTACGTAATAGCGGTGTCTCTTTATGTGGTGTACTACTGTCTACTGAGGATATAGTATCTGCCCTCTCTGCTACAGATAATTCCACCACTATGGGGTTGGCAAGTCCACCGTGAATGGGATCACTCTGATCAGGAATCTGTTCTTCCTGACCTGGAACCTCTTGTAGTACGGGGTCAGCCTCTTCCTGTCTTGGGACTTCTAATATTGGATTCGGTGTTGGATAAAAGGCGACCATGGGAACCACTACTGCACCATGGTATGTTAGTAGGGTTTTGGGAAAGTCTCCTATACAGGTGTGATACATTTCCTCCTCTTTTTCCTTTACTGGTTGAACCTGTATAGGTTGAATAACTTCTGATTCTGGCTGGACAACTTCTGGCTCTTTCAACGTTTCCGGACATAATTTAAGATTGTCTCTTGACACTAGTACAGATGTTAAACCTCCGTTTTTGCTAATGAAACACATTTTAGAATTATCCATTCTTGTTGGTAAAACTGTGTAGGGTACGGCTTCCCACTGATTATCCAGTTTATTGGTTCGACGTTTCCTCTTGAGTACTTGGTCACCCGGTCTTAATGGAGTTGCTAGAGCATTCTGGTTGAAAGTTCGCTCTTGTCTTTCTCTGGTTTGCTGGAGGCTTCTTTCCACACTCTCTTGCACTTGGCGATACTGCTTTTGCCGTACGATATCCCAATTGGAGTCTTGAACTTCTGCGTCTGGTTTCAGAATTCCCATTTCTAGATCTATTGGCAATTGGCCGGGTCTTGCACGCATAAGATAAGCTGGGGTGCAGTTGGTAGAGCTCACCGGGACATGATTATACAGATCCACCAAGTCAGGCAATTTCTCTGGCCATTGATTCCTTTCCGTTTCAGGTAAAGTCTTTAGTAGGTCTATCACAATATGGTTCATCTTCTCACATAAGCCGTTTGTTTGCGGATGATAGGCCGTCGGCCAGATCTTTTTGCAACCATACATATTACAGAATTCTCTGAAGATCTCTGATTCGAAGGCTGTACTCTGGTCAGTGAGAACCTGTTCCGGATATCCATAGGGTCTACAAAAGTACGTTTGGAACGCTTTGGCTGCTGTTTTTTCAGTCAGATCTTTTACAGGTACTACTACTACCAAGAAGCGCGAATAATGATCTACGATGGTCAAGGCATAGACGTAACCGGACCGGCTTGGTGTCAACTTCACGTGGTCCATGGCTACCAGTTCAAGTGGTTGTTTGGTGATTATGGGCTGCAGTGGTGCTCTTTGGCTCTTTTGATCGTTCCTTCTGAGGTTGCACGGGCCACAGTTTCTACACCACTGTTCGATTGATTTTCTCATCCCGACCCAATAAAATCTTTCTCTCAGAAGTACTTCTAGCTTTTTCCAACCAAAGTGACCAGCACCATTGTGGTAAGCCTCAAGGACCATCCTCACATCTTGTTTAGGTAATCTGCCAAACCAATTCATGTGTTTTCGGATTGGTGTATCTTCTACAGAGTTTCCCTTGATACAGGAACATTTTGCCTCTCTCTTTCCAGAGTTGATGTGTCTCTTCTGGGGCATCCTCATCGGGATATGCACTTTGCTCAGTCAATAGTTCCTTCACTAGCTTCACAGCCGGATTGCTATCTTGGGTGTCGGCCCATCTATGGTGTGCTAACGGATTAAAATTCACTTCTTGTTGTTTCTGATAGGTATTTGACTGACGATGTTTTACCTTGGGCTGATGAAAGGCTGGTAGTTCAATTTCTTCAAGCTCCCCCGTTTCTTCTTCTACATCTCTCAAGTGTGGCATCCGGTATAGGGCATCGGCATTTCCATTCTTGCGACCTGCTCGATACTTGATCACGAAGTTGTAATTAGATAACCGGGCTATCCATCGCTGTTCTAACGCACCTAATTTAGCCGTGTCTAGGTGGGTCAATGGATTGTTGTCAGTATAGACAATAAATTCTGCACCGGTCAAATAGTGTTTGAAACGTTCAGTCACAGCCCAAACTACTGCCAGTAGCTCCAATTTGAAGGAGCTATAATTTTCAGAATTTCTTTCAGTAGGCCGGAGTTTTCTACTTGCAAAGGCGATGACTTTCTCCCGACCTTCTTGCTTTTGTGACAGCACCGCTCCCAATCCCACATTACTGGCATCGGTGTAGAGGATGAAAGGTTGATGGTAATCCGGGTACGCCAGAACTTCTTCTCCGGTTAGTGCCTTCTTTAGTTGTTCAAAGGAGTCTTCTCTTTCGTCGTTCCACTGAAAAGGAGGGTTTCGGTTTAAAGGTTTCTTCGTCTGCCCTATCAAAGCATCTTGCAAGGGCGCTGCCAATTTGGTAAATCCTTTTATAAATCTACGATAGTAACCCACTAATCCCAAGAATTGCCTCACTTCTTTTGCGTTGGTAGGTCTTGGCCAATCCCTTATGGCAGTTATTTTCTCGGGATCCGGTGCTACTCCCTCCAAACTCACGATGTGCCCTAAGTATTGTACCTTTGGCTTGAGAAGGTGACATTTGGATGGTTTGATTTTCATACCATACTTGGATAAGGCTTCGAACACCTCTGCCAGGTCTGTTAAGTGCTGTTCGTAAGTCTTTGAGTAGACGATCACATCATCTAGGTACAGGAGGACGGTCTCGAAGTTCTTGTGTCCGAGGCAACATTCCATCAGTCGCTGGAAAGTACCGGATGCATTGCAGAGTCCGAACGGCATGCGATTAAATTCGCTTAGACCCATTGGTGTGGTGAATGCCGTTTTTTCTTTATCTCTCTCAGCCACAGGGACTTGCCAATACCCGCTTGTTAAGTCTAAGGTGGAAAAATAATTAGCAGATTTCAAAGCAGTCAAGGACTCTTCTATCCTAGGCAAGGGATAGGCGTCTTTGTGGGTGATGTTATTAATCCGCCGGTAGTCTACGCACATTCTCATGGTTCCATCCTTTTTTTTGACAATTACCAGAGGGGCCGCCCAAGGGCTACAACTATCTCTTATTACCCCGGCCTGTTTCATCTCTCTCAGCATGTCCTTCGCGCATTGATAGTGAGCGGGCGGTATGGATCTATATCTTTCTTTTATCGGGGGATGGTCACCGGTGGGGATTGTATGTTCCACCCCTTCTATCCGTCCGAAGTCCAATGGGTGTTTACTGAAGACCTGTTCATATTCCGTCACTAATCTATACACCCCTTGTCTTTGATGGGTAGGTGTTGAATCTACACCCACGTCTAGCTGTTGACACCAATCCTCCGATTCTCCATCTGAGCCGTTATTTTCCACCTGACAGGTCGATTCTAAGGGCTCAACGGTTGTGATGGCATTGTTGTCAACAGTATATAACCTTGCCACTGTAGCGTACCTTGGCAAAGTGACCTCTTCCTCTCCACAGTTCAAAAGTCGTACCGGCACCCGTCCCCGGTGTACCTCGACAACCCCTCGTGCCGTGAGTATAGTGGGCCTGCTGTCGGTGTACGCTGGTTCTATTAAGGCTTGATAGTCTCGTCCTTTAGTACCAATGGCCACTCTACACCATACCAGCATTTCTGTTTTTGGTGGGATTACAATAGACGTTGGATCACTCACCCTCACACTGCCGATTTCTCCACCTGCAACTTCTATCTGTTGCCTTAATATTAATACTTTTATTTCCCTCCGGAGAACTCTCTGCTGGCAGGATCGGGCAGTTTCAGCAATTTGTTGTAAGACAGAAATAACTTCGGAAAAGCAGTTCTCCAACACATTCATTCCTATCAATACAGTTGGTTCACAGTTCTGTCGGTCAACATCAACGACAATTATACCCTGTTTCTTCAATTCTGCTTTACCAATCTTTATAGTCATCTCCCTGAATCCTAGTTTCGGTACCAACTTACCATTACTGGCCCATATATCTAGTTCAACATCAGAGGGTCCTTTATCAATATCTACCTCAGCCCAGTACCTCTTATAAAGGATATATGGTATAGATGAAATCTGGGAACCTGTATCCAGCAAAGCGTTGAGGGGAATTCCGTCCAGCACGATAGGGATGATGGGTCGTCCTCCGATGTACCTGTCGTGACAGGGTGTTGGGCCTTGAAAATTCATTCCTGAGAAGCGGCCCGCATTCCCAGGGGATTCCCGTTTAAATCACAATTTCGTGCAAAGTGGCCTGGCTGCTGGCAATGGCGGCAAATTGGCTGTCCATCCGGTTGGTAGCGGTCACGGGGTCGTCCTCTCCATGTCGGGTATCTCCGGGACCTCATCCATGGAACATCCTCTCTACGGTTTGCCAACTCCATCTTGGGTTCTCTCATCTCCTGCATGGTTTTAGCCATTGAAGCAACAACATCAGTTAAAGAGTCAAGCTTTTGCTGAAGAGCCTCATTAGTAATGGGCCCCAGGGACTTAGCACTGGCACCGGACGTAGCTGATGTCACTGGCATTCCCCGTTGCTGAAGTGCATATGCCATGGGTTGTGTGAGATCCTGATCCCGAGGTGCCTCTGCCAGCTGGAGACGTATAGCGCTCTCCTTTAATTGGGCAAATATCAATTCAGGGTTCTTAAAAACAAGCATGCTCACATGCCCCCGGTGAGAAGGGGTGTAGAGTCCCTCAATAAATTGATCTCTTAGCAGTTTATCGGCTCCTGTGTTAAAAATGGATTCAGCCCGTGTAAGTGATTTAAGGTCTTCCTGCAGGTTTAAGGCAAAATCTCTCACGCCCTCATTAGCTTTTTGTTTGCAATTAAAGAATCGTACTTTAGCTTTGCTGCTGGCAGTGGTTTCAAATGTAGCTTTTAATCCAGCAAATATGCGTTCAACAGTACCTTTTAGATCAGTTGCTCATGCCGTGACTTCTCGCTTAGCATGGCCACTTAACTGCATCATCAGGAGACTAACACGCTGAGCTTCACCCACGGAGAACATATCAAAATGAGCCAGCATCTTTTCACTGAAACCGTCAAGGGTATTAGGTTCACCTTCATACATTGGAAGCCAGGGGCCACCCGGGGTATATGGCATCAACACCGGCATGATGGGCGCCACTCCTTGCACTGCTGCGCTGCCAGGCTCTCTGTTGACACTCTGTCTTTCAGCTGCATTAGCGTCGCCGGGTGCTGCGGCGTCTCCGTGCTGCGACATACTGTACCCCCTAAGTTAATCCAGACCCTTCCGGTCCCAGCTTCCGTCTAAATAATGTAGATTCGTTCCTCTGTGCAGCAGGATGACAATGACACGCCCCCTGCTGCCTCTAACTGCCGCACGCTCTGTGATGGTGGATTTTGAAGTTTTTCAGTTAGACTGGGGCTTGGGTAATGACGTAGCTCGATTAACAGTTTTGTGCCTAACGGTTATGAGATGATTACGTCAGGGGATGGCGGCCATTTTTACCCCATTATAACCAATGGAGAAAAGTCACTTTCAATAGTTTTCAATGGGGAACGGGATTTTCTTTAACAAAGTCAATCTCCAAGATTTTTCATCCAAATTTTCACAGTTTCAGACTCCAATTACGACACACAATACCCGGTGTACGGGCTGGCCCGATCCTGTTCGTGATGCCAGTTGCGACGCCCGGGAGACCGAGGTACCCAGCACCAGATCAATGAGGTCCGTCTCTTGAGGGGGATGTCACTAGTGGCTTGACCCGGTGCTGTGGCCTCAGGCGATGCACAATGTAAGGGATATCATAAAGGAACAGACACTTACTTGATCAGCAGCAGGTCCTCTCAGCTGTGGTGACCCCGATCCTGGATCGATGGCTATTTTCCAAATGAAAGACTGAGGCGCTGAAACGTTTAACCAATTTACTTCAACAAAAAGGGATTTGCAACTAATACTGTCACCGGAGTCTGTTTAAGAACTCTGAATTACTTTGACCCTGTTAGGATTTCCACCTCTTATTATGCGCAATTTCTGTATGGCCCTGCTGCTGTTTGTGAACTGGCTGCCGACCCAATCTGTCTCTTCTGTGCTCTGGTTCGACGGACAACCCGAGTCCTTTTTTTGTCGGCTTACCCCCTCTGGGAGTACCGCTGAACTCTGTGTCTGTTGCTGCGTCTTACCCTGGTGAAGCTGATATCACCTCACTTTCTTCCGGTTGCTGTATTATATATAATGAATATAGCCACGGATCCGGTATCCATCTCTGCGCCTATTCTGGGTAGAAATTATTGCTACCCGGTTCTCACAATGTCCTTTTTCTCTATTCCTCTTTTCCTACTATGGGTATCACGGGCCTATAATCCGTCATAGGGCTGTTAGGAGTTCAGTTATACGACCTCTCACTTTCAACTCCTCAACCCAACTGCCAGTCCTTTTCTCAGACCAGAATAGATCAAGGGGAGTCTCTGGAGCTCCCCCTTCTGGCCGGAGATGGTAGTGCAGTCTTGCTATTTTAATATTTGTATTTGGTGTCAATAACTATTTTTGTGGCAAATACCCCTAGGGGCGCCACACACAGATCTTGGATGATGATCCTTCCACAGGACTGCACCTCCAGGTCCAGGAACTGACTAAAAGCGTAGCTGCAATAGCCAGGACTGTGCAATCCCTACAGGAACCCCCAAAGGAGAATATCAAGCTGGCTTCCAGACCAGAGGACGTCCCCTGGTGATGACAGAAGAAGATCCCACCGACCAGATGAAGAGACTGCCGCCACTGCAACCAGGCACGACACATCGCAAGGTACTGTCATTTAAATGAGCGACCCCTGGGGCAGAGGGCCAGCCCCGAGGAGTAAGACGACCAGACCCACAAAATTGGCGAGCCAAGTACGTCAGAGAACAATCGGTCCTTCCTTTTGTGATCGGCATCCAGGCTCTCAGGTGACGACTATGCCTTACATTCTCTATAAGCGATATTGGGCTGACACAGACATTAACTGTGGCCCAGATAGTGATTTGACAATAGTAGCCAGTACGCATCAGCCTTTGCCTCAGGTGGGGTGCAAGGAGCTCACCATCAAAGTGGGGCGGGTAGAATTGAAGGCCCAAGGAATGGTAATTGTTGATATTGACTAACGTGAATGTAACCCCATGATGACCTCAGGTACTAATGTCATAGAAAATTGTCTTGCAGAGGTTATTGTCTTGTTACAACAGGTGGCCGAAACTGCTGGTTCCAGTGAGCAATGAGTCCTGCAAAAAGAAATCAGAGCCCTGATGCAGAGACAACAGGTAGAATTGTCTGGTGGAGAAATTGGCCATGTCATAGTGAGTGATCCGATCCCCATTGCAATACCCCACAGGAGTGAAATGTTGATATGGTGTCGGGCAGCAATAGGCCTCAGAGATAAAGACTACCAGGCCCTGGTAGAATCTGTATATTCAGATAGTAGGCCCATAATCCTGACAGTCAGAGAGGTGGTTGATGTCCGCAAGGGGAGGGTACCAGTACATGTCCTTAACTGTGAAGAGAAAGAGGTCCATCTATCCAGATATGCCACACTTGCCAAACTGTTTTACTGTTGATAATAATGTAATACAGGCGACAGAACCCTTGGTCCCATCAGACCAAGCGGAGGACAATGGCTCTGCAGGACAGTTGGAGGATTGGTGCCAGAAGTTACACGTGGGCACAGATTCTACCCCATCTCACCAGAAACATGGGGCTTACCAGGTGGTCCATGAGTATGAGCTGGTATTCAGAAAACACCCACTAGATTTTGGGCAGGTAAAAGGGGTTCAACATCATATTTCCACGGGTGATCATCTGCCCATTAAAGAGAGGTACCGGCCTGTACCTCCAGCTCACTACCAGTGTGCCAAGAGAATGTTACAATAGATGAAGGAGGCTGGGGTAATCAGAGATAGTTGTAGCCCCTGGGCCGCTCCATTAGTCCTCGTCAGGAAAAAGGATGGCACCAAGAGAATGTGTGTTGATTATAGGCAGATAATCCGCATTTCACACAAAGATGCATACCTGTTGCTCAGAATAGAAGAGTCATTAGCTGCTTTAAAATCTGCTAACTACTTTTCCACCGAGGCGGATAAGGAAAAGATGGCCTTCACAACACTGATGGGTCTCTCTGAATTCAACTACATGCCGTTTGGACTGTGCAACGCACCAGGAACATTTCAGAGGATGATGGAGTGCTTTCTCAGGCACAAGAATTTCAACGATGTCATCGTCTTCTCCAAGACTTATGAAAACCACCTGAAGCATCTGGCCGAGGTGTTTGAAACTCTGTCCAACTTTGGCCTGAAGGTAAAGCCAGTAACATCCATGAAGTCCGACAGCTCCTTGGGTTGGTAGGCTACTACCGAAGATTTATCAAAGACTTCACGAAGATGGCCACACCACTACAAGACCTGTTAGTGGGCCAATCCAAGAAGACCAAGAGTAAGAATACGCCACTGGAGTGGAACGACAGGCTGGAAGGCTCCTTCACTCGGTTGAAGTTGGCTCGCATGGGAGATGGCCTATCCTGAATATGACCATTTGTGCTGTACACGGATGCCAGCAACGTGGGATGGGAAGCAGTACTGTCCCAGGTACAGAAAGGCAAAGAAAGGGTAATTGCCTATGCCAGCAGGAAGCTTGTCCCACAGAAAGGAACCCTGAAAACTACAGTTCCTTCAAGCTGAAGTTCCTCACCATAGTCTGGGAGGTGACAAAGAGGTTCAAGCACTACCTGGCCTCCGCAAGATTCACAGTATTCATGAGCAACAATCTGCTGACACACCTGGAGACGGCAAAACTAGGTGCCTTGGAGCAGCGATGGATGGCCCAGTTGTCCAATTATGAATTCACCATCAAGTACCGTGCAGGGCACAAGAATACCAGCGCCGATGCATTGTTCAGCATGCCCAACTTACCAGAGATGAGAGAAGATCCGGAAGCACTCGAAGAGATAGTTACCAGCTTTCCATCACCCCGGGGCAACTCAGTATTCCAATTATGTGAGTAACAAGCGCAATAACAAGCAAGAAGCTATGCTGAACCCATTGCCTCACCATGGATGGGCAGGGTAGGGACCCAGCAGTTGTCTTGTCAAAGAGCTGCTGACACAAGCCGATTCGCATCCTGGTCCAGAGGCTCCACAAGAGACCCAACAGCTGTGGAAAGAGAAGGGCAAATTGTTTATCTACAATGGTAAGCTGTGCGGGAGGAATATTGACCCACGCACTCACGAGTTGGTCTGGCAGATAGTGGTCCCGAGACAAGATGCGCCAATGGAAGCGTATCATGATGGAGCAGGACACTTCGGATGGAAAATATAAGAGATCCTACTCCATGGAAGGTTTTACTGGATTGGCATGAGAAAAGCCATTGAAAAGTGGTGCCTAGAGTGTGGCCCATGCAACCTGCGCAGAAAGGACTGTGACAGCCAGAGGGCTCCCATACAGCCCATAGTCACCAAACAGCCACTTGAACTGGTAGCTTTAGACCACGTGAAGCTAACTCCAAGCCAGTCAGGCTATGTCTATGCTCTGACCATTGTGGACCATTATTCCAGATTCCTGGTAGTCATACCTGTCAAGGACCAGACAGCGAAGACAGCAGCCAAAACCCTCCAGCAACACTTTTGCCAACCACACAGATAACCTGAGAAGGTACTTACTAACCAAGGTCCAGCCTTTGAAGCAGAAGTATTCCAGGAGTTCTGTAACCTGTACAGATGTAAGAAGATCAGAACAACGCCATACCATCCACAAACCAACGGTATGTGTGAGAAGATGAACCAGGTGGTAAATCGATCTGTTAAAAACCTTGCCTTTACACGAAAGAAACTTGTGGCCAGAGAAGTTGCCAGACTTGGTAGATTTGTACATACACACATGCCCGACGCGCGTTTCAGAACTAAATTCCTTCGTCAGGGGGAATTTAGTTCTGAAATGTGCTTCGGGCGTGTGTGTGTATGCAGGACGGTACGGTACCCCAAGGTATAGTGATTATACATATAACTGTTTGAGTTCCTGGGAATCTTCCTTTAGCACTTGGCACTTTGTGGGTGCAACACTGTGCAGGACAGGAGAAATCCTGCTTTCTAAATATCAACTCCTTTTCTTATTGGCACTTTAACATTTTTTGCACATTTTGCACATATTGCACAATTATTTGGAATTTTTATTGATTTTTTCACTTGATTTTTATTGGAACTTACCAAATTCTCAGGAATAGGGGAAATTATATACCTTGCACAGATATATTTTATGATTTTTAATACTGTGCTTGAGGGTACCTGTATATTTATTTTCATATATACAGTTCATGTCATACACTTTTTAATGATATTTTGTGACATTTTTTTGTATTTTTACTAATATTTATATACTGTATCACTGCTAAACATTAATAAAATACTATTATTGATCCATTTGGTCTCTTTGGTGCATCTGTTGCTTTGGTGATGGGTTTTGGTTCTTGGTTTAAGTGGTTTCCACTTCCTTTCTTCAAAAGACACCCTGGTGAATAGATGTTGGTATATTTGTGGTCATTTTTATATTTATAAATATTAACATATATCTGTTTACGATTGGGTTGATCTTTTGTAAGTTTGTTCTAAAATATCTGTAGAACAAGAGGAAGAGAAAATCCATACCGTTCTTGGAGATTTTCCCCAGTCTTGGACTCAAGTACATCAGGTCATAGTGATACCTGTCTTGACTTTTCCCCAGGTGGAAATACCTGAACCAGAAGAGACTTTACACCAGCAGGCTCAAGCAGCAAACGTCACCCCAGCAGTGGAACCAGAGAATCCACCCTCTGCTATCGATGAATCTGTCAGACCTGTGGTGAATCTAAGAAGTTGCATACAATTGCCCAGTGTACCAACACAATGCAGGCCTACAGGTAGCACAGACACTAGTGGGTACACAACAGCAACAGCAGACATGTTAGACCAGGAACTGCGTAGATCTACCCGCAGTACCAAAGGTCAAATCCCAGCCTGTTACAGGGAATATCAATAATTGCTGTTACCTGTTTGAAATGTTTGCTTATATTTATTACAGGTTTAAAATGGACAATGGGGTAATGGACAGTGAATTGCCCCAAAACTGTCTCTGTACATAGTTGGCACCATCAAGGTGCACCCTGGTACTATCCTCTATGCCGGCGTGGGAAGGGCCCTGTTTCTTCCCAGACCTGAAGCAGAAAACCGCCTGGCAGCGCCGAATCCCGGGTCTGGATACGCCTTGTAGCCCACCCAAGACCTACATTGGGGGTTTATGACGCTTTATTCTGACAGCTATAACTTATTTTTCTGCTGATGACATTGTATGGCAGATTTTATTTGCAGGACAAGATAACATTTTCAGCGGTTCCATTTTTATTTGCATTAGTCTTTTTGATGGCGTTTTATTCCACCTTTTGTTCAGTGGTATGATGATAAAGCATTGTGTTTTCCTCAATTTGTATTTATTTTTTACGGTGTTCACTAAAGAGGTTAACTAGTGAGACAGTTTTATAGAGCGAGTTGTTACGCATGCAAAAATACCAAATATGTGTACTTTTTTGTTATTTTTTTATTTACATAAATAATTGTATTTATTGGAATAATATTTGTTTCTTTTTCTGTTCTTTATTTGGGGAGTTTTAAAAAGAAAAAATTTCATGTTTTAGTAACTTTTTTTTACTTTTTTACATTGTCCCAGAAAGGGACATCACTGTACAGTATCAGATCACTGATCTGATACTCAGCAATGCTTCTGCACTGTAGAGCATCAGATCAGCGTCTGACAGGCAGGAAAGGAGGCATGCCAGTGCCTGCTCTTAGCTACTTACCCTGCTGGACTCTGAAGGACCCCCGCTGCCATCTTGGGGCTAGGTGTTTCCATGGAGACCATCAGAACAACGCAATTGCATCGCATTGTTTTGATGGATGCACACAGGGGCCCCCTCCTTGCTCGATTCTCCTCGTTGATGCTGTCACTATTCTCTATCGGTGATCCCTGTATTACCTGTACACCATACACTTTATACAGAGTTCCTGTGTATAAAGTCACCGATGATCCCTGTATTACCTGTACACTGACACTATATACAGAGCTCATGTGTATAATGTCACCAGTGATCACTGTATTACCTGTACACTATACAATATATACAGAACTCTTGTGTATGATGTCACTGTTAATCCCTATATTACCTGTACACTATATACAGAGCTCCTTTGTATAATGTCACTGGTGATCCCAGTATTACTTGTACACTGACACTATACACTGCATACTATGTACAGTGCTCCTGTGTATAATGGCACCTATGGTAATATTAGTATTGTGTTTGTTTGTTTATTAATGATCAGTACTGTAGTATTTGGTCACTATGTGGTGGCAATATGTGGTCTGGTCATGGTGTGATAGTATTTTTTCCTCGTAGGTTGTATTATTCGGTTACTATGGGTTAGTAATATGTGGTCCAGCCATGGTATGGTTGTATTTTTCCCTTACATACAGGGAACTCCTTCTGCATCTTCCAAATAATTTCCCTCCTTGTAAGAGTACCCTGTTCATCAGGGCCTGGGTGATGTGAGGGCATGAGAAAACTGTCCCAGACCTTTTATACTGTTCCCCAGCCTCTGCTGCATATGGTGTGTGCCTCCCTCATTTCTACTCCTTAGTTGTCCAAGGAACTGTGACCTCTGACACCAGCATTGTCAGATGGGAATTTTTTTAATAATTCCTCAACTAGGGCCTTCAGGTACTGCAACATTTTAGTAGACCTTTCCGCCATGGGAATGAGAGACATAAAGTTCTCCTTGAAGCGTGTGTCTAGAAGGGTGACCAACAAGTAATTAGTGTTGGTCAAAATGCATACTATGCAATGGTCACCGGAAAGGCAGCGGAACATAAACTCAGCCATATTTGCCATATTGACAACAGCCATGATTTCTCTTTCCTCACAAAGAAGACAACTGTCCATCTTTTCCTCCTCATCATCGTCCTCCCCCTGGTCTTCAGGTCACTCATGCTGAACAGATGGAAATGGTGGGAGGAAGGAGGAACAGGGTGAGGATTATGTGGTCCAGAATCAAGGCTAAAAAGACTGGACCGTGTGGAAGACAGGGTGGTGCTGACAAACTGATTTGAAATATTAATATAGAACAAAAAACGACCTTGCGGATACATTCACAAATATACCGCTCCAATATATAGAAAGTGCCCATAGCACTTTTCAAGAGAGAAAGGGGCGAACTCTCAAATCAATATAAACCTATAAGCTTAGCAAGAGCATACTGCCCCATAAATAGACATAACGTCATTAATAGTAAAGGTAGTAAACTTTTATTGATATAAATATACAAAATATTTTTAAAACAGATCGGTAATCAATCAAAATATAGATACTAGGAATTGGTGAATGACAAATAGATGACACCAGCATCAAAAACCCACATTAGAAAAATATACAGGTGCAGACAAAAAACAGCAAATAAATATGTGGCGTAGTTGAAAAAGTGCTAACATGCATTTTGATAAAGATATGGGGGAGGGTACCAAACATTCAATCTAGAACCAGTGTCATGATGTCAGCCCCAGATTGGAGCCAGTAAGTAAACCCTATCACATTACCCCCATATTGCACTATGCCCATACTGCACTCAGCCCCCTGAGGAAGCTCATTACGTGAAACGCGCGTCGGGGCTATATGATGGATGTACCCAGCGCAAAACCATACATGGGTAAGCAGACCACATGGCACTTTATATAGGTAGTGTTTTTATTTTAATGGGCATAGTGCAATATGGGAGTAATGTGATAGGGTTTATTTACTGGCTCCAATCTGGGGCTGATATCAGGACACTGGTTCTAGATTGAACGTTTGGTACCCTCCCCCATATCTTTTTCAAAATGCACTTTTTCAACTACGCCACATATTTATGTACTGTTTTTTGTCTGCACCTGTATATTTTTCTAATGTGGGTTTTTGATGCTGGTGTCATCTATTTGTCATTCATCAATTCCTAGTATCTATATTTTGATTGATTACTGATCTGTTTTAAAAATATTTAGTATATTTATATCAATAAAAGTTTACTACCTTTACTATTAATGACGTTATGTCTATTTATGGGGCAGTATGCTCTTCCTAAGCTGATTGGAAACATTACCTGCTATTCATAAATTACCTGCTATTCATCCAACAACCTTTTCTCATTGGTCTGGCTTCTAGAGTGGTGTTCTGAGTACCAATTACAAAGTGAGACAGGAAGCTAGGTCGACTTGATGTGTGTGTTTATTGTGCTCCCGCAGCAGACACAGTATCACCTTGCTCATGGCCTCGGCCACTGCATTTACCATCAGTATCATGTCCACTTCCCTGTCCGTAACCACGCATCATGCCCATTTTAAATTATGAGTGATATATCCCTGCTGAGAAACCTTTGCAGGATTAGTATCTCAGGAAAAATTGTCCACTTCTGATGGACTTGTTACAGTACAGGAGCAATATAGCGATGCATTTGCAACTGACCAAGTCTGGCTGTATGCTTTTGACGTACAACTAGCATATAATATTTCCCCGCTGAAAAAACTTTGCAGGATTAATATCGCAGGAAAATCTGCCCACCTCAGATTGACTTGTTACTGTGGAGGAGTGTCACGAATCCACACCGCTGCCGCCAATATGTCACGATTCACACCGTGACCGTCACCCCTACGTCACGGATCGGGGTGACTTTAGGCCAACAGACGGCTATTACATGTGCAGGGGGACTGTTATGACCTGGTGGTTAAGGAGCAACACTGATATGACCTGGTGGTTAAAGAGCAACATGGGACAAGCTCTGAGGAGGTGGTATATTTACTGACCGCAGTTCCTAATCCTAACACCAACACTAGAAATAGCCGTGGAGTGTTCCTGTCTCTCCCTAGACACCTCGTCACAGCCTGAGAACTAACTACCCCTAAAGATGGAAACAGAAAGCTATCTTGCCTCAGAGAAATTCCCAAAAGGAAAGATAGCCCCCCACAAATATTGACTGTGAGTGAAGAGGGAAATAACATACACAGAAATGAAAACAGATTTTAGCAAAGGAGGCCAATACTAATCTAAATAGACAGAATAGGAAAGGATACTGTGCGGTCAGTATTAAAAACTAAAAATCCGCGCAGAGTTTTCAAAAATGATCTCCACACCGACTCACGGTGTGGAGGGCAAATCTGCTTCCCCAGAGCTTCAGCTAGCCTGAATATATCATAATGACAAGCTGGACAAAAGGAAACATAACATGAGCTGAGCAATGAAGTCCAAAGCAAATGGACAACAAAGAACTAGCAAAAACTTATCTTTGGCTGAAATGGACAGGCCATCAGAGAAATCCAAGGAGAGATCTGAATCCCAAACCAGAAACATTGACAGCTGGCATGAACTGAAGACCAGAGCCAGGTTAAATAGCAAGGCCAGGAGAGACGATCAGTGAAAGCAGCTGCTACAGCTAAACTCAAGGAGCAGCAGTTCCACTCGAAACCACCAGAGGGAGCCCAAGGGCAGAACTCACAAAAGTACCATTCACAACCACAGGAGGGAGCCCAAGGACGGAATTCACAACAGTACCCCCCCCTTGAGGGGTCACAGAACCCTCACCAGAGCCCCCAGGCCGATCAGGACGAGCCAAGTGAAAAGCACGAACCAAATCGGCAGCATGGACATCGGAGGCAACAACCCAAGAATTATCCTCCTGGCCATAACCCTTCCACTTGACCAGATACTGAAGCTTCCGCCTCGAAAAACGAGAATCCAAAATCTTTTCCACCACATATTCCAACTCCCACTCAACCAACACCGAAGCAGGAGGATCAACGGAGGGAACCATGGGCACCACATATCTCCACAACAAAGATCTATGAAAAATGTTATGAATGGAAAAAGAAGCTGGAAGGGCCAAACGAAAAGACACCAGATTGATAATTTCAGAAATCTTATAAGGACCAATAAAGCGAGGCTTGAACTTAGGGGAAGAAACCTTCATAGGAACATGATGAGAAGACAACCAGACCAAATCCCCAACACGAAGCCGGGGACCAACACACCGACAACGGTTAGCAAAACGTTGAGCCTTTTCCTGAGACAACGTTAAATTGTCCACCACATGAGTCCAAATCTGCTGTAACCTGTCCACCACAGAATCCACACCAGGACAGTCAGAAGGCTCAACCTGCCCTGAAGAAAAACGAGGATGAAAACCAAAGTTACAAAAGAAAGGCGAAACCAAGGTAGCCGAACTAGCCCGATTATTAAGGGCAAACTCGGCCAACGGCAAGTAGGTCACCCAATCATCCTGATCAGCAGACACAAAGCATCTCAAATAGGTTTCCAAGGTCTGATTGGTTCGCTCCATTTGGCCATTTGTCTGAGGATGAAATGCTGAAGAAAAAGACAAATCAATGCCCATTCTAGCACAAAAGGACCACCAAAATCTAGAAACAAACTGGGAACCTCTGTCAGACACAATATTCTCTGGAATGCCATGCAAACGAACCACATGCTGAAAAAATAATGGAACTAAATCAGAGGAGGAAGGCAACTTAGGCAAAGGTACCAAATGGACCATCTTAGAAAAGCGGTCACAAACCACCCAGATGACAGACATCTTCTGGGAGACAGGAAGATCAGAAATAAAATCCATGGAAATATGCGTCCAGGGCCTCTCAGGGACCGGCAAAGGCAAAAGCAACCCACTAGCATGGGAACAGCAAGGCTTGGCCCGGGCACAAGTCCCACAGGACTGCACAAAAGAACGCACATCCCGCGACAAGGAAGGCTACCAAAAGGACCTAGCAACCAACTCTCTGGTACCAAAAATCCCAGGATGACCAGCCAATACTGAACAATGAACCTCAGAAATTACCTTACTAGTCCATCTATCAGGAACAGTTTCCCCACTGGACAGCGGTCAGGTTTATCATCCTGAAACTCCCGAAGCACCCGCTGTAAATCAGGAGAGATGGCAGAAAGAATCACCCCCTCCTTGAGAATACCAGTAGGCTCAAGGACTCCCAGAGAATCAGGCAAAAAACTCCTAGAAAGGGCATCAGCCTTCATATTCTTAGATCCCGGAAGATATGAGACCACAAAATCAAAACGGGAGAAAAACAGAGACCATCGAGCTTGTCTAGGATTCAACCGCTTGGCAGACTCAAGGTAAATCAGATTCTTATGATCGGTCAAGACCACAACGCGATGCTTGGCTCCCTCAAGCCAATTTCGCCACTCCTCAAATGCCCACTTCATAGCCAACAACTCCCGATTGCCGACATCATAATTACGCTCAGCAGGCAAAAACTTTCTGGAGAAGAAAGCACACGGTTTCATCAAAGAGCCATCAGAACTTCTCTGAGACAAAACGGCCCCTGCCCCAATCTCAGAAGCGTCAACCTCAACCTGAAAAGGGAGAGAAACATCTGGCTGACGCAACACAGGGGCAAAAGTAAAACGACGTTTAAGCTCCTGAAAGGCCTTAACAGCCGCAGAGGACCAATTCATCACATCAGCGCCTTTCTTCGTCAAATTGGTCAGAGGCTTAACCACACTGGAAAAATTAGCAATGAAGCGGCGATAAAAATTAGCAAAGCCCAAAAATTTCTGAAGGTTCTTCACAGATGTGGGTTGAGTCCAATCATGAATGGCCTGGACCTTAACAGGGTCCATCTCAATAGCCGAGGGAAAAAAAATGAAACCCAAAAACGAAACCTTCTGAACTCCAAAGAGGCACTTAGACCCTTTCACAAACAACGCATTAGCACGAAGGATCTGAAATACCATCCTGACCTGCTTCACATGAGACTCCCAATCATCAGAAAAAAACAAAATATCATGCAAATATACAATCATAAATTTATCCAGATAATTCCGGAAGATATCATGCATAAAGGACTGAAACACAGATGGAGCATTAGAGAGCCCGAATGGCATCACAAGATATTCAAAATGGCCTTCGGGCGTATTAAATGCTGTTTTCCTTTCATCACCCTGTTTAATACGAACAAGATTATACGCCCCTCGAAGGTCAATCTTGGTAAACCAACTAGCCCCCTTAATCCGAGCAAACAAATCAGAAAGCAAAGGTAAAGGGTACTGGAATTTGACCGTGATCTTATTGAGAAGGCGATAATCTATACAGGGCCTCAAGGAGCCATCCTTCTTGGCAACAAAAAAGAACCCCGCTCCCAACGGTGACGAAGACGGGCGAATATGCCCCTTCTCCAAAGACTCTTTTACATAACTCCGAATAGCGGCATGCTCTGGCACAGACAGATTGAAAAGTCGACCCTTAGGGAACTTACAGACAGGAATCAAGTTAATAGCACAATCGCAGTCCCTATGAGGAGGAAGGGAACTGGACTTGGGCTCATCAAATATATCCTGGAAATCTGACAAAAACTCAGGAACTTCAGAAGAGGGGGAAGAGGAAATTGACATCAAAGGAACATCACTATGTATCCCTTGACAACCCCAACTAGTCACAGACATAGATTTCCAATCCAGCACTGGATTATGTACCTGTAACCATGGAAAACCCAGCACAACAACATCATGCAAATTATGCAACACCAAAAAACGAATATTTTCCTGATGTGCTGGAGCCATGTACATGGTCAACTGTGTCCAGTTCTGAGGTTTATTCTTGGCCAATGGCATAGCATCAATCCTCCTCAAGGGAATAGGGCTCCGCAAAGGCTCCAAGGAAAAACCACAGTGTTTGGCAAATTCCAAGTCCATTAAGTTCAGGGCAGCGCCTGAATCCAAAAATGCCATAACAGAAAAGGACGACAATGAGCAAATCAGGGTAACAGAGAAGAGAAATTTAGGCTGTGCAGTACTAATGGTAACAGACCTAGCGACCCTCTTAGTACGCTTAGGACAATCAGAAATAGCATGAGTAGAGTCACCACAGTAAAAACACAGCCCATTCTGACGTCTGAATTCCTGCCGTTCCGCTCTAGTCAAAATCCTATCACATTGCATAGGCTCAGGACTCTGCCCAGAGGACACCGCCATATGGTGCACCACCCTGCGCTCGCGCAGGCGCCAATCAATCTGAATGGCCAAAGACATTGATTCATTCAAACCAGCAGGCGTGGGGAACCCCACCATAACATCTTTAAGGGCTTCAGAAAGACCCTTTCTGAAAATTGCTGCCAGGGCATACTCATTCCATTTTGTGAGCACAGACCACTTTCTAAATTTTTTGGCAGTATACTTCTGCCGCTTCCTGACCCTGACACAGAGCCAGCAAGGTTTTTTCTGCCTGATCCACAGAATTAGGTTCGTCATACAGCAATCCGAGCGCTTGAAAAAATGTGTCTATATTGAGCAATGCAGGATTTCCTGGCTCAAAGGAGAATGCCCAATCTTGCGGGTCTCCACGCAGCAGAGAAATGACAATCTTCACCTGCTGAATGGGGTCACCAGAGGAACAGGGTCTCAGAGCAAAAAACAATCTGCAGTTATTTTTAAAGTTCAAAAATTTAGATCTATCCCCAGAAAACAAATCAGGAATAGGAATTCTAGGCTCTAAAACCGGAGTGTGAACAACATAATCTTGGATACTCTGTACCCTTGCAGCGAGTTGATCCACACACGAGGACAGACCCTGAACCTCCATGTCAGCACCGGAATCCTGAACCACCCAGAGATTAAGGGGAAAAAAAGGACAAAACAGGCTGCAAAGGAAAAGAAAAAAAAAATGGCTCAGAATTTTTTTTTCCCTCTTTTGAGATGCATTCAACACATTGCGGGCCAGCTGTACTGTTATGACCTGGTGATTAAGGAGCAACACTGATATGACCTGGTGGTTAAAGAGCAACATGGGACAAGCTCTGAGGAGGTGGTATCTTTACTGACCGCAGTTCCTAATCCTAACACCAACACTAGAAATAGCCGTGGAGTGTTCCTGTCTCTCCCTAGACATCTTGTCACAGCCTGAGAATTAACTACCCCTAAAGATGGAAACAGAAAGCTATCTTGCCTCAGAGAAATTCCCAAAAGGAATGATAGCCCCCCACAAATATTGACTGTGAGTGAAGAGGGAAATAACATACACAGAAATGAAAACAGATTTTAGCAAAGGAGGCCAATACTAATCTAAATAGACAGAATAGGAAAGGATACTGTGCGGTCAGTAATAAAAACTAAAAATTCGCGCAGAGTTTACAAAAATGATCTCCACACCGACTCACGGTGTGGAGGGCAAATCTGCTTCCCCAGAGCTTCAGCTAGCCTGAATATATCATAATGACAAGCTGGACAAAAGGAAACATAACATGAGCTGAGCAATAAAGTCCAAAGCAAATGGACAACAAAGAACTAGCAAAAACTTATCTTTTGCTGAAATGGACAGGCCATCAGAGAAATCCAAGGAGAGATCTGAATCCCAAACCAGAAACATTGACAGCTGGCATGAACTGAAGACCAGAGCCAGGTTAAATAGCAAGGCCAGGAGAGACGATCAGTGAAAGCAGCTGCTACAGCTAAACTCAAGGAGCAGCAGTTCCACTCGAAACCACCAGAGGGAGCCCAAGGGCAGAACTCACAAAAGTACCATTCACAACCACAGGAGGGAGCCCAAGGACGGAATTCACAACAGAGGGCTTATCCTAGTTATCCCTCCACTGCTATCAATGTGATAAATAAAAAAACACACACAAGGCTATTGACCTCTTGATTTACAGCAGGGGCTTATTTTAGGTATCCCACTGCTCCACAATATACCATGAACTGCAGGGATTTATGAATATCCCGCTTTACAGTTGCGCTTAAACTTGCAGCTCTCTGGCGCCCCCCTTACCCTCAGGTCAGATTAGGTACTGCACCAAGGGTAATTAGTCGCCAGAAAGGCTGCCTGCTATGTACTGGCTATTGGGCATGCTGCACCGAGGCGACATAAATACTCCCGCTCAGGCAGGAACAATAATTATCAATGCCGCAGTTGCTTCAACAACACCCAAAGGCCTGCACACGGGATGCTGCCACCAGCTTCGATTAAATGGGTCCGAAGCTAACCCGAAACAGTAGCGTAATTCCCTTCAGAAGGCTTAAGGTACGTTTTAGAGCATGAAGAATTAATCTAGTATTAAAGATTATACCCCATTAAAGTTTATGCAGTGTTTATAGAAAAACATTACAAGGTTGTTACAAAAAGAGACAATTGCAAATATGTACAGAGGTAATTATAAAAATAACAGGGGTTAAATGAGTAATAACACTTACATGTGTTCAGATCATTTGAGGCAACCAGGCTAGTGGGCGGAGTTCCCATCAGGGTTCTGGAGTAAGATCAGGCTCACACAGACTCCAGCAGACCGACTGCAGGCTGGGGTGAGGGTAGACACTGATAAAGTGTAGCTCGGTGACATCACCAAAAGGGCTGGCTCCCCAGACACTCCTATCTCTTCAGTCTTAGTGAATTTAATACAAGTTTGTCTAATGCCTGTATCTCCGCTACAGAACATGTCATAGTCATAACAAACCCAGCATTCATCTCGTATTAACATTGGCATTCTAATGAGATCAAATATGTCCTATTTGTGATGCATAATTACAGATAAATCCCTACTTTTTACCTGATGGAGTTAGAAGCTCATGCGTACAGTGATGGTTAGATGCGCCAATGGACTTTAGCAATATGCACTCATTATTTTCCTAGCCTAAATTGTTTGCCCAATATCTTATCATATTAGAACAAAGACCCTCATGATTTAAAAGGGAGATCAGACCAGTTTCTGCTAGCACAACTTTCCACTGCAGTTATGCCAGTCGTAAATACCTTTCTTCAATAAAACTCCCCCACATACATTGACAAGGCAAGCTCTTGCCTGAGTGAAAGGGGAAGGGGGGGTTTTAGCCCACAGCCTGGGCTAACAGGAGAAACTAAACTTAAACTTATATGGTATTTCATAACAAGACAAGGAGCAATATAGCGATGCTATTGATAACCAAAAAAGTCTGGCTGTCTGCTTTTGATGCACAACTGGTGCAGTATAAATGCCATATAATATTTACCTGCTCAGAACAATTTGGAGGATTAAGAGCATTAGGAATATCATTAGTCCTGAGAACTTGAAGGGCTTTTAGTGTGAGCTGCAGCAGAAAGGACATGCAGTTAACCCTATAATGTCCTACGTAGTGATGAGCGAGTGTACTCATTGCTCGGGTTTTCCAGAGCATGCTCGGGTAATCTCTGAGTATTTGTAACTGCTCGGAGATTTAGTTTTCATCGCGACAGCTGAATGATTTACAGCTACTAGCCAGGCTGAGTACATGTGGGGGTTGCCTAGTTGCTAGGGAATCCACACATGTCATTAAGCTGGCTAGTAGCTGTAAATCATTCAGCTGACACAATGAAAAGTCATAAATACTTGGAGGACACCCGAGCAATGAGTACACACGCTCATCACTAGTCCTACACTATCCCTTCAGCATAATCTCTCCCTATTTGCTGCTAACAGCAGTATTAATATTGATTATAATTAGCCCTAATGAAGGCTGTCGTTACAGTTGATAAAAGTATTACAGGTGTCTTATTCCTGCCTATGCGCAGCTAAAACTGTCCTTCACTTTGCAGCGCACCGCCTCTCCCTACTCTGCATGTGTCTGTAGCTACACTGTGCCGAGTATGGCGCCATGGGTCATATATAGACCTGATGACGCTGTGCGGCCAGCCAATCACAGTAATGCCACAACAAAGATGGCTACAGCATTACAGTGATTGGCAGGCAATCCCGGTATGTTTAGTGGCTGTCTAACAAGAACCAAACATGCTGGGCGGGGACTTGAGCTTGCACTCAGGCTTTCAAAAACTCACCGAGTAACAAGCATCCTGAGCACACTGATGCTCGAGCGAGTACTGAGCAGTAACAAGCACGCTCGCTTCTCACTAGTTATAACCTAAAAGAACATCTGTGAGTTTATTTTATCATAAATCGTATTATAATTTTTAAACTCTAGATTTATGTGTTTCTTGTATTATACATTGTATTATATTGTACATGGTCCAGAGCTAAGAGTTTATTATGTTAGAGTTTGTATTATGAATGGTCTATAGAGACCAGATATAGGGGTATTAATACATTTTACTTTTTTTTGTTACATTCCATCCTGTTGTATAGCAGATGACATATGGGAGCTGCAGTCACTTTCCGCTCCCCTCCCTAAATCTGTAAAACATCCATGAGTCAGCTACCTGGATACATAAATCTACAAGAAAGTAGTGAATCTATGATAAAAAAAAAATCAAGTAAAATGACTCAGATGACAGGAGCGGTCCCCGCCTCACAATGCCGCCTGGTGTAGAATACCCCCACCATATGCTTCTCATTCAGATTCATAATTATAGGGGAGGAACCACATTATCGCTGTGATCCTGACTCCAGAGAGCACTGAGACACTTTTAGTTATTTACAAGTGAAACATTCTGCTCTTTCTAAAGGGAATTAGCCATTGAATTTTCTCGTAGCCATGAAAGAATAAGCCTGAATGAAGCTATCACAGCAATAAGTAGTTTAATAAACAAAGTACATATTTTCAAGGTCACTTTTTCCTTATTTTATATGTGACAGATGTACATTGAAATGTAATTAGACTGGAAGAACAATGTGATTAATTTGGAATAGGGTTAGGGAAACTGCTCCCCTTTTTAAGGCCACGCACCACAACCTTAATGCAGACCCATCAAGGAAAGACGATGATTGCAGGAATAATGGGTTAAATTCTGCACTGCTGGACGAAGGATGAATGGAGTGACAGATCCAGGAGATAAATATGTGGTGTATTTGTCTATTCATTTCAAGGTGACAACACTTATTATTTGGGACAAACTACAGGTGGTTGTCCTGAAGAAGAAATGTTGTCCCTTCCAAAGGCATAAATAAATAAACAGTATATGTGTCTCCTGGGTTCTTGGCTCCATTAATCCTTAGGCCACGTTCACACGCTGCGGGTTCCTCTGCGGGTTAATCCCGCAGCGGAATTGATAAATCTGCAGGGCAAACCCGCTGCGGTTATCCCTGCAGATTTATCGCGGTTTGTTCCGCGGTTTCCGCTGCGGGATTACTCCTGTACTATTGATGCTGCATATGCAGCAATATGCAGCATCAATAGTAATGTAAAAAATAATAAAAATTGGCTATACTCACCCTCTGACGTCGCGATCTCCTCGGCGCTGCAAGCGGCTGTGCCGACAAGGACCTTCGTGACGTCACGGTCATGTGACCGCGGCGTCATCACGGTCATGTGACCGCGACGTCACCACAGGTCCTGTTCGGCACAGCAACTGAGACCGGACGCCGCGGGCAGCGCAGAGAGGTGAGTATAGCATTATTTTTTATTTTAATTCTTTTTTTTACACCAAAATATGGTTCCCAGGGCCTGGAGGAGAGTCTCCTCTCCTCCACCCCGGGTACCATCGGCACATTATCCGCTTAACTTCCCGCAACGTGGGCACAGCCCCATGCGGGAAGTTAGCGGATCAATGCTTTTCTATGGGTGCAGAATCGCTGCGATTCTGCACCAAGAAGTGACATGCTCCTTTTTTTCCGCAGAAAAGCCGCGCGGCTTTTTCCGCGGAAATCTGCAGCATGTGCACAGCGGGTTTTGTTTTCCATAGGGTAACATTGTACTGTACCCTGCATGGAAAACTGCTGCGGATCTGCAGTGTCAAAACCGCTGCGGATCCGCGGCAAAACCCGCAAAGTGTGAACATAGCCTTAAACCTTTGTCCAGCAGCGCAAAATTTAACCCATTATTTCCACAATAGATGTAGATTGAAGGTATTTCAGGCATTATTGTAGCATCAGTAACAACGATATCTCACAATCTGACTTTAATTGAGGTTTTGGAGTAGCGTCAGGAACCAGGCAGCACGCTGCATTCCAACAACCCAAATCTTAGGAACCAGCTTTTTCTAAAAGGTTGCGTTATTTACTGTAGAGGCAGATTCGGAAAAATTGTCTTTATTATCATTTTTATTTAGGTTTTGGATGATGGCGTCCTATTCTTCGAATAAAATAGGCAGGCACATTCTGATGATCGATAAGCCGGATTACTCACCGGTAATGCTCTTTTAGTGAGTCCACGACAGCACCCCACTGGAGAGAGGGATCCGCCCCGCAGGAACAGGAAACCTATTGAGAAATAAAAGGGGGCGGTCCGCCTCTCCTCCTCAGTTTTGATTTCAGAGTACCCGGAGGACCACCAGTGTTAGGCAAATATCATTTATTTCATTCTTTAAACTTATTTGCTAATGATTAAAAAGATTTTACTCAAAAAATATGTATTATATTAATCTAGGGAGGGATGTAAGAGGGTGCTGTCGTGGACTCACTAAAAGAGCATTACCGGTGAGTAATCCGGCTTTTTACTCTTCGCCATGACAGCACCCCACTGGAGATCTTTCAGAGACCATCACCTAGGGAGGGGACCACCGTGCTGAGGACAGTCCTGCCAAAGTCTAGGTCAGAAGTTGACGATAGGTCTAGCATATAGTGGTTATAGAATGTAGAAGGATTTGACCAAGTTGCCGCCTTACATATAGTTTCAATCGGGACGTCTCCCCTCTCTGCCCAGGAGGATGCCATCGCTCTGGTAGAGTGTGCTGTTATGCCTTCCGGAGGATTTTCTTTCCTTGCGGAGTAAGCCAGTCTGATAGATTCTCTGATCCACCGGGATAAGGTGCTTTTTGTTACTCCATGACCCTTCTTGACACCCTGGAAGGAAATAAACAGAGCCCTACTCTGTCGCCAGCTGCTGGTCCTTTCAATGTATTTTAATACTACTCTTTTAACATCTAGAGTGTGATATTTTTGTTCTTCAGGAGTGGATGGATTACTGAAGAAAGTGGGCAAGATTATTTCTTGTGACCTGTGGAATTTTTTCGCTACTTTGGGCAGGTAGGAAGGGTCTGGTTTAAGAATTAACTTATCCTGAAAGGTTAACAAAAAAGGTGGATCTACAGAGAGTGCTTGGATGTCACTGATTCTCCTAGCTGAAGTCAGTGCTACCAAGAGGGCCGTTTTTAGTGATAGACATTTAATTGGTATTGAGTCTATTGGCTCGAATGGAGAGTCTGTTAGGGCTTGTAAGACTAAATTTAAATCCCAGGGTGGAATCCTAGGTATGTTAACTGGATTCATTCTTTCGCAGGCCGTAATAAATCTGGATACCCATCTATCCCCCGCGACGTTATGGCCATAGAGGGCTCCTAGTGCTGAAACATGAACCTTTAAGGTGTTTACAGTTAGACCTAGTTCTCTCCCTTTTTGAAGAAACTCCAGGATAGAATGTATCGGAATCTCTGATGTGTTGGTAGATGTATGGAATTGAAAAATTTTTTTCCATACTCTTGTATAGATTTTTGTGGTGGAGGGTTTTCTACTATGGAGAAGCGTATCAATTAAACCCCCCGAGAATCCTCTCGATCTTAGCATCTGCCTCTCAAGTTCCAGGCCGTCAGGTGGAGATTGTCCACCTGAGGGTGGAAAAACGGACCCTGGAAGAGAAGGTTGGGCGTTGAGGGGAGGACCCAAGGATCTGAGACCGACATGGTCTGTAGCCATGAGAACCATGGTCTCTTGGGCCAGAACGGAGCTATCAGTACAATTCTCGCCCCTTCTTCTCTGATCTTGCGTATAACTTGAGGTAGCAATATGATCGGAGGAAACGCGTACGCTAGACTGAACTGCCAAGGGGCTTGGAGAGCGTCCAGAATGTCCGGATGATCCGCTGGAGATAGAGAAGCAAATCTCCGGACTTTTCTGTTTTTCCTTGTGGCAAAGAGATCTATCTGAGGACGGCCCCAAAGAGATATTATGTCCAGAAATATTTGTTGGTTTAGACACCACTCTCCTTGTCTCAAGGTGTGTCGACTTAAAAAGTCCGCCTGCTGATTGTTTGCTCCTCTTATGTGCAGCGCAGTAAGGGATGTTAGGTGACTTTCTGCTAGATTTAAGATTTCTGTAGCAGAAGACATCAGAGTTTCTGATCGCGTACCTCCTTGCCGGTTTAGATACGCCACCGTGGTGGTGTTGTCGGATAGGACTCTGACGTCTTTCCCCCGAAGCTGTGGGAGGAAATGATATAAGGGGTATTTTACAGCATTCAGTTCTTTAAGGTTAGAGGAGCTGCCGCTTTCCTCTATGCTCCATGACCCCTCCCTGGCAATAATTATTCCCCATATGAGCGCCCCATCCATGAGGACTGGCGTCAGTGGTTATGGTATGAGATGGCGTTATTACCCATGGAACCCCACTCATCAAATGGTTTGAGTCTAGCCACCATTCTAAGGAAGTTAAAACCTCCTGAGATAAGGTTATCTTTGCATTTAGGCGCCCAAATAACCGTCTATCCTCTTGTAAAACTTGATGTTGTAGTGTTCGAGTATGGTGTTGAGCCCATGTCACTGCTGGTATACAAGAGATAAGAGACCCTAATAACGACATAGCTTGTCTTAGGGATATACGCGGATTATTTATTGCAGCTAGGACTTTGTGTCTGATCAGTAGAACCTTTACCTGCGGCAGAAGACACTTTTGAGATATAGAGTCTAACTGGAACCCCAAGAACGCCTGACGGGAAAGCGGAGTGAGTCTGGATTTGTCGGTATTGATTATCCAGCCCAGGTCCTGTAGAGAGGAAATTGCGTGAGCTAAACGATCAGTACATTGAGTAACTGAATTTCCTGTTACCAGAAAGTCATCCAGATAGGGCACAATCAAAGTCTACTTCTGGCGTAGGTATGCCATCATCTCTAGCATTATTTTGGTGAAGATCCTCGGCGCTGTTGAGAGGCCAAAGGGTAAGGCCGCATACTGGAAGTGACGAACCTCGTTGTTGATTTTTACCGCCACTCTGAGGAATTTTTGGTATCTGTCATGAATGGGGAGATGATAGTAAGCATCCTTTAGATCAATGCACCCCATCATACAGTTTGGGAAGAGGAGCTTTATGGTGGACCTAATGGATTCCATTTTAAATGTATAGTTTTTAATGAATGAATTGAGTTTTTTAAGGTTTATGATTGTCCTGAAAGAACCGTCGGGCTTAGAAATTAGGAATAGGGGAGAGTAGAACCCCCTACCCTCCTGTCCCACCGGCACTTGGACTAGGACCCGTTTTGATATTAGGGTTCGAATTTCAAGCTCTAGAGCCTGTTGCTGTATAGGCGAGCTGAGAGATGTTATAATATAAGACTCGTGGGGAACACGAGAGAATTTTAGTTTAATTCCATCTCGGATGATATTTAAAACCCACGAGCTAGATGTTATTTTCTCCCATTGAGTGGAAAAAAACTTAAGTCTGCCCCCAACTGGTATATCCTCAGTATTTGTTGTCTTTTGGGGGGTTGGGTCTTCTAAACATGGTACCTCTCTGCTTGTCATCCTTAGGGGTCCATGTTGTAGACCTATCCGTTTGTCTCCTTTTGCCAAACGGCCTCCTCTTAAAGGCTCTCCTGTAAAAGGGAATAGAGGATTCAGGAAAAGCTTTCTTCCTGTCCTTTGCCTTTGAGTATCTCGTCTAAGGTTTTACCAAAGAGGTACTCACCCTCACATGGGATTGCGCATATTTTGGATTTAGATTGCGCGTCCCCTTTCCAATTCTTCATCCATAGAGCTCTTCTTGCGTTATTCACAAGGCCCGCAGATCTTGCTGCTAAACGGAGTGAGTTGGCGGAGGCGTCTGCCATAAAGGCCGCTGCTCCTCGTATTAAAGGGATGGCTGCTCGTAGTTTTTCTCTCGAGCTTTTGTTTTCAATTTGCTGGTCTAATTGATCAATCCAGATGATCATTGACCGGGCCGCGCAAGTGCTGGCTACTGCAGGTTTGAATATTCCTGTAGCCGCTTCCCAAGAACGTTTAAGGGATGATTCAGCCTTACGATCCAAAGGATCGACTAGTAGTCCTGCATCCTCCACAGGTAGAGTGGATTGCTTAGAGGTAGAAGCTACAGCAGCGTCGACCTTAGGGACTTTGGTCCATGTAAGAAGCTCCTCGTCACTGAACGGATATTTACGTTTTGACGCTGAGGGTAGGAAGCTTCTCTGATCCTGCTTCTCCCACTCTCTTTTAATTAATGTTTTCACTGCCGGTATAACTGGAAAACATCTCCTCTTTCTGTCTGCCAAACCCGCGAACATTATGTCCTGCGCGGTTTGCGCACCCTTAGACTCTTCACACCCCATGGTATTTCGAATAGATTTTACCAAGTTGTCCACGCTGTCTAAGGGAAAACATGAGCGTCCCTCAATCTCTGATGAGGATGATGATGCTGGACATGATGACAGGGAGGCGTCTGACAGTACAGGTTGGTCACCGTCGGAGTCTGACACAAGTGTCGGTGTTTTAGACTTGGCACTACGCGGTTTGTCCTGGGTCATATTTTTTAGTTCCTCTCTAATAATGGCCCGTAGGTCCGTAATGGACACTGCTGCTCCCTGTGTTGTTTCCTTAAAGCAGTCTTTGCAAAGCTTTTTGGGGTATGAGTCAGGAAGGGGCTGGTTACACAAGGCACATTCCCTGTGCTTCGTTTTTTGTCGTTTTTTGCCCTAAGCGTATAAGTAGAGAGAGAAAGGGAAAAGAGAGAGAAATAGGGAGACAGCGTCAGCTTAATAGGCAGAGTTCACAACTCACCCAGTGAAGCAAATAATACCGGATCAGAAGGCCGAGATCCTGTTCTGGAACCGTCACTTTTACGAGCGGTGTCCGAGGATCCTCTGGCGTGATCTTTGGCGGGGGGTACTGGATCTCCAGCTGTGGGGTCCATGGCACCTGGGGATGACATCTCTGCATCGCCGTTCCAATGTTAGTGAGCGATTTAAATAGTGCGCCAAAAATTTTTTTTTTTTTCCCGCGCATGCGCAGATCGGCGCCGGCTCCCCCGCCTTGGATCCGGCCTGAGTGCCCCGGAAGTCCATGATTCACTTCCGGGGTAGCCTGTATTGCAGCGGTTGGCACATGTGCGGCCCGGGATTCTGCGCCGGGCCGCAATGGAGGATCACCTTACCCGGCTCCTGGTCGTACTGCCACACCGCACGCTGGGAAGGACGCCGGTCGGCCCTCCCCGGACCCGGCCGTCTGCCCGCTCCATCAGACGAGGAGGGAGCCGTCTAACGGAACTCCCCCGATGCTGCTTCTGAGCCGCAGCCCCTGCCGTTCTCTCGGATACCGCGCAGGCGGCATGCTGGCCCAGGTATGTTTCTCATGACGAAGTCCTGTCGTTCCCGCAGGAACAGGAAACCTAAACTGAGGAGGAGAGGCGGACCGCCCCCTTTTATTTCTCAATAGGTTTCCTGTTCCTGCGGGGCGGATCCCTCTCTCCAGTGGGGTACTGTCGTGGCGAAGAGTAAAAATTGATTTTAAACATTGCTGAAGATTGCATCAGCCAGCGAGTGCTCACATGACCACAGACACAGTTGAGCGGGTTTCCCCATAATTCCTTGCTGAAATCAAATCGCCTGGTAAAGCGCATTTCATTGTCTAGTTCAAACAATCAGGAATGACTATCAGAACCACTGTAAAAGCTGAGGTAGGGAATGCAGCAGACACTTTAGGATGTTATACGTTATTGCGTTTGAATACACAGCTCAACATTAGGGACTCAACATTAGAGACAAGGGGAGAAAGGGTTAAGACATTGGACAACTACACCATATAGAATGTGGTGTACAACTGCAGTACTAAAGAAAGAACATTGAAGTATTAGTTCATAAAAAAGACATAGTTTAGCTTGATAGGGGATGAGAGAGATCATCCCAGAGGGATTGATCAGTGATGTACTTAATGAGGGTTTAGAGTTTCTACTGCTGCTTTTGTCTTATTAGCTAAATTTACATTTGTGCACAACTTACTTGTCACAAGTTCGCTACTTACTGTGTACTAGGAATCAACTGAGTGACAGCTCAGCTGCCCAAAAGATGGCAGGGGTGTACTGGGCTGTCAGAATTATTATTGGGAGGGAATAGGGAATGCTGACTGTCTTCATGCTAATTAGGGATAGTCCAGCCGTCCAAGTCAAGGGCTGGAGTGTGCTGGACTATCCTCATTCAAATTAAGGACTGCTCAGCAATCCAATCACGGTTTGTGCCTGCTGGGTTTCCTTCAGGTTTAACCCTTTCAGGGTGATTGCCTGGTTATTTAGCTGGCTGACAGTGGTCAGGCCATTGCAAGTTGTCGGTTTGCTGGTGGTGTGCGTAAAAAAGACAAAACCTAAGACAGAAACAAAATGAACATACACCCTGTGTGACAAAGTCACTGGTAAAGTACTGGAGTGAAAATATGTTTCACTGCATTTAATAAAATGATATAAAGCCCAGAGATTTTCCTTCAGCACACTGTGCAGTGAGGGGTTAACAACTAATTTGTATAATGGGCTGAGTTTCATGTGGACATCCATAGAGCGGGTGGGAGGATGTCCACCTTATCTCCACCTCAGGGTGTGGTCTAGGGTTTAAGTAGCTGGCCTTTAGAGCAAGTAGTTGTTCAGTGTCTGGGGAGGAACACTCCAGAGAAGTGTTTATGGTTTGTCTACACCTAACCATGAGTCTTGCTTACTCTGAGGGGGCTGAACTCCACTATTACAATGGCTGTGCTAAATGCTATCATTTTGTTGTGTTTTTCTGTTTGGACCACATGGCCATGTTTACTTTGTTCTTAATAGTGGTTTATGCCACATCTAATAAACAAGCAATTACATTACTAAAGCAGCAGTGTTCCCATGTCTACCTCCGTGTACAGCCAAGCATGCCGATCTACCACTGGTGGTGTTAGAAGTGCAGGATGAAGGAGGCCACAAGCCAGCGTACAAAATCAGGCATAATGGAGGACCTGCTCAAGCATCTGGTAGAAGCGCAGCAGCAGCAACAGTTGGCGCTACATGAGACTTGTAAGCTGCTTATACAACATGCAACAGTAGCACCAGCGGTAGATTGTCTTGCTCACAGAGGCAATTCGAGGAAGGCCGACAGCCCCTCCCTCAAGTCCGAGAGACGACACATACATCCTGAAAGCAATAAGACGAGCGATGCAAAAAATGTGCCAGGGTGATGATGTGGAAGCATTTTTAACAGTCTTTGAGTGGCTAGCAGAGTGTGAGAAGCTACCGCCAGAGCAGTGAGCGGAGGTGCTGGCCCCCTACCTAACTGATGAGCCCCAAAAGGCTTATTATGATTTGGCATTACAGAATACGCAGGAGTATGCCAAATTAAAAACTGAAATGTTGGCACATTAAGAAGTGACTATGTCGATCAGAGCACAAAGGGTTCACCACTGGGCGTATTATGGGGACAAACCACCTCAATCAAAAATGCTTTATCTACTGCATCTTGTGTAAAAATGGTTACTGCCAAAATCCTCTACTCCAGCCCAGATGTTCAGCTGTTTGTCATAGACAGATTCTTTCACTCCCTTCCTAGGCGGGTGCATATCTGGATTGCCCAGGGAGATCCCTGGAAGGCAAACAAACTGGTGGGCCTAGTGGAACAGTACCAGGTGGTCGAGAGGTCCCTAAGATAGGGGGTGGTTCATCCCCATACTGGGGTTCACAGCGGGAGCCTGAGTCCCAAAAGAGGAGTAGAAGAGCCACCACAGGAGGAGTACTAGATCCCAAGGGGTTGCTGATGGGCTGTCAAGGGCCGTTGCTCTGCTGGAGATATCACAGTCCTGGACATATAGCCACCCATTGTCCTTTATCCTCCGAGATGAACTGGAGCCTAGGGAGGTGTTTCTTGTACTATGCCTATCCGGCCTGCAGTGTGGACGTGGACTGCTATCCCAGTGAGGAGCCACAGGCATGTTCCATGACAATAAATGGGGTGCTGGTGTCAGGACTCTTAAACTCAGGGAGCTTGGTGACTCTGATAAGGGTCACGTTCCCCCACAAGTTGATCCCATGGAAACACATGGGTGTCTGCTGTATCCATTGGGACGCCAAGGATGACTCCATCGCCAGAGTGTCAATAAAAACGAGCCGGGTACCGAGTCCCATGAGATCTGGGCAGTCAAAGGCTTGTGAAAATCGGGCAGGACTTCAGCCTGTTTTGGGGCTTGTGGGGAAAGATGGGGAAACCAAGTGATGCAGACAGGAGCCAACTTAAAGGGAAGGTGCCATAAAAAAAAAAAAAAAAATTACAGCAATTGTAAAAATGTAAAGAATTAATGTTTAAATTTTCTTAAAAAATGTTTTCATTTGTTTATAATTTAGTAAAATATGAAAAATAATTTGAAAAGTTTTGGAATTTCCACTTTTAACCCCTTAGTGACAGAGCCAATTTGGTACTTAATGACCGAGCCAATTTTTACAATTCTGACCAGTGTCACTTTATGAGGTTATAACTCTGGAACGCTTTATCGGATCCCGCTGATTCTGAGATTGTTTTTTCGTGACATGTTGTACTTCAAGTTAGTGGTAACATTTCTTCGATATTACTTGCGATTATTTATGAAAAAAATGGAAATATGGCGAAAATTTTTAAAATTTTGCAATTTTCAAACTTTGTATTTTTATGCCCTTAAATCAGAGAGATATGTCACAAAAAATAGTTAATAAATAACATTTCCCACATGTCTACTTTACATCAGCACAATTTTGGAAACAATTTTTTTTTTTGTTAGGGAGTTATAAGGGTTAAAAGTTGACCAGCAATTTCTCATTTTTACAACACCATGTTTTTTTTAGGGACCACATCACCTTTGAAGTGATTTTGAGGGGTCTATATGATAGAAAATAACCAAGTGTGACACCATTCTAAAAACTGCACCCCTCAAGCTGCTCAAAACCACATTCAAGAAGTTTATTAACCCTTTACGTACTTCACAGGAACTAAAACAATGTGGAAGAAAAAAATGAACATTTTACTTTTTTTTGCAAACATTTTACTTCAGAACCATTTTTTTTAATTTTCACAAGTGTAAAAACAGAAATTTAACCACAAATTTTGTTGTGCAATTTTTCCTGAGTACACCGATACCCCATATGTGGAGGTAAACCACTGTTTGGGCGCACCGCAGAGCTTGGAAGTGAAGGAGCACCGTTTGACTGTTTCAATGCAGAATTGGCTGGAATTGAGATCGGACGCCATGTCGCGTTTGGAGAGCCCCTAATGTGCCTAAACAGTGGAAACCCCCCACAAGTGACACCATTTTGGAAACTAGACCCCCCAAGGAACTTATCTAGATGTGTGGTGAGCACTTTGAACCCCCAAGTGCTTCACAGAAGTTTATAACGTAGAGCCGTGAAAATAAAAAATCGCATTTGTTTTCACAAAAATGATATTTTCACCCACAAATTCTTATTTTCACAAGGGTAACAGGAGAAATTAGACCACAAAAGTTGTTGTGCAATTTCTCCTGAGTACGTCGATACCCCATATGTGGAGGTAAACCACTGTTTGGGCGCACCGCAGAGCTTGGAAGTGAAGGAGCACCGTTTGACTTTTTCAATGCAGAATTGGCTGGAATTGAGATCGGATGCCATGTCGCGTTTGGAGAGTCCCTGATGTGCCTAAACAGTGGAAACCCCCCACAAGTGATACCATTTTGGAAACTAGACCCCTTAAGGAACTTATCTAGATGTGTGGTGAGCACTTTGAACCCCCAAGTGCTTCACAGAAGTTTATAACGTAGAGCCGTGAAAATAAAAAATCTCATTTTTTCTACAAAAATGATCTTTTTGCCCCAAAATTTTTATTTTCACAAGGGTAACAGGAGAAATTAGGCCACAAAAGTTGTTGTGCAATTTCTCCTGAGTACGTCGATACCCCATATATGGGGGTAAACCACTGTTTGGGCGCACCGCAGAGCTTGGAAGAGAAGGAGTGTCGTTTTACTTTTTCAATGTAGAATTGGTTGGAATTGAGATCGGACGCCATGTCACGTTTGGAGAGCCGCTGATGTGCCTAAACAGTAGAGACCCCCCACATATGACACCATTTTGGAAACTAGACCCCTTAAGGAACTTATCTAGATGTGTGGTGAGCACTTTAAACCCCCAGGTGCTTCACAGAAGTTTATAACGTAGAGCCGTGAAAATAAAAAAATCGCATTTTTTCTACAAAAATGATCTTTTTGCCTCCAAATTTTTATTTTACCAAGGGTAACAGGAGAAAATGGACCCCAGAAGCTGTTGTACAATTTGTCTTGAGTACGCCGACACCCCATATGTGGGGGTAAACCACTGTTTGGGCGCATGGCTGAGCTCGGAAGCAAAGGAGCGCCATTTGACTTTTCAATGCAAAATTGACTGGAATTGAGATCGGACGCCATGTAGCGTTTGGAGAGCCCCTGATGTGCCTAAACAGCAGAAACCCCCCAAAAGTGACCCCATTTTGGAAACTAGACCCCCCATGGAACTTATCTAGATGTGTAGTGAGAACTTTGAATGCCCAAGTGCATCACAGAAGTTTATAATGCAGAGTCGTGAAAATAAAAAATATATATTTTTTAACAATAAAGATTTTTTAGCCCCCAAGTTTTTATTTTCACAAGGGTAACAAGAGAAATTGGACCCCAAAAGTTGTTGTCCAATTTGTCCTGAGTATGCTGGTACCCCATATGTGGGGGTAAACCACTGTTTGGGCGCACGGCAGAGCTCGGAAGGGAAGGAGCGCCATTTTGGAATGCAGACTTTGATAGAATTGTCTGCGGGCGTTATGTTGCGTTTGCAGACCCCTAATGTACCTAAACAGTAGAAACCCCCACAAGTGACCAAATTTTGGAAACTAGACCCCCTAAGGAACTTATCTAGATATGTGGTGAGAACTTTGAAAGCTCAAGTGCTTCACAGAAATTTATAATGCAGAGTAGTGAAAATAAAAAAATATATTTTTTTCCAACAAAAAAGATTTTTAGCCCCCAAGTTTTTATTTTCACAAGGGTAACAAGAGAAATTGGACCCCAAAAGTTGTTGTCCAATTTGTCCTGAGTATGCTGGTACCCCATATGTGGGGGTAAACCACTGTTTGGGCGCACGGCAGAGCTCGGAAGGGAAGGAGCGCCATTTTGGAATGCAGACTTTGATAGAATTGTCTGCGGGCGTTATGTTGCGTTTGCAGACCCCTAATGTACCTAAACAGTAGAAACCCCCACAAGTGACCAAATTTTGGAAACTAGACCCCCTAAGGAACTTATCTAGATATGTGGTGAGAACTTTGAAAGCTCAAGTGCTTCACAGAAATTTATAATGCAGAGTAGTGAAAATAAAAAAATATATTTTTTTCCAACAAAAAAGATTTTTAGCCCCCAAGTTTTTATTTTCACAAGGGTAACAAGAGAAATTGGACCCCAAAAGTTGTTGTCCAATTTGTCCTGAGTATGCTGGTACCCCATATGTGGGGGTAAACCACTGTTTGGGCGCACGGCAGAGCTCGGAAGGGAAGGAGCGCCATTTTGGAATGCAGACTTTGATAGAATTGTCTGCGGGCGTTATGTTGCGTTTGCAGACCCCTAATGTACCTAAACAGTAGAAACCCCCACAAGTGACCAAATTTTGGAAACTAGACCCCCTAAGGAACTTATCTAGATATGTGGTGAGAACTTTGAAAGCTCAAGTGCTTCACAGAAATTTATAATGCAGAGTAGTGAAAATAAAAAAATATATTTTTTTCCAACAAAAAAGATTTTTAGCCCCCAAGTTTTTATTTTCACAAGGGTAACAGGAGAAATTGGACCCCAAAAGTTGTTGTCCAATTTATCCCGAGTACGCTGATGCCCCATATGTGGGGGTAAACCACTGTTTGGGCGCACGGCAGAGCTCAGAAGGGAGGGAGTACCATTTGACTTTTTTAGCGCAAAATTGGCTGTCGTGTTTGGAGACCCCCTGATGTACCTAAACAGTGGAAACCCCCCAATTCTAACTCCAACCCTAACCCCAACACAGCCCTAACCCTAATCTCAACCCGATCCATAATCCTAATCACAACCCTAACGATAATCACAACCCTAACCCCAAAACAGCCCTAATCTCAACCCTAACCATAACCCTAATCAAAACCCTAAATCCAACACACCCCTAACCCTAATCCCAACCCTAACCCTAATCCCAACCCTAATCCCAAACGTAACACTAATCCCAACCCTAATCCAAACCCTAACCCTAATCCCAACTCTAACCCTAACTTTAGCCCCAACCCTAACTTTAGCCCCAACCCTAACCATAACTTTAGCCCCCGTCGTCACAAAAAAAGTTCAATGTAACCTTTTTTTTGTACGTCGCATCCGCCATTTCCGCGGATGCGTGGCCGTAACTCTGCCCCCTCCTCCCCAGGACATAGACTGGGCAGCGGATGCGTTGAAAAACTGCATCCGCTGCCCACGTTGTGCACAATTTTCACAACGTGCGTCGGTACATTGGGCCGACGCATTGCGACCGCCCCGTACCGACGCAAGTGTGAAAGAAGCCTAAGGCTACTTTCACACTAGCGTCGTACTCGGCCCATCGCAGTGTGTCGGGCCGACGTACCGACGCTAGCGTTGTAAGCGCCACACAACGGGTGCAGCGGATGCTGTTTTTTCAACGCATCCGCTGCCCCATTGTGAGGTGCGGGGAGGCGGGGGCGGAGTTCCGGCCACGCATGCGCGGTCGGAAATGGCGGACACGTCGCACAAAAAAGTTACATGTAGTTTTTTTTGTGTCGACGGTCCGCCGAAGCACGACGCATCCGTCGCACGACGGATGCGACATGTGGCAATCCGTCGCAATGCGTCGCTAATGCAAGCCAATGGAGAAAAAACGCATCCTGCAAGCACTTTTGCAGGATGCGTTTTTTCTCCAACGACGCATTGCGACGGAAGCCAAAAAACGCTAGTGTGAAAGTAGCCTAACCCTAACCCTAGCCCTAACCCTAACCCTAAATTTAGCCCCAACCCTAACCCTAACTCTAACCCTAACTCTAACCCTAACCCTAACCCTAACCCTAACCCTAACCCTAACTCTAACCCTAACCCTAACCCTAACCCTAATTTTAGCCCCAACTTGTCTTCTCCTGCCGGCCGGCAGATGGCAGCAGATGGCGGGCGCACTGCGCATGCGCCCGCCATGATGAAAAAGCCAGCTGGCAGGAGAAGACAGAAGAGGACCCAGGGACCCCGGGTGAGTATGATAGGGTCCCCGAATCCCCCTATTTCTCTGTCCTCTGATGTGCGATCACATCAGAGGACAGAGAAATAACTGATCGCTTTTTTTTTTTTTTTTTTTTTGCGGTCGCCGGTAAACTGTTAATTACCGGCGATCGCAAAGCAGGGGTCGGTGCAAACCGACCCCGATCATGTTCTTTGGGGTCTCGGCTACCCCCGGCAGCCGAGACCCCAAAGAACATCCGGGTGCCGGGCGGCGGGCGCACTGCGCGTGCGCCCGCCATTTTTTCCCGGAAAAAAGATGGCGGCGCCCATGGGGAGACACGAGGAGCACCGGGGGAGGTAGGTAAGTATTGGGGGGCTATTGGGGGCCATCGGGGACCACATTTCTCTGTCCTCCGATGTGCGATCACATCGGAGGACAGAGAAATTAAACGGCAAATCGCGTTTTTTTTTTTTTTTTGTTGCGACCGCCGGTAAACGGTTAATTACCGGCGATCGCAACTCGGGGGTCGGTAAAAACCCCCCGAATCATGTTCTCTGGGGTCTCGGCTACCCTCGGCAACCGAGACCCCAGAGAAAATCCGACTCTGGGGGGCGCTATTCACTTTTTCCACAGCGCCGTTAATTAACGGCGCTGTGGATTAAGTACCCTTAGCGGCCGCCGTTAAAAGGCGTATCGGCGGTCGTTAAGGGGTTAAACACTAGGGGGAGCAGCTGCTGAAATTTCAGAAAAACCTTGTGTACAACTAGCTCACATTACTGCACTGCAGTAATTATGGGCGGAGTCTGCTGACGTGTGTGTGATGTCTCCTCTCCTCCCCTTCTGGGTGTTTGCTAAGGGATAAGAGGATGATATTCAGAAACCCAGTGAGCAGCCATTTTGTTGGTGACTGCAGAGTAAGGCTGCCATCACACTAGCAGTATTTGGTCAGTATTTTACCTCAGTATTTGCAAGCCAAAACCAGGAGTGGAACAATTAGAGGAAAAGTATAATAGAAACATCTGCACCACTTCTGCAGTTATCACCCACTCCTGGTTTTTGCTTACAAATACTGAGGTAAAATACTGACCAAATACTGAATGTGTGACCGCAGCCTTATACTGACAAGTAGACCGTCACCGAGGATGGCAGGCAGCAAGGATTCTGGGAGATATGTGGTGGAGGGAGCAGTGTGACAGCAGCACAGAGTATTTCAGGAGAGCAGTGTGCTGGTCTATGGAGGGGGCACCATGTTCAGTGCGCGGAGCAGCCAGGGATTGTACATAGAGCGCTGTCTTTTATACACATGGATGGACCGTCTGCTCCACAGAAATCCAGGAAACATTTCTGTGGATTGATGGCCTGTTCTGATCCAGACTTTGCATGCAGACCCCATTCCCCTCCTCAGATCCTGTCTTCTCCATCCTGTCCTGGCGATGTGTGAAAGTGAGACGTCAGGCGCAGTCCGGGGTGACACTGGGAAGGAAATGTAGCCATATAGTAATGATAAAAATGAGACCCCTCTCTTCAGCTGCCTCACTAGCCCTGACTGCACCTAACTGAAGGTCATGCTGCCCCCTCTATTACCCCAGACCCACGTGCAGGTGCTCAGCCAGAACCACCATAGAATGGGTCCACTTTCTGAAGATAATACTGCCATAGTGTTCTCACATAATACCGCCATATAGATCACACATAATACCGCCATATACATCACACACAATACTATCAAATAGATCACACAATACTGTCATACAGTTCTCACATACCACCATATAGATCACAAATAATACCGCCATATAATTCTCACCTAGTACTTCCACATAGATCACACATAATCCCACAATATAGTTCTCATATACCACCGTCATATAGTTTTTACATCATTCCACAACACTGAGCAAACACAATATTGCCATATAGATCACATATAATACCGTCACATAGATCACACAATACTTGGCGGCATAATGTGTGATATTATATATATATTATAATATCCCGGCATAATGTGTGGTCTTTATGGGAGTATATGTGATATATATATATATATATCGGCATTATACGTGATCCATATGGTATTGTGCTGCTCTAGGGAGGTGAGAGATGTATTGTGGAAGGAGCAGGGTGACAGGAGCACAGTATTTCAGGAGAGCAGTATACTGGTCTATGGGTGGGAGGGTGTGCTCACACTCACACGCTCGCAACTGTATACTTATAGCCTTTACTGGCTATTAAAATGGGGGACACCCCCCAAAAAAAGACGTGGGGCCCCCTTATAATTAATAACCATCAAATATTATGCAGACAGCTGCGGGCTGACATTAATACCCTAGGAAGGGGCCATGGATACTGTCCCCCCCAGGCTAAAAACATCAGCTCTCAGCTGCCTTTTACATGCGCCTTTTCTGGCGCTTTGCCTGGCAATTTCCACTTACCCTGTAGCGGTAGCAAGTGGGGTTCATATTTGTGGGGTTAATGTCACCTCCATATTGTCCGGTGACATCAAGCCCACGGCTTAGTAATGGAGAGGCGTCTATAAGGCACCCATCCATTACTAATCCTATAGTTGTATTGTAAATATAGACTCGGCCAGAATAAAGTCCTTTATTAATCTTTTTTAAACCATACCGAACTCATAATCCTCGACTCCCTCATCTCCCACAACAAAAATAATAAACCACATTGAGGAAAGACATGCGGGGGGGAGAGGAGTGCATAGGAGAGGATTAGATACTGACTGCTGAGCCGTGTATCTATCTAATCCTGGCCTGTGTGATAACGACAGCTGAGCCGTGTATCTAATCCTGTCCTGTGTGATACCGACAGCTGAGCCGTGTATCTAATCCTGTCCTGTGATACCGACTACTGAGCCGTGTATCTAATCCTGTCCTGTGATACCGACTGCTGAGCCGTGTATCTAATCCTGTCCTGTGTGATACCGACTACTGAGCCGTGTATCTAATCCTGTCCTGTGTGATACTGACTGCTGAGCCGTGTATCTAATCCTGTCCTGTGATACCGACTACTGAGCCGTGTATCTAATCCTGTCCTGTGATACCGACTGCTGAGCCGTGTATCTAATCCTGTCCTGTGTGATACCGACTACTGAGCCGTGTATCTAATCCTGTCCTGTGTGATA
Source organism: Ranitomeya variabilis (assembly GCF_051348905.1). Classification (NCBI taxonomy): domain Eukaryota; kingdom Metazoa; phylum Chordata; class Amphibia; order Anura; family Dendrobatidae; genus Ranitomeya; species Ranitomeya variabilis. Next base: position 1,144,985,899 of record NC_135232.1, read on the forward strand.
CCGACTACTGAGCCATGTATCTAATCCTGTCCTGTGTGATACCGACTACTGAGCCGTGTATCTAATCCTGTCCTGTGATACCGACTACTGAGCCGTGTATCTAATCCTGTCCTGTGTGATACTGACTGCTGAGCCGTGTATCTAATCCTGTCATGTGTGATACCGACTGCTGAGCCGTGTATCTAATCCTGTCCTGTGTGATACCGACTGCTGAGCCGTGTATCTAATCCTGTCATGTGTGATACCGACTGCTGAGCCGTGTATCTAATCCTGTCCTATGTGATACCGACTGCTGAGCCGTGTATCTAATCCTGTCCTGTGTGATACTGACTGCTGAGGACACAGTACACGGGACAGGATTAGCTACCCAGGACAGAGGTAGCAGTGGTAGGTGTATATAGAGGCAGGTAGCAGTGGTATATAGAGGCAAATAGTGGTATACAGAGGCAGGCAGGCAGTGGTATACAGAGGCAGGCAGGCAGTGGTATACAGAGGCAGGCAGGCAGTGGTATACAGAGGCAGGCAGGGGTATACAGAGGCAGGCAGGCAGTGGTATACAGAGGCAGGCAGGCAGTGGTATACAGAGGCAGGCAGACAGTGGTATACAGAGGCAGGCAGTGGTATACAGAGGCAGGCAGTGGTAAACAGAGGCAGGCAGGTAGCAGTGGTATACAGAGGCAGGCAGGCAGTGGTATACAGAGGCAGGCAGACAGTGGTATACAGAGGCAGGCAGTGGTATACAGAGGCAGGCAGACAGTGGTATACAGAGGCAGGCAGACAGTGGTATACAGAGGCAGGCAGGTAGCAGTGGTATACAGAGGCAGGCAGACCTTGGTATACAGAGGCAGGCAGTGGTATACAGAGGCAGGCAGGCAGGTAGCAGTGGTATACAGAGGCAGGCAGACAGTGGTATACAGAGGCAGGCAGTGGTATACAGAGGCAGGCAGGCAGGTAGCAGTGGTATACAGGGGCAGGCAGGCAGTGGTATACAGAGGCAGGCAGACAGTGGTATACAGAGGCAGGCAGTGGTATACAGAGGCAGGCAGACAGTGGTATACAGAGGCAGGCAGGTAGCAGTGGTATACAGAGGCAGGCAGACAGTGGTATACAGAGGCAGGCAGTGGTATACAGAGGCAGGCAGGTAGCAGTGGTATACAGAGGCAGGCAGACAGTGGTATACAGATCCAGGCAGTGGTATACAGAGGCAGGCAGTGGTATACAGAGGCAGGCAGGCAGGTAGCAGTGGTATACAGAGGCAGGCAGGCAGTGGTATACAGAGGCAGGCAGTGGTATACAGAGGCAGGCAGGCAGTGGTATACAGAGGCAGGCAGGCAGTGGTATACAGAGGCAGGCAGGCAGTGCTAGGTGGTATATAGGGGCTGGTAGCAGTGGTAGATGCATAAGAAAATAAAAACCCTGTACTTACCTTCCGTCCTCTCCCAGGATGTGCTGAGTCATGTTCAGGGCAGAGCAGTGTGACGATCTCCCTGCTCTGCTCTGAACAGGTCGGCAGTGATTGCAGCCTGTAATGTAATACTAAGTACAGGCTGCAATCACAGCTCCTCGTTGCAGATACTTACCCTGGATGCTCGGCAGCAGCTTCTCCCTGGCAGCTCCTGCCATCGCACGCACTGAGCTGTGTGTGCGATGGCAGAGGGAAATAAACAAAATGGCCACGATCTCCTCTCACAGCTGTGACGTGGCAGCTCAGTGGGCATGGCCAAGTCACAGCTGAGAGGCAGGAGATGGGGTCGGAGCCCGACCGTTGGCTCCTATGTCCATGGCTGCCGTAAGTGAGGTGTGCAAGTGTCGTGCCCAGACACTTACACCCACACTAATGAAAATGGCGGCCTCCAGTGGTGAATGTAAAAGTGAATAAAAAAGTATGAAAGAGGTACATTTACTTTTGTATTAAAAATAATTGATTGTATAATCAATAATTATTAATACAAAAACTAAAATCACGGCACCCTCCCTTTAACTCTGATGAAACGCCATTGCAGTCAGTAGAAGATGAGTTCCCAATGGAGACGAGGTCGGTATCTTCGTATATATGACCCAGAGTCAGAAAACAATCCACCGTTCGGAGCAACTGGGATTCAGATGGGAGAGATAATGCTCATGCTTGGGGGTCACACTGAAGGAGAGAGATTTTTATTCTTACCAGTTGCTCCTCGGTTCCCAAAGAACAAGGATGTAACCTGAAGTATAGCTTACAGGCTTCCCTGAAAACAACAAACTTGTCATGCCCTCCAGAGAACCTGTCATGTAAAGCAATCTTTAGGTCCACTAAGGGTTGCGTGGGAGTCACAGTACACAAACATGATGTGTTAGGGTGCTGCAAAACGTCAGTGCATAGATCAGCCACCTCCAGGCTAAGTTGACCTGTCAAAGCAGAGATAGGATCCATAATGGCCCAAAAAATGGTTTCGGCCAGAGCTAATGTCACAACTCTGTTGTCAGGTGTCCTTCCTGGTCAGTGGCTCCTTTCCTGTCCCTAACTCTAGGGGTGATCTTGTTCACCTGTTCCTCAGAATACTTCTGATGGTGAAGATGACAGGGCCATGTACCTTGCCTGAGCTCCTGAATCTGCCCTCAGACTGTACCCTTCCCCCACCCAGGGAAAAGGGGAGTATTAGTGTATGGTAATGCACCAAACAGACTAACAAGATAATACAAACAGTGATAAAGGAAAATATCAATCATACAAATATACTCACACAAACAACAGAGATAAACACCAGGGAGTAGAAAGTGGGGTAAAACCAAAGTAGAAGAAGAAGGGAAATTGTCACATGAAGGAAGGGCCAGGGGGTGCTAGATTGATAGTCATGGCCGACAGTAATCCTTGTATGGCTCCCTGGCCCTTCCCCATAAAAGTTCACAATTTTTCGCTGCGTTACCTCTGTGCTAGCTTTCTGCATCATCTGGACTTGCCCGGAACGAGGATGGTTTCCTCACAGACGGCTCCGGAATAAAAGAGACACACTCCAGGTTAACTTCAATGATAACTTCTTTACTTAACACAGCTTGATCAATTTCAGGCACTTCGGGTAACGCATACAACACATTCCTCTCTGTCCCTGCTCTGTCCTTTCCTTCTTTGCATTCAGCCCCAGGTAGGACCGTTTCTGTCGGCCCTGCAGAATCGATTCTGTCTGGAATTCTTGCCTCACATGGGGGAGTCCTATACCATTTTGCCCCGGTTCTAAGTACTGCCGTCCAGGCAAAGATCTGCCACATCTCATGTGTAGTTACCATGCTGACCTGTCTTCTTGCTCTATAGGGACAGATTTCCTTCAGCTGCATCCGCAGCACTTCAGTTCTTTTTTCCTCTTAAAGGAATCCTTTCTTTGTAACTGTTCTATGCTAGGCCCCTTCTTAAACATTGCTGGGCACAGCAACTTCTGGCTGGGCAGCCCAGTAAGCTGCAAGGGGCACTCAGGCCCTGACTCCAACTAACTAAAAGCAGGAAGCTGCACTATACTTGTGCACTGTGACCCTCCTACTCTAACTATGCACTACAATGTCCCCCTCTAATGGCCAACTGTGGACGCTATGCCCCTATCCCTATACTAGGCCCGGCGAGAAACTTTCCCTATCACAAAGTGTGAGTGCAAACACACATATATATATTTATAGAGCAATACACATGCAGTGTAGAGTGTAGCAGTACTCTTGTACACGGTGACAATACACTTTAAAGCAGTGGCACTGTGTACGAACACATTAATTAAACACACATCATATTATACATACCGTATTTTCCGGCGTATAAGACGACTTTTTAACCCCTGAAAATCTTCTTAAAAGTCGGGGGTCGTCTTATACGCCGGGTGTCGCCTTGTACGCCGGTGTATATGGTGGGTGGAGGGGGGAGTGGTCCTGATGACGACGAGGGGGCGTCTCACAGGAAAGTGCGTGGACTATCCCCCATTACCTGATCGTAGCGCTGCAGCGTGGGGTCTCTGTGCTGGGAGCGGCTGCGGCTGTGCTGTGGAGCGGCGGCGGCTGTGCTGTGGAGCGGCGGCGGCTGTGCTGTGGAGCGGCGGCGGCTGTGCTGTGGAGCGGCGGCGGCTGTGCTGTGGGGCGGCGGCTCCTCTTCTGCAGTGTGGGGCCTCTGTGCTGTGGGGCAGCGGCGGCGGCGGCGTTTCTTCATGCAGCCGGGGCTCCTCCGGCATCTCGTTAAAGCCCGGAGGCCCCGCCGGCAGCTCAATCGGTGCAATGCGGTGGCCTCCGGGAAAATGGCCGCTGCTCAGATTCCGATCTCATGTCCCGAGATCTCGGGACGAGATCTGAGTTTGAGCATGCGCCGCCCCCAGCGGCCATTTTCCCGGAGGCCACCGCATAACACCTATTGAGCTGCCTCCGGGAAAATGGCCGCTGCTCAGATTCAGATCTCATCTCCCGGGGCCTCCGGGCTTTAACAAGATGCCGGAGGAGCCCCGACTGCATGAAGATACGCCGCCACCGCCCCACAGCACAGAGGCCCCACACTGCAGAAGAGGAGCCGCCGCCCCACAGCACAGCAGCCGCCGCTCCCAGCAGAGACCCCACGCTGCAGCGCTATGATCAGGTAATGGGGGATACTCACTTTCCTGTGAGTCGCCCCCTCGTTGTCATCAGGACCACTCCCCCCTTCCCAAAAGGCATATATTTACCGGCCCTATAAGACGACATATGGTGTATAAGAAGACCCCCGACTTTTAAGAAGATTTTATATTTTAACTGGAAAAGTTGGGGGGTCGTCTTATACGCCCAGTCATCTTATACGCCGGAAAATACGGTAATTAAAGGGTTTGGGGAGAAGTGGGAGCAATATAAGAATTTGCATCCCTTACACAAGAAGGAAAACACACAGCAAGTCAGCAGGACCTAGGAGCAACATGGCAGATGTGACAACCTACATGGTGAGCTGCAGCATGTGCTACATGTTCACAGATCGACCAGTAGAAGAATCCAAATTCACCTGTAAGAAGTGTAGAATAGTGGCCCTTTTAGAAGAAAAGGTGCGGGGTCTGGAAGAAAGAATAGCAACTTTGAAACTCATCAAAGAGAATGAAGACTTCCTAGACAGAACAGAAGCATCTCTACTGGTCACAGAAGGTGAAAAAAGTGTCAGAGAACCTCCAAAAGCAGATGAGTGGAAGCATGTGACCAAAAGAAGCAAGAAGACCATGGAGAAATCACCAACCACTCAACTGAAGAACCGATATCAAATCTTTGTAGAGGATGAAGATGGCACACCTAAGGATGAAGCAATTCCAGCAAGCAAAAAAGAACAGGGCACACAGCAACAAGTGACAGCAAAAAGTACAGCCAAGAAGCAACGAAGAGTGGTGGTGGGAGACTTACTACTGAGAGGCACAGAAGCAGCCATCTGCAGACCGGACATAACTGCAAGAGAAGTATGCTGCGTTCCAGGTGTTATGATCAAGGATGTGACCGATAGGATACCAAAGCTCTTCAGCTCCAAGGACGTCCACCCATTTCTTCTGATACATGTTGGCACCAATGACACGGCAAGGACGGACCTATCGACAATCTGCAAGGACTTTGAAGAGTTGGGGAAGAAAGTAAAGGAACTGGATGCACAGGTAGTTTTTTCTTCTAGCCTTCCAGTAGACGAGCATGGCACCAGGAGATGGAACAGGATCCTTGATGGGAACAACTGGCTAAGACGATGGTGCAGACAACAAGGATTCGGATTCCTGGACCACGGTGTGAATTACTTGTACGATGGACTCCTCGCCAGAGACGGACTACACCTCAACAAACCTGGGAAACACACATTCGCCAGAAGACTCGCTACACTCATCAGGAGGGCGTTAAACTAGAAGAAGAGGGGACGGGAAGAAAAACAGACTCGAACAAAGAAGACCCAGGAAAACATACTCAGAAGGGAGGTGTTATGACCCCAATGGCGAGGGTCTCAGAGGAACGTGGAAGTCTGCAGAATACAAAAATCCAGCTCATAGGGCAGTGGTAACTGGGTTGACCATATATCTACTCCTAACGTCAACACTAGAAGTAGCCGGGGATCATTCCTACGTTGATTCTAGATGACACGCGCCAGCCGGAGAATCTAGCTACCCCTAGCAGAGGAAAACAAAGACCTTTCTTGCCTCCAGAGAAGGGGACCCCAAAGCTGGATAGAAGCCCCCCACAAATAATGACGGTGAGGTAAGAGGAAATGACAAACACAGAAATGAACCAGGTTTAGCACAGAGAGGCCCGCTTACTGATAGCAGAATAAAGAAAGGTAACTTATATGGTCAACAAAAACCCTATCAAAATCCACACTGGAAATTCAAGAACCCCCGAACCGTCTAACTGTCCGGGGGGAGAACACCAGCCCCCTAGAGCTTCCAGCAAAGGTCAGGATATAGATTTGGAACAAGCTGGACAAAAATACAAAACCAAAACAAATAGCAAAAAGCAAAAGGCAGACTTAGCTGATATAACTGGAACCAGGATCAGTAGACAAGAGCACAGCAGACTAGCTCTGATAACTACGTTGCCAGGCATTGAACTGAAGGTCCAGGGAGCTTATATAGCAACACCCCTAACTAACGACCCAGGTGCGGATAAAAGGAATGACAGAAAAACCAGAGTCAAAAAACTAGTAACCACTAGAGGGAGCAAAAAGCAAATTCACAACAGTACCCCCCCCTTAGTGAGGGGTCACCGAACCCTCACCACGACCACCAGGGCGATCAGGATGAGCGGCATGAAAGGCACGAACCAAATCGGCCGCATGAACATCAGAGGCGACCACCCAGGAATTATCCTCCTGACCATAGCCCTTCCACTTGACCAGGTACTGAAGCCTCCGCCTGGAGAGTCGAGAATCCAAGATCTTCTCCACCACGTACTCCAACTCGCCCTCAACCAACACCGGAGCAGGAGGCTCAGCAGAAGGAACTACAGGCACAATGTACCGCCGCAACAAGGACCTATGAAATACATTGTGAATAGCAAACGACACAGGAAGATCCAGACGAAAAGATACAGGATTAAGGATTTCCAATATCTTGTAAGGCCCAATAAAACGAGGTTTAAATTTGGGAGAGGAGACCTTCATAGGAACAAAGCGGGAAGAAAGCCACACCAAATCCCCAACGCGTAGTCGGGGACCCACACCGCGGCGGCGGTTGGCAAAGCGCTGAGCCTTCTCCTGTGACAACTTCAAGTTGTCCACCACATGATTCCAGATCTGCTGCAACCTATCCACCACAGAATCCACCCCAGGACAGTCAGAAGGCTCCACATGACCCGAAGAAAAGCGAGGATGGAAACCAGAGTTGCAGAAAAAAGGCGAAACCAAGGTGGCGGAACTAGCCCGATTATTAAGGGCAAACTCAGCCAACGGCAAGAATGTCACCCAATCGTCCTGATCAGCAGAGACAAAACACCTCAAATAAGCCTCCAAAGTCTGATTGGTTCGCTCCGTCTGTCCATCAGTCTGAGGATGGAAAGCAGACGAAAACGACAAATCAATGCCCATCCTACTACAAAAGGATCGCCAGAACCTGGAAACGAACTGGGATCCTCTGTCTGACACAATATTCTCAGGGATGCCGTGCAAACGAACCACGTTCTGGAAAAACACAGGAACCAGATCGGAAGAGGAAGGCAGCTTAGGCAAAGGAACCAAATGGACCATCTTGGAGAAGCGATCACATATCACCCAGATAACGGACATGCCCTGAGATAGCGGAAGATCAGAAATGAAATCCATGGAGATATGTGTCCAAGGTCTCTTCGGGACAGGCAAGGGCAAGAGCAAACCGCTGGCACGAGAACAGCAAGGCTTAGCTCGAGCACAAGTCCCACAGGACTGCACAAATGACCGCACATCCCTTGACAAGGAAGGCCACCAAAAGGACCTGGCCACCAGATCTCTGGTGCCAAAAATTCCCGGGTGACCTGCCAAATGACTCTGCTGGTCCACTTATCCGGGACAAACAGTCTGTCAGGTGGACAAGACTCAGGCCTATCAGCCTGAAATCTCTGCAACACACGTCGCAGATCCGGAGAAATAGCTGACAAGATAACTCCATCTTTAAGAATACCAACAGGATCAGCGACTCCAGGAGCATCAGGCACAAAGCTCCTAGAAAGAGCATCGGCCTTCACATTCTTTGAACCTGGTAAATACGAGACAACAAAATCAAAGCGGGAGAAAAACAATGACCAGCGGGCCTGTCTCGGATTAAGGCGTTTAGCAGACTCGAGATACATCAGATTTTTGTGATCAGTCAAGACCACCACACGATGCTTAGCACCCTCGAGCCAATGACGCCACTCCTCAAATGCCCATTTCATGGCCAACAACTCCCGATTGCCCACATCATAATTTCGCTCGGCAGGCGAAAATTTCCTAGAGAAAAAGGCACAAGGTTTCATAACAGAGCAACCAGGGCCTCTCTGTGACAAAACGGCCCCTGCTCCAATCTCTGAAGCATCCACCTCAACCTGAAAGGGAAGTGAGATATCGGGCTGGCACAAAACAGGCGCCGAAGTAAACCAGCGTTTTAACTCCTGGAAAGCCTCAACGGCAGCAGGAGCCCAGTTAGCTACATCGGAGCCCTTCTTGGTCATATCCGTCAAAGGTTTCACAATGCTAGAAAAATTTGCGATAAAACGACGGTTGAAGTTAGCGAAACCCAAGAACTTCTGAAGACTCTTAACTGACGAGGGCTGAGTCCAATCAAGAATAGCTCGGACCTTGACTGGGTCCATCTCCACAGCAGAAGGGGAAAAAATGAACCCCAAAAAGGGAACCTTCTGTACACCAAAGAGACACTTTGAGCCCTTGACAAACAAAGAATTTTCACGCAAAATTTTAAAGACCAACCTGACCTGCTCCACATGCGAGTCCCAATTATCAGAAAAAACCAAAATATCATCCAGATAAACTATCAAAAATTTATCCAGATACTTCCGAAAAATGTCATGCATAAAGGACTGAAAAACTGAAGGCGCATTGGAGAGCCCAAAAGGCATCACCAAGTACTCAAAATGACCTTCGGGCGTATTGAATGCGGTTTTCCATTCATCACCTTGCTTAATGCGCACAAGGGTGTACGCACCACGAAGGTCTATCTTGGTGAACCACTTGGCACCCTTAATCCGGGCAAACAAGTCAGACAACAGCGGTAAAGGATACTGAAATTTGACAGTGATCTTATTTAAAAGCCGATAATCAATACAAGGTCTCAAAGATCCGTCCTTTTTTGCCACAAAAAAGAATCCAGCACCAAGAGGGGAAGAAGACGGACGAATATGTCCTTTCTCCAGAGACTCCTTGATATATGAACGCATAGCGGTATGTTCAGGTACCGACAGATTAAACAGTCTTCCCTTAGGAAATTTACTGCCTGGGATCAAATCTATAGCACAGTCACAGTCCCTATGAGGAGGCAGTGCACTGGACTCAGACTCACTGAAGACATCCTGATAATCAGACAAATACTCCGGAACTTCCGAAGGCGTAGAAGAAGCAATAGACACAGGCAGGGAATCCTCATGAATACCACGACAGCCCCAACTTGAGACTGACATAGCCTTCCAGTCCAGGACTGGATTATGGGTCTGTAACCATGGCAGCCCTAAAACGACCAAATCATGCATTTTATGTAAAACCAGGAAACGTATCACCTCGCGGTGTTCAGGAGTCATGCACATGGTAACCTGAGTCCAATACTGCGGTTTATTTGCTGCCAATGGTGTAGCATCAATACCCCTAAGAGGAATAGGATTTTCTAATGGTTCAAGAGTAAATCCACAGCGCTTAGCAAATGAGAGATCCATGAGACTCAGGGCAGCACCTGAATCTACAAACGCCATGACAGGATAAGATGACAGTGAGCAAATCAAAGTTACAGACAGAATAAATTTAGGTTGCAAATTACCAACGGTGACAGGACTAACAACCTTAGCTATACGTTTAGAGCATGCTGAGATAACATGTGTAGAATCACCACAGTAGTAGCACAAGCCATTCCGGCGTCTATGAATTTTCCGCTCATTTCTAGTCAGGATTCTATCACATTGCATTAAATCAGGTGTCTGTTCAGACAACACCATGAGGGAATTTGCGGTTTTTCTATCACATTGCACCGAATTAGGTGTCTGTTCAGACAACACCATGAGGGAATTTGCGGTTTTGCGCTCCCGCAACCGCCGGTCAATTTGAATAGCCAGTGCCATAGTATCATTCAGACCTGTGGGAATGGGAAAACCCACCATAACATTCTTAATGGCTTCAGAAAGGCCATTTCTAAAATTAGCGGCCAGTGCACACTCGTTCCAATGTGTCAGCACGGACCATTTCCGAAATTTTTGGCAATACACTTCAGCCTCGTCCTGCCCCTGAGACATAGACAGCAAGGCCTTTTCTGCCTGAATCTCAAGATTGGGTTCCTCATAAAGTAAACCGAGCGCCAGAAAAAACGCATCAAGATCAGCCAATGCCGGATCTCCTGGCGCCAGCGAAAAAGCCCAATCCTGAGGGTCGCCCCGTAAGAACGAAATAACAATTTTTACTTGCTGAGCAGAATCTCCTGATGAACAGGGTCTCAGGGACAAAAACAATTTACAATTATTCACGAAATTCCTAAACTTAAACCTGTCTCCGGAAAACAGTTCAGGAATCGGTATTTTAGGTTCTGACCTAGGATTTCTGATAACATAGTCTTGTATGCCCTGCACACGAGTAGCCAGCTGGTCCACACTTGTAATCAAGGTCTGGACATTCATGTCTGCAGCAAGCATAGCCACTCTGAGGTAAAGGGGAAGGAGAAAAAAAAAACTCAGAATCTTCTTTCTTATAATCCCTCTTCTGCAATGCATTAAACATTTAATACTGGCCTGGCAAACTGTTATGACCCCAATGGCGAGGGTCTCAGAGGAACGTGGAAGTCTGCAGAATACAAAAATCCAGCTCATAGGGCAGTGGTAACTGGGTTGACCATATATCTACTCCTAACGTCAACACTAGAAGTAGCCGGGGATCATTCCTACGTTGATTCTAGATGACACGCGCCAGCCGGAGAATCTAGCTACCCCTAGCAGAGGAAAACAAAGACCTTTCTTGCCTCCAGAGAAGGGGACCCCAAAGCTGGATAGAAGCCCCCCACAAATAATGACGGTGAGGTAAGAGGAAATGACAAACACAGAAATGAACCAGGTTTAGCACAGAGAGGCCCGCTTACTGATAGCAGAATAAAGAAAGGTAACTTATATGGTCAACAAAAACCCTATCAAAATCCACACTGGAAATTCAAGAACCCCCGAACCGTCTAACGGTCCGGGGGGAGAACACCAGCCCCCTAGAGCTTCCAGCAAAGGTCAGGATATAGATTTGGAACAAGCTGGACAAAAATACAAAACCAAAACAAATAGCAAAAAGCAAAAGGCAGACTTAGCTGATATAACTGGAACCAGGATCAGTAGACAAGAGCACAGCAGACTAGCTCTGATAACTACGTTGCCAGGCATTGAACTGAAGGTCCAGGGAGCTTATATAGCAACACCCCTAACTAACGACCCAGGTGCGGATAAAAGGAATGACAGAAAAATCAGAGTCAAAAAACTAGTAACCACTAGAGGGAGCAAAAAGCAAATTCACAACAGGGAGGTAAGAACATTTCTAAAACAATCCACAGAGAGGAGATTGGAACAAAACAAAATCCTCTAAACTGCATGCTCGCAAACGCCAGAAGCCTGACAAACAAGATGGAAGAACTAGAAGCAGAAATATCTACAGGTAACTTTGACATAGTGGGAATAACCGAGACATGGTTAGATGAAAGCTATGACTGGGCAGTTAACTTACAGGGTTACATTCTGTTTAGAAAGGATCGTAAAAATCGGAGAGGAGGAAGGGTTTGTCTCTATGTAAAGTCTTGTCTAAAGTCCACTTTAAGGGAGGATATTAGCAAAGGGAATGAGGATGTCAAGTCCATATGGGTCGAAATTCATGGAGGGAAAAATGGTAACAAAATTCTCATTGGGGTCTGTTACAAACCCCCAAATATAACAGAAATCATGGAAAGTCTACTTCTAAAGCAGATAGATGAAGCTGTAACCCATAATGAGGTCCTGTTATGGGGGACTTTAACTACCCGGATATTAACTGGGAAACAGAAACCTGTGAAACCCATAAAGGCAACAGGTTTCTGCTAATAACCAAGAAAAATTATCTTTCACAATTGGTGCAGAATCCAACCAGAGGAGCAGCACTTTTAGACCTAATACTATCTAATAGACCTGACAGAATAACAAATCTGCAGTTGGTCGGGCATTTAGGAAATAGCGACCACAATATTGTACAGTTTCACCTGTCTTCACTAGGGGGACTTGTCAGGGAGTCACAAAAACACTGAACTTTAGGAAGGCAAAGTATGACCAGCTTAGAGAAGCCCTTAATCTGGTAGACTGGAAAAGTAAAAAAGTAGACCTCTAAAAATTAACTTTTATTAATATATTTTAAAGATCAGAAAATACTTAAATTGTGCAAAAAAATTGGGGCCTCAGACAGTAGAATAACTAATCAAAGGGCTAACCTCTCCCTAAATGAGCCCGATCAGTTGCCCTACCTGTCAGCGGAGGTTGGCACACTAGTTGTAGACGTGATGGCGCCCCTGCTCAACGTCGGTGTCTCTAATGACCCTAGTGCACCCGCAACATACTATACACTAATTATACACAAAATCACACAGATACAAAAAGAATAAGAGAAAGTACACAAATGTAAAGACCAAACAGGTCTGTGTCATGATCTCTGCAGGCAGAGATCATAGCAAGCCTATAGAGGGACAAGCTCTCGGAAGATGGAACTATACTGACCATGAACTAAGCCTGCCGCGCAACTAGAAATAGCCAGGTAGCATTTCCTATTTATCGCTAGATGCCCAGCTCTGGCCTAAGACCTAAATAGCTAGCAGAGGGAAATATAAGACCTGGCTCACCTCTAGAGAAATATTCCAAAGAAGACAGTAGCCCCCCACATATAATGACGGTGAGTTCAGATGAAACAACAAACGCAGCAGGAAAATAGTCTTAGCAAATTTGAGGTCCGCTTACTAGATAGCAGAAGACAGATAGTATACTTTCATGGTCAGCAGAAAAACACTAACAAAACACCATCCAGAGATTACCTTAAACTCTGGCATTAACTCATAACGCCAGAGTAGCAATCCCTGATCAACGAGAGCTTTCCAGACACAGTAACAAAACTTCAGCTGTGAACTGGAACAAATAGGCAAAACGAAACATGGACAAAAGTCCAACTTATCTAGTAGTTGTCAGAAGCAGGAACAAGCACTGAGAGGCATCAGATAACATTGTTGACCGGCAAGAAACCACCAGAGAAATGAGCTTAAATAGCGACACCCACTACTGATGGAACCAGGTGAAACAGGAAAGAGGATGACAAGTCCAATTCCACAAGCGGCCACCGGGGGAGCCCAGAATCCAAATTCACAACAGTACCCCCCCCTCAAGGAGGGGGCACCGAACCCTCACCAGATCCACCAGGGCGACCAGGATGAGCCCTATGGAAGGCACGAACAAGATCAGAAGCATGAACATCAGATGCATTGACCCAAGAATTATCCTCCTGGCCGTAACCCTTCCAGTTGACCAGATACTGGAGTCTCCGTCTGGAAACACGAGAGTCCAAAATTTTCTCCACAACGTACTCCAACTCACCCTCAACCAACACCGGAGCAGGAGGCTCAACTGAAGGTACAACAGGTACCTCATACCTGCGCAATAACGACCGATGAAAAACGTTATGAATGGAAAAGGACGCAGGGAGGTCCAAACGGAAAGAAACAGGATTAAGAATCTCCAATATTCTATAAGGGCCGATGAACCGAGGTTTAAACTTAGGAGAAGAGACCCTCATAGGGACAAAACGAGAAGACAACCACACCAAATCTCCAACACAAAGCCGAGAACCAACACGACGATGACGGTTGGCAAAACGCTGAGTCTTCTCCTGGGACAACTTCAAATTGTCCATAACCTGCCCCCAGATGTGATGCAATCTCTCCACCACCGCATCCACTCCAGGACAATCCGAGGATTCCACCTGACCGGAGGAAAATCGAGGGTGAAACCCCGAATTACAGAAAAACGGGGACACCAAGGTGGAAGAGCTGGCCCGATTATTGAGGGCGAACTCTGCCAATGGCAAAAAAGCAACCCAATCATCCTGGTCAGCAGAGACAAAACACCTCAGATATGTCTCCAGGGTCTGATTAGTCCGCTCGGTCTGGCCATTAGTCTGAGGGTGAAAAGCAGATGAAAAAGACAAATCTATGCCCATCCTAGCACAGAATGCCCGCCAAAATCTAGACACAAATTGGGTACCTCTGTCAGAAACAATATTCTCAGGAATACCGTGCAATCGGACAACATTCTGAAAAAACAGAGGAACCAACTCAGAAGAAGAAGGCAACTTGGGCAGAGGAACCAAATGGACCATTTTAGAGAAACGGTCACAGACCACCCAGATGACAGACATCTTCTGGGAAACAGGCAGATCTGAAATAAAATCCATCGAGATGTGTGTCCAAGGCCTCTTAGGAATAGGCAAGGGCAACAGCAGTCCGCTAGCCCGAGAACTACAAGACTTGGCCCGAGCACAAATGTCACATGACTGCACAAAGACTCGCACATCTCGTGACAGGGAAGGCCACCAGAAGGATCTTGCCACCAAATCCCTGGTACCAAAAATTCCGGGATGACCTGCCAATGCAGAAGAATGTACCTCAGAGATGACTCTACTGGTCCAATCATCCGGAACAAACAGTCTATCAGGCGGACAACGATCCGGTCTATCCGCCTGAAACTCTTGCAAGGACCGCCGCAGATCAGGAGAAACGGCCGACAAAATTACTCCCTCCCTAAGGATACCTGTGGGTTCAGCATTACCAGGAGAGTCCGGGTCAAAACTCCTAGAAAGGGCATCTGCCTTAACATTCTTAGAACCCGGTAGGTATGACACCACAAAATTAAAGCGAGAAAAAAATAAAGACCAGCGCGCCTGTCTAGGATTCAGGCGCCTGGCAGTCTCAAGATAAATCAAATTTTTGTGGTCAGTCAATACCACCACCTGATGCTTAGCCCCCTCTAGCCAATGGCGCCACTCCTCAAACGCCCACTTCATGGCCAAAAGCTCCCTATTCCCAACATCATAATTCCGCTCTGCGGGCGAAAATTTGCGAGAAAAGAAGGCACAAGGCCTAATGACGGAGCAGTCGGAACCTTTCTGCGACAACACTGCCCCAGCTCCGATCTCCGAAGCGTCAACCTCAACCTGAAAAGGCAGATTCACATCAGGCTGACGTAACACAGGGGCAGAGGCAAAACGGTGCTTAAGCTCCTGAAAGGCCTCTACAGCATGAGGGGACCAATTAGCAACATCAGCGCCATGTCTGGTCAAATCAGTCAGTGGTTTAACGACATCCGAAAAACCAGCAATAAATCGGCGGTAAAAGTTGGCAAAGCCCAAAAATCTCTGAAGACCCTTAAGAGAGGAGGGCTGAGTCCAGTCACAAATAGCTTGCACCTTGACGGGATCCATCTCAATGGAAGAGGGAGAAAAAATATACCCCAAAAAGGAAATTTTCTGGACCCCAAAAACGCACTTAGACCCCTTCACACATAAAGAATTAGACCGCAGAACCTGAAAAACTCTCCTGACCTGCTGGACATGAGAGTCCCAGTCATCAGAAAAAATCAGAATATCATCCAGATATATTATCATAAATTTATCCAGAAAATCGCGGAAAATATCATGCATAAAAGACTGGAAAACTGAAGGGGCATTAGAAAGACCAAAAGGCATGACCAAATACTCAAAGTGGCCCTCGGGCGTATTAAATGCGGTCTTCCACTCATCCCCCTGCCTGATCCGCACCAAATTATACGCCCCACGAAGATCAATTTTAGAGAACCACTTAGCACCCTCTATACGAGCAAACAAATCAGTAAGCAATGGCAATGGGTATTGGTACTTAACAGTGATCTTATTCAGAAGCCGATAATCAATACATGGTCTCAAAGAGCCGTCCTTTTTTGAGACAAAGAAAAACCCAGCTCCCAAGGGAGAAGAAGATGGACGAATATGTCCCTTTTCCAAAGACTCCTTTATATATTCCCGCATAGCAGCATGTTCCGGCACAGACAGATTAAACAAACGACCCTTTGGATATTTGCAACCCGGTATCAAATCTATGGCACAATCGCACTCACGGTGCGGAGGTAACGACCCAAGCTTGGGTTCGTCAAAGACGTCTTGATAATCAGAGAGGAACTCAGGGACTTCAGAGGGAATGGACGACGAAATAGAAACCAAAGGTAAGTCCCCATGAATACCCTTACATCCCCAGCTCAACACAGACATTGCTCTCCAGTCCAAGACTGGATTGTGAGACTGCAACCATGGCAATCCCAGTACCAAATCGTCATGTAAATTATACAGCACCAGGAAACGAATAATCTCCTGGTGATCCGGATTGATACGCATGGTTACTTGTGTCCAGTATTGTGGTTTATTATTAGCCAATGGGGTGGAGTCAATCCCCTTCAGAGGAATAAGAGTCTCCAAAGGCTCTAAATCAAAACCACAACGATTGGCAAAGGACCAATCCATAAGACTCAGAGCGGCGCCAGAGTCAACATAGGCGTCCGTGGCAATGGATGACAAAGAGCAAATCAGGGTTACAGACAAAATAAACTTAGACTGAATGGTGCCAATGGAAACAGACTTATCAAGCTTCTTTGTACGCCTAGAGCATGCTGATATAACATGAGTAGAATCCCCACAATAGAAGCACAATCCATTCTTCCGTCTAAAATTCTGTCGCTCGCTCCTGGACAGAATTCTATCACACTGAATACTTTCTGGCGTCTTTTCCATAGACACCGCCAGATGGTGCACCGGTTTGCGCTCCCGCAGACGCCTATCAATCTGAATAGCCATTGTCATGGACTCATTCAGACCTGCAGGCACAGGGAACCCCACCATAACATCCTTAACGGCATCAGAGAGACCTTCTCTGAAAGTTGCCGCCAAGGCGCACTCATTCCACTGAGTAAGCACAGACCATTTACGGAATTTTTGGCAGTAAACCTCAGCTTCGTCTTGCCCCTGAGATAGTGCCATCAAAGTTTTTTCTGCCTGAAGTTCCAAATGAGGTTCCTCATAAAGCAAGCCCAAGGCCAGAAAAAACGCATCCACATCGCGCAACGCAGGATCCCCTGCTGGCAATGAGAAGGCCCAATCTTGAGGGTCACCCCTGAGCAAGGAAATCACAATCCTAACCTGCTGAGCAGGGTCTCCAGCTGAACGAGACTTCAGGGACAAATAAAGCTTACAATTATTTCGGAAATTCTGGAAGCTAGCTCTATTCCCTGTGAAGAACTCCGGCAAAGGAATTCTCGGCTCAGATACTGGAACATGTACCACAAAATCTTGTAAATTTTGTACTTTCGTGATGAGATTATTCAAACCCGCAGTTACACTCTGAAGATCCATTATTGTCAGGTGCACACAGAGCCATACAGAGATTAGGAGGAGAGAGAGAAAAAAGACTGCAGCAAGGCAAACTGGAGGGAAAAAAAAAAAAAAAAAAAAAAAATTCCAGCAGACTTCTTATAAATCTCCTTTCTCAACCTGGGTCTTTAACACTTTATTGGCCGGTCAAACTGTCATGATCTCTGCAGGCAGAGATCATAGCAAGCCTATAGAGGGACAAGCTCTCGGAAGATGGAACTATACTGACCATGAACTAAGCCTGCCGCGCAACTAGAAATAGCCAGGTAGCATTTCCTATTTATCGCTAGATGCCCAGCTCTGGCCTAAGACCTAAATAGCTAGCAGAGGGAAATATAAGACCTGGCTCACCTCTAGAGAAATATTCCAAAGAAGACAGTAGCCCCCCACATATAATGACGGTGAGTTCAGATGAAACAACAAACGCAGCAGGAAAATAGTCTTAGCAAATTTGAGGTCCGCTTACTAGATAGCAGAAGACAGATAGTATACTTTCATGGTCAGCAGAAAAACACTAACAAAACACCATCCAGAGATTACCTTAAACTCTGGCATTAACTCATAACGCCAGAGTAGCAATCCCTGATCAACGAGAGCTTTCCAGACACAGTAACAAAACTTCAGCTGTGAACTGGAACAAATAGGCAAAACGAAACATGGACAAAAGTCCAACTTATCTAGTAGTTGTCAGAAGCAGGAACAAGCACTGAGAGGCATCAGATAACATTGTTGACCGGCAAGAAACCACCAGAGAAATGAGCTTAAATAGCGACACCCACTACTGATGGAACCAGGTGAAACAGGAAAGAGGATGACAAGTCCAATTCCACAAGCGGCCACCGGGGGAGCCCAGAATCCAAATTCACAACAGGTCTGGCACAGTATATAAATATCTCATAGTTAATATTTTAGGTTCTGGTAGGTATACCGCTAGGGTTTGTGATAACCCAAAACAGAAAACTAGAAATAGACCAAAATGTATATTCACACTAGTATTTAGGCCCTTCTAGGCTGCAGTCTGACTAGAAATCCATCAATCTAATATATAAAGCTGAATGTGTATGTGTGTGTGTGTGTGTGTGTGTGTGCGTGTGTTTGTTTGTTTTGTGTGTATGTGTGTATGTCCGGGATTGGCATCTGCACCGTCGCAGCTACAGCCACAAAATTTTGCACAGTCACACGTCTGGACCCCGAGAGCATCACAGGCTATGTTGTGAGGCAAAATTTTAACCCCGCGCATTCCAATTCACCAAACAATTTTGCCCCTATCTACATAATGGGGAAAAAGTGAAAGGAAAAGTGTTGGAGGCAAATTGACAGCTGCCAGATGTGAACAAGGGGGGCTTAAAGAATGAAAGCGATGGCGCCAAATAGTATATACTGTACAGTTGCTAAGGTGGGGCCCCGACATGGGATACTCACCACACACGGGGATATGAACACACACACAAAATGCGCCACACACTACCACGTGCTTGAACACATATCACCCTCAGCTCACATTTCACCACACATACACCAACCTCGCCACATAAAAGTCAAAACACAAAAGTCGCCGCTCAAAACTCGCCATGCGCAAAATTTGCCACATGCAAAACTAGGCTCACGCAAAACTAGGCTCACGCAAAACTAGCCAAGCGTGCAAAATTCACCTCATGGAAAACTCGCCACACGCAAAACTTGCACACGTGGAAAAATTGCCACATGCACAAAAGTTGCAACACATGCAAAAGTTGCCTCACACAAAACTTGCATATACTCAAAACGCACCACACATAAAAGTCGCCACGCGCAAAACTCGCCATGCGCAAAACTTGCTGCACACAACTTGCTACACTAACCTGTCACATGCAACTTGACACACAAAAAGTTGCTACACTCATGTCGCCACTCAAAACTCATCTCACAAAAGTTGCTACAAGCATGTTGCCACACGCAACTTAACACACACAACTTGACACATGGAACTCGCCCTAAAACACACACAAGTCTGGTATTATCTGTTATGATCCGGTGACTTTGGAGCCGCATGAACTTTCTCTGGAGTAGGTGGAAACTGTACTGACCGCAAAACCTGAACTAACATCGCAACTAGAAGTAGCCGTAGGGTGTGGCTTACAAACCCTAGACACCTCGACACAGCGGGAGGACTAAATACCCCTAAAGATGGAAATAGGAATACTACCTTGCCTCAGAGCAGAACCCCAAAGGATAGGCAGCCCGCCACAAATATTGACTGTGAGTAGGAGAGGAAAGACACACAGAGGCAGAAAACAGGATTCAGCAAAAGAGGCCACTCTAGCTAAATAGGGAAAGATAGGACAGAATACTAAGCGGTCAGTATTAAAACCCTTCCAAAAATATCCACAGCAGACAATAAAAAAAGTTCCACAATCTAACTAAAGACATGGAATGTATATCTGCCACTCCAGAGAATCCAACAAGACTGAGAAAATACTGACACAATCTAAGCTGGACATAAAAAACAATGAATAGCACAGAATTATTAAGCACACAGCATGTGTGCCACAGAAACAAAACCAGACACTTATCTTTGCTGATTTGGCAGTAAGGTAGAAGGAACCAAACAAGGACCAAAACCTCCCAACAACCATGGACAACTGGCAAGGACTAATGAATCTGCATGCCTAAATACCCCAGTCAGAACTGCAATCAGCAGATACACCTGACCAGGACTGCAACCCAGGGACAACTGCATTACCACCTACAACCACCGGAGGGAGCCCAAAAGCAGAATTCACAACAATTATCCTTCAAAAATAAAAATCTGATTAATGAGCAGACAAACTACAAGAGCAACAACTGTACCATATAGGAAATACGGCAGCTGTCAGTCACATGACCTGTCTATTATGTGTATGTGTGAGCTAATATATACTGCCGGGGGGGGGCTTCCTGTTGGCTGGGGATTTATCAGGCTGTGAATAGTAGCCAATCACAGCTCAGCTTCTATTTTGCTACAGTTAATTAATCTGAGCTCTGATTTGTTAATATAGGCAACAAAGGAAATTCTCAGTATAACAAAGCTTGTGTGAGGTAATAGCATGTCAGTTAGGGTGTGTTTGTGGCACCTGAAGGAAAAACTAAGAATGTCATTTATCAAAAGGCTCTAGAATAAGTAGTAGAAGATTACTTCACATTACTTGGCCAATTAAATTAAGTCTGTGTGGAATATCTCTGGTGTTGAAATATATGTTGTGAAATGTTTCTATTAGCTTAGGTTTTGCCTTTTAATAATTACATTCCTATCTACTTGTTTTGTGGTTTTGTGTACAGAATAAATTTGTGTTAACACATTCTAAAAGAGCCACCTTGACAGAATGCAGCATTAGTGCTGCACAAGGTGGCTCTTTTAGTTAAAACCGCCTGGGGGGGGGGTGACAAGTTCCCTTTAACATATCAAATTATTGTCTAACAAAACTGAATACTACAGTATAATAAAATAAAAAATTGGAATCAGAATTAAAATATTATATTCAGTTGTATTTGTAAATCAGAGGTTACATATTGATTTTCTTGACAGTGCATCTTCCATATAGACCTGAAAAGGTGCAGAGCTGTCAGCATCATGCAGTAATTACATGATGTACCTTGTCTATTCTTTACCTGCTCTCTTCAGCCTGGAGGGGATTTTCTACTTTGACTCATTGACTGGTTAATTATTCTATGTTCATCATTTTGGAGAAACATGATCCTGAATATTTAAGCAAAACGTAAACTGATTAATGTAAATAATGTCTGCAAGGTGATATCATAATTAAAGAGCTTCTTCTGTCAATTAAGTAAATCTTGCGTCTCTCCTCCTTTGTGTGATGGCAAAGGTGTCACCTACGCAGAATTTCTAAATTAATCAGTTCTCCATAGAATTTGATATTAAACAACAGCAGAAGCCAAATCAGAGAGTTTTAGTGTGACTAAAGTTTCCATAAAAGTCTCAACTGCTCAAATTATACATACTAAAGGTATAAATGGTTAATACTGGTATTTTAGAAGTAATCTTGTAACTTATATATGTTAAAGTGCAATGAAACAGATGTATTAAGAGTAAAGATGAGCGGATCTTTTGAAAATTCAAATTTTGGGGTTTTTCCAAATTTTTTCAGAATAATTGATTTCAAATAAATTGAAAATATTGAAAAGTATCTAAATTTCTGAACCATATGGGTATAAAACTCTGAGTTTGCCTTGGAAAGCATTTTAAGCAGGGATGAGCGAGCATGCTCGTGATACTCGGATATCACTCTAGTATCTGGGTGCTCGTTTGTATCAGATTGACTCTGCATTTTAGTCTAGGGAGGGAGAGAGATTTACAGGTCAGGTAGAGTGGCAGAATACAGTCTATAGGCCCCTGCCTTAGGGTTTTGCAGTACGTTGATAAATATATAGCTGCTGCAGTTGCTTTATTCTTGTGATAAAATGTAATATATTGTGATCATCATGTATTACTTGCTTTGTGGTACATTTTGATATTATATCGCCAAAAAAGAGTTGAAAATGTTTTGTGGATTACACACAGTCATGATGCAACCACATCAAGCACTGCATCCTCATCCCCAACTCTGGCTGTGGCCAGCACCAGTCACAAGTGTGCACTTCCTAGGGGCAGCAACAATTGCCTAATCTGGGCTGTTTTTGAGACCACAAAGGATGACCCAACACTCATATTCTGTCAAATTTGCAAACAAAATCTCAGTAGAGGCAAAAATTGCAATTATTTGGCAATTACATGAATAAACCAGCACATGTGCGATCAACATGCTTTAGTATGGGATTCTCGCTATGCTAAAATGTGGACTAGCAGGCCTTATCAACCACCGACCATGCAATCAACCCCATCTGATACTTCTACCTCCTCAGTCATCATTCAAAGTCTTCACACACAGGTCTCTGTCCACATAAACTACAATTGTTTACCCACCAGAGTCAGGGTGAGTGAGAGCCGGTCAGCTGTTATGGAAGTAGACATGACTGTTGCTTTTGTGTCACCTAGCACAAAACAACTTTCTCAATCCATCATAACATCTCCGCCTGCACCTCTCTCACAGTCTGGCAGTTTGTCCTGTTCTCTGTAGTCTGCCCTCTCTCAGCAAAGCAGCCAACTCTCAGTCCTGCAGTAGTGGTCATGTAAAAGAATGTTTCCTCCTACATGTGTTAAAGCTAAGAGCTTGAACTTCACCATCTTCCTTCTGTTGGTCACAGACATGCTGCCTTTCCACCTGGTGGATACAATCCGTTTCAGAAAGTTGATGGCAGTGGCAGTCCCCCAGTACCAGTTGCACAGTTGCCATTCTTTCTCCAAGACAGCTGTGCCTGCACTATGCCAGAATGTCACCAACAAGATCACCTGACCCCTGAAAAAATCCAAGCTGAGGAACAAATTGAGGAGGACAAGGTAATGGGAGCACAACAGTCAGGAGATGAAGAGGATAATGTTATGCTCTCTGTTGTCTGTGGTTGATGGGAGGGGATGGAGGAAGCAACCTTCAGTGCTACCCCGCTACCAACACAGCATGGACTTGGACCCAATGGAAGTACCTGACACATGAGTGCCTTCTTTCTGCACTTCAACTGGATGCCCATATTCTTATGGTTAGAAATTGTGCTGACTACTGTGTTTCCACTCTGTTAGATCCACGGTGAAAAAGCAAGTTTAACCTGATTCTTCCCTCCCCTTTAAAGGGATGCGCGCATGCTGGAGTATCAAATCTAAAGACTGTTTTTCCCAAAAACAACAGTGAGGCACGCAGTGTGCATCCCAGTTGTAGACTTCCAACATCGAGAACATCAAGGCGTCATTGCCAAAACATTAGCAGAAGCAGTGTACGTGGCATAAGTAATTTCTGTGAGTTGTTTAACACATGTTTTAGACCATTCCATGCACCAGCAGAATGGAGTACAAGTTTGACATGGTGTGAATGACTGCAGAGGACGGTGCAGGAGTATCTGGAGCTCAATTTCAATGCTATCAGAGTGGGTTTGGACCCTTTTACATTTTGGTCTTCAAAAATAGAAGAGTGGTCTGAGCTCACCTGTCACGCCTTGGAAGTTTTTTCATGCTGGCAGCCAGTATTCTCTCAGAACGTGTTTTCATCGCTACTGGTGGTGCCCTGACTGATAAGCACACCCACCTGTCCCCTCAAAGGGTAGGCCCTCTAACTTTCATCAAAATGATCAACTCATGGTTTTCTGATGACTTTTGCATCCCAGTCGCAGCTTGGACAGACTAGGCGATGGTGTCGTTTTTAGTGTCATGTATTGATCTCGCGTTATTGCAGTTTGTACCATCTTTGTCGTATCTTCTATGCCTGCTGTTGCTACTGCTGCTGATGGTACAGTTTTTTAAAATGTGGCACTACAAGTTGGGTCTCCACCTGGTGGGTTGCCTGTAATGGAAGGTGTGTCAGAGGCCAATTATGCTTTTTTTTCAAGTAGAAATTGATGCCACTTTAGTGCTGTGTACCAATTATTTTTTTCAAATGTGGAGACTCAAAGTTGGGTTTCCATCTGGTGGGTTGCCCATTTAAGTTGGGGTCCAATACAGGCATGCCTGCAATTACTTTCAGTCAACTACCTGTGTTAGTTTCCTTACATTTTTCTACCAATATTACTGTATCAAACTTATGTATGTGCCATTTGAGAGTGGCTGAAATAAAAAAAAAAGGAGTTTGTTTTTGCATGAGGTGTGAGCTCTCCCACCAGGTCCTTTTTGAAACTTCAATTCGAAGCTGTAAATCCTAGGCCAGACCCTGATAGCTCATGCATGGATCATGGCTGACTGCTTCCATGACACTGTAACAGGTTCTACTGTGGGTCAATTGATCAACTACCTGTGTTACTATTCTACTATTCTTACATTTTTCTATCAATATTAGTCTGTGAAACTGATGTTTGCACCATCTCAGTGTGGCTGGAGTAAAAAAAAAAATTGGAAGTGTTGCATGAAGTGTAAGGTCTTCCCGCTAAGAAAGCCTACACTACTTGCAGTGCCCCAGAGTCCTGGTCACTGCAGTACTGTTGCTCCGCCGCTAAGGTGGGCTATGGTACGTCTGATGGCACTGAAGGAGTTCACCTGACCAGGTATCACAGACACCAATACACTTCACAGTCTGGCCTCCAGGGGGAGCTAAGGGCGCTATGTATTAGGCCACTCCTCACAGTCTGGTAAAACTGGGGGTTAGATAGGAAGTTAGAGAGAAGCTGACTGGGTTGGAACCAGGCAACATCCTGTGGCAGAGGGTGTTGCAGGGGAAGATTCAGGGGGGGTCCCTGTCAGGGGTGGGATCCTGACAGAGGCCTAGCGAACAGAAAGAACATTACGGGACCGCGCCTGCACTTTATAGCGGCGGTACCAAAAGAAAGGACAAGAAGCGAGGTTTATTGTGCTGAGTGAGAAACGAGATCAACGCAACTAGGAGAAACACCAGTAGGAGTCGTGCTGTAAGACGAGGCAACATCCTACTGAGGCGCGTAGCCGGTGGCTGGAAACGTCGAGGAAGTATAGAGCTCCAGGCCTTACTTCAAACCTACGGCAGGACAGTCAGTTATAGGCGGGCTGTCTCACTCAAATCACCTAAAAAGACATAGGGGGCAACCTTTGGAGAGGGGTGACTCTAGGGTCCCGGAAGAACTCGGAGCCTACCCATCATACGGGTGCGTCCTAGCCATATCATCTGGGGGACGAAGAAGAACATCATAATCGAGTTGTGAGGGAACTTCAGAAACAGACACAACAGTTGTGGGGACTATCCCGTAAGCACAGCAGGGGAGGACCACAACACACAAGCGCTCGAAGGTAGGCACAGATTTCCACCTGCAAAGGAAACTCTGGAGGTGCCATTGGACCGGCCGGACTCAGGCAGCCCGGTTGACCGTATTCTGGACTGAGGATCCTGAAGCCTTCAGTAAAGAGGTAAAGAGACTGCAACCTGGTGTCCTCGTTATTTACTGCGCTGCACCACAACATCACCACCATCCCCACACCTTTCATTGGACGCCCCTCAGCAGGGTCACGGACCGGGTCTAGCCACTATGACAACCCCAGAGCAGAGACCCAGAGGCCCGGTACCGGGTACCCCTCGGCCCTGCGGCAGTGGGGGCGCTCCATACTCCCTTAGCCACCAAGTCTTCATTGAAACATCAATTACAAGCTGTAAATGCTGGACCAAGCCCCGATACCTCATGCATGGTCCATGGCTGACTGCTGCTGTGCCATCTGTAAATTTATACTGTGGGCCAATTGATGCCACTTCATATTGTGTCTGGCCCTAATATTAACTGTTAGGAAAGCTTTTTGTCACCCCTTAAGGTGTTGTCTGTGCACTTGGTTTTGCCTCCCATTGAATCTACTGGGGCAAACTGTTCCCACAATTGTTTGGTGAACGGTGGTCTGTTCGGCGAATCCGATCCAAACCTTGAAAGGTTCATCTCTAGTTAAAATCAGGAAGGCAAATATATTTTTCAATAAAAATGGTGGCTAGGTATCTTCTATCAAGAATGAATGCATGTGTTTCTTTATACAAAATCATTGCAATTCAGGTGGTTTGGCATTGATTGTGGTGAATTTGAACATGTGGGAGTTCAGATTTCACACAAAGGGACAACTGGATCCATGTTTCTTAGGCACATAAAGAGCTAACTAATGAAAAAATCAAGGAGCGGTGAAACAGTAAATAAAGTAGTATATAAGAATAATAATTGGGCTGATGACAATGTCAAGACACTACTTACGGGTGCAGGCTGCTTAATAGAAAAGTTATCCAAAGAAGAAGATAAACACCTTGAGCCTTACTTATTTGCTCATTTTGCTGGTCAGTTTGCTTTCCTAACATGAGCAGGTGATGCTGTTTCATGTGCTGACAGAGTAATGTATTTCTTATTAAATGTTTTCCAGGATATACCACACTTCAATAGATTGGTCATCTGGCAACTTGAAATAGACTTCCCACACTCGAGATGTCTGTTGTCAAGAGGATACCGCGGCAGAGAGGGGACAGAAGATTAGAGTTTGGATTCACATACTCCTCCACTGATTAGAACTGCTTCACAATCTTATTAAATAGCTCAGTTTTTTTCCTTGCTGGCAGTGGAAGGGTTAGTCAACTCAGTTCAGGTGATCTCCTGGAGCTCTCCAACCAGGATTGTCTCAGCTGTTCAGTGTTGAGCACTCCCCTCAACTATTTATGGGAATTGCCAATTATAGTTTTTACTGCCTGGTTAGGAGATAAAGGTGGAGTTCTTGTTTGGAGTAAGTGTTTCAAGAGTTGTTCAGGAAATTGTTGAGTGCAGTTTGTTTGTGTGTTCATCCTCATCTTCTGCTATTTTGTCTCACCTTCCTATACACCCTGTGTACCACTCTGTTGTTGGGTGAGTGTATTTTGTATGATTGTAGTTTTAATTTATCCCTCATCATCTTCCCTTCTTTGTCTGGTTAGAGTAATCTTATATACTTTGACCTCACACTTCCCTGTAATGTAGTGCTAAGGTGTTAATGACCATTGGGAACCCATATTGGTAGCCTGTCTTTAAAGACCCCTTTAAGATATTTGATAGTAACAGTTCAGCTCATACTAGCTTTGCATTTTCTGTAATTCTCCTAACACATGGGTTGCATACAGGGGCGTAACTACCGCGGTCGCAGCGGTCGCAGTTGCGACGGGGCCCAGACTACTTAGGGGGCCCCATGGACAGTAAGCCGGAGAATGAAATGACCCATGATTGCACCCATTTGTGAGTGACCCGCAGCAGGGAGCCGTCACCGCTCTCTAATTATACTTACCTACTCCCGGCACGGTCCCTGGAAGTCCCTGATTCTTCCACCGCTGCAGATTCTTCCTGCACTGAGCGGTCACATGGTCCCGCTCATTACAGAAATGAATAGGCGGCTCCACCTCCCATAGAGGCGGAGCCTCATATTCATTTCTGTAATGAACGGGTCATGTGACCGCTCAATACAGGAAGAAGATGCAGCGGTGGAAGAAGCAGGGACGCAGCGCCAGGAGCAGCCTGCAGGTGACTGGTGGTGACTGGTGAGTATACAGCGCTGCGCAGCGCTGGGCGATATTTACCTCTCCTCGTTCCGGTGCGGCTCTGTCATCAGCGTCCTCTGGCAGTGACGTTCAGGTCAGAGGGCGCGGTGACGTAGTCAGTGCGCGCCCTCTGCTGAACATCAGTGCCGAAGACGGAGCCGCACGAGGAGCAGCCAGGTAAATATTGATAGTGCCCGGGTCCTGAGCGAAGAGAGAGAGGTGAGGTGAGTATGTGATTTTTTTTCTGGCAGCAAAAGCATAAGGGGCAAGTGGCTATACGGAGCAACTTGTGGGGCCATAACGCTTGTGCAGCACTATATGGGGCAGTGGCTGTGCGGAGCATCTTATGGGGCCATAACTCTTGTGCAGCATTATAAGGGGCAGTGGCTGTGCGGAGCATCTTATGGGGCCATAACGCTTGTGCAGCACTATATGGGGCAGTGACTGTGCGGAGCATCTTATGGGGCCATAACTCTTGTGCAGCACTATAAGGGGCAGTGGCTGGATGGAGCATCTTATGGGGCCATAACTCTTGTGCAGCACTATAAGGGGCAGTGGCTGGATGGAGCATCTTATGGGGCCATAACACTTGTGCAGCACTATAAGGGGCAGTGACTGTGCGGAGCATCTTATGGGGCCATAACACTTGTGCAGCACTATAAGGGGCAGTGGCTGTGCGGAGCTTCTTATGGGGCCATAACGCTTGTGCAGCACTATAAGGGGCAAGTGGCTGTGCGGAGCATCTTATGGGGCCATAATGAACGGTGCAGAGCATTATATATGGCACATCTTTCTATGGAGCATCTATGGGGCCATAATGAACGGTGCAGAGCATTATATATGGCACAGCTTTCTATGGAGTATCTATGGGGCCATAATGAACGGTGCAGAGCATTATATATGGGGCAGCTTTATATGGAGCATCTATGGGGCAATAATCAACGGACTATGAGGGGGGCTGCGTTGTATTCTATGGGGGTTACCTTGAGTTGTATGGCAGGGCTGCGGGGGGGGGGCCCCATTTGGAAGTTCGCACCGGGGCCCATAACTTTGTAGTTACGCCACTGGTTGCATAGTATCTAATGAGAAGTGCATGTTTATATTACTCATTCAATTATTACATAGTTTCACTATCAATATTTGGTGAGAACGGTGCATGTTTATATTTTTCAGTGGCAAAGCATATGCTTCATAGTTTCGCTATTAATGTTTCGATACTACAAGAGTTTTTGGCACGTTATATCTGGGGTGACATATTTGCCCGATGTTGATTGACATCTACAGAGCTGGCCACTCAATACGAGGGATACACTATTGGACAAATAGAACCTGTCAGAGCTTGTGTAACATTTGATCACGCAAGCACTGTTTTTTTAAACCAAGAGATAAGCTGTGGGAGATTTCAGCTAATACAGAAGCATGTTAACCTGTAGACCCGAGGGGAAGCCCGTGTGGGTCTACAATGTGGATATCCCAGGAATTTCTCTGTCTTCACCGTTCACTTCTCGCGGTTGATGTTTCCGGACAGATGATGTCGCTATTCCTGGTGAAGTTTTGCTTTTTGCTTTTGTAGTGTGCAAAATGGTTTGCACATATGGTATTAGCAGCCCACCTGACATAATAGTAGGGGAGTAGGAAATAGGCTACTATATGGATAGAGGTGCATCTCACATAATGTTGTGAATGACACCCTATACAGACATGTGTGCAATAGGTACATTAGACAGTCACTCCACGGATGATTTGGTGGGTTAGTAATTGTTTTGTTTTCAGCATTTTGTACCTGTGTTGCTCACGCTTTTATCATCGGGTACCTGCTGTATCCTGACTGATCGGAAACACTTGGTAGGTCTGGACCTGAGTGTTGGTGATTTGGTGTAGCTATTCTTGAAGTGTATTAAGTTGAAGGTTCCTTCTTGGAAACTAGTACCCATGTTCATTGGCCCTCTACAAAATAGTTGCCGTCATTAATCCAGCAGCATTTTGCCTTTCTTTACCACCTCCAGTACTTCCAAGTTTCACCGATCACTTTTCAAAAAATATATTGCTTCCTCATAACCATCATCACCACCACTTTCCCAATCATTATTGATGGAAATCTGGAATTCCAGATAGCAAAGATTATCAACTTTCATTTTGTACATCAATCTCTTCAATATTTGGTACATTGGAAGTGTTATGGTAGTAAGGAGAGAATATGGGTACCAGCGTCAGATGTACATGCAATCAGGTTGATCTGGTCTTACACTTCACATCCATATGAACCTGGTTCAGAGGTTCTGGAGGTCCCTCTTAGGAGAGGGGATACTGTCAAGAGGATATCATGACAGACAGAACAGAAGATTGGGCATTTGGCTTCACGAACTCCTATTCTCCTAGTGAACTGCGGTGAACTCACCACTGCACCATGAGACTTTTTCTCACTGTGCTAGCTGTGATCTTACTGAGGTCCCCACAGTCCAGGTGCCAAACTGGGAACACAGCCTCAGTGACCAGTGGTAACCTTGACGATGTCACGGTTAGTCACTGACACTGCTCATTTCCCAGATGTTTTCAGCCTGGACTGTCACATCTTGTCACCGTCCAGATTGAGAACGGTTTATCCCCAGACATGGATTACTGCATGGGATAGAACGATGGACAGGTGAGGGATATCGTTGTTTTTTATTTTCAATTTATTACAGGAGACGAGGGCTTCAATGGAATGGAGGTTAGGTGAGTATAACTTTGTTTGTTATTTTTAAATAAAAATGGAAAAGTGTGTTTTGTTTTTATTTCAAATAAAAGATTTTATACTTGCTGTGTTTATTTACCATATAACTATAGGATTTATAATAGATGCCTTATAGATGCTTCCCAATTACTAACCTGTGGTCTCAATGTCACCGGACAATACAAAGACCCCTTGCCACCACCACAGGTGTCTCTGCTAGTAGGAAGAGCTGGGCAAAGTGCCAGAATTGGCGCATGCATCTAATATACGTACCTTTTCTGGACAGCTGTGGGCTGCTATTTTTAGGCTGGAGTTGGGCCAATATCCATGGCCCTGTACGAGCCTGAGAATAGCAACCCCAGTTGTCTGCTTTAGCTTGGCTGATTGTCAAAAATGGGGAGGACAACACAACGATTTTTATTATTTATTAAAATAATTAAATTATTTATTTAAATAATTATTTTTTATTATTTATATAATTAAAATATTTATTTAAATAATTAAAAAAATGCTTAGGGACCCCTCTATTCTTGATAACCATCCTTGCTAATTCTAACAGCTAGGAATTGCAGCCCACAACTATTAGTTTTGCTTGGCTGGTTGTCAAAAATGCGTGTGAACCCATGCGTTTTTTAATTTTTCATTCAGAGTGCAGGCGCCGGTTGATGAATACTCCCATCAGCTGCACCTGCTCTTGCTGTTATTAGCAGCAGCAGGCGCTAGCCGGTGGGAGTAGTAGTCGCCAATGATCGGAGATAAACTTTTTACCTCCAATCACAGCTGCAGGCTCACGCTGTCATTTGACAGTATGGTAACCCTGGCAAGGTCACGCTGTCATCTGACAAGATGTCTCCGCAGCGCTCTGACTGACGGTAATGAATTAACCAGTGGTAATGTTACCGCCGATAAGATCACAGCTTTAGTGGAAAATTGATAATTTGCCAAATTTTCCCGAAAACGCTTGGGAATCCGAATATGAATCCGAATGTGCAATGTTCGTGACAACTTTGAGATTGGCAAACGTTTTCCAAAAAAGTTCGCTCGTCTCTAGTTACATGTCACAAGTAGAGTCCATTGAATACTTAGAACATGTTGTGATTGCTTTGAGACTTATATGGACTGTAGCTTTTTGATATTTTTTGCTAATTATATTGTTACATTAATGATTTTATCATCATGGTTTCCTCTCCTATTGTAAGTAGACCCCTCTCTCTTTCAGTTATACTCATATACCCATAAGAGTGGGGTATTAGTAGGGTCATGTAAGAAAACAATCATCACATCTATTTTTGAAGCTGTTTTACCATACTCAAATAGTATAAACATCCTAGAGGACTTCAACAATGTTCACAATCAAAATATTACAAATTGAAAACATTATGAAATCCAATAAAAAACATGTAAACCATTTTGTAAAAGTGTTTAAACATTTTAAAAAAGTTGAAGTTCATATTAACCTGAAAAAATGATCTATGGTTAGACCAATTAAACTGTAAGTTTTTGTCAGCAGGATTTGACACCTAAAAGTATTTATTTGTACACGTAGCTCTTTCAAAGACAAATTCAGCAATACCTGTTCAAGACTAGTCTTGTTCCTCAGTTATATACCAACAGAAATTAAACTACCCAAAAAAATCAATGATAAAAGTAATTCATCTTTATTAGGTAAAGTTTAAAAACTGACAATTTAAAAAACAAATTTAAAGGGATTACTTTAACAGAGATAGAAGTGGTAATCAGTCATATATACATTAAAAAATTGCAAGATTTCACATCTCATAATATTAGTTTACATATAATTAAAGCAAAAAGATGCAAAAATCTGTATCAATCAGGTAGCAATAAAGAATTACACAAGATCAGGGAAATGTCCAATGCTGCGGCTCCATCTAGTGGTTATTTGTGATAATGTCAACACATAGTAAATTCTATCTTACAAAAATCCCTATTTTGGTTCAGTACCCATAGTACTGACAGTTGGTGCACCGTATTTACTAAATAATAAATAAGAAGTACATATGAAGGTATACATTAACTGTAAATAATCCGTTTAATATCAGACTAAGAATTCTATGAGCATTGTGCACCAGTCAGTCAATGGCCTCTATAATGGATAGACACAGAGCAAAAAATATATAAATAAATAAGGACCTTGCCATTTAGTAGGATATTGTACAACCTGGACAGATATATATATATATTAATCAGTGCAGCACATTCCTGGTATAATGAAGCAATGTGTCACATAAGGTGCAAGCCAGTGCTGTACGGAGCGTTCCATGACTATGGAGCAGCTGATATAACTTAAATGAATACACGTCCTAAAGTGCAAACAAGTGCTGTATGGAGGGTTCTCTGAATGTAGAGCAACGGGTACAACTCAAAGGAATAAACATCCTAGGAACAGATGCAAAAAACAGACTGAAAGAAAAATGTACCATTATTCCCTTGTATGCACGTTTCGCCACGTCAGCTTCCTCAGAGAGCGTATGGATAAGTGTTTCCAAAGGTGTATGTATCTGGGCTTCCAACAAACCAAAGTCCTGCCCTGATTGATTCCTTGTTAGAGAGGTTTGGCTTGCACTCTGTCAAGCGGCGAGGTGCTGGTGTAACAGGCCAGATGACCTTAAACCAATGTAATCGGAATTCACCGCACACTCCATAGTTCAAGTGATGCAAAGAAATATCGTTAATTTGAGTCCATGAAAACAGGGAACAAAACAAGGCGCAGAAAAAGGTACTACTATTCCGAAGCGACTATACTCAAATGTAGACGGTTCGACCCATCCTGGGTCTTATTCATTACATCACTGTAAGAAAGAAAAATACTAGAGTGACATATTTACAGTTACATAATAAAATAACAGAAAAGGACGAGAAATTAATTTTGAGCCAGAATACTGGACCCACACACTTCACACTTTGACACCCAGAGGACCTAACAGGGAGATGGACTCGTCTAACTAATAACTTCCATTTTCTTCCCATAGGCATGATGTCCCCCACTCATGTCATTGGTGAGTACCCCTACACCGTACACCAGCCTCCATCAGTCCCCTTGAAACAATGGTGGAGCCCTACTTGTTTACCCCACATGTAAACCACATAACCATGAGTACTGCCACATTTTCACAGGCCCCTTGCTAAGTCACCTGTCCATACAGGCCATCTGGACAATATTTACATGGGACATTTACCCATAAAGGGCATCATGATAATCTATCCCATAGGTCACCACTACAGGAGTGTAAAGGTACCTTCACACTAAACGACGCTGCAGCGATATCGACAACGATGCCGATCGCTGCAGCATCGCTGTGTGGTCGCTGTGTGGTCACTGGAGAGCTGTCACACAGACAGCTCTCCAGCGACCAACGATGCCGAAGTCCCCGGGTAACCAGGGTAAACATCGGGTTGCTAAGCGCATGGCCGCGCTTAGTAACCCGATGTTTACCCTGGTTACCAGAGGAAATGTAAAAAAACAAAGACTACATACTTACATTCGCGTCCCCCGGCGTCCGCTTCCCTGCACTGTGTGAGCGCCGGCAGTACAGAGCACAGCAGTGACGTCGTCCCTGTGCTCTGCTTTTACTTTACGGCCAGCAATCACAGTCAGTGCGGGAAGCACATGGCAAGGGACGTGTGACAGACATCAGAGGGTGAGTATGTACTGTTTGTTTTTTTTACTTTTACAATGGTAACCAGGGTAAACATCGGGTTACTAAGCGCGGCCCTGCACTTAGCAACCCAATATTTACCCTGGTTACCACTGTAAAACATCGCTGGCATCGTTGCTTTGGCTGTCAAACACGACGATACACGCCGATCTGACGACCAAATAAAGTTCTGAACTTTCAGCAACGACCAGCGATATCACAGCAGGATCCTGATCGCTGCTGCGTGTCAAACACAACGATATCGCTATCCAGGACGCTGCAACGTCACGGATCGCTAGCGATATCGTTGTAAAGTCGGTTAGTGTGAAGGTACCTTAATGACACACGGTATGTGTCACCTGAGGAGCCTAGGGGGGCTTGAAGGGGTCCAGAACCAAACGCAGGGAGTGTGAGAGCTAAAGCATGCAGTGTGCACAGGACCTGACACTAAACAGTCATGTGATCACAGGGGGGTGGAGCTACCTCAAGTGAGGATGGGGAAGCAGCTGAGAGCGCGGAATATGGGGCACAAAATGAAAACGTATTCACATGGAGAGCCAACGGTCAAAGCCAAATGAGAGCGAGGTACCTACGGATGAGACAGCGAGTAAACCGAGACAAGACAAGGGGTCAGAGAACCAGGAAGGACAGGGCAGTACAGAGCAGAACACAGAGGCAGAAGTCAGGGGACAACCCGGGTCATACACAGAAAAGCATACACATGCAGAGGCACAATGATTACAGACAAGTAACCTGGGTCAACAATCCCTAGCTGAGTAAACATAAGTATCGCCGACAATGGACCCAGGAACTGCAAGCATTAAATAGCCCCAGAACCAAAAAGAGGCGACCCTGACCTGACCAGGACAGAGCCAGAACCACCCCGTCCTGAGTCATGACAAAGGAGTTCATACACAGTACTTCATCTTTATTTCATTTATGTCTCTATATCCATCCTTGGTGACTGACAATATGAACATCGCATTCCCCTCAGCATACTTGCGGTATATGGGTACTTATAACAATGTATTTAATGCCTCAATTAAACATGAGCATAAGTGCATAATAGATTTTCTTGCATCCCCACATCCATACTATCAGCAGGCAGGCAGCAGCGCAAGGGGTGTTCCATTGGAATCATCAGCACTTCAATGACAACCATCACTACCGGCAAATTCCCAACCCCACATCACTTCTGGTGATGCACCACCGGCCCACCACTCTGAGCCTCCACTATAGCATATCCTGGGGCCACGTCACTTCCGGTGATGGACTTTCAGTACAACGATGTGCGCCGATATTTAAATTCCCACACCTCTCACTCACACTACGCCAACAGTAAGGGAAAGACACGGGAGCGTCGCCATAATTGTCCATTACAGGTACAGGAGCATTCTCCATCACTGCTATCACAATCATGCCATGGTTGCCAGGACCTCTAACGATACATGTTTACATTTACAGCACATCATACCTATCCTTTTAAACTGACGACTATACAGGTTTTGTGCTCCACTATTACATTACGTATATCAGGAGATCTTGCAGTATTATATCTTTGACTTCCACTCTCTCTGCAGCTTTCTTCCTGGTATCTCTCGTACTGGGGACTACCTCTGTTTACACCACGGCTCTTTTTATCTCCAGTGACAAACAAGTAAGCATTCTTCACCTCAGCATGTCCTGACACCTACAGGTCGGCCTCACCTGCCACCTATTTATCTCTCACACTATTATGGACATGTATACTTTTATCAAAACCTCTAGACTCCCCCCCCTTTTTTTCCCTCCCACCCTCCTCCCCCTATTTTTTACATAATGAGTTTCCTCCATACATTTTCAGGTTGCACGTATTAACATCCTTATGATGATAACAAGCATAAAGTTTGGGACTTTGCTTTATTTATTTATATCTCTTTTATTCTAGCTCAAATTCAATTTCTAAAAAAAGGTTCTCAAGATGCAGATATTATTGGATCTCAGCTTAATGGTACTTCACATTGGAATGGATAAGGTTCCTTTTGAGCTTAGAGGGTCCCTAACTCACATTTTAATTGGGTCTCCTAAGCTGTTGTAGCCTGTGCTGTGAGTGGATGGGCTGCCAAGAATTACAACGCACCACAATACCCCTTTCATAAGATGTCCAGGGAGGACTCCTGAAAAAGTGTTGCATTGAATTCAAGGCCTGCCCTGCTAGCAATTCATATGCACCCCAATAAGCATTAGAACCCACATACTGGATGGGTCCATGAAAATCCACTTCACAATATGCATTTTGTACTCCATAATCCTTTGTTCTACACATTGGCAGCAAGGCCAGCCCTGCTGCATAGTCAGTCATATGCACCCCATTAGGCCTTGGAACCCACATACTGGATGTGCCCATGAAAATCGATCAGTATTTTTTAATGATATGATGGTTCCCTCTTTGCACAATTATTTACAGGAGTATTTGGCAATTTTATTTGCCATGTTTTTAAACACTAAGGTTCACATACAGCTTTAAAAAAGGCTAATACTTGCAATACAACGCAATTTTATTGCAAACTAAAAAATTCAAGGAATAGTATGATTGAATAGTGTGAGTGTGTAAACTCTTGTATATGTTAACATACAAATGTTAATAAGTACATATAAGGATTAAATAAATATAGTGATTATATATAGTGATAGTGATAGTATAATATAGTGATATATATGAAGATTAACTACATACAGTCTACTTAGATCATCACCAAGAGGCATTTAAACATCATATGTCTGGAATATCAGAGAAGCAAGACCAAGACAGAGAACCCCTGGGAGATTACCTACACTGCATGGGCATCCCCGATTCTGCAGGTATCAGCACACTGTACATGTACAGGTACCCCAGTTTTGGCATCTGTCTTAGTCATGTTTCTCTGGTCTTGTATAGTGAGTAACTCTAGTTTCACCCGCACCTTCAAGTGGCCACTTTTCAAGGTTGGATGAAACTGAGATATCATGGAGTCATCAGACCAGGGGCCAAAAAACCCTAGAAAATAAAAGCCGCAAGGATTTAGATCAAACCACCACAGGCATAGTTTCAGTAAACCTTAATGTTTTACAATGACAAACAGCAAACATATAGAGGCTTAGAACTGTTTGTGAAGTGAATAAACAACTTTTTTACAAGAAATGCAGCTGTGTGATTGTCTGAATGCAGTTGGCATACGGTATTTTAATCTGGATTTCAAATCACCATTGGTATATTCGCCATTTGTACATTTGAAGCAGCCAAAGTTATGGCTCTCAAGGAGATAAAGTAATATTGTGGACAAAGAAATATTTTTAATGAACTACAGAGCCAAACTAACAGCATTGCTTTCTAAAATTTATGAAGTGTATTGTGTCATATGTGAGCAACCAGGCAACACAAAAAGGAGCTTTTTAAGTGAGCTCTTTAAGGTACACAAATGTTATGAAGTCTTTGCCAACACGGATGAGGTTTCACCAATGTGGAGTACCTTTTTTAAAAATATACTATTGCCATCACAGCCCCCCTTGTGCAAATTTCATCGGCGCACGTCCCTGGTGATCTAGTGGCAGTTAAAGTAGAGACACTGCAGGAGACAGAGTTAAGAAGTAGACCCAATGTAATGTCATGCCCAATTCCCCAAAGTGGGTTCCTGTTTTTTATAAAAAAAAAAAAAAAATAGTGCCATCACAGCCCTGTGCCCAAAAATCACCGTACAGAGCACGTTCACCCTGGTCATCTAGTGGCAAGTAAAGGACACATTGCAGGAGACAGAGTTAAGAAGTAGGCCCAATGTAGGGCTGTGGGTCTCTTAGACTTGTAATGGAGTGCCTGGCCTGACAAGCATTTGCTCATAGGTGGATATTTTTTTAAAATTTTTTCATGCGGATCGTAGACACCCTTTCCCAAAAATTGACTTTCTGTAGCAGCAGGGAACACATGAACCCTGGTGTTCTATTGGTGGAATATGAGGAGACGATGCTGAAGGCCTCAATAACACCTAGGCCCAATGTAAAGGATCCTCCCAAGAATCTCCTGTCCTCCCAAGACCTCCTCCTCTCCTCCACGCTTATTGGCTCCTCACCCAATCGCATCCAAGACTTCTCCCGAATATCACCCATCCTCTGGAATTCAGTGCCCCAACACATCCGGTTATCCACTACTTT
Source organism: Ranitomeya variabilis (assembly GCF_051348905.1). NCBI lineage: Eukaryota > Metazoa > Chordata > Amphibia > Anura > Dendrobatidae > Ranitomeya > Ranitomeya variabilis. Next base: position 1,145,024,053 of record NC_135232.1, read on the forward strand.
TGGATCCTTCAAAAGAAACCTGAAAACCCATCTCTTCACAGAAGCTTACAGCCTGTAAAGACCACACAGCCACCTCAACACAATTGGAGCTACTGCAACCCTCGACCTACTGTCTCCTTCCCCATAATCCTGTAGAATGTAAGCCCGCAAGGGCAGGGTCCTCTTCCCTCTGTATCAGTCTGTCATTGTTAGTTTTGTTTACTGTAAGTGATATTTGTATTTTGATGTAACCCCTTCTCATGTACAACACCATGGAATTAATGGTGCTATATAAATAAATAATAATAAATAAAGGATTGTGTCTCCTACGCTTGTAATGCCCATACACTAAAGGCTGAGTCACACATAACGATATCGTTAATGATATCGTTGCAACGTCATGCTTTTGGTGACATAGCAACGATCCCGCTAATGATCTTGTTATGTGTGACAGCGACCAACGATCAGGCGCTGGGGGACGTGACAGATATCAGAATGTGAGTATGTACTGTTTTTTTTTTAACTTTTACAATGGTAAGCAGGGTAAATATCGGGTTACTAAGCGCGGCCCTGTGCTTAGTAACCCGATATTTACCCTGGTTACAAGTGAACACATCGCTGGATCGGCGTTACACACGCCGATCCAGCGATGACAGTGGGTGATCAGCGACCAAAAAATGGTCCTGATCATTCGCTACGACCAACGGTCTCTACGTTGGTCGTAGGGAATGATCAGGACCATTTTTTGCAGCCTACAATGATTAGTCGTTTAGCCACCACCAATTACCAGAATGTGTTTGATGCCCCTCAGAAGATCGGTGTAACAGATGCGCGTGTTTGCCTAAAAAATGCCTGTCAAAAATATGTTGGCAAAGACGCACATGTCTGTCTAAAGGGCAAAGAGCAACATGTTCGTGAGATGCTGAATTATAGAAAGCAGATCAGTGTTGGAGGAAAACCAAACAAACTGATGGATGCTTGTGAAAAACTAAGTTTAAAGAGCAGAAGATTGGGGCCTGGAAGAAGCTATTTCTGTCAGTTGCAGGAAGAGTAAATTTGATCAAAATGATACTTATGCCTCAGCTCCACTACGTGTTGCATAATGCTCCAGTGTGGCTGCCTCAGAGTAAATTTTATAGGATCAATACAATATTTAGGGACTTAATTTGGAAGGGTGGCCTGGCGCGCATCAAATTGAAACATCTGCTAAGGGTGAAGGATGAGGGTGGTTTGGCGGTCCCCAATCCATGGATTTACTATATAGCATCTCAATGCCAGCATATGGTAGGTTGGGGAGAACCGGAACAGAGCGCTTAAGCGGGGATAATCATTGAACACGCGGTAGGGAAAGGCCCATTGTTAGCCAGTCTGAAAGCAGGCAGATTCAGAATTATCCCCAAAAAAATTCCCAACAATAGCCATGATGGGGAAAGTCTGCCAGAAAATTAAGTTTTGGAGGGGAGTAATGGAATTTACGAGATATATACGTCAATTTGGTTTGATCCTAGGTTGGCAGAGCTCATGAAATTGCGGGGGTTCGGTCAGTGGAGGCGCATTGGCATTTGGTTCGTGTCTCAGTTGCTTGATGGGGATGTTATTAAAACATTTGAGACACTTAGGACTGAGTTTCCTTTGTCCCAGAAGATGTTCTTTCAATATTTGCAGTTGAGACACGCCCTAAATTGTCAAAAGGAGGGGTCGCAAGTGATTCGGCAGTCCGATACCTTGTTGAATCTTATCGGGCCTCAGAGGAGTACGAGGGGGTTCATTACCTTGATGTACAGGGGTCTGATTGATACCTTTTTATTGAAACATCCGTTAAGGCTAAAGGAAAAATGGGTGGCGGACGTGGGTCCTTTGTCGGAGTCCCAGTGGGAGTCTATACTTCAATACATCCCCAGGGCATCCTTGAGTGAGGCTAAGAGGATGTCGGAGTTACACCTGGTGTATAGGGTGTACAGTACCATGGCATGGATGAGGAAGGCAGGACTGAGAGGTGACTCAAAATGCCCAAGGTGCGGTGAGGAGGATGCAGATTTGATACATATGATGTGGTCGTGCACGCGTCTCCAACCCTTTTGTGTGAAGGTGCTTAACTTGATTCAAGAGGTGACAGGGGTAAATGTGGTGCGTAACCCGCTGACTAGCCTCCTGGGTTGTATGGATGATATTGCTACGGATGAATGTGTAAGGTTGATTATTGCAAGATTGTTGTATGCTGCGAGAAAGCTTTTTGCGATTTACTGGTTGGATGAAAAACAGCCAGTGAAAAAGGATTTTATTAATAAAATTAATTTTCTTTTCCTTATGGAAAGGAATATCTACTAGTGATGAGCGAATATACTCGTTACTCGAGATTTCTCGAGCACGCTCGGGGGTCCTCCAAGTATTTTTTAGTGCTCGGAGATTTAATTTTTCTTGCCACAGCTGAATGATTTACATCTGTTAGACAGCCAATTTTGCGCTCAAAAAGTCAAATGGTGCTCCCTCCCTTCTGAGCTCTGCCGTGCGCCCAAACAGTGGTTTACCCCCACATATGGGGCATCAGCGTACTTGGGATAAATTGGACAACAACTTTTGGGGTCCAATTTCTCCTGTTACCCTTGTGAAAATAAAAATTTGGGGGCTAAAAAATCTTTTTTGTGGAAAAAAAATATATATATTTTCACGACTCTGCATTATAAACTTCTGTGAAGCTCTTGGGCATTCAAAGTTCTCACCACACATCTAGATAAGTTCCTTGGGGGGTCTAGTTTCCAAAATGGGGTCACTTGTGGGGGGTTTCTACTGTTTAGGTACATCAGGGGCTCTGCAAACGCAACATAACGCCCGCAGACCATTCTATCAAAGTCTGCATTCCAAAACGGCGCTCCCTCCCTTCCGAGCTCTGCCGTGCGCCCAAACAGTGGTTTACCCCCCACATATGGGGTACCAGCATACTCAGGACAAATTGGACAACAACTTTTGGGGTCCAATTTCTCTTGTTACCCTTGTGAAAATAAAAAATTGGGGGCTAAAATATCTTTTTTGTGGAAAAAAAAAATATTTTTTATTTTCACGACTGCATTATAAACTTCTGTGAAGCACTTGGGCAATCAAAGTTCTCACCACATATCTAGATAAGTTCCTTGGGGGTTCTAGTTTCCAAAATGCGGTCACTTGTGAGGGGTTTCTACTGTTTAGGCACATCAGGCGCTCTCTGTCACGCTCTCGCCCTGACTGGTGGGCATGAGCTCGGGGGGTTTGTGGCCCCACTGTGCCACAAACCAGACTACCCTGGAAGGGGCGTGACTATGACAGCTGCCTGGGTTTTCACTGGAGCCCCTGATGGTGAGGTCAGGCTTGTGCAGCAGGCAGCTGCCAGGTGCTACACCAGGGCGGTGTCTGGCTGTGGCTGCTGATCCCACTAGAGTGACTGGAACACCAGGATTGGTGCGGGCATCAGGCAGGACTGGCAGAAGAGCACGGCTGGAACTCAGACGAGTAGGCTGGCACGGCTGAGACAGGGCTGGCAGAGACACAGCAGAGATCACAGGGCTGGAAGAGACACGGCAGAGAACACAGGGCTAGCAGAGACACGGCAGAGAACACAGGGCTGGCAGGAACACAGGACTGGCAGGGACAGCAGGAAACACAGGACTGGCTAGGACGGCAGGAAACACAGGACTGGCTAGGACGGCAGGAAACACAGGACTGGCAGGAACACGGGATAGGCAGGAACACTAGATTGGCAGGGATGGCAGGAAACACAGGACTGGCAGGAAACACAGGACTGGCAGGAACACTGAATAGGTTGATGTGGTTTATGGAGGAACAGGTAGGGACCTGTTTACACTAGAGGTGCAGGTACGGAAATGTAGTATGGAGGAACAGGTAGGGACCTGTTCACACAGGAGGTGCAGGAACAGATATGCAATATGGAAGGAACAGGTTGGGACCTGTTCACACTGGAAGAGAACCGCAAGGCTGCGGATAGGAGCGGTAGAGCAGCAAAAGATAGCAAAGCAAAGCAGAGCAGAACCACAAGGAATGTGGAGAAGAGCTGCAGCAAGAGATTCTTACAGCAACGGGGGCGGAGCAGAGATGAACGGAGCAGAACCGCAAGGAATGCGGAGAGGAGCTGCAGAAAGATTCTTACAGCAACGGGAGCAGAGCAAAGATGAATGGAGCAGAACCGCAGGAGTGCGGATCAGAGGTAAAAGCCACAAAGGTATAGAGCAGGCAGAGCTGCGAGAGTGCAGAGCATAAGCAGACTGAGAACACAAGGAAAGACACAGCAGGGAAGGAAGCCACAGACAAGGAGACGGAGATAAGACTAAGTACAGACAAGGCAATGGAACAAGACACAAGGACAAAGACACAGGGACCAGGATATTCTGCCTCCTGGAGGGCGGACAACAAGACCAAGGCAAAAATACAGAGTAGAGCCTCCAGCGAGGGAGTAACATAGAGCAAGGCCTGGCAAACTCAGCAGCTAAACACTAACTGAGCAAACACATTGCACAGGCCCAAACCACTGGGTGGAGCTGAACTAAATACTGGAGGTCTCCTGGCAATTGGTCAGGAACAGATTGGACAGATGCACCTGATTCCTATAAGAACCAGAGAGTTCAGGCGCCGCCCCTCTATACACAGAACCATGAAGCATGCAGAGAGCAGAGACACAGAACATGGAGCTGGCAAGAAACAGAAACCACATCATGACCTGGAGCAGTGGGTAAGATAGTGTGAGAGATGCGAGGTCATGCCATGATGCCAGCAGAGTTGTTACAGTACCCCCCCCCCCTTTACGGCCCCTCTTCTTCAAGCCCGCCAGAATAACTTGTAGAAGAAGGATGGGAGCACACAGTCCAGGCCAACATGACATCTTCAGGGTAGAAGGCGGCAGGAGAGTCACCAGGTATCTCAGAAAACAAAGTCTCTTTGTGCTCTGCAGGGTTAGCTTCATCAGAAATCTCGGATAGCAAAGTCTCATTGTACCCAATAGGGTTAGCTTTCTCAATGGACTGGACCATTTCCTCAGGGTAGACAAGAAGCAAGGACTTGGAAGATACCGATTTGTTATCTTCACCAGCCGGCCACATGGAAGCTGAAGGAATACTCACAGGATAAACCTTCTGCCCGATTTCCAGAGACAAACTTTCAGATAGCAGAGATGTTCTAGAGTACTGAACACAGGAAAAGTCACTAGAGATGAGTGTGGAGAACAGCTCCACCGGGTCAGAGAAAAATTGAGGTGAACAAACTTCAGTTTTGAAATCTTCACCAGCCGGCCATAAGGACGCAGAAGGTATAAACATAGGAACAATCTTGTGCCCGTTATCCAGAAGAAATCGTCCAAGCAGCGGGGATGTTCCTAGGAACGGATTACAGGTATAGTCGTTGGAGATGTGTGGAGAGATAGTCACCGCTTCCCCATCTTCGGTGACATTAGCACACCTTGACTCGACGACTAAGTGTTTACTGGTATAGTCGCTGGAGATGTGTGGAGACATCGTCACTAGTGTTGAGCGATACCTTCCGATATCGGAAAGTATCGGTATCGGAAAGTATTGGCCGATACCGTCAAAGTATCGGATCTAATCCGATACCGATACCCGATCCCAATGCAAGTCAATGGGACGAAAATATCGGAATTAAAATAAACCCTTTCTTTCCTTGTAGGTTAATTCTACATGAAGGAAAACAACTAAGAATAATGTAGGATGTATTGGGGGAGGTGGCGGAGACATTAAAGGCACAGAGGTTTAGCCCAAACAAATAGAATAGCAGGTTTTTTTGTATTTTTTTATGACGTTCGGCGTTAGAAAGATTTTGACAATTTTTTTTTTTTATTTTGTCAGATATTGATGTTTCACTACTTCCACGTCCTTCACCTTCTTTTTTACTTCTCCCACACTTTCTTCTTCATTATCCTCATCATCAGCTTCTTTGACATCAACTATCTTCACCTTATTCATCTTCTTCTTCTACCTCTAATTTTTTTTTTTTACATTGTTCATATTCTTTTTATTTAACTATTATCTTTTTCATATTCAACTTCTTCATCATATTCTTATTTGTGACAGGCATTCCCGTAGTTGTTATCTATAAAAGTTTGAAGATTACACCTTCCGTTCTGCCTGTCACAAAAGAGTTACATTTGTCCGCGTTCAGTTTGGCCTGCAGCATCAGGCTTTATCCAGGGGCACCATGAGGAGGAACAGACTCACCCCCATACACTGCTTAGTCTTCTTCTGCTTATAATTTAGATAATATCTTTTGCTCTGATATTTAGTCTTATGCTTAATGTTCTTCTGCTCTTTGTTCTGCAGCCTCTTGTTCTTCTGCTTCTCGGTCTCCCATGTCGTCGTCGTCTCCAGGGTCGTCGTCTCCGGGGTCGTCGTCATCGGGGTCGTCATCATCGGGGTCGTCTTCAGGGTCATCGTCTCCAGGGTCGTCGTCATCTCGGTGGTTGTCGTCTCTGGTGTCGTCATCATCTTAGGGGTGGTCTTCCGGCTCATCGTCTTTAGGGTCTTGAACTTGGAAATGTAGCAGAAGGTACAAGAAGGCTGAGAAAATGCCGAGAACCAGCTGATGGAACTGGAACTCGGATGGCTACCCGAAGTCCAAGAGCCAATGGAACTACCGTGGACCAGCTGACGTTACTGGAACCCGGTTACTAAGCAGGAGGTACCCGTGCCTGAAAGCACTACCAAGGACCACCTGACGTTGGTGGAACTCGGATACCCAGAGGGAGGCACCTAAGCCAAAGGCTCTGCCCGGAACCAGCTGACGGTACTGGAACCAGGATGGGGAGCAGAAGGTACAAGAGAAAAAGACACTGCCGAGAACCAGCTGACGGTACTGGAACCCGGATGGGTAGCCGAAGGTCCAAGAGCCAATGGAACTACCGAGGACCAGCTGACGTTACTGGAACCCGGTTACTAAGCAGGAGGTACCCGTGCCTGAAAGCACTACCATGGACCACCTGACGTTGGTGGAACTCGGATACCCAGAGGGAGGCACCTAAGCCAAAGGCTCTGCCCGGAACCAGCTGACGGTACTGGAACCAGGATGGGGAGCAGAAGGTACAAGAGCAAAAGACACTGCCGAGAACCAGCTGACGGTACTGGAACCCGGATGGGTAGCCGAAGCTCCTGAGCCAATGGAACTACCGAGGACCAGCTGACGTTACTGGAACCCGGTTACTAAGCAGGAGGTACCCGTGCCTGAAAGCACTACCAAGGACCACCTGATGTTGGTGGAACTCGGATACCCAGAGGGAGGCACCTAAGCCAAAGGCTCTGCCCGGAACCAGCTGACGGTACTGGAACCAGGATGGGGACCTATTCAAGCTTGTCTTCCTAGAGCCCCAACTGGCGGTGTTAGAGCCCAGGGTCAGCAGAAGGAGGAGCAGGGGGAGGGGAGTGTAGGCCGAAGCCTGCACTGGCGGCAGCTTTGGGTCTGTTGTGCCTGCGTGGCGGTCGCAGGACACGTTGCCGGCTACACAGCAGCGGAACAGCTGGCGGCGTCAGCTGATCCCTTATCGCATGCCACGGCCATGAAGCCGCACAGTCCGAAGAAGGCGGAAGGAGATGAGGGATAGGCGAAGAAATGCACCGTTCATGCCCGTCAATCACACCCTCGCAGTCAAAATAAATAAGACACCGAGGGGCGTTGTGTGGGGCAAGGCGGCGGCAGAGGCGCAGCCAGCCAAACAATGAGGCCAGAAGACGGGCAGCGCTACCAAGGAGCTTGTTGCGTGTCAATACAAAGGAAAATCACACCTGAGGGACGTTTTAATGGTCTCAGAGGACTCATTTTAGACGTGTTCAGTTCCCCATGGGCAAGGAGAATAAGTTTCCGAGCCACCTTGCACACATGCAGCATTACTGCTGTACAAGGTGGCTGTAAAACATAGAAACACCTGGGGGAGGGGGGACAGGTTCCCTTCAATTTCAGTTCTTGTGTCTGCGTGGCTGTCACAGGACACGTTGCCGGCTACACAGCAGGGGAACAGCTGGCGGTGCTGGACCCCACTGACACATTGGCTGGTGTTTTTCTCTGTGCAGCTAGCAGTACCGGGCCCCAACTGGCGGTGTTAGAGCCCAGGGTCAGCAGGAGGAGGAGCAGGAGGAGGAGCAGGGGGAGGGGAGTGTAGGCCGAAGCCTGCACTGGCGGCAGCTTTGGGTCCGTTGTGCCTGCGTGGCGGTCGCAGGACACGTTGCCGGCTACACAGCAGGGGAACAGCTGGCGGTGCTGAACCCCACTGACACATTGGCGAGGTGTTTGGCTCTGTGCAGCCAGCACTTCCGGACAGCAACTAGCGGTGTTGGAGCCCGGGCTCTGCCGGTGGAGCAGAGTGTAGGCCGAAGCCTAATTGAACCGATTTCAAAGGTAACCTTTAACCCCCCCTCAGGGGTTACAAACTAGAAGAGCCACAGCTTATGCAGCAGTAGTGCCGCACAAGTCAAAGGTTGCTCTTTTAATTTTTCTCCTTGCACACGCCGAATGAAACACGTATAACATTTAGCCCTTTATACAGTCAAACTGTGTTGGAGGCGTGAGTTCCCTTCGTAATGAGACGCAGCACAGCTGACAAAAATGCCACCTTGGTGCTTTGCGCGGCCTCCTGAGCTTCGTTATTTGCAGCACAGGAGTCTGCGCTGTCGTGTTATCCCTTGGCCTTGCGTTGTTAGCGCTGCCCGTCCTCTGACAACATTTGATGTCGGCCGGTGCGGTTCGCGATGACCATGAATCCCAGCCCCGCAGTGTCTTAACATTGTTAAAACACTGCGGGGCTGGGATTCATGGCCTGGCGCAGTACATATGTTCGCCTCTCGCTTGGGTTCTTACACCCGCTTCAGACTATGCGGCGTCAGCTGATCCCTTATCGCATGCCACGGCCATGAAGCCGCACAGTCCGAAGAAGGCGGAAGGAGATGAGGGATAGGCGAAGAAATGCACCGTTCATGCCCGTCAATCACACCCTCGCAGTCAAAATAAATAACACCGAGGGGCGTTGTGTGGGGCAAGGCGGCGGCAGAGGCGCAGCCAGCCAAACAATGAGGCCAGAAGACGGGCAGCGCTACCAAGGAGCTTGTTGCGTGTCAATACAAAGGAAAATCACACCTGAGGGACGTTTTAATGGTCTCAGAGGACTCATTTTAGACGTGTTCAGTTCCCCATGGGCAAGGAGAATAAGTTTCCGAGCCACCTTGCACACATGCAGCATTACTGCTGTACAAGGTGGCTGTAAAACATAGAAACACCTGGGGGAGGGGGGACAGGTTCCCTTCAATTTCAGTTCTTGTGTCTGCGTGGCTGTCGCAGGACACGTTGCCGGCTACACAGCAGGGGAACAGCTGGCGGTGCTGGACCCCACTGACACATTGGCTGGTGTTTTTCTCTGTGCAGCTAGCAGTACCGGGCCCCAACTGGCGGTGTTAGAGCCCAGGGTCAGCAGGAGGAGGAGCAGGAGGAGGAGCAGGGGGAGGGGAGTGTAGGCCGAAGCCTGCACTGGCGGCAGCTTTGGGTCTGTTGTGCCTGCGTGGCGGTCGCAGGACACGTTGCCGGCTACACAGCAGGGGAACAGCTGGCGGTGCTGAACCCCACTGACACATTGGCGAGGTGTTTGGCTCTGTGCAGCCAGCACTTCCGGACAGCAACTAGCGGTGTTGGAGCCCGGGCTCTGCCGGTGGAGCAGAGTGTAGGCCGAAGCCTAATTGAACCGATTTCAAAGGTAACCTTTAACCCCCCCTCAGGGGTTACAAACTAGAAGAGCCACAGCTTATGCAGCAGTAGTGCCGCACAAGTCAAAGGTTGCTCTTTTAATTTTTCTCCTTGCACACGCCGAATGAAACACGTATAACATTTAGCCCTTTATACAGTCAAACTGTGTTGGAGGCATGAGTTCCCTTCGTAATGAGACGCAGCACAGCTGACAAAAATCCCACCTTGGTGCTGGGTGCAGCCTCCTGAGCTTCGTTATTTGTTGCACAGGAGTCTGCGCTGTCGTGTTATCCCTTGGCCTTGCGCTGTTAGCGCTGCCCATCTTCTGACTTCATTTCATGTCGGCTGTTGCGGTTTGCGATGACCATGAATCCGACCCACGCAGTGTCTTTACATAGTTAAAACACTGCGGGGCTGGGATTCATGGCCTGGCGCAGTACATATGTTCGCCTCTCGCACTCGGGTCCTTACACCCGCTTCAGACTGTGCGGCGTCAGCTGATCCCTTATCGCATGCCACGGCCATGAAGCCACACAGTCTGAAGAAGGCGGAAGGAGATGAGTGACAACAGGCGAAGATATGCACTGCTCATGCCCATCAATCACACCCTCGCAGTCCAAATAAATAAGACACCGAGGGGCGTTGTGTGGGTCAGGGCGGCCGCAGAGGCGCAGGCAGCCAAACAATGATGCCAGAAGATGGGCAGCGCTACCAAGGGGGTTGCAGCGTGTCATTACAAAGGAAAGTCACACCTCCGGGACGGTTAAATGGTCACACAGAGGACACATTTTAGACGTGTTTTCAGTTCCACATGTGCGAGGAGAATACGTTTATGAGCCACCTTGCACACATGCAGCATTACTGCTGTACAAGGTGGCTGTAAAACATAGAAACACCTGGGGGAGGGGGGACAGGTTCCCTTCAATTTCAGTTCTTGTGTCTGCGTGGCTGTCGCAGGACACGTTGCCGGCTACACAGCAGGGGAACAGCTGGCGGTGCTGGACCCCACTGACACATTGGCTGGTGTTTTTCTCTGGGCAGCTAGCAGTACCGGGCCCAAACTGGCGGTGTTAGAGCCCAGGGTCAGCAGGAGGAGAGGGAGCAGAGTGTAGGCCGAAGCCTGCACTGGCGGCAGCTTTGGGTCTGTTGTGCCTGCGTGGCTGTTGCAGGACACGATGCCGGCTACACAGCAGGGGAACAGCTGGCGGTGCTGAACCCCACTGACACTTTGGCTGGTGTTTTCCTCTGTGCAGCTAGCAGTACCGGGCACCAACTGGCGGTGTTAGAGCCCAGGCTCTGCAGGGGGAGCAGAGTGTAGGCCGAAGCCTAATTGAACCAATTTTAAAGTTAACCTTTAACCCCCCCTCAGGTGTTACAAACTAGAAGAGCCACGCCTTATGCAGCAGTAGTGCTGCACAAGTCAAAGGTTGCTCTTTTAATTTTTCTCCTTGCACACGCTGAAAGGGACACGTATAACATTTAGGCCCTTACACAGTCAAACTGATTTTGAGGCGTGAGTTCCCTTCGTAAAGAGACGCAGTACAGCTGGCAAAAATGCCACCTTGGTGCTTGGCGCGGCCTCCTGAGCATCGTTATTTGCTGCACAGGAGTCTGCGCTGTCGTGTTATCCCTTGGCCTTGCGCTGTTAGCGCTGCCCATCCTCTGACATCATGTAATGTCGGCCGTTGCGGTTTGCGATGACCATGAATCCCAGCCCCGCAGTGTCTTAACATTGTTAAAACACTGCGGGGCTGGGATTCATGGCCTGGCGCAGTACATATGTTCGCCTCTCGCTTGGGTTCTTACACCCGCTTCAGACTATGCGGCGTCAGCTGATCCCTTATCGCATGCCACGGCCATGAAGCCGCACAGTCCGAAGAAGGCGGAAGGAGATGAGGGATAGGCGAAGAAATGCACCGTTCATGCCCGTCAATCACACCCTCGCAGTCAAAATAAATAAGACACCGAGGGGCGTTGTGTGGGGCATGGCGGCGGCAGAGGCGCAGCCAGCCAAACAATGAGGCCAGAAGACGGGCAGCGCTACCAAGGAGCTTGTTGCGTGTCAATACAAAGGAAGATCACACCTGAGGGACGTTTTAATGGTCGTAGAGGACTCATTTTAGACGTGTTCAGTTCAACATGGGCAAGGAGAATAAGTTTCTGAGCCACCTTGCACACATGCAGCATTACTGTCGTACAAGGTGGCTGTAAAACGTAGAAACACCTGGGGGAGGGGGGACAGGTTCCCTTCAATTTCAGTTCTTGTGTCTGCGTGGCTGTTGCAGGACACGTTGCTGGCTGCACAGCAGGGGAACAGCTGGCGGTGCTGAACCCCACTGACACATTGGCTGGTGTTTTTCTCTGTGCAGCTAGCACATCTGGGTCCCAACTGGCGGTGTTAGAGCCCAGGGTCAGCAGGAGGAGGAGAGGGAGCAGAGTGTAGGCCGAAGCCTGCACTGGAGCAAGTTGAAAGGGAACCTTTAACCCCCCCCCCAGGCGTTTGTAGCTGAAAGAGCCATCGTGTACAGCAGTAATGCTGGAAAAGGTAAACTTAGCTCTTTTAATTATGGTCCTTGCACATGCTGAACCTAACACTTATGAAAAGTGTCCCCTCCTACCGTGATACCGTCCGGTAGGTGGAACTTTCCTTTGTGATGTGACGCAGCACAGCCGTCATTCTTACCCCCTTGTCGCCGTGCGCCGCCTCCTCAGCGTTGTTTGAATCAGTCCCGGAGCCTGCGCTGTTAGGTTAGCCTTTGGCCATGCACACATTTTGCGCTGCCCGTCTTCTGACATCATTTGGTGTCAGACTGGCTGCACCTGTGCGGCTGCGCTGGCCGAGATCCCGCCTCGCAGTGTCGTCTAATGTAATCCCACCGCGGGCCTGGGATCCGTGGCCATGCGCAGTGCATATCCTCACCTCTCACTCCCCTCCCTACGGCTTCTTCAGACTGTGCGGCCTCACGGCCGTGGCATGCTATTGGGGATCAGCTGACACCGCACAGTCTGAAGAAGCCGTAGGGAGATGAGTGAGAGGTGGAGGTTCAGATATGCACTGCGCATGTCCATGGATCTCAGAACCCCAGTGGGATTAAATCAGAAGACACTACGAGGCGGGATCTCGTCCAGCGCGGCCGCACAGGCGCAGCCAGCCTGACACCAAATGATGTCAGAAGACGGGCAGCGCTAAGTGTGTGCATGGCCAAGGGCTAACCTAACAGCGCAGGCTCCGGGACTGATTCAAACAACGCTGAGGAGGCGGCGCACGGCGACAAGGGGGTAAGAATGACGGCTGTGCTGCGTCACATCACAAAGGAAAGTTCCACCTACCGGACGGTATCACGGTAGGAGGGGACACTTTTCATAAGTGTTAGGTTCAGCATGTGCAAGGAGCACCACGAAAAGAGGCACTTTTTCCCTTTGCATCATTACTGCTGCACAAGGTGGCTCCTTCAGTAACAAACGCCTGGGGGGGGGGACAGGTTCCCTTAAATTTAACTTGTTGTGCATGCGTGGCGGTCGCAGTACACGTTGCCATATACACAGCAGGGGAACAGCTGGCGGTGCTGAACCCCACTAACACATTGGCGAGGTGTTTGGCTCTGTGCGTACAGCACTTCTGGACAGCAACTAGCGGTGTTGGAGCCCAGGGACAGGAGGAGGAGGAGGTGGAGGAGAAAGGAGGGATTTCCACACACACAGCAGGGGAACAGCTGACGTTACTGTACCCCAATAACAGAGGAGGGACTGTCGGGACTGTGCGTACAGCACTACCAGGCAACAACTAGCGGTGTTGGAGCCCAGGGACAGGAGGAGGAGGAGGTGGTGGAGGAGATAGGAGGGATTGCCACACACACAGCAGGGGAACAGCTGACGTTACTGAACCCCAATAACAGAGGAGGGACTGTCGGGACTGTGCGTACAGCACTACCAGGCAACAACTAGCGGTGTTGGAGCCCAGGGACAGGAGGGGGAGGTGGAGGAGATAGGAGGGATTGCCACACACACAGCAGGGGAACAGCTGACGTTACTGAACCCCAATAACAGAGGAGGGACTGTCGGGACTGTGCATACAGCACTACCAGGCAACAACTAGCGGTGTTGGAGCCCAGGGACAGAAGGAGGAGGAGGTGGAGGAGATAGGAGGGATTGCCACACACACAGCAGGGGAACAGCTGACGTTACTGAACCCCAATAACAGAGGAGGGACTGTCGGGACTGTGCGTACAGCACTAACAGGCAACAACTAGCGGTGTTGGAGCCCAGGGACAGAAGGAGGAGGAGGTGGAGGAGATAGGAGGGATTGCCACACACACAGCAGGGGAACAGCTGACGTTACTGAACCCCAATAACAGAGGAGGGACTGTCGGGACTGTGCGTACAGCACTACCAGGCAACAACTAGCGGTGTTGGAGCCCAGGGACAGGAGGGGGAGGTGGAGGAGATAGGAGGGATTGCCACACACACAGCAGGGGAACAGCTGACGTTACTGAACCCCAATAACAGAGGAGGGACTGTCGGGACTGTGCGTACAGCACTAACAGGCAACAACTAGCAGTGTTGGAGCCCAGGGACAGAAGGAGGAGGAGGTGGAGGAGATAGGAGGGATTGCCACACACACAGCAGGGGAACAGCTGACGTTACTGAACCCCAATAACAGAGGAGGGACTGTCGGGACTGTGCGTACAGCACTACCAGGCAACAACTAGCGGTGTTGGAGCCCAGGGACAGAAGGAGGAGGAGGAGGTGGAGGAGATAGGAGGGATTGCCACACACACAGCAGGGGAACAGCTGACGTTACTGAACCCCAATAACAGAGGAGGGACTGTCGGGACTGTGCGTACAGCACTACCAGGCAACAACTAGCGGTGTTGGAGCCCAGGGACAGAAGGAGAAGGAGGAGGTGGAGGAGATAGGAGGGATTGCCACACACACAGCAGGGGAACAGCTGACGTTATTGAACCCCAATAACAGAGGAGGGACTGTCGGGACTGTGCGTACAGCACTAACAGGCAACAACTAGCGGTGTTGGAGCCCAGGGACAGAAGGAGGAGGAGGTGGAGGAGATAGGAGGGATTGCCACACACACAGCAGGGGAACAGCTGACGTTACTGAACCCCAATAACAGAGGAGGGACTGTGCGTACAGCACTACCAGGCAACAACTAGCGGTGTTGGAGCCCAGGGACAGGAGGGGGAGGTGGAGGAGATAGGAGGGATTGCCACACACACAGCAGGGGAACAGCTGACGTTACTGAACCCCAATAACAGAGGAGGGACTGTCGGGACTGTGCGTACAGCACTAACAGGCAACAACTAGCGGTGTTGGAGCCCAGGGACAGGAGGGGGAGGTGGAGGAGATAGGAGGGATTGCCACACACACAGCAGGGGAACAGCTGACGTTACTGAACCCCAATAACAGAGGAGGGACTGTCGGGACTGTGCGTACAGCACTAACAGGCAACAACTAGCAGTGTTGGAGCCCAGGGACAGAAGGAGGAGGAGGTGGAGGAGATAGGAGGGATTGCCACACACACAGCAGGGGAACAGCTGACGTTACTGAACCCCAATAACAGAGGAGGGACTGTCGGGACTGTGCGTACAGCACTACCAGGCAACAACTAGCGGTGTTGGAGCCCAGGGACAGAAGGAGGAGGAGGTGGAGGAGATAGGAGGGATTGCCACACACACAGCAGGGGAACAGCTGACGTTACTGAACCCCAATAACAGAGGAGGGACTGTCGGGACTGTGCGTACAGCACTACCAGGCAACAACTAGCGGTGTTGGAGCCCAGGGACAGAAGGAGGAGGAGGTGGAGGAAATAGGAGGGATTGCCACACACACAGCAGGGGTACAGCTGACGTTACTGAACCCCAATAACAGAGGAGGGACTGTCGGGACTGTGCGTACAGCACTAACAGGCAACAACTAGCGGTGTTGGAGCCCAGGGACAGAAGGAGGAGGAGGTGGAGGAGATAGGAGGGATTGCCACACACACAGCAGGGGAACAGCTGACGTTACTGAACCCCAATAACAGAGGAGGGACTGTCGGGACTGTGCATACAGCACTAACAGGCAACAACTAGCGGTGTTGGAGCCCAGGGACAGAAGGAGGAGGAGGTGGAGGAGATAGGAGGGATTGCCACACACACAGCAGGGGAACAGCTGACGTTACTGAACCCCAATAACAGAGGAGGGACTGTCGGGACTGTGCGTACAGCACTAACAGGCAACAACTAGCAGTGTTGGAGCCCAGGGACAGGAGGGGGAGGTGGAGGAGATAGGAGGGATTGCCACACACACAGCAGGGGAACAGCTGACGTTACTGAACCCCAATAACAGAGGAGGGACTGTCGGGAATGTGCGTACAGCACTACCAGGCAACAACTAGCGGTGTTGGAGCCCAGGGACAGGAGGGGGAGGTGGAGGAGATAGGAGGGATTGCCACACACACAGCAGGGGAACAGCTGGCGTTACTGAACCCCAATAACAGAGGAGGGACTGTCGGGACTGTGCGTACAGCACTACCAGGCAACAACTAGCGGTGTTGGAGCCCAGGGACAGAAGGAGGAGGAGGTGGAGGAGATAGGAGGGATTGCCACACACACAGCAGGGGAACAGCTGACGTTACTGAACCCCAATAACAGAGGAGGGACTGTCGGGACTGTGCGTACAGCACTAACAGGCAACAACTAGCGGTGTTGGAGCCCAGGGACAGAAGGAGGAGGAGGTGGAGGAGATAGGAGGGATTGCCACACACACAGCAGGGGAACAGCTGACGTTACTGAACCCCAATAACAGAGGAGGGACTGTCGGGACTGTGCGTACAGCACTACCAGGCAACAACTAGCGGTGTTGGAGCCCAGGGACAGGAGGGGGAGGTGGAGGAGATAGGAGGGATTGCCACACACACAGCAGGGGAACAGCTGACGTTACTGAACCCCAATAACAGAGGAGGGACTGTCGGGACTGTGCGTACAGCACTACCAGGCAACAACTAGCGGTGTTGGAGCCCAGGGACAGGAGGGGGAGGTGGAGGAGATAGGAGGGATTGCCACACACACACAGCAGGGGAACAGCTGACGTTACTGTACCCCAATAACAGAGGAGCGACTGTTGACTGTGCGTACAGCACTACCAGGCAACAACTAGCGGTGTTGGAGCCCAGGGACAGCAGGAGAAGCAGAGGAACACAATGTAGGCCGAAGCCTGATTGGAGAAAGGGAACCTTTAACCCCCCCCCCCCCCAAGGCGTTTGTAGCTGAAAGAGCCACCTTGTGCAGCAGTAATGCTGCACAAGGAAAAGTTAGCTATTTTTGTTTAGCTCCTTGCACACGCAGAACTTAACACACTTATAAAATGTGTCCACTGATACCGTAAAACCGTCCCGGAGGTGGGACTTTCCTTCGTAATATGACGCAGCACAGCTGTCATTCCTACCCCCTTGGCGCCGTGCCCCGGCTCCTCAGCGTTGTTTAAATCTGTCCCGGAGCCTGCGCTGTTATGTTATCCCTTGGCCAGGCACACTTGCCCATCTTCTGACATCATTTGGTGTCAGGCTGGCTTCGCCTGTGCGGCCGCACTGGCAGAGAGCCCGCCTCGCAGTGTCGTCTAATGTAATCCCACCGCGGGCCTGGGATCCGTGTCCATGCGCAGTGCATATCCTCGTCTCTCACTCCCCTCCCTACGGCTTCTTCAGACTGTGCGGCATCACGGCCGTGGCATGCTATTAGGGATCAGCTGACGGCGCACAGTCTGAAGAAGGCATAGGGAGATGAGTGAGAAGCGGAGGTTCAGATATGCACTGCGCATGTCCACGGATCTCAGGCCCCCAGTTGGATGAAATCAGAAGACAATGCGAGGCGGGCTCTCGGCCAGCGCAGCCGCACAGGCGCAGCCAGCCTGACACCAAATGATGTCAGAAGATGGGCAGCGCTAAGTGTGCCTGGCCAAGGGATAACATAACAGCGCAGGCTCTGGGACAGATTTAAACAACGCTGAGGAGCCGGGGCACGGCGCCAAGGGGGTAGAAATGACAGCTGTGCTGCGTCATATTACGAAGGAAAGTCCCACCTCCGGGACGGTTTTACGGTATCAGTGGACACATTTTATAAGTGTGTTAAGTTCTGCGTGTGCAAGGAGCTAAACAAAAATAGCTACCTTTTCCTTGTGCAGCATTACTGCTGCACAAGGTGGCTCTTTCAGTAACAAACGCCTTGGGGGGGGGGGGACAGGTTCCCTTACATTTCAGTTGTTGTGTCTGCGTGGCGGTCGCAGGACACATTGCCGGCTACACAGCTGGGGATCAGCTGACGTTACTGAAACCCAATAACACTGGGTCGTATGTTTTGACTGTGCAGACGGCACTTCTGAGCCTCAACTGGCGGTGTTGGAGCCCAGGAATTTAAGTTCAGGTGGTAGAAAGATGAACACAACAGGAGACCTGGATAACGTAGACAGTCACCTAATTATTTAATCAGGAAGAGGAGTGGCAAATTCCTGCGAGATCCAGGCCTTGTTCATTTTCAGGAAAGTAAGCCGGTCAACGTTATCGGAGGATAGTCGCATGCGACGGTCAGTTAGTACACCACCTGCAGCACTAAAGACGCGTTCCGATAATACACTAGCCGCAGGGCAAGCCAGCACCTCCAATGCATACTGGCTTAGCTCTGGCCATGTATCCAGCTTTGAGACCCAAAACTTGAAAGGGGAAGAGCCGTCTGGGAGTACAGCAAGAGGGCAAGACATGTAGTCTGCCACCATCTGACGGAACCATTGCCTCCTGCTGACTGGAGCCGTCTGTGATGGTGTTGACTTTTGTGGCGGGCACAGAAAACTGTGCCACAGTTGGGCCATACTGCTCTTGCCTTGGGCAGAGGCACTGCTTCTGCTCCCTCTTTGTGCAGAGCCTCCACCACTGCCTGGACGCACTGAGCTGCTTTGTAATGCACTAGCAGCACTTCTCTCACTTGGAATGGAGAAGATGATGGAATTGACCAGTGTGTCTTGGTACTCCCGCATTTTTCGCTCCCGGTTCAACGGTGTGATGAGGCTTTCTACGTTATCCCGGTAGCGAGGATCGAGGAGGGTGAACACCCAATATTCAGACATGTTGAGAATGTGGGCGATGCGGCGGTCGTTTCTCAGGCACTGCAGCATGTAATCCACCATGTGCTGCAGACTGCCAACTGCCCAAGAAACGCTGTCCCCTGCTGGAGGCGTGATCTCTGCCCGCTCGTCATCACCCCACCCCACCCTCGCTGTACACACTGAGTACTGGACAATTCTGTAACTCCCTCCTCTGGACGGATGTCTTCCTCCTCCATTGACTCCTCCTCATCCTCCTCACAAACTGTCCCCTGCCTATGCAATTGTGAGGAACCACGTGGCGCTGACTGTCAAGAAGATGATGGAAATGGTGAATCCTCATCCTCCACCTCTTCCACAACATCATCCCTTAGCGCTTGCAGTGATTTTTCAAGCAGGCAGATAAGGGGGACAGTCATGCTGACTAGTGCATCATCTGCACTCGCCATCCGCGTGGAATAATCAAAGGGACGCAAAACCTGGCAGACGTCATTCATAGTGGCCCACAACTGCGGTTGTGAAGTCTGAACGGCGCTGAGTGCGACTTCTTTGCGCCTGATGCAGCTGGTACTCCATTACAGCTTGCTGCTGCTCACACAACCGCTCCAACATATGTAACGTGGAATTCCACCTGGTAGGTAGGTCACATATGATGCGATGTTCCGGCAGGCGGTGTCGGCGCTGCAGAGCCGCAATGCGCGCTTTTGCCATGGTGGAACGCCGCAAGTGAGCACACTCTAGGCGGACCTTGTGCAGCAGTGCATCAAGATCCGGATAGTTCCTCAAAAAACTCTGCACGACCAAATTGAGCACATGTGCCAGACAAGGGATGTGAGTGAGGTTGCCGAGGCCCAGAGCTGCCACCAGATTTCGGCCATTATCACACACTACCATGCCTGGCTGGAGATTCGCTGGCACAAACCACACATCGCTCTCCTGCTTGATGGCATTCCAGAGCTCCTGCGCTGTGTGGCTTCGATTCCCCAAAGAAATTAATTTCAAGACGGCCTGTTGACGTTTGGCCACGGCTGTGCTCATGTCGGTCGTAACAGGTAAACGTTCATCACGGGTCCATGTGGAGGTGAACTGTGACGGCTCCTGCAGCGATGATTCTGAGGAACTGGTGTAAGAGGAGGAGTCAATGCATACAGAATGGATTCCTGCAATCCTTGGAGTGGGCAGGACACGTCCTGCGCCACTCGCACGGTCTGTACCTGGCTCAACGACATTAACCCAATGGGCAGTGAGGGAAAGGTATCGCCCCTGTCCATGTTGACTGGTCCACGCATCGGTGGTGAGGTGGACCTTGCTACTGACGGCGTTCAGTAGCGCGTGTTTTATGTGTCCCTCCACATGCTTCTGCAGGGCAGGGACGGCTTGCCTGCTGAAATAAAAGCGGCTGGGCACATTGTACTGTGGGACTGCCAATGACATCAAGTCACGGAAGCTGTCAGTCTCCACCAGCCTGAATGACAGCATTTCCAGTGACAGAAGTTTGGCAATGCCTGCAGTCAGAGCCTGTGCTCGCGGGTGGTTTGCCGAGAAAGGCCGCCTTTTCTCCCATGCCTGTACTACCGATGGCTGTACACTGGGCTGGGAGTGTGTGGATGACTGGGAAAGTGGTGCTGCGGGTGGAATTACAGCGGGTCTCTGGACAACAGGGCCAGAGGTTCTTCCACGGCGATCCTGGGAGGAAGCCGAACCAGCTGCGTGTGAGCTGGAGGAAGAGGCAACACGAGCTGAAGAGGTGGTAGCTGCCGCTGTTGGTTGGCCTAGCTCTTCAGTGTGTTTTACTAACAACACCGCGTGCCTGTTGCGCACATGTTTCCACATGTTGGAGGTATTGAGGCTGCTGACATTTCGACCTCTTTTGACTTTGTGATGACACACCTTGCATTTGACATAGCAAATGTCATCTGCAACTGTGTCAAAAAAGGCCCAGGCACTGCAAGTCTTGGGAGCGCCCTTTTTGGCTTTTGGAAGAGACATGCTCCTAACGGGTGCCAAAGCGGAGGCTGCAGGATCCGCAGTCTTCCCACTCCCTCTCCCTCTTTGGGCCGTACGGGGAATCTCTTCCTCAGAGCTGCTCCCACCACCTTCCTGTCCCTCACGCCAAGATGGGTCAAGGACCTCATCATCTACACTACCCTCTGCCCCCAACTGCTCCTCCTGGGTAGTCTCAGCAGCAGAGCACGCACCAGTAAGTGGCACCTGAGTGTCATCATCAGCGGATGCGGCCTGCGATGTGGTGACCGGAGGCACTGGCCCACCCGCCTCTTCAGACTCAGAGAGAAAAAGCTGTTGGGCATCACTGCACCCTGCCTCTTCTTCCATTTCTCCAATGCTGCTTGGCTGGCCCCCTGTTTCCGAGCCAAGAGATTCAGAGAACAGAAGTAGAGACGGCTCCTGTCCTGGGCTTTCTGTCTGCCTGGGCAATTTGGCAGGTGGTGAAGAGACAGATGGCTGCTCTCCAGTGCTCTGTGTCTGAGAGGATGTGGCACTAATTGAAGTTGATGCATTAGCTGCCATCCATCCGACAAAGGCTTCAATTTGGTCTTCACGCAGCAGCGGTGTACGGCGCTCTGCGACAAAGCTACGCATGAATGACTGTTCCCTGGTGAAAGTGGGTGCTGATGAGTCACCGGTGCCCGCAGCAGGCACAGAATCCCCACGTCCCCTCCCTGCTCCGCGCCCGCGCCCACGTGCCTTACTCACTGCCTTCTTCATCTTGGTTGACTGATAAAGATAAGCAGAAAAGTACTAACGGCTTTGTGTGCTTATTCCTGAACAACTCCTAACAGGTATAAGAAACACTAATTTTCTAAAGTGTGGACTAGACTTTAATATGAGCTAATGTGGCCTACACAAATGTAAAGTGGTGTCACTGGTGTGTTTGGTGAACTTTATTATTTTTTTTTTTGGGGGGGGCTGAACTGACAACAGAGAGAGCTGCAGTCACACGGAGACCGTGCAGACAGCCGTAAACGGCGCTGCAAGGCCCAAAAACCCTCCTCTACGTTATCCTATGTAGTGTTTTTCCACAAATTAGCTGGAGACGGGTGGAAAGACACTAATAGGATTTTATTGATAAAATTAGCAGCAGACTACATTACTTAAAAGAAAAGGAAAATTGATTTTACGGTATGACGCAGTGAAGAACCCTGAGCTGGAGACAACCAGGCTATGGCTGCTCACAGACTACAGGGCGAGCTGCAGTCACACGGAGACCGTGCAGACAGCCGTAAACGGCGCTGCAAGGCCCAAAAACCCTCCTCTACGTTATCCTATGTAGTGTTTTTCCACAAATTAGCTGGGAGACGGGTGGAAAGACACTAATAGGATTTTTTTGAAAAAATTAGCAGCAGACTACACTACTTAAAAGAAAAGGAAAATTGATTTTACGGTATGACGCAGTGAAGAACCCTGAGCTGGAGACAACCAGGCTATGGCTGCTCACAGACTACAGGGCGAGCTGCAGTCACACGGAGACCGTGCAGACAGCCGTAAACGGCGCTGCAAGGCCCAAAAACCCTCCTCTACGTTATCCTATGTAGTGTTTTTCCACAAATTAGCTGGAGACGGGTGGAAAGACACTAATAGGATTTTATTGATAAAATTAGCAGCAGACTACACTACTTGGAAAAAAAAAAAAAACAGTATGAGGCAATGAACCACCCTCCCTGAACTGAATACAACCAGCTATGGATGGCCTATGTGGCTGCACTCAGACTAGAGAGTGGGCTGCACTCACACACACACACACACAGACCTTGCAGATCGCTGTGAAAACAGCGCTGCAAGGCAAAAGCAAGGTGAATAGTAGGTGAACGCAGCGGTTGCTAAATTAGCCTTGGAAAAGCACAAAGAAGCAAATCGCTATCTCTAAACTGGCCCTCAGTCAGCAAACAGCGTCCTGTCACTAACTGAATTCACAGCAGAGTGATCGCAAAATGGCGCCAGCGACTTTTAAACTGCATCATGACATCATTTCAGCAGCCAATCACAGCCTTGCCAGTAGTTTCATGCCCTCCATGCTGAACAGGATGTGCCCACACTTGGAATCAGTCTCATTGGCTGATTTCATGCAGTTTGAATCTGGGAACTTCCGATTCCGGTATCCGATACGCGGCAAGTATCGGAATCCCGGTATCGGAATTCCGATACCGCAAGTATCGGCCGATACCCGATACTTGCGGTATCGGAATGCTCAACACTAATCGTCACCATTTCCCCATCTTCGGTGACGTCAGCACACCTTGACTCGCCGACTAGCAGACCAGCTGAAGAAGATGACACTGCTGAGTGTCTTTGACGCATGGGAACCAGACAGTTCTCAAGACTGGGTAAGTTCAAACGAAGCACTTTACTGGAACCCTTGACCAGAGCGGGTGGTAGAGTCCTTGGCTCAGATTGACCCATAGGCATAACAGACAGCATGTGGAAGACAAACTTCTTCGTGTATAAGGCTCCAACTTGGAGCTGTAGTTGTCCTTGCAGGACTAGACTGCTCTTTAGCAGGGATCGGCCATTCTCAGGCAACGCCCACACTGGGTTCTGGAGCTGAAGAACGGAGACCATACACCGACTCCGTATGACAGGCGGCTTAGACACACCAAAGCTCCCAGAAGGCAGAGAAACAGTCATTAACTTAGATGGAGAGGAAGTACTCTCGCCAGGGGCAGCCTCTCCAACTGGCCCGAGGTTTTGGAGCTTAAGATCCCCTGGACAGAGGCCATCCAGGTGTTCCTCACAACAGCAGCGACATTGTATGCCCTTCTTATGGCTGATTTCAGGCTGCTGCTTTGCCAGCCCACTCTCATCAACCTTCTTAGGCTTCACACAGGTAGCTGCTTTAACGGGTAGAGGAACAGGAGGGTCACAGACGGTCATGGCTTGACGTGGGGGTTTCTTCACGGGTTTCGCCCGTCTGGAGCACCTCTCGGATCTAGATGGGGAAGACTTTACAGGAGCAGCAGGACAAGGCTTGTCAAAGACTTTACGGAAGGCCACCAGGAAGGCCCCAAGACTCATGACGATAGGATCCCCTGCTTCCCAGAGGGGACAAATCCATAATAAAGCATCTCCTGCTAGGTAGGACATGATGTAGCCCACCTTAATTCGGTCAGAGGGAAAACAAGCTGCATTCTGCAGGATGTAGCGCAAGCACTGTTTCAGGAACCCCTGACATTCTTCAGGATTCCCATAGAACCTAGGTGGGTCAGCTGGGTAGTGCTCCTCCTCATAGGCCTGAAGTTGCTTGAAGAGAGCATTAGAGACAATAATTAGGTCAGAGGTCTCTTCAATCTGAACCACCCTTGGTGGAACAAATTTTTCAGGTTGCTCATACGGGCAGGAAAAAAGTTCATCATGCTCTGCGAGCGGTAGGACATGGGATACAGCGGAGGCCATGGCCTGTGCAAACTGTCACGCTCGCGCCCTGACTGGTGGGCATGAGCTCGGGGGGTTTGTGGCCCCACTGTGCCACAAACCAGACTACCCTGGAAGGGGCGTGACTATGACAGCTGCCTGGGTTTTCACTGGAGCCCCTGATGGTGAGGTCAGGCTTGTGCAGCAGGCAGCTGCCAGGTGCTACACCAGGGCGGTGTCTGGCTGTGGCTGCTGATCCCACTAGAGTGACTGGAACACCAGGATTGGTGCGGGCATCAGGCAGGACTGGCAGAAGAGCACGGCTGGAACTCAGACGAGTAGGCTGGCACGGCTGAGACAGGGCTGGCAGAGACACAGCAGATATCACAGGGCTGGAAGAGACACAACAGAGAACACAGGGCTAGCAGAGACACGGCAGAGAACACAGGGCTGGCAGGAACACAGGACTGGCTAGGATGGCAGGAAACACAGGACTGGCTAGGACGGCAGGAAACACAGGACTGGCTAGGACGGCAGGAAACACAGGACTGGCTAGGACGGCAGGAAACACAGGACTGGCTAGGACGGCAGGAAACACAGGACTGGCTAGGAAGGCAGGAAACACAGGACTGGCTAGGACGGCAGGAACGGTAGGACTGGCAGGAACACGGGATAGGCAGGAACACTGGATTGGCAGGGATGGCAGGAAACACAGGACTGGCAGGAAACACAGGACTGGCAGGAAACACAGGACTGGCAGGAACACTGGATAGGTTGATGTGGTTTATGGAGGAACAGGTAGGGACCTGTTCACACTAGAGGTGCAGGTACGGAAATGTAGTATGGAGGAACAGGTAGGGACCTGTTCACACAGGGGGTGCAGGAACAGATATGCAATATGGAAGGAACAGGTTGGGACCTGTTCACACTGGAAGAGAACCGCAAGGCTGCGGATAGGAGCGGTAGAGCAGCAAAATATAGCAAAGCAAAGCAGAACCACAAGGAATGTGGAGAAGAGCTGCAGCAAGAGATTCTTACAGCAACGGGGGCGGAGCAGAGATGAACGGAGCAGAACCGCAAGGAATGCGGAGAGGAGCTGCAGAAATATTCTTACAGCAACGGGAGCGGAGCAGAGATGAATGGAGCAGAACCGCAAGGAATGCAGAGAGGAGCTGCAGAAAGAGATTCTTACAGCAACGGGAGCGGAGCAAAGATGAATGGAGCAGAACCGCAGGAGTGCGGATCAGAGGTAAAAGCCGCAAAGGTATAGAGCAGGCAGAGCTGCGAGAGTGCAGAGCATAATCAGACTGAGAACACAAGGAAAGACACAGCAGGGAAGGAAGCCACAGACAAGGAGACGGAGATAAGACTAAGTACAGACAAGGCAATGGAACAAGACACAAGGACAAAGACACCAGGATATTCTGCCTCCTGGAAGGCGGACAACAAGACCAAGGCAAAAATACAGAGTAGAGCCTCCAGCGAGGGAGTAACATAGAGCAAGGCCTGGCAAACTCAGCAGCTAAACACTGAGCAAACACATTGCACAGGCCCAGACCACTGGGTGGAGCTGAACTAAATACTGGAGGTCTCCTGGCAATTGGTCAGGAACAGATTGGACAGATGCACCTGATTCCTATAAGAACCAGAGAGTTCAGACGCCGCCCCTCTATACACAGAACCATGAAGCATGCAGAGAGCAGAGACACAGAACATGGAGCTGGCAAGAAACAGAAACCACATCATGACCTGGAGCAGTGGGTAAGATAGTGTGAGAGATGCGAGGCCATGCCATGATGCCAGCAGAGTTGTTACACTCTCCAAACGTGACATGGCGTCCGATCTCAATTCCAGCCAATTCTACATTGAAAAAGTAAAACGGCACTCCTTCTCTTCCAAGCTCTGCGGTGCGCCCAAACAGTGGTTTACCCCCACATATGGGGCATCGACGTACTCAGGAGAAACTGCCCAACAACTATTATGGTCTAATTTCTCCTTTTACCCTTGTGAAAATGAAAATTTGGGGACAAAAAATCATTTTTGTAGAAAAAATGTGATTTTTTATTTTCACGGCTCTACGTTATAAACTTCTGTGAAGCACTTGGGGGTTCAAAGTGCTCACCACACATCTAGATAAGTTCCTTAAGGGGTCTAGTTTCCAAAATGGTGTCACTTGTGGGGGGTTTCTACTGTTTAGGCACATCAGGGGCTCTCCAAACACGACATGGCGTTCGATCTCAATTCCAGCCAATTCTACATTGAAAAAGTAAAACGGCACTCCTTATCTTCCAAGCTCTGCAGTGCGCCCAAACAATGGTTTACCCCCACATATGGGGTATCGATGTATTCAGGACAAATTGGACAACAACTTTTGTTGTCTAATTTCTCCTGTTACCCTTGTGAAAATAAGAATTTGTGGGAGAAAAGATCATTTTTGTGTAAACAAATGCGATTTTTTATTTTCATGGCTCTACGTTATAAACTTCTGCGAAGCACTTCAGAGTTCAAAGTGCTCACCACACATCTAGATAAGTTCCTTAAGGGGTCTAGTTTCCAAAATGGTGTCACTTGTGGGGGGTTTCCACTGTTTAGGCACATCAGGGGCTCTCTAAACGTGACATGGCATCCAATCTCAATTCCAGCCAATTCTGCGTTGAAAAAGTCAAACGGCGCTCCTTCATTTCCAAGCTCTGCTGTGCGCCCAAACAGTGGTTTACCCCCCCACATATTCAGGAGAAATTGCACAACAAAATTTATGGTTAAATTTCTGTTTTTACACTTGTGAAAATAAAAAAAATGGTTCTGAAGTAAAATGTTTGCAAAAAAAAGTTAAATGTTCATTTTTTCCTTCCACATTGTTTCAGTTCCTGTGAAGCACGTAAAGGGTTAATTAACTTCTTGAATGTGGTTTTGAGCACCTTGAGGGGTGCAGTTTTTAGAATGGTGTCACACTTGGTTATTTTCTATCATATAGACCCCTCAAAATGACTTCAAATGTGATGTGGTCACTAAAAAAAATGGTGTTGTAAAAATGAGAAATTGCTGGTCAACTCCCTAACAAAAAAAAAAATTTGTTTCCAAAATTGTGCTGATGTAAAGTAGACATGTGGGAAATGTTATTTATTAACTATTTTTGGTGACATATCTCTCTGATTTAAGGGCATAAAAATACAAATTTTGAAAATTGCAAAATTTGAAAAATTTTCGCCATATTTCCGTTTTTTTCATAAATAATCGCAAGTAATATCGAAGAAATTTTACCACTAACATGAATTACAATAAACGTTTTCGGTCCATACATCAGACCTTCATCAGAAATTCCTTTTTTATCAAACTGGTAGATTTAATGTGGAAGGGTATATCAAGGCCTGAACAGGCCAAGGCTGGGTGACCCGGGATAAGGCAGAGTGGCTGACAGCCAGGTTGCCTCACTATGCCTGAAGAGGTGGTGCTGAGTGAAGGCGCCGATCCGCCGCTATGGCTCGCGCTTGAAGCGCCGGCTATGTGGCGTGAAGACTGGGAATCCCGGGGACCCAGTCTTCACGCCACATAGCCGGCGCTTCAAGCGCGACCCATAGCGGCGGATCGGCGCCTTCACTCAGCACCACCTCTTCAGGCATAGTGAGGCAACCTGGCTGTCAGCCACTCTGCCTTATCCCGGGTCACCCAGCCTTGGCCTGTTCAGGCCTTGATATACCCTTCCACATTAAATCTACCAGTTTGATAAAAAAGGAATTTCTGATGAAGGTCTGATGTATGGACCGAAAACGTTTATTTTCTAACTGGATGCACAAATAAATGGAATAATCAACTTGCAAAATATTCTTCTGAGTGCCAAGTATTTTTTGAGTATTGGATTGAGGGGCTGGAAACCCGACTTGAGCACCACATAGGAACCTTGAGTGACGTGTGCATTTTTTCATGAATTACAATAAGTCACGAAAAAACAATCTTAGAATCAGCGGGATCCGTTAAAGCGTTCCAGAATTATAACCTCATAAAGTGACAGTGGTCAGAATTGTAAAAATTGGTTCGGTCATTAAGTACCAAATTGGCTCTGTCACTAAGGAGTTAAAATGAAAATGTATTAATCGGTTTTGTATTAGTGGTACCTGTCTGGAAAATGTGTCAGACTGTGTTACTGCGTGACATATGCTTTAATACAAAATTATTTGATTTTAAAAAAGAGCAGTGCACCGTCCATAACTATACACACACACGTGGCACAAGCTTCTTCATCTACACCCATACATATTACCAATTATATCCCAATGTCACAGTCGAAAATTACTTCTTCTAGTGTAACGAACACTGTTAAAGGAATGGCACTAAGCGTAGATAACCACGACCGTGGGAAACAGCAGATTTCCTCTTTACATCATATGGATGATGATGGTATTGATGATGACTTTGAAATTAATTTACCACATCCACACCAAAAAGATGAAGATCACAGCTGCAAACAATGTGCAAAAAGGCCTTGAATGTCTGGAAAATCATTTTCTCTTGGGCAAACTTTCCCTCTTACTAAAGTGGTACCGAATGATGCATACACAGCTCTCAAGTCTATTTAGCCTGATATGGTTGAAAGATGATGTATTCTGTTTTGTCCATGTCCACTTTTTGAAAGCAATCATAAAAGAATGATAAAATAGCGGTAAGACGTGTGATTTGGATCAGTAAGGAGGTGATGTCAGGTACAGATAGGTAGATCTACATGTCATCGGCGTACTGATGATATTGCAAACCGTGCCATTATATCAGCTGTCCCAGGCCAAAGATGTAGATGGAGAAGAGTAGGAGTCCTAGAACTGAGTCTTGGGGAACACTGAAAGACCGTGTTTGAGGTGAGGAAGCGGTGTGGGAGAGGGAGACACTGAATGTCCCCGTAACACCCTGGTTGTTTTTTAAAGACTCTGCCGATAACTCCCAGTAGGCCATTTACACCAACAGCCAGGCCCGCATCAGCAGGGGTAGCAAAACTCCCATCCTAACCACCAAAAGCATGATTAGGCACATGGCAGCAAGGCACCCGACTTTGTTGGTTGAACACAAGGCTCCATGAACAGTGTCTGCAGGTGATACTACTGCTTCTTCCAATTTTGTGCATGCAAGCAAATCCCCTGTCCATGGTGCATGCAAAGATGCCTCACGCCCTGCATCTGCAGTTGCACACAAGCTCAACTAGCACCATCAACAAGCAAGTCCACGTCCTTGTCCCAGTGCAGTGTTCAGTTGTCCATACCCCATTCTTTGGAACGCAAGCGGAAATAAGCAGCCAATGCCACAGTACTAAATTCCCACATTTCTCATTTGCTTGTGCTCGAAATGTTGCATTTTATACCCCTGTGAGACCTAAGCTTTCAGCAACCTGATGGTGGTTACCATCACAAGGTACTCATTACCCAGCTGCCACAATTTTTCCCTGTCTGCCGTCATGACATTCGACAAGCAAGCATATATCCCACAACATTACCCGGGCCCTCTACAATGCTGTTACAGGGAAAGTGCACCTAAACACGGACACTTGGACAAGTGCATGTGGGCAGGGATGGTACATCTCACTGACGGCACACAGGGTTAGCGTAGAGGAAGCCATGAACCAGTCGGACATTGGGAGATGTATGGAGACAGGTTGCGGAAGGCTTTGTCTGTCATAGTTAGGGTCTTGAACTGTAGCCTCTGGGCAATTGGAAGGCAGTGAAGGGCCTGGCAGAGAAGAGAGCCTGGGGAATAACAGAGGGACAGTTGGATTACTCGGGCATCAGACTTTAGGATAGATTGGAGTGGAGGCCAGAGAGTAGAAGGTTGCAATAGTGGAGGCAGGAGATAATGAGGGCGTGCGCTAACATTTTTGCAGTTTCTTGGAATGTACGGATCCTGGAAATGTTTTTGAGTTGTAGTGGCCAAGGGCTTTGATATGTATCGTGAAAGAGAGGGCAGAGTCCAGAATCACCCGAAGCCCCGAAAATGCAGGACTATTTGTACCGGTGTGCTGTCCCGGCATTACACAGGCACATGTCCCACAACATTACCCGTGCCCTCCACAATGCTGTTATTGGGAAAATCCACCTAACCACAGACACGTGGACAAGTGCTTGTGGTCAGGGACGGTACATCTCACTAACAGCACACTGGGTTAACATAGTGGAAGCCAGGACTCAGTCTGACCTTGGGATGGTGCACGTCCTCCCAACCAAGAGTATTGCTGGCCCTATGTCAATCTGGGTTGCCACCACAGTCGACAGCTCCTGCACCTCCTCCTCCTTCACATCCTCTTCAGCCTTCATCTCTGAAAGTAACACATCAGTCACAAGCTGGAAGCACTTCAGCACGGCCTCAAGCAATTGGCAACAGGCTGCGCTGAAGCTAATATGATTTGGTGACAAACCGCACAATGATGACGAGTTGTGGACAGCTCTGAAAGAGCAGGCAGATCTGTGGCTGACACCACTGAACCTACAGCCAGGCATGGTCGTGTGTTACAATGGCTCGAACCTGGTGGCTGCTCTTTGTCGAGGCAAACTCACTCACATGCCATGCCTGGCCCATGTGATTATGTCATTGTTCAACGTTTCCTGAAAAGCGAGAGGTGCCAGATCAGCTAGGAAAAGTACGAGGCTCTGTGTGCCCATTTTAGAAAGTCAGCTACAGCTTCATGCACCCTTGCCGTGATTCTGCAGCGCCTGCAGCTTTTGGCTCACTGACTGGTGTGTGATGTCCTGCCCATGCATTGGAACTCTACACTGCATATTTTGGAAAGGATTTGTGAGCAGAAGAGGGCAGTTACTGACTACCAACATCAACAAGGCCATTGGTATTCAGTTCTGACTTCACACATAAGAGCTCAGGAGTGGACATGGATGTCAGACATATGTACCATCCTCCAAAACTTTGAGGAATTCACCAAGATGGTGCACGGCAATGACACCATAATTAACATCTCCATCCTGCTTGTGTTCTAATATAAATATTTATACTTATTTATATAGCGTCAACATATTTACAGTTTGAAACACAACAGTCCTTAGTAAAAACGATAACAATAATACAATAATTAAACAGAAATAAAACAACCCTGCTCATGACAGCTTACAATCTACACTAAGTAACAACGAGAACAATAATTAAACCCAAAAAAAACATCCTGCTCGTGACAACTTACTATCTACAATGAGGTGGGGGAGATAAAAACGACAGGGGAATGTATTTACAATGATGTATTTACAATTATATTACTGAGGTTTGTTAAAAGTTGTGGAGGCCGGAGGACAAGGAGGAGGAGGAGAGCATGGACAGTTGTCCTCTTGGTGATGACACGGAAGTATCGACTGTTAGCAGTCTTGCACGCATGCCTGAGTTTAAGTTCCACTGCCTTTCCTGTCACCCTCACATTCTCTAAATTTTAGGTGACAGGGAATACTGATTGGTGACACTTCCAGACCCACGCTACAAGGAGAACTTTATTTGTCTTATTCCAGAGGCAGACAGGTGTAGTAGAATTTTGGAGGACCATAGGGCCCTTCTTGCTGAATTATTAAAACAATTCCAATCTGAAAATGCTGGCAGAAGGGGTCACAGTTTGTTGGCCAAGCATGGAGTACAGGTGAGAGAGACACAACTCCAATCCAGCAGAGGCAGAGGAACACTGACAAAGTTCGGGGAGAGTTTTCTCAGACCCTCCGATCGCCCTGGCCCTGAGGCGTGAGGGACACTCACAAGGTGTGCTTTGTTTTGGAAAATGCTGAAGGAGTACCTTGCTGACCGTACCAACCTTCTCTGTCATTCCTCTGTTCCCTTTAATTATTGTTTTGCAAAGCTGAACACGGAACATGAACTGTCTCTCTACTGCGAACGTGCGCTGTACTCACGGTCATGGAGCGCATGGTGCCTCGCTTTCTGGTAGTAAAGCTTTTATTGGCGGGAGCATACGCCTTCATAATACAGAGACAGAGTACAACACCGCAAAAGCGTTCACACTCAGACTTTCTATGTGCACAGTGACTGCCTATAGGCAGAAGATGATGATGGTGGTGGTTGGAGCATTTAACACAGTCATGAAGCAGCCATAACAACTTGAAAGAGAAGTATTTTTAATGAGATACCACACTGTTCGATATGTGACCTGTATTTGTTAATTTTTTAAACTAAAATAGTGTCCTGAACTAGGATAACAGACAGCAAATACAGCTGAATGTAGGCCTGATTTTCCACATTTTGTAGGCCACAAATACATCAGACGTCAGACAGCGATACCACACTGGCAAATATGTGGCTCTTTTGTAATTTTGGAAGCTAAATAGTGCTGTATAGAATTAGAGTCTCAGACAGCAAAAAAAGGGGTCCACCGGCCTACAATGCCCAAACTTGGAGCACGCAGATATATGAGGGCTGTCACAGAAATACCACACTGGCAAATATGTGGCCTTTTTTTTATTTTGGAAGCTAAATAGTGCTGTATAGAATTAGAGTATCAGACAGCAAAAAAAGTGGTCCACCGGCCTACAATGCCCAAACTTGGAGCACGCAGATATATGAGGCCTTTTTTGGTGAATTTAAAACACCAAAAAAATAAAAATTGCACAAGGCTAGCACACACAACTATGCTATGTATGCCTGACAAACTATGATTTCTCAACAGGCCTCAGTCTGACAGAACAGACTGTATATTTTTGTTTTTGGGTTGTACATTTTTGAAAAAAAAAAATCAAACTAGGTATATAGTAAAGAAGCTGCAGCAGCAGACAGTTATGGAGTTTTGGGAGGGATGCAATGGAAGCAATGGACGCACATACAGTGCCTGCAGGCCTTGCACTGATGTGGATATGCTGTGCCCTGCCTACCTAGCGCTGCAATATCAGGACCCACGAATTAGCCCTAAAAAGAACTGTTGGTTTCTCAGGAGTTGTGGATGTAAGAGTTGCAGACCTACACTAACTCTAAAACCACGATTCTGACCCTATCTCTGTAGCAGCTCTCCCTACACTCGCTGAAACAGAAACAGAATGCGGCGAGCAGGGCAGCGCCAGGTCTCTTACACTCGGGATGATGCTGTGCGGCCCAGCCAATCACTGCACGACCACAACAAAGATGGGTGCGGCGTGTCATGGTCTGGCAGATAATCCCTGCACCGTGATTGGGTCTCTAAAGTCCGCCAAAAACGCTGGGTGGAGACACCAGTTACCGCAGAATAATCCCGGAAATGCTTGGTGCTCGCCGAGTACACAGAGCATAATGATGCTTGGGCGAGTAATGAGTAGTGGCAAGCACGTTCACTCATCACTACTCATAAGTGATTTTTTTGACTCTTTTAAACTTGCTGGATTTTCATGCTGTGCTAGGAAAAGGATCTGTCTGTACTGTGCAGTGTCAAAAAGCAAATGGAGAAAAAAGGAGCTCTGGATTGCTTTGCAATAAAATAATCTCTATTATCCTAGCAAAAAAAATGTATCCCAGCCAATTATACCTGGGGCTAAGTATATACAGTCAATATATACTATAGTGTTGTGAATTCTGCTCTTGGGTTCCCTCCGGTGGTTGTTGGTGGTCGTGCAGTTGTCTCTGGGTTGCAATCCAGGGCAGGTGCTTCTGCTGATTGCAGCTCTGACTGGGGTATTTAGGTGTGCAGGATCCATTAGCCCTTGCCAGTTGCCCATTGTTCTTGGAGGGTTTGCATCTCTGTCTGGTTCCTCCTGCCCTGCTGCCAATTCAGCTAAGATAAGTGTCTGTTTTTTGTCTCTGCAGCACACATGCTGTGTGCTTTACAATTCAGTGCAATTCATTGTGTTTTTTGTCCAGCTTAGACTGTGTTTGGATTTTTTCAGTCATGTTGGATTCTCAGGAGATGCAGATATACATTCTATGTCTTTAGTTAGATGTGGAATATTTGTATTATCTGCTGTGGATATTTTTAGGGTTTTAATACTGACCGCTTAGAATTCTGTCCTATCCTTTTCTATTTAGCTAGAAGTGCCTCTTTTGCTAAATCCTGTTTTCTGCCTGCGTGTGTCTTTCCTCTTATACTCACAGTCAATATTTGTGGGGGGCTGCCTATCCTTTGGGGTTCTGCTCTGAGGCAAGATAGAATTCCCATTTCCATCTATAGGGGTATTTAGTCCTCCGGCTGTGTCGAGGTGTCTAGGATGTGTTAGGTACACCCCACGGCTACTTCTAGTTGCGGTGTTAGTTTAGGGTTTGCGGTCAGTACAGGTTCCACCTACTCCAGAGAAAGTATCATGCGGCTCCAAGGTCACCGGATCATAACACTATAGGTAGCACCAGCAGACAGTAATGGAATGGACCCTGTTGATGTATGCAATGATATCTATATGCACACATACAGTGCCTGCAGGCCTTGCACTGATATGTACAGAGCAACGTATACACACCCTGCCTACCCAACACTGCAACCTATATACTCCGGAATTAGTCCTTAGCAGGACTGTTGGTTTAGCTGGATTTGAGTAGTTTAGGATGGTAGCCCCCACACTGACTAAGAAATCCCCAAGTCTGACCCTATCTCAGCAGCAGCTCTCCCTACTCTCTCTGATTCCGGAGCTGAATGTGCCGAGCAGGGCGGCGTCCGGACTCTTACACCCCTGATGATGCTGTGCGGCCAGCCAATCACTGCAAGACCACAACAAAGATGGCTGCGGCGTTTCATGGCCTGGCAGACAATCCCTGCTTGTTGATTGGGACTCTAAAGACCACCAAAAATGGAGGGTGGAGACCTTAGTTCCCACCAAGTAATCCCGGAAATGCTGGGTGCTCGCCAAGTTCACCGAGTACACTGATACTTGGGCGAGTAACGAATAGTGGTGAGCACGTTCGCTCATCACGAATATTTATCTATCTACCTATTATCTATCTATAGATCTATCTATCTATCTATCCACCTATTATCTATCTATAGATCTATCTATCTATCTATTTATCTATCTATCCCATCCATACATCTACAGTGAGCAGGATACAATAGCAAACTCCGTGCAAAAACAATGGAGCATGTATTAGCCCATGTAAATGTAACACCCCAGGTTCCTGGTTGTTACGTGGTGTTATGTTCCTCATGTGGAGAGTGATGTCACACTTGGAAGCAATGAAGGATCTATTTTATCAGGTCATCACACTCCAGGCCAAAAGGGGGAGCTCTGATCCAGCTTGTGGGTGGCTCCTCTATATATTTTTTGGTCTGGAGGGAAAGTAGTCAGTTGGTGAGAGGAGTCAGTTAGTGTCAGACGGCAGACTGGAGCAGTCTGAGGCAAAGCGGAAAGAGAGGGGCCGTGCAGCCATGTGAGGTGCTGCAGCTCCTGGAAAGAGAGAAGAGAAAGCAGAACAGATTGTAGTGAGCGTCTAGGGGAAGCGGAGCGCAGGAGAGCAAAGAACTGGTGAGTTAGCTGCGACTGAGCTACCTCCCTACTGACCGCAGACACCGGTAGCCCGGAAGACCGGGGTTGTGAGGGACTCCACGTCTCACAGTAGAAACTGGCAGGACAGCTCGATTACACGTCACCTGTCCACCATTGAAACCTGAGGACACAGTAGCGAATAGAGCCTGGGTCATGATAGAGATCCTGTAAAAAGGCTCGAGTTACCTTTCATATGGGCAGTGTCCTACCTAAAGGGGGACAGAGAGAGAGAACGTGAGGACCTGGTGTGAGGCCTAAGGCAGCAAGGGACTACACCACAGTGCTAGTAGGAAGGCTTCCAACCCCAACTGGTAAGGGGGATTCCGTATTTGCTTCCAGGCCGGCCGGACCATACCTGTACCTGTGATGTGTGTAACTGGACTGTGGCTGCCTGAATTCATCAGTCAATCAGGTAAAGAGACTGCAAACCTGTGCCCTCCGCTTCTTGCTATGCCGTCTACCATCTTTATCTATACACCGCGAAGCCCTGGAGACCCAGCTTCACCTATGGGAAGCCATACCATCCCTGCTGCCACAACATCACCCCAGAGGACCCCTTTAAGCTGCGTCGGTCACCTCTGACTGAATACCACAGGCGGCATCACGAACAAGCTTTATTCACATAACCCGTTTAAAGACATTCCCTTTTACGTACATGGGCACCCAGGGCCAAGGACCGGGATGCCACTACCATGACACATCCCTTTAAGTACCGGATCCGGTACCCCATGGCCCTGGCGGGCATTCCAGAAACAGGTGGCAAATCTTTGGCTCAAGATTAATGGTGCCTTTGTCAAGTGACTTGCTCCGGAGCTCCTGGAATATGGTTGTCAAAATAAAAAAAATGAAGCAGCACTAGTAATATGTTGCTGGTTCAAAGACTTATGGAGAACCCATAAATAACTGATCAGAAAAAAAGAAGTCAGTACTTCAGTATTACTGTCCCACAAAAAATAAATGATGAACTCTCTATTAGATCTAAATACAATCCATCTATCTAAAAAGCAAAGAAAACAGCAATATAAATCCATTACTGCCATAATAGACTATATTTATCAAATGAAGGAACATAGTGGCCAATTGGTGTGAGCCCATCAGCCACGGCAGGACCCTAAACCTAATCTGTATGCTGGATAAATACTATTCCATATAGCACTGGTGCAGTATATATTCCGTATACTCAATGTATCCATCTATTTATATATAAGGCAATCGGTGCTAGCTTATGGCCCGTTCACATCTGATTGAAACAACAATGATTGGCACAGAACAATGGTTAAAACAACTGTTGGGTCATCGCACATCATATACATTGTTAACCGCACTACCCCATCAATGCCAATGAGCTGCGACACAAAAGAGTCTCATTCTGCCACAACGAACCCGATCGCTGACAACTGAGGAATTACTACATAGAGACAGAGAGGTAGATGGTAAGAGGTGGTGTGGATGGATAAGAACGAGGAAATAAAGCACCAATCCACCAACGAGGGCGCAAACCTCACACCCCAAAACACAAGGAGCAAAAATGGAGGCAGCACGTCCTGCAATCAAACTTACTTTTTTTTACATAATTATTTTGACTAAATAAAAGCATTTATTCCTTGCCCAAGGTAAAACGTCAGCTTTGAGAAAGTTCAGTTTTAGGTCACGTTCACACGTTCAGTATTTGATCAGTATTTTACATCAGTATTTGTAGCCAAAATCAGGAGAGGTATTATCAGAGGAAAAGTATAGAAACAAGTCACCACTTCTGTATTTATCTCCCACTTCTGGTTTGTTTCTTAGAATGAATGTTAATTACTCACCAAATACTGAGCGTGTGAACGTGGCCTTAGAGCGGAAATATCACTTATTCTGGGGGGGAAAAAAATAGCTTATTTTTCAAATTTTATTAAAGATCGCGCTGCTTCAATTTAGTACTTCAGTAAACAGACAGAAACAAAGAAATGGATGCAGCGCTTCAAAAATAATGCAGATTGTAGGGCTGTAATGGCCCATGTGGCAACGTTTCACTAATAGTGTGACCCTTCCTCAGGCGTTTATACAAGTGCACAAGCCGTGTGTATAACGGTAGAACAATTAGAGGCATAATCTGACAGGGATCACTAACACGGTGCACGGACCAGCCGGCGGCTCAACTGACCTAAGCATGATAGCTGCAGAGGAACACAAATTGTCAAGTTTGGGTTGAGTGAGCCGCCGGCTGGTTGTTTCACTGCTTTCCAATTCCCATCCAATTTATACAGGGTCTGACTCTTCCCTTAGGGTACCGTCACACAGTGCCATTTTCATCGCTACGACGGCACGATTCGTGACGTTCTAGCGATATCGTTACGATATCGTTGTGTCTGACATGCTACTGCGATCCGGATCCCCGCTGAGAATCGTACGTCGTAGCAGATCGTTTGAAACTTTCTTTCGTCGTCTAGTGTCCCGCTGTGGCGGCATGATTGCATCGTGTGACACAGGTTGTATCCGATGTGCGCACAGTAACCAACGGCTTCTACATCGCAAATACGTCATGAAATTATCGCTCCAGCGCCGTGTATTGCAACGTGTGACCGCAGTCTACGACGCTGCAACGTCACGAATCGTGCCGTCGTAGCGATGAAAATGGCACTGTGTGACGGTACCCTTAGAGACATAATCAGACGTCATTAATGCAAAATATCCTGATTTTGTGCCACCAGTGGAACAAGGAGATAAATCTCATCAGACATTGTCTTTCATCATCACAGAGGGCAGACGGGGTCAGCAGATCAATGTGACACAATCCAAGGGAGATAAAGGCAGAAATCGGTGGTGAGATGGCACACGTGGATACAGCACTGAGAGCAACTCACTTCATTAAGAGTCCAATAAACGCCCCATGTGGAGCCGATTCCGGCGTCCATTGAAAACCACTGCACGTACCAATAAAGTTAGACCAAACAGGAAGCAGGAGAAGTTCCTGAGCTCTGCACTCACAGGCACCATCTTAGAAAAGGGAAAGGCCAAAATATAAGCCGCGCTGATCCGCACACGCTCACTTAGTATTATCAACTATGTAAACGCCATATTGGATAAGGGAAACAGCGATATAGAAAGGACAAAATAGGGAATAAGTGAAGACAATGTGTATAATGACTCTTTCCTGCATTCATAACTTATAACAAACATGGCCAGAGCCGGGGGTCCTGGAGAAACACCCCACTAATGTGGGACATAATCCACGAACGCCCTTATCTCCAGAAGTGAAGGAGCCCAGAGACAGCATTTAGGAGGAATCAGAACTGGATCCAACGGTCACCAGGAAACTTGATGAAGTGTAAAGTGCCGGAGTCTCTACACAACTCTAGTGTAAACAGGGGGTTACACAACCAATATAAAGGGCCGTACAAGAGATAACTCCAGTGTGAACAAGGTGCTACAGGAACAATTCAATCCCTTAGACCACGGTCACTCGTTCAGTATTGGGTCAGTATTTCACATCAGTAGTGATGAGTAGGGTTGAGCGACTTTCATTTTTTTAAGATCGAGTCGGGTTTTGAGAAACCCGACTTTGTCCAGAGTCGAGTCGAGTGCAGTCGGCCGATTGTCGCTAAAAGTCGGGGATCGACCGAAACACGAAACCCAATGCAAGTCAATGGGGAAGCATAGTCGGCAGTGAGTGGAGGCCAGGAAAACACCTACAGTGCCCATTTTAATGCCAAAAACATCCACTCTTGTTTCTGAAGCTTGTCAATCTTAATTAACTTTATAATAATAGTTGGGCATTGGAACTTGGGGGTCATTTTGCAAAAGTTGTGGAGGGTAGGGTTGGTTCAAGCTTTTAGTGGGCCCAGGAAACGTGGACTACGTCACGGCGGTGGAGCAGTGAGAGGTAAGTATGTCAAGTTTGCAAGTGCTGTGATCCTAAGCAAGCAGGGAGGCCCCCTCGTTGGCATTGGCACTGGCACAGGGCCCCTCAAAGTACAGCGGTGTGTTTGCACGGCGGGGGCGCCTCCCACCAGCAGCGACACTTTTGCGTACTCTGAGGGGCCCTGTGCCAGTGACGTCGCCAACGAGTATGCCCCCCCCCACCTGATGAAGGAACCTGCACTTTCATCTGCACCTTCCTCTTTGTCCCTGTGTAAGGTGGTATAACATGCGGGAAGGGGAACCTTACTTTTAGCAGGGTCAGATTCTGGCTGTGTAGAGTGCAAGGGGAATGTAGTGGTCTAGGTCAATGTACCAGCAGACTCATCTAGCAGTGGCTGGGGAATGGGCAGGATGAGGAGGAAACAGATATAGGGCCAAAGAATAAAGTAGGCTAAATGCAGTTCAAAATTGGTAACAGGACTAAACAGGCGGCATTGCTTTGTTGAGTGGAGTAGCAAACCCAGGAGCAGCAGACACTGTTTTAAGGGCCCAAACACACTAATAGGCCAAATGCAGTTTAATATTTGCTACTGTAGGCCAAAAGCCAGAAGGTTGAAGCTCAGCTTTATTCAGTTGAGGACAACACCAGGCAGGGGCAGACACCGTTAGTAGGCCGGAACCACCAATCTTTTACAAAACAGCACTTAATGAGAGCCAGAAGGTGGAAGCTCAGCTTTGTTCAGTGGAGGACAACACCAGGCAGGGGCAGACACCGTTAGTAGGCCGGAACCAACAATCTTTTAAAAAACAGCACTTAATGAGAGCCAGAAGGTAGAAGCTCAGCTTTATTCAGTTGAGGACAACACCAGGCAGGGGCAGACACCGTTAGTAGGCCGGAACCACCAATCTTTTACAAAACAGCACTTAATGAGAGCCAGAAGGTGGAAGCTCAGCTTTGTTCAGTTGAGGACAAACACCAGGGAGCAGCAATCAGAGGTATTAGGCCCCATCCAGCAATTAAAAAAAAAAAAAAAAAAAAGCTTAATCAGAGCCAGAAGGTAGAAGCTCAGCTTTATTCAGTTGAGGACAACACCAGGGAGGGGCAGACACCGTTAGTAGGCCGGAACCACCAATTTTTTAAAAAACAGCACTTAATGAGAGCCAGAAGGTAGAAGCTCAGCTTTATTCAGTTGAGGACAACACCAGGCAGGGGCAGACACCGTTAGTAGGCCGGAACTACCAATCTTTTACAAAACAGCACTTAATGAGAGCCAGAAGGTGAAAGCTCAGCTTTGTTCAGTTGAGGACAAACACCAGGGAGCAGCAAACAGAGGTATTAGGCCCCATCCAGCAATTAAAAAAAAAAAAAAAAAAAAAAGCTTAATAAGAGCCAGAAGGTAGAAGCTCAGCTTTATTGAGTTGAGGACAACACCAGGCAGGGGCAGACACCGTAAGTAGGCCCTAAACACCAATTGTTTTTAAAAAATAGCTTAATCAGAGCCAGAAGGTAGAAGCTCAGCTTTATTCAGTTGAGGACAACACGAGGCAGGGGCAGACACCGTTAGTAGGCCCTAAACACCGATTGTTTTTAAAAAATAGCTTAATTAGAGCCAGAAGGTAGAAGCTCAGCTTTATTCAGTTGAGGACAACACCAGGCAGGGGCAGACACCATTATTAGTAGGCCCATAACCACCTATTTTTAAAAGCACAGCACTTAAAGAGAGCAAGAAGGTAGAAGCTCAGCTTTATTCAGTTGAGGACAACACCAGGGAGGGGCAGACACCGTTAGTAGGCCGGAACCACCAATCTTTTACAAAACAGCACTTAATGAGAGCCAGAAGGTGGAAGCTCAGATTTATTCAGTTGAGGACAAACACCAGGGAGCAGCAAACAGAGGTATTAGGCCCCATCCAGCAATTAAAAAAAAAAAAAAAAAAAAAAAGCTTAATCAGAGCCAGAAGGTAGAAGCTCAGCTTTATTCAGTTGAGGACAACACCAGGCAGGGGCAGACACCATTATTAGTAGGCCCATAACCACCTATTTTTAAAAGCACAGCACTTAAAAAAAAGCAAGAAGGTGGAAGCTCAGCTTTGTTCCGTGGAGGACAACACCAGGCAGGGGCAGACACCGTTAGTAGGCCGGAACCAACAATCTTTTAAAAAACAGCACTTAATGAGAGCCAGAAGGTGGAAGCTCAGATTTATTCATTTGAGGACAACTTGAATTAGGGACTGCAGACAGACTTACCAGGCTGTCCCCTGTGTGGACCATGCATTCAATACATTAACCCATTGCGCCACAAAGGACACGTAACCTTCCGTGGCCATGCCTACAGCTCCATGTGTCTGTTGTCAGGTGTACCTTTGGACTCACAGATTGACAGAATGCAAGGACAATGTGGTCTTTAACATGCT
Organism: Ranitomeya variabilis; assembly: GCF_051348905.1. Lineage (NCBI taxonomy): Eukaryota > Metazoa > Chordata > Amphibia > Anura > Dendrobatidae > Ranitomeya > Ranitomeya variabilis. The sequence goes on from NC_135232.1 coordinate 1,145,065,865, forward strand.
GGTGGAGGGGTGGGATGGCTTTTCTCGCAAAAGAATTGTCAACTGGGTAGCTCATAGCGTGGTACAGCGTAGTCCATCATGGCTTTATTAATATTAAATAAAATTAAAAAAAAGGCTCTATGCACTGTAAAATAGGTTCCAGGGGTACACGGGCAGCAGTGGTCAGGTCAGTGGAGGCCTAGTGGAAGGAGGGACCGCAGACAGGCTTCGAAGGCCTAACATAATAAAATGGGCTGGCTGTAGGCACTTTATAATTGGTTCCAGGGGTACACGGGCAGCAGTGGTCTGGTCAGTGGAGGCCTAGTGGAAGGAGGGACCGCAGACAGGCTTCGAAGGCCTTACATAATAAAATGGGCTGGCTGTAGGCACTTTATAATTGGTTCCAGGGGTACACGGGCAGCAGTGGTCTGGTCAGTGGAGGCCTAGTGGAAGGAGGGACCGCAGACAGGCTTCGAAGGCCTAACATAATAAAATGGGCTGGCTGTAGGCACTTTATAATTGGTTCCAGGGGTACACGGGCAGCAGTGGTCTGGTCAGTGGAGGCCTAGTGGAAGGAGGGACCGCAGACAGGCTTCGAAGGCCTAACATAATAAAATGGGCTGGCTGTAGGCACTTTATAATTGGTTCCAGGGGTACACGGGCAGCAGTGGTCTGGTCAGTGGAGGCCTAGTGGAAGGAGGGACCGCAGACAGGCTTCGAAGGCCTAACATAATAAAATGGGCTGGCTGTAGGCACTTTATAATTGGTTCCAGGGGTACACGGGCAGCAGTGGTCTGGTCAGTGGAGGCCTAGTGGAAGGAGGGACCGCAGACAGGCTTCGAAGGCCTAACATAATAAAATGGGCAGGCTCTATGCACTGTAAAATAGGTTCCAGGGGTACACGGGCAGCAGTGGTCTGGTCAGTGGAGGCCTAGTGGAAGGAGGGACCGCAGACAGGCTTTGAAGGCCTAACATAATAAAATGGGCTGGCTGTAGGCACTTTATAATTGGTTCCAGGGGTACACGGGCAGCAGTGGTCTGGTCAGTGGAGGCCTAGTTGAAGGAAGGACCGCAGACAGGCTTCGAAGGCCTAACATAATAAAATGGGCTGGCTGTAGGCACTTTATAATTGGTTCCAGGGGTACACGGGCAGCAGTGGTCTGGTCAGTGGAGGCCTAGTGGAAGGAGGGACCGCAGACAGGCTTCGAAGGCCTAACATAATAAAATGGGCTGGCTGTAGGCACTTTATAATTGGTTCCAGGGGTACACGGGCAGCAGTGGTCTGGTCAGTGGAGGCCTAGTGGAAGGAGGGACCGCAGACAGGCTTCGAAGGCCTAACATAATAAAATGGGCAGGCTCTATGCACTGTAAAATAGGTTCCAGGGGTACACGGGCAGCAGTGGTCTGGTCAGTGGAGGCCTAGTGGAAGGAGGGACCGCAGACAGGCTTCGAAGGCCTAACATAATAAAATGGGCTGGCTGTAGGCACTTTATAATTGGTTCCAGGGGTACACGGGCAGCAGTGGTCTGGTCAGTGGAGGCCTAGTGGAAGGAGGGACCGCAGACAGGCTTCGAAGGCCTAACATAATAAAATGGGCTGGCTGTAGGCACTCTATAATTGGTTCCAGGGGTATACGGGCAGCAGTGGTCTGGTCAGTGGAGGCCTAGTGGAAGGAGGGACCGCAGACAGGCTTCGAAGGCCTAACATAATAAAATGGCCAGGCTGTATGCACTGTAAAATAGGTTCCAGGGGTACACGGGCAGCAGTGGTCTGGTCAACGGAGGCCGATTGTAATGAGTGTCTGCCAGTTAGTAGTCCAAAACAACAAATAAATGTGAATGTCTCGCATTAAAACAAAACAAAAACACTAAAGGGTGCAATCATTAGGTTCAGGGGTGGGATCCTCTGCGTTGTTTCAGACCTACTAATTTAGCGCAAAGTATTTACTGTGGTAAATAGAGGACACTGCCCCTGACTATGTTAAGTACCATCATACATGTCAACACAATGGTATTGTCAGTGGCAGGTATGGAAGGATGTCAGCGCATAGACTAAACATTGGTGGAAGTGTGAGAGATAACTGTGGAAGTGGTAAAGCAATGTTTGACCTGGGGGTGGGTGAACTCTCTTGTGGCCGGCGGTACAGGCCCAGGGCCCCTCATGTTACAACAGTGTGTCTGACGTTGGATGCGCACCACCACCGCCAGAGACACTTTATTGTACTATGAGGGACCCAGTAGCAATGCCGTCGACCAAAAGCGAGCACACCCACCTCTTCAGACAAACAGCAGTCTCACGGGTGCTTGCGCCAAGACGCGATACCACGACCCCATGTGGGGAGTTTGGCCATTTAGGGAGGTGTAAACATGTCGTATGCTGGACAATCAGCTGCAGCAAATTAGACATTAGAAAAGTTATTCACAGTAGTCCACAGGCAAGAGCTTTTCATAGGAAAGCTAGGTGTCGGCCGGGCAAGGTGGGGCAAAAGATTTCGAAATCCAGTTGTGGTTCATTTTAATGAATGTTAGATCATCAACATTTTGGGTAGCCAGACGAGTCCTTTTTTCGGTTAATATTGAACCTGCAGCACTGAATACTCTTTCTGATAGGACACTAGCTGCCGGGCAAGCAAGCTCCTGCAATGCATATTCTGCCAATTCTGGCCAGGTGTCTAATTTTGATGCCCAGTAATCAAATGGGAATGACGGTTGAGGGAGAACATCGATAAGGGATGAAAAATAGTTAGTAACCATACTGGACAAATGTTGTCTCCTGTCACTTTCAATTGATGCAGCAGTACCTGTCCTGTCTGCGATCATAGCAAAATCACTCCACAACCTGGTCAGAAAACCCCTCTGTCCAACGCCACTTCTGATGTGTGCACCCCTAACACTCCTAGTGCGCTGTGTGCTGGGAATGCCTGAAGCAAACGGTCAACAAGAGTTGATTGTTTGGTTGCTAATATTAGTTCCAAGTTCTCATGTGGCATAATATTTTGCAATTTGCCTTTATAGCGTGGATCAAGGAGGCAGGCCAACCAGTAATCGTCATCGTTCATCATTTTCGTAATGCGTGTGTCCCTTTTTAGGATACGTAAGGCATAATCCGCCATGTGGGCCAAAGTTCCAGTTGTCAAATCTCCGGTTGTGATTGGTTGAGGGGCAGTTTCAGGCAAATCTACGTCCCTTGTGTCCCTCAAAAAACCAGAACCCGGCCTTGCCACGCAACCAATTTCCAGTGCCCCCGGGAAAGCTTCCTCATTAAAAATATACTCATCCCCATCATCCTCCTCGTCCTCCACCTCCTCTTCGCCCGCTACCTCGTCCTGTACACTGCCCTGACCAGACAATGGCTGACTGTCATCAAGGCTTTCCTCTTCCTCTGGTGCAGACGCCTGATCCTTTATGTGCGTCAAACTTTGCATCAGCAGACACATTAGGGGGATGCTCATGCTTATTATGGCGTTGTCTGCACTAACCAGCCGTGTGCATTCCTCAAAACACTGAAGGACTTGACACATGTCTTGTATCTTCGACCACTGCACACCAGACAACTCCATGTCTGCCATCCTACTGCCTGCCCGTGTATGTGTATCCTCCCACAAAAACATAACAGCCCGCCTCTGTTGGCACAGTCTCTGAAGCATGTGCAATGTTGAGTTCCACCTTGTTGCAACGTCTATGATTAGGCGATGCTGGGGAAGGTTCAAAGACCGCTGATAGGTCTGCATACGGCTGGAGTGTACAGGCGAACGTCGGATATGTGAGCAAAGTCCACGCACTTTGAGGAGCAGGTCGGAGAACCCAGGATAAGTTTTCAATAAGCACTGCACCACCAGGTTTAAGGTGTGAGCCAGGCAAGGAATGTGTTTCAGTTGGGAAAGGGAGATGGCAGCCATGAAATTCCTTCCGTTATCACTCACTACCTTGCCTGCCTCAAGATCTACTGTGCCCAGCCACGACTGCGTTTCTTGTTGCAAGAACTCGGACAGAACTTCCGCGGTGTGTCTGTTGTCGCCCAAACACTTCATAGCCAATACAGCCTGCTGACGCTTGCCAGTAGCTGGCCCATAATGGGACAACTGGTGTGCAACAGTGTCATCTGCCGATGGAGTGGTTGGCCGACTGCAGTCTGTGGAAGAGCTGTCGCTTCTGCAGGAGGACGAGGAGGAGGAGGAGGGGGTGCGAACGCCTACAGCCAACTGTTTCCTAGACCGTGGGCTAGGCACAACTGTCCCGAAATTGATGTCCCCTGTGGACCCTGCATCCACCACATTCACCCAGTGTGCCATGATGGACACATAACGTCCCTGGCCATGCCTACTGGTCCATGCATCTGTAGTCAGGTGCACCTTTGTACTCACAGATTGCCTGAGTGCATGGACGATGCGCTGTTTAACATGCTGGTGCAGGGCTGGGATGGCTTTTCTGGAAAAAAAGTGTCGACTGGGTAGCTCGTATCGTGGTTCAGCGTACTCCATCAGGGCTTTGAAAGCTTCGCTTTCAACTAACCGGTAGGGCATCATCTCTAACGAGATTAGTCTAGCTATGTGGGCGTTAAAACCCTGTGTACGCGGATGCGAGGATAAGTACTTCCTTTTTCTAACCAGAGTCTCATGTAGGGTGAGCAGGACTGGAGAGCTGGAGATCGTGGAACTTTCGGGTGTGCCGGTGGACATGGCAGACTGAGAGATGGTTGGAGACTGTATTGTTTCCGCCGGTGCCCTAGATGCAATATTTCCTCCTACAAAACTGGTGATTCCCTGACCCTGACTGCTTTTGGCTGGCAAAGAAACCTGCACAGATACTGCCGGTGGTGCGGAAAATGGTGGCCTTACAGTGACGGAAGGGATGTTGCGTTGATGACTAGCTTCATTGGCCGAGGGTGCTACAACCTTAAGGGACGTTTGGTAGTTAGTCCAGGCTTGAAAATGCATGGTGGTTAAGTGTCTATGCATGCAACTAGTATTGAGACTTTTCAGATTCTGACCTCTGCTTAAGCTAGTTGAACATTTTTGACAGATGACTTTGCGCTGATCAATTGGATGTTGTTTAAAAAAATGCCAGACTGCACTCTTCCTAGCATCGGATCCCTTTTCAGGGATTGAAGACTGAGCTTTAACCGGATGGCCACGCTGTCCTCCAACAGGTTTTGGCTTTGACACGCGTTTTGGCCCAGATACGGGACCGGCAGATGGAACCTGTTGCGATGTTGATGCCTGCTGCGGCCCCTCCTCCACCTCCGCTTCTGAACTACTGCCGCAAACACCCTGTTCCCCCAATGGCTGCCAATCGGGGTCAACAACTGGGTCATCTATTACCTCCTCTTCGAGCTCGTGTGCAACTTCGTCTGTGTCACCGTGTCGGTCGGTGGTATAGCGTTCGTGGCGGGGCAACATAGTCTCATCAGGGTCTGATTGTGGATCAGTACCCTGAGAGGGCAATGTTGTGGTCTGAGTCAAAGGAGCAGCATAGTACTCTGGCTGTGGCTGTGCATCAGTGCACTCCATGTCAGAATCTACTTGTAATGGGCATGGCCTGTTAAGTGTTTCACTTTCTAAGTCAGGGACGGTATGTGTAAAGAGCTCCATGGAGTAACCCGTTGTGTCGCCTGCTGCATCCTTCTCTCTTGTTGTTGTTTTTGCTGAAGAGGACAAGGAAGCGACTTGTCCCTGACCGTGAACATCCACAAGCGACGCGCTGTTTTTACATTTACCAGTTTCAGAAGAGGAGGCAAAAGAGCTAGAGGCTGAGTCTGCAAGGTAAGCCAAAACTTGCTGTTGCTGCTCCGGCTTAAAAAGCGGTTTTCCTACTCTCAGAAAAGAGAGCGTTCGAGGCCTTGTGTAGCCAGACGACGAACCTGGCTCCACAGCTCCAGACTTAGGTGGAATATTTTTATCCCCACGACCACCTGATGCTCCACTACCACTACCATCATTACCAGCTGACAATGAACACCCACGGCCACGACCTCTTGCACCAGACTTCCTCATTGTTTTAAAAACTTAACCAAAGTAACTTTATTTGTTGCTGTCAAACAACTTACACGGTGAGCTATATCTTCAGTATGATTTCAATATCCCTTAACAGGTTGGTGAGACCCCAAGGAAAATCAGGCACAATGTTACACACTCTGTTTTCTGTGGCACCAAATCACAGAGATGCCACACACGCAGGACTGTCACTCAAGCAGAAATGTCAATATTAATCTCCCACCTATTTTATTTATTTTTTTTTTCAGGGAGACTTTAGAAACCAAATAAGATAAAATGATTTTTTTCAGGGACAATTTAGAAACCAAATAATAATTAAAAAAAGGCTTTCTATGGCCCACTGAAGGAGAGATGGCACACACAGGAGTCAGGAGTGGCACACAAGCCCTGAGGCCAATATTTTTCTCCCAATGATTGATGTAGTGATTTTTTTTCAGGTAGATTTTAGAACCCAAATCAAGCAAAAAAATAAATAGGCTTTCTATGGCCCACTGAGTGAGAGATGGCACACACAGGGATGGCACTCTAGCAGAAATGCCAATCTTAATCTCCCACAAAAAAAAAAAAACAGGGACTGTCCTACAATTACTATCTCCCTGCAGTAATCTCAGCCAGGTATGGCAGGCAGCAATAGGAGTGGACTGATGCGCAAATTAAATAAAAAGTGTGGACAAACAAAAAAGATAGCTGTGCAGAAAGGAAGGAACAAGAGGATTTGTGCTTTGAAAAAAGCAGTTGGTTTGCACAGTGGCGTACACACAGCAATGCAGCTATCACGGAGCCTTCTAGGGCAGCCCAATGAGCTACAGCGCTGAGGAAAAAAAAATAAAAAATGTAGCTTCCACTGTTCCTGCACATCGAAGGTGGTGTTGGACAGTGGAAATCGCTACAGCACAAGCGGTTTGGTGGTTAATGGACCCTGCCTAACGCTATCCCTGCTTCTGACGAAGCGGCAGCAACCTCTCCCTAAGCTCAGATCAGCAGCAGTGAGATGGCGGTCGGCGGGAACGCCCCTTTATAGCCCCTGTGACGCCGCAGACAGCAAGCCAATCACTGCAATGCCCTTCTCTAAGATGGTGGGGACCAGGACCTATGTCATCACGCTGCCCACACTCTGCGTTCACCTTCATTGGCTGAGAAATGGCGCTTTTTGCGTCATTGAAACGCGACTTTGGCGCGAAAGTCGCGTACCGCATGGCCGACCCCGCACAGGGGTCGGATCGGGTTTCATGAAACCCGACTTTGCCAAAAGTCGGCGACTTTTGAAAATGAACGACCCGTTTCGCTCAACCCTAGTGATGAGCGAGTGTGCTCGTTACTCGGATTTTCTGAGCACGCTCGGGTGTTCTCCGAGTATCTTGGCCGTGCTCGGAGATTATGTTTGTGTCTCCGCAGCTGCATGATTTGTGGCTGCTAGACAACCTGAATACATGGAGGGATTGCCTGTTTGTTAGGGAACCCTCACATGTGTTCAGGCTGTCTAGCAGCCACAAATCATGCAGCTGCGGAGACACAAACACAATCTCCAAGCACTCACAAATACTTGGAGAACACTCGATCATGCTCAGAAAACCCGAGTAACAAGCACACTCGCTCATCACTAATCAGTATTTGTAAGCTAAAACCAGGAGTGGGTGATAAATACAGAAGTGGTGACGTGTTTCTATTAGACTTTTCCTCTGATTGTTTCACTCCTGATTTGGGCTTACAAATACTGATCTAAAATACTGATCAAATACTGACTGTGTGATCGTGACCAAAGGTCGTAGTACAGAAATAGGTGAATAATTGGAAACAAACTTTTATTAGATAAAAATATACAAAAGAACAAGAACAAGTGGCCATGAACTGGGGCCTTCACTGATAGCGAGAGCAGGCAAATAGCACCCAGACATAATGGGGTTTAGGGAAGTGCTATTGCATTTTTGTGAATTTTTCCCTTTTCATTTCTTTATATTTCCCGGCTGTTCATCTTTTCTCACATTTGCATCCTTCGTTCCTCCACCTTTCCTCTTTATCCCTATATCCACATTTGTCCTCTCATCTGCAGCAGCCATACTGATCTGTGAACGCACCTGTTCTTCTATTTTCCTCAGCACCATCTTGTGTCGGTATCTAATATTACAGGCAGTCACTTTGTGCATCATACAGTGATATCCTCTTTATTCCTAGTACGTATTCTGACTCATGGATATGTAGAACGCAGTGGTGCCTGGATAGGCCTCTCTTTTCGGGCGCTTTCGTATTCACCTGTACTCACGTTCATACCAATTTATCAGATAGCTTAACTCAGCCACGATCTCATGTAAGAAGACTCCAGGAAAAGAGGATTGCTTTAACTGAAATTCTTGTATTATGATGAAAGTAGCAGGCAAAAAGGAATATTCAACAGAGGACATGTAGTAGGATGCATACAGATGGAGGAATGATGACAAAATGGAGAATAAGGGCGTGAACAAACATACATCACAGGACTACAGTGAGAGAGTTGGGACAAAATACAGGGAAAGGCAAACTTCTGCCTAGAAAGAGGGATTGAACACAAGCAATGCAAATATTAAATGATTTCCCAAGTCGTGAGACATGACAGTACGCCTGCATCCATTTTTTCATCGCCACGTAATGTGGGACATTCTGCGATTCTGTGCCTGCTCCAAATTACATTGTAAAATCCAAATACATGCACAGAAGGGCCACGCTGAACTCCTCCAGCTCTCTTCTCATACCAACTTCTCTCCCTCCTATTGTCATGCAGCAAGTGCTAACTCTGACAAGGACTAGGCAATACAGCCCAGACTTTATTGGGAAAAGGAGTGGCTATCCAAGCACAGGGATTTCCATCATGGCCGATTAACCTGTTCTGCTGGAAGAAATAAACATGTTTAATAAAGCAGAGAAGTGCTTCTTCTTAGCGGCGGAGTAGGAGCAACCAGACACTGCGGTCTTCTATCTCCACTCAGTTGCAGTAACCCCGTGACAGTTCCTCTCTTGTACTCTGCTGTTTCACAACCTTAGGCCCACAGCTGTCAGTCACCTGTTACTAAATGAACAATCGGTATTTCTCTTCTTAGGCCGGTTTAACACGTCAGTGGCTCCGGTACGTGTAGTGACAGTTTTCTCACGTACCGGAGACACTGACACACGTAGATCCATTCAATTGAATGGGTCTATGCACATGTCTCCGTGTTTTCACAGACCGTGTGTCCGTGTGCAAAACACGGAGACTAGGGTTGAGCGAAACGGGTCGATCATTTTCAAAAGTCGCCGACTTTTGGCTAAGTCGGCGTCTCATGAAACCCGATCCGACCCCTGTGCTTGTCGGCCATGCGGTACGCGACTTTCGCGCCAAAGTCGCGTTTCAATGATGCGAAAAGCGCCATTTCTCAGCCAATGAAGGTGAACGCAGAGTGTGGGCAGCGTGATGACATAGATCCTGGTCCCCACCATCTTAGAGAAGGGCATTGCAGTGATTGGCTTGCTGTCTGCGGCGTCACAGGGGCTATAAAGGGGCGTTCCCGCCGACCGCCATCTTACTGCTGCTGATCTGAGCTTAGGGAGAGGTTGCTGCCGCTTCGTCAGAAGCAGGGATAGCGTTAGGCAGGGTCCACTAACCACCAAACCGCTTGTGCTGTAGCGATTTCCACTGTCCAACACCACCTTCGGTGTGCAGGAACAGTGGAAGCTATTTTTTTTTTTTTTTTCCTCAGCGCTGTAGCTCATTGGGCTGCCCTAGAAGGCTCCGTGATAGCTGTATTGCTGTGTGTACGCCACTGTGCAAACCAACTGCTTTTTTCAAAGCACAAATCCTCTTGTTCCTTCCTTTCTGCACAGCTATCTTTTTTGTTGGTCCACATTTTTTATTTAATTTGTGCATCAGTCCACTCCTATTGCTGCCTGCCATACCTGGCTTAGATTACTGCAGGGAGATAGTAATTGTAGGACAGTCCCTGTTTTTTTTTTTTTTGTGGGAGATTAAGATTGGCATTTCTGCTACAGTGCCATCCCTGTGTGTGCCATCTCTCACTGAGTGGGCCATAGAAAGCCTATTTATTTTTTCCGTGATTTGTGTTCTAAATTCTACCTCAACACAAAAACACTACATCAATCAGTGGTAGAAAAATATTGGCCTCAGTCAGGGCTTGTGTGCCACTGCTGTGTGTGCTATCTCTCATTCAGTGGGCTATAGAAAGCCTATTTATTTATTTATTTATTTATTTTCTTATTATTTGGTTTCTAAAGTCTCCCTGAAAAAAAAAATAAAAAATAAAAAAACAGTGGGAGAGTAATATTGCCCTTTCAGCTTGTGTGCCAGTCTTGACTCCTGGGTGTGCCACCTCTCTCTCATTCAGTGGGCCATAGAAAGGCTATTTATTTTTTTGGTTTTTTTAATATTATTTGGTTTCTAAAGTCTCCCTGAAAATAAAAGAAAAAAAACTTAAAAAAACAGTGGGAGAGTAATATTGCCCTTTCAGCTTGTGCGCCAGTCTTGACTCCTGGGTGTGCCACCTCTCTCTCTCTAATTGTGGGCCATAGAAAGCCTTTTTTTTTTTTGTTTTTTTTTAAATATTATTTGGTTTCTAAAGTCTCCCTTAAAAAACAAAAAATACATAAAAAACCAGTGGGAGAGTAATATTGCCCTTTCAGCTTGTGTGCCAGTCTTGACTCCTGGGTGTGCCACCTCTCTCCCTCTCATTCAGTGGGCCATAGAAAGCCTATTTATTTTTTTTTTAAAATATTATTGGGTTTCTAAAGTCTCCCTTAAAAAACAAAAAATACATAAAAAAACAGTGGGAGAGTAATATTGCCCTTTCAGCTTGTGTGCCAGTCTTGACTCCTGGGTGTGCCACCTCTCTCTCATTCAGTGGGCCATAGAAAGGCTATTTCTTTTTTTGTTTTTTTTAATATTATTTGGTTTCTAAAGTCTCCCTGAAAATAAAAGAAAAAAAACTTAAAAAAACAGTGGGAGAGTAATATTGCCCTTTCAGCTTGTGCGCCAGTGTGCCTCCACTCCTGGGTGTGCCACCTCTCTCTCTCTAATTGTGGGCCATAGAAAGCCTTTTTTTTTGTTTTTTTTTTAATATTATTTGGTTTCTAAAGTCTCCCTTAAAAAACAAAAAATACATAAATAAACAGTGGGAGAGTAATATTGCCCTTTCAGCTTGTGTGCCAGTCTTGACTCCTGGGTGTGCCACCTCTCTCTCTCATTCAGTGGGCCATAGAAAGCCTATTTATTTTTTTGGTTTTTTTAATATTATTTGGTTTCTAAAGTCTCCCTGAAAAAAAAACAAACATAAAAAAACAGTGGGAGAGTAATATTGCCCTTTCAGCTTGTGTGCCAGTCTTGACTCCTGGGTGTGCCACCTCTCTCATTCAGTGGGCCATAGAAAGCATTTTTTTTTTTCCTTGATTTGTGTTCTAAAATCTACCTCAACACAAAAACACTACATCAATCAGTGGGAGAAAAATATTGGCCTCAGTCAGGGCTTGTGTGCCACTGCTGTGTGTGCTATCTCTCATTCAGTGGGCTATAGAAAGCCTATTTATTTATTTATTTTTTTTCTTATTATTTGGTTTCTAAAGTCTCCCTGAAAAAAAAAATACATAAAAAACCAGTGGGAGAGTAATATTGCCCTTTCAGCTTGTGTGCCAGTCTTGACTCCTGGGTGTGCCACCTCTCTCCCTCTCATTCAGTGGGCCATAGAAAGCCTATTTATTTATTTTTTTAAATATTATTGGGTTTCTAAAGTCTCCCTTAAAAAACAAAAAATACATAAAAAACCAGTGGGAGAGTAATATTGCCCTTTCAGCTTGTGTGCCAGTCTTGACTCCTGGGTGTGCCACCTCTCTCCCTCTCATTCAGTGGGCCATAGAAAGCCTATTTATTTTTTTTTTAAATATTATTGGGTTTCTAAAGTCTCCCTTAAAAAACAAAAAATACATAAAAAACCAGTGGGAGAGTAATATTGCCCTTTCAGCTTGTGTGCCAGTCTTGACTCCTGGGTGTGCCACCTCTCTCCCTCTCATTCAGTGGGCCATAGAAAGCCTATTTATTTTTTTTTTTAAATATTATTGGGTTTCTAAAGTCTCCCTTAAAAAACAAAAAATACATAAAAAAACAGTGGGAGAGTAATATTGCCCTTTCAGCTTGTGTGCCAGTCTTGACTCCTGGGTGTGCCACCTCTCTCTCATTCAGTGGGCCATAGAAAGGCTATTTCTTTTTTTGTTTTTTTTAATATTATTTGGTTTCTAAAGTCTCCCTGAAAATAAAAGAAAAAAAACTTAAAAAAACAGTGGGAGAGTAATATTGCCCTTTCAGCTTGTGCGCCAGTCTTGACTCCTGGGTGTGCCACCTCTCTCTCTCTAATTGTGGGCCATAGAAAGCCTTTTTTTTTGTTTTTTTTTTAATATTATTTGGTTTCTAAAGTCTCCCTTAAAAAACAAAAAATACATAAATAAACAGTGGGAGAGTAATATTGCCCTTTCAGCTTGTGTGCCAGTCTTGACTCCTGGGTGTGCCACCTCTCTCTCTCATTCAGTGGGCCATAGAAAGCCTATTTATTTTTTTGGTTTTTTTAATATTATTTGGTTTCTAAAGTCTCCCTGAAAAAAAAACAAACATAAAAAAACAGTGGGAGAGTAATATTGCCCTTTCAGCTTGTGTGCCAGTCTTGACTCCTGGGTGTGCCACCTCTCTCCCTCTCATTCAGTGGGCCATAGAAAGCCTATTTATTTATTTTTTTAAATATTATTGGGTTTCTAAAGTCTCCCTTAAAAAACAAAAAATACATAAAAAACCAGTGGGAGAGTAATATTGCCCTTTCAGCTTGTGTGCCAGTCTTGACTCCTGGGTGTGCCACCTCTCTCCCTCTCATTCAGTGGGCCATAGAAAGCCTATTTATTTTTTTTTTAAATATTATTGGGTTTCTAAAGTCTCCCTTAAAAAACAAAAAATACATAAAAAACCAGTGGGAGAGTAATATTGCCCTTTCAGCTTGTGTGCCAGTCTTGACTCCTGGGTGTGCCACCTCTCTCCCTCTCATTCAGTGGGCCATAGAAAGCCTATTTATTTTTTTTTTTAAAATATTATTGGGTTTCTAAAGTCTCCCTTAAAAAACAAAAAATACATAAAAAAACAGTGGGAGAGTAATATTGCCCTTTCAGCTTGTGTGCCAGTCTTGACTCCTGGGTGTGCCACCTCTCTCTCATTCAGTGGGCCATAGAAAGGCTATTTCTTTTTTTGGTTTTTTTAATATTATTTGGTTTCTAAAGTCTCCCTGAAAATAAAAGAAAAAAAACTTAAAAAAACAGTGGGAGAGTAATATTGCCCTTTCAGCTTGTGCGCCAGTCTTGACTCCTGGGTGTGCCACCTCTCTCTCTCTAATTGTGGGCCATAGAAAGCCTTTTTTTTTGTTTTTTTTTTAATATTATTTGGTTTCTAAAGTCTCCCTTAAAAAACAAAAAATACATAAATAAACAGTGGGAGAGTAATATTGCCCTTTCAGCTTGTGTGCCAGTCTTGACTCCTGGGTGTGCCACCTCTCTCTCTCATTCAGTGGGCCATAGAAAGCCTATTTATTTTTTTGGTTTTTTTAATATTATTTGGTTTCTAAAGTCTCCCTGAAAAAAAAACAAACATAAAAAAACAGTGGGAGAGTAATATTGCCCTTTCAGCTTGTGTGCCAGTCTTGACTCCTGGGTGTGCCACCTCTCTCCCTCTCATTCAGTGGGCCATAGAAAGCCTATTTATTTATTTTTTAAAATATTATTGGGTTTCTAAAGTCTCCCTTAAAAAACAAAAAATACATAAAAAACCAGTGGGAGAGTAATATTGCCCTTTCAGCTTGTGTGCCAGTCTTGACTCCTGGGTGTGCCACCTCTCTCCCTCTCATTCAGTGGGCCATAGAAAGCCTATTTATTTTTTTTTTTAAATATTATTGGGTTTCTAAAGTCTCCCTTAAAAAACAAAAAATACATAAAAAACCAGTGGGAGAGTAATATTGCCCTTTCAGCTTGTGTGCCAGTCTTGACTCCTGGGTGTGCCACCTCTCTCCCTCTCATTCAGTGGGCCATAGAAAGCCTATTTATTTATTTTTTTTAAATATTATTGGGTTTCTAAAGTCTCCCTTAAAAAACAAAAAATACATAAAAAAACAGTGGGAGAGTAATATTGCCCTTTCAGCTTGTGTGCCAGTCTTGACTCCTGGGTGTGCCACCTCTCTCTCATTCAGTGGGCCATAGAAAGGCTATTTCTTTTTTTGGTTTTTTTAATATTATTTGGTTTCTAAAGTCTCCCTGAAAATAAAAGAAAAAAAACTTAAAAAAACAGTGGGAGAGTAATATTGCCCTTTCAGCTTGTGCGCCAGTCTTGACTCCTGGGTGTGCCACCTCTCTCTCTCTAATTGTGGGCCATAGAAAGCCTTTTTTTTTGTTTTTTTTTAAATATTATTTGGTTTCTAAAGTCTCCCTTAAAAAACAAAAAATACATAAATAAACAGTGGGAGAGTAATATTGCCCTTTCAGCTTGTGTGCCAGTCTTGACTCCTGGGTGTGCCACCTCTCTCTCTCATTCAGTGGGCCATAGAAAGCCTATTTATTTTTTTGGTTTTTTTAATATTATTTGGTTTCTAAAGTCTCCCTGAAAAAAAAAACAAACATAAAAAAACAGTGGGAGAGTAATATTGCCCTTTCAGCTTGTGTGCCAGTCTTGACTCCTGGGTGTGCCACCTCTCTCATTCAGTGGGCCATAGAAAGCATTTTTTTTTTCCTTGATTTGTGTTCTAAAATCTACCTCAACACAAAAACACTACATCAATCAGTGGGAGAAAAATATTGGCCTCAGTCAGGGCTTGTGTGCCACTGCTGTGTGTGCTATCTCTCATTCAGTGGGCTATAGAAAGCCTATTTATTTATTTATTTTTTTTCTTATTATTTGGTTTCTAAAGTCTCCCTGAAAAAAAAAATACATAAAAAACCAGTGGGAGAGTAATATTGCCCTTTCAGCTTGTGTGCCAGTCTTGACTCCTGGGTGTGCCACCTCTCTCCCTCTCATTCAGTGGGCCATAGAAAGCCTATTTATTTTTTTTTTTAAATATTATTGGGTTTCTAAAGTCTCCCTTAAAAAACAAAAAATACATAAAAAACCAGTGGGAGAGTAATATTGCCCTTTCAGCTTGTGTGCCAGTCTTGACTCCTGGGTGTGCCACCTCTCTCCCTCTCATTCAGTGGGCCATAGAAAGCCTATTTATTTATTTTTTTAAAATATTATTGGGTTTCTAAAGTCTCCCTTAAAAAACAAAAAATACATAAAAAACCAGTGGGAGAGTAATATTGCCCTTTCAGCTTGTGTGCCAGTCTTGACTCCTGGGTGTGCCACCTCTCTCTCATTCAGTGGGCCATAGAAAGCATTTTTTTTTTTTCCTTGATTTGTGTTCTAAAATCTACCTCAACACAAAAACACTACATCAATCAGTGGGAGAAAAATATTGGCCTCAGTCAGGGCTTGTGTGCCACTGCTGTGTGTGCTATCTCTCATTCAGTGGGCTATAGAAAGCCTATTTATTTATTTATTTTTTTTCTTATTATTTGGTTTCTAAAGTCTCCCTGAAAAAAAAAATAAAAAATAAAAAAACAGTGGGAGAGTAATATTGCCCTTTCAGCTTGTGCGCCAGTCTTGACTCCTGGGTGTGCCACCTCTCTCTCATTCAGTGGGCCATAGAAAGGCTATTTATTTTTTTGGTTTTTTTAATATTATTTGGTTTCTAAAGTCTCCCTGAAAATAAAAGAAAAAAAACTTAAAAAAACAGTGGGAGAGTAATATTGCCCTTTCAGCTTGTGCGCCAGTCTTGACTCCTGGGTGTGCCACCTCTCTCTCTCTAATTGTGGGCCATAGAAAGCCTTTTTTTTGTTGTTTTTTTTTAAATATTAGTTGGTTTCTAAAGTCTCCCTGAGAAAAAAAAAAAATAAATTAGGTGGGAGATTAATATTGACATTAGTGCTTGAGTGACAGTCCTGCGTGTGTGTCATCTCTGTGATTTTGTGCCACAGAAAACAGAGTGTGTAACATTGTGCCTGATTTTCCTTGTGGTCTCACCAACCTGTTAAGGGATATTGAAATCATACTGAAGTTATAGCTCACCGTGTAAGTTGTTTGACAGCAACAAATAAAGTTACTTTGGTTAAGATTTTAAAACAATGAGGAAGTCTGGTGCAAGAGGTCGTCGTGGGCGTTCATTGTCAGCTGGTAATGATGGTAGTGGTAGTGGAGCATCAGGTGGTCGTGGGGATAAAAATATTCCACCTAAGTCTGGAGCTGTGGAGCCAGTTTCGTCGTCAGGCTACACAAGGCCTCGAACGCTCTCTTTTCTGGGAGTAGGAAAACCGCTTTTAAAGGCGGAGCAGCAACAGCAAGTTTTGGCTTACATTGCAGACTCGGCCTCTAGCTCTTTTGCCTCCTCTTCCGAAACTGGTAAATGTAAAAGCAGCGCGTCGCTTGTGGATGTTCACGGTCAGGGACAAGTCGCTTCCTTGTCCTCCTCAGCAAAAACTACAACAAGAGAGAAGGATGCAGCAGGCGACACAACGGGTCACTCCATGGAGCTCTTTACACATACCGTCCCTGGCTTAGAAAGTGAAACATTTAACAGGCCATGCCCATTACAAGTAGATTCTGACATGGAGTGCACTGATGCACAGCCACAGCCAGAGTACTATGCTGCTCCTTTGACTCAGACCACCACATTGCCCTCTCAGGGTACAGATCCACAATCAGACCCTGATGAGACTATGTTGCCCCGCCACGAACGCTATACCACCGACCGACACAGTGACACAGACGAAGTTGCACACGAGCTCGAAGAGGAGGTAATAGATGACCCAGTTATTGACCCCGATTGGCAGCCATTGGGGGAACAGGGTGCAGGCGGCAGTAGTTCAGAAGCGGAGGTGGAGGAGGGGCCGCAGCAGGCATCAACATCGCAACAGGTTCCATCTGCCGGGCCCGTATCTGGCCCAAAACGCGTGTCAAAGCCAAAACCTGTTGGAGGACAGCGTGGCCATCCGGTTAAAGCTCAGTCTGCAATCCCTGAAAAGGGATCCGAGTCTAGGAAGAGTGCAGTCTGGCATTTTTTTAAACAACATCCAACTGATCAGCGCAAAGTCATCTGTCAAAAATGTTCAACTAGCTTAAGCAGAGGTCAGAATCTGAAAAGTCTAAATACTAGTTGCATGCATAGACACTTAACCACCATGCATTTTCAAGCCTGGACTAACTACCAAATGTCCCTTAAGGTTGTAGCACCCTCGGCCAATGAAGCTAGTCAGCAACGCAACATCCCTTCCGTCACTGTAAGGCCACCATTTTCCGCACCACCGGCAGTATCTGTGCAGGTTTCTTTGCCAGCCAAAAGCAGTCAGGGTCAGGGAACCACCAGTTTTGTAGGAGGAAATATTGCATCTAGGGCACCGGCGGAAACAATACCGTCTCCAACCGTCTCTCAGTCTGCCATGTACACCGGCACACCCGAAAGTTCCACGATCTCCAGCTCTCCAGTCCAGCTCACCCTACATGAGACTCTGGTTAGAAAAAGGAAGTACTTATCCTCGCATCCGCGTACACAGGGTTTTAACGCCCACATAGCTAGACTAATCTCGTTAGAGATGATGCCCTACCGGTTAGTTGAAAGCGAAGCTTTCAAAGCCCTGATGGAGTACGCTGAACCACGATACGAGCTACCCAGTCGACACTTTTTTTCCAGAAAAGCCATCCCAGCCCTGCACCAGCATGTTAAACAGCGCATCGTCCATGCACTCAGGCAATCTGTGAGTACAAAGGTGCACCTGACTACAGATGCATGGACCAGTAGGCATGGCCAGGGACGTTATGTGTCCATCACGGCACACTGGGTGAATGTGGTGGATGCAGGGTCCACAGGCGACATCAATTTAGGGACAGTTGTGCCTAGCCCACGGTCTAGGAAACAGTTGGCTGTAGGCGTTCGCACCCCCTCCTCCTCCTCCTCCTCATCCTCCTGCAGAAGCTACAGCTCTTCCACAGAACGCAGTCTGCCAACCACTCCATCGGCAGATGACACTGTTGCACACCAGTTGTCCCATTATGGGCCAGCTACTGCCAAGCGTCAGCAGGCTGTATTGGCTATGAAGTGTTTGGGCGACAACAGACACACCGCGGAAGTTCTGTCCGAGTTCTTGCAACAAGAAACGCAGTCGTGGCTGGGCACAGTAGATCTTGAGGCAGGCAAGGTAGTGAGTGATAACGGAAGGAATTTCATGGCTGCCATCTCCCTTTCCCAACTGAAACACATTCCTTGCCTGGCTCACACCTTAAACCTGGTGGTGCAGTGCTTATTGAAAACTTATCCTGGGTTCTCCGACCTGCTCCTCAAAGTGCGTGCACTTTGCTCACATATCCGACGTTCGCCTGTACACGCCAGCCGTATGCAGACCTATCAGCGGTCTTTGAACCTTCCCCAGCATCGCCTAATCATAGACGTTGCAACAAGGTGGAACTCAACACTGCACATGCTTCAGAGACTGTGCGAACAGAGGCGTGCTGTTATTTATTTGTGGGAGGATACACGGGCAGGCAGTAGGATGGCAGACATGGAGTTGTCAGGTGTGCAGTGGTCTAAGATACAAGACATGTGTCAAGTCCTTCAGTGTTTTGAGGAATGCACACGGCTGGTTAGTGCAGACAACGCCGTAATAAGCATGAGCATCCCCCTAATGCGTCTGCTGATGCAAAGTTTGACGCACATAAAGGAGCAGGCGTCTGCACCAGAGGAAGAGGAAAGCCTTGATGACAGTCAGCCATTGTCTGGTCAGGGCAGTGTACAGGACGAGGTAGCGGGCGAAGAGGAGGTGGAGGACGAGGAGGATGATGGGGATGAGTATATTTTTAATGCCGAACCTTTCCCGGGGGCACAGGAAATTGGTTGCGTGTCACGGCCGGGTTCTGGTTTTTTGAGGGACACAAGTGACGTAGATTTGCCTGCAACTGCCCCTCAACCAATCACAACCGGAGATTTGACAACTGGAACTTTGGCCCACATGGCGGATTATGCCTTACGTATCCTAAAAAGGGACACACGCATTACGAAAATGATGAACGATGACGATTACTGGTTGGCCTGCCTCCTTGATCCACGCTATAAAGGCAAATTGCAAAATATTATGCCACATGAGAACTTGGAACTAATATTAGCAACCAAACAATCAACTCTTGTTGACCGTTTGCTTCAGGCATTCCCAGCACACAGCGCACGTGATCGTTCTCACACGAGCTCCAGGGGGCAGCAGACTAGGAGTGTTAGGGGTGCACACATCAGAAGTGGCGTTGGACAGAGGGGTTTTCTGACCAGGTTGTGGAGTGATTTTGCTATGACCGCAGACAGGACAGGTACTGCTGCATCAATTGAAAGTGACAGGAGACAACATTTGTCCAGTATGGTTACTAACTATTTTTCATCCCTTATCGATGTTCTCCCTCAACCGTCATTCCCATTTGATTACTGGGCCTCCAAATTAGACACCTGGCCAGAATTGGCAGAATATGCATTGCAGGAGCTTGCTTGCCCGGCAGCAAGTGTCCTATCAGAAAGAGTATTCAGTGCTGCAGGTTCAATATTAACCGAAAAAAGGACTCGTCTGGCTACCCAAAATGTTGACGATCTAACATTCATTAAAATGAACCACAACTGGATTTCGAAATCTTTTGCCACACCTTGCCCGGCCGACACCTAGCTTTCCTATGAAAAGCTCTTGCCTGTGAATTACTTTTCTAATGTCTAATTTGCTGCAGCTGATTGTACAGCATACGACATGTTTACACCTCCCTAAATGGCAAAACTCCCCACACGGGGCCGTGGTATCGTGACTTGGCGCAAGCACCCGTGAGACTGCTGTTTGTCTGAAGAGGTGGGTGTGCTCGCTTTTGGTTGACGGCATTGCTACTGGGTCCCTCATAGTACAATGTAGTGTCTCTGGCGGTGGTGGTGCGCACCCAACGTCAGACACACCGTTGTAACATGAGGGGCCCTGGGGCGGTCCCGCCGGCCTCAAGAGAGTTCCCCCCTACCCCAGCTCAAAATGTGCTCTACCACGTGCAAAATTATGTCGCACAGCTCCACCAATCTTTAGTCTATTCGCTGACATCATTCAATGTCTGGCACTGACAATACAAATTTGTAGACATCTATGATGCAACTTAAAGTAGTCTGTGTCTGTGTCCTATATTGGCACCATTAAATAGTTACTGCCAAATTACTATGTCAGAAACTCAGTAGATGTGCCCACCCCTGTACCTAAGTATGCCACCTTTTTTTTTGTTTTGGTTGTTTTGCGAGACATTAACATCTATTTATATTTTGGGAGTACTGGGACAGACACTCCTTGCACTACTCCTCCACTCACCACCAAGCTGCCTGCCCGTGTATCCATGTAACCGCTGTAAAGCTGCCATGAGCCTATTGTTTGTTATTTTAGGCCTTTGATAGCCTGTCTGCGGTCCCTACTTTAAATACTCCTCCACTCACCACCAAGCTGCCTGTGTATCCATGTAACCGCTGTAAAGCTGCCATGAGCCTATTGTTTGTTATTTTAGGCCTTTGATAGCCTGTCTGCGGTCCCTACTTTAAATACTCCTCCACTCACCACCAAGCTGCCTGTGTATCCATGTAACCGCTGTAAAGCTGCCATGAGCCTATTGTTTGTTATTTTAGGCCTTTGATAGCCTGTCTGCGGTCCCTACTTTAAATACTCCTCCACTCATCACCAGCTGCCTGCCCGTGTATCCATGTAACCGCTGTAAAACTGCCATGAGCCTATTGTTTGTTATTTTAGGCCTTTGATAGCCTGTCTGCGGTCCCTACTTTAAATACTCCTCCACTCACCACCAAGCTGCCTGCCCGTGTATCCATGTAACCGCTGTAAAACTGCCATGAGCCTATTGTTTGTTATTTTAGGCCTTTGATAGCCTGTCTGCGGTCCCTACTTTAAATACTCCTCCACTCACCACCAAGCTGCCTGCCCGTGTATCCATGTAACCGCTGTAAAACTGCCATGAGCCTATTGTTTGTTATTTTAGGCCTTTGATAGCCTGTCTGCGGTCCCTACTTTAAATACTCCTCCACTCACCACCAAGCTGCCTGCCCGTGTATCCATGTAACCGCTGTAAAACTGCCATGAGCCTATTGTTTGTTATTTTAGGCCTTTGATAGCCTGTCTGCGGTCCCTACTTTAAATACTCCTCCACTCATCACCAGCTGCCTGCCCGTGTATCCATGTAACCGCTGTAAAACTGCCATGAGCCTATTGTTTGTTATTTTAGGCCTTTGATAGCCTGTCTGCGGTCCCTACTTTAAATACTCCTCCACTCACCACCAAACTGCCTGCCCGTGTATCCATGTAACCGCTGTAAAACTGCCATGAGCCTATTGTTTGTTATTTTAGGCCTTTGATAGCCTGTCTGCGGTCCCTACTTTAAATACTCCTCCACTCACCACCAAGCTGCCTGCCCGTGTATCCATGTAACCGCTGTAAAACTGCCATGAGCCTATTGTTTGTTATTTTAGGCCTTTGATAGCCTGTCTGCGGTCCCTACTTTAAATACTCCTCCACTCACCACCAAGCTGCCTGCCCGTGTATCCATGTAACCGCTGTAAAACTGCCATGAGCCTATTGTTTGTTATTTTAGGCCTTTGATAGCCTGTCTGCGGTCCCTACTTTAAATACTCCTCCACTCACCACCAAGCTGCCTGCCCGTGTATCCATGTAACCGTTGTAAAACTGCCATGAGCCTATTGTTTGTTATTTTAGGCCTTTGATAGCCTGTCTGCGGTCCCTACTTTAAATACTCCTCCACTCACCACCAAGCTGCCTGCCCGTGTATCCATGTAACCGCTGTAAAACTGCCATGAGCCTATTGTTTGTTATTTTAGGCCTTTGATAGCCTGTCTGCGGTCCCTACTTTAAATACTCCTCCACTCACCACCAAGCTGCCTGCCCGTGTATCCATGTAACCGCTGTAAAACTGCCATGAGCCTATTGTTTGTTATTTTAAGCCTTTGATAGCCTGTCTGCAGTCCCTACTTTAAATACTCCTCCACTCACCACCAAGCTGCCTGCCCGTGTATCCATGTAACCGCTGTAAAACTGCCATGAGCCTATTGTTTGTTATTTTAGGCCTTTGATAGCCTGTCTGCGGTCCCTACTTTAAATACTCCTCCACTCACCACCAAGCTGCCTGTCCGTGTATCCATGTAACCGCTGTAAAACTGCCATGAGCCTATTGTTTGTTATTTTAGGCCTTTGATAGCCTGTCTGCGGTCCCTACTTTAAATACTCCTCCACTCACCACCAAGCTGCCTGCCCGTGTATCCATGTAACCGCTGTAAAACTGCCATGAGCCTATTGTTTGTTATTTTAGGCCTTTGATAGCCTGTCTGCGGTCCCTACTTTAAATACTCCTCCACTCACCACCAAGCTGCCTGTGTATCCATGTAACCGATGTAAAACTGCAGTATTTTGCTTATAAAAAAGAAAATACTGGAGAGATATCAAATGCAGACATTTTAATATTAAAAACAAAAACACATACAACAAAAAACTGGTACAGTACAAAAATTGTCCACCAGCTACAAAAACTTTCTCCTGCAACTAGTTAACTGAAAGGTTTTTTTCCATTGAAAACACAGATATGGCATCCACCGAGTGTTGTCCTGTCGCGTCTTCTTTATATTATTGCCAAGAAGCTGCAACTGAATAAAGCTGTGCTTCAACCTTCTGTTCCAAATTACCATTTTTAAAAATGCCATTGGCTGTTCCGGCCTACTAAAGGTGTCTGTCTGCCCCTGCCTGGTGTTGTCCTCAACTGAATAAAGCTGATCTTCAACCTTCAGTTCCAAATTACCATTTTTAAAAATGCAATTGGCTGTTCCGGCCTACTAAAGGTGTCTGTCTGCCCCTGCCTGGTGTTGTCCTCAACTGAATAAAGCTGAGCTTCAACCTTCAGTTCCAAATTACCATTTTTAAAAATGCAATTGGCTGTTCCGGCCTACTAAAGGGGTCTGCCCCTGCCTGGTGTTGTCCTCAACTGAATAAAGCTGAGCTTCTACCTTCTGCCTCTTACTAACTGCTGTTTTTTTAAAAAATTGGCTGTTCCGGCCTACTAAAGGTGTCTGTCTGCCCCTGCCTGGTGTTGTCCTCAACTGAATAAAGCTGAGCTTCTACCTTCTGCCTCTTATTAACTGCTTTTTTTTTTATAAAATTGGCTGTTCCGGCCTACTAAAGGTGTCTGTCTGCCCCTGCCAGGTGTTGTCCTCAACTGAATAAAGCTGAGCTTCAACCTTCAGTTCCAAATTATCATTTTTAAAAATGCAATTGGCTGTTCCGGCCTACTAAAGGGGTCTGCCCCTGCCTGGTGTTGTCCTCAACTGAATAAAGCTGAGCTTCTACCTTCTGCCTCTTATTAACTGCTTTTTTTTTATAAACTTGGCTGTTCCGGCCTACTAAAGGTGTCTGTCTGCCCCTGCCAGGTGTTGTCCTCAACTGAATAAAGCTGAGCTTCTACCTTCTGTTCCAAATTACCATTTTTAAAAATGCCATTGGCTGTTCCGGCCTACTAAAGGTGTCTGTCTGCCCCTGCCTGGTGTTGTCCTCAACTGAATAAAGCTGAGCTTCTACCTTCTGCCTCTTATTAACTGTTTTTTTTTTATAAAATTGGCTGTTCCGGCCTACTAAAGGTGTCTGTCTGCCCCTGCCAGGTGTTGTCCTCAACTGAATAAAGCTGAGCTTCTACCTTCTGTTCCAAATTACCATTTTTAAAAATGCCATTGGCTGTTCCGGCCTACTAAAGGTGTCTGTCTGCCCCTGCCTGGTGTTGTCCTCAACTGAATAAAGCTGAGCTTCTACCTTCTGCGACTTATTAACTGTTTTTTTTTTATAAAATTGGCTGTTCCGGCCTACTAAAGGTGTCTGTCTGCCCCTGCCAGGTGTTGTCCTCAACTGAATAAAGCTGAGCTTCTACCTTCTGTTCCAAATTACCATTTTTAAAAATGCCATTGGCTGTTCCGGCCTACTAAAGGTGTCTGTCTGCCCCTGCCTGGTGTTGTCCTCAACTGAATAAAGCTGAGCTTCTACCTTCTGCCTCTTATTAACTGCTTTTTTTTTTATAAAATTGGCTGTTCCGGCCTACTAAAGGTGTCTGTCTGCCCCTGCCAGGTGTTGTCCTCAACTGAATAAAGCTGAGCTTCTACCTTCTGTTCCAAATTACCATTTTTAAAAATGCCATTGGCTGTTCCGGCCTACTAAAGGTGTCTGTCTGCCCCTGCCTGGTGTTGTCCTCAACTGAATAAAGCTGAGCTTCAACCTTCAGTTCCAAATTACCATTTTTAAAAATGCAATTGGCTGTTCCGGCCTACTAAAGGTGTCTGTCTGCCCCTGCCTGGTGTTGTCCTCAACTGAATAAAGCTGAGCTTCAACCTTCAGTTCCAAATTACCATTTTTAAAAATGCAATTGGCTGTTCCGGCCTACTAAAGGGGTCTGCCCCTGCCTGGTGTTGTCCTCAACTGAATAAAGCTGAGCTTCTACCTTCTGCCTCTTACTAACTGCTGTTTTTTTAAAAAATTGGCTGTTCCGGCCTACTAAAGGTGTCTGTCTGCCCCTGCCTGGTGTCCTCAACTGAACAATGCTGAGCTTCCACATTCTGGCTTTCGCCCTATACTATCAGATATTAAACTGCATTTGGCCTACTAGTGTGGTTAGGCCCTTGAAACAGTGTCTGCTGCTCTTGGGTTTGCTACTCCACTGAACAAAGCAATGCCGCCTGTTTAGTCCTGTTACCAATTTTGAAC
Source organism: Ranitomeya variabilis (assembly GCF_051348905.1). Classification (NCBI taxonomy): domain Eukaryota; kingdom Metazoa; phylum Chordata; class Amphibia; order Anura; family Dendrobatidae; genus Ranitomeya; species Ranitomeya variabilis. The sequence continues at coordinate 1,145,090,703 of NC_135232.1, forward strand.
TGCATTTAGCCTACTTTATTCTTTGGCCCTATATCTGTTTCCTCCTCATCCTGCCCATTGCCCAGCCACTGCTAGATGAGTCTGCTGGTACATTGACCTAGACCACTACATTCCCCTTTTACTCTACACAGCCAGAATCTGACCCTGCTGAAAGTAAGGTTCCCCTTCCCGCATGTTATACCACCTTACACAGGGACAGAGAGGAAGGTGCAGATGAAAGTGCAGGTTCCTTCATCAGGTGGGGGGGCATACTCGTTGGCGACGTCACTGGCACAGGGCCCCTCAGAGTACGCAAAAGTGTCGCTGCTGGTGGGAGGCGCCCCCGCCATGCAAACACACCGCCGTACTTTGAGGGGTCCTGTGCCAGTGCCAATGCGAACGAGTGGGCCCCCCCTGCTTGCTCAGGATCACAGCACTTGCAACGTTGAAATACTTACCTCTCCCTGCTCCACCGCCATGACGTAGTCCATGTTTCCTGGGCCCACTAAAACCTTGAACCAGCCCTACCCCCACAACTTTTGCCAAATGACCCCCAATTTCCAGTGCCCAACTAATATTATAAAGTTAATTAAGATTGACAAGCTTCAGAAAACAAGAATGGATGTTTTTGGCAGTAAAATGTGCACTGTAGGTGTTTTCCTGGCCTCCACTCACTGCCGGCTATGCTTCCCCATTGACTTGCATTGGGTTTCGTGTTTCGGTCGATCCCCGACTTTTAGCGATAATCGGCCGACTTCACTCGACTCGACTCTGGACTAAATCGGGTTTCACAAAACCAGACTCGATCTTAAAAAAATGAAAGTCGCTCAACCCTAACGGAGACATGTTTGCTTTTCTCCGGCAGCACGGTCCGCAAAGCTTCCCGCACACGTGCACACGGAGAACAGTGTGCACTCTCCTCCATGTGCACATACCACCCGCATTAGAAACAGCGCTACAGTAAGCGCTGTCCCCCCTGCGTGTGGTGCTGAAGGCGGCATTCATCTCTTCAGTTCTGCTCGGCTGAAAGCAGCGCTTGCAGAACAGAAGAGATGAAAAATTACGTTTTTTTTTTCTTTAAAAATATAGTTTGGGGGTCACCTCCTCCCAGCGCCGGCTGCTTGTCCCGTGTGAGCGGTCATGTAGTACCGCTCATTACAGTGATGAATATGCGGCTCCACCTCCCATAGGGGTGGGAGGAGAGAGATGACCCCCAAACTTCATTTTCAAAGAAAAAAAAAACAAAACGTCATTTTTCATCTCTTCTGTTCTGCAAGCGCTGCTTTCAGCCGAGCAGGACAGAAGGGATGAATGCCGCCTTCAGCACCACACGCAGGGGACAGCGCTTACTGTAGCGCTGTCTCGCCTGCACGGTCCTTGTGTTCCTCAGGTGGCACACGGCTGCCGCACGTATGCCACACTGATGTGCCACGTGAGCACACGGACACGGATAACTCCTGTACCGTTTTCTCTGGTACCGGAATTATCTGGACGTGTGAGACTGGCCTTACATAGCGTGCTTGAACAACATTGTTATGCCTAACAATATTTAAGCAGAAATTTGACCTTCTCATTTGTCAATGAAACACTGTTTTAGCAAATACGATTTGGAATAGCTTATTGGGCCTAGTGGCTGCACCCCAATATTAGGCTTATTGATTTTTAAGTGGAAATCTGGCCTTCTGATTTGTCTCTGAAGCACAATTTTATCACAAACAATTTGGATTAGCACATGGGGCCTCCTGAGACTGCCACACAGTTTTTGCAAAATCTAGTTTGATGCTGGAAGACCAATTTCACACAGGACAAAATCCTATCTGTTTAACAGACAAGTTCATTTTCAGCACAAGCACTAATGTAGGAGTTACCTCTATGCACTGTGACACTGAGCAAATGGCGCCAGCAAAACAAGATGTTCACTTTTTATATGGCCAAGGACATGTGACTTCGGTAGCCAATCCCAGAAGAGCTTGTGTCGTGGCGTTGTGGATGGTTTCTCTGCTTCTTGATTGGCTGCTGAAATCCAAACACATTAAGTAAAAGGGGAAAAAAAAAGAGTGCGCCGCTCCTCTAGCCTCTCATCACAACCTTCCCCTTCAATCATCAAACACGTCCTCCTGTCCCCCCCTCATCATACAGCACCACTATCCTAGCCAGAGTAATAGCAAAAGCATTAGTGGAAATGAGATGATTTACTGAACTGTGACCGAATATTGCTGACTTTGCGTAAAATTACTCGTGAAACCGAGCACGAATTTGAATGTGCTATGTTTGTGCAGAACTTGAAATTGGGGAGCATTTTCCACTCATTCCTGGCCTCCACCACAGAGCAAGAGAGACAAGTCAGACAAAATGCCAGAATTGGCCCATCTAATAGATGCACCTTTTCTGGATCGCCAGCGGGGTACTATTTTTAGGCTGAGGGGGCCAATATCCATGGCCCCTTACCAGCCTGAGAATACCAGCCCCCAGCTGTCAGCTTTAGCTTGGCATGTTGTCAAAAATGGGGGGCAATCCCTTTTTTAAATTATTTATTGAAAAATAAAACAGCTTGGGATCCCTCTATTCTTGATAACCAGCTCTGCTAAAGCTGACAATTGGGGGTTGCAGCTGTCAGTTTTGCCTTGCTGATTATCAAAAATGCAGGGGAACCCACATCAATTTTTTTACATTTTATTTTTATTTTTATAGCGCAACTGATGGGTCAATTGATGTCACTTTTCCTGGTGTCTGCCCCTAATTTCAGCTCTTTTAGCAGCTTTTTGGCCCCCCTGATGGTCTTGTGTGACATGGGCTTCAGTGGATTAGGGGTAAAGGTGAGTATAACTTTCCTTTTTTACTTTTATTTCAAATAAATGTGTCAGTGTCTTCATTTTAATTAAAGGACTTTATTCTGAGTGTTTTTTATTTACAATATGACTATGGGGTTAGTAATGGGGTGTCTGATAGACACTTCTCCTTTACTAACCACTGGGCTTGATGTCAGCTGGCAAAACAAAGCTGACATCAACCCCAATGCTATTATCCCACTTGCTACCACACCAGGGCAAGTGGAAGAACGGATGCAAGTGAATCTTGTGAATGCACCATGTCTGGGGCGGCTGACAGATGATGTTTTTAGTCTGTGAGGGGGTCAATATCCATGGCCTCAAGGTTATTAAGATCAGCCCACAGCTGTCTACCAAGCCTTTGCTGGTTAATAATTATAGGGGACCCCATGTCACTTTTTTGATAACCAGTAAAGGCTAAAGGTACCTTCACACTGAGCGACTTTACAACGAGAACGACAGCGATCCGTGACGTTGCAGCGTCCTGGTTAGCGATCTCGTTGTGTTTGACACGCAGCAGCGATCTGGATCCTGCAGTGATATCGCTGGTCGGAGCTAGAAGGCCAGCACCTTATTTCGTCGTCAGGTTGGCGTGTATCGTCGTGTTTGACAGCAAAAGCAACGATGCCTGCAATGTTTTACAATGGTAACCAGGGTAAATATTGGGTTACTAAGTGCAGGGCCGCGCTTAGTAACCCGATATTTACCCTGGTTACCATTGTAAAAGTAAAAAAAAAAAAGTACATACTCACCTTCTGATGCTGCCGAGAGCTTCCTGCACTGAATGTGTCAGCTCCGGCCGGCCGTAAAGCAGAGCACAGCGGTGACGTCACCGCTGTGCTCTACTTTACTGCCGGCACTGACACATTTAGTGCAGGAATCTCTGAGCAGCAGCGCGTAAACCTGTGGACGCCGGGGGACGTGACAGACATCAGAAGGTGAGTATGTAGTATTTTTTTTTTTACTTTTACAATGGTAACCAGGGTAAATATCGGGTAACTAAGCGCGGCCCTGCACTTAGTAACCCGATGTTTACCCTGGTTATGCACGTGCTGCAGGGGACTTCGGCATCGTTGAAGACAGTTTCAATGATGCTGAAGTTGTTCCCCTGATCGTTGGTCGCTGGAGAGAGCTGTCTGTGTGACCGCTCCCCAGCGACCTAAACAGCGACGCTGCAGCGATCGGCTCGTTGTCTATATCGCTGCAGCGTCGCTGAGTGTGACGGTACCTTAAGTATACAGCTGTGAGTTGATAATAGCCTGGGAATTTCCATATGTATTACCCCCTTCCCAGACTAGAAACATCAGCCCCTAGCTGTCACTTTCCCTCTGCTGCTTACATTTTTGGGGAATCCCATGCCATTTTTTTCAGTAATTTATTGATTTATTAAACAAATGTAAAGTAAGCTACATAGACACTGTACTAACTATATATGTCACCCACATATTTCTATCTATACATGTATTGAAGAATAAGTACTTTGAAAACTATCATTAAATGACAGAGAATAACTATGTAAAAGCTAATGCTAAAATCACATTGTATGCGGAATGCATACGCATGTCATTCAGACGTCAGACAGATGCTAGGTGAGAAAATTTGCATTGTACTCGCATGATAATCGCATGCCACTTTTATGACTTTTCAGGGACAACATCAGAATGATTTTATTCATGCTGTTGGGTATGAGCCCTTAAAAATAAAATGGTTTCTACTAGTTCCATCCAGAGCGCCCCTACAATGATGAGCTTCACACTCGCATCTCTAACTACTACTATTACTTATCTGCTAGAAGATCAAGTCTAGGAGAGTCCTGTGGTGTCTGCTCCTCCCAGTGTAGAGCTCTGTTCAGACACTGCAGATAATACACTTGCAGATGAAGCCCTTGGCCGGGTGTGGACCTTCCACTTCAGAGCGGCAGGTTTTAGGCCATGTGCACACGTTCAGGATTTTTTGCGTTTTTTTTGCGTTTTTTCGCTATAAAAAGTGATAAAAATGCGAAAAAAACGCTTACATATGCCTCCTATTATTTACAGGGTATTCCGCATTTTTTGTGCAAATGTTGCATTTTTTTCCGTGAAAAAATCGCATCGTGGAAAAAAAAGCAACATGTTCATTAAAAATGCGGAATTGCGGGGATTCCGCACACCTAGGAGTGCATTGATCTGCTTACTTCCCGCACAGGGCTGTGCCCACCATGCGGGAAGTAAGCAGATTATGTGCGGTTGGTACCCAGGGTGGAGGAGAGGAGACTCTCCTCCACGGACTGGGCACCATATAATTGGTAAAAATAAAAGAATTAAAATAAAAAATAGTGATATACTCACCCTCTGATGGCCCCCGAAGTGTTCCCGCCTCTCCGGTGCATGCGCTCTCTTCCGTTCCTATAGATGGTGTGGTTCAGGATCTGTGATGATGTCGCTGTCTTGTGATTGGTCGCGTGACCGCTCATGTGACTCACGCGACCAATCACAAGCCGCGACGTCATCGAAGGTCCTGAACCACACCGGCATCTATAGGAACGGACGCCGCCGAGGAGATTGGCTGTCTGCAGAGGGTGAGTATAACCATTTTTTTATTTTTTTTAATTATTTTTAAACATTCTATCTTTTACTATAGATGCAGCATAAGCAGCGTCTATAGTAAAAAGTTGGTCACACTTGTCAAACAGTATGTTTGACAAGTGTGACCAACTTGTCAGTCAGTTTTCCAAGCGATGCTACAGATCGCTTGGAAAACTTTAGCATTCTGCAAGCTAATTACGCTTGCAGAATGCTAAAAAAAACGTAAAAAAAACGGAAAAAAAACACAAAAAAAAATTCGGATTTCTTGCAGAAAATTTCCGGTTTTCTTCAGGAAATTTCTGCAAGAAATCCGGACGTGTGCACATACCCTTATTTCCTGGGGCTGATAATGACTGACCTGTTCATACAAAGACATAAGATCCCCCCATGTTATCAGAAGAACCACCCTTAGGTCCAATGTATCCTAGAGGCAAATCTGACATTTGCACAGGTTTACTGAATACTTCACTCCCCAAAATATCTATTGTGTGCTGATAGTTCCTACAACTATAATATACCTTCAATGTCTACAATTATTTTTTGGGGGGTGAGAGGTGTATAATAAAGTTTATTACACAGATTTATAACTTTACAAAAGCTGATCAGTAATTAAATTGAAAAATATGTTTGGTTAATCTTTAATGTTATTAGGATTAAGAGTATTATAATAAGATACATGAGAACAAGCACTTCAAGAAGAGATTGACCACTGAGAAAATTTTGTAATAATAGCATAAAAAAATCTTTATTTAAAACCATAGAATAAATACCAGTATAAAACATGTCATTTAAATAAAATAATGTCCAAAATAAAATATAATAATGGTCCTTCACAAGCCATCATAGGGGCTATATGTATCATAGGACAGGGGACGGGCTGAACAGTCTCCAGCCAATCAGAAGGTGGGGGATGGGGTATTCATATTATACAGGCAAAGCCAAGTACCCCAGGACTGATTTTATTAAAGGCTAACACTTGAAGAAATCCACAAACCAGGTCCTAGCTTACTTGACTCTGCTGCAAATAGAATAGTTCATGATGCATTGAGACAACACAAGTATAAAAGGTAATAGCAGTAACACAGTTACTAAAAAGGACGACAGTAAGATGAGGGACAAATCATATGTACTGCGCCTTAGTTCCTGCCAATGACACAGGAAGATCTTTGTTCAATAACCAAACCCTTGTCCTAAAATTATACCTCAAACGAAAAGTTTAACGACAACTTTTCATTTATGGAAGATGGTAGAGGGAACATAAAGTCCTCCATTTCATTGTTCCGAGATGTCCAAATGGTCTACAAAATAGGACACCAATGTGTCATCCAAGCTCCAAGAGGTCTACCACACATACAGAGATGAAGAAGTCACACAACTCTTGCTTGGAGTCTTCATGGTTGGAGGACAATTATTGTTATGCTTTTACAAAGATTTCCTTTGTGCTTAAAGTGACTAGTTCATTGGGTCTCATTGTCCATGGTATTTTTTAGCAAATAAGGATTTCATCATCCTGTAGTAGTCTTTAGAGTCCTCCAAACTTAGGGAAGAGTCAGACTCGGTGGCTCTCCTGACCCACATTTAACAGGTGCATAGAAATGTATGCTATCACGCTCACATCGGAAGAACCACTGTCCAGTCCAAATGTAGCACTGCTATCCCCATTTAAGTCGTTGGTGGAGATCTACTGCATTACATCCACCTCATCCTCTGCTTCAATCTCCCTCTCTTCTGTGGAGTCTGAGCCTGGTGGTTCTTTGGGAACCACTCCAAACTGGGACCGTTTGGCCTTCTTTTGTTCCAGACTTTGTTTCCTCCACTTTATGCGGCGGTTCTGGAACCAGACCTTTACCTATGAAAAAAGGAGAAGACATTGTTGAGAACTGAGATCTGAAGAAACTGTGATACTCTTTACTTACAGCACAGTGACCCATACATTTTACATTTTTTACAAAGCACAAATTCTCAACTAAAAATAAATGCATTGCCAAACCCAAAAGAGATCAAGGTGAGAACAGTCAAGGTTCATGTGCGAGTTCTTACCTGGGTTTCCGTAAGGCCAAGTGAGGCAGCCAGGTCCACTCGTTCTGTCCCCACCATATACTGTTGCTTCAGGAAGTCTTGCTCCAGTCTTTCTAGCTGCTCTGGAGTGAAGACCGTCCTAATCCTCTTCAGTTTGGAGGGTCCTGTTTTGCAGGGCAGAGATACTATTGGACATTTGGTGAAGGACGTATATCCTGGAAGAAGCAGAAGGTGGCGCTGTTACCACAGGCAAAAAAGAAGGAAGGAAGGAGCGAACCCAGGACTGAAGCGCACGGAGCGAACCCAGGACTGAAGCACACAGAGCTACAACTTCTACAAGTGAGATCCAAGATAACTATACTGATGTGATGTGAGAAATACAAGTCTCAGCAGTAAACCTGACGAAAAATCCACAACTCTCCTGATCTAACCAACATTATGTAAAGATTATTAGCACCAAAAACGAGTTATTAAATAAAATGAATATAACAAGATGAGGAGTGTGGACTCACCTCTGTCACTGCACAGGGGGTACGGACATCGGCACCCTCCACTGAGTGGTCCGTAGTGCTGCTGGGGCTGGACGTAGCCGGGGAAGGCTGCAGGTTGGCAGAGAAATACTGGAGGGTAGGACATGGCCCCATAGGAGTATCCATGGGGTGCAGGGGGCATCTGCCAGCCGGGTTCCTCCACAATGACTCGGGGAGCCGGTCTGTCTTCTCTGGAAAGTATTGAGTCAATATCAAATGTGTTCTTGGTTCTCTCCTGCTCCTGAATGGCCGCTGGCAGTGCAGGAGCCTGGGCCAGGTGATGTCCAAGCCCTGAGTAGATGGGAGTAGGCTGCATGATGGCAGAGAGATGGGAAAGTATCCTCAGGTGGTGAAGAACCAGGAGCAGGTGATCTCTGCTGGAGAATGTAGGGTCCTGAGCTCAGAGCCCCTTTATATCCAGAGCTGCGCTCTGTGAAATGTTAATACACTATTAGCATGTGAATAGCCCAGAGCAGAGATCAGCACTGAGAGTGGAGGAGTGGGCTCAGCACACAGACCCCACACTGCCCCCGAGAGGAGAGGAAATGGCCATGGGGCAAAGCTTCCTACAACCTCCCCCGGCTGGCCCCAAGATCCAGGGGAAACAGGACACCTGTAGATGTCTCCATAGCTGCTGTTCTCGCTGGTCCCGGTAATTACTGATAATTGTTCTAATGATACATTACACTGAGGAGAGATCCCCAGATCTCAGGAGATCTCCAGAACCAAAACACAGAGCGAGAGACACAAAGTCGCTTTCTACATTGATGAAGAGCAAAATATGTAATAACTGGACAGTAGACTCCCTGCTGCCAGGGTGGGCTCTCATGGGGTGATACGGGGGTCCAGCTCTGAGCTCTTATATTATGTGCTCATAAAGGGGAGATGGATAGATTTTTATTTACATGCAGTTACATTTATTTTGAATTTCACTTTATCTACTTTCATCTTTTCATCACAAATTGGATTCTATCAAAGAAATATTATATTGTGAAATTTATTTTTTATTCTTTTACATTTTTAATCTCTTTATTTTCTCAGGTTGAACTAGAATTATCCTCCATTATTCTTAAACAGAATAGATAAACTTGTGCACTATAACATTTATGTTTTTTTCTGTCTTACAAATTCATTAAGTGACTTTTAGGCTATGTGCACACGTTCAGGTTGTTTTGCGTTTTTTTTACATGGAAAAACGCTAAAAAAATGCTTACATTATGCATCCCATCATTTCAATGCATTCCGCATTTTTTGTGCACATGCTGCATTTTTTTTCCACGAAAAAAAGGCATCACGGTAAAAAACGCAGCATGTTCATTAACTTTGATGATTTGTCCTGTTTTTGCCGCTATATTACAGCATTGGGAAGCTCCGGAAAAAAAAAAGCGAAAAATCTGCAAAAAAAACCACGAGCAGATTTCCTGCAAAAAAGTCTGGTTTTGTTCAGGAAAATTCTGCAGACATTCCTGAACGTGTGCACATAGCCCTATCCCACAGTTATTTACAATTTTTTTGTTCCATTATTGTTATTTTTTTACATTTTATATATTTTTACACAGTTTTACATATATCAGTGACAGTTTACCAGTAGGTTAATTTACTAGTTTTATCTTTGTTACATTTTTGCACCTTCATTTTTATGTCCATTCAACTATATTACATTTTATTCTCCATACAATGAGGTGTGATTGGACAATTAGTGGAGATCTGATTAATCTTGCTGTCTTCTTCTCCTGGTTGGTGTCTGCCACTTTCTCAGCTCGGCCGATACTGAGGACAATCTCAGCCACTGTATGAGATGAAGATGGCGGCAGCTCCGGTGTCTTCAGCCCAACAATCCACATTCGAGTTTCGATCTTTACAATCTAATTATTCCGGTCAATAAATCACTTTTACCTTTCTCTAAGCAGCGGTCCTCCTCAGGTCTCAGTGGACCTGCTCAGATCTCATTGATGCTCTTCAGATCTCAGCGGTCCTCCTCAGATTTCATTGCTGCTCCTCAGATCTCAGCGGTCCTCCTCAGATCTCATTGATGCTCCTCAGATCTCAGCGGTCCTCCTCAGATCTCATTGATGCTCCTCAGATCTCAGCGGTCCTCCTCAGATCTCATTGCTGCTCCTCAGATCTCAGCGGTCCTCCTCAGATCTCATTGATGCTCCTCAGATCTCAGCGGTCCTCCTCAGATCTCATTGATGCTCCTCAGATCTCAGCGGTCCTCCTCAGATCTCATTGATGCTCCTCAGATCTCAGCGGTCCTCCTCAGATCTCATTGATGCTCCTCAGATCGCACTGATCCTGCCCCAGATGGCACCGATCCTCCTCATATCATCACTTCTGATGTTTTGCAATCATTCTGTTCATATATTAACCCCATGACTCCCATGGGAGATACAGGTAATGGTGACATTGCTGGGGGTCCACCCTTCTTCTCTCCCCTAACACAGGGGCATTATATTAATTAGTAAAGGGAATTGCTGCACTTTGTCGCCCATTAGCTCTGTGGACTTTGTTAATGGATTTTCACTTAAAAAGCTGCAGAATTTCACCCTGTGGTAACGACGTGGGAAATGTAGCACCCGGTAGTGAGGAACACAGAGGGTCCCCCCTATGCTGGGGGTCTGGACAAGTGACATGTGGCTGTGACTAGCGGCTGTGACACTCGGCCTTGTCAGGGTGGGAGATGTACAAGAGTCCACACAGCTGTACAGCATCATCATCATCATCATCGCGTTCCCGCCTTTCCTCACACATTAGCCCTCTGACTACTGGAGAGCGTTGGGATTTCCTACGAATTGATTGTGATGTGGAGTAAGGAAAAAAAAAATAAATATCTATTTCGATGACCAAAATAAAAAATAATTTCTAGATTTATAATTAATGTATTTATTAAGTAACTCTGCTAGGATGAAAGGACATTAATATTTTCCTGTAAATCAAAAAATCATAACTGATTCTTGGAGCATTGCTCCTTTTACAGCAGATAAAGCTGCAGAGGGAGAAGATGGAGGAGTCAGAAGGAGACAGAAGAGTCTGGACCTCAGCAGTGATAGACGGACATTTCTTCATCCAAGGGACAAGACAGTGGGGGAGAATTATACTGGGATCATTGTACAAAAAAAGTTTCCAGGATTTTATTTTTGGATTAATAAATTATTGATTATATAATTAGTTGTTTTAAATACAAGTAAAGTTAGTTGTTAATTGTTTCTGGGGGGTTTCTGCAGTCATTGGGGCTGACATTTGCATCTGCTGGTGTGTAACGACACCTCAAATATGGCAGCCACTGTACCTAGGAGTCTGCGGTATGTGTCCGATCACATCTCATAAATACTGGGGCTTCCTGCTTAGAGCTGGTCATGCCATCGTACTGTCCAGGTCATTGCTTTGGGATAAGACATAGTAAATATAGAAAAACTGACTGAACAGCAATCTAGTCTGAACTGGTGCATAACCAAAAAAAGTCATATAGCAAATAGATCAATGGCTGCACTCAAAATTTACTGTGCTAAGGCAAGGAAATGTGCAATACATGAAATGTGAATAGCATAATGGCTTGTGAAATTTATGAAAAACACATGAGATTCTTAGCACAAGATTTGGCCAAAAGTTGTGAGCCCATCCACCAAACGTCAAGGTAATCTCAGAACGGATGGGTACCTGAGCTGACTGCCTAGTATGAACACTTACCTATGGCTAATAACATGGTAAAGCCTGCTTTTATAGGAAGCTCAGAACCAACTGTGTCTGGATGTAATTAAAATCACACACAGTTGGTTCTGAGCTTCCTATAAAAGCAGGCTTTACCATGTTATTAGCCATAGGTAAGTGTTCACACTAGGCAGTCAGCTCAGTTACCCATCCGTTCTGAGATTACCTTGACGTTTGGTGGATGGGCTCACAACTTTTGGCCAAATCTTGTGCTAAGAATCTCATGTGTTTTTCATAAATTTCACAAGCCATTATGCTATTCACATTTCATGTATTGCACATTTCCTTGCTTTAGCACAGTAAATTTTGAGTGCAGCCATTGATCTATTTGCTGTGGGATAAGACAGGCGCCATTTTTGTTAGGCCCATGGCGTATGCTGCAAGCTACACTTTCCCACTCTCACTGCTCGGTGCTCAACGTGGGTCAAGCGGATCTGGGAATAAGACAGGAGATGCAGGGAGCAGAGGTCCTGGATGAGGTGAGCTTGGCAGCAGGAAGCAGTGACCGCACCGGACATCAATATTACAATACAGGGCTGCAGATCATTGCTCACCGCCAACGCCGTGTTCAGAGCACAGAAGAGAAATTGTCACATTGGCTTAGCTCTGCCATATCATTCTAAATTAACAAAGCAGAGCCGTGTATCTAATGTCCATCATGGTGACTATATGGGGCCCATTGTACTGTATGGTGGACTATGTGGGGACCATTGTACTGTATGGAGGACTATGTGGGGCCAATTGTACTGTATGGAGGACTATGTGGGGCCGACTATACTGTATGGTGGACTATGTGGGGACCATTGTACTGTATGGTGGACTATATGGGGCCGACTATACTGTATGGTGGACTATGTGGGGACCATTGTACTGTATGGTGGCCTATGTGGGGACCATTGTACTGTAATTTTTTTGTTAGGAATTTATAAGTGTTAAAAGTTGACCAGCGATTTCTCAAATTACCAACAAAATTTACAAAACCATTTTTTTAGGAATCGTATCACATTGGAAGTGACTTTGGGGGGTTAATATGTCAGAAAATACCCCAACTGGGGGACAGTTCAGCTGGCTGGGAATGCAGCCTCAGTGATATCACCACTAGTCACTGATGCTGCACTCGCAGCTGTTCATTCACCAGTGGTTCCCAGCCTTGACGGTCGCATCTTGTCACTGTCCAGGTTGAAAACTATTTCTTCCCCAGACATGGATTTCGGCATGAGACAGAACGATGGAGAGGTGAGGGATGTTGTTATATTATTTTTTCGTTTATTACAGGAGATCAAGGGCTTCGGTGGAATAAGGTGAGGTTGTAAGTATGGTCTAATTAAGATTATTAAAGGAGTCTGTGTCATTCTTTCAATTAAAGGACTTTATTCTTCCTGTGTGTGATTTTATACAATGTGACTATGGGGTTAATAATGAGGGCATCTTATTGACGCCTCTCTATTACTATCCTCGGGGCTTGATGTTACCTGACAAAATAAGGGTGACATCAACCCAAACCCTATACTGCAGGGTTTTTAACTAGCAACAATATACTGAAAAAGAAAGAAAGGAGCGCACTTACCCTGAAGGAGCTTTACATCACTTTATTGGGACATAATAAAAAGTCAAGAGCAGGGAGGGATAAGATCAGCCAAGGATGACGATCGTTTCGTGCTAAATAGCACTTCAACGGGTCCACCTCCAGGTTTTTAACTAGCAACCTCTGGCCTTTAGCCACATGGAAAACCTGGGCCGGGAATGAAATGGACCTCACCACTACCATACTGCAGTCTGTTTCAAAAACAAAAACCCAGAGCAGGTTTTCCCTAAATCTGCCCTGGACAACTATCATGTCCAAGACCTATACTCACTTTAGTCTGCATTGCAACTACAGCTGCGCCTGTGACTGCAGTGCCCTCTTATGGCCTCAATACGCCACCATGCACAACCTGGGGGAAACATACAGTGACCTCTACATGTAATACCAGTCACTGCGTCACAATATTCTATGTGTATATATCCATTCTATCTATTCTATTCAAACCTGTCACACTGTGATTTTACTAAATGCCAGCTTTTATTCTATCTTTTACTGAATGTTAACGACTTTTTCCGATTTTAAGAAAAATGCTCGTGTTACTGATCACGAATCTGAATGTACCATATCCGTGCCAAATTTTTGTTTGGCGATCGTTTTCCGAACATATTTGCTCATCTCTTCTTACTATATCCTGCATCACTCCTCTAGTGCCAGCTTGCCCATTCCAGACCATGGGTGACTGCCCACATCACCGCCTCATCCCTCACAGCTCCAGCAGACTCACACTAGAGCATTAGGCCCACACCATGTTTATTCCATACATTTCATGCCTTAAGCTTTAACTGCAGACTGCAAAGAAATTCCTTATAAAAGAAAATAATAGTAGAAGATACAAGTTCACATAACTAGTTTCCGGGGTAGTGGAGACCATTGTCCTTGATGGCCATTACTGATGGTTTGATTTTACCACTGAACATTATATGGATAAAATATCACTAAAATAAAATTCCTAAATTCGTACCAATCGGTTCTGTCATTGTCTGGTCGACTGGATGAGAATTAAGTAATAAACTGTACCTGAATTAAATTTGTGGAAACCAGATTGTGGTGGAATTTATGAGGGAAAGACTATCGTTTTCCCTAATCGCTGCAGAGTCCTGGACACGTGGTCCCTGAAGCAGGTGTTCCCTCAGCGAGGAGGCCATGAAGTGACTCAATAAACACAGTAATCTTCGTTTTGTGACATTATAAAATGGTTAATTGCGCTTATTAAGCTTAGCAGCCATTCAAAGAGACACAGGCGGCCTGAAAGCCCAGGTCAGGTGTGTCGTAAAACTAACTTCACTCTATGCAGGGAAGCACAAAAGGCCAGGAAAATGACCCGGCTAGCAGATGGATCCTCCTGGAAGGAGGAGAACAAGTCAGAAAACAAAGGAAGATCTCCAAGACAACTTCCCATAGATCAAAACAACAAGTGCCACCTTCAAACAGCATCTTAAAGTTGTCTGGGATCCTCCATTGAGAGCAGAGTTTTACATAAGCAGGTAACAACCTCCAAACAACACTGGAGCCAGAGTACGCCCAGGAGCCAAAACCAGCAGAGACCACACAAGATGCTCCGGAGAGTCCTAGGGTCAGAACTTCAGAAGTCTTCACTTTCCAATACTTTCTGTACGAGCTGTCAGCAGTATTTGGTAAAACACTTATACAGTTTTTCATGCCGCATGCTTCATTTTTCTGAGCCAAATGGAAACGTGGATTTGGCAAAAAAGTTGAAGGCCTTTCATGATTTTTTCCATTCCTTTAAAAAACCTAGATTAAGGTTCAATTACCACGATGTGTTTTTCGTGACTTTTTGTAGTCGCGTATGTTCAATGCAAAAACAAAATGCAGCGTCTAAAAATGGATGGGATTTATAGACATCTCATGGCTACTGTGCTTATCTTTTTTACACTGTGTAAACTGAGCTGTGTTGCCTGTTTCACATCAATATGTTAATTTCTCTTGTGGGTACACGGCGGTTTATTTGCAGATTTTCCCCATTGAAATGCATTAGAGGTTAAAAAAATTTGCCGGTAAAAAGCACATGCAGTTCACACATGACTGTATCACTACAGTTTTGTCGAAGCCAAATATCATAAAGTCTCAAACAAAACAGCTTTTTTAATACATGACATCACCGCGCCTTGCCACTGTCTAAGTGCTGGCAGATACACCAGGATCCAAGGTTAAGGGAGTGTACGATGTTTTATTTCAATAGTACTGTTGGCAGGACTGTGTATAGGGGAGCTGCGGGCCATCATACTGCATATAGGGGAGCTGTGGGGACATCCTAATGCACATAGGGAGGTTGCGCATGGTACTTGCACAAGAAGCATTTCCGCCACTGCTTAATAGTTTAAAAATGTCTGAGAGATGATGAGAAAAATGGAAAAAAACAACAGAAAAAAATTCCTTTTAGGGGATAAGGAAAGAAAATCAATGAAAAAAAATAACCCTGATTCCAAATTGCTGTTACTCCCTCTATCCACCCCTACCCCCAAAAAAGCCCTTTGTCCGATATCTAAAAGTAATTGTTACAGAAAGGGGAACACATTTTAAAGTGTATTTCAGTGTTTTTTGTGGTCACAACAACAGGAAAAAGAAATGTGAAAACTGAAACATACTTGCTTTATTTTCCCATCAATATCGCCTGATAGCGGCAAAAACAGTGTAAGGAAAAAAAACACATACAAATTAGACCCCACATATCATGAAAAAGAGGCAAATAATTTATTAAATATCTAAACAAGAAAATTTGACAGCTCTTTAATCTGAATGTATGAAAAAAAATCAAAATGTTCCTGGTCAGAAACATGGGTAAATGTTCTAGTCTTGAACATGGTAAAAAAAATTGTAAAAAACATCCTTATACTCCGCTTAATGTTCACGTCTCCGAACTAGTGATGAGAAAGTATGCTCATTACTCGAGTTTCTCCGAGCATGCTCGGGCGGCCTCCGAGTATTTCCGCGTGCTCGGAAATTCAGTTTGTCGATGCACCTGCATGATTTGCGGCTGCTAGACAGATTTTATACATGTGGGGGTTCCCTAACAACCAGGCAGCCCCCCCATGTATTCAAGCTGTCTAGCAGCTGCAAATCATGCAGCTGCGTCAACATTAAATCTCTGAGCATGCTAAAATACTTGGAGACCACCTGAGCGTGCTCGGAGAAACCCGAGTAACGAGCATACTCGCTCACCACTACTCCGGGCCCTTTGCTCCTCTCCATCACTTGTCTGGTCCTCATCACATCTTCTTATCGCTGCCACTCGTCCTGTCATAATGACATTGTGACCTTTTGTTCACTTGGGGGTTTCACCTGGAGTGGCAGTGATAAGATATTACCAGGACCGGAAGGGTGATGGTGAGGAGCGGAGTCGTCGGAGAGGTGAGCGGTGAGATGAGTATGGAGATTTGACCCAGGCCATAATAAGGGACATTCGGTTCATGGAGTGTAAGTCCTCTAATAATCAAATTTCTCAGGAAAATCTGGAGAATTCATATTTTGCCCGATCTGCTCGACTCTATTTCCCACGTTACTGTAGCGCCCCCACTGTCGCAGGGCCGAGGGGTACCCAGTACCGGGCCTCTGAGTCTCTGTTCTGGGGTTGTCACGGTGGCTAGACCCGGTCCGTGACCCTGCTGAGGGGCGTACAATAAAGGTGGAGGGAATGGTGATGATGTTGTGGTGGTGCGGTGCAGGTCGGTCGCAGTAAATAACGAGGACACCAGGTTGCAGTCTCTTTACCTCTTTACTGAAGGCCTCAGGATCCTCAATCCGGAATACGGTTAACCGGGCTGCGCAAGTCCGGCCGGTCCAATGGCACCTCCAGAGTTCCCTTTGCAGGTGGAAATCTGTGCCTACCTTCTAGCGCTTGTGTGTTGTGGTCCTCCCCTGCTGTGCTTACGGGATAGTCCCCACAACTGTTGTGTCTGTTTCTGAAGTTCCCTCACAACTCGATTAAGATGTTCTGCTTCGTCCCCCAGATGATATGGCTAGGACGCACCCATATGACGGGTAGGCTCGGAGTTCTTCCGGGACCCTAGCGTCGCCCCTCTCCTGTTGTTGCCCCCTGTGTCTTCGTAGGTGATTTGTGTGAGACAGCCCGCCTATAGCTGACTGTCCTGCCGTAGGTTTGAAGTATTGCTTGGAGCCTAGTACTTCCTCGGCGTTCCGGCCACCGGCTACGCACCTCAGTAGGATGTTGCCTCGTCTTACAGCATGACTCCTACTGGTATTTCTCCTTGTTGCGTTGATCTCGTATCTCACTCAGCACAATGAACCTCGCTTCTTGTCCTTTCTTGGGGTACCGCCGCTATCTCGTGCAGGCGCGGTCCCGTAACATTCTCTCTGTTCGCTAGGCCTCTGTCAGGATCCCACCTCTGACAGGGACCCCCCTGAGTCTCTCCCCGCAACACCCTCTGCCACAGGGTGTTGCCTGTTCGATTCCCAGTCAGCTTCTGTCTAACTTTCTGCCTAACCCCCAGTTTTACCAGATTGTGAGGAGTGGCCTAATACATAGAACCCTTAGCTCCCCCTGGAGGCCAGACTGTGAAGTGTATTGGTGACTGTGATACCTGTTCAGAAGAACTCCTTCAGTGCCATCAGACGTACCATATCCCCCCTTAGCGGCGGAGCATCAGTACTGCAACGACCAGGACTCTGGGGTGCTGCACTCCCCCCCGGTTAAATCCAGTACTCCTGGACTGGGAAGAAAACAACAATACATGTCAGCAAAAAGACATACAATTTTGAAATGCAATAACAATAAGCAAGTTTGAACAGGGCTTCCCTTTATGGGAGGTGAGGACACTTGAACGTTGCAAACCTGGTTAAATACTTTAAATAACATACTATAAATAACTTCTCTTACCCAACCGGGTATTCTACTTAGTGCAATTTCTGAACAATAATTTAACATTGCCTTTAAGGATGTACACGCTGAATCCACTAAAGACCTTCTTATAAAACATTATAAGGCTAATCAACTTTTTCTTCATTTTCCATCTTTACATCTGCAGGACCGCCTGTCTACTTGCCCAAGCCTACCGCCTCTCGTTCTGTTGCAGGACCGCCCCTTTCAGCCCGGGCCTACTGCCTTTCTGCTACTATACACAGTATAGAACTTATCTTCCATCTCTCAATTCAGGATCACCGAGCCATCTCTGTATGGCTCCGAGGAGGACTCACCGATTAACCCCATCTGGGTTCACTTCATGTCCTCATTCTCTGACACATCATTAAACATTTCTTACTATCAACTATCTGACTACATATAACTTTACATGTAAGTTATATGTATTATCACTATTTCTCTTAAGGCATCACTATACTTTAAGTGCTATGGATGAACGTTTCCTTTAAGAAGGAACCAAGTCTCTATTAGGTAGTGCAACTTCTCAAGCTGCAAGTCCGTACGCAGCAAGGACTCCAGTACTGCTTCCAGGAACAGTTTCTTCGCAAAGAGTCCTTTCGTTTATAAAACCAGTAGAGGGCAACTTTAAGAAGGTGCAAACTATTTACAAGAAGTTTGTAATCATGCAGTGTTCATGATCCAGCAGTTCTTACAACAATGATAAGACAGGAACAAAAAAGAAAAAGCAGAAGAAGGGATCCCGGGTAAACAAAGGGATCCCTTTAAGAGTTACCCTGTTCGGGTTTTAGCAGCAAGAGGACAAACAGTTAACTATTTACATTCTGTAAAGCATTTATGCTTACTCAGTTTCTGGCTGAGCAGGAGGTGGCCTCCTTCCGGGCCTCACCTGGCAGATGGGTCATGATGGCGTGACAAGGACCGGTCCGGGATTCAGCAATGACAGGATTCCTCGTCGGGACACCCTCCTCACTCGTGGGTGAGCACGACCCGTAGCTACACGGTGGGCCTGAGTTCCCTGGGGTTCCACGGGGGCAGGTTCCGGCATCTTCCCTGCAGGAGGCTCGTCCTCCGACGTTCCAGCAGCAGCCAGGAGTGCGACGCACCGTTGGACGCCCCGAGCTATCCAGCCAACCTCCCTCCTCCACTGGGTGTAAGTTACCGCGTCTCTGGGCTCCAGGTCGTGACTGTACCTTCCCCCGCAGGGTTCCACCTCTTCCCGATCCACACGGACCCGCAGTGGCTCTCCGATTTCCTGTATAACTCCCCGTCCTTCCTGGGAGTTGAAGAACACCACCACACCCCAGTGTGACGGGGGAACCTCCTCAGCATCCGTCAGGTCAATCTGGACCGCAGGTTGGGGTCTATTCCTCCACGCCGTCATCAGGCGCCGCAGGTGTTCTGCCTCCGGCAGGATCCTCAGGCCCTGTGCCTGCAGCTCACACTCTGCCGCGGCCGGGATGGAGGAAGCAGGGGACACCGGAGTTAGGCGGACCTCCGTAGGCTGACCCAGTCGAGCGATCACACGAGCGTCGGCCTCAAGGCGATGTGCTATCTGCCGGGCCTCGGCTACGGCCACACACTCCTCAGACGGCGGCCAGTTGGGTCTGCCCATTGGTAGCTCCATAAGGGCCAGTCCCTGCAACGATGGCGCATCTGGGACTGTGTCGGGTGGTGCAGCCTCATGCTGGGTCGGGTCGTCCCCACGCGGTGCTCCCGGCATCGCCATCTTTGCTTCCTCTCCAGTGTCTTCTTCTCGCGGTCTCTTTTGCGGGCGGCCCCGTCTCCATGGTCTCCACCCTCCAAAGAGGATGAGAAGGCGGACCTCGGCTGCTGATGGACACGTCCTCAGGATGCAAAAATGTTTAGACTGGGCGGCCATTATCTTTCGCGCTCCTCAGCTGGTCCACGCCTACTCCACGCCCCTCTTCTTCTCCTGCGCTCTCCTCAGCGCTGTAATGGCGGCTGGTTTTGGCGGCAAATGGCAATCCACAGTCTTTGAAGAGACACAGTCCAAGTATAATAAATTACAGTTCCAAGGCACACATGACCTGATTCTTCAGGCTTAAGTAGATCCTGTTCGTGACGCCAAGTTGTAGCGCCCCCACTTTCGCAGGGCAAAGGGGTACCCGGTACCGGGCCTCTGAGTCTCTGTTCTGGGGTTGTCACGGTGGCTAGACCCGGTCCGTGACCCTGCTGAGGGGTGTACAATAAAGGTGGAGGGAATGGTGATGATGTTGTGGTGGTGCGGTGCAGGTCGGTCGCAGTAAATAATGAGGACACCAGGTTGCAGTCTCTTTACCTCTTTACTGAAGGCCTCAGGATCCTCAATCCGGAATACGGTTAACCGGGCTGCGCAAGTCCGGCCGGTCCGATGGCACCTCCAGAGTTCCCTTTGCAGGTGGAAATCTGTGCCTACCTTCTAGCGCTTGTGTGTTGTGGTCCTCCCCTGCTGTGCTTACGGGATAGTCCCCACAACTGTTGTGTCTGTTTCTGAAGTTCCCTCACAACTCGATTAAGATGTTCTGCTTCGTCCCCCAGATGATATGGCTAGGACGCACCCGTATGACGGGTAGGCTCGGAGTTCTTCCGGGACCCTAGCGTCGCCCCTCTCCTGTTGTTGCCCCCTGTGTCTTCGTAGGTGATTTGTGTGAGACAGCCCGCCTATAGCTGACTGTCCTGCCGTAGGTTTGAAGTATTGCTTGGAGCCTAGTACTTCCTCGGCGTTCCGGCCACCGGCTACGCGCCTCAGTAGGATGTTGCCTCGTCTTACAGCACGACTCCTACTGGTATTTCTCCTTGTTGCGTTGATCTCGTTTCTCACTCAGCACAATGAACCTCGCTTCTTGTCCTTTCTTGGGGTACCACCGCTATCTCGTGCAGGCGCGGTCCCGTAACGTTCTTTCTGTTCGCTAGGCCTCTGTCAGGATCCCACCCCTGACAGGGACCCCCCTGAGTCTCTCCCCGCAACACCCTCTGCCACAGGGTGTTGCCTGTTCGATTCCCAGTCAGCTTCTGTCTAACTTTCTGCCTAACCCCCAGTTTTACCAGATTGTGAGGAGTGGCCTAATACATAGAACCCTTAGCTCCCCCTGGAGGCCAGACTGTGAAGTGTATTGGTGACTGTGATACCTGTTCAGAAGAACTCCTTCAGTGCCATCAGACGTACCATAGCCGCCCTTAGCGGCGGAGCATCAATACTGCAACGACCAGGACTCTGAGGCGCTGCATTACCACAACACTTAGGCGGTTGCATGGCAACTCTTAAAGTTAAAATACAATCTGTGATCTTCAGATCTGACATGACAAGATCGTATTTGTGAATTCTGAAGGAAGCTTCAGTCTCTTTGACAGGGACAAACCAAGACCGATAGTTTCCAGTTTTCCTTCACTTGGCGCAGAGGTTTAGGTCCCTACCTTAGCTGATTTTCAGGCTATCCTACCTGAAGTGGTGGCCGACGTCCTGCACCTAAGGGACAAGCCCTGATTGACTAACTACACCTCTACCATGAATTACATAATGGGAATGAGGTAAAAAAAACCTTAGGTTAAGTTCAGACCCAAATACTTTTCCTGGATAATTTAGCTTGACCCTCATTAGAGGGGGATTTTCCACCTTTGGTAATGATGACATTCCACTATGCAGGGCAAACTCTTCATTATTGGTGAGATTCCATCCTCATCATTCTGGAAAATGAAGGTAATGTGGTGTCAATGTAGCATTACATCCCTTTCTAATTATTCCTTGCAATCTTTACGGCCAGCCACCCGGGGGTGCAGGGACCTCTATCCTGCACTAATTGCTTGCATCAGATCTTGAGGCAGTTCCCTGCTTGGCTGGTGGCTGAATAAACTAGAGCTGCATCTCCATCACTCTCAAAACCCAGAAAGATTCCCTACAACCATGAAGTGATGGCATATCCAAGCGTTGTGTCTTAGTTTTATGAGATAGGACCACTTGTAGGGTTTGTCCACCTCTGGGGACAAATTCATTTCTGCTTAAATGCATTTATTCGGCACCAAAGATCATTTTTGTAACTCTTTTTAGAAAATGTTGCACCATTTTGCTTTTGGGACCTTTGTTTTCCCAGCTCATTGGACTTTTATGTGGTCTGTGGTCATAAACCAGGTGAAACAAGCTTAGAAAAAGACAACAAAATGAGCTACAGACTCCCCATTGCACTGTCAGAAGGAGCTTACTTACAGGTTCTCAGTTAACTTATTATGCAGCCAAAAGACAGCTCAACACAGAGACTGCAGAAGGCAAACAGTGCAAATTCTAAAAAAAAAACAAATACAAAAAGGATTTACTGCTAAAATATATGCATTTAAGTATCAAAGCACATTGTCCTGAGAGTGGATATCCCTGCACATTTACCCTTTTTTACTCTTTCTTTCCACTCCTCCATTCCCAATTTCATTACCTTAGAGAGGTTATCCACTACTTTAACAATGATGGTCCATCCACAGGATAGGTGATCAATGTTTGATCGGTGGGGGTGCGACACCCGGCACCTCGGCCAATCAGCTGATTTCAGTACTGTCAGTGGCAGGAAGTGCTCAGTTACATAGCTGCTCCGACTACTGATAGTGGCCGCGGCCAGGTACTGCAGAATTGGCTTCTATTGATTTAGGTAGAGCAGTATCTGGCGGGGGCCACTATCAGTAGATGGAGCAGATACTTAAATGAGCACCAAGAACAGTTGATCGTCGGGGGTGCCAGTTTGCAAGCCCACCAATTAGACATTGAAGACCTCTCCTAAGGCTAGGTCATAAAGAAGTTGTCCACTACTTTAACTGACCTTATCTACATAGGGAGTCCTTAGTGCGGCTAAGTGTTATGTGTCCACTATGAGTTGGCTTTTGCTTTCCATGCAACCTGTAGGGTGGTCTATCTTTTTCAAGCACTTCTGGTGCGTTATGGGCAAGGAAGCATTGGAGGATTGATCATTTCTGCTCAATATCACATGTCCTGCTCTTATACTTGGATAATCCCATTAACCCTATAATTTTTGCATTGCATATAAAATGTGACTTTCATAAGAAGATACAACCCCGAAACGACCGAGACGTAGAATACAAAACATAAATGGTGTACAAGGGTTTCCGTCTCTAGTAAGACCACCAAATCAGACTTCCAAAACAAACTGGCCAACAACATTGTTTGTGACCCTTCTAAGGAATCCTTGATAGCCTCAAGGCCCTTCTGTCTTTATTGAGATAGTTGTCCCAGTTCTACCAAAGCTTGAACTGTAATAGGCAGGAAGCAGAACCATCCATCTGCAGGCAGAGAGGATATTACCATAAGCATCAAGGAAATCCTGGGCTTTAATAATGAGCATTTGTGGGTGCAAATAAACCAAAGCGAAGGGCCATTGTGGTTGTATTGAGAAAATCACAATGGACAATGTACCTCTCCGCCTTACAAAGCCTGAGGATGAAAGGGTTTCAGTTCCTACTTGTAGAACTGTTTTGAGTGGTTAACTAATGCGCTGCTTGTCGGCATATTGCTGGGACCTAACAGGTTAATCACATAATGCAGAGGAGTAGAAAGCCTTTAGAAAGTTTATTGACCAAAATTAGAAAGTTTTTGTAAGAAAACAATCAACACAATTGTTCTTATGTAAATGCAAAATCTACTAAAACGAGATGAAAAGATTTGCAGTCATGTCTCCATTTTCAATTTTTTTTGTTAATTTTTCATTTAGATAGATTTTCTGTGATTTTTTTTTATTTTTGGAAAATTTTCTTTTGTCTCCCCCTCTTCGCTAACTTTCTAATTTTTCTATGAACTTAGCAGTATGTGGTCTTGTTATTTGCAGGACAACTTTTTATTTTCAATAGTACTGTTTATTGTGCCAAATAACCCCCAAAAAATTAAAGTGCAGTGAAAAAGTGTAAAAATCCAATTCTGCTATCATTTTTTGGATTATGTATTTCAGCCATTTATTGTGCTTTAAAAATGACCTGACGACATGATTGTCTGGGTCAGTACAATTACGGCGATACCAAGTTGTAAAATTTATTTTGTATTTGAGCGATGTTAAAAAATTTGAGTAATTAAGGAGAAAAGGGGAATTGGTTTGTGTGCCCATTTACTGTAAGAGAACTTGTTTTTTGTGTAGCGAACTGATGAAAGTTATATTACATTTTTTGTGTGAAATGACTGATCAGTTGTAGTTTTGGCGTTGTGTTTTTTGTTTCATTGTATGGGTATTTTTAGATTTTGATATATCGGTCTGTTACAGATGCAGTGACATTGAGTGTGGTTTTACTTTATTTTTAAACTGGGAAGGAGGGAGGATTAAAAATTTGATATAAGTTTATATATATATATATATATATATATATATATATATATATATATTTATTTTTTTTTATTTTTTTTTTAAACCTCATAAAGTTCAAATGATGATCTCTAATGTTGGACTCTTTTGGCTCGACTTTACAGGAGTACCAAATTAACAAGCTTGGGGATCATTAAAATATGGGATTGAGGGAATTTTGTTGGAACAACTTTTAGTCAAATGAAAGAATATTCTGCACATTACAAAGTCAATAATAGTTTCACACAATTTGCATTGGCTTTTTCACAAATTTTGTTGTGAGGCAGTGAGGGTTATCATATACACTAGTCATTAGGTGTCTCCAGGATGCTCATAAAAGCATACTGAACCCACTGGAGAGCGTTGTAATTACAGCCACTAGTGATGGGCGAACCAAACAGTAAAGTTTGAGGTCTGTACCAAACACCTCCTGTTCAGGTACGGAAATCAAACACAGACTTCTCCAGGAAGTTCGTGTTACTGTTCGAGTTTGGCACCCCGGAATTCGGGTGTTTCCAAAGCTGTCATATGTGTGACAGCACGAGAAACACGAGCAGCTCTGATCGGTGGAAAGATCATTACCACCAGTCAGAGAGCTGTAGTTCCCACATTGTCAGATGACAGCGTGAGCCGGCAGCTGGACCGACGGTAAAAAGTTTACCTCTACCCACAGTGGCGTCAGATGATGAGAGCTGCACTCCCATCAGCCTATGCCTGCTGCTAATAATTGTGAGAGCAGGTGCTGCTGATGGGAGTATGCGCTATAAATTAATTTAAAAAAATTATGTGGTGTCTCTTCTATTTTTGAAAATCAGCATGGCAAAACTAACATCTGTGGGCTGCATTCCTTAGCTGTCAGCTTTATCAAGGCTGGTTATCAAGAATAGAGGGGTCCCCGTGCCTTTTTTTTAAAATTATTTAAATAATTTAAAAAAACGGCATGGAATATCCTCCTTTTTTGACAACCAGCCAAGCTAACGTAGACAGCTGGGGGCTGATGTTCTCAGGTTGGTAAGGGGAAGTGGATATTGCCCCCTCAGCTTAAAAATAGCAGCCCGCAGCCACTCCAGAAATGGTGCACATTTTAGATGCGACAATACTGGCACTTTGCCCGGCTCTTCCCACTTGCCCTGTGGCAAGTGGGGTAATAGTTGTGGGGTTGAGGTCACCTTTGTATTGTCAGGTGACATCAAGCCCACAGGTTAGTAATGGAGAGGCATCTATAAGATGCTTCTCCATTACTAACCCATAGTTATATTGCAAATAAAAAACACCAAGAATAAAGTCCTTTTTTGTAAATAAAAATCCAAACCCTGTTTTACAAATTTATTTAAAAATAACAAAGTTATACTCACCTTACGCCTTACACCCATTCCATTGAAGCCTTTGTCACCTTACCCCTAATTCACCGATGCCCATGTCCCCTGTTAAAAAAAAGAAAATAATAAACAAAAAAATATTCATCTTACCCTTGATTCACTGATGCCCATTTCCCCTGTAAAAAAGGAAAAATAATTAACAACCATATTCCTTACCTGTCCAAAGTGCAGCTAATCCATTCTGGCCCACGATGGTTCAGATGATTTGGAGAGCGTTCACATTAGTCTCCCCGACTGCTGACACACACTGACAGGAGCATAAGAAAGTTCTAATGCAGCAATGTTGTGAGTCCACATTGTGTGAGCTCAGCGCTAGACACTGACAGAAGTGATTATGTTCCTGTCAGTGTGTGCCAGCTGGTGGAGAGAGTGGTCACTGATGTAATCCCTTTCCAAATAATCCAAATCCTTGTGGAACAGTATGAATTAGCTAGATTAGACACCTCTCCATAGACTTGATGTTGACTGACAATACACAGGTGACATCAACACCACAACTACTACCCCACAAAGGGCAAGTGGGAAGAGCTGAGTAAAGCACCAGAATTGGTGCATCTAATAGATGCTCCTTTTCTGGGATGGCTGTGGGCTGCAATTTTTAGGTTGAAAGGGCCAATATCTGGCCACTTACCAGCCTTAGAGTACCATCCCCCAGCTGTCTGCTTTAGCTTGGCTGATTGTCAAAATTGAGTGGAATCCCACACCATTTTTATGGTTATGTATTTCAATGGTGTGAGAACCCCTCTATTCTTGATAATCAGCCATGATAAAGCTGACAGCTGAGGGTTGCAGTCCACAGCTGTCAGTTTTGCCATGCTGGTTATCAAAAATAGAACAGACTCCACATCATTATTATTTTTTTATTTATTTATAGTGCGGGTGCCAGGTGATGAATAATCCCATCAGTGGCGCCTGCTTTCGTTGTGGTTAGTGACAGCAGGCATATGCTGATGGGAGTAGGACTCACATCAGCCAATACCTCTGTGGTTGGAGGAAAACGTTTTTCCATTGGTTATAGCTGCTGGATCATTCTGTCATTTCATAGCATGGGACCTGCAGCTCTGTGACCGCCGCTAGTAATCGTACTGTGAATCAGAGTGTTTGCGGCTCTGAACTTTTTTAAATGTACGGCCTAATCCGAACATCCAGAGGTTCGCCCCATCACTGACAGCCACAGCTGTGATTACAATGTAAAATAAAAGAGATTGTGGATGTGGTTAAACTGTTTGAAAAAGTCAGATTTAAGAAAACCAGACATGGACTTTTATTTTTGAAGAGATCTTCATGATGGCAGTGTGGTGGATCTCTCCATCCACTTCAGGTCATGGGAGTGGCCCATGTCCATGATTCCCATTTAAACTTTCATTTAAGGTTTTGGGAGGGTCAGTTTTGTTTGCAAGTATCAGAGCAGGAGGCTCTGTTTAGGATAGGTCTATGTGAGACAAAACACAGGTCAGAGACAGAGAGAGCAAAAGCCATTGACACACCTACGAGTGATAAGGTGGTGCCCATGGCAACGGATTTTGATACTGTTATGGATGATCCGGCTGTGAACCAGAGGAAAAAGCATGAGTTATTTTTGTAAGTTGCAAAAATAAAGACTTTTAATTTGGACTAACATGGGTCACAGCCTCATTACCTCACTTGTCGTGAAAGCAGCTGCCTTACAGAGTCCAAATAATATTTATTTTCTGCTAGAAAAACAAGATGTATTCAAGAGAAAGTTTTTAAATAAAAGACAAGAAACAAATACGACGAGTCAGAAGTCTGATGAGCCAATGGGGGTAAAGACCAAAAAGCTAAATTAGTGAGAAGTCTAAAGGAAGAGTTATCACAACCAGGAATCACAATATATTTTAAATTTGGGTCAAAATCTTAGCTCAAAAGTATTAAAGGAGACGATTAATGTCTGATATTCGTAACAATCTTTAATTTAGTTGTTCACCCCAGAAAATATATATAAAAAAAACACTAGAAAGTTGTAAAGTAAACAAAAAAATATTCTTACCTTATTGGTCCCCTATGAAATATGGAGACCAGCAGGGAATCTGGGAAGTTCTTAAAGTGGGATATATGGGACTAGAAACCAGAATCAGATTTATTTATTGCTACTTTGCTAGCAGAGCATACACTAGCAGGATGTAGCAGCCGCATCTCTGCCTGCTGTCCCTCTCTCCCTGCAGAGACACAAGCGTATTCACCGCCGAGGCTCCCATCCTGCTCCTTCCAGGTCTGCTGCTGCCGGGGGTGAATGCACTCCTAGCAGGTCTCCAGGCACTGTGCTTGTCAGTTCTCAGGTCCCAGTATGCATCCCAGCCTGCTGCACTCGCCAGTGCTTCCTTCAATGGTAGCCGAGTCTGCTGCACCCACCAGTGCTTTCCTCAATGGCAGCCGAGCTAGCTGCACCCGCCAGTGCTCATCTCTCCATCATACTGTCCTGTCTGCACCTGCAGTTCCTGTCATCTTCTCTGCCGGCCTGCATAAGATATAAATAGTACAAAAATTAGAATAAGATATATAAAGTGCACAAAGATGGTAAATAGTGATGAGCGAATATACTCGTTACTCGAGATTTCTCGAGCATGCTCGGATGTCCTCCGAGTATTTTTTAGTGCTCGGAAATTTAGGGTTTTTTGCCGCAGCTGGATGATTTACAGCAACTAGCTTGCTTGATTACATGTGGGGATTCCCTAGCAACCAGGCAACCCCCACATGTACTTAGCACTGGCTAATAGCTGTAAATCATTTAGCTGAGGCGATGAAAACTAAATCTCCGAGCACCAAAAAATGCTCGGAGGACACCCGAGCGTGCTCGGGAAATCTCGAGTAACGAGTATATATTTTATCATTAATGGTAAACAAAACAGACCATCGGTGCCACTAAACCACATAAGCTTGTACTATAAATAGGCAGGACATTGCTCAATCAATTGGGCTTTATTAGCAATTAACAAGTAATATGTATGAAAAAAAAATCCCTAAATTGAGAATAGTGCTTACCAGTGAAGTAAAGGGTTAAAGGCACCGGACTGGATCCAGAGGAACATTTTTTAAGATTGGAAAATTTGGGAGAAATTGCCCAAATGTCCAAAATTGGAAACATTATTCCTTTACAGAATAGTTACTAAAATGCTATAAATCAAAAATTAGTGATGACTGACACATTATTTTTACTTCCATTGTAGCATTAATGCAGCCATTATCAATGAGTATGGAGGAGCCGGCCGAGTGATAGTCAGGAGAGATAATGATCGCGCATATCTCATTTCGGACTGCTGTTTGCATTCTTCTCCATGAGATAAGCTGCCAGCCAACATGCCTGTTGGTGGCTTTCTCATAAAGAATACAAGAACGCTTGGTCAAGCGAGTGCTCCGGTGTATGTGAAAGTCGTCTTAGATGGTTGTCGGCAACATGATTGGCCAAAGAGCTGTTCGACAGACAGCGATTGATGGCCAGCCTTACATTTTATGAGGGAACTCAACTTTGCAGATATTGGCTTTTAACTCTATTCATTGTACGCCTTGTTCAGTTTGGTCACAAATGGCCAGTCGTCTCTTCAGAGAGGAAGAGGACTAGAACTCCAGTGCCACCTATGGGAAATAGCAATCCTAACAGTTAATGTTGACCCTTTAACGAGCCTTGTCACATGACTTAGGATAATAGCCAAACCAGAATCTCAATTTGCAGACACTGTGTTTTGGGGTACTGCCCCTCGTCAGTGCAAAGTGGAGATCTGGTTTGGCTGATTGAGAGGCGTCTGACCGGGATCCAAGAAGTATAGTTTCTCCTTGCGGAGAGTGGCATGTTAAGTATGTCGAGGTGAAGTGACATGTCAGTCTCCACAAGGAGAAACGATACTTCTTGGATCCCGGTCAGACGCCTCTCACTCAGCCAAACCAGATCTCCACTTTGCACTGACGAGGAGCAGTACCCCGAAACACAGTGTCTGCAAATTGAGATTCTGGTTTGGCTTTTATCCTAAGTAATGTGACAAGCCGCGTTAAAGGGTCGACATTGACTGTTAGGATTGCTACTTCCAATAGGTGGCACTAGAGTTCTAGTCTTCTTCCTCTCTGAAGAGACAATTTGCATATTTCCCAGAGGAGCATTGTGGCTTTAAGTCTCCTCACCTTGACATGCTTAACATGGACCTCTCCGCAAGGAGAAATGATACTTGTTGGAAATGGCCAGTCTACATGGACATCTTGAGACGCCTGTTTACTTTAGAGGCAATCAGTCCAGACAGGCAATTGACGACTGCTGGACTCTTGACTGACTGAGATCCCTGTTCAGTAGCTTATTTGCTAATTACCTCATTGTAAGCAATTACTTATCAGCTCCATTGTTACCAACACTCTCAATAACAAAAGTCAAGGGTCTCCTCTGTCCTGGGAGGTGTGAGGAGAAAGGAAATGTGAGGGAAATGAGTACTCAAGGCCATTATCCTAATTCATGAAGAAACTGATTAATTACCAAGCAGAGGTAATGGTGGAAATTGTTGCTTAGCTGTTGATGGATCAGAAATTAACACTGATTTTGGAAATCTGTGGCTAATATAACACAATTAATTATCACCTGGGTTCAATTATTTTAGCTAATATCTGTATTAATGAGGTGCAAAATAGCAGTGATCTCTAAATAACCTTCTCAGGCGCCTTTCACAAAACCATCTCAAAATTCTCCAGACACTCAGCATTTACATAAGTATTGTAGTGAGAATTTACACATCCCTTGCACCAGTTTGCACAGGAAATAAAACAGTCTGTATAGGGGTGAAAATTTGCATTTGTTCTTCTATGTTACCCGCTTTATTTAAGCACTTTTGTTAAAAGCATAATTGGGGAGAAAAACAGTGGCACTCACTCAGCTGAAAACGAATATTCAGTCCTTTATTTCACCATTAGCGGTGTGTGCAAAAACAGGTGGAGGTGCAGGATCAAGGAGCCATGCAGGGACAGACAGTGGACTATGGCCTGAATGACTCCTTTCCCGATTTTATAGAGCGGTAATGCTCACGGAACCTAGTCGATAAGGGTCTAATGGTCTTTCCTATGTAAAAAAAATAGAGGGACAAAAAAGGATATACACTACAAAATTTGTTTTCCAAGGTAATAAAATCGGACACATAATGTGTGATTGGACCAATATGGTGAGGATTCGAAATGTCATGTAAATGGCAACTTATGATTATGCACTAAAATATCACCGATATTACAAGTTCTGTGATAAGCAAATGCGGGATTAACAGAACTAATTTTTTTGCAAATTTTTGTCTGCTTGAAAAATTTTCCAATTTTTTTTTTTAGCCGCATGAACAATTTTTTCAATAGGATTGTGTTTAAAATTGAATATAAATTTCTGCTTTTCACCCAGTGCTGAGTTTTTTCTCTCTATTCCCATTTTTGTTACTGTGTAATAAATCCTTTTGTGAATTTTTTTTTACCCTATTATATGCACCATCGAGTGCAGTTGATAGATACCCTCTTTCTACGAACCTATTTTTTTTAACTCACTTATTTGCTGTTCAAACACAGTTTTGTTATTATTAATTTTTCTTAATCTCATCATTTGACTGTAGGGTAAACCCTTTTGTATGAACATGGTGTGCACTCTTATAGTGGAGCATCATATTAGTAGCCGTGGGCTTCCTAAAGGCTTGGGTGACAATATTTCCGTCAATTATATTTAACATCTAGAAGTTCCAAATGATTCCCCCCAAAAAAAGCTGTAGATCGCATATTGTCAGTATTACATGTATTTAAGTATTCAATAAATTCAAAGAACTCTTTTTGTGTGCCATCCCATGCTCTAAAAATGTTGTCCACATATCTCAAAAAAGTCTGAACATATTTAAGGTAGGGAGTTAGATGTACTCTTGATATATTTTTCTTCAAAAAATGCCAAAAATACATTAACAAAGACGCATTCAACGGTTGTGCCCATGGCAGTTCCGATCTGTTGTAAATACCACTTATCGAGGAATTTAAGCCCATTATGGGACAACACAAATTCTAAGGCTTCTGAAACAAAAGAAATATAATCATGATTTTTTTCAGTATTGGCCACAAATTGCTTCTATACCTTTTCTCTGGGGAATGTGAGTATATAAATTTTCCACATCTATGGACACTAAAGAGAAAGATGTTTGCCAATCAATGTCTGCTAGCGCTTTCAGGAAATCACCTTAATCCTTTAAAAAAAATGGTATAGATTTCATCAAAGGTTTTAATAACCGATCAAGATATTGGGAAAGTGGTTCTGTTAACGAATTCATTCCTGAAATGATCGGGCGGCCAGGTGGTTTCTGTTTTGATTTGTGAATTTTGGGGATGCTGTACCAATGTGGTTTTCAGGATATTCAGGTAATAATTTCTCTGCCCTTTTCTTGGAGAGAATGCCTGTTTCTACATATTTCCTCAGAAGTGACCTTAATTTGTTCTTAAATTTCCGAGTAGGATCCTTATCTAATGAGGAATATGTGATTTTATCATTTAATTTGTGAGAACACCTCAGATAGAGAATATTCTCTTACCAAAAGAACTAAATGTCCTCCTTTAGCCGCTTTTCTGAAAATAACATTATCCCATTTTTTCATTTCATTAAGTGCTTTTGTTTCTGCTACGTTTAAATTATTTTGTGGTTGTTTATAAAAAAGGGCCTCGACATCTTTTATCACCACGTCCTCAAATAAATCGATCATATTCCCTGGTGAAATTGGTGGCATGTAATTCGTATACCTCCTTTTGAATAGTTCAAAGGAAGTAGGAGTATTATCTATCGATTTGATACAGGAAATATCCCATTCCGACAGGACTAACAACATAGAAGCATCTACTCTACAATCAACATCATTCGGGGATTTGGCTATGAAACCGTAAAGCCTGTATGGTTGGATCATGTGGTTTCCTGTGTTCATGGATGGCTGGATCATATGCTCTCCACATACTATTCCTCTCCACCTTCCCCTTTTGTCTTATGCAGTCCAAAATTGGACATGTACAATCAATGTTTCCATGATTATCAGTCAGTTGGGGCCATCATATTAGTCATCGATATTCGGCCCAACAGATTATTCCTCCTGCAACCCTACTTGAACATGCATGCTCAATGGATAGAGGGGATAAGGCCAACATTACACTAATGTTTATGAACAGTTTTAAGTGGTTATTCTCAAAATCCAAATGTATTCCCTACTCACAGGATAAGGGATAATTTACGTACCACTGGGATTCCATTCACTGGTACTGCATCCCAAGAGATATCTAACGATGCCCCAATACATGGTTCTGAATTCAAAGAACTAAAGCAAAATTCTACCTTAAGATCCCCAAACACATTAGACTAATGTTGATTGGATCCACCATTATCGATGGCTAATATGGGGGCCCCAACTGACTGATGGTCATGGAAACATTGATTGTTCGTGTCCAATTTTGGACTGCATAAGAAAAAAGGGGAAGGTGGTGAGGAACAGTATGTGTACAAACTCTAAAATACATCTTTATTAATTATTGTTAAAATATACGGTACCACATTTACAATTGTTGGGATAAGTCTCTGTACATTCCGCATTGGCTGATTACACTAGATCACCGCTGAGTAACCAGAGGAATATTCTGTGACTACACAATGGTGATCTACTAGGCCTGAATGCAGGTAGTAAGAAGTAATTATCATTCTTGCTTTATAGGATTATAGCCACGACCCCCTAGGAATATTAGTTGGGTATTAATAAGGTTACATTGCAGTATGGATGACCTTATATATATTGTTATTATTATCCTGGGAATTCATTATCCCGAGGTCTGTAAATAGGTGCTAATAAATTATAATAATAATTATTATTATTATTATTTATTGTTATAGCGCCATTTATTCCATGGCGCTTTACAAGTGAGGAGGGGTATACATAATAAAAACAAGTACAATAATCTTGAACAGTACAAGTCATAACTGGTACAGGAGGAGAGAGGACCCTGCCCGCGAAGGCTCACAATCTACAAGGGATGGGTGAGAATACAGTAGGTGAGGGTAGAGCTGGTCATGCAGCGGTTTGGTCGATCGGTGGTTACTGCAGGTTGTAGGCTTGTCGGAAGAGGTGGGTCTTCAGATTCTTTTTGAAGGTTTTGATGGTGGGTGAGAGTCTGATGTGTTGTGGTAGAGGGTTCCAGAGTAGGGGTGATACGCGAGAGAAATCTTGTATACGATTGTGGGAAGAGGAGATAAGAGGGGAGTAGAGAAGGAGATCTTGTGAGGATCGGAGGTTGCGTGTAGGAAAGTACCGGGAGATGAGGTCACAGATGTAAGGAGGAGACAGGTTGTGGATGGCTTTGTACGTCATGGTTAGGGTTTTGTACTGTAGTCTCTGGGCAATGGGGAGCCAGTGAAGGGATTGACAGAGGGGAGAGGCCGGAGAATAGCGGGGGGACAGGTGGATTAGTCGGGCAGCAGAGTTTAGAATAGATTGGAGGGGTGCGAGAGTGTTTGAGGGGAGGCCACAGAGCAGGAGGTTGCAGTAGTCAAGGCGAGAGGTTAATAAGATAATAAGGTTCCAGGTGTGGAATGGGTGCGCTATATACACACTGCTTAATGATTAATTATAACAGCACTCAGTCATCATTCGGCCAACAGCCATCTCGTGTGTATGGTGGCCTTAGCCCAAGTAATTGTGTTCTAACAACATATATCCATTTTCAACAATTCAAAAGCCTTCCATCTTCCACTCTTTCCCCAAATTACCATCTCATTGTGGAGTTGTAGGAACAGACAATGCTGACTGCTAGGGAAACCATAGATGAGGGATCCCGGCAGCTCCCATTGGATTGTAATAAACCATCTCATTCATGTGCGTTGTATCGTTTAGGAACAACGAAGCTTCCAGTTATCATCTTCATTATAGGGAAATGTGCATCTTGTGTTACACCGGAGGATGGATTTGTTGTCAGCCAGAGAGATCTATTGTCTTTATGCAATGTATGATTGTGCAATCACGTTCTCAGCCTATAGATGAGGGGTCCGCACCCCCTCTTTGTGTATAACATGGCTTTTCACCTTCTGTAATGCAGAGAATGGAGCCTCTGTCCTGGCTCTGCCCCATTGAAATGGACTTTTCCCACCTAGGACATTATCCTGAAACTCATGCAAAAATGTAAATGTTTCACATCATGGGCAAAACCGCAGGATTCCAAGACATTTACATCAGGGCTCAGGTAAATGTGTAATTTGTGGCAGCTCAACACAGGGATTGAGGGTCAATTTTTCTGTTTCTGGTTACATAGTAAATAATGAAAAAGTGAAGGCATCTGATAGATAATTAGATACCGGACGAACGAATCTGAAGATCTTTTGCCAAATGTATTTACTTCACTCTGAAGTCAATGGGAAACTCAAACATTTTCCAGCAAACCCAAAGAGAAGGATAAGGCAGGAAAATTGCTGGAATGAATGGAAACAGAGCTAAAGAAAAATGAGAATAGGTTGGGGCAGATGCTTGCACACATCTCTGACTCCCAGGTCACTGCTGGGGACAATGTTGTCAGAGTAGTACACCACTTTTTTACGGACTGACAATAAAAAATACAAAACTGAAGATAAAATAGATTTTACAGGATAAATGTTAGAAAACTTTCTTCCTATATAATGACTTGCAGATAGGGTAAAATTAAAAAGAAAAAAAAAACACCTTCTCCACCTCTTTATAGTCGGCCATCTCTCACCGTATTTCCCCGTCCCCTATGACTACAGTAGAGAACATAGTAGAGGGGGAAATAATACTACAACCCCGATAAATGTAATTATAACATTCTGAGCTGTGGTGTGTGTGACATGGTCAGACAAATCCGTGTCATTCATGTAGGACGGACTCTGAGACTCACAAAGCCAATGAGGACAATGCAAGAACGGCCAGAAATTAGAAGGAAAAGGGACCAGATACACCCTGTATTAGACATAAGGGAGGGATCATACACATTCTAGCTACAATTGTTAGGTAGTGGACTCCT
The DNA here is from genome assembly GCF_051348905.1 of Ranitomeya variabilis. NCBI lineage: Eukaryota > Metazoa > Chordata > Amphibia > Anura > Dendrobatidae > Ranitomeya > Ranitomeya variabilis. The sequence goes on from NC_135232.1 coordinate 1,145,126,478, forward strand.
AAACTCATAAAGCCCATGTACTAAGTGCAAGGGCTGCCAAAAATGAGAAGATGGGACTGATATACACCCCGGATGACAAACATTTTGAACGAGTGTCGCATAATTAATTTGGAGAGAGTGCCGCTCAATGACTCTCTAAAGTTTTGAGTGAAGGTCACCTGATAAACCTAGAAAGATTTGGAGTGAGTGTCGCCTGATAGCCCTCTAAAGATTTGGAGAAAGTGATGCATAATGACCCTCTAAACATTTGGAGAGAGCGACGCCTAATAACTCTCTAAAGATTTGGAGAAAGCAACACATAATTATCCTCTAAACATTTGGAGAGAGTGACGCATAATAACTCTCTAAAGATTTGGAGAAACCGACACATAATTACCCTCTAAACCAATGTTTCCCAAACTCCAGTCCTCACGGACCCCACGGGCCATGATTTCAGGATTTCTATAGTGTTGCACAGGTGAGACAATTCCGGATGCCTTGATGATACTTCCACTACTTGCTCAATACTAAGGAAATCCTGAAAACATGACCTGTGGGGTCCGTGAGGACTGGAGTTTGGGAAACACTGCTCTAAACATTTGGAGAGAGCGACACATAATGACCATCTAAACATTTAAAGAGAGCGACCCATAATGACCCTCTAAAGATTTGGAGAGAGTGACCCATAATGACTGTCTAAAAAGTTTGACAGTACAGTGAAACGGCTAATGAATCATTACATCAGTTATGGATCCCTTGAACCCTCCAAACTGTTTATTCGGACAACTGTGGTAATTCTAGAGTGAATATGTGCAAACAAGCTCTGGTCTTGGGCACAGTGTTGGGAAGGTCCTCCGTGGCCTCCCCCCTGCTTCGCGATCCCTATAAACGATGCAACTTTGAATAACCTTGGGCCATTTGCCTATCCCTGTGAAAGCGATGACCCATTTGGGTGTCTGCCCTATCAACTTTCGATGGTACTTTCTGTGCCTGCCATGGTGACTATAGTCAATGCAGGTGACAGCGGTTTTACTACAGAAAGCATAATATTTAGCCATGACAAGAACTGTTGTTTTAACCGTGCAGCAGCAGTATACAAGTACTGCAAAAGCAATATTAAACCTTGCCAAAATGTCTTTAATACAAAAACAATCCTTCCACTCCATGCAGATAAAGGGGAAAAGTGTGAGAACAGCCTGATGACACTATAAAGATTTTGAGTGAGGGCCATGTGATGATCCTGTAAAAATTGAGTGAGGGTCACCTTATGACTCTAGAAAGATTTTGAGTGAGGACTGCCTGTTGACCCTGGAAAAATTTAGTGAGGAACGCCTGATGACCCTAGAAAGATTTTGAGTGCAGGCCGACTGATTACACTAGAAAGATTTTGAGTGTGGACTGCCTGATGACCCTGTTGATATGGTGGAGAAAAAGGAGGGCAAGAAAAAGGAGAAACCATGAATAGTATACCTTTATTGGGTGGGAAGGGGGGCATATGAATACACCAGAAAAATCGAGCATTTGAATTGGCTTTTTGTTCAAAGTGCTGCCCATTCTGTTGGATTGTCAATATAACCCTCTTCTCCCACTCTTGACACACTGATAGCAACAGCACAGAAGAAATGCTAGCACAGGCTTCCAGCATCCGCTGTTTCAGATGCTGCACATCTCGTATCTTCACAGCATAGACAATTGCCTTACGATTCGAGATGTGCAGCATATGGCGGTATTGGAAATATAAGTGGTAGTCTTGATTACCTGCAGGTAGGCTTCAAGAGGTAATATCCACCCCAATATGGGGAAGGGGCGAGTCCAGCATGGACCTGTGTGCTTCAAATGCCAAGGATGAACTTTCGTCCCAGTCTGTCCATGGCTGTGGGGTTATCATACTGTGTGGAGGGAGCTGGTGAGTTACAATAGTAGTTGGCCATTAGCAGGGATAGATTGCAGTATGGACGACCTTATATATATTGTTATTATTATCCTGGGAATTCATTATCCCAAGGTCTGTAAATAGGTGCTAATAAATTATAATAAGGCGCCAGGTGTGGAATGGGTGCACTATATACACACTGCTTAATGATGAATTATAGAAGCACTCAAGTCATCATTTGGCCAACAGCCAACTCATGTGTATGGCGGCCTTTGTAATTGTGTTCCACCAACATATATACATTTTCAACAATTCAAAAGCCTTCCACCTTCCACTCTTTCCCCAAATTACCATCTCATTATGGAGTTGTAGGAAGAGACAATGCTGACTGCTGGGGAAACCATAGATGAGGGATTCCGGCAGCTCCCATTGGATTGTAATAAACAATCTCATTCATGTGCGTTGTATCGTTTAGGAACAACGAAGCCTCCAGTTATCATCTTCATTATAGGGAAATGTGCATCTTGTGTTACACTGGAGGATGGATTTGTTGTCAGCCAGAGAGATCTATTGTCTTTATGCAATGTATGATTGTGCAATCATGTTCTCAGCCTATAGATGAGGGGTCCGCACCCCCTCTTTGTGTATGACATGGCTTTTCACCTTCTGTAATGCAGAGAATGGAGCCTCTGTCCCGGCTCTGCCCCATTGAAATGGACTTTTCGTACCTACAAAATTATCCTGAAACTTATGCAAAAAATGTAAATGTTTCACATCATGGGCAAAACCGCAGGATTCCAAGACATTTACATCAGGGCTCAGGTAAATGTGTAATTTGTGGCAGCTCAACACAGGGATTGAGGGTCATTTTTACTGTTTCTGGATATACATTGAATAATGAAAAAGTGAAGGCATCTGATAGATAATTAGATACCGGACGAACGAATCTGAAGATCTTTTGCCAAATTTATCTACTTCACACTGAAGCTGTGAGTATAAGAAAATACAGAAAATATAAAAATAAAGAAATATGTAAATCTAAAAAGACACATGGTGACCAGATTATAATGACCCATCGGGTTACAATTGCAGTTTTCAGTATTGAAAGTGTGCAAGATAAAGTTACTTAGAAATATGCTCCACATTACGGAACATCACATTTTATGGTAGTTTTCAGATACAATTGTTAAGCTTGTTCCATAGTTACAAGGTTGAAAAAAGACCTCAGTCCATCAAGTCCAACCTTTCTTGGACATGGACTTATCTACAACTCACACAATTATTTGTCCTGATAAAATTGTCCAGCCCTTGTATAAAAGTTGTTATAGTGTCAGCCATTACTACCTCTTGTGGTCGGCATTCCACTGCTCTGACTGTAAAGAACCCTTTCCTATTTAGCTGTCGGAATCGCGTTTCTTCCACCCATAATGAGCAATGAGCGTCCCCTGGTCCTTAGTATGGTCCTTGGAAGGAATAAGTCATGTGCCAGGCCTTTGTATTGACCATACATCATATTTACCACTCGTATTATTATTATTATTCATGGATAAAAGATGACTTTTTTTAAGCCTTGATGACATTTTCCTAACATATTCTTCCCTGTCTGCCATAAGGCCACTATACAAATCAAAACCAGACCTGGGAAAATGCGGCCCACAAATCACAAGATCACATCCGGCCGTTTGGTTCTTCCTATCTGGTCCAAGGACTGGGGCGGAAAACATTGTTTCATGAGCCACACCATGTGGCCATTCTCAGTTGCTTGACATCCCAATTTGACAGGTAATTGCATTCTCAGGAATCACTAGGTTGTGGAGCCTCGGTGCACACAGCAAAGACTGAAACACAGATTGGGGGAAAGGGAGCAGGGGAATATTTTATTTCTAATTGTCAGTAACTTGTGGGGTGAATGTGTGGGAGCATCATACCGTTTGATTGGCTGTGATGGAGAACATACCATGTGTGGTGGGGTGTGTGTGGGGAATCATACTGTATATAGAGAGACTGTGATGACCATCATAGCACATGTGGGGGTTGGAAGTATATTTACGTCATCGGCTGTGTCCCTGCCTTTGATGCAGGATAAGATGCTGAACGCGCATATTTCCCGTCACTTGATGGATAATTTAAATAGCCATCAAGTGACTCTACCAGACACAGGTGGATCCGAGATTCACCCGCTACTATTAACCAGGTTAGTGCCACTTTCAGTCACTGACAGTGGCATGTAACATGTGCAGACGGAAGCATGTCATTGATTCCGCCTGTCACATGATCGCAGGGCGTCGATGGGTTGTCATGGGCTTCATGGTGGCTCAGTGGTTAGCAGTGCAGCCTTGCAGTGATGGAGTCCAGGGTTCAAATCCCACCAAGGACAACATCTGCAAGGAGTTTGTATATTCTCCCTGTGTTTGTGTGGGTTTCCTCTGGGTTTCCTCTGGGTCCTCCCACATTCCAAAGACAATACTGATGGGGAATGTAGATTGTGAGCCCCATCGGGGACAGTGATGATAATGTGTGCAAACTGTAAAGCGCTGCAGAATATGTTAGGGCTATATAAAAATAAAGATTATTATTATTATGACAGCCCGGGGTCTGATGATGACACTGGTGCCTGTCATCACAATCCTCTGAGGCATTGCCACGTACAGGACAGGCGATCTGACCATCACAGCTTCAAGACTCCTAAGGGGACTATTAAATACAGTGAAAAGTAGTACAAAAAAGAAAACACAAGTTCAAATCACTCTGCTTTTGCCCCATTAAAAATAAAACAGTTTTAAAAAAATACACGTCTCTGGTGTCTCTGTGTTCAAAAATGTCCTATTGATCAAAATAAAAAATAAATTAATCCGATGGGTAAATAGCGTGACAAAAAGAAAATCAAAACACCAGAATGAAGGGTTTTTGGGCCATCGTAATATTGCAATAAAATACACTAAGAGGCTATCAAAACATTGCACCTACCCTAAAATGGTATCAGTAAAAAGGTCATCCAAGAACGCAATAGTAATCCCTCTACGGAGATAGGAAAATAGCTAAAAAAGCAACAACAAAAAGTGACACATTTCTGAATCCTTTTAACCACTTGAATAAAAAAAACAACATGCTTGGTATCTGCGTACTAGTCCTGACCTGGGCAATCATATGGTGGGTCAGTTTTACCATATAATGAACATGGTAAATTAAAAACCAACTTTTCATTGTGGGATTGCATTTTTTTTGCAGTTTCGCAACACTTGGAATTTTTTACCATTTTTCAGTACACTATATAGCAGAATTAACAGTGTCATTCAAAAGTCCAATTTATCAAGCAAAGAACAAGGCTATATGGCTGGAAAAATAAAAACGTTATGGCTCTGGGAAGAAGGGGAGGAAAAAAACGAAAACGAAAAAATGGAAAATCGCCCGGGGTGAAGGGGTTAATCTCTGCTGCTTACATGAAATAATTATTTTTTTAAATATCTTTATAGTAAAAAAAAATTATAAAAAAACTATAATAAACTCTTTCTGGTGAAGTTCCACAATGTAATAAATATTATATTCCTAATACGGGTTCATTGTCATTTCTGAGTCAAGACTCTTCTGTTTCATTATTACATTGGAAATAATCAATATTCTACCTAAAGTAAATACTATTAAATCTAAATAAATAATGGTGGAACGTAATGCAAAAATGGAAAAAGATAAATTATTAAAATTGTAGCAGTGCAGTTCATACAATGTAGTAATGAAAACTCCCAAAGGCAGAAAAACTTATGTACAAATTATCAGAATGATTTTTAGGATAGTTATCATTGATTTTTATTACTAATAATATTTTAAAGTATTAATTACATTTACAATTATTGTTAATTAATGGAATAAAACTAAATTCTTGTAGTTAATGTTCCACTTCGTCAATCCGGATTTTAATGCATGTGACTTAGTTGTGAAATCATTTCTAATTTTAGTTAAATACTCATTCTAAGTAATATTTTGTGTCTTCAGCTCTTTACTTTGCTTTTTGTTCAAACTCTTATCTTTTGCTGCAATTGTATTTTATGAATTAAAGGAGATAATTTATTTATAATATAGTCTAAACGAAAAAGAAAATCAAGCTCATGTGAATTCTTAAAATGTTACTTCTCCAACCTTTAATAATTATTATCTCCATCATCATCAGATTCGTCTTTACTGAACACACATTGGAAGTTTTGGGGAAAAAATTCACCTTTACACAAGATTTCTTTTGTTTATTTTTACATTTTGCTTTTCCTTTCTAACCAACATTTTAAATTATTTTTTACTTATACATTATTGATATGAATTTAATTATTCAAGATTTTTAGAATGAAAAACACTGAATACAATTACGTCTCTGGAACATTCATTTATCTTTTCCTTTGCGAAGAAACAACTTATAAAAGAAGTAATTTTCCCCCGGCTGATATTCTTTTTGCTTTACACCTTGTACGAATTATTTTATAGACTTTTGAAAAGTCTATAAGTGAAAAGTGTGAACAAAGCCCCAAATCAGCCGCGTCGGCCGTCCAAGCTGGATTCACATTTTCTCTCCATTTTCTGCTGTTTTATTCTCCTTCTTTCATGGTGATTGTTTTCAGGGTAAAGTCTACAGTAGGACGTTGCACATTCTCTCTCCGCAGTTCCGGCGTCTCTTTATGTTGCACTTTTATTTTCCGATCTGGGCAGGTCCGGGTATAATGTTATCTGGATCCTTCTACATAGATTTCTCTATGGTTTATAAACTCCAGAAAATGAATGTATGAGATCGGAGAACACAATATTCATCCCCCAAATACCCGGCCACAAATGCTCCGAAAATGCTGAATTTTCTGGCGTTTGTTTATGTGTTTTAAAATGGTAAAAGGAGAAGCCGAGAAGAGACGACGGAGAAGATCTGATTGTTGTGGTCGGCCGACACAATTCTGCATCATCCGGTAATTCTATTATTAATAATTCATACAATTTCTATATTTTTTTCTATGTTCTTGTGATGTTTCTTTCAGTAGTTCTGGTGCCATGTCCTTCTCCTGCTCAGATCACCGCCATCACTGCTCCTTGTAGTGATACTACGATCCTCCGGCCGCCCTTTATTACTAGGAAATATTACTGATAATAACTGTGGAAATAATGGTGAAATAATAGATTTAGAAATGAGAACAGTTTTCTTATGCAACTTGCCTCTTCTGAGAAAAAGAGGACTTAACTCTATAGCGCCACCTGTTGGAAGTAGCGATCCTACAAGTCACAATCAACCCTCTAGCGAGTCGTGCAATATGACTTAGGATAAAAGCCAAATCGGTATCTCAACAGTTTTCTTGTCGTCGTTAATTTATTTTCCTTTCCTTTATTTTTCTCCTGATTCCGGCTCACGGCTACAATCCGACTTTCTGCTGTTCTTTTCCATCAGAGAAGCAGAAGAACAGAAATGGCGGCAGTGCCGGATCCGGTTTATGATGGCGCCGATGATGCTGTGAGGATCCCACTGATGATAATGGGGCCGGTCGGCTTCTGTGCCGGGAATTGTCGCTTTACTGGACAGATGCGCTGGTTTTATTGTTATTTTTGACAGAAAGTGCAATGGAGATTGTGACGCTGATGTGATCAGAGTCATATTCAGATTTCCTTCATCACTGCTGTACCAATAACTACTCCCACTATCCCTGCTGACCCCAGGTAATACTACTTCATTCACCCCAAAAATATGAGGATAATAGTAACATCTATGTAATTTAAGCTGTATTTTTGGTTTCCCTTTTTTCCTTTTCTTTGTCTCTCTTTCCTTTTTCTTTCTTTCTTTCTTTCTTTCCTTTTCTTTCTGTCTTTTTATCTTTGTTTCCTACTTTCATTCTTTCTTTCCTTTATTTTTTTTCATTCATTCTTTCTTTCTCTTCATTTCTTTCTCTTTTTATCTATGTTTCTTACTTTGTTTCTTTCTCTCTTTATCTCTCTTTTCTTTCTCAAAAACATTTCTAGAATTCGCCCTTTTCTTACTTTCGACTCCTCGTGTTCTCTCCCTCTACTAACCTACCTTTGCCTGACATTGCCATCTCCGTGTGCGGTTCCACCATTACTCCCAAGCAACATGCCCGCTGCCTTGGGGTCATTCTTGATTCCGAGCTTTCATTCACCCCCCACATCCGATCACTGGCTCGCTCTTCTTATCTGCATCTCAAAAATATTTCTAGAATTTGCCCTTTTCTTACTTTCGACTCTGCAAAAACTGTTACTGTCTCACTTATTCATTCTCGTCTGGACTATTGTAACTCTCTACTAATCGGCCTCCCTCTTACCAAACTCTCCCCGCTCCAGTCTGTCCTGAATGCTGCTGCCAGGATCATATTCCTCACCAACCGTTACACCGATGCCTCTACCTTGTGCCAGTCATTACACTGGCTACCCATCCACTCCAGAATCCAGTACAAAACTACTACCCTCATCCACAAAGCACTCCATGGCTCAGCACCACCCTACATCTCCTCTCTGGTCTCAGTCTACCACCCTACCCATGCCCTCCGCTCCGCTAATGACCTCAGGTTAGCATCCTCAATAATCAGAACCTCCCACTCCCGTCTCCAAGACTTTACACGTGCTGCGCCGATTCTTTGGAATGCACTACCTAGGTTAATATGATTAATCACCAATCCCCACAGTTTTAAGCGTGCCCTAAAAACGCATTTGTTCAGACTGGCCTACCGCCTCAACGCATTAATCTAACTATCCCTGTGTGGCCTATTAAAAATAGAAAAAAAAAACAAAACACATAATCAGGTTCCTCGCATCATGTTCTCATACACTTTATGCAGTTAATAGCACTCTGTGTCTGTACTGCTACATACTTAGGCAGTTAACTGGTTCATGCAGCTTTACATGAACACCCGAGCCTTACACTATGGCTGGTCCAAATAACTAAAGCAATTGTTACCATGCACCTCTCGTGTCTCCCCTTTTCCTCATAGTTTGTAAGCTTGCGAGCAGCAGGGCCCTCATTCCTCCTGGTATCTGTTTTGAACTGTGTTTTCTGTTATGCTGTAATGTCTGTTGTCTGTACAAGTCCCCTCTATAAGTTGTAAAGCGCTGCGGAATATGTTGGCGCTATATAAATAAAAATTATTATTATTATTATTATTATTATTATTATTATTATCTTTATGTATTTATTTATTTCTCTCTTTCTTTCTTTCCTTCTATCTTTTCCTTTCTTTCTCTTTCCTTCTTTCTTTTTATTTTTTCCTTTTTTCTCTTTCTTATTATTAAATTATTTATTTATAATATATATTTACTATTTAGACATATTTATTAAGTAATTTAGATGTGGAAAACAAAAAAAAACCTGCTAAAAATCTATGATACATAACAAATTCACCAACGCAAGCCAACAGCCCCCCAAAAATGAACAACGTACTGATGCCATTCATGGGCCGTCCATATTTTAGTGGGAAGGAGAAGCTACAATTTTCTGCCATCATTTCAGCGAAACAAATGAAACTGATTGTAGGAAAATGAATTCGGCAGAAAGAAAAAAAAAAGTGCAAACAGCTAATGATAATTTCTACATAATTTGAAATGCATCATTGATTTATTAATTTTTATTATCTAAATGTATTAATATGTTATTCATATTTAGTAAGGTATTACATAGCAATATAAGTATATAGATGCACTTATTAAATATTTTAGTTGTAAAAATCGTACTAAGAATTATAATACTTTTATAATTGCAATGTTTGTATATATTTATGTATTAATTTCATTATTTATCATTTATTATTGTTGACAGGATTTTAGATATTTAGTTGTATCTATTCTATCATTTTAGTATAAAAATATTGCTAATAGTAATAATACCATCTACATATTTGTTGCCTTTTCTTAACTAATTTTTGTGTTTATTCCATCACTTTTATGATATTTCATTGTTTACTTTATTTTCTATGTATTTAGACTTTTTCATTTTATAATTTTGATATAATAAATTGCTGAATAATAATAAAATATCTAATGAGTTTTTATTTATCCGATATATTTATATATATTTTTGTTATGACTTTATTTATAATTGGCCAAATCTGTTATTTAATTTAAATCTAAAACTATACCAAGAGAAATAATAACATTTATATAATTATTCCTTATTCATTCATGTTTTTATTACATTAACTATATGATTTACATTTTTTATTCATTTGTGAGTAATTAGTTAAATAAAAAATGCTAAGAGTAACAAAGTCTCTCTAAATGGTATCATAATTCTTTCGTTTCTGTTTTATCTTTCTGTCTTGCATCATTTGATTGATTTTGTATTATTTCCATTTGCATTTATTTTATATGTAGTCTTACCTGGTATATAATTCAGATACAAAACAATCAGTAAGAATAATAAAAACATCAAAGTTATTTCACTTGTATAATTATTCTTTATTTATTATGTATTTTTTACATTGCTTATATGATTTTTTTTTTTATTTATATGACTTTGTATATACCAGTATATTTTGTTTTATATATTATCTAATTTATATCTACTTTATTTATTTTATTTAGTGTTTTAGTTTTTTTTTTAACAATTTTTATTTTTTCTTTTATTTTCGTTTTATTTTTTGTATATTTACATTGATTATTCTTTTATTTTGTATATATATATTTATTTTTATGACATATGAAACATCCGTAATGAAGTCCTGGTCCTTCCTAGGTCATCGCCTCCAGGAAGTTTGCGCGTTTTGGGTACACGCGATTATCTGACTGTGTGCTCTTCTTAGTAGCTGTGTGTTTCTACATGGGGATGTCAGAGAGGGGAAGCTGTTTGTAAAGCTGGAGCGGCGGCTTCATACACCGAGGCCCTGGCAGCGTTTGAACTTGTTAAACAAGAAAGAGATGAGAACATACAGCCAAAGGGATGAGGACAATAGGAAGGGGTCTGAGGAAAGTTTGCTGAGCTGTATGGAAGGGTCTTACATGACAAGAAGGGGAAAGTTGTGTGTAATGAGACAAGCCGGACTCGGAGAGGAGGGGGCCGCTGCCTTTTCATCCCGGGCTTTTCAAGTCCGTAATTAAGAACTAATTATTGCAAAGCTGGACGGCAATGCAAGGCTTTCATCTCTGCCTCAACCGTTTCGCTGGGACTCAAGGCACCTGCAGCTGAAAGGGTTTCTGGGATTATCGGGCAAAACAGAGTTTATCACAATAAAAAAAATATCCATTGGGTTACTCAATCTATTCTTCAGTAGAGAAGGAAGCTTAGAGGCTCTATAGGTCATTAAGATGGAGACAAAGCTCTCCAGCCATGTCCCCTTAAATCATTCTAACCTTCGGAGTTCGAGACCTTATCAAAGATAACACAGAATACCAATCTCATTGACCACAATCCGTAATTGAGCTAAAGGAGGAGAAATCCTTCCATATTCCCCAGGGAACATATTGCGAAGGTTCATTCTTTCTCAAGACATTCAGATGTGTCGCTCCTTAAGTTCAAAGAAAATGGTGGACATGGCAGAAAGGTCCTCGAAAGAATATGCCGGGGATTGATGGTGATTCCGAAGACTAGGATACATTGTAGAGATTACTGAAGCATTGGAAGGGAATGTTTAATAGTAGAGTGGATTTATGTAGGGAGCTCATATATAGAAATTTCTATAAAGACTTAGACGTAAATGGGGAGATCACATCAAAGGACTTGAGGATGGAATTACATAGAGAAAGTAGGAAAAAGCGCAATATACAAGAACTGGATGGAGTCCAGGTGGTACATTTGTTGCATCAATAAGTTCATCCTTTATTGATAGACAGATATAATTTATCTCACAGACAATGTCCCGTTTCCTTTTATTTCGCCATCCAACTTTTCTATTCCCTTCAGGTTGTTAGAGAAGCACCACATGGAAATTCATGTCAGAACCGATCCCATATATTTTACAGAGGAGTTAATCGAATTCTGCACAAACTTCTCCAAAAATGTTAATGAATCTGATTTTTTTTTATTCAGTTTTCTTGCTGCCATGTTGCTAAATTCAGATAACCTGAAAGGGGTTAAAAAATAAGCAATTATACTCTCCGGTAGCAGACAGACAGAAGAGGGCCCCGAGCAAGGAAAATATGTGCAGGGTCGAAGAAAAGTAAATACAATTCATTTTCAACCTCTTACTGGCAGATTCAGTTAGCAATTAATTTTTTTCAATGCAAATCACATTTTTGGGACAAATTTGAGTAAGTGTGCAAAATTTACTGAAATGTTATGGGATCAGTTCCAGTCATCTGCTGGATAAGTTGTTGATCTGGACTAGTTCTGAAGCTTAGTAAAAAAGTTGTACGGGACCAGATGAGAAAGTGCAAAACTAGCAGCCAGTACTCGCAGATTCAGGTATGAAACAACTGACCAGGCACAATTCATATATGGAGACCCTGCCGTAGGCCATGTTCACATGGAAGTATTTTGGTCAGTATTTCCCATCAGTATATGGAAGCCAAAACCAGGAATTGGTCAAACATGCAGAAGTGGTGCCCGTGTTTCTAAAAAATTTTTCTCTAATTTTGTCTCCTGGTATGTGACCATAGCCATAGAAACTATGACTAGTGCCCAAAAAGGAATTCCAGGATTTTGCAATGAAAACTACAGAGCAATTCAAAAATGGACGGGCCATATTTCTCACTAGACGGCTGGTGACTGAAAATAGCGCCACTCTAGTTCAGTCTGGCACTGCAGCTTACTGCTATTCACTTAGATCTGCACATTGGCATGGACATTTTGCCAATCAGCTGAGGTGTCAAAGGTTAAAGGGACGAGATCTTGTATATGACATGTTGTTTCAGTCCCAATATTACATGTATTTTTGTTATTTTGCTTTTCTTATTATATCAGTAATCTTGACATTGTCACACTGGGCACTGGGACTATTTTAGTCTCATACCTCTGGTCCTTTCAGGGAGACTTTTCAGCAGGCTCAATATCATCAGAGGCGGAATTACAATAACAATTATCACCTCTATCCACAGCTGATAACACAGGATCCACCAATCACAATAGGCGCTATCACAGATGATCCATTCACAATGACCAGAGCAATTATATCTTTAAATACAAAAAATAGGGTCTGAGTCTGTTCATTGCTGCCAATGTACAGCAGGAAGTTGGAGTCTAAAAAATCCTTAGTTGTCAGTATGAAAAATACAATATTTTTATGATATAATTTGAATAAATGTTTTTATATGGAGAATTATGGAAAAAAAACGCATTTTATACAATAATATAAACAATAGGTTGTTTTCTGATCATTGCTTCCACTTTTATCCCCCATAGCCACAATCAAAGTAGATCCTGTCTCAGTTAATGACTGTGATTCACCTTTAAAAATGGTGCTGATTGCGACCTGATTGCTATAATTGGTCACTAGTGTTGAGCATTCCGATACCGCAAGTATCGGGTATCGGCCGATACTTGCGGGTATCGGAATTCCGATACCGAGATCCGATACTTTTGTGGTATCGGGTATCGGTATCGAAACAACATTAATGTAATAATGTGTAAAAGAAAGAATTAAAATAAAAAATATTGCTATACTCACCTCTCCGACGCAGCCTGCACCTTACCGAGGGAACCGGCAGCGTTGTTTGCTTAAAATTCGCGCGTTTATTTCCTTACTTGAAGTCCCGGCTTGTGATTGGTCGCGTGCCGCCCATGTGGCCGCGACGCGACCAATCACAGCAAGCCGTGACGTAATTTTAGGTCCTTCAGTATTTTAAAATTACGTTCCGGCTTTGTGATTGGTCGCGTCGCGGTCACATGGGCGACGCGACCAATCACAAGCCGTGACGTCACGGGAGGCTGGACACGCGCGCATTTTAAAATGCGCGCCTTTCCTGCCTCCCGTGACGTCACGGCTTGTGATTGGTCGCATCGCGTCGCGACCAATCACAAGCCAGAACGTAATTTTAAAATCCTGAAGGACCTAAAATTACGTCACGGCTTGCTGTGATTGGTCGCGTCGCGGCCACATGGGCGACGCGACCAATCACAAGCCGTGACGTCACGGGAGGCTGGACACGCGCGCATTTTAAAATGCGCGCTTGTCCAGCCTCCCGTGACGTCACGGCTTGTGATTGGTCGCGTCGCCCATGTGACCGCGACGCGACCAATCACAAAGCCGGAACGTAATTTTAAAATACTGAAGGACCTAAAATTACGTCACGGCTTGCTGTGATTGGTCGCGTCGCGGCCACATGGGCGGCACGCGACCAATCACAAGCCGGGACTTCAAGTAAGGAAATAAACGCGCAAATTTTAAGCAAACAACGCTGCCGGTTCCCTCGGTAAGGTGCAGGCTGCGTCGGAGAGGTGAGTATAGCAATATTTTTTATTTTAATTCTTTCTTTTACACATTAAAATGGTTCCCAGGGCCTGAAGGAGAGTTTCCTCTCCTTCAGACCCTGGGAACCATCAGGAATACCGTCCGATACATGAGTCCCATTGACTTGTATTGGTATCGGGTATCGGTATCGGATTAGATCCGATACTTTGCCGGTATCGGCCGATACTTTCAAGTATCCGACAGTATCGCTCAACACTATTGGTCACTCATTCACCTGACAATATAATCCAACAAAGTCCCTGACCTTTACAAGTGACAAGTACCTATAAGACCTGATGATAATTTGAAAGCAAAGCAAGGCCAACAAATATTGATTCAATTTTGATTTATGTTTCCATTATTCCTTTTCCTTTTTCTTAATTGTTAAAAAAACATTATAAACATCTATATTTTTAATGCATTCCTGTGTCTGTTGAGCTCCTGCTGCTGCACAGGGGAAATCTTGAACCATGTCCTCTGCGGTTTCCAATTCTTTCCCAGCCGCAATGGAGCCTGCTCAGCAGAGACGTTGGACCCAGCATTTTGCTCAAGCTGATGCTGTATGTCTGGTTATTCCAGGTCCAGCTATTGTGACCAGCATTAGCAGCAGAAGCAGACGCCCCAGGGACTAAGTCCTGCTTTTTGCCTACTGAGCATGCCCATGGGACGACCTCTCATTGGAGGTCGGAGTTCACATGCTTAGGTCCTCAAGCAGCTCTGATTGGACCACTGGCAAGGTCCTGGAAGGCTGCAACTATAAATTCAGCCATGCGCTAGAATAAACCGAATTCGTGTGTGTGTGAATGTGTTTTTGATACCTGGTGAAAGCTCCTAATCATTCCTCTCCCTAACATTGTTGCATGTGGTTGGGTGTTTGAACTGACTAGTGCCAATTTGTGCCATCCAGCACAAGGCACGATCATACTGCATCAATTCAGCAGCGTCCGCCAGTGCGGCGCCGTGTGCATTCCGGTCCCTAGCTAGGGCAGTTAGTGGCATCTGCCAGAACGGCGCTGCGCACACTCAGTGCACTAAATCTTTATTAGTTAATTTTCTCCCTGGCACCGCAGTTGCAGCACCGAATGCTAGTGGGTCTAGATTGACTCTTACCCTGTGTCCTTGGGATAGAGTCCTGTGACCAAACACTAGCGTTCACTCTGTGGTATTGCGGCCCTGTGACGCAAAAGGGTTCGCCTCCATACATACCGGGCGAAGTTATCCCATGTGTGTTCTCATTATACCGCCATACACTGTCCACCATTACCGAGCAGCAGGTGTTATCTCTGCACGGTGGACCCCGGGTTGCGAATGCACCTTATATCTTCCTTTATATTATTTGGTGCGTTCCACCAGCCCTAACAGTGTTGCATCTCCAAAATAATGCTACAATACATATAACACCAATTAATAAACAATAAACAAATAATAATGATGCTGTATAGTTCCCACGTGATACCGCTATACACCACGATTCATACAATACTACATAATATGAGACACTGTCCCAGGCTGATTACATGGCAGATTGCACCTAAGTGGAAGCCGAGTGTCTCCTCACCTGTGTCAGTGTTTGGAGAACAGAATATTGGAGTGGAAGATCTCACAGCTGTGGGGAGGGAAGTGTCACCTGACTAACTATCCGGACACCTCTGCCTAATCTGGGGGCAGATCCAGTAATTGAGGACATGACTGTGACTTGTCACCTTGCTTTCTTCTTTACCATTATCGTCAATTTGCCTCCTCGGAAAACAAAGCACCCCTTACAGATGATCTACAAATATTGACTCTTTACTGAAGCCGGGTCCTCGGCTGCTTATAAAATGGTTTGTCATTGTCTTGCTACATTTGTAAGTGTGCTCAGAAACATAGCACCTCATCTGTTACTGGAGGTCGCCCTCCTCCCGGGGCTAATGTCGTCCTATGGACTACACTGGTCCAGGCTATTGATCTTTCGTATACTTGCATTACTTCTATCACTTTCTTTTTCGGGCACATTGACCTGGACACTCTTCTGCTTCCTTTAATGACCTTAGGGTACCGTCACACAGTACCATTTACATCGCTACGACGGCACGATTCGTGACGTCGTAGCATCGTATGATTATCGCTCCAGCGTCGTAGACTGCGGTCACACGTTGCAATCACGGTGCTGGAGCGATGCCGAAGTCCCCGGGTAACAAGGGTAAACATCGGGTTACTAAGCGCAGGGCCACGCTTAGTAACCCGATGTTTACCCTGGTTACCAGCGTAAACGTAAAAAAAAACAAACAGTACATACTTACATTCCGGTGTCTGTCCTCCGGCGTTCTGCTTCTCTCCACTGTGTAAGCGCCATAGCCGGAAAGCACAGCGGTGACGTCACCGCGTCACCGCTGTGCTCGCTTTCCGGCTTGCCGGCGCTCACAGTGCAGAGAAGCTGAGACGCCGGAGGACAGACACCGGAATGTGAGTATGTACTGTTTGTTTTTTTTACGTTTACGCTGGTAACCACGGTAAACATCGGGTTACTAAGCGCGGCCCTGCGCTTAGTTACCCGATGTTTACCCTGGCTACAAGCGAACACATCGCTGGATCGCTGTCACACACAACGATCCAGCGATGTCAGCGGGTGATCAAGCGACGAAAGAAAGTTCCACACGATCTGCTACGACGTACGATTCTCAACAGGGTCCCTGATCGCTGCTGCGTGTCAGACACTGCGATATCGTAACGATATCGCTAGAACGTCACGAATCGTACCGTCGTAGCGATCAAAATGGCACTGTGTGACGGTACCCTTAGTCAGTGATGATATCTCCTTTATTTGACATCAGTGGTGAGGTTTCGTCTATCTGCCCGGGTGATCTCCACTCCAGAGTTAAGTTCTTATAATCCCTCGCTCCTGACTTTGGACACGCTGGGGTCAACACACGGAGATATTTGCACATGTCTGAACCTCGGTTTGTTTTCCCTGATGTCTTATTTCCTCCCCAGTAAATGGAATGGAGGGTTTGACTTCATTTGAATGTGACTAATCCCCCATACGCCTCATGCAGGGCCATCCACCGAGGTGTGACTTTTCCCAGGTCATTAGAACATGGTGTTAAATCTTAGGCCTTAAAATTAATGGGCATATGGATGTCATTAAGTGCTCACTTACCTGAATGGACAGAATGGAGAAGGATGTAATCTCTGTGCCTGTGTACAAGTGCGCAACTGAGAGGACTCACTCCAAATGTGCCAGAAGTTAATATTTTAGCAATTATGACTTTTATTTCCATAATTTTTTTATGATCATATATCTGCTATCTACCTTTTCCCTCTTAACATATAGAAGTCTTACTGTACAAGGAAAGATCACTTGGACTTTTAAAAGAGTTCATAAATCTCACATGATCTGCTTAGGCCTCCCAAAACTTTCAGGAAAGTGCTTCTAGACTGCTTCTGATGCCTGGAGCCAGGGTGCTATGTTGTCAGATGCATTAAGACACATATTCAGGGGACAGAAAACAGACTATCAAAGGAGCCTGGCATTTATATAGGCCACATGGTTATGGAAAACGTTTTTGGAAAAAGTTTTTGGTAGTTCACACCACATTCTGGCATTTCTCATAGATCTTCTTCCAAGAGTTGACAAGTATGCTTAAGGAGTTCTTAATGATTGGATCTTGTATGGAATGCCCTGTGAAGGGAGAAGGTAGACATGATGGGACAATCGCTTCTATCACATATCAAGATACAATGTACCGTATTTTTCGGACTATAAGACGCACCGGACTATAATATATAATAAAACCTGGCACTCAACTTATACTTGGAAGTGAATTTTATTTTCCAGCAACAAATTTCCAGCAACAAAAACGTTTCGGTCATTAATTAGACCTTCATCAGTTACTGTAGATGCAATCAAAACAATATACAAAGAAAAAAAAACAAAGTAAATAGAACAGAAAAAAATCGAACAAAATAAAGTATGTACAAAACTGGACTTCCAGTATATCAATAACATGGCAGGGTAAATAGTAAAATGGTACATAGAAACCGTACAAAATCAACCAATCTTGGCACAAAAAAAAAAAAAAAAGGAAATGAATGGCTAAATCATGAGAGAAGGAGGAGATCACATACCAGATGGTGAGTGGTGCCTGGAAAAAAGACGAGCCCGTGTAGGCAGATAGTAATAATAGATTTCTGTAATGAAGGGTTAAAGTTACATAAGATGTGTGCCCAGTGGCGTGGTGTTAGGTGTGGAAATTCAGAGACATACCACTAGTGGATGTAAGGGAGGTCCATATAGGTCAGCCTAATGGGTATAAAATGCAGGGTACATAGGTACTGATGCTGGTTACAAAGTGAAAGTGAAAGTAAAAATAAGAATATAAGAATAAGAAGGAAGCTTACCGCTTGTGCAAGGCGTCACAGACGCGGTGTCCACCGCTTGTCTGACGCCATGTGCACCGCTGCACGCTTTATGTGTGGTAGAAGAGGCGGCAGGAAGGGCTCGTGTAGCGCCGACCGGAAGTGGGCGTGTCCGGCGTGCGGCGATGTAAGCTGGCAGAGGAACAACATCACCAATATGGTGGTGCGTTCCTAGAAGCACTGCTTGCGTTCCACCTAGGTGGGAGTGTCTGGCAGGGGGCGGTGTTGTGCAGGGGATAGTGTGACCTCAGAAAACAAAGGAGTTGTGAATTACACTGGGTGATGTTTACACCCCTAATGGATACCATTGTGCGGTATGAGCACTAGATTACATGTCAGTGCAGATATGTAAATTAAGCTGCATTGACTAAGGCTGATAAAGTGGTAGTATATATAATATAACAGGACCCAATTAATCAGAGAGATAGACCAACAATAAAAATTGCTTTACTGGGCACGTGCAGGCAGGAAAGGGTGAGCCGTCAGATAGTAGTGGGTGCCAAAAGAAGGTATGGATCATCCGAAGATTAATACAGGCGACTCTAGAGAGAACGGAGAAGAGAACATTAGGCAGAGGCATTAAATCGTGAAATACAAGCTCTATCACTTTAAACAAAGGCAAGTAGGTCATATTCCCTATTTAACCCCTTGGGGGTTAGAGTATCCAGGGTATGAATCCAGAAGGCTTCCCGTTTTTTTAGGAGTGCGATCCTATCACCCCCTCGACGTTGTATGGGAACCGAATCAATCACTTGATATCTCAATTGTGAAATATTATGTCCATGTGTGGAAAAATGGTGGGGAATTGGCAAAAGGAGATTATTGCAGCGAATGGTGGATTTGTGTTTTGATATCCTATTTCTCACAGGTTGTGTGGTCTCCCCAATATATAATAGACCACATGGACACTTAATTAGGTATATGACAAAGGATGATTCGCATGTATAATAATCCCTGATCTGGAAGATTTTCCCTGTATGTGGGTGATGGAAGGTACTCCCCTTTTGTACATTACCACATTGCGCACAATGTAGGCAGGGGAAAGTGCCCATTCTGGGTTGTGACAGAAATCTCGACTTTTTTGGTTGTGTAGGACCAAAATCTGCCCTGACTAAGTTGTCTCTAAGATTTTGAGGTCTCTTATAGCACGGAAGAAACGGGAGTTTGAATTCCGGGACATTAGGGTATGCTGTACTAAGAAGGGGCCAGTGTTTCCTGATATGTTTGTGAAGGATGGAGGTGAACGGGTGGTAAACGTGTACAAACGGAATGCGTTTACTTTGATCTTCATTCCGGGTGCGAGGGGGTGGATTTATTTGTTCTTTGAGAATGTTCTCAGGGTAGCCACGACGGTGGAATTTGGTGGTCATGTCACGTAGGCGCTGATCCCGCAAAATGTTATCAGAAACAATACGATGTACACGCTGGTACTGGGATCTGGGTATGGCACGTTTCACCGCTGGATGACCAATTTCCAGCGGTGAAACGTGCCATACCCAGATCCCAGTACCAGCGTGTACATCGTATTGTTTCTGATAACATTTTGCGGGATCAGCGCCTACGTGACATGACCACCAAATTCCACCGTCGTGGCTACCCTGAGAACATTCTCAAAGAACAAATAAATCCACCCCCTCGCACCCGGAATGAAGATCAAAGTAAACGCATTCCGTTTGTACACGTTTACCACCCGTTCACCTCCATCCTTCACAAACATATCAGGAAACACTGGCCCCTTCTTAGTACAGCATACCCTAATGTCCCGGAATTCAAACTCCCGTTTCTTCCGTGCTATAAGAGACCTCAAAATCTTAGAGACAACTTAGTCAGGGCAGATTTTGGTCCTACACAACCAAAAAAGTCGAGATTTCTGTCACAACCCAGAATGGGCACTTTCCCCTGCCTACATTGTGCGCAATGTGGTAATGTACAAAAGGGGAGTACCTTCCATCACCCACATACAGGGAAAATCTTCCAGATCAGGGATTATTATACATGCGAATCATCCTTTGTCATATACCTAATTAAGTGTCCATGTGGTCTATTATATATTGGGGAGACCACACAACCTGTGAGAAATAGGATATCAAAACACAAATCCACCATTCGCTGCAATAATCTCCTTTTGCCAATTCCCCACCATTTTTCCACACATGGACATAATATTTCACAATTGAGATATCAAGTGATTGATTCGGTTCCCATACAACGTCGAGGGGGTGATAGGATCGCACTCCTAAAAAAACGGGAAGCCTTCTGGATTCATACCCTGGATACTCTAACCCCCAAGGGGTTAAATAGGGAATATGACCTACTTGCCTTTGTTTAAAGTGATAGAGCTTGTATTTCACGATTTAATGCCTCTGCCTAATGTTCTCTTCTCCGTTCTCTCTAGAGTCGCCTGTATTAATCTTCGGATGATCCATACCTTCTTTTGGCACCCACTACTATCTGACGGCTCACCCTTTCCTGCCTGCACGTGCCCAGTAAAGCAATTTTTATTGTTGGTCTATCTCTCTGATTAATTGGGTCCTGTTATATTATATATACTACCACTTTATCAGCCTTAGTCAATGCAGCTTAATTTACATATCTGCACTGACATGTAATCTAGTGCTCATACCGCACAATGGTATCCATTAGGGGTGTAAACATCACCCAGTGTAATTCACAACTCCTTTGTTTTCTGAGGTCACACTATCCCCTGCACAACACCGCCCCCTGCCAGACACTCCCACCTAGGTGGAACGCAAGCAGTGCTTCTAGGAACGCACCACCATATTGGTGATGTTGTTCCTCTGCCAGCTTACATCGCCGCACGCCGGACACGCCCACTTCCGGTCGGCGCTACACGAGCCCTTCCTGCCGCCTCTTCTACCACACATAAAGCGTGCAGCGGTGCACATGGCGTCAGACAAGCGGTGGACACCGCGTCTGTGACGCCTTGCACAAGCGGTAAGCTTCCTTCTTATTCTTATATTCTTATTTTTACTTTCACTTTCACTTTGTAACCAGCATCAGTACCTATGTACCCTGCATTTTATACCCATTAGGCTGACCTATATGGACCTCCCTTACATCCACTAGTGGTATGTCTCTGAATTTCCACACCTAACACCACGCCACTGGGCACACATCTTATGTAACTTTAACCCTTCATTACAGAAATCTATTATTACTATCTGCCTACACGGGCTCGTCTTTTTTCCAGGCACCACTCACCATCTGGTATGTGATCTCCTCCTTCTCTCATGATTTAGCCATTCATTTCCTTTTTTTTTTTTTTTTTGTGCCAAGATTGGTTGATTTTGTACGGTTTCTATGTACCATTTTACTATTTACCCTGCCATGTTATTGATATACTGGAAGTCCAGTTTTGTACATACTTTATTTTGTTCGATTTTTTTCTGTTCTATTTACTTTGTTTTTTTTCTTTGTATATTGTTTTGATTGCATCTACAGTAACTGATGAAGGTCTAATTAATGACCGAAACGTTTTTGTTGCTGGAAATTTGTTGCTGGAAAATAAAATTCACTTCCAAGTATAAGTTGAGTGCCAGGTTTTATTATATATCATTGAGGTGTTGGAACCTACCTGGGCACCATATGCTATATGCTGTGCACACATCTATCTATTAAATTGCACCGGACTATAAGGCGCACCCAGGTTTTAGAGGTGGAAAATAGGGAAAAAAATATTTGAAGCAAAAAAATGTGGTAAAATATTTAATAATATAAATAACATACTATTATATGTGGTGTTATTACATATAATAGTATGTTATTATGTTGGAAGCTGCAGGACCAGTGTGGTGTCTGTGAAGTACTATATGAAGATGCTGGAGGGTGAGTATAAGAATGGGGGCACAGGGCTTATATTGAAAGCACCACTCCAGCACTGCAAAATAGCACTGGAGTGCTGCTTTAAAATCCCATGGGAGAACTATAACTCCCAGCATGTCCTGCAGATCCTATGACATGCTGGGAGTTATAGTTCACCACAGGAGTGGCAGAGTGCTTTATTGTGTATTGTAAAGACTAACCTATTAATTGTGGCAGCCTGCCAGCCTGTGGTGAGGTAAAAGCATCCCATGACTGCACACACAGAGCCCTCCCTCTTGTTGCCTCTCCACAGCACAGGTTATGAGGAAGCTGCAGATTCTAGTGGAGAGCCTGAAGGACCTGTGATGTCAAGAAGAGGGAGGGCTCTGAGCTGCCATGTGATGCTCCAGCCTGCCCACTCCTGACATCACACAGGTCGTCCTTGTGCACAGCACTCGGCATCCAGGCATGGCAGGCAGGTATACAGCGATCTCCTCTCCGCTCTGGCCCCTGCTGCTGCTGCCTCCTCCTCCCCAGGACACTCAAATCTCCCTAGCTGCTGCAGCAATCAGCGCTGAGGAAGCCATGCATGTCCCTGCTTAAGTGCAGTATTCATTTGCTGCTTCCGGCTCACCGCTCAGCTGATCGGTGGGCGGGGAGCCGCTAATGAATATTCACTGCACTTAATCATCGGGACCACATGGTTTTCCCAGTGCTGATTCCGGGCAGCGGGAACATCCTGAAGTGGGATAATAGTGCGATCCCACTCACTGATGCCCCCCTCCCCACATGCTACATCCGTACCATAAGACGCACCCACGCTTTCCTCCCAAATTTGGAGGAAAAAAAGTGCGTCTTATGGTCGGAAAAATACGGTACCTCTAAATATAATGCACCTAAGAGACACCCAAACCTATACTAACACAACTCTATATCAGACCAATTGTTGGACATTTTCAACTGGAAATCAACTAGTTGCAAAATAAATCCATATCTAACAACCTTCATTTATTCCTGTTGTCCTTGGGCTTGTTGGTTTCTGTGATGTGTTGTGTCTTTGGTGGGCTGTATTTATTAAGGTCATTCCAAAACTCTAAAGGTACCTTCACACTGACCAACTTTCCAACGATAACGATAGCGATCCGTGACGTTGCAGCGTCCTGGATAGCGATATCATTGTGTTTGACACGCAGCAGTGATCTGGATCCTGCTGTGATATCGTTGGTCGTAGCTGAAAGTTCAGAACTTTATTTGGTCGTCAGATCGGCGTGTATCGTTGTGTTTGACAGCAAAAGCAACGATGCCAGCAATGTTTTACAATGGTAACCAGGGTAAATATCGGGTTACTAAGCGCAGGGCCGCGCTTAGTAACCCGATATTTACCCTGGTTACCATTGTAAAAGTAAAAAAAAAAACAGTACATACTCACCTTCTGATGTCTGTCACGTCCCCCGGCGTCCGCGCTGCTGCTCAGAGCTTCCTGTACTGAATGTGTCAGTGCCGGCTGTAAAGCAAAGCACAGCGGTGACGTCACCGCTCTGCTTAGGGCTGGCGCTTACACAGTGCAGGGAAGCGGACGCCGGGGAACGTGACAGGCACCGGAATGTGAGTATGTAGTGTTTTTTTTTTTTTACATTTACACTGGTAACCAGGGTAAACATCGGGTTACTAAGCGCGGCCCTGCGCTTAGTAACCCGATGTTTACCCTGGTTACCCGGAGACTTCGGCATCGTTGGTCGCTGGAGAGATGTCTGTGTGACAGCTCCCCAGCGACCACACAACGACGAAACAGCGACGCTGCAGCGATCGGCATCGTTGTCTATATCGCTGCAGCGTTGCTTAATGTGACGGTACCTTTACTATGTCCCTGGTCTACAGGAAATGGAGTTTGATTAATTCTATTGTAGACCCAAGCAGAACCTGATACGGGGCAGCATTGTGGACCAGAGTAGAGTATTGTATCGCTAACCAAATAAGGAACCTGGAGGAAGTGAAACAGGAGATGGCATCATGAATTGTAGTTCAGACCATGGTTATAGTGAGGAGACTTGGATTCAGTATTGTAGTATTATCTGATCTCATCCAGCCCTAGTACAATGTACTTGAGACAGTGTCCTTGACTGAGAGCATGAGGACTTAACACTGGGGCAAAACAGAAAGTTATCCCAGTCTGTGTTGACCAATGGGATAAGATGATAATCCCGGGAAATGTCACTTTTCCTCTAACCTGGAATGTGTGTTACTGCTTCACACAGCCAATAATACATTCAAGTTGTAGTTGAATTTAGTTTTGTGATTCTTAAGAAAATGTTGTCAAATAGAGTTGAGCAAATCTTTTAAAATTCATTTCCGATTATGATTAGTGGCTAATATTGTATTTGCAATATTCACCGGACAAAGCAGAACGTAATTGGAGTCAATGAGAGTAGAAATGACTGAATATGTTCAGAATCGATCATCAAACATAAATTCGGCACGAATAGGGTACCAATATGGCACGAATATGGCAAGTTCAGATTCGTCGACCGATTCCGAACATATCCGCTCAACTCTAGTGTCAAACTGTCTTGGCTTGGATTTGAACTGTTGGTACGCAGTTGGGCTTGGGACCAATCTGAAGGTGAGTTGTACAGTGGGGAAAATAAGTATTTGATACACTGTCAATTTTGCAAGTTTCCCCACCTACAAAGAATGGAGAGGTCTGTAATTTTTATATAGGTATGCAGCGCCCCAGAGTCCTGGTCGTTGCAGTACTGTGGCTCCGCCACTATGGGGAGCCATGGTGCGTTCGATGGCACTGAAGGAGTTCATCTGACCAGGTATCACAGACACCAATACATTTCACAGCAGGGCCTCCGGGGGGAGCTAAGGGTGCTATTCATTAGGCCACTCCCCACCATAGTGGGTAAACCGGGGGTCAGGCAGGAAGTTAGATGAGAAAGCTGACTGGATTGGACGAAGCAACACTCAGTGGCAGAGGGTGTTGTGGAGGAAGAGACAGTAGGGTCTCTGCCAGGGGTGGGATCCTGGCAGAGGCTTGGCATTGGAAAGAACGTAACGGGACCGTGCCTGCTCAGAATAGCGGCGGTGCCCTAAGAAAGGACTAGAAGCGAGATAGATTGTGCTGAGTGAGAAACGAGATCAAGCAATAGGAGAATTCCAGTAGGGGTCGTGCTGTAAGACCGAAGCAACACCCTACTGAGGCGCACTACCGGTGGCCGGAACGCCGAGGGAGTAGAATAACATTCAGCTTCAAGCAATACTCCAAACAGCGGCAGGACAGTCAGTTTAAGGCGGGCTGTCTAACACATATCACCTATGAAGTCTTGGGAGGCAATTGCGGGAGAGGGGCGTCTCTAGGGTCCCGGAAGAACTCCAGGCCTACCCGACAAACGGGTGCCGTTCTAACCGTAACATCAGGGAGGGACGGACGATTAGAAGAACATCATTTAATCGAGTTGTGAGGGAACTTAAGAAACAGACACAACAGTTGTGGGGTACTTTCCGTAAGCACAGCAGGGGAGGACTACAACACATAGCGCTAAGAAGGAAGGCACCGATTTCCACCTGTGAAGAGAACTCTGGAAGTGCCATTGGACCGGCCAGACTTGCGCAGCCTGGTGAACCGTATTCTGGACTGAGGACTCAGAGATCTCCAGTAAAGAGGTAAAGAGACTGCAACCTGGTGTCCTCGTTATTTACCGCGACCTGCACCCCACAACTGCACCGTCACAACACCACTCATTGCACCGGACGTCCCCCACTGACAGACAGGGCCACGGACCGGGTCTAGCCACCGTGACAACCCCAGGACTGAGACCCAGAGGCCCGGCTCCGGGTACCCCTCGGCCCTGCGGCGGTGTGGGGGCGCTCCGCAAACTTGGCGTCACGAACAGGATCTACTTAAGCCTGAAGAATCAGGTCATGTGTGCCTAGAGACTGTGATTTGTTGTGCTTGGACTGTACTTTATTAAGAGCACTGTGTGTTGTGCCATTTGCCGCCAAAATCCGCCGCCATTGTAGCGCTGAGGAGAGCGCAGGAAGAGAAGAGGGGCGTGAAGGGGGCGTAGGCAAGCTGGAGAGCGCGAACAGCAATGGCCGCCCAGTCTAAGTATTTCTGTGTCCTGAGGACGTGCCCGTCAACAGCCGAGGTACGCCTCCTGATCTTGGTCGGAGGGTGGAGACCATGGGGACGGGGCCGCCCACGGAAGAGACCGCGGGACGAAGACGCGGAAAAGGAGGCAAAGATGGCGGCACCAGGAGCACCACGCGGGGCTGACCCGGTCCGGCCTGAGGCTGCGCAACCTGAGATAGCCCCAGAAACGCCAGCGCTGCGGGATCTGACCCTCACAGAGTCACCGATGGGCCGACCCCCTTTGCCGCTGGCTGAAGAATGTGTGGCTGCAGCCGAGGCCCGACAGCTAGCTTGCCGGCTGAAGGCCGATGCCCGCGTACTTACCCGGCTAGGCCAGCCCATAGAGATCAGGTTGTCTCCTGTTGCTTCTCACCTGGCCGCGGCTGAAGGTACGCTACCAGCGCCGGGCCTAAAGATCATGCCGGACGCCGAACATTTACGGCGTCTGATGGCAGCATGGCGGAGCCGGCCCCAGCCTACAGAACCGGTCGACCTAGTTAGTGCTCCGGAGATCCCGCCATCACACTGGGGTGTGGTGGTGGCCTTTAATCCCCAGTGCGGAAGGGGAGTAATCCAAGAGATCGGGGAGCCGATACAGGTCCGCGTAGACCGGGAGGAGGTGGAGCCTTGCAGCGGGAGGATCGCTCGCGATCTGGAGCCAGGTGATGCCGTCACCTACACTCGTTGGAGGAGGGCTACGGGAGAGGCTGGCTGGATGGCGCGAGGCGTGCAGCGATGCATTGCCCTCCAGGCTGCTGCCGGAACACCAGAAGGAGCTGATTCAGTGGGGAAAGCAGCAGAGCCCGGCCCCGCGGAACCCCGAGAAGCCCAGCCTTGCCGTGCCCCGGAGGGACGTGTGCGTCTGCCAGTAAGGAGGACCTCCCGGCGAGGGATATTATCACTGCTGGGACCGGAGCGGCGTCCTGGCTCACCCGTGCGATCTGTTGGCCTGGTGAGACCGGATAAGAGGCCACCTTCCGCTTCACCACAGTAAGATTCTACTGTACTTTCTTATTTGTAAAATAGTTACTGTTTTATTGCCTTTTATGATTGCTGCTAAACCCGTCCAGGGTTAACTCTTTATGGATCCCTCTGTTGACCCGGGATCCCTGTTGTTTTGTTTATCTTTTCCAAGTCTGCACAAAAGTTGAAAGAACTGCTGTAATCATGGACTGTGCGTGATACAAACTTTCTTGTAAATAGTTTGCACCTTATTAAGGGCGCTTCCTACTGGTTTTATTTAAAGACTCTTTGCGAAGATACCGTTCTGGAACCTTTGCTGAACAAAGACTGGTAGGCTGAGAAGACGAGCTACCTCAGAAAGACTTGATCCTCTTTTAAAGGGGATGTCCAACAGCGTACTTACGAGAGATACTGTTTTAGAACAGTAATGCCATGGTAATGTTGGAATGAGAAAAGTTATATGTGTTTTACTGGTTAAATGTGAAGAAATACTGATGATGATGCTCTGGAAGAAATGTAACTGTTTTGCATATAGGAAGGTGATGTGCGTTCAACTTGTTTAAGATGTGAAACCTAGATAATGTTCTTTAAAAGGAAAGATGCAGAAAGCCCGTAGGGGTAGATTTAGAGTTCTGCTTAAGTGAAAGTAAGAAAGTAATAATGAAGGTGAGGATAGAAGGTAAACCCTGAGTCCCCATAGAAAGTTAGAAATGTGTTACTAAGGACAGAAAGTGGACCCGTAGGGGTTAGTGAGTGAGTCCTAATAGGAGCCAAGTAGAGCCGGCTCCATGTTCTCTAATTGAAAGGAATGTTATGTCTATACCATGTATAGTAGGGAAAGGCAGTAGGCCCTGGCTGAACGGGGCGGTCCTGTAAAAGAAAGGAGAGGCAGTAGGTCTGGTGCCATAGGGACAGGCGGTCCTGCAGGTTCGAAGTAGGAGAATGAAAAGTTAAAATACCTTATAATGTGATTATAGGAAGGTCTTTAGCGGATTAAGAGTGTATATCCTTAAAGGCAAAGTTAAATTATTGGTTAATAATGTTTGCACTTAGTAGAATACCCGGTTGGGTAAGAAAAGCTAATTATAGCATGTTGCTATGATATTTAATTATGTTTGTAACGTTAAAGTGTCCTCACCTCCCATAAAGGGAAGCCTGTTCAAGTATACTTATTGTTTTGCACTCTACAAAATTGTATGTCTTTTTGCTAACTTGTATTGTTGTTTTATTCCCAGTCCCGGAGTACTGTGTTTAACCAGGGGGGAGTGCAGCGCCCCAGAGTCCTGGTCGTTGCAGTACTGTGGCTCCGCCACTATGGGGAGCCATGGTGCGTTCGATGGCACTGAAGGAGTTCATCTGACCAGGTATCACAGACACCAATACATTTCACAGCAGGGCCTCCGGGGGGAGCTAAGGGTGCTATTCATTAGGCCACTCCCCACCATAGTGGGTAAACCGGGGGTCAGGCAGGAAGTTAGATGAGAAAGCTGACTGGATTGGACGAAGCAACACTCAGTGGCAGAGGGTGTTGTGGAGGAAGAGACAGTAGGGTCTCTGCCAGGGGTGGGATCCTGGCAGAGGCTTGGCATTGGAAAGAACGTAACGGGACCGTGCCTGCTCAGAATAGCGGCGGTGCCCTAAGAAAGGACTAGAAGCGAGATAGATTGTGCTGAGTGAGAAACGAGATCAAGCAATAGGAGAATTCCAGTAGGGGTCGTGCTGTAAGACCGAAGCAACACCCTACTGAGGCGCACTACCGGTGGCCGGAACGCCGAGGGAGTAGAATAACATTCAGCTTCAAGCAATACTCCAAACAGCGGCAGGACAGTCAGTTTAAGGCGGGCTGTCTAACACATATCACCTATGAAGTCTTGGGAGGCAATTGCGGGAGAGGGGCGTCTCTAGGGTCCCGGAAGAACTCCAGGCCTACCCGACAAACGGGTGCCGTTCTAACCGTAACATCAGGGAGGGACGGACGATTAGAAGAACATCATTTAATCGAGTTGTGAGGGAACTTAAGAAACAGACACAACAGTTGTGGGGTACTTTCCGTAAGCACAGCAGGGGAGGACTACAACACATAGCGCTAAGAAGGAAGGCACCGATTTCCACCTGTGAAGAGAACTCTGGAAGTGCCATTGGACCGGCCAGACTTGCGCAGCCTGGTGAACCGTATTCTGGACTGAGGACTCAGAGATCTCCAGTAAAGAGGTAAAGAGACTGCAACCTGGTGTCCTCGTTATTTACCGCGACCTGCACCCCACAACTGCACCGTCACAACACCACTCATTGCACCGGACGTCCCCCACTGACAGACAGGGCCACGGACCGGGTCTAGCCACCGTGACAACCCCAGGACTGAGACCCAGAGGCCCGGCTCCGGGTACCCCTCGGCCCTGCGGCGGTGTGGGGGCGCTCCGCAGGTACACTTCAACTGTCACAGGGGACAGGGTGACTACATCATATTGAAGGGAGAGTGGATGGGATCATGTATCATGAGATTTTGGCCAACAACCTCCTTCCCTCAGTAAGGGTACCGTCACACATTGAAATTTCCATCGCTACGACATTACGATTCGTGACGTTCTAGCGATATCGTTACGATATCGCTGTGTCTGACACGCTACTGCGATCAGACACCCTGCTGAGAATCGTACGTCGTAGCAGATCGTTTGGAACTTTCTTTCGTCGCTTGATCACCCGCTGACATCGCTGGATCGTTGTGTGTGACAGCGATCCAGCGATGTCTTCGCTTGTAACCAGGGTAAACATCGGGTAACTAAGCGCAGGGCCGCGCTTAGTAACCCGATGTTTACCCTGGTTACAAGCGTAAACGTAAAAAAACAAACTGTACATACTCACCCGTCTGTGTCCTTCAGGTCCCTTGCCGTCTGCTTCCTGCTCTGAGTGCCGGCCGGAAAGTGAGAGCAGATCACAGCGGTGCTGCGCTCTGCTCTCACTGTACGGCTGCACTCAGAGCAGGAAGCAGACGGCAAGGAACCTGAAGGACACCGACTGGTGAGTATGTACTGTTTGTTTTTTTACGTTTACGCTGGTAACCAGGGTAAACATCGGGTTACTAAGCGCGGCCCTGCGCTTAGTTACCCGATGTTTACCCTGGTTACCCGGGGACTTCGGCATCGCTCCAGCGCCGTGATTGCAACGTGTGACCGCAGTCTACGACGCTGGAGCGATGATCATACGACGCTGCGACGTCACGGATCGTGCCGTCGCAGCGATGAAAATTTCAATGTGTGACGGTACCCTTAGAGTATTGAAGATGGGTCATGGCTGGGTCTTCCAGCATGATAATGACCCAAAACACACAGCCAGGACAACTAAGGAGTGGCTCTGTAAGGAGCTTTTCAAGGTCTTGGAGTGGCCTAGCCAGTCTCCAGACCTGACCCCAGTAGAACGCCAAGCTGTCAAAAAGCCGGATCCAATTTTTTAACATTGGAGTCAATGGGCAACAGATTTCTTAATGTCGCATCCGCTGTTTTTTTCTAATGGATCAGGCAAGAAAAAGCTTGTCTCTCATTAGTTCTTAAAAGCTTAGAGAGCCAAGGCTAACATTTTCTAGGGATGTCTCTTTTTTGATGAACTAGTTTAAGGAAGTTCTCTTCTTTGTGATTTTCACCGATCGCTTGGTTTAAAGCTAAATATTCAAAGGCACAAGGTGCAAGGAAGTGCCACTTTGGTAAATGGCTTTATTGATTAGTTAATTGGATCAGCATGAATAAAGTTAGTTAATTAGGTGACTGAGGGAAGGAATAGATACAGGACTGTGTAATTCAGCAAATTATACCACTAATGGAATGTGCTAATAGTACAATGGGCTCCAGAGTGACGGCTTCACCCTTTTTTATGTATTAACTTCTGGTCATTGACTGATTAAGAAGCATGAAAAATGCCACATTTTCTTCTCTCCGACAGTGCAAACAATTTATAATATCCCCTGTAATTAAATTAAAGAATATACTGAAGGGTTGTGTACTAAAGAAAGCTTCACACATGAAAACATTTTGTTAAAAATTCCCCAGTTGCTCACTTTTTTAAGTTAAGCAAATATTTAACTATTCCTGATTTCCTGATTTATGGGGTCAGTTTTATTTTTTTAGATGTTGAGGCCAAAAGTCTGAATATGTGCAAATCTTTTTCTAAACTCTTTAACATTTTTTCATTTTGGCTTACAGATGCAAAAAAAACCTGACCAAACTAAAAGTGACCTATATGAAATGTTCACTTCGACCCCAAGAGGCATAACTAATGGCCCAGACTGAAGACTTAATGGCCCAGACTGAAGAGTTAAACTTGGCCTCTCTCCTATCTCTATCTGCTGAAAAAAAATCTTACCCTGCATGTCTCTGAATGCATCTTACACGAAAAGGGTCATGCAAATTGACATTAGAGATCCCAGACCTCACAATTAATCTTCCCAAATCCAGAAAATAATTCAGACACCAAAATGTATTTAGACCACAAACCAGACCCGAAAATTAATCCAAACCCCAATTCGGACCCTAAAATAAAATAAAAACTCAGACCGGACACAAAACTCAATTTAAGTGTAAGACTTGAGAGTAAAATTAATTTAGACATCAGAACAGATCAAACACCTGCATAAATCCAGCCACCAAAGTCTATTCATATCTCAGAGGAGATTCCTACATTTTGCTCCCATTCTTTATTTTTGGGTCCTGGATCTTGACTTTTTGAAACAACTAAACAGCATCAGGACAGAATGTGGTAGTCTCTGAAGCTGAAAGGGTCCAAACCCAACAGAGAAGACCAATAAAAATATGGAGGACTGTAGAAACCTGGTCCTCAGTAGCCTCACCTGATGGAAACTCCTGGCTTCAAAGCTTGGACACAAATACTACTGCTGTAACTTCAATAGAAATAGCAACTGCTGCAACCTCAATAGTACTGGACAATATCATAAGACACCTGAATGATTATGGATGGTGTCAAATGTCCGTGAAACATTGTTTGTGCTCAGTTCTGAAGATTGTCGCCACCACCGGGTCTTTTGACCTCATAGGCATGTATGACGTAGTCATCTCATGACAGGAGACCTGGTAATCTGGTACTTTTCTTATCTGAGCACAGATAGCGTATCACGGACGTGTGAAACCAATTTCAGCATGGTCCATGAATGCTTAAGGGTATGTGCACACGTCCGGATTTCTTGCAGAAATTTCCTGAAGAAAACCGGAAATTTTCTGCAAGAAATCCGCATTTTTTTTTTTTGCGTTTTTTTTCCGTTTTTTTCGCGGTTTTTTTAGCATTCTGCAAGCGTAATTAGCTTGCAGAATGCTAAAGTTTTCCAAGCGATCTGTAGCATCGCTTGGAAAACTGACTGACAAGTTGGTCACACTTGTCAAACATACTGTTTGACAAGTGTGACCAACTTTTTACTATAGATGCAGCTTATGCAGCATCTATAGTAAAAGGTAGAATGTTTAAAAATAATAAAAAAAATAAAAAAATGGTTATACTCACCCTCTGCAGACAGCCAATCTCCTCAGCGGCGTCCGTTCCTATAGATGCCGGTGTGGTTCAGGACCTTCGATGACGTCGCGGCTTGTGATTGGTCGCGTGAGTCACATGAGCGGTCACGCGACCAATCACAAGACAGCGACGTCATCACAGGTCCTGAACCACACCATCTATAGGAACGGAAGAGAGAGCATGCACCGGAGAGGCGGGAACACTTCGGGGGCCATCAGAGGGTGAGTATATCACTATTTTTTATTTTAATTCTTTTTTTTTTACCAATTATATGGTGCCCAGTCCGTGGAGGAGAGTCTCCTCTCCTCCACCCTGGGTACCAACCGCACATAATCTGCTTACTTCCGGCATGGTGGGCATAGCCCCGTGCGGGAAGTAAGCAGATCAATGCATTCCTAGGTGTGCGGAATCCCTGCAATTCCGCATTTTTAATGAACATGTTGCTTTTTTTTCCGCGATGCGATTTTTTCACGGAAAAAAATGCAACATTTGCACAAAAAATGCGGAATACCCTGTAAATAATAGG
Source organism: Ranitomeya variabilis (assembly GCF_051348905.1). Lineage (NCBI taxonomy): Eukaryota > Metazoa > Chordata > Amphibia > Anura > Dendrobatidae > Ranitomeya > Ranitomeya variabilis. Next base: position 1,145,160,032 of record NC_135232.1, read on the forward strand.
AGGCATATGTAAGGGTTTTTTCGCGTTTTTATCACGTTTTTATAGTGAAAAAATGCGAAAAAAAACGTGAAAAATCCTGAACGTGTGCACATGGCCTAAATCTGTGGGAACTATGGCTCCACAACTGATTGGTGATTATGTATCTTTGGACATATGGTATTCAGGCATCATGAAACAAAAGTCAAAATCAACAAATGTCTTAGGCTGGTTTCACACTTGCGTTTTGATCTGCATGCATTTTTGAAAAAACGCATGTGGTGAAAAAACGCATGTAATCGCGGCAAAACGCCGCGTTTTTTAGACGCATGCGTTTTTTTTGTTTTTTTTTCCCCCATGAAAAAATCAACTAGAAAATCCACTAATAGTAGAATTAGTTAGGGTTAGGGGTAGCTTTTTATTAGAAGAATGTCCTGGTCACCCTAACCCTACCCCTAACCCCTAAACGTAACTGAAATACGTGGCACTGAAATACGTGGCACTGAAATACGTGGCACTGAAATACGTGGTACGTGGCACTGAATACGTGGTACGTGGCACTGAAATACGTGGCACTGAATACGTGGTACTGAATACGTGGTACTGAAATACGTGATACGTGGCACTGAAATACGTGGCACTGAAATACGTGGTACGTGGCACTGAAATACGTGGCACTGAATACGTGGTACTGAAATACGTGATACGTGGCACTGAAATACGTGGCACTGAAATACGTGGTACGTGGCACTGAATACGTGGTACGTGGCACTGAAATACGTGGCACTGAATACGTGGTACTGAAATACGTGATACGTGGCACTGAAATACGTGGCATTGAAATACGTGGCACTAAAATAAGTGATACGTGGCACTTAAATACATGGCACTATGACTGTCACAAAAAGGTTCATTAAACGGTTAGGGGTGAGGTTAGGGGTAGAGTTAGGGTTAGGGTTTGGATCCCTTTATCACCTTGATGGTGGTGGGTGGCTTTTCAGTCTGTTTTCTGGGTTTTTTCCATAAAAACGCATGCGTTTTTAACGCAAACAAACGCATGTGCTTAAAAACGCATGCGTTTACATAGACAGCAATGCATTTTTTTGCCGCGAAAAAACGCATGCGTTTTTCGCGGCAAAAAAACGCGCAAAAAAATACTACAGGTTGCATTTTTGAAAAAGAACGCATGCAGAAAAAAAACGCATGCGTTTGAAAACGCGACCAAACGCATACAAAAAAACGCATGCGTTTTCAATGTGCCTTTTGTGCAAAAAACGCTGCAGACAAAAACGCAAGTGTGAAACCAGCCTTACTCACTGTACTATATCTTGCATGTCATGCTTCCTGACCCAGCTCTAAGACCAATCAGGAGCAACATCTCATTCATCAGATAACTTGGAATAACCCTATAGAAATCAATGAGATTGTTTCTGGCATTAGCTTTTGTAGCATGCAGAAGGTAAAAAAGTGGATATCAGAAATGAGCAGATCTTTTGAAAAAAATCTCGAAAGGAGAAAGACTGAGGACCTCACTGACCCATGAGTGCTTACACTCTACTGGAGAGAGAGAGGACTCTGCTATCCATAAGAGCTTACACTCTACAGGAGAGAGAGGGCCCCACTGACCATAAGACCTTACACTCTACAGGAGAGAGAGGACCCCACTGACCATAAGAGCTTACACTACAGGAGAGAGAGGACCCCACTGACCATAAGAGCTTACACTCTACAGGAGAGAGAGGACCCCACTGACCATAAGAGCTTACACTCTACAGGAGAGAGAGGACCCCACTGACCATAAGAGCTTACACTCTACAGGAGAGAGAGGACCCCACTGACCATAAGAGCTTACACTCTACAGGAGAGAGAGGACCCCACTGACCATAAGAGCTTACACTCTACAGGAGAGAGAGGACCCCGCTGACCATAAGAGCTTACACTCTACAGGAGAGAGAGGACCCCACTGACCATAAGAGCTTACACTCTACAGGAGAGAAGACCACACTGACCATAAGAGCTTACACTCTACAGGAGAGAGAGGACCCCACTGACCATAAGAGCTTACAGTCTACAGGAGAGAGAGGACCCCACTGACCATAAGAGCTTACAGTCTACAGGAGAGAGAGGACCACACTGACCATAAGAGCTTACACTCTACAGGAGAGAGAGGACCCCGCTGACCATAAGAGCTTACACTCTACAGGAGAGAGAGGACCCCACTGACCATAAGAGCTTACACTCTACAGGAGAGAGAGGACCCTCTGACCATAAGAGCTTACACTCTACAGGAGAGAGAGGACCCCACTGACCATAAGAGCTTACACTCTACAGGAGAGAGAGGGCCCCACTGACCATAAGAGCTTACACTCTACAGGAGAGAGAGGACCCCACTGACCATAAGAGCTTACACTCTACAGGAGAGAGAGGACCCCACTGACCATAAGAGCTTACACTCTACAGGAGAGAGAGGACCCCACTGACCATAAGAGCTTACACTCTCCAGGAGAGAGAGGACCCCACTGACCATAAGAGCTTACACTCTACAGGAGAGAGAGGACCCCACTGACCATAAGAGCTTACACTCTACAGGAGAGAGAGGACCCCACTGACCATAAGAGCTTACACTCTACAGGAGAGAGAGGACCCCACTGACCATAAGAGCTTACAGTCTACAGGAGAGAGAGGACCCCACTGACCATAAGAGCTTACAGTCTACAGGAGAGAGAGGACCACACTGACCATAAGAGCTTACACTCTACAGGAGAGAGAGGACCCCGCTGACCATAAGAGCTTACACTCTACAGGAGAGAGAGGACCCCACTGACCATAAGAGCTTACACTCTACAGGAGAGAAGACCACACTGACCATAAGAGCTTACACTCTACAGGAGAGAGAGGACCCCACTGACCATAAGAGCTTACACTCTACAGGAGAGAGAGGACCCCACTGACCATAAGAGCTTACACTCTACAGGAGAGAGAGAGGACCCCACTGACCATAAGAGCTTACACTCTACAGGAGAGAGAGGACCCCACTGACCATAAGAGCTTACACTCTACAGGAGAGAGAGGACCCTGCTGACCATAAGAGCTTACACTCTACAGGAGAGAGAGGACCCTCTGACCATAAGAGCTTACACTCTACAGGAGAGAGAGGACCCCACTGACCATAAGAGCTTACACTCTACAGGAGAGAGAGGGCCCCACTGACCATAAGAACTTACACTCTACAGGAGAGAGAGGACCCCACTGACCATAAGAGCTTACACTCTACAGGAGAGAGAGGACCCCACTGACCATAAGAGCTTACACTCTACAGGAGAGAGAAGACCCCACTGACCATAAGAGCTTACACTCTACAGGAGAGAGAGGACCCCACTGACCATAAGAGCTTACAGTCTACAGGAGAGAGAGGACCCCACTGACCATAAGAGCTTACAGTCTACAGGAGAGAGAGGGCCCCACTGACCATAAGAGCTTACACTCTACAGGAGAGAGAGGACCCCACTGACCATAAGAGCTTACACTCTACAGGAGAGAGAGGACCCCACTGACCATAAGAGCTTACACTCTACAGGAGAGAGAAGACCCCACTGACCATAAGAGCTTACACTCTACAGGAGAGAGAGGACCCCACTGACCATAAGAGCTTACAGTCTACAGGAGAGAGAGGACCCCACTGACCATAAGAGCTTACAGTCTACAGGAGAGAGAGGACCCCACTGACCATAAGAGCTTACACTCTACAGGAGAGAGAGGACCCCACTGACCATAAGAGCTTACACTCTACAGGAGAGAGAGGACCCCACTGACCATAAGAGCTTACACTCTACAGGAGAGAGAGAGGACCCCACTGACCATAAGAGCTTACACTCTACAGGAGACAGAGGACCCCACTGACCATAAGAGCTTATACTCTACAGGAGAGAGAGGACCCCGCTGACCATAAGAGCTTATACTCTACAGGAGAGAGAGGACCTCACTGACCATAAGAGCTTACACTCTACAGGAGAGAGAGGACCCTCTGACCATAAAAGCTTACACTCTACAGGCAAGAGAGGACCCCACTGACCATAAGAGCTTACAGTCTACAGGAGAGAGAGGACCCCGCTGACCATAAGAGCTTACACTCTACAGGAGAGAGAGGACCCCACTGACCATAAGAGCTTACACTCTACAGGAGAGAAGACCACACTGACCATAAGAGCTTACACTCTACAGGAGAGAGAGGACCCCACTGACCATAAGAGCTTACACTCTACAGGAGAGAGAGGACCCCACTGACCATAAGAGCTTACACTCTACAGGAGAGAGAGAGGACCCCACTGACCATAAGAGCTCACACTCTACAGGAGAGAGAGGACCCCACTGACCATAAGAGCTTACACTCTACAGGAGAGAGAGGACCCTGCTGACCATAAGAGCTTACACTCTACAGGAGAGAGAGGACCCTCTGACCATAAGAGCTTACACTCTACAGGAGAGAGAGGACCCCACTGACCATAAGAGCTTACACTCTACAGGAGAGAGAGGACCCCGCTGACCATAAGAGCTTACACTCTACAGGAGAGAGAGGACCCCACTGATCATAAGAGCTTACACTCTACAGGAGAGAGAGGACCCCACTGATCATAAGAGCTTACACTCTACAGGAGAGAGAGGGCCCCACTGACCATAAGAGCTTACACTCTACAGGAGAGAGAGGACCCCACTGACCATAAGAGCTTACACTCTACAGGAGAGAGAGGACCCCACTGACCATAAGAGCTTACACTCTACAGGAGAGAGAAGACCCCACTGACCATAAGAGCTTACACTCTACAGGAGAGAGAGGACCCCACTGACCATAAGAGCTTACAGTCTACAGGAGAGAGAGGACCCCACTGACCATAAGAGCTTACAGTCTACAGGAGAGAGAGGGCCCCACTGACCATAAGAGCTTAGACTCTACAGGAGAGAGAGGACCCCACTGACCATAAGAGCTTACACTCTACAGGAGAGAGAGGACCCCACTGACCATAAGAGCTTACACTCTACAGGAGAGAGAAGACCCCACTGACCATAAGAGCTTACACTCTACAGGAGAGAGAGGACCCCACTGACCATAAGAGCTTACAGTCTACAGGAGAGAGAGGACCCCACTGACCATAAGAGCTTACAGTCTACAGGAGAGAGAGGACCCCACTGACCATAAGAGCTTACACTCTACAGGAGAGAGAGGACCCCACTGACCATAAGAGCTTACACTCTACAGGAGAGAGAGGACCCCACTGACCATAAGAGCTTACACTCTACAGGAGAGAGAGAGGACCCCACTGACCATAAGAGCTTACACTCTACAGGAGACAGAGGACCCCGCTGACCATAAGAGCTTATACTCTACAGGAGAGAGAGGACCCCGCTGACCATAAGAGCTTATACTCTACAGGAGAGAGAGGACCTCACTGACCATAAGAGCTTACACTCTACAGGAGAGAGAGGACCCTCTGACCATAAAAGCTTACACTCTACAGGCAAGAGAGGACCCCACTGACCATAAGAGCTTACAGTGTACAGGAGAGAGAGGACCACACTGACCATAAGAGCTTACGCTCTACAGGAGACAGAGGACCCCGCTGACCATAAGAGCTTACACTGTACAGGAGAGAGAGGACCCCACTGACCATAAGAGCTTATACTCTACAGGAGAGAGAGGACCCCGCTGACCATAAGAGCTTACACTCTACAGGAGAGGACCCCACTGACCATAAGAGCTTACACTCTACAGGAGATAGAGGACCCCACTGACCATAAGAGCTTACACTCTACAGGAGAGAGAGGGCCCCACTGACCATAAGAGCTTACACTCTACAGGAGAGAGAGGACCCCACTGACCATAAGAGCTTACACTCTACAGGAGAGAGAGGACCCCACTGACCATAAGAGCTTACACTCTACAGGAGAGAGAGGACCCTGCTGTCCATAAGAGCTTACACTCTACAGGAGAGAGAGGACCCCGCTGACCATAAGAGCTTACACTCTACAGGAGAGAGAGGACCCCACTGACCATAAGAGCTTACAGTCTACAGGAGAGAGAGGACCCCACTGACCATAAGAGCTTACACTCTACAGGAGAGAGGACCTCACTGACCATAAGAGCTTACACTCTACAGGAGAGAGAGGACCCCACTGACCATAAGAGCTTACACTCTACAGGAGAGAGAGGACCCCACTGACCATAAGAGCTTACACTCTACAGGAGAGAGAGGACCCCACTGACCATAAGAGCTTACAGTCTACAGGAGAGAGAGGACCCCACTGACCATAAGAGCTTACAGTCTACAGGAGAGAGAGGACCACACTGACCATAAGAGCTTACACTCTACAGGAGAGAGAGGACCCCGCTGACCATAAGAGCTTACACTCTACAGGAGAGAGAGGACCCCACTGACCATAAGAGCTTACACTCTACAGGAGAGAAGACCACACTGACCATAAGAGCTTACACTCTACAGGAGAGAGAGGACCCCACTGACCATAAGAGCTTACACTCTACAGGAGAGAGAGGACCCCACTGACCATAAGAGCTTACACTCTACAGGACAGAGAGAGGACCCCACTGACCATAAGAGCTTACACTCTACAGGAGAGAGAGGACCCCACTGACCATAAGAGCTTACACTCTACAGGAGAGAGAGGACCCTGCTGACCATAAGCGCTTACACTCTACAGGAGAGAGAGGACCCTCTGACCATAAGAGCTTACACTCTACAGGAGAGAGAGGACCCCACTGACCATAAAAGCTTACACTCTACAGGAGAGAGAGGGCCCCACTGACCATAAGAGCTTACACTCTACAGGAGAGAGAGGACCCCACTGACCATAAGAGCTTACACTCTACAGGAGAGAGAGGACCCCACTGACCATAAGAGCTTACACTCTACAGGAGAGAGAAGACCCCACTGACCATAAGAGCTTACACTCTACAGGAGAGAGAGGACCCCACTGACCATAAGAGCTTACACTCTACAGGAGAGAGAGGACCCCACTGACCATAAGAGCTTACAGTCTACAGGAGAGAGAGGACCACACTGACCATAAGAGCTTACACTCTACAGGAGAGAGAGGACCCCACTGACCATAAGAGCTTACACTCTACAGGAGAGAAGACCACACTGACCATAAGAGCTTACACTCTACAGGAGAGAGAGGACCCCACTGACCATAAGAGCTTACACTCTACAGGAGAGAGAGGACCCCACTGACCATAAGAGCTTACACTCTACAGGAGAGAGAGAGGACCCCACTGACCATAAGAGCTTACACTCTACAGGAGACAGAGGACCCCACTGACCATAAGAGCTTATACTCTACAGGAGAGAGAGGACCCCGCTGACCATAAGAGCTTATACTCTACAGGAGAGAGAGGACCTCACTGACCATAAGAGCTTACACTCTACAGGAGAGAGAGGACCCTCTGACCATAAAAGCTTACACTCTACAGGCAAGAGAGGACCCCACTGACCATAAGAGCTTACAGTCTACAGGAGAGAGAGGACCACACTGACCATAAGAGCTTACGCTCTACAGGAGACAGAGGACCCCACTGACCATAAGAGCTTACACTCTACAGGAGAGAGAGGACCCCACTGACCATAAGAGCTTACACTCTACAGGAGAGAGAGGACCCCACTGACCATAAGAGCTTACACTCTACAGGAGAGAGAGGACCCCACTGACCATAAGAGCTTACACTCTACAGGAGAGAGAGGACCCCACTGACCATAAGAGCTAACACTCTACAGGAGAGAGAGGACACCACTGACCATAAGAGCTTACACTCTACAGGAGAGAGAGGACCCCACTGACCATAAGAGCTTACACTCTACAGGAGAGAGAGGACCCCACTGACCATAAGAGCTTACACTCTACAGGAGAAAGAGAGGACCCCACTGACCATAAGAGCTTAGACTTTGTGCTTACAGAACCTGCGTTGCTGGGACCCACTGATCTCTGATGATCCGGGTCATAGCTGCAGGGCAATATGGGGAATCCTATGTGGCAATGCACAGTAATGTTAGCCCGCCCTCTGATGCTTTTGCAGTATGGGAAATGGTGACTGCAAGATTTCTTTTGCGGACTGCTAACTGAATTTCAATTTGTTCTTATTTGCATGAATCCACGAGTTGCAGGACATTGGGCTCAAAATCGGTCATCCACGGATCCATCCACTCATATTTACCGAATAACTCAGAAAAATGGAAAAAAACATCTTACATGTTTTGCATTGATGCTCAGAGCTTCTTGCTCCTGTGCTCTGATGCAAATGATCTGTAAAATCAGAAGTGTTGTCAAAGGGACAGTGATAAAGGAAGTCATGCTCACAGGTTTTAGCATCTAATAACAGGAATAAGGAACAATAATTACATATTTTCTAATCAAAGTGTCCAGGTTTTTCTCTACTAATGGTGGTATCTTCAGCCCCACATGATTGCGAGCACCTTGCATTATCAGTCCTCTGACCACTGACCACTGTTCTTACATTTCTGGAATTTTTCTTCCCCATCCAGAGATATTCCTTGTATTCTATCCTATAAATCTTTCCCGTTTAGTGCAGCTTACAAGGTGCCACAAATCTCTCCTCCACATACCAGTGTCAGCATGCATTTATGAAGCCGGCTTCTTCCTCTGCGCCCCGACTTTTTGCTCATTTTGTCCCATATGTCATTTTTACTGTATTGTTCTGCAACCGTGCACATTGATCAGGTAACCAAATGTAGCCCTATTAACAGACCCAGAGGACGTAATAAAACGCTTTCTTTGGAAGAATTTACACCTGTAGTTTGACTGTGCACAAATGTCGTCTCTTTTTAGCACCGGAACCTGATAGCAGTGAAACGTAAGAAAGTGACTTATGGTTCCCAAGGCAGAGCCGGCCCTCCCTGGCTACATGTTAACATGACGGCGGGTTTGCACTGAAATATTGGACATGGGGTTTACAGATCTTTGCTTGTGAACCTTTTGATTTTGCAAAAGACATTTATAAAATCTCCATTGCATTAATCCAGAAATCAAACATGACCTCTACAACTTCACCAAGATGAGACCTAATAAAAGTAGCTTTTAGACTGTGTTTATTTTGTGATTTCCTTTCTTAAAAAACTTGTCTACATCTATGGGGGTGCATTATAAGCCGCCAGTTATCAAAAAATATGTATGTGTAATGAATGAAACAGAGATGTCACTAAAAGTAGGGCAAACAGAAAGAAAGTGGATTTGTAAGTACACTGCTCAAAAATATAAAGGGAACATTAAAATACCACATCCTAGATATCTCTGAATGAAATATTAAAGTTGCACATTTTTATTCATTGCATAGTGGAATGTGTTAAGAACAATACAACATAACAAATGAATATCCCACGGAGGTCTGGATTTGGAATGATACTATAAATCAAAGTGGAAAATCAAATTTCAGGCTGATCAAACTTCAGTGGAAATGCCTCGTGACATGGAAAAGATGCTCAGTATTGTGTGTGGCCTCCGCGTGCCTGTATGGCCTACCTACTGTACAATGCACGGGCATGCTCCTGATGAGGTGGCGGATGGTCTCCTGAGGGATCTCCTCCCAGACCTGGACTAAAGCATTCAACAACTACTGGACAGTCTGTGGTGCAACGTGATGTTGGTGGATGGAGCAAGACATGATGTCCCAGATGTGCTCAATCGGATTCAGGTCTGGGGAACGGGCGGGCCAGTCCATAGCTTTAATGCCTTCATCTTGCAGGAACTGCTGACACACTCCAGCCACATGAGGCCTGGCATTGTCCTGCATTAGGAGGAACCCAGGGCCAACCGCACCAGCATATGGTCTCACAAGGGGTCTGAGGATCTCATCTCGGTACCTAATGTCATGCTACCTCTGGTGAGCACATGGAGGGATGTGCGGCCCTCCAAAGAAATGCCACCCCACACCATAACTGACCCACTGCCAAAACGGTCATGCTGAAGGATGTTGCAGGCAGCAGATCGCTCTCCACTTCATCTCCAGACTCTGCCACGTCTGTCACATGTGCTCAGTGTGATCCTGCTTTCATCTGTGAAGAGCACAGGGCACCAGTGGTGAATGTGTTGGGCTGTGAGCACAACATCAATCTGTGGATGTTGAGCACTCAGACCATCCTCATGGAGTCAGTTTCTAACCATTTGTGCAGACACATGCACATTTGTGGCCTGCTGGAGGTTATTTTGCAGGTCTCTGGTAGTGCTCCTACTGTTCCTCCTTGCACAAAGGTAGAGGTAGCGGTCCTGCTGCTGAGTTGTTGCACTCCTACGGCCCCCTCCATGTCTTTTGGTATACTGGCCTGTCTCCTGGCAGCGCCTCCAGCCTCTGGACACTACACTGACGGACACAGAAAACCTTCTTGCACAGCTCACATTGATGTGCCATCCTGGATGAGCTGCACTACCTGAGCCACTTGTGTGGGTTGTAGAGTCCATCTCATGCTAGCACGAGTGTGAAAGCACAACCAACATTCAAAAGTGACCAAAACATCAGCCAGAAAGCATTGGTACTAAGATGTGGTCTGTGGTCCCCACCTGCAGAACCACTCCTTTATTGAGGGTGTCTTGATAATTGCCAATAATTTCCATCTATTGTCTATTCCATTTGCACAACAGCATGTGAAATTGATTGTCAATCAGTGTTGCTTCCTAAGTGGACAGTTTGATTTCACAGAAGTTTGATTTACTTGAAGTTATATTCTGTTGTTTAAGTGTTCCGTTTATTTTTTTGAGCAGTGTATAAATGATCAATTTATGTAAAGCGACATTGTATAAATAATGCTATAATGATTAATGATAATAATAATTAGGGGGGCTCACCGGGTCATTTTATTAGTAGGGGACACATTCTTAATAGGGGTTATCAAACCGATAAAAAGCCTATGGCTTATCAACATTCAATTGAGACAAAGGGTTCCTTAAAAAGGTTGAATGCAAAGTAGCACTAAATGTGGAACATGAACAAAAAAATTAAGAATATCCCAACACTCATACACAAATGCTGTCTTTTTCTCTTTTCTCTCTTTCTGACCCTTTTTGGTCTCATATTACAATTAAAATCGAGAAATATTTAAACAAATCCTCGATTTGTCTCAGGATCGCAGCTATGTCCTCCACATTATTCTGTGGGTACCTGTAAGAGAATTATCTGCAGCAGGAGCCTCTCCCCATCTGTCCTGTTTGCATTAGGGTCTGCAAGCCACATTCTTTGGCTTAGGTGGGCATTAATTTATCCAACTATCTGCCTAAAATGGAACTGATGAGGATTATCCTCCATGTGTTCCCATGAAATTCTAAGTTAATAGAGTAGAGTTCTCATCTCCTGGCCAGAGTGAAGATCGGTTACGTAGACTCTGACTCTGGAGGAGGCTTTCTGTCTTGCATTACACACAACATAACAGTGATATAAATGGGCTCTGTGTAATGTTTATCGCCTGTGGTGGTGCTACAGAAAAATCAAATACCATTTGACCACAGATAACAGGCAATCACTTTGGATCAGTGGGACACTTTGACTTGTCAAAAGACCCTTTTTAAAATTGAAGACTGTCCAAAGGTTAGAACCTCTTTAAGGAGTAAACTCCCCTCCAGAGATGCTTATGCTCACCTACATTATTATTATTATTATTATTATTTATTTATATAGCACCATTAAGTCCATGGTGCTGTACATGAGAAAGGGGTTACATACAGGGTTATAGATATCATTTACAGTAAACAGGTTTACAGTGACACACAGGTACAGAGGGGAGAGAGACATCTGGCCCCTTACAGTAGGATTTCCAGCCTCTCCATCTCAGCCCCTTCTACAAGCAGCCAGTCCCACGTGGTATATTTAATACACTCATAACTCTAGAATTAGAGAAATCAACAGCCTACTGTGCGCCGGCCATGGAAGCTCGGTTATTAAGAGCGGCTGTGTAATCGTTTGAACCTGTTCAGATGACTGTTTATCTCGATAATCTGCTTGTTCCATAATCCCCTTCTGTCTCCTTGTACCTATGCTGGATATCAACCATGCAATGTTGCACAAACTCCATAAAGTGTTTAGAAAACTTTCCCAGAGCATTTGACATTCCACACCGTAATCCTTTTCTCCCTGAACATCATGCCTCTTCAAAGTAGAGAAGCCTACCGTGCTCCTGGCAGCTCCGAGCCGGCCATTAACCAGCCAAGAGCTCATTGACTCATCTTGGGTCTTTCTCCTTCATGTGAATCAGCTCATGCCAGCAGGGCAAGCAGCCAAGCTTGTGGAATTAGCCCTATTACAAAGTCTATTGAAGGTCTGAACAAAATGACAGCACTATAGTGAATCATTAAAGTGGTCGTCTAGGCTAAAGGTATCAGTTACCTGAGGCTTGGAGTGATCATACTCCCTTGCTGTCATCCTCATGTATCCAGGGCCACTCCGTAGTCTGTGTCTGTGCTGGCATTGGATGCGTTGATGTCAGAGTTTAACCAGCCAGAGGACTGTTCTGCAGTAGCTTGTAATAGCCTGTATTAGTCTGGCGACTTCAACAGTGCGTCGTCAGAAAAACATCCAATGATTCGCAGCTCAAGTCCTCGGTGATAGGCTGCAGTGGTCCTCCAGCGGGTTCAATTATGATGCCATCGCTTCCAGTACAGTTGAATACAACGGATCGGCCTGCACTGGGTTCAGGAGGAGGACAGCAGAAGAGTAGGATTTATTTTATTTTTAGGCAATCCAGGTCTCAGCGAACTAGAACCTTTGGCCTGAATAAGCCCTATAATTGTGAGGGATCAGTCTTGTCAAATTATTCTGATCATCTATGAGAAGGTACATCCTAGACTTGATCAGCTCGTCATAACAAATGTTGATTGTTCCAAAGATTTTTGATGCTTCGTCACATAAAAGGGTAAAATTAGAAGGTATTATCTGAATCGAAAATGTGCATAAGTGGCCACTAGTGATGAGCGAGTATACTCGTTACTCGAGATTTCCCCAGCATGCTCGGGTGATCTCCCAGTATTTCAGCGTGCTCGGAGATTTAGTTTATGTCGACGCAGCTAGACAGCTTGAATACATGTGGGGATTCCCTAACAAACAGGCGGAGACATTCTACACATAGTATAGGGATAACGTACACCATGATATTGTAGCGGATAACAAACCCACACAAAGGTCACTAAGCACAGTGTGACATCACTGCACAGGAAACGGAACGTACAACGATGCCATCTATTGGTAAAATCCAATTATATGACCAATGCAGTGATGTCACCACATTACGGTGCTGCAAAAAATAATGCTGCAGGGGAACACTACAACTCGTGGGAACTTGTCAGGAGCTTCTACACCTCCAAACTATTTATATGACTGTATAGATCTTTAATAAATTAGCAAGTTAACCCCAAAAGTTATGCTCCAGTAGAGAGAATTAGCTCTTTGAAATTCTTTATTTTTGTGTCTTGAGGAGCATTGGGGTGTGACGATGCACTTACAGCTCCTCAGCCTCACCCTGTATTCACTGCTGTTTATCCAAGTCAATGACCTGTCAATGACCTAGAGGACAGTGGCGCTAGACAGTGCGTACAGCGTGATGCTGATTAGCCGAGTCAATAGCTCGTCAGTCACCCAGAGGAGAGTGGCGCTAGGCAGTGCATACAGAGTGAAGCTGAGAAGCTGTAAGTACATCGTCGAGCACCAGACGCATATATACAGAACTTCCAAATGTGATTTCTCGCTGCTGGATCATCACTTTGCAGTCTTTTAAAGGGCTACATGGATATACAGTATAAATGGTTTATGACTCTAGAAGTTTCTGACAAGTTCCCTTTAATGCCCATTTTGATGTATCAATAATATCAGAATAAGCACCCAACCACTGAGTATAATGATTTCTTGATAGGTGATTGCTTCATCATTACTACCTGCATCCAATGTTCCCCATAGTTTTTAGGCTCCTGGGAAGCTGCTGTGCCCGGCAGTTATGTCCATGTATTCGCCGAATATGAATAAGTAAATCCAATAGAAGACTCATTATTTGGTCAGATACTTCTCGTTACATAAATCACAACATCAAAGAAGAGATGAGCGACGCTGACATCCTCCCATACAAGATTATTTCAAAGCATTTCCCATCAGATCATTCCGGTCTCAAGCCCACGACCGGTGTCTTCAGGAGAAGATCGGATTTAGCATATCGGATTTTTCTTGGCTACCTGAGAGGTTAAAGGGTCTGTAGTCCAAGCCTATGTCATGTCATGTAATCTTGTTAAATGGATGGAGAAGCTTTTGCTGGCTTTTCCTGGTAAGAGGACATCTGTCAGATAGTTATGTTGGGATTTCAGCATTTAACGGTGATTCCAGCTTCTTTTAAGTGCAAATCTCATTATAAAGCAATTTAGAAGATCTTGAGTCTTTGGGAAGCCTTGTGACACTTCACGTCTTTCTTTTCTTCTCAAATTGGAGCTCTTTTACTTAGATTGTTGTCATTCTGAGGAGTTAAGGAGCGGACGTATGACTATTAAAAGAATTTTGACTCTCTATGATGGGAGCATGCAGATTTCTTCAAATTAAAAGTAGCTACATTCTGTATACATCACATGTATTCTTTAAATTAGGGCAGATGTCTTAGCATCGTTGAAGTTGAAGTTGGCTTGTCTGCTCAGCCGCTCACAAGGTTGATCCTGCGGCCGCTCTAACTGCTCCTTTCTCTCTTCACATTTTGGACCTGGTCCTAGAGGCCGAATTTCAAAATGAGTTAAAATATTATCATTGGCCCAGTTTCTGACACTCTGCCATCACTTTGTCCAATTCAAGTATTTTGGTAAAATTTTGGTGGGACTTCAAGGGAGCACCCAGAACAAGATCCGCCAAGCACCAAGACTTTTATTGGAAGAGAAGAAGAGACTGATGTATCACTCACTGTTACATCAGTAATAATATATCCACTAAATTGTGCAAAACTAATAAGAAATGTTTTGGGAAATGACAGCCAAATTGGGTCTAAATAGCTGGACTTGTCACCTAGTTGACTGTGTCTTCCATTCCCATATATATATACTGCATATCTACAAATGCAGGAGGAAGCCAGCAGTTGTTCCGAAACACTTTTTTGTGCTTTCATCACAGATGCAAATTTTGGTTTGACCCCTAGTTTAGCCACCAAAATTGCCAGCTTCATAGAGATCTGTGAAGCTGTCAGTTTGGGTCTTTACAGACACCGTCAGGCTAAAACTTTTTTTGTGTGACCATAATCTGAAATCCAGAACTTTTTCCATCAGTAGAGCTGTGTGAGGCCTTGTGTTCTTTTTTTGTAAAACGAGCTTTTACTGATGCAACATTGGGGCGCATTGCAACTTTTTCTCTTTTTATGTTTGGTGAAAGGGATAAACAAAAATCGGCAGTTCTAGCACTTTTTTTAATTTATTTTTGCTTTTACCGAGTTTTTACTGGATGATATAAAAGGACACATTAACTTTACTCTGCTCCTCACTAAGAATATTTCAATAGCAAATTTAAATACTTTTTTTCATGTTTTATTGCTTTTGTATGAATATAAAAATAGTCGCTACAGTCCAAGACTAATAATCATATTGACTATTCGGCCAATTAAGCTAAGAGAACATTTGTTTTTTTAAGAATGAGCTGTAGCCTTGAAGTGGTAACTGCGGTGTACCTGACTTCTGCAGTGGGAGGTGAGTGGTGCCGGTGACGTCATGTCCGCAGATACTGCGACGATGTGTGTACAGTGGTCAGGTATCGTGCACCTGACCTCTCACATTGAGAGTGAGTATCACCCTTAACAGCCTGGCAGATATATGTAGGCATCACCAGCAACAAGATTTGCAGGACCCATGTTCAGCGACCACGTCAGTAGTCTGTGGCCATTGGACCAAATCCCTGTGAACCTCCTTCTCCTACATGGCACCACTTCTGAGTAATAGGAATGGCCTAACGTTATCATTGTAACATTAACAGGAATAACGCCTAGTAATCAGAAGAGATGTTGGGGATTGTGACAAGTAGGTAGAGGTTCACATGGTTTTGGTCTGGCAGATGCTGGCTATCAATGTTGCCACTGAACCAGAGTCCTGTGAATCCTTCTTCTCAACTCTACTCATAACTTTGGACACTTTTGATAGTTGTAGGACTTGTTGGAGATTTCGCTTTGAGGCGGTGACCATAAAATGATACGACTGATGAAACACTTCCTTGTTCTGTATGGCTACATGCTGCAGAATCACATCATGCTTTTTAGTTGGTCTGAATAAAACCATCTGACACTCAGTGACTCTCTCGGACTTAGAGGGATCACACGACTATGAAGTCTGGAAGTAATTTTAGCGACTATGAGTGGAAATGATGGTCTTATGATGGACTGCTTGTCATATTGAATAGGTTGAGCCCTTTTTAAATTTACCCATCTACAGTAAAGAAAAGATGCTGAATCTCCAATCGCTCCATTGCTTTCCCTCAGGTAATGTCAGGGAGTAAGGTGAAGATTGAGCAAAGTGGATTTGAACATCTGTTTCTATTACCGTGGTGGGACATCCTTTATCTGCAATCAGGACACATTTCTTTTGCATTGAATAAGTTATATGTAAATCCATTTCTCCGGTATTTGACAGATTTGCTCTTCTCTATCTACAGATTTACCGAACATCTTTCTTCTGGGGTCTTGATTTCGGATGATCTGACACAGGTTCTCTATGGTTTATAATTATTACTTCATATAATGTATCATAAGGAGAAAAAGATGAACGTTGAGGTGGAAATGCCAAATGTGTTTTATAATTATTTATTATTCCAGATGTGAGGGTCTTAAAGCCCCATGAAATTTCACTAAATTACTATTGCTGTAAAGGAAGGGGATTTATAAAGAGGTTATTTAACCTTAAAGCCCCCTGTAGCTCCCCATTGTCTGGCGCTCTTGTATGGCCGGTAGGATTACTGTCGTACAAGATGCCATCTTGCTTGTATCACCCACCTTCTTGTTTTCACTGATCACTCATATTTGTATTATTAGGAAAAGCCAAGAGAGGTCCCGAAATCCAGGATAACCATCTCTGATGTGATCAGGCTGCCCCCAACTTGTGATCCCTTTGTGGATGTCTAGCCCCGGGCACGGAGAGTCTGGGAACCTGCTAGGAAAACTCTCCAACTCATTAACATCCCAATTAAGAGAGGACAAAGCAACAGCAACTACAGAGAGAGGGACTAAGAAGCCGAGAAAGGAAGAAAAGATAATTAAAAGGAGCGGTGGGGATTATGCCCCATCATGAATGCACTAATGCACCATCAATGGAGAGCAGGTTTATGACTCCTAATTAATGTGACATTAAAGGTTTCGTTGTGATATCTCTTCCAATAACACCATAACAATACAGAACGAAGGGGGAGGGGAGGTAATATCCGTCTATAATGGTCCATGATACCCAACAGTACGGTAACGCCACGCCGGATTCCAGCTGCTAATCGTGACGAGAAAGACAATATATTTGTTTTAATTAAAAAATAATTTATTTAATATGAAAAAGTTTAATTTGAACTCCATCAATATTTTCAGTAATCTTTATGATGGCTTAAATTTAGGCAAACAAAATGAACCCATTAAAATTTTTCATAATTTTTAAATAGCACTTAAGTATAGGTAACATTTCTTCTCCCCTGGATATACCGGATCATTACACTTAATCATTTACATTATCTAATAATTGATGATCGTCGATCACAAAGTTTAAAAAATCTCAGCCGTCACTAGAACAAATGTATTTCTACCCAATAAAGTGAAGGATATTTGTTCCTTCAAGTGCGGGGACAATCCGGGTTGTAGTTTCTAAGGTGATTCTGGTGTGAACATTTCCTTTCCGTGCAGCTCCTCATCATTTCCTCCTCCGGCTCCTTCATCCTCCTGAGGACACAGATTGGGAGACTCCATAATAGCGTCCGGTAAATTTACCGTGTTCTCTACATCGACGCTCGTGTACAGGGAATGAAAGAAATCACAGCGATGTGGGTCGTCATCATCAGCAACTTCATCTCATCACAACATCTCATCATTAAACAAAAGACTCAGATTCTAAATATTTGGAGCAAATTCTTTACTTCTAATTTATAAATTAATTTTTTTAAATGTAATAATTATTCTGATAAACTATTTATTTTTAAAAGTAATTTTTACAGAACATTATACTATAAGACCATAATCATAGGAATAATAGAAGTAAATTCATTGCACCGTGATGGAGAATTTTTCTTTTTTAATAATATTAGTTTTTTTTCTCTTTTACACAAGATTCTGTTCTCTTGAGTTTTTTTTATGTTCGTAGCCTGCAGCGATATTCATGTTAAAAACATCAGATAAATGTGATGGACCCGAATATAAATCAATGGAGTCCAACAGGATTCATCAATGGGACCGTCAGCACAGAATGACTGTTCACACCAAGCACAGACCTTTGGAGCTTCACTGTGGCCAATCATTTAAATCCACCTTCACAGCGGCTTATCTCCCTGTCATTCTGTGCTGACAGAGTCCCTTTAACCTCTTCGCCCCTTCGCCTCTTTTCACCTTCCTGACCGGGCCAATTTTTACAATTCTGACCACTGTCACTTTATGAGGTCATAACTCTGGAACGCTTCAATGGATCCCACTGATTCTGAGACTGTTTACTCATGACATCTCGTACTTTATGATAATAGTAACATTTCTTTGATATTATTTGCTTTTTTTTGTGAAAAAAAAATTGAAATTTGGCAAAAATTGTGAACATTTCCCAATTTTCAAAATTTAATTTGAATGCCCTTAAATCATACCTCACAAAATACTTAATAAACAACATTTCCCACAAGTCTACTTTACATCAGCACAATTTTGGGAACATAATTTTTTTTTTTAGGAAGTTATAAAAGGATAAAAGTTGACCAGCGATTTCTCATTTTTACAATCATTTTTAAATTTGCAAAACCATTTTTTAAGGACCACCTCACATTTGAAGTGACTTTGAGGGCCTATATAACAGACAATACCCAAAAGTGCCACCATTCTAAAAACTGCACCCCTCAAGGTGCTCAAAGCCACATTCAAGAAAATGAACCATATATTTTGTTGTGTAATTTCTCCTGAGCATGCCAATGTTCCATATGTGGGGGAATCTACTGTTTGGGCACACGGCAGGGCTCGGAAGGGAAGAGGCGCCATTTCACTTTTTGAATGTAAAATGTGCTGGCATAATTAGCGGACGCCATGTCCTGTTAGGAGAGCCCCTAATGTGCCTAAAGAGTGGAAACTCCCAAAAAGCGACCCCATTTTGGAAACTAGACCCCTTATGGACCTTACCTAGATGTGTACTGATCACCTTGAACCCACAGGTGCTCCACAGAAGTTTATAACCTTAAGCCATGAAAAAAAAAAAAAAAACATTTTCCCAGATAAATCTTTTTAACTCTAAATTTAGCATTTTCATAAGGGTAGCAGGAGAAATTGCTCCACAAAATTTATTGTGCAATTTCTCTTGAGTGCACAGATACCCAATATGTGGGGGAATACCACTGTTTCGGCGCACGCCAGGAATTGGAAGGGAAGGAGCGCCATTCGAATTTTTTGAATGCGAAATTTAATGGAATAATTAGCAGTTGCCATGTCGCGTTGGGAGAGCATCTGATGTGTCTAAACAGTGGAAACCCCCAACAAGTGACACCATTTTGGATATTAGACCCCTTTAGAACCTTATTAATATGTGCTTTGAGCACCATGGACCCCCAGGTGCTTCACAGAAGTTTATAACGTTATACCGTGAAAATAAAAAAAATCAAATTTTTCGCACAAAGTTTGTTATGCAATTTCTCCTGAGTTTGCCAATAGCCCATATGTGGTTGAAAACTACTTTTGAGGCACAGTGCAAAGCTCAGAAGGTAAGTAGCGCCATATTACAGTGCAGATTTTGCTGCACTTGTTTGAGGGCGCCATGTTACATTGGCAGAGCCCCTGAGGTGCCACAACAGCAGAACCTCCATAAGTGACCCCATTTTACCAATTAAGCCTCTTACTGAATTCATCTCAGGGTGCAGTAATCATATTGACGTGTCACAAACTTTTATACCATTGGGCAGTGAAGAAAAAAAATTTACATTTTTACCACGAAGATTGTGTGTTAGCCCCAACTTTTACATTTCCACACTGGGAAATGGGTTAAAATGGCACCAGATTTTGTCCCACACTTTCTGCTGAATGTAGAAATACCCCATATGAGGCTGTACAGTACTACTTAGCCATATGGAGAGACTCAGGAAGGACCGAGCGCTATTTGCCTCCTGGAGCGCAGATTTTCCTAGACTAGTTTGCAGATTCCATATAAAGAGCCCCTAAGTGCTAGGAAGCAGAATCCCCCCCTCAACTGACCACAATTTGGAAATTATATCCCTTTGGGAATTTATCTACAGATTTAGTGACAATTTTGACTCCATGGGTGTTTTCCAGAAATAGGCAGCAGTGAATGTTGCTGAGTGAAATTTGCAAACTGCTGTTGTAGTGACCAGTACGCTGTAGTGACCAGTACGTTGCAGTCACCAGTACATTATGCCCAGCTCATGCTTCTGGAGACATGGACCTGTAAATTAGGTGGGTTCTCATCACTACAGAAATGCCAAACTTGCGGAGGGCTAAATGTGGTTTAGGCGCACTGGGGCTCAGAAGGGAGGGGGGCATTTGGACTTGGGAGTGGAAAATTTGCTGAATTTCTTTTGTGGAGTAAGGAGCCATTTAGATTTTCCAATGCCCTTGTGCTACCAGTAACGTGGAAGTCCCCTTTATTTCCATTAACAGATGGCGGACCTGAGTGGGGACTTGCTTTTTCTTTGGACTGGGTTGAAGCTTTTATTGAGAACATTTTACATAACGTTTGGGATCACATTTATCTGGAGCTAAACGCTGACCACTTGCTTTGGGGTTTCCAATTAAAGCTCTGAGTGACATGATTCAGATGAGACCCCAGAGGGATCCATTCACTATAATGAGGCAGCAGATTTAGTCTGGACTTTGTCTGCCCTCTGTTCAGCAGTATCCTCTTCAGAAGCGCTGAACAAAACTGTGGCCAACGGCACTTTTATGCAATCCTAAGAAGACATGTCCTATGGCATCCACAGAGCCTCCATCTGCCTCATTATAGGGAATCTTCCACTAGGGGTTCTGACTTTATCACGTATTTCAGAAGTTTACATAGAAATTCCAGTGCAAGCGCTCAGAGCAGAGCTCAGGATAAGAGTGCGCTGACAGCCCTACTGCGATCTCTGGAAGGCAGAATAAAAAAATCAACAGCATGTGAAGAATTGGTTTTATTTATTTTTTACGCTGTTCCTCATGCGGTATAAGTGATTAGGCAACTTTATTCTTCGGGTCGGTGCGATAACAGTGATACCAGATTTATATCGGGTTTATATGTTTGGCAGCTGTCACACTTTTTATTGCGAAAACTAGTTTTTGCATCACCACATTTTGATAGCTATAATTTTTCCATATTTTGGCCGACAGAGTCATGTGAGGGCTTGTTTTTTGCGGGACGAGCTGCTTTTTTTATTGGCACAATTTTCGGGCACATGACAGTTTTTGATCGCTTTCTATTCTGATTTTTGGGAGACTGAATGAACAAAAACCAGCAATTTTTTTTTAATGCCGTTCTGAGTGTGGAAGAATTGATAAGGCAGTTTTATTCTTCGGGTCACTACGATTACAGCGATACCTCATTTAAGTTTTTTTATGTTTTGGTGCTTTGTACACAATAAAAACTATTTTATAGAAAAAATAATTTTTTGGAGAGCAATAACTTCCTTATTTTTCTGCTGATGGAGCTGTATGTGGTTGTCAAAAATGGAGGGACCCCACACTATTTTTAAAAATTATTTATTTGAATAATTTAAAAAACAGCGTGGGGACCCTTTTATTATTGATAACCAGCCTTGCTGAAGCTGACAGCTGAGGGTTGCAACCCTCAGCTGCGAGTTTTGCCTTGCTGGTTATCAGATATCCAGGGGAACCCACACCAGATTTTTTATTTATTTATTTACAGTGCAGGCGGCAGGTGATGAATACTCCCATCAGCCACTCCTGCTCTCACTGTTATTAGTGGCAGCAGGTGTAGGCTGATGGGAGTAATAGTTCCATTATCCGCTTCCTGCTGTCATTATTATCACTTGAATATAACTCTCATCAATATCCCCTGCTTGCTCTTATCGCTGACAGAGCAGGGGAGAATGATGAGAGCTACTGGGGAACAGCACAAACTGTACCGCTGCTTCCCAGGCACCAGTCCATGTGGTACTTATGCGGCACACGGGCGGCGCATGGTTACCACACATGTTCCGCAAGTATTACACACAGTGCCGCATACAAGCCTCCATTGTGCATTAAAATACTAAGCAACCACCCCCTCCTTGGATTGGTAGGCCGTGAGTGGTTGTCTTAGGCTGGGGTCACACTGAACGTATGGAAGATCGGTCCTAGTCTCCCTGCCGAGAGTCGCACAAGTGTTCTCCGTTTGGTCATCCGTGTGTAATGCATTTGCAATGCGCTGATGTGATTTTCTCACACATACGTTATGTATACGTATGACATCCGTATGACATGCGTGTGGCTTTACATATCTCACTGCTTTTCCTCATTGAATTTTATGGCTCAATGGGCTGAAATGAGGAAAATGTGTGCGGATTTCTCGCAAGCTACAATGATAGTCCATACGGTGTCCAATTTTTTCTCGCACCCATATGTAAGGAGGTAAAACACAAGAAGAGTCTGGGGGCGGTTACCGTCTCGGCTCTGTGCCTGGAACCATTGAGCTGTGCTGCAGGTTCCCCAAGGGGCAGACTTAGAGACTGGGACAGGAAGGAAGCGGGCAGAGAGCGGGAAAGGCACGCAAGCAGGGGACAGAGCAGCGTGCAGAGCAGGGTGCAGCTGCGCTCTGGGAGAGAGAGCTCCCGGTCTGAGGACAAATAGAGGGAGCATGCTACGATTTCACTCGCGCGCTGAATACGCCCGAGAAAAAAAACGGTGATGTGAGCTGCCCCATAGATTAACACTGGTCCGATTGCTGTGATGTTTTCTCGCATAGCACTCACCCGTATTATACGCTAGTGTGACCCCGGCATTATCAGTATTTTTGCACCTGTGTTGCCGCCATCTCAACTACATGGGTCCACCTCATCCTGATAGCGCACTCGTTCGGAGGCCTGGGCAGGTAAACATCGCTGCCTTTTTTCTGCTGTTTTTGAATTTTTGGATGATTTTTAAGTCCTCTTTTTCTGTTTTTGTTGTTCACCTTTTCAGTAAGGTATTAAAACGTTATCAACCACTGAGGACTCAATTGTTAATATTTTCTATCCACTGGCTAACACGGTACAAAGGTAGATTTTTTTCCCAGAACCAAAGTTTGAAAATGACTGAAAAGTCTTTTAAGAATTGGTTGATGTGAATGGTCGGCATCAGGCACAGATCATTGTTAGGGATGGAGGTTTTTTCCACATAATAGGATTGTTTGTTGATGGTAGAAGATTCAAGACATTTCTTCATTATCATGGAGGTCGTGATTAAAGATGCTGACACTGAACCAGACCCTTCTGCAAATACAGGACACAAAAGCTCTTACTGGGAGGCCATTATCAACCCAAAAATTAGAATGAATGACCAAGAACATGAGGAAACCTAAGACACCTGACTCCATCCTACACCAGCAAATTCACCTCTGCCATTCACAGGGTAATGAAGACCCTCCCAGCAGCCCTTATACTGTGTGGAGCTTGGTAATGGCCAATAAGTCACCCTGAGAAGCACAATTCCCCAGTGATTTCTAATTATATCTAATTGTCCCACTATTTACCCTTGAAACCAGAAGTTTACATTCACTATAAAAGGAGACACACATGCAGGTTTTTCTCAATATCTGACATGAAATCAGAATAAACCTTTCCCTTTTTAGGTCAGTTAGGATTACCATAATTATTAATATTTGCCAAATGCCAGAATAATGAGAGAGAGAGAATGTTTTATGGCATTTTTATTACTTACTGCAAAGTCAAAAGTTTCCATCCATTCCATTAGTATTTTGTACCATTGCCCTTACACTGAATGACTTGGGTCAGACGTTTGGGATATCCTTTCGCAAGCTTCTCACAAGAGTTGATCAGAATTTGGGCTCATTCCCCCTGACAAAACTGATATAACTGATCCAGGTGTGTAGGTCATCTTGCTCGCATCGGCCTTCTCAGCTTTGCTCATAAATTTTCAATAGGATTGAGATCAGGGCTTTGTGATGGCTGCTCCAAAACATTGACTTTGTTATCCACCTTGTTACCATTTTGGCAGTATGCTTCGGGTCATTGTCCATTTGGAAGACCCATTTCCGCCCAAGCTTTAACTTCCTGGCTGATGTATTGAGATGTTGCTTCAGTGTTGTCACATAATCTTCTTTTCTCATGATGCCATCTATTTTGTGAAGTGCACCAGTCCATCCTGCAGCAAAATAACCCCACAACATGATGCTGCCTCCCCCGTGTTTCACAGTTGGGATGGTGTTCTTAGGCTTCCAAGCTTCTCCCTTTTTCCTCCAAACGTAATGATGGTCATTTTGCCCAAAAAGTTCAATTTTAGTTTCATCAGACCACAGGACATCTCCAGAAATTAAGATCTTTGTTCATGTGTGCATTTGCAAACATTAATCTGGCAGAGTGGCTTTTTCAGCCCAGGTTGATACAGTACGTGTTTCACTGTGGATATTGACACAATCTTACCAGCATCCGCCATCATCTTCACAAGGTCTTTTGCTTTTGTCCTTGAGTTGATATGCACATGTTGGACCAAAGCACATTCATCTCTGGGACACAGAACCCATCCCCTTCCGGAGCAGTATGATGACTGGACATTCCCATCTTGTTTGTACTTGTGTATAATTGTTTGTACAGATGAACAAGGCACCTTATCTTGAAATCGTACCCAAGGATGAGCCAGACTTGTGCAAGTCCACATTTCTCTTCCTGTCATCTTTGCTGATGTCTTTAGACTTTCCCATAATGCTACACAAAGAAAATAGTGTGTTTCAGGTGTGCATTAAAATACACCAACAAGTGTGTATCTAATAACTCAGATGTTGCAAAAAACAAAACAAAAAAAAAACAGAAGCTTCCAAACACAGGACATCATATGGGCAGTCCAGAATTGTTTAAAGGCATAGTAATGAAATGGATGGAAACTTTTGACTCTGCAGTAAGTAATAAAAATGCCTTAAAACATTCTCTCTCTCTCATTATTCTGGCATTTGGCAAATATTAATAATTATGGTAATCCTAATCTACCTAACACAGGAAAGGTTTATTTTGATTTAATGTCAGATATTGTGAAAAACATGCAAATATGTCTTTATATACTGTATGGAAACTTCTAGTTTCAACTGAATGTATCGAAAAAACAGACATTACATGAAATCAGAGGAGCCCCCCACCCAATACACCACAGACCGAGCATGTGAGGGACCCTGGATAATGAGGACTGCAAGAAGTACACCATGGGAAATGTCTGTCCATTATCTGCCGATCATCTATCCTGAATATGTCAGATCGATAGATGGTAGATACAAAAAATGGACGCATTGGCTCCAAACATAGTGCAGATTATAGGATTGTAATGTGGCGACGTTTCAGCTCATACTGTGACCCTTCCTCAGGTGGTTATAAAAGTGCACAAGCCATGTGTATAACGGTATAACAATTAGAGACATAATCAGACGTCATTAATACAAAATACCCTCATTTTGTGCCACCAGTGTCACCAAGAGAAATCTGATCAGACATGGTCGTTCATCACACGGTGCAGACGTGGTCAGTAGTGATGAGCGAGCACTAAAATGCTCAGGTGCTCGATGCTCGGGTCGAGCAGATTGGAATACTCGGGTACTCGGCCAGAACAACGAGTCCAATATAGGTCTATGGGAAACCCGAGTATTTTTACCACGATCACCCCCCCGGGGGTCCTTTTAAGGTCTATAAATGTCTGAAAATGATGGAAACACTGCTCAAATGACATAGGAACATCATGGGGATCGCCCCTTGGAAGCATTCCTGACTCCTAGGTCACAGGTGTAAGCAATGTTGACACAGTTTCACGCCATTTTTACAGGTGCACCAAAAAACATACAAAAACGAAACCAAAATGGATTTTGCTGGGAAATATGTTAAGGTACATTCTTTCCAGGGTAATGACTTGTACATAAGGCAAAATAATTAACCCCAGACCAAAATGTTCCTCCACCACTTGGTCTATATTCACACACAGCATTTTTGATGCATTTTTCAACTTTAACATTGCTTTCAACCACTAAAAATGCATTCACTGGGAAATGTCATTGTAACATGTAATAACCCCTAGCTGGCCATGTGGTGTGTGACACATAAGGAGACATCTTGTTTCATTTATGAAGGAGGGACTCTTAAAGTCACAGGGCCTATTTTTAGAGGGGCATTAATATTCTGAAAGGGCCATTATGAAACTGTGGGTCTCCTATGCTGTTATAGCCTATGCAGTGAGTGGCTGGACTGCCAAGAATTACAACGCACCCCAATACCCCTTTCATGAGAGGTACAGGAGGACCTCCTGAAAAAATGTTGCATTGAATTCAAGGCTTGCCCCGTTATCAAGTCATATGCACCCCAATAAGCTTTTGAACCCAGATACTGGATGGCCATAGGAAAACCCACTTCACAGTCTTCAGTTGGTCTTGCATGCAGGTTGCTTATGCATTCAATGCAAGGGCCGCCTTTACCCAAATTTGCATGCACCCAATGCCTCTTTGGAAGAAACATGGAGGAGGGCCTCCTAAACAAAACTGTCCCATTACCAAGGAGCGTGTCTCCTAGACTCGTACTGACCAACATTTCCTGATGGGGGGTAAATTTAAAAAAAAAAAATCATGACAAAATAGCGTTTATTGTTTTGAGCTAGGGTAACACACAGCAAAAAAAGGATAATGGAATCCTCAAAAGCACACTTTGTAGCCCACAGATAGATGAGGTGTGTCACGGAACTACCACACTGTAAAATTGTTTTTGTTTTAACCAAGATAGTGTATAGACCTAGGGTATTAGACAGACCAAAAATTGGAATGTATGCATGAAAAAAAAATATTTTTAGACCACACATAAAATGGCCAGACTGTTTCAATATGTGGCCTGTATTTTTAAAAATGTTCTAACCACAAAATACTGTATACACCAAGGATATCAGAGCAAAAAATGGAATGTATGTCTGTAAATACAAGATTTGAAGACCACTGATAGACCAGACATGTGACTGAGATAACAGACTGTTTCAATAAGTTGGATGTATTTTTTTGAATGTACTTTTTTAAATTTTAAAAACCACAAAATACTGTATACAGCAAGGGTAGCAGTCTAGCAGACCAAAAAATGCATTGTATGCCTGCAAAGGTAGGATTCGGACACCACAGATACACTATACGTCTGACGGAGATAACAGAGTGATCAAAATGTGTTCTTGGTTTTTTTTGGCCCACCAAAAATGAGTCCATAAGTAGGCTATGATACAAAAAAAAACATTTGGAGTACTAAAATTGTCCAAACATTTACCCATGGGGGTACATTTTTTAAAAATCTTTTATGGAAATCATAGACCCCTTTCAGAAAATTTTAAAATTTGACTGGCTGTAGCAGCACAAAACTCGTTAACCATGGTGATCTAGTGGGGGCGAATGATAATATCTTGAGGAAGGCATTCTTAAAAACTAGGCCCAATTTTAAGGAGTGGGTCTCTTAGACTTGTAATGCACATACAGTAAGTGCATGGGCTGACAAACATTTCCCCATGGGGGTTAAATTTTAAAAAAAATCTTTTATGGCCATCATAGACACCCTTGGCAAAAATTGGACTGGCTGTAGCATCACAAAACCAGTTAACCCTGGTGATCTATTGTTGGAGAATGAGGAGACATAAGATAAATCATACTGAAATAAAAGAATTAAATAAAAAATGTGACTCCACCTATGAAAGAAAATAACAAAAGGGACGGGTGAACACAGGTTCATAAATATGAAGCCAGAATGTGTCCAACGAGATATGTTTGTCCCTAGCAACAGCTCAGAGACAGGGCTATGAATAAAAATATAATATAAAAGTCTTTGAATAATTTTCTATTGTAGAGATATACACTACCTCGTTAGAGGACTGTCCAGAGCTGTGAAAAATGGGAAATATAATAATAAATGGGAAGAAGATACATACATCTCCTTTTTACAAAATTTTCCCCTGGTCGAGTAGCATTTCTTTTGGTTTCAAATTGGTAACGGCCATCATATAGACACTTTTGCCAAAAATTGCACTGGTGTATCAGCACAGAACACGTTAAACCTGGTGATCTAGTGGTAGAGAATGAGGAAACATTGATGAAGGCCTTATTAAAAACTAGGCCCAATGTAAAGGAGCGTGTCTCCTAGACTTATAATACCCAAACACGAAGTGCATTGGCTGACAAACAATTTCCCATGGGGGTTACAGTTTTAAAAAATTATGGGTATCAGACACCCTTGCCCAAAAATTGAATGGCTGTAGCAGCATACAACATGTTCAGCATGGTGATCTAGTGGTGGAGAATGAGGAAACATTGATGAAGGCCTCATTAAAAACTAGGCAAAATACACACTAGTGCATGGTTTGTGGACAAACTGAAAGATGAGCGGACGAGCAAGATCCCAGGCCCGCGGCTGAGCTCGTGTGCAGGAGCAGGCCCCACAAAGACCACCTGGACAGGTACAGCAGCCCCAAGGATTCCTGGACAGATCTCAGCAGCCAGCGCCTGAGCCTTTGCCTGTCGGAAGAGGACGCCAGAGAGGTCCACCGGCAGCAGCAGCAGAGAGACCATCGCCCGAGGTTCTGCAGGTGTCAGCTGGACTTGCAGAAGTGCCTATCGGGGAATGGGGTGGCAGTAGGCATAACTTCCATGATGCCGGGGTGAACACCCGGCAGACTATCGAACATGTCCAAAAATCGAAAGCTGGCACCTCTGGAACCAAGATTGCTCTTGTGACCAACCACATCAAGCTGGTGTCCCAACCACAGTGGGCCCTGTACCAGTATCACGTTGACTTCAACCCCGCCATGTAGTCCAAGCGTTTGCGGTATGGCTTCCTGTACCAGCATGAATAAACCATCGGGAAGGCGTGGGCAATTGATGGAACTGTGTTGTTTTTACCAAAAATCTGAATAAGGTCCCCGAGGTGTTCAGCCAAGCTTAAAATGGAGAGAACATGCGGATAACAATCACCCTGGCCAACGAGCTCCCACCGACCTCGCCCACCTACTTCCTTTTCTATAACATCATTGTCTGAAGACTCCTGAAGATAATGGATATGAAGCAGATAGGACGCAACTATTACAACCCGAGCGACGACACCAAAGTTAGAACCCTCCGACTCGCCATCTGCCTGGGGTTTTCCACCTCCATCCTCCAGTACGAGTCCAGCATCATGTTGAGCATTGATCTCAGCCATAAAGTCCTCAGGAATAAGACGTGCACGACATCATGAGCAGCCTCTATTCCTTGTGTGGCCCTCAGATTTTCCAGGAAGCCTACTGCAAGGAGCTGATCGGACAGATCGTCCTCACCAAGTGCAACACTAAAACCTACCATATAGACGAGATCGCCTGGAACATGACTACAGCGTCCGCCTTCAAGAAGGCAGAAGGAAGCGAGATCAGCTTTGTGGACTACTATAAGAACCAATACAATGAACAAGTGAAAGACATGAGCCAGCCGCTAATTGTGAACATCCCCCCGGAGGCACAAGCCAGGAGCCACAGACGGAGCCATCGTACTGGTGCCAGAGCTATGCAACCTAACATGTCTGACTGACAGAATGAGAAATGACTTCAACGTCATGGAAGACCTGGCCATTCACACCCGCTTACCACCAGAACAGAGGGAATGGCAAGTTGGGAAGTTCATGAACTGCGCACACAAGGATGAGAGCATTCAGAAAGAGCTCCGTGACTGGGGGCTGAATTTCGATACCGAACTCCTACAGTTCGAAGGGAGAATCGCACCTCCTGAAAAAATCCTGCAAAAAGACAAATCTGCTGAATATAATCCAAAGTTTGCTGTTTGGTTGTGAGAGCTGAGGGGTCCCGTCCTGATCAGCCCCCGAGATATGAATAATTGGCTGCTCTTTTACACCCAGAGAAATTAGGATACGGCGAATGCTCTTCTGCACAACATGTTCAAGATCACACAGCAAATGCGCATCAAGATGAACAGGGCGGTGTTGGTTGAAGTCGAGGACAGGACATGATGGGAAGATATTTACAGGCTTCCCAGCAGAACATTACAGACCACACTGAGATGGTCGTCTGTATCCTGTCCAGCATTAATAAGATGAAGCACGATGCCATCAAGAAGCACCTGTGCGTGGACTTCCCCATCCCCAGTTAATGAGTCATTGCCAGGACCTTGAGCAAACCCCAGACTGTCCTCTCTGTCTGCACCAAAATCGCCTTACAGATGAACTGCAAGTTAGGAGGAGAGCTATGGACCGTGGAAATGACTTGAAAAAAATGATAATCATTGGGATTGATTGCTGCCATGACACCCTGCAGGGGAGGAGATCTATTGCTGGCTTTGTCACAAGCACGAATAAGCAAATGACTCGCTGGTTTTCCCGTTGCGTCATCCAGGATTAGAGACAATAGATTGTTGACGGTCTGAAAGTTTGTATGCAAGCTGCGCTGCACACGTGGAGCAAAACTGACGTAGGCCTGCCGCACCACATCATAATCTACAGAGACAGAGTAGGCAACGGGCAGCTCAAAACCTTAGTGAACTATGAGATCCCACAGTTCATGGACTGCATCAAGCCTGCTACACAGGATTACAGCCCAATACTAACCAAGGTTGACTGAGTCCTGGCTTCCACTATGTTAACCCAGTGTGCCGTCAGTGAGATGTACCATCCCTACCCACAAGCACTTGTCCACGTGTCCATGGTTAGGCAAACTTTCCCAGTAATAGCATTGTTGAGGGCACAGGCAATGTTGTGGGACACATGCTGGTGTAATGCCGGTACAGCACACCAGCAGAAATAGTGGTGACTGGGTACCGAGTACCTTGGGACGGATGCCGCCATCAGGTTGCAGAAAGCTTCTGTCTTAACGAGCCTAAAAGGCAACATTTTGAGTGCAAGCAGAATAAAAATGTTAGAATTTACTACTGTGGCCTGTGGGGTGTTGGCTGGGTATTTCCACTTGCGTTCCAATGACTGGGGTATATAGACAACTGAAGGCTGTGTTGGGACAAGGACGTGGACGGGCTTGATGATGGTGCTGCTTGACTGTGGGCAACAACAGGCGGAGGGCTAGAGGCATCTTCACATGCACGGTGGACTGGGGATTGGCTTCTACGCAAAACAGTGGAAGAAGCAGTGGTGTCACCTGCATACAGTGTTCCTGAAGCCTGGGGTTCTGCCCACAAAGTCGAGTGCTTTGCTGCCATGTGCCTGATCATGATGGGGCTGGTCAGGCTGGTAGTTTTGCTACCCCAGCCGATGCGGGCATGGCAGGTGCTGCAACTGGCCTGTTTGTGGTTATCGGCAGAGTCTTTAAAAATAACAAGACTTGGGAAGATCTAACAGTTCAAATGGCAACTTCGCTGATGTTGGTGTTATGGGGAACGGATGCACACCTTCTGTCTGTGGCCACTACACTGCTTCTTCCTACCTGTTGGGGTGATATGCCTCCTTCCCCATGTGTGCTGCTGTCCTCACTCTGCATGTCCCCCTGCCAGGTTGGGTCAGTCACTATGTCATCCACCACCTCGTCTTCCACATCTGCACCCTGCTCCTCCTCCTGACTCTCTGGCAATTGTGTCTCATCATCATCCACCTCTTGTGACACTTTCCCTCCATCGTCTTTGTGTGACCGTGGCTGTTCAAAGCTTTGGGCATCGCTACATGCTATCTCATCTGGCCCCACTTCAAGCTGACCAGCCGAGAGTCTGGAATCTTGAAAGGGAAAACTGAACAGCTCTTCGGAGTGTCCAAGTGTGGGGATCAGTTGTTTCAGGACACTCGGCATGGTGGGAGGAAGGAGGATCAGGGTGAGGAATATCCGGTCCACTCCTACGGCTACTCTGACTTGACTGTGTGGTACTAAATATAAGAAAACTGACTGAACAACAATATAATATGACTGTGTGGTAGACATGGTGGTGGTGGTGCTGGCTAAGTGACTGGAAGCATTATCCCCTATCCAACCAACAACCGTTTCACACTGCTCTGGCTTCAATAGTGGTGTGCTGCGGTCCCCTAGAAACTGGGACAGGAAGGCCGAGCGAGAAGATGTGGGTCTTTGTTGTGGCCCACTTTCAGCTAAGCCACGGCCTCATCCTCTGCATGCATCATCAGCATCACGTCCACTTCCCTATCCCTTGCCTCTTGCCCTGCCCATTATAAATGGAGTACTGAACTATTTCAAAAGCTCAAGACAAATGTATTTATTTGGAGAAAAATTATATGTGATCAGTATGCCTGCAAAGCTATGATTTTTCCACCACAGATACACCAGGCCTCAGCCTTGACATAACAGACTGTATACATTTTTTTTGGCTTTTGCTGATTTTTTGAAAAAAAAACAAAAAAAATGAGTTGAACAAGGTTAGCACACAGAACTATGAAACTTATGCCTACGAAGCTACAATTTTTCCACCACCTTTACACTAGCTGTCAGCCTGAGATAACAGATAATGTGGCCTTGATTTTTTGGGGCACAACTAAATTGTGCCAACAAGTTGGCTATGACACAAAAAAAAATTTGCGCACTCACATATGATGCCTGGGACAAAAAAAATTATTAGATTTGCACGCTCTTCGATTAGAATGACCTGGCTGTAGTCTGCAGCATGACCAAGCAAATAAATGTAGAAATAAGGGGGCTGTGGTTTGCTTTAGAAGAAAAGGAGCAAGTATAAGGTGAAGAAGAAAAAAAATTGCCACAGATAACTGCAGCTAGATATATATTAAATAAGCAGCAGACAGGAATGGACCTTTTACATGTATACAGTGAGAGCTATGTACTCACATACAGTGCCCACAGGCCTTGCACTGATCTGGATATGGGCACATAGACTCCCCTGCCTACCTAGAGCTCCAATCTCTGCACCCCCGAATTAGCCCTAAAAAGGACTTGGTTTCTCAGGAGTTGTGGACTGAACAGTTGCAGACCTACACTAACTATTGAAAGGACGATTCTGACCATATCTCAGCAGCAGCTCTCCCTACACTCGCTAAGTCCGGAGCAGAATGTGGCGAGCAGGGCGGCGCCAGGTCTCTTATAGACCTGATGACACTGTGCGGCCAGCCAATCACTGTAATACCACAACAAAGATGGCTGCGGCATTACACTGCATGGCTCACAATCCCTGCATTGTCATTGGCACTCTAATGAGCGCCAGATTTGCAGGGAGGAGACCCGAGCTCCCGCTGAATAATCCCGGAAATACTCGGTGCTCACTTATCAATTATGTAAACGCCATGTTGGATAAGGGAAACCGAGATATAGAAGTGGCAAAATAGGGAATAAGTGAAGACAATGTGTATAATGACTCCAGACTTATAACATGGCCAGAGCCGGGGGGTCCTGGAGAAACACCCCACTAATGTGGAAGATAATCCACAGTCATCTCGATCTCCAGAAGTGAAGGAACCCAGAGACAGCAGCTAGTAGAAATCAGAACTGGATCCAACAGCCGCCAGGAAATCTGGTGAAGTGTAAGAGCCGGAGTCTCCATACACAACTCCAGTGTGAAAAAGGTGTTACAGGAACAATTTAATCCCCTAAGGTCATAGTACAGAATGAGAGGAAGGATTTTATATTTTTTTTTATTAATAAAATTTTTCAAAGTAAAAGAAAAGTGGGCATGAACTGGAGCCCGACTGTTGTTAAGATGAGTTGCTGTGTTAAACGTGAATGTCACAAAAGATGTGAAACAAGAAAAATAAAATCAGTGTTAATATTAGGAATATTCTAATCCACCTTATAATAACACCCGTACATGATGGAGGTCTTAACAAGAGGGAGAACGGGCAAACATCACCCCGACATAATGGGGTTTAATGGAAAATCAGATTCACTCCATTCCGTTTTAAGGTATTTCTCGTTTCAGATCTTTTGTGACGTTCACATTCATTGCTGTGACTCCTTATTGCCGGTCCGGCCCAGATTATGGCCACTTGTTGTTTTTTATATTTATATAATTCTGTAATAAAAGTTTGTTTTCAATCATTCCTTTTTCTTTGCTACAACCTTTAGGTATGAAATTGCTCCTGTAGCATCTTGTTACATAGTTACATAGGTTGAAAAAAGACCGAGGTCCATCAAGGTCAATGGTTCTCCACCAATAGTTCATATTGGAGTTATCTGTTGTGTGTGGCCATTTATATTGGAGAAATGAGGGGTGTTCCTGCTCACCATTACTATTCCTGTGCATTTGGTGCTCGAATGACGGCTCGGGTCATGGCGCATGAATGTAGACAAGCTGATCCGGCTCTAACGTACAAGCCATCGTCTTCACTCACATGGATGTAACACAGAGGACATATAATTAGGATAGAGCAACCATCGCGCTGACATCGGTGTCTATGCGTTTTGAGTGTCGCATTCCCTTAGTCATGATAACTTCTCATTACCATAGTTGAATTATTGCATTTTTAACTAGAGGGTAAACCTTATACACCAGTAATTCCATCTACATAGAGCAGGTAACACCATCCGACATGCGACCAGTCATCGCCCTAAACAGACAATTATAGCAATACAGAAGGGAGAAGTAACATGGGCAAAAAGAAATTGTAGCATAAAATGAAGCTAAAAACACACGGCAGACTGAAAAGCAGGGGATACAAAAGAGCCGCAAACATAGTAAAAAACAAACCACAAGTTAACAATCAGCCTTTACTTTGTAAAAGGAATAACGCTCCAGTAATAATGGTGCTCCAGTATAGCAACCAATTTCACCAAAATAAAAACATTTATTATAAAAAATATTTCTATTTTGCAGAAGGAGGAAATAGGCAATATTATCAAAACCGACTGGAGAAGTTGCAAGACGAGCCCCCTCCTTAGGCCATATTTTATCTCAAAGACTTATTAACACCTGAAAAAGACAAAACAAACTGGTTGCTATTAAGAGGTAAAGAAAAGCATTTCATGAAGTATCTCATACTATCCTTAGTCAAAAAATGACAAAGTATGGGGTTGACACGGCTGCGGTTAGGTGGATTCATAACCGGCTTAGTGATCGTACTCAAAGAGTGGTAATAAATGGTTGTACATCCAATTTGAAAAGTGTTTCAACTGGGGACCACAAGGCTCTGTCATGGCCCCAGTGTTGTTCAATATTTTTTATAAATGATCTAGATAAGGGAACTGAAGATAAACTAATCAAAGTTGCAGATGATGCAAAGCTGGAGGGATAACTAACACTAGAGAAGACAGAGAAAAGATTCCTAAGGATTCATAAAAGACTGAACAATGGGCAGCGACTAATAGAATGGTATTTAACAGAGAGGAATGTGAGATTCTACATCTGGGGAAGAAAATTATATCTACAGAATGGGAGGAATAGAACTAAGCAACAGCACGTGTGAAAAAGACTTGGTTATACTAATAGATCACAGACCGCACAGGAGTCAACAGTGTGATGCAGCAGCAAAAAAGGCAAACACAGTTCTAGGTTGTATTAAGAGAAGAGAAGATTTAGAGTCTAGGTCATGTGAAGTAATTATCCCCCGCTACTCCTCCTTGGTCAGGCCTCATCTAGAATACTGGGTCCAGTTCTGGGCACCACATTTTAAAAAAATATGTTGAAAAGCTAGAGCAAGATAAGAGATGAGCTACCAGGACTGCAAAGTATGTTCTACGAGGAACGGTTAAAGCAGAGGTCCCCAACCGCCGGTCCGCGGACCAGGACCGGGCCGTTGGGGTTTTTCAGCCGGTCCGCGGCGCCCCTGTTCAGCGGTCACGTGGGACCGCTCATTAGAGAAATGAATAGGCGGCTCCACCTCCCATAGGGGCGGAGCCGCATAATTCATTTCTCTAATCAGCGGTGCCGGTGACCGCTGATAGAGGAAGAGCTGCGGCACCGAAGACCAGCTGTCCGGGAGAAGGAGCGGGACGCCGGGAGCAGGTAAGTATCGCATATTCACCTGTCCTCGTTCCACACGCCGGGTGCTGTCTCCATCTTCCCGGCGTCTCTCCGCACTGACTGTTCAGGCAGAGGGCGCGATGACGTATATAGTGTGCGCGCCGCCCTCTGCCTGATCAGTCAGTGCGGAGAGACGCCGGGAAGATGGCGCCGAGGAGCTGCAAGCAAGACAGGTGAGTATGTGTTTTATTATTTTTATTGCAGCAGCAGCAGCAGCACAGCTATGGGGCAATAATGGACGGTGCAGAGCACTATATGGCACAGCTATGGGGCAATAATGGTGCAGAGCACTATATGGCACAGCTATGGGGCAATGGTGCAGAGCACTGTATGGCACAGCTATGGGGCAACGGTGCAGAGCACTATATGGCACAGCTATGGGGCAATAATGGACGGTGCAGAGCACTATATGGCACAGCTATGGGGCAATAATGGTGCAGAGCACTATATGGCACAGCTATGGGGCAATGGTGCAGAGCACTGTATGGCACAGCTATGGGGCAACGGTGCAGAGCACTATATGGCACAGCTATGGGGCAATAATGGTGCAGAGCACTGTATGGCACAGCTATGGGGCAATAATGGTGCAGAGCACTATATGGCACAGCTATGGGGCAATAATGGTGCAGAGCACTATATGGCACAGCTATGGGGCAATAATGAACGGTGCAGAGCACTATATGGCACAGCTATGGGGCAATGGTGCAGAGCACTATATGGCACAGCTATGGGGCAATAATGGTGCAGAGCACTATATGGCACAGCTATGGGGCAATAATGGACGGTGCAGAGCACTATATGGCACAGCTATGGGGCAATAATGGTGCAGAGCACTATATGGCACAGCTATGGGGCAATAATGGTGCAAAGCACCAGGGAAACAAGCATGGTGCTCCCACTCATTCTGAACCTATGGTAAGTTGAATCACATTCTCATTATAAATGTCATAATTATATGATAAGTATGCACTAAGCTCCATCCCTCCATAACCCCACCCCCATATGACCAAAGCCCCGCCCCTGCCCCACCCCCACCGGGCCATGGAAAACTGGTCTTGCTTAAAGCCGGTCCCTGGTGCAAAAAAGGTTGGGGACCTCTGGGTTAAAGGATCTGGGAATGTTTAGCTGCAAAAAAGGCTAAGAGGAGACTTAATAGATGTCTACAAATATCTGAAGGGCTGTCACAGTGTAGAGGGATCATCATTAATCTCACTTGCACATGAAAACAAATTAGATATTAGAAAAAACTTTTTGACAGTGAGGATAATCAATGAGTGGAACAGGCTGCCACGAGAGGTGGTGAGTTCTCCTTCCATGGAAGTCTTCACACAGAGGCTGGACAGACATCTGTCGGAGATGGTTTAGTGAATCCTGCATTGAGCAGGGAGTTGGGCACGATGATCATGGAGATCCCTTCTAAGGCCGGCCTCACACTAGCAAGTATTACGGACGTTTGAGAGGTGCAGAAACTACGGATTGCATACGGTACAATGATTCTCTATGGCCCAGCTCCTATCAGCCGTATTTTACTGATCCGTATTATACGGTCTTGTACAGCCGTAGAAAATCGCAGCAAGCTGCGTTTGTCACCGTATTGCGCAAAAAAAATCGCCAATGAAAGTCTATGGGGGCGAGAAAAATACGGATTACACACAGACCAGCAGTGTGACCAGCAGAAGTTCCCACGGTCGAGTTCACATGAGGACATCCAGCAGAGGGCGCATCACCGCGACTCAAGGTATCTACAGGACATTCCCCTGCATTCCATTCATTCACAACATTTTACATACAGGAGCACACCTGCATTAGCAGAGCTCTTGGGTGTAAAATGATTTAACCCCTTCAGATGGATTTACATCGTGGGACATGACAGAACGACAGAAAGTATGGGATATTGGTGATTTTTTATTTTTCCTTCTTTACAGAATGAGGGTCTTCAGGTGGATTAAGAGAATAATAAAATATTACAACATCATGTGTCTTTATTTCATTAAAATACTTTATAATAATGTGTGTGTGTTTTATTAACCATTTCATACTATTGGATTAATAATGGATAGGTGTCATAATTGATGCCTCTCCATTATTAACCTGGCTTAATGTCACCTTACAATAGCAAGGTGACATTAACCCTTCATTACCCCATATCCCACCGCTACATGGGAGTGGGAAGAGAGAGGCCAAGTGCCAGAATAGGCATATCTTTACAGATGTGCCTTTTCTGGGGTGGCTGGGGGCAGATGTTTTTAGCCAGGGGGGGTTAATAACCATGGTCCCTCTCTAGGCTATTAATATCTGCCCTCAGTCACTGGCTTTACCACTCTGGCGGAGAAAATTGTGCGGGAGCCCACGCCAATTTTTTCAGCGATTTAACCCTTTATTTTACCAGCTAGAGCGCCCAAATTTTGCACATACACACTACTAACATTAGTAGTGTGGAATATGCAAAAAAAAGGGATATGAGATGGTTTACTGTATGTAAACCATGTCTCATATCCTGTCGGGTTTGTGAAGGAGAAAGAAAATGCCGGCAAAAAAAATAAATCTTTAAATCTTCAGCGTAGCGAGTGTGAGCGAGCTGAGTGTGACCTGAGCTTAAGTGTGGACGGCGGTAAGTGTGACTTGTGACTCAGTGACTTTGGAATCAGGGAGTTTCCAAGGGAGGAATTGCTGTTCCAAGTGTTAATTAATACTTTGTATTTATTTTTATTTAACGTTTCTGTCTGGTGCAATCCCCATTAGGAAATGTGCTCCACAATTGTTGATGCCATCCAGTGCACATCTTGCCACATGTATGCAGTCCTTGATCAGCCGGTCGAGGGTGCATACTGCTGTGCGAGATGTGAGCACGTTGTGCATTTGGAATCCCAGATTCTGGATCTAAATGTGCAGCTGGCAACACTGAGATCCATAGACAATATGGAGAGGAGTCTTCTGCTTACAGAACAGACGCTCAATGGGATAGATGAAGAGGGGGATGGTAGGATGGAGCTGCAGGACAGTGAGGCAGTTAGCTGGGTGACAGTTAGGAAGCGGGGTAGAGGGAACAGTGCCAGGGAGGCTAGTCCTGATCTTTCACACCCCAATAAGTTTGCTAAGTTGGCAGATGAGGGGGGTGCCAGTACAGGGGTAGCACTGCTGCAGCCAGGCATGTCCTCTGAAAGCCGGAGGAGTGACTGCTCCAGTAAGGAGGGAAATAGGAGAGCAGGGCAGGCCAGACAGGTGCTGGTAGTGGGGGACTCAATTATTAGGGGAACAGATAGGGCAATCTGTCACAAAGACAGGGATCGTCGAACGGTGTGCTGCCTACCTGGCGCTCAAGTCCGACACATCGCTGATCGGGTGGACAGATTACTGGGAGGGGCTGGTGAGGACCCAGCGGTCATGGTGCACATTGGCACAAATGACAAAGTTAGAGGTAAGTGGAAGGTCCTTAAAGATGATTTCAGGGAATTAGGCTGCAAGCTGAAAGCAAGGACCTCCAACATGGTATTTTCTGAAATACTGCCTGTACCACGTGCCATGCCAGAGAGGCAACGGGAGATTAGGGAGGTTAATAAGTGGCTCAAGAATTGGTGTCGGAAGGAGGGGTTTGGGTTCCTGCAGAACTGGGCCGACTTCTCAGTTGGCTACAGGCTCTACGCTAGGGATGGGCTGCACCTCAATGGGGAAGGTGCAGGTGTGCTGGGGGAAAAAATGGTTAGAAGGTTGGAGGAGTGTTTAAACTAGGGAATGGGGGGGAAGGTATTCATTTTATAGGTGGGGAAGATAGTGCAGATAGAGACCTGGGCACAAATAAGGAAGTTGGGGGTGGCGGAGTCATGGGGGGTGGGGTTAGAACAGTTAGTAATTTAAGAAAGAATAGAGGTACAGAGAGGAACATCAAGTGCATGTATACTAATGCCAGAAGCCTCGCCAACAAAATGGACGAATTAGAACTAATGTTGTTGGAGCATAATTATGACATGGTGGGGATATCTGAAACATGGCTGGATGAGAGCCATGACTGGGCTGTTAACTTGCAGGGCTATAGCCTTTTCAGAAATGACCGTACAGATAAGCGAGGGGGTGGGGTGTGTCTGTTTGTAAAATCGACCTTAAAACCCATCCTGCGTGATAATATAGGTGAATCTAATGAAAATGTAGAGTCCCTGTGGGTGGAGATAAGAGGAGGGGGAAAAAATAATAAATTACTGATAGGGGTTTGTTATAAATCTCCATCTCCAAAAATAATGGAAGCAATGGAGAATATCCTCGTAAAGCAAATAGATGAAGCTGCGACTCAAGGAGAAGTCATTATTATGGGGGACTTCAACTACCCTGAAATAGATTGGGGAACAGAAACCTGCAGTTCCAGTAAAGGTAATCGGATTTTGACAACTATGAGAGACAATTACCTTTCACAACTGGTTCAGGACCCAACAAGGAGGGGGGCACTGCTAGACCTAATATTAACCAACAGGCCAGACCGCATATCAAATATAAGGGTTGGGGGTCACTTGGGGAATAGTGATCACAAAATAATAAGTTTTCATGTCTCCTTTAATAAGATGTGTAGTAGAGGGGTGACAAGGACACTAAACTTCAGGAGGGCAAATTTCCAATGGATGAGAGAGAATGTTGGTGCAATTAACTGGGACGATATCCTGAGACATAAAAATACACAAAGAAAATGGGAGACGTTTATTAGCATCCTGGATAGGACCTGTGCACAGTATATACCGTATGGGAATAAACATACTAGAAATAGGAGGAAACCAATATGGCTAAATAAAGCTGTAACGGGCGCAATAAGGGACAAAAAAAAAGCATTTAGAGAATTAAAGGAAGTAGGTAGTGATGAGGCATTAAATAAATACAGAAAATTAAATAAATTATGTAAAAAGCAAATCAAGGCAGCAAAGATTGAGACAGAGAGACTCATTGCCACAGAGAGTAAAAATAATCCCAAAATATTCTTTAACTACATAAATAGTAAGAAACTAAAAAATGATAGTGTTGGCCCCCTTAAAAATAGTCTGGGTGAAATGGTGGATGAGGATGAGGAAAAAGCCAATATGCTAAATGACTTTTTTTCATCAGTATTTACAAAAGAAAATCCCATGGCGGACAATATGACTAGTGATAATAATTTCCAATTTAATGTTACCTGCTTAACCCAGCAGGAAATACGACGGCGTCTAAAAATCACAAAAATTGACAAATCTCCGGGCCCGGATGGGATACACCCCCGAGTACTGCAGGAATTAAGTACAGTCATTGACAGACCATTATTTTTAATCTTTAAAGAGTCCATAATAACAGGGTCTGTACCACAGGACTGGCGTATAGCAAATGTGGTGCCAATATTCAAAAAGGGGACAAAAACTGAACTCTGTAATTATTGGCCAGTAAGCTTAACCTCTACTGTGGGTAAAATCCTGGAGGGCATTCTAAGGGATGCTATACTGGAGTATCTGAAGAGGAATAACCTCATGACCCAGTATCAGCACGGGTTTACTAGGGACCGATCATGTCAGACTAATTTGATCAGCTTCTATGAAGAGGTAAGTTCCGGTCTGGACCAAGGGAACCCAGTAGATGTAGTGTATATGGACTTTTCAAAAGCTTTTGATACGGTGCCACACAAAAGATTGATACATAAAATGAGAATAATGGGGATAGGGGAAAATATGTGCAAGTGGGTTGTGAGTTGGCTCAGGGATAGGAAACAAAGGGTGGTTATTAATGGAGCACACTCGGACTGGGTCGCGGTTAGCAGTGGGGTACCACAGGGGTCAGTATTGGGCCCTCTTCTTTTTAACATATTTATTAATGACCTTGTAGGGGGCATTCAGAGTAGAATTTCAATATTTGCAGATGACACTAAACTCTGCAGGGTAATCAATACAGAGGAGGACAATTTTATATTACAGGATGATTTATGTAAACTAGAAGCTTGGGCTGATAAATGGCAAATGAGCTTTAATGGGGATAAATGTAAGGTCATGCACTTGGGTAGAAGTAATAAGATGTATAACTATGTGCTTAATTCTAAAACTCTGGGCAAAACCGTCAATGAAAAAGACCTGGGTGTATGGGTGGATGACAAACTCATATTCAGTGGCCAGTGTCAGGCAGCTGCTACAAAGGCAAATAAAATAATGGGATGTATTAAAAGAGGCATAGATGCTTATGAGGAGAACATAATTTTACCTCTATACAAGTCACTAGTGCGACCACACTTAGAATACTGTGCACAGTTCTGGTCTCCGGTGTATAAGAAAGACATAGCTGAACTGGAGCGGGTGCAGAGAAGAGCGACCAAGGTTATTAGAGGACTGGGGGGTCTGCAATACCAAGATAGGTTATTACACTTGGGGCTATTTAGTTTGGAAAAACGAAGACTAAGGGGTGATCTTATTTTAATGTATAAATATATGTGGGGACAGTACAAAGACCTTTCTGATGATCTTTTTAATCATAGACCGGTGACAGGGACAAGGGGGCATCCTCTACGTCTGGAGGAAAGAAGGTTTAAGCATAATAACAGGCGCGGATTCTTTACTGTAAGAGCAGTGAGACTATGGAACTCTCTGCCGTATGATGTTGTAATGAGTGACTCATTGCTTCAATTTAAGAGGGGACTGGATGCCTTTCTGGAAAAGTATAATGTTACAGGGTATATATATTAGATTCCTTGATAGGGCGTTGATCCAGGGAACTAGTCTGATTGCCGTATGTGGGGTCGGGAAGGAATTTTTTTCCCCATGATGGAGCTTACTCTTACCACATGGGGTTTTTTTGCCTTCCCCTGGATCA
Source organism: Ranitomeya variabilis (assembly GCF_051348905.1). Taxonomy (NCBI): domain Eukaryota; kingdom Metazoa; phylum Chordata; class Amphibia; order Anura; family Dendrobatidae; genus Ranitomeya; species Ranitomeya variabilis. The sequence continues at coordinate 1,145,203,061 of NC_135232.1, forward strand.
ACATGTTAGGGCATGTTAGGTTAGGCTATGGGTTGAACTAGATGGACTTAAAGTCTTCCTTCAACCTTAATAACTATGTAACTATGTAATTGAATTACCGGCTTTTGTGCTATCTCGCGCTGAATTAAATATAAATACAGTATATATATATATATATATATATATATATATATGTGTGTGTGTCTCAATGATTATATATATATATATATATATATATATATATATATATATATATATATATACACACACACACTGTATATATGTTTTAACGAACATTTAAGTACATAAATCCATTAGATGTCGGTTTTGCAAGCCTGCTACAAAATCTCGCAGTACGGATGCCATACGGAGGATGCCATGCGCAAAATACGCTGACACACCCTGCCTACGGATGACATACGGATCACTATTTTGGGAACATTTCTGTGTATTACGGCCGTAAAAAACAGACCGTATTTACATACGCTGAGTGTGACGCCGGCCTAACACTAACATTCTAGGATTCTATGAGATGTATTTCAAATGTAGACTTCAGTTATGTGCACACATTATATCAGCTCAGCACACAAAATGCAAATCATTTACTGGTTCAGAAGAAAACAATTAATATGTATAGAACATAAGAAGGTTTGCAGTTTAGAAATTACTTAAAGGGGTTGTCCGGTCCAAAGTGATAAGTCTGCAGTCAGTGTGTGTGACTGTAGACTTAAGAATCTTCCCAGTTTCTGACTGGCCTGGAGGGTATGTGTGCATTATATGTATTCCCGGCCAGTGGGCTCGGCCTCGCTCCACACACTTGCATGGTGCGAGCCTGCGCGTTCTAGTCGGCCACACCCATTGGCCGGTCGTGTCACCAGGCAAACTTGCTCTATATAAGGCTGGTTTCACACTTCGTGATATTTCCGGTACCGGAGATATCCGAGTCTGTGTGTCCGTTTGTCACATCCAGGTGGCTTCCGTGTGCTGTCCGTGTATTGAAGCAATTTGTTTCAATTTTAACACTATGACTTTAAAAATGCACACGGATGGCACCTGGATGGCACACCGACGCCATCCGTGTGCAGTGCGTGTTTACACTGACCCATTGACTTGTATGGGTCTGTGTGATCCGTGCTATCGCTCAAAAACAAGGTCCGGGAAAACACGCTGACATGTGCATAGAAAATATAGAAAAACCGACCGAACAGCCATCTAGTCTGAACTGGTGCATAACCAAAAAGTCTTACATAGCAAATAGATAATGGCTGCACTCAAGTTTATTGTGCTAAAGCAAGGAAATGTGCAATACATGAAATGTGAACAGCATAATGGCTTGTGAAATTTATGAAAAAACACATGAGATTTTTAGCACAAAATTTGGCCAAATGTTGTGAGCCCATTCACCAAACGTCAAGGTAATCTCAGATCGAATGGGTAACTAACCTGTCTGCCTAGTGTGAACACTTACCTATGGCTAATAAAATGGTAAAGCCTGTATTTATAGAGGAGGTTAGAACCAACTGTGTTTGGATGTAGTTAAAATCACAACAAATTTGGCCAAATGTTGATTTTGTGATTTTAACTACATCCAAACACAGTTGGTTCTAACCTCCTCTATAAATACAGGCTTTACCATTTTATTAGCCATAGGTAAGTGTTCACACTAGGCAGACAGGTTAGTTACCCATTCGATCTGAGATTACCTTGACGTTTGGTGAATGGGCTCACAACATTTGGCCAAATTTTGTGCTAAAAATCTCATGTGTTTTTTCATAAATTTCACAAGCCATTATGCTGTTCACATTTCATGTATTGCACATTTCCTTGCTTTAGCACAATAAACTTGAGTGCAGCCATTATCTATTTGCTATGTAAGACTTTTTGGTTATGCACCAGTTCAGACTAGATGGCTGTTCGGTCGGTTTTTCTATATTTACTATGTATTGCTTTTTCTGACTTGAACGCCCCGCCCTTCACCATGCTGTGATTTTAACTACATCCAAACACAGTTGGTTCTAACCTCCTCTATAAATACAGGCTTTACCATTTTATTAGCCATAGGTAAGTGTTCACACTAGGCAGACAGGTTAGTTACCCATTCGATCTGAGATTACCTTGACGTTTGGTGAATGGGCTCACAACATTTGGCCAAATTTTGTGCTAAAAATCTCATGTTTTTTCATAAATTTCACAAGCCATTATGCTGTTCACATTTCATGTATTGCACATTTCCTTGCTTTAGCACAATAAACTTGAGTGCAGCCATTATCTATTTGCTATGTAAGACTTTTTGGTTATGCACCAGTTCAGACTAGATGGCTGTTCGGTCGGTTTTTCTATATTTACTATGTATTGCTTTTTCTGACTTGAACGCCCCGCCCTTCACCATGCTGTGATTTTAACTACATCCAAACACAGTTGGTTCTAACCTCCTCTATAAATACAGGCTTTACCATTTTATTAGCCATAGGTAAGTGTTCACACTAGGCAGACAGGTTAGTTACCCATTCGATCTGAGATTACCTTGACGTTTGGTGAATGGGCTCACAACATTTGGCCAAATTTTGTGCTAAAAATCTCATGTGTTTTTTCATAAATTTCACAAGCCATTATGCTGTTCACATTTCATGTATTGCACATTTCCTTGCTTTAGCACAATAGACATGTGCATAGACCCATTTATTAGAATGGGTCTACATGTGTCATTGTCTCCGGTACGTGAGAAAACTGACACTACACGTACTGGAGCCACTGACATGTGAAACCGGCCTAAGTGTATGGAGCAAGGCGGTGACCACTGGACGGGCTCTGGCTGGGGGTCTGTATAATTCAGAATCCAGCAAATCGCCACAGCGCACAGTGCGCACGCTGGGGGAATTCATAAGTCTGCAGTCACACAAAGTGCAGACTTATTGATATGGACCAGACAACCCCTTTAATTTGATAGTGTGCACATCCGGCAACCTAAAATACGTGGGAAGTACCAGATGGCAGTGAAAACTAGGATCAGAGAATATTTATATGATATAAGGAACATAAATAACAAACATTCACTTCAATGAAGACAGTCAAAAATGCAGGTATGAAAATTAGTGATGAGCGACTGTACTTGTTGCTCGGGTGGTCTCTGAGTATTTATGACTGCTCGGAGATTTAGTTTTTGTTGACACAGCTGCATGATTTATAGCTACTAGCCAGCCTGAGTGCGTGTGGGGGTTGCCTGCTAGGGAATCCCCACATGTAATCAAGCTGTCTAGTAGCCACAAATCATGCTGCTATGGCAAGGAAAACTAAATCTCTGAGCAGTTACAAATAGTCGGAGACCACCCGAGCGTGCGCCGGAAAACCTGAGCAACGAGTACACTCGATCATCACTAAAAAAAATGATTGCGGATTTGCTGCGTTTTTAGGCAGCAGTGAATGCTATAGAAATAGATAATGACTAGTAATGAGCGAGTGTACTCATTGTTCAGATTTTCCCGAGCATGCTAGGGTGATCTCCGAGTATTTGTTAGTGTTCGGAGATTTAGTTTTCATTGCCGCAGCTGAATGATTTACAGCTACTAGCCAGCATGATTACATGTGGGGATTCCCTAGGAACCAGGCAACCCCCACATTTACTCAGGCTGGCTAGTAGCTGTAAATCATCCAAGGCGTAATGGGGTGCATATGGCTATGCAGCAGGGCTGGCATGGCTGTCACTGTGTAAAACAAAGGAGTATGGAGCACAAAATGCATATTGTGAAGTGGATTTTCCTGGGGCCATCCAGTATGTGGGTTACAAGGCGTAATGTGGTGCATATGAGTTGGTAGCAGGGCAGGCCTTGAATTCAATGCAACACTTTTTCAGGAGTCCTCCATGAACATCTTATGACAGGGGTATTGTGGTGCGTCGTAATTCTTGGCAGCCCATCCACTCACAGCATAGGCTACAACAGCTTAGGAGACCCACTGTTTAATAATGGCCCTTTAAGAAGATTAATGCCACCTGATGCACCAGTAAAAATAGGCGCTGTGACTTTAAGAGACCCTCCTTCATAAATGAAACTAGATGGGTCTGCTTATGTGTCACACACCACATGGCCAGCTAGGGGGGTTACATGTTACAATGACATTTTCCAGTGAACGAATTTGTAGTGGTTGAAAGCAATGTTAAAGTTGAAAAACGCTTCAAAAATGCTGCGTCTGAACTAAGCCCAAGTGGGGGAGGAAATTTTCGGTCGGGGGTTAAATATTTGGCCTTACAGGCAAGTCATTAACCTGCAAAGGATGCACCTTGACATATTTCCCAGCAAAACCCCATTTTGGTTTCATTTTAATGTGTTTTTTGTGGCACCAAGAAAAATGGCAAGAATCTCGGAAAAAATGTTTACAGCTGTGAACTAGGAGTCAGGAATGCTTCCAGAGACGATCCGCATGATGTCCCTGTGTCATTTGAGCAGTGTTTCCATCATTTTCAGACATTTTTAGACCTTAAAAGGACCTCCGGGGGGATCACGGTCTCCCATAGACTTACACTGGGCTCGTTGTTCTGGCCGAGTACCCGAGTATTCCAATCTGCTCGACCCGAGCAACAAGCACCCGAGCATTTTAGTGCTCGCTCATCACTAATAATGACCTATTATTCTGTGTCACACCACCATCCATTATTTAAATGTTATTTTTATTCTATGTGTGTATACCTTTCCATTTTAACCCATTAGTGACAGAGACAATTTGGTACTTAATCACCGAGCCAATTTTTACAATCCTGACCACTGTCACTTTATGAGGTTATAACTCTGGAATGCTTTAACAGATGCTGCTGATTCTGAGAATGTTTTTTCATGACATATTGTCTTCATGTTAGTGGTAAACTTTCTTCTATATTACTTGCGTTTATTTATGAAAAAAAGGAAATATGGCTAAAATATTTTAAATTTTGCAATTTTCAAACTTTTAATTTTTATGCCCTTAAATCTGAGAGATATGTGACACAAAATACTTAATAAATACCATTTTCCACATGTCTACTTTACATCAGCACAATTTTGGAAACAATTTTTTTTTTGTTAGTAAGTTATAAGGGTTAAAAGTTGACAGCGATTTCTTACAACAAAATTTATAAAAACATTTCTTTAGGGACCACATCACATTTGAAGTCACTTTGAGGGGTGTACATGACAGAATATACCCAAAAGTGACAACATTCTAAAAACTGCATCCATCAAGGTGCTCAAAACCACAATCAAAACCACATTTATTAACCCCTCAGGTGCTTCACAGGAACTGAAGCAATGTGGAAGGAAAAATTTACATTTAACTTTTTTTTACAAACATTTTACTTCAGAACCATTTTTTTATTTTTACAAGTGTAAAAAGATAACATGAACCACAAAATTTGTTGTGCAATTTCTCCTGAATGCGCTGATACCCCATATGTGGGGGTAAACCACTGTTTGGGCGCACAACAGAGCTTGGAAGAGAAGGAGCGCCGTTTGACTTTTTCAATGCAGAATTGGCTGGAACTGAGTTCGGACGCCATGTCACTTTTGGAGAGCTCCTGATGTGCCTAAACAGTGGAAACCCCCCACAATAACCTCATTTTGGAAACTAGACCACTTAATGAACTTATTTAAATTTGTGGTGAGCACTTTGAACCCCCAAGTGCTTCACAGAAATTTATAACGCAGATCCGTGAAAATATAAAATAATTTTCTTTCCTCAAAAATGATTTTTTAGCCCACAATTTTTTATTTTCACAAGGGTACAAGGGTAAAAGGAGAAATTGGACCCCAAAAGTTGTTGTCCAAGTTGTCCAAGTACGCTGTTACCCCATGTGTGGGAGAAAACTACTGTTTGGGCACACGTCGGGGCTCAGAAGGGAAAGAGTGATGTTTTGGAATACAGACTTTGATGGAATGGTCTGCGGGCATCATGTTGCATTTGCAGAGCATGTACCTAAAAAGTAGAAACCCACACAAGTGACCCCATTTTGGAAACTGGACTCCCCCAAGGAGCTTGTCTAGGTGTGTGGTGAGCACTTCGAACACCCAAGTGCTTCACAGAAGTTTATAACTCAGAGCCGTGAAAATAAAAAATCTTGTTTTTCCACAAAAATGATTTTTTAGCCCCCAATTTTTTATTTTCCCAAGGTTAATAAGAGAAATTGGACCACAAAAGTTGTTGTCCAGTTTGTTCTAAGTATGCTCATGCCCCATATGTGGGGGTTAACCACTGTTTGGGCGCTTGGCAGAGCTCAGAAGGGAGGGAGCACCATTTGACTTTTTGAATGCAAAATTGGCTGGAAACAATGGTGGCGCCATGTCACGTTTGGAGACCCCCTTATGTACCTAAACAGTGGAAAACCCCAATTCTAACTCCAACCCTTACCCCAACACACCCCTAACCATAATCTTAACCCTAACCCTAATCACAGCCCAAACCCCAACACACCCCTATCCCTAATCCCAACCCTAGCCATAACCCTAGCCACAACCTTAACCACAAACCTAACCCCAACACACCCCTAACCCCAACCCTAACCCTAATCCCAACCCCAATCCAAACCCTAACCCTAATCCCAACCCTAACCATAATACCAACTCTAATCCTAATCCCAACCCTAATCCCAACCTTAACTCTAATCCCAACCCTAACCCTAACTTTAGCCCAACTCACTTTAGCCCAACTGTAACCCTAATGGGAAAATGGAAATAAATATATTTTATTTATTTTATTATTTTTCCCTAACTAAGGGGGTGATAAACGGGGGGGGGGGGATCATTTAATATTTTTTTTAATTTTGATCAGTGTGATCAATGAACCAATAGGAAAAATCCCCCTATTGTTGCCGGGTGCCGGCGGGTAGATCTCGGTGAGCGCACTGCTCATGCGCCTGTTATTTTCTTCCTGGAAGACAATGCAGGGGGACGCAGGAGGATGAAAGCAAGCCCAGGCATATCGGGGGACACAGGGAAGTACAGGGGGGATCGAGGACCCTATTTCTCTCTCCTCTGATGTGCAATCACATCGCAGGAGAGAGAATTTAAATGGCAAATCGCACTTTTTTCTTTTTTTTTGCTGTCACTGTTAAGCTAGGTTCACATTGCGTTAGTGCCATCCATTTAATGGATCGGTTAAACAGATGCGCTAACACTATTGACCAAAATCGCTTTTTTTGACAATCGCACAAACGCATGCGCTAACGCATGGTACCATTGCTCTTTTAAGAGCTGAAGATTGTGAAGAGATTACTTGTTTGGGTGGGGATGTAAGTAGGGAGAGATTTAATAGGAGGGTGGGTGAAAGGCAGGCACCTGGGTTTTCTCATCATTGCAAGTACATGCTGCAGATCTCTGCTTTTTTCCTCCATGTTGTATAGTAGTTAGCATTAGGAACAGTCTGTGGGATTAGAGTAAAATAGGGAGGGCTTCATCCACTACCAAAATATAAACAGCAGCTATTCGTAGAGGGAAATAATATTAGGTAGTACCAGCATATGCAAAACCATTTTTTGGGAGCTACATAATATTCCTTTGTAGCAGCTTATACTTTTTTATTACCATAAAATAATATTCCTCAGTGCCAACATATAATAACATCCATCTTAAAATCTAATTGATAAATAAATATTCCTCGTCTATTGCTTAAAATACCTATTATTTGTCTAGCAGTTGTGCGAATGGCGCAAACTGGGTACAGATAATCATATGAGACAATTTAGCAGGGGCAATAATCTTCATTACTCCGCATCTGGAGTGTGTCAGCAAGACGATTGAAAAAAATCATAAATTTTCTATTGTTTTAAAAAGTAGTGTTTTTTTTTTTAGCAGTTGTGTGACTAGAGCAATCCGGGTAGAGATAATCTTATGTGACAATTTAAAAGGGCCAATAATCTTCATTACTCTGCATACGGAGTGTGTCAGCAAGCCGATCTAAAAAAAAAATCATAATTTTTTATTGGTTTAAAAAAAATTGCATTTCTTTATCTAGCAGTTGTGTGACTGGCGCAAAGCCTGCAGAGATAAACAAACATGACTATTTACCTGTAATTTACGTCAGTCTGCTGTTGACATGTATAATCAAGCTGCGATCTCCAAAGAAATAGCCACATATTGCTAGATACAGTGAATTTGTATATAAGACCTTTGCAATGGTACTTGTGACAAATAAAGCCAGTATTTTTTGGTTTCATAAGATTAACACATTCAAGATGAGAAAGGGTGACGTTAAGGGACATGGATGTGATGGTGCTCGCCAGGGCTGTGTGACAGATCCGAGGTAACTGTATCTCATTCTAGGTTCTTGACAAAATTTGGTCAGCGTGTTAAATCACTAACAAGCCCAGACAAGTGCGAGGATGATGTGGGTTGGTCCTTCGGATAAAACAACTGTAATTTGCAGCATATGCCATACCAAGCTAAGAAGAGGCAAGAACACTGCCAACCTGAGCACCACCAGCATGCAAAAGCATATTGCAGCCAAGCACCCCAGTATGCCTTCTGCCCACAACCAGCGTTTGCACACACACAACAGTCAGCAACCACATCACTTCGTTGTTTCAGTTGTCCCTGCCCCAGACATTTACCAGAAAGCAGAAATATCCAGCCACCCACCGGCCCAAACACTAAACACCCACATTTCCAGATTGCCGTTTCGACTTGAGCCTCTCTGCGACATCTTGGCGGTGGCAGCACGTGCACGTGTTACACAATATCAGCTGTGCTCTGGCCAATGCAGTCACAGGGAAGGTCCACCTAACCACAGGCATGTCAACAAATTCTTGAAGACAGGGATGATACATTTCCCTGATGGCATACTGGGTTAACCTGGTGGAGTCTGGGACAGAGTCAGAGGCTGGGACATCACACGTCTTACCCACACCAAGAACAGAAGGCCCAACTTCCATCAGGGTTTCAGTCTCCTTGCATTCCAGTTCCTGTCTCTCCTCTTCCTCATCCTCAGTGGAACTTGCCAAAGTACGCCATGTGAGGACACATTTCTGAAAGTCATCTCAGGCTTTCGCCGATATAGGTTCACTGAAGCACTGGTTTACTTTGCCTTGTCACCGACTGATTTGTGACCTGTCCACACACTGGAATTTGATCTTCCATATGTTGTCAAGGTTTAGTGAGGTGCAGGTGCAGTCTCTGAATTCTAGCTTCTCAATGCCCTTCAGAGTAACACTCACCCCCCACACATAACAACTGCTGAGTGGGTGTGAATCGCTGACCTATGTGAGGTTCTTCAAAACTTTGAGCACCAAGATTGTGAGCGCTGATGACGCTATTATGAGCATAACCATCCCACTGCTCTGTCTATTAAAACATTTGCTGCAGAATCTGAAAGAGGAAGCTTTGAATACTGAGCAGGTGGCTATGGAGCAAGATTGCGCAGTGGCTGATACCACACATCTCAGCCTCACACAGTATTCTCAGGCCACACTGGGTGATGATGAGGAATGGGAGGAGGAGGAGGGACAGGATTTTTTTTCTCTGCGCTACAGAGGGGATTCCCAGTCTTTGTTTCATGCCTGTCCAGCATTGATGGCCTGAAGAGGAGGAGGTGGAGGAGGCTATGCATTGTGAGGAGGAGAAAATGGTTAGTGTTCTTCGTGGTGAGGACACTGAACGTTTGACTTTTTGCAGTCTGATACACATGGCAGTATTCATGTCCAGATTACTTTCCCAAGACCCTCACGTGAAAAACATTTTGTCCACCATGAAATACTGGCTCTGCACCTTTCTTGACCCACGGTACAAGGAAAAAATTTGCTTCTCTAATGTAAGAGGCAGAAATGCCATTTTGGCCATAGTGGAAGACTCATTCAAAAGACTACCCTCAGACAACACTGCTGGCAGAGGTACCTGCTCTTTTCGCCCACAAGAATTACAATTAAGAGCCACAAACACCAGGTGCAACTCGGGGGGGGGGAGTGTCCACCAACTGGGTCATTTTCATGAGACCGTCTCATCAGCAAGGGCTATCTGTGGGAGTAACTATGACAAGGAGGGAGAAGTTGACCAAGATGGTGAAGGACTACTTAAGTGACCATATCAGTGTCCTTCCTGATTCTTCAGCGCCCTTCAACTATTGGTTGTCCAAGCTGCACACTTGGCCCGACCTCTCGTTGTGCACCTTGAAGGTGCTGCCATGCCCTGCTACAAGTGTATTGTCTGAGCGGGTTTTTAGTTTGGCAGGTGCAATCATAACGAATAGGTGCACACGGCTGTCAATGGACAATGCAGATAGGCTGATTCTTCTAAAATTTAACAAGAGCTGGACAACACCATTCTAACCCCCAACACCAACAACAACATTAACAACACCATTCTAACCCCCAACACCACAATCGTAACCTCAACCATAACCCTAACACAACCCTAACCCTAGCTGCAAAGAATGGAAAAAAGTGTATTTGTTTTATTTTATTATTTTACCTAACTAAGGGGGTGACAAAGGGGGGTTTGAGTTACTATGTGTTTATTTTGATCACTGTGATAGGGTCTATCACTGTGATCAAAATGAACCAATAGGAAAAATCTCTTATTGTTGCCGGGTACTGGCCGGTAGATTTTGGCGGGAGCACTGCGCATGCGCCCACCATTTTCTTCCAGTAAGAAGACACAGAGGGTGTAACTAACAGCGATCATGAGACTGGGGATGGTAAAAGCCAACCCAAATCATCTTCTCCAGTGATTTTACAATGCTTGGGGCATTGACGAAAAAGTACCCTTAGCTGCCACTGTTAAAAGGCGTATCGGCAGTCATTTAGGGGTTAATATGCTCCACACAATTTTTCAGGTTTCAGCCTTACACAGAATAATAATATGAGTAATAAAACATGCTCTTTTTATATGATGCTAGTTCAAAAATCTTACCCACACATCCCTTGATAAAGGGAAATTCGACATAATACCTCTGTTAGCATATGCCATATATTTCTCATATAAACTGCACCCCAGTAGGAGGGCAGAACATCTGAGTACAAAATATGCGTCTGACGGTGAAACCACTGGCCCTTCCCCGTGTTATGTCATTCCCACTCTGCTGTCCAGGAAGGAGGCTCTGAGGTCTCCTGTCCACAACCTGCCGTTGCACAGGCACAACAGTCAGCAACCACGTCCAGTTGGTTGTCCCAGCGCAGCGTTCACTTGTTCCATATCAGCATGTACTGTATGTCTCTTCACAAATTGTTTGTTAGATAGGGCATACATATGCGTTAACAATTTACATTGCCCTGTGCTTGACAAAGACCATTGCTGACTTTCCCAGGCTTCTAATTGAGACTTGTGTCTTTTTATTAAACTGTCGCTTCCTTTACATTTTCTAAATTTGGGTTCTTACCAAAAAATGGTGGTAGGGTATTGGCCAGTTTCTGCATATTTAAGCACATCTAAGAGACTGGGTTAATACGATAAACACAGACCAATTCATGCCACAGCCTTACGCATATTGGAACATGGTCATTGCCACGCTAAGGCCTTTACCTGAGCTCTGTAGCACTGCCTGTCACCTGAGTAATACACTCCACAGACCTCGACTCTGTCTGGGTCATATCCTGGAATTACTCCATTGTTGCTCAAACCCATGCAAAAGATACATTCTGCCTGGTTGAGTATTTCCCAGAAGAAATGCTTGGTCTTGTGCAGATTGGTCAATGGCACTCCTGTGTCTTTCCCTTGAGGAGACTGCTTCCAAGTAAAATGAGGCTTGTACACGTTCCTGACATTGGTTTCAGGCCTGACAGACTGACCACAATACAGGCCCTTGCTTGCATACACTGTATTCAGAATTTAATTCTAATGCTTTTGGTGTCTGGTAGAATTCAATTTACTGACATTGATCATGCCGCTCCCCCAACTCCTGTATTATATTCACCTTACAGTGGCTTTACAAGCTATGACCGTGGCTCATTGGCAAAAATGAACTGTGGACCTTATGTAGGGTGGAGAGCCGGTCTCTCCTGCGTGTCTGGGCCGGAACCGTCGGGGCTGTCACCAGTGTTTCAGGGGGAAGAGATTGTGGACCGAAGCAGTTCAGGGCACCTGACTGATGGGGGCTGGTCTGACATAAATAGCAGTTTGAGTGGGAAGATGGGACTCTTTGCGGGGAACGAGCTTGTGAGTAGAGAGACGGTTAACTCCCTCTCCACGACCCACGCCCGCTAGCTGTGCCTATACCCCCAGCTAGCCAGACTGCTGACACATCCTACCATCAGCCAAGAGAGACTTCCGCACCGGATAGTGACAAGTATAGAGTACGTACCTTGGCTCCGCTCACCACCACGGAGGCACCACTTAGTCCCATCCTTGCGGTGTCTGCTAAGGACTGGCCCGTGCCGGTAGCTGTGTCCGCTGGACTGTGTGCTTCCACTGCGGCCTTGCCTACTGAACTTTCTGCTTCTTCTTCTGTGCCGCCGACCATCACCTATACTCCACTGTGTGCACGGATCAAGAGATCACGTGCTGAAAAACCCGGAGGATTAGTTGTCGCAAGGAGAAAGTGCATAGCTCATCTGTGGGACCGGATCGGAGACATCTCGCACCATCTGCGGCACCGCCAAGGGATCTTACAGCCACCTTCCTACATCGCACAGAGACTGATAAGTGAATCCATTATATTCTATTGCATTTGACATTTCCCCCAAACTCCAATCACTTCCTTTACCCCAACAGGGCGTTTTTGCTGCTTTTTTTATGCTAATTGTCAGCTGCTTTTACAGTACGGGCAAAGCCTATGAGATTTCAGAAATCTCATGCACACACATTGGGTTTTAGTTTGGTCAGTATTTTGTGCTTTGCAGCGTTTTTTTACATAGGGCATGTCACTTCTTTCAGCATTTTTTTCAGCGTTTTTTCAGTGTTTTTCACCCATTGACTTGAATGGATGGTGAAAAAGCGCTCCAAATATGCTAGGTTGACTTTTCTTTAAGCATATTTGCTTCAGAAAAGTCAAGGAGAGCCGGATGTGACATCACACCAGGCTCTGCTACGTCTAGATGACAGGCTGCATGATGCGTTCATGCAGCCTGTCATCCAGCAGCGGACCCCCCGGCTCGAAATTAGTGTTTGTCATGCTGTCCTATGCATGACAGCGCCAGAAACACCGCTTCTGATTGAGGGGAAATCCTCCCCGCCAGTCAGAGTGCCGCTGCTCCCCGCTGTCAGAAGACTGTGATCGGAGGTGTAAACTTCACCTCCAATCACTGGTGTCAGATGATGGGACTACTGCTCCCATCATCTGGCACCTACTGCCGCTAATTACCGTGAGAGCAGAAGCGGTGGATGGGAGTTTTCATCTGCCGCTCCTGCGCTACAAATAAATAATTAAAAAGAAAAAATGGTGTGGGTTCCCCCCTAATTTTGATAACCAGCCAGACAAAACTCACAGCTGGGGGCTGCAACCCCCAGCTGTCAGCTTCAGCAAGACTGGTTATCAAGAATAGAGGGGTCCCCATGCTCTTTTTTAAATCAGGTGGAGGAGCTGAGCTGACAGCTCCTGAAATCGCACATCACCGTGGTATTAAAATGGAAAGCGGCCCTGTTGGAGAAGGTGTGTGAGCAGTGGCCGGCCCGGTGACCAGCATCCTCACCCCCAGCGGAAGGAGACAAGGAGTCTGGCACCGGAGATAAAAAGGATGCAGGTATGAATACTGCCCCGGTAGCCGAAGAAACCCTAGTAGGGCCCTTTAAACCCCCACCAGCCCTCCAACCTGGCCGGGAATGCAAAATCCTGGCCTGGGACTAGTCCTCAGACACCAGGGATAGACTGGCGGTTCCATTACGGCCTGAGGACCTTCCCTGGAGAAAGAAGTAAGAAGTGACAGAAAACAACTGTAAATAGTTAAGTAAACCTGGTTAGGTTTTGTTCTAGTTAATGCAAAGATAATATGGTCATGGACAGTGAATGGCCAGAACTTTTATCGTACAAACTTAGCACTTAATGTGCTCCTTGTTGGTTTTACATTACCCCTTTAGAGTGCGAGTAGGACACTCTATCTCTTTAGCAAAAGACCAAAGAACAAAAACTGTCTGGCGTGGCCAAAAAAGTGGTCCAACGAGGTGACCAGCTATGACCTGTAGCCACGCCCGGGTCCTACGTTGGGTGTTTGAGATGGATTCCCCCATATTGCACTAAGGACAATGAGAAGAATACCTAGCTCGGGATCTGACTGTAACCTGTTGGAAATGACTGAGAAAAGTTTATTAACTGAAATGCTATGTTTTATGCCTTGTTAGTTATATGCACCGTTCAAGAAAAAGTACCTCCCATAAAAGGAAGAAGAGTTACTTGTTAAATGCTATACCTGTTATAATGCATGTATGCAAAAAAAAGGTTACATGTTTGTAAAATTTTATTTTACTCTGTTCCAGCCCGTGGACATGCTGCTTAACGGTGGGGGGGAATGTGGCGCCCTGAGGGTCCAGTCACCACAGAGGTATTGCACCTCAACCAGAGGTGTGGTACTCTGCTCTCGGGTAAGGAGGGGACACTAACCAGTACCCACAAACTAGCACCCAACACTGGACCTCTCCAGGCCAGGGAGGGACTAGGTAGAAGGTGTGGGTGGAGAGAGTGACAGCTAGAGGAGTTGTCACAGAAACTAGAGGGAGGATTCAGGAAGATTCTGGAAAGGCAGTGAGTGGGAATGAGTGAAGCAGAGCAGACGTGAGAGAGAGAAGCTCCTGACAGAAAAAAGAGAGAGAAGGGGTCCTAGGGGCACGGGTAGTGAAGAATCCACCCGTGCGGCACGTATCCACGCCAACTGTACTTGGGTGGAGGGACCAGGTTGCAGTGGGGAAACCGGCCCCTAAACTAGTGGAGAACTACAAGGCTCAGCTAGCAAGCCAGAGGCTGTGATAACTGTGTGCGCCACAGCCACAACCACACACACTCGCTGAAAAGGCAGCCACATAAGATCAAGGGGACAAGGAGGACATCGCCCAACAGGATCCGAGGCTGCTGGCTTGGGACATTGTGTGTGGAGATGCGGGAGTCAGCACAGTGAGACGGCCAGGGTAGGAACATAAAAAGGGAGTACAGGCAAAGTGGACCTCAAATTACCTGAGGGCCGGCTGGACCACAGACCCGGAGGACACAGTACCCGGCTGGGACTGCATTTAAGAACTGTGAATAAAGTGTGGAAACTGCATCCTGCTGTGTCCTCATCATTAGCTTTAACTATTTAACTGCCCTGGGGCAGAGCTCTACCAGTGGGGAGCCGTACCAACTATGCTGCGTCACCAACTGCCCCAGTGGAACTGAACTGCAGCGTCGGCCATTTTTCCTTATTGCCGAACACCACGAGTGGCGTCACGAACTAATCCCCTAGAATCTTTATTTCCCCCTTTAATTTACTTTTATTGGATGCCCAGGACTACGGACATTCTTAGCGGGCACTCCACAGTCATCCTGTCCCCTTTGCAAAAAGCACCACCAAAGTATGATCTTTCCCCCACCATACTTCACAGTTGGGACGGTGTTCTCGGGGTTGTACTCATCCTTCTTCCTCCAAACGCGGCAAGTGGAGTTGATACCATAAATTCTATTTTGGCCTCATCTGACCACATAACCATCTCCCATGTCTCCTCTGTATCATCCAGATGGTCATTGGCGAACTTCATACAGGTCTGAACATATTCTGGTGTGAGCAGTAGAACCTTGCGTGTTCTGCAGGATTTTAATCCATGACAGCGTAGTCTGTTACTAAGGCTGGAGTCACACTAGAGAGGAATACGGACGAGTATTATGTGAGAGAAAAGAAAATCACATAGCACTTGGACCAATGTTAATCTATGGGGCAGCTCCCATCACTGTTTTTTCTCTCGGCTGTATTATACGTGTGAGTGAAGCGTATATCGGCCGAGTCTCACCAATATAAGTCTATGGGTGCGTTAAAAAAACGGCCACCACATGGACCATCAGTGTGACTTGTGAGAAATACGCACACATTTTCCTCATTTCAGCCCATTGAGCCATAAAATTCAATGAGGAAAATCCGTGAGAAATGTAAAGCCATATGCATGTCATACGGATGTCATATGGATACATGGGTGCGAGGAAATCGCATAATCGCATTGCAAATGGATTACATACAGATTACCATACGGATAATGTGCGTAAAGCGCTGTGGAATATGTTAGCGTTATATAAAAAAAATAAATAAATAAAGATAAAGAACATTGGTGCGATTCTCAGCTGAGAGAATTGGACCGATTTTTCATACGGCAAGTGTGACTCCAGCCTAATGGTAATGTTTCAGACTGTGGTCCCAGCTCTCTTCAGGTCACTGACCAGGGCCTCCTGTGTAGTTCTGGGCTGATTCCTGATGTTTCTCAGAATCATTCTTACCTCCCAAGGCGAGATCTTGTATGGAGCCGCAAACCGAGGAAGAATGACAGTCATCTTGTGCTTCTTTCATTTTCTTATAATTGTGCCAATAGTTTTTGCTTTCTCGCGAGGCTGGTTGCCTATTGTTCTGTAACCCATCCCAGCCATGTACAGGTCTACAATGTTGTCCCTGGTGTCCTTAGACAGCTCTTTGGTCTTGGCCATGGTGGAGAGGGTGGAGAGGGTGGAGTGTCATTCGGTGTGTGAACAGGTGTCTTTTATACAGGTGCAATTAATGCAGGTAATGATTGCAGAGTAGGAGGGCTTCTTAAAGTAAAACTAACAGGGCTGTGAGAGCCAGAATTCTTGCTGGTTGGTCAGCAATCAAATACTTATTTCATGCAATATAATGTAAAAATCCTACAATGTGATTTTCTGGATTTTTTTATTATTCTGTCTCCCACAGTTGAAGTGTTCCCACAATACAAATGACAGATCTCTCCTGGGAAAACTTGCAAAATCAGCAGTGTATCAAATACTTATTTTCCCAACTGTATATGTGGAGACTCCGGCCCTTTACACTTAACCACGTTTCCTGGCGGCCATTGGATCCAGTTCTGATTCCTACTAAGTGATGTCTCTGGGTTCCTCCACTTCTTGAGATCAGGGCGTTCGTGGATTATGTTCCATACTAGTGGGGTGTTCCTCCAGGACCCCCAGCTCTGACCATTTTCATGTTATAAGTTAGGTAGGTGCAGGAAAGAGTCATTATACGCATTGTCTTCACTTATTCCTTATTCTGCCCTTTCTATAGCTCGGTTTCCCTTATCCAATATGGCGTCTACATAGTTGATAATACTAAGTAAGCATGTCCAGATGAGCATGGCTTAAATTTGGGCCTTCCCCTTTTCCAAGATGGTGCCTGTGAGTGCAGAGCTCAGGACCTTCTCTTGCTTCCTGTTTTGTCTATCTTTATGGCTGTATTTGGCTCCACATGGGGCTTTTTTTGGACTCTTAATGAAGTGAGTTGCTCTCTGTCCGATTATTTACCTTGGATTGTGTCACATTGATCTGCTGACCATGTCTGCACCGTGTGATGAGGAATGACAATGTCTGATGAGATTTATCTCCATATTCCACAGATGGCACAAAATCAGGATAAGGCTTCTTTCACACTGGCGTCGTCTGGCGGACGTCGCAATGCGTCATTTTGGAGAAAAAAACGCATCCTGCAAAGTTGCCCGCAGGATGCGTTTTTCTCCATAGACTTGCATTAGCGACATATTGCGACGTATGGCCACACGTCCGTCGGATGCGTCGTGTTTTGGCGGACCGTCGGCACAAAAAAAGTTCTATGTAACGTTTTTTGTGCGTCGTGTCTGCCATTTCCGACCACGCATGTGCGGCCGGAACTCCGCCCCCTCCTCCCTGGACATTACAATGGGGAAGTGGATGTGTTGAAAAACTGCATCCGCTGCCCCCGTTGTTCATTATTTTCACAACGTGCGTCGGTACGTTGGGCCGACGCTAGTGTGAAAGTAGCCTAATTTGTTTTAATGACGTCTGATTATGTCTCTAAGGTTGGAGTCACACCAGTGTATTGCATTGGATATGATATGCTAGTAACCCGCGGCGTTTGCTCTGCTGCGAGAAGGAGCCGAGTGCCGGGCTACTGTGCGACGTTATCTTGCATGACAGGATCGGAGCACAGCTGAGAAGGAGACTCCTCTACTGCCGGCGTCAGCGGGAATCGCACTGAGCGAGTCTCCCCGCCGAATCGGCATGAGTAAATAATCACAGATCTGAGTTGCCCTATAGAATAACAGGGGGCCGAGTGCAATGGGATGTTTTATCCATAGCATTCGGCCATGTTATATGGCAGTGACTCCGACCTAATTGTTATACCATTATATACACAACTTGTGCACTTGTAGAACTGCTTGACGAAGGGTCACACTGAGTCGAAACGTCGCCACATGGGTCACTACAGTCCTATAATTTAATTGGAGAAATGCAGCCATTTTTTTTTCAGATGAGACAAAAATAATGGAGCAGCGCAAGCCAAAGTGCAGAAATATGTGTTAGGTGTCAAGTTCCCGCCACTGCACAGGGGGAATTTTGAACCATCTCCACTGCAGTCTCCCACTCTTCTCCAGCCGCAGTGGAGCCTGCTCAGCAGAAACGTCAATCCCAGCGTCTGGCTCAAGCTGATACTGTGCGCTTGGGTACTGCTACCTTTCCAGGCTCTGCCTTTGTAGCCAGCACTGTTCAGCAGCGAGCAGGCATTTCAGGGACTAAGTCCTGCTTTTCCCACACTGAGCATGCCCACGGGATGACCTCCCATTGGAGGTCAGGGGTCACATGCTCAGGTCCTGTTACGACTCCTATTGGACCATCAGGAAGGTCCCGGAGCACTACTGCTATAAAAGGTTCGCATGGCCGCTCGGCCATGCGCTAGTGTAAACCTTGACTGTGCGTAGATGAATGACTGTCGATGGATGAATGCTCCTTAATCATTCCTCGTGTTGTTGATTGCTCGCGAATGGTGGAAGCTATCTAACACCTGACAATGATATCTGCACACGTAACAATGCGTGCCTCTATGGCACCGTGCGCCATCAGTGTGCTCTCCTGACAACCGTAAGTAAAGGGTGGGAATTCCCGCTTGGACTCTGCATCTGACTCGGGGCGTCCTCAGGTGTGGGCTTAATAGCCACCGAGGGTCAGAGCCAATCAATCACCAGATTAGTGGGGGTGATTCTTAGGGATCCCACTAGTGTCTTGTAGCTGCACCTTGTGACTGCTAACAGGTTGCAGCGTATTGTGCGACTGTGAAGCAACAGAGCTCGCTACCATTTCACACAGGGTGAAGTCTAACCCACGTGTGAGCTAAGTGTCCATCCGCCATTACATAGCAGCAGGTACCATCTCTGCACAGTGGACCCCGGGCTACGAATGCACCTCATATCAATCTCTTTATTATTTGGTGCATTCCGCTAGACCTTACAATATGGATTAAGAGCGAGCACCTGACAAAGGCTTATTTGCTCTTCGGCTGTTTTCATGGGTTAATAAATGCTCCAGTGTTTTGTTGCTGCATGTAGCCACTATAGAGAGAAAAAAATGAAGGCAGGACCAACAAAATTTCCAGATGCCTCCCAGGCTATGACCAAACAATTCTATATTAATGGAGGTAGAACAGCGTATTGAGAAAAGTGCAAACATTTGACTTTTAATAGTCCATAGTGGCGATGTTTCCGGTGTGATCCTATTTCAAGCCTTGAGAAAAGTTCACACCATGAACCGAAATGTCACCACAATGAGCCATTAAGTCAATTTTTCACTTTCGTCAAGTGGTGTTCTGTAGAGAGATAATCGATAAGTCACATCAGTCAGCTCAGTATTAGCCATGTATATAATCAGTGATAAATCCCCTCGCCTTCCCGGGCATTTGGAGTGTTGTGATTGCCGGGGATTTACTAGGACATCAAAGTGACAATAGACCCCTTGTGCAGTAAGCCTCTCACAAACCGTTACTACAGGACGAGGTAAAGGAAGTGGAGTTCGGAATCAATTGTGCCCCTCTCCTTCCAATTCTCTTCACCCCATTCCTGAACCCTCTTGACAGTAAGAGGGGGAGCTAAGTTACTGAGCCGGGGAAGGGTTAATGAGGTTACGTGGTTAAATCTACCCCACTGAGCCTCAGTCCGTCTGATTGAAATGTGACAGAACTGCTCAGTGGACAGAGGCATTATACTGTGCAGAAACCCCCAATGTGCACTTACATGTCCCCAACCAGGCGGCCACTCCAAGATACCGGCACTACAGGGAGCAGTAATGCAGCAGTAATGTAGCACTATAAGGCCATGTGCACACGTTCAGTATTTTTCGTATTTTAGTATTTTTTCGCATTTTTTCGCGCTTTTATCACGTTTTTATAGCGAAAAAACGTGATAAAAGCGTGAAAAAACGCGAAAAAAACGCTAACATATGCCTCCCATTATTTTCAGGATATTCCGCATTTTTTGTGCAAATGTTGCATTTTTTTCCGTGAAAAAATCGCATCGCGGAAAAAAAAGCAACATGTTCATTAAATTTGCGGAATTGCGGGGTTCCGCACACCTAGGAATGCATTGATCTGCTTACTTCCCACACGGGGCTGTGCACACCATGCGGGAAGTAAGCAGATTATGTGGGGTCGGTACCCAGGGTGGAGGAGAGGAGACTCTCCTCCACGGACTGGGCACCATATAATTGGTAAAAAAAAAAGAATTAAAATAAAAAATAGTGATATACTCACCCTCTGATGGCCCCCGCAGTCTTCCCGCCTCTCAGGTGCATGCTGCCGCTTCGGTTCCTATAGCTGGTGTGTGGTGAAGGACCTGCGATGACGTCGCGGTCTTGTGATTGGTCGCGAGACCGGTCATGTGACCGCGACGTCATCGAAGGTCCTGCACACACACATCATCTATAGGAACGGACGCCGCTGAGGAGATCGGCTGTCTGCAGGTGAGTATAAGGCTATGTGCACACTTTGCGGGTTTTACCACGGATCCGCGGTGATTTTGATGCTGCGGATCCGCAGCAGTTTCCATAGCGTTTACATTTACATGTAAACCCTATGGAAACCGCAAACCGCTGTGCACATGCTGCGGGAAAAACCGTGCAGAAACGCAGCGGTTTACAACCCGCAGCATGTCACTTCTTTGTGCAGAATCACAGCGATTCTGCACCCATAGAAATGCATTGATCCGCTTACTTCCTGCATGGGGCTGTGCCCACGATGCGGGAAGTAAGAGAATAATGTGCGGTTGCTACCCGGGGTGGAGGAGAGGAGACTCTCCTCCAGGCCCTGGGAACCATATTTGGGGTAAAAAAAAAAAAGAAATAAAATAAAAAATGATATACTCACCTCTCAGCGCTGCACGCGGCCATCCTGTCTCAGTTGCTGTGCGAGCAGGACCTGAGATGACATCGCGGTCACATGACCGTGACGTCACGAAGGTCCTTCTCGGCACAGCATCTTTGGAACCAGACCGCCGCGTGCAGCGCCGAGGAGATCGAGACGTCAGAGGGTGAGTATATAACCAGTTTTTATTATTTTTAACATTATTATTGATGCTGCATATTGCTACATATGCAGCATCAATAGTATAGGAGTAAACCCGCAGCGGAAACCGCAAAACAAACCACGATAAATCTGCAGGGATAACCGCAGCAGTTTTTGCCCTGCAGATTTATCAAATCCGCTGCGGAAAAATCCGCAGTGGACCATTATACATGTGCACATAGCCTAACAGTGCACTGAAATATCTGATTTTATGTGTACAAGCTCTTTCTGAATTGTGTAGTGCTGCCACATATATTAGCACTAGGGATGAGTGAACGTGTTCGGTGATACTCAGACATCACTCGAGCATCTGGGTGCCCGGCACTCAGCAAGCATTGGCCTGCGCTCGAATTTGAAACTTGAATCACCGCCCTGCATGTTTAGTGCCTGTTATACAGCTAATATGCTTGCAGGGATTTCCTGTGAGTCACTGTAATGCCGTAGCCATCTTGGTAGTGTCATTACTGTGCTTGGCTGGCCATATGACATCAGAGGTTACAAAAGATCAGGCATCACCAGGATCGGCACACAGGTTCCTGTCCCACTTTGCAGTGCGGCACAGTACACCATTTCTGAAGCCAGAGCAGCACAAACAGGTAGTCAGTTGGTTAACAGATAATGCTTCCAGTAGGCTTGGCAGCACCACCCAGTCTTCCACATGGTCCAGTATCATCAGCCAACAGTTTGGATCACTTAATCCTCACCCTAATCCTCTTTCCTCCTACTATGTTGAGTCACAGAAGACTAGTGATCCCACACGAAAACACTCCGAGGAGCCCTTTAAGACATCACTTTTTGATTGTGGCCTCTCACCCTGCATGTTCAAAGAGGGATAGGAGGAGATTCTGTTTAGTGATGCACAAAACTTAGACCATCCACTGCCACAAGAAGATGATGGTGGGGAATGGCAAATTTTGTCTAAGGAGTTAGATGATGACGAGACACAGTTGCCAACACAGATGATGATGATAAGACACAGGTTGTTGTTAAGTCACCAACTCAGGAGGACTAGGGTGCTGCGATGGAAGATGAGGTGGTGTTCAGGAACATCACCCATGTCCTTACCAACGCGATTACTGGAATTGTCCACTTAATGACCGACACGTGGTCATGCACTTGTGGCCAGGGACGATACATTTCCCTGACAGCACAGTGAATGAACACTGAGGAGCCTGGAATTGTCCCACCATGCCACTGCACATGTACTCCTGATGCCGAGGATTGCTATCAAGGTTTCATCCACCTTCTACAGCAGTTTCCTGCACACCTCCTGCTCCTCCTCATCCTCCATCTCCAATGTGTTATCTCAGAGCAAATTGTCTATATCAGCGTGAAGTTCTGCAGCACTGTCTCAGGAATGAGGCAACAGTCTCTGCTGAAGCTGATTTTTCAAGGAAGCAAATAGCACACCGCGGCAGAGTTTCTCGAAGGAATAAAAGACCAAGCAGATCTGTGGTTTTTGCCTCAGATCTTCCAACCAAGCATGTGCTCAACTTCGTAGTTCAGTGTTTTCTGAAAACATACCCAGATTTGCCAGAGCTTCTGGTCAAAGTACGCTGTATCTGTTCGCCTTTCCACAAGTCGACTACAGCTGCCGCTACTCTAGCAGTGCTGCTCACCGACTAGTGTGAGACTTGCGCACACTCTGGATCTCCACACTGCACATACTGGCAAGGCATTGTGAGCAGCACAGGCCAGTTGTTGAGTACGAGCTCCATTGCGCCTGTCAGTATTCTGGTCAGCCTCCGCACATAACAACTAAAGAGTAGGCATGGACGTTTGACATTTGTGAAGTCCTCCAAGACTGTGAGGACTCCACAAAGATGGTGAGAGGTGATAATGCCATAGTCAGTGCAACTATATCGCTTCTGTGCCTACTTAAACTGCTACTGCTGACAAACATGAAGCTTTGCATGTGGAGATGGAGGAAGACAAGGAGATAATACCCAGCCCAGCCTCTTCTCATCTGCTCAGCTTGGATTGGGTAACAATGAGGAGGTAGAGGTGGGGGAGGAGGAGTAACAGGGGTCGTTGGCTAGCGCAATAGAGGCCAGTACCAACATAACCTTTGTCTCATCTATCCTTCATGGATGGGCTGAGGAGGGAGTGATGAGATGGAGGATGAGAAGATGGAGAGTAGTTATAATGGTGGAGACAGGGAAATGTTGGCTGTATGGAGCTTGGCACATGTGGCCAACTTTATGTACCACTGCCTTTCCTGTGACACTCGTCTTACATTCATCTTGGTAAAAAAAAAAGTACTGGTTGATCACCATGCTACACCCACACTACAAGTAGAACTCTGCATTTCTTCATCCTGAGATGGAGAGGTCTTGTAAAAATCATGCTATACAAGCAGGCAATTATGGAAAATATGTAAAAAAAAAAAAAAAAACTCCCATCAGACAACGCTAGTGGCAGCTGGCAAGCTTCCTTGCCCAACAAAGGAGGAGAGGTAAGGGAAACACACAGCACAGGCAGGGGTACACAAAGGCCTGGGCCAATTTCACAACAGTGTCCCAACATCCAGGTATTGGTGACAAGGAGGGAAACCTTTTTAAAAATGTCCAAGCAATGCTTGGCTGACAAACCTGCACACTCACTATTTCCTCTGTGACCTTCAGCTATCAGGTCTTAAAGCTAGACAACTAGCATGAGCTGTTCCTTTATACCTTGGAGGTGTTGTACTGACCTGCTGCTAGTGTCTTCTTTAAAAAGATTTTTAGTACTGCTGGGGGATCGTCAAAACAGACAAGCGCTTTTGCCTGTCAACAGAAAGTGCTGACAGTATACCTCTAATAAAAATGAACAAAGCCTGGATTAGCCCTGATGTTTCCACACCACCAAATGATAACAGCACATAAAGTGTTTTAATCTTCAGTATTAAAATCAAGCCCTCCAGTTGTTGCCTTCAAGGGTGTATGGATGAACTTCATTGTACTTTTTTTTTTTCTGACTTTGCACTGTGTGCAGAATCTTTATCAGTGTAGAGGTACCATAACTATACCTTGCTCACAATATTTGAGGTGCTACATTTGGTGCCTTCAAGGGTGTATGGATGACTCTGCTGGTAATTTTTTGCAGGATTTCCACTTAGTGCATAAACTTTGAGTCTAGGTGTACCATTACATGACAATTTGAACAGAATGTGTATGTGAGTCCCTCTTCGATCACATTTTTGGTAGTTCATCCATAAAAAATTGGAAATTTCAGTGTAATTTAATAAAAAACAAAAAATAAATTTTGGGTTAACTAAATTAATTAAATTCTTCCTGAGGCAAGCTGCTGTGTCAGTCGGTGACTTTCTCAGCCCAACAAATGCTCCTGTGTATGAGAGAGTCTGGCAAAATGGTTGTTGGCTGAACGATCAGTTGAACCATCGTTCGGCCAAAGGCCATCTAAGATGTATGGCTTTAATGTTACTGATAATTCTTCAGTACAACCCAGAATTACATTTTGTGGTACAGGAATGATGAGACATAAGTCTGTCTACATGACGTGTCTAGAAGAATTTTTGCCCTCATACCAATCCATTTTGTACCAGTGAGGAGATACAAGTTTCTCCAGCGTCAGATGTCAGATCACTTTATTCATAGCTTGACATGATAGGTGTGAAATGTCACAAGTCCAGACAAGAGGTCTCCCTAGGGTGTCTCAGAATCTGGGAAGGGACAGCAGCAGCAGCCAGGACTTAATCATTGGCAAACTCATTGGAGAGCTGGAGCTTTCTATGAGGGATTGTAAAATGCATCCTCTGCCCTTCCACCGGGTCCCTATTCTTCCCCTGTAAGAGCTCCTGCTCCATATTCAGGTCATTAGCATCTATTAGGGGCTTTTGAAGTGTCCAGCAACTGTGTGGACCTTTTTATTACCTTCACAATCACATGAACAGAGGGTAGGACCATGTCTCCTGCTCCCTCACTTTCATCTCCCTACAAGCCACTTGGAATGTGAATGAGACCCCCTCTCATTAATAAAGTGATCAGGAAATGGGTTTCAGCCGCTCTCCTCCTTCTCGGGGGCAGGGGGTGCACTAATGAGGGCTGCGGAATACTGGAAGATGCTCTCCACACTTCCACCTCCCTTCCCTATGTCGTGCCCAGCACAGG
Organism: Ranitomeya variabilis; assembly: GCF_051348905.1. Classification (NCBI taxonomy): domain Eukaryota; kingdom Metazoa; phylum Chordata; class Amphibia; order Anura; family Dendrobatidae; genus Ranitomeya; species Ranitomeya variabilis. Next base: position 1,145,228,573 of record NC_135232.1, read on the forward strand.
CGGTGCACAATACATTTAGCTTCAGATAGAAACCAACCAGTCATGAAGATGCGCAGGTTTTACTACTGATTTCTATTTCAGAGTGTTGTCTAACATACATACTCAGGGACACCAGGGCAAGATGAAATGATGCCATAACATTGACAGCATGAACTGCTGATGGTGGTATTCATCAATAAATAAATAAATGGAAAAACGGCATGGGTTCCATTGTATTTTCTATAGCTAGCCAGGCAAAGCTCACAGCTGGGGGCTGCAACCCTCAGCTGTCAGCTTCAGCGAGGTTGGTTATCAAGAATAGAGAGGTCCCCACGCTGGTTTTTTTTAAATTATTTAAATGAATAATTTTTTCACAAAACGACGTGAGGTCCTCCCCCCCCCCCCCCCCCCCCCCCCCCCCAATTTTTGACAACCAGCCTTGCTAAAGCTCACAGCTGGGGGCTGGTATTCTCAGGCTGGTAAGGGGCCATGGATATAGCCCCCCCCCCCAGCCTAAAAGTAGCAGCCCGCAGCCACACAGAAAGGTCGCATCTATTAAATGTGCCTATTCTGGCGCTTTGCCCGACTCTTCCCAATCTGTAGCGGTGGCAAGTGGGGTTCATATTTGTAAGGTTGATGTCACCTTTGCATTGTCTGGTGACCTCAAGCCCACGGCTTAGTAGTGGAAAAACATCTATAAGACACCTTTTACTCTTCGCCACGACAGCACCCTACTGGAGAGAGGGATTCGCCCCGCAGGAACAGGAAACCTATTGAGAAATAAATGGGGGCGGTCCGCCTCTCCTCCTCAGTTTAGGTTTCCTGTTCCTGCGGGAACGACAGGACTCTTACTGAGAAGACATACCTGGGCTTGCATGCCGCCTGCGCAGTATCCGTGAGAACGGCAGGGGCTGCGGCTCAGAAGCAGCGTCGGGGGAGTTCCGTTAGATGGCTCCCCCCTCGTCTGATGGAGCGGGCAGACGGCCGGGTCCGGGAAAGGCCGACCGGCGTCCTTCCCAGCGTGCGGTACGGCAGCAGGAGCCGGGTAAGGTGACCTTCCAGCGGCCGGCGTGGAATCCCGGGCCGCGCGTGCGCCGACCGCCGCACATACAGGCTACCCCGGAAGTGGTTCTTGGACTTCCGGGGCGCCTAGGCCGGATCCAGGGCGGGGGAGCCGGCACTGATCTGCGCATGCGCGAGAAAAAAAAAAAAAAAAACGTTTTGGCGCTCTATTTAAAGCGCTCACTAACGCTGAATCGGCGATGCAGAGATGTCATCCCCAGGTGCCATGGACCCTACAACCGGAGTTCCAGTACCCCCCGCCAAAGATCACGCCAGAGGATCCTCGGACACCGCTCGTAAAAGCGACGGTTCCAGAACAGGATCTCGGCCTTCTGATCCGGTATTATTTGCTTCACTGGGTGAGTTGTGAACTCTACCTATTAAGCTAACGCTGTCTCCCTATCTCTCTCTTTTCCCTTTCTCTCTCTACTTACACGCTTAGAGCAAAAAACGACAAAAAACGAAGCACAGGGAATGTGCCTTGTGTAACCAGCCCCTCCCTGACTCATACCCCAAAAAACTTTGTGAGGACTGTTTAAAAGAAACACAGGGAGCAGCAGTGTCCATTACGGACCTACGGGCCATTATTAGAGAAGAACTAAAAAATATGACCCAGGAAAAACCGCGTAGTTCTAAATCTAAAACGCCAACACTTGTGTCAGACTCCGACAGTGACCAACCGATACTGTCAGATGCCTCCCTATCATCATGTCCAGCGTCATCATCCTCATCAGAGATTGAGGGACGCTCATGTTTCCCCTTGGACAGTGTGGACAACTTGGTAAAATCTATTCGAAATACCATGGGGTGTGAGGAGTCTAAGGGTGCGCAAACCGCGCAAGAAATAATGTTCGCGGGTTTGGCAGACAGAAAGAGGAGATGTTTTCCGGTTATTCCAGCAGTGAAAACATTGATTAAAAGAGAGTGGGAGAAGCAAGATCAGAGAGGCTTTCTACCCTCAGCCTCAAAACGCAAATATCCGTTTAGTGACGAGGAGCTTCTTACTTGGACCAAAGTCCCTAAGGTCGACGCAGCTGTAGCCTCTACCTCCAAACAATCCACTCTACCTGTGGAGGATGCGGGACTATTAGTCGATCCTTTGGATCGTAAGGCTGAATCATCCCTTAAACGTTCCTGGGAAGCGGCTACAGGGATATTCAAACCTGCAGTAGCCAGCACTTGCGCGGCCCGGTCAATGATCATCTGGATTGATCAGTTAGACCAGCAAATTGAAAAGAAAAGCTCGAGGGAAAAACTAAGAGCAGCCATCCCTTTAATACGAGGAGCAGCGGCCTTTCTGGCAGACGCCTCCGCCGACTCACTCCGTTTAGCAGCAAGATCTGCGGGCCTTGTAAATAACGCAAGAAGAGCCCTATGGATGAAGAGTTGGAAAGGGGACGCGCAATCTAAGTCTAAAATATGCGCAATCCCATGTGAGGGTGAGTACCTCTTTGGTAAAACCTTAGATGAGATACTCAAAAAGGCAAAGGACAGGAAGAAAGCTTTTCCTGAAACCTCTATTCCGTTTTACAGGAGAGCCTTTAAAAGGAGGCCGTTTGGCAAAAGGAGGCAAACGGATAGGTCTACAACATGGACCCCTAAGGACGACAAGCAGAGAGGTACCATGTTTAGAAGACCCAACCCCCCAAAAGACAAATACTGAGGACATACCAGTTGGGGGCAGACTTAAATTTTTCACCACCCAATGGGAGAAGATAACATCTAGCTCGTGGGTTTTAAATATCGTCCGAGATGGAATTAAATTAAAATTCTCTCGTGTACCCCACGAGTCTTATATTATAACAACTCTCAGCTCGCCTATACAGCAACAGGCTTTAGAGCTTGAAATTCAAACCCTAATATCAAAACGGGTCCTAGTCCAAGTGCCAGTGGGACAGGAGGGTAGGGGATTCTATTCTCCCCTATTCTTAATCTCTAAGCCCGACGGTTCTTTCAGAACCATCATAAACCTTAAAAAACTCAATTCATTCATTGAAAATTATACATTTAAAATGGAGTCCATTAGGTCCACCATAAAACTCCTCTTCCCAAACTGTATGATGGGGGGCATTGATCTAAAGGATGCTTACTATCATCTCCCCATTCATAACAGATACCAAAAATTCCTCAGAGTGGCGGTAAAAATCAACAACGAGGTTCGTCACTTCCAGTATGCGGCCTTACCCTTCGGCCTCTCAACAGCGCCGAGGATCTTCACCAAGATAATGCTAGAGGTGATGGCATACCTACGCCAGAAGGAAACTTTGATTGTGCCCTATCTGGATGACTTTTTGGTAATAGGAAATTCAGTTACTCAATGTGCCGATCGTTTGGCTCACGCAATTTCCTCTCTACAGGACCTGGGCTGGATAATCAATACCGACAAATCCAGACTCACTCCGCTTTCCCGTCAGGCGTTTTTGGGGTTCCAGTTAGACTCCATATCCCAAAAGTGTCTCCTGCCGCAGGTAAAAATCCTACTGATCAGACACAAAGTCCTAGCCGCAATAACTAATCCTCGTATATCCCTAAGACAAGCTATGTCGTTACTAGGGTCTCTTATCTCTTGTATACCAGCAGTGAGATGGGCTCAACACCACACTCGAGTCCTACAACATCAAATTTTACAAGAGGATAGACGGTTATTTGGTCACCTAAATACAAAAATAACCTTATCTCAGGAGGTTTTAACTTCCTTAGAGTGGTGGCTAGACTCAAACCATTTGTTGAGTGGGGTTCCATGGGTAATAACGCCATCTCACACCATAACCACTGACGCCAGTCCTCATGGATGGGGCGCTCATATGGGGAACGATTATTGCCAGGGTTTATGGAGCAGGGAAGAAAATTGCAGCTCCTCTAACTTTAAAGAACTGAATGCTGTAAAATACGCCTTATACCATTTCCTCCCACAGATTCGGGGGAAAGACGTCAGAGTCCTGTCCGACAACACCACCACGGTGGCGTATCTAAATCGGCAAGGAGGTACGCGATCAGAGACTCTGATGTCTTCTGCTACGGAAATCTTAAATCTAGCAGAAAGTCACCTAACATCCCTTACTGCATTGCACATAAGGGGAGCAAGCAATCAGCAGGCGGACTTCTTAAGCAGACACACCCTGAGGCAAGGAGAGTGGTGTCTAAACCAGCAGATATTTCTGGACATAATATCTCTTTGGGGCCGTCCTCAGATAGATCTCTTCGCCACAAGGAAAAACAGAAAAGTCCGGAGATTTGCTTCTCTATCTCCAGCGGATCATCCGGACATTCTGGACGCTCTCCAAGCCCCTTGGCAGTTCAGTCTGGCGTACGCGTTTCCTCCGATCATATTGCTTCCTCAAGTTATACGCAAAATCAGGGAAGAAGGGGCGAGAGTTGTACTGATAGCTCCATTCTGGCCCAAGAGACCATGGTTCTCATGGTTACAGACCATGTCGGTCTCAGATCCGTGGGTCCTCCCCTCAACGCCCAACCTTCTCTTCCAGGGTCCGTTTTTCCACCCTCAGGTGGACAATCTACACCTGACGGCCTGGAACTTGAGAGGCAGATGTTAAGATCGAGAGGATTCTCGGGGGGTTTAATTGATACGCTTCTCCATAGTAGAAAACCCTCCACCACAAAAATCTATACAAGAGTATGGAGAAAATTTTTTCAATTCCATACATCTACCGACACATCAGAAATTCCGATACATTCTATCCTGGAGTTTCTTCAGAAAGGGAGAGAACTAGGTCTAACTGTAAACACCTTAAAGGTTCATGTTTCAGCGCTAGGAGCCCTCTATGGCCATAACATCGCGGGGGATAGATGGGTATCCAGATTTATTACGGCCTGCGAAAGAATGAATCCAGTTAACATACCTAGGATTCCACCCTGGGATTTAAATTTAGTCTTACAAGCCCTAACAGACTCTCCATTCGAGCCAATAGACTCAATACCAATTAAATGTCTATCACTAAAAACGGCCCTCTTGGTAGCACTGACTTCAGCTAGGAGAATCAGTGACATCCAAGCACTCTCTATAGATCCACCTTTTTTGTTAACCTTTCAGGATAAGCTAATTCTTAAACCAGACCCTTCCTACCTGCCCAAAGTAGCAAAAAAATTCCACAGGTCACAAGAAATAATCTTGCCCACTTTCTTCAGTAATCCATCCACTCCTGAAGAACAAAAATATCACACTCTAGACGTTAAAAGAGTAGTGTTAAAATACATTGAAAAGACCAGCAGCTGGCGACAGAGTAGGGCTCTGTTTATTTCCTTCCAGGGCGTCAAGAAGGGTCATGGAGTAACAAAAAGCACCTTATCCCGGTGGATCAGAGAGGCTATCAGACTGGCTTACTCCGCGAGGAAAGAAAACCCTCCGGAAGGCATAACGGCACACTCTACCAGAGCGATGGCATCCTCCTGGGCAGAGAGGGGAGACGTCCCGATTGAAACTATATGTAAGGCGGCAACGTGGTCAAACCCTTCTACATTTTATAACCACTATAGGCTAGACCTATCGTCAACTTCTGACCTAGACTTTGGCAGGACTGTCCTCAGCACGGTGGTCCCCTCCCTAGGTGATGGTCTCTGAAAGATCTCCAGTAGGGTGCTGTCGTGGCGAAGAGTAAAAAGCCGGATTACTCACCGGTAATGCTCTTTTAGTGAGTCCACGACAGCACCCTCTTACATCCCTCCCTAGATTAATATAATACATATTATTTGAGTAAAATCCTTTTAATCATAAGCAAATAAGTTTAAACAATGAAATAAATGATATTTGCCTAATACTGGCGGTCCTCCGGGTACTCTGAAATCAAAACTGAGGAGGAGAGGCGGACCGCCCCCATTTATTTCTCAATAGGTTTCCTGTTCCTGCGGGGCGGATCCCTCTCTCCAGTAGGGTGCTGTCGTGGACTCACTAAAAGAGCATTACCGGTGAGTAATCCGGCTTATCCATTACTAATCCTATAGTTATATGGTAAATAAGACACACCAAGAATACTGTAGAGTCTTTTATTAGAAATAAAACAAAAGACAGTTTTCCATTTTTATTTAAAAATAACAGTTAGGCTACGTTCACATTTGCGTTGTTGTGTGTTGCGTCGGCGACGCATCGGTGACGCAACGCACAACGCATGCAAAACGCATGCAAAACGCATTGTTTTGTGACGCATGCGTCCTTTTTTTGCTTGATTTTGGACGCACAAAAAATGCATCTTGCTGCGTCCTCTGCGCCCTGACGCGTGCGCCGCAGAGACGCATGCGTCACAAAACCCAAGTGCAACGCATGTCCATGCGCCCCCATGTTAAATATAGGGGCGCATGACGCATGCGTCGCCGCAGCGGCGCCCGACGCTGCGTCGCACAACGCTAATGTGAACGTAGCCTTATACTTACCTAACACCTATTCTTCCAAAACCCTGGTTCTCCTGTAATAAAACAAAAATAAAAAACGCCCATATCCCTCACCTTGCAGTCGTTCTGTCTGACACCATAATCCATGTCTGGGTGATAATTAGTTCGAACCTGGACGGTGCCAAGCTGCGACCATCCAGGCTGAGAACCACTGGTGAATAAACTGCTGCGAGCAAAGCATCAGTGACTGGTGACTAGTGATGGGCGAGCACTAAAATGCTCGGGTGCTCGTTGCTCGGGTCAAGCAGATTGGAATACTCGGGGACTCAGCCAGAACAACGAGCCCAATGTAGGTCTATGGGAAACCCGAGTATTTTTACCACGATCCCCCCGGGGGTCATTTTAAGGTATAAAAACATCAGAAAATGATGGAAACACTGCTCAAATGACACAGGGACCTCATGGGGATCGTCTCTGGAAGCATTCCTGACTCCTAGTTCACAGCTGTAAACATTTTTTTTCCGAGATTCATGCCATTTTTCCTGGTGCCACAAAAAACACATTAAAGGGAAACCAAAACGGGTTTTGCTTGGAAATACGTCAAGGTCCATCCTTTGCAGGTTAATGACTTGCCTGTAAGGCCAAATATTTAACCCCCGACTGAAAATTTCTTCTACTTAGGCTTAGTTCAGACGCTGCGGTTTTGAAGCTTTTTTCAACTTTAACATTGCTTTCTACCACTACAAATGCATTCACTGGGAAATGTCATTGTAACAGTTAACAACACTAGCTGGCCATGTGATGTGTGACACATAAGGAGACCCATCTTGGTTCATTTATGAAGGAGGGACTCAAAGTCACAGAGCCTATTTTTACTGGTGCATCAGGTGGCATTAATCTTCTTAAAAGGCCATTATTAAACAGTGGGTCTCCTAAGCTGTTGTAGCCTATGCTGTGAGTGGATAGGCTGCCAAGAATTACGACGCACCACAATACCCCTGTCATAAGATGTCCAGGGGGGACTCCTGATAAAGTGTTGCATTGAATGCATGGCCTGCCCTGCTACCAATTCATATGCACCCCTTTAAACCCACATGCTGGATGGGCCAATGAAAATCCACTTCACAATATGCATTTTGTACTCCGTACTCCTTTGCTTCACACATTAGCAGCAAGGCCAGCCCTGCTGCATAGTCAGTCATATGCACCCCAATAAGCCTTTGAACCCACATACTGGATGGACCCATGAAAATCCACTTCATAATATGCATTTTATGCTCCCGTACTCCGTTGTTTTACACAGTGGCAGCAAGGCTAGCCCTGCTGCATAGCCATATGCACCCCATTAGGCCTTAGAACCCACATACTGGATGGGCCCATGAAAATTCACTCGTATTTTTTAATGGTATGATGGTTCCCTCTTTGCACAATTATTTACAGGCGAATTTGGCAATTGTATTTGACATGTTTTTAACACTAAGGTTCAGATACGGCTTTAAAAAAGGCTGATCCCTGCAATACAAAGCAATTACATTGCAAACTATAAAATTCAAGGAATAGTATGATTGAATAGTGTGAGTGCGTACACTTGTATATGCTAACATACAAAGGTTAATAAGTACATATAAGGATTACATAAATATAGTGATTAAGTATACAGTGTATGAAGATTAACTACATACAGTATAGTAAGATCATCACTAAGAGGCTACATCATCCGTCTGGAATATCAGAGAAGCAACACCAAGACAGAGAACCCCTGGGAGATAACCTACACTGCATGGGCATCCCCAATTATCCAGGTATCATCACACTGTACATGTGCAGGTACCCCAGTTTTGGAATCTGTCTTAGTCATGTTTCTCTGGTCTTATATAGTGATTTACACTATGTAGTAACTTTAGTTTCACCCAGACCTTCAAGTATTATTATTATTATTATTTATTGTTATAGCGCCATTTATTCCATGGCGCTTTACATGTGAGGAGGGGTCAGCACAATAAAAACAAGTACAATATTCTTAAACAATACAAGTCATAACTGGGACAGGAGGAGAGAGGACCCTGCTCACAATCTACAAGGGATGGGTGAGAATACAGTAGGTGAGGATAGAGCTAGTCATGCAGCAGTTTGGTTGATAGGTGGTTACTGCAGGTTGTAGGCTTGTCGGAAGAGGTGGGTCTTCAGGCTCTTTTTGAAGGTTTCGATGGTAGGCGAGAGTCTGATGTGTTGTGGTAGAGGGTTCCAGAGTAGGGGTGATACGCGAGATAAATCTTGTATACCAGAGGTGTCAAACTGCATTCCTCGAGGGCCACCAACAGGTCATGTTTTCAGGATTTCCTTGTATTGCACAGGTGATAATTTAATCACCTGCACAGAATGATTCCAGCACCTTGTGGAATGCTAAGGAAATCCTGAAAACATGACCTATTGGCGGCCCTCGAGGAATGCAGTTTGACACCTCTGCTGTATACGATTGTGGGAAGAGGAGATAAGAGGGGAGTAGAGAAGGAGATCTTGTGAGGATCAGAGGTTGCGTGTAGGTAAGTACCGGGAGACTATGTCACAGATGTATGGAGGAGACAGGTTGTGGATGGCTTTGTATGTCATGGTTAGGGTTTTGTACTGGAGTCTCTGGGCAATGGGGAGCCAGTGAAGGGATTGACAGAGGGGAGAGGCCGGGGAATAGCAGGGGGACAGGTGGATTAGTCAAGCAGCAGAGTTTAGAATAGATTGGAGGGGTGCGAGAGTGTTAGAGGGGAGGCCACAGAGTAGGAGGTTGCAGTAGTCAAGGCGAGAGATGATGAGGGCATGGACTAGGGTTTTTGCAGATTCTTGGTTGAGGAATGTACGGATTCGTGAAATATTTTTGAGTTGAAGTCGGCAGGAAGTGGAAAGGGCTTGGATATGTGGTTTGAAGGAGAGATCAGCGTCAAGGATTACCCCGAGGCAGCGAGCTTGTGGGAAAGGGGAGAGTGGGCAACCATGCACTGTAATGGATAGGTTCGTTGAGGGGGTAGCCACTTTTCAAGGTTGGATGAAACTGAGATATCATGGACTCATCAGACGAGGGGCTATATACCCCTAGAAAATAAAAGCCACATGGATTTGGATCAAACTACCACAGGTAGAGTTTCAGTAAACCATAATGTTTTACAATGACAAACAGCAAACATATAGAGGATTAGAACTGTTTGTGAAGTGAATAAACAAACATTTCCCAAGATTGTGTCACTATGAGCATTGTCTGTCACATCTCTAAATGTTATACAAGAGATGCAGCTATGTGATTGTCTGAATGCATTCGGTATACAGTATTTCAATCTTGTTTACAAATCGCCAATTGTATATTCACCATTTGTACATTTGAGGCAGTCCGTTATGGCTCTCAAGGAGAGAAACTAATAAAGTAGACAAAGCTATATTTTTAATGAACTACTGAGCCAAACTAACAGCATTGCTTTATCAAATTTATTTGAAGTGTATTGTGTCCAATGTGAGCAACCAGGCAACACAAAAAGGAGCTCACTGCAGTTCAGCCTGGCTGGGAATGGAGCCTCAGTGACCATGGGTAAATCTAATCTCTATGACGTCTCTGATGCTGCACTGTTGACAGATCACCATGTCAACAATTGGGACTCCACGTCAAGCTGCAAGGTCTCCGATCCAAAAGCAAAGGGACTGTCAGCCCTCTGCCTGCTTCTGGAATGCTGCGATCATGTTTGATCGCAGCATTTCGGAGGTTAAAGTGCTAAGAGTGGTCTGAGACCACTCCTGGCACAATGTTTGGGGTGTCAGCTGTTAGCCACTGGGTGTCAGCTGATTCTATCGCTCACACACCCCTCGTGTGCGCGTTGGATCACGATGACTTAATGATCCTTCCCTGGTCAAATAGGCCCAGGGCACATGGACAGATCATTACATCCATTGTCAGAAAGGGGTTAAAGCCTGCATCTGCGCACCTCGCTACCTGTTCCCACGACCCCATTCCATCCCTTCTCCTCAACAACCTCCCCACCACTCTGATCCCATCCCTAACCGACCTTTTCAACCTATCGCTAACTTCTCGCACCTTTCCTTCTGCTTTCAAACATGTCACAATCACGCCTATCCTTAAAAAGCCAACCCTCGATCCAACTGCTATGTCCAGCTATGGCCCAATATCTCTGCTACCATTCGCTTCCAAACTCCTGGAGCAGCATGTCCACGCTGAACTTTCCTCCCACCTCTCATCTAACTTGCTCTTTGATAATCTACAATCTGGTTTCGCTCCTATCACTCAACTGAGACGGCCCTGACCAAAATTATTAATGACCTACTTACAGCTAAAGCTAACGGACAAGGAAGACAACTCCTCCTTCTAGACCTGTCCTCTGCCATCGACACAGTTGACCACTGCCTCCTACTACAGATCCTCTCCTCCTTTGGTATCAAAGACCTCGCCCTATCCTGGATCTCCTCATACCTTTCCAACCACACATTCAGCGTCTCACACTCCCACACTACCTCCTCATCCCACCCTCTCTGTTGGAGTCCCCCAAGGCTCTGTTCTAGGACCCCCTACTCTTCTCAATCTATACACTTGGCCTGGGTCAACTCATAAAGTCCCTTGGATTTCAGTTCCACCTTTATGCTGATGACACTCAGATCTACCTCTGGCCCAGACGTCACCTCTCTGCTGTCCAGAATCCCGGAGTGTCTATCAGCTATATCCTCCTTCTTCTCCTCTCACTTCCTCAAACTCAATGTGGACAAATCTGAACTCATCATCTTTCCTCCACCTCATAGATCTTCCTTACCTGACCTATCTATCACAATTAACGACATCACACTTTCATCCGTACCGGAAGTTCGCTGCCTCAGAGTAACCCTTGACTTTGCACTGTCCTTCAAAACGCACATCCAAGCTCTTTCTACCTCCTGTCGCCTCCAGCTCAAAAATTTCTCCAGGATCCCTCCTTTCCTCAACTGTCAATCTACTAAAATGCTTGTGCATGCCCTCATCATCTCTCACCTTGACTACTGGAACATTCTTTTCTGTGACCTCCCTGCTAACACCCTTGCATCTTTCCATTCCATTCTTAATTCTGCTGCCCGACTAATTCATCTCTCTCCTCGCTACTCCTCCGCTTCTCCCCTCTGCAAATCTCTTCACTGGCTCCCATTCCCTCAGCGTATCAAGTTCAAATTACTAACACTGATCTACAAAGCCATCCATAACCTGTCTCCTCCATATATCTCTGAACTAATCTCCCGATATCTTCCCTCACATAATCTCTGGTACTCCCAAGACCTCCTTCTCTCCTCCACACTTATTCGCTCCTCACCCAACCGCCTCCAAGACTTCTCCAAATATCCCCCATCCTCTGGAATTCTTTGCCACAACACTTCAGACTATCAACCACATTCGGATCCTTCAGATGGAACCTGAAAACCTACCTCTTCAGGAAAGCCTACAGCCTGCACTGACCCCGCTGCCTCCTCATCACTACCAAAGCTACCGCCTCACCAACACCAGAGCTCCTGCAACCCTCAACCTATTGCCTCCTTCCCCATGATCCTGTAGAATTTAAGCTCACAAGGACAGGGTCCTCGCCCCTCTGTATTAGTCTGTAATTGTTAGTTTGCTTACTGTAAGTGATATCTGTAATTTGTATGTAACCCCTAACCCTTCTCATGTACAGCACCATGGAATCAATGGTGCTATATAAATAATGATAATGATAAACAACACTTCCATCTTTGCAAGCCTCAGTCGATGTAATATTTCATTTCAATCTACTGGGTTTGTTCCTTGATGCTGTAAGGTCATCTCACTTTCTCAAAGACTTTAAGATCCATGTTGACCTGCAAGCTTGTTTGTCTTGGAACATCTTTTTCCCTCATGCTGTGTTATGTTAGTGATTGCTTGTTAACAAGTTAAATGAGATTTGGATCCAAGTACATAGCTCTATTTACATCTATAGGAAGGAAAATGGAAGGCAGATTTCTTCAATGTGCCAGGGAGGATAAACACAGCAGTTGGATAGGACAGGAGACAGGTAAGATGTGCACCTTATTAGGGATGAGAGTACATGCTCGATGAAGCTCAGTTATCACTCGAGTATCTGGGTGCTCGGATGTGTTCGTTACTCTGCGAGCATTGGGTGGTGCGCGATGTAAAACTCTAATCCCTGCATGTTTTGCACCTGTTACACAGCCAATAAGCATATACGGACTGCCTGTGCATCACTGTAATGCCGTAGCCATCTTAGTTGTGGCATTACTGTGATTGGCTAGCCGTGTGACATCAGGGATATAAAAGACCAGGGGCTGCCGGCTCCGCACACTGACATCATTCCACAGCTATGTCACAGTTCAAATTGGAGGGAGAGAGTGCTTGTTTAGACGTGTGTGTGTGTGTGCACAGTATAGCGAATAAGAGTCTTATAGTGTAGATATTGGTGCTTTATTTAATCGTATGAACATATATTTAAACATCATATAAGAATACATAAATTATAAACAGTGATTGAAAAGAACAAAGGAGCAGAAATCAGAGTCGGATATCGAGGTTTTCTATGTATGCAATAACATTGTCATTTCCAGTATAGAAATCATTCTGGTCACCAGTATAAGCTCTGAGGGGACATTCCTCGACATTGTGCTGAATTGTTTGATGGTCAGCTCCACAGTCACAGGCAGGAGAGTCAGATTTTCCCCACTTATGCATAAGATCTGCACAGACACCAAAGTTTGTTCTGATACGATTCAAAGTGACCCAGGTTTTCCTTGGCAGATTGAAGCCTGGTGGTGGATTTTGAAAGTGAGGAAACGCTTGAGGCTCACCGTCTACTGCACTGACCCAAAGTTCACGCCATTTCTCTTCTAAATTGAAATCCTGTTCATACAGGGTAATTGCGGTTCGGATGGGTGGATGTCTTGATTTCAGTCGCTGTATTTGAACATCTTGGATATTTTGATGTATTGGGAGATTTTTATTATTCACTACTTTGGTGTATTCTTTAAGTAGGAGCTTTTGTCTTCTCAGATTGGCAGGTGCGATATGGGTCAAGACAGGTAACCAGTGGACGGGCGTAGGTCTGATAGCACCAGAAATGATGCGCATAGAGTTGTTCAACTGATTGTCAATTGCATTCACATGACAACTATTCAGCCATACTGGAGCACAATATTCTGCAGTAGAGTACACCAAGGCAAGGGTAGACGTTCTCAAGATAGGTGTGGAGGAACCCCAGGAGGATCCGCAGAGTTTCTGAATAATATTATTGCGTGCTTTCAGTTTCTGTGCTGTCTTTTCCAAGTGAGATTTGAAGGTTAGGCTTCTATCAAGGATTATGCCTAAATACTTGGGATTGAAGTTGTGTTTGACAAGTTGACCTTCAAAACGTACTTTAAGTTCAGTCTTAGCACTTGCATTGTGTAAATGAAAGCAACATACTTCCGTTTTCTGATGGATTGGGCTTTAGCCTCCATTGTCGAAAATACGTTCCCATTACACTAAGATCTTCTGTTAGAACCTCCTCTGCTTCCTCCATTGTTTTGCTCACTGTAGCAAGTGCCCAGTCATCGGCGTATCCAAATTTCCGTGATATTGTGTCAGGAATATCAGCTAGGTACAAAGCAAACAGGAGAGGTGCCAGCACTGATCCCTGGGCCAAACCATTGTTTAAGGTTTTCTTACAACTGGTTGAATCACCCATGATAAGTTGAAAGGTTCGATTTGCAATCATATTATTCAAAAGGTACATAATTTTCTTACATGGAATCACCTTCAGAAACTTATATAGAAGTCCTTCCCTCCACACAGTGTCATATGAGGCAGAAAGATCGATGAACGCCATTGAAACCTTCTTGTTCTTTTGAAATTCAGCTTCAATTAAAGTTGTCAAGGCTAAAACTTGGTCACTGCAGTTTCGAGCAGGTCTAAAGCCGGCTTGCTCTATAGGTATTGAGTAACATAGTAACATAGTTAGTAAGGCCGAAAAAAGACATTTGTCCATCCAGTTCAGCCTATATTCCATCATAATAAATCCCCAGATCTATGTCCTTTTACAGAACCTAATAATTGTATGATACAATATTGTTCTGCTCCAGGAAGACATCCAGGCCTCTCTTGAACCCCTCGACTGAGTTCGCCATCACCACCTCCTCAGGCAAGCAATTTCAGATTCTCACTGCCCTAACAGTAAAGAATCCTCTTCTATGTTGGTGGAAAAACCTTCTCTCCTCCAGACGCAAAGAATGCCCCCTTGTGCCCGTCACCTTTCTTGGTATAAACAGATCCTCAGCGAGATATTTGTATTGTCCCCTTATATACTTATACATGGTTATTAGATCGCCCCTCAGTCGTCTTTTTTCTAGACTAAATAATCCTAATTTCGCTAATCTATCTTGGTATTGTAATTCTCCCATCCCCTTTATTAATTTTGTTGCCCTCCTTTGTATTCTCTCTAGTTCCATTATATCCTTCCTGAGCACCGGTGCCCAAAACTGGACACAGTACTCCATGTGCGGTCTAACTAGGGATTTGTACAGAGGCAGTATAATGCTCTCATCATGTGTATCCAGACCTCTTTTAATGCACCCCATGATCCTGTTTGCCTTGGCAGCTGCTGCCTGGCACTGGCTGCTCCAGGTAAGTTTATCATTAACTAGGATCCCCAAGTCCTTCTCCCTGTCAGATTTACCCAGTGGTTTCCCGTTCAGTGTGTAATGGTGATATTGATTCCTTCTTCCCATGTGTATAACCTTACATTTATCATTGTTAAACCTCATCTGCCACCTTTCAGCCCAAGTTTCCAACTTATCCAGATCCATCTGTAGCAGAATACTATCTTCTCTTGTATTAACTGCTTTACATAGTTTTGTATCATCTGCAAATATCAATATTTTACTGTGTAAACCTTCTACCAGATCATTAATGAATATGTTGAAGAGAACAGATCCCAATACCGACCCCTGCGGTACCCCACTGGTCACAGCGACCCAGTTAGAGACTATACCATTTATAACCACCCTCTGCTTTCTATCACTAAGCCAGTTACTAACCCATTTACACACATTTTCCCCCAGACCAAGCATTCTCATTTTGTGTACCAACCTCTTGTGCGGCACGGTATCAAACGCTTTGGAAAAATCGAGATATACCAAGTCCAATGACTCACCGTGGTCCAGCCTATAGCTTACCTCTTCATAAAAACTGATTAGATTGGTTTGATCTTGTTATAGATTAAGCGTTCTAACAGCTTGTAAAGGCAGCTCAATAAAGCAATGGGGCTATAGCTTGATGGATTATCTTCAGGCTTCCCAGGTTTTAACAATGCAATGATCTTGGCATGTTTTAATTTACTGGGGACTTGAGCATTCTCCATGATATCTGAGAAGAACTTTGCCAACCATTTTTTCGCAAAAGGTCCACAATTTTTGAGAAATTCGGGATGAATCCCATCAAATCCAGGAGCTTTGTTACTTTTAGTATCAACAAGGGCAATTTCAATGTCACAAGTTGTAAAAGGACGGGAGTATTCTTCAGTTGATGCCACAGATGATTTTAGTAGCTTAAACTTATTTTTAACTTCTATGGTATGAGCTCGGTCTTTAGGGGTTCTTGAGGTGTTCACAATGTGTGCTGCGATATGATTTGGAGTTACAGCATTCGTTTTCTGTTTTGCTTTACGGTTTCCTTCTAGTTTTCTTAAGAGACCACGCTTTTCTATTGGACCTTTTAAAGTCCAAGTTCTCAACTGTTTCCATCCATTTGACACAACGTGCTGCATTCAGTTTGTTCAGCAACTCCTCACCGATTTCACCATCTTCACTCTGAAGATTATATTGGTGCTGAATCTGATTCATCATACTAACAGGTCTTCTAATGCCTAATCATTTGCTCTGCTGCTTGTATCACATACAATCTGCATTTAACCTAGGGAGTGAGAGACAGAGTTGCAGGAGTAGGGAGAGTGACAGTCCAGTCTGTAGACAGGGATTATGGCTGTGCAGTCCCTTGCAAAATACACTGCTCAAAAAAATAAGGGAACACTTAAACAGAATATAACTCCAAGTAAATCAAACTGCTATGAAATCAAACTGTCCACTTAGGAAGCAACACTGTTTGACAATCAATTTCACATGCTGTTGTGCAAATGGAATAGACAACAGATGGAAATTATAGGCAATTATCAAGACACACTCAATAAAGGAGTGGTTCTGCAGGTGGGGACCTCAGACCACATCTCAGTACCAAAGCTTTCTGGCTGATGTTTTGGTTACTTTTGAATGTTGATTGTGCTTCCACACTCGTGGTAGCATGAGACAGACTCTACAACCCACACAAGTAGCTGAGGTAGTGCAGCTCATCCAGGATGGCACATCAATGCTAGCGGTGTCAAGAAGGTTTGTGAGGCTGGAGGCGCTACCAGGAGACAGGCTAGTACACCAGGAGACATGGAGGGGGCCGTAGGAGGACAACAACCCAGCAGCAGGACCGCTACCTCAGCCTTTATGCAAGGAAGAACAGGAGGAGCACTGCCAGAACCAAGCAAAATCACCTCCAGCAGGCCACAAATGTGCATGTCTGCACAAATGGTTAGAAACTGACTCCACGCGGATGGTCTGAGTGCCCAATGTCCACAGATGGGGGTTCCACACACAGCTCAACACCGTGCAGGACGCTAGGCATTTGCCACAGAACACCAGCATTGTCAAATTCACCACTGGCACCCTGTACTCTTCACAGATGAAAGCAGGTTCACACTGAGCACATGTGACAGTCTGGAGACGCCGTGGAGAGCAATCAGCTGCATGCAACATCCTTCAGCATGACCGGTTTGGCAGTGGGTCAGTAATGGTGTGGGGTGACACTTCTTTGGAGGGCCGCAGAGCCCTCCATGTGCTCACCAAAGGTAGCCTGACTGCCATTCGGTACCGAAATGAGATCCTCAGACCTCTTGTGAGACCATATGCTGCTGCGGTTGGCCCTGGGTTCCTCCTAATGCAGGACAATGCCAGACCTCATGTGGCTGGAGTGTCAGCAGTTCCTGCAAGATGAAAGCATTGAAGCTATGGACTGGCCCGCCCGTTCCCCAGACCTGAATCTGATTGAACACATCTGGGATGTCATGTCTCTCACCATCCACCAACGTCACATTGAACCACAGACTCAGGAGTTGGCGGATGCTTTAGTCCAGGTCTGGGAATAGATCTCTCAGGAGACCATCTGCTGCATCATCATGCCCAGGTGTTGTAGGGAGGTCATACAGGCACGTGGAGGCCACACACTACTGAGCATCATTTCCTTGTCTTGAGGCATTTCCACTGAAGTTGGATCAGCCTGTAACTTCATTTTCCACTTGATTTTCAGCATCATTCCAACTCCAGACCTCCGTGGGATATTAGTTGTGATTTATGTTGATCGTTTTTAGGTTTTATTGTTCTCAACGCATTCCGCTATGAAAGTAATAAAGATTTACAACTGGAATATTTCATTCAGTGATATCTAGGATGTGTGATTTTAGTGTTCCCTTTATTTTTTTGAGCAGTGTATATAGCTACAACTTTATTTTTTGCGTGTGTGTGAAAAAAATAAATATGTTTTGTGATCCATTGAGTATTAATTACTTTGTGGGTCATCTTTGTGTTATAGCACTCTAAAAAAGTGTTGACATTTTTTTTTCTGGGTTCAATTGCTCACCCTTACAGTATTCCGTGGTGTGGGGTACATTAAAGGGAATCTGTCACCCCAAAAATCGTATATGAGCTAAGGCCACCGGCATCAGGGGCTTATCTACAGAATTCTGTAATGCTGTAGATAAGCCCCCGATGTAACCTGAAAGGTAAGAAAAACAGGTTCTATTATACTCACCCAGGGGCATCGCGGTCCGGCGCCTCCTATCTTCATACGATGACGTCCTCATTTCTTCCTCCGACACAGGCGTACTTTGTCTGCTTTGTTTGAGGGTAAAGCAAAGTACTGCAGTGTGCAGGCGCCGGGCCTCTCTGACCTTTCCCGGCACCTGTGCACTGCAGTACTTTGCTCTGCCCTCATCAGGGCAGACAAAATATACCTGCACCGGAGCAGGAAGACAAGAAGAGGACGTCATTGCATGAAGATAGGAGGTGCCAACCCGGACCACAATGCCCATCGGACCCGGACCGCAGCAAGACCACCCTGGCTGAGTATAATAAAGCCTGTTTTTCTTACCTTTCAGGTTACATTGGGGGCTTATCTACAGCATTACAGAATGCTGTAGATGAGCCCCTGATGCCAGTGGCCTTAGCTCATAGCAATTTTTATTTTTTCTGGCTAAATTTCTAAGCCTTACATTATTCTGTGGTCTATGGTACATTTCTGTGGTATGTAACACCCAAAAGTGTTACTTTTTTTGCTGTATTCAATTAATTATCCATACAGTGGAATGTATTTAGTGGGTGATAAAGATGGCAGAACCATGAGGGACTCCCAAGGGAGTGACCAGAGGAATATTGGAACCAGAGGAAGCTGATTCAACAGTAAAGATGGCAGGAGCATGAAGTCAGGATACGGTTGATTAGCCAGAACCACCAAGGCTGGAAACCAGGCTGCATCTTTTCCACTTTGCTTCTTGTGGACTGTTGATGGGAGAGCCAGGATCCATGAACTTGTGAATGGACTCCAGGGCCTATAAACAAAGAGTTGAGGTAGGACCAGATTTGTAGAAATGCTTTCAGGCCCGCTAGATGCAAGGTACTGGGAGATGGCATCCTTGGGATGTTCGTTACATAAGACCATCAGCTGAGAAGGGGGTCCGTTGAAGAGTTTGGGACCCAACATCACATCTTGTTCAAACTTCAGGCGGTAGAGATGTAACACTTGATGGCTGATGGCTGGAACCAGGGTCACACTCCTCAAAATGGAGGGGCAACATCGCTGGTATGAAGTGGGTGTGATCCCAAAAAGAAAAAAGCGCAATGAACCATTCTTGAGGAATGAATGGGCCTGAGAGAGGCTCCTTGAGGTAGCTCGAGATAAGGCTACTACCACCCTCAAAAGATCATACTGTTCTTGTGTTTCCCCACCTCCTATGTGATAGCAGCCGATGGTGCAGGTGACACAAGAGGCTGTTGCCCATTTCTACATGTCAGAGGCACAAGCACTACAAGAAGCTGGATCACTTACAGTCCAGGCACCTGGAAATCAGGCTCCAGGAAGGTGGAGGCAGTCCCCACAACTTCCCAAGGGAGGAGGAGAAGAAGCATACACCTGAAAAATAGTACTGTATTACCCTCCTTATATTTTTTTTACTGGCTTTGCACTTCGTGCAAAGCCTTAGACTGTAAAAGTACAATAACTATGCTTTCAAAATATTTACTTTCCAAACTTATTTCAG
Organism: Ranitomeya variabilis; assembly: GCF_051348905.1. Lineage (NCBI taxonomy): Eukaryota > Metazoa > Chordata > Amphibia > Anura > Dendrobatidae > Ranitomeya > Ranitomeya variabilis. The sequence continues at coordinate 1,145,248,324 of NC_135232.1, forward strand.
AATTCATTTAGTCATCCATATGTTTTGATGCGGTTATTGGTACAATTACGGTGGTGTGTAAAACTAAATTAAAAAAAAAAATGTGGATGGGTTAAATTTCTCACCCATACACTACTCCATGGTTTGGGGTAAATTTGTGTGATATTGAACTCTCCAAAAGTTTCAAAATGTATCTGAATTGAATAATTCATCCATAGAATATAAAGTCTTCTGGGGTACATTTTGGCAGTACTGTATGTTAAACCTCTAAAAATTGTTATAAAATTTGTCTCTGTTATATTGCTCATTCATGGAGTATTACATGTGAGAAATATGTTTGGATTTAAATACTTATACATACAGTATTATATGCAATCTGTTAATTTGGGGGTTATATAAAAATCCAAAAAAACTTGAAGTTTTACGGATTCAATGATTCATCCTTACACTGTAACGTGGTTCTTGTTACATTTCACTGGTATATTAAACTAAAAAAAGTTAATTTTTTTTTTATTATTTTTTTTTATGGATTCAATGATTTCTGATACAGTTGAACGTGCTTTGTGTGAGACTATGGTGGGTTAAAACTCTTAAAAACCGCTTGGCCTGTAACGTTCACAAAATATTTTTGGTCAAAAAATTTACTATTGTCATATATACTGTAGAATCTCCTTTGTGTGAAGTTTTGTTGTTTTCAAATTAAAAGACAAAATTGGCCTGCTACAGGGGTATTCTGTTGTAATGTTTTAATAAGGCCGTCCAGTTGTGGCCTTCAAGGGTGTATAGACAACCCTGCTTGTAATTTTTGAAAGGCATTTCACTCTGCATAACCTTTGAGTGAAGAAGTACCAAAACTTTATATACTTTGCTCACAATATTTGAATGAGACAATACAGATGTGCCTACAATGTTGTGGTCTCAACTCGCCAATGCCGTCAGAAGTCATGGGACGAAAGGATGGTGCTGTTGGACTTTAGCATGTCCGATTATTTGCTCCCACTGGAGAGATTCTGGCGGCAACATATCCAATTTTTCTATGAAGCCCCATCCATGCCATCTTGAAACTACTCTTAAACACTACAAGTCCTAGCATCCACATAGGACCAACCTTTCCTCCTCCTTGATGATAGATGTAAGATGCTATGGCTTTGAAGACCTGTCAGAAGCTCTTTATGTAGAGAAATAACAGAAGATGTGGGTCCATCCAAGTCATGAAATAAGATGCTAGTAATTACGAGGCGTTCTCATTGGCATGATTACTTTGGAACAATGATTTATATGGAAATGATGTATTATTATTATTATTTATTTATATAGCACCATTGATTCCATGGTGCTGTACATGAGAAGGCGTCACATAAAAATTACAGAAAACAGACTAACAATAACAAACTGAAACAGAGGGGAGAGGACCCTGCTCTTGCGGGCTTATTGACTATGAGAAACCTCTGGAATTGGCCAGAACTTCCCACATCTGCAGAACTATGCAGATGCTATGTGTCCCCTAGGATGCGCTCAGAAGCTTTTTTTGACCGCTTTTTTTTACCACTGGAGTGCCCTGTGGTCACAGCAGGATGCCTGTGAGTCACAAGGCAGAATAAAAGTAAGTTGAACCTGGTCAAGTTATTTGACCAAGGATTTATTCAGGAAAACCCGGTATGGCTTTTATTTAAGAAACAGAATACATGAAGGTAGTGGGTCCAGTCCATTTCCTCCAGCCCAAATCTTGCAAGTGGCCAATGGCCACAGAGTTTGAGGAAAAAAAACCTGCAGGAGGGGTTGGGTGTGTTAGTGTTGGAGTTTGCAATCTGTGGAGCAGTTGGCTCTGCAAGAAGGCTCTATATGTGTGAGGAAACACAAGGCCAAGCAGAGCAAACTCCTGGCACCGCATTGCTTGATATGGGGGTGCAGCTGCCCTGAGCAACCGGACATTTATGGACTGTTTTTGTTTCCCGGGTGCGATCCGGAGGATATTATTTTGGTGCTTCTACTTACTGATTACTGTAAATATTAAAGAGACCTTTGTTTTTGGAACTTTACTGTGGTCACTGCCTCCTCACTGCATAAGTGTGCTACCGCGGCACTAATATATATATATTATATATACTTTTCAAGCTGGGTGGTGACCATAATGTGGTGTGTGCACATTATGGGTGTCTGAGCATTCCTACATGAACAGTTTCCTGGAAAGTGGATTGGTCATCATGGGCCAGCTGAATTGCCACCAAGGTCCCCTGATCAGACCCCATTAGACTTTTATCTTTGGGGTCATCTGAAGGCAATTGTCTATGCTGTGTAGATACGAGATGTGTAGTATCTGAAACAACGGACACTGGAAGCATGTGCTAGCATTTCTTCTGTGGTGTTGCTATCAGTGTGTCAAAAGTGGGAGAAGAGGGTTGCATTGACAATCCAACACAATGGGCAGCACTTTGAACACATTTTATAAGTGGTCATAACCTTGTAAATAACTCATGAAAGAATAAAGTTACATTAAAACCAAGCACATCATTGTTTTGCTTGTGAAATTCTCAATAAGTTTGATTTGCCACATGACACTCTTCCCATTGGAAAAGACAAAGTTGGATCCAAAATGGCCGACTTCAAAATGGCCACCATGGTCACCACCCAGCTTGAAAAGTTTCCCTCCTCCCATATACTAATGTGCCACAAACAGGAAGTTGGTATCAGCAACCATTCTCATTTTATTTAGGTGCATCTATATAAATGGCCCACCCTGTGTGTGTGTGTGTGTGTGTGTGTGTGTGTATGTATATATATATATATATATATATATATATATATATATATATATATATATATATATATATAATTGTCTAAGGGTTTTTCCGTCTGTCTGTCTGTCTTTCTGTCTGTCTGTCTTTCTGTCTGTCCTGGAAATCCCGCGTCTCTGATTGGTCAAGGCCGCCAGACCTTGACCAATCAGCGACGGGCACAGCATGGCGACGATGATGTCATAAAGGTTGCCTCAACCAATCAGCGACGGGCACAGTATCGACGTAGATGTCATAATGGTTGCCATGGCGACGATTATGTCATAAAGGTTGCCTCGACCAATCAGCGACGGGCACAGTCTGCCGTGAATTCTGGAATCATCATTGTCCATATACTACGGGGACATGCATATTCTAGAATACCCGATGCATTAGAATCGGGCCACAGTCTAGTTAGTATATATATATATATATATATATATATATATATATATATATATATATATATATATATATATATATATATTCTAGCTAGAGCTTACTCCGTCAGTCAATTGAGAATTCCTAAAGTGGGTGGGATGGGCAGATGAATGAAGATGATGATGTTGATGGTAATGGTGGTGAACAGCTGTGTGGACTCTTGTACAACTTCCACCCTGACGAGGCTGAGTGTCACAGCCCTTGTCCAGACCCCCAGCATAGGGGGGACCCTCTGTGTTCCTCACTACCGGGTGCTACATTTCCCACGTCGTTAGCACAGGGTGAAATTCTGCAGCTTTTTAAGTGAAATCCATTAACAAAGTCCACAGAGCTAATGGGGGACAAAGTGCAGCAATTCCCTTTACTAATTAATATAATGCCCCTGTGTTAGACTGGAAAGAAGGGAGGACCCCCAGCAATGTCACCATTACCTGTATCTCCCATGGGACTGCTGGGGTTAATATATGAACAGAATAATTGCAAAATATCAGAAAAGATGATCTGAGGATCAGTGAGATCTGAGGAGGATCGGTGACACCTGAGGCAGATCGGTGACATCTGAGGAGGATCGGTCATATCTGAGGAGGCTCAGTGACATCTGGAGAGTATCAGTGACATCTGAGGTGGAATGGTGCTTAGAGAAAGAGAAAAAAGTGATTTGATGATGGAAATAATCAGATTGTAAAAGATCGAAACTGGAACAAGAGGAATGAAAAATGTGAGAAACCAGGAACAATATGTGGAGCTCAAGGGTTCCCACAGAACAATGGAGGAACACCAAATGTGGATTGTTGGGCTGGAGACAGCAGAGCTGCCGCCATCTTCATCTCATACAGTGGCTGAGATTGTCCTCAGTATCAGCTGAGGTGAGAAAGCAGCAGACCCTGACCAGGAGAAGATGGCACTAAGTACTAAGATCTCCTCTAATTGTCCCATCACATCTCATTGTATGGAGATGAGGAGCCCATCTTCCCAATTTCTAACCAAGAGATTAATTAAACAATTGTGAAGCCATACCAAATGGGTGGGAGTTTTAAGGAATAACGGAAAACAACAACAAAGATGAAACTACCCAAATAAATGAAACAAAGATGGAGATGTTTTGTGATTCACCTGAGGGGTTTGACTGATTGTATTTTGTATGCGCATTAGTTCTATTTCTACCAAGTCTCTCCATGGAAGATCGAACACATTATACATTGATGTTTAGGCTATATAAAATGATATACAGATTACTAATTACCACTTTAGTCACTTTACAAACCTACCCCCTTTTTACTTCCGTTTTTTAATTGTTTATATTTTTATTGTTATGTAATAAAGTGATACTTTTTTTAATTTATTTGGGCAGTTTGATCTTTGTTGGTGTTTTCAAGAGATTAATTATACTAAAGACACTGATACAAAGAGTGTAAAAATGTGTTTAAAATAGTAAGGACATTAAAAAAAGGAAAAGAAAACTTCAGTGGCACAAAAAGCAAAACTAGTGAATTGCTATTAAAAATTATCAATAATCCAAGTAAAGTAAAAAAAAAGTTAAGTCAACTGTTATTAAACCCAGTCACTTACACATGTAAAGACATTGTGAAATTAAAAATGTAAAAATTATCAGATCTGTCGTAAGAAAAAAAAAAAAAATAATAGCAATTCTGGAACAAAAAGAATAAAACCAGTGAATGTCATCTACTGAATGTATTCAATAGAAATAAAATGTAAATATTACATTCTACAATCATCTAAATTATCTGTAAGAATAAAGGAGGAAAATTTTACTTTGAAAATGACAAAATGAAAAAGGTATTTCACAATATACTAAAAATGTTTCAATGATGAAATCCATTTAAAATGTAAAAGATGGATGTATATAAAGTGAGATGGAAAATGTCACTAAAAATACATAATATAAGAGCTCGGAGCTGGACCCCCGTATTACCCCATGAGAGCCCACCCTGGCAGCAGAGAGGAGATCATTATGGATCTGTAATGTCCGGTTATTACACATTTCGTGCCTCATCAATGTAGAAAGTGACTTTGTGTCTCTTGCTCGGTTTTGGTCCTGGAGATCTCCTGAGATCTGGGGATCTCTCCTCAGTGTAATATATCATTAGAGCAATTCTCTATAATTACCGGGACCAGCGAGAACAGCAGATATGGAGACATACGGGGGGCTCTGCCCTCAGAGGATATCAGGCTGCTATTGATAGCGGGGGGCTGGAGATCTGGAGATAATTGTATACAACTTATCTGATGGGATCTGGATATGATTGGTAAAGATGGCAATAAAAATATTAATAATAATAATTAGCCTTTTAAAGCAATAATGTAAATTGTACTCACATCCTATAAACTCCGTCTTTATCTAATTTCTATCCATCCATTATTTCTATTTCTACCGGTGTAGAACGATGAATAAATAAGTAGATAAGTTATGAGATAAATACTAGGCAGATATACATAATAGATTAATAGTTAATAAATTTGTAAGATGTAGAGTTAGACCCGTAGACACTGATTTATATATTTCCATCTCCTATGGAGATCCATTAATAATTACCCTAAATATGAGCTGTATACACAGATGAGCAGATACCAGAATCCTGCGCCTGTGGACGGGTGGATCACAGGTCGGTATATAGACACGTGGATATAGAGATAATTGTGGAGTCGTTACAGGTGTCCTGTTGCCCCTGGATTTTGGGGCCAGCTGGGGGAGGTTGTAGGAAGCTTTGCCCCATGGCCATGTCCTCTCCTCTCGGGGGCAGTGTGGGGTCTGTGTGCCGAGCCCACTCCTCCACTCTCAGTGCTGATCTCTGCTCTGGGCTATTCACATGCTAATAGTGTATTTACATTTCACAGAGCGCAGCCCTGGATATAAGGGGGCTCAGAGCTCAGGACCCTACATTCTCCAGCAGAGATCACCTGCTCCTGGTACTTCACCACCTGAGGATACTTTGCCTTCTCCCTGCCATCATGCAGCCTACTCCCATCTTCCCAGGACTTGGACATCACTTGGCTCAGGCTCCTGCTCTGCCAGCGGCCATTCAGGAGCAGACAACACCCAGGAAAGCCTTTGATATTGATTCCCTACTATCCAGGGAGGACAGACCGGCTCCCCGAGTGATTGTGGAGGAACCCGCCTGGCAGATGCCCCCTGCACCCCATGGCTACTCCTATGGGGCCATGTCCTACCCTCCAGTATTTCTCTGCCAACCTGCAGCCTTCCCCAGCTATGTCCAGCCCCAGCAGCACTACGGACCACTCAGTGGAGGGTGTCGATGTCCGTACCCCCTGTGCAGCCACAGAGGTGAGTCCACACTCCTCATCTTGTTATATTCTACAAAATTAGTTGTGGTGCTAATAATCTTTACAAAACGTTGGTTAGATCAGGAGAGATGTGGATTTTTATTCTTCAGGTTTATTGCTGAGACTTGTATTTCTCACATCAGGATAGTTATCTTGGATCTCACTTGTAGAAGTTGTAGCTCTGTGCGCTCCAGTCCTAGGTTCGCTCATACTTTCCTTCCTGTGGTAACAGCGCCACCTTCTGCTTCTTCCAGGATATACGTCCTTCACCAACTGTCCAATAGGATCTCTGCCCTGCAAAACTGGACCCTCCAAACTGAAGAGGATTAGGACGGTCTTCACTCCAGAGCAGCTAGAAAGGCTGGAGCAAGACTTCCTGAAGCAGCAGTACATGGTGGGGACAGAACGAGTGGACCTGGCTGCCTCACTTGGCCTCACAGAAACCCAGGTAAGAGCCGGTACATGCACTTTTTTTAATGTTGTCCTTAACTTGAGCCCTTTTTGGTTTGACAATGTATTTTTCTTTTTTGTAGCAGAACAAATTTGCTTCGTAATTTTCCTATATACAGCTCTGGCAAAAATTAAGAGATCACTGCAAAATGTTCAGTTTATCTGATTTTTCTCTTTATAGGTATATTTTTGAGTAAAATGTAAATTGTTCTTTTAGTCTATAAACTTCTGACAACATGTCTCCGAAGTTCCATGCAATAAATTTTGTATTTTTTTTCTGACAAAGAAAAATGGTCAAAATAAAAAAAACAAAAAAAACCCACAGTGCTTTCAGACCTCAAATAATGCAAAGATATTAATGTTTTACCTCAGGAAGAGTTCAAAAATCAATATTTTGTGGAATAACCATGGTTTTTAATCACCGCTTTCATGCGTCTTGGCATGCTTTCCACCAGTCTTTCACACTGCTTCTGGTACAGAAATGTAAGCAGTTCTTCTTTGTTTGATGGCTTGTGACTATCCATCATCCTCTTACCTCTTAGAGGTTTTCAGTGGGGTTCAGGTCTGGAGAATGGGCTGCCCATGACAGGGTTTTGATGTGGTGGTCTCATAATTTGGATTACTGTGACGTAACTAAAGTCTCACATTTTCTTTAGATCCCAGATCTCAACAATGTCTTCTCCTTTGTTCACAGGTGAAGGTCTGGTTCCAGAACCGAAGGATAAAGTGGAGAAAGCAAAGTCTGGAACAGAAAAACGCCAAGCTGTCAAAATTTGGAGTCCTACCCAAAGAACCACCAGCCATAGACCCCACGAAGATTGAAGGAGAGGAGGAGGTGGATGTGGATCAGTAGATCTCCACCACTTTATCTCCTCTTGACCATTAAGGAAGAGTCAGAAAGCCATATGACTCAGATAGGGTTGACAACGCAATGCTTGGACTGGCCGATGGCCCTCCCCACATGAGCGAGATAGCATTTATTTTTATGCAGCTGTTATGCTTGTGTCAGGAGAGCTGATAGCCAGTCTAAGTGTTGCAAACCCAATTTAAGTTATCCGGCCTTCTGCTTCTTCCCCAAGTATGGAGGAGTCTGCAGGCAACTACAGGATGTTTCTGTCCTTTGCAAAAAAAACTACCATGGACAATGAGACTCAACGATCTAGTCACTTGGTGCAGAAACATCATCTTTGGAAAAGCCTAACCCTACTTGTGCTCCAACCAGGAAGACACCAAGCAAGAGTTGTATGATGGACTTTTTCATCTCCCTATGTGTGGTAGACCTCTTACACTTTGCATGACACTTTAGATTCCAATTTTGTAGGCCAATTGGGCATCTCGGATCTTTGTTATCCAGGAATTCATAATCTTGCAACCATCTTCCAGAAATAAATGGTTGATGTATAATTTTAGGATAGGGGTTTGGGTGGTGAAAAAAGTCTCCGAGCCGCTCATTGGAAGGAGATTAAGGCGCAGTATATACGATTTGTCCCTCATCTTACTGTGGTCCTTTCTAGTAACTGTGTTACTGTTACCCTTTATATTTGAGTTGTCTCAATGCATCATGCACTATTCTCCTATTTGCTGCAGAGTCAAGTAACCTAGGACTGTAGTTGTGGATTTCTTCAAGTTTTACCCTTTAACACTATCAGTACTGGGAAACTTGGCTCTGCCTGTATAATATTAATACCCCCTCAATGACCTTCTGATTGGCTGGAGACTGTTCAGCCCGTCCCCTGTCCTATCATACATCTCGGCCCCTATGGTGGCTCGTGAAGGACCATTGTCATTTATATTTGTTTCTTTTATTTAAATCAGATGTTTTATACTGATATTTATTCTATACGTAATTTTAAATAAAACCTTTTTTATACTTATTACCAAATTATCTTTCTGTTGTCAATTTCTTCTCTTAGCATTCGTTCTCATTGACGATGAGCGAATGTCCTCGGAGAACATGTTATCGGGCATGCTCAGGTGCTATCTGAGTATCTTGGGCATGCTTGAATAATATGTTCTAGTCCCCGCCGCTGCAAGTCTCGCGGTTGTTAGACAGTCGCAACACAAGAGGATTTCTGTACAAACAGGAAATCCCTGCATGTGTGGCGGCTGACTAAAAGCCACGACACATGCTGCCGCGGGGACTCGAAAATATTATCCGAGCACGCCCAAGATACTCAGATGGCACCTGAGCATGCCCGATAACACGTTATCTGAGGACGGTCGCTCTTCACTAGTTCTCAAGTATCTTATTGTAATGCTCAACGCTCCTAAAAACATTAACCTCTTCACGACTTATGACTTATTATTATGTCTTATCTTGTGTCTTCCCTTTTGATGAGGCTCCGGCGCTGAGCCGGCATCTTTTCCAGCACATGACAGCTAGTTTCAAAGTAGAAAAAGTTTTTAAAAATATTTAAAAAAAATATATATAAAAGTTCAAATCGCCCAATTCAAAATAAAACAAGAACAAAAAAACCCCCACATATTTGGTATAAGAAACGGCCGATCTATCACTCTATAAAAATAATTATTCCAATCAGTATGCAACGTAGCAAAAAGAGAAAACTCCAGAGTTCCTTTTTTTTTTTTTTTTTTTTTTGGTCACCGCAACCTAAGCCAACAAATTTAAGATTTTTTTTTTTCACCACTTAAATAAAAAAGAACCTATAATTCTTTGGCATCTGAGAACTTGTAATGACCTGGAAAATCAAAAACCAAATAATTGTGACATTTTGCACTTTTTTTTCCAATTTCACAGCAGCTGGATTTTTTTTTCTAGTACATTATATGGTAAAATCAATGATGTCTTTCAAAAGTGCAACTCCTCCCGCAAAAAATAACAAGCCCTCATACGAAAATATTGATAGAAAAGTATGAAAGATATGGTGGCTCTGGGAAGAAGGGGAGCAAAAAACGAAAATGTCCTGGAGTTAAAGATTAACCAAAACTTTTGTTTTGTCATTTAGTTATTGAGCAGCTTTTGGAAAGTTATAAATCTTTGCAGTATACTTTGTTACCCCCCTACCTTATCCCCCTCCCCCCAAAAAAGGTATCAACAAGGTATATCCTAGATGTAGCAATCAGCACACGATAGAGGTCTCCATACGGGGTGTGAAGGACTTGGTAAACCTGTGTAGATGTGAGATTTACCTCCAGGATACTTTGGACCTCAGGGTGGTTCTAGTAGCGACTAGTGATGAGCGAGGACTGAAATGCTCAGGTGCTCGCTGCTCAAACAGAGCAATTCCTAATGCTCGAATGCTCATTTCAAGTAATGAGTATAATGGGAGTCAATGCAAAAGTCAAGCTTTTTTCCAGCAGACCCTACAAAGAGGACTGGGGGGGCAGTGAAAATCTTTAACTCATTAAAGACCAATAATGGATTTTTCCGTCATTGGACGCCTCCCCCTGTTTGGTGCGGGCTCCAGCGGTGAGCTCGCACCTTTTCCAGTACATGTCAGCTGTTCTGAACAGCTCTGACATGTGCCGGGAACAGTGGCATTTAGCATGCATTTCCAGCTATCGTGCTGGCAATCCGCCTATTGGTGACCCCCATCACGCGATTGCAGGTCACCGGTGGGTTGCAATGACAACCAGAGGTCTCCTCTGGTCATCGCCTATATGTGGCAGAGCCGATTGAGTTATGGCAGCTTCTAGTCTCCCATGGAGGCCAAAGGTGAAAAAAAAAAAAGATTTTAAAAATATAAAAAAATAAAAGTTCAAATCACAAACTTTTGCCCCATTCAAAATAAAGCAATAAAAAAATCAAACCTACACATATTTGGTATCGCCGCATTCAGAATCGCCCGATCTATTAATTAAAAAAAAAAAAGGATTAACCTTATTACTAAACAGCGTAGCAAGAAAAAAAAAGTCAAAACACCAGAATTCCTTTTTTTGGTCGCCGCGACATTGCCTTAAAATACAATAATGAGCAATCAAAAGATCGTATCTGCACCAAAATGGTATCATTAAAAACATCAGCTCGGCACGCCAAAAATAAGCCCTCACCCAACCCAAGATCATGAAAAATGGAGACGCTACAGGTATCGGAAAATGGCGCAATATTTTTTTTTTAGCAAAATTTGGATTTTTTTTTTACCTCTTAGATAAAAAAGAACCTAGTCATGTTTGGTGTCTATGAACTCATACTGACCTGGAGAATCATAATGGCAGGTCAGTTATAGCATTTAGTGAACCTATTAAAAAAGCCAAACATAAAAAAAGTGTGGGATTGCACTTTTTTGCAATTGTACAGCACTTGGAATTTTTTTTCCCGTTTTCAAGTACACAGCATGGTAAAACCAATGATGTCGTTCAAAAGTAAATCTTGTGCCGCAAAAAACAAGCCCTCACATGGCCAAATTGACGGAAAAATAAAAAAGTTATGGCTCTGGGAAGAAGGGGAGCAAAAAAAATGAAAATGCAAAACCAAAAATACCTCTGGTCGTTAAGGGGTTAAAATGATGGGTCAAGTGCTGGATGGAAGGAGAACAGCATGGGGAAGACCACAGGAAGCATCTCTGACTCCCAGATCTCTTCTGACAACAATGGTGTCACACTTTTATTCCACTTTAAGGACGGACAATAACAGATTTCAAACAAAGGAGAAATTGTATTTTACAGGGAAAAAACCCTAAGTACCATTCTTTCCTGTAAAATGACATGTACGTAAGACAAAATTTAAAAAGGATTTTTAAAAAATTATAATTTTAGTTAACCAAAATTTATTTTTTATAAAAAAAAAATAGGAAATTTCACTTAAATTCATAAGGAAGCAAGAACTGCCAAAAATTAGAAACCCAGATACACCCTGTGTTAGGGCTGTCCCGCACGTCCAGATAATTCCGGTACCGGAATAAATCGGTACCGGAGTTATCCGTGTCCGTGTGCCTGTGAACTCACGTAGGCCATACGTGCGGCACACGTGTGCCGCCCGTATGGCGAGTGGGTACCACACGGAGCGTGTGGTACCCTGCATCGTGCTGAAGCCGCGATTCATATGTTCCCTGCAGCAGCGTTTGCTGCAGAGAAAATATGAATAATAGTGTTTAAAAGACCGCCCATAGGGGCGGAGCCGACTATTCATGATTGTAAATAAGCGGCCCCACGTGACCGCATACAGTAGGAGGCGCGGGGCAGAGAGGAAGGAGTGACAGCCAACGTGGGAGCGGGTGAGTATTTTCTGAACAGCGGGGGGCGCACAGGGGGTGGGAGGGTGGGGGACACATAGATCTTTATATTAAACACTATTATTCATATTTTCTCTGCAGCAAACGCTGCTGCAGGGAACATATGAATCGCGGCTTCAGCACCATGTGGGGGGGACAGCGCTTACTGTAGTGCTGTCCCCTGCACGGCACACTGACTGCAAACGGAGACCGTCCATTGACTTTAATGGGTCCGTGTAATACGTGCGCTCCCACGAACACTGACATGTCTCCGTGTTTGACACACGGAGACACGGTCTGCAAAAAATCAATGACATCTGCACAGATGCATTGATTTTAATGTGTCTACGTGTGTCAGTGTCTCCGGTACGTGAGGAAACTGTCACCTCACGTACCGGAGCCACTGACGTGTGAAACCGGCCTTAGACACAAATGACGGCCTCATACACATCCTGGTCAAATTGTCATGTATTGGTCTCCTAGACTCATAAAGGCTATGTACTATTGAGGGTTATATACCAAGGAAATGTCCTCCAGACCCTGGAATAGTCTATAGCATTATAATACCGGAAAATTTTTGAACAAGTTTTTGGAGGCTTATGTAGCAATTAAATGTACCTAAGAAGATGCAATACCCTCTGGATGAGAAATATGATACGAATTGGTGATGAGCGAACGTTCTCGCCACTACTTGTTACTCGCCCGAGTATCGCTATGCGCGGCGTACTAGGCGAGCAGCAAGCATTTCTGGGATTATTCGGAGGTAACTGCAGTCTCCACCCAGCAGTTTGGGCGGACTTTAGAGGCCCAATCACGGTGCAGGGATTGTCTGCCAGGCCTTGAAATGCCGCAGCCTTCTTTGTTGTAGTCTCTGCCGCATAGCATCATCCCGAGTATAAGAGACAATCTACTAAAACTCTTGTGCATGCCCTCATCATCTCCCGCCTCGATTACTGCAACACCCTCCTCTGTGGCCTCCCCGCTAACTCTCTTACACTGCTCCAGTCTGTCCTCAACTCTGCTGCCCAGCTAATCCACCTCTCTCCTCGCTACTCCCCTACTTCTCCCCTCTGCAAATCCCTCCACTGGCTCCCAATTCCCCAACGAATCCAGTTCAAACTACTAACACTGATCTACAAAGCCATCCACAACCTGTCCCCTCCCTATATCTCTGAACTAATCTCCCACTATCTTCCCTCACGTTATCTTCGATCCTCCCAAGACCTCCTACTCTCCTCCACACTTATTCGTTCCTCACACAACCGCCTCCAAGATTTCTCCCGAATATCCCCCATCCTTTGGAATTCCACTCCTCAACATGTACGATTATCCACCACCCTCGGATCCTTCAGACGGAACCTGAAAACCCATCTCTTCAGGAAAGCCTACAGCCTGCAATAACCATTCTGCCGCCTCACCAACCACCCGAGCTGCTGCCTCACCAACCACCCGAGCTGTCGCCTCACCAACCACCCAAGCTGTCGCCTCACCAACCACCCGAGCTGTCGCCTCACCAACCACCTGAGCTGCCGCCTCACCAACCACCCGAGCTGCCGCCTCAACACCGCCAGAGCTGCCACTCCCCCGACCTTCTGTCTCCTCCCCATTATCCCATAGAATGTAAGTCCACAAGGACAGGGTCCTCTCCCCTCTGCACCAGTCTGTCATTGTAAATTTGTTTACTGTAAACGTTATCTGTAACCCCTTTTCTCATGTACAGCACCATGGAATTAATGGCGTTATATAAATAAACAATAATAATAATAAGAGACCTGGCGCCGCCCTGCTCGCCGCATTCTGTTCCTGGTTCAGCAAGAGTAGGGAGAGCTGCTGCCGAAATAGTCAGAATCGTGGTTTTTAAAGGTAGTGCAGGTTTGCAACTCTAACATCCACAACTCCTGAGAAACCAAGTGTCCTTTTTAGGGCTAATTCGTGGGTCCCGATATTGCAACGCTAAGCAGGCAGGGCACAGCATATCCACATCAGTGCAAGGCCTGCAGGCACTGTATGTGCATCCATTGGTCCCACTGCATCCTTTCCAAAGCTCCATAACTGCCTGCTGCTGCAGCAGCTTATTTACTGTCTATATACCTTTGTTTTCCCAAAAAAACCCCCCAAAAAAAAAAATATATATACAGTCTGTTCTGTCAGACTGAGGCCTGTTGAAAAATTATAGTTTGTCAGGCATACTTAGCATAGTTGTGTGTGCTACCCTTGTGCCCCTTTTTTTTTTTTTTTTTTTTTTTTTTTTTGGTGTTTCAAATTCACCGAAAAAGGCCTCATATAGCTCTGTGCTCCAAGTTTGGTCATTGGAGGCCAGTGTATTTTTTTTTTTGCTGTCTGATAGTCAAATTCTATACAGCACTATTTCGCCTAAAAACAAAATTGACTGTCATATATCTCTGCTCCAAGTTTTGGCACTGGAGCGCTATTTCGCATAAATTAACTTAAAAAAAAAAGTTGAATACAGTCTGTTAGGTCAGGCTGAGGCCTGCCTGGTATTTGGGTTTGAAAAATCATAGATTTGCAGGCATACTGATCACAAATTATTTTGCTACTAATACATTTGTATTGAGCATTTGAAATAGTGCAGTAGTCCATTTAAAATGGGCAAGGCAAGGGGCAAGGTACGGGGAAGTGCACGTGATGCTGATGGTGCATCCAGAGGATGAGGGCGTGGGCAAGGTGAAAGTGGGCAACAACAAAGACTCACATCTTCTCGCTCGACCTTCCTGTCCTAGTTTCTAGGGGACCGCAGCACACCACTATTGAAGCCAGAGCAGTGTAAAACGGTGGTTTGTTGGATAGCAGATAATGCTTCCAGTCACTTAGCCACCACCACCACCTTGTCTTCCACACAGTCAAGTCTGAGTAGCCGTGAGTGTGGCCAGGATATTCCTCACCCTGATCCTCCTTCCTCCCACCATGCAGAGTGCCCTGAGACAACTGATCCCACACTTGGACACTCTGAAGAGCTGTTCAGTTTTCCATTTCAAGATTCAGAAATCTCTGCTGGTCAACTTGAAGTGGGGAAAGATGAGATCGCATGTAGAGCTGCCCAAAGCTTTGAGCAGCCCCGGTCACACGAAGGCGATAGTGGAAAAGTGTCACAAGAGGTGGACGATGATGAGACACAATTGCCAGAAAGTCAGGAGGAGGAGCAGGATGTGGATGTGGAAGACGAGGTGGTGGATGACATAGTGACTGACCTAACCTGGCAGGAAGACATGCATAGTGAGGACAGCAGCACAAATGGGGAAGGAGGCATATCCCCCCAACAGGCAGGAAGAAGCAGTGTAGTGGCCACAGACAGAAGGCGTGCATCCGTTCCTCATAACACCAACATGAGTGAAGTTGCCATTCCTCCTGTGAGATCTTCCCAAGTCTGGCTGTTTTTTAAAGACTCTGCCGATAACCCCAAACAGGCCATTTGCAGCACCTGCCATGCCCACATCAGCAGGGGTAGCAAAACAACCAGCCTGACCACCACCAGCATGATCAGGCACATGCAAGCAAAGCACCCGACTTTGTGAGCCGAGCCTCAGGCTCCAGGATCACTGCCTGCTGGTCACACCACTGCTTCTTCCACTGTTCTGCGTAGAAGCCAATCCCCACTACACCGTGCATGTGAGGATGCCTCTAGCCCTGCACCTGTTGTGGCCCACAGTCAAGCAGCACCATCAGCAAGCGCGTCCACGTCCTTGTCCCAGCACAGCTTTCAGTTGTCTATAACCCAGTCTTTGGAACCCAAGCGGAAATACCCAGCCAACGCCCCACAGGCCACAGTCCTCAATTCTAATATTTCTCATCTGCTTGCACTAGAAATGCTGCCTTTTAGGCTTGTTGAGACAGAAGCCTTCCGCAACCTGATGGCTGAGGCCGTCCCAAGGTACTTTGTCTCCAGTCGCCAAAATTTCTCCCGATGTGTCATGCTGGCATTACACCAGCATGTGTCCCTCAACATTAGCTGTGCCCTCAACAATGCTGTTACCGGGATAGTCCACCTAACCACTGACACGTGGACAAGTGCTTGTGGGCAGGGATGGTACATCTCAATGACGGCACACTGAGTTAACATAGTGGAAGCCAGGACCCAGTCGGACCTTGGGTGGAACACATCCTCCCCACACCGAGGATTGCTGGCCCTACATCAATCAGGGTTGCCCCCACAGTCTACAGTTACTGCACCTCCTCCTCCATCTCTGAAATCAACACATCTGTCAGAAGCTGGAAGCACTGCAGCACTGCCTCAGCCAAGCGGAAACAGGTTGTGCTGAAGCTAATCTGCATAGGTGACAAACCGCACAATGCAGAAGAGTTGTGGACAGCGCTGAAAGAGCAGTCAGATGTTTGGATGATACCGCGGAACCTACAGCCAGGCATGGTTGTGTGTGACAATGGCCGTAACCTGGTGGCGGCTCTGAGGCAAGGTGAGCTCACACACGTACCTTGCTGGGCCCATGTGCTTAACCTTGTGGTTCAACATTTTCTGAAAAGCTACCCGGAGCTGCCGGATCTGCTAGTAAAAGTACGCCATCTTTCTGCCCATTTTAGAAAGTCAGCTACAGCCGCCCTTGCCGTGCTACAGCAGCGTTGGAAAGGATTTGTGAGCAGAAGAGGGCCGTTGTTGACTACCAACATCAACAAGGCCGTCGAATTTCAGGTAAGACTCCACACATAAGACCTCAGGAGTGTACATGGATGTCAGACATATGTAACATCCTCCAAAACTTTGAGGACTGCACCAAGATAATGAGCGGCAATGATGCCATAATTAGCATCACCATCCTGCTTCTCAGCATTCTGAAAAACTCTCTGCTCACAATCAGAGGATGCATTGCAGGTGGAGCATGAGGACACGGAGCAAGGAAACATACAAGGGGATTACACTCAGCCCAGCCTCATGTCTTCTCAACGTGGATTGGTAGGCAATGAGGAGGAGAAAGAACAGGAGCTACTTTCATGCACTATAGACGGTACTACAAACACATCTGTATTAGCTTCTGTTCCGTGGGGATGGATTGAGGACAGGGAGGAGGAGGATGAGGACAGCATGGTCAATCGTCCTGTTGGTGAGGACACTGAAGTCTTGCCTGTTAGCAGTCTGGCACGCATGGCTGACTTTATGTTGCGCTGCATTTCACGTGACCCTCAGATTATCAAAATTTTGGGTGACACTCATTACTGGTCGATGACACTTCTAGACCCACGCTACAAGGAGAACTTTCAATCTCTTCTGCCTAAGGCAGAGAGGTGTACAAAAAATGTTGCAGTACCACAGGGCCCTTGTAGTGGAATTAGAAAATTCCCATGTGAGAACGCTGGCAGCAGACGTCAGAGTTTGTTGTACAACCAAGGAGTCCAAGCGAGAGTGACAGAAGTGCAATCCAGCTCAGGCAGGGGAACAATGGCCAATAGTAGAGACCAACCACCAGAGCTATAGACCTAATTCCAAGAAATTAGTGGCACGGGTATACGTATTATCAAAATATTACTTTATTTGCAATGGTAACAACATATTTTATGTGCACATGTTTGAAAGACATAAAGAATAAAAAGCATATAATAAGTGACATCAATAAAATCACCAGTATATATAAAAACCTAAATAGGTATAAGGTACACCATAAAAGGAAGGGTTAATCACAGGACTCATACTCACAATCTATAAAATTTAATGTATACCAAAAGTGCTAAAAATAGGATATAACAATGTAAAAATATAATGTGGATGTGTAAAACCAGAAAAAATGGGGTTAAATATATACCCTGCAATGTAAACAATTATTATGGCTATACACCATGCAAAGAGGTGCAATGTGCAACCATGTGGCAAAGAACCAAAGTGCTGAGTGTACAAAAATAATTTTATATATAAAGAAAGGAGTAGTGAGAGGAACATTTTTAAGAGTTCCTGTACCTTAAAGGCGTCACCTAATCCAAACAATGCGCACCCAAGTTCTGGGACAGTTTTCTCAGATCCTCCCATCGTGGCGGCACAGAGGCAAGGGGTGCTGTCACGAGAAGTGCAATGTTTGAGAAGATGGTGAGGGAGTATCTTGCAGATCGTGCAAACGTCCTCCGTGATTCCTCTGTGCCTTTTAATTATTGAGTGTCCAAGCGGGACACGTGGCATGAACTGGCTCTCTACGCCTTGGAGGTCCTGGCCTGCCCTGCTGCTAGCGTTCTGTCAGAGAGGGTTTTTAGTGCCGCTGGTGGAATTATAACAGATAAGTGCATCCTCCTGTCAACTGAAAATGCTGACAGGCTGACTCTTATCAAAATGAACAAGGCCTGGCTTGGGAAAGACTTCTGTACACCACCAAGTGAAAACAGCGAAACATAACCTCAAATACATTCTTTCTTTTGGGGATGTGTATTCTTATGCACCTCTTCACAACCTCACATGGGTATACACTTCCAGATATGGTCAGTTTGTTCTTATCCTCCTTATCCTCATCCTCCTCATCCAGAACCACTATATCACCAGGGTGAACGTGGTCTGTACGGTGCATTTTGGCCAATGGTGCTGTGATGGCACTCTTTTATTTTTTTTAAAAAAGGACAACACATTGGGGAATTGGGCATGGCATTACATTGGGCCTACTTCTTAACTCGGTCTCCTGCAATCTGTCCTGTACCTGCCAGTAGATCTGCAGGGTGAACGTGGTCTGTACGGTGCATGTTGGCCAAGGGGCCTGTGATGGCACTCTTTTATTTTTAAATAAAGGATTTTACATTGTCGAATTGGGCATGGCATTACATTGGGCTGACTTCTTAACTCGTTCTCCTGCAATCTAAAATGTATCTGCCACTAGATCACCAGGGTGAACGTGCTCAGTACTGTTATAGGCCGTTGAAGTTTGGGCTAGGGGCATGCGTTGGCATAAGTGTATTTTTAAAAAAGGTACCCCCATTGGGGAATTGTTTGGCATATCATGCACTGCGTTAAAAGTCTCAGAGACCCACACCACTACATTGGCCCTAATTCTTAACTCTGTCTCCTGCAATGTCTCTTCCTTATCTCTGACGACATGACCAGGGTGCACGTGCTCAGTACTGTTATAGGCCGGTGAATTTTGGGCAAGTGGGCTGTGATGGCACTATATTTTTAAGTCCAAAAAGGACAACACATTGGGGAATTGGGCATGACATTTCTTTGGGCCTACTTCTTAGCTCAGTCTCCTGCCATCTGTCCTGTACCTGCCACTAGATCACCAGGGTGAACGTGGTCTGTATGGGGCATTTAGGTCTAGGGGGCTGTGATGGCACTATTTTAATCAGTCCAAAAAGGATCCCACATTGGGGAATTGGGCATGTCATTCCATTGGGCCTACTTCTTAACTCTGTCTCCTGTTATGTCTCTTGAATAACTGCCACTAGATCTCCAGGGTGAACGTGCTTTGTAGGGTTATAGGACGGTGAAGTTTGGTCAAGGGGGACTGTGATGGCACTAGTCTATTTTTACAAAAGGTAAAGGCTATATTTGTTTCTCTCCTTGTGAGCCTTAACCCCTTCATGACTTTGGGATTTTTCGTTTTTACGTGTTCGTTTTTCACTCCCCTCCTTCCCAGAGCCATAACTTTTTTATTTTTCCGTTAATTTGGCCATGCGAGGGCTTATTTTTTGTGGGGCGAGTTGTACTTTTGAATGACATCATTGGTTTTAGCATGTCGTGTACTAGAAAACAGGAAAAAAATTCCAAGTGAGGTGAAATTGCAAAAAAAGTGCAGTCCCACACTTGTTTTTTATTTGGTTTTTTTGCTAGGTTCACTAAATGCTAAAACTGACCTGCCATTATGATTCTCCAGGTCAGTACGAGTTCATAGACACCTAACATGACTAGGTTATTTTTTAGCTAAGTGGTGAAAAAAAATTCCAAACTTTGCTAAAAAAAAAAAAAATTGTGCCGTTTTCCGATACTCGTAGCGTCTCCATTTTTCATGATCTGGGATCGGTTGAGGGCTTATTTTTTGTGTGCCAAGCTGACGTTTTTAATGATAGTATTTTGGTGCAGATACGTTCTTTTGATCGCCCGTTATTGCATTTTAATGCAATGTCGCAGCGACCAAAAAAACTTAATTCTGGCGTTTCTAATTTTTTTCTCGCTACGCCGTTTAGCGATCAGGTTAATGCTTTTTTTTATTGATAGATCGGGCGATTCTGAACGCGGCGATACCAAATATGTGTAGGTTTGATTTTTTTTTTTTATTGATTTATTTTGAATTGGGTGAAAGGGGGGTGATTTAAACTTTTATTTTTTATTTTTTTTTCACATTTTTTTTAACTTTTTTTTTTTACTTTTGCCATGCTTCAATAGCCTCCATGGGAGGCTAGAAGCAGGCACAGCGCGATCGCCTCTGCTACATAGCAGCGAACAGCAGATCGCTGCTATGTAGCTGAAATGCAGGCTTGCTATGAGCACCGACCACATGGCGGCGCTCACAGCAGGCCGGCATCAGTAACCATAGAGGTCTCAAGGACCTCTATGGTTACCATTCTCATGCATCGCCGACCCCCGATCATGTGACGGGGGTTGGCGATGCGCTCATTTCCGGCCGCCCGGACGGATGCGATAGTTAAATGCCGCTGTCTGCGTTTGACAGCGGCATTTAACTATTTAATAGGGGCGGGCAGATCGCGCCACTGGACCACTGCACACCGCCGGAGCCCACATCAAAGCAGGGCTTCTGACCTCGGACGTACTATCCCGTCCGAGGTCAGAAAGGGGTTAACTTTGTCTGCCTCAAATGTACAAATGGAGAATATACACATGGGTGGACATACCACATGTGCAGCCTGTGGGGCTGCACCAGGGCCCAGAGGCTCCTGGGGGCCCCTGCAGGGGCAATCTGGCCTGTTTATCCGGCCCCGAGGCTCCAGTGGGGCCCCTTGGCCAGATTGCCCTCATGTGCGGCGGGCAGTGAGAGATCCCTGCAGCTCCGCTGCCTACAAGAGAAAATAGCAGCGGTGCAGGGATCTGTCCTTCTTCCTGCATGCATTTCCTCTCACGCACACAGCAGCGTTGCTGGATGACAATCATTCAGCGGCTGGCTGTGCCAGAGAAGAAGATGTCAACGATGATGCTTCTGCTGCGGGAAAGCGTGCGGACAGGTGAGAGGTGCTGTGTGTGTGTTTTGTTATATGTATGTGTGTTTGTGTGCCAGCGTAGTGCTGAAGGGGAATGTGCAGAGAGGTGAATGGTGATGTGTAGGTGGAGCAGAGGGCAATGATGGGGATGAGGAAATGATGGAAGTGGTGGAATGGGCAAGGATGGGGATGGTGGGGGAGGAAGAAATGATGGACTTGGTGGAAAGGGCAATAATGGGGGTGGAGAGGGAGGAAATGATGGAGGTGGTTGAATGGGCAAGGATGGTGGTGGTGGAAAGGGCAATGATGGGGCTGGTGGGGGAGAAGGAAATGATGGAGGTGGTGGAAAGGGCAATAATGGGAGTGGGGGAGAAGGCAAAGATGGTGGTAGTGGAAAAGATAATGATGGAAGTGGTGGAGAAGAAGGCAATGATGGTGGTGGTGGAAAGGGCAATAATGGGGAGGAGGAAATGATGGAGGTGGTGGATTGGGCAATGATGGGGTGGAGGAGAGGACAACAATGGGATGTGGGCGGAGGTGTGGGGCATTGGGATGGGAGGAAGGTGGACTTATAATGGACTGAGGAACAGGGGGAGGTGGAGGAAGACATTATTATTGCTTATTATGTCTAACACAGTCCCTTAGTATGTAGTATACGTACTTATTATGTATAACACTGTTTCTTAGTATATAGTATACTCACTAATTCTTTATAACACCATCCTTAGTTACATAGTTTCCTCTTATATTATGTATAGCACCATCCCTTATTACGTACCATGCTCTCTAGTGATATATGGTGCCGTCCATTATTATATAGCTTCCTCTGCTGTTATGTACAGTGCTGTCTCTTACATAGTGTATTCTTGCTAATTAGGTTATTCACAACGCCCTCTTTTATTGCATAGTCTCCTCTCTTTTTAGATATAAAATGACTGCTGATAGAGGAGCCGGTGACCAGCGACCAATCCATCAGCTCCTCCATTAGAAAGGAAGCTTTCCAATGCTCCATCAGCCATCATTGCATTATACATCTAACAAGACAGGATGGTTTGTAATAAAATAGGGCTCTATATAATCCAATATGTAAGGGACGGTACTGTACATAGCAAGAGAGGGCACTGTATAATAATAGACAGCAATATACATAATGTGTAATATATGTATTTAATATATATACATGTATGTGTGGAGAGATAGATAGATAGATAGATAGATAGATAGATGTAGCTTTGTCACCATAAAAGGAGGGAGGCCCAGACACATTTCTTGCACAGGGGCCCTAAGCTGTCAGTGTCCACCCCTGAATATACAAATGGCGATTTGTTAACAAGATTGAAATACTGCATACCGAATGCATTCAGACAATCACATAGCTTAATTTCTTGTAAAACTTTTAGAGATGTGACAGACAATGTTCATAGTGACACAATCTTGATAAATGTTTGTTTATTCACTTCACAAACAGTTCTAAGCCTCTATATGTTTGCTGTCTGTCATTGTAAAACATTAAGGTTTACTGAAACTATGCCGGTGGTGGTTTGATTCTAGGGGTTTATGACCTCTTGTCTGATGACTCCATGATATCTCAGTTTCATCCAACCTTGAAAAGTGGCCACTTGAAGGTAGTGAATAACACTGTAACATCAGAGAAACATGACTAAGACAGATGCCAAAACTGGGGTACCTGTACATGTACAGTGTGCTGATAGCTGCATAATTGGGGACGCCCATGCAGTGTAGGTAATCTCCCAGGGGTTCTGTGTCTTGGTGTTGCTTCTCTGATAGTCCAGACGGATGATGTTTAAAAGCCTCTTGGTGATGATCTAACTATACTGTATGTAGTTAATCTTCATATATATGTAATCAATCACTATATTTATTTAATTCTTATATGTACTTATTAACCTGTGTATGTTAACATATACGAGAGTGTACGCACTCACACTATTCAATTATATTATTCTTTGAATTTTGTAGTTTGCATTAAAATTGCCTTTTATTGCAAGTATTTGCCTTTTTTAAAGAAGTATCTGAACCTTAGTGTTAAAAACATGTCAAATAAAATTGCCAAATTCTCCTGTAAATAATTGCGCAAAGAGGGAACCATCATACCATTAAAAAATATGAGTGAATTTTCCTGGGCCCATCCAGTATGTGGGTTCCAAGGCCTAATGGGGTGCATATGACTGAATATGCAGCAGGGCTAGCCTTCCTGCCAATGTATAAAACAAAGGAGTACAAAATGCATATTGTGAAGTGGATTTTAACCCCTTCCCGACATGCCCCGTACTAGTACGGCGCATGTTGGGTCCCCTGCTTTGATGTGGGCTCCGGCGGTAAGCCCACATCAAAGTCGCGACATGTCAGCTGTTTTGTACAGCTGACATGTGCGCGCAATAGCGGCGGGTGAAATCGTGATTCACTCGCCGCTATTAACCTGTTAAATGCCGCTGTCAAACGCTGATAGCGGCATTTAACCGGCGCTTCCGGCCGCGCGGCCGGAAATGAGCGCATCGCCAACCCCCGTCACATGATCGGGGGTCGGCGATGCATCAGAATGGTAACCATAGAGGTCCTTGAGACCTCTATGGTTACTGATGCCGGCCTGCTGTGAGCGCCGCCATGTGGAAGGCGCTCATAGCAAGCCTGCATTTAAGCTACATAGCAGCGATCTGATGATCGCTGCTATGTAGCTGAGCCGATCGAGTTGTGCCAGCTTCTAGCCTCCCATGGAGGCTATTGAAGCATGGCACAAGTTAAAAAAAAATGTTTTTAAAAATATGAAAAATATAAAAAATATATAAAAGTTTAAATCACCCCCCCCCCCTTTCACCCCATCCAAAATAAAAAAAAAAAAAAAAAAATCAAACCTACACATATTTGGTATCGCCGTGTTCAGAATCGCCCGATCTATCAATAAAAGAAAGCATTAACCTGATCGCTTAACGGCATAGCGAGAAAAAAACTATAAACACCAGAATTACGTTTTTTTTGTCGCCGTGACATTGCATTAAAATGCAATAACGGGCGATCAAAAGAACGTATCTGCACAAATGTGGCATCATTAAAAACATCTGCTCGGCATGCAAAAAATAAGCTCTCACACGACCCCAGATCACGAAAAATGGAGACGCTACGGTTATCGGAAAATGAAGCTTTTTTTTTTTTTTTGCAAAGTTTTGAATTTTTTTTCACCGCTTAGATAAAAAATAACCTACACATGTTAGGTGTCTATGAACTCGTAGTGACCTGGAGAATCATAATGGCAGGTCAGTTTTAGCATTTAGTGAAGCTAGCAAAAAAGCCAAACAAAAAACAAGTGTGGGATTGCACTTTTTTGCAATTTCACCGTACTTGGAATTTTTCCCATTTTCTAGTACAAGACATGGTATAACCAATGGTATCGTTCAAAAGTACAACTTGTTTCACAAAAAATAAGCCCTCACATGGCCATATTGACGGAAGAATAAAAAAGTTATGACTCTGGGAAGGAGGGGAGCGAAAAACGAAAACACAAAAACGAAAAAGGGCCGCGGCGGGAAGGGGTTAATGGGCCCATCCACTATGAGGGTTCCAAGGCCTAATAGGGTGCATATGACTGACTATGTAGCAGTGCTCACCTTGCCACCAATGTATAAAAAAAAGGAGTATGGAGCACAAAATGCATATTGTGAAGTGGATTTTCATGGGCACATCCAGTATATGGGCTCCAAGGCCTAATTGGGTGCATATGACTGTGCAGCAGGGCTGGCCTTGCTGCCAAGGTGTAAAACAAAGGAGTACGGGACTACAAAATGCATATTGTGAAGTGGATTTTCATTGGCCCATCCAGTATGTGGGTTCTAAGGCTTATTGGGGTGCATATGAATTGCTAGCAGGGCAGGTCTTGAATTCAATGCAACATTTTTTCAGGAGGCCCTCCTGGACATCTTATGAAAGGGGTATTGTGGTGCGTCGTAATTCTTGGCAGCCCCTCCACTCACAGCATAGGCTACAACAGCTTAGGAGACCCACTGTTTAATAATGTCCCTTTAAGAAGATTAATGCCACCTGATGCACCAGTAAAAATAGGCTCTGTGACTTTAAGAGTCCCTCCTTCATAAATGAAACAAGATGGGTGTCCTTATGTGTCACACACCACATGGCCAGCTAGGGGTGTTACATGTTACAATGACATTTCCCAGTGAATGCATTTGTAGTGGTAGAAAGCAATGTTAAAATTGAAAAACGCTTCAAAAACGCTGCATCTGAACTAAGCCTAAGTGGGGGAGGAAATTTTCGGTCTGGGGTTAAATATTTGGCCTTACAGGCAAGTCATTAACCTGCAAAGGATGGACCTTGACATATTTCCAAGCAAAACCCTTTTTGATTTCGTTTTCATGTGTTTTTTTGTGGCACAGGGAAAAATGGCAAGAATCTCGGAAAAAAATGATTAAGGTTGTGAACTAGGAGTCAGGAATGCTTCCAGGGGCGATCCCCATGATGTCCCTGTGTCATTTGAGCAGTGTTTCCATCATTTTCAGACGTTTTTAGACCTTAAAAGGACCCCAGGGGGGATCGCGGTAAAAATACTCGCGTCTCCCATAGACTTTCATTGGGCTCGTTGTTCTGGCCGAGTACCCGAGTATTCCAATTTGCTCGACCCGAACAATGAGCACCCGAGCATTTTAGTGCTCGCCCATCACTAATACTAATACATTTAGAATACTTTTTTAGGGTTACACAGCAACAAAATGTACTCCAGACCAAGGAATAGTCTATGGGTGATCACTGTAATAACGATAAAATTTTGAAAATGTTTTCAAAAACATGAACTACTGTATGGTTGAGTAATGTAACCCAGCAAAAATTTTTAACTTTTTTTTGAGTCTTATGTATCACAAAAATGTGCCCTATAACACGGAATAATGTACACTATGTTCCAAATTATTATGCAAATGACATTTTTCTCTGATTTTCCTAAATGGTCGGTGCAAATGACAGTCAGTCTAATAAAAGTCATCACCCGTTAGAGTATACATAGAATTTTATTGAAGAAACCTCCAAATGATAACAGTATAATCTCCAAAATGAATAAAAACTCAAAATGCACTGTTCCAAATTATTAGGCACAGTAGTATTTCTAAACATTTGATATGTTTTAAAGAACTGAAAATGCTCATTTGTGGAATTTGCAGCATTAGGAGGTCACATTCACTGAACAAAAATCTATTTAACTCCAAAACATCCTAACAGGCCAAGTTACATGTTAACATAGGAACCTTTCTTTGATATCACCTTCACAATCCTTGCATCCATTGAACTTGTGAGTTTATGGAGAGTTTCTGCTTGTATTTCTTTGCATGAAGTCAGAATAGCCTCCCAGAGCTGCTGTTTTGATGAGAACTGCCTCCCACCCTCATAGATCTTTTGTTTGATGATACTCCAAAGGTTCTCTATAGGGTTGAGGTCAGGGGAAGATGGTGGCCACACCATGAGTTTACCTCCTTTTATGCCCATAGCAGCCAATTACTCAGAGGTATTCATTGTCATGCATGAAGATGATTTTGTTCCTGAAGGCACGTTTCTGCTTTTTAGACCATGGAAGAAAGTTGTCAGTCAGAAACTCTATATACTTTGCTGAGGTCATTTTCACACCTTCAGGAACCTTAAAGGGCCCTACCAGCTGGTTCCCCATGATTCCAGCCCAAAACATGACTCCTCCACCTCCTTGCTGACGTCGCAGCCTTGTTGGGACATGGTGGCCATCCACCAACCATCCACTACTCCATCCATCTGGACCGTCCAGGGTTGCTCGACACTCATCAGTAAACAAGACTGTTTGAAAATTAGTATTCATGTATGTCTGGGCCCACTGCAACCATTTCTGCTTGTGAACACTGTTTAGGAGTGGCCGAATAGTAGGTTTATGCACCACAGCAAGCCTTTGAAGGATCCTACACCTTGATGTTCGAGGGACTCCAGACGCACCAGCAGCTTCAAATAACTGTTTGCTGCTTTGTAATGGTATTTTGGCAGCTGCTCTCTTAATCCAATGAATTGGTCTGGCAGAAAACTTCCTCATTATGCCTTTATTTGCATGAACTCTGTCTGTGCTCTGTTTCAGTCACAAATCTCATCAGAGTATGATGATCACTCTTACGTTTTCGTGAAATATCTAATTTTTTCATACCTTGTCCAAGGCATTGCACTATTTAACGCTTTTCAGCAGCAGAGAGATCCTTTTTATCTCCCATATTGCTTGAAACCTGTGACCTGCATAATAATGTGGAACATCATATTTGAGTAGTTGTCCTTTAATTAGAATCACCTGGAAAACTAATTATCACATGTTTTTAAGATTGATTTCAGTGATTCATTGAGCCCTGAGACACAACACCATCCACAAGTTTATTTGAAAAACAAAACAATTAAATCTTTATGACACTTAAATCCAATTTGCATAATAATTTGGAACACAGTGTATGGGTAAGAAATATGAAGAAACAAGCAAAATATTCAAACGCTTTTTACACTATTATATACCAACAAAAATAAGACATAAAGCTTGTAATACTGAATGGATGAGTAATTTGAGCTCCTGTTCCTCCTCTTCCAAAGGCCGCCATCACCCTAAACTTATGGAAAATCTGTCCGAGTATCCCTGCCGAGAGTCGCACAAGTGTTCTCTGTATGGTCTTCTGTGTGTAATGCGGTTGCAATGCGATGATGTCGTAAGCTTGATGGATGGTCCATGTGCCATCCGAGTTTTTCTCGCACCCATAGGCTTGCATTGGCGAGTCTCAGACAATATATGTGTACAATCGCTGCATGCTGCACTTTTACATGCACGTCGAATATGCCTGAGAAAAAAATACGGTGATGTGAGCTGCCCCATAGATTAACACTGGTCCGAGTGCTATGCGATGTTTTCTAGCATAGCACTCGCCCGTATTCTACAGTAGTG
Organism: Ranitomeya variabilis; assembly: GCF_051348905.1. Taxonomy (NCBI): domain Eukaryota; kingdom Metazoa; phylum Chordata; class Amphibia; order Anura; family Dendrobatidae; genus Ranitomeya; species Ranitomeya variabilis. The sequence continues at coordinate 1,145,276,481 of NC_135232.1, forward strand.
TGACGCCGGCCTAATTCTCAGCGTCCACCTCCTCATTGTTACTGAGCAGATGAGATGAGGCTGGCCTGGCTATAATTTCTCTGTGTTATGTCATCCTCCATCCCCACCTGGTCTGCATGCAAATTGTCATGTTTAATTGTGAGTGGCGACTGTTTAAGTGGGCACAGAAGTGGGATAGATGTGCTAACTATGGCGTCATCACCACTCACCATCTTTGTGGAGTCTTCAAAGTCTTGGAGAACCAAACAAATGGCAGATTTCCATGCCCACTCTTGAGATGTGCGGAGGTGTGATCAGAATGCCAACTATTGACCTCTTCTCACAAAGCTTTACATGTGCAGTGTAGAGTTCCAGTGTGTGGTAATGTCGCACACCAGTCAGTCAGCTGACACTTGCATGTGCTGCTGCAGCACTGACTTGCGTACCTTGACCAGGAGCTCTGGCAAATCTGGGTATGTTTTCAGAAAATGCAAAACTACCAAGTTAAGCACATGTACCAAGCATGGTGTGTGAGTTTGCCATGCTTCACAGCCGCCACCAGCTTACGCCCATTATCACACACGACCATGCCTGGTTGGAGGTTCAGCTGCAAAAACCACAGATCTGTCTGTTCTTTTATTCCTTTGCCGGTATGGACTGGGGCTGAAATTCAGTCCTGGCATTTAAAATCACACAGGCCCATGTTGTCCCTGTCCGCATGAACCAGATGGAATATACTGTATTACTAACATTACCTTGGATGGAGGAAAGGAAGATTTTCTACAAGACCAATATTTCTAATGATAGCCGTGGCCTGGTGGGGTAAGTGACGAAGTCAACAACTTTGTGCTCCATCACAACTCTTAACAGTATGGGTATCTTGAGAACACCGATTCTGTTAACAACGTAGCAGACAAAGCAGCCTATGACCAGACAGGCCCTTCTGGCATTTGCCAGAATTGCCAGATGGCCAGTCCGACCCTGTAATCCTTTGAGTAATCCTTTGAGTAACTCATCTGGAGGATGAGGAGGAGCAAGAGAACTGCTGTAGGAGGTGGATGAAACTCTGATTGAAGTAGGGCCAGAAATCCTCGGTGTTAGGAGCACATGTGCTGAGCCACGGTGTGACTCAGCCCAAGCCTCCACTACTTTCTCCCTGTATGCCGTCAGGTTATTGTAGCGTCCCTGGCCAGAAGTGCTTGCACACATGTCAGTCATTAAGTGGATAATGCAAGTAAGTGCATTGTTAAGGGCACAGGTGATGTTCCTGGATACGTGCTGGTCCAAGGCGGGGATGCTACACAGGGAGATCGAGTACCAAGGGACAGCTGTGACCATGAGTCAGTGGAAATCCTGTCTACCAGCCTAAATGGCAAAATTTCCATAACTAGCAGCCTGGAAATATGCCCATTTAGCACTTGGTCCTGTGGGTGGCTGGCTGGGAACATTTTTTTATTCCAAAGCCTAGGGCAGGGACAGCTGAACGATGGGCTAGGACAAGGATTTGTAAGTCCCTGATGATGGTAAGTCAAAATGTACAAGTTTTGGACAGGGGATTGGGGAGCACTTAGCACAGGGGAAGTGGCAGTGTTATCACCCGGTGGCACCAATCGTGGACCCAGACGTTCAGCCCAGCAAGTTGGGTACTTAGATGACATGTGCCTGATCATACTGGTGGTTCTTAGTGGTCAGGCCCTTGCTGATCTTTGCAAGGCACGAGATGCAAATGCCAATTTTGTTTGTCTCAGAACTTTCTTTAAAAAACTTCCAGACTGGGGAATACCTAACTCGTTGACAGAGAAATTCAGGAATGTCGGTGCTCTGCGGAACAGTTGCCCGTCTTCTCCCTCTGGTCACCCCACTGCCTCTTCTTGTTTGTTGCAGTGCTGCCGATCTCTCACCCTCAGCGCTGCTGGCTTCGCTCTGCATGCCAGCTTCCTAGGTTGGGTCAGTGATTTCATCATCCACCACATCGTCTTCCACCACCGTACACTGGTCCTCCTGACTTTGTGACTGAACAACAAGTAAAGTCAGTCAAAAGTGATGCACTCCTTTAATGGAGAGGTTGTGCTTTGAAGGATATGCAATCGTAGTAAGAAAATGATAACATTCTGCTCTCAAATAAGTCAATAAAGTTGTGTTTGAACAAAATTTGCAGTTTTATTAACAGCTGACTATTCAGCCGACTATGTGAGGCCAAATGCAGCACTGAAGCACCGGGATCCCGCTGACCAGTTCATCTACAGATACCCTTGACAAAGGCAATGTTGCCGAAACTTTGCATTTATTTTCTGTTGTTTCCTGAATAATCGGCGATTAATAAAACTGAAACTTTTGTTTCAAACACAACTTTATTGACTTATTTGAGTGCCAAAGGTAATCATTTTCTTAACAAGACTTAGCAGCAACTATGTCTCATCATCATCTTTCTCATCCGTATCCCAAATTTGCCATTACCCACTATCATGTTCTTTTGGTTGTAGCTGAGCTAAGTTTTGTGCATCACTAAACAGCATGTTGTCCTGTCCCTCTTGGAACAGCAGATTGAGAGGCAACAATCAAGAAATCAAGTTGTGGTAAACAACTCCTCAGAGACTCCTAATGTAGGATCATTATTGTCCTGGGACTCAACATGGTGGGAGGAAGGAGGATCAGGGTGAGGATTAAGTGATCAAGACTTTAAGCTGGTGAGAGTGGACAGTGTGGAAGACTGGGTGGTGCCGCCAAGCCTGCTGGAAGCATTACCTACTATCCAGCCAACCACCTATTTGATCTGCACTGGTTTCAGAAGTTGTGTACCGTGCCTCCCAGCAAAGTGCGACAGGAACCTATGTGTGGTGGATGGGCATGTTTCTTGTGCTCCAGCAACAGGCATAGTTGCACCTGCTCCACGTCCTTGGCATCTGCATGCACCATCATCAGCATTTCCACTTTCCTGTCCCTTAACTCATGCCTTATGCATTTTGCAACTGGTAGGTCTCTTGAAATCAAGTTTATTTTTAATAAATATTTTTACCACCTTAGGCCGGCGTCACACTCGGCGTAAGACAATACGGTCCGTATTTTACGGCCGTAATACGGCCGTAATACGGAGAAATGTTCCCAAAATAGTGATCCGTAGGCAGGGTGTGTCAGCGTATTTTGCGCATGGCATCCTCCGTATGTAATCCGTATGGCATCCGTACTGCGAGTTTTTCTCGCAGGCTTGCAAAACCGACATCTAATGGATTTATGTGCTCAAATGTTCGGGAAAACATATATACAGCATATATATATATATATATATATATATATATATATATATATATATATATATATATATATATATATGTCATTGAGACACTGAGACACATATATATATATATATAGTCTGTATTTATGTTTACTACAGCGAGATATCTGTGAAAGGCCGGTAATTCAATTGCCGGCTTTTCATTTCTCCTTCCCAAACCCGACAGGATATGAGACATGGTTTACATACAGTAAACCATCTCATATCCCCATTTTTTTTGCATATTCCACACTACTAATGTTAGTAGTGTGTATGTGCAAAATTTGGGCGCTGTAGCTGCTAAAATAAAGGGTTAAATGGCGGAAAAAATTGGCGTGGGCTCCCGCGCAATTTTCTCCGCCAGAGTGGTAAAGCCAGTGACTGAGGGCAGATATTAATAGCCAGGAGAGGGTCCATGGTTATTGGCCCCCCCGTGGCTAAAAACATCTGCCCCCAGCCACCCCAGAAAAGGCACATCTGGAAGATGCGCCTATTCTGGCACTTGGCCACTCTCTTCCCACTCCCGTGTAGCGGTGGGATATGGGGTAATGAAGGGTTAATGTCACCTTGCTATTGTAAGGTGACATTAAGCCAGATTAATAATGGAGAGTCGTCAATTATGACACCTATCCATTATTAATCCAATTGTTTGAAAGGGTTAAAAAACACACACACACATGATTGAAAAGTATTTTAATGAAATAAACCCAGCGGTTGTTTTAATATTTTATTGCTCTCTCAATCCATTTGCAGACCCTCGCTTGGCAAAACTATAAACCCACAATATACATACCTTCTGCTGACCCGTCACGTCCCACGAGGTAATCCATCTGAAGGGGTTAAAATAATTTACAAGCAGGAGCCCTGCAAATGCAGCTGTGCTCGTGCTTGTAATTCCCCGGCGAATGAAGGAAATGTAGGTCATTGACCTACATTTCCTTCAGTTGCGGTAATGCACCCCCTGGTGGGACCGAGTGAGGTGGGGAGGCCATACCTGATTGACAATGGGTAAGCAGCGTATGCATGTATACATGAATATGTGACTATGTATTTTGGGTGATCTAGTCACGTGAGTTGGATATAGTGATTGTACATGGTCATGGTCGCATATGTTTTCTTATATTTGAATTGATGCTGCCACCCCAAAGGTATATTTGTGTACTCCCCCTCTGACCTGGTCATTGCCACGTTTTCTCCTTTCTGTGTCTTCTGCCATATGGCTGTATTTACAATACACCCATGTTTTGTATTTTATATACTTATATCTGTATGTGATTGTTACAATTTAATAAATCTTTTGAATATTGTTTTCTAAACATGTTTAAGTGGACGTTTTTCCTCCGTGTTCTTGTTAATTTATTGGTTTGGAGTAGTCCCAAAAGGGCACCTGAGGAGTGCCTAGAGAGAGTTGGTATCTACCGCTCACCTATACAAAGCATATTGGTGCTTCATGACTGTAATACTAAATATTAATATCTGCCGTCAGTCACTGGCTTTACCACTCTGGCGGAGAAAATTGCGCGGGAGCCCACGCCAATTTTTTCCGCCATTTAACCCTTTATTTTAGCAGCTACAGCGCTGAATTTTTGCACACACACACTACTAACATTAGAAGTGTGGAATATCCAAAAAAAAAGTGGATATGAGATGGTTTACTGTATGTAAACCATGTCTCATATCCTGTCGGGTTTGTGAAGGAGAAATGAAAAGCCGGCAATTGAATTACCGGCTTCTCACAGATATCGCGCTGAATGAAATCTAAATACAGAATATATATATATGTGTCTCAATGACATATATATATATATATATATATATATATACTGTATATATGTTTTCCCGAACATTTGAGCACATAAATCCATTAGATGTCGGTTTTGCAAGCCTGCGCGAAAATCTCGCAGTACGGATGCCATACGGATTACATACGGAGGATGCCATGCGCAAAATACGCTGACACACCCTGACTACGGATCAATATTTTGGGAACATTTCTCCGTATTACAGCCGTAGTATGGACGTATAATACGTGGCGTATTGTCTTACGCCGAGTGTGACTCCAGCCTAATGCTGAGGAAAGCCTGAGTGCTTGCAGTGATGCTGAGCAAACAGCCTGAGGGCAAAGAGAAAGGCTGAGGAGATGGCCTATGGGCAATGATGAGTAATACTGAGGAGACGGACTGATGTCAGAAAGTAACGCTGAGGAGAGACCGCCTGAGGAGTAGCAGCATCATGATTACCACCTAACATCACACCTGACCAAAGAGAAGATGCTCCTGTCATCACATTAAGGGAGAGATAATTTAATGTTGGACCACACATAGAAGGAACTTTTATTAGTTGACTTTGAACGGACACGAATGACGCTATGCATATCAAAATGGCCCTTGCCAAAATTAGACCTAAAATGTACAAATAGCACCTTCTTTCTCTCAGGTATACAAAATGTGCAAAAAAAATTATTTGGCCTCAACATAAACAAGGAAAGCACATTGAGATGTACCCATGTTAATTTACATTGGAAGTCCTCATTTTCTGTCAGCTGGTGATTCAAGTCATTACCATCATGAATGGAGTCTTCTTCTCTTTGGTCTTTACAGAAGGTGTGAGTGGAAACCTGCTGGCACTCCTGAGGACCTTCCTTTTCTTTATGATCACCATACAATGCAGTGGGCTCTTCACACCTATGACATTACCATTTCAGCAGAAGCTTCCAGCTGCTCACCCTCATTGGGATTCAAGGCCAGGGGCCATGGCCATGTGTTACTTTGAGTCTATGTTGGCATGTCCAGTAATGATCCATTAGAATGGATCCAGCTGAAATCCACTGGGAGAAAAGTTGTGCTGACAAACATTTTTAGTCCACTATTCACTAACTGATTTCTGTCTGACCCCTTTTTTTAACATTGGAGTCAATGGGCAACAGATCCATTAATAAGGCATCTGCTGTTGTCTATTTCTAAAAAAAAAAAATTACAGCTCTCAGAATATGGTGATTCGAAAACAAATACAGTTTTATAAAATATTGCTTTTAGTATGTAAAAGTAGCAAAGCATAACTAACAATATAAATCTGGTACTAATGTAATCGTACTGATCAAAAGAAAAAATCAGTCTTATCACTGTTACCACACTGTGAACCGCGAAAAAAAAATTAAAACAAAAATTGAATTGCCAGCTTTGTTCATTCACAAAAATCTTCAATTTGTCGTGCAAAATATAAGCCCTCATACAGCTTTGTTTGCCAAAAAAATAAAAAAAAGTTACAGCTCTGGTAACCAAAAAAATCTATTTTTCATTAAAAAAAAGCATTTTTACTGTGTGATAGCAGCAAAACATGAAAAAAATATATGAATCTGGTATCGCTGTAATCTCACTGACCCGAAGAATAAATCCCCCTTATCACTTAGGGTATGTGTCCACGGTCCGGATTGTCAGCGCTTTGGACGTAGTGGAAAACCACCGCGCCCTTCTGTACGCTCGGTGATTCCGGATGTGTTCATTACACACATCCGGAATCGCCGCACCCTATACATAGGATCCTGTTATTTACCTTGGGGTGACGGAGCGTCGCCGCAAGGTAAACAGACATGCTGCGTTCTAACAAGATGCACCACATGTCCGTAAACGCAGGACCGCCGGATGCGTGTTCACACGCATTTTGGAGACGGGATTTCATAAAATCCCCTCCACTATGCTGTAACAGCTGGACCCTGCGGGTTGAACACTGCGGTTCTGCGCAGCGCTCAATCCGCAGCTAAGCTGGATGTAATCCAGCCCGTGGACATTAACCCTAATACCGCGCGGCAAACAGAGCAAAAAAAAAAACTATCCTTGTACTGCTGTCTATTTGTTCATTGTGTCTCCCAAAAGACAGAACAAGACTCGAGTCACATTTATCCTGCACTCTCCGCTGAGCACTTAAGTCAGGGTTTCTGTGTAAGGCCGGGGTTACACTTGCGTGTGCAATGCCAGAAACTTGCGCGAGTCTCTCGCATCAATACCCGGACGGCACAGCCGCTGGCACTCAGGGCCAGAGTGTGCATCTGCATGTATTTCTATGCAGCTGAACGCTCCAGTCCTGAGTACCAGTGGCTGTGCCGGGTATTGATGCGAGAGACTCGCATTGCACAAACAAGTGTGACCTCGGCCTAAATCCCAAAAACTGAAATCCAGGCTAAAACCCCAACGGAAACACTCACTTATGGGGCAGATGGATTAATCTTGGATTTCATCTGGTCTCTACTCTTGCTGTGTGCCATCATTTTATGTATTTTCTTTAGCGGACAAAAGTGGAAGACCACAGATCTGTGCATGCCTAAAGAGATGGATACTACCAGAGCAGATGCCAAACGTAGTCCAAAGTGTCTCCATCTGTCTCCATCTGTCTCCATCTGCCAAGGTGGGTGGTTCCGTAGAGGCGTCTGAATCTCATTTTTGTGGGATTTACTCAGAAACCCCAACTTAAGAGCTCAGCGTAGAATACAAGAAAGTGATCCCAACCTTATTCTAGAAGCAATCACAAAATATTATGTACTCCAAAATGTTACCAATAAAAACCCTAATTGATCCAGAACAAAACCAGCCCGTAGTCAGGTCCGTCTATAGAAATATAGGGGCTCAACTTTACTGGTAGAACAAAAACGTCTCCAACAACCTCTCAATTAAAATCCAGAGAAATCTGTGTGGCAAAACAGCAGTAAGCAGCCTCATGTTTGGCATCATTGTAGCATGGAAAGCCCAATTAACAGTTTGCGGGGTCCGTGTCTCCAGAATCACAATCTAGCTAGGCACAATGTATGGGGGGCACTACAATACATGGGGGCACAACACTCTGCCGGGGCACACTGTATGGGAACTAAACTGGCAGATTTACATAGTAACAGAGACTACAGTTCAAAACCCTTACAATGACCTACAAAGCCATCCACAACCTGTCTCCTCCATACATCTGTGACATGGTCTCCTGGTACTTACCCACACGCAACCTTCGATCCTCACAAGATCTCCTTCTCTACTCCTCTCTCATCTCTTCTTCCCACATCCGCATACAAGACTTCTTCCTTGCCTCCCCCATACTCTGGAACTCTCTACCACAACATATCAGACTCTCGCCTATCACGGAAACCTTGAAAAAGAAAAAGAACCTGAAGACTCACCTCTTCCGACAAGCCTGCAGTGATTCTCAACCTTCTGAATCGCCACACAACCAGCTCTACCCTCTCCTAGTGTATCCTCACCCATCCTCTGTAGAGCCCTCTCGGGCAGGGTCCTCCCTCCTTATGTACCTGGGTGCCTTGTTTTTGCTCATGTTTATTGTATTTGTCTAAATTGTTTCTGCTGTTCTGGCACCTTAAGGGCTCCACAAATGTCGCCAGTAGTGTTGAGCGATACCTTCCGCTATTCGAAAGTATCGGTATCGGATTGGATCGTCCGATACCGGCAAAATATCGGATCTCGCCGATACCGATACCCGATACCCGATACCAATGCAAGTCAATGGGAGCAAAATATCGGAATTAAAATAAACCCTTTATTTCATTGTAGCCTAATTCCACATGAAGGAAAACAACTAAGAATAACGTAGAATGTATCGGAGAAGGTGGAGGGAACATTAAAGGCATAGAGGTTTAGCCCATTCAAATGGAATAGCAGGAATTATAATTTTTTTAAGACGTTCAGAGTTACAAAGATTTTGACTATGTTTGGATTTTTTAGAATTTGTCAGATATTTATGTTTCTCTACTTCCGTGCTCTGCACCTTTTTTTTACTTCTAACACACTTTCTTCTTCATCATCCTCAGCAGCACCATCTTTTTCATCAACTTCTTCTCCACCTTATTCCTCTTCTTCTTCACCTTCTTCCTATTATTCTTTTTAAAAAAAAATCTTCATATTCTTCTCATTCAACTCTTATTCTTCTCCATATTCAAGTTCATAATCTCCTTCATATTCCACTTCATCAAAATCTTATGTTTGACAGGCATTCCTGTACTTGTTATCTATCAAAGTTTGAAGATTACACCTTCCGTTCTGCCTGTCGCAAAAGATTTAAAACAGGATTTGTCCGCGTTCAGTTTGGCCTGCAGCAGCAGGCTTTATCCAAGGGCACCACGAGGAGGAACGGACTCACCCCCATACACTGCTTAGTCTTCTTCTGCTTATAATTTAGATTATATCTTTTGCCCTGATGTTTAGTCTTATGCTTAATGTTCTTCTGCTCTTTGTTCTGCAGCCTCTTGTTCTTCTGCTTCTCGGTCTTCCATGTCGTTGTCTCCAGTGTCGTCGTCTCCGGGGTCATCGTCGTCGTCATCGGGGTCGTCGTCATCGGGGTGGTCATCAGGGTCATCGTCTCCAGGGTCGTCATCTCAGTGGTTGTAGTCTCTGGTGTCGTCCTCATCTTAGGGGTGGTCTTCTGGGTCGTTGCCTTTAGGGTCTTGAACTTGGAAATGTAGCAGAAGGTACAAGAAGGCTGAGAAAATGCCGAGAACCAGCTGATGGAACTGGAACTCGGATGGCTACCCGAAGGTCCAAGAGCCAATGGAACTACCGAGGACCTGCTGATGTTACTGGAACCCGGTTACTAAGCAGGAGGTACCCGTGCCTGAAAGCACTACCAAGGACCACCTGACGTTGGTGGAACTCGGATACCCAGAAGGAGGCACCTAAGCCAAAGGCTCTGCCCGGAACCAGCTGACGGTACTGGAACCAGGATGGGGAGCAGAAGGTACAAGAGCAAAAGACACTGCCGAGAACCAGCTGACGGTACTGGAACCCGGATGGGTAGCCGAAGGTCCAAGAGCCAATGGAACTACCGAGGACCAGCTGACGTTACTGGAACCCAGTTACTAAGCAGGAGGTACCCGTGCCTGAAAGCACTACCAAGGACCACCTGACATTGGTGGAACTCGGATACCCAGAAGGAGGCACCTAAGCCAAAGGCTCTGCCCGGAACCAGCTGACGGTACTGGAACCAGGATGGGGAGCAGAAGGTACAAGAGCAAAAGACACTGCCGAGAACCAGCTGACGGTACTGGAACCCAGATGGGTAGCCGAAGGTCCAAGAGCCAATGGAACTACCGAGGACCAGCTGACGTTACTGGAACCCGGTTACTAAGCAGGAGGTACCCGTGCCTGAAAGCACTACCAAGGACCACCTGACGTTGGTGGAACTCGGATACCCAGAAGGAGGCACCTAAGCCAAAGGCTCTGCCCGGAACCAGCTGACGGTACTGGAACCAGGATGGGGAGCAGAAGGTACAAGAGCAAAAGACACTGCCGAGAACCAGCTGACGGTACTGGAACCCAGATGGGTAGCCAAAGGTCCAAGAGCCAATGGAACTACCGAGGACCAGCTGACGTTACTGGAACCCGGTTACTAAGCAGGAGGTACCCGTGCCTGAAAGCACTACCAAGGACCACCTGACGTTGGTGGAACTCGGATACCCAGAAGGAGGCACCTAAGCCAAAGGCTCTACCCGGAACCAGCTGACGGTACTGGAACCAGGATGGGGACCTATTCAAGATTGTCTTCCTAGAGCCCCGACTAGAGGTGTTGGAGCAAAGGGTCAGCAGGGGGAGCAGAGTGTAGGCCGAAGCCTGCACTGGAGGCATTTGGAGGTCCGTTGTGTCTGCGTGGCATTTGCAGGACACGTTGCCGGCTACACAGCAGGGGAACAGCTGGCGTTGCTGAACCCCACTGACACAGTGGCGGGTGTTTTTCACTGTGCAGCCAGCACTACCAGGCACCAACTGGCGGTGTTAAAGCCCAGGGAATCAAGGAGGAGCAGAGTGTAGGCCGAAGTCTGCACTGGAGGCAGTTTAATACCTGTTGTGTCTGCGTGGCGTTTGCAGGACACGTTGCCGGCTACACAGCAGGGGAACAACTGGCGTTGCTGAACCCCACTGACACAGTGGCAGGTGTTTTTCACTGTGCAGCCAGCACTACCGGGCACCAACTGGCGGTGTTAGAGCCCAGGGTCAGCAGGAGGAGCAGAGTGTAGGCCGAAGCCTGCACTGGAGGCAGTTTAATATCTGTTGTGTCTGCGTGGTGTTTGCAGGACACGTTGCCAGCTACACAGCAGGGGAACAGCTGGCGTTGCTGAACCCCACTGACACATTGGCGGGTGTTTTTCTCTGTGCAGCCAGCACTTCCGGGCACCAACTGGCGGTGTTAGAGCCCAGGGACAGCAGGAGGAGCAGAGTGTAGTCCGAAGCCTAATTGGAGCAAATTGAAAGGCAACCTTTAAACCCCCCTCAGGTGTTACAAACTAGAAGAGCCACCTTGTGCAGCAGTAATGCTGCACAAGTAAAAGATTGCTCTTTTAATTTCGTTCCTTGCACAAGCTGAATGAAACACGTATAAAATTTAGCCCCTTATACAGTCAAACTGTCTTGGAGGCGGGACTTTCCCTCTTAATGAGATGCAGCACAGCTGTGAAAAATACCACCTTGGTGCTGGGCGCTGCCTCCTGAGTGTTGCTTTTTTGTGTTCCGGAGTCTGCGATGTTGTGTTATCCCTTGGACATGCGCTGTTACTGCGCAAGGCCATGAATCCGAGCCCCGCAGTGTCTTTTGATTCACTTACACTGCGGGGCTGGGATTCATGGCCTTGTGCAGTAAATATCAGCGCCTGTCACTCATGTCCTTACTCCTGCTTCAGACTGTGCGGCGTCAGCTGACCCCTTATCGCATGCCACGGCCGTGAAGCCGCACAGTCTGAAGAAGGTGGAAGGATATGAGTGAGAGGCGAAGAAATTCACAGCGCATTCCCATGAATCCCAGCACCACAGTGAGAACAAATAAGACACTGAGGCGTGTGATCTTGGGCAGCGTGTCCGCACAGGCGCAGCCAGCCTGACTACAAATGTTGTCAGAAGACGGGCAGCGCTAACTGCAGATGGCCAAGGGATAACATTACAATGCAGGCTCCGGGACAGATTCAAACAACGCTAAGGAGGTGGCGCACGCTGGCTAGGGGGTTGCTGCGTGTCATTACGAAGGAAAGTCACATCTCCGGGACGGTTGAACTTTATCAGGGGAAACATATTATTATAACTTTGTTTAGTTCAGCGTGTGCAAGGAGTAAAACTGAAAGCCACCTTGTACAAATGCAGCATTACTGCTGTACAAGGTGGCTGTTATACATACAAACGCCTGGGGGGGGACAGGTTCCTGTTGTGAACTCCGTTTTCAGGCTCCCTCTTGTGGTCACAGATGGTATTGTGTGACTTTGGTCTTTTGGCTCCCCCTGGTGGTTTGGTTTATTATCGTGCGGTTCTGCTGGATCAGCTGCCTCGTTATTCACCAGGGAGGCTCCTATTTAGCTCTGCTTCACTTCCACTTGTTGCCGGCTGTCAATGTATTCAGTGCTATTCTGATTACTCCTGATTATCTCATTTTCTGCCTCTTCAGGATAAGCTAAGTTCTGTTTGAATATTTTTTGCTCATCTGCCTGCAATATGATTTCTGTGTATGATGAGTCTAGTCCAGCTTGCTAACATGTGATTTCTTTTTGCTGGTAAGCTCTGGGGTACGGAGTTGCTTCCCCCGCACCGTTAGTTGGTGGGGGGGCTCGAGCAATCTCTGCGTGGATATTTTGAATAGGGTTTTTTATTGACCGCACAGTTTCCTTCCTATTTTCTGCTATCTAGTATTAGCGGGCCTCATTTGCTAAATCTGATTTCATCTCTGCGTTTGTGCTTTCCCCTTAACTCACTGTTAATATTTGTGGGGGGCTATTCTATATCTTTGGGGTCATTCCACTGAGGCAAGTGAGGACTTGCTTTCCCTCCAGGAATAGTCAGTTTCTCAGGCCGTGACGAGACGTCTAGGATTTTTAGGTAACGTTCCACGGCTGCCTATAGTTGTTTGCGGATAGGATCAGGTTGTGGTCAATCTAGTTACCACTTCCCCAGAGCTAGTAGTCTGTTCAGTTACTTAGCTAGTCCGACCTGCGATCCTTGCCACTAGGATCATAACAGTACAGCCGGCCTATAAAGTGTTAATTGCATGGCAGAAGCAGGAGAAAAGAAGCTTGGAGATATTTTTATTTTTTTTTTGCTGCCGTGTGTCTAGCTGCTGTGTGTCTGGCTTCTCTCCTCCTCTTAATCTTGGTGTGGCTCTGAGTTCAGCTGCTGATATGGATATCCAGAGTTTAGCCTCCAGTGTGGATCATCTTGCTGCAAGGGTACAAAGTATTCAGGATTTTGTTGTGCACAGTCCTATGTCAGAGCCTAGAATACCTATTCCGGAGTTGTTTTCTGGAGATAGATCTAGGTTCCTGAATTTTAAGAACAATTGCAAGTTGTTTCTTTCTTTGAAACCTCGTTCCTCTGGGGATTCTGTTCAGCAAGTTAAGATTATTATTTCTTTCTTGCGTGGCGATCCTCAAGATTGGGCTTTCGCATTGGCTCCAGGGGATCCTGCATTGCTCAGTGTGGATGCATTTTTTCTGGCCCTTGGATTGCTCTATGAGGAACCTAATCTTGAGAACCAGGCTGAAAAAGCGTTGTTGGCCCTCTCTCAGGGGCAAGATGATGCAGAGGTGTACTGCCAGAAATTTCGGAAATGGTCGGTGCTTACTCAATTGAATGAGTGTGCCCTGGCTGCAAATTTCAGAAAAGGTCTTTCTGAAGCCATTAAGAATGTCATGGTGGGGTTCCCTATGCCTGCAGGTCTGAATGAGTCAATGACTCTGGCCATTCAGATTGATCGGCGTTTGCGGGAGCGCAAACCTGCGCACCATTTGGCGGTGTCTTCTGAACAGACACCTGAGTCTATGCAATGTGATAGAATTCTGACCAGAAGTGAACGGCAAAATTATAGACGGCAAAATGGGTTGTGCTTTTACTGTGGTGACTCAGCTCATGTTATCTCAGCATGCTCTAAGCGCACAAAAAAGATTGATAAATCTGTCACCATCGGTACTTTACAGCCTAAGTTTATTTTGTCTGTTACCCTGATTTGTTCCCTGTCATCTTACCCGGTTATGGCTTTTGTGGATTCAGGTGCTGCCCTGAGTCTGATAGATTTGTCATTTGCCAGGCGCTGTGGTTTTGTTTTGGAGCCTTTAAAATTCCCTATTCCACTAAGGGGAATTGATGCTACACCATTGGCTACGAATAAACCTCAGTACTGGACACAAGTGACCATGTGCATAACTCCTGTTCATCAGGAGATGATTCGCTTTCTTGTATTGCATAATTTGCATGATGTTGTCGTGTTGGGCCTGCCATGGTTGCAGACTCATAATCCAGTCCTGGATTGGAAAGCAATGTCTGTGTCAAGTTGGGGTTGTCAGGGAATTCATGGCGACGCTCCTGTGGTGTCAATTGCTTCATCCAGTCCTTCTGAGGTCCCTGCGTTTTTGTCAGATTACCAGGATGTATTTGATGAGCCCAAACTCAGTTCTCTACCTCCTCATAGGGATTGTGATTGTGCTATAAATTTGATTCCTGGTAGTAAGTTTCCTAAGGGACGACTTTTCAATTTGTCAGTGCCGGAGCATGCTGCTATGCGGAGTTATATAAAGGAGTCTTTGGAGAAAGGACTTATTCACCCCTCCTCCTCCCCTCTTCGTGCGGGGTTCTTTTTTGTGGCTAAGAAGGATGGTTCCTTGAGACCTTGTATTGATTATCGCCTTCTAAACAAAATCACGGTCAAATTTCAGTATCCTTTGCCATTGTTATCTGATCTGTTTGCTCGCATTAGGGGGTCTAGTTGGTTCACCAAGATAGATCTTCGTGGTGCGTATAACCTTGTGCGTATTAAGCAGGGTGATGAATGGAAAACTGCATTTAATACGCCCGAAGGCCATTTTTAGTACTTGGTGATGCCTTTTAGACTTTCTAACGCTCCTTCTGTCTTTCAGTCCTTTATGCACAACATCTTCCCGCGAATATCTGGATAAATTTATGATTGTGTATCTGGATGCTATTCTGGTTTTTTCAGATGATTGGGAGTCCCATGTTAAGCAGGTCAGGATGGTGTTTCAGGTCCTGCGTGCCAATGCTTTATTTGTGAAGGGCTCAAAATGTCTTTTTGGAGTCCAGAAGGTCTCTTTTTTGGGTTTCATTTTTTCTCCTTCTGCTATTGAGATGGACCCAGTCAAGGTTCAGGCTATTCATGACTGGACTCAGCCTACATCTGTTAAGAGTCTTCAGAAGTTGTTGGGTTTTGCTAATTTTTACCGTCGCTTCATCGCTAATTTTTCTGGTGTTGTTAAGCCATTGATGGATTTGACCAAGAAGGGTTCTGATGTTACTAATTGGTCTCCTGCGGCTGTGGAGGCCTTTCGGGAGCTGAAGCGCCGGTTTTCTTCGGCTCCGGTCTTATGTCAGCCAGACGTCTCCCTTCCTTTCCAGGTCGAGGTTGATGCTTCTGAGATTGGAGCGGGGGCTGTTTTGTCGCAGAGAAGCTCTGATGGCTCTGTGATGAAGCCATGTGCTTTCTTTTCAAGAAAGTTTTCGCCTGCCGAGCGGAATTATGATGTTGGTAATCGGGAGTTGTTTGCTATGAAGTGGGCATTTTAGGAGTGGCGACATTGGCTCGAGGGAGCTAAGCATCGTGTGGTGGTCTTGACTGATCACAAGAATTTGATTTATCTCGAGTCGGCCAAGCGGCTGAATCCTAGACAGGCTCGTTGGTCGTTGTTTTTCTCTTGTTTTGATTTCGTGGTCTCATACCTGCCTGGTTCGAAGAATGTGAAGGCTGATGCTCTTTCTAGGAGTTTTGTGCCTGACTCTCCTGGTGATTCAGAGCCAGCTGGTATCCTCAGAGAAGGGGTGATTTTGTCTGCCATCTCCCCAGATTTGCGACGAGTGCTGCAGGAGTTTCAGGTGGATAGACCTGACCGTTGTCCACCGGAGAGACTGTTTGTCCCGGATAGATGGACCAGCAGAGTTATTTCCGAGGTTCATTCTTCGGTGTTGGCAGGCCATCCTGGGATTGTTGGTACCAGAGATTTGGTGGCTAGGTCCTTCTGGTGGCCTTCCTTGTCGCGGGATGTGCGTTCCTTTGTGCAGTCTTGTGGAATTTGTGCTCGGGCTAAGCCTTGCTGTTCTCGTGCCAGTGGCTTGTTGTTGCCTTTGCCTGTCCCGAAGAGGCCTTGGACGCACATTTCCATGGATTTTATTTCAGATCTCCCTGTCTCTCAGAGAATGTCGGTCATTTGGGTGGTGTGTGTTCGTTTTTCTAAAATGGTCCATTTGGTGCCCTTGCCTAAGTTGCCTTCCTCCTCCGAGTTGGTTCCTCTGTTTTTTCAAAATGTGGTTCGTTTGCACGGGATCCCTGAAAATATTGTTTCCGACAGAGGATCCCAGTTTGTGTCTAGATTTTGGCGGACCTTTTGTGCTAAGATGGGCATTAATTTGTCTTTTTCGTCAGCCTTCCATCCTCAGACGAATGGCCAAACCGAGCGCTCTAATCAGACTTTGGAAACCTATTTAAGATGTTTTGTTTCTGCTGATCAGGACGACTGGGTGACTTTTTTGCCATTGGCCGAGTTTGCCCTTAATAATCGGGCTAGTTCTGCTACTTTGGTTTCGCCTTTTTTTTGTAATTCAGGGTTTCATCCTCGTTTTTCCTCGGGTCAGGTGGAGTCTTCTGACTGTCCTGGAGTGGATGTTGTGGTGGATAGGTTGCATCAGATTTGGAATCATGTGGTGGACAATTTGAAGCTGTCACAAGAGAAGGCTCAGCGCTTTGCCAACCGCCGTCGCTGTGTGGGTCCCCGACTTCGCGTTGGGGATTTGGTGTGGTTGTCTTCTCGCTTTGTTCCTATGAAGGTCTCCTCTCCTAAGTTTAAGCCTCGGTTTATCGGTCCTTATAAGATTTTGGAAGTCCTTAACCCTGTGTCATTTCGTTTGGACCTCCCGGCATCGTTTGCTATTCATAATGTGTTCCATCGGTCGTTGTTGCGGAGGTATGTGGTGCCTGTGGTTCCTTCGGTTGAGCCTCCTGCCCCTGTGCTGGTTGAGGGAGAATTGGAATACGTGGTAGAGAAGATCTTGGATTCTCGTATTTCTAGACGGAGGCTTCAGTATTTGGTTAAGTGGAAAGGCTATGGTCAGGAGGATAATTCCTGGGTTGTCGCCTCTGATGTTCATGCGGCCGATTTGGTTCGTGCCTTCCATGTGGCTCACCCTGATCGCCCTGGGGGTTTTGATGAGGGTTCGGTGACCCCTCCTCAAGGGGGGGTACTGTTGTGAACTCCGTTTTCAGGCTCCCTCTTGTGGTCACAGATGGTATTGTGTGACTTAGGTTTTTTGGCTCCCCCTGGTGGTTTGGTTTATTATCCTGCGGGTCTGCTGGATCAGCTGCCTCGTTATTCACCAGGGAGGCTCCTATTTAGCTCTGCTTCACTTCCACTTGTTGCCGGCTGTCAATGTATTCAGTGCTATTCTGATTACTCCTGATTATCTCGTTTTCTGCCTCTTCAGGATAAGCTAAGTTCTGTTTGAATATTTTTTGCTCATCTGCCTGCAATATGATTTCTGTGTATGAGGAGTCTAGTCCAGATTGCTAACATGTGATTTCTTTTTGCTGGTAAGCTCTGGGGTACGGAGTTGCTTCCCCCGCACCGTTAGTTGGTGCGGGGGCTCGAGCAATCTCTGCGTGGATATTTTGAATATGGTTTTTTATTGACCGCACAGTTTCCTTCCTATTTTCTGCTATCTAGTATTAGCGGGCCTCATTTGCTAAATCTGATTTCATCTCTGCATTTGTGCTTTCCCCTTAACTCACCATTAATATTTGTGGGGGGCTATTCTATATCTTTGGGGTCATTCCACTGAGGCAAGTGAGGACTTGCTTTCCCTCCAGGAATAGTCAGTTTCTCAGGCCGTGACGAGACGTCTAGGATTTTTAGGTAACGTTCCACGGCTGCCTATAGTTGTTTGCGGATAGGATCAGGTTGCGGTCAATCTAGTTACCACTTCCCCAGAGCTAGTAGTCTGTTCAGTTACTTAGCTAGTCCGACCTGCGATCCTTGCCACTAGGATCATAACAGGTTCCCTTTAATTTCAGTTGTTGTGTCTGCATGGCGTTTGCAGGACACGATGCCGGCTACACAGCAGGGGCACAGCTGGCGTTGCTGAACCCCACTGACACATTGACGGGTGTTTTTCTCTGTGCAGCTAGCACTTCTGAGCACCAACTGGCGGTGTTAGAGCCCAGGGTCAGCAGGAGGAGCAGAGGAGCAGAGTGTAGGCCGAAGCCTGCACTGGCGGCAGCTTTGTGTCTGCGTGGCATTTGCAGGACACGTTGCTGGCTACACAGCAGGGGAACAGCTGGCGTTGCTGAACCCCACTGACACATTGACGGGTGTTTTTCTCCGTGCAGCTAGCACTTCCGAGCACCAACTGGTGGTGTTAGAGCCCAGGGTCAGCAGGAGGAGCAGAGTGTAGGCCGAAGCCTGCACTGGAGGCAGTTTAATATCTGTTGTGTCTGCGTGGCGTTTGCAGGACACGGTGCCGGCTACACAGCAGGGGCACAGCTGGCGTTGCTGAACCCCACTGACACACTGATGGGTGTTTTTCTCTGTGCAGCTAGCACTTCCGAGCACCAACTGGCGGTGTTAGAGCCCAGGGTCAGCAGGAGGAGCAGAGTGTAGGCCGAAGCCTGCACTGGAGGCAGTTTAATATCTGTTGTGTCTGCGTGGGGTTTGCAGGACACGATGCCGGCTACACAGCAGGGGCACAGCTGGCGTTGCTGAATCCCACTGACACATTGGCGGGTGTTTTTTTCTGTGCAGCCAGCACTTCCGAGCACCGACTGGCGGTGTTAGAGCCCAGGGTCAGCAGGAGGAGCAGAGGAGCAGAGTGTAGGCCGAAGCCTGCACTGGCGGCAGCTTTGTGTCTGCGTGGCATTTGCAGGACACGTTGCCGGCTACACAGCAGGGGAACAGCTGACGTTGCTGAACCCCACTGACACATTGATGGGTGTTTTTCTCTGTGCAGCTAGCACTTCCGAGCACCAACTGGTGGTGTTAGAGCCCAGGGTCAGCAGGAGGAGCAGAGTGTAGGCCGAAGTCAGCACTGGAGGCAGTTTAATATCTGTTGTGTCTGCATGGCGTTTGCAGGACACGATGCCGGCTACACAGCTGGGGCACAGCTGGCGTTGCTGAACCCCACTGACACATTGGCGGGTGTTTTTCTCTGTGCAGCCAGCACTTCCAAGCACCAACTGGCGGTGTTAGAGCCCAGGGTCAGCAGGAGGAGCAGAGTGTAGGCCGAAGCCTGCACTGGCGGCAGCTTTGTGTCTGCGTGGCATTTGCAGGACACGTTGCCGGCTACACAGCAGGGGAACAGCTGGCGTTGCTGAACCCCACTGACACATTGGCGGGTGTTTTTCTCTGTGCAGCCAGCACTTCCGGGCACCAACTGGCTGTGTTAGAGCCCAGGGACAGCAGGAGGAGCAGAGTGTAGGCCGAAGCCTGCACTGGAGCAAGTTGAAAGGGAACCTTTAATCCCCCCCAAGCGTTAGTTGCTGAAAGAGCCATCTTGTACAGCACTAATGCTGCAAAAGGAAAAGGTGGCTCTTTTAATTATGCTCCTTGCAAACGCTGAACTAGACACTTATGAAATGTGTCCCAAAAACACCGTAAAACCGTCCCGGAGGTGGGACTTTCCTTTGTAATGTGACACAGCACAGCCGTCATTCCTACCCCTTTGGCGCCGTGCACTGCCTCGTCAGCGTTGTTTGATTCTGTCACGGAGCCTGCGCTGTTATGTTATCCCTTGGCCAGGCGCACTTAGCGCCGCCCGTCTTCTGACATCATTTGGTGTCGGGCTGGCTGCGCCTGTGCGGCCCGACATACCGCCTCGCAGTGTCGTCTAATGTAATCCCACTGCGGGCCTGGAATCCATGGGCATGCGCAGTGCATATCCTCCCCTCCCTCCGGCTTCTTCAGACTGTGCGGCGTCACGGCCGTGGCATGCTTTTAGGGATCAGCTGACGGCGCACAGTCTGAAGAAGGCGGAGGGAGATGAGTGAGAGCCTGAGGTGAAGATATGCACTGCGCATGCCCATGGATCTCAGGCCCGCAGTGTGATTAAATCAGAAGACACTGTGAGGTGGGATCTCGGGCAGCGCGGCCGCACAGGCGCAGCCTGCCTGACACCAAATGATGTCAGAAGACGGGCAGCGCAAAGTGCGCCTGGCCAAGGGATAACATAACAGCGCAGGCTCCGTGACAGAATCAAACAACGCTGAGGAGGCGGCACACGGCGCCAAGGGGGTAGGAATGACGGCTGTGCTGCGTCACATTACAAAGGAAAGTCCCACCTCTGGGACGGTTTTACGGTGTTTTTGGGACACATTTCATAAGTGTCTAGTTCAGCGTTTGCAAGGAGCACAACGAACAGAGGCACCTTTTCCTTGTGCAGCATTATTGCTGCACAAGGTGGCTCTTTCAGTAACAAACGCCTGGGGGGGGGGACAGGTTCCCTTAAATTTCAGTAGTTGTGCCAGCAAGGCGGTCGCATGACACATTGCCGGATACACAGCAGGGGAGCAGCTGACGTTACTGAACCCCAATAACACGGCAGCAAGTGTTAACTGTGCAGCCAGCACTTCCAGGCACCAACTGGCGGTGTTAGAGCCCAGGGACAGCAGGAGGAGCAGATTGGAGGTATTGCCGCACACACAGCTGGGGAACAGCTGATGTTACTGAACACCAATAACAGAGGAGCGACTGTTGACTGTGCGGACAGCACTTCCAGGCACCAACTGGCAGTGTTAGAGCCCAGGGACAGCAGGAGGAGCAGATTTGTTTTGCCAGATACACAGCAGGGGAGCAGCTGATGTTACTGAACCCCAATAACTTGGCAGCAAGTGTTAACTGTGCAGCCAGCACTTCCAGGCACCAACTGGCGGTATTAGAGCCCAGGGACAGCAGGAGGAGCAGAGTGTAGGCCGAGGCCAAGTTAAAAGTGAACCTTTAATCCCCCATGCGTTAGCAACTGAAAGAGCCAACTTGTGCAGCACAAGGTGGTTCTTTTAATTATGCTCCTTGCACACGGTGAACTAAACACTTATAAAATGTGTCCCCTGATACCGTGATACCATCCCACAGGTGGTACTTTCCGTCGTGATGAGACGCAGCACAGCCGGCATTCACACCCCCATGACGCGGGGCGCCGCCTCATCAGCGGTGCTTGAATCTGTCACGGAGCCCGCACTGTTATGTTAAACCTTGGCCATGCGCAGTTAGCGCTGCCCGTTTTCTAACATCATTTGGTGTCATGGTAACTGTGCCTATGCGGCCGCACCACCCGAGGAACCACCTCGCAGTGTCTTCAGATTTAGTCCCACTGCAGGGCTGGGATTCCTGGGCATGCGCAGTGCATATCTTCGCCTCTCACTACTCTCCATCCGCCTTCTTCAGAGTGTGCCGCGTCACGGCCGTGGCATGTGAATTGGGATCAGCTGACGCCACACTGTCTGTAGAAGGCGGAGGGAGAAGAGGGAGAGGCGAAGATATGCACTGTACATGCCCAGGAATCCCAGCCCTGCAGTGGGACTAAATCAGAAGACACTGCGAGGCGGTTTCTCGGGTGGTGCGGCCGCACAGGCACAGTTACCATGACACCAAATGATGTTAGAAGATGGGCAGCGCTAACTGTGCATGCCCAAGGTTAAACATAACAGCGCTGGCTCCGGGACAGATGCAAACAACGCTGATGAGGCGGTGCCCGGCGTCATGAGGGTGTGAATGCCGGCTGTGCTGCGTCTCATCACGACGGAAAGTACCACCTGTGGGATGGTATCACGGTATCAGGGGACACATTTTATAAGTGTTAAGTGCAGCGTGTGCAAGAAGCAGAACTAAAGGATCCACCTGTTCGTTGTGCAGCATTTGTGCTACACAAGGTGGCTCTTTCAGTTACAGACGCCTGGGGGGGGACAGGTTCCTTTTAATTGGTGTTGTAGTGCCAGCGTGGTGGTCACTGGACACGTTGCCGGATACACAGCAGGGGATCAGCGGACGTTACTGAAACCCAATAACACTGGGTCATGTGTTGTCTGTGCAGCCGGCACTTCTGGGCAGCAACTGGCGGTGTTGGAGCCCAGGGATTAAAGTTCAGGTGGTTGAAACATGAACACAGCTGGAGACCTGGATACTGTTGGCAACCAATTATTTAATCGGTAAGAGGAGTGGCAAATTCCTGTGAGATCCAGGCCTTGTTCATTTTCAAAAAAGTAAGCCGGTCAATGTTATCGGATGATAGTCGCATGCGACGGTCTGTTAGTACACCACCTGCAGCACTAAAGACGCGTTCCGATAATACACTGGCAGCAGGGCAAGCCAGCACCTCCAACGCATACTGGCTAAGCTCTGGCCATGTATCCAGCTTAGAGACCCAAAACTTGAAGGGGGACGAGCCGTCTGGGAGTACGCTGAGAGTGCAAGACATGTAGTCTGTCACCATCTGACGGAAACGTGGCCTCCTGCTGACTGGATCCGTCACCGTCAGTGATGGTGTAGACATTTGTGGCGGGCACACAAAACTTTGCCACTGTTGGAACAGACTGGTCTTGGCTTGTGCTGGGCCACTGCTTCTGCTACCTCTTTGTGCAGAGATTCCTCCACTGCCTCTACGCACAGAGCTGCTTTGCAAAGCAGTAGCAGGCGCAGCACTTCTCTCGATTGGACTGGAGAAGATGATGGACTGCACCAGTGTGTCTTGGTACAGCCGCATTTTACGCTCCCGCTGCAACGGTGGTATGAGGGTTTGCAAATTGTCCCTGTAGCGTAGGTTGAGGAGGGTGTACACCCAATAATCAGACGTGGTAAGAATGTGGGCGCTGCGGCGGTCGTTTCTCAGGCACTGCAGCATGAAATCAACCATGTGCTGCAGACTGCCAACTGGCCAAGAAACGCTGCCCCCTGCTTGAGGCGTGATGTCTGCCTGCTCTGCATCACCCCACCCTCGCTCTACATACTGACTACTGGAGATTTGTGTAACTCCCTCCTCTGGAAAGATGTCTTTCTCCTCCATTGACTCCTCCTCATCCTCCTCACAAAAGGTCCCCTGCCTATTCCTTTGTGAGGAACCACCACGTCGCGCAGACTGTCCAGAAGCTGATGGAATTGGTAACTCCTCATCCTCAACCTCTTCCACCACCTCATCCCTTAGCTCTTGCAGGGTTCTTTCAAGCAGGCAGATAAGGGGGACCGTCATGCTGACTAGCGCATCATCTGCACTCGCCATCCACGTGGATTCATCAAAGGCCCGCAAAACCTGGCAGATGTCCTTCATAGTGGCCCACTCAGTGGTTGTAAAGTCTGAATGGCGCGCACTGCGACTTCTTTGCGCCTGATGCAGCTGGTACTCCATTACTGCTGGCTGCTGCTCACACAACCGCTCCAACATATGTAACGTGGAATTCCACCGGGTGGGGAGGTCACATAGGATGCGATGTTCCGGAAGATGGAATCGCCGCTGCAGACTTGCAATGCGCGATCTGGCCATGCTGGAACGCCGCAAGTGAGCACAATCAAGGCGGACCTTGTGCAGCAGTGCATCAAGATCCGGATAGTCCCTCAGAAAACTCTGCACAACCAAATTGAGCACATGTGCCAGACATGGGATGTGAGTGAGGTTGCCAAGGGCCAGAGCTGCCACCAGATTTCGGCCATTGTCAAACACTACCATGCCTGTCTGGAGATTCGCTGGCGCAAACCACTTGTCGCTCTCAGAATTGATGGCATTCCAGAGCTCCTGCGCTGTGTGGCTTCGATTCCCCAAAGAAATTAATTTAAGTACGGCCTGTTGACATTTGGCCACAGCTGTGCTCATATCGGTTGTTACAGGTAAGCGTTCACGGGTCAAGGTGGAGGTAGACCGTGACGGCTCCTGCAGCGATGATTCTGAGGAACTGGAGTATGAGGAGGAGTCAATGTGCACAGACTGGATTCCTGCAATTCTTGGCGTTGGCAGTACACGTACAGCGCCACTCGCCATGTCTGTACCCGGCTCCACAACATTGACCAAATGGGCAGTGAGGGAAAGGTATCGTCCCTGTCCATGGTGACTGGTCCACGCATCAGTGGTGAGGTGGACCTTGCTACTAATGGCGTTTAGTAGCGCATGTTTGATGTTTGCCTCCACATGCTTTTGCAGGGCAGGGACGGCTTGCCTGCTGAAATAAAAGCGGCTGGGCACATTGTATTGTGGGACTGCCAATGCCATCAAGTTACGGAAGCTGTCAGTCTCCACCAGCCTGAATGAGAGCATTTCCAGTGACAGACGTTTGGCAATGCCTGCATTCAGAGCCTGTGCTCGTGGGTGGTTTGCCAAGAATGGCCCCCTTTTCTCCCATACCTGTGCTACCGATGGCTGTAGACTCGGCAGGGAGTGTGAGGATGACTGGGAACGTGGTGCTGTGGGTGGAATTACACTGGGTCTCTGGACAACAGTGCCAGAGGTTCTTCCATGGCGATCCTGTGAGGAAGCCGAACCAGCAGTGTGTGAGCTGGAGGAAGAGGCAACAACATGAGCTGAAGAGGTGGTAGGTGCCGCTGTAGGTTGGCCTAGGTCTTCAGTGTGTTTTTATAACTCCACCGCGTGCTTGTCCACACATGTTTCCACATGTTTGAGGTATTGAGGTTGCTGACATTTCTACCTCGTTTGATTTTCTGACTACACAGCTTGCATTTGACAAAGCAAATGTCATCTGCAACTGTGTCAAAAAAAGACCAGGCACTGCAACTCTTGGGAGCGCCCGCTTTGGCTTTTGGAAGAGGCATGCTCCTAACGGGTGCCAAAGTGGAGGCTCCAGGCGCCGCAGTCTTCCCCCTCCCTCTCCCAGCCGTTCGGGGAATCTCTTCCTCAGAGCTGCTCCCACCACCTTCCTGTTCCTCACGCCATGATGGGTCGAGGACCTCATCATCTACGCTACCCTCTGCCTCCAACTGCTTCTCCTGCGTAGTCTCGGCAGCACAGTACGCACCAGAAACTGGCACCTGAGTCCCATCATCTGATGCATACTGAGAAGTTGTAACCGGAGGCACTGTCCCACCCCCCTCTTCTGATTCAGAGAGACAAAGCTGTTGGGCATCACTGCATACAGCCTCTTCTTCTGATTCTCTAATGCTGCTTGGCTGGCCCCCTGTTTCCAAGCCAAGAGATTCAGAGAACAGAAGTAGAGATGGCTCCTGTCCTGGGCTCTCTGACTGCCTGGTCAATTTGGAAGGTGGTGAAGAGACAGATGGTTGCTCTTCAGTGCTCTGTGCCTGAGAGGATGTGGCACTAGTTGAAGTCGATGCGTTAGCTGCCATCCATCCGACAACGGCTTCAATTTGTTCATCCCGCAGCAGCAGGGTACGGCGAGCTCCGACAAAGCTGCGCATGAAGGTCTGCTCCCTGCTGAAACTGGGGGATGATGAGTTACCGGTGCCCGCAGCTGGCGCAGAATCCCCACGTCCTCTCCCTGCTCCACGCCCACGCCCACGTGCCTTACTCCCTGCCTTCTTCATCCTGACTGAGTGGTTAAGATAGGCAGAAAAGTACTAACGGCTTAGTGTGCTTATTCCTGAACAGCTGCTAACAGGTATAAGAAACACTTATTTTAAGGAGTGTGGACTAGACTTTATTATGAGCTTATGTGGCCCACACAACAGTAAAGTGGAGTGTTTGGTGAACTTTGGGTTTATTTCGCAGAACAGACACTACAGAGTGAGTGCAGTACTCACACACAGACCGTGCAGACAGCCGCGAACGGCGCTGCAAGGCCAAACAAAGCTCCTCTATCTAATCCTATATAGTGATTTTCCACAATCTAGCAGGATACAGATGGAAAGCCACTAATATAGGATATATTTGAGAAAATGTGCAGCAGGCTGCACTAAATAAAAAAAAAAAAAGGATTTAGCAGTATGAGGCAGTGAAGCACCCTGAGCTGAACACAACCAGCTGTGGCTATGGACAGACAGCAGAGTGAGCTGCACCCACACAGACCGTGCAGACAGCCGCGAACGGCACTGCAAGGCCAAACAAAGCTCCTCTATCTAATCCTATATAGTGATTTTCCACAATCTAGCAGGATACAGATGGAAAGCCACTAATATAGGATATATTTGAACAAATGTGCAGCAGGCTGCACTAATTTAAAAAAAAAAAACCTGAACACAACCGCCTGAGCCGATGGACAGACAGCAGAGTGGGCTGCACTCACACACACACACACACACAGACCTTGCAGACAGCTGTGAACAGCGCTGCAAGGCAAAAGCAAGGTGAACACACAGCGGTTGCTAATTTAGCCTGGATTAAGCACAATTAAGCAAATCGCAATCTCTAAACTGGGCCTCAGTCAGAACACAGTGTCCTGTCACTAACTG
Source organism: Ranitomeya variabilis (assembly GCF_051348905.1). Taxonomy (NCBI): domain Eukaryota; kingdom Metazoa; phylum Chordata; class Amphibia; order Anura; family Dendrobatidae; genus Ranitomeya; species Ranitomeya variabilis. The sequence goes on from NC_135232.1 coordinate 1,145,303,077, forward strand.
AATTCACAGCAGAGTGAGCACAAAAAGGCAGCGGTGACTTTTAAAGGGCGTCGTGACATAATTTCAGCAGCCAATCACAGCCATGCCAGTAGTCACATGCCCACCATGCAGAACAGGATGTGCCCACACTTCAAATCATTCCTCATTGGCTGATTCATAAAAAAACGGAAGTTTGCATGATGTGAATTTCCGATTCCGGTTTCCGATACACTGAAAGTATCGGAACTCGGTATCGGAATTCCGATACCGCGAATATCGGCTGATACCCGATACTTGCGGTATCGGAATGCTCAACACTAGTCGCCAGTGAACTATTCTAGGGCTCCAAAAGCCAAACATCCATCTCAGCAATGACGTGTGGCCGAACAGTAGTTGCTGACAAACTGTGGAGTATAACTGCATTCGGGAGAAATTGCGCAGTATTTGTGGGGTCGAGTTTCACCTATTAACCCTTGTGTAACTGACAAATTTGCAACAAATAAATAAATTACGTTTTTACCACTAAAATGTTGTATTTCCAAATCTTTATATTAGCAAATTCTGTGAGGCACCTGTGGGTTCTTAATAATCACTACACCCCTAGATGAATGTTCCCAATATGGGGTGACTTATGGGGGTTTCTGCTGTTCTGGCGCCTCAGGGGCTCGGCTAATGGAGCCCACAATCTATTCAAACGGAATCTAAAAGCCAAGTAGTGTGCACCCACATACGGGTTACTGTCACATTCAGTAAATACCGTATTGACTAACAAACTATGGGGTCTATTTATTCTTATTACCCCATGTGAAAATTACACATTTGGTGCTACAACAGTATTTTAGTGGAAAAATGTAATTTTTTGTTTACACATTTAAATGTTATAACGGTTCGTAAATCACCTGTAGGTTAAAAATACTGAGTACATGCCTAAATTTTGGGTCTAAAGTGTTTTAGCAGAAAAAAACATAGTTTTCATTTTCACATTCACATTTTTAAATGCTCTGTGAAGCACCTACAGGTTCAACAAGCTCAACAGTAGAGTTGAGCGAGTATCTTCGGAATTGGTCACCGAATCTGAATTTGCCACATTCGTACACTATTTGTGCTGAATTTATGTTTGATCGGTTCCAAACATATTTCTACTCCCATTGACTCCAGTGACATTCGGCTGTGTTCGGCGAATGTCGCAAAAACAATATTCGCAGCAGATCACAATCGGAACTGAATTTTGAAAAATTTGCTCAACTCTACTCAACACACCCCTAGATGAATTCCTTGATGGATCTAGTTTACAAAATGGAGTCATTTGTGGGGTTTCTGCTGTTCTGTTATCTCAGGGAGGCTCCGCAAAAAGGAAAAAACTGGGGCTAAAGCAACATTTTAAAATATTTTTTTTTTCCATTCCACTTGGCATTAATTCCTGTGAAGCGCCTGAATGGTTCAAAATTTCCTGACAGCACTTTTGAAGTACTTGAGGAGTGCAGTTTTTAAAATGGTATCACTTTTTCGGAGTTTCCAATATATAGACCCCTCAAAATCCATTTAAATCTGAATAGGTGCCTAAAGAAACAGGTTTTGTACATTTCATGAGAAATTGCTATTAAATTTTAACCCTTCTAAAATCCTAGCAAAAGAAAACGATGTTTAAAAAATTAAGCAGATGTAAAGTCGACATATGGAAAATGTTATTTATTAATTATTTCGTACAGCATCACTGCATGATTTAAGGATATAAAGATTACAATTTTGAAAATTGTGAATTTTTCTAAATTTTGACAAAAGTACTGGCATTTTAATACGTAAATGCGAAACATATCGACCTAAATTTACCACTATCATAAATTACAATGTGTCACAAAAAACAAACTCAGAATCAGTGGGATATGATGAAGGGTTGCAGAGCTATTACCACAAAAACTGACACTGGTCAGGTTTAAAAAATTTGGCCTGGTCCTTAAGGTCAAAATGGGATTGGTCACTAAAAGGTTAACTAAAACAGGTCATCAATTTGCACCTTATTGGCATTACATTGACTGAGAACCCCAGATTATAATGTCAAATTAAAATTATCTGCTACACCTAAGGGATCACAAACTTTTTCCACTCACAGACCTGTGATTTTGGATAATTTTCCTCAATTATTAATGACAAAGTCTAATAATTTCTTTAATCTGATTCTCTTTATCTAGTTTTAGAACTTGTGTGAAAATCGAATATACACTGCTCAAAAACAATAAAGGGAACACTTAAACAACAGAATATAACTCCAAGTAAATCAAACTTTTGTGAAATCAAACTGTTCACTTAGGAAGCAACACTGATTGACAATCAATTTCACATGCTGTTGTGCAAATGGAATAGACAACATATAAAGAAACCAGCAATATAAATTCACATAAATATACTAAACTCAGAAATAATCATAAACAAAGGAGAAATCAAGAGTTTTTTTACGTATAAAAGTATATATATTTTATTATTACATATAATATTAACAAATATTCATTATTATAAAGACAATATGTCAGTATGAAAAAATGATCAAACTAAGGTGATAGTGCAAAAACGCGATCACTAGCAGAGAACTAACCATGTGAATAGGTTCCAAGTAATTATTAACTACCAAAAATAGGCGTGTGCAAACTAACACATAAAATCCTGTGTTAGCTATAGGTGTGACATAGGTTTGGATAAAGGAAGTCCAAACCACGCTGATCTAAGTAACAGCGATGATATAATAATAAGCCGCTTCACACCTGACATTTACAGAGGAACCACACATACAATAAAACAGTACAAAAGGTTATTTACCCATATTGTGAAAGTGTCAGCTCTGCGAGTGATCGCTCTCCCCGACGCGCGTTTCGCGAGACAGAGTCTCGCTTCCTCAAGGGGCGTGGTCTTATAGGGGTAAGCGTCAGCATTAAATAACACCGTGATCCGGTCACATGAAAAGAAACCGGCAAATGGCATGACGCGTAATGCATGGTCGCATCATGCAGCCTGCCATATGGATGTAGCAGACTGAACCCGTCGAGGGACAAATGGACTAAAAGCATCTCTGCGGAAGGGTGAGTAATAGTGTTTTTTTTTACCTCTTTTGCAGATGATGAGGGCATTGGAGGAATGGGCGAGGTTGCAAGTATGGTTTAATTAAGATTATTAAAGAAGTCTGTGTCTTTCTTTCAATTAAAGGACTTTTTCTGGGTGTCTGTGTTTTCTTACAATGTGACTATGGGGTGTCTTAGTGATGCCTCTCCATTACTAACCTTGGGGCTTGATGTCACCTGACAACAATACAAAGGTGACATCAACCCCCCAACTATCACCCCACTTGCGGCTTCTGCAGGGCAAGTGGGAAGAGCTGGGCAAAGTGCCAGAATTGGCGCATCTTAGAGATGTGCCTTTTCTGGGGTGGCTGAGAGCTGATGTTTTTAGCCTGGGGGAAGCCAGTATCCGTGGATACTTCCCAGGCTATTAATATCATCCCGCTGCTGTCTGCATAGCCTTTGCTGGTTATTAATTATAGGGGGATCCTGCATAATTTATTTTAGGGTCCCACATTTTAATAGCTAGTAAAGGCTAGTTATACAGCTGTGAGCTGATATTAATAGCCTGGGAAGCTCCATGGGTATTACCCCCTGCCAGGCTATAAACATCTGTCCCAAGCTGTCGGCTTTCCTTCTGCTTGCTACGAAAATTGAGCGGGAGCCCACGCCATTTTTTTCCTAAAATTAATCTTTTATTAATTAAATACATGTACAATAATTTGCACACACACTGTACTAATTGAATTTGTCACTGACATCTATATATCTATCTATTCTATGTGTATTTACAGTATGTAATCCATCTATTCTATCCTGTCGGCTCCTGCAATGATCTTACAATACACGACACATGAATTGCCAGCTTTTCATGTATCTATCTATCTATCTAATATAAATACATATATATATATATATATATATATATATATATATATATATATATATATATATATATATACACTCACCGGCCACTTTATTAGGTACACCATGCTAGTAACAGGTTGGACCCCTTTTGCCTTCAGAACTGCCTCAATTCTTCGTGGCATAGATTCAACAAGGTGCTGGAAGCATTCCTCAGAGATTTTGGTCCATATTGACATGATGGCATCACACAGTTGCCGCAGATTTGTCGGCTGCACATCCCAAAGATGCTCCATACAAGGCAGGATGGATCCATGCTTTCATGTTGTTTACGCCAAATTCTGACCCTACCATCCGAATGTCGCAGCAGAAATCGAGACTCATCAGACCAAGCAACGTTTTTCCAATCTTCTACTGTCCAATTTCGATGAGCTTGTACAAATTGTAGCCTCAGTTTCCTGTTCTTAGCTGAAAGGAGTGGTACCCGGTGTGGTCTTCTGCTGCTGTAGCCCATCTGCCTCAAAGTTCGACGCACTGTGCGTTCAGAGATGCTCTTAGGCCTACCTTGGTTGTAACGGGTGGCGATTTGAGTCACTGTTGCCTTTCTATCAGCTCGAACCAGTCTGCCCATTCTCCTCTGACCTCTGGCATCAACAAGGCATTTCCGCCCACAGAACTGCCGCTCACTGGATTTTTTTTCTTTTTCGGACCATTCTCTGTAAACCCTAGAGATGGTTGTGCGTGAAAATCCCAGTAGATCAGCAGTTTCTGAAATACTCAGACCAGCCCTTCTGGCACCAACAACCATGCCACGTTCAAAGGCACTCAAATCACCTTTCTTCCCCATACTGATGCTCGGTTTGAACTGCAGGAGATTGTCTTGACCATGTCTACATGCCTAAATGCACTGAGTTGCCGCCATGTGATTGGCTGATTAGAAATTAAGTGTTAACAAGAAGTTGGACAGGTGTACCTAATAAAGTGGCCAGTGAGTGTATATAAATTATATATATATATTTATGTGTGCCATTGGCATCTATATATACTGTACACAGTATGTGTTCTATAAGTACATATCTATTCTAACCTTTCACTCTGTGATTTTATTGATTGTGGCACATGAATTGCCGGCTATTATTCTATCTTTTACCAAATGTTACCGACTTTTTTTGGATTTAAAAAAAATACTCTTGTTACTGATCACGAATCCGAATGTACCATATTTGTGCTGAATTTATGTTTGACAATCGTTTTCCAAACATATTTGCTCATCTCTAGGAACTAGTGATGAGCGAGTGTACTCGTTGCTCGGGTTTTCCTGAGCATGCTCGGGTGGTCTCCGAGTATTTATGACTGCTCGGAGATTTAGTTTTCATCCCGGCAACTGAATGATTTACAGCTACTAGCCAGGCTGAGTACATGTGGGGGTTGCCTGGTTGCTAGGGAATCCCCACATGTACTCAGCCTGGCTAGTAGCTGTAAATCATTCAGCTGCCGTGATGAAAACTAAATCTCTGAGCAGTCACAAATATTCGGAGGTCACCCGAGCGTGCTCGGGAAAACCTGAGCAACGAGTACACTCGCTCATCACTACTAGTAACCTCTACTTATGTACAGCATCATGGAATCAATAGTGCTCTAAAAAAAATAATAACAATAAAAATAATAATCTTCCACATGATGTTCCATTCAGTCCTTAAAGGGAACCTGTCAGCAGGATTGTGCTCAGTAACTACAGACAGTGTCAGGTCAGCGCCGTTATACTGATTACACTGATACCTGGTGATGAAATCCTTCTTGCGGTTAATGTTTAATCTTTATTTTCAGTTTTGAGTTAATGATATGCTCGTGCTCTTGGGCGGGGCTGTGGGTGTGGCTGTGGGCGAGGCTGTGCGGGTCTTCATGTGGTGCTCTGATTAGGTATTCATAATGCAGACTGCTGACAGGTCACTAATCCCTCTGACCTGCCCCCTAATTTACATGATGAATATTTGTACATACTGAAGGAAATAAAACAGATGCACAGTAGCAGCTATCGGTGTGCATAGAGGTCCAATAGCTGCTACTGCGCAGTTGTCGGCGGCGCCATCTTGCTGGAGAAGGAAAAAAAATTCCTCCTCCAAGATGGCGCCGCTCGCGTCTGCGCAGGCCTTTTTAGTGCCAAATGTCCCTTGACCCGTTAAAGGGGTTGCAAACGTTGCACAAAAATAAAAATCATGCATAAAATGAATGAAGAAAAGGAGTGGATAGAGCTCGCTTGTGCAAAAACATTTTCAACTTTTTTTTAAGAATAGTGCAAATGCAATAATGAATTAGACCCCAAAAGTGACTGGAAGAAAAGCAGATGATAAATGAGAATAAAGTATATATTTTGATTTTGCGCAAAATTCATGAACTATTTTCACCAATTTGAAGAATTTGGAGCAAAAAACGTCAATGAAAATAAAAGACAAAAAGAGAAACGAAGCTGAAAACCAAACAAATGATGAATCCGGCCCCTAATCTTCAAGACAAACTGCAAATGACAATGTGCGGGGATATTAGCCCGAAATTCCCCTAATTGGCCTCTAATTTGTCAAGACTTGGCTGATCCACCAGCGCCTTCTCTGATCATATGGTAAGTGATCACTAGACCCATAGCTGGTGACAATGGCATCCAGTCCTCTCCTCCCCACCATCTCTTACTTCTTGCACCTCCTGGGAGAACAAGACCCCTGACTTTTGTAATTAAGAGTGTGGGACTCAGTGGGAGAATGTAATTAGCCGGCAGCTCCCTGCAGGTCTCTCCGCAGAGAGGACTGGGCAGGGGCTCGGGGTTCCCTGTCTGTGAAGCGATGGCCGGGGGGACCACCACGGTACAGGAAGACTACTGTACACAAGATAAGGTGCAAACAACAAAGGGTAGATTTATTGGAAGGCAAGGGATGAAGTGAATGAGGAAGATGCAAACAGGGGTATACAATGGCAAAAGACAACTTACAAGAGTTATAAACGTTATCTTTCCCGTAAAGTAGCACGGTGCTCCAACTATTACAGACTCAAAATATGTCCAACAAGCAAATGTAAACAATAAACGAGTGAGGATGCTACTCTACGTATAACCTCCCTGGCCTTTACTAAGCAGGCCACACGGCTCTCGTGTACTGACTACTGAAGCCTACACTAGGCCCTAACAGGTGCACCAAACAGGAACAGACTCATGGTGATGTTGGAGAATCAGCTCCAGTCCCAGGGGGCCCCCAGCAGTCTAATATGGTGGTGCGCACGGCTTTCTGTCAGCTCTGTGAAGCGTGGTCTTCTCCTTGCTTCCGGATCCTAGGGATGCTCCTGGAAACTGTAAATCCCTTTCTCTGTATCTTCGTGGCTCTCTTGCAGCTATGTCAGGACACAGTTCTTCTCTCTTTCAGCTATCAGCACAAAAAAGTCCTCTTTGCAGCAGCCTCAGCTCACACACGCTGCTCCAGCTGCACACCTGCACTCTGCCAGACCAGTTCATCACACCGACTATTGCAGGGGAGAAGCAGAAAATTCCATCACGCCAGACAAGCGGGTGCAGCCTCTTAAAATGACAGCGTGTTCCTTACTGTCCATAACAGCACCACCCTCTTCCATCTGCTCTGGATGGACAAGTCATCATCTGTGGGTTGTGTGCACCTGAGGGGGGAAATGTTCCCCTGTGCTGGGACCGTGGGCCGCAGAGGAATGGAGCATGTAATTTATCAGACACTGTAGAGATTAGCTACAATTCACACTGCAGAGGAAATGAGGACTGGCAGCAGCGGTGCAGCTGTAGGGGGCGCAATATATTGACTTACAATATTAACTAGGGCCGGGGAAGTTTCCTCCACTGAAACCCCAGAAAGTGTAAGTTATAGATCTCCTGTATATAATAATATATGTACAGCGGGTATAACCTGAGTATCTCCTGTATATAATAATATATGTACAGCTGGTCTAACCTGGGTATCTCCTGTATATAATAATATATGTACAGCTGGTATAACCTGGGTATCTCCTGTATATAATAATATATGTATATAATATATATATGTACAGCTGGTATAACCTGTGCATCTCCTGTATATAATAATATATGTACAGCTGGTATAACCTGGGCATCTCCTGTATATAATTATATATGTACAGCTGGTAAAACCTGGGCATCTCCGGCATATAATTATATATGTACAGCTGCTATAACCTGGGTATCTTCCGTATATAATAATATATGTACAGCTGGTATAACTTGGTCATCTCCTGTATATAATTATATAAGTACAGCTGGCATAACCTGGGCATCTCCTGTATATAATTATATATGTACAGCTGGTATAACCTGGGTATCTCCTGTATATAATAATATATGTACAGCTGGTATAACCTAGGTATCTCCTGTATATAATAATATATGTACAGCTGGTATAACCTGGGTATCTCCTGTATGTAACAATATATGTATATAATATATATATGTACAGCTGGTATAACCTGGGCATCTCCTGTATATAATTATATATGTACAGCTGGTATAACCTGGGTATCTCCAGCATATAATTATATATGTATGGCTGCTATAACCTGGGTATCTTCCATATATAATAATATATGTATGGCTAGTATAACCTGGGCATCTACTGTATATAATTACATATGTAAAGCTGGTATAACCTGGGCATCTCCTGCATATAATTATAGATGTACAGCTGGTATAACCTGGGTATCTCCAGCATATAATTATATATGTACGGCTGCTATAACCTGGGTATCTTCCGTACATAATAATATATGTACAGCTGGTAATAACCTGGGCATCTCCTGTATATAATTATATATGTACAGCTGGTAAAACCTGGGCATCTCTGGCATATAATTATATATGTACAGCTGGTATAACCTGGGTATCTCCAGCATATAATTATATATGTACAGCTGCTATAACCTGGGTATCTTCCGTATATAATAATATATGTATGGCTGGTATAACCTGGGCATCTCCTGTATATAATTATATATGTACATTTGGTATAACTTGGTAACCTCCTGTATATAATTATATATGTACAGCTGGTATAACCTGGGCATCTCCTGTATATAATTATATATGTGCAGCTGGTATAACCTGGGCATCTTCTGTATATAATCATACATGTACAGCCGGTATAACCTGGGCATCTCCTGTATATAATTATATACATACAGATGGTATAACCTCGGCATCTCCTGTATATAATTATATATGTACAGCTGGTATAACCAGGGCATCTCCTGTATATAATTATATGTGTACAGCTGGTATAACCTGAGTATCTCCTGTATATAATTATACATGTACAGCTGGTATAACCTGGGTATGTTCTTAATATGGTTATATATCTACAGCTGGTATAACCTGGGTATCTCGTGTATATAATTATATATGTACAGCTGGTATAACCTGGATATCTCCTGTATATAATTATATATGTACAGCTGTTATAACCTGGGCATCTCTTGTATATAATTATATATGTACAGCTGGTATAACCTGGGTATCTCCTGTATATTATTATATATGTACAGCTGGTATAACCTGGGCATCTCCTGTATATAATTATATATGTACAGCTGGTATAACCTGGGTATCTCCAGCATATAATTATATATGTACGGCTGCTATAACCTGGGTATCTTCCATATATAATAATATACGTATGGCTAGTATAACCTGGGCATCTACTGTATATAATTACATATGTAAAGCTGGTATAACCTGGGCATCTCCTGCATATAATTATAGATGTACAGCTGGTATAACCTGGGTATCTCCAGCATATAATTATATATGTACGGCTGCTATAACCTGGGTATCTTCCGTACATAATAATATATGTACAGCTGGTAATAACCTGGGCATCTCCTGTATATAATTATATATGTACAGCTGGTAAAACCTGGGCATCTCTGGCATATAATTATATATGTACAGCTGGTATAACCTGGGTATCTCCAGCATATAATTATATATGTACAGCTGCTATAACCTGGGTATCTTCCGTATATAATAATATATGTATGGCTGGTATAACCTGGGCATCTCCTGTATATAATTATATATGTACAGCTGGTATAACTTGGTAATCTCCTGTATATAATTATATATGTACAGCTGGTATAACCTGGGCATCTCCTGTATATAATTATATATGTGCAGCTGGTATAACCTGGTCATCTCCTGTATATAATCATACATGTACAGCCGGTATAACCTGGGCATCTCCTGTATATAATTATATACATACAGCTGGTATAACCTGGGCATCTCCTGTATATAATTATATATGTACAGCTGGTATAACCAGGGCATCTCCTGTATATAATTATATGTGTACAGCTGGTATAACCTGAGTATCTCCTGTATATAATTATACATGTACAGCTGGTATAACCTGGGTATGTTCTTAATATGGTTATATATGTACAGCTGGTATAACCTGGGTATCTCGTGTATATAATTATATATGTACAGCTGGTATAACCTGGATATCTCCTGTATATAATTATATATGTACAGCTGTTATAACCTGGGCATCTCTTGTATATAATTATATATGTACAGCTGGTATAACCTGGGTATCTCCTGTATATTATTATACATGTACAGCTGGTATAACCTGGGAATCTCCTGTATATAATTATATATATATATATATATATATATATATATATATATATATATATATATATATATATATATACATATACAGTCATGGCCAAAAGTTTTGAGAATGACACCAAAATTATATTTTCCCATGATCTGCTGCCCTCTGGTTTTTATTAGTGTTTGTCTGATGTTTATATCACATACAGAAATATAATTGCAATCATATTATGAGTACCAATAGGTTATATTGACAGTTAGAATGAGTTAATGCAGCAAGTCAATATTTGCAGTGTTGCCCCTTCTTCTTCAAGACCTCTGCAATTCTCCCTGGCATGCTCTCAATCAACTTCTGGACCAAATCCTGACTGATAGCCGTCCATTCTTGCATAATCAATGCTTGCATTTTGCCAGAATTTGTTGGTTTTTGTTTGTCCACCCGTCTCTTGATGATTGACCACAAGTTCTCAATGGGATTAAGATCTGGGGAGTTTCCAGGCCATGGACCCAAAATCTCTATGTTTTGTTCCATGAGCCATTTAGTTATCACCTTTGCTTTATGGCAAGGTGCTCCATCATGCTGGAAAAGGCATTGTTGGGCGCCAAACTGCTCTTGGACGGTTGGGAGAAGTTGCTCTTGGAGGACATTCTGGTACCATTCTTTATTCATGGCTGTGTTTTTAGGCAAGACTGTGAGTGAGCCGATTCCCTTGGCTGAGAAGCGACCCCACACATGAATGGTTTCAGGATGCTTTACAGTTGGCATGAGACAAGACTGGTGGTAGCGCTCACCTCTTCTTCTCCGAATAAGCTGTTTTCCAGATGTCCCAAACAATCGAAAAGGGGATTCATCAGAGAAAATGACTTTGCCCCAGTCCTCAGTAGTCCACTCCCTGTACCTTTTGCAGAATATCAGTCGGTCCCTGATGTTTTTTCTGGAGAGAAGTGGCTTCTTTGCTGCCCTCCTTGAAACCAGGCCTTGCTCAAAGTGTCTCCGCCTCACAGTGCGTGCAGAAGCACTCACACCAGCCTGCTGCCATTCCTGAGCAAGCTCGGCACTGCTGGGAGTCCGATCCCGCAGCTGAAACAGTTCTAAGATACGGTCCTGGCGCTTGCTGGTCTTTCTTGGGCGCCCTGGAGCCTTTTTGACAACAATGGAAGCTCTCTCCTTGAAGTTCTTGATGATGCGATAGATTGTTGACTGAGGTGCAATCTTTGTAGCTGCGATACTCTTCCCTGTTAGGCCATTTTTGTGCAGTGCAATGATGGCTGCACGTGTTTCTTTAGAGATAACCATGGTTAACTGAAGAGAAACAATGATACCAAGCACCAGCCTCTGACATTCAGGAGTATATGCAAATTGCCATTAGAAAAAATGAAGCAGTAGACTTTGGAAAAATTAATATTTGTCTCATTCTCAAAATTTTTGTCCATGACTGTATATATACAGCTGGTATGACCTGGGTATCTCCTGTATATAATTATACATGTACAACCGGTATAACCTGAGCATCTCCTGTATATAATTATACATGTACAGCTGGTATAACCTGGGAATCTCCTGTATATAATTATATATATATATATATATATACGGCTGGTATAACCTGGGTATGTTCTTAATATGGTTATATATGTATTGTAAAGTAATAACTAGGGATGATAAATAGAGATTAAATTGTCCCTGGTCACACTTGTTTTATTTAGTTTAAGTAAAACAAGTACAAGTTTGATTGCAGGACGTGCTGCCTCCACTTTTGCTCCTTGTGTTTTGGGGTGGGAAGTTTGCGCCTCGTTGGTGGATTGGTGCTTTATTTCCTCCTTATCCATCCACACCACCTCTTACCATCTACCTCTCTGTCTTTATGTATTATTAATTCCTCGGTTGTGAGCGACCGGGTCGGTGGTGGCAGAATGAGACTCCTTGTTGTCGGCCGCTCACTGACATTGATGTGCGATGACAGAACGATCGTATTAACCTTTGTTCGGACTTTTCTCTGTCCTATATATTTTTCTTCAGTCCTGTAGCCGCCGGGAACCTTTACTCCACATTAATGAATTTAAGTGTCCCTGTATATCTATTAAAAGCTATTTTTTAGGGGTTTCTTTGACCTCTTGGTTGATATATCTTGTCTGGACCCTAACTGACATTTTCCTTGTTTTTTAAAGGACAACCGCATTGTTGTCCTTTAATTACGGTAAGTTGCTTTCTCGTGGAGAACCCGGAGGCTCGGCCCATCGAGTGCTCCTGTGCATGGAAGAGTCGGCTGACATAGATGTAGACTGCACCATGAAATGAAGCATCGTTCGGCCAGCAGCCATCTAATGGTTATGACTTTAGTGACACTGATGGCTCCTACATATGACCCAGAATTATTTTTTTTGTCATAGAGGAAGGACAGAAGCTTGGACCTTCTACGTGATAGGAGTCTAGAAGGTTTTTTTTCCTGTTCAGCCCCTTCTGTCTTTTACCAGGGATAAGATACAGGTTTCTTCAGGGGCAGATGTCAGATCACTTAATCCATAGCTCTCCATGATAGGTGTGAAATGTCACAAGTCCAGACAAGAGGTCTCCCTGGGGTGTCTAGGAGTCCAAGGAAGGGACAGCAGCATCAGCCAGGGCTATATCCTAAGCAAACTCATTGGAGACCTTTCTATGAGGGATTGTAAAATGCATCCTCTGCCCTTCCACCAGGTCCTTATTCTTCCCCTGTAAGAGCTCCTGCTCCATATTCAGGTCATTAGCATCTATTAGGGGCTTTTGAAGTGTTCGGCAGCTTTGTGGACCCTCTCATTACAGTCACAATCACATGAGGACATGTCTCCTGCTCCTTCACTTTCATCTCCCTACAAGCCACTTGGAATGTGAATGAGACCCCCTCTCATTAATAAAGCTATCAGGAAATGGGTTTCAGCCGCTCTCCTCCTTCTCAGGGGCAGGGGGTGCACTAATGAGGTCTGAGGAATACTGGAAGATGCTCTCCACACTTCCACCTCTTCTGCTATGTCCTGCCCAGTGCAGGCAGATGACACAGAGTAGTGAACAATACATTTAGCATCAGATAGAAACCAACCAGACATGGAGCGATAATGGCACCCGACCTGCCTCTCCATTTTGGAGATGTTCTGCAGATCAATGTGGCACCCAGGTGATCAGTAAGTTTCTAGGTTCCATCGGAGAACCACCACCTTTTGGAATAAGGAAGTCTCAGTTGACGCTTAGAAAGTCGTAGGCCATTTAATGAAAAAAATATTTTGCTGTAGGGAACTAGATTCTCCTTCTTCCTATAATTGTCCAACTTTTATGAGATAAGAAAACCTAAAGATTTCTGGATAGTTGTAACCTGAAGGCTCTCAAAGAACAAAGTGCACAGACCCAATGTGGTGCCACACAGAGACCAAATGGATCTATATCATAGATTTCTGGACACCTGGAGTATCTAGGTGAGGCTACATTTCTAATAAGAGAACACATTTACATGTCAGCATTCACTGGAGAGCGCCATCGTTAATTTTCTCATATAGACGACTAGTCATAACATGTTGGACACATTGAGGCACAGTATGAGATAAGAATTGAGTTTTATTATGGCCATGTCCATACGGAGATAAAAAATGTATTACCAGAAAATAAACGAGCTGTATGATCATGGGGTTCCTGATAATGAGACTTCCACCAATATTCAGAATTGGGCCCCTGTGGAATTTAGTTGTACTGAGCATGTGCGACCAGAGCTTGTGTAGACAGTGACTGGCTCAGTGGTGGCACATGCTCTTTGGCTCTTCCATTCTAATGAATGTTAGGGGGTCTCACCACTGGGGCTTCCACAGATCGTACATTTTTCAGGTACCCTGTAGATTGGTTCCACATGTTGTGTCTGACACAAACAATCAGGAATACACATTAATTGTCCACTGAACCTCCTGATTCAGGAAGAAATGGACGTATCTAATGTGTATGGGGCTCTCTCAACGCTTCACCACCAGCAGACATTGAAAGGATGAAAGAATGGTGCTGATGGACTTCAGCATGTCCGACTCTTTGCTCCCACTGGCGATAAGAGGAGTCTGGTGGCAACGTATCCCATTGTTCCATGAAGCCCCATCCCATAACCCCTTCACGCCGCAGCCCTTTTTTCGTTTTTGCGTTTTGGTTTTTCGCTACCATTTTTCCGAGAGTCATAACTTTTTTTTTCCATCAATATGGCCATGTGAGGGCTTGATTTTTTGCGGGAAGAGTTGTACTTTTGAATGATATCATTGGTTTTACCATACCGTGTACTCGAAAACGGGAAAAAAATTCCAACTGTGGTGAAATTGCAAAAAAAGTGCAATTCCACAACTTTTTTTGGATTTTTTTTTAGCATTTACATTAAATGCTAAAACTGACCTGTCATTATTGTTCTCCAGGTCACTACGCGTTTGTGGATACCAAAAATGTCAAAAGTTTGTTAAAAATAAAAAAATGGTGTCATTTTCCGAGACCCGTAGCATCTCCATTTTTCAGCATATGTGGCCGGTGAGGGCTGTTTTTTGCGTGCCAACCTAACATTTTTACTGATACTAGTTTGGTGTGGATACGATCTTTTCATCACCCGTGATTCCATTATAATGCAATCTTGTAGCGACAATAAAAACCTAATTCTGGCAGATTGACTTTTTGTTTACCGATTGGATTCTTTTTATGTATTGATATATCGGGCGATTCTGAATGCAACCAGACCAAATATGTGTAGTTTTATTTTTATTTATTGTTTTATTTTGAATGGAGAAAAAGGTGGGTGATTAAAACTTTTAAATTTTTTTTATTTTTTTATATTTTTAAAAACTTTTTTTTCTTACTTTTCACTTGCTTCAATAATCTCCATGGGAGACTAGAAGCTGCAGTTGTCCGATCGCCTGTGTATAGCAGAAATGCTCACTTGCTACGAGTGCCGACTGCTGGGCGGTGCTCATAGCAATCCGGCACTGACAACCACAAGGGTCTCCTGCAGACCCCGGGTTGTCATGCCAACCTATTGGCGACCTGTGGTCATGTGACACGAGTGCTGATGGATTAGTAACGCACTTCCGATGCAATCACATTAAATGCTGCTGTCAGAGATTGACAGCGGCATTTAACGGGTGAACAGCTGCGGGTGGATTAAGATTCCACCCATGGCTGTTAGGGGCACATGTCAGTTGTTGAAAACAGCTGACATGTGCCCGGAAAGATGTGGGATCTGTGCTGGTGCCCACATCAACGGGAGAGACATGACATGCACAGTACATGTACGGCTCATTTCATGAACACTACAAGTCCCAGCATCCTCCTAGGACCAACCTTTCCCCCTCGTTGATGATAGATGTAAGATGCTGCCTCTTTGAAGACCTGCCAGAAGCTCTTTATGTAGAGAAATAACAGAAGATCTGGGCCCCTCCAAGTCATGAAGTAAGATGTTAATCCGAGGGCAGGGGGGTCAGACAAGTAATTACGAGGCGTTCTCATTGGCATGATTACTTTGGGACAATCTTCAATATGGAAACATTTTTTTTTTAGAGAAAAGCTTTGATTCTGGTCTTAAAAATCAAACGGTTCCTTTTTTCCAGGCAGTTTTTTCAGGCTCCATACAGAGAAATAACACATCTCTGCTTGGACGGGTAAAGTATTTTCTTTAAACAAATAAATATATAGATTTGTTACATGTGACTATGGCATAAGAACTACAAGTCCCAGGAAGCTCTGATAATCTTGTCTGACTATATTGTTTGCATTTTTGCTGCCTTTCCTAAAAACGCAATTAATAAAACACAGTGTAAATGTATGTGTGACCATGAATGGTGAAAAGTTGGAGTAACCTTGTGGTGAAGTGCTCGTCCTCGCTGAGTCATTGTGTCCTCGTCGATATTTCTCCAGTCTGCGGGTAAATCAGTCATTGGGGAATTAATAAATCTCAGTGCCCAATATCCATAGGAGTCTCTCGCTGCCGTCTGAGGATCCGCCATCACGGCCCCTGGAGGTCGCAGCTTTCCAAAACTTTTCCTGCTGTAACTGTAAGAAACCTCTTTCCTGTTTGCAGGAATTTTCCTTTCACTAAAACTTCAGATTGTGCAGATCTGATCCCAATCTAATATTTCACCATCAACTAATTATTCTACAGAATTTATCGGCCACATTAATGTCAGTTATGGATTTTATCCCATTTGTAGCCTGAAGTTCTGTAAAGGGATGATCACCCCCATCATCCATTATGACATTATTTTCTTTACAGGACCATATTACTGTGCTCTCATCCTGGAAGGGTTAATTAATAAATACAAATAAGTTTATCTAGTAATTCAACACTACATCTGGTTTATTCATAGATGATCTACCATCTTTTATTGTAGTCATCAATAGAATATATGTATACCCGAATATATTTCCATACTCCACATTACAGTCAGTCCTCAAAGCTCTCCAGCAGCCAGCGGGTTAATTAAAGGAGGGGACCATTGATGATGATGATGATGATGATGATGATAATGGTAGTGTACAGCTGTTTGCACTGTTCTACATCTCTCTCCCCTGGTCACAGCCCCATGTCACTTGTCCAGACCCCCAGCATAGGGGGGACCCTCTGTGTTCCTCACTACCGGGTGCTACATTTCCCACGTCGTTACCACAGGGTGAAATTCTGCAGATTTTTAAGTGAAATCCATTAACAAAGTCCACAGAGCTAATGGGGGACAAAGTGCAGCAATTCCCTTTACTAATTAATATAATGCCCCTGTGTTAGAGGGGAAAGAAGGGAGGACCCCCAGCAATGTCACCATTACCTGTATCTCCCATGGGACTGATGGGGTTAATATATGAACAGAATGTTTGCAAAACATCAAAAGTGATGATATGAGGAGGATCAATGAGATCTGAGGAGAATCGGTGAGATCTAAGGAGGATTGGTGAGATCTGAGGAGGATTGGTGCGATGTGAGGCAGATCGGTGCGATATGAGGAGGACCGATGAGATCTGAGTATGATTGGTGAGATCTGAGGAGAATCGGTGAGATCTGAGGAGAATCGGTGAGATCTGAGGAGGATCGGTGCAACGTGAGGCAGATCGGTGCAATATGAGGAGGATCGATGAGATCTGAGGAGAATCGGTGAGATCAGAGGAGGATCGGTGAGATCTGAGGAGGATCGGTGCGATTTGAGGCAGTTCAGTGCAATATGTGGAGGATCGATGAGACCCGAGGAGGATTGGTGAGATCTGAGGAGAATTGGTGAGATCTGAGGAGGATTGGTGAGATCTGAGGAGGATCGGTGAAATCTGAGGAAGATTGGTGAGATCTGAGGAGGATCAGTGCGATGTGAGGCAGATCGGTGCAATATGAGGAGGATCGATGAGATCTGAGGAGGATTGGTGAGATCTGAGGAGAATCAGTGAGATTTGAGGAGGATTGGTAAGATCTGAGGAGGATCGGTGCGATCTGAGGCAGATCGGTGCGATCTGAGGAGGATCGATGAGATCTGAGGAGGATCACTGAGATATGAGGAGGATTAATGAGATCTGAAGAGGATTGATGAGATCTGAGGAGGATCGGTGAGATCTGAAGAGGATCAGTGCGATGTGAGGCAGATCGGTGCGATATGAGGAGGATCAATGAGATCTGAGGAGGATCGGTGTGATCTGAGGCAGTTCGGTGCGATCTGAGGCAGATCGGTGCGATCTGAGGAGGATCGATGAGATCTGAGAAGAATCGCTGCTTAGAGAAGGAAAAAATGATTTCATGAACAGAATAATCAAATTGTAAAGAATCAAAACTGGAATAAGAAGAAGGAAAAATGTCTGCAACCGGGAACAATATGTGGAGGTCAAGGGTTCCCACAGAACAATGGAGGAACTGACACCAAATGTGGATTGTTGAGCTGGAGACATCAGAGCTGCCGCCATCTTCCTCTCATACAGTGACTGAGATTGTCCTCAGTATCGGCCAAGGTGAAAGTGGCAGACACTGACCAGGAGAAGAAGACAGCACGAATTAATCAGATCTCCACTAATTGTCCAATCACACCTCATTGTATGGAGATGAAGAATCAGCCCAACAAGAGATTCAAAAGGTGGAAACAGATTAATACAAAAGTCACTGATACAGGTAAGAAGGGGGAAAAAGAAAACTAAACTGGAATGAAAAGCGAAATTAGTGAATGACTATTAAACTTTGTCACTAATTCAACTAAAGCAAAACAATAAAATGTTAAATCTATTATTAAACCCAGTCACTAACACATGTAAAGAAAGTGTTAAAGTAGTAAGAACAAGAAATATCTATCTGTAAAAACTACTAAAATGGATTAAAAATTTAAAACTAGTAAATTCCTATTAAACTCTCACTATTATACATAAAAACAAAATGTGTCAAACAGAAAAAAATCTAAAGAACTGAAAAATAAATCGCCATAATGGAACCTAAAAAATGAAACAAGTGAATAACTTTGGTTGTTTAAAAGTCATCCAATGTATATGTTATAAAATAAAATGTAAATTTATTATATTCTACAAGAACATCGATTATGTAAGACTAAGTCCAGGAAAAAAAATAGATCTAAAATAAAACAAAAATAATTTCACAACGTAATAAAAATATTTAAATGGCAGAATCATATTCATAATGTAAAAGACAGATGTACAAAAAGTGAAATAGAAAATATGTGTAAATAAAAATCTATGAATCTATCCAACTCTCCCCTTTATGAACACATAATATAAGAGCTCGGAGCTGGACCCCCGTATCACCCCATGAGAGCCCACCCTGGCAGCAGAGAGGAGATCATTATGGATCTGTAATGTCTGGTTATTATTACACATTTCGCTCCTCATCAATGTAGAAAGTGACTTTGTGTCTCTCGCTTGGTGTTTTGGTCCTGGAGATCTCCTGAGATCTGGTGATCTCTCCTCAGTGTAATGTATCATTAGAGCAATTCTCTATAATTACCGGGACCAGCGAGAACAGCAGATATGGAGACATACGGGGGGCCGGAGATCTGGAGATTATTATATACAGTTTATCTGATGGGATCTGGATATGATAGGTAAAGAAGGTAATAATAATAATAATTAATCTTTTAAAGCAATTCTGTAGATCGTACTCACATCCCATATACTATTATCCATCAGTGTAGAAAGATGCAGATAAATAGGAGCTCGACACATAAATAGATAATGGTCAGATAGTGATGATAAATACCAGATATAGATGACTAATAGATAATGTGTGAGATGTAGAGTTAGACCCAAAGACACGGATTATATATTTCCATCTCGTTTTCACATCACTTGATTCCGATAATTCATTGATATCAGAGATGTAGAGTTAGATCCATAGATACCGTAAGTCAATAATCAGTGAGATATGAGATCCATTAATAATTACCAGCTAAATATGAGCTGTATACACAGATGAGCAGATCCCAGAATCCTGCGCCCGTGGACGGGTGGATCACAGGTCGGTGTATAGACACGTGGATATAGAGATAATTATGGAGTCGTTACAGGTGTCCTGTTTCCCCTGGATTTTGTGGCCAGCCGGGGGAGGTTGTAGGAAGCTTTGCCCCATGGCCCTGTCCTCTCCTCTCGGGGGCAGTGTGGGGTCTGTGTGCCGAGCCCACTCTTCCACTCAGTGCTGATCTCTGCTCTGGGCTATTCACATGCTAATAGTGTATTTACATTTCACAGAGCGCAGCTCTGGATAAAAGGGGGCTCAGAGCTGAGGACACTACATTCTCCAGCAGAGATCACCTGCTCCTGGTTCTTCACCACCTGAGGATACTTTGCCTTCTCCCTGCCATCATGCAGCCTACTCCCATCTTCCAAGGACTTGGACATCACTTGGCTCAGGCTCCTGCTCTGCCAGAGGCCATTCAGGAGCAGACAACACCCAGGAAAGCCTTTGATATTGATTCCCTACTATCCAGAGAAGACAGACCTGCTCCCCGAGTCATTGTGGAGGAACCCGGCTGGCAGATGCCCCCTGCACCCCATGGCTACTCCTATGGGACCATGTCCTACCCTCCAGTATTTCTCTGCCAACCTGCAGCCTTCCCCGGCTACGTCCAGCCCCAGCAGCACTACGGACCACTCAGTGGAGGGTGCAGATGTCCGTACCCCCTGTGCAGCCACAGAGGTAAGTCCACACTCCTCAACTTGTTATATTAATTCTATCTAATTAGTTTTTGTAGCTAATAATATCTTTACAAAAAGTTAGTTAGATCAGGAGAGATTCTTCTCCTTCAGGATAAGAATTGCTGAGACTTGTATTTCTCACATCAGTATAGTTATCTTGGATCTGACTTGTAGAAGTTGTAGCTCTGTGTGCTCCTTTCCTGGGTTCTTTCCTTCCTTCCTTCATTCTTTCCATCCTTCCTTCCGTCCTTTTTCTTTCTTGTGCTGACAGCGCCACCTTCTGCTTCTTCCAGATCTTACAAACACACTCTGCACCATGTGTCCCATAGGATCTCTGCCCTGCAAGACAGGACCTTACAAGCCGAAGAGATTTAGGACGATCTTCTCTCCAGAACAGCTGGAAAGGCTGGAGAAAGATTTCCTCAAGCAGCAATATATGGTGGGGACAGATCGAGTGGACCTCGCTGCCTCACTTGGCCTCACGGAAACCCAGGTAAGGAACGCTACATGAACTCTGTGACTGTCCTCAACTTGAGCCCTTTTGGCTTTGGCAGTGCATTTGTTTGTTAGCGGATTGTATTTTCTTTGTAATATATTATATACAGTGGCTTGTAAAGTCTTCACACCCCATGAACTTTCCACATTTTTCCACATTACACCCACAAACTTCCATGTATTTTAATGGGATTTTATATAATACCAACACTAAGTAACAAGGATTTCTGAAGCGTAAAAGAAATGATTCAGGGTTTCTACTTATTTTATAAATATAAAAATGAAAATTGTTCCGTGCATTTGTATTCACCCCCTGAGTCAGTACTTTGTAGGACCCCCTCTCTCTGCAGTCTTTTGGGGTCTGTCTCTCCAGCTTTGCACATCTAGAGGTGACATTTTGCCCCTTCTCCATTCACTCAGTGACATTGGTTCAAGATGTCTGTGATCAGTAATTTTCACATCTTGTCACAGATTCTCGGGATTTATGTCTCAATAAAATACACTTAAGTATGTGGGTGTAACGTGAAAAAATGTAAAAATGTGGAAAAACTCACTCTGCATAATATATATGTGTGTATCACTGTGGTGGAACTAGAGTTTCAGTTTCTTTACATCCTAGGTTTTAACAATGTCTTCTCCTTTCTTCATAGGTGAAGGTGTGGTTCCAGAATCGCCGAATAAAGTGGAGGAAACAAAGCCTGGAGCAAAAAATGGCTAAACTGTCCCAGGTTAGAGTCATCCCTGAAGACCCACCAGCCTCAGATTCCATAGAGGAGAGGGAGAATGAAGTAGAGGATGAGGTAGGTGTGGTTCAGTAGAACTTCACCTAGACCTTCATTCTATACTGCCCATTAGTGTGAGGAATTCGTCTGACTGTCACAGGATGATGCAATCTTTCTTGGACAAAAAACACTATGGACAATGAGATGTAGGTCCAATGAACTAGTCATTTGGTGCTGAAAGGTCAACTTTGGAAAAACCTTACTCTACGTGTCCTTGTCTTCCAACCATGAAAACTCCAAGCAAGAGATGTGCGATGGACTTCTTCATCTCCTCTTAGAGTTTGGATGACACATTGGTGTCCTATTTTGTAGACCACTTGGCATGGAGGACTGTACTGTATAATAATTCTTCGATCTTCCATATATGAAAAATTGGCTTTATACTTTTTGTCTAATTTATAATTGTAGGACAGGGGTAGTGAACAAAGCTCTTCCAGAGTCATTGGAAGGAAATTAAGGCGCAGTATATATGATTTGTCCCTCATCTTACTGTGGTCCTTTCTAGTAACTGTGTTACTGTTACCCTTTACACTTGCGTTGTCTCAATGCATCATGCACTATTCCCCCATTTGCAGCAGAGTCAAGTAATCTAGGACCTGATTTGTGGATTTCTCTCAATTTTAGGCCTTAACACAATCAGTCCTGGGGTGCTTGGCTCTGCCTCTATAATTTTAATACCCCCTCCCCACCTTCTGATTGGCTGGAGACTGTTCAGCCCATCCCCTGTCCTATGATATCTCAGCCCCTATGATGGCTTGTGAAGGACCATTGTGGTATTTGTACGTAGGCCATTATTTTATTTAAATCATATGTTTTATACTGATATTTATTCGTCTTTTAAAATAAATATTTTTTATACTCTTATTACCAAATTGTCTCTGGTCAATCTCTTTTGTAAAGTGATGAATCTTTGTAATATAACTCATTATCGTATTTTCATTCCGTCTATCTATAACACCGTGCGGGAAGTGCTGGCTTATCTGCCTGGTTCTTGCTGTCTTAGGCTACTTTCACACTAGCATTGTTTGCTGTCCGTCGCAATGCGTCGTTTTGGAGAAAAAACGCATCCTGCAAAGTTGCCGGCAGGATGCGTTTTTTCTCCATAGACTTGCATTAGCGACACATTACGACGGATTGCCACAGGTCGCATCCATCATGCAATGGATGCGTCTTGTTTTAACGGCCCGTCGGCACAAAAAAACGTTCCATGTAACTTTTTTTTGTGTGTCGTGTCCGCCATTTCTGACCACGCATGTGCAGCCGAAATTCCACCCCCTCCTCCCCGGAACTCACAATGGGGCAGCGGATACGTTGTAAAACTGCATCCGCTGCCCCCATTGTGCTACATTAACACACTGTCCGTCGGGCCGATGGTTTGCGACGGCCCGTACCGACGAACTAGTGTGAAAGTAGCCTAAGACAGCAAGAACCAGGCAGATAAGTCAGCACTTCCCGCACTGTGCTATAGATATGGTAATGGGGTATATAACAAAGATTCATCACTTTGCAAAGGTCGAAAAATATTTTATTTCTAAAAAAAATAAAAGAAACCTAAAAGTTATTTTATAAGGCCTCTTTCACACGTCAGTGGCTCCGGTACGTGTAGTGACAGGTTTCTCACGTACCGGAGACACTGACACACGTAGACCCATTCAAATGAATGGGTCTATGCACATGTGCGTGTTTTCACACGGACCGTATGTCCGTGCTGAAAACACGTCGACATGTCCGTTTTCTACCGGCAGCACGGACCACAATACGGACAGCACACGTGCACACGGAGAACAGTGTGCACTCTCCTCCGTGTGCACGTACCGCCCGCAGGAGAGACAGCGCTACAGTAAGCACTGTCCCCCCCGCTGTGGTGCTGAAGGCGGCATTCATCTCTTCTCCCCCGCCGGAGAGAAGAGATGAAAGATCTTTTTTTTTTTTTTTGTGAACAATAAAGTTTTCATGTGCCCCCCGCCTCCCCCCTCAGTGCGCCGCCTGC
This sequence comes from Ranitomeya variabilis, assembly GCF_051348905.1. NCBI lineage: Eukaryota > Metazoa > Chordata > Amphibia > Anura > Dendrobatidae > Ranitomeya > Ranitomeya variabilis. Next base: position 1,145,327,012 of record NC_135232.1, read on the forward strand.
CCCCTTGCCGCAGAAATACTCACCCGGCTCCCGCGATGTCTCCTCTGTCCTCTCCGCGCTGGCAGCTTCTCCTGTGTGAGCGGTCACGTGGTACCGCTCATTACAGTCAGGGAATATTCACTGACTGTAATGAGCGCTCCCACGTGACCGCTCACACAGGAGAAGCTGCCGGCGCTGAGAGGACAGAGGAGACATTGCAGGAGCTGGCCGGGTGAGTATTTCTGCGGCAAGGGGGCAGGCGGCGCACTGAGGGGGGGGGGACGGGGACGCGGACGCACATGCAAACTTTATTTCCCCCCCCCCCCAAAAAAAAAAAAAAAAAAGATCTTTCATCTCTTCTCTCCAACGAACGCTGGGGGAGAAGAGATGAATTCTGCCTTCAGCACCACATGCGGGGGGGACAGCGCTTAGTGTAGCGCTGTCTCTCCTGCACGGTCCGTGTGGTCCTCAGGCGGCACACGGGCGGCACACTGATGCCGCACGTATGTGCCACTTGAGCACATGGACATACGGACACGGATATCTCCGGTACCGGTTTTTTCTGGTACCGGAAATATCAGGACGTGTGAAAGAGCTCTAAGGGGGATGCATCGGGGTGGGCAACAAACGTGTGACAAATTTACTATATAGAAATCTGGGGAAATTCCTGAAATAAATGTGTAGATTTCTGGCCACTGTCAGAGTGCCGGCCCATGCACCTGCAAGACTGATGAGCGGGAATCACCATCCTCTGCATTCCAGCAAATCTGGGAATGTTATAGAGGCAGCAGATGGGCCGTGGCAGAGACGAAGACCCTTGTTGTGAATTTACTTTTTGGCTCCCTCTAGTGGCTACTAGTGATTTGACTCTGGGGTTGTCAGTCATTCCTTTTATGCTCACCTGGGTCGTTAGGTCAGGGGTGTTGCTATATAAGCTCCCTGGACCTTCAGTTCAATGCCTGGCAACGTTGATATCAGAGCTAATCTGTAGTGCTCTTGTCTACTGATCCTGGATCCTGCTTGATTAAGCTAAGTCTGCTTTTTTGCTTTTTGCAATTCGTTATTGTTTGCATTTTTTGTCCAGCTTGTATATTATCTGTATCCTGACCTTGCTGGAAGCTCTAGGGCGGCTGGTGTTCTCCCCCCGGGCCGTTAGACGGTTCGGGGGTTCTTGAATCTCCAGCGTGGATTTTTGATAGGGTTTTTGTTGACCATATAAGTTATCTTACTATATTCTGCTATTAGTAACTGGGCCTCTCTGTGCTAAACCTAGTTCATCTCTGTGTTTGTCATTTCCTCTTACCTCACCGTTATTATTTGTGGGGGGCTTGTATCCTACTTTTGGGGTCCTTTCTCTGGAGGCAAGAGAGGTCTTTGTTTTCCTCTTCTAGGGGTAGTTAGCTCTCCGGCTGGCGCGAGACATCTAGCGACCAACGTAGGCATGTTCCCCGGCTACTTCTAGGGTTGGCGTTAGGAGTAGATATATGGTCAACCCAGTTACCACTGCCCTATGAGCTGGATTTTTGTACTTTGCAGACTTGCTGATATCTCTGAGACCCTCGCCATTGGGGTCATAACAGTTTGCCAGGCCAGTACTAAATGTTAAATGCATTGCAGAAGTGGGATTATAAGAAAGAAAGTTCTGAGTTTTTTTTTTTCTCTCTCTCATTTTTTTTTTTTTTCTTTTCCCCTTTACCTTTGAGTGGCTTGTGATTGCTGCAGACATGAATGTCCAGACCTTGATTACAAGTGTGGACCAGCTTGCTGCTCGTGTGCAGGGCATACAAGATTATGTTACCAGAAATCCTATGTCAGAACCTAAGATACCGATTCCTGAACTGTTTTCCGGAGACCGATTTAAGTTTAGAAATTTCAGGAATAATTGTAAATTGTTTTTGTCCCTGAGACCCTGTTCCTCTGGAGACTCCGCTCAGCAAGTGAAAATTGTTATTTCTTTTTTACGGGGCGGCCCTCAGGATTGGGCTTTCTCGCTGGCGCCAGGAGATCCGGCATTGGCTGATATTGATGCGTTTTTTCTGGCGCTCAGTTTGCTTTATGAGGAACCCAATCTTGAGATTCAGGCAGAAAAAGCCTTGCTGGCTATGTCTCAGGGCCAGGACGAGGCTGAGGTGTATTGCCAAAAATTTCGGAAATGGTCCGTGCTGACCCAGTGGAACGAGTGTGCATTGGCTGCAAATTTTAGAAATGGCCTTTCTGAAGCCATTAAGAATGTGATGGTGGGTTTTCCCATTCCCACAGGTCTGAATGATTCCATGGCCCTGGCGATTCAAATTGACCGGCGGTTGCGGGAGCGCAAAACCGCAAATTCCCTCATGGTGTTATCTGAACAGGCACCTGATTTAATGCAATGTGATAGAATCCTGACTAGAAATGAGCGGAAAATTCATAGACGCCAGAATGGCTTGTGTTACTACTGTGGTGATTCTGCACATGTTATCTCAGCATGCTCTAAGCGTCTTACTAAGGTTGTTAGTCCTGTCGCCATTGGTAATTTGCAACCTAAGTTCATTCTATCTGTAACTTTGATTTGCTCACTGTCATCGTATCCTGTCGTGGCGTTTGTAGATTCAGGTGCTGCCCTGAGTCTTATGGATCTGTCATTTGCCAAGCGTTGCGGTTTTGTTCTTGAGCCATTAGAAAATCCTATCCCTCTTAGGGGTATTGACGCTACGCCATTGGCAGAAAATAAGCCGCAGTTTTGGACACAGGTTAGCATGTGCATGACTCCTGAACATCGGGAGGTAATACGTTTTCTTGTTCTGCATAAGATGCATGATTTGGTTGTTTTGGGGTTGCCATGGTTACAGACCCATAATCCAGTCTTGGACTGGAAGGCAATGTCAGTGTCAAGTTGGGGCTGTCATGGAATTCATGGAGATTCCCTGCCCGTGTCTATTGCTACTTCTACGCCTTCGGAAGTTCCGGCGTATTTGTCTGATTATCAGGATGTCTTCAGCGAGTCTAGGTCAAGTGCATTGCCTCCTCATAGGGAATGTGACTGTGCAATAGATTTGATTCCAGGCAGTAAGTTTCCTAAGGGAAGACTGTTTAATCTGTCGGTACCTGAACATACCGCGATGCGTTCAGATATCAAGGAGTCTCTGGAGAAGGGGCATATCCGTCCTTCTTCTTCCCCTCTTGGTGCGGGATTATTTTTTGTGGCTAAAAAGGACGGATCTTTGAGGCCTTGTATTGACTATCGGCTTTTGAATAAGATCACTGTCAAATTTCAGTATCCTTTGCCGTTGTTGTCAGACTTGTTTGCCCGGATTAAAGGTGCCAAGTGGTTCACCAAGATAGACCTTCGTGGTGCGTACAACCTTGTGCGCATTAAGCAAGGAGATGAATGGAAAACCGCATTCAATACGCCCGAAGGTCATTTTGAGTACTTGGTGATGCCATTTGGGCTCTCTAATGCACCTTCAGTTTTTCAGTCCTTTATGCATGACATTTTCCGGAAGTATCTGGATAAATTTTTGATCGTTTATCTGGATGATATTCTGGTTTTTTCTGATGATTGGGACTCGCATGTGGAACAGGTCAGGATGGTTTTCAAGATTTTGTGTGAAAATTCTTTGTTTGTTAAAGGCTCAAAGTGTCTCTTTGGTGTACAGAAGGTTCCCTTTTTGGGGTTCATTTTTTCCCCTTCTGCTGTGGAGATGGACCCAGTCAAGGTTCGAGCTATTCATGATTGGACTCAACCCTCGTCAGTTAAGAGTCTTCAGAAGTTCTTGGGTTTTGCTAACTTCTACCGTCGTTTTATCGCTAATTTTTCTAGCGTTGTTAAACCGTTGACGGATATGACCAAGAAAGGCTCTGATGTGGCTAACTGGGCTCCTGCTGCCGTGGAGGCTTTCCAGGAGTTGAAGAGCCGGTTTACTTCAGCGCCTGTTTTGTGCCAGCCTGATGTCTCACTTCCCTTTCAGGTTGAAGTGGATGCTTCGGAGATTGGGGCAGGGGCCGTTTTGTCGCAGAGAGGCCCTGGTTGCTCTACTATGAGACCTTGTGCCTTTTTCTCTAGGAAGTTTTCGCCGGCAGAGTGAAATTATGATGTGGGCAATCGGGAGTTGTTGGCCATGAAGTGGGCATTTGAGGAGTGGCATCATTGGCTCGAGGGTGCTAAGCATCGTGTGGTGGTCTTGACTGATCACAAAAATCTGATGTACCTCGAGTCTGCTAAACGCCTGAATCCTAGACAGGCCCGCTGGTCATTGTTTTTCTCCCGTTTTGACTTTGTGGTTTCGTATTTACTAGGTTCTAAGAATGTGAAGGCCGATGCTCTGTCTAGGAGCTTTGTGCCTGATGCTCCTGGAGTCGCTGAACCTGTGGGTATTCTTAAGGAAGGAGTTATCCTGTCAGCTATTTCTCCAGATCTGCGACGTGTGTTGCAGAGATTTCAGGCTGGTAGGCCTGACTCTTGTCCACCTGACAGATTGTTTGTGCCTGCTAAATGGACCAGCAGAGTCATTTCCGAGGTTCATTCCTCAGTGTTGGCAGGGCACCCGGGAATTTTTGGCACCAGAGATCTGGTGGCCAGGTCCTTTTGGTGGCCTTCCTTGTCAAGAGATGTGCGGTCATTTGTGCAGTCCTGTGGTACTTGTGCTCGAGCTAAGCCTTGCTGTTCTCGTGCCAACGGGTTGCTCTTGCCCTTGCCTGTCCCGAAGAGACCTTGGACACACATCTCTATGGATTTCATTTCGGATCTTCCGGTGTCTCAGGGCATGTCTGTCATCTGGGTGATATGTGATCGTTTCTCCAAGATGGTCCATCTGGTTCCTTTGCCCAAACTGCCTTCCTCTTCTGATCTGGTTCCTGTGTTCTTCCAGAACGTGGTTCGTTTGCACGGCATTCCTGAGAATATTGTGTCGGACAGAGGATCCCAGTTTGTTTCCAGGTTCTGGCGATCCTTTTGTGGTAGGATGGGCATAGATTTGTCGTTTTCGTCCGCTTTTCATCCACAGACTAACGGACAAACGGAACGAACTAATCAGACTCTGGAGGCGTATTTGAGGTGTTTTGTCTCTTCTGATCAGGATGATTGGGTGACCTTCTTGCCGTTGGCTGAATTTGCCCTTAATAATCGGGCTAGTTCTGCCACCTTGGTTTCGCCATTTTTCTGCAACTCTGGTTTCCACCCTCGTTTTTCCTCGGGACATGTGGAGCCTTCTGACTGTCCTGGGGTGGATTCTGTGGTGGATAGGTTGCAGCGGATCTGGAATCATGTGGTGGACAACTTGAAGTTGTCACAGGAGAAGGCTCAGCGTTTTGCCAACCGCCGCCGCGGTGTGGGTCCCCGACTTCGTGTTGGGGATTTGGTATGGCTGTCTTCTCGATTTGTTCCTATGAAGGTCTCCTCTCCCAAATTTAAGCCTCGATTCATTGGTCCTTACAAGATATTGGAGATCCTTAATCCTGTATCCTTTCGCCTGGATCTTCCGGTGTCGTTTGCCATTCACAACGTATTTCATAGGTCCTTGTTGCGGCGGTACGTTGTGCCTGTGGTTCCTTCTGCTGAGCCTCCTGCTCCGGTGTTGGTTGAGGGCGAGTTGGAGTACGTGGTGGAGAAGATCTTAGATTCTCGTCTCTCCAGGCGGAGGCTTCAGTACCTGGTCAAGTGGAAGGGCTATGGTCAGGAGGATAATTCCTGGGTGGTCGCCTCTGATGTGCATGCGGCCGATTTAGTTCGTGACTTTCACGCCGCTCATCCTGATCGCCCTGGTGGTCTTGGTGAGGGTTCGGTGACCCCTCACTAAGGGGGGGGTACTGTTGTGAATTTACTTTTTGGCTCCCTCTAGTGGCTACTAGTGATTTGACTCTGGGTTTGTCAGTCATTCCTTTTATGCTCACCTGGGTCGTTAGGTCAGGGGTGTTGCTATATAAGCTCCCTGGACCTTCAGTTCAATGCCTGGCAACGTTGATATCAGAGCTAATCTGTAGTGCTCTTGTCTACTGATCCTGGTTCCTGCTTGATTAAGCTAAGTCTGCTTTTTTGCTTTTTGCAATTCGTTATTGTTTGCATTTTTTGTCCAGCTTGTATATTATCTGTATCCTGACCTTGCTGGAAGCTCTAGGGCGGCTGGTGTTCTCCCCCCAGGCCGTTAGACGGTTCGGGGGTTCTTGAATCTCCAGTGTGGATTTTTGTTAGGGTTTTTGTTGACCATATAAGTTATCTTACTATATTCTGCTATTAGTAAGTGGGCCTCTCTGTGCTAAACCTAGTTCATCTCTGTGTTTGTCATTTCCTCTTACCTCACCGTTATTATTTGTGGGGGGCTTGTATCCTACTTTTGGGGTCCTTTCTCTGGAGGCAAGAGAGGTCTTTGTTTTCCTCTTCTAGGGGTAGTTAGCTCTCCGGCTGGCGCGAGACATCTAGCGACCAACGTAGGCATGTTCCCCGGCTACTTCTAGGGTTGGCGTTAGGAGTAGATATATGGTCAACCCAGTTACCACTGCCCTATGAGCTGGATTTTTGTACTTTGCAGACTTGCTGATATCTCTGAGACCCTCGCCATTGGGGTCATAACAGACCCTACCCATAACCAAACCTCACAGTCCCACCCGAATGCACGAAGACCAAAACTTCTAATGATGCTTTTAAAACAACCAGACTGTGGGTTTTTTTCACTGAATGTATGTATTAAATTCAGAGGCGTAGTTAGGGTTTTGATTCGGGGGGGCCAAAACTTCTGAGTGGGTACAAACCATGTAACCTTGATTACCACTATGGTGGTGCACCCTAATAGTGGATGCAGGAGAACCTCAGCAGATGATTGGGCTTTTACTGAAAATAATCTCTATACAAAGACCAACACTGATATTACCGCCATAGGGTGACCAAATAGTGGTAGATGCTAGTCCTGCAGAACTTGTAAGAGATTACAGTACAGCAGGGTCACCATTAGGGCAGCAGCAGCACAGAGTGGGGCCCGGGCCCAGTCCAGGCCCCCCTCCTATGCTGCTGCTCAGTGGGCTCTATCGTGCACTAAAGTGCTGTGTGCTGCGGCCACACGTTGGCGATGGGGCCCGGGAGCATTCTTGGAGCTCCATGGACATCTAACCTTGACGGCTGCGCAGCTCCTTCTTCCTTCTCTGGACAGGTGACGGTGCATATGCGATGACAGGTACGAGGACGCTAGAAGCAAAGCTGTGCCTGCAGGAGATCGTCTGTGAGGTAAGTATGAAAAACGTTTTTGTTTTCCTTATAAAATTAATTAAATGTGTGAGGGAGATGGGGAAGGCTGCACATGATGAAGTGGGGGAAGGAGGACTGCACATGATGAAGTGTGTCTGAGGGGGGAATGCAAATGATGAAGTGGGGAAATGAGGGCGACTAGAAATTATGAAGTGAGAGGGATAGGGGAATGCAAATGATGAAGTGGAGGATGGGGGACTTCACATGATGAATTGTGTCTGAGGGGGACTGCAAATGATAAAGTGAGGGGGACTGCAAATGTTGAAGTGGGGGGAGGGGGATTACAAAGGATAAAGTGGGGAGATGAGGGGGACTGGAAATAATGAAGTTGGGGAGGGGTGACTGCATATGATGAAGTTTGTTTGAGGGGGGACTGTGTTATGACCCCAATGGCGAGGGTCTCAGAGATATCAGCAAGTCTGCAAAGTACAAAAATCCAGCTCATAGGGCAGTGGTAACTGGGTTGACCATATATCTACTCCTAACGCCAACCCTAGAAGTAGCCGGGGAACATGCCTACGTTGGTCGCTAGATGTCTCGCGCCAGCCGGAGAGCTAACTACCCCTAGAAGAGGAAAACAAAGACCTCTCTTGCCTCCAGAGAAAGGACCCCAAAAGTAGGATACAAGCCCCCCACAAATAATAACGGTGAGGTAAGAGGAAATGACAAACACAGAGATGAACTAGGTTTAGCACAGAGAGGCCCACTTACTAATAGCAGAATATAGTAAGATAACTTATATGGTCAACAAAAACCCTATCAAAAATCCACACTGGAGATTCAAGAACCCCCGAACCGTCTAACGGCCCGGGGGGAGAACACCAGCCGCCCTAGAGCTTCCAGCAAGGTCAGGATACAGATAATATACAAGCTGGACAAAAAATGCAAACAATAACAAATTGCAAAAAGCAAAAAAGCAGACTTAGCTTAATCAAGCAGGAACCAGGATCAGTAGACAAGAGCACTACAGATTAGCTCTGATATCAACGTTGCCAGGCATTGAACTGAAGGTCCAGGGAGCTTATATAGCAACACCCCTGACCTAACGACCCAGGTGAGCATAAAAGGAATGACTGACAAACCCAGAGTCAAATCACTAGTAGCCACTAGAGGGAGCCAAAAAGTAAATTCACAACAGTACCCCCCCCTTAGTGAGGGGTCACCGAACCCTCACCAAGACCACCAGGGCGATCAGGATGAGCGGCGTGAAAGGCACGAACTAAATCGGCCGCATGCACATCAGAGGCGACCACCCAGGAATTATCCTCCTGACCATAGCCCTTCCACTTGACCAGGTACTGAAGCCTCCGCCTGGAGAGACGAGAATCTAAGATCTTCTCCACCACGTACTCCAACTCGCCCTCAACCAACACCGGAGCAGGAGGCTCAGCAGAAGGAACCACAGGCACAACGTACCGCCGCAACAAGGACCTATGAAATACGTTGTGAATGGCAAACGACACCGGAAGATCCAGGCGAAAGGATACAGGATTAAGGATCTCCAATATCTTGTAAGGACCAATGAATCGAGGCTTAAATTTGGGAGAGGAGACCTTCATAGGAACAAATCGAGAAGACAGCCATACCAAATCCCCAACACGAAGTCGGGGACCCACACCGCGGCGGCGGTTGGCAAAACGCTGAGCCTTCTCCTGTGACAACTTCAAGTTGTCCACCACATGATTCCAGATCCGCTGCAACCTATCCACCACAGAATCCACCCCAGGACAGTCAGAAGGCTCCACATGTCCCGAGGAAAAACGAGGGTGGAAACCAGAGTTGCAGAAAAATGGCGAAACCAAGGTGGCAGAACTAGCCCGATTATTAAGGGCAAATTCAGCCAACGGCAAGAAGGTCACCCAATCATCCTGATCAGAAGAGACAAAACACCTCAAATACGCCTCCAGAGTCTGATTAGTTCGTTCCGTTTGTCCGTTAGTCTGTGGATGAAAAGCGGACGAAAACGACAAATCTATGCCCATCCTACCACAAAAGGATCGCCAGAACCTGGAAACAAACTGGGATCCTCTGTCCGACACAATATTCTCAGGAATGCCGTGCAAACGAACCACGTTCTGGAAGAACACAGGAACCAGATCAGAAGAGGAAGGCAGTTTGGGCAAAGGAACCAGATGGACCATCTTGGAGAAACGATCACATATCACCCAGATGACAGACATGCCCCGAGACACCGGAAGATCCGAAATGAAATCCATAGAGATGTGTGTCCAAGGTCTCTTCGGGACAGGCAAGGGCAAGAGCAACCCGCTGGCACGAGAACAGCAAGGCTTAGCTCGAGCACAAGTACCACAGGACTGCACAAATGACCGCACATCTCTTGACAAGGAAGGCCACCAAAAGGACCTGGCCACCAGATCTCTGGTGCCAAAAATTCCCGGGTGCCCTGCCAACACTGAGGAATGAACCTCGGAAATGACTCTGCTGGTCCATTTAGCAGGCACAAACAATCTGTCAGGTGGACAAGAGTCAGGCCTACCAGCCTGAAATCTCTGCAACACACGTCGCAGATCTGGAGAAATAGCTGACAGGATAACTCCTTCCTTAAGAATACCCACAGGTTCAGCGACTCCAGGAGCATCAGGCACAAAGCTCCTAGACAGAGCATCGGCCTTCACATTCTTAGAACCTGGTAAATACGAAACCACAAAGTCAAAACGGGAGAAAAACAATGACCAGCGGGCCTGTCTAGGATTCAGGCGTTTAGCAGACTCGAGGTACATCAGATTTTTGTGATCAGTCAAGACCACCACACGATGCTTAGCACCCTCGAGCCAATGACGCCACTCCTCAAATGCCCACTTCATGGCCAACAACTCCCGATTGCCCACATCATAATTTCGCTCTGCCGGCGAAAACTTCCTAGAGGAAAAGGCACAAGGTCTCATAGTAGAGCAACCAGGGCCTCTCTGCGACAAAACGGCCCCTGCCCCAATCTCCGAAGCATCCACTTCAACCTGAAAGGGAAGTGAGACATCAGGCTGGCACAAAACAGGCGCTGAAGTAAACCGGCGCTTCAACTCCTGGAAAGCCTCCACGGCAGCAGGAGCCCAGTTAGCCACATCAGAGCCTTTCTTGGTCATATCCGTCAACGGTTTAACAACGCTAGAAAAATTAGCGATAAAACGACGGTAGAAGTTAGCAAAACCCAAGAACTTCTGAAGACTCTTAACTGACGAGGGTTGAGTCCAATCATGAATAGCTCGAACCTTGACTGGGTCCATCTCCACAGCAGAAGGGGAAAAAATGAACCCTAAAAAGGGAACCTTCTGTACACCAAAGAGACACTTTGAGCCTTTAACAAACAAAGAATTTTCATGCAAAATCTTGAAAACCATCCTGACCTGTTCCACATGCGAGTCCCAATCATCAGAAAAAAAACAGAATATCATCCAGATAAACGATCAAAAATTTATCCAGATACTTCCGGAAAATGTCATGCATAAAGGACTGAAAAACTGAAGGTGCATTAGAGAGCCCAAATGGCATCACCAAGTACTCAAAATGACCTTCGGGCGTATTGAATGCGGTTTTCCATTCATCTCCTTGCTTAATGCGCACAAGGTTGTACGCACCACGAAGGTCTATCTTGGTGAACCACTTGGCACCTTTAATCCGGGCAAACAAGTCTGACAACAACGGCAAAGGATACTGAAATTTGACAGTGATCTTATTCAAAAGCCGATAGTCAATACAAGGCCTCAAAGATCCGTCCTTTTTAGCCACAAAAAAGAATCCCGCACCAAGAGGGGAAGAAGAAGGACGGATATGCCCCTTCTCCAGACACTCCTTGATATATGAATGCATCGCGGTATGTTCAGGTACCGACAGATTAAACAGTCTTCCCTTAGGAAACTTACTGCCTGGAATCAAATCTATTGCACAGTCACATTCCCTATGAGGAGGCAATGCACTTGACCTAGACTCGCTGAAGACATCCTGATAATCAGACAAATACGCCGGAACTTCCGAAGGCGTAGAAGTAGCAATAGACACGGGCAGGGAATCTCCATGAATTCCATGACAGCCCCAACTTGACACTGACATTGCCTTCCAGTCCAAGACTGGATTATGGGTCTGTAACCATGGCAACCCCAAAACAACCAAATCATGCATCTTATGCAGAACAAGAAAACGTATCACCTCCCGATGTTCAGGAGTCATGCACATGGTAACCTGTGTCCAAAACTGCGGCTTATTTTCTGCCAATGGCGTAGCGTCAATACCCCTAAGAGGGATAGGATTTTCTAATGGCTCAAGAACAAAACCGCAACGCTTGGCAAATGACAGATCCATAAGACTCAGGGCAGCACCTGAATCTACAAACGCCACGACAGGATACGATGACAGTGAGCAAATCAAAGTTACAGATAGAATGAACTTAGGTTGCAAATTACCAATGGCGACAGGACTAACAACCTTAGTAAGACGCTTAGAGCATGCTGAGATAACATGTGCATAGGGTTGAGCGAAACGGGTCGATCATTTTCAAAAGTCGCCGACTTTTGGCTAAGTCGGCGTCTCATGAAACCCGATCCGACCCCTGTGCTTGTCGGCCATGCGGTACGCGACTTTCGCGCCAAAGTCGCGTTTCAATGACGCGAAAAGCGCCATTTCTCAGCCAATGAAGGTGAACGCAGAGTGTGGGCAGCGTGATGACATAGATCCTGGTCCCCACCATCTTAGAGAAGGGCATTGCAGTGATTGGCTTGCTGTCTGCGGCGTCACAGGGGCTATAATGGGGCGTTCCCGCCGACCGCCATCTTACTGCTGCTGATCTGAGCTTAGGGACAGGTTGCTGCCGCTTCGTCAGAAGCAGGGAGAGCGTTAGGCAGGGTCCACTAACCACCAAACCGCTTGTGCTGCAGCGATTTCCACTGTCCAACACCACCTTCGGTGTGCAGGGACTGTGGAAGCTATTTTTTTTTTTTTTTCCCCTCAGCGTTGTAGCTCATTGGGCTGCCCTAGAAGGCTCCGTGATAGCTGTATTGCTGTGTGTACGCCACTGTGGAAACCAACTGCTTTTTTCAAAGCACATATCCTCTTGTTCCTTCCTTTCTGCACAGCTATCTTTTTTGTTTGTCCACACTTTTTATTTAATTTGTGCATCAGTCCACTCCTATTGCTGCCTGCCATACCTGGCTTACATTACTGCAGGGAGATAGTAATTGTAGGACAGTCCCTGTTTTTTTTTTGTTTTTTTTGTGGGAGATTAAGATTGGCATTTCTGCTACAGTGCCATCCCTGTGTGTGCCATCTCTCACTGAGTGGGCCATAGAAAGCCTATTTATTTTTTCCGTGATTTGTGTTCTAAATTCTACCTCAACACAAAAACACTACATCAATCAGTGGGAGAAAAATATTGGCCTCAGTCAGGGCTTGTGTGCCACTGCTGTGTGTGCTATCTCTCATTCAGTGGGCTATAGAAAGCGTATTTTTTTTTTTTTGTTTTTTTAATATTATTTGGTTTCTAAAGTCTCCCTGAAAAAAAAAAAAAAAACATAAAAAAACAGTGGGAGAGTAATATTGCCCTTTCAGCTTGTGTGCCAGTCTTGACTCCTGGGTGTGCCACCTCTCTCCCTCTCATTCAGTGGGCCATAGAAAGCCTATTTATTTTTTTTTAAAAATATTATTGGGTTTCTAAAGTCTCCCTTAAAAAACAAAAAATACATAAAAAAACAGTGGGAGAGTAATATTGCCCTTTCAGCTTGTGTGCCAGTCTTGACTCCTGGGTGTGCCACCTCTCTCCCTCTCATTCAGTGGGCCATAGAAAGCCTATTTATTTTTTTTTTAAAATATTATTGGGTTTCTAAAGTCTCCCTTAAAAAACAAAAAATACATAAAAAAACAGTGGGAGAGTAATATTGCCCTTTCAGCTTGTGTGCCAGTCTTGACTCCTGGGTGTGCCACCTCTCTCCCTCTCATTCAGTGGGCCATAGAAAGCCTATTTATTTTTTTTTAAAATATTATTGGGTTTCTAAAGTCTTCCTTAAAAAACAAAAAAATACATAAAAAAACAGTGGGAGAGTAATATTGCCCTTTCAGCTTGTGTGCCAGTCTTGACTCCTGGGTGTGCCACCTCTCTCCCTCTCATTCAGTGGGCCATAGAAAGCCTATTTATTTATTTTTTTAAAATATTATTGGGTTTCTAAAGTCTCCCTTAAAAAACAAAAAATACATAAAAAAACAGTGGGAGAGTAATATTGCCCTTTCAGCTTGTGTGCCAGTCTTGACTCCTGGGTGTGCCACCTCTCTCCCTCTCATTCAGTGGGCCATAGAAAGCCTATTTATTTTTTTTTTTAAATATTATTGGGTTTCTAAAGTCTCCCTTAAAAAACAAAAAATACATAAAAAAACAGTGGGAGAGTAATATTGCCCTTTCAGCTTGTGTGCCAGTCTTGACTCCTGGGTGTGCCACCTCTCTCCCTCTCATTCAGTGGGCCATAGAAAGCCTATTTATTTATTTTTTTAAATATTATTGGGTTTCTAAAGTCTCCCTTAAAAAACAAAAAATACATAAAAAAACAGTGGGAGAGTAATATTGCCCTTTCAGCTTGTGTGCCAGTCTTGACTCCTGGGTGTGCCACCTCTCTCTCTCATTCAGTGGGCCATAGAAAGGCTATTTTTTTTTTGGTTTTTTTAATATTATTTGGTTTCTAAAGTCTCCCTGAAAAAAAAAAAAAAACATAAAAAAACAGTGGGAGAGTAATATTGCCCTTTCAGCTTGTGTGCCAGTCTTGACTCCTGGGTGTGCCACCTCTCTCCCTCTCATTCAGTGGGCCATAGAAAGCCTATTTTTTTTTTTTTTAAATATTATTGGGTTTCTAAAGTCTCCCTTAAAAAACAAAAAATACATAAAAAAACAGTGGGAGAGTAATATTGCCCTTTCAGCTTGTGTGCCAGTCTTGACTCCTGGGTGTGCCACCTCTCTCTCTCATTCAGTGGGCCATAGAAAGCCTATTTATTTTTTTGGTTTTTTTAATATTATTTGGTTTCTAAAGTCTCCCTGAAAATAAAAAAAAAAAAACTTAAAAAAACAGTGGGAGAGTAATATTGCCCTTTCAGCTTGTGTGCCAGTCTTGACTCCTGGGTGTGCCACCTCTCTCTCTCATTCAGTGGGCCATAGAAAGGCTATTTATTTTTTTTGTTTTTTTAATATTATTTGGTTTCTAAAGTCTCCCTGGAAAAAAAAAAAAAAACATAAAAAAACAGTGGGAGAGTAATATTGCCCTTTCAGCTTGTGTGCCAGTCTTGACTCCTGGGTGTGCCACCTCTCTCCCTCTCATTAAGTGGGCCATAGAAAGCCTATTTATTTTTTTTTTTAAATATTATTGGGTTTCTAAAGTCTCCCTTAAAAAACAAAAAATACATAAAAAAACAGTGGGAGAGTAATATTGCCCTTTCAGCTTGTGTGCCAGTCTTGACTCCTGGGTGTGCCACCTCTCTCCCTCTCATTCAGTGGGCCATAGAAAGCCTATTTTTTTTTTTTTAAATATTATTGGGTTTCTAAAGTCTTCCTTAAAAAACAAAAAATACATAAAAAAACAGTGGGAGAGTAATATTGCCCTTTCAGCTTGTGTGCCAGTCTTGACTCCTGGGTGTGCCACCTCTCTCCCTCTCATTCAGTGGGCCATAGAAAGCCTATTTATTTTTTTTTTTAAATATTATTGGGTTTCTAAAGTCTCCCTTAAAAAACAAAAAATACATAAAAAAACAGTGGGAGAGTAATATTGCCCTTTCAGCTTGTGTGCCAGTCTTGACTCCTGGGTGTGCCACCTCTCTCCCTCTCATTCAGTGGGCCATAGAAAGGCTATTTTTTTTTTGGTTTTTTTAATATTATTTGGTTTCTAAAGTCTCCCTGAAAAAAAAAAAAAACATAAAAAAACAGTGGGAGAGTAATATTGCCCTTTCAGCTTGTGTGCCAGTCTTGACTCCTGGGTGTGCCACCTCTCTCCCTCTCATTCAGTGGGCCATAGAAAGCCTATTTTTTTTTTTTTTAAATATTATTGGGTTTCTAAAGTCTCCCTTAAAAAACAAAAAATACATAAAAAAACAGTGGGAGAGTAATATTGCCCATTCAGCTTGTGTGCCAGTCTTGACTCCTGGGTGTGCCACCTCTCTCTCTCATTCAGTGGGCCATAGAAAGCCTATTTATTTTTTTGGTTTTTTTAATATTATTTGGTTTCTAAAGTCTCCCTGAAAATAAAAAAAAAAAAACTTAAAAAAACAGTGGGAGAGTAATATTGCCCTTTCAGCTTGTGTGCCAGTCTTGACTCCTGGGTGTGCCACCTCTCTCTCTCATTCAGTGGGCCATAGAAAGGCTATTTATTTTTTTTGTTTTTTTAATATTATTTGGTTTCTAAAGTCTCCCTGGAAAAAAAAAAAAAAACATAAAAAAACAGTGGGAGAGTAATATTGCCCTTTCAGCTTGTGTGCCAGTCTTGACTCCTGGGTGTGCCACCTCTCTCCCTCTCATTCAGTGGGCCATAGAAAGCCTATTTATTTTTTTTTTAAAATATTATTGGGTTTCTAAAGTCTCCCTTAAAAAACAAAATATACATAAAAAAACAGTGGGAGAGTAATATTGCCCTTTCAGCTTGTGTGCCAGTCTTGACTCCTGGGTGTGCCACCTCTCTCCCTCTCATTCAGTGGGCCATAGAAAGCCTATTTATTTTTTTTTTTAAATATTATTGGGTTTCTAAAGTCTCCCTTAAAAAACAAAAAATACATAAAAAAACAGTGGGAGAGTAATATTGCCCTTTCAGCTTGTGTGCCAGTCTTGACTCCTGGGTGTGCCACCTCTCTCTCTCATTCAGTGGGCCATAGAAAGCCTATTTATTTTTTGGGTTTTTTTAATATTATTTGGTTTCTAAAGTCTCCCTGAAAATAAAAAAAAAAAACTTAAAAAAACAGTGGGAGAGTAATATTGCCCTTTCAGCTTGTGTGCCAGTCTTGACTCCTGGGTGTGCAACCTCTCTCTCTCATTCAGTGGGCCATAGAAAGGCTATTTATTTTTTTGGTTTTTTTAATATTATTTGGTTTCTAAAGTCTCCCTGAAAAAAAAAAAATAAATAAATTAGGTGGGAGATTAATATTGACATTAGTGCTTGAGTGACAGTGCTGCGTGTGTGTCATCTCTGTGATTTTGTGCCACAGAAAACAGAGTGTGTAACATTGTGCCTGATTTTCCTTGTGGTCTCACCAACCTGTTAAGGGATATTGAAATCATACTGAAGTTATAGCTCACCGTGTAAGTTATTTGACAGCAACAAATAAAGTTACTTTGGTTAAGATTTTAAAACAATGAGGAAGTCTGGTGCAAGAGGTCGTCGTGGGCGTTCATTGTCAGCTGGTAATGATGGTAGTGGTAGTGGAGCATCAGGTGGTCGTGGGGATAAAAATATTCCACCTAAGTCTGGAGCTGTGGAGCCAGTTTCGTCGTCAGGCTACACAAGGCCTCGAACGCTCTCTTTTCTGGGAGTAGGAAAACCGCTTTTAAAGGCGGAGCAGCAACAGCAAGTTTTGGCTTACATTGCAGACTCAGCCTCTAGCTCTTTTGCCTCCTCTTCCGAAACTGGTAAATGTAAAAGCAGCGCGTCGCTTGTGGATGTTCACGGTCAGGGACAAGTCGCTTCCTTGTCCTCCTCAGCAAAAACTACAACAAGAGAGAAGGATGCAGCAGGCGACACAACGGGTCACTCCATGGAGCTCTTTACACATACCGTCCCTGGCTTAGAAAGTGAAACATTTAACAGGCCATGCCCATTACAAGTATATTCTGACATGGAGTGCACTGATGCACAGCCACAGCCAGAGTACTATGCTGCTCCTTTGACTCAGACCACCACATTGCCCTCTCAGGGTACAGATCCACAATCAGACCCTGATGAGACTATGTTGCCCCGCCACGAACGCTATACCACCGACCGACACAGTGACACAGACGAAGTTGCACACGAGCTCGAAGAGGAGGTAATAGATGACCCAGTTATTGACCCCGATTGGCAGCCATTGGGGGAACAGGGTGCAGGCGGCAGTAGTTCAGAAGCGGAGGTGGAGGAGGGGCCGCAGCAGGCATCAACATCGCAACAGGTTCCATCTGCCGGGCCCGTATCTGGCCCAAAACGCGTGTCAAAGCCAAAACCTGTTGGAGGACAGCGTGGCCATCCGGTTAAAGCTCAGTCTGCAATCCCTGAAAAGGGATCCGAGTCTAGGAAGAGTGCAGTCTGGCATTTTTTTAAACAACATCCAACTGATCAGCGCAAAGTCATCTGTCAAAAATGTTCAACTAGCTTAAGCAGAGGTCAGAATCTGAAAAGTCTAAATACTAGTTGCATGCATAGACACTTAACCACCATGCATTTTCAAGCCTGGACTAACTACCAAACGTCCCTTAAGGTTGTAGCACCCTCGGCCAATGAAGCTAGTCAGCAACGCAACATCCCTTCCGTCACTGTAAGGCCACCATTTTCCGCACCACCGGCAGTATCTGTGCAGGTTTCTTTGCCAGCCAAAAGCAGTCAGGGTCAGGGAACCACCAGTTTTGTAGGAGGAAATATTGCATCTAGGGCACCGGCGGAAACAATACCGTCTCCAACCGTCTCTCAGTCTGCCATGTACACCGGCACACCCGAAAGTTCCACGATCTCCAGCTCTCCAGTCCAGCTCACCCTACATGAGACTCTGGTTAGAAAAAGGAAGTACTTATCCTCGCATCCGCGTACACAGGGTTTTAACGCCCACATAGCTAGACTAATCTCGTTAGAGATGATGCCCTACCGGTTAGTTGAAAGCGAAGCTTTCAAAGCCCTGATGGAGTACGCTGAACCACGATACGAGCTACCCAGTCGACACTTTTTTTCCAGAAAAGCCATCCCAGCCCTGCACCAGCATGTTAAACAGCGCATCGTCCATGCACTCAGGCAATCTGTGAGTACAAAGGTGCACTTGACTACAGATGCATGGACCAGTAGGCATGGCCAGGGACGTTATGTGTCCATCACGGCACACTGGGTGAATGTGGTGGATGCAGGGTCCACAGGCGACATCAATTTAGGGACAGTTGTGCCTAGCCCACGGTCTAGGAAACAGTTGGCTGTAGGCGTTCGCACCCCCTCCTCCTCCTCCTCCTCCTCGTCCTCCTGCAGAAGCTACAGCTCTTCCACAGAACGCAGTCTGCCAACCACTCCATCGGCAGATGACACTGTTGCACACCAGTTGTCCCATTATGGGCCAGCTACTGCCAAGCGTCAGCAGGCTGTATTGGCTATGAAGTGTTTGGGCGACAACAGACACACCGCGGAAGTTTTATCCGAGTTCTTGCAACAAGAAACGCAGTCGTGGCTGGGCACAGTAGATCTTGAGGCAGGCAAGGTAGTGAGTGATAACGGAAGGAATTTCATGGCTGCCATCTCCCTTTCCCAACTGAAACACATTCCTTGCCTGGCTCACACCTTAAACCTGGTGGTGCAGTGCTTATTGAAAACTTATCCTGGGTTCTCCGACCTGCTCCTCAAAGTGCGTGCACTTTGCTCACATATCCGACGTTCGCCTGTACACGCCTGCCGTATGCAGACCTATCAGCGGTCTTTGAACCTTCCCCAGCATCGCCTAATCATAGACGTTGCAACAAGGTGGAACTCAACACTGCACATGCTTCAGAGACTGTGCGAACAGAGGCGTGCTGTTATTTATTTGTGGGAGGATACACGGGCAGGCAGTAGGATGGCAGACATGGAGTTGTCAGGTGTGCAGTGGTCTAAGATACAAGACATGTGTCAAGTCCTTCAGTGTTTTGAGGAATGCACACGGCTGGTTAGTGCAGACAACGCCGTAATAAGCATGAGCATCCCCCTAATGCGTCTGCTGATGCAAAGTTTGACGCACATAAAGGAGCAGGCGTCTGCACCAGAGGAAGAGGAAAGCCTTGATGACAGTCAGCCATTGTCTGGTCAGGGCAGTGTACAGGACGAGGTAGCGGGCGAAGAGGAGGTGGAGGACGAGGAGGATGATGGGGATGAGTATATTTTTAATGCCGAACCTTTCCCGGGGGCACAGGAAATTGGTTGCGTGTCACGGCCGGGTTCTGGTTTTTTGAGGGACACAAGTGACGTAGATTTGCCTGCAACTGCCCCTCAACCAATCACAACCGGAGATTTGACAACTGGAACTTTGGCCCACATGGCGGATTATGCCTTACGTATCCTAAAAAGGGACACACGCATTACGAAAATGATGAACGATGACGATTACTGGTTGGCCTGCCTCCTTGATCCACGCTATAAAGGCAAATTGCAAAATATTATGCCACATGAGAACTTGGAACTAATATTAGCAACCAAACAATCAACTCTTGTTGACCGTTTGCTTCAGGCATTCCCAGCACACAGCGCACGTGATCGTTCTCACACGAGCTCCAGGGGGCAGCAGACTAGGAGTGTTAGGGGTGCACACATCAGAAGTGGCGTTGGACAGAGGGGTTTTCTGACCAGGTTGTGGAGTGATTTTGCTATGACCGCAGACAGGACAGGTACTGCTGCATCAATTGAAAGTGACAGGAGACAACATTTGTCCAGTATGGTTACTAACTATTTTTCATCCCTTATCGATGTTCTCCCTCAACCGTCATTCCCATTTGATTACTGGGCCTCCAAATTAGACACCTGGCCAGAATTGGCAGAATATGCATTGCAGGAGCTTGCTTGCCCGGCAGCAAGTGTCCTATCAGAAAGAGTATTCAGTGCTGCAGGTTCAATATTAACCGAAAAAAGGACTCGTCTGGCTACCCAAAATGTTGACGATCTAACATTCATTAAAATGAACCACAACTGGATTTCGAAATCTTTTGCCCCACCTTGCCCGGCCGACACCTAGCTTTCCTATGAAAAGCTCTTGCCTGTGAATTACTTTTCTAATGTCTAATTTGCTGCAGCTGATTGTACAGCATACGACATGTTTACACCTCCCTAAATGGCCAAACTCCCCACACGGGGCCGTGGTATCGCGACTTGGCGCAAGCACCCGTGAGACTGCTGTTTGTCTGAAGAGGTGGGTGTGCTCGCTTTTGGTTGACGGCATTGCTACTGGGTCCCTCATAGTACAATGTAGTGTCTCTGGCGGTGGTGGTGCGCACCCAACGTCAGACACACCGTTGTAACATGAGGGGCCCTGGGGCGGTCCCGCCGGCCTCAAGAGAGTTCCCCCCTACCCCAGCTCAAAATGTGCTCTACCACGTGCAAAATTATGTCGCACAGCTCCACCAATCTTTAGTCTATTCGCTGACATCATTCAATGTCTGGCACTGACAATACAAATTTGTAGACATCTATGATGCAACTTAAAGTAGTCAGTGTCTGTGTCCTATATTGGCACCATTAAATAGTTACTGCCAAATTACTATGTCAGAAACTCAGTAGATGAGCCCACCCCTGTACCTAAGTATGCCACCTTTTTTTTTGTTTTGGTTGTTTTGCGAGACATTAACATCTATTTATATTTTGGGAGTACTGGGACAGACACTCCTTGCACTACTCCTCCACTCACCACCAAGCTGCCTGTGTATCCATGTAACCGCTGTAAAGCTGCCATGAGCCTATTGTTTGTTATTTTAGGCCTTTGATAGCCTGTCTACGGTCCCTACTTTAAATACTCCTCCACTCACCACCAAGCTGCCTGTGTATCCATGTAACCGCTGTAAAGCTGCCATGAGCCTATTGTTTGTTATTTTAGGCCTTTGAAGCCTGTCTGCGGTCCCTCCTTCCACTAGTCCTCCACTGACCAGACCACTGCTGCCCGTGTACCCCTGGAACCAATTATAAAGTGCCTACAGCCAGCCCATTTTTTTATGTTAGGCCTTTGAAGCCTGTCTGCGGTCCCTCCTTCCACTAGTCCTCCACTGGCCAGACCACTGCTGCCCGTGTACCCCTGGAACCAATTATAAAGTGCCTACAGCCAGCCCATTTTCTTATGTTAGGCCTTTGAAGCCTGTCTGCGGTCCCTACTTTAAATACTCCTCCACTGACCACCAAGCTGCCTGCCCGTGTATCCATGTAACCGCTGTAAAACTGCCATGAGCCTATTGTTTGTTATGTTAGGCCTTTGATAGCCTGTCTGCGGTCCTTACTTTAAATACTCCTCCACTCACCACCTAGCTGCCTGTGTATCCATGTAACCGCTGTAAAACTGCAATGAGCCTATTGTTTGTTATTTTAGGCCTTTGAAGCCTGTCTGCGGTCCCTCCTTCCACTAGTCCTCCACTGACCAGACCACTGCTGCCCGTGTACCCCTGGAACCAATTATAAAGTGCCTACAGCCAGCCCATTTTTTTATGTTAGGCCTTTGAAGCCTGTCTGCGGTCCCTCCTTCCACTAGTCCTCCACTGGCCAGACCACTGCTGCCCGTGTACCCCTGGAACCAATTATAAAGTGCCTACAGCCAGCCCATTTTCTTATGTTAGGCCTTTGAAGCCTGTCTGCGGTCCCTACTTTAAATACTCCTCCACTCACCACCAAGCTGCCTGCCCGTGTATCCATGTAACCGCTGTAAAACTGCCATGAGCCTATTGTTTGTTATTTTAGGCCTTCGAAGCCTGTCTGCGGTCCCTCCTTACACTAGGCCTCCACTGACCAGACCACTGCTGCCCGTGTACCCCTGGAACCAATTATAAAGTGCCTACAGCCAGCCCATTTTTTTATGTTAGGCCTTTGAAGCCTGTCTGCGGTCCCTCCTTCCACTAGTCCTCCACTGACCAGACCACTGCTGCCCGTGTACCCCTGGAACCAATTATAAAGTGCCTACAGCCAGCCCATTTTTTTATGTTAGGCCTTTGAAGCCTGTCTGCGGTCCCTCCTTCCACTAGTCCTCCACTGACCAGACCACTGCTGCCCGTGTACCCCTGGAACCAATTATAAAGTGCCTACAGCCAGCCCATTTTCTTATGTTAGGCCTTTGAAGCCTGTCTGCGGTCCCTACTTTAAATACTCCTCCACTCACCACCAAGCTGCCTGCCCGTGTATCCATGTAACCGCTGTAAAACTGCCATGAGCCTATTGTTTGTTATTTTAGGCCTTCGAAGCCTGTCTGCGGTCCCTCCTTACACTAGGCCTCCACTGACCAGACCACTGCTGCCCGTGTACCCCTGGAACCAATTATAAAGTGCCTACAGCCAGCCCATTTTTTTATGTTAGGCCTTTGAAGCCTGTCTGCGGTCCCTCCTTCCACTAGTCCTCCACTGACCAGACCACTGCTGCCCGTGTACCCCTGGAACCAATTATAAAGTGCCTACAGCCAGCCCATTTTCTTATGTTAGGCCTTTGAAGCCTGTCTGCGGTCCCTACTTTAAATACTCCTCCACTCACCACCAAGCTGCCTGCCCGTGTATCCATGTAACCGCTGTAAAACTGCAATGAGCCTATTGTTTGTTATTTTAGGCCTTTGATAGCCTGTCTGCGGCCCCTACTTGCAATACTCCTCCACTGACCACAATGCTGCCTGGAGTGCCTGCCTGTGTATCCATGTAACCGATGTAAAACTGCCATGACTGCCTACTGTTTGTTATTTTAGGCCTTTGATAGCCTGTCTGCGGCCCCTACTTGCAATACTCCTCCACTGACCACAATGCTGCCTGGAGTGCCTGCCTGTGTATCCATGTAACCGATGTAAAACTGCCATGACTGCCTACTGTTTGTTATTTTAGGCCTTTGATAGCCTGTCTGCGGCCCCTACTTGCAATACTCCTCCACTGACCACAATGCTGCCTGGAGTGCCTGCCTGTGTATCCATGTAACCGATGTAAAACTGCCATGACTGCCTACTGTTTGTTATTTTAGGCCTTTGATAGCCTGTCTGCGGCCCCTACTTGCAATACTCCTCCACTGACCACAATGCTGCCTGGAGTGCCTGCCTGTGTATCCATGTAACCGATGTAAAACTGCCATGACTGCCTACTGTTTGTTATTTTAGGCCTTTGATAGCCTGTCTGCGGCCCCTACTTGCAATACTCCTCCACTGACCACAATGCTGCCTGGAGTGCCTGCCTGTGTATCCATGTAACCGATGTAAAACTGCCATGACTGCCTACTGTTTGTTATTTTAGGCCTTTGATAGCCTGTCTGCGGCCCCTACTTGCAATACTCCTCCACTGACCACACCAATGCTGCCCGTGTACCCCTGGAACCTATT
The DNA here is from genome assembly GCF_051348905.1 of Ranitomeya variabilis. Lineage (NCBI taxonomy): Eukaryota > Metazoa > Chordata > Amphibia > Anura > Dendrobatidae > Ranitomeya > Ranitomeya variabilis. The sequence goes on from NC_135232.1 coordinate 1,145,350,401, forward strand.
TAAAAGTTCATAGAGCCTAGTTATATATTTTATTTACTATTAATAAGGCCATGATGGACTACGCTGTACCACGCTACAAGCTAACCAGTCGACACTTCTTTTGCGAGAAAAGCCATCCCAACCCTCCACCAGCATGTAGAAGACCGCATTGTCCATGCACTCTGGCAATCTGTGAGTACAAAGGTGCACCTGACAACAGACGCATGGACCTGTAGGCATGGCCACGGAAGATTACGTGTCCATTACGGCGCAATGGGTTAATGTGGTGGATGCATGGTCCACAGGGGACAGCCTACTAAGTCTGTCTGCAGTCCCTAATTCAAATTGTCCTCCACTGTCTAAATCGGAGCTTCCACCTTCTGGCTTTCGGCCTATAGTATCAGAAATTAAACTGCATTTGGCCTTCAACTTTGGTTAGGGCCTACTAACGGCTTCTGCCCCTCCCTGGTGTTGCCCTCAACTAAATAAAGCTGAGCTTCAACCTTCTGCTCCAAATTACCATTTTAAAAAATGCAATAGGCTTTTCTGGCCTACTAAAGGTGTCTGTCTGTGTGCCCCTGCCTGGTGTTGTCCTCAACTAAATAAAGCTGAGCTTCAACCTTCCGGCTCTCATTAAGTGGTTTTTTAAAAAAAAAATGGTGGTTAGGGCCTACTAACGGCTTCTGCCCCTCCCTGGTGTTGCCCTCAACTAAATAAAGCTGAGCTTCAACCTTCTGCTCCAAATTACCATTTTAAAAAATGCAATAGGCTTTTCCGGCCTACTAAAGGTGTCTGTCTGTGTGCCCCTGCCTGGTGTTGTCCTCAACTAAATAAAGCTGAGCTTCAACCTTCCGGCTCTCATTAAGTGGTTTTTAAAAAAAAAAATGGTGGTTAGGGCCTACTAACGGCTTCTGCCCCTCCCTGGTGTTGCCCTCAACTAAATAAAGCTGAGCTTCAACCTTCTGCTCCAAATTACCATTTTAAAAAATGCAATAGGCTTTTCCGGCCTACTAAAGGTGTCTGTCTGTGTGCCCCTGCCTGGTGTTGTCCTCAACTAAATAAAGCTGAGCTTCAACCTTCCGGCTCTCATTAAGTGGTTTTTAAAAAAAAAAATGGTGGTTAGGGCCTACTAACGGCTTCTGCCCCTCCCTGGTGTTGCCCTCAACTAAATAAAGCTGAGCTTCAACCTTCTGCTCCAAATTACCATTTTAAAAAATGCAATAGGCTTTTCCGGCCTACTAAAGGTGTCTGTCTGTGTGCCCCTGCCTGGTGTTGCCCTCAACTAAATAAAGCTGAGCTTCAACCTTCGGCTCCAAATTACCATTTTAAAAAATGCAATAGGCTTTTCCGGCCTACTAAAGGTGTCTGTCTGTGTGCCCCTGCCTGGTGTTGTCCTCAACTAAATAAAGCTGAGCTTCAACCTTCCGGCTCTCATTAAGTGGTTTTAAAAAAAAAAAATGGTGGTTAGGGCCTACTAACGGCTTCTGCCCCTCCCTGGTGTTGCCCTCAACTAAATAAAGCTGAGCTTCAACCTTCTGCTCCAAATTACCATTTTAAAAAATGCAATAGGCTTTTCCGGCCTACTAAAGGTGTCTGTCTGTGTGCCCCTGCCTGGTGTTGCCCTCAACTAAATAAAGCTGAGCTTCAACCTTCTGCTCCAAATTACCATTTTAAAAAATGCAATAGGCTTTTCCGGCCTACTAAAGGTGTCTGTCTGTGTGCCCCTGCCTGGTGTTGTCCTCAACTAAATAAAGCTGAGCTTCAACCTTCGGCTCCAAATTACCATTTTAAAAAATGCAATAGGCTTTTCCGGCCTACTAAAGGTGTCTGTCTGTGTGCCCCTGCCTGGTGTTGTCCTCAACTAAATAAAGCTGAGCTTCAACCTTCCGGCTCTCATTAAGTGGTTTTTAAAAAAAAAATGGTGGTTAGGGCCTACTAACGGCTTCTGCCCCTCCCTGGTGTTGCCCTCAACTAAATAAAGCTGAGCTTCAACCTTCTGCTCCAAATTACCATTTTAAAAAATGCAATAGGCTTTTCCGGCCTACTAAAGGTGTCTGTCTGTGTGCCCCTGCCTGGTGTTGCCCTCAACTAAATAAAGCTGAGCTTCAACCTTCTGCTCCAAATTACCATTTTAAAAAATGCAATAGGCTTTTCCGGCCTACTAAAGGTGTCTGTCTGTGTGCCCCTGCCTGGTGTTGTCCTCAACTAAATAAAGCTGAGCTTCAACCTTCTGCTCCAAATTACCATTTTAAAAAATGCAATAGGCTTTTCCGGCCTACTAAAGGTGTCTGTCTGTGTGCCCCTGCCTGGTGTTGTCCTCAACTAAATAAAGCTGAGCTTCAACCTTCCGGCTCTCATTAAGTGGTTTTTTAAAAAAAAAATGGTGGTTAGGGCCTACTAACGGCTTCTGCCCCTCCCTGGTGTTGCCCTCAACTAAATAAAGCTGAGCTTCAACCTTCTGCTCCAAATTACCATTTTAAAAAATGCAATAGGCTTTTCCGGCCTACTAAAGGTGTCTGTCTGTGTGCCCCTGCCTGGTGTTGTCTTCAACTAAATAAAGCTGAGCTTCAACCTTCCGGCTCTCATTAAGTGGTTTTTAAAAAAAAAAATGGTGGTTAGGGCCTACTAACGGCTTCTGCCCCTCCCTGGTGTTGCCCTCAACTAAATAAAGCTGAGCTTCAACCTTCTGCTCCAAATTACCATTTTAAAAAATGCAATAGGCTTTTCCGGCCTACTAAAGGTGTCTGTCTGTGTGCCCCTGCCTGGTGTTGTCCTCAACTAAATAAAGCTGAGCTTCAACCTTCCGGCTCTCATTAAGTGGTTTTTTAAAAAAAAAATGGTGGTTAGGGCCTACTAACGGCTTCTGCCCCTCCCTGGTGTTGCCCTCAACTAAATAAAGCTGAGCTTCAACCTTCTGCTCCAAATTACCATTTTAAAAAATGCAATAGGCTTTTCCGGCCTACTAAAGGTGTCTGTCTGTGTGCCCCTGCCTGGTGTTGTCCTCAACTAAATAAAGCTGAGCTTCAACCTTCCGGCTCTCATTAAGTGGTTTTTAAAAAAAAAAATGGTGGTTAGGGCCTACTAACGGCTTCTGCCCCTCCCTGGTGTTGCCCTCAACTAAATAAAGCTGAGCTTCAACCTTCTGCTCCAAATTACCATTTTAAAAAATGCAATAGGCTTTTCCGGCCTACTAAAGGTGTCTGCCCCTCCCTGGTGTTGTCCTCAACTGAACAAAGCTGAGCTTCCACATTCTGGCTTTCGCCCTATACTATCAGATATTAAACTGCATTTGGCCTACTAGTGTGGTTAGGCCCTTGAAACAGTGTCTGCTGCTCTTGGGTTTGCTACTCCACTGAACAAAGCAATGCCGCCTGTTTAGTCCTGTTACCAATTTTGAACTGCATTTAGCCTACTTTATTCTTTGGCCCTATATCTGTTTCCTCCTCATCCTGCCCATTGCCCAGCCACTGCTAAATGAGTCTGCTGGTACATTGACCTAGACCACTACATTCCCCTTGTACTCTACACAGCCAGAATCTGACCCTGCTGAAAGTAAGGTTCCCCTTCCCGCATGTTATACCACCTTACACAAGGACAAAGAGGAAGGTGCAGATGAAAGTGCAGGTTCCTTCATCAGGTGGGGGGGCATACTCGTTGGCGACGTCACTGGCACAGGGCCCCTCAGAGTACGCAAAAGTGTCGCTGCTGGTGGGAGGCGCCCCCGCCATGCAAACACACCGCCGTACTTTGAGGGGCCCTGTGCCAGTGCCAATGCGAACGAGTGGGCCCCCCCCTGCTTGCTCAGGATCACAGCACTTGCAACGTTTCAATACTTACCTTTCCCTGCAACACCGCCGTGACGTAGTCCGCATTTCCTGGGCCCACGAAAAACTTGAGCCAGCCCTACTCCCCCCACAACTTTCCCCCAATTCCCTATGCCCAACTATTATTATACAGTTAATTAAGATTGGCAAGCTTCAGAAACAAGAATGGATGTTTTTGGCATTAAAATGGGCACTGTAGGTGTTTTCCTGGCCTCCACTCACTGCCGACTATGCTTCCCCATTGACTTGCATTGGGTTTCGTGTTTCGGTCGATCCCCGACTTTTAGCGATAATCGGCCGACTGCACTCGACTCGACTCTGGACAAAATCGGGTTTCCCAAAACCCTACTCGATCTTAAAAAAATGAAAGTCGCTCAACCCTACATGTGCAGAATCACCACAGTAGTAACACAAGCCATTCTGGCGTCTATGAATTTTCCGCTCATTTCTAGTCAGGATTCTATCACATTGCATTAAATCAGGTGCCTGTTCAGATAACACCATGAGGGAATTTGCGGTTTTGCGCTCCCGCAACCGCCGGTCTATTTGAATCGCCAGGGCCATGGAATCATTCAGACCTGTGGGAATGGGAAAACCCACCATCACATTCTTAATGGCTTCAGAAAGGCCATTTCTAAAATTTGCAGCCAATGCACACTCGTTCCACTGGGTCAGCACGGACCATTTCCGAAATTTTTGGCAATACACCTCAGCCTCGTCCTGGCCCTGAGACATAGCCAGCAAGGCTTTTTCTGCCTGAATCTCAAGATTGGGTTCCTCATAAAGCAAACCGAGCGCCAGAAAAAACGCATCAATATCAGCCAATGCCGGATCTCCTGGCGCCAGCGAGAAAGCCCAATCCTGAGGGTCGCCCCGTAAAAAAGAAATAACAATTTTCACTTGCTGAGCGGAGTCTCCAGAGGAACAGGGTCTCAGGGACAAAAACAATTTACAATTATTCCTGAAATTTCTAAACTTAAATCGGTCTCCGGAAAACAGTTCAGGAATCGGTATCTTAGGTTCTGACATAGGATTTCTGGTAACATAATCTTGTATGCCCTGCACACGAGCAGCAAGCTGGTCCACACTTGTAATCAAGGTCTGGACATTCATGTCTGCAGCAATCACAAGCCACTCAAAGGTAAAGGGGAAAAGAAAAAAAAAAAAATGAGAGAGAGAAAAAAGAAAACTCAGAACTTTCTTTCTTATAATCCCACTTCTGCAATGCATTTAACATTTAGTACTGGCCTGGCAAACTGTTATGACCCCAATGGCGAGGGTCTCAGAGATATCAGCAAGTCTGCAAAGTACAAAAATCCAGCTCATAGGGCAGTGGTAACTGGGTTGACCATATATCTACTCCTAACGCCAACCCTAGAAGTAGCCGGGGAACATGCCTACGTTGGTCGCTAGATGTCTCGCGCCAGCCGGAGAGCTAACTACCCCTAGAAGAGGAAAACAAAGACCTCTCTTGCCTCCAGAGAAAGGACCCCAAAAGTAGGATACAAGCCCTCCACAAATAATAACGGTGAGGTAAGAGGAAATGACAAACACAGAGATGAACTAGGTTTAGCACAGAGAGGCCCACTTACTAATAGCAGAATATAGTAAGATAACTTATATGGTCAACAAAAACCCTATCAAAAATCCACGCTGGAGATTCAAGAACCCCCGAACCGTCTAACGGCCCGGGGGGAGAACACCAGCCGCCCTAGAGCTTCCAGCAAGGTCAGGATACAGATAATATACAAGCTGGACAAAAAATGCAAACAATAACAAATTGCAAAAAGCAAAAAAGCAGACTTAGCTTAATCAAGCAGGAACCAGGATCAGTAGACAAGAGCACTACAGATTAGCTCTGATATCAACGTTGCCAGGCATTGAACTGAAGGTCCAGGGAGCTTATATAGCAACACCCCTGACCTAACGACCCAGGTGAGCATAAAAGGAATGACTGACAAACCCAGAGTCAAATCACTAGTAGCCACTAGAGGGAGCCAAAAAGTAAATTCACAACAGGACTGCAAATGATGAAATGAGGGAAGGGGGGCTACAATGGATGAAGTGGGGGATGAGGGGGACTGGAAATGATTAAATGAAGGGAGATGGGGAACTGCAAATGAAGTGTGTCTGAGGGGGAACTGCAAATGATGAAGTGAGGGAGATAGGGGACTGCAAATGATGAAGTGGGAGGAGGGGGACTGCAAATGAAGTGGGGGGGATGGGGGACTGCAAATAATGAATGAGTGGGGATAGGGGACTGCAAATGATGAAGTGAGGGAGGGGGACTGCAAAAGATGAAGTGGGGGAGGATAGGGGTCTGCAACTGATGAAGTGGGGAGTGAGGGGGCTGCAAATGATGAAGTGATGGAGGATGAGGAATGCAAATTATGAATTGGGAGGCAGGGGGGACTGAAAATGATGAGGTGAGGGGGATGGGGGACTGCAAATGATGAAGTAGGTAGTGAGGGGGACTGGAAATGATAAAGGGAGGGGGACTGTAAATAAAGCCATTTGTGATAATGTCCACTCTTAAAAAGAATGTAACTGTATCTACCTCATGTGAGATAGCACTCACTAACGGGTTGGGGAAAACTCGTTTGGCAACGGGATACAGTCAGACAGGCATGGTTTTTCCTTAAACAGTCTATCCGGTTTATTTTATGCAGCATAAACAGGACATGCACAGTTCATTATATACATTTCATATACGGATTCAACTCACAGACACTAAACATGCTGGACTTCTTACTTCATCCTGTTACCATGGGTGATCGTACTCCGAACAGTTCGTCAATGTCCATGGACCACAACAAGCACCAGCAGTCTGTTCCACTGGCAGATACATCTCTGCCGTTATGATATTTCCCTTCCCAGGTGTTACCTTTCTGGAGATCCTGCTCCACACGGTGACCTCCTGTCAGTCATCTCTCCTCCAGGGAAACTGCCGAACTGGGATCACCATCTTGCCTGGCAGGCACACATCAGTCAGTCCAGATCCTCAGACGGGCTGTAGCTCCCCCAATGCAGTGCCATCATGGACTTTGCACACATGGCCTCTCTGTGTGCTATTCAGGACATCCGTCCCCACCTGGGACTGTCCAAGGCCTCCCCATGTGCTCTTCAGGGATCTGTTCCTACTCCCTGGACCTCCCAACACAGAGGCCTCTGAGGATCATGGCCTCCCCAGGTGCTATTCAGGGACCCGTTCCCCACTCTGGACCTCCCAACACCCAGGCCTTTCCTTTCCCAGGACCTTCCAACCATTCAGGTCCATACAGAGGAAACATGTGACCCACGCCCTGGTCACATTACATACCTGTAACCACTCCCGTAGATGGGTGATGTGTGTGGCTAGTTAAACCCGCCCAGCTCTCAGAACTAGCTTTGTCAGCCTCCCTCTAAAACAAAGCAATTACTTGTAGGACTACAGGTTCCAGAACAACCTTACTTCAGGCTTACAGCGCAGAGTATCTTCCTCTGCGACACACGTACCGGCCCGTTCACAATAATGCCAGACTTTGTCTCTTCACAGTTATACCTGTGACTGCCATGCATTCCTATGGCCTCAATACGCCTCCATGCGTACTCTGGGGAGACCATGCAGCGACCCCTACCTGTAACAGCGGTCACTGCATCACACTCCTTAAAACAAGTTTTACTACAAATATCATTGTCCTTAATGAACAGCGTGGCATCAAGAAAATTAATACTGACAGTATCATACAGTGCTGTAAAAGATAACCCCCAATTATTACTATTAACCCCTTCAAGACGGAGCCCTTTTTCATTTTTGCTTTTTCATTTTTCGCTCCCCTCCTTTCCAGAGCCATAACTTTTTTATTTTTCTGTCAATATGGCCATGTGAGGGCTTCTTTTTTGTGGAATGAGTTGTACTTTTGAATGGGATTTACCATGTCGTGTACTAGAAAACGGGAAAAAAATTCCAAGTGTGGTGAAATTGCAAAAAAAGTGCAATCCCTCACTTGTTTTTGCAGCGCCCCAGAGTCCTGGTCGTTGCAGTACTATGGCTCCGCCACTAAGGGGGGCTATGGTATGTCTGATGGCACTGAAGGAGTTCATCTGACCAGGTATCACAGACACCAATACATTTCACAGCCGGGCCTCCAGGGGGAGCTAAGGGTTCTATTCATTAGGCCACTCCTCACATACTGGTAAAACTGGGGGTCAGGCAGGAAGTTAGTGAGAAAGCTGACTGGGTTGGAACCAGGCAACACCTTGTGGCAGAGGGTGTTGTGGGAGAAGATTCAGTGGGGTCCCTGTCAGGGGTGGATTCCTGACAGAGGCCTGGCTACAGGAAAGAATGTAACGGGACCGTGCCTGCTCAGGATAGCGGCGGTGCCCAAGGAAGGATTAGAAGCGAGATAGATTGTGCTGAGTGAGAAACGAGATCAAAGCAACAAGGAGAATACCAGTAGGAGTCGTGCTGTAAGACCGAGGAAACATCCTACTGAGGCGCAAACCACCGGTGGCCGGAATGCCGAGGAAGTATTTCTATATACAGCTTCAGGCAATACTTCAAATCTCAGGCGGGCTGTCTCACCTAAATCACCTATGCAGTCTTGGGGGGCAACTTGTGGAGAGGGGCTTCTCTAGGGTCCCGGAAGAGCTCCGAGCCTACCCGTCAAACGGGTACCGGGTACCCCTCGGCCCTGCGGCGGTGGGGGCGCTACAAAACTTGGCGTCACGAACAGGATCTACTTAAGCCTGAAGAATCAGGTCATGTGTGCCTTGGAACTGTGATTTATTACACTTGGAACTGTGATTTATTATACTTGGATTGTGATTTATAGCAAAGACTGTGCCGCGCCATTTGCCGCCAAAATCCGCCGCCATTACAGCGCTGAGGAAAGCGCAGGAGAAGAAGAGGGGCGTGGAGTGGGCGTAAACAAGCTGAAGAGCGCGAAGGACAATGGCCGCCCAGTCTAAATAAATAGGGAAAGGAGTGACGCTGGAGGAGTCACCCCAGGTAGGGGTACTGAGTGCCGCGACCCCCAGGGAGATCGCCTCACCTCTGCACCAGACCCGGCCGCTGCTGCGGCCACTGGCACTCCAGCATCCCTGCCGCCTGCTCCCAAAGAACCTGGGGGGCTAGACATGGGGCCCTTCCCGTGGGGAGAGTACAGAAATCACCTGATTGCAGAGTTCCAGCTGGAAGTGGAGCGGGAGGCGCGTGGTGAGCTGCTGGAGGGCTCTCTGCCGAAGTGGGGCGTTGTGATTGTTTACCTGCCCCAGACCGGAAAAGGCTTCGTGCAGGAGATTGGGACAGCCCTGAGAGTCCGCATCACCCGGGATGAAGTGGAGCCCTGCCTGTGCGGAGACGGCGACAGGTCCTTCATGAAGCCGGGGGATGTGGTCACCTATCGCCGGCACCTAAAGGGGAGCAGCTGGTGGGCCCGGGATATGCAGTGCTGCACCGCCGTTCTGGCGGTATCCCGAACCGAGGGGGAGGAGCTCGCCGCTGAAGCCGCTGCTGCCGCCGCCGCCGCTACCAGCATCGTCCATCGACCCACACAGACCCTCATTGCAGCGCATGACCTGGTCGTGAAGAAGACCCGAACCCACGGGGTACACCTGGCCACGGGAGTGGACTTGGAGTTCAGCCTATCCGGGCCGCAGAGAGCCACCTGCCAGGTAAAGCCTCGGTGGGGGCTGCCAGAAGCTGAGTAATGAATAAGTTTTAATGACATGTAAATAGTTACTGTTCTACTGTTTTGCTAAACCCGTCCAGGGTTAACTCTTAAAGGGATCCCTTTGTTGACCCGGGATCCCTATTCCCCTTTGGTTATTTTCTATCTTTCCTTTGTTATCAAGAACTGCCGCCATCATGAACAGTGCATGATACAAACTGCTTGTAAATAGTTTGCACCTTCTTAAAGGTGCTCCCTACTGGTTTTACTTAAAGAAGGACTCTTTGTGAAGATACCGCACCGGTGCCTTTGCTGAGTATGGACTGGTAGCTTGAGAAGATGTGCTACCTCATAACGACTTGGTCCTCTCTTAAAGGGGATGTTCACTTGTTGTACTTAAAGAATGGTTTTGCCTTAAGATGGTTAAGATGGCAATAATGTTTTGAGAGAAAGTTAATGATGCTGCTGATATGTACAAGTTGTATGTAACTAACGTGTTGGAAGAAAGAAGTGTTCAATAATGTGTCCTGAGATAAAGCTAGAAGAAAGATGCAGCAGACCCGTAGGGGTAGACCTAGCGTCCTGCATATTTGTCAGTAAGAAAAGTAATGATGGAAGTTTAATGTTTTATAATATGTTGAAGGAAGAATGAGGACAGGAAGTGAACCCATAGGGGTTAGTGGTGAGTCCTCTTAGGAGCCATATAGAGATGGCTCAGTGCTCTTAAACTGAAAGAAAAATGTTATGTTCTATACTGTGTATAGTAGTTGAAAAGGCAGTAGGCCCGGGCTGAAAGGGGCGGTCCTGTAAAGAAAGGAGAGGCAGTAGGTCTGGAGCCGTTAGGACAGGCGGTCCTGCAGATTTAAAGAAGGAGAATGCATAAAGTTAATTGCCTTATAATGTGTTATAAGAAGGTCTTTTGTGGAGGCAGAGTGTACGTCCTTAAAGACAATGTTAAATTATTGTTCAAAGCATTTGCACTAAGTAGAATACCCGGTTGGGTAACAGGAGTTGTTTATAGCCTGTAATTTATAATATTTAACCATGTTTGTAACGTTCAAGTGTCCTCACCTCCCATAAAGGGAAGCTCTGTTCAAGTATACTTATTGTTATTGCACTCAACAAAATTGTATGTCTTTTTGCTAACCTGTATTGTTGTTTTCTTCCCAGTCCCGGAGTACTGGATTTAACCGTCTGGGAGTGCAGCGCCCCAGAGTCCTGGTCGTTGCAGTACTATGGCTCCGCCACTAAGGGGGGCTATGGTACGTCTGATGGCACTGAAGGAGTTCATCTGACCAGGTATCACAGACACCAATACATTTCACAGCCGGGCCTCCAGGGGGAGCTAAGGGTTCTATTCATTAGGCCACTCCTCACATACTGGTAAAACTGGGGGTCAGGCAGGAAGTTAGTGAGAAAGCTGACTGGGTTGGAACCAGGCAACACCTTGTGGCAGAGGGGTCCCTGTCAGGGGTGGGATCCTGACAGAGGCCTGGCTACAGGAAAGAACGTAACGGGACCGTGCCTGCTCAGGATAGCGGCGGTGCCCAAGGAAGGATTAGAAGCGAGATAGATTGTGCTGAGTGAGAAACGAGATCAAAGCAACAAGGAGAATACCAGTAGGAGTCGTGCTGTAAGACCGAGGAAACATCCTACTGAGGCGCAAACCACCGGTGGCCGGAACGCCGAGGAAGTATTTCTATATACAGCTTCAGGCAATACTTCAAACCTACGGCAGGACAGTCAGTCTCAGGCGGGCTGTCTCACCTAAATCACCTATGCAGTCTTGGGGGGCAACTTGTGGAGAGGGGCGACTCTAGGGTCCCGGAAGAGCTCCGAGCCTACCCGTCAAACGGGTACCGGGTACCCCTCGGCCCTGCGGCGGTGGGGGCGCTACATTTTTTGTTTGGCTTTTTTGCTAGATTCACTAAATGCTAAAACTGAGCTGCCACTATGAAACTCCAGGTCATTACAAGTTCATAGACACCAAACATGTCTAATGTAGGTTCTTTTTATCTAAGTGGTGAAAAAAAATTCCAAACATTGCTTTAAAAAAAAAAAAAAAAAAAAAAAAAACGCAATTTTCCAATACCCGTAGCGTTTCCATTTTTCGGGGTCTCGGGTCAGGTGAGGGCTTGTTTTTGCATGCCAAAATGACATTTTTAATGATACCATTTTGGTGTAGATATGTTCTTCTGATCTCCCGTTATTGCATTTTAATGCAATGTTGCAGCGACCAAAAAAACGTAATTCTAGCGTTTCGAATTTTTTTCTCGCTATGACGTTTAGCGATCAGGTTAATCTTTTTTTATTGATAGATCGGGCGATTCTGAACGCGGCGATACCAAATATGTGTAGCAAAATATCCAAAATCAAAAAAAGGAAAAAAGAGAAAAGAGCGGCACTGCATCTATCTTTGCAACTTCTTATGGACTCTAATCAAAGTGCGTTGTGCAGAATTTGGACGGTCAAACCATGCGGCCGTGACTTGGTGGTGCACCTCAAAGAAAAATGTGTCAATAAATATATAGCGATAAAAGAGAAAATGAGGGCACTCACCAATCTTCACGTTTTTAGTCCTTTATTGCAACACGATCCAGATAAAACACATGGCCGGGGAAGAGAGAGAGCCGAAGCTCGTGCGAGCAGGCGAGAGACGACAGCTGTTTCGCGTGAAACAGCTGTCGTCTCTCGCCTGCTCGCACGAGCTTCGGCTCTCTCTCTTCCCCGGCCATGTGTTTTATCTGGATCGTGTTGCAATAAAGGACTAAAAACGTGAAGGTTGGTGAGTGCCCTCATTTTCTCTTTTATCGCCAAATATGTGTAGGTTTGAATTTTTTTTATTGTTTTATTTTGAATGGGGGCAAAAGGGGGGTGATTTAAACTTTTATATTTTTTTAATTTTTTTCATATTTTTTAAAACGTTTTTTTCTTTATTTTGCCATGCTTCAATAGCCTCCATGGGAAGCTAGAAGCTGGTACAACTCGATCTCCTCTGCTACATAGAGGTGATGCATAGATCGCCTCTATGTAGCTGAATTCCTGCATTGCTATGAGCGCCGACCACAAGGTGACGCTCACAGCAATCCGGCATCAACAACCATAGAGGTCTCAAGGAGACCTCTGGTTGTCATGCCAACACATCGCTGACCTCCGATCACATGATGGGGGTCAGCGATGTGCGCATTTACAGCCCGATGGCCGGAGGCTCTAGTTAAATGCCGCTGTCAGCGTTTGACAGCGACAATTAACTAGTTAATAGCGGCGGGTGGATCGCAATTCCACCTGCCACTATTGCGTGCACAGGTCAGCTGTACAAAACAGCTGACATGTCGCGGCTTTGATGTGGGCTTATTGCCGGAGCCCACATCAAAGGCGGAGACACGACATGCGCAGTACTAGTATGGCGCATGTTGTGAAGGGGTTAATATGCTTGCGTTCCAAGGCATGTGGTAGGGACAGCTGAACTCTGCGCTCGAACAAGAAGATGGGTGTGGTTGCAGATGGTGATTGCGTATTTGCAATGACAGCTGCATGGTAGGAGGCATCAGCACAAGGGAAGAGGAAGTAGTGCCACCTGTATACAGTGATTGTGCCAGGTGCTTGGATGACATGTGCTTGAGCATGGTGGTGGTGATCAGACTGGTAGTGGTCTTACCAGGTACGGACTGGGGCTGAAATTTAGTCCTGGCATTTGAAATCACACAGGCCTATGTTGTCCCCGTCCCCAAGCACCAGATGGGATATATTGCTAATATTACCCTGGATGGAGGAGTGGAAGATTTTCTACAAGACCAATATGTCTAATGATACCCATGGCCTGCTGGGGTAATTGACAGAGTCAGCAACTTTGTGCTCCATCACAACTCTTAACAGTATGGGTGTCTTGAGAACACTGATTCTGTTAACAACGTAGCAGACAAGGCAGACCATGACCAGACAGGCCCTTCTGGCATTTTCCAGAATTGCCAGATGGCCAGTCCGGCCCTGGGTCTTACTACTGCTGAGTGGTACAGCACAGGTTGCAAATTGCCGTTTTCTTGTCTTCAGCACTGTCTAAAAAATCGCTGCAGTGGGGAACACCTAACCTGTTGTGAATTTGCTTTTTGCTCCCTCTAGTGGTTACTAGTTTTTTGACTCTGGTTTTTCTGTCATTCCTTTTATCCGCACCTGGGTCGTTAGTTAGGGGTGTTGCTATATAAGCTCCCTGGACCTTCAGTTCAATGCCTGGCAACGTAGTTATCAGAGCTAGTCTGCTGTGCTCTTGTCTACTGATCCTGGTTCCAGTTATATCAGCTAAGTCTGCCTTTTGCTTTTTGCTATTTGTTTTGGTTTTGTATTTTTGTCCAGCTTGTTCCAAATCTATATCCTGACCTTTGCTGGAAGCTCTAGGGGGGCTGGTGTTCTCCCCCCGGACCGTTAGACGGTTCGGGGGTTCTTGAATTTCCAGTGTGGATTTTGATAGGGTTTTTGTTGACCATATAAGTTACCTTTCTTTATTCTGCTATCAGTAAGCGGGCCTCTCTGTGCTAAACCTGGTTCATTTCTGTGTTTGTCATTTCCTCTTACCTCACCGTCATTATTTGTGGGGGGCTTCTATCCAGCTTTGGGGTCCCCTTCTCTGGAGGCAAGAAAGGTCTTTGTTTTTCTCTACTAGGGGTAGCTAGATTCTCCGGCTGGCGCGTGTCATCTAGAATCAACGTAGGAATGATCCCCGGCTACTTCTAGTGTTGGCGTTAGGAGTAGATATATGGTCAACCCAGTTACCACTGCCCTATGAGCTGGATTTTTGTATTCTGCAGACTTCCACGTTCCTCTGAGACCCTCGCCATTGGGGTCATAACAGTTTGCCAGGCCCGTATTAAATGTTTAATGCATTGCAGAAGAGGGATTATAAGAAAGAAGATTCTGAGGTTTTTTTTTTCTTCTTCCCCTTTACCTCAGAGTGGCTATGCTTGCTGCAGACATGAATGTCCAGACCTTGATTACAAGTGTGGACCAGCTGGCTACTCGTGTGCAGGGCATACAAGACTATGTTATCAGAAATCCTAGGTCAGAACCTAAAATACCGATTCCTGAACTGTTTTCCGGAGACAGGTTTAAGTTTAGGAATTTCGTGAATAATTGTAAATTGTTTTTGTCCCTGAGACCCTGTTCATCTGGAGATTCTGCTCAGCAAGTAAAAATTGTTATTTCGTTCTTACGGGGCGACCCTCAGGATTGGGCTTTTTCGCTGGCGCCAGGAGATCCGGCATTGGCTGATCTTGATGCGTTTTTTCTGGCGCTCGGTTTACTTTATGAGGAACCCAATCTTGAGATTCAGGCAGAAAAGGCCTTGCTGGCTATGTCTCAGGGGCAGGACGAGGCTGAAGTGTATTGCCAAAAATTTCGGAAATGGTCCGTGCTGACACATTGGAACGAGTGTGCACTGGCCGCTAATTTTAGAAATGGCCTTTCTGAAGCCATTAAGAATGTTATGGTGGGTTTTCCCATTCCCACAGGTCTGAATGATACTATGGCACTGGCTATTCAAATTGACCGGCGGTTGCGGGAGCGCAAAACCGCAAATTCCCTCATGGTGTTGTCTGAACAGACACCTAATTCGGTGCAATGTGATAGAAAAACCGCAAATTCCCTCATGGTGTTGTCTGAACAGACACCTGATTTAATGCAATGTGATAGAATCCTGACTAGAAATGAGCGGAAAATTCATAGACGCCGGAATGGCTTGTGCTACTACTGTGGTGATTCTACACATGTTATCTCAGCATGCTCTAAACGTATAGCTAAGGTTGTTAGTCCTGTCACCGTTGGTAATTTGCAACCTAAATTTATTCTGTCTGTAACTTTGATTTGCTCACTGTCATCTTATCCTGTCATGGCGTTTGTAGATTCAGGTGCTGCCCTGAGTCTCATGGATCTCTCATTTGCTAAGAGCTGTGGTTTTACTCTTGAACCATTAGAAAATCCTATTCCTCTTAGGGGTATTGATGCTACACCATTGGCAGCAAATAAACCGCAGTATTGGACACAGGTTACCATGTGCATGACTCCTGAACACCGCGAGGTGATACGTTTCCTGGTTTTACATAAAATGCATGATTTGGTTGTTTTAGGGCTGCCATGGTTACAGACCCATAATCCAGTCCTGGACTGGAAGGCTATGTCAGTCTCAAGTTGGGGCTGTCGTGGTATTCATGGGGATTCCCTGCCTGTGTCTATTGCTTCTTCTACGCCTTCGGAAGTTCCGGAGTATTTGTCTGATTATCAGGATGTCTTCAGTGAGTCTGAGTCCAGTGCACTGCCTCCTCATAGGGACTGTGACTGTGCTATAGATTTGATCCCAGGCAGTAAATTTCCTAAGGGAAGACTGTTTAATCTGTCGGTACCTGAACATACCGCTATGCGTTCATATATCAAGGAGTCTTTGGAGAAAGGACATATTCGTCCGTCTTCTTCCCCTCTTGGTGCGGGATTCTTTTTTGTGGCTAAAAAGGACGGATCTTTGAGACCTTGTATTGATTATCGGCTTTTAAATAAGATCACTGTCAAATTTCAGTATCCTTTACCGCTGTTGTCTGACTTGTTTGCCCGGATTAAGGGTGCCAAGTGGTTCACCAAGATAGACCTTCGTGGTGCGTACAACCTTGTGCGCATTAAGCAAGGTGATGAATGGAAAACCGCATTCAATACGCCCGAAGGTCATTTTGAGTACTTGGTGATGCCTTTTGGGCTCTCCAATGCGCCTTCAGTTTTTCAGTCCTTTATGCATGACATTTTCCGGAAGTATCTGGATAAATTTTTGATTGTTTATCTGGATGATATTTTGGTTTTTTCTGATAATTGGGATTCGCATGTGGAGCAGGTCAGGTTGGTCTTTAAAATTTTGCGTGAAAATTCTTTGTTTGTCAAGGGCTCAAAGTGTCTCTTTGGTGTACAGAAGGTTCCCTTTTTGGGGTTCATTTTTTCCCCTTCTGCTGTGGAGATGGACCCAGTCAAGGTCCGAGCTATTCTTGATTGGACTCAGCCCTCGTCAGTTAAGAGTCTTCAGAAGTTCTTGGGCTTCGCTAACTTCTACCGTCGTTTTATCGCAAATTTTTCTAGCATTGTGAAACCTTTGACGGATATGACCAAGAAGGGCTCCGATGTAGCTAACTGGGCTCCTGCTGCCGTGGAGGCTTTCCAGGAGTTGAAACGCCGGTTTACTTCGGCGCCTGTTTTGTGCCAGCCTGACGTCTCACTTCCCTTTCAGGTTGAGGTGGATGCTTCGGAGATTGGGGCCGGGGCCGTTTTGTCGCAGAGAGGCCCTGGTTGCTCTGTTATGAAACCTTGTGCCTTTTTCTCTAGGAAGTTTTCGCCTGCCGAGCGAAATTATGATGTGGGCAATCGGGAGTTGTTGGCCATGAAATGGGCATTTGAGGAGTGGCGTCATTGGCTCGAGGGTGCTAAGCATCGTGTGGTGGTCTTGACTGATCACAAAAATCTGATGTATCTCGAGTCTGCTAAACGCCTTAATCCTAGACAGGCCCGCTGGTCATTGTTTTTCTCCCGCTTTGATTTTGTTGTCTCGTATTTACCAGGTTCAAAGAATGTGAAGGCCGATGCTCTTTCTAGGAGCTTTGTGCCTGATGCTCCTGGAGTCGCTGATCCTGTTGGTATTCTTAAAGATGGAGTTATCTTGTCAGCTATTTCTCCGGATCTGCGACGTGTGTTGCAGAGATTTCAGGCTGATAGGCCTGAGTCTTGTCCACCTGACAGACTGTTTGTCCCGGATAAGTGGACCAGCAGAGTCATTTCCGAGGTTCATTCCTCGGTGTTGGCAGGTCACCCGGGAATTTTTGGCACCAGAGATCTGGTGGCCAGGTCCTTTTGGTGGCCTTCCTTGTCAAGGGATGTGCGGTCATTTGTGCAGTCCTGTGGGACTTGTGCTCGAGCTAAGCCTTGCTGTTCTCGTGCCAGCGGTTTGCTCTTGCCCTTGCCTGTCCCGAAGAGACCTTGGACACATATCTCCATGGATTTCATTTCTGATCTTCCGCTATCTCAGGGCATGTCCGTTATCTGGGTGATATGTGATCGCTTCTCCAAGATGGTCCATTTGGTTCCTTTGCCTAAGCTGCCTTCCTCTTCCGATCTGGTTCCTGTGTTTTTCCAGAACGTGGTTCGTTTGCACGGCATCCCTGAGAATATTGTGTCAGACAGAGGATCCCAGTTCGTTTCCAGGTTCTGGCGATCCTTTTGTAGTAGGATGGGCATTGATTTGTCGTTTTCGTCTGCTTTCCATCCTCAGACTAATGGACAGACGGAGCGAACCAATCAGACTTTGGAGGCTTATTTGAGGTGTTTTGTCTCTGCTGATCAGGACGATTGGGTTACATTCTTGCCGTTGGCTGAGTTTGCCCTTAATAATCGGGCTAGTTCCGCCACCTTGGTTTCGCCTTTTTTCTGCAACTCTGGTTTCCATCCTCGCTTTTCTTCGGGTCATGTGGAGCCTTCTGACTGTCCTGGGGTGGATTCTGTGGTGGATAGGTTGCAGCAGATCTGGAATCATGTGGTGGACAACTTGAAGTTGTCACAGGAGAAGGCTCAGCGCTTTGCCAACCGCCGCCGCGGTGTGGGTCCCCGACTACGCGTTGGGGATTTGGTATGGCTTTCTTCCCGCTTTGTTCCTATGAAGGTCTCCTCTCCCAAATTTAAACCTCGTTTTATTGGACCTTACAAGATATTGGAAATCCTTAATCCTGTATCTTTTCGTCTGGATCTTCCTGTGTCGTTTGCTATTCACAATGTATTTCATAGGTCCTTGTTGCGGCGGTACATTGTGCCTGTAGTTCCTTCTGCTGAGCCTCCTGCTCCGGTGTTGGTTGAGGGCGAGTTGGAGTACGTGGTGGAGAAGATCTTGGATTCTCGCCTCTCCAGGCGGAGGCTTCAGTACCTGGTCAAGTGGAAGGGCTATGGTCAGGAGGATAATTCCTGGGTGGTCGCCTCTGATGTTCATGCGGCCGATTTAGTTCGTGCCTTTCATGCCGCTCATCCTGATCGCCCTGGTGGTCGTGGTGAGGGTTCGGTGACCCCTCACTAAGGGGGGGGTACTGTTGTGAATTTGCTTTTTGCTCCCTCTAGTGGTTACTAGTTTTTTGACTCTGGTTTTTCTGTCATTCCTTTTATCCGCACCTGGGTCGTTAGTTAGGGGTGTTGCTATATAAGCTCCCTGGACCTTCAGTTCAATGCCTGGCAACGTAGTTATCAGAGCTAGTCTGCTGTGCTCTTGTCTACTGATCCTGGTTCCAGTTATATCAGCTAAGTCTGCCTTTTGCTTTTTGCTATTTGTTTTGGTTTTGTATTTTTGTCCAGCTTGTTCCAAATCTATATCCTGACCTTTGCTGGAAGCTCTAGGGGGGCTGGTGTTCTCCCCCCGGACCGTTAGACGGTTCGGGGGTTCTTGAATTTCCAGTGTGGATTTTGATAGGGTTTTTGTTGACCATATAAGTTACCTTTCTTTATTCTGCTATCAGTAAGCGGGCCTCTCTGTGCTAAACCTGGTTCATTTCTGTGTTTGTCATTTCCTCTTACCTCACCGTCATTATTTGTGGGGGGCTTCTATCCAGCTTTGGGGTCCCCTTCTCTGGAGGCAAGAAAGGTCTTTGTTTTTCTCTACTAGGGGTAGCTAGATTCTCCGGCTGGCGCGTGTCATCTAGAATCAACGTAGGAATGATCCCCGGCTACTTCTAGTGTTGGCGTTAGGAGTAGATATATGGTCAACCCAGTTACCACTGCCCTATGAGCTGGATTTTTGTATTCTGCAGACTTCCACGTTCCTCTGAGACCCTCGCCATTGGGGTCATAACACTAACCCTTGGCCTGGTATCTGGCTGCTTGGGGAACAGTTGACCGCCTTCTCCCTCTGTCAGCCCCACAGCACCCTCTGTGCTGCTGTGCTCGATTTGCATGCCACCTTGTCAGGTTGGGTCAGTGACCATCATCCAACACCTTGCCTTCTACTTTCTCACTCTGGTGCTCCTACTGATGCTATCACTACTCCCCCTAGCTAACCCTACTCCACCAGCTAACCATCACTCTGTCTCTTTCCCTTCAACTTAGGCCTGTTTCACACGTCAGTGGCTCCGGTACGTGTGATGACAGTTTTCTCACGTACCGGAGACACTGACTCACATAGACACATTAAAATCAATGTGTCTCTGCACATGTCAGTGTGTTTTCATGGACTGTGTGTCCGTTTGAAAAACACGGAGACATGTCAGTGTTCGTGGGAGCGCACGGATCACACTGACCCATTAAAGTCAATGGGTCCGAGTAAAACACGTACCGCACATGGATGCTGTCTGTGTGCAGTCCATGTGCCGTGCAGGAGACAGCGCTACAGTAAGCGCTGTCCCCCCAGCTTGTGGTGCTGAAGCCGCCATTCATTTCTTCTCTCCAGCAGCGTTCGCTGGAGAGAAGGAATGAAAAATCATTGTTTTGTTTTTTTTGTGTTTAAAATAAAGATCCTCGTCACCACCCCCCTCCCACCCCCTGTGCGCCCACCCGCTGGAAATAAAATACTCACCCAGCTCCCTCGATGCTTCCTCTCAGCGCCGCAGCTTCTTCCTGTATGAGCGGTCACGTGGTACCGCTCATTACAGTGATGAATATGCGGCTCCACCCCTATGATTTTTCATTCCTTCTCTCCAGCGAACGCTGCTGGAGAGAAGAGATGAATGGCGGCTTCAGCACCAGATGCAGGGGACAGCGCTTAACTCTAGCGCTGTCTCCTGCACGGTCCGTGTGGTCCTCAGTCGGCACACGGGCAGCACACGGCTGCCGCACGTGTGCCACACTGATGTGCCATGTGAGCACACGGACACACGGACACGGATAACTCCGGTACTGATTTTTCCGGTACCAGAATTATCTGGACGATGAGACTGGCCTTAGTCTGTCCCACTCTGGGCCAGTCCCAGTCATTAACTCAAACTTTCCCCACTGTCAAAAAACACACATTATTACTACCATTAATGCACCGCACCACTCACATTACACAACATTACAATATAGTTGTCCTTCAACGGGAACGTGGACAGTATGTCCATCTCCTTACACACCCAAGAAATCATTACTTTGTGGAGGAATATACACTGCTGCAGTTTATTATGGCCGGGATCACATTGGAAGTGATCCTGTGTAATGAGACAAGATCACTGGCGGCCAGGTGAACAGAGACTGGCGAAGGAAAAAGCTGTTGTTACAATGGAGGAAACCTGTGGAAGGTGCGTGGATTTTTTTTTATTTGATTCACTTCTGCAAATTACTGTAAACTAAAAAAAGCCCCAAATTCCACACAATTTTCTTCTGTAGATTTTCCCGCAGCTTCTTCCAGATTTGCAGAATTTGTTTTAAGCAAATAACATATGTGTAAATGCATCTTGTGCGCAGAGTATTGTTGCCTTTTTTGTGGTGGTTTTATTGGCTGTTCTTAGTTATGTGTTCTTGTAAATTACTGCTTTGGATTATTAATATGTGACTTCTTGGACTGTGACTGAAGGTTTCCCAGTTGATAGTTATACTTTATTTATAACTATAATAGGATAGTAAAGACTGGACAAGTTGGAAATCATCTGACAGCTTCTCCACCAGTTGATGATCTTCTGGAAAGTGGAATGATTGATGTTAGAGATAAGAGAATCAATTTGATACAAATGGAATAAAACAACATAAAAAAATTGATGCTAAATAATGCTAAGTCCATATTTTTCATTTTCCACGTTGACAGAATGCAGCAAAATTGTTACCAGCAGTGATTATTAGGCATGAGGGAAACTGAGCGGTACAAAGAGTATCCAGTACCAAACCTGGAGCACAGGCATTTTACTAAATGTCCGGTCTCCTGTTTGCGTTCAACAGGCTAATAGTCTGCGCAGCCAATCAACAAGCTTTTAGACTGTGGACAGCCATGATGATTGTAATTGCCTGACGCACCATGTGACTCAGCCTGTATAAAGGCTGGATCACGAATGTGGCCGTCATTCTGCTCTTATTGCTGCAGGGATAGGATGCAGCTGCAGTAAGAAACAGATTCTGACTGCACACTCTGCAAAAAAGTCACTGTGTGTACTCTGCATCCCATATGTGTGGGAATATTGTGCCAAAAGCTGCTGTGTGTACTCTGCAACCCATATCTGTGGGGGTACTATGCTAAAAACATCTGTGTGTACTCTGCCTCCCATGTCTGTGGGAGTACTGTGCCAAAAGCTGGTGTGTGCACTCTGCCACCCATATCTGTGGAGTATAGTGCTAAAAGTTGCTGTGTGTACTCTGCCACCCATGTCTGTGGGAGTACTGTGCCAACAGCTGCTGTGTGTACTCTGCCACCCATATCTGTGGGAGTACTGAGCTAAAATCTGCTGTGTATACTCTGCAATACATATCTGTTGGAGTACTGTGCTAAAAGTTGCTGTGTGTACTCTGCCACCCATGTCTGTGGGAGTACTGTGCCAACAGCTGCTGTGTGCACTCTGCCACCCATATCTGTGGGAGTACTGTGACAAAAGCAGCTGTGTGCCCTCTGCCACCCATATCTGTGGGAGTACTGTGCTAAAATCTGCTGTGTGTACTCTGCAACCCATACCTGTGAGAGTACTGTGCTAAAAGCTGCTGTGTGTACTCTGCTACCCATGTCTGTGGGAGTACTGTGCCAAAAGCTACTGTGCGCACTCTGCCACCCATATCTGTGGGAGTACTATGCTGAAAGCTGCTGTGTGTACTCGGCCACCCATATCTGTGGGAGTACTGTGCTAAAATCTACAGTGTATACTCTGCAACCCATATCTGTGGGAGTACTGTACTAAAAGCTGTTGTGTGTATTCGGCCACCCATATCCGTGGGAGTACTTGCTCAAAGCTGCTGTGTGTACTCTGCAATCTATATCTGTGGGAGTTCTGTGCTAAAAGCAGCTATGTGTACTCTGCAACCATATCCGTGGGAGCACTGTGCTAAAAGCCGCTGTGTACTCTGCAACCTATATCTGTGGGAGTACTGTGCTAAAAGCCACTGTGTACTCTGCCACCCATATCTGTAGGAGTACTGTGCTAAAAGCTGCTGTGTGTACTATGCCACTCATATCCGTGGAAGTACTGTACTAAAAGCCACTGCGTGTACTCTGCCGCCCATATATGTGGGAGTACTGTGCCAAAAGCTGCTGTGTGTACTCTGCAAACCATACCTGTGGGGGTACTGTGCCAAAGCTGCTGTATGCACTATGCCACCCATATCTGTGGGAGTACTGTGCTAAAAGCCACTGTGTGTACTCTG
Source organism: Ranitomeya variabilis (assembly GCF_051348905.1). Classification (NCBI taxonomy): domain Eukaryota; kingdom Metazoa; phylum Chordata; class Amphibia; order Anura; family Dendrobatidae; genus Ranitomeya; species Ranitomeya variabilis. The sequence continues at coordinate 1,145,373,160 of NC_135232.1, forward strand.
CAACCCATATCTGTGGGAGTACTGTTCTAAAAGCAGCTGTGTGCACTCTGCCACCAATATCTGTGGGAGTACTGTGCTAAAACCCACTGTAGGTACTCTGCAGCCCATGTATGTGGGAGTACTGTGCCAATAGCTGCTGTGTGTACGCTGCCACCCATATCTGTGGGAGTACTGTGCCAAAAGCTGCTGTGTGTACTCGGCAACCCATATCTGTGGGGGTACTGTGCTAAAAGTCGCTGTGTGTACTCTGTCACCCATGTCTGTGGGAGTAATGTGCCAAAAGCTGCTGTGTGCACTCTGCCACCCAGATCTGTGGGAGTACTGTGCCAAAAGCAGCTGTGTGCACTCTGCCACCCATATCTGTGGGAGTACTGTGCTAAAAGCTGCTGTGTGTACTCGGACACCCATATCTGTGGGAGTACTGTGCTAAATTCTGCAGTGTATACTCTGCAACCCATATCTGTGGGAGTACTGTACTAAAAGCTGTTGTGTGTACTCGGCCACCCATATCTGTGGGAGTACTTGCTCAAAGCTGTTGTGTGTACTCTGCAATCTATATCTGTGGGAGTTCTGTGCTAAAAGCAGCTATGTGTACTCTGCAACCATATCCGTGGGGGCACTGTGCTAAAAGCCGCTGTGTACTCTGCAACCCATATCTGTAGGAGTACTGTGCTAAAAGCCACTGTGTGCACTCTGCAACCCATATCTGTGGGAGTACTGTGCCAATAGCTGCTGTGTGTACTCTGCAACCCATTTCTCTGGGAGTACTGTGCCAAAAGCCGCTGTGTACTCTGCCACCCATATCTGTGGGAGTACTGTGCCAAAAGATGCTGTGTGTACTCGGCAATCCATATATGTGGGAGTACGGTGCCAAAAGCTGCTGTGTACTCTGCAAACCATATCTGTGGGAGTACTGTGCTGAAAGCAGCTGTGAGCACTCTGCCACCCATATCTGTGGAGTACAGTGCTAAAAGCTGCTGTGTACTCTGCCACCCATATCTGTGGGAGTACTGTGCTAAAAGCCACTGTGTGTACTCTGCAACCAATATCTGTGGGAGTACTGTGCCAAAAGCCACTGCGTGTACGCTGCCACCCATATCTGTGGGAGTACTGTGCCAAAAGCTGCTGTGTGTACTCTGAATCCCATATCTGTGGGAGTACTGTGCTAAAAGCCGCTGTATGTACTATGCCACCCATATCTGTTTTTCTATTATATTAGACAGTGGATCAACTAAAATGAAGAAAAAATGCCCCCCCTTCCCCGGGGTGATCGGTAAGTGGCTTAGAAAGTGTTGTGATTGATTTTTTTCTCTATTAGGCTGGGGTCACACTGGCGACTTAAACGGTCGAGTGCAGTGCAATAAAAAAATCGCATTGCACTAGGACCAATGTTAAAATATAGGGCAGCTCCCAGCAGCCGATTTTTTGTCGGCCGTTTTCCTCGGTCCGAGACAATCGCAGCATGCCGACTCTCGGCTCACTCGCACCCATATGAGGAGATGGAGAAATTAGTTTCTCTGCCTCCTTCGCAGCTGTGCTCCGATCCGCTCTGTGCGAGACGATCGGAGCACAGACACATGACAACGGGTATCCGTGACTCCTGTGAGCTCTAATGTAAAAACCCTTTACCTTACCTTATGACACCCCCGGGATAACGGCCACCTCCCCCTTTTCTTGCGGCCAAAGAATACCCCCTATTAAAACACACGACAATTAGGTTGGATTAATTGGCCACAGCAGCCGTTTATTAACATTTAACATACAACAATATTATAACAATAAACCCCGGAAGTGGATGATCCTCGAAGCCCGAAACCTGTAATGAACATTTTTCAGCCAACCGTCCCACCTATTTTGGCCTTATATCCGCCTTACCCCCAGCCGCTATGCACCAGCTCGGAGGCAAACTCCACCCGCCAGGCCAAAAACCGCCCACCTGTTTGTGGGTCCCCTACTAATCCCCTCCACGGGATTATCGATACCACTTTTACGATTTCGAATCACCCCGGGTAGTCCAGGACCTATTGAGATCCCCCCCCCATCAATCCACCATTTTCCACTTCCATCAACTTCGAGGACCACCACCCCCTGCCATGCTGCCGCGACAGAAGATCTTCCATACGAAAACGTACATAAGTACATTCACAATGTTAAGAACCCTAGCTCTAACCTCGTACTAACAACAGTTGATTCTAACTTTAAAACCTTAACTACAAAGGGAGGGTGGGTGGGAGCTTCTCTTCTCTAGCTGGTGAGTACCCAAATGGTTGACCCCCTCACGTGGCCACCGCCTTTTATAAAGTCCCTCCCCCCGGCCCTGTGTCCGACCCCTCCTTCCTCTTCAAATTCAAAAAACTCCGTCCCTCCCCTCAGCTCTTGTTAACCCTATAACCCCCCAACCATCCTATGAGCTCCCTATTGTCCCACGTCACCCTGTCATGGCGGCCTCCCCCAAGGGCCAGAGGCCCAGTACGGCCTTTCTTGACAACGGGTATCCGTGACTCCTGTGAGCTCTAATGTAAAAACCCTTTACCTTACCTTATGACCTTATGAGATCCCCCCCCATCAATCCACCATTTTCCACTTCCACCAACTTCGAGGACCACCACCCCCTGCCACAAACATAAATGTACTAACCCCTTAGCCATTTATGTCCCTCCACACCTTCAAAGCTGTTTCGATGCCCTCCTGGATCGCCAAACACCACATATCGGTACCAACTGCATTCAAATGCACCCCATCCAACCTCCAATAACCTCCAGTGCCGGACTCCAGATTTATGTGCCGCACCACTACCGCTCCGTTCCTTGCCATGAACCGCGAAACAGCTTTGTTCACCTTGATCCTCGCCTTCTGGTGATCTAGCACCCCGCCAAACCTTCCGCGGGATGATGTCCGACCAGACCACCAAGACCCTTGGAAACATTGCCCACAACCTCAACATGTCGAACTTAATGTCTTTTATAAGTTCCCTGCACGGCCTCTTCCCCAAGTCATTACCCCCCAGGTGAATAACTAAAATTTGTGGGACCTGATCCCAACGCACGAAACGATGAAACTCGGGCAAAAATTGACTCCAAGTCATCCCCCTTTTTCCGATCCATCTCAGCGTGGCGACGTCCCGTGAGAAACCCAACTGCCGTCCATCCGGACGAACCGCTGCCCTCTCCGCCGCCCAGAACACGAACGAGTGTCCCATTATCCACACCAGCATTTTTTCGTGTTCTGTAAGAGAATAAACATTAACACCGATCAATTCGAGAAAATCCCACCGAATACGTGACCCCACGAAATTAGACCAGATCCAGGCGAACATAAGACCGGAATCTTTCTGATTCCCACCGCCCAATTCTTTTAACCACTTCATCCCCCAATCCTCTCCTGGCTGCTTCCGTTGCAGCACCTATGCGAAATGAATGGCCGCTGTATTTTGCCGGCGAAATTCCCCCGGTCTCCAAACACTTCCGAAACACTGAAACAAATATGAAGCGCGACAAGAAAGAACCATCTGCATGAACCAACAGTGGGTCGGATAATACACCCCCTCTTCTCATCAATTTATCCACGCAGGTTATCGGGCACAATGAACAATTTGGAACTTGAAATAACACTACTTTGCAACCTTTGCCAGTTACGTCCGTTTTTGACGACCTAATAAACACCACCACCTTATCAAACTTAACATCCACGTCCTCTCTCCGTAAACCCCCTCCCTTACATCTTGAAGGGCTGACCAACTCCCCCAGGCGAAATGCTCCAAAAAACGCCAACGAAAAAGCCGCTTGAAATAAAATTACCTCCCAATCCGAAAAACAAACAACCCGCAATTGCCTTCCAATTGTTAACAGCGCTTCAAAGGAGACCGGTCGTCTGCCGTCGAACGACTTCTGCCCTTTTTTCAAGCCCTTTACCACTTGCATCACCATAAATGATTTCGTCTCATCCTGTAAACCTCTAGCCTTAAAACCAAATGCTAAACCCGCTAGAAACTTACTCACTTTGGACACCGACCAACCCGATTCCCACACATGCCCTACTAGCAACAACAACCTGCTCTCGTCGTCCATACTGGACCTGTAAGACACCTTCCAATTTTCCCATGTCCTCCAGGCCTGCTCATACTGCAGCCAAGACCTGTCTGACAGCGATCTAGCAAATAGATCCCTCACGGTCCTAAAGGCAGGTTCCACAGCTCTGCTGGACATTCCCGGCACGCTGAGTCCAAGTAAGGCCTCGGCCCTTGAGATTGATCCCACTGTGAATGGAAAAGGACATCATCAGCATTAGTAGGCCCAGTTGCCTTACAATCCGCTACAATCCACAAATTAAGCTTTAGGCCCAAGAAAACCAGGTGCTGCAGTACCCTAACGACTTCTGGAGACGCCGCAGATAACGTATTGATGGCTTCCACGACACTCGCATGCTCGCAAGAAAAACAGATCTTTTTATTCATCACTGTCTCGCCCCACACTGACAACGCCACTACTCGAGGAAATAACTGTAGTAGAACCCGGTTTTGTAACAAACCTCGTTCACGCCAACTGAGTGGCCACTCCGCCACCAATACCTGACCGCGATACTGCAGATTGAAACCACGCTTTTCAATCACGTTAATGAAAAAACCTAGATCTACCGCATTTTCAACTGTCTGAATCCAAATGGATTTGCCATTGTATTCCTCTAAGAAAAGAGCCCACACCTTCAAATCCTGTTTCAACTCCTTAGTCAATCTAATGAAATGCAGGGGAGACTTTACTCCCACTGTCGCCAAGGACAAACGCCGGCAAAATGCGCGGCCCATTGGCATAATTCTGCAAGCAAAGTTCAGCTTGCCCAATAAGGATTGCAAATCGTGTATCGTTATCTTGCGCAGGGTACTTGCCTTTCCAACTTCCTCCCGAAAAGCAACTAACTTGTCATCAGGCAATCTACATTCCATTGCCACGGAATCAATCTCTATGCCTAGGAAACTTAGTGACGTCACTGGCCCGACAGTTTTATCAGCCGCTAACGGAACTCCAAAAACCTTTTGCTACCCTCTCCATCGTGTGCAATAAAATCGAGCAAACCGCAGACTGTGGCGGGCCTACAAACAAGAAATCGTCGAGATAATGCAGACAAGAATTTAAACCAGATACATCCTTAACAACCCATTCCAAAAACGTACTAAACGTTTCAAAATAGGCGCATGATAGCGAACAGCCCATGGGAAGACAACGATCAATGAAAAAACCTCCGTCCCAAAAACAACCTAACAGGTGCATACTCTCCGGGTGCACCTGTAGCGCCCCCACTGCCGCAGGGCCGAGGGGTACCCGGTACCGGGGCCTCTGAGTCTCTGCTCTGGGGTTGTCACGGTGGCTAGGCCCGGTCCATGACCCTGCTGAGGGGCGCCCAATGATAGGTGTAGATGATGGTGGTGGAGCGGTGAAGTGCCGGTCGCAATAAATAACGAGGACACCAGGTTGCAGTCTCTTTACCTCTTTACTGAAGGTTACAGAGTCCTCAGTCCAGAGCACTGTTAACAGGGCTGTCTGAGACCGGCCGGTCCAAAAGCACATCAGGAGTTCCCTTTGCAGGTGGGAATCAGTGTCTACCTTCTAGCGCCTGTGTGTGTTGTAGTCCTTCCCTGCTGGGCACCCCGGGATAGTCCTCACAACTGCTGTGTCTGTCTCTGATTTTCGTTCTCTCCATCCCCCAGATGATATGGCTAGGACGCACCCGTATGACGGGGTAGGCCTGGAGTTCTTCCGGGACCCTAGAGTCGCCCCTTTCCCACAGCTGCCTCCGTTGTCTGCTTAGGTGTTTAGTGAGACAGCCAACCTATAATTGGCTGTCTGGCCGTGGTTTGAAGTAATGCTTGTAGTCTCTTACTTGCTCGGCGTTCCGGCCACCGACTGTTTGCTCCTCAGAAGGATGTTGCCTTGTTCTTACAGCACGACTCCTTCTGGTCCTATTTCCTCTTTGCTGTATTCCCATTGCTCACTGGTTTGTGCTGCTCTTAAGGGTCTGCCAGGATCCCATCCCTGACAGGTCCTCTCTCTAGCTCTCCCCAGTTACTTCTCACTGTCTTCCTGTCCAACCCCCAGTTTTACCAGAGTGTGAGGAGTGGCCTACTAGATAGAACCACCCCCCCTGGTGGCCGGAGTGTGAAGTGTAGTGTGAGTGTTACCTGATCAGGAGAACTCCTTTAGTGCAGTCAGACATAACATCACTCCCCTTAGTGGCAGAGCAACATTACTGCAACGACCAGAACTCTGGGGCGCTGCACTCCCCCCCGGTTAAATCCAGTACTCCTGGACTGGGAAAACAAGAACAACAATACATGTCAACAGGAAACACACAACAATTTGAAATATCATAACAGTTAAATATAACAGTGCTTCCCTTTATGGGAGGTGAGGACTTCTTGAACGTTGCGAAAGTTAGGTCATGCACAGTTTATGACTCTCAGTTCAGTAGTTGAAACAGCGGGGACCCCGGGTAAACAAAGGAGTCCCCTTTTTGAAAGTTTTTGAGCAATTCACCGTCCATTACTCTATTGTCCATTTTATAACCTGTAACAAAAGATATGTACACAAACATTTTCAACTAAATAACAGCCCTCATTAGTACCTCTAAGTTTTGTAGCGGAGGGGAGTTTGATTCTGAGTGCTGCGTGTGGATCTTCGCAGCACAGGGGTTGCTACCGGCCTAACAGGGCCCACTATACTTGCTACCCCCGGTGTAGTGTACTGCCTGCTAGCTACACTTCTAGTGAATCTGGGTAGCACTGGCAGGCTGGAGCTCTCAGGGCTGCTGCTGCCAGCAACAGTGAGTACGGCAGGCTCGCCGATAGCAGAGGGGGGATTTGCCAGTTCAACGGTCGGCACGGCATCTTCAGATAGGGCTTGTTGAGGTTGCGGGGCCGGTTGATTTGGTACCACCATTGTTTCTGGTGGGTCCGGCTGGTGGAATGTTAGAACAGGTACCACGATGGCCTGATTTATCTGAGTCCAGGACTGGGGAAAGTCTCCAAGGACGGTGTGGATCATCTTCTCCTTTTCCACAGGCGGGGAGATTCCTGGGACCGGGTCCCTCTCTCTCAACTTATCGGGGCAGACCTTAAGGTGATCCCTAGATATCGCTGTCGAGGTCTCCCCTCCGTCCTTGCTGATGAGACAGACCTTCGTGTTGTCAAAATCGGATGGCAGGATGGTATACGGTTCCGCTTCCCATTGGTCATCGAGCTTGTGTAGTCTCCTCTTTCATTTGAGTACTTGCTCACCAGGTGCCAGGGGAGTCGCAGGAGCGTGCTGGTTATAGTCCCTTTCTTGTTTTTGCCTAGCCTGGGCGAGACTTCTTTCCACGCACTCCTGTACTTTGCGGTACCTTCGCTGCCTTTCTGCGTCCCAATCTGCATCCGGCGAGGTATCTTCGGGGACTAGGACCCCCATGTCCAAATCAACGGGTAACTGGCTAGACCTTCCTCGCATCAGGTACGCTGGAGTACAGTTGGTAGAATTTACTGGGATGTGATTGTACATATCCACCAAGTCAGGCAACTTTGTCGGCCACAGGTTCCGTTCCTCTACGGGCAAGGTCTTCAATAAGTCGATCACCACTTGGTTCATCTTTTCGCACATCCCATTGGTTTGAGGATGGTACGGGGTAGTTCTGATCTTCTTACACCCGTACAGTTGGCAGAACTCTTGGAACACTTCTGCTTTGAATGCCGGTCCCTGATCGGTCAGTACCTTCTCCGGGTAGCCATGGGGCCTACAAAAGTACTGCTGGAAGGCCTTGGCGGCAGTCCTGGCCGTTAGATCCTTGACAGGTACAACCACCAAAAATCTGGAGTAGTGGTCTACGATGGTAAGAGCGTAGTTATAGCCTGACTGGCTAGGTGTCAGCTTCACATGATCCAGCGCGACCAGTTCGAGCGGCCGTTTGGTGATGATAGGCCGCAGGGGAGCCCGTTGGCTGCCACGGTCCTTCCTGCGTAGGCTACATGGACCGCACTCCCGACACCACTTCTCAATGGCTCTCTTCATGCCAATCCAATGGAACCTCCCTCGGAGTAGCTTCTCTAGCTTCCTCCATCCGAAGTGTCCGGCTCCATCGTGGTAGGCTCCCAGAACCATGGGCGCATCTTGCCTCGGCACCACTATCTGCCACACCAATTCATGAGTACGTGGGTCGATGCTCCTCCGGCACAGCTTGCCATCATGGATAAATAGTTTGCTTCTCCCCTTCCACAGCTGTTGGGTTTCCTGTGGATCATCTGGGCCGGGATGCAACCCTGCCTGCGTCAAGAGCTCTTTCATCCAACGGACCGCGGGGTCACCATCCTGAGTTTCTGCCCACCCGTGATGGGGCAGGGGATTCAGCGTAGCATCCGGTTGGTTCTTGTGCCTGTTCCTGACATGATGGGAGTTCTGAGTGGCCTTAGGGCGATGGAATGCAGGCAGCTCCACCTCTTCAAGTGCCTCCGGGTCTTCCTCTGCTTCTGGCAAATTGGGCATTCGAGACAAGGCGTCAGCATTTGCATTCTTGTGTCCTGCCCAGTACTTGATGGTGAAGTGGTAGTTGGACAGCCGGGCCATCCACCGCTGTTCCAAGGCCCGAGCTTGGCGGTATCCAGATGCATTAGCGGATTGTTATCCGTGAAGATGGTGAATTTCGCTGAGGCCAGATAGTGTTTGAACCTCTCTGTCACTGCCCAGACGATGGCAAGGAACTCCAGTTTAAAGGAACTATAGTTGTCGGGGTTCCTCTCCGTGGGACGGAGCTTCCTGCTGGCGTAAGCGATCACCCTCTCTTTGCCTTTCTGGACCTAGGACAACACGGCTCCCAACCCCACATTGCTGGCGTCCGTGTACAGCACAAACGGTTGGTCGTATTCGGGGTAGGCCAGTACCTCTTCTCCCGTCAGTGCCGACTTCAAACAAGCGAAGGATTCTTCCAGCCCCTCGTTCCAGTCAAATGGGGCGTTCTTCCCCTTGGCCTTCTTTGATTGGCCCACCAGCAGGTCTTGCAAGGGTGCGGCCTTCTTGGTGAAGTCCTTGATGAACCTTCGGTAATAGCCTACCAGCCCGAGGAACTGCCGGACTTCGTGGAGGTTGCTGGGCTTTGGCCAGTCTTGGATCACCGTGACCTTGTCGGGGTCTGGGGCCACTCCTTCAGCGCTCACCACATGGCCCAGGTACTGCACTTTGGGTTTCAGCAGATGACATTTGGACGGTTTCACCTTTAAGCCAAAGTTGGACAGAGCGTCAAACACCTCAGCCAGGTGCTTCAGATGGTCTTCGTAGGTCTTAGAGAAGACAATGACATCATCCAAATACAGCAGTACGGTTTCAAAGTTCTTGTGCCCCAGACAGCACTCCATCATCCTCTGGAACGTCCCAGGGGCATTGCACAATCCGAAGGGCATGTAGTTGAATTCGCAGAGTCCCATCGGCGTCGTGAAGGCCGTCTTCTCTTTGCCCGCCTCCGCCACGGGAACCTGCCAGTACCCACTGGTGAGATCTAAGGTAGAGAAGTAGTTAGCGGATTTTAAAGCAGCCAGATACTCCTCTATCCTGGGCAGTGGGTATGCATCCTTATGTGTAATGCGATTCAACTGCCTCTAATCAACGCACATCCTCATGGTGCCATCTTTCTTTTTAACAAGGACTAATGGAGCTGCCCAGGGGCTACAACTGTCTCTCACCACCCCAGCCTCCTTCATTTCTCGCAACATGTCCTTGGCACACTGGTAATGAGCTGGGGGTACAGGGCGGTATCTCTCTTTTATGGGCCGGTGATCTCCCGTGGGGATGTGATGTTGGATCCCTTTCACTTGTCCAAAATCTAAGGGGTGTTTGCTAAATACCCGCTCGTACTCGTGAACCACCCTGTAGGCCCCCTGTTTCTGATGGGATGGGGTGGCGTCAGTGCCCTCCCGGCACCAATCTTTTGAGTGCCCTGCAGAACCGTTGTCCTCCGCCACTTCTGACGGGACCAAGGGTTCAGGTGTCTGTATCACATTATTATTGACAGTGAACAGTTTGGCGAGCGAGGCATACTTGGTGAGATGAACCTCCTCCTCCCCACAGTTGAGGACACGTACGGGCACCCTCCCCTGGCGGACGTCGACCACCCCCCGGGATGTCAGAATAGTAGGCCTATTGTCTGAATATACAGGTTCTACCAAGGCCTGGTAATCTTTTCCCCTGAGGCCTATGGCCGCCCGACACCATATTAACATTTCACTCCTGGGGGGTATCGCAATGGGGTTTGAATCACTCACAGTGACACGACCAATCTCACCACCGGTCAGCTCTACCTGCTGTCTCTGCATCAGAGCTCTGATTTCCTTTTGTAGGGCACGTTGTTCACTGTGGCCAGCGGTTTCTGCCACCTGTTGCAACAAAACAATAACTTCTGCAAGACAATTTTCTATAACATTAGTACCAAGAGTCATCATGGGATTACATTCTCGGCGATCAATATCAACAATCACAATCCCTTGGGCTTTCAATTCCACCCGCCCCACCTTGATGGTGACCTCCTTATATCCCACTTGTGGCAAGGGCTGACCATTACTGGCTATTATGGTGAAATCATCGTCAGGGCCACGAGTAATATCGGTGTCCTCCCAATACCGTTTATAAAGCACGTAAGGTATAGTCGTCACCTGGGAACCGGTGTCCAGCAAAGCATTCAAGGGGATCCCATCAACCACTACAGGAAGAACTGGTCGTCCTCCAATGTACTTGGTTCTCCAATGCTGCGGGCCTGACCATCCTACTCCTGGGGGTTGGCCCTTTGCCCCAGGGGTTGCTCGTTTAAAGGACAGTACCTTGCAAGGTGGCCCACCTGGTGACAGCGGCGGCAGATGGGTCGTCCGTCCTGATGGAAGCGATCCCTGTCCCGGCCTCTGGTCAGTGGAGTCCTCTTCTGTCGCATCCAGGGGACATCTTCTGGTCTGGAGGCTAGCTGGATCTTTTCCTTGGGGGCCTCCTGTAGGGACTGCACCGTCCGGGCTAGGGCAGCAACGCTCTTGGTCAGCTCCTGCATCTGGAGGCGGAGTCCTGCAGGGGAGTCGTCCTCCAAGCTCTGAGCGTCGGCCTCCACGGCAACTGGAGCATCCGACGCCACCTCCTGGTGGTATGTGAGAGCGGGGCGCCTGGGTGGTATTGCGCGGCTGGGTTGTCGCTCCTGCAGCGCCTGGATAGCTTTATCCTTGAATTGCGCAAAAGCCAAGTCCGGTTTCTGCATGGCCAGGAAGTGTAATTGGCCCCTTTGGTGACTGCACAGGAGTTCCTCAATGAACCGCTCCTTCAGAAGTTTGTCCTCATCTTGCATGTTGCCGGGGTCACTCTGCTTAATGGCCCGCATCGCCTCCTGGAGATTAAGGGCATAGTCCCGTAAGCTATCCTGCGGCTTCTGTTTGCATCCATAGAAAGTCAATTTGATTTCTGTAGCAGTACGGGTATCAAAGGTGGCTTTAAGCTTTGCAAAAACCTGCTGTGCCGTTCCCTTATCCGCGGCAGGCCAGGACTTCACTTCTCTCAGAGCCGCCCCAAAGAGTTGGCCGATTATCATATGAACCTTCTGAGGTTCGGTCAGGGGGTAGAACTCGAGCAGGCTGCAGATCCCTTCTTTAAAGTCAGTGAATGTATGCGACTCCCCGGAGTATCGTGGGAGCCAGGCCGCTCCGGGCAGGTACGGCATAGAGAAGGGCATTATGGCTTTTGTGGTAGCGGCAGCGTCCGACTGGCTGAGGGGGGCAGCGGGTTCTGCGGCAACCAGTGGTTGTACTAGGGCCGCGGCTTCGCCCATGGCGGGGACCGGAGGTGCCCCTGCATCCGTGGCTGCGGCCGCCACCTCCTCTCCTCCCGACTCGGACATGGCTGTCCCTTCCTCTCACTAACCTGCTGGAGGTCGGAGTTCCTCTTCTGGGATTGGCACTGTACCGCGCTTTCTCGTTCCGCGCTTCTTTTGGCCGGTTCCGCCCACGAAACTAAGGCTCCTCCCTCCGCGCATGGCAATGGCGAATCGTGGCGGGAACTCTTGGCGGCAATCGGCAACACACAGTCTTTGCAGTAAAGCACAGTCCAAGCACAGTAAATCACAGTTCCAAGGCACACATGACCCGATTCTTCAGGCTTAAGTAGATCCTGTTCGTGACGCCAAGTTGTAGCGCCCCCACTGCCGCAGGGCCGAGGGGTACCCGGTACCAGGGCCTCTGAGTCTCTGCTCTGTGGTTGTCACGGTGGCTAGGCCCGGTCCGTGACCCTGCTGAGGGGCGCCCAATGATAGGTGTAGATGATGGTGGTGGAGCGGTGAAGTGCCGGTCGCAATAAATAACGAGGACACCAGGTTGCAGTCTCTTTACCTCTTTACTGAAGGTTACAGAGTCCTCAGTCCGGAGCACTGTTAACAGGGCTGTCTGAGACCGGCCGGTCCAAAAGCACATCAGGAGTTCCCTTTGCAGGTGGGAATCGGTGTCTACCTTCTAGCGCCTGTGTGTGTTGTAGTCCTTCCCTGCTGAGCACCCCGGGACAGTCCTCACAACTGCTGTGTCTGTCTCTGATCTTCGTTCTCTCCATCCCCCAGATGATATGGCTAGGACGCACCCGTATGATGGGGTAGGCCTGGAGTTCTTCCGGGACCCTAGAGTCGCCCCTCTCCCACAGCTGCCTCCGTTGTCTGCTTAGGTGTTTAGTGAGACAGCCAACCTATAATTGGCTGTCCGGCCGTGGTTTGAAGTAATGCTTGTGGTCTCTTACTTGCTCGGCGTTCCGGCCACCGACTGTTTGCTCCTCAGAAGGATGTTGCCTTGTTCTTACAGCACGACTCCTTCTGGTCCTATTTCCTCTTTGCTGTATTCCCATTGCTCACTGGTTTGTGCTGCTCTTAAGGGTCCCATCCCTGACAGGTCCTCTCTCTAGCTCTCCCCAGTTACTTCTCACTGTCTTCCTGTCCAACCCCCAGTTTTACCAGAGTGTGAGGAGTGGCCTACTAGATAGAACCACCCCCCCTGGTGGCCGGAGTGTGAAGTGTAGTGTGAGTGTTACCTGATCAGGTGAACTCCTTTAGTGCAGTCAGACATAACATCACTCCCCTTAGTGGCAGAGCGACATTACTGCAACGACCAGGACTCTGGGGCGCTGCGCACCGGTAACAGGCGAAACGCCGCCTCGATATCCGTTTTTGCCATCAAAGCTCCCCTACCACACAGCCGTACCAGATTCATTGCTACTTCGAAAGACGTCTAAGAAACTGCACACAGTTGAGGATCAATACCATCGTTCACTGACAGTCCTTTTGGAAAGGATAAATGATGAATAAGCCTAAATTTATTGGGCTCTTTCTTCGGCACCACTCCCAGTGGTGACACCCTCAAATTACTGATTGGAGCCGTTGGAAAAGGTCCGGCCATCCTACCCAGATCAATCTCTTTTTTCAATTTTTCAGACACAACGCTAGGAAACTGCAAAGCCGATTTCAGATTCTTTCTTGACAAACAAACATCATGCTCAATAAACCGAATTTTAAAACCATAACCAAAACCTTCCCTTAAAAGTGACGCTGCTGCTACGTCGGGGTATCTATTTAGATACGTTTCCATCGCGTCCAGCCGCACCGGTGTCTCCCCTTTTTTCAACACCGTCTCCCCCTCTTGTTTTTCCCCCCCTGAAACATTTAGCCGCCCCGTGTGTGCCCCCACAACTTGAGCATTCGTGCTTGAAACACAGTCCCTTCTGCATTGCGACCGAGTGTCCTGACTGTCCTGAACTCCCGGCGCCCCCTTGAAATGGCTGGGATCCCTGATTCGCTCTAACCGGTGCCATAACTCTCATCCATAACGCTATATCCTTATGATCCCAACGTATACCCGGACGTACCGCTTTGCGCTGCCTGAACTGCTCGTCGTACCTTAACCATCCTAATCCGCCATATACCCTGTAAGCCTCCCCAATTGCGTCCATATAGGAAAAAAGTCCCGAACAATTTTTGGGTGCCTTTTCGCCTATCACACTCGCTAATATAGCAAACGCCTGCAACCAATTAGAAAATGAACGAGGGATCAGACGGTACCTCCTCCTCTCCTCGTCATCTTTTTTTGAATCGTCTCTTCTTAACCTATCCAGATTAAATCTTTCCAATGGCAATAATGAAAAAATATCTACGTAATCCCCCTTCCAGATCTTTTCCTTCACCTCCTCCCTCAAATGTGACCCCAGCGGTCCCTCAAAACAAACGTATACCTCGCTCCTAGCGGAATCATCCAAACGCACCGTCACCTCATTTTCCTTATCTTTGTTAGCCCCTTCACTATGGCCTCCCGTGTCGGCTGACCCCATCCCCCTTTCTGCTTCACTGCTGCCCCCCCCTGATGCAGCTGTGACCGCTGTACCTTGGCCCCCACACTGCGACACTACCTCAGACCTTGTTAGCCCCCCTATCCCCGCTGGCCCTTCCGCGATTCCTAACCACGCCGCTGCAGGTGACCCCCCCCCCTTGAGGGCCCCCGTACCATATTCTAGCTAAATCTCTAAGGCCATGTAATATTAAGCCCATCCCCCCGCTAGCCCCCCCCCATAAATGACTCCCGTTCCCTACTGTCACTGGGAGCTACGGAGGGGTTAAAATTAGTAAATTGCTGGCTCTCACCTGGCTGCCTGGGCGCTGTGAACCCAGCAGCCGAAGATCCTGAGTCCTGATGAAGGCGTGCTGATCCCAAACTGGCTCCGTCCGCTGGTGGCTCCGCAGCTCCCGGGTCAACCTGCCTCACCGGCTGCCCACCGCCAGAAGCAGGCGAACCGGCAAGAATCGCAGGGCCCCTCGGAGCCGCCGCCGTGATCTGCAGGGCGCCGCCATCTTGGGGAGGTCCCCACAGAGCGCCGCCATCTTGGGGAAGTCCCAGGTGCTGGTGCGCAGGCTCCGGGCCCCATGATCCGGCGCCATCTTGCCGGAGTCTTCTGCCACGTGGTGCCGCACTTCCTGCAGCGGTGCCATCTTGGATGATGTCCAGGGCGAGCGGCGACGCTGCAGCGCTGCCGACCGAGGCAGCCGATTGCTGCCCGCTGCTCACCGGAGCCGCCCCCACCGCTTCCTGGGCTGAGGATCCTCGGTGCACCGCTCCATCCGGCGTGCTTGAAGACAGGCCGGCCAGCTGCCGGCCGCTGGGACGTCGCCGCACAGGGGCCCGCCCCCTGGCTCCTCGCGCTCCTCCACGCCGAGCGGGGCCCGCAGGGACGCTGACACCCGCCGCTCCTGGTCCCGGATCCCGTCGTCTCTGTGCCGCGGGGGGGGGGAACCCGGCCCCTGTTGTAGGTCCCGCCTGTCAGATGGATTCCTCCCAGCCTGTGGGTGGGGAGCAGGGGGAACGCGTCCACCGGCCCTGGCTGGAGGGTCCCTGGAGGGGCTCCGTATGCGGCGCCGGACCCGGGGGGTAGCCTCAGGACTAAGGCGCACCGGAGGCTGGGACCTCCGTGGCCGGGGTCCTGCTGGAGGGGCGATGGAGGCTCCGGCTACCGACCCCTGAAGTAGGCTGTTAACTTAAGCCTGCAGCCAATCAGTCCCTTGGGCGGCTGCTTCCACCCGGAGCTGCTGTAGCAAGGCCTCGACATCCATCGCTTGGGTACTAAGGAGCTTCTCTTCTCTGGCTGGTGAGTACCCAAATGGTTGACCCCCTCACGTGGCCACCGCCTTTTATAAAGTCCCTCCCCTCTGTTCTGTGTCCGACCCCTCCTTCCTCTTCAAATTCAAAAAACTCCGTCCCTCCCCTCAGCTCTTGTTAACCCTATAACCCCCCTACCATCCTATGAGCTCCCTATTGTCCCACGTCACCCTGTCATGGCGGCCTCCCCCGAGGGCCAGAGGCCCAGTACGGCCTTTCTTGACACTCGGCTCCTGCTCGCAGCAGAGCAGGAGCCGAGGGTCATTAGCATATCGCATCCGATGCTCTCGCATCGGATGTAATACGCTAGTGTGACCCCAGCCTTAAACTCAAAAAAGTAATAAAAATGTTACACTGAAGGTACCGTCACACTAAGCGACGCTGCAGCGATACAGACAACGATGCCGATCGCTGCAGCGTCGCTGTTTGGTCGCTGGGGAGCTGTCACACAGACAGCTCTCCAGCGACCAACGATGCCGAGGTCCCCGGGTAACCAGGGTAAACATCGGGTTGCTAAGCGCAGGGCCGCGCTTAGTAACCCGATGTTTACCCTGGTTACCAGCGTAAAATGTAAAAAAAACAAACAGAACATACTCACCTTTGCATCCCCCGGCGTCCGCTTCCTGCACTGACTGAGTGCCGGCCCTAACAGCAGAGCGGTGACGTCACCGCTGTGCTGTACTTTCACTTTACGGCCGGCGCTCAGTCAATGTGGGAAGCGGACGCCGGGGGGCGCGAAGGTGAGTATGCAGTGTTTGTTTTTTTACATTTTACACTGGTAACCAGGGTAAACATCGGGTTACTAAGTGCGGCCCTGCGCTTAGCAACCCGATGTTTACCCTGGTTACCAGTGTAAAACATCGCTGGTATCGTTGCTTTTGGTGTCAAACACGACGATACACGCCGGTCTGACGACCAAATAAAGTTCTGAACTTTCTTCAACGACCAGCGACATCACAGCGGGATCCAGATCGCTGCTGCTTGTCACACTCAAACGATATCGCTAGCCAGGACGCTGCAACGTCACGGATCGCTAGCGATATCGTTTAGTGTGAAGGGACCTTGAGTTTGTGTTCACATAAAGTGCAAAGGCTGAGTTTTTTCTGCACGTTTTCTGGTGTCGGCACCACACGACGCAGTAACAATCTTCTCTGATTATTGCACGTTTTCTTCTTCTTTTATGCGTTTTTCCCCTTATTTGTTGCGTTTCTAACACTTTTTTATACTATTCTTTGATTTTGCTTTTAAAAATGTAGCGGCACTTTTTTTTTTATTTACATGCATTTTTTTCAAGCTTCACATAGAAGTCTATAGAGAAATAAAAGCTCCAAAACCGCAGTGATCAGCAGCCCTTATAGACGCACCGAGGGCTGAGATTTCTTGAAATTACATCACTTTGCTTGGACTTTTTGGCCGTGTTCACATGTAGCATAAATGCTGCAATTTTTCTGCTGCTTTTTTTTTTGCACAGAAATGTTGACGTTTCGCTGTCCAAGAAATGTGGATGTGACTTAATGAGAACGGCGCCCCCTGTGGTCTAAAGACGCCACTGAACTGTGCTGTTTTCATGGTTTTTTTCTCTCTTGTCCAATATGTGGAGCCTAAAAAAAGTCTAGAAAAAACTGCAGATACTTTATTAAGTGCAGAATCCAAGCTTTTCTGTATATAAAAAGCATTTAAAAGGCGGCTTCACATCTGCACCAAAACCGCATCACATAACGGGGAAAAGGCAAAAAATGCAGCAAAGATGCACCAACCAGAGACGATTGTGATTGTGTAGTTTGGTGCGGACACAGGATTTCTGCGCCGTGTGAACGCGGTCTTACAGACGCCGGATGTCGTATAGTGACGCTACAGAAAGAGGAGAAAGTTCTGGCGGCTCCGACTGTGAATGAAGGAACGAAAAATAATCCCCAGGTCCCAACTAGAGATGAGCGGACGCACAGATGACCTCGCTCCGGCCCTGGGGGATCATGGCAGAAGTGTCATGGCGGCGGCCTGGATGATACATGACCACCACGTCACGCGGAGGGGGCGTCTCCTCCCTGGATGATGGGCGCCCCCTGCTGTATCATACAGAGGGGTGCACTCTTGTTGTGCCCGGGGCGGTGGAGGACAATATATGGGCGTACATGATGATGTCACAGGAGGGAGGAGCTGAACATTAGGCTGGGCGGGGCCTAATCAGCTGCTTCACCTCCCGCCATTAACCAGAGGCTACAAATACAGGAGAGGGTGAGTGGCAGGTGCAGCGCTGAGCTCCAGGCCTCATAGGGAAGGGGCGGCTGTGGACCCCACAACAATGGCCGCAGAGTCCTGGTATTGGTAACTATGGGGGCTGTACTCCTGCTTAAAGGGATATGCCTGTGTCAGCATATATGTCTGTGTAGTATTGTGCTTGGCTTCTGGTGGGATTTATTATAGGTTTTATGTCTTGGATATATCTATTGATAACATGTTGCTACTTAAATGGCACGTTCCTCTGCTTAAAGGGATGTATGTATATCTTAATATCTTACCCTGATGACACATTTTGGCCCCGTTCACACTCAGCATTTGGTCAGAATTTCCCATCCGTATTTATAAGCCAGGAGCGGTGATGTGTTTCTAGTCTAATTCTCTGATTGTTCCACTCCTGATCTTGGCTAATAAATACTGTGTGAATGTGGCCTAAAGGGACGGTACCTCTGCTTAAAGGGATGTGTAAATGTCTAAACTGATGACTTTTTATTTTGCCTTTGATAAGATTCATTATTGCAGTTTCTTGAGAATTAATTAATATTCAGGAGATAATTACACTGGTGACATTAACTTGGTGTGCAGACATGATGGGTGTTGTAGTGCAAGGCGTCCTGGAGACTCTTGGTGTCTTCTATGCACCATTCGTTCCCTTCCCCCTGATTTCCTATGTTTTGGGGGGGTGCACGTATCCTGGGGGTGAATAATTCCCTTTTTGCTTGCATTGTGCTCAGTGCTGGTTATTATTCAGCCTTTCAGTGATCTTTCCTCCCATACTTTCCTTTGTTCTGCCATGTTAATTGTATTTTATCAGGGAAAGAGGACATTGAGTAGAGGCGCCATTTTTGTGTGGTTTTGAGGTGCCGACCTCTGTCTGGTGGGGATTTATAGGGACATAATAGGCTTCCTGTTACCTTTTTGTCGTACCTTTGTGGGTTTTGTACTTTTCTATAAAATCACAATTTTCCTGTGAGCCCTTTTTGCAGATTCTCTTGTGGATATATATTTCTGTAAATCCACAGAAGCAATTTACCGTATGTAGAATTTTTTTGTTTCAGCAGAAGATGAACTAAAATAAAAGCAATCCTCTCCCCTTCCCCTCGGTGCCTCCTGTGTAATGCCAGCCTTGTCCTCCACTAGTCTCTGTGTACCTTACCCCAGTGATCTTGTCTCCTCACACATTCCCTTCACCTCCAGTGTGATCCTGGCCTTGTCCTCCACTAGTCTCTGTGCACCTTACCCCAGTGATCTTGTCTCCTCACATATGTTCCCTGCCCCTCCAGTGTGATCCTGGCCTTGCCCTCCACCAGTCTGTGCTCCTGACCCCAGTGATCTTGTCTCCTCACACGTTCCCTTAACCTCCAGTGTGATCCCGGCCTTGTCCTCCACCTGTCTCTGTGCACCTTACCCCAGTGATCTTATCTCCTCACACGTTCCCCGTACCTCCAGTGTGATCCCGGCTTTGCCCTCCACCAGTCTCTGTGCACCTGGCCACAGTGATGTTGTCTCCTCACATGTTACCTGCATGTCCAGTGTGATCCCAGCTTTGCCGTCCACCAGTCTCTGTGCACCTTACCCCAGTGATCTTGTCTCCTCACATGTTAACTGCACCTCCAGTGTGATCCTGGCCTTGTCCTCCACCAGTCTCTGTGCACCTTACCCCAGTGATCTTGTCTCCTCACACGTTCCCTGCACCTACAGTGTGATCCCGGCCTTGTTGACCATCGGTGCCGTATATTTCTCCGCGTAGTAATGTGGGTGCAAGATGTAAAATATCGGCGCTTGTACAATTTTCTGCATAATGATAAAATATTAATGTTTGAAAATCTAGTAGTGTGACAGGAAATGAGAGTTGATTTGTAAATCCTGACCCAAGACTTGTGTAACACTGACCATGAACCTTCCATGAACTTTTCCTGTAATAGTTGCGTTCATGTCCATTAATCTGTCTGGCTGCATTGTCTATATAGTCTATAAACTGTGTCCTCACTAATGTCAATAAGTGTCTGAAAATAAAAAACAAAATGGTCTCAATGATGCTTCACCCCCCCTCCCCCCACCTCGCTTCCCTGTAATTACTACTGTTACTTTTCTGCTAGAAGATCAAGTCTAGGAGACTCCGGTGGTGTCTGCTCCTCCCAGTGTAGAGCTCCGGTCAGACACTGCAGAGAATACACTTGCAGATGAAGCCCTTGGCCGGGTGTGGACCTTCCACTTCAGAGCTGCAGGGTAACAGGTTTTATTCCCTGGGGCTGATGATGACTGACCTGTTCATACAAGAACATAAGGGCCCCCCTGTTCTCAGAAGAACCCCCCTGAGGTCCAATGTACCCTGGAGGTAAATCTCACATCTGCAGCTTTACTGAGTCCTTCACTCCCCAAATGTATGGAGACCTCTATGGTGTGCTGATTGCTACAGCTAGGCTATGCCTTCCATGGCTTCTTTTTGGGTGGGGGTGTAGTAAAGGGTAAAGTACATCTTACAAAAATTTATATAAGCTTACAAAAGTTGATGTCTAAATTTTTTTTTTTTGCGTGTATTAAATGTTTGTAAGAGTGATAAGCGTTATAATAGAATATATGGGAACAGACGAGACAACAGACGATTTGGTAATTAGGGTATAAAACATCTGGTTTATAGAAAATGGCCGACATAGAAATATAAATTCCAATGGTCCTCCAAGAGTCTGAGATGTATCATAGGACGGGGCTGAACAATCAGAAAGGTGGGGGAGCGGGTAATGTACAGGCAGAGCCAAGTACCCCAGTACTGATGGCATTAGAGGGTAAAACTGGAAGAAATCCACAAATCTGGTCCTAGGTTACTGGACTCAATGGATGCATTGAGACAACGCAAGTGTAAAGGGAATAACCTTAACAGTTACTAGAAAGGACCAGAGGGAGATGAGTGTCGCACTGATGGTGCACATGGATGTTAAACACGGGGACACAGCGAGCATCGGAATATTTTTTTTTTTTTTTTCCCCCCATGCCAGTAATATCATGTGAATAACATGTGAACCTAGCCTTAGATTGAGGACATAATGTTACACAGCAGAAACAGCCTCCTGCCTTACTACAAAATACCAGCAATTATGTGTATAACTGGGTGCAGTGATGAGCGAGCACTAAAATGCTCGGGTCAAGCAGAGATTGGAATACTCAGGTACTCGACCCGAGCAACGAGCCCAATGTAAGTCTATGGGAGATCCGAGTATTTTTACTGTAGCCCCACAGCAGAGGGATTAGAAATTGCAGAAATTGTTGGGAACGTTGCTCAACTGCCATGGGGACATCATGGGGAAGACCCCCAGAAGAATCTCTGACTCCCAGGACACTGCTGTAAACAATGTTGTCAGTCTTGCGCCACTTACAGACTCACAATAAAACATACGTAAATGAAACCAAAATGATTTTTCCTGGGAAGTATGTTAAGGTACATCCTTTCCAGGTTAATAACTTGTATATAGGGCAAAATAAACAACCAAAAACAAAAATGTACCTCCACCACTTAGGCTTAGTTCAGACGCAGCATTTTTGTAACATTGCTTTTAACCAAGTCAAATGCGTTCACTGCATAATGTCATAGTAACATGTAACCCCCCTAGCTGGCCATGTGGTGTGTGACACATAAGCAGACCCATCTTGTTTCATTTATGAAGGATGGAAGGACGGACTCTGAAAGTCACAGGGCCTATTTTTTAGGGCCATCAGGCGGCATTGCTATTCTTAGGCTGGTTTCACATTTGCAGTTGTCAGCAGCGTTTCGCACTTGTACATCCGCATGCGTCTTGATTTCCTATCATTAACATTGTAGACGCAGGTGCTTGCGTTCGCCCGCATTTGCTTACGCATGTGTTTTTTTTGCGGTTTGCGGCAGGGCGTGGTTGACGCACCATGTTAGAATTTTTGAGGCACAAATTTCTGTCAAATATGCGCAGGCATGCGGATGAGTGTGTTAAAAAAACTCATTACTGTCTATGGGAAACATGCGTACGCATGTCTTTGCATACACATTCGTTCAATGTGCTTTCGTACTTCGGACTGCGCATGTTCGGGAACTGAGTGAGTCACTCCCTCCTGGAAATGTCAAACGCATGCGCATGAAAAAACGCAAACTCGTGCAAACATTGTGGGGTTTTTTTAACCGTCATGCAGAAGGTGATGCGGATAAAAAAACCGCAGCGATAGCATGTGTTATGCAATGCGGTTGCAGAGGAGATGCTGCGGACTCAACCGCAAATGTGAACCTAGCCTTAGAGAGCCATCTGCTGGCTATACTTTGTTGTTCCCATTATTAAATAGTGGGTAATAATAATAATAAAAATAAAATAATCTTTATATAGCGCCAACATATTCCGCAGCGCTTTACAGTTTAACACTGTTTCAAACACAACAGCCATAAGTAACGCACACGCACTGACTGATTAGGAAACATGATATGCCGCTCTGAACATGTGTTTTGAGGGAGCACCTAAGGCCGGAGGCACACTGGTGCGAGATACGGCCGAGTCTCGCTGGTTAAAAGCAAGCTGTGGCACCTGCATTCCGGAGCGGAGCGTGCAGCTGCATAGCAATACATGGAGCCGCACGCTCCGCTCCGGAGTGCCGGTGCCACAGCTTGCTTTTAACCAGTGAGACTCGGCCGTATCTCGCACCAGTGTGTCTCTGGCCTAAAACTGCAAGTTGTGGATGGTTCTAACTTCTTGAGGTAGAGCATTCAAGAGGATTGGCGCAGCACGGGAGAAGTCTTGGAGTCGGGAGTGGGAGGTACGGATTAGTGCAGAGGTTAGTTAAAGTTGTTTGCAGAGAGCAGCGATCGGTTAAGGTACTGTTACACTAAACTACTTACCAAAGATCACGACCAGCGATACGACCTGGCCGTGATCGTTGGTAAGTCGTTGTGTGGTCGCTGGGGAGCTGTCACACAGACAGCTCTCTCCAGCGACCAACGATCAGGAGAACAACTTCGACATCGTTGAAACTGTCTTCAACGATGCCGAAGTCCCCCTGCAGCACACGGGTAACCAGGGTAAACATCGGGTTACTAAGCGCAGGGCCGTGCTTAGTAACCCGATATTTACCCTGGTTACCATTGTAAAAGTTAAAAAAACAAAACACTACATACTCACATTCTGATGTCTGTCACGTCCCCTGGCGTCCACACTGCTGCCAAGAGCTTCCTGCACTGACTGAATGTGTCAGCGCCGGCAGCAACGGTGACGTCACCGCTGTCCTCTGCTTTACGGCCGGCCAGCACTGACAGTCAGTCAGTGCAGGAAGATCTCGGCGGCAGTGTGGACGCCGGGGGACGTGACAGACATCAGAAGGTGAGTATGTAGTGTTTTTTTTTTTTTTTTTTTACTTTTACAATGGTAATCAGGGTAAACATCAGGTTACTAAGCGCGGCCCTGTGCTTAGTAACCCGATATTTACCCCGGTTACAAGTGAACACATCGCTGGATCGGTGTCACACATGCCGATCCAGCGATGACAGCGGGTGATCAGCGACCAAATAAAGGTCCTGATCATTCCCTACGACCAACGATCTCCCAGCAGGGGCCTGATCGTTGGTCACTGTCACACATAACGAGATCATTAGCGGGATCGTTGCTACGTCACAAAAAGCGTGACGTTGCAACGATATCCTTAACGATATCATTATGTGTGAAGGTACCTTTAGGCCGATAGACCGAAATGAGGGAGGAGATGTATGAGGGGCCGCACTGTGGAGAGCTTTGTGGGTGAGAACAAGTACTTTGAATTGTATCCTGTAATGAATGGGCAGCCAGTGTAATGACTGGCAAAGAGCGGACGCATCCGAGTACCGATTAGCCAGATGAACAACCCTGTGTGCTGCATTAAGGATGGACTGGAGAGGGGAAAGAGTAAGGGGGAGGCCAATTAACAGAGCATTGCAGTAGTCCAGGTGGGAGTGGATCAAGGCGACAGTGAGGATTTTTGTTGTTTCCATGGTGAGAAGGGTGGAGTCTAGAGATGTTCTTTAGGTGTAAGCGGCAAGAGATTGTATATGGGAGGTAAAGGAAAGATTGGTGTGAAACGTAGCACTCAGTCATGGGCATTCTGTAGTCCAGCAGTGGTAAGGCCAGGGGATGATGTGTATAGTTGTCATCAGCATATAGATGGTACTGAAAGCCAAATCTGCTGATGATCTGTCCAATTGGGGTCATGTAGAGAGGACAGGGGGCCAAGGACTGAGCCCTGAGG
Source organism: Ranitomeya variabilis (assembly GCF_051348905.1). NCBI lineage: Eukaryota > Metazoa > Chordata > Amphibia > Anura > Dendrobatidae > Ranitomeya > Ranitomeya variabilis. Next base: position 1,145,397,281 of record NC_135232.1, read on the forward strand.
TACCCCAACAGTGAGAGGAAGAGGGGATGAAGGGAAGCCAGCAAACAAAACACTGAAGGAGTGGTCAGAAAGATAAGAGAACCAGGAGAGGGCAGTGTCCTCAATGCCTAGTGACTGTTGACCACGGTCTCCTAGTCTCTAGGCTCCAGTGTCGAAAGCTGCAGAAAGGTTGAGAAGAATGAGCAGACCATGGTCAACATTACATTTTGCTGTCAGAAGGTCATTGGTCACTTGGTGCAGTTGAAAGTATAGGGGGGAAGCCGGACTGTGAAGGGTCTAGGAGGGAATGAGTGGAGAGGTAACGGGTAAGGCGGGAGTAGACCAGGCGCTCCAAGAGTTGAGATGAAGGGACTGGAGACTGGTCTGTAGTTGTTTGTGCAGGATGAGACAGGGGGGGGGGTTTCTTTAATAATGGAGTAATGAGTGTTTGAAGGAGGATGGGAAATTGCCAGAAGAGAGGGCGAGATTAACCCCTTCCTGATGTCGGACGGGATAGTACGTCCGACGTCAGGTCCCCTGTTTTGATGCAGGGCTCCGCGGTGAGCCCGCATCAAAACCGGGACATGTCAGCTGCTTTGAACAGCTGACATGTGCCCGCAATAGCGGCGGGTAAAATCGCGATTCACCCGCCGCTATTAACTAGTTAAATGCTGCTGTCTGCGCTTAACTACCGCATCCGGCCGGGCGGCCGGAAATGACGTCATCGCCGACCCCCGTCACATGATCGGGGGTCGGCGATGCTTCAGTATTGTAACCATAGAGGTCCTTGAGACCTCTATGGTTACTGATCGCCGGTAGCTGTGAGCACCACCCTGTGGTCGGCGCTCACAGCACACCTGATTTTCTGCTGCATAGCAGCGATCTGATGATCGCTGTTATGTAGCAGAGGCGATCGAGTTGTGCCTGCTTCTAGCCTCCCATGGAGGCTATTGAAGCATGGCAAAAGTAAAAAAAAATGTGAAAAAAAAACAAAAAAACCATAAGTTTAAATCACCCCCCTTTCGCCCCAATCAAAATAAATCAATAAAAAAAAAATCAAACCTACACATTTGGCATCGCCGCGTTCAGAATCGCCCAATCTATCAACAAAAAAAAGCATTAACCTGATCGCTAAACGGCGTAATGAGAAAAATCCGAAACGCCAGAATTACTTTTTTTGGTTGCCGTGACATTGCATTAAAATGCAATAACGGGCGATCAAAAGAACGTATCTGCACCAGTATGGTATCATTAAAAACGCCAGCTCGGCACGCAAAAAATAAGCCCTCACCGGACCCCAGATCATGAAAAATGGAGGCGCTACGAGTATTGGAAAATGGCGCAATTTTATTTATTTTTTTTTAGCAAAGTTTGGAATTTTTTTTCACCACTTGGGTAAAAAATAACCTAGACATGTGAGGTGTCTATGAACTCGTACTGACCTGGAGAATCATAATGGCAGGTCAGTTTTAGCAATTAGTGAACCTAGCAAAAAACAAGTGTGGGATTGCACTTTTTTTCCAATTTCACCGCACTTGGAATTTTTTTTCCCGTTTTCTAGTACATGACATGGTAAAACCAATGATGTCGTTCAAAAGTACAACTCGTCCTGCAAAAGATAAGCCCTCACATGGCCAAATTGACAGAAAAATAAAAAAGTTATGGCTCTGGGAAGGAGGGGAGTGAAAAACGAATACGGAAAAATGGAAAATCCAACGGTCATGAAGGGGTTAAAGATTGTAGTTGTAGTGACAACTGGAGAGAGCGACTGGAAGAGATGTGAAGGAATGGGGTCGGTAGTGCATGAAGTCGGATGAGAAGGAGAGGAGCCTGGAGACTTCTGTGATGAGACGGGATCAAATGTGGAGAGTGAGCCAGGGGAAATGCAGGGAGGGATGGGAGTCACTGCACTAGGAGGCTGGGAGTGGATTTCCTGTTGGATATTATCTATTTTCTCTGTAAAGTGTGAGGCCAGGTCATCAGCACAAATGTCTGTGATAGCGTCTTGTGCTTTCGGCCTGAGGAGGGAGTAAAAGGTGTGGGGGGAAAAAAAAAAATTCTTGGGGTTGTTGGATAGTGAGATCAGGGTGGTGTAGTAGGTCTGTTTGGTGAGTTGAAGGGAAGAGTTATAGGTTCTTAACATAAATTTGAAATGTATGAAGTCTTCTGGTGTGCGAGTTTTCCTCCATAAGCGTTCAGCACTCCTAGAGCATCCATGGAGAAATCGGGTTTGCGATGTGAGCCAGGGCTGTTTCACTCTGTGTTTGGAGGTTCTGAGGGTGAGGGGATCTACTTGGTCTAGGGTGCTTCTGAGAGTGTCATTGTAGAAATGTACAGCCAGATCAGGGCGGCAAAAAGGAGATTAGGGACAATGATGAGTGTAAGGAGTCTGAAAGTGTGTGAGGGTTAATTGCATGTAGATTTCTGAATGTGTCGTAGGTAGGTGAGTGCTGGGGTGGGCAAGGAATTGTGAGCATGAAGGAAAGAATGTTGTGGTCAGAGAGGGGAAGTTGTGAGTTATTTAGGTAGGAGATTGAAGAGAGCCGGACATTTATTGCGTATGCAGTGAGTGGCAGGGCTGCCCAAAATTTGGACGCACCCCAATACCTCTTTGAAGAGACGTAGAGGTGGGCCTCATGAAAATGTTCCCATTATTAGGAAGTGGGCCTCCCATAGTGTTTGCCTATGCAGTGAATGCAAGGGCTGCCAAAATTTGGAAGCACTCCAATGCCTCTTGGAAGAGATGTGGAGCAGGGCCTCATAGAAAAAAAAAAAATTACCATTAGAAAGGAGCTGGTCTCCTATACTTGTAATGCCCATGCACTAAGTGTATGGGTTGACAAACATTTACCCCTGGGGGGTATACATGAACATACTGTATAACAAAATTTTTTCCAGTCATCATAAACACACGTTAAAAAATTGTGGGTGTTGCGTCACGGACCGTGATCATCCTGATGATATTGTGGTGGAGGATGAGAAGGACAACAGCAAATGGCCAAAATCAGAAAGCATACACCCATGTGTGGGTGTGAAGAGGTGCATGGGAATAGACCTCCCAATAAAGACACTGGATTTGAGTTTGTTACGCTGTTATCATTCGGTGGTGGCCCAATCCAGCCCTTGTTCGTTTTTTATATTTTTTTAGAAGTCAGCCTGTCAGCATTGTCAGTTGTGGAAGATGTGGTGGTAGTGGCAAAGTGACTGGAAGCATTATCTGCTATCCTATTAACAACCTTTTGACACTGCTCTGGGTTCAATAGTGGTGCGCTGCGGTTCCCTAGTAATTGGGACAGGAAGGTTGGGCAAGAAGATGTGGGCGTTGCGGCACAATTTCAGCTTGGCCTCTGCATGCACAATCACGTCCAGTTCCCTGTCCCTTGCCACACTCCTTGCCCACTTTAAATAGAGGACAATATTTTCCACGTTCACTACAAATGGCTTAATTTGGAACAAACTTATGTGATCTTTGTGATGGAAAGCCACAGTTTTAAATAGCTGGCCTGTAGGTAACTATTTTTAACAGCAAACTGGTGTCAATAACTAACACACTGCAACAAAATGTAAATGGAGGCCAGAAATGGCAGAATTTTGAGCGCACTTGTGATGTGTGTGACTGACAAACCAGTTTTAAATACCATAGCTGGATTTTTAGCGCTGTAAAATGGGAAGGATCTGGCTGTATTCTGCAGTGCCAACAAGCAAATGGAGCAGAAAGTGTTTTCTAGATTACTTTTTAAGCACATAATCAGGATTAAGATCCAAAATAAAAAAATAAAAAAATATTCCTGACCCCTGATACCTGGGGCTATGTCTAGAAATATCTGTAAAAGCGGCAGCAGGCAGAACTAGAACTATAAAAAAAAAAAAATACAAAACTTAGATAAAATTACTAATTTACAAAACAAAAGACCTCTAAAACCAATAGGCTAGAGTTTAAAAGCAGTTTTCCAGCTTCAAGGACCCCCAGCAAGGACTTTTCCCATGTCTTTTCTTAACTCCTAATGCCAGAAAACAAAAGAACACAACTTCACACATTCATACACAAATCAGCGGGCTGGACTAAAAATTAACCTTTAATATAAATCACAATTAGCTGGATTACTTACCGTTAATGCTCTTTTAAGAAGTCCATGACAGCACCCACTGGAGATAGGGATCCGCCCCAAGGAACAGGAAACCTACAGATAAATAAAAGGGGGCGGTCCCCCTCTCCTCCTCAGTTTAATTTTCAGAGTACCTGGAGGACCGCCAGTATTAGTCAAATATTTACAATATATTTTAAACTTATATACTCTATAGAAGTAATTCAACTGAATTTTTAATTTATTAGGGAGGGATGTGACTGGGTGCTGTCATGGACTCATTAAAAGAGCATTACCGGTAATTAATCCGGCTATTTACCCTTCGCCATGACAGCACCCACTGGAAAGATTTCCAGAGACCAACACCTAGGGGGGGACCACCGTGCTGAGGATAGTCCTGCCAAAGTGTAGGTCAGAAGTTGATGAAAGATCAAGCCTGTAGGGATTATAGAAAGTAGGAGCCAACCACGTTGCCGCCTTGCATATGTCCTCAATAGGAACGTTTCCCCTTTCTGTCCAGGAAGATGCCATAGCTCTGGTGGAATGTGCCTTAACGCCTTCCGGAGGTTCCTTATTTTTCATGGAGTAGGCCGGCCAGATAGTGTCTCTAATCCATCTGGACAATGTGGTTCTTGAGACTCCATACCCCTTCTTTATACCCTGGAAGGATATGAACAGAGCCCTACTCTGCCTCCAACTACTAGTTTTTTCAATATATTGTAAAACTATTCTTCTGACATCTAGAGTGTGGAATTTTTGTTCTTCAGGAGTGGAGGGGTCTTTAAAGAAAGTGGGAAGGTGTATCTCTTGTGACCTGTGGAATTTTCCTGCTACCTTAGGAAGGTATAAGGGGTCTGGTTTTAAAATTAGTCTATCCTGAAATGTTAGAAGGTAAGGTGGATCTATTGATAGGGCCTGAATGTCGTTGACTCTTCTAGTCGATGTTAACGCTACTAAGAAGGCAGTTTTTTAGCAACAAGTGTTTTAGAGATACTGTATCTATAGGCTCAAATGGAGGTTCTGTTAGAGAGTCTAGGACTAGGTTTAGATCCCAAGGAGCTACTCTGGGTATGTGGACAGGAGTAACTCATTCACAGGCCGTGATGAAGCGGGACACCCATTTATTACCAGCAACATTATGGCCATAGAGGGCACCCAGAGCGGACACCTGGACTTTTAGTGTATTAACCGACAGACCTAACTCTTTCCCTTTCTGTAGAAATTCTAGGATAGATTTCATTGGGACTTCAGAGGGGGTTGAACCTGTATGGAACTGAAGAAACTTTTTCCATATCTTAGTATAAATCTTTGTAGTAGATGGTTTCCTGCTAAGCAGGAGTGTATCAATTAGACCTTTTGAAAACCCTCTGGAATTTAATATCTGCCTTTCAAATTCCAGGCCGTCAAGTGGAGGCTGTCCACTTGGGGGTGGAAGAAAGGTCCCTGAGATAGTAGGTCTGGGATTGAGGGAAGGACCCATGGCTCTGTCACCGACATTGATTGCAGGCAAGAGAACCATGGTCTCTTGGGCCAGAATGGAGCTATCAATATTATCCTGGCCTGTTCTTCCCTGATTTTCCATATTTGCGGAAGCAGAATTATCGGAGGGAAGGCATATGCCAGTTTGAATTGCCAGGGTATTTGAAAAGCATCTAGAATGTCCGGGTGGTCTGCACGGGTCCGAGATGCAAATTTTTGCACTTGTCTGTTCTGTTTCGTAGCAAACAGGTCTATCTGGGGCCTGCCCCATAATGTTTTGTGAAAAATGTGAGGATTTAGGCACCATTCTCCTTGATGAAGAGTGTGTTGACTTAGAAAGTCTGCCTGTCGATTTCTCTCTCCTTTGATGTGGACCACGGAGAGGGACAAACAGATGCTTTTCGGCCAGGATCAAGGTATTCTTTGCGGAAGACATTAGAGCGTCTGATCGAGTACCGCCTTGTTTGTTTAAATAAGCCACCATAGTAGTGTTGTCTGAACAGACTCTGGCATGATTTCCTCGAAGCTGTGGGAGAAATTGACACAGTGCATAGTTTACTGCATTCAACTCTTTTAAATTAGATGAATATAAGATCTCTTCCTCATTCCATATTCCCTGGCAGAAATAATCTCCCATATGTGCGCCCCACCCGTGGGAACTAGCATCAGTAGTCAGTGTGGGATGGCGTTATCACCCCCGTTAAATTTTTATTATCTAGCCACCACACCAAGGAAGCTAAGACCTCCTGTGATAACGTTATTTTTGATTTGAGGTGCCCTAGGAATTTTCTCTGTTCCCAAAGAATTTGGTGTTGCATTGTTCGGGTATGGAGTTGTGCCCACTGGACGGCTGGAGTACAGGAAGAAAGGAATCCTAATAAGGACATTCCTTCTCTCAGGGACATTCGGGGTTTGTGAATGGCAGCCGCTACTTTCCCCTCTATTAGAGATATTTTTACCTGAGGGAGTAGACATCTTTGTTTTGTGGAATCTAGATGGAACCCTAGAAATATCTGGAGGGAAAGTTGGATAAGTCTGGATTTTTCGGAGTTGATGATCCAGCCTAGGTTTTGTAAAGATGAGACAGTGTCAGCTGTTGTGAACTCTGTTTTCGGGCTCCCTCTTGAGGTCACAAGTGGTACTGTGTGAGTGCTGTCTTTGGGCTCCCTCTGGTGGCTCTTTGTGTCATTCTGCAGGTCTGAGGCTGGATCAGCTGTCTCGTTATCTGTTAGTCCAGGTGAGCTATATAGGAAACCAGCTATCAGTTGTTGCCTGCTGTCAATGTCTTCAGTGCTATTTTGGAGCTCTCCTGCATGCCTTCGTTATCAGTCTCTTCAAGAGAAGCTAAGTTTTTCTTTGTTCATTTTTGGATCATCAGTGGTCATATGTTTCTTGGTTTATTTTTGTTTCTTGTCCAGCTTGCTAATATTTGATTTCCTTGCTTGCTGGTCGCTCTAGGGGGCTGAGTTTCTCCCCTCACACCGTTAGTTGGTGTGGGGGTTCTTGTATTCTCAGCGTGGATATTTTGCATAGGGTTTTTTACTGACCGCACAGTTCCCTATCTGTCTTCTGCTATCTAGTATTAGCGGGCCTCATTTGCTGAATCTGTTTTCATTTCTACGTTTGTATTTTCCCCTTACCTCACCGTTATTATTTGTTGGGGGCTTCCTATATCTTTGGGGTGATTTCTCTGAGGCAAGCGAGGTCTTACTTTCCCTCTAGGAGAAGATAGTTTCTCAGGCTGCGTCGAGACGTCCAGGATTTTAGGCACGTTCACCGGCTACCTTTAGTGTGTTTGGTTAGGATCAGGTTTGCGGTCAGTCCAGTTACCACCTCCCTAGAGCTCGTGTCTATGTTCATTAACTTAGCTAGTCTGTTTTTGCGATCCTCAGCCACTAGGATCATAACAGTCAGCTAAACGTTCAGCACACTGAAGGGATGAATTTCCTACAACTAAAAAATCATGCGCATGCGCTGCCGTGATCTTACCTCGGTCCGCGCTATGGAGCAGTGTACCAGCTGCTGTGCCACAGATCCCGGCCCTTTATATGTCGGTCCGCGTACGGAGCCTCCTTTTCAGGCCACACACCCGCAGCGTTGCTCCGTGGGATCGGGCGGCCTCTTCCAGACCCAGCCATCCCACATGCCGGACAGATGAGGGGGGAGCCGTCTAACGGAGTCTCTCCCTTGCTTTGGCAATTAATGAATTGTCTGATGTGATACACCCTCCATGTGTTACGAACGTTTTGCTTGTTTGTATTGAGTTGCGTGCTTTGCATTTTCCGCACTTAAAACACCCTACAGGTTGATTGCCTAGCCATATCGGACTTCTTGGGTTGCTATAATGGCTATGGACTAGCCTATTCTTGAGAGATTTACCTCTATCAATTCTTCTCCCCAAATCACATTCCGTAGAGTCCCTGATGTCAATGTCTATGGATAGAATCTGCCAATGGTGTTGTAAAACCTCTCTAATACCCCTTGCTCCGTTCGAATATTTTGTAACAAAGCGTGTGGTATCGTCCTCAGCTTTTGGGGGATTGGGTAACAATAAATTCTTACGGTCCCTTAGAAGAGATGTCTTGTAGGCTTCTTTTAACACGCTATCTGGGTACCCCCTGTCTCGGAACCTATTTCTTAGGTCATCAGCCTGAACTTTGAAATTCCCCAAATTTGAGCAATTCCGTCGGATTCTGAGATACTGTCCTTTTGGTAATCCCCTTTTTTTTAGTGGTTTTGGATGACTACTTTCCCACCTCAAAGGGGAATTCGTTGCGGTGGGTTTGCAATAGTTTTTTGTAACAATTTCCCCACTCTCACCCCTTTGAATCAAGACATCTAGAAATGTTTGTTTATCGGCCTCGTATGTAAAGTGTAGGCCTATTTCATTGATATTTAATCCCTCTACAAATTTGGCAAAAATCTATCTCTGTGCCTCTCCAGACGACAAAGACGTCGTCTATATAGCGCAACCAAAGTACCACCTTCTCCTCTAGGAGATCAGATGCACCACCGAAGACTACCTTTTCTTTCCACCAGCCCAGGAGTAAATTAGCATAGGCAGGCGCACAAGGACTGCCCATCGCTGTTCTCCTGAGCTGGTGGAAGTACTTACCATCAAACAAAAAACATTATTTGTAAGGCAGAACTTGAGGGCCTTCAAAACAAATTCCTTATGTCTCCTGTATTGGCATCCTCTTGTTAGTAGGTACTCGTCCACAGCCATTAGTCCCACATCGTGGGGAATAGATGAATAAAGGGCTTCTACATCTATACTGCCCAGAATCATATCATCATCTTAAATACAAATACCATCCAGTCTCCGGAGAAGATCAGTTGTCACGTACGCATGAGTTTAAAGACATTACAAATGGTTTAAGTATCTGATCAATGTACAGACCCAAATTCTGTGTAATGCTATTGATGCCTGCCACAATAGGTCTACCTTTCAAATGGTTGGCCCCTTTGTGAACCTTGGGCAGACAGTAGAAAGTGGCCATGATTGAAAAAGAAGGGATTAAAAAATCTTTCTCGTTCGTGTCCAAAACGCCCAACTCAAAACCTTCTTTGATAAGATTCTTCAAATTACTCATAATGTCACTGCTTTGATTGTGTGGTAGAATTTCATATCCACTAGTATCTTCCAGCAGTGAGTAACACAAAGACCTATATTGTGGTGTGTCCATGATTACTGTATTACCCCCCTTATCTGAGGGTTTTATTGTAATACTATGATCTCTCTAGATTACTCAGACTCGCCATTTCCTCTTTTGTTAGGTTAGTGTTTAACATTACCAGACCTAGGTAATTTTAAAAGATCTTCTGTTACTAGATTGACAAATACGTCGACTGAGCTAAGATCGCTTGTTATTAAAGGCATTTTTTTACTTTTATTTTTAAGATTAGTGAATGGGCCATCCCCTCTGATGTTGGGATCTACGTCTCCTAGATGAAATAACAGGTGTACATCCGACAACATATTGTCTGGAATGCCCAGCCGATGTCTTTCTTGATTCCCTCCCAAAATGTTTTCACCATCTTAACTTACGGGCGAACAGATGGAGGTCCTTGATTGTCTCAAAACAGTCACAATCGGTAGTGGGGACAAAGGACAATCCCTTACTCAAAACACACATTTCGCTCGCTGATAGGGATAACGAGGACAGGTTGATAACTTGGGGTTTTAGGGCGCACTGTGGATTTTGACGATTCCTGAGTGGATAGCTCAACTCTAAGAAAAAAAAAAAATAACAAAAAAACCCTCTGTGGTGACTATTTACCACCTCTCCCGCCTCTTCCCTTCCCCCCGTTGATTCTTAAACCTCGTCTCGAGTCTGAGAATTCCACTTCAGATGAGGAAATGTCAGTTTCTGGAATCTTAAAATTCCGATTAATGGCCACCGAATATGCTTTATTTTCTTTAAATTCTAACAGATCCCTATTGTAGAATTTATGCTTGCGTTCCACAGAACATTTCCGGTTAGTACGAGCGGCCCGGAAACCAGATATTACGCTGCATCCTGGCTGGGAACAGGTGCATAATGGAACGTAAGGTGCTTATTTAGGAGGGTGCAGCGCTAAAGGATACACGCGCATTGACAGCGTCTCACATATGGCATGATTATACCGGCCCCAAACTTATCCCGTGATGACAACGAAACGCGTCGGGACAGGAGGGGATAGGATCCACCATTTACTCTGGGATGGAGGACGCTTATGTTAAATATCCAGCTGGGTGAGATCTTTCTGATTTGCCATGTAAGGTGTTAATTAGAAAAATACTGAAGCACCACTATAGTGGGTATTAGAGGGACATATATCACACAGGTTCCCTCTTCATGCCTTAAAGGCCACTCAGGATAACTCCAAGCCAAGATATATACAGAAAAACGGAGCAGAAATATCCACAACAACATATTTATGTATAAAACCAATAAAGTTTATTTGAATAACTCATCAATATATATATACATATACAAAATACTACGGACGCTGTATGCAGCCCGCAGATATACGGAGGTAACACAAGAGGGGAAAACTAATGGTAGCCAATCACAAGGAGGAGCAGCACCATCATTGTGCCCAGTAAGACCTACCCCTAATTCAATAAGGTGCCCAGCACAGAGCCATTTGAATACCATGCAGCATCTCACAATATCTCCTGTTCCTAGTCAGTGACCAGCCAATGCATCAATAGGCGATGTGCTAAAATCCATAGGGCTTACCCATAATGAAGTCCTGGATAGAGTCTCTCCTCCTGGTGTGGCCCCCTGGACGCGCGTTTCGCGTTGTCGCTTTTTCAACAGGGCTGATAAATCACTGTTCCCATGTGCTTTAAATGCTAAAACTGGCCGGAAGTAGCGCCGGCATGTCGGCGCATGCGCAGTGGCACCCGGATCGCGTCATCAGCCGCATCATCACAGCAGGGCGGGCGTGAGGGGGAAAAAACCTCCCATAGACGTCATGTGACGCCCCCCTGCTATTGAAGATGAATACAGCAGAAGACGCTGCCGTCCGGGCGGCAGTGGGCATGCGCACACCTGGCGTCCATCTTTATGAAGACCGCACAAGCGGTCATATATAGAAACACTAAAGGGCTGTATTACTCCCCCCTATCATATACAGTGAAACGGGGTACAACTAATGTGTACATAAAATCCATTACAGGACAATAATCTAGTGCATACAGGGATACAAATATCAAATATCTCCAACAGAGTATGTACTTATCAAAGAAATTGACACAAAGTACATCAAGATATACAAAAAAAGGTGCATAAAGTGACATGTGCATAAAGTGAATAAAAAAGTATACAATATTATAGACAGATCGTTTGTAGGTCAGCATCCACGTTCATTCATTGATGCCGACTACTTTTCTTGATTCTCTCAGTGATAACACCAGATGATGAGTGACGTTGTATGGAAGGAGGGGATATAAAACAGCCCCAATATCATCCACGGCCATAATATACAATTGTAAACTAAAATTAAAAACAAACAAACACGAGAACAATTAATAAAATGTACAATAAAAATCAAATGGTGATTTTGCTCAGGAGTAGAGAATATATGAACAGTTGGAGTCCCATATATTACAATTTCAATAATCAGATATCAAATGTCAAATTTCAAAATATCACCCGTCACACAGGCGCAACGAGACCAGGGGACAAACTCGGAGCTCAGGAAATCCAATACCTCAAAGGAAGGGGGCGAAACTTAGTTTTTCATTTAGACCCTTTGGGGCCATGGTGTCAAGGGTGACAATCCACCTACACTCATGTTGTGCAAGAATCTTGGCGGTATTGCCACCCCTGACACCCCCATGTATCTTCTCTATGCCCCTTACTTTCAGGCCTCTGGGGTCACATCCATGAAACTTGCGGAAGTGTTTAGGCAGGGTCTTTAGACCGGCCACATCCACTGCCTTTTTTGCGGCAATAATATCACGTACATGTTCGCGTGTCCGAATTTTTAATTCCCTAGATGTGAGGCCCACATAGATAAGGGAGCAGGGACAGGTTGCATAATATACCACCCAATCTGTATTACAAGAGATGAATTCCCTTATTTTGAACTCCCTGCTCCCATCTGAGGTCTTAAAGGTCCCACATCTAAGGATATTCGGACACGCGACACATGAGCCGCATGGATAACACCCCTCTCTAGTGCTCACCGCACCCAAGAAATTTTTATTGTTGCTACTTTTGGCCACATAGTGGCTTCTCACCAAATTATCTCTCAGATTCCTACCCCTCCGCTGAGTCATGAGGGGGGAATCCGTCAAATGTGAGGCTAGCACTGTATCGGTCTGTAGTATAGACCAATGTTTATTCAATATTTCTCGGATGCGGTGCCACTGGCAGTTGGAGGTTGATATGAACCTGACCCCAGAGCCACTCTCAGATTTGGATTTCCCTCCTTGTGTCAACAAGTCTTCCCTCCGTGTGGACTTGGCTCTTCTATACCCTGCCCTGATGCTCCGTCGACTGTACCCCCTAGCCTGGAAACGTTCCGATAGGATGGCGGACTGCCTTTCGAAGCGGGCTTCCGTAGAGCACACCCGTCTGTTCCTCAAAAATTGCCCAACTGGGATGGCCTTAATCACAGAGTAATTGTGTGCCGAGGATGCATGCAGCAATGAATTAACGGATGTCTCTTTCCTGTAGAGATCCGTTTCAATGGATCCATCCCCGGCCACACATAAAGTAATATCCAAAAAATCAATCGTGGTTTTATGCCAAGAATAAGTAAACTTCAAATTAAAATTGTTGTGATTTAGTTCCTGCATAAAATTGGATAGGCTGGCCTCGCTACCGTTCCAAATCATCAGAACATCATCAATGTAGCGAAACCAGCCCACCACTGGGTCAGCGGCGTGCGCCCCATCTCCCTGGAAGATGTATCTCTCCCAAAAGCCCAGGAAAAGGTTTGCATAAGACGGGGCACACGCCGCGCCCATTGCAGTACCCTGTAACTGTAAATAAAACCTATCCTTGAAAACAAAATAATTGTGAGTTAAAATAAACTCAAGTAACTCCAAAACAAATTCAACTAAGTGGCCATCCCAGTTGGTACCTTCAAGGAAGAAACGGGCAGCTCTAAGTCCGTCCACATGTCTAATAGATGTATACAATGATTCAATGTCAATAGTGACAAGAATCATATCCGCCTCGAGAGTCAGTCCATCCACCCTCCTTAGTACATCCGTGGTGTCCCTGACAAAGGAGGGAAGTGTCTCAACTAATGGTTTTAAATAAAAATCAACAAATTTGCAAATATTCTCACACAACCCCCCTATGCCAGAGACAATCGGACGTCCAGGCGGGTTCACTGCATCCTTATGCACCTTAGGCAGGGCATAGAATGTAGCAATTCTGGGGAACTTAGGTATAAGTCCCTCAAGAATCCTCCTGGGAACAGCATCTAGCCTGTCCGCCAGATCCAGGATGCGTGTCAATTTATCCATAAAAGTCTGAGTGGGGTCCTGAGATAGTACTCGATAGGTGTCCTTGTTCCTCAATTGACGCATAATCTCCCTTTCATATTTCTCGGTTGGCCATATAACCACATTCCCCCCCTTGTCTGCTGGCTTTATTACCACGGAATCAAGTTCCTGTAGTTCTTTAAGGGCCTTCCTCTGACCCATTGTCAAGTTGTCCTTATACAGGCCCCTCGATATTTTAGCCAGGTCCTCAGTGACCAATCTGCAAAATATGTCTACCTGTGGACATAAAGACAAGGGAGGGAATGTGGCTGACCTTGGTAAGAGCGTGGAAGGAAATTTACCTAAAAAATCTGGTTGCTGTTCCTTCAGTAGATCCTCTAATGCCGATAGGGCGTCAGCCTCCACCTCACTCAGTGGAATTTCTCCAAGATTTTTTTGGCCATGTAATTTCTTAAGTAGTAATTTACGGCAAAATAAGTGGGTATCCTTTACGACTGTAAAGAAATCAAATTGGTTAGAAGGAACAAAATTAAGCCCCAATTTCAAAACCTCAATCTGCGTATTGGACAAATGGTGAGAGGATAAATTAATTACCTCTAAACCTGTGTTCTTAACTTTCCGTTCATACATTGGTGGAGGGGTAAGTTTCCTTCTTTTACCGTTATACTTCCCCTTGGCAGCTCTATTTGGTTGTGTCTTCCGCTCTCTACCTCCACCAGATGCATTGGATCGATCTGAGGTTATACTGATTTCCTCTACTGATGTCACGGATGAGATGGAGCCCGATCTACTTTGTACTGCAGGGCGAGTTTTATTTTTGCCCATCCTCCAACGATACACCCGATTCTCTCTATAATCCCCATTGTCTCTTTGTAATTTCTTGGTTTTGACCATACTGATCTCCTGTTCCCACTTAATAAAATCTTTATCTAAATCGCTGTTTAATTTTTCTAATGCCTCCGTAGTTAGATCGTCTTTTATAGTATTTTGGATGATGTCAATTTCCTTCTCCAACTCAAACAATTTTTTCGCATCCATTTGTATAAGTAATTCGATAAAGCCCCTTGAACATTTTGAGGCTATTTCCTCCCACTCAGATTTAAATACTTCATCTTCCACAGGGAAAGACGGGAATATCTGTACACGCAAACCCCTTGGGATCAGGCCCCGGGCCAGATACTGTCCCAGGGTGGCCTTATTCCACCATAGTCTCGTGCGCCTGTGCAACAAGGACTTCAACTTCACAACTCTCTCTCCGGAGTCATCACCATTTGTAGTTAAAACACCATCGGACCCCTCCCTGAAAACCTCCTGTAGCCGAGACAACCAAGTTTGGTCTCGTGTCCGAAAGTCCATCGGCTTCAGATTATTAGCTGTGGAAAACCACAGGAAAACAATATTTATTAGAAAAATACTGAAGCACCACTATAGTGGGTATTAGAGGGACATATATCACACAGGTTCCCTCTTCATGCCTTAAAGGCCACTCAGGATAACTCCAAGCCAAGATATATACAGAAAAACGGAGCAGAAATATCCACAACAACATATTTATGTATAAAACCAATAAAGTTTATTTGAATAACTCATCAATATCAATTTTATGCAGGAACTAAATCACAACAATTTTAATTTGAAGTTTACTTATTCTTGGCATAAAACCACGATTGATTTTTTGGATATTACTTTATGTGTGGCCGGGGATGGATCCATCGAAACGGATCTCTACAGGAAAGAGACATCCGTTAATTCATTGCTGCATGCATCCTCGGCACACAATTACTCTGTGATTAAGGCCATCCCAGTTGGGCAATTTTTGAGGAACAGACGGGTGTGCTCTACGGAAGCCCGCTTCGAGAGGCAGTCCGCCATCCTATCGGAACGTTTCCAGGCTAGGGGGTACAGTCGACGGAGCATCAGGGCAGGGTATAGAAGAGCCAAGTCCACACGGAGGGAAGACTTGTTGACACAAGGAGGGAAATCCAAATCTGAGAGTGGCTCTGGGGTCAGGTTCATATCAACCTCCAACTGCCAGTGGCACCGCATCCGAGAAATATTGAATAAACATTGGTCTATACTACAGACCGATACAGTGCTAGCCTCACATTTGACGGATTCCCCCCTCATGACTCAGCGGAGGGGTAGGAATCTGAGAGATAATTTGGTGAGAAGCCACTATGTGGCCAAAAGTAGCAACAATAAAAATTTCTTGGGTGCGGTGAGCACTAGAGAGGGGTGTTATCCATGCGGCTCATGTGTCGCGTGTCCGAATATCCTTAGATGTGGGACCTTTAAGACCTCAGATGGGAGCAGGGAGTTCAAAATAAGGGAATTCATCTCTTGTAATACAGATTGGGTGGTATATTATGCAACCTGTCCCTGCTCCCTTATCTATGTGGGCCTCACATCTAGGGAATTAAAAATTCGGACACTCGAACATGTACGTGATATTATTGCCGCAAAAAAGGCAGTGGATGTGGCCGGTCTAAAGACCCTGCCTAAACACTTCCGCAAGTTTCATGGATGTGACCCCAGAGGCCTGAAAGTAAGGGGCATAGAGAAGATACATGGGGGTGTCAGGGGTGGCAATACCGCCAAGATTCTTGCACAACATGAGTGTAGGTGGATTGTCACCCTTGACACCATGGCCCCAAAGGGTCTAAATGAAAAACTAAGTTTCGCCCCCTTCCTTTGAGGTATTGGATTTCCTGAGCTCCGAGTTTGTCCCCTGGTCTCGTTGCGCCTGTGTGACGGGTGATATTTTGAAATTTGACATTTGATATCTGATTATTGAAATTGTAATATATGGGACTCCAACTGTTCATATATTCTCTACTCCTGAGCAAAATCACCATTTGATTTTTATTGTACATTTTATTAATTGTTCTCGTGTTTGTTTGTTTTTAATTTTAGTTTACAATTGTATATTATGGCCGTGGATGATATTGGGGCTGTTTTATATCCCCTCCTTCCATACAACGTCACTCATCATCTGGTGTTATCACTGAGAGAATCAAGAAAAGTAGTCGGCATCAATGAATGAACGTGGATGCTGACCTACAAACGATCTGTCTATAATATTGTATACTTTTTTATTCACTTTATGCACATGTCACTTTATGCACCTTTTTTTGTATATCTTGATGTACTTTGTGTCAATTTCTTTGATAAGTACATACTCTGTTGGAGATATTTGATATTTGTATCCCTCTATGCACTAGATTATTGTCCTGTAATGGATTTTATGTACACATTAGTTGTATCCCGTTTCACTGTATATGATAGGGGGGAGTAATACAGCCCTTTAGTGTTTCTATATATGACCGCTTGTGCGGTCTTCATAAAGATGGACGCCAGGTGTGCGCATGCCCACTGCCGCCCGGACGGCAGCGTCTTCTGCTGTATTCATCTTCAATAGCAGGGGGGCGTCACATGACGTCTATGGGAGGTTTTTTCCCCCTCACGCCCGCCCTGCTGTGATGATGCGGCTGACGCGATCCGGGTGCCACTGCGCATGCGCCGACATGCCGGCGCTACTTCCGGCCAGTTTTAGCATTTAAAGCACATGGGAACAGTGATTTATCAGCCCTGTTGAAAAAGCGACAACGCGAAACGCGCGTCCAGGGGGCCACACCAGGAGGAGAGACTCTATCCAGGACTTCATTATGGGTAAGCCCTATGGATTTTAGCACATCGCCTATTGATGCATTGGCTGGTCACTGACTAGGAACAGGAGATATTGTGAGATGCTGCATGGTATTCAAATGGCTCTGTGCTGGGCACCTTATTGAATTAGGGGTAGGTCTTACTGGGCACAATGATGGTGCTGCTCCTCCTTGTGATTGGCTACCATTAGTTTTCCCCTCTTGTGTTACCTCCGTATATCTGCGGGCTGCATACAGCGTCCGTAGTATTTTGTATATGTATATATATATTGATGAGTTATTCAAATAAACTTTATTGGTTTTATACATAAATATGTTGTTGTGGATATTTCTGCTCCGTTTTTCTGTATATAACATGTAAGGTGTTAGTAAATCTCATATAAAGCCTGTTGAGGAGGTGGGTAAGCAGGTCTGTCTGTAGTGATGAAGCTGGCTTTACCCGGGGTACTAACACATGATTTATATTTCATGCCCTTATGATATGCTGAACAAAAACCCTGACGAACGGGTGACGGCCGGGATAAAAGACATAGGGCAAAGGCTATGTAGACGTTACAAGTTGTATAATTTGGTCTACTTTAAGCTGTAATATTTGCGACACGTGGAAAAGGGATAATAGGGGCAATGTAAGTGTATAGTCCCTTAGAGCCTAACTTTAGTGGACCAATTGACACCTATCAGGAATATTGGTGGTTGGAGATGGCTGATCTCGAGCATACAAGTATTTAATGGTAGAATACCCTTGTATGCGTATTTTTCCACTGTCCGGAATATTTTTTAGTGCTGTACGTCTTATGCACTTTGTTTTTGGTTATATGGTTTTTATTGTGATTTATATTAAAGGTTAATTTTTAGTCCAGCCCGCTGATTTATGCTAATTTGTGATTGAATTATACCACAATCTGAAAGAATAATTACACATTCATACACATTCACACATTTTGAACAAGAAATAAATGGCCCGGCCCATGTACCCATAAAAAGAAAACAAAAAGCCTCCTTGGCCATAGCAAACCTGCCTGTACAATTAAACCACTCTGTGAAACGCACACCTTTTTTTTTTTTTTTTTTTTTCCTTTCACTTTTTTTTTTTTTTATCACACCAAAAACCTAACCTAACCCAACACCTCGCACCCAAATGTCCATGAAAAGTCTCATGCCTATCACCGCACACTGAGGTCTATGAACACTTTATCATGCCCTTATCCCTTAATGGGTCCATTTGCCCGTGGCCTTGTCAGTATGTCCTTTTACATCTTTTTTTTTTTTTTTTTTTTTTTTTTCCCCCCAGGAAAAACCCCACACCCCACATGCTATCTAACATTTTTTTCACAGGCAAACTATACAATCATAATAGAAGCAAGAAAAAACAAAACCGAAATACCTATACATTACTTATCCATTTTACAATTTACAACTTTAACATTGCACAACAAAAACCAAAAACACTTAATTGGCAGACCCAAGTTGGGCACCTGCAAGCCCAGTATCCATTAGTCTTTTCCTTCCAAAACAAAACGCTATAGGTGCCACACCAGCCCACCATCGGGAAACTGGAGTTTTAAGAGGCCCCGGCCCTGACTACACACACCAAGCACGCTGTCCCTTTCTAACTAAAGCTGTCCATCGTCCCCTATAAAAGCTGACCCTATCTATCCCTACCTAACTTACTAAAAACTACCTATCCCTAGACTGTCCCTCCCTGTCTGTCCCTATACCTCTATCTGACCCTAAACAAACCCCCTCTTCTTACGCTATCAAAACAATCACACCAAGACTAGCTTTCCCTAGGGTACGTTAATGAAGAAACCCCTCCAAAATCCGGAGGCCCTCCCTGCACCCAGCCTCTCAAACTCCAAAGAATGTATTTTGCCCAATGTCACCCAAGATGTTGCTAACCACCTCTTCCCGGGGGAGGGCTTTCTGCTGTGTTGACACTAAGCACCGTGCATTCCACATGTAGAACCTAACCACTAAACTGACTAAAATTAACGTGCCCCGATCTTGGCCACCCAGGGACCTGAATGCCCCATAGGCCCACTCCACATAATAAAGGCACGCCAGCCCACAGAAGCGCCCACCCTTTTGTAGACCCCAGTATTAAAGGGACACTGAAGGAGGAAGTGTTCCATGGTTTTCAGCGAGTTGCCACACTCCTCACGGGGACAATCCTGGTTGTCAGTTACTGTACTTCAGGTTGTCCCTCACATAGTTTCCCATGGAAGCAGCGTCAAGTCACAAAACTTCAAGGGGATCTGCGAAGAGTTTAACAACCCAAGCCCTACCTCCAGATCCTGGTCTGGGCAATCTTTGAGCACCAGAGGCTTCTGGACATGGGTCAACAGAACCCTATTTCCTAGACATGGCCCTGATCTCCCACATCCCCAGACCCCACCAGCGGAACATCTTCAGAACCAGGGTAGCCTAAGCCAGAAGATGTCCATGTGGTGTGCGAAAGGTCCATTACCTGCCCTCCTGTCTCCCATTCCTGGACCAAAGTCTGAAACAATCCCATGGAGGAGCCCTCTCTAACCAGAGGCGGGTGATGTTTGTTTTAATAAAGGTGTTTACTAGAAGCACCACTGGGTTGACCATAACCAATCTTCCTAGTCTCCTCGTGCAGTACGTGACCTCCCTCTTGATTAGGTTAAGCCTGTTCCCCCATAACAGTTGGAAGAACAGGCTATAGACCTATGTCCAAAGAGGTTCGGGCAAGATGCAGACATTGTGTCATGGCTGCCTCTGCTGCCGGGCCCACAACTGCTCCAGCTCATACTTACCTGCTCCGGTGCGCTCCTCTTGTTCCTCCAGCTGCCGGGTCTGCCACCATCTTCTCTGCTTCTTCTCACCCACAGCGGCGCGCTCCTCCTGCAGGCACACGTGCATGCGCACTCCTTGCTCCTGCACCTCTGTGCACACGCACCTCTTTCTTGAACTACAGGTGCTCCATACCTTTTCTCTATGATCCTGGGAGGACTCTGGTCCGGAAGTCCTTCAGTACGTCTTGTATATAAGGTAACTCCTTCCTCTGCTCTTTGCCTGTTTATTTGCCCGCATTTGACCCAGGTGCTCCGCACCTTGCTCCGTTGTGTTTCTGCCATACCCTGCCAGTCCTGGGCGTCCTCCTTTTCCAGTCTGTCCTGGGCCTCCACCATTCCCAGTCTGTCCTGGTCGTCTGCCATAACCAGTCCACTCTGTTTCAGTCATTGTCACTCAGTCCTGTGTGTCTGCCTTAGCCACTTCCGCGTCCTTCCTATCCTGCTCCCCGGTATCAGCTTCCGTGGCAATAGTCTCCCTTGGGCCTGCCCCTAATGCTCCCTGTATAGGGGGTTGTCAATCTGGTTAGCCCGCCCTTGGGAAGTTCGTTCGCGGTACTGTGGGTCCACTCTTTGGGTTTGGAAGTTCTGACACACTGCCCAGTTATATTATCAAAGGAAGCAGAAAACCTTTGGCAAAGTTGACCCTTTCCCTCAGGGGTTAACCCTTCCATTGGTACACCTTCTGGGTGGCAATCTTAAGTCTGCCCTCCCAATTTTGCTGGGGGTAGTGCCCCAGGCTGAAATCGATGCCTAAAATTTTTGCTGGGTCCCTGGAACGGTGTCCGGGAGATCAAAACTCGGATCCCCCCTTCCCAGTCACTCTCTCACTTTTCCCAGTTGATCATGGACCCGGAAGCCTCCGAGTAGTGCACGACCTCTGATATAACCCAATCTGCCTCCTCTTTCAAGGATGCAAAAAGGAGACGTCATCGGCATATGGAGCGCCCCCACGTGTAGGGCAATGGGGTACTCGGTACCGGGTCTTTCTCTCTTGGTTCTGGGGATGTCACGGTGGCCTGACCCGGTCCGTGGCCCTTCTGAGGGGTGTCCAATTAAAGGTGAAGTTTGTCTAGTGTTCGTGATGCCACCTGTGGTATTCGGTCAGGGTGACCGATGCTGCTTAGGGGTCCGCTGGGGTGATGGAATGGCAGCTAGATGGTATACCTTCCCACAGGTGAATCATGTCCCCCGGGCTTCCCAGATGTGTAGGTGGTGATGGTGGATGTCGTAAGGCGCAGTGAATAACGAGGACACAATGGTTGCAGTCTCTTTACCTTTTACTGAAGACTTCAGAGTCCACAGTCCAGAGTTATAGGGACCCTAGAGACACCTCTCTCCCACAATTTGCCTCAGTGTCTTCATAGGTATTAAGGTCGGGCAGCCAACTTGGAATCGACTGTCCTGCCGGTCTCTGAAGTAATGCGTAAAGGCTATTACTCCCTCGGTGTTCCAGCTACGCGCCTCAGAAGGAGGCTGCCGATCTTGGGGCAGGACTCCTCCCAGTATTATCTCCTTGTGATGTGACTTAATTTCTCACTCTCCACAATATACTTCGCTTCGTGTCCTTTCTTAGGATGCTGCCGCAATGAAGTGCAGGCACAGCTCTGTAACGTTCTATCTCGTGCTTGGCCTCTGTCAGGATCCCACCCCTGACAGGGACCCTCTGTCTGCAGCTCAGATGTTCCTCCTTCTCCCCCTGTCTGCCTGACAGGTACTCACTGGGTCAAACCCAGACAGCTTCTGACTGACTTCCTATCCAACCCACCAGTTTTACCCGTGTGTGAGGAATGGCCTAGTAAACAGAACCTTTGCTCCCTCTGGTGGACTGGAGTGTGAAGTGTAGTGTGTGACTGTGATACCTGGTCAGGTGAATCCTTTAGTACCATCAGACGTAACATCACTCCCCCTGGTGGAAGAGCGATATTACTGCAACGACCAGGACTCTGGGGCGCTGCACATACACTACCACCCTGAGTGGCCCCTGGCTCTGCCCAGTCCATCCCGACTTCCACAAATGGTCCACGATCCACCCTCCTTAAAAGAATCGATCACAAACACTTAGAACAGTGGGCTAAAAGGACAACCCTGGCGGACCCCAGAACCAACCTCCAAAAGGGTGACCAACCCAACTATTCACAAGTGGAAAAGTCTCTGCCCCTTTGTACAAGATCTTTAACCAATTTACAAACCTCCCAGGCAGACCATACCTCAAAAGGACAGACCAAAGGTACTTGTGATCCACTCTGTCAAAAGCCTTTGTGGAGCGCCCCCAGACGCAGGGCCGCGGGGTACTCTGTACCGGGCTCCTCTGTCTCAGTTCTGGGGTTTAGCATTTCACCAGGCACTGCTCCTAATAGCCAGTTTCCTACTCCACACTGATGAGGGGCAAAAACCCTGAAACAGCTGTTTGTGGATGGATACCATGCTTGGCATAGGTGGTCTTCCTTTATTGGATATTCTCCTTTATTGGATGCTGCCCTTCCCGTGGTTGTTCCTTCCCGGAGAAAGGCCTGGCTATTCATTGCTTGCGTTGAGAAACATGTGATGGTGTCTCCGCAGCTTACTTTACATGCGTTTGCATATTTCCCATAAGGGATGGGGGCATTGTTCTGGATCACTGCGTTGAGAAACACGTGATGGTGTCTCCGCAGTGTTGGATGTTTTGGTCTCCCCGAGGTCATTCATCTGTTCCTTCATATCAGTTCTGGGGTTCACGGTGGCTAGACCCGGTCCGTGACCCTGCTAAGGGGCGTCCAGTGAAAGGTGTAGGTGATGCTTGGTGCAAGTCGCGATGAATAACGAGGACACAGGGTTGCAGTCTCTTTACTGAAGGCTTTGGGATCCGCTATCCAGAGTACTGTTAGCAGGGCTGGCTGAGACCGTCCGGTCCGAAGGCACATCCAGAGTTCAGTTTGCATGTGGAAATCAGTGTCTACCTTCTAGCGCCTGTGTGTTGTAGTACCTCCCTGCTGAGCACCACGGGATAGTCCTCACAACTGTCGTGTATGTTTCTGTTTCTCTTTCTCTCTTCGTCCCCTAGATGATATGGCTAGGACGCACCCGTATGACGGGGTAGGCCTGGAGCTATTTTATAGGGACCCTAGGGACGCCCCTCTCCCACAGTTTGCCTCCGTTGTCTTCGTTAGGTGTAATGGTGAGACAGCCAACCTATAGTTAACTGCCCAGCCGTAGTTTAAAGTAATGCGTGGAGTCTCTTACTTTCTCGGCGTTCCGGCCACCGGCTACGCGCCTCAGAAGGATGTTGCTATTCTTGAGGCACGACTCCTTCTGATATTATCTCCTTTTTGCAGTATTCCCGTTTCTCACTCTTCACAATACACCTCGCTTCTTGTCCTTTCTTAAGAGTCTGCCAGGATCCCACCCCTGACAGGTCCTCTCTCGAGCTCTTCCCAGCTACTTTCTCCCCCCACTTCCTGTCCAACCCCCAGTTTTACCAAAGTGTGAGGAGTGGCCTACTAGATAGAACCACTCCCCCTGGTGGCCAGAGTGTGAAGTGTAATGTGTGTCTGTGATACCTGGTCAGGTGAACTCCTTTAGTGCCATCAGACATACCATCACTCCCCTTAGCGGAGGAGCGACAGTACTGCAACGACCAGGACTCTGGGGTGCTGCACTCCCCACCCCCCCCACCCCGGTTAAATCCAGTACTCCCGGACTGGGAAAACAACAAACATACCAAATTTTGAAATGCAATAAACAAGTAATAAGTAATAACAGTGCTTCCCTTTATGGGAGGTGAGGACTCTTGAACATTGCGAAGTTTGGTCATGCACAGTTTGACTCTCAGTCCAGTGGTTGTAACTTTAAAACAGCAGGGACCCCGGGTTAACAAAGGGGTCCCTTTTGAAAGTTTTGGAGCAATTCACTGTCCACTGCTCTGTTGTCCATTTTTAAACTTGTAACAAAGATATTTACAAAAATACAATTAGCAACTTGTGTTAATACCTCCAAGTTTTGTAGCGAAGGGGAGTTTGATTCTTGGTGCTACGTGTAGACCTCCATAGTGCAGGGGTTGCTATTGGCCTAGCAGGGCTCGCTATGCTTGCTACCACTGGTGTAGTGCACTGCCTTCTAGCTACGCTTCTAGAGAGTGTGGGTAGCACTGGCATGCTGGATCTCTCAGAGCTGCTGCTAGCAACAGTGGGTATGGCAGATTCGCCGATAGCAGAGGGAGGCTCCGACGGTGGGCATGGCATCGTCCGGCGGGGTCTGTGGTGATGGCGGGTCCGGAGGATCTGGCACCACGTTTAGTTCAGGCGGGTTCGGTTGATGAATCGTTAACACAGGTACCACGATGGCCTGATTTATTTGAGTCCACGACTGCGGGAAATCGCCAAGAACAGTGTGTATCATCTTCTCCTCTTCAACAAGTGGAGAGGTTCTTGGATCTGCTTCCTTCTCTTTCAACTTGTCAGGGCATACCTTAAGGTGGTCTCTGGATATTGCCGTTGAGGTTCCCCCCCCCCCCCCATCTTTGCTGATGAGGCAGACTTTAGTATTGTCGAAATCGGATGGCAGGATGGTATACGGTTCCGCTTCCCATTGGTTGTCAAGCTTGTGTAGCCTTCTCTTCCGCTTGAGTACTTGCTCACCAGGTGGCAAGGGAATCGCAGGAGCATGCTGGTTGTAGTCCCCTTCCTGTTTTTGCCTGGCCTGAGCGAGGCTTCTTTCCACGCACTCCTGTACTTTGCGGTACCTTTGCTGCCTCTCTGTATCCCTATCGGCATCCGGCGAGGTATCTTCGGGGGTTAGGCCTTCCTCGCAACAGGTACGCCGGAGTGCAGTTAGTAGAGTTCACTGGGATGTGGTTGTACATGTCTACCAGGTCGGGCAATTTTGTTGGACACAAGTTCTGTTCTTCTACAGGCAAGGTCTTCAGTAAGTCGATCACCACTTGGTTCATCTTTTCACACATCACGTTGGTTTGTGGATGGTACGGTGTGGTTCTGATCTTCTTACACCCGTACAGATTGCAGAACTCCTGGAACACCTCCGCCTCAAATGCTGGTACCTGATCGGTCAGTACCTTCTCCGGATACCCATGGGGCCTACTGAAGTACTGCTGGAAGGTTTTGGCGGCCGTCCTGGCCGTTAGATCCTTGACAGGTACAACCACCAGGAATCTGGAGTAGTGAACCACTATGGTGAGAGCATAAATATAGCCCGACCGGCTAGGCGTCAGCTTCACGTGGTCTAGCGCGACCAGTTCTAGTGGCCGTTTGGTGATGATGGGCTGCAAGGGAGCCCGTTGGCTGTCACTGTCCTTCCGGCGTAGGCGGCATGGGCCACACTCCCGACACCACTGCTCAATGGCTCTTTTCATGCCAATCCAATAGAATCTCCCTCGGGAGTAGTCTCTCCACCTTCCTCCACCCGAAGTGTCCAGCCCCATCGTGGTACACTCCCAGGACCATGGGCGCATCCTGCCTTGGAACCACTATCTGCCATACCAATTCATGGGTGCGGGAGTCGATACTCCTTTGGCACAGCTTACCATCATGAAT
This sequence comes from Ranitomeya variabilis, assembly GCF_051348905.1. NCBI lineage: Eukaryota > Metazoa > Chordata > Amphibia > Anura > Dendrobatidae > Ranitomeya > Ranitomeya variabilis. The sequence goes on from NC_135232.1 coordinate 1,145,422,784, forward strand.
AAACAGTTTGCTTCTCCCCTTCCACAGCTGTTGGGTTTCTTGGGGATCATCCGCGCCGGGATGCAAACCTGCCTGCGTCAGGAGCTCTTTCACCCGATGGACCGCAGGGACCCCATCCTGGGTCTCTGCCCACCTGTGGTGGGGCAGGGGATTCAGCGTGGCACCTTGGTTGTTTTTGTGCCTGTTCTTCACATGATGGGAGCATTGAGTGGCTTTGGGGCAATGGAAAGCGGGCAGTTCTACTTCTTCAAGTTTCTCCAGGTCCTCCCCCGTTTCTGGCAAATTGGCCATCCGGGACAAGGCATCGGCATTCGCATTCTTGCGTCCTGCCCTCTACTTGATGGTGAAATCGTAATTGGACAGTCGGGCCATCCACCGCTGTTTCAAGGCCCCGAATTTTGCTGTGTCCAAGTGCGTTAGTGGGCTGTTATCCGTGAAGACGGTGAATTTCGCTGAGGCCAGGTAGTGCTTGAACCTCTCCGTCACTGCCCAAACGATGGCGAGGAATTCCAGCTTGAAGGAACTGTAGTTGTCAGGGTTCCTTTCCGTGGGACGAAGTTTCCTGCTGGTGTAAGCGATTACCCTCTCCTTGCCTTTCTGGATCTGGGACAACACAGCTCCCAGTCCTACGTTGCTGGCATCCGTATACAGTACAAATGGTTGATCATACTCAGGGTAGGCCAGTACCTAGTCTCCCATCAGCGCCATCTTCAAGCAAGTGAATGACCCTTCCAGTCCTTCATTCCAATCAAATGGGGTGCTCTTCCCCTTGGTCTTCTTGGATTGGCCCACCAAACAGATCTTGGCGCGGCCTTCTTGGTGAAGTCCTTGATGAACCTCCTGTAATAGGCTACCAACCCGAGGAACTGCCGGACTTCATGGAGGTTGCTGGGTTTCGGCCAGTCCTTAATCACTGTAACCTTGTCGGGATCTGGGGCCACTCCTTCAGCACTCACCACATGGCCGAGATACTGCACTTTGGGTTTCAGCAGGTGGCATTTTGATGGTTTCACCTTCAAGCCAAAGTAGGACAGGGCTTCGAACACCTCGGCCAGGTGCTTCAGATGGTCTTCATAGGTCTTTGAGAAGACAATGACATCGTCCAGATACAGCAGTACGGTTTCAAAGTTCTTGTGCCCCAGACAGCACTCCATCATCCTCTGGAACGTCCCCGGGGCATTGCACAATCCGAAGGGCATGTAATTGAATTCAGAGACCCATCGGCGTCGTGAAGGCCGTCTTCTCCTTGTCCGCCTCTGCTAGGGGAACCTGCCTTTACCCACTGGTGAGATCCAAGGTAGAGAAGTAGTTAGCAGACTTTAAGGCAGCCAGAGACTCCTCTATCCTGGGCAGTGGATATGCATCTTTATGTGTAATGCGATTTAACTGCCTATAATCCACACATTCTCATTGTGCCATCTTTCTTCTTAACGAGGACTAATGGAGCTGCCCAGGGGCTACAACTGTCCCTCACTACCCCAGCCTCCTTCATCTCTCGCAACATGTCCTTGGCACACTGATAATGAGCTGGGGGTACAGGACGGTATCTTTTATGGGTCGATGATCCCCTGTGGGGATATGATGTTGGATCCCTTTCACCTGCCCAAAATCAAGGGGGTGTTTGCTAAAGACCTGTTCGTACTCATGAACCACCCTGTAGGCCCCCTGTTTCTGGTGAGGTGGGGTAGAGTCAGTGCCCACGTGTAATTCCCGACACCAATCTTTCGGTTGCCCTGCAGAACCGTTGTTCTCCGCTGGATTGGACGGGACCAAGGGCCCAGGTGCCTGTATTACACTACTATCAACAGTAAACCGTTTGGAAAGTGTGGCATATTTGGTTAGCTGGACTTCTTCCTCCCCACAATTGAGAACACGTACTGGCACCCTCCCCTTGCGGACGTCAACCACCCCTCTGGCTGTCAGGAGGGTAGACCTGTTATCCGAATATACAGGTTCTACCAGGGCCTGATAGTCTTTACCCCTGAGGCCTATGGCTGCCCGACACCATATTAACATTTCACTCCTGGGGGGTATCGCAATGGGGTTTGAATCACTCACTGTGACACGACCAATTTCACCACCAGTCAGCTCTACCTGCTGTCTTTGCATTAGGGCCCTGATTTCTTTTTGCAGGACACGTTGTTCACTGTAGCCAGCTGTTTCTGCGACCTGTTGTAATAGGACAATAACTTCTGCAAGACAATTTTCTATAACATTAGTACCAATGGTCATCATGGGATTACACTCGCGGCGGTCAATATCAACAATTACAATCCCTTGGGCCTTCAATTCCACCCGCCCCACTTTGGTGACTTCTTTTATACCCCACTTGTGGCAACGGCTGACCATTACTGGCTATTATGGTGAAATCGTCATCGGGGCCACAAGTAATATCGGTGTCCTCCCAATACCGTCTATAAAGCATGTAAGGCATAATCATCACCTGAGAACCGGTGTCCAGCAGAGCGTTCATGGGGATACTGTCAATCACAACAGGAAGAACTGGTCGCCCTCCAACATATTTGGCTCTCCAATGCTGCGGGCCTGATCGTCCTATTCCTGGGGGTTGGCCCTTTGCCCCAGGGGTTGCTCGTTTAAAGGACAGTACCTTGCAAGGTGGCCCACCTGGCGGCAGCGGCGGCAGATAGGTTGTCCGTCCCAATAGAAGTGATCGGCGTCCCTGCCTCTGGTCGGCGGAGTCCTCCTGTCGCATCCAGGGGACATTCTCTGGTCTGGAGGCCAGCTGGATCTTCTCCTTGGGGTCCTCCTGTAGGGACTGCACAGTCCGGGCTAGGGCAGCAACGCTCTTGGTCAGCTCCTGCATCTGGAGGCGGAGTCCTGTGGGGGAGTCGTCCTCTAGGCTCTGGGCATCGGCCTCAGCGGCAACTGGGGCATCCGACGCCACCTCCTGGTGGTATGTGAGAGCAGGACGCCTGGGAGGCACTGCATGGCTGGGCTGTCGCTCTTGTGGCGCCTGGATGGCTTTATCCGTGAATTGCGCAAAAGTCAGGTCTGCATTCTGCATGGCCAGGAAGTGCAGCTGACCCCTTTGGTGGCTGCACGGGAGCCCCTCAATGAACCGCTCCTTCAGGAGTTTATCTTCATCTTGCATGCTGCCGGGGTCACTCTGCTTGATGGCCCGCAGCGCCTCCTGGAGGTTAAGGGCATAGTCCCGTAAGCTATCCTGCGGCCTCTGCTTGCACCCATAGAAAGTCAACTTAATTTCTGTAGCGGTGCGGGTGTCAAAGGTGGCTTTAAGCTTTGCAAAGACCTGCTGTGTAGTTCCCTTATCCGCGGCGGGCCAGGACTTCACTTCCCTCAGAGCCGCCCCAAAGAGTTGGCCTGTTATCATATGAACTTTCTGAGGCTCTGTCAAGGGATAGAACTCAAGCAGGCTGCAGATCCCCTCTTTAAAGTCAGTTAATGTATGTGATTCTCCAGAGTATCGCGGGAGCCAGGCTGCTCCAGGTAGGTACGGCATGGAGAAGGGCATGATGGCTGTTGTAGCCGCAGCAGCCTCCGGCTGGCGGATAGGGGCAGTGAGCTCTGCGGCAACCTGCTGTGGTACAAGGCCCGCGGCTGCGTCTACTGCGGGGGCCAAAGATGCCTCCGGGTCTACGGCTGCGACCGCCGCCTCTGCTCCCCCAGACATGGCTGCTCCTTCCCCCTGCTAACCTGCTGGAAGTTGGTGTTCCTCTTCCGGGATCGTCGCTTTACCGCGTCTTCTGGTTCCGCGCTCTTCTTGGACCAGCCCAAAAAGCTATGGCTCCTCCCTTCGTGCTCTGCGATGGTGGATTTTGGCGGCAAATAGCAACAGTCTTTGCAATAAATCACGGCTCAAGCACAATAAATCAGTTCCAAGGCACACATGACCTGATTCTTCAGGCTTGAGTAGATCCTGTTCGTGACGCTAAGTTTGGAGCGCCCCAGATGCAGGGCCGCGGGGTACTCTGTACTGGGCTCCTCTGTCTCAGTTCTGGGGTTGTCACGGTGGCTAGACCCGGTCCGTGACCCTGCTAAGGGGCGTCCAGTGAAAGGTGTAGGTGATTCGTGGTGCAAGTCACGATGAATAACGAGGACACAGGGTTGGTCTCTTTACCTCTTTACTGAAGGCTTTGGGATCCGCTATCCAGAGTGCTGTTAACAGGGCTGGCTGAGACCGGCCAGTCCGACGGCACATCCAGAGTTCCCTTTGCAGGTGGAAATCAGTGTCTACCTTCTAGCGCCTGTGTGTTGTAGTACCTCCCTGCTGAGCACCACGGGATAGTCCTCACAACTGTCGTGTATGTTTCTGTTTCTCTCTTTCTCTCTTCGTCCCCTAGATGATATGGCTAGGACGCACCCGTATGACGGGGTAGGCCTGGAGCTATTTTATAGGGACCCTAGGGACGCCCCTCTCCCACAGTTTGCCTCCGTTGTCTTCGTTAGGTGTAATGGTGAGACAGCCAACCTATAGTTAACTGCCCAGCCGTAGTTTAAAGTAATGCGTGGAGTCTCTTACTTTCTCGGCGTTCCGGCCACCGGCTACGCGCCTCAGAAGGATGTTGCTATTCTTGAGGCACGACTCCTTCTGATATTATCTCCTTTTTGCAGTATTCCCGTTTCTCACTCTTCACAATACACCTCGCTTCTTGTCCTTTCTTAAGAGTCTGCCAGGATCCCACCCCTGACAGGTCCTCTCTCGAGCTCTTCCCAGCTACTTTCTCCCCCCACTTCCTGTCCAACCCCCAGTTTTACCAAAGTGTGAGGAGTGGCCTACTAGATAGAACCACTCCCCCTGGTGGCCAGAGTGTGAAGTGTAATGTGTGTCTGTGATACCTGGTCAGGTGAACTCCTTTAGTGCCATCAGACATACCATCACTCCCCTTAGCGGCGGAGCGACAGTACTGCAACGACCAGGACTCTGGGGCGCTGCACTTGCTTGGTCTAAGGACAGCAAATACCCCTTCCAGTGACCTGCCCTGCTCCACTGCCTCCCGGACACCGAGCACAGCACTAAACATACTGCGGCCTTGAACAGAGAAGGCTGAACCTTCGAAAGGAGCCGGGATGCAAACTTCACCAACTAATTGATCAGCACCCTTGTCAGAACCTTTCGATCCATATCAAGAAGCTCTATGGGATGCCAATTCTCAATACGGGACGAGTCTTTACACTTCGACAGGATAATCAGGGCTGACCTCATTGATCTGGGAAGAGTGCCCAAAGAAAGACACTCGTTAAAAACCAAAAGGGGGACCAAAGAGTCTTTAAATGTCTTGTAAAACTCGGATGTTAAGCCATCCGGACCTGGTGACTTTTTGGGCCGGAGCCCATCAATCACCAGTCTCATTTCCTCTTCCCTGATTGCCTCCACCAAAACGTGGAGAGGGGTCATCACCTGGCTCAGGGATGGTTTCAGCCAGGAAAGCAATCATGTCATCCTGATCAGGATCCCTCGGCCCCAAGAGATGCGAGTAAAGGATCTGACCACCTCCAGGATCCCTGATCTGGATCTGTTCAGGGACCCCATACTATCGATCAGTCCTGTTACCACCTTAATTCACTGACATCCTTCAGTTCCTGTAAGGGGCAGGTGAGCAGTACTTCCCGAAATCCCTCTCTAAAACCAAGGATGTGTGCCTATCATACTGGCACCCCTTGAGCAAGGTCTTCACCCTGGAGATTTCCTCAGTCCGCTCCAGCTGAGACAAGCTGTTTGAGTTTCCTCCCCAGATCCCGATACATGCTGTACCTGTTCAGACTTCTGAGGCTCAAGAGCTGATGGAAGAACCCTACAACCCTTTTGAAGATCTCCCACCACTCAGACTTATTGCTACAAAGACCCAAGAGAGGTACCTGGCTCTGAAGAAATTCCTCAAAGGACTGTCTTACTTCTGCTTCTTCCAGAAAGGATGAATTCAGCTTCCATAGGCCTCTCCCCATTTAGGGAGTCTCTGCAACATTCAAAGTAAAGAAAACGGTGATCGGAGAACTTCACCTCAACAGCGGACACTGCAGGAGAGACAGCTTCCTCCTTTAAAAAAAAAAAAACCTATTTATCCTAGACCTACTGCTAACCCTATGAAACCCCCGTGACCTGGGGAGTGCCGGATGTGGACATCCACCAGGCGAGCTTTGCTTAGTATACTGTTCGAGGCTACACAATCATAAGCCAGCTGGGCTCCAGAACCTCCCCTATCACGAGATCTGGTTATAGTATTAAAATCCCCACCGAAGACCACCTGCAGGCTTGTAAAAATATAGGGCTTGATCTTCAGAAAGATATTTACGGTCCCACTTAGATTGTGGGCCATCGATATTAATGAGCCAAAGCTCTTGTCCCCTCACAAAGACGTCAAGGACCAAACATCTCCCAATTTCTACCTCAAATCACCCGTCTGCATTCCCCTGAAGCAGCCTTAAAAAGGACCGCTACCCCGCTATGCAGCTCGGCCGCAAGAGACCAGTATGAGGGCCCACAGCTCCATGCCCTTTTGCTTTGTAAATAGACCCCAGGTCCGTTAATCTGGTCTCCTGCAAAAATAAAATGTCAGCCTCAACTCGGGTGAAAAAAATCAAAGCCCGTAAATCAAGCCATATCTGACTTTTATGCTAGCGACATTGATCGACACCAGAGCCAATGGGGAAGGTTCTGCCATCATTGGTTGAGTTAGACGGCCTGCTTTTTAACCATACCTAATGACTTCCTTTCCCCCTCTGAGGAACCTGACCCACCCCTCCTCTATAGAGACACCTGAGGTGTCCATGCCCACAGCACTGGACAATATCTTCAGTACTAGATTTCTTGCCCCTGCACCCTGAAGTAGTACCCCCCCCCCTGAGAAAAATGAGACCCCCGGAGGATGGACCTCTACCATCAGACACTCCACTCACACTCACCACCATAGACACACCGCCAGACACATACATACCCACACCCTCACCATCCACATCATCAGCCACCCCACTCACCACACTCTCTCATGCACACTGAGGTCAATGTTTTGCTCTTGGGAGAACTTTTTATTTCCAGACTTATTAACTGAATTTTTAATCTTACTATTGCTGCTACTGCCATGTACTGGTGGCTTCTTCCCTGCTGGGGGGTTCTGTGCACTCGGTGCCACCGTCCCTTTAAGGATCACACTGCTGGGTTTAAGCCGCGCACCCTGATTCAAGGGCACAGCACTCACAGCCTGCACAGAGCATATTTTTCCCTTCTCTTCCTGGTCTACTGTCACAGGCAGGGAGGAAGCCAGGAGCAGTCCTGCCTCCAGCTCCATCCTGCCCTGCCACTAGATCCCTGAATGCCCACACCGCCTGGGCCCCTGCCACGGGTATGCCCCCAGACACAGGGGTCCCTGACAGGCAAGCACCCTCTGTTATCAGCCACGGCCTCCGCTCCCACACTGGCCGCAGCTATGCATAGCTTCCAACTATCCCTCATACTGCGGGACTGTCCCGATTTTGAGGCTGTGTCCCACACAGGACTCTACTTCTCCTGCACTGCCAGCAGGAGAAGCAACCGACATGCCCCCTTGTATTAATCCATGCCCCTCTGTATCTTCCGCGGCAGTGGTTCAGGGAGGGAGAGAGGACATTCTGAGGTACGTGTGCTTACAGTACAAGGCATTATAACCAGGAGTAGTGGCAGCAGTTAGAACAATCTAGTGCAGCCTGTTAGTCATATATACCGTGTGTATACTACAGACCAAAAGTTTGGACACACCTTCTCATTTAAAGATTTTTCTGTATTTTCAGGACTATGAAAATTGTAAATTCACACTGAAGGCATCAAAACTATATGAATTGACACATGTGGAATTATATACTTAAAGTTTGAAACAACTGAAATTGTCTTATATTCTAGGTTCTTCAAACTAGCCACCTTTTGCTTTGACTGCATAATCTGTGAGGCAGCAGTGTGGATGGCGACAGGTGGAGAAATCTTTGCCTACATTGTAAGCAGAGCTGCTGGGACAGGACACATCTACAGCCCTGACTGTACACTGGCATCACCATGTGTGGCCATTATACAGTATGGAGCATCACTTGGGGCCATTATACAGTATGGAGCATCATGTGTGGCCATTATACAGTATTGAGCATCATGTGTGGCCATTATACAGTATTGAGCATCATTTGTGGCCATTATACGGTATGGAGCACTCTGTGGCCATTATACGGTATGGAGCACTCTGTGGCCATTATACAGTATGGAACACTGTGGCCATTAAACGGTATGGAGCAATACAGTATTGAGCATCATGTGGGGCCATTATACAGTGTGGAGCAATGTGTGGGCATATTTATTCTATTTAGCATTGTTTATGAAACAGTGTGATCAGTAGTGCTAAATGGGTGTAGTTGGGGTGTGGATACAGGTGTGACTAGCTCCGACATGGGTGTGGTCAGGGCGTGGCCTAAAATTTGTCGCAGCACACTGTGCGTGCCTCTACCTTTGTCTCTCTTTGCCTTCATCAAAAGTTGGGAGGCACAGCTACGGTTCCTGCTGGGGAAGCCACACCCCTTGCCACCGGCCTCACAACAATGCCATCCGAAGCCGCACCCATGTTGGCGGCGTATGCCAGGGAGGCCACGACCCCCAGACCATCCCGGAGCTTGGTCCACTCCCAGGGCCCCCAACCCAATGGCACCAGCCCCCAAGAGTGCAGCACCCCTCACCACCACACCTTGGGCCACAAAAAGACCAGCCACAGCAGGGCCAGGGTGGCATTAGATTTTTTTTTGCAATTTTTTTAGAGATATTAAAACCAGATAATGTGCTCACCGGAGCAAGTTATGCTGGCAAACATAAGATGGTAATAGGGATGGATGCCAGCAGAAAAACCATTAAAAACTTGGCCCAGAAAAGAAGAGAACTCACATGAAAAGGGTTTTGAAAAGTGGTAAAAGCTAAAAAAGGAAGTCAGTCATGAGAAGCAACAGCAAATTTTGGCCAACTAGGGGAAATCGTATTTTTAAAAGCCAATGTTTTACTATTAGGCAGTGTTACAACTGTGGGTATTAATCCCTTCCCAGGCTACACACATCGGCCCCTAGTCACTGGCTTTCCCTCTGGCACAGAAAATTGCCAATTTTTTTTAAATTTTTCTTTCTTTTAATTAAACAGATATTGCATTTAAGTCCAGGGTCACACTTGCAAGAAACTCTCACAAGTCTTGCACCTCAATACCCAGCACTTTGACCAGAGTGTTCAGCTACATAGAAATACATGCAGCCACACACTCTGGTCCCAAGGGCCTGTGGCAGTGCCAGGTGTTAAAATACGAGACTCGTCCGAGTTTCTCGCATGTGATCCTGGCCTAACTCTTTATGTACTACTTTATTATGTTTGTTACTAAACATCGGGCTTTGTATTATCTATCGATTATCTATCTATAGATGTATCGATCTGTGTGTAAACATTATTATTCCAATGGAGTATGTAAAAGATTGGAGAAGGAAATTACATCACAATTCTTTTATTTTTTTTTGTATATCTTTATTTAGCTTACCAAAACCACACAAATTCGCATCAAATAACGCAGGTGACCTGACAGTGACCTCAGATGCAGATTTGGTGCAGATTTTACCTACGTCAAATCCTGCGCAAATACTGAGCCATTCCTGACCATGGAAACATACCCTTAGTCTCCTCTGAATTGACCCCCCCATAGACTGTCATTAGATGCTGTCACTCCACATGGGTTAAGTGTGTAATTGAAGCGATGGCTGGGGGGACTGCTACGGTGCAGGTGGACTACCGTACACAAGATGAGGTGCAAACAAAGGGTAGATTTATTGGAAGCTAAGGAATAAAGTGGATGAGGAAGATGCAAACGGGTATATAATGGCAAAAGATAATTACAGATTCCATATATGCCACACAAGCAAATGCAAACAATAAACAAATAATGATGCTACTCTACGTATAACCTCCATGGCCTCTACTAAGCATGCCACACGGCTCCCGTGTACTGACTATTGAAGCCTACACTAGGCCCTGACATGTGCACAAAACAGGAACACCTCTTAATGATGGTCGTTCTCGGCCATCACCGCATCAATGTCAAAGTGTAATGAAGGAACGTGCAATGCGGAAACAGCACCTATACAGGAGGCAACAAAGTTGGATAAACAAACAGAGCACACTGTTCTACATATCGGACTGGTGGAACCTCTGCATTAGACCTCTGGGATCTCCGGAGCTCTGGGCTGTCAGGCAAGGCTTGACTATCTTCCAGAGGAACACTTGCTGCAGGAGTCATCGTGGGCTCTTGTCTGGTCTCGTCCTCGCGTGGCGGTACTGGTACATCCATGGGATTACCGTCTCTGCGGCTGAGGACCCCCTACTGTCAGGGACGTTCCACCGATAGTCATCGATTTTTCTCAGGCATGACAGATTCAGGAAGTGGAGTAGTGCCTTTAGGCGGCAATGGCGTAGAACAGATCTCAGACCGGCTGGGCTGCAGCATATTTCTGTGAAGTACTCTAGGGGCGGTCGCCCCACTCTCAATCTGCACCTTGTAGACCGGGCCGTTAGCATACACTCGCTCAATTATTCTGTAAGGCTGTACTTTTCATCTCACTTAGTCTTCCCTTGGGGCGTTTCTCTGTGACTAATACTCGGTCTCCGGGTTGGAGCGGTAACTCTTGAGTTGGTTTACAGGTCCGTATGTTCTTTTTCTTGCAATTTGTAGTCTGCAATTTCTAGTTTGTAATCGTTGCCGATGCTCTTTCACCCATGAGGTGACAGTTCGCTCCATCTGCTCCTCTGGCTGTTCCAAATTCAGCTCAATGATCTCTTATCCAGCTCTTCCAAACAGCAGTAGACAGGGGCTGTAACCCATGGTGGAGTGGATCCGATTGTTGTAGGTCCAGACCAACTTTGGCAGGCAGTCTGGCCAACATGCCTTCTTATCATCCTCCAATGTTCTCAGCATTTGAAGTAAGGTTCAGTTGAAGCATTCACATGCTCCATTGCCTTGAGGATGGTAAGGGGTGGTCTGGGACCGCTAGATGCCATACATACGATACAGTTCTTCCATCACCTTGCCTTGGAAACATGCACCTTGGTTGTAGTGGATGTTCTTTGGGCACCTATACCCAGGATGAAGTCTAGACAGATGGCTCGCGCTGCCAATTCTGCAGTCTGATCTCTAGTTGGGGTGACTACTGCGAACTTAGAGAAATGATCGGTCATCACCAAAACGTACTGTAGCCCCTGGGCCAAGTGTCCCACAAGGAGATAGTCAATCATCAAGACTTCTAGCGGCTCCTTAGTTTGTATGGTATGGATGGGTGCCCTCTGTTCAGTACTCTTAATGAGGTCACATACTCGACATTGCCAGCAAACCTCTTCCACCAAAGACTCCAACCAGGGGCAATAAACAGATCGCTGTAACCATTGGTAGGTCTTTGTGGGCTTCTTTAGCTACTTCTTGAGCAATTCTTCCTGGGATGACCACCTGCCACCTTACGTCCATATATTTTGGCTGTTGTCTCTTACGATATAGCACTGACTCTCGCACTTCCAGTCTATCCCACTGGTGTAACACTCTTCATTTCAGAGTCCAGATCATCTCTCGTTTGCCAGGCTTCCGCTTCTGAGTTACCCACCATTTCATCTGTCTAAGCCCTTCGTCTTCATACTGAACATGTCCCCATTCCTCATTGGTTCTCCCCAGAGACCGGGCTGTTGTGAATTTGTTCTTGGGCTCCCTCTGGTGGCCTTTAGCGATATGGCTTCTTGGCTGGGTTCAGCTGTTTGATTTCCTGCTAAGCGGGGCCTATTTAATTCAGCTGGACCTTCACTTGTTGCCTGCTGTCGGTGTATTCAGACCTGATTCAGAGCTCTCCTGAATATTCCTTGTGACCAGTCTCCTGCTAGGAGAAGCTAAGTTTGCTTGTTCATTTTCTCATTATTTCCTTGAAAATGTTTCTCAGTATATGTTGAGTTCAGTCCAGCTTGCTTTATGTGATTTTTCACTTGCTGGTTAGTTCTGGGGTGCAGAGTGCGCCCCTCACATCGTGAGTCGGTGTGGGGGTTCTTGTATTCTCTGTGCAGCGCCCCAGAGTCCTGGTCGTTGCAGTAGCATGGTTCAGCCACTAAGGGGGGGCCATGCTGCGTTCGATGGCACGGAAGGAGTTCTCTGAGCAGGTATCACAGTCACCAATACATTTCACAGCTGGGCCTCCGGGGGGAGCTAAGGGTGCTATTCATTAGGCCACTCCCCACCATAGTGGGTAAACTGGGGGTCAGGCAGGAAGTTAGAGAGAACGCTGACGGGATTGAACGGAGCAACACCTGGTGGCAGAAGGTGTTGTGAAGGGAGAGACTGTAGGGTCTCTGCCAGGGGTGGGATCCTGGCAGAGGCTTGGCATGGAAAGAACGTAAAGGGACCGTGCCTGCTCAGCATAGCGGCGGTGCCCAAGGAAGGACTAAGAAGCGAGAGAGATTGTGCTGAGTGAGAAACGAAATCAAGCGAAAGGAGATACCAGTGAGGGTTGTGCTGAAAGAGGCAGCACCTTACTGAGGCGCACTACCGGTGGCCGGAACGCCGAGGAGGTAAAGAGTTTCAAGCCATACCTCAGACCTACGGCAGGGCAGTTAGCTTGAGGCGGACTGTCTCACGCATCACCCAGGAAGGCAAAGGGGGGTACCAACAGGAGAGGGGCGCAGATAGAGTCCCGGAAGATCTCCGAGCCTCCCCGTCATACGGGTGCGTTCCTACCATAGTATCTGGAGGGACGAGGAAGATCATTGCGAATTAAGTTGTTGTGAGGGAACACGAGAAACAGACACAACAGTTGTGGGGTACTTTCCGTAAGCACAGCAGGGAAGGACTGCAACACATAGCGCTAGAAGGAAGGCACCGATTTCCACCTGCAAGGAGAGCTCTGGAAGTGACATTGGACCGGCCGGACTTGCGCAGCCTGGTGAGCCGTATTCCGGACTGAGGACCCAGAGAGCTTCAGTAAAGAGGTAAAGAGACTGCAACCTGGTGTCCTCGTTATTTACCGCGACCTGCACCCCACAACTGCACCGCTACAACATCACTTATTGCACCGGACGTCCCCCACTGACAGACAGGGCCACGGACCGGGTCTAGCTACCGTGACAACCCCAGGACTGAGACCTAGAGGCCCGGCTCCGGGTACCCCTCGGCCCTGCGGCGGTGTGGGGGCGCTCCAACTTGGCGTCACGAACAGGATCTACTTAAGCCTGAAGAATCAGGTCATGTGTGCCTAGAGACTGTGATTTATTGTGTGTGGACTGAACTTTATTGCAAGACTGTGTGCTGTGCCAGTTGCCGCCAAAATCCGCCGCCATTGCAGCGCTGAGGAGAGCGCAGGAAGAGAAGAAGGGCGTGGAGTGGGCGTAGACAAGCTGGAGAGCGCGAAGAATAATGGCCGCCCAGTCTAAATATTTCTGTGCAGTGAGGACGTGTCCGTCAGCAGCAGAGATCCGCCTCCTGATCCTTAATGGGGGGCGGAGGCAGAGAAAACGAAACTGCTCACGCAGGAGAGAGCGGGAAAAAGACCAGGAAGCGACCCACGTGGAGGACGCTATGGCCAGCAGCTCCGAACCCGACAGCGGGGTTGAAGTGGAAGTCTCCCCTGACTACCCGGACGAGCCCAGCAGCCTGTCCTCTGCGGATAACACCAAATTCCTGAGAGCCGAGATGGAGGATTTATATACCCGGCTCCTCCAACTGAATGTGAGAATCCAGGCCCCGCATCAGGCGGTGCCGGCAGCGGGTTCCCGGACATCGGAGGAACCAGCGGGACCTGTTGCGGAAAGTGGATTCGTACCGGTGGGTGAGTCCCCCGGTCCTGCCCCACCAGCCGAGGGTGTGTTAGTGGGTCCCGTAGCAGCACCGCCTCTCCCGGGGACCCATAGACTTCAGCGCCTGTTACCATGGGAGGAAGCCACGGGCATGGAACACCGTATGCGAGCCCCTATCACCCCTACTCCCTTGCCGTGTGAGGTCAGTGCGGAGCGCACGGTGTGCCGCTGGGTGAACCCTGGATCCAATCTCATGGGGTTCCCCGGGGTGGAGACCCAGAAGGGAGAAATGGTACAGGCCCTAAGCTGGGAAGAATATCAGACCCAGCTAGAACAGCGGTGGCAAGAGGAAGAGAGAATACATCAGGCCAAACGGGAGGCCTACCATCAAAAAGATTTGGCGGTTAAGGATCGGGCCCGCAAGGACCCCACCACCCATCAGGCCCCGCGCAGGCAGGGCATTGTCACCATCTTCAAGCTCCGAGGAGGCTGGGGCTTTATCAAGGAACCGGGGCTGTATGCGGAGGTCTTTGTCAATCGCCGGGATGTGGAGTCGCACCTCCGAGAAGGTCACCCGGATCGGGACCTCTACCCGGGGGACAGCGTTACCTACACCCGGCACTTTGGAGAGAAGGGGTGGTTTGCTCTGAATGTGTACAAGCAGGAGAGGCCAGCCCCTGTAGCCAAGGTGTCACCGTGTGATCGATCTGAAGCCACTCCGGTCGCCTCCACCTGCCTGGCTGCGGAACATGGAGCCCGCAGGTTGATCACCGCCACCACAGCAGTGGCCAAGGGAGTGCCTCTTCGGGTGGTTGAGACTCCTGAGGAGCCAGCGCAGAGAGCAGTGGGAACCCAGACCTTCATCGCTGCGCACGATCTGGTCATACAACAGACCCGAACACATGGGGTGTACCTGGCAGTAGGAGTGGATCTGAACCCTGAACTGCAGGGATCCACCTGCCGGGTGGCGCCTCGTGGAAAGTTTTGAAAGTACTATCATAGGATGGAAAATGTAAATAGTTAACTGTTCATTCCTTTAACTGTTCCTGTTTGCTGCTAAACCCGTCTAGGGTTAAAGGTGACCCCTTTGTTGACCCGGGGTCACTGTTGTTTTCCTGAAGTTTATACAATTTAAAAAAAAAAAGAACTGCAGAAATCATGGACTGTGCATGATTCGAACTTCCCTTGTAAATAGTTTGCACCTTCTTAAAGGTGCTCCCTACTGGTTTTAGCCAAAGACACTTTGCGAAGATATTTGCCCTATTTGTTTGAGCCAAAGACACTTTGTGAAGATACCTTTCCTACCGGTTCTAGTTAAAGACACTTTGCGAAGATACCATGCCGGAACCTTTGCATGGGCCGGTAGGCTGAGGAGACGAGCTACCTTAGAAAGACTTGGTCTCCTCTTAAAGGGGATGTGAGAAACTGAACTTGAGAGAGATACTGTTGCAGAACAGTAATGCCATAATGATGCCTTGAAAAGAAATGTAACTGTTTTACATGCTAAGTTATATGTGTTGAATTTGTTAAAATGTGAAATTTGAATAATGTTTTGAAGACAGGAAAGATGCAGAGAGTCCGTAGGGGTAGAAGTAGAGGTCTGCATAGTTGAAAGTAAGAGAAGTAATAATGAGGGTGAGGATAGAAGGTAAACCCTGCGTCCCCATTGAAAAGTTACTTTATTGCTAAGGACAGAGAGTGAACCCGTAGGGGTTAGAGAGTGAGTCCTTAAAGGGGCCGAGTAAGCTGGCTCAGAGTTCTTCAACCGAAAGGAATGTTATGTCTATACTGTGTATAGTAGCGAAAGGCAGTAGGCCCTGGCTGAACAGGGCGGTCCTGTAGAAGAAAGGAGAGGCAGTAGGTCTGGTGCCGTAGGGACAGGCGGTCCTGCAGGTTCACAAGAAGGAGAATGTAAAGTTGAAATGCCTTATAATGTGATTATAGGAAGGCCTTTGATAGACTAAGAGTGTGAGTTTCTTAAAGGCAATGTTAAGTTATTATTTCAAAAATTGCACTAAATAGAATACCCGGTTGGGTAACAGAAGTTATTTATACTCTGTAAATTATAAGGTTAATTATGTTTGTAACGTTACAAGTGTCCTCACCTCCCATAAAGGGAAGCCTACTTAAGTATACTTATTGTTATTTGCACTCAACAAAATTGTATGTCTTTTTGCTAACCTGTATTGTTGTTTTTCTTCCCAGTCCCGGAGTACTGTGTTTAACCAGGGGGGAGTGCAGCGCCCCAGAGTCCTGGTCGTTGCAGTAGCATGGTTCAGCCACTAAGGGGGGCCATGCTGCGTTCGATGGCACGGAAGGAGTTCTCTGAGCAGGTATCACAGTCACCAATACATTTCACAGCTGGGCCTCCGGGGGGAGCTAAGGGTGCTATTCATTAGGCCACTCCCCACCATAGTGGGTAAACTGGGGGTCAGGCAGGAAGTTAGAGAGAACGCTGACGGGATTGAACGGAGCAACACCTGGTGGCAGAGGGTGTTGTGAAGGGAGAGACTGTAGGGTCTCTGCCAGGGGTGGGATCCTGGCAGAGGCTTGGCATGGAAAGAACGTAAAGGGACCGTGCCTGCTCAGCATAGCGGCGGTGCCCAAGGAAGGACTAAGAAGCGAGATAGATTGTGCTGAGTGAGAAACGAAATCAAGCGAAAGGAGATACCAGTGAGGGTTGTGCTGAAAGAGGCAGCACCTTACTGAGGCGCACTACCGGTGGCCGGAACGCCGAGGAGGTAAAGAGTTTCAAGCCATACCTCAGACCTACGGCAGGGCAGTTAGCTTGAGGCGGACTGTCTCACGCATCACCCAGGAAGGCAAAGGGGGGTACCAACAGGAGAGGGGCGCAGATAGAGTCCCGGAAGATCTCCGAGCCTCCCCGTCATACGGGTGCGTTCCTACTATAGTATCTGGAGGGACGAGGAAGATCATTGCGAATTAAGTTGTTGTGAGGGAACACGAGAAACAGACACAACAGTTGTGGGGTACTTTCCGTAAGCACAGCAGGGAAGGACTGCAACACATAGCGCTAGAAGGAAGGCACCGATTTCCACCTGCAAGGAGAGCTCTGGAAGTGCCATTGGACCGGCCGGACTTGCGCAGCCTGGTGAGCCGTATTCCGGACTGAGGACCCAGAGAGCTTCAGTAAAGAGGTAAAGAGACTGCAACCTGGTGTCCTCGTTATTTACCGCGACCTGCACCCCACAACTGCACCGCTACAACATCACTTATTGCACCGGACGTCCCCCACTGACAGACAGGGCCACGGACCGGGTCTAGCTACCGTGACAACCCCAGGACTGAGACCTAGAGGCCCGGCTCCGGGTACCCCTCGGCCCTGCGGCGGTGTGGGGGCGCTCCATCTGCGTGGTTTATTTTTGATAGTTTTGTACTGACCGCACAGACACCTATCTATTTTCTGCCTATCTAGTGTTAGCGGGCCTCATTTGCTTAACCTGTTTCATCTCTACATTTGTGTTTTCCCCTTAACTCACCGTTATTATTTGTGGGGGCTATCTAATTCTTTGGGGATATTTCTCTGAGGCAAGTGAGGTCTTTGCTTTCTCTCTAGGGGTAGTCAGTTTCTCAGGCTGTGAAGAGGCGTCTAGGTTTTCAGGTAACGCTCCACGGCTACCTTTAGTGTGTATGGATAGGATCAGGATTGCGGTCAGTATAGCTTCCACATCCCCAGAACTTGCCCTTAAATCCAGGTTATATGTGTCAGGTCAGTTTGAGATCCTACCACCGGATCATAACACCGGGCTAATGCGCAGGCCTCCTTTCTTGACTGGGCTGCAACCACTGGGGGCTTAAAGGGAACCGGTCACCACCAAAATCGAAGGTGAGCAAAGCCCACCCGCATCAGGGGCTTATCTGCAGCAAACTTCTGTCATGGCCCACACCAGGGCCAGGAGCTCTAACCGGAAGGATCTGTAATTGTGAGGGTTTCTTTTGCTGTCTCGCAGGGACCTGCTGGCATACCCGATGACTCTCTCATGTCCTGTATCTAAGCAAGTACTGAAGGCTACCATCTGTGTACAACAGGAACGGTTGATTGGAGTCTGCGTAGGCCAAAATTGGGGCTGAGGTAAGGGCATTCTTTATAGACTGGAACACCTTGTCTTTTCTCTGGGCCCAAGGGATGTACTGGGTCTTCAGTACTCCAGCAGTCCCCCTCAGCAGCTCATTGAGGACCTGCCACCTTCACGAAGTCTTTAACGAACCGGCGGTAGTACCCGTCGAGCCCCAGAAAGGCCTGGAGTTCTCACTGTTCGAGGGACTGGCCACTTCTGTATAGCAGACACTTTTTCTGGTGAGGGTAGAACTCCATCTTGTGACACTGTGGCCCAGGTGCTCGATCTCTCTGAAAAGGTGGCACTTCTTTGGCTTCACCTTAAGGTTATGAGCCTGCAGTCTTCCGAGTACCTGTCCAAGCCGGGCAAGGTGTTCTTCGAATGAGGTCAAAAACACAATGACGTCATCCAGATAGATCAGGGTAGCCTCAAAATTTAAGTTTCTCGAACACTTTTCTATCAGCCGTTGAAACGTGCCCGGAGCATTGGAGAGCCCGAAGGGCATCCGGTTAATCTTGAACAGCCCTATAGGGAGCATGAAGGCGTTTTTTTCTGTCTCTCTGCCACGGCTACTTGCCAGTTTCTGCTTGCTAGGTTCAGGGTGGAGAAGTACTTGGCTTTCCCCAACGCGATCAAGGATTCCTCGATGCGGGGATATGAGTCTAGCAGTGCAGGCATTGAGTTTCCTGTAATCTACGCAGAGCCGGATGGTCCCATCCATTTTCTTGATGAGCACCTCCGGGACTGCCCAAGGGCTCTGACTACTCTGCACCACTCCTGAATCCAGCATCTGCCTCAGTAATGTTTTCACCTCTTGATATATCTTGGGTGGGATCCCCTGGTATCATTCTCGAATTGGATGAGCTTCTCCAGTTGGTATCTCATGCATGATGGCTTCAGTACAGCCAAAATCCTCGGCATGATGTGCGAATGCGGCCTAATTTTCCCACAGCATAGCTTCTATTGCTTGCACATGCTGATGGCCCAGAGCCTTCACATCCACTTCCATTTGATCAAGGATGACCCGTCCACTCCACTCTGGGGATGGTGTCTCTTCGGTCCCTTCAGCAACTGCTAGGGTCTACCCCGCACCTTCTTTCGGTGATAGACCTCTCCTCCTGACTCACCACTTCACCCTTATGTAGGTACACCAGGGTCAGATCTGTCCCTCGTGACAGGGTGACCTCCCTGGGGCCCACATTCAAAGCTCTTATGGGGATGTGTCCTTGCTGGACCACAGCTATCGTACAAGCGATCATGACTTCTTGGTCCACTCCTCTGCCTACCACAGGCTGAACAATCACTTCCAACCCATCAAGGTTGCAATGCATCCCCACTGGAAGGTATACTATAGTTTCTCGCTTGGGAGGCCGGACTACAGGTTCTTTACCAGGAGCCCTGATGACCCCTACGGTCTGATAGGATGGCACACAATTCTGAGTCCCACAGACGCGGATCAGTCGTTGAAGGGCTTATGTGTAGTAGCCTTCTTCCAATATCCAGGTCCCCATTTGGTAAACATAATCTGATCGAGTTCACGTAGGATAGTCATTCCCAGTACTACAGGCACATCTTCTTTGATAGGCTCAGGGACTAGCAGGATCCCTTTTCTCCCCACTTCTTGCCCACAGATTCAAATATTCATCCACACAACCCCTGTGACCGGGATCGGTTGTTGGTTGGCAGCAAACAACGGATCAATGTCGTGGTTTTTTTTTTCTGGCTTGCCCAGGGTCTAGAAATGTTGCTTGAAATGTTTCTGGTATAGTCGTCACTTGTGACCCGGTATCTATTAGGCAATCCAATCCACTAGAACTTCCTCGATTTCAGCACGTAGGATGGGAGACACCAGCAATCAAGTGTTATGATATGGAGCAGCCTGTCCCCTCGCCTCCCCTGCAGAGTGCCGCACTACTGCGAGGGTTGGTAGTTTAACGGCGGCTTCCACTGGCCTTGAGTATAGTTCCGACAGTCTCTGGCAAGGTGCCCCCGTCCACCACATTCCCAGCATTGGATGCCTCCTCCTTGCCAGGGGCCACCTCGAGCCTGTCCTCGTGCCTCTGAAGCCTGACGGGAGGGTGCTTGCCCCCACTGATCCCTTATTGGTCGGGCCTAAGAATGGTTGCATGAGTACGGTGCGTCAGACTGTTGTAGTTCCCCCACTATATAACTGTTACAGATTCAATATATGCCACGCAAGCAAATGCAAACCATAAACAAATAATGATGCTTCTCTAGGTATAACCTCCCTGGTCTCTACTAAGCAGGCCACATGGCTCCTGTGTACAGACTATTGAAGCCTACACTAGGCCCTGACATGTGCACAAAACAGGAACAAACTCACGGTCATGTTAGGGACTCGGATCCAGTCCCGGGGGCCCCCAACAGTCTAGTACGGTGGTGCACATGGCTTTTGTCAGCTCTGTGGTACGTGGTCTTCTCCTTGCTTCAAGGTCCTGAAGGTTCTCCTTGAAACTGTAAATCCCTTTCTCGGTATCTTTGTGGCTTTTCAAACTCGCACAGGACAGCCACTCTTGCTGCACCCGGAAAAGTCTGTCAAATTTCACAAGTCCACTACATTACAGGCTGTGGGTCCTCTCTTGCAGCTATAAGCACAAAGTTATCTCTGCAGCAGCTCCAGCTCACACACGCTGTCCAGGCTCCACCCTCACCCTCTGCTCAGTCCAGTTCATTCACAGTCTATTGCAGGGGAGAAGCAGAACATTCCATCATGCTAAACAAGGGGGTACAGTCTTAGTGACAGTGTGTTCCTTACTGTCCATAACAGCACCACCCTCTTGCATAATGTAGAATGTAGCAATTTGGCCTCAGCGAGTATATGCTGCTTCCAAAAGGCTACTCTTCCTGATCGTGGGCGCATGGCCTTGGAGTTTAAATGAGTCCTGACCCAACACTGGTTTACAATTCTGGAGAGGGGACGAGACGGTGCCTAAGTAATAGACCGAAACTTCTTCATCCAAATGACAAGACTGGGAGGAGAATTGTACTTATGACAATTGGGTTCTTCTGGTCCTTAAAAGATACTTTGGTGTTGTTGGCATATATGCAACAGACTTGTTTGTGTGGAGGAGTTTACACTTTTCTGACAGTAGATGGCAATGTTACTGTTGTATGCTTAGTTGAATGTAATGCATATACTTGTTGTACTTTGGTTTCACTTTCTCTGGTAAAAGGTCTTTTCAGGCTTCATGTTATGCTGTATTAAGCAGCTGATGTATGTACCTCGTGTTCTGTGTAGATAAGTTGAATTACCCCATATAATCTACTCTCTCAAGTTTCTTCTGTGACCAAAGTATGCAACAGGTGTTCCACTTGGCAGATCTGGATCTGAGGGACATTCATATCCTAAGATCACTTATTGGAAATCATATATTGCTAACCGTTTGGAACATAGCTTTTATATATGACCACTCCAACCTGACACATGGCTGAACCATAGGACATGCAAGACTTTTAGATGTGGCGATTTGTAGTTTCTGCATAGTGCGTTCACATGTCTGCAGTATTTTTATGGGGGACTTTGTATATAGCTCTCCACCATCCCAGATTGAGCAGGACTATCCTGATTTGAGGGGTCAGCCCTGCTACATTAGAGGCTGTCGTAACTTCCAGTGCTCATGCAGCGCCCCCTCCACCGCCGCAGGGCCGAGGGGTACCCGGTACCGGGCCTCTGAGTCTCTGCTTCTGGGGTTGTCACGGCGGCTAGGCCCCGGTCCGTGACCCTGCCGTGGGGGGCGCACAGTAAAATGCAAGGTGTGGGTGTTGGTAGTAATAATAGCGATGTAGCGGTGCAGTTGTGGGGGTGCAGGTCGCAGTAAATAACAAGGACACCAAGTTGCAGTCTCTTTACCTCTTTACTGGAGATCTCTGAGTCCTCAGTCCAGAACACGGTTCACCAGGCTACGCAAGTCCAGCCGGTCCAATGGCACCTCCAGAGTCCTCCTCTCAGGTGGAGATCTGTGCCTTCCTTCTAGCGCTATGTGTTGTAGTCCTTCCCTGCTGTGCTCACGGAAAGTGACCCCACAACGGTTGTGTCTGTTTCTTAAGTTCCCTCACAACTCGATTTGATGTTCCTCTGTAATCCACCCCTTCCCTGTATTCAGGTTGGAATGGCACCCGTTTGTCAGGTAGGCCTGGAGTTCTTCCGGGACCCTAGAGACGCCCCTCTCCCGCAATTGCCCCCCAAGACTTCATAGGTGATATGTGGTAGACAGCCCGCCTGAGACCGACTGTCCTGCCGCTGTTTGGAGTATGGCTTGAAGCTGTATTCTAATCCACTCCCTCGGCGTTCCGGCCACCGGTATTGCGCCTCAGCAGGGTGCTGCCTCTTTCAACAAAACCCCTGCTGGTATTCTCCTTCTGCTTGATCTCGTTTCTCACTCAGCACAATCTGCCTCGCTTCTAGTCCTTTCTTGGGCACCGCCGCTAAGCTGAGCAGGCACGGTCCCGTTACGTTCTCTCAATGCCAAGCCTCTGCCAGGATGCCACCCCTGGCAGAGACCCTACAGTCTCTCCCTTCACAACACCCTCTGCCACAGGGTGTTGCTCTGTTCAATCCCGTCAGCGTTCTCTTCTAACTTCCTGCCTGACCCCCAGTTTACCAACTATGGTGGGGAGTGGCCTAATGAATAGCACCCTTAGCTCCCCCCGGAGGCCCTGCTGTGAAACATATTGGTGTCTGTGATACCTGATTGGAGGAACTCCTTCAGTGCCATCGAACGTACCATGGCTCCCCTTAGTGGCAGAGCCACAGTACTGCAACGACCAGAACTCTGGGGCGCTGCACTCACTTCTCTCCAACTTCTCTCCAACTTCTTATTCTAACTGTAGCTCCTCTTCCTTGTAGACGGGACTTGTAAGTCCTGACCCTCAAGACCCTCAAGACGCTAACCAAGTACCTTGCGCTAATATCACAGTAACTGTCCAATGTTAAAAAATAAAATGGTCGCTTCTAGTTCCTGCCAGAGCGCCCCTACAATGATGAGCTTCATCCCAGCATCCCTGTAACTACTACTGTTACTTTTCTGTTACATCAAGTCTAGGAGACTCCAGTAGTGTCTCCTCATCCCCAGTGTAGAGCTCTGTTCAGACACTGGAGATAATACACATGCAGATGAAGCCCTTGGCCGGGTGTGGACCTTCCACTTCAGAGCTGCAGAGTAAGGGTACCGTCACAGTGAAATTTCCATCGCTGCGACGGCACGATTCGTGACGTCGCAGCATCGTATGAATATCGCTCCAGCGTCGTAGACTGCGGTCACACTTTGCAATCACGGCGCTGGAGCGATGCCGAAGTCCCCGGGTAACCAGGGTAAACATCGGGTAACTAAGCGCAGGGCCGCGCTTAGTAACCCGATGTTTACCGTGGTTACCAGCGTAAACGTAAAAAAAACAAACAGTACATACTTACATTCCGGTGTCTGTCCCCGGCGTTCTGCTTCTCTCCACTGTGTAAGCGCCATAGCCGGAAAGCAGAGCGGTGACGTCAGACGTCACCGCTGTGCTCGGCGCTTTCCGGCTGGCAGGCGCTCACACAGTGGAGAGAAGCTGAGACGCCGGAGGACAGACACCGGAATGTAAGTATGTACTGTTTGTTTTTTTTACGTTTACGCTTGTAACCAGGGTAAACATCGGGTTACTAAGCGCGGCCCTGCGCTTAGTTACCCGATGTTTACCCTGGTTACAAGCGAACACATCGCTGGATCGCTCTCACACACAACGATCCAGCGATGTCAGCGGGTGATCAAGCGACGAAAGAAAGTTCCAAACGATGTGCTACGACGTACGATTCTCAGCAGGGTCCCTGATCGCTGCTGCGTGTCAGACACAGTGATATCGTAACGATATCGCTAGAACGTCACGAATCGTACCGTCGTAGCGATGGAAATTTCACTGTGTGACGGTACCCTAACAGGTTGTTTTATCCCCTGGGGCTGATGAGTGACCTGATAACAAGGGGGCTCTTATGGCTTTGTATGAACAGAAGAACCACCCTGAGGTCCAATGTACACTAGAGGCAAATCTCACATCTGCAGCTTTACTGAGTCCTTCACTCCCCAAATGTCTGGAGACCTCTATTGTGTGCTGATTGCTGCACATATGACATACCTTCCATGTTTTTTTGTTTGTAACATACCCTACCAAAACAAAACAAAGATTTAGTAAAATTCTGGGGAGGAGGGAATTGGTTGTTCAGGGTCTTTTTAAGTAGCGAGCCTTACAATAGTGTATCGGAACAAATGTTAAGAGAAGAGATTACCCACACAGATAATTTGCAAACCTGAATATAAAAGGTGGAATAAATAACAGTATAGAATATCTGGTTTATATAGCATAATGGCCTACATACAAATAGTGTCCGTGAAATCATGGTGCACTTCTGACCAGTCACTGGAAAGCAACAAAAAACTATAGAAATGTGAAATCTGCTCCAAATAAAAGAAACTCTGCTAGTTTCATACCTATTCAGTGCAGTACGATGTGGGTTCCATTTGCGGCCATACACACATCCAAACAATAGTGAAGTTCTTGCCACACACTAGTAAGGACGTCTGGTGTAACAGAGTGAATAACATCTGTGATTTTGTTTTAAGTGATTAATGTCGTTGATACGTACAATGTACACGTTGCTTCACAACCCCAAAAGTAAAAGTCTAAGTGTCAGATCTGGGGATCGTGATGGCCAGGGGAATGTTCTATCCAGAAATACGTGAAGTGGTGGTGTAATGTGGAGGAGCGCCATCCTGTTGAATGATGACACCTTCTGGAAATTGTGGCACTGCATACAATTCCAATGTGTAAAGATGCGTGTTTGCCGTCACACACTGCTCTGTGAAAAAATAATGTACATGCATCAGGCCACACCATACGTTCACTTTAGGGGTTACGCTCGAACTCAACGTAGGCATGAGGATGTTCAGCAGCCCATATTCGGACATTACGGCAATGAACATGTCCATAGATATGGAAGGTCGCCTCATCGCTAAACACAATCTTCTGCAAAAATCTTGCATCATTGTCGATCTCATGAAGCATATCTGTAGTAAACGCGCATCGTTTGGGTCTATCCGCCGTTTGATAGCGTGTAACAGCCGCTATTTGTATCCCATAAAACAGACGTTTCTTTAACACCTTATGAACTGTAGTCTTGCTTAGGTGTAATTGTCGAGCACTCGCACACACAGATTTTTGTAGGTCTCCCTTTAGGTAGCTATCCCGTATAGCCTCTACATACTTGTCACTGACTGGCCTACCAGAATGGGGTTTCTCCACCAAACTGCCGGTTTCTTTCAACTGCTTATCCCACCGAGTAATGTTATTCCTATATGGTGGTGCTTTGTTATAAACGCGCCGATATTCACATAGCACTATGGTAACGGATTCGAATTTAGCAAGCCACAGAACACACTGAACTTTCCTCTGCACCATCCACATCTCGACTGGCATGGAAAACCACACAGCTGGAATAAGCTTGTGGTTGCATGATGTCACAGGCCTGGCAGTGTATTGATCAGAGTTCAGTTTCAGGGGTTAATCTGACTGGGGGCTCAGCAACAGTTTAAACGAGTTTGCGGTGTTTGGTTCTTTATCTCTCCTCAACAGGTCTGATATGATTGGGCCAGAGAAAAGGCGCCAAAATGTAAACTATAAATAGATCCTGTAAATGATCAAAAGTGCACCATGACTTTATGGACATAATGTATAAATTACACTGGTCCTTCACAAGCCACCACTTGCCTCTACATTAATTGAATGAATCAAAATTTGAAATATTTGATGTGGTATCAAGCTCCACACACAACTGATTATGGCATAACTAGCTGCTGCCTTGTCCCTAAAAGCTTTGATCTCCGCCCCAGACTGTTAGCTGTGCATCAATATCAACACAATGACTTTTCATCTCCAGCAGTTGCAATTCAACCATGTAAATCTGCTTATCTCTATCAATATTACATTGGTCATTCTCTGCCAGTTGTCTGTAAGATACAAACTCTCTGCAAATTGGTGACACAACACTGGCAGTGGAAATGTGGGGAATCTGTCTTACACATGAACTCTTCATAAACACATCAGTTTAGTTAGAATAATCATATGGAGGGAGAAAAGTGTACACAAGTACCCGGGGAAACTACATTTTTGTATCTTTTATTAAACTATCAAATGCATAAAGGGAAATGTTAAGAAGTGGGAAACCACAGGGTAGTGCCACAGTACTGAATACAGAGATAAAGGCACTAGCAATGCATGCAGTTTTAATAGGTAAATATCAGTATAAAACATCTGATTTATATAAAATGGTCAACATACAAATATAAATTACAGTGGTCCTTCACAGACTACCATAGGGGCTGAGATTTCATAGGACAGGGGACGGGCTGAACAGTCTCTCCAGGGAATCAGAAGGTGAGGGAGGGGGTATTATACAGCCAGAGCCAAGTACCCCAGTGCTGACAGTATTAGTAAAATGGGAAGAAATCCACAAAAGTACTTTACTCTACTGCGAATAGGAGAATAGTGCATGATGCATTGAGACAACGCAAGTCTAAAAGGCATAACAGTAACCGTTACTAGAAAGGACCACAGTAAGATGAGGGACAAATCGTATATACTGCGCCTTAATTTTCTTCCAATGACTCAGGAAGTTCTTAGTTAATTAACCGTACCCCTGTCCTAAAATTATACATCAAGCAATGAAGGTATAAAGCCAACCTTTCATTTATGGAAGATTGCAAAAAGAATATGAAAACCTCCATGTCCTACAAAATTGGGCACAAATGTCATTTAAAATCTGAGATTTCTACTACAAGATGACGTTCATCATACCACTCTTGCTTGGATTCTTCCTAGTTGGGTGACAAGTAGAGCTAGGCTTTTCTAGAAATTACACTTCTGTGCATAAGTGACACGTTCATTGGTCTCATTGTCCTGTTCATGATGCCTTTTTGGCAAGACTGCATCATCCTTAGGTTGTCTGCAGACTCCTCCACATTTGGAGAAAAGCCCGATGGCCGTATACCTCGGATGGGGTTTGCAACCCTTGGGCTAGCCATAAGCTCTCCGGACTGAAGCATGGAAGCTGCATAGAAATTCATGCTGCTACACAGGGGTTGGGAGAGCCGCCGGCCAGTCTGTGCACTTTATTGTGACCTTTATCAAAGTCATGTGACCGGGTGACTCTTCCCTAATTGTCAAGGGAAAAGGTGATGGAGATCTACTGACCTACATCCACCTCATCCTCTCCTTCAATCTCTGGTGTCTGAAGCTGGTGGTTCTTTGGGAAGGACTCCAAACTGGGAGAGCTTGGCATTCTTCTGTTCCAGACTTTGTTTCCTCCACTTAATCCTTCTATTCTGGAACCAGACCTTCACCTAATGAAGAAAGGGGAACACATTGTTGAGAACTTGGATCTAAAGAAAATGTGAGACACTCTATATAATATGGGTCGCTGTTACAGCACTGTGACCCATATGTTACAAAGCAAATATGTTCAGCTAAAATAAAAATGCATTGCCAAACTAAAAGGGCACAAGTTGAGAACAATAGTTGCGCTACTCTCCGGCCTCTCCCCTCTGTCAATCCCTTCACTGGCTCCCCATTGCCCAGAGACTCCAGTACAAAACCCTAACCATGACGTACAAAGCCATCCACAACCTGTCTCCTCCTTACATCTGTGACCTCATCTCCCGGTACTTTCCTACACGCACCCTCCGATCCTCACAAGATCTCCTTCTCTACTCCCCTCTTATCTCCTCTTCCCACAATCGTATACAAGATTTCTCTTGCGTATCACCCCTACTCTGGAACCCTCTACCACAACACATCAGACTCTCGCCCACCATCGAAACCTTCAAAAAGAATCTGAAGACCCACCTCTTCCGACAAGCCTACAACCTGCAGTAACCACCGATCGACCAAACCGCTGCATGACCAGCTCTACCCTCACCTACTGTATTCTCACCCATCCCTTGTAGATTGTGAGCCTTCGCGGGCACGGTCCTCTCTCCTACTGTACCAGTTATGACTTGTATTGTTCAAGATTATTGTACTTGTTTTTATTATGTACACCCCTCCTCACTTGTAAAGCGCCATGGAATAAATGGCGCTATAACCATTATTAATAATAATAATAATAATAATAATAATAACAGAGTACATGTGCCAGTTCTTACCTGGGTTTCTGTGAGGCCAAGTGTGGCAGCGAGGTCCACTCGTTCTGTCCCAACCATGTACTGCTGCTTCGGGAAGTCTTTCTCCAACTTTTCCAGCTGTTCTGGAGTGAAGACCGTCCTAATCCTCTTCAGTTTGGAGGGTCCCGTCTTGCAGGGCAGACATTCTTTGGGACAGTTGAAGGACATATATCCTGGAAGAAGCAGAAGGTGGCGCTGTTACCACAGGCAAGAAAAAAGGAAGGAGAGATCCTAGGACTGGAGCACACAGAGCTACAACTTCTACAAGTGAAATCCAAGATGATTGTTCTGATGTGAGAAATACAAGATTCAGCAATTCTTATCCTGAAGAATAAAAAGCCACATCTCTCCTGATCTAACCAACTTTTTGTAAAGATATATTATATATTATTTGCACCAAAACTAACTATATAGAATTAATATAACAAGATGAGGAATGTGGACTCGCCTCTGTGGCTGCACAGGGGGTACGGACATCGGCACCCTCCAATGAGGTCTATAGTGCTGCTGGGGCTGGGCATGGCCATGGAAGGCTGCAGGTTGGCAGAGAAATATTGGAGGGTAGGACATGGCCCCATAGGAGTAGCCATGAGGTGCAGGGGGCATCTGCCATCCAGGTTCCTCCACAATGACTTGGGGAGCCGGTCTGTTTTCTCTGGATAGTATTGAGTCAATATCAAAGGCTTTCTTGAGACTCTTCTGGTCCTGAATGGCCGCTGGCAGAGCAGGAGCCTGAGCCAAGTGATGGCCAAGCCCTGGGAAGATGGGAGTAGGCTGCATGATGGCAGGGAGAAGTATCCTCAGGTGAAGTACCAGGAGCAGGTGATCTCTGCTGCAGAATGTAGGGTCCTGAGCTCTGAGCCCCCTTATATCTAGAGCTGCACTCTGTGAAATGCAAATACACTATCTGAGCACTTGCAATGGGGGTTATTGTGATGCCTGATTCAGATGAAACCCTTGACAGATGAGCATATTGCCTCTTCAGAGAACTCTATAGCGCCACCTATTTTAAGTAGCGATCCTACAAGTCACAATCAACTCTTTAATGAGTCTTGCAATATGACTTGGGATAAAAGCCAAATCAGTATCTCAATGAGGCAGATGTAGTCACTGGAGAGCCTCTGTCCTGTAATCCGGTGGTATCTGTGTAAGAGCCGTCGGCCGCAGTTTTCTGCACCTCTGAAAAGGACACAGCTGATTAGAGGACAGACAGTCCAGAATAACTAGATCTGAATTGTTTCACTCAGTGATTTTATATGTAAACCCTGATGTAAATGCTCAGCGTAGAGCGCCAGAGAAATGTGATCCCAAACGTCATGTAAAATGTTCCCCAAAAAAAGCAAATCTCGCCTCTACTCAGGTCTGTCATCTATTAACGGAAATATAAGGGCTTCCACCTTACTGGTTGTACAAAAGCTCTGGAAAAGCACTCTGGCTCTGTATGGTACACAGGGCAGTGGTCATGGGCGAGGGGCTGCTGTGTTCACATGAGTAAATGGTGTCCTGTTTCCCTTGTGCTGTTGGGTGTATTTACTAGCGGTTTTGCTGCAGGCCATTGCTGACTCCTTGATTACTGAAACACAAACAGGTGATACTCTGTTCTCTACATACACTTTACCTTTACTGAGCAATCCAAGTTTAATTGTTGAATCCAATATATGGTCTTAGTGATGGCTCCTCCAGCTTGGGCTATCCTTTCCTCTCTGGCCCCTGGGCGGCTCTTTCTGGCTTCACGGCTCCCGCAGGTGGTCACTATTTTTGGAGGGCCAGCAGACGGCTATGGTTTGCCTAGCCATATATTGCTACTGCAGTATAAGTTATCCATCTGAGGTGGGCACATTTTTATTCTTTCTTTCTAGTAGAACTATAAATATTTTTGGACGACCAGCAGGTGTCTTGTGGACCAATGAGACAGAGCTTTTTTTTTGGCAAAGCGCATGATTCTACTGTTCACTCTAAATGGCATGAGGCCTACAAATAAAACAGTAGTTAGTCAAATGGTGACATTTTGGTGTTTCGCTGGCACTGGGTGCCTTGACTGTGTGAGGCATCACAAAATGTGAAGATTCCTAAGTGATTTTGGGTCGCAATGTAGTATCCAGTGTTAGAAAGCTGGGCTTGCATTCTAGGTCATGGGTCTTAAAGCAGGACAATGACCCCAAACATACATTATGAAGCCCCCAGAACTGAATGGGAGAGGAAGCACTGGAGAGTTCATCGGCAACAGGCTACATGGCAAACTGCACACCACTGCTCAGTTGTTAATTAAGGTATAACAGACCACATTGATCTGTTGCTCTCGCCTCTGAAGTTACAACTAGGCATGGTCAATGTGTGACAATGACCGAAACCTGGTGGCAGCTCTGAAGCTTGGCAACTTTGCACATTTACCATGCTTGGCCCATGTGCTCCACTTGGTGGTTCAGCATTCTCAAAACCTACCCAGATTTACATGAGCTACTTGTGAAAGTACACCACATGTGTGCCCATCTCTAAGTCTGCTACAGCTGTCACCAGCCTAGCAGTGCTGCAGCAGCGTTTGCAACTTCCAGCTCACCAACTGGGGTGGTCGCCACACATTGTAACTCAACGCCTGCTGGCCCTCCAAGTTTCAATCTTTACAGTATTAATATGAAAAATAACGTGCCCACCTCGGATAAATTTAGATTGCAGTAGCAATATACAACTAGGCAATGCATAGCTGTCTGCTGGCAATTAAAAAAATGCTTAGTGAGGGCCACCTGATGGCGAGTACCCAAGAATTTTTAGTGCTCACTAAATACGAACATGCACTCCTTCAGTTTTTCATAATTCAAAAGTAACAGACAACGATCACAGCTACTTACACTCCTGTATGTAGCTTCAAACCAACTACAGAGACAGACTCCTCATGTAGTTGGCTTGAACTAATTTGGGATTTCTGGAGTAACGTCCTAGCATCCCATTACCAGTCTCATCATGAAACTGCCCATCCCTGGGTTGTATACTCTTCTTCTTTTCCACATACCTCTGATTAATGTGTAAAGAGAGGAGGACTAGGAGTACTCGGGTGGATAACCTAAAAAAATCAATTTTTACTAGAAAATGGTAAACAAAATTTTTAGAAATGTGACATTCCAGGAGTCAAGCAGAAACCCCAGGATTACTACTCACAATAATATTGCACATATCCCACGTGTCCGAAAAACGAATGTGCTAATGTGATAGTAAATAGGCCATGGCAAGTACCACCCAAATAGAGTAACATATAATACAATCAGTAATAGTTATAGATCCCATGTAGGGATAGCGCTTACCACAGTGAAAAGAGTATGACCCTAGGCCATGTGGCAGTACCCGATGTGCGTTTCGCATGCTAACAGCACTGCTTTCTCAAGGGGATATGGTGGTTAAGCTGACAGGACTTTCTTAAGGCTCAGGTGATGCATCACTTGGTAAAAAGTGACCAATAACAGCGATGTCTTCGGCGCATGTGCCCTGTGACCACCAGGTCCCGGCAGATGCAGCAAAGGCGTCCAGCATCACTGCGCACATGCGGGGAGAGGGAAAGTCCCTGGGCATGTGCAGGGGGCAGCAAGGCGCATGCGCATAGCCGCGGATGGTAAGACAATAAACCATTGGCCAGAAAATTAAAGGTACAATACGAGGAAATGAGCAAACACTGAAAAATGGCAAAAAATGGACATAACAATTCCAAAGTAGCACAATGTTTTCCTTGGCATGACCTTCAGCAGGAGTAGCATCTTAAATAAGGCCAACAATGAGGGCAAGGTCGAGAGGTTCTGTTAGCACAACAATTCAGGAGAACACACTAATAAAAAAACATAAGCAGAAAAAGCAGACATAAGTGAAGAAAAATCACATAATTACAATCAATGAAACACCCAGATATAAGGGTGGTGATGAAAAGCAAGAAAAAGCAGGACAGCTCAACAAACCAAAAAAAAATGATTGATTATAAAAAGGAGAAGATCAAGGTTTCATATAGACGCATGGGGCTCATAGTATCCAAAGTCACTATCCATCTAGCTTCCCTCTGGGCTAAGGTTTTCTTTTTATCCCCCCCCCCCCCACAATACCCATATGTAATATCAATCCGCCTAACCAGGAGGGTCTTTGCTTCGCAGTTGTAATGTAATCTGAAATGGCAGGGGATAGTTTTTAAATCAGAAGGATCGGCCACTGTCTTAACTGCGCAAACGTCCCACATGTGCTCATGCACGTGTACTCTGTTCCCTACAAGTGAGGCTGGTATATTTTAGAGCATCTGCATGTGGTATAATAGATTACATTAGTACTGCCACAAAAAATACAATGCGAATATGGAATTTTCATGTCATTCGAAGACTGAAAAGTGGAGCAGCGCAGGACATTTGAGCAGGCAAGACAGTGGCCACAAGGTATAGATCCCAGAGTGGGACTCCTAGAGCCAAATGGATTGTTTGGTACCAAGACGTAATGGCTCCTGACTAACAATTGATTCAGATTTTTAGACCGCATGGAGGGGGGAGTCCCCTAAAATGGTCCCCAAGGAGGGTTCGGCCCCGTGGCTGGCCCAATGTTTTTTTTTTCAAAATTTGCCTCATATTTTCCCATTCATGATTAAAAGTAGAGATGAATCTTATGGGTCCATCTCTATCAATATTTGAATGGCCCGTCTGTGAGTGCAAAAGGCTACTACTACTGTGGTCTTTCTAGCCCTGTCATACCCCTGTTTGATGCCCCTGTGGCTATAGCTGCAGGCGTCAAAACATGTTTTTAAATTGGAGGCTTCAAATTAGTCATCAGAAGAACAAATCCGCCTCATCCTTAGGAACTGTCTGACTGGGATGGCCCTAATGGTGGCTGGATTATGAGCTGATTTGGCATGAATCAATGCATTGATGGACGTAGGTTTCCTGTAGACATTGGTCTGGATGCGCCCTAAAGGGTCCGCCTGCAGGGGAATGTCAAGGAAGTTTTTTTTTTTTATAATCAAAATTATAAGTAAGATGGATATTATAAGAATTCTGACTTAACTCCGTCATGAAATCCTCAAGTTGGTGCCCCATCCCACAAGAATAGGATATCATCAATATATCTATGCCAGCACAGCACATGGGAGGCGATGGGCATGCCCCATCACCAAACTGGAATCTCTCCCAGGAACCCAAGAAGAGATTAGCATCTGAGGATGCACAGGCCGCGCCCATGGCCATGCCACGCTTTTGTAGATAAAAATTAACCTTAAATACAAAAATATTCAGTAAGGGCATAGTGCGCACACAAAGGGCTTCCCAGGTCAGAGGCCCCCAAGAAGAGGCAAACTGCATCAAAGCCATGTGAATGATTAATACAGGTGTATAGGCTCTCAACATCTGTGGTGACAAATCGAGTATTATTGTCCACAAGGATACCATCAACCCCTGCCAGGGCATCTATGGTGTTCCAAATGAGGGCAATGTTTTCACAAGGGGTTTAAGATGGAAGTCAACGAATTTGCAAAGGGTCACCAAGACCACCAATCCCTGGGACATTTGGGCACCCCAGGGGATTGATGGCATCCTTTTGGACTTTGGGTAGTAAATAGAAGGTAGGAACCTTTGGGGACCTCACAGTAAAGGCCCCGTCTCACATAGCGAGATCGCTAGCGAGATCGCTGCTGAGTCACAAGTTTTGTGACGCAACAGCGACCTCCATAGCGATCTCGCTATGTGTGACACGTACCAGCGATCAGGCCCCTGCTGTGAGATCGCTGGTCGTGTCGGAATGGCCTGGACCTTTTTTTGGTCATTGAGGCCCCGCTGACATTGCTGAATCGGTGTGTGTGACACCGATCCAGCGATGTCTTCACTGGTAACCAGGGTAAACATCGGGTTACTAAGCGCAGGGCCGCGCTTAGTAACCCGATGTTTACCCTGGTTACCAGCGTAAATGTAAAAAAAAACAAACAGTACATACTCGCCTTTCGGTGTCCAGGTCCCTTGCCGTCTGCTTCCTGCTCTCACTGACTCCCGGCCGTACAGTGAGAAGTGAGAGCACAGCAGTGACGTCACCGCTGTGCTCTGCTCTCAGTGTACGGCGGCTCAGTCAGAGCAGGAAGCAGACGGCAAGGGACCTGGACACCGAAAGGCGAGTATGTACTGTTTGTTTTTTTTTACATTTACGCTGGTAACCAGGGTAAACATCGGGTTACTAAGCGCGGCCCTGCGCTTAGTAACCCGATGTTTACCCTGGTTACCCGGGTGCTGCAGGGGGACTTCGGCATCGTTGAAGACAGTTTCAACGATGCCGAAGTCGTTCCCCTGATCGTTGGTCGCTGGGGAGAGCTGTCTGTGTGACAGCTCCCCAGCGACCACACAGCGACTTACCAACGATCACGGCCAGGTCATATCGCTGGTCGTGATCGTTGGTAAATCGCTTAGTGAGACGGGGCCTTAAGACCCTCCAAAACCCCTTTTGTGATTACCCCATTTTCAAATGCCCTGATAAGGATCCACTGGAGATCGAATGAGAAAGAGGACACAGGATTAAATGAGTATTGTATGTGTCGGTGTCACGTTAATATTTCGCATTGGGCCAGATCATGATGCCCCCTCTTGTCTGCTGGTTTAAAAATGACCTTGGAGAGTGACTGTAAGTGTGCCAAAGCTTGGCATTCATTATAAGTTGAATTGTCATATCTCCATCTTGAGGGTAATTTTTTGAAATCCTTCTATACCAGCTTAGTGAAGATATCGATTGCTGGACTCAGAGACAAGGGGGGAACCTCACAGACCTGGGTAAAATAGATAATGGAAACCTATTTGATTGTTGGTCAGCCTGTTAACCAAGAAAGTCCTCCAAGTCTTATGGTGCCTTCCTCTCAATCTCACTCATTGGTTCCTGCGACAGATTTTTGCTATGAAGTTTTGTCAACAGCAGCTTGCGAGAAGCTGCAGATCCTTCAGGGTTGTGAAATAGTTAAAGGAGTTGGTGGGAGTTGGTTAACCCTCTACCCAAAACCCCCAATTGGATGTCCGTAAGGACATGTGAAGATAAGTTGAGTACCTGTAACCCTACCTGGGGACCAGATGAAAGGGTTTTGCCTCCTGACGTTTTATTCTTAGTGGTTTGCCTGGTCACAATCCGTTTAGCGGAGGGCTAAGAGGTGGGTGGGCTCCCAGGGTGGAGGGTTTTAGGTACGGAGTCATCATCACCGGATCTGTTTGATCTCATAGATGCAGATCTGGAGTATGAGGAGTTCCTATATTGGGGTCTTGATCGATCATAATAAATTTTACGCCATCTATAAATTCTTGATGAATGTTTATCCTAAATGTCCCTTCTAAAATTTTTACATTTAGTAGATGGGATTTCCTGGGCCCATTTCTGGGATTTGGCATACATCTCCTCATTGCGTTTTGAAGGCGTCGCCCGACATATCCCTCTGTGGGGTAATCTGCAAACGCTCCATCTCGGCTTCTAGGGATTACAATGAATTGTGGTTCATATTTTTAAGTAGTTCCATTGACCCTTGGAGCAAGTGTTAGCTAATTCCTCCCATTTATTTTTGAAAGTCTCATCCTGTATTGGGAAAAAGGGAAAGATTTGTATGCGAAGCCCTTGGGTTTGAGATCCCTCTGTATATACTTATCAAGAAACTCATGATTCCACCATATACGTGTTTGTTTTCTGAGTAAATCCTTAAACTGGTAAATGGCCTGCTGCATATCCTTGCTAGGTACATCAGTACTCCCATCTGTATTATCCTGAAACACGTAATTTATTTGTGCACGCCAAGTACAGTCGTGAGCCCGGAAGTCCATTAAATGACTGAGAAATGGAAAGATAAGAAGAATTATTGCAAATACAAGCCTCAGTTGCATGCTTGATGCATGTGATGGCATAAAGTAGTAACCCACCCTAAACAAGGATATACACCAAATAGAGTAACAACATATGACACAATCCGTAATGGTTATAGATCCCATGTAGGGATGGCGCTCACCACGGTGAAGAGTAGGACCCTGGGCCAGGTGGCAGTACCCGACGCGCATTTCACATGCTAACGGCACCATTTTCTCAAGGGGATGTGTTGGTTAAGCTGACAGGACCTTCTTAAGGCTCAGGTGATGCATCACGTGGTCAAAAGTGACCAATAACGGCGGCGTCTTCAGCGCATGCGCCCTGTGACCACCAGGTGCCGCAAAGGCGTCCAGCATCACTGCTCGAACTTCAAGGTCTTGGTGCACAAGATATACCAGTCCACACCTCTACCTATCTTGGCGCATGCATAGATGTGGCTCTAAACAGAGAAATGTTAATACCATTACTTTTTTTAGTAAGGTGCACAGTATTTAGTTGTATCCTGCATAAAGCAGAAAACCAAAAAATGTTATCCATCCAAACTTCAAGGTCTAAGTGAGTCGCCCGCCTGGGCCATGGGGGTACTCTGTACCTGGTCCAGTACTCACAGGGGGATGTGCCACGGTGGCGGCGACCTGGTCCGTGGCCCTGGGCGCTCATGTAAAAGGGAAAGTCTTTAAAGGGGTTTTAGGAATAATGTTTGTTCGTGATTTGTGTTGAGCGATACCGTCCGATACTTGAAAGTATCGGTATCGGAAAGTATCGGCCGATACCGGCAAAGTATCAGATCTAATCCGATACCGATACCCGATACCAATACAAGTCAATGGGACTCAAGTATCGGACGGTATCCCTGATGGTTCCCAGGGTCTGAAGGAGAGGAAACTCTCCTTCAGGCCCTGGGATCCATATTAATGTGTAAAATAAAGAATTAAAATAAAAAATATTGCTATACTCACCTCTCCGACGCAGCCTGGACCTCACCGAGGGAACCGGCAGCGTTCTGTGCTTAAAATGCGCGCTTTTACTTCCTTCCGTGACATCACGGCTTGTGATTGGTTGCGTGCCGCCCATGTGACCGCGACGCGACCAATCACAGCAAGCCGTGACGTAATTTCAGGTCCTGAATGCAGAAATAGGCATTCAGGACCTGAAATTACGTCACGGCTTGCTGTGATTGGTCGCGTCGCGGTCACATGGGCGGCACGCAACCAATCACAAGCCGTGACGTAATTTTAAAATGCGCGCGTTTCCTGCCTCCCGTGACGTCACGGCTTGTGATTGGTCGCGTCGCCCATGTGACCGCGACGCGACCAATCACAAGCCGGAGCGCAATTTTAAAATCCTGAATGCCTAGAATTAGGCATTGAGGACCTGAAAATTACGTCACGGCTTGCTGTGATTGGTCGCGTCGCGGCCACATGGGCGGCATGCGACCAATCACAAGCCGTGACGTCACGGAAGGAAGTAAAAGCGCGCATTTTAAGCACAGAACGCTGCCGGCTCCCTCGGTGAGGTCCAGGCTGCGTCGGAGAGGTGAGTATAGCAATATTTTTTATTTTAATTCTTTATTTTACACATTAATGTTGTTTCGATACCGATACCCGATACCACAAAAGTATCGGATCTCGGTATCGGAATTCCGATACCCGCAAGTATCGGCCGATACCCGATACTTGCGGTATCGGAATGCTCAACACTATTCGTGATGCCACCTGTGGTATTCGTAGGTTCATAAGAAACAGCCGCACACAAACTTTGAATTTTTCAAATGCAAAAGAGACCATTTATTGTGTTCACCACAGTAGTTTAGCGATGTTGAGGTAACATTTCGGCACCATTGTGGGCCTTTGTCAAACCTCACTGGAAAAATAATGAAAATACAATATATTAGCTGTAGAGAAATTCAAATGGAAAGTGCTGTACAGGAATAATATACAAATATTGCAGTATCAACCAGACAAGAGTCTGTTATTCAGAGTGTGAAGCTATATACAGTGACATATATCCACATAATGTACATACAATATATATATATATATATATATATATATATATATATATATATATATATATATATATATATATATATATATATATATATATATATATATATATACACACTCATATACAGAATAAACATAACATGCATTCCATAGTGCAGGCATAGGTATGGCGTAGATGCAGGAGGACGGCATTAAAGGTTATCCAAGATATGCAGAGGCCGTTTAGATATAATATATATTAACAGTATAAACAGTTGAACTGACCTTGTTGTGGAAATCATAGAGGAAGATATTGCAGTAAGGGACCCCGCAATGAAGGGACAGAATTTTTTTTGTAATAAGCAGGCTCCAAAGTAGAGCTGTGGAGAAGAAAGAAACAAGAGGGGAAAGGGGGAATAGGAAACATATCTATTGGCATTATGCAAAGTAAGGCAAAGTCTGAGAAGAGAGCACGATCCCAGTCCGAGCTGGAAGAGATGTATGTGTCATGGGAAAGCATTAGGGAAACGTGGCTATGGAAAAGGAGCATAGTTCACATCACCGCTATGTTACCTGCAGGTCCGGGGCGTTAGAGTCCCTGTGCTGATGTGTGCAGCCATAGATGGTCAGCGGGGAGTTATAGGACCGACACAGGAAGTGCTGGGGGATCGTGCAGGGATAGCGCATGCGCAGTGAACAGGAGAGGGGGTGGGAACGCAGAGCCAGACCAGCGCCTGCGCAATGTGTGCATAGAGCATGCCGAAGGTGTGTAGAGGGGCCGCATAAGCGCAGTCTAAGGAGGCTGTGTGCGCGTGTGCAGAGCACGTTAAGAGAAAGGGAACAAGGACGTTGTTAGCCGGGCAGAGGTAAGAGCATGGATGAGATGGTGTGAAAGTACAGAAATTAAAGCCAGAACAGGAAAAAAAATTAGTATGCACAATAGAGAGGTAGAAATAGAAAAGAAAGATAAAAAGTAATAATGAAAAATAAAATAAAATTATGGAGAACGATGGGTATGAGAAAAATGAAATAAAAATTAATTAATATTAGCCAATAGCTCTAAAGATGATGTGGATCAAAAAGAAAAATAATCAAAAAATGAGGAAGATTAGAAAAACAAGAAAATATGAGAAATCAAAGGAAAAAAAAAATAAGAAAAGTTAAGGAAAAAATGAAAAAAATGGAAAAAAAAGAACCAAAATAATAAGACATGAAATAAAAATTGGTAAATAAGAAGAAAAATGAAATAAAACAAATTGAGTAAAAAATAAGAGCATAAAAATGAGAATAGATGACTCAAAAAAATATTCTGGGTACTTACCCCAGTCAGGTGTTACAACTAGTGGAGGTCCGCTTGAAAGTATTGAAAAAGAGTTAATGCATGAAAAACCAACAGGTCAGTCTGTAACACATTAAGACGTCTTTGATAACGTAATACTAAAATATACATTCAAACAGGAATCATAAGGACTATAGACTGCTATAGCAGAAAACCAGGGGGCCCACAGCGTACCATCAGAAAACCAGGTCAAGTTCCCGGTTGAGGCCTCTTCGTGTAAGAGTCTTAAGGGCGTATATCCAATGGGCTTCTCATTCCCTCAGCAATTTAATGATTGCCGCCCCTGCATGGTCTGTCAACCTGCTCAAGTACTTGAAACCGTAATTGCAAGACAGAATGATTGGCAGATGGGAAGGGGGAGCCACGTTTTTTTTACACCGTATGGTAGACTTGTGGGATGCAATCCTGTCGCGGATGTGTTGTCGTCTTGCCGACATAAAGAAGGCCACAGGGGCATTTAATCACGTATGACGTTGTTTGAGTCGCAAGTAAAGAATCCCTTGATCCTATATTGTTTACCAGAATGAGGGTGGGTAATTGAGCTAGATTTTATAACATTAGAGCAAGACGCACAACTCAGGCAGGGAAACGTACCACTCCTTTCGGTGCCTAGGAAAGTTTGTCTGGGTACTCTGGTGGAGCTGCCTATGTCGGCCTTGACAACTTTATCCCTAATATTATTAGGTCTGCACTTACACATAAGTGGTGGTGTGGAGAAAGCCTCAATGTGAGGATACGCACGTTTGAGCAGAGGTCAGTGTTTACGAATCACACTGTACACCTTAGACATGACGGGATAGTGGGTATGGATGAAAGGAACCCTTTCAGGTTTTGATTGAGTCCTCAGGTTGGAAGAAGAATTTAGGGCCAGCATTTTTTCTCTTTCTACTAGACTCTTAGGATAATTCCTGGCTGTAAATTTACGGGACATTTCCTCCAGTCATTCGGGTAATAGATTAGGCTTTGAAACTATGCGTGCCACACGCTTGAATTGTGAACGCGGCAGACTGTGTTTAATGGAGGTTGGGTAACAACTCTGGTAATGAAGCAGACTATTAGAGTCTGTTGGTTTGGAGAAAACATCAATAGTGAGAAAACCATTGGGCTCCTTAGTGACCAAGGTGTCAAGGAATGATATCTGTGTTGGGTCACAATTCAAAGTAAATTGAAGTTCCGGTCGGATGGAGTTAAGGTGTTCAGTGAAAGTGAG
Source organism: Ranitomeya variabilis (assembly GCF_051348905.1). Taxonomy (NCBI): domain Eukaryota; kingdom Metazoa; phylum Chordata; class Amphibia; order Anura; family Dendrobatidae; genus Ranitomeya; species Ranitomeya variabilis. The sequence continues at coordinate 1,145,463,206 of NC_135232.1, forward strand.
TAAAGTGTCATGTGGGCCTGTCCATGGATAAAAAATATCTTCTATGTAACGAAGCCAGCACCGGCTGTAGGTTCGGAATAGGGTGTTGTCATAGACATGTGTTTTCATAGTCATCCATGTAAATATTAGCGTACATGTGCCCATAGCGGTGCCTTGGGTCTGTAAATGGTAATGGTCACCAAAGAGGAAGAAGTTATTGTGTAGGATCAGGGATAGAAGTTCAAGACACAGATGTTGGGAGTTATCTGAAAAGTCAGTATGCTGGGGGAGGTTCCCCACCGCCTTTAGGTCTAGGTTTAGTCCATGTTTGATAGATGTATATAAACTTTTATGTCAAATGTGACGAGGGTGCTCCCTGGTGGACTAGGGGAGAATTGTTGCAGGGTTTGGAGAAAATGGCCTGTATCAAGGATAAACGATCTCATTGTTCTAGTGAGTGGGGTCAGGATCTTCTCTAAGTTAATGGAAATGGGAGCCAGAATAGAATCCGTAGAGGCGACAATGGGTCGTCGAGGCGGATTAATGAGATTTATGGATTTTGGGTAGAGTATATATAACAGGAATGACAGGGTGAGGATTGGTAAGAAAAGTAACTGTTTTAGAGTCAATTAGTTTAGAGTCAATGGTATTAAGGGACTGATATTTCTGGAGAATTATGCTGATCCGTGTTTTGATGGTAGGGGTAGGGTCAGAGGGGATTTGCTTGTATGTAGTTACATCGGATAATTGTCTAGAGATTACAAATAAATAATCAGCGGTGTTCTGTACCACGATAGCACCTCCCTTATCAGCCGGTTTTATTGTGATACTCTTGTTGTTTTTCAATGGGCAAGATGTTGTGTAGGGAAGCTACCTGTGCGGTGTTGTTCCAAGATAATATCAATATCCTTCTGAATTAAATCCATACATGCCTCAGTGGTGTGATAGTTACGAGGAGGATTGAAACTGCTGGTATTGCGTAAACCCAAACATACAATGCTTAAAACAGAAATAGGGTCCTCCACAGATGTGGAGACCCTATTCCTTGAGTCCTGTAATAGTCCAAAATGTGTCTTCAGACGGAGATTGCGGTAGAAGTGTTGTAAGTCTTGGGACAGTTTAAACTTGTCCCATGGCGGGGTTGGGCAGAAGGATAGGCCCCGTTGCAGAACTGCTAGTTCCACTGGGTTGAGGGTGTATGAGGAGATTTTAATGAGAGTTGGTAGTCTTACCTGGGACCTCGTTGTCATGCGATCTGTGTTTCTGGGAGGCCCTCCGTATCTGTCTCCTCCGTGGCGAGTGTTTGGCCTTGAAGTCAGGCGTTTGGACAAAAAATGGTTCTGTGGGAGGCTGTCTGTCGCTGTCCGTGCTGTATGACCCTTGGCGTCGAGGTCGTGTTGCCTCGCCTGGTGCCTAAAGAAGCAGTCGTTCCATCTATATACTCGGTTTTGGGAGTGGTCCTCAGTCTCGCTGAAATTTAGAACGTTTCTTCTCTTGTAAATATTTGCGGTGCTCTTCAATCGCCTTATCAGTTTTTGCCTTTAAGGAGCTCCAATCGGCTGCTGGTAATGATGTGGATAGTTGCTCCTCAATGGATGAGATTTTCCCTTCGGATTCTGTAATGGCTGTTTGGAGAAAGTCAATAGTGAGTAAAATAATATCTAAAGAGCATTTATTAAGCATTTTTTGTTTTTTTTCGCAGTAGTCATGTTTCTCAGAGAATAGTCTCGGTCTTAGGTGGCACCTGAGGCCATGTGGAATTCTGCTCAGTCTATAATATTCTGCTAGCATAACAGAATGTAGATCAAATGATGCCAACCGCCTCCATTCCCGCTCGTAGTCCTTGATGCGTAGTTCCTGGGCTGGGATTTTCACGAAGTCACCTGAGTTGGTAACTTTGGCAAGAATCCGTGTAGCTGCTGACTCGTCAAATGCAAAAGTCAGACATCTGGGGCTCAGGTGCTAACTCAAACAAAACAGAGTAATAAAGATGAAATTACAAAAAAAAATTCTGTCCCTTCATTGCGGGGTCCCTTACTGCAATATCTTCCTCTATGATTTCCACAAGGTCAGTTCAACTGTTTACACTGTTAATATATATCTAAACTGCCTCTGCATATCTTAGATTACCTTTGATGCCGTCCTCCTGCATCTACGCCTTACCTATGCCTGCACCATGGAATGCATGTTCTTTATTCTGCGATGGGCATTATGTATGTATGTGTGTGTGTGTATATATATATATATATATATATATATATATATATATATTGTATGTACTGTATGAACATCATGTGGATATGTCACTGTATATAGCTTCACACTAAATAACAGACTTTCTTGTTTGGTCGATACTGTAATATTTGTATATTGTTCCTGTACAGCACTTTCCATTTGCATTTCTCTACAACTTATATATTGTATTTTCATTATTTTTCCAGTGAGGTTTGACAAAGGCCCACACATTACCTCAACATCGCTAAACTACTGTGGTGAACACAATAAATTCTCTTTTCTGCATTTGAAAAATCCAAAGTTTGTGTGCGGCTGTTTCTTATGAACCTATGATTTAGCTGGATACTATCCAGGTTCAGCCTGCACCTGTTCCTCTTGATCAGAGTGCACGCCATTTCATCTTTATTACCTGTCGTATTCGGTCAGTGGGGACCAATGCTGCTTAGAGGGGTCCACTGGGGTGATGTTATGGCAGCTAGATGGTATAACTTCCCACAGGTGAAGTATGTCCCTAGGGCTCCCGGTGTATAGATGACGATGGTGAGTGGTGCAGTAAAGAATGAGGACACAGGTGTGCAGTCTTTACCTGGTTTACTGTAGGCTACAGGCAACCGCAGTCCAGGGCACCAGATCACAGGGCAGGCAGGGTCCGGCCGGCTTGGAAGCTAATCCAGAGTTCCCCTTTACCAGGTGGAGTTAAAAGCCTTCCTATGGCATGATGGTGGTGTAATCCTTTACTGCCTATGGCTTCTGATAAGGTCCTCACAGTTCTTCTCTGTCCCCCATATAGGATAGGACACAAACCCGTATGACAGGTGACTTTCGCCTTTTAACCGGGTCTCTATCATGACCCGGGCTCTGTGTCACTGTCTCCTGGGTATTAGGGCGGACAGGTACCTTGCAGTTCAGCTGTCCTGCCGGTCTCTGCTTGTAAGTCTTAAAGTCCCTTACAACCTCAGTGTTCCGGCTACCGGTAATCTGCGCTTCAGCGGGAGATAGCTCATTTGCAGCTTTCCTCCCCTGATGTCACTCTCCTGTGCCTTGCTCTGCTTCCCACTCACTGAATGAAGTTCTTTCCTTTTCTGTTCTTTCTCCAGGGGCTGTAGTACCTCAGACTACAGGGCCCCTTCAGACCTTTTGACACTGTCTGTCTGCTCGCCTCTGTCTGACTGCTGTATGGCACTAACTGAACTCTTTACCTCCAGATCAGAATGTATATAGGGTAGTTCACCCTAAACCAGGTTTAGAGCTCCCCCTTCTGGCCTGGAGTGTTAAGATGTGTGCATTGTGGTACCTGATAAAGAAGACCTTTCATCGCTTCCAATCGTAACATCTCTCCCTGTGAGGAAAGCAATGTTACTGTGATGACCAGGACCCTGGGGCGTCACATAAGCATATAGTATAACGCGACACGCCACCGTGTTTGTCCATTATCGGTCCATGCTTCTCTGCCTGTCTTGGTTCATGTAACACAAAGGGAATAAGCCAGGAAGGCAAAATGGCATGTGAAGTTAGTTTGATTTATTCAAGACTTGATAGTCTATACACACGTTATCATGATCACCTGCTTGGTCCAATAGAACAGACTACAGCAATTCTGCAGAGATGGGTGTAGTAGAAGATACTATGTTTGTAAGCTTTTCAGGGTAGATGAAATGTTACTGGCTATTCCTGGGGCCATCTTTGTCATCCTCCTTGTCCCTTTTATGCTGCTGGGATAAGGGCCGTTTACTTGTGGATTGCCTTTTTCTGACCAGCTGGACTTGCCCTTGAGAACGACTATGCCGCTTTGGAAGAATACCTTGGTATAGATAAACCCAAACTCTCAGATTCATTTCATAGAAAGCAAACCAAAACCTAAAACATCTGACTGATAAGGAAACGATTGAGGTTCTGTTATAGATTTTTTTTTTTCCGTGTATAACTCTGGTTAAAAAGCTGCGTCACCAGTCTGAACTGTCTACATCCCTCCAGCCTGATCAGTTCAGACAATGACCACAGATAATAAAAGCAAAACACGAAAAACAATCTCCACAGTGGGCCAGATTCGCCATTTGAAATGGTGAGTTTACCACCAAAAATAATGGATATTAAAGGGGAAACTCTCTTATAGCCCTCTTTTGGGTTCTGATATTTGTCAAAATTGACTATTAACAACTATACAAATATTAGTGATGCCTTTAAAGGGAACCTGCCCCCCCCCCCCAGTCGTTCCAAACTAAAAGAGCCACCTTGTGCAGCAGTAATGCTGCATTCTGACAAGGTGGCTCTTTTAGTTCTGGGTGCTGTAACTAGAGAAATAATCCGTTTTATAATTTGTCCGAAATACCTGGTCTTCAGTCAAGTAGGCCGGCATTTCCCCCCTGCTTCAGACAGCACACAGCTGTCACTCACATCTTCTCCCCACCGCTGGTTTCAAAATAGCCGGCGCCTGCGCTTTTTTCCCTGCCTGATGCAGGCGCAGGGAGCGCTGCCCGTCTGTCCTCATATGCAGCCCAGCTGACTGCGCCTGCGCCGCCGCCCTGCCTGTGAATCCCAGCCCCGCAATGTGAATAAATCATAAATCAAATAAATTATTCCGGCACCGCAGCCGCATGTTCCAAGGCTGTGTGACAGGCAGAACACATGCACAACCAAAGCCTATTTGTTGGCCTCGCCATGCATGTGTAGTGTCTGTCACACTGCCGCGGCACATGCAGCTGCGGCGGGTGAAAATTGATGATCAGCCAGCGCGCTCAATGAAGCCGTGTTCCATATGCAACTAGTCTGGAAGCCTGACAGTTTGCCAAGGAGGGAGCCGATCAAGTTCGCTCAACTATCGAACACACGGCCATGTGAACAAAAGTGTGGCGGTTTTGCAGAGTCAATTTGGGAGCACCGGAGTACATTTTTGGCGGTACACAGTTTTAGAGCAGTTGGTTGGAAAATGGACTTTGGAGAAGTGTGTAAAAATTTTTATTAACAAAAACATTTCATAAAAAGGTAGCAAGTTTTTATATGTTAAAGCACATGTAAGTTTAGTCAAAACACACACATTTTTTAAATCTAGGTAGATGCCAAATTTGAAATAACATTACATTAGGCACCTTTTAACTGGTGACATTTATTGGACATAATAGTGTAGAAATCTATTATTGTCATTATATTTTATTTTAAGCACAATAAAGGTATTTTTCAGTTAACCCCTTCACCCCCAAGGGTGGTTTGCACGTTAATGACCGGGCCAATTTTTTCAATTCTGACCACTGTCCCTTTATGAGGTTATAACTCTGGAACGCTTCAACGGATCTTGGCGATTCTGACATGGTTTTCTCGTGACATATTGTACTTCATGATAGTGATAAAATTTCTTCGATATAACTTGCGTTTATTTGTGAAAAAAACGAATATTTGGCGAAAATTTTGACAATTTCGCAATTTTCCAACTTTGAATTTTTATGCCCTTAAATCAGACATATGTCACGCAAAATACTTAATAAGTAACATTTCCCACATGTCTACTTTACATCAGCACAATTTTGGAACCAAAATTTTTTTTGTGACGGAGTTATAAGGGTTAAAAGTTGACCAGCAATTTCTCATTTTTACAACACCATTTTTTTTTAGGGACCACATCTCATTTGAAGTCATTTTGAGGGGTCTATATGATAGAAAATACCCAAGTGTGACACCATTCTAAAAACTGCACCCCTCAAGGTACTCAAAACCACTTTCAAGAAGTTTATTAACCCTTCAGGTGTTTCACAGGAATTTTTGGAATGTTTAAATAAAAATAAACATTTAACTTTTTTTCACACAAAATTTATTTCAGCTCCAATTTGTTTTATTTTACCAAGGGTAAGAAGAAATTGGACCCCAAAAATTGTTGTGCAATTTGTCCTGAGTACGCTGATACCCCATATGTGGGTGTAAACCATTGTTTGGGCGCAGGGCAGAGCTCTGAAGCGAAGGAGCGCCATTTGACTTTTCAATGCAAAATTGACTGGAATTGAGATGTGACGCCATGTTGCATTTGGAGAGCCCCTGATGTGCCTAAACATTGAAACCCCCCACAAGTGACACCATTTTGGAAAGTAGACCCCTTAAGGAACTTATCTAGATGTGTGTTGAGCACTTTGACCCAACAAGTGCTTCACAGAAGTTTATAATGCAGAGCCGTAAAAATAAAAAATCATATTTTTTTCACAAAAATGATCTTTTCGCCCCCATTTTTTTATTTCCCCAAGGGTAAGAGAAGAAATTAGACCACAATAGTTGTTGTGCAATTTGTCCTGAGTACGACGATACCCCATATGTGGGAGTAAACCACTGTTTGGGCGCATAGCAGAGCTCGGAAGGGAAGGAGCGCTATTTTACTTTTCAATGCAAAATTGACTGGAATTAAGATGGGATGCCATGTTGCGTTTGGAGAGCCCCTGATGTGCCTAAACATTAAAAACCCCCAGAAGTGACACCATTTTGGAAAGTAGACCCCCTAAGGAACTTATCTAGATGTGTTTTGATAGCTTTGAACCCCCAAGTGTTTCACTACAGTTTATAACGCAGAGCCGTGAAAATAAAAATTCTTTTTTTTTTTTCACAAAAATGATTTTTAGCCCCCAGTTTTGTATTTTCACAAGGGTATCAGGATAAATTGGACCCCAAAAGTTGTTGTTCAATTTGTCCTGAGTAGGCTGACACCCCATATGTGGGGGGGAACCACTGTTTGGGCGCATGACAGAGCTCGGAAGGGAAGGAGCGCCATTTGGAATGCAGACTTAAATGGATTGGTCTGCAGGCGTCACGTTGCATTTGCAGAGCCCCTGATGTACCCAAACAGTACAAACCCCCCACAAGTGACCCCATATTGGAAACTAGACCCCCCAAGGAACTTATCTAGATGTGTTGTGAGAACTTTGAACCCCCAAGTGTTTCACTACAGTTTACAACGCAGAGCCTTGAAAATAAAAAAAAAAATTTTTCCCACAAAACTTATTTTTTGGCCCCCAGTTTTGTATTTTTCCAAGGGTAGCAGGATAAATTGGACCCCAAAAGATGATGTCCAATTTGTCCTGAGTACGCTGATACCCCATATGTTGGGGTAAACCCCTGTTTGGGCACACGGGAGAGCTCTGAAGGGAAGGAGCACTGTTTTCCTTTTTCAACGCAGAATTGGCTGGAATTCAGATCGGATGCCATGTCCCGTTTGGAGAGCCCCTGATGTGCCTAAACAGTGGAAACCCCCCAATTATAACTGAAACCCTAATCCAAACACACCCCTTACCCTAATCCCAACAGTAACCCTAACCACTCCTCTAACCCAGACACACCCAACCCTATTCCCAACCGTAAATGTAATCCAAACCCTAACCCTATCTTTAGCCCCAACCCTAACTTTAGCCCCAACCCTAGCCCCAACCCTAGCCCCAACCCTAGCCCTAACCCTAATGGGAAAATTGAAATAAATACATTTTTTAATTTTTTTATTTTTCCCTAACTAAGGGGGTGATGAAGGGGGGTTTGATTTACTTTTATAGCGGGTTATTTAGCGGATTTTTATGATTGGCAGCCATCACACACTGAAAGACGCTTTTCATTGCAAAAAATATTTTTTGCGCTACCACATTTTGAGAGCTGTAATTTTTCCATATTTGAGTCCACAGAGTCATGTGAGATCTTGTTTTTTGCGGGACGAGTTGACGTTTTTATTGGTAACATTTTCGGACATGTGAAATTTTTTTGATCGCTTTTTATTCCGATTTTTGTGAGGCAGAGTGATCAAAAACAAGCTATTCATGAATTTCTTTTGGGGGAGGCGTTTATACCGTTCCGCGTTTGGTAAAATTGATAAAGCAGTTTTATTCTTCGGGTCAGTACGATTACAGCGATATCTCATTTATATCATTTTTTTTATGTTTTGGCGCTTTTATACGATAAACTATATTATAGAAAAAATAATTATTTTGGTATCGCTTTATTCTCAGGACTATAACTTTTTTATTTTTTTGCTGATGATGCTGTATGGCAGCTCGTTTTTTGCGGGACAAGATGACGTTTTCAGTGGTACCATGGTTATTTATATCAGTCTTTTTGATCGCGTGTTATTCCACTTTTTGTTCGGCGGTATGATAATAAAGCGTTGTTTTTTGCCTCGTTTTTTTTTTTTTTCTTACGGTGTTTACTGAAGGGGTTAACTAGTGGGGCAGTTTTATAGGTTGGGTTGTTACGGACGCGGTGATACTAAATATGTGTACTTTTATTGTTTTTTTTATTTTATTTAGCTAAAGAAATGTATTTATGGGAATAATATATATATATTTTTTCTTTATTTAGGATATTTTTTTAATTTATTTTTTTTTTACACATGTGGGGAATTTTTTTTTACTTTTTTACTTTGTCCCAGGGGGGGACATCACAGATCATTGATCTGGCAGTGTGCACAGCACTCTGCCAGATCTGCGATCTGCTGTGCAGGGCTGCAGGCTTACCAAGTGTCTTCTCTGAGCAGACACTCGGTAAGCCACCTCCCTCCCTGCAGGACCCGGATGCCGCGGCCATCTTGGATCCGGGACCTGCGGCGAGGAGGGAGGTAGGAGACCCTCAGAGCAACGCGATCACATCGCGTTGCTCCGGGGGTCTCAGGGAAGCCCGCAGGGAGCCCCCTCCCTGCGCGATGCTTCCCTATACCGCCGGTACACCGCGATCATGTTTGATCGCGGTGTGCCGGGGGTTAATGTGCCGGGGGCGGTCCATGACCACTCCTGGCACATAGTGCCGGGTTGTCAGCTGCGATATGCAGCTGACACCCGGCCGCGATCGGCCGCGCTCCCCCCGTGAGCGCTGCCGATCGCGTATGATGTACTATCCCGTCGGTGGTCATACGGGCCCACCCCACCTCGACGGGATAGTACGTCAGATGTCAGAAAGGGGTTAAAAGCAGAATAAAGTATAACAGTAAAACATTAACACTACACCATTGTATCTTGCCATGACACACGGCCAACATCCGAAACAAAATAGGAAGCAAATCGATCCCTCATCTGCCCAATTTCAACAGTTGTCCTCAGAGGATGATGTTGGTAATCGGGCAATGGGTTTGGTATGGGTTCATCTAGTTCCACGTTCAGTCTCTCTTTGGCCATAATATAATTGTGGAGAACCACACAAGCCTTCACCACGTGATCAACTGTCTCAATTTTCAGATTAATGGCGGATCCTAAAATACGCCCCTTGGAGACCAGGATCCCAAAGGCGCACTCCACAGTTCTTCTGGCCCTGGACAGTCTGTAATTGAAAATACTTTTGGTGTGGTCCAAGCCCCGACTGGAGTAGGGTTTCAGTAGGTTGGCACACACTTGAAATGCCTCATCCCCAACCGCAACATATGGCATTGCCGGGCCTTCGGGGTTGGGAAGAGGTCGTGGCTGGGGGAAATTAAAATTGTTCCCATATAACCTTTGGCCCATATCAGACTCCTTAAATGTCCGTGAGTCATTTGTACGGCCAAACGCTCCAATGTCCACAGCGAGAAACCTGCAGTCGGCACCTGCAATTGCCATGAGCACGGTGGAGAAGTATTTTTTATAATTAAAACAGATCCACTTCTTGCAGGCTTTGTAATCCTAATGTGCTTCCCATCCACAGCTCCAATACAGTTAGGGAAAGAACAGTTGTTCAAATTTATTGGCGTTGGCCTCCCATATTTCAGTTGTAGGGAGGGGTAAAAATTAATCCCGGAGATTGTCCCACACAGCGCGGCATGTGTCGGCAATAATTCCATAAAGTGTGGAGACTCCAATCCTAAATTGGAAATGCAGGGATCTTAAGGTCTCTCCGGTAGCCGGGAAACTGCCAAGAAGAAAAATAAATAAATTTAAAGTACATTGTAATAAAAAAAATACATTTACCATACCCACCCCAAAAAAATAAAAAAAAAACAAAAAGGGCAGAACATATCAGTCGTTCAAATAGCTACATTACGTACCGTAGAGTCACCAGCAGCCGTTCCTCTGCAGAAATTGATCTCCGTAGCTGTGTGTCCTGCCTGGTAATGGCTCCTTCCACCAGACGCAGCAGATAGCGGAAGCTGTCTTGAGACATCCTAGTATATTCAAAATATTTTTCCAGGTTGTCATTTAGCTCACCAAACAAACAATGGTAGGCTCCACGGCTCTCCCGAACTTCCACTATAGGGTGTAGCCAAAAGCACCGATGACTCCTTCTTCGTTTCGCTTTTCCTTTGCTCGTAATAGGCAATAGCATAGGCATTAGCCAAGGCAAAATCTAACTCCATATTCATGTAGATACTCTCCATAGGACGCTCCATCATGATACACCCCAGCAAAATGTGAGGAATTCATCTCTGCCAGTGTATATATACACAATTACATTACACCCACCCTCTTCTAGCCATTGGTGGTCTTTATCTAGTGTCTAAACACTAATTGGGGCTTTATTTTGTGCAATTGTGTAAAGAATGACATCATTTTAGGACAACGCATGCGTCGAAAAACGCTGCGTCTTTTGTAAAAAACGCAATGTTTTTACAAAAAACGCAGCGTTTTCCGACGCATGCGGCAAACGTATGCGTAAATAAAAAGTGCATTTTACATGCGTTCACCATGCGTCGTGCGTTGCGTCGACGATGCTGCGCCCAAAGGCGCAAATGTGAACGTAGCCTAAGTGAGCCCTGGGGGATATTGGGCACAGGAGCAACACCCCTAGTGCACGACATGTTGTGGAATATCAGGGTGACAATAAGTGAACCTCATTATGATAGATAGTGATGAGCGAGCACTAAAATGCTCGGGTCGGGCAGATTGGAATACTCGGGTACTCGACCAGAACAACGAGCCCAATGTAAGTCTACGGGAGACCCGAGTATTTTTACCGCTATCCCCCCGGGGTCCTTTTAAGATCTAAAAATGTCTGAAAGTGATGGAAACACTGCTCAAATGACACAGGGACCTCATGCGGATAGCCCCTGGAAGCATTCTTGACTCCTCGGTCACAGCTTTAAAAAATTTTTTCCAAGATTCGTGCCATTTTTCCTGGTGCAACAAAAAACACATTAAAACAAAACCAAAACGGATTTTGCTTGGAAATATGTCAAGGTCCATCCTTTGCAGGTTAATGTCTTGCCTGTAAGGCCAAATATTTAACCCCAGACCGAAAATTTCCTCCCCCACTTAGTCTTAGTTCAGACGCAGTGTTTTTGAAGCATTTTTCAACTTTAACATTGCTTTCAACCACTACAAACGCATTCACTGGGAAATGTCATTGTAACATTTAACAACCCTAGCTGGCCACGTGGTGTGTGACACATAAGGAGACACATCTTGTTTCATTTACGAAGGATGGACTTAGTCACAGGGCCTATTTTTAATGGTGCACCAGGTGGCATTAATCTTCATAAAGGTCCATTATTAACCCCTTCATGACCCAGCCTATTTTGGCCTTAATGACCTTGCCGTTTTTTGCAATTCTGACCAGTGTCCCTTTATGAGGTAATAACTCAGGAACGCTTCAATGGATCCTTGCGGTTCTGAGATTGTTTTTTCGTGACATATTGGGCTTCATGTTAGTGGTAAATTTAGGTCGATAATTTCTGAGTTTATTTGTGAAAAAAATGGAAATTTGGCGAAAATTTTGAAAATTTTGCAATTTTCACATTTTGAATTTTTATTCTGTTAAACCAGAGAGTTATGTGACACAAAATAGTTAATAAATAACATTTCCCACATGTCTACTTTACATCAGCACAATTTTGGAAAGAAATTTTTTTTTTGCTAGGAAGTTATAAGGGTTAAAATTTGACCAGTGATTTCTCATTTTTACAACAAAATTTACAAAACCATTTTTTTTAGGGACCACCTCACATTTGAAGTCAGTTTGAGGGTTCTATATGGCTGAAAATACCCAAAAGTGACACCATTCTAAAAACTGCACCCCTCAAGGTGCTCAAAACCACATTCAAGAAGTGTATTAACCCTTCAGGTGTTTCACAGCAGCAGAAGCAACAAGGAGGGGAAAAATTAACATTTAACTTTTTAGTCACAAAAAAGATCTTTTCGCAACAATTTTTTTATTTTCCCAAGGGTAAAAGGAGAAACTGGACCACGAATGTTGTTGTCCAATTTGTCCTGAGTACGCTGATGCCTCATATGTGGGGGTAAACCACTGTTTGGGCGCACGGCAGGGCTCGGAAGGGAAGGAGCGCCATTTGACTTTTTGAATGAAAAATTGGCTCCAATCTTTAGCGGACACCATGTCGCGTTTGGAGAGCCCCCGTGTGCCTAAACATTGGAGCTCCCCCACAAGTGACCCCATTTTGGAAACTAGACCCCCCAAGGAACTTATCTAGATGCATAGTGAGCACTTTAAACCCTCAGGTGCTTCACAAATTGATCCGTAAAAATGAAAAAGTACTTTTTTTTCACACAAAATTTGTTTTTGCCTCAATTTTTTCATTTTCACATGGGCAACAGGATAAATTGGATCCTAACATTTGTTGGGCAATTTCTCCTGAGTACGCCGATACCTCATATGTGGGGGTAAACCACTGTTTGGGTGCACGGCAAGGCTTGGAAGGGAAGGCGCGCCTTTGACTTTTTCAATGGAAAATTAGCTCCAATCGTTAGTGGACACCATGTTGCGTTCGGAGAGCCCCTGTGTGCCTAAACATTGGAGCTCCCCTACAAGTGACCCCATTTTGGAAACTAGACCCCCCAAGGAACTTATCTAGATGCATAGTGAGCACTTATAACCCCCAGGTGCTTCACAGAAGTTTATAACGCAGAGCCATGAAAATAAAAAAATATTTTTCTTTCCTCAAAAATGATTTTTAGCCCGGAGTTTTTTATTTTCCCAAGGATAATAGGAGAAATTGGACCCCAAATATTGTTGTCCAGTTTGTCCTGAGTACGATGATACCCCATATGTGGGGGTAAACCACTGTTTGGGCGCACGGCAGGGCTCGGAAGGGAAGGCACGCCATTTGGCTTTTTGAATGGAAAATTAGCTTCAATCATTAGCGGACACCATGTCGCGTTTGGAGAGCCCCTGTGTGCCTAAACATTGGAGCTCCCGCACAAGTGACCCCATTTTGGAAACTAGACCTCCCAAGGAACTAATCTAGATGTGTGGTGAGCACTTTGAACCCTCAAGTGCTTCACAGAAGTTTATAACGCCGAGCCATGAAAATAAAAAATTATTTTTCTTTCCTCAAAAATGATTTTTTAACCCACAATTTATTATTTTCCCAAGGGTAATAGGAGAAATTGGACCCCAAAAGTTGTTGTGCAGTTTCTCCTGAGTACGCTGATACCCCATATGTGGGGGTAAACCACTGTTTTGGCACACGTCGGGGAGCGGAAGGGAAGTAGTGACGTTTTGAAATGCAGACTTTAATGGAATGCTCTGCGGGCGTCACGTTGCGTTTGCAGAGCCCCTGATGTGCCTAAACAGTAGGAACTCCCCACAATTGACCCCACTTTGGAAACTAGACCCCCAAGGGAACTTATCTAGATGTGTGGTGAGCACTTTGAACCCCCAAGTGCTTCACAGAAGTTTATAACGCAGAGCCGTGAAAATAAAAAATGTGTTTTCTTTCCTCAAAAATATTTTTTTAGCCCAGAATTTTTTAATTTTCCCAAGGGTAACAGGAAAAATTTGACCCCAAAAGTTGTTGTCCAGTTTCTCCTGAGTACGCTGATACCCCATATGTGGGGGTAAACCACTGTTTGGGCACATGGCGGGGCTCGGAAGGGAAGTAGTGACGATTTGGAATGCAGACTTTGATGGAATGGTCTGCGGGAATCATGTTACGTTTGCAGAGCCCCTGATGTGCCTAAACAGTAGAAACCCCCCACAAGTGACCCCATTTTGGAAACTAGACCCCCCAAGGAACTTATCTAGATGTGTGGTGAGCACGTTCAACCCCCAAGTGCTTCACAGAAGTTTACAACGCAGAGCCGTGAAAATAAAAAATAATTTTTCTTTCCTCAAAAAAGATGTTTTAGCAAGCAATTGTTTATTTTCACAAGGGTAACAGGAGAAATTGGACCCCAATATTTGTTGCCCAGTTTGTTGTGAGTACGCTGATACCTCATATGTGGGGGTAAACCACTGTTTGGGCGCACGTCAGGGCTCGGAAGGGAAGTAGTGACATTTGAAATGCAGACTTTTATGGAATGGTCTGCGGGCGTCATGTTGCATTTGCAGAGCCCCTGATGTGCCTAAACAGTAGAAAAAACCCACAAGTGACCCCATTTTGGAAACTAGACCCCAAAAGGATCTTATCTAGATGTGTGGTGAGCACTTTCAACCCCCAAGTGTTTCACATAAGTTTATAACGTAGAGCCGTGAAAATAAAAAATAATTGTTCTTTCCTCAAAATTATGTTTTAGCAAGTAATTTTTTATTTTTGCAAGGGTAACAGGAGAAATTGGACCCCAATAGTTGTTGCCCAGTTTGTCCTGAGTACGCTGGTATCCCATATGTGGGGGTAAACCACTGTTTGGGCGCACGTCGGGGCTTGGAAGGGAGGGCACACCATTTGACTTTTTGAACGCAAGATTGGCTGGAATCAATGGTGGCGCCATGTTGCGTTTGAAGACCCCTGATGTGCCTAAACAGTGGAAACCCCTCAATTCTAACTTCAACACTAACCCCAACACACCCCTAACCCTAATCCCAACTGTAGCCATAACCCTAATCACAACCCTAACCCCAACACACCCGTAACCCTAAATCCAACCCTAATCCTAACCCTAATCCCAACCCTACCCACAACTGTAACCCCAACACAACCCTAACCCTATCCTTAACCCTAACCACAAGCCTAATCTTAACCCTATTTCCAACCCTAGCCCTAATTCCAACCCTAAGGGTACCGTCTCACATAACGATTTACCAACGATCACGACCAGCGATACGACCTGGCTGTGATCGTTGGAAAGTCATTGTGTGGTTGCTGGGGAGCTGTCACACAGACCGCTCTCCAGCGACCAACGATGCCAAGGTCCCGGGTAACCAGGGTAAACATCGGGTTACTAAGCGCAGGGCCGCGCTTAGTAACCCAATGTTTACCGTGGTTACCAGCGTAAAAGTAAAAAAAAAAAACCGTACATACTCACATTTCGGTGTCCTTCAGGTCCCTTGCCGTCTGCTTCCCGCTCTGACTGAGTGCCGCCGTACAGTGAGAGCAGAACGCAGCGGTGACGTCACTGCTGTGCTGTGCTCTCACTTTCCGGCCGGCAGACAGTCAGAGCGGGAAGCAGACGGCAAGGGACCTGAAGGACACCGAAATGTGAGTATGTACGGTTTTTTTTTTTTTTTTACTTTTACGCTGGTAACCACGGTAAACATCGGGTTACTAAGCGCGGCCCTGCGCTTAGTAACCCGATGTTTACCCTGGTTACAAGTGAACGCATCGCTGGATAGCTGTCACACACAACGATCCAGCGATGACAGCGGGAGATCCAGCGACGAAAGAAAGTTCCAAACGATCTGCTACGACGTACGATTCTCAGCGGGGTACCTGATCGCTGCTGCGTGTCAGACACAGCGATATCGTATGGATATCGCTGGAACGTCACGGATCGTACCGTCGTAGCGATCAAAGTGCCACTGTGAGACGGTACCCTAACTCTAATTCCAACCCTAACCCTAAGGCTATGTGCCCACTTTGCGGATTCGTGTGAGATTTTTCCGCACCATTTTTGAAAAATCCGCAGGTAAAAGGCACTGCGTTTTACCTACGGATTTCCAGCGGATTTCCAGTGTTTTTTTGTGCGGATTTCACCTGCGGATTCCTATTGAGGAACAGGTGTAAAACGCTGCGGAATCCGCACAAAATTGACATGCTGCGGAAAATACACAGCGTTTCCGCACGGTATTTTCCGCACCATGGGCACAGCGGATTTGGTTTTCCATAGGTGTACATGGTACTGTAAACCTGATGGAAAACTGCTACGAATTCGCAGCGGCCAATCCGCTGCGGATCCGCGGCCAATCCGCTGCGGATCCGCGGCCGATCCGCTGCGGATCCGCGGCCGATCCGCTGCGGATCCGCGGCAATCCGCTGCGGATTCGCAGCCAAATCTGCACTGTGTGCACATGCCCTAACCCTACCCCTAACCCTACCCCTAATTCTAACCCTAATTCTAACCCTAGTTCTAACCCTAACCCTAGCAGAAAAAAAAATATATATATTTTATTTATTTTTATTATTCTCCCTATGGGGGTGATAAAGGGGGGGGGGGTCATTTACTTTTTTTTATTTTGATCACTGCGATAGGCTATATCGCAGTGATCAAAATAGATCTGGAACGAATCTGCCAGCTGGCAGATTCTGCGGGCGCAGTGCGCATGCGCCCGACATCTTGGAATATGGCGGCGCCCATGGAGAAGCCGGACGGACACCGGGAGGCCAGGTAAGTATGTAGGGGGGGGTGATCGGATCACGGGGGGGGGACCGGAGCACAGGGAGGGGGCACCGGAGCACGGGGGGAGCGGGCAGGAGGACGGGGGAGCCGGCAGGCGGACGGAGGGGACCGGACCCCGTAACGGAGCACCGGGGGGGCGATCGGTGGGGTGGGGTGGGGGCAGATTAGGTTTTCCAGCCATGGCCGATGATATTGCAGCATCGGCCATGGCTGGATTGTAATATTTCACCGTTTTTTGGGGTGAAATATTACAAATCGCTCTGATTGGCAGTTTCACTTTCAACAGCCAATCAGAGCGATCGTAGCCACGAGGGGGTGAAGCCACCCCCCCTGGGCTGAAGCACCACTCCCCCTGTTCCTGGAGATCGGGTGAAATTGGAGTTAACCCCTTCACCCGATCTGCAGGAGCGCGATCCCTCCATGACGCATACGCTGCGTCATAGGTCGTTTTGGCACCGACTTTCATGACGCAGCGTATGCGTCAAAGGTCGCTAAGGGGTTAAAGTGTGAATCTCCTAAGCTGTTGTAGTGCAGCGCCCCAGAGTCCTGGTCGTTGCAGTACTGTGGCTCCGCCACTAAGGGGAGCCATGGTACGTCTGATGGCACTGAAGGAGTTCATCTGACCAGGTATCACAGACACCAATACATTTCACAGTCGGGCCTCCAGGGGGAGCTAAGGGTTCTATTCATTAGGCCACTCCTCACATACTGGTAAAACTGGGGGTCAGGCAGGAAGTTAGAGAGAAAGCTGACTGGGTTGGAACCAGGCAACACCTTGTGGTAGAGGGTGTTGTGGGGGAAGATTCGGTAGGGTCCCTGTCAGGGGTGGGATCCTGACAGAGGCCTGGCTACAGGAAGGAACGTCAATGGACCGTGCCTGCTTAGCATAGCGGCGGTGCCCTAAGGAAGGATCAGAAGCGAGGTATATTGTGCTGAGTGAGAAACGAGATCAAAGCAAGAAGGAGAATACCAGTAGGAGTCGTGCTGTAAGACCGAGGCAACATCCTACTGAGGCGCAACCAACCGGTGGCCGGAACGCCAAGGAAGTATTTCTATATACAGCTTCAGGCAATACTTCAAACCTACGGCAGGACAGTCAGTCTCAGGCGGGCTGTCTCACCTAAATCACCTATGCAGTCTTGGGGGGCAACTTGTGGAGAGGGGCGACTCTAGGGTCCCGGAAGAGCTCCGAGCCTACCCGTCAAACGGGTGCCGTCCTAACCGTAACATCAGGGAGGGACGGAAGATTAGCAGAACATCATCTAATCGAGTTGTGAGGGAACTTAAGAAACAGACACAACAGTTGTGGGGACTTTTCATAAGCACAGCAGGGAAGGACCGCAACACATAGCGCTAGCAGGTAGGCGCAGATTTCCACCTGCAAAGAGAACTCTGGAAGTGCCATTGGACCGGCCGGACTTGCGCAGCCTGGTGAACCGTATTCCGGACTGAGGACCCAGAGACCTTCAGTAAAGAGGTAAAGAGACTGCAACCTGGTGTCCTCGTTATTTACTGCGACCGGCACTGCACCGCAACCCTGCACTACCACCATCCACATCCATCATATCATTTACTGTACGCCCCTCAGCAGGGTCACGGACCGGGCCTAGCCACCGTGACAACCCCAGAGCAGAGACTCAGAGGCCCGGTACCGGGTACCCCTCGGCCCTGCGGCAGTGGGGGGCGCTACAGTAGCCTATGCTGTGAGTGGATGGGCTGCCAAGAATTACAACGCATCACAATACCCCTGTCGTAAGATGTCCAGGGGGGACTCCTGCAAGTGTTGCAGTGAATTCAAGGCCTGCCCTGCTACCAATTCATATGCACCCCATTACGCCTTGGAACCCACATAGTGGATGGGCCCATGAAAATCCACTTGTATTTTTTAATGGTATGATGGTTCCCTCTTTGCAGAATAATTTACAGGAGAATTTGGCAATTTTCTTTGCCATTTTTTTTTTTTTAACACTAAGGTTCAGATACTGCTTTAAAAAAGGCTAATACTTGCAATGCAATGCAATTTTATTGCAAACTACAAAATTGAAGGAATAGTATGACTGAATAGTGAGTGCGTAAACTCTTTTGTTAACATACAAAGGTAAATAAGTACATATAAGGATTAAATACATATAGTGATTACGTATATATAAAGATTAAGTACATACAGTATACTTACATCATCAACAAGAGGCTTTTAAACCTCATCCGTCTGGAGTATCAGAGAAGCAACACCAAGATAGAGAACCCCTGGGAGATTACCTACACTGCATGGGCGTCCCCAATTATGCAGGTATCAGCACACTGTACATGTACGGGTACACCAGTTTTGGCATCTGTCTTAGTCATGTTTCTCTGGTCGTATATAGTGATTTACACTATGTAGTAACTCTAGTTTCACGCACACCTTCAAGTGGCCACTTTTCAAGGTTGTATGAAACTGAGATATCATGGAGTCATCAGATGAGGGGCCAGAAACCCCCTAGAATATAAAAGCCACAAGGATTTAGATCAAACCACCACAGGCAGTTTCAGTATACCTTAATGTTTTACAATGACAAACGGCAAACATATAGAGGCTTAGAACTGTTTGAAGTGAATAAACAAACATTTCTCAGGATTGTCACTATGAGCATTCTGTCACATCAGTAAATGTTTTACAAGAAATGCAGCTATGTGATTGTCTGAATGCATTCAGTATACAGTATTTTAATCTGGATTCCAAATCGTCATGTATATGTTCCCCATTTGTACATTTGAGGCAGCCAAAGTTATGGCTCTCAAGGAGAGAAAGTAATATAGTTGACAAAGAAATATTTGTAATGAACTACTGAACCAAACAAACAGCATTGCTTTATCAAATTTATATGAAGTGTATTGTGTCCAATGTGAGCAACCAGGCAACACAAAAAGGAGCTTTTCAAGTGAACTCTTTAAGGTACACAAATGTTATGAAGTCTTTGCCAACATAGATGTGGTTTCATCAATGGGGGGTACCTTTTTAAAAAATATACTATTGCCATAACAGCCGCCCTTGCTCAAAATTCTGGGGTCTATAAAAGTACAGAACACGTTCACCCAGGTCATGTTGTCGCAGATGGGGAAGAGACCTTGCAGGAAACAGAGTTAAGTAGGCCCAATGTAGGGGTGTGGGTCTCTAAGACTTGTAATGGAGGGCATGAGCTGACAACCAATTCCCCAGTGTGGGGTCCTTTTTTTTACTAAATAAAATAGTGCTATCACAGCCCCTTGCCCAAAATTCACCGTACAGAGCACTTTCACCCTGGTCATCTAGTGGCAGTTGAGGACACATTGCAGAAGACAGAGTTAAGAAGTAGGGAGCTGACAAACCATTCCCCAATGGGGGTCATTTTTTTAATAAATAGTGCCATCACAGCCCTCTTTCCCAAAATTCCCAGGCCTATAACAGTACAGAGCACGTTCACCCTGGTCATCTAGTGGTTGTGGATGATGAGAATGAGGATAAGAACAAACAGACCAAATCTGGAAGCGTATACCCATGTGTGGTTGTGAAGAGGTGCATGAGAATACACCTCCCCAAAACAGAGAATGTATTTGAGGTTATGTTTTGCTGTTTTCACTTGGCGGTGTACAGAAGTCTTTCCCAATACAGCCTTTGTTCATTTTTATAAGAGTCAGCCTGTCGGCATTTTCAGTTGACAGGCGGATAAGCTTATCTGTTATAATTCCACCAGCGGCAATAAAAACCCTCCCTGACAGAACACTAGCAGCAGGGCAGGCCAGGACCTCCAAGGCATAGAGCCAGTTCATGCCACGTGTCCAGCTTGGATACCCAATAATTAAAAGGCACAGAGGACGTTTGTATGATCTGCAAGGTACTCTCACCATCTTCCCAAACATTGCACTTCTTGTGATGGCACCCCTTGTCTTTGTGCCGTCACGATGGGAGGGTCTGAGAACTGTCCCAGAACTTCTGTCTCTCTCGCTTGTTCAACCAAGGGGTTGTACAACAAACTCAGACGTCTGCGCCAGCGTTCTCACATGGGAATTTTCTAAGTAATTCCACTACAAGGGCCCTCTGGTACTGCAACATTTTAGCACACCTCTCTGCCTCTGGCAGAAGAGATTGAAAGTTCTTCTTGTAGTGTGGGTCTAGAATTGTCACCAACAAGTAATGAGTGTAACACAAAATTCTTATAATGTGAGGATCATGTGTAACGCATCGCAACATAGTCAGCCATAAGTGCCAGACTGCTAACAGGCAAGACTTCCGTGTCCTCACCAACAGGACTGACCATGCTGTCCTCCTCCTTCTCATCCTCCTCCTCCCTATCATTAGGCCATCAATGCTGAACAGAAGCTAATACAGATGTGTTTGTAGTACCGTCTATAGCGCATGAAAGTAGCTCCTGTTCTTCCTCCTCCTCATTGCCTACCAATCCACGTTGAGAAGGCATGAGGCTGGGGTGGGTGTAATTCCCCTGTATGGTTCCTTGCTCCATGTCCTCATGCTCTGCCTGCTATGCATCCTCTATAATTGTGAGCAGAGCGGTTTTCAGAATCTTGAGAAGCGCGATGGTGATGCTAATTATGTTGTCATCGCCGCTCACTATCTTGGTGCAGTCCTCAGTTTTGAAGGATGGTACATATGTCTGACATCCATGTCCACTCCTGAGGTGTGGAATCTGAACTGAATATCGATGGCCTTGTTGATGTTGGTAGTCAACAACTGCCGCCTTCTGCTCACAAATCCTTTCCAACATGTGCAGCTTAGTTTTCCAGCACATGGAGACATCACTGTTGTGAATTCCGTTCTCGAACTCCCTCTTGTGGTCATGAATGGTACTTCGGCGAGTTCTGTCCGTGGACTCCCTCTGGTGGCTGTGAGCGGAACTGCTGGTTCTGAGGTTGCCTCCTCAGCTGCCCTCGTTTGCGGCTATGCTGGCTTCTCTATTTAACTCCACTCAGATCGTTACTCCATGCCAGCTGTCAATGTATTAGTACTGGTTCAGATCTCTCTCGGATCTTTCTGATGACCTGTCTATTCCAGCAAAAGCTAAGTCCCTGCTAGTTCATTTGTTGTTCATTGTGTACTGAATATGTTTCTTAGTGCTTGCTAAGTTCTAGTCCAGCTTGCTAACATGATATTGCCTTGCTAGCTGGAAGCTCTGGGTTGCAGAGTGGCACCTCCGCACCGTGAGTCGGTGCGGGGGTCTTTTTGCACACTCTGCGTGGCTTTTTGTAGTTTTTTGTGCTGACCGCATAGATCCCTTTCCTATCCTCAGTCTATCTAGTAAGTCTGGCCTCCTTTGCTGAAACCTGTTTCATCCCTGTGTTTGTGACTTTCCTCTTAACTCACAGTTAATATATGTGGGGGGCTGCCTTTACCTTTGGGGAAATTTCTCTGAGGCAAGGTAAGGCTTATTTTCCTATCTTTAGGGGTAGTTAGCTCTTAGGCTGTGAAGAGGCGTCTAGGGAGAGTTAGGTACGCTCCACAGCTATTTCTAGTGTGTGTTAGGATTAGGATTTGCGGTCAGCAGAGTTCCCACTTCCCAGAGCTTGTCCTGTCTTTTAGTTTAACAATCAGGTCATTCCAGGTGCACCTAACCACCAGGTCCATAACACATCACACACCAGTTGGTGAGCTGGAAGCTCCAAATGCTGCTGAAGCACGGCAAGGGTGTCTGAAGCTGTAGCTGACTTTCTAAAATAGGTAGACAGATAGCATACTTTCACTAGCAGATCCGGCAGCTCCGGGTAGCTTTTCAGACAACATTGAACCATGAGGTTAAGCACATGTGCCAAGCAAGGTGTGTGTGTGTGTGTGAGCTCACCTTGCCTCAGAGCCACCACCAGGTTACTGCCATTGTCACACACGACCATGTCTGGCTGTAGGTTCAGCGGTGTCATCCAAATATCTGACTGCTCTTTCAGCGCTGTCCACAACTTTTCTGCATTGTGTGGTTTGTCACCTATGCAGATTGGCTTCAGCACAGCCTGTTGCTGCTTGGCTGAGGCAGTGCTGCAGTGCTTCCAGCTTCTGACTGATATGTTGATTTCAGATATGGAGGAGATGCAGGAGCTGTATCCTGTGGGGGCAACCCTGATTGACGTAGGCCCAGCAATCCTCGGCTTGGGGAGGATGTGTCCCATCCCAAGGTCCAACTGGGTTCTGGCTTCCACTATGTTAACCCAAGGTGCCATCAGTGGGATGTACCTTCCCTGCCCACAAGCACTTGTCTGTGGTTAGATGGACTTTCCATTTAACAGCATTGCTGAGGGCACAGGTAATGTTGTGGGACACATGCTGGTGTAATGCTGGTACGGATCACCGGGAGAAATAGTGGCGACTGGGGACCGAGTACCTTGGGATGGCCGCCGCCATCAGGTTGTGGAAAGCTTCAGTCTCTACTAGCCTAAAAGGCAACATTTCGAGCGCAAGCCGAAGAGAAATGTTAGAATTTAGGACTGTGGCCTGTGGGGCGTGGTCTATACCCCAGTCTTTGGAACACAAGCGGAAATACCCAGCCAACTGAAGGCTGTGCTGGGACAAGGACGTGGACAGGCTTGATGATGGTGCTGATTGACTGTGGGCAACAGGTGCAGGGCTAGAGGCATCTTCACATGCACGGTGTACTGGGGATTGGCTACTACACAAAATGGTGGAAGAAGCAGTGATGTGACCTGCAGACAGTGGTCCTGGAGCCTGGGGTTCGACCCACAAAGTCTGGTGCTTTGCTGCCATGTGCCTGATCATGCTGGTGGTGGTCAGGCTGGTTGTTTTGCTACCCCTGCTGATGTGAGCATGGCAGGTGCTGCAAATGGCCTGTTTGGGGTTATTGTCAGAGTTTTAAAAAAATAACCAGACTCTGGAAGATCTAACAGTTGGAATGGCAACTCCCTCATGTTGGTGTTACAGGGAACAGATGCACGCCTTCTGTCTGGCCACCACACTGCTTCTTCCTGCCTGTTGTGGTGATATGCCTCCTTCCCCATGTGTGCTGCTGCCCTCACTCTGCATGTCCACCTGCTAGGTTGGGTCAGTCAGTCTTCCATCACCTCATCTTCTACATCTGCACCCTGCTCTTCCTCCTGACCTTCTGGCAATTGTCTCATCATCGTCCACCTCTTCTGACACTTTCCCACCATCGCCTTCATGTGACCGGGGCTGGTCAAAAGCATTGGGCCTCTCTACATGCGGTCTCAGCTGTCACCACTTCAAGTTGACCGGCCGAGAGTCCGGAATCTTCAAATGGAAAACTGAACAGCTGTTCAGTGTCCAAGTGTGGGATCAGTTGTCTCAGGGCACTCGGCATGGTTGGAGGAAGGTGAATCGGAGTGAAGAATATCTGGGCCACACTCACGGCTACTCAGACTTGACCATGTGAAAGAGGTGGTGGTGGCTAAGTGACTGGAAGCATTATCCGCTATCCAACCAACAACCATTTCACACTGCTCTGGCTTCAATAGTGGTGAGCTGTGGTCCCCTAGAAACTGGGACAGGAAGGTCAAGTGAGATGTGGGTCTTTGTTGTGGCCTACTTTCACCTTGAACACTGCCTCGTCCTCTGCATGCACCATCAGCATCACGTCCACTTCCCCGTCCCTTGCCCCTTGCCTTGCCCATTTTAAATGGATTACTGCATTATTTCAAAAGCTCAACGCAAATGTATTAGGAGCAAAACAATATCTGATCAGTATGCCTGCAAATCTACGATTTTTCAAACACAAACACCAGGCAGGCCTCAGCCTGACATAAGACTGTATTCTATTTTTGGGGGGCTTTTTTGTGAATTTAATTTAAGGAAAATAGTGCTGTATATAAGTAGAGTATCAGACAACAACAGTGGCAAAACGGCCTACAATGCCTAAACTTTGAGCATGCAGATATGAGACCTGTCACGGAAATACCACACTGCCAAATATGTGGCCTGTATTTTCTGAATGCAAAATAGTGCTGTATATATTTAGAGTAACAGACAGGAAAGAGTGGGAAACCGCCCAAACTTGGAGCACGCAGAAATATAGTAGTAATCTTTTATTTTTATATAACGCTAACCTATTCCGCAGTGCTTTAGTTTTGCACACATTATCATCGCTGTCCCCGATGGGGCTCACAATCTAAATTCCCTATCAGTATGTCTTTGGAATGTGGGAGGAACCTGGAGAACCCAGAGGAAACCCACGCAAACAAAGGGAGAACATACAAACTCCTTGCAGATGTTGTCCAAGGTAGGATTAGAACCCAGGACCCCAGCACTGCAATGCTGCAGTGCTATCCACTGAGCCACCGTGCTGCCCAAATTTTGAAAGCTAAATAGTGCTATATAGAATTGGAGTATCAGACAGCAAAAAAAGGTGTCCAAACTTGGAGCACGCAGATATGAGGCCTCTTTTGTGAATCTAACCCCTTAAGCCCCAAGGGTGGTTTGCACTTTAATGACCGGGTCAATTTTTACAATTCTGACCACTGTCCCTTTATGAGATTATAACGCTGGAATGCTTCAACGGATCCTGGTGATTCTGACATTGTTTTCTCGTGACATATTGGGCTTCATGATAGTGGTAAAATTTCTTTGATATTACCTGCGTTTATTTGTGAAAAAAATGGAAACTTGGCGAAAATTTCACAATTTTCCAACTTTGAATTTTTATGCCCTTAAATCAGAGAGAGGTCACACAAAAATACTTAAGTAACATTTCCCACATGTCTACTTTACATCAGCACAATTTTGGAACCAACATTTTTTTTTTTTGTTTTTTTTGTTAGGGAGTTATAAGGGTTAAAAGTTGACCAGCAATTTCTCATTTTTACAACACCATTTTTTCTTTTTATAGGGACCACATCTCATTTGAAGTCATTTTGAGGGGTCTATATGATAGAAAATGACCAAGTTTGACACCATGCTAAAAACTGCACACCTCAAGGTGCTCAAAACCACATTCAAGAAGTTTATTAACCATTCAGGTGTTTCACAGGAATTTTTGGAATGTTTAAAAAAAAAAAAAAAAAAAAAAAAAAAATGAACATTTTAACTTTTTCACAAAAAATTTACTTCAGCTCCAATTTGTTTTATTTTACCAAAGGTAACAGGAGGAAATGGACCCCAAAATTTATTGTACAATTTGTCCTGAGTACGCCGATACCCCATATGTGGGGGTAAACCACTGTTTGGCGCATGACAGAGCTCGGAAGGGATGGAGCCCTATTTGACATTTGACTTTTCATTGCAAAATTGACTGGAATTGAGATGGGACGCCATGTTGCGTTTGGAGAGCCACTAATGTGCCTAAACATTGAAACCCCCCACAAGTGACACTATTTTGGAAAGTAGACCCCCTAAGGAACTTATCTAGATGTGTTGAGAGCTTTGAACCCCCGAGTGTTTCACTACAGTTTATAACGCAGAGCTGTGAAAATAAAAAATAATTTTTCCACAATTTTTTTTAGCCGCCAGTTTTGTATTTTACCAAGGGTGACCGGAGAAATTGGACAACAACTTTTGGGGTCCAATTTGTCCTGAGTACGCTGATACCCTATATGTGGGAGGGGACCACTGTTTGGGCACATGGCAGAGCTCGGAAGGGAAAGAGTACCTTTTGCAATGCAGACTTAGATGGATTGGTCTGCATGCATCACGTTGCATTTGCAGAGCCCCTGATGTACCTAAACAGTAGAAACCCCCCACAAGTGACCCCATATTGGAAAATAGACCTCCTAAGGAACTTATCTAGATGTGTTGTGAGAACTTTGAACCCCCAAGTGTTTCACTACAGTTTATAACGCAGAGCCGCGAAAATAAATATTTTTCCCACAAAAATATTTTGATTTTCCCAAGGGTAACAAGAGAAATTGGACCCCAAAAGTTGTTGTACAATTTGTCCCGAGTACGCTGATGCCCCATATGTTGGGGTAAACACCTGTTTGGGTGCACGGGAGAGCTCGGAAGGGAAGGAGCACTGTCTTACTTTTTCAATGCAGAATTGGCTGGAATTGAGATTGGACGCCATGTCGCGTTGGGAGATCCCCTGATGTGCCGAAACAGTGGAAAACCCCCAATTATAACTGAAACCCTAATCCAAACACACCCCTAATCCTAACCACAACCACACCCCTAATCCCAACCCTAACCACACCCTTAACTCCAACACATTCCTAACCCTTATCCCAACCATAACCCTAACCACACCCCTAACCCTGACATACTCCTAACCCTAATCCCAACCGTAAATGTAATCCTAACCCTAGCCCTAACTGTAGCCCTAGCCCTAATAAGAAAATAAAAATAAATACGTTTTTTAAATTTTATTATTTTGCCCTAACTAAGGGGGTGATGAAGGGGGGTTTGATTTACTATTTATAGCTGTTTTTTTAGTGCATTTTTATGATTGGCAGCTGTCACACACTAAAAGACGCTTTTTATTGCAAAAAAGTTTGTGTCTCCACATTTTGAGAGCTATAATTTTTCCATATTTTGGTCCAGAGTCATGTGAGGTCTTGTTTTTTGCAGGACGAGTTGACATTTTTATTGGTACCATTTTCTGGCGTGTGACATTTTTTGATCGCTTTTTATTCCGATTTTTGTGAGGCAGAATGACCAAAAACCAGCTATTCATGAATTTCTTTTGGAGGGGAGGGGGTGTTTATTCCATTCCATGTTTGGTAAAATTGATAAAGCAGTTTTATTCTTCAGGTCAGTACGATTACAGCGATACCTCATTTATATCATTTTTTTTATGTTTTAGCGATTTTTATACGATAAAAATATTTTAAAGAAAAAATAATAATTTTTGCATCGTCCTTTATTCTACGGACTAACTTTTTTTTTTTTTTCGCTGATGACGCTGTATCGTGGCTCATTTTTTGCAGGACAAGATGACTTTTTCAGTGGTACCATGGTTATTTATATTCGTCTTTTTAATCGCGTGTTATTTCACGTTTTGTTCGGCGGTATGACAATAAAGCGTTTTTTTGCCTCGGGTTTTTTTTTTTTTTTTTTTTTTACGGTGTTCACTGAAGGGGTTAACTAGTGGGACAGTTTTATAGGTCGGGTCGTTACGGATGCAGCAATACTAAATGTGTACTTTTATTATTCCCTGCTGTGCTGTTCGTTTCCACTATACACTTGTACTGTTCTGGTCATTTTTGACCGGACCTATTAAAATGCTGTTTTAGCTACTTAAAAAAAATGTTTTTAATACCTGTTGCATTATACTTTGAACATGGTTGGTCATTATTAAAAAAAAAATAAAAAAAAAAAATACGTAAACTCAATTTTTTTTATTTTGTGTTCATAAAGGTTACAAGGGCTTATTGAATTCTGCACAGAAATTACAAATTTGAGCTTAACTTCTCCTACTCCTACTCCTACATTTTGAAAAAAATAAAGTTTTTTTCAGAAAATCTTCACATAATTCTATTGTTTACATTCAGGACAACAATAATACACATGTCTCTTGCACATATTTTTCGAAACGAAAACAAGTCATGCTTGATTACTCGGGATATATTGGCGGAATGGGCACCTTCCTCTGAATGCAACTAGTTTCTCATCAACCGTTATCTTTCTACCAACATTATACAATTTTAGTAGAATATCTACCCATGTATCCCAAACCTTTCTGATAGGGGCTAGTTTATCCCTAGCTCTTCTTTCAATTCTATCAGTTTCATCATCAAACCGTAGTACACAAGAAATTTCATGAAATCTCTCAATATGCAATCTTGACAACTGAATTTATTTATTTATAGAGGAAAAGCAGGGTAAATAACATACAAAGAAAAAAAGTTGCTAAGAACTGTACTGAAAGCCAATGCGTATGGTTTGTACTGAAAGCATGTGTAAATCTGCACCTAAAGCAACTGTTTACTTCATAAACAATAGTAGATGCAATAAGTAGTCTCAAAAGAAATTATAACTCTTTTACTCAAAAAATGGCTGAAATAGCATAAAATGCTATTTGGTCATTTTTGACCGGGAACAGTCAAAGTGTAAAAAAAAAAAAAAAAAAAAAGTGGCGCAAAAACTAAACCAAAAAAAAGTACCCTTAGAAAGAACCCCTCAAATTAAAAAAATAGAAGTAACCACAAGTTTCAGAACTGCATAATGAATTTTTTTTTTTTTTTAAATATCAAAGTTCAAAACCGGCCATTATTGACCGAACAGCACAGCAGGTTAAAATTTTTTTTATTAATATTTAGATAAAGAAATGTATTTACGGGAACAATATTTTTTTTATTTTTCTTTATTTAGGAATTATTATTTATTTATTTTTTTTACATTATCATTTTGTCCCGGTGGGGGGACATCACTATATAGTGACAGATCGCTGATCTGACATGTTGCAGTGCACTGTGTCAGATCAGACATCTGACGTGCACTGCTCCAGGCTTACAGCCACCTCCCTGCAGAACCCGGAACTAGCCCCGTGGCCATTTTGGATCCGGCGCCTGCAGGGAGGAGACCCTCGGTACAAGGTGAGCACATCGCCTTGTACCGAGGGTCTCAGGGAAGCACGCTGGGAGCCCCCTCCCTGCGCAATGCTTCCTTATGCCCCCAGAACGCTGCAATCATGTTTGATCTCGGTGTGCTGGGGTTTAATGTGCCGGCAGTGGTCCATGACCGCTCCTGGCACATAGTGCCGGATGTCAGCTGTGATAGTCAGCTGACACCCGGCTGCGATCGGCCGCGGCCCCCCACCCTGTGAGCACGGCCGATTGCATATGACGTACTATCCCATCAATGGGAATTAAGTTCCAGATCACCTCGACGGGATAGTACATTGTAACGGGGTCTACGTGCTGGAGTACCTCTTTCTGTACCACCCCATATTTCAGGAGATCCACTCTGCTTTGGCTGGAGTCAGAATGAAGGACGCTGGCTGGCATTGCTTGGTTACATGGGCGCATATAAAAGATCACTGCTTCTCCACGTATTTCCAGTATGACAACCCTTTACTCACAGGACACAGAAAATATCAGTTACAGAGGGCAGGGCCAATTGAAAAGCGGCAGGCCAGACATACATTACAAAAGCCGCAGGTGGCCGGAGCCTGCCAATATTTACTGTGGGAATTACAAAGGTGGGGGAGGTCAGAAGGGGATATCTTGTCCCCTCTGCCCAGCGGCGCAGCCTGTTGTCTGATGCATCTCACATGGAACCTATTATACATACATATAACTGTACAACATATTCTGGGTGCTGGGGGGTACAAGTTTCGTCTGTTGACTTAGTCCATCAGCGTTACCATTTTGTTTGCCGGGTCTGTAGTGGATGGTGAAGTCCAGAGGTTGAAGGGCTAAATTCCACTGCAGTAATCTGGCATTGTCTCCAGAGAACCGATTAAGCCAGACTAGGGGATTATGGTCTGTTAGGAGGGAAAACTGTCGTCCATACAAATATGGTTACAAGTTTTTGAGTGCCCATACTACCGCCGGGCACTCCTTCTTGATGGCCGCATAGCTTACTTCACGGGGCAGTAGTTTCCGACTCTGGTAAGCTACCGGGTGTTCTTGGCCGTCCGGCCCAACTTGGCTCAGTACTGCCCCCAATCCAAACATAGAAGCGTCTGTGTGAACAAGGAAATGTTTAGTTGGATCGGGTGCGGCCAATACAGGGGTATTGGTGAGGGCATCCTTTAACTGGCGGAAGGCTTCCTCACACTCTGGGGTCCAGGTTACCTGGCGGGGTTGGTTCTTACGGGTCAGATCAGTGGGGGGCTTGGCTACGCTGCTGTAATTGGGAACGAATTTCCTGTAATACCCCGCTGTCCCTAGAAACACCATGACCTGGGTTTTAGTGCGTGGGGTGGGCCATTTGGCTATGGCCTCAATCTTGTCTGGTTCTGGTCACGGTTTCCCACTTCCCACCCAATGCCCTAAATACTGAACCTCTGCTTTGCCCACGTGACACTTGTTTGGGTTCAGGGTGATTCCGGCCTTGTGGATCCTGTCCAATACTGTCTCTAGGTGATTTAGATGCTCTTCCCATGTCACGCTGTAGATGGTGATGTCATCCAGGTAGGCACAAGCATAGTCCTGCAGACCATCATGAAGCTGGTCAGCCAGCCTCTGGAAGGTCGCTGGGGCATTCTTCGTCCCGAATGGCATAACTCGAAACTGGAATAAGCCGAACGGGGTGACAAATGCAGACTTGGGAATAGTGTCAGGACTAAGGGGAATCTGCCAGTAGCCTTTGCATAGATCGATGGTGGTCAAATACTTTTACCAGCCGGTCTAACAACTCATCCACACGCGGCATGGGATACGCATCCGTCACCGTTTTCTCATTGAGCTTACGATAGTCTACACAAAACCATGTAGTCCCATCCTTCTTGGGCACTAACACTACGGGGGATGCCCAGGGACTATCTGACTCTTCAATGAGCCCTAAACACAACATCTCTTGTATCTGTTGTCGCATCACTTCTCGTACAGACTCGGGGACGCGGAAGGGGGGTTGTCACAGGGGGGGTTTGATCCTGGGTCTCAACCTTGTGTTGTGCCAGGCGAGTGTACCCTGGTCTCCCAGAAAACATCCTCTGTCGCTGCCTCAACAACGCCTCCGCCTGCTGTCCCGGGGACCTAGGTCTTCACCCAATTGTACCTGGTCCCATGTTTTAGACTGAGTCCTTTCCCCTAAGACATCAGGCAAGGGGAGTCTGGCTACATCCTCTGCTTCAGGTGCACAGATGGCCACTACCTCTTCAGGGCGCTCCCGGTAGGGCTTCAGCATGTTCACATGGAACATGCGGATAACCCTGGGGTCGTCACAATCGGTGACATTATAGGTGGTTTCGGCTATTTTCCCCACTACCTGGTAGGGCCCCTGCCATGCAGCTTGGAACTTGTTCTGCCTAGTGGGTTCTAACACCAGGACCTTCTGTCCTATCTCAAAGGTGCGTTCTCTGGCCCTCCGATCGTACCATACGTGCTGGCGCCGTTGGGCCACCTGCAGGTTCCCACGTACAGCCTGGGTCAGCTCCTGTAGGCGGTCCCAGAATTTCAGCACATAGGGTACAATAGGTACCCCTTCTATGGTGCCCTCCCCTTCCCAGTGTTCTAGCACTAAGTCTAGGGGTCCCCTTACCCACCTCCCGTATACCAGTTCAAACGGGGAGAACCCTGTGGATTCTTGGGGTACCTCCCGATAGGCAAACAGGAGGTGTGGCAAGAATTTCTCCCAGTCCCTATAGGCCCTGGTAAAAGTCCCAATGAGTTGTTTCAACATTCCGTTAAAGCGTTCACACAACCCAATGGTTTGCGGGTGGTACGGGGCGCTCCTAATGGACTTTATGCCGCACAGCTTCCACAGTTGGTTGGTCACTTCTGCTGTAAACTGGGTACCCTGGTCCGAGATAATCTCCTGGGGAAATCCAACCCGTGAGAACCTGGAACAGGGCAGCCGCCACCGTCTCTGCCAATGTTAGGTAACACAACCGCCTCTGGATACCGTGTGGCATAATCTACCACTGTCAATATATACCTTTTCCCTGACGGACTGGGTTTGGCTAACGGCCCTATGAGATCAACCGCTACTCGGCTAAATGGTTCCTCCACAATGGGGAGGGGGCGTAATTTGGCCTTGCATCGATCTCCCCTCTTGCCAATGCACTGGCAACTGTCACAGGTCTGGCAGTACTGACGAACATCATAGGTTACCCCCGGCCAAAAGAAGTTTTGTGTCAGACGATGCCTGGTGCGACAAACGCCAAAGTGCCCGGCCAAGGGTATGTCATGAGAGATTCGCAGCAACTCCTGCCTGTACTTCTTGGGAACTACCAGCTGTCGTTTCATAGTGGAGCTCATCCCTGTGTGGTGCTGCTCGGTAACCCGGTAGAGGAGTCCCTGCTGCCATACAAACTGCTCCCCTTCCAGTACTCCTCTCGCCTCCTGTGCCTTCCCACGATATCCCTCTATTGAAGGATCCTCAAGTAACTCCTTCTTAAATTCAGCTGGGGTGGCCCAAGAAATGTCTGGCTATGGGAATACGTGTAGGGCTGGGATGTCTTACCTGGGCCTCCTCTGAGTGTGATTCCGCCTCCGCAGCTCGAGCTTGTCTCCGGGTGGTCACAGGATATGTTTCAGCCAGAGGGCCGACCAAGAAGGCAGACAACATAGGCCCCAAGTCATTTCCCAGCAAGACGTCTGCAGGCAATTCCTCCATCAAGCCGACCTCAACCAGGCCATCCCCGACTCCCCAGTTCAGGTGAATCCTGGCAGTGGGCCGTCGATGTATGGCTCCCCCTGCTACATGGACTGCTACTGTCTGGTCCATCTTCTCTTGGTCCCGGACGAGATGAGCCTTCACAAGGGTCAAAGTTGCTCCGGAATCTTAGTCCCTGCATACGTTTCCCATTAACCCACACTACCTGTCGATGCTGTTGTCGATTATCTGCCCAGGCCGCCTGCACGGGGTCTACTTCATGCAGCACCTCCTCAATCTCTTCCATCCCCTGGTTAGTCATATCCCCCAATGCCGGATCACCTTCGCCTTGGTAGCAGTGTACAGCGGCCTGGCTGAAGGTAGCTGTTCCCGCCTTTGGCCACTGGGTACGCTGAGACCGGTTGGGACATTGTCTTTGCAGGTGGCCCAGCTGATGGCAGGTGTGGCATCGCGCCCCAGGGGGACTGTGGTAGGTCGGGTTTTGAGCTGTTCCCCCGACAATCTTCTGTGGTTTGGGGGCTTCAAGACCCATGGGAGGACCCCTAGTGACCATTTTTGATACGGCTGACTGAGACCTCCTGGCATCATGGTGTTCGTCGGCCAGACGAGCGGCCTCCTCAAGAGTCGTTGGTCGTCTGTCACAAAGCCATTCCTGTGTCTTGGGGTTTAGTCCATTAAAGAATCACACTAACAAGAAGAGCTGGAGGACGTCCTCCTTAGTGGTTGCTTGGCTCCCTTGTACCCACTGTAGCAGTAACCACCGTAACTTACAGGCCCATTCAGCGTGGGTATCGGTTACTCGTTTTATAAGTCCGCGGAACTTTTGGCGGTATGCCTCTGGTGTCAGCGCATACCGGGTTAAGATCACTTCTTTGATCCGCTTATAGTCCTTACAGTCCTCATCAGGTACCGTGCGATAGGCGTCTGCTGCCCGGCCTGTCAGCTTGCTGGCCAGAATCTGAACCCGTTCCTCTGGCTTCACTTGATGAAGGGCACACTGCCGCTCAAAGACATGCAGAAAGCCATCAATGTCTTCCTCTGCCTCCCCCAACTGTCGGAAGGCATTATACTGGATCTTTTTGTGGCTTACTGTTGAAGGTACCTGGGCGGAGGCCAGAGCTCCCCCTGCTCGCTGACTCTCCCCTCTCCGCTCTGCCATCTCATCTTGGCCAGCTCCATTTTGGTCCACTCTGCCATCTCCATCTTGGTTAGCTCTATCCTGGTCCGCTCGGCCATCTTTTCCTTCAGATCAGTACGCACATCAGCCATCACCTCTCATATGATCTCTACTGCAGGGATTGGGCCATAGAACGCCAGTCTGTTCTTTACCTCCCTCTGGAATTCAGTCTCCTCCACGTTCACATTGGGGGGCGCTGCACTGTCGTGTTCCATGATGGCTGCTATCAAATCTGCTTTTGTTTTGTTGCTGGCTATTAACCCTCAGGCTTCCACCAGGTCTTTTAATGTAGTCCTCTTTAACTTCTGGTAGTTGTTTTCCATTCATTCCTTTCCTTCTGTAGATGGTGTAACTGGGTCTGCTGTGCTGGAGTACCTCTTTCAGTACCACACCGTGGTTCAGGAGGTCCACTCTGCTTTGGCTGGATTCTGAATGAAGGACGCTGACTGGAATTCCTTGATTACTTGGCTGCATATAAAAGATCACTGCTTCTCCACGTATTTCCAGTGTGACAACTCTTTACTCACAGAACACAGAATATATATCACAACAGATACAGAGGGCAGGCCCATTCAAAAGCGGCAGGCCAGACATACATTACAATAGCCGCAGGTGGCCGGAGCCTGCTGATATTTACTGTGGGAATTACAAAGGTGGGGGAGGTCAGAAGGGGGATATCTTGTCCCCTCTGCCCAGGGGGCGCAGCCTGTGGGATGATGCATTAGGGACATATATCTCACATGGAACCTATTATATATACAAATAACTGCATAACATATTCTGGGTGCTGGGGGGTTCTGTAACACTAAGTGAAACCATGATTTGCACAAGGAACCTTCCACCATATGTTCATGTGCTTTGTACATGTGGCAAAGGCAATAAGTTGGAAGAGTTAACCATTTTTTTTTTTTTTGTCTTTTCTGACAAAGCTTGGTTTCATAAGGAAATAATTCCCAACATAGTGGATCTGGATGATATGGCTGCCAGTTACCAAAGGAATCTCAGAATGGGCCAACAGTAGTGTGTCCATCAATCCTGATACCTTAGGGTATGCTTTTCATCTTAAATACTGGCAAGCATTAATTATGTTATCCTCTAGCCAATCATGACATTGGTATTGGTCGATAGCTCGGTAGGACTCAACCACCTTTCAGCCCCAACCCTGATTTCCCACCAGATAAACCCCATCCCAAATAACGACCGGATTCTAAATTTGGATAATAATTGGCCACAGCGGCCTTTATTATAAACATACAAACATAACAGTAAAGTAAAGTGGGGAGGGTCCTTGAAGCTCCAAACTGGTGGTAAACCATAATAGAGAGTGGACAGAAAACAGACCATAATTTACTCCCAGCCATTACCACACTGGCTCAGGAGCACCAAAGTACCCCGAAGAGTTACCATTGTCCACTTAAAACTTGGGAATCCGGCCCACCGTTGCCAAGATCCCCCCCCCCCCAAACCACCAGACCCGAAACCAAACTTTACACCAACTGAAGAATCCGTATCCCGACGGATCCCCCAGGCCAATTCAGCATCAACTCCAAGGACCCCTCCCACCGCCTCAAGCCACTATGACCCAAAGCAACTAGCCCAGAAAACCCTCCGAACGAGAAAACAAAAACAGGGTGGGACGGCGGAATCTCTTGATTGCCTCCAGAGCGGGAACTGGCCAAACCCCACCCCCTCATTGCCCTAAAAACCCCCTCTAATGCATATTACCCCCCCTCCCCTTAAACATAACCCCACCCTCTACCCTTCTGCTCCAAACCCCTGTCATGTCAGCCTGCACGTACGCCGTCTGATGGGCGGGGACGGCTCACTCCGGCCTGCTCTTTCCTGGTAATAACGGCCCGATCCCTGAAGCTCAATTTTATATTCTTTCCAGTGACCCACACACAATCCAGATTTTCTGTTGGGGGAGTTTGTGGGGTTGCCACTTGTCCATCTACATTCACAGTTTCCCATACATCAGCTGTTTTATTTTGCCTTAGATCCTACTCTGTAAATGTCCATGTTTTTTGTTTCCCATATTTTCTTCCCAGAAGCTCCTGTATAGCTTTTGAGACTGTTATTTTTGCTGCTGGTTTTAATGGCAAGCCACCTTCTTGGGGGGGATTTGTGCCTGTAATTTTAAATACAAATTACTTAATTCAACAGTGAGATGTTTCACAAAGTTTTGATTGTCCAAAAGATATTCTGAGTCTATAAATCTTTTTAACACTTTGACACAATGGTGAATCAAATAGGTCGGCTGATTTCTCTTCCTAGAGGGCAATTCTTGCTGTTTTGGATCTGAATTGACGCTATTTTGTGGTCTGCACTCATGTACTTGTAAATCATTGTCAGGATGCCTAGTGTTTGTGTCCACAAAACAATCACTATCCAGGATAAAGACGGGGTTTCAGGGTATGCTGGGTTAATGTCATGCCACTGCCAATTTGCAGAGTCCCAACATTTAAGGTGTGACAAATCAAGGCCTCTGTCGGAACACTGGATTACGTGGTCAATGAATCCACAAGGCCGATTTTTTTTTTTTTGTTTTAACAATGATGGGACTTCTGCAACGTATTTTTGGTAAGAACTCATTAAATTCATTTGTACATATCTGTGAAAATAAAAGAAGTCAGAATACTTATGTAAAAGAAAACCACTTTACAAAGGGAACATTAAAAAAATGCTGCTAACCTGAAGATATAGGGTGCATTGACAGGTTAGTAGGGTTTGGAAGCCGTGTGGCTGCCGCACTGAAAGCCCTGCTCCTGTGAGTAGAGATGGGCGCACTGTTCGGTTTTACCCGGGTTCGTGAATAGGTTTGCTCTGTTAAAGTAAGCAAACAGTTAATAACCATACTGATCATACTTACCGGGTCCGCGTTATCCCTTCCAGCTCTGCTGCGTCACTTCTGGGGGGGAATAGCCACGTGACTGGCCACTGCCAATCACATATGCCCAGGAGATAAGGGGCGGCCCAGAAGTGACACAGCGATGCATCACAGCAGGAAAAGAGAACAACTCCCCGGTACATAAATTAGGTGTATTAACCATTTGCTTGCTTTAACGGCGTAACCACGGTAAAACTGTTCAACACGGGTTTGGGACCATCAGATTCTAACCCACAAAGTCTCGATCTCTAATTTTGTTACTGGAGAACTAATGAAACCTGCTGAATGGGTGTTTGTGAAGGTAATGACGTAACACTGCCACCAGCCTAAGTGGGAAGGTCATTACCAAGTCTTATTGACGACTCCTACTGCTGTCAAAATTGCTGACCATAAATCATGGATCTATTCCATTGTAAACTATTAACAGGGTTGAGAGAAAGTTAGGCAGGGATCAAACCCAGTCTCCTGAAGCACAAGTCCGGCTACAAAGGGGGGTTCTCTAAAAGGGAGAATTCATCTCAAACCGGTGAAGACATCCACTTCCCTTTTTCCCGGTGGATGGAGACTGGGCAGGCTGAAGGGGGGAAAAAGAGAAAAATGTACCAGAGATAGTTATTTTGGAATGTCTATAATTGGTAATTGGAGATTGTAGGGCAATAGATCCATCAGAGTGGGAAAGTCCAGGGCGTTGGGAAGGGTTTAGATCGGAGACTTTGAATCTCCCTTATGAAGTCTGCCAGGAAGTCGTCTTTTTGGTGGACTTCTGCCTGTACTATAAAAGATATGAAGATGAACAAGGGTCAGATAAATGTTTGCTATAAACCAAAATAACAGTAGAGCCGGATTATGTACTAGCTGGTCCCTTGAAGGA
Organism: Ranitomeya variabilis; assembly: GCF_051348905.1. NCBI lineage: Eukaryota > Metazoa > Chordata > Amphibia > Anura > Dendrobatidae > Ranitomeya > Ranitomeya variabilis. The sequence goes on from NC_135232.1 coordinate 1,145,500,925, forward strand.
TGGACCGCCGCTGCCCAAGACTATGGGTGTGATCATGGCCGCACAGACTTAAAATCCAGGAAAAAAAACCTCCCTTTGAACAAAAAAATAACTGTAACCAGTTTCTATTAACCTTTGGTCACTCCTCTTTGGGGGTTTTAAGGGTATGTCATTCTCCTCTGATTATTGCGAGGTTGCTGCATTTATTTTATGCGTTTTCCCACTTATTTGATTGATGTGAAGCAAAGTTTGTATCACTTAATAGGTCAGAAAAGCTTTGATTCTGCCCTTAAAAAATGCAACGGCGCTTTTTTTCCTTTTTAACATGATTTTTTTTTTAAACTTTACAACAGCCCAAAGAGGGGAAAGAAGCACCGGTGGTGTCTGCTCCTCCCAGTGTAGAGCTCTGGTCAGACACTGCAGGTAATACACATGCAGATGAAGCCCTTGGCCGGGTGTGGACCTTCCACTTCAGAGCTGCAGGGTAACAGGTTCTATTTCCTGGGGCTGATAATGAGTGACCTGATAACAAGGGGGCTCTTATGGCTTTGTATGAACAGAAGAACCACCTGAGGTCCAATGTACCCTAGAGGCAAATCTAATATCTACAGCTTTACGGAGTCCTTTGCTCCCCAAATGTATGGAGACCTCTATTGTGTGCTGATTGCTACAGCTAGGATATACAGTACCTTCCATGGCTTCTTTTTTGGGGGGCAGAGGGGGTGTAATAAATTATATTACAAAAGCTGATCATTTTTGGTTAATTGGTTTGAGGCTTATGCAGAATCCCTCGTGTGTTCCTGACCTATATGACCCAAGGTATTTCTTGCCATATATTCGAGTGGGTTCATTGGGTTTAATCCCCTTATGACGGTGACCGATCTATGTGGTTTACAGGATATGGACCTGGTAAAGGAAAATATCCATATAACCTGTCTTATTATATCGGCGCTCTACGTTCCCCTGTATTGTTATATCCAGGATATTATGTCTGTGCAGATCTGCTTATTGTTTGTTCCCGATCTATTGGGCATTTAGACTATGCCGTAATGACTTGTCTATTACACAGTTGTCAGTTTACACCTTATATTACACCTCGGCTTGGGTATAAGGCTCGCTCTTTTTCAGGAGCGTCTCTTGAGGGATTTTTTTTCTGGTCTCCCATTGATGTGGGGAATTTCCTCTTTCCATATCTCATTTTAGTCGTACTTCTTTCCTTACTCCACGTCACTGTAATGCTATTTTTTATGGATGTTATTGCAATTTGTGCTTGATAAAGTTACTAATTTTCTAGTTAACGCCTTGGTGTCCTTGCGCTTTTGGTTTTCTCGATCACCCCTGACCAGTTATACAATTTAGTCTGTTATTTTAATACTTGTATCTGTTGGATGGGATTTAGATATGGATCACCTCTTTGGTTGTTGGTTAATCTTTAATGTTTTTAGGGTTGAGGAGCATTATAAAACGATACATGGGCGTGAATGCTAAGAGAAGAGATTGACCAGAGATTTTAATACGTTTAACACAATTTTTTTTATTTTAATAGGTTAATAAATATTGGTATAAAACATCTGATTTATATGAAATGACACCAACAAAATTCCTCAATATATCTAAGGATCCCCTCAAAATGTAGGTAACGAACTACTAGAGAAAAGGAGCACCGATCCAATATATAATAAAATATACAATAAATTTTATTTTATTTAATAAAGCACATATTGTCACATAAATACATAGAATGTGGATAACTAACATACAGGACATAATACATAGACCAAAGATTGCACTGAAAAGACATCACTGGCACCATGTCCAAATAAGGATAGACATATATAGTGACTCCCCAAGAAGCATGGGTGACATAACTTTATAAAGATATAATATCACTGAATATATACCCGTTGTTCCAATAGATATTGTATACACTTACTATCCACCAATATAATAATAGTTTTAGGTATAGTGGGCTAGGTGTGAAGCTACAGCCATATAACGCTAGTTTCTCAATCCATAAGTAGCTATCCAATCACAGACATAAGTAAATGCACCATATGCCGCTGAGCAAATCTCACTGAGCTAATCTCAAACTATACCTGTAGACATGGTATCAGAGACGTCTGTGCCTAAAACACCTCGACGCGCGTTTCGCTGTCTGCTACAGCTTCGTCGGGAGGTAGAGTAGCAGTAAATAAGCCTCCTTATATAGCACATTTGTAATTGGATAATTGGCATCATGCATAACGGCGCATATCCCCCATGATGCAGCGTCATGGAGAGCGCGTCGCTCAATGCGCCCGGTATCCGGTCATGATTTATATGAAATGGCCTACATACAAATATAAATTACAGTGGTCCTTCACGAGCCACCATAGGGGCTGATATCATAAGACAGGGGATGGGCTGAACAGTCTCCAGCCAATCAGAAGGCGGGGGAGGGGGTATTAATATTATACAGGCAGAGCCAAGTACTCCAGTACTGATAGTGTTAAAGGGTAAAACTGGAAGAAATCCACAAATCCGGTCCTAGGTTACTTGACTCCACTGCGAATAGGAGAATAGTGCATGATGACAATGAAAGGGTAATAATGGTAAGTTACTAGAAAGGACCACAGTAAGATAGTTACATAGTTACATAGTTATTAAGGTTGAAGGAAGACTGTAAGTCCATCTAGTTCAACCCATAGCCTAACCTAACATGCCCTAACATGTTGATCCAGAGGAAGGCAAAAAAAACCCCATGTGGCAAAGAGTAACTCCACCATGGGGAAAAAAATTCCTTCCCGACTCCACATACGGCAATCAGACTAGTTCCCTGGATCAACGCCTTATCAAGGAATCTAGTGTATATACCCTGTAACATTATACTTTTCCAGAAAGGTATCCATTCCCCTCTTAAATTTAATTAATGAATCACTCATTACAACATCATACGGCAGAGAGTTCCATAGTCTCACTGCTCTTACAGTAAAGAATCCGCGTCTGTTATTATGCTTAAACCTTCTTTCCTCCAGACGTAGAGGATGCCCCCTTGTCCCTGTCTCAGGTCTGATTAAAAAGATCATCAGAAAGGTCTTTGTACTGTCCCCTCATATATTTATACATTAACATAAGATCACCCCTTAGTCTTCGTTTTTCCACACTAAACAGCCCCAAGTGTAATAACCTATCTTGGTATTGCAGACCCCCCAGTCCTCTAATAACCTTGGTCGCTCTTCTCTGCACCCGCTCCAGTTCAGCTATGTCTTTCTTATACACCGGAGACCAGAACTGTGCACAGTATTCTAAGTGTGGTCGCACTAGTGACTTGTATAGAGGTAAAATTATGTTCTCCTCATGAGCATCTATGCCTCTTTTAATACATCCCATTATTTTATTTGCCTTTGTAGCAGCTGCCTGACACTGGCCACTGAATATGAGTTTGTCATCCACCCATACACCCAGGTCTTTTTCATTGACGGTTTTGCCCAAAGTTTTAGAATTAAGCACATAGTTATACATCTTATTACTTCTACCCAAGTGCATGACCTTACATTTATCCCCATTAAAGCTCATTTGCCATTTATCAGCCCAAGCTTCTAGTTTACATAAATCATCCTGTAATATAAAATTGTCCTCCCCTGTATTAATTACCCTGCAGAGTTTAGTGTCATCTGCAAATATTGAAATTCTGCTCTGTATGCCCCCTACAAGGTCATTAATAAATATGTTAAAAAGAAGAGGGCCCAATACTGACCCCTGTGGTACCCCACTGCTAACCGCGACCCAGTCCGAGTACGCTCCATTAATAACCACCCTTTGTTTCCTATCCCTGAGCCATCTCTTAAACCACTTACACATATTTTCCCCTATCCCCATTACTCTCATTTTATGTAACAACCTTTTGTGTGGCACCGTATCAAAAGCTTTGGAAAAGTCCATATACACTACGTCCACTGGGCTCCCTTGGTCCAGTCCGGAACTTACCTCTTCATATAAACTGGTCAGATTAGTCTGACATGAACGGTCCCTAGTAAACCCGTGCTGATACTGGGTCATGAGGTTATTCCTCTTCAGATACTCCAGTATAGTATCCCTTAGAATGCCCTCCAGGATTTTACCCACAGTAGAGGTTAAGCTTACTGGCCTATAATTACCGAGTTCAGTTTTTGCCCCTTTTTTGAATATTGGCACCACATTTGCTATACGCCAGTCCTGTGGTACAGACCCTGTTATTATGGACTCTTTAAAGATTAAAAATAATGGTCTATCAATGACTGTACTTAGTTCCTGCAGTACTCGGGGGTGTATCCCATCCGGGCCCGGAGATTTGTCAATTTTAGTGATTTTTAGACGCCGCTGTACTTCCTGCTGGGTTAAGCAGGTGACATTTAATGGGGAATTTTTATCACTAGTCATATTGGCTGCCATGGGATTTTATTTTGTAAATACTGATGAAAAAAAGTCATTTAAGATATTGGCTTTTTCCTCATCCTCATCCACCATTTCCCCCAGACTATTTTTAAGGGGCCAACACTATCATTTTTTAGTTTCTTACTATTTATATAGCTAAAGAATATTTTGGGATTATTTTTACTCTCTCTGGCAATGAGTCTCTCTGTCTCAATCTTTGCTGTCTTGATTTGCTTTTTACAGAATTGATGTAATTTTCTGTATTTATTTAATGCCTCATCACTACCTACTTCCTTTAATTCTCTATATTCTTTTTGTCACTTATTGCGCCCCTTACAGCTCTATTTAGCCATATTGGTTTCCTCCTATTTCTAGTATGTTTATTCCCATACGGTATATACTGTGCACAGGTCCTATCCAGGATGCTAATAAACGTCTCCCATTTTCTTTGTGTATTTTTGTGTCTCAGGATATTGTCCCAGTTAATTGCACCAAAATCCTCTCTCATCCGTTGGAAATTTGCCCTCCTGAAGTTTAGTGTCCTTGTCACCCCCCTACTACCCATCTTATTAAAGGTTACATGAAAACTTATTATTTTGTGATCACTATTCCCCAAGTGACCCCCAACCCTTATATTTGATATGCGGTCTGGCCTGTTTGTTAATATTAGGTCTAGCAGTGCCCCCCTTCTTGTTGGGTCCTGAACCAGTTGTGAAAGGTAATTGTCTCTCATAGTTGTCAAAAACCGATTACCTTTGCTGGAACTGCAGGTTTCTGTTCCCCAATCTATTTCAGGGTAGTTGAAGTCCCCCATAATAATGACTTCTCCTTGAGTCGCAGCTTCATCTATTTGCTTTACGAGGATATTCTCCATTGCTTCCATTATTTTTGGAGATTTATAACAAACCCCTATCAGTAATTTATTATTTTTCCCCCTCCCCTTATCTCCACCCACAGGGACTCTACATTTTCATTAAATTCACCTAGATTATCACGCAGGATGGGTTTTAAGGCAGATTTTACATATAGACACACCCCTCCCCCTCGCATATCTGTACGGTCATTTCTGAACAGACTATAGCCCTGCAAGTTAACAGCCCAGTCATGGCTCTCATCCAGCCACGTCTCAGATATCCCCACCATGTCATAATTATGCTCCAACAACATTAGTTCTAATTCGTCCATTTTGTTGGCGAGGCTTCTGGCATTAGTATACATGCACTTGATGTTACTCTCTGTACCTCTATTCTTTCTTAAATTACTAACTGTTCTAACCCCACCCCCCATGCCACCGCCACCCCCAACTTCCTTATTTGTGCCCAGGTCTCTATCTGCACTATCTTCCCCACCTATAAAATGAATACCCTCCCCCCCCAATCCCTAGTTTAAACACTCCTCCAACCTTCTAACCATTTTCTCCCCCAGCACAGCTGCCCCTTCCCCATTGAGGTGCAGCCTGTCCCTAGCGTAGAGCCTGTAGCCAACTGAGAAGTCAGCCCAGTTCTGCAGGAACCCAAACCCCTCCTTCCTACACCAATTCTTGAGCCACTTATTAACCTCCCTAATCTCCCGTTGCCTCTCTGGCGTGGCACGTGGTACAGGCAGTATTTCGGAAAATACCACGTTGGAGGTCCTTGCTTTCAGCTTGCAGCCTAATTCCCTGAAATCATCTTTAAGGACCTTGCACCTACCTCTAACTTTGTCATTTGTGCCAATGTGCACCATGACCGCTGGGTCCTCACCAGCCCCTCCCAGTAATCTGTCCACCCGATCAGCGATGTGTCGGACTCGAGCGCCAGGTAGGCAGCACACCGTCCGACGATCCCTGTCTTTGTGACAGATTGCCCTATCTGTTCCCCTAATAATTGAGTCCCCCACTACCAGCACCTGTCTGGCCTGCCCTGCTCTCCTATTTCCCTCCTTACTGGAGCAGTCACTCCTCCGGCTTTCAGAGGACATGCCTGGCTGCAGCAGTGCTACCCCTGTACTGGCACCCCCTCATCTGCCAACTTAGCAAACTTATTGGGGTGTGCCAGATCAGGACTAGCCTCCCTGGCACTCTTCTCTCTACCCGGCCTTCTATCTGTCACCCAGCTAACTGCCTTACTGTCCTGCAGCTCCATCCTACCATCCCCCTCCTCATCTATCCCATTGAGCGTCTGCTCTGTGAGCAGAAGACTCCTCTCCATATTGTCTATGGATCTCAGTGTTGCCAGCTGCACATTTAGATCCAGTATCTGGGTTTCCAAATGCACAATGTGCTCACATCTCGCACAGTAGTATGCACCCTCGACCAGCTGGTCAAGGACTGCATACATGTGGCAAGATGTGCACTGGATGGCATCAACAATTGTGGAGCACATTTCTTAATGGGGATTGCACCACACAGAAACGTTAATTAAAAATAAATACAAAGTATTAATTAAACAAAACAAAAACAGAAGCAATTCCTCCCTTGGAAACTCCCTGATTCCAAAGTCACTGAATCACAAGTCACACACTTACCGCCGTTCACACTTACGCTCAGGTCACACTCAGCTCGCTCACACTCGCTGTGCTGAAGATTTATAGATTTTTTTTTTTCTCTATCTCCCCTCAACAGCAATCCACCTTGCTGTTCAGATGCACTTCCAGTGAGGGACAAATAGTATATACTGCGCCTTCATTTCCTTCCAATGACTCAGGAAGTTCTTTAATTAACCAAACCCCTGTCCTAAAATTATACATCAAGCAATAAAGGCATAAATCCATCCTTTCATTTATGGAAGATGACAAAAAGAATATGAAAACCTCCATACCAATGTTCTGAGATGACCAAATGTCCTACAAAATGGGGCACAAATGTCATTTAAAATCTGAGATTAGATGACGTTCATCACACAACTCTTGCTTGGATTCTTCCTAGTTGGGTGACAAGTAGAGCTAGGCTCTTCCAAAAATTACTTCTGTGCATAAAAGTGACACGTTCATTGGTCTCATTGTCCTGTTTATGGTGCCTTTTTGGCAAGACTGCATCATCCTTAGGTTGTCTGCAGACTCCTCCACACTTGGAGAAAAGCCAGATGGCCGTATACCTTGGATGGGGTTTGCAACCCTTGGGCTAGCCATAAGCTCTCCGGACTGAAGCATGGAAGCTGAATAGAAATTCATGCTGTTACACAAGGGTTGGGAGAGCCGCCGGCCAGTCTGTGCACTTTATTGTGACATTTATCAAAGTCATGTGACCGGGTGACTCTTCCCTAATTGTCAAGGGAAAAGGTGATGGAGATCTACTGATCTACATCCACCTCATCCTCTCCTTCAATCTCTCTGGTGTCTGAAGCTGGTGGTTCTTTGGGACGGACTCCAAACTGGGAGAGCTTGTCGTTCTTCTGTTCCAGACTGTTTCCTCCACTTAATCCTTCCATTGTTAAACCAGACCTTCACCTAATGAAGAAAGGGGGACACATTGTTGAGAACTTGGATCTATAGGAAATGTGAGCCACTCTATAATATGGGTCGCTGTTACAGCACTGTGACCTATATTATTTCTGTTACAAAGCAAATATGTTCAGCTAAAATAAAAATGCATTGCCAAACAAAAAGGGCTCAAGTTGAGAACAGAGTACAAGTGCCAGTTCTTACCTGGGTTTCTGTGAGGCCAAGTGTGGCAGCGAGATCCACTCGTTCTGTCCCCACCACGTACTGCTGGAGAGCTTTGGCGATTTCCGATCAATGGATTGTAATGTGGCGTAACAATAAAAATAGCTGCTGACGACTAAAATAAAATGTAGACTAGCTATAAATAAACCACTGGTAGTATGGAATAATAGATTAATAATTAATTTATTTTATGTATTCAATATCCCTGCCAGGATGAGAGGACAGTAATACGGTCCTGTAAATAAAACAAAACCTCATTGCCGGGAATCTGGACCTCAGCAGTGACACACTACTTCATACAAGGCACATGATGGGGAGGGAAATTGTACTAGGATGATTGATAATCATTATAATCTGGTTCTTTGGGTCCATTTTAAAAGACTCAATGTGGTGTCACTTATATCCAGATCTGCCAAGAGATCATCCCTCCATATTGCAATATCACATATAGGAAGGGGAGATCTGTTGCTGACCGTTTGGTACATAGTTTTTATAAATGATCGCTTCATCCTGGCACATGGCCGAATCGTAGGACATTCAGGACTTGGATGTTAGGATTTGTAGTTTTTTGCAATTGGATTGGTAATGAAACTTTCCCCAGTGGGTCCACAGGTTGACCATACTAACTTTCTCATAAATTTTGCAATATGCTGAGTATGGATGCAGCGCCCCAGAGTCCTGGTCGTTGCAGTACTGTGGCTCCGCCACTATGGGGAGCTATGGTGCGTCCGATGGCACTGAAGGAGTTCATCTGACCAGGTATCACAGACACCAATACATTTCACAGCCGGGCCTCCGGGGGGAGCTAAGGGTGCTATTCATTAGGCCACTCCCCACCATAGTGGGTAAACTGGGGGTCAGGCAGGAAGTTAGATCAGAAAGCTGACTGGATTGGACGAAGCAACACCTAGTGGCAGAGGGTGTTGTGGAGGAAGAGACAGTAGGGTCTCTGTCAGGGGTGGGATCCTGACAGAGGCTTGGCATTGAAAAGAACGTAACGGGTCCGCGCCAGCTCCGGGAAGCGGCGGGACCCAAGAAAGGACTAGAAGCGAGAGAGATTGTGCTGAGTGAGAAACGGGATCACACAAAAAGGAGAAATACCAGTAGGAGTCGTGCTGTAAGATCGAAGCAACATCCTACTGAGGCGCACTACCGGTGGCCGGAACGCCGAGGGAGTAGAATAACATTCAGCTTCAAGCAATACTCCAAACAGCGGCAGGGCAGTCAGTCTCAGGCGGGCTGTCTAACTCAAATCACCTATGAAGTCTTGGGAGGCAATTGCGGGAGAGGGGCGTCTCTAGGGTCCCGGAAGAACTCCAGGCCTATCCGACAAACGGGTGCCGTTCTAACTGTAACATCAGGAAGGGACGGAAGATTAGCAGAACATCATCTAATCGAGTTGTGAGGGAACATCAGAAACAGACACAACAGTTGTGGGGTACTTTCCGTAAGCACAGCAGGGAAGGACTACAACACATAGCGCTAGGGGGAAGGCACAGATTTCCTCCTGTGAAGAGAACTCTGGAAGTGCCATTGGACCGGCCGGACTTGCGCAGCCTGGTGAACCGTATTCTGGACTGAGGACTCAGATCTTCAGTAAAGAGGTAAAGAGACTGCAACCTGGTGTCCTCGTTATTTACCGCGACCTGCACCCCACAACTGCACTGCACCACCACCACCATCCACATCTATTACTGTACGCCCCTCAGCAGGGTCACGGACCGGGTCTAGCCACCGTGACAACCCCAGAGCAGAGACTCAGAGGCCCGGTACCGGGTACCCCTCGGCCCTGCGGCAGTGGGGGCGCTACATGGACACCACCTCCAAAAATCATACATTGATCTACTGCCGCTAGGCAAAAATATATATAACTGAACATGATGATCTTAGTTTTACATTCTGATCAGATTGTATGAAGCCCATTGCCACATCACGGCAAGCCTCATAATGGGTACCTATCGCCCTAACGGAGCAGAGTCATGCGCCAATCACCGCCGCAGCGACAACGCACCGGCAGGGCGGACGGCCTGGTGCCTCACTGTGCCCATACTGCAAGACTGAGTCCCCATAAGTCCAGACCGCACCAGCACAAAACCACAGCAAAAATGGCTGCCACATAGCACCAACACCAAATGAAAGGAGCACTCTCCTTCCTCAAGCTCTCCAGTGAGTGCAGTAATGGGCTAGACCCCTTTCTATGCAGTCAACTGCTAATTTAAAATCATTAGTTTAATAAATGTAATACCTATAAATGCTTGAAACTTATTGAATTTAACCAAAGGAGCAAATTTCATACAATAATGCATCATTCTCATATGACTATTACTATGATGGCCACACCTGGTGATGGAGATGCACCACACTGAACCCATCCACACTCAGGCCTACACCCTTAGATGAGAAACCACACGGCTGCTTAAACTCCACCCCATAAAGGGTACTGCCCAGAGCAGATCTTAAAAACACACCAATTCCAGACAGTGACTTGGTGCTATTTGTAGATGGTGCTTGCAGAATGAACCCAGTACAAATGCCACAAGACGTGCAGTAGTAACTCAGGATAGTCCTGATGGCCAATGGACTCCTTATCGGCACAAGCCACAGAACTTGTAGCATGCCCAGATGCTTGTAAACTTGCAGAAGATATAATAGTAACGACCTACACTGATGGTCAATATGCCGTTTCCACTACACCTGTTTGCACAATAGTGGAAGAATAGGGATCTGGTTACCGCCAAGGGTAAAGAAAAAACAAAAACTTAATTTTACAACTATTAGAAGCAATACGGCTTCGCAAAAAGATGGCTATATTGAAGTGTGCAGGACATGCACGTAAGGACGACCATCTCCGAGAGGAATAAAAGGCAGATCTGGCTGTGAAACAACAAGCAACCACCACACACGTTGACATTTCATGAGACCAGTCTGGAAATTATTGACTTAGAAATCCAAACAAGTGTCCCTGAAATCTGAGCAAAATGAGTAACAAGGTGCAAACTTAAAAGATGGCCTACACGTATCTGAAGAAAAGAAATGTGGAGCGCCCCCAGACGCAGGGCCGCGGGGTACTCGGTACCGGGCCTCTCTGTCTCGGTCCTGGGGTTGTCACGGTGGCTAGACCCGGTCCGTGACCCTGCTAAGGGGCGTCCAATGAAAGGTGTGATGGTGGTGCAAGGCGCGATGAATAACGAGGACACAGGGGTGCAGTCTCTTTACCTCTTTACTGAAGGCTTCAGGATCCACAATCCAGGCACATCCAAAGTTCCCTTTGCAGGTGGAAATCAGTGCCTAGCTTCTAGCGCCTGTGTGTTGTAGTACCTCCCTGCTGAGCACCACGGGATAGTCCTCACAACTGTTGTGTCTGTTTCTGATGTTCTTTCTCACAACTCGTATCTGTTCTGATGTTCTTCTCCGTCCCCCAGATGATATGGATAGGACGCACCCATATGACGGGTAGGCCTGGAGTTCTTCTGGGACCCTAGCGTCGCCCCTCTCCCACAATTGCCCCCTATGTCTGCTTAGGTGTTTTAGGTGAGACCGCCAACCTATAATCAACTGTCCTGCCGCTGTTTGAAGTAATGCTTTGAGCCCAATACTTCCTCCGCGTTCCGGCCACCGGCTACGCGCCTCAGTAGAATGTTGCCACGTTCTTAAGGCACGACTCCTACTGGCTTTATCTCCTTTTTGCTGCGATCTCGTTTCTCACTTCTCCACAATAAACCTCGCTTCGTTTCCTTTCTTAGGATGCCACCGCAACGGGTGCAGGCGCGGCTCCGTAACATTCTGTTCTGTTCGCTAGGCCACTGTCAGGATCCCACCCCTGACAGAGACCCCCCCTGAATCTTCCCCCGCAACACCCACTGCCACAGGATGTTGCCTGGATTCAACCCAGTCAGCTTCTGACGAACTTCCTATCCAGCCCCCAGTTTTACCAGATTGTGAGGAGTGGCCTAATACATAGAACCCTTTGCTCCCCCTGGTGGCCGGAGTGTGAAGTGTAATGTGACTGTTATACCTGGTCAGGTGAACTCCTTAAGTGCCATCAGACGTAACATCACTCCCCTTAGTGGCGGAGCGTCAGTACTGCAACGACCAGGACTCTGGGGCGCTGCAAATGCATATTGCTCAGTAACCCCCTTAGATATGCTGCTGTAATGACAACTCAGTGTGATGAGTGGCAGCTCAGCCATCCAGTCAGGGCTGGGGTGTCATGAGCTTCCTACAGGTGTCTCCTGTTCAGAATGGTTCCCAGGCTATTGTGTGTCCCTGATCTTGTTGCTGGGTCTAGGACTTGTTGTGACCACTTGTGTTATACCTTTTGCTCTTGATGCTCTCACCTCAGGTACCTGACCCTGGACTTTGCCTGACTCTTATCCCTTTATCTTGTTGTACCCTCCTGCCATTTTGACTTCCAACTGGAACTTGACCACGTTTTTGTATTTCCCCTCTCTACTGCCAGCCTTCCTGATTACCTGGTCTCATGGCTTGTCCGTGAGTAGTGACTCGGTGTTACAGCTGCAGTATGGAGCCATGGCATTAGCCACATCTCAACAGGAGTGATTCCCTGGTAGGCTGTTGATTGCATTTAAGACACCATTTGTATCTGGTTGTATTTGTCTTGTCATACCACAAAAGGATTCAACAGGATCAATTGAAGTCAGCCGACATGGAGCGAGGGCATCATATGTGTCTTATCGATTAGGTTCCCAACCTCAAGTCAGGTCGCCGATTCAGCACAAACAGTAAAGGGTGAGAGTTACATAATATGCACGCTTGATGTTCTGTTTTGGGGTCTTAGTTGTGTTAATTATTTTGTCGATAATCGGGTACCTCAATATATTAAACAGAGTATTTAAAATTGGGCTCTAATATAAAGTTAATTTTTAGAGGGTATTTTTGCTTGTTAGCCTGTATTTACATTACCCACATTTTTGGTAAGCCATAGCAAAGGCCCTCTTAAAAAATAATCATATCTAGAATAGGGATTCCAGAGAAAATATATTGACAACAGCCCACACTTTTGTAACTCATGTAATATCTTCATTAGTGAATACCATCCATTGAACTAAAAAAAAAAAAAACACAAACACTGCCTACCACCCACCAATCTGCAGGGCTGTTGGACATACAATGGTATCCTGAGAAACTACAGAAAACTGAAATTGGCTTGATCTCCCATATATTGTACATTATACATGCCACACAATCTATAGGGCTGACTCCCTTTGAAAGCCTATATGGTGGATCCTTTCTATTACCTCATCTACAATCCTTAACCCCTTTCTGACGTCTGATGTAGAATAAAACTGCTTTATCCATTTTACCAAACTCGGAATGGTATAAATGCCCCTCCCCCCCCCCCCCCCCCAAGTAAGTTATGAATAGCTGGTTTTTGTTCATTCTGCCTCTCAAAAATCAGAATAAAAAGCAATCAAATGTCATGTGCCCGGGAAATGGTACTAATAAAAATATCAACTAGTCCCGCAAAAAACAAGACCTCACATGACTCTGTGGGCCAAAATATGAAAAAATTATAGCTCTCAAAATATGGTGATACAAAAACTATATTTTGCAATAAAAACGTCTTTTAGTGTGTGACAGTTGCCAAACATAAAAACCCGCTATAAGGCCTCTTGGACTTGTCCTGATATTTCCAGCACCGGAGATGTCAGTGTCCGTGTGTATAATACTTGCAGCACACGTGTGGCATGCATCTGCCGCATCAGTACCACAAGGACGGGCGCCTGGAAAGAAGCATTACAGTAAGTGCTGTTCCCCGGCGCCAGGTGCTGAACACGGCTCTTATCATTCTATCCTGCTTGTGCCGATCACCGGCAGAGCATGGGAGAATGATGAGTGCCGTGTTCAGCACCCGGCCCTGGGGAACAGCTCTTACTGTAATGCTTCTTCCCCGATGCCGATGCGTGTCACATGGATGACATCCATGTGTGTTATGCGTATACACACGTGCAGTTTTGTGGCCTGTGCTGACATAAAAAAATTGACATGTCAGCATGTTTGCCAACAGACACATGGTCCGTGGAAACACACTGAAGTGCACAGAACCATTCACTTGAATGGACAAATAGAGCTCCTTTCCTCCAGAGTCTCTCCGCATGGCTGCCCAATGGTATAAAATTCTGTGACATGGTTTCTGGACCGAAACGTCGCCACAGGAGGCAGAATAAAATGTAAGATTTAATCTTCACTACAGATTGAGGTGCTGTTTTTTGATTTATCTGGTTTTGGATACTTTCTGTCATAGATCCCTAAAAGTGACTTTAAATGTGATGTTGTCCCCCCCAAAAAAAAATCACTGGACAACTTTTAACCCTTATAACTGTAACAAAAATAAAATTTTGGTTCCAAAAGTGTGCTGATGTAAACATGTGGGAAATGTTACTTCAGTATTTTGTGACATAGCTCTGTTTTTTAAGGGTATGAAAACCCAAATTTGGAAAATTGTGAAATTTTCTAAATTTTCATCAAATTAGTTTTTTCACAAATAAACACTAATCATATCAAAGAAACTTTACCACTACCATGAAGTACAATATGTCACGAGAAAAAAATGTAAGAATCACCAGGATCCATGGAAGCGTTCCAGACTTATTACCTCATAAAGGGACAGTGGTCAGAATTGTAAAAATTGGCCCGGTCATTAACATGCAAACCACCCTTGGGGCTTAAAGGGCCACTGTCACCCCCCTCCAGCCGTTATAAACTAAAAGCCACCTTGTGCAGCAGTAATGCTGCATTCTAACAAGGTGGCTCTTTTAGTTTTAGGTTCAAGTATACCCCAAATAAAGCATTTTTATACTTAGCCACAATTCCTGTCTCTAGCCAGGGAGGCGGGTCCTCACTCCCCAGCTTGGCCAGCTCCTCTGCCGTCACTCCAATCTTCCTGCGCTTTCGGCGCCGCCCCCTCAGCGCTGTTATCGTTTCAAAACCGGCACCTGCGCTGTGTACTGGTGTCCTGCGCAGACGCAGTAAGCTCTGGCCGTCTGATGTCCCAGCCAGGCTTGCACACTGCGCCTGTGCGGGCATTGCGGCCAGCCACCTTTGGAATCCCCGCCCCGCACTGTGTTATGCATTATGCACAGTGCGGGGCGGGGATTCCAAAGGTTCCACCTATACAGAATATTCCGTGTAATGGCTGATACCAGAGAACAAAAGACATCCACAGAACACCAGGATGGATCTGCTGCACAGCAAATAGCTGTAGGACCTGCGATGACATCACTGCCATGTGATTAGGGCAATCACATGGCAGTGATGTAATCGCAGGTCCTACAGCTATTTACTGTGCAGCAGATCCATCCTGGTGTTCTGTGGATGTCTTTTGTTCTCTGGTATCAGCCATTACATGGAATATTCTGTATAGGTGAAACATAAATATATACTGATAAGAAGACGTTTTCCGGGGATTCCAAAGGTGGCTGGCTGCAATGCCCACGCAGGCGCAGTGTGCAAGCCTGGCTGGGACATCAGACGGCCAGAGCTTACTGCTGTTATGATCTGGTGACCTTGGAGCCGCATGAAACTTTCTCTGGAGTGAGTGGAAACTGTACTGACTGCAGGTCCTGAACTAACACCGCAACTAGAAGTAGCCGTGGGGTGTGCCTAACAAACCCTAGACACCTCGACACAGCCGGAGGACTAAATACCCCTATAGATGGAAATGGGAATACTACCTTGCCTCAGAGTAGACCCCCAAAGGATAGGCAGCCCCCCACGAATATTGACTGTGAGTAGAAGAAAAGACATACGCAGGCAGAAAACAAGATTTAGCAAAAGAGGCCACTCTAGCTAAATAGAAAAGGATAGGACAGAATACTAGGCGGTCAGTATTAAAACCCTTCACAAAATATCCACAGCAGAAAATACAAAAACTTCCACAATCTAACTAAAGACGTGGAGTTAATATCTGCAACCCCAGAGAATCCAAAAAAGACTGAGAAAATACTGACACAATCTAAGCTGGACAAGAAAACACAAAAGAATAGCACTGAATTATGAAGCCCACAGCATATGTGCCAAAGAAACAAAACCAGACACTTATCTTTGCTGATTTGGCAGAAAGGCAGGAGGAACCAGGCAGAGGTCCAACACCTCCCAACAACAATTGACAACTGGCAAGGACTAATGAATCCTGCACGCCTAAATACCCCAGTCAGAACTGCAATCAGCAGATACACCTGACCAGGACTGCATTTCAGGGACAACTGCATTACCACCTACAACCACCGGAGGGAGCCCAAAAGCCGAATTCACAACACACTGCGTCTGCGCAGGACACCAGTACACAGCGCAGGCGCCGGTTTTGAAACGATAACAGCGCTGAGGGGGCGGCGCCGAAAGCGCAGGAAGATTGGAGTGACTGCAAAGGAGCTGTCCAAGCTGGGGAGTGAGGACCCGCCTCCCTGGCTAGAGACAGGAATTGTGGCTAAGTATAAAAATGCTTTATTTGGGGTATACTTGAACCTAAAACTAAAAGAGCCACCTTGTTTATAACGGCTGGAGGGGGGTGACAGTAGCCCTTTAAGGGGCTAATGAGAATAGATGAGGAAGCGGCTGTACATTAGCAGAATACGTGGCTCAGGTGCGAACCCACAAAGTCTTGATCTTTAATTTTGTTTCTGAAGAACTAATGAAACCAGCTGAATGGGTTTGTGAAGGTGATGAAGTAACGCTGCCACCAGCCTAAGTGGAAGGTTATTACCAAGTCCTATTGACCACTCCTACTGCTGTCAAAATTGCTGAACATTTTAAGGCGAAAGTTGGGGTTGAGGGAAAGTTAGGCAGGGAACAAACCCAGTCTCCTGAAGCACAAGTCCGGCTACAAAGGGGGGTTCTCTAAAAGGGAGAATTCATCTCAAACCGGTGAAGACATCCACTTCCCTTTTTCCCGGTGGATGGAGACTGGGCAGGCTGTAGGGGGAAAAAGAGAAGTGTACCAGGGATAGTTATTTTGGAAAGTCTAAGTAATTGGAAATTTGTAGGGCAATAGATCTATCAGAGGGGGAAAGTCCCGGGGTGTTGGAAAGGTTTTAGATAGAAGACTTTGAATCTCACTTATGGAGTCTGTCAGGAAGCCTCCTTTTCGTGGACTTCTGCCTGTTCTATAAAAGATATGAAGATGAACAAGCTGCCAAACAGGGTCAGATAAATGTTCGTTATGAACTAAAATACCAGGGGAGCTTCACAGTCTACTAGCTGGTGTGCTGTTCCCTTCATGTCCTTTTCTTATCTTTCAATTTGCTATTGTATTAATAGCTTGTTCCTTCGTGCTTGTCTGTGCCACCTACTGCCTGAAGGCTTTAGGTCACTCCTTCGCTCCTCCTTTTAGATTTTTCTAGCATGTGGGAGTGTCCTGCAGCCTTGTGTATGAACACATTTCCTGGCATCCATTTTTTTTTTTTTTTAAATTTCAGCCATCATGTGAGGGTTGCGTCTAGTTTGGAGTTGGCTTTTCGTGGTCCTCAAAAAATCAACTCCATTCTAGCTGATTCACTATTGAGCTATCTAGATCAGAATTGATTTTGAGGCCTCATCTTCTCAACTCCTCTAGACGGCTCACTACTGAAGTGACTAGATCGGAGTGGATATTTTGTGGTCCTCATTCCAGCAACTCCACTCTAGATGGTTCACTGTTGAGGTGACTAGATTGGAGATGAAATTTTGATGCCTCACTGTAGTCACATGTTCTTAATGACTTCATTTTTAGCAACTCCACTGCAGCTGATTCACTGGGGAGGTGACTAGATTGGAGTGGATTTTTTTTGATCTCTCTGCAGCTTCTCCATTCTAGACAGTACAGTTTCTACAGTGATGTTCCTCAAAAAATCAACTCTAGTGTTCAGAATGGAGCAGATTCCATTGTAATGGTTTAATATTTTCATTTTTTAGATGCTTGATCAAACTGTTATATATATATTATGTATTTCCAAAAGGCAATTTTTTTCATAAAAAATCAAACTTGCACTTTGTTATTGCTTTTTGTAGTATAAATAATTACACATAGCGCTGATTGTTCAGTTTTGCCTGAATTTTACTTTTATTGTATTTACCCCAGTCCTGACCACAGCACCGACATTGGAAGAGAGGGCGGAGCCTCAAGGGGAAAAATATAAAAGCGCATCAATAGAGTCCTCAGAATTAACAACATTGGATCGGCGTGGATTTTTTGAGGTATAAGTAACTCCATTCTAGCCGATTCCCTAGTGAGCAGTCTAGATCGGAGTGGGTTTTTTGAGAATCTCCCTGTAGCCTCAGTTCCTGTCACCTCAGCACTGAACTGTACAGAATGGAGTTTTTCAAGGAGTAGGTGTAGCCTCACGAGGAAAATCAGGAGTACAGCCGACAGTCCTCATAATTTACAACATTGGATCAGTGGATTTTTTGAGGTCCTCATTTTAGCAACTCCATTTTAGCAGATTCACTAGTGAGCCGTCTAGATCATAGTGGATTTTTTCAGGATCTCCTTGTAGCCTCCAATCTGTACATTTTGGTGCTGAGGTGACTAGAATAGAGTTTTTCTAACAGTGAGCGGAGTTTTTCCTTGTAGCCTCTATTCTGTACAGTTCATTGCTGCCATGACTAGAATGGAGTTGCTGGAGCGATGTCCTCATAGGATCAACTTCAATCTAGACGGCTCATTACTGAAACTTCCAGAATGGAGTTAATTCCAGGAGCTCCTCCTAGATTCCAATCTAATGGCATAGGAATTATAAATGTATGTATTGTCACTTTTTGTAACCTAAATAATTACACACAGCACTGATTGATTGTTCAGTTTTGCCACAGTTCGACTTTTACTGTATTTCCACCAGTCCCAGCTCCGACATTTCTGAAGAGCTAGACTGGCTGATAACCTCTGATGGAGCACGTGACTTGGCGTTTGTCATGTGCCAGATTTCGCTTATTGGGACTCTGATGTGAAGAGCCATCCAGAGGCCTGAGATCTGGGCGTCTCGTATGTGAGCTGTGTCAGTGGTGGTATTGGGAGGGATGACTTTTAGAGGGGTAGCGGGAATGTTGGCGGGGATTGTTAGGGGAGGATTGTTAAGAAGTGACATCTACGCCTGCGTCCGCTGTGGCCATGGGGTGTGTTGGGGGTAATTGAATCGGCAGTCAGGAGTTACTGGCCATAACCGGTAACATTGTGCTGTTTAGCATGGGGGGTGTTATAGCGTTACCGTAATCAATATTATTGTTGGTATATGAAAGGGCGGGGGTTAATAGAAATTTTTTATTGGCTATTTGGGCTATAGGGAGTGATGTAGGATGCCCCAAGATTGCCATAGAAACACAGCTGTGACCTAATAAGAGAGTCTGTAGTAGAAAAAATATCTACATTATTGCAGATCTATTATTGTGGATATTTGCAAAAAAATTCCAGAAGCATTTATACAAAGATTTCACAAGAAAACAGTTTACACACCTTGATAGAGATCAAACAGCCGGTTACCTGTCATTAATGCCACAACAAGCTTCTCTCAAACTGTTTCATTAAAATAACTATAACTAAGGCCAGTCTCACACGTCCCGATCATTCCAGTACCGGAGCAAATGGTCCCGGAGTTATCCGTGTGCTCGCGTATGCCGTCCGTGTGCTGTCCGTGTGCGGGCCGTGTGTCCGTTTTTTACATCCGTGTGCTGTCCGTGTGCATACGTATCACACACAAAGGTTTTCAGGTCCATATGAGGGGTTAAGGCCTAATTAAAGGCATTGAACTTGCAAAGGTGTGATCCATTAGTGCAGATGTTGGAACTTAGTTCCTATAAATGTAAGCACAATTACATATCTGCTTTGGGGTGTGTAGTAGGACTCCTTAGGTGTCACAAACATGTCTACTGACAATGAGGCGTTGGTGTGGTTGGCATGGATTGTTTCACGTCGCTTTGGTGTTTGCAACCATATGCTTGAAGAGGATCCACAGCTCCAAAAGAGGCTATGGGTTCACCCACTACTGTTGCTACATGGGGCATATGGTCATTTTCATAAATTATATCATTAACTTCGCAGATACCGGTGAAGTTTTTGGCTTTTTGTCGCCTTTCCATTCCCGGCTTTGACAACCTACTTCATGTTTTGCGGCCTTACCTTCTCAGACAAGACAGCTGCATGAGACTCAGCATTTCTCCGGAGGAGCGTTTGTTAGTAACCTTGAGGTAATTTGTAAGCCCAAATAATGAATATTGGCCCCAATAACGTGCAAGGAATCCTAATGGGTTGTGTTTCTATCTCTAGTGAGCAATGTTCCAGGTCACTAGGTTAGACAATTAACATAATGGTTAATTTTAATCATGTCTTGTTTATCCATTGACATACAAATGAAGCCAAAAACAGTTTGGTTATCATTTTAAACTAACAATAAAATAGTAGGGCCCACAAATAAAATCGAAACATGGTCACTTTTTGAAATGCTCTTTCGAAGTTACCCCTATGTGGTGCCTTAATGGGTGTGTTTTTTATTTGCTAAAACATGTATTTGATGTTTCTATGTGCTTTTTAACATTCACTATGTGTACCTTTTATCAAAATATCTACATAAACAATTGATGGCGAGTATTTCACATCAAAAATATGGTTTTGTTAACAGATTCCTGGCTACTGGACACTCATATTCTTCACTTCATTTTGAGTTCCTTCTTGGCACATCAACCATATCCGGGATTGTGCGCTCAACCTGTGATGTGATTTGGGACAAGCTCAAGAGTCGCCTCAGCCAAACACACAAGACTGGCTGCGGATTGCCCAGGGTTTCATGGAAGCCACTGAGTTTCCAAACTGCATTGGTGCCCTGGATGGTAAACACATTCGTGTCAAAAAGCTGCCAAACTCTGGTTCCCTTTTTTTAATTATAAAAAATATTTTTCTGTTGTGCTCCTGGCTGTAGCTGACAGCAACTACTGTTTTGTTGTTGCTGACATTGGGGCATATGGGAGTGCCTCTGATGCTCGCATCTTTAGAGCTTCAAGATTAGCTCGGCGACTTGCTGAGACTAATCTAAATCTTCCACAACCTTGTGTGCTTCCTGGTGCATCAGGCCCACCTGCACCATTTATCATGGTTGCTGATGAGGGGTTTGCGCTCTCAAGGCATGTTATGAGACCCTTTCCACGTCGAGGTTTGGATAAGCGGAGAAGAATTTTTAACACTCGACTGATGAAAGCCCGGCGATTGGTTGAGTGTGCTTTTGGAATCTTGACTTCAAGATGGCGTATATTTGAAACCCAAATCCAAATGCATCTCCAAAATGTACAGGCAGTCATAAAGGCAACTGTTTTGCATAATTTCTGCAGACAACAAGAACCAGCCTTGGATGATGTTGATGATGGGAGAGTGGTTAATGTGGCATTATCAGAGGATAGAGACCATGCTCCACAAGTATCTGTCTGCCCTTATAGTGAGGAATATTTTTGCAGATTATTTTTTAACACCAGAGGGTAGTGTGCAATGGCATTTTTTTTTTTTTTTATGTCAAAATTTGTTAGGGTCTCGCAAGGCAATGAGGACCCTTGACGTGGGTTGCGAGCTTACATTTGATGTGGGTAACTGATACATGTGTGTGTCTAAAACCCATTGCTACCCATTACAAATAACTAATACCTCATTCTAATGTGTTTACTGTGGTTGTCCGAAATATCCCATGTCTGAAAGTATTGATTTGGTCACATAATTGTGTACTACAGACAAATAACTAAGACCCGCCCTCATTGAGTGTGATTTGGAAGAAGAGTGTGTGACCGTTAGATCATGTTATTCAGACATACTGTAATCTAAATGTACATTTACAAAGCTACTTTGCCATGGAAAATAGATCAACGCAGTTGAGTCTTAGTGAGGTTTTTAAAGATGCGGCCTCTCAGAGTCACTGTAGCTGCGTGCATCACCACCGTCTCATCCTCTACCATTATTTTGAAGCCATGATGGATTATTAATTACACCATCCTTTTTGGAAATTGTGTATTTGCAATATAGTTAGTGTGACCTACTGCTTAACCGTTTTTTTTTTTTTTTTAGAAAAATGTGTTACACAATATGATTATGCTCATATCAATAAAGTAGTGTGCAAATTACATATACATTCAAAACTAAACAAGACATATTAACACTTGAACAATGTGTTTTATTTTTCAGCAAACACATTTAGTCAGCCGATTGTGTCTGACAAATCAAGCTAACTTTAACAACAAAAATCAAACAAAACAGAGTTATGTTCCTTCTAAATCCACAAAGTCACCATGACTGGAGAAAGATTCATCTGTGGTATTTTCTGCTCTGACACGTTCCGGGCTGCTTGAGGGTGTGGGCATTTGTCCTGTAGACACTGTGGGCTGGCATGTGGTTGTTTGAGGTGGTTCAGTGTGCAAAAGTGATTCTGTTCCTGATGTAGATGGGGTATAAGGTTGCGTTTGGTCTGTCTCTTTCAAAAATGTGGCATCACTTTGGTCAGTCACAACCTACTTTACCTCAACCACAATCTGGCTCACATATGATTGGGAACTACTATAGGGCTCACCTCTTGCCATACGGTTTGGCGGAACAAATTGTGTGACCATAGGTGTCTGCGTTGATGGCATATTGTAGGGCTGTGGAATTGCAAAATGAGCACCACTACTATCACCCACAGACATGCTGGAGGACAGGGTTTCGGAATGTTGGCTGTAGGTGTGGCTTGGAACAGACCTTTGCCAATATTGCTGAGTTGTGGCACGGGCATGAGGCACAGAGGTAGGAGCAGACATTTGCCAATATTGCTGGCTACTGGGACAGGACAGAGGCACAGAGGTAGGATCGGACATTTGTCCGTATTGCTGGCTACTGCCACGTGAATGGGGCACAGAGGTAGGATCGGACATTTGTCCGTATTGCTGGCTACTGCCACGTGAATGGGGCACAGAGGTAGGATCGGATATTTGTCCGTATTGCTGGCTACTGCCACGTGAATGGGGCACAGAGGTAGGATCGGACATTTGTCCGTATTGCTGGCTACTGGCACGTGAGTGGGGCACAGAGGTAGGATCATATATTTGTCCATAATCATGGGTGTAGCTATGGGCAGGAGGAAACCAAACTGGAGCAGACCTTTGGGGATAACGAGGTCTTACAGCAGGAGGTGGAAGCATGGACGAGGGTGCAGGCCTTTCCTGTGTTTGTTGGGTACCTACATTTTGGTCATTTGTTATATTGGTAGCAGATGGCATCTGTATTTGATGTTGGGCAGCTCGCCATTGTTCAATGGGCCCTAGCACCTGGTTGAGTTCCTGCTCTCCTTGGCTTGCAGCAATGAGGGTCAAGATTGCAGCACGTACTCGTTCCTGCCGTCCATCAGGAACTTTGCCAAGGCAAGGAGACAGTGAGCGACAAAACCGATCTACAGCAGTTTCTGGTGTCATGGAATGGAGTATGGATAAAACTCTAGCATCAATTAGCTCGGGCAGCATACGTGGCTGTTCCTGTCGCCTAGTTCGCCTATCTTGGAGAGTGTGTGTTAGATACATAGGTAGATTTGCTGTTGATGCAGCCTGTGGTGCTTGGGGCTGCTGTTTGTGAAGTGCTTGGGGCTGGTTTGTGAAGTGCTTGGGGCTGCTGTTTGTGAAGTGCTTGGGGCTGCTGTTTGTGAAGTGCTTGGGGCTGTTTGTTTAGTGCTTGGGGCTGCTGTTTGTGTGCTTCCAGGACCAGCATCAGTGGAGGTTTCAGCAGCATCAGACACCTGCTCATCAGGCTGTGTTGTGGGTGTCGGGACTGCTGGGGCTTCGGTCTCCGATGCCGAGGTACATGGCAGTGATGTGGCTGTTGGCGAGTCATCTGAGTCATCAAGGTTATCATCAGTCCTATTAGCAAATAACATTAACAGTTTAGTTCACAATGCTAACCAAATTTTAAACATTTGTTAAATATCTATTTTTTAAACACTTTAGGATTATTTTTGAACATGTTTGTATTTTGTAATGGAACCTATAAATATGATGATTATTGTAAGCACAAATGTACTTGGGAAAAATAACTATGGGTAAAATCTGTCCCAGAATTTTGTAACATGGTGAAGCTTTGTAAATGTGTTAAAATACAGTGTAGTTATTTGAATATAAAGAGTTGATTAATCCATTTCCATGAAAAAGGCAAGAATTTGATGTATTAAAATCCAATAACCCTTATTGAAACAAATCCATAAAGTAGTCGATACCAATAGTTTAGGCATAGTATCACATATCAGCCCTCGCTGTACGCGTTTCAAACACAAACGTGTTCTTAGTGTTCAGCTGCAGACTAAGAACACGTTTGTGTTTGAAACGCGTACAGCGAGGGCTGATGTGTGATACTATGCCTAAGCAACTATTGGTATCGACTACTTTATGGATTTGTTTCAATAAAGGTTATTGGATTTTAATACATCAAATTCTTGCCTTTTTCATGGAAATGGATTAATCAACTCTTTGGGCTTCTACCACGTCCTGGGCTGGACGTTTTCCCTGCTCGGATGTTTGTATCACTTGTGGATCCCTGTTGTGTGATCATACAAATTAAAACCCCCCCAAAAAAGGTATTTTAATGTTTGGTCAATCATACACAGTCATACTTACTGATTTATCTCCATGATTGGGCGAAGAAAGGCTAAGAAAGGCTAAGTTGCGGTAGTAAACATATATTTCCTCTTTTTTGTTGCACCTGCTGTGGAGGGTAGGGGAATAAATTCCCGCCTAAATTGGTCCCTGGCTGAGCGCCATCGCCGTTTAACCAAATCAACTGTAGGAAAAGTAGAGACACAACAAGTCACATTCCCACAAATAAAAACATATTCCTTAAACCACACAATGTGTTCATCTATGTTATAGTTTCAAAGTATTATGCTTGTGATCATCATGCCTGGCTGTAAACTAACTTTAGAAAAAATTAAAAAAAACATTTCTGAGTGATAATTGTGTGATCATTTAGCACCATGTTGTAATGTTTACAAGTAAGATCTAAATAGCATGAGTACTGTTAGGGTATGTGCACACGTCCGGATTTCTTGCAGAAATTTCCTGAAGAAAACCGGAAATTTTCTGCAAGAAATCCGCATTTTTTTTTTGCTTTTTTTTCGCGTTTTTTTTAGCATTCTGCAAGCGTAATTAGCTTGCAGAATGCTAAAGTTTTCCAAGCGATCTGTAGCATCGCTTGGAAAACTGACTGACAGGTTGGTCACACTTGTCAAACATACTGTTTGACAAGTGTGACCAACTTTTTACTATAGATGCTGCTTATAGAGCATCTATAGTAAAAGATAGAATGTTTAAAAATAATAAAAAAATGCTTATACTCACCCAGACATCTCCTCAGCGGCGTCCGTTCCTCTTCCTATAGCTGCTGTGCGCGCAGGACCTTCCATGACGTCGCGGTCATGTGAGCGGTCACATGACCGCTCACGACCAATCACAAGACAGTGACGTCATCGCAGGTACTTCACCGCACAGCAGCTATAGGAACCGAAGCGGCAGCATGCAGCGGTGAGGCGGGAACACTGCGGGGGACATCGAGGGTGAGTATAGGACTATTTATTTTTTATTTTAATTCTTTTTTTTTTTTACCAATTATATGGTGCCCAGTCCGTGGAGGAGAGTCTCCTCTACTCCACCCTGGGTACCAACCGCACATAATCTGCTTACTTCCCGCATGGTGGGCACAGCCACATGCGGGAAGTAAGGAGATCAATGCACTCCTAGGTGTGCGGAATCCCCGCAATTCCGCATTTTTAATGAACATGTTGCTTTTTTTTCCGCGATGCGATTTTTTCGCGGAAAAAATCGCAACATTTGCACAAAAAATGCGGAATACACTGTAAATAATGGGAGGCATATGTTAGCGTTTTTTTCGCTTTTTTTCGCGTTTTTATCACGTTTTTATAGCGAAAAAAACGCGAAAAATCCTGAACGTGTGCACATGGCCTTAGGGTATGTGCACACGTCAGGATTTTGTCAGGCTTTTGTCAGGCTTTTTCATCAGTATCTGTAAGCCAAAACCAGGAGTGGGACAATTTGAGGAAAAGTATAATAGAAACATATGCACCACTTCTGCATTTATCACCCACTCCTGGTTTTGGCTACAAAACCTGATGAAAAATCCTGACAAAATCCTGACAAAATCCTGACGTGTGCACATACCCTAAGGCCATTCCGCATTTTTTGTGCAAATGTTGTGATTTTTTCCGCGAAAAAAATCGCATCGCGGAAAAAAAAGCAACATGTTCATTAAAAATGCGGAATTGCGGGGATTCCGCACACCTAGGAGTCCATTGATCTGCTTACTTCCCGCACGAGGCTGTGCCCACGATGCGGGAAGTAAGCAGATTATGTGCGGTTGGTACCCAGGGTGGAGGAGAGGAGACTCTCCTTCACGGACTGGGCACCATATAATTGGTAAAAAAAAAAGAATTAAAATATAAAATAGTCATATACTCACCCTCGATGTCCCCCGCAGTGTTCCCGCCTCTCAGGTGCATGCTGCCGCTTCGGTTCCTATAGCTGCTGTGCGATAAAGGACCTGTGATGACGTCACTGTCTTGTGATTGGTCGTGAGCGGTCATGTGAGGAACGGACGCCGCTGATGAGATGTCTGGGTGAGTATAAGCATTTTTTTTATTATTTTTAAACATTCTATCTTTTACTATTGATGCTGCATAAGCTGCATCTATAGTAACAAGTTGGTCACACTTGTCAAACACTATGTTTGACAAGTGTGACCAACTTGTCAGTCAGTTTTCCAAGCGATGCTACAGATCGCTTGGAAAACTTTAGCATTCTGCAAGCTAATTACGCTTGCAGAATGCTAAAAAAAACGGAAAAAAAACGCAAAAAAAAAAATGCGGATTTCTTGCAGAAAATTTCCGGTTTTCTTCAGGAAATTTCTGCAACTGCAGTTGGAAACCCGCAGTGGAATCCGCAGAAGAAAAAGGATCAAAAACCGCAGCAAAAAATCAGTGTGGATTTTAGCTGCGGTTTTTGAAAACAGGACCTGAAAAAAAAGGACGGAAAAAAGGATCGTGTGAACGTAGCCTAAGGCTACTTTCACACTAGCGTCGGGAACAACCCGTCGCCGTGCGTCGGGCCGACGTTCCCGACGCTAGCGTGGTCTCCGCCGCACAACGGGGGCAGCGGATGCATTTTTCCCACGCATCCGCTGCCCCATTGTGAGGTGCAGGGAAGTGCGGGGAGGTGGGGGCGGAGTTCCGACTGCGCATGCGCGGTCGGAAAAAGCGGACCGTCGGGAGCAAAAAACGTTACATGTAACGTTTTTTTCTCCCGACGGTCCGCTACCATACGCCCAAGCGTCGCAAAACGGATTCACCGTTTGGCAATGCGTCGCAAATGCGTCGCTAATGTAAGTCTATGGCGAAAAAACGTATCCAGCAAAAACTTTTGCTGGATGCGGCGTTTCGCAAAAACGACGCATTTGCGACATATTGCAGTTAACGCTAGTGTGAAAGTAGCCTAACACACGTTGCATTGGCCATTAGACATATGTAAGGGCTTGCCTTGTGTGAATAACTGTGGATGATGGCATTAATTAAGTGGAAACATTTGCTTTCAATCAGTCACACACACAAACTGTGGTAAGGCCAGCAAGACATGTTAAAATCAAACACTACATTTTTAAATAAATCTTGGTTTGGTTATGACAAAAACAGCCAGCACATGTTGATCCTTACATGTTTAACCCCTTCATGCCGCGGCCCTTTTTTGTTTTTGTGTTTTCGTTTTTCGCTCCCCCTCCTTCCCAGAGCCATAACTTTTTTATTTTTCCGTCAATATGGCCATGTGAGGGCTTTTTTTTTGCGGGACGAGACGTATTTTTGAACGATACCATTGGTTTTACCATGCTGTGTAACAAAAAACGGGAAAAAAATTCCAGGTGTGATGAAATTGCAAAAACAGTGCAATCTCACACTTGTTTTTTGTTTGGCTTTTTTGCTAGGTTCACTAAATGCTAAAACTAACCTGCCATTATGATTCTCTAGGTCATTACGAGTTCATAGACACCTAACATGACTAGGTTATTTTTTTATCCAAGTGGTGAAAAAAAATTCCAAACTTTGCTTATAAAAAAAAAAAAAAAAAAAAGTGCCATTTTCCGATACCCGTAGCATCTCCAATTTTCGTGATCTGGGGTCGGGTGAGGGCTTATTTTTTGCGTGCCGAGCTGATGTTTTTAATGATACCATTTTGGCGCAGATGCGTTCTTTTGATCGCCCGTTATTGCATTTTAACGCAATGTCGCGGCGACCAAAAAAACGTAATTCTGGCGTTTCGGATTTTTTTCTCACTACGCGGTTTAGCGATCAGGTTAATGCTTTTTTTTAATTCATAGATCGGGCGATTCTGAACGCGGCGATACCAAATATGTGTAGGTTTGGGTTTTTTTAATTGTTTTATTTAGGATGGGGCGAAAGGGGGGTGATTTAAACTTTTATATTTTTAATATTATTTTTCACATTTTTAAAAACTTTTTTTTTTTCACTTTTGCCATGCTTCAATAGCCTCCATGGGAAGCTAGAAGCAGGCACAGCCCGATCGGCTCTGCTACATAACAGCGATCATCAGATTGCTGTTATGTAGCTCAAATGCAGGTGTGCTGTGAGCGCCGACCACAGGGGGGCGCTCACAGCAGGCCGGCATCAGTAACCATAGAGGTCTCATGACCTCCGATCATGTGACGGGGGTCGGCGATGACGTCATTTCCAGCCGCCCGGCCGGATGCGGTAGTTAAATGCCGCTGTCTGCATTTGACAGCGGCATTTAACAGGTTAATAGCGGCGGGTGAATAGTGATTTCACCCGCCGCTATTGCGCACACATGTCAGCTGTACAAAACAGCTGACATGTCGCGACTTTGATGTGCGCTCACCGCCGGAGCCCACATCAAAGCAGGGGAACCAACATGCGCAGTACATGTACGGCGCATGTCGCGAAAGGGTTAACATTAGATTTTCACATAAATTTAAACATCTAAAAAAGGAAAAGAGTCTTTAAGGGCTTGACTTTTGGCATATAGTCCAATGGTCAATTTCAAAATCTGACCCCATAAAACATTGGAAAGCATAAGAGCAAATAATGTTAGACATCTATGGAGATATGCTTGAATACAGTTCACTTTGCCAAATCTCATGTACCAGGTTTTTGACCAGCAGGGAATTGTGTGCCAAAAATGCAGGTTGTGAACATGCCAGACAACTAGGCCTTCAGTTACCTAGGTATTCTTTAGTATTTTCAAACATGACAAAAACACTTTTAAAAAACAAAATCTACACACACCACCTAAAATGCTGACACAAACACACTGCATTTTTTAACAATTCTAAACAAGCATGCTTAATGTGAAAATAAACCAACACCGGTAACATACTGGAAAGTAGTAAGAATCTTGTAAAGTGTATATGATAAGGTCCATGTAAATAGAAATATTAAGAACACATAAGCCCAATGGTTATGATGTGAAGACATGGACCCTAACATATATAATGCACAATATGAATTTTGGTCATATGTTTCTCTGAAATTTCTGTTTAATACAACAAGGAACACTTATGGGGTAATTTACCAAACTTTGCCTGCTTGGCGGGTGAATATGTGGACCAACCACGTCTGGGGTACAGCTGCGCAGCTACAGCAAACCAAGCCCGTTCAATCGCCAGCTTGTCATGCTATCCTTCGCATCGTGTGTCCCATAATTCCGGATGTTGCTCCCCTAAAGTAATTAGCTTCTCTGTGTCCACACGAGGGGGCATAATATTAGGCCGTCAGCAGAGTCTGAAGATGCCAGCACTCTGATAAGTTGACAACTTCACCTCAGAGGCTAAAATGATGTCTAGACTTATGTTTAGCTTTGTCCCAATCAGTGTCTAGACACCTGTCTGGTAATTGCTACAATTGCTTCAAATGTTAACCCTAAAATTTGGAAAACGCACACAGACGTCATCCGTGTGCGGTACATGTTTACACGCACCCATTGACTTTAATGGGTCCGTGTGATCCGTGCGCTCCCACAAACACTGACACGTCTCCGTGTTTGGCACACGGTCCGCAAAAAATCAATGACATCTGCACAGAAGCATTGATTTGAATGTGTCTACGTGTGTCAGTGTCTCCGGTACGTGAGGTGACAGTTTCCTCACGTACCGGAGCCACTGACGTGTGAAACAGACCTAACAGAACATTAACAAAGGCCAAAAAAAGTTTGTACCAGAGTAACCTGTGATTTTAGATACGTATAAAAAACATTTAGATGTATAAATTACTGACCCTTTTTTAAAAATACAAAACGTAACTAAGTCACATTACACAAATCGGGGATCAGGGCATAAAAAGTCAGTCATTGGATTTGAAGTAATTTTTTTCATAAAGCCAAACTTTGCATACCTGTGATTATTCCAAGACCTAGTAAAGTGTATGTTCATGGGATAATCCCTTTACTGTTTTTGTTTGTAGCTAATACGTTAATGTGCAACAGATATATTGTACACACACATAATATGCATATATACATATAATAGTAAACCTTTCGAGCCACTTAAAGTGGTAAAGTGCAAAGAAAAAGAAATCTAACTCATAAATAATTTAAATTAGTTCCATCAACTTTGCTATAACCTAAGGTCCGCATTGGAGGACCGTATGATTATTTTTTAAGACATTTGAAGAGGAGGCCGAGCATGTGACCAGACCTATTGGCCTTGTCCAATTCTGATCTTCAAACGAAAAATGGCTTTTCTATTGGAGAAGACTGATGGATGGGTCTAGTCACCAGCAGTACGGAGTGGAGGACTGTGCAGTCTGTGAGTTTCTAAAGTGTCAACGATAAAATAGTAAGTACCACAAAAATACGTCCTTAACACATCTGATAAAGTAAAGGTTAATGTGCCGGACCTCAGCAACTTATTCTGCTGCCAACAAGAGACAGAGTGCAAAATTTTCAATTACAAGTAGTTCGATTTAAAAAAAAATTTTCCTAGGTCATAAATGTAGGAATAAAAAAAGCAACTAGCCACAAAAGGTGGACATGCTCTAAGTGTAAGGAGAAAAAAGAAAACATACAATATATATATATAATCTTTTCAAAAACGCCCAACCCTACCTAAAGTTAATTTGTTTTTGTTCTCTAGGCACATGGGACAGTAAAAGCGTTTTCTTGTCACAAGTTTGTCATCTTTCTTGATATTTACACATGCTGAATGAATCCATGATTTGCACAAGGAACCTTCCACCATATGTTCATGTGCTTTGTACATGTGGCAAAGGCAATAAGTTGGAAGAGTTAACCTTTTTTTTTCTCTTTTCTGACAAAGCTTGGTTTCATAAGAAAATAATTCCCAACATGGTGGGTCTGGATGATATGGCTGCCAGTTACCAAAGGAATCTCAGAATGGGCCAACAGTAGTGTGTCCATCACTCCTGATACCTTAGGGTATGCCTTTCATCTTAAATACTGGCAAGCATTAATTATCGTCTAGCCAATCATTCTTGGTAATCACGGCACGATCCCTGAAGCTCAAATTTATATTTCCAGTGACCCACACACAATCCATATTTTCTGTTGGAGCTTGTGGGGTTGCCCCTTGTACATCTACATTCAGTTTCCCATACATCAGTTGTGTTATTCTCTGCCTTAGATCCTACTCTGTGGGTGTCAGTTTATTTTGTTTCCCATATTTTCTTCCCAGAAGCTCCTGTATAGCTTTTGAGACTGTTGATTTTGCTGCTGGTTTTAGTGGCAGCCACCTTCTTGGGGGGATTTGTTCCCGTAATTGTAAATACAAATTACTTGATTCAACTGTGAGATGTTTCACAAAGTCTTGATTGTCCAAAAGATATACTGAGTCTATAAATCTTTGACACAATGGTGAATCAAATAGGTCAGCTGATTTCTCCTCATAGAGGGCAATTCTTGCCCTGTTGGATCTGAACTGACACTATTGTGGTCTGCACTCATGTACTTGTAAATCATGGTCACGATGCCTAGTGTTTGTGTCCACAAAACAATCACTATCCAGGATAAAGAGGGGGTTTCAGGGTATGCTGGGTTAATGTCATGCCACTGCCAATTTGCAGATGCCCAACATTTTAAGGTGTGACAAATCAAGGCCACTGTCGGAACGCTGCATTACGTGGTCAATGAATCCACAAGGCCTTTTTTTTTTTTTTTTGGAACGATGGGATTTCAGCGACTTTTTTTTGGTAATAGTCAGAACTCGTTAAATTCATTTGTACATATCTGTGAAAATAAAAGAAGTCAGAATACTTATGTAAACGAAAACATCCCTTTAAAAAGGTAACATTAAAAAAATGCTGCTAACCTGAAGATATAGGGTGCATTGACAGGTTAGTAGGGTTTGGAAGCCGTGTGGCTGCCGCACTGAAAGCCCTGCTCCTGTGAGTAGAGATGGGCGCACTGTTCGGTTTTACCCGGGTTTGTGAATAGGTTTGCTCTGTTAAAGTAAGCAAACGGTTAATAACCATACTGATCATACTTACCGGGTCCGCGTTATCTCTTCCGGCTCTGCTGCATCACTTCTGGGGGGAATAGCCACGTGACTGGCCACAGCCAATCACATATGCCCAGGAGATAAGGGGCGGCCCAGAAGTGACACAGCGATGCGTCACAGCAGGAAGGGAGAACACCTCCCCGGTACGTAAATTAGGTGTATTAACCATTTGCTTGCTTTAACGGCGTAACCACGGTCCCAAACCCGGGTCGAACAGTTTTACCATCAGATGCTAACCCACAAAGTCTCGAT
This sequence comes from Ranitomeya variabilis, assembly GCF_051348905.1. NCBI lineage: Eukaryota > Metazoa > Chordata > Amphibia > Anura > Dendrobatidae > Ranitomeya > Ranitomeya variabilis. The sequence goes on from NC_135232.1 coordinate 1,145,533,710, forward strand.
CTCTAATTTTGTTTTTGGAGAACTAATGAAACCTACTGAATGGGTGTTTGTGAATTTGTGAAGGTGATGACGTAACACTGCCACCAGCCTAAGTGGGAAGGTCATTACCAAGTCTTATTGACGACTAGAGTTGAGCGACTTTCATTTTTTTAAGATCGAGTCGGATTTTGTGAAACCCGATTTTGTCCAGAGTCGAGTCGAGTGCAGTCGGCCGATTATCGCTAAAAGTCGGGGATCGACCGAAACACGAAACCCAATGCAAGTCAATGGGGAAGCATAGTCGGCAGTGAGTGGAGGCCAGGAAAACACCTACAGTGCCCATTTTAATGCCAAAAACATCCATTCTTGTTTCTGAAGCTTGTCAATCTTAATTAACTTTATAATAATAGTTGGGCATAGGGAATTGGGGGTCATTTGGCAAAAGTTGTGGGGGGAGTAGGGCCGGCTCAAGTTTTTCGTGGGCCCAGGAAATGTGGACTACGTCACGGCGGTGTTGCAGGGAAAGGTAAGTATTTCAACGTTGCAAGTGCTGTGATCCTGAGCAAGCAGGGGGGGCCCACTCGTTCGCATTGGCAATGGCACAGGGCCCCTCAAAGTACAGCGATGTGTGTTTCCATGGCGGGGGCGCCTCCCACCAGCAGCGACACTTTTGCGTACTCTGAGGGGCCCTGTGCCAGTGACGTCGCCAACGAGTATGCCCCCCCACCTGATGAAGGAACCTGCACTTTCATCTGCACCTTCCTCTCTGTCCCTGTGTAAGGTGGTATAACATGCGGGAAGGGGAACCTTACTTTCAGCAGGGTCAGATTCTGGCTGTGTAGAGTATAAGGGGAATGTAGTGGTCTAGGTCAATGTACCAGCAGGCTCATCTAGCAGTGGCTGGGCAATGGGCAGGATGAGGAGGAAACAGATATAGGGCCAAAGAATAAAGTAGGCTAAATGCAGTTCAAAATTGGTAACAGGACTAAACAGGCGGCATTGCTTTGTTCAGTGGAGTAGCAAACCCAAGAGCAGCAGACACTGTTTCAAGGGCATAACCACACTAGTAGGCCAAATGCAGTTTAATATCTGATAGTATAGGGCGAAAGCCAGAATGTGGAAGCTCAGCTTTGTTCAGTTGAGGACAACACCAGGCAGGGGCAGACAGACACCTTTAGTAGGCCGGAACAGCCAATGGCATTTTTAGAAATGGTAATTTGGAACTGAAGGTTGAAGCTCAGCTTTATTCAGTTGAGGACAACACCAGGCAGGGGCAGACAGACACCTTTAGTAGGCCGGAACAGCCAATGGCATTTTTAGAAATGGTAATTTGGAACAGAAGGTTGAAGCTCAGCTTTATTCAGTTGAGGACAACACCAGGCAGGGGCAGACAGACACCTTTAGTAGGCCGGAACAGCCAATTTTTTAAAAAAACAGCAGTTAGTAAGAGGCAGAAGGTAGAAGCTCAGCTTTATTCAGTTGAGGACAACACCAGGCAGGGGCAGACAGACACCTTTAGTAGGCCGGAACAGCCAATGGCATTTTTAGAAATGGTAATTTGGAACAGAAGGTTGAAGCTCAGCTTTATTCAGTTGAGGACAACACCAGGCAGGGGCAGACAGACACCTTTAGTAGGCCGGAACAGCCAATGGCATTTTTAAAAATGGTAATTTGGAACAGAAGGTTGAAGCTCGGCTTTATTCAGTTGAGGACAACACCAGGCAGGGGCAGACAGACACCTTTAGTAGGCCGGAACAGCCAATGGCATTTTTAGAAATGGTAATTTGGAGCAGAAGGTTGAAGCTCAGCTTTATTCAGTTGAGGACAACACCAGGCAGGGGCAGACAGACACCTTTAGTAGGCCGGAACAGCCAATTTTTTTAAAAAACAGCAGTTAGTAAGAGGCAGAAGGTAGAAGCTCAGCTTTATTCAGTTGAGAACAACACCAGGCAGGGGCAGACAGACACCTTTAGTAGGCCGGAACAGCCAATGGCATTTTTAAAAATGGTAATTTGGAACTGAAGGTTGAAGCTCAGCTTTATTCAGTTGAGGACAACACCAGGCAGGGGCAGACAGACACCTTTAGTAGGCCGGAACAGCCAATTTTTAAAAAAAACAGCAGTTAGTAAGAGGCAGAAGGTAGAAGCTCAGCTTTATTCAGTTGAGGACAACACCAGGCAGGGGCAGACAGACACCTTTAGTAGGCCGGAACAGCCAATGGCATTTTTAGAAATGGTAATTTGGAACAGAAGGTTGAAGCTCAGCTTTATTCAGTTGAGGACAACACCAGGCAGGGGCAGACAGACACCTTTAGTAGGCCGGAACAGCCAATGGCATTTTTAAAAATGGTAATTTGGAACAGAAGGTTGAAGCTCAGCTTTATTCAGTTGAGGACAACACCAGGCAGGGGCAGACAGACACCTTTAGTAGGCCGGAACAGCCAATGGCATTTTTAGAAATGGTAATTTGGAACTGAAGGTTGAAGCTCAGCTTTATTCAGTTGAGGACAACACCAGGCAGGGGCAGACAGACACCTTTAGTAGGCCGGAACAGCCAATTTTTTTAAAAAAACAGCAGTTAGTAAGAGGCAGAAGGTAGAAGCTCAGCTTTATTCAGTTGAGGACAACACCAGGCAGGGGCAGACAGACACCTTTAGTAGGCCGGAACAGCCAATGGCATTTTTAAAAATGGTAATTTGGAACTGAAGGTAGAAGCTCAGCTTTATTCAGTTGCAGCTTCTTGGCAATAATATAAAGAAGACGCGTCAGGACAACACTCGGTGGATGCCATATCTGTGTTTTCAATGGAAAAAAACCTTTCAGTTAACTACTTGCAGGAGCAATTTTTTGTAGCTGGTGGACAATTTTTGTACTGTACCAGTTTTTTGTTGTATGTGTTTTTGTTTTTAATGTTAAAATGTCTGCATTTGATATCTCTCCAGTATTTTCTTTTTTATAAGCAAAATACTGCAGTTTTACATCGGTTACATGGATACACAGGCAGCTTGGTGGTGAGTGGAGGAGTATTTAAAGTAGGGACCGCAGACAGGCTATCAAAGGCCTAAAATAACAAACAATAGGCTCATGGCAGCTTTACAGCGGTTACATGGATACACGGGCAGGCAGCTTGGTGGTCAGTGGAGGAGTATTTAAAGTAGGGACCGCAGACAGGCTATCAAAGGCCTAAAATAACAAACAATAGGCTCATGGCAGTTTTACATCGGTTACATGGATACACGGGCAGGCAGCTTGGTGGTCAGTGGAGGAGTATTTAAAGTAGGGACCGCAGACAGGCTATCAAAGGCCTAAAATAACAAACAATAGGCTCATGGCAGTTTTACAGCGGTTACATGGATACACGGGCAGGCAGCTTGGTGGTCAGTGGAGGAGTATTTAAAGTAGGGACCGCAGACAGGCTATCAAAGGCCTAAAATAACAAACAATAGGCTCATGGCAGTTTTACAGCGGTTACATGGATACACGGGCAGGCAGCTTGGTGGTCAGTGGAGGAGTATTTAAAGTAGGGACCGCAGACAGGCTATCAAAGGCCTAAAATAACAAACAATAGGCTCATGGCAGTTTTACATCGGTTACATGGATACACGGGCAGGCAGCTTGGTGGTCAGTGGAGGAGTATTTAAAGTAGGGACCGCAGACAGGCTATCAAAGGCCTAAAATAACAAACAATAGGCTCATGGCAGTTTTACAGCGGTTACATGGATACACGGGCAGCTTGGTGGTGAGTGGAGGAGTATTTAAAGTAGGGACCGCAGACAGGCTATCAAAGGCCTAAAATAACAAACAATAGGCTCATGGCAGTTTTACAGCGGTTACATGGATACACGGGCAGGCAGCTTGGTGGTGAGTGGAGGAGTATTTAAAGTAGGGACCGCAGACAGGCTATCAAAGGCCTAAAATAACAAACAATAGGCTCATGGCAGCTTTACAGCGGTTACATGGATACACAGGCAGCTTGGTGGTGAGTGGAGGAGTATTTAAAGTAGGGACCGCAGACAGGCTATCAAAGGCCTAAAATAACAAACAATAGGCTCATGGCAGCTTTACAGCGGTTACATGGATACACGGGCAGCTTGGTGGTGAGTGGAGGAGTAGTGCAAGGAGTGTCTGTCCCAGTACTCCCAAAATATAAATAGATGTTAATGTCTCGCAAAACAACCAAAACAAAAAAAAAGGTGGCATACTTAGGTACAGGGGTGGGCTCATCTACTGAGTTTCTGACATAGTAATTTGGCAGTAACTATTTAATGGTGCCAATATAGGACACAGACACAGACTACTTTAAGTTGCATCATAGATGTCTACAAATTTGTATTGTCAGTGCCAGACATTGAATGATGTCAGCGAATAGACTAAAGATTGGTGGAGCTGTGCGACATAATTTTGCACGTGGTAGAGCACATTTTGAGCTGGGGTAGGGGGGAACTCTCTTGAGGCCGGCGGGACCGCCCCAGGGCCCCTCATGTTACAACGGTGTGTCTGACGTTGGGTGCGCACCACCACCGCCAGAGACACTACATTGTACTATGAGGGACCCAGTAGCAATGCCGTCAACCAAAAGCGAGCACACCCACCTCTTCAGACAAACAGCAGTCTCACAGGTGCTTGCGCCAAGTCGCGATACCACGGCCCCGTGTGGGGAGTTTTGCCATTTAGGGAGGTGTAAACATGTCGTATGCTGTACAATCAGCTGCAGCAAATTAGACATTAGAAAAGTAATTCACAGGCAAGAGCTTTTCATAGGAAAGCTAGGTGTCGGCCGGGCAAGGTGGGGCAAAAGATTTCGAAATCCAGTTGTGGTTCATTTTAATGAATGTTAGATCGTCAACATTTTGGGTAGCCAGACGAGTCCTTTTTTCGGTTAATATTGAACCTGCAGCACTGAATACTCTTTCTGATAGGACACTTGCTGCCGGGCAAGCAAGCTCCTGCAATGCATATTCTGCCAATTCTGGCCAGGTGTCTAATTTGGAGGCCCAGTAATCAAATGGGAATGACGGTTGAGGGAGAACATAGATAAGGGATGAAAAATAGTTAGTAACCATACTGGACAAATGTTGTCTCCTGTCACTTTCAATTGATGCAGCAGTACCTGTCCTGTCTGCGGTCATAGCAAAATCACTCCACAACCTGGTCAGAAAACCCCTCTGTCCAACGCCACTTCTGATGTGTGCACCCCTAACACTCCTAGTCTGCTGCCCCCTGGAGCTCGTGTGAGAACGATCACGTGCGCTGTGTGCTGGGAATGCCTGAAGCAAACAGTCAACAAGAGTTGATTGTTTGGTTGCTAATATTAGTTCCAAGTTCTCATGTGGCATAATATTTTGCAATTTGCCTTTATAGCGTGGATCAAGGAGGCAGGCCAACCAGTAATCGTCATCGTTCATCATTTTCGTTATGCGTGTGTCCCTTTTTAGGATACGTAATGCATAATCCGCCATGTGGGCCAAAGTTCCAGTTGTCAAATCTCCGGTTGTGATTGGTTGAGGGGCAGTTGCAGGCAAATCTACGTCACTTGTGTCCCTCAAAAAACCAGAACCCGGCCGTGACACGCAACCAATTTCCTGTGCCCCCGGGAAAGGTTCGGCATTAAAAATATACTCATCCCCATCATCCTCCTCGTCCTCCACCTCCTCTTCGCCCGCTACCTCGTCCTGTACACTGCCCTGACCAGACAATGGCTGACTGTCATCAAGGCTTTCCTCTTCCTCTGGTGCAGACGCCTGCTCCTTTATGTGCGTCAAACTTTGCATCAGCAGACGCATTAGGGGGATGCTCATGCTTATTACGGCGTTGTCTGCACTAACCAGCCGTGTGCATTCCTCAAAACACTGAAGGACTTGACACATGTCTTGTATCTTAGACCACTGCACACCTGACAACTCCATGTCTGCCATCCTACTGCCTGCCCGTGTATCCTCCCACAAATAAATAACAGCACGCCTCTGTTCGCACAGTCTCTGAAGCATGTGCAGTGTTGAGTTCCACCTTGTTGCAACGTCTATGATTAGGCGATGCTGGGGAAGGTTCAAAGACCGCTGATAGGTCTGCATACGGCTGGCGTGTACAGGCGAACGTCGGATATGTGAGCAAAGTGCACGCACTTTGAGGAGCAGGTCGGAGAACCCAGGATAAGTTTTCAATAAGCACTGCACCACCAGGTTTAAGGTGTGAGCCAGGCAAGGAATGTGTTTCAGTTGGGAAAGGGAGATGGCAGCCATGAAATTCCTTCCGTTATCACGCACTACCTTGCCTGCCTCAAGATCTACTGTGCCCAGCCACGACTGCGTTTCTTGTTGCAAGAACTCGGACAGAACTTCCGCGGTGTGTCTGTTGTCGCCCAAACACTTCATAGCCAATACAGCCTGCTGACGCTTGGCAGTAGCTGGCCCATAATGGGACAACTGGTGTGCAACAGTGTCATCTGCCGATGGAGTGGTTGGCAGACTGCGTTCTGTGGAAGAGCTGTAGCTTCTGCAGGAGGACGAGGAGGAGGAGGAGGGGGTGCGAACGCCTACAGCCAACTGTTTCCTAGACCGTGGGCTAGGCACAACTGTCCCTAAATTGATGTCGCCTGTGGACCCTGCATCCACCACATTCACCCAGTGTGCCGTGATGGACACATAACGTCCCTGGCCATGCCTACTGGTCCATGCATCTGTAGTCAGGTGCACCTTTGTACTCACAGATTGCCTGAGTGCATGGACGATGCGCTGTTTACCATGCTGGTGCAGGGCTGGGATGGCTTTTCTGGAAAAAAAGTGTCGACTGGGTAGCTCGTATCGTGGTTCAGCGTACTCCATCAGGGCTTTGAAAGCTTCGCTTTCAACTAACCGGTAGGGCATCATCTCTAACGAGATTAGTCTAGCTATGTGGGCGTTAAAACCCTGTGTACGCGGATGCGAGGATAAGTACTTCCTTTTTCTAACCAGAGTCTCATGTAGGGTGAGCTGGACTGGAGAGCTGGAGATCGTGGAACTTTCGGGTGTGCCGGTGTACATGGCAGACTGAGAGACGGTTGGAGACGGTATTGTTTCCGCCGGTGCCCTAGATGCAATATTTCCTCCTACAAAACTGGTGGTTCTGCAGCGCCCCAGAGTTCTGGTCGTTGCAGTACTGTGGCTTCGCCGCTAAGGGGAGCCATGGTACGTTCGATGGCACCGAAGGAGTTCCTCCAATCAGGTATCACAGACACCAATATGTTTCACAGCTGGGCCTCCGGGGGGAGCTAAGGGTGCTATTCATTAGGCCACTCCCCACCATAGTAGGTAAACTGGGGGTCAGGCAGGAAGTTAGGAGAGAACGCTGACGGGATTGAACGGAGCAACACCCTGTGGCAGGGGGTGTTGTGAAGGGAGAGACTGTAGGGTCTCTGCCAGGGGTGGGATCCTGGCAGAGGCTTGGCATTGAAAGAACGTAACGGGTCCGCGCAGGCTCCTGGAAGCGGCGGGACTCAAGAAAGGACTAGAAGCGAGATAGATTGTGCTGAGTGAGAAACGAGATCAAGCAGAAGGAGAATACCAGCAGGGGTTTTGTTGAAAGAGGCAGCACCCTGCTGAGGCGCAATACCGGTGGCCGGAACGCCGAGGGAGTGGATTAGAATACAGCTTCAAGCCATACTCCAAACAGCGGCAGGACAGTCGGTCTCAGGCGGGCTGTCTACCACATATCACCTATGAAGTCTTGGGGGGCAATTGCGGGAGAGGGGCGACTCTAGGGTCCCGGAAGAACTCCAGGCCTACCTGACAAACGGGTGCCATTCCAACCTGAATACAGGGAAGGGGTGGATTACAGAGGAACATCAAATCGAGTTGTGAGGGAACTTAAGAAACAGACACAACCGTTGTGGGGTTACTTTCCGTAAGCACAGCAGGGAAGGACTACAACACATAGCGCTAGAAGGAAGGCACAGATTTCCACCTGAGAGGAGAACTCTGGAGGTGCCATTGGACCGGCCGGACTTGCGTAGCCTGGTGAACCGTGTTCTGGACTGAGGACTCAGAGATCTCCAGTAAAGAGGTAAAGAGACTGCAACCTGGTGTCCTCGTTATTTACCGCGACTTACACCCCACAACCGCACCGCTCCATCGCTACCATTACTACCACCTATTACACCGGACGTCCCCCACTGACGGACAGGGCCACGGACCGGGTCTAGCCACCGTGACAACCCCGAGACTGAGAACTAGAGGCCCGGCTCCGGGTATCCCCTCGGCCCTGCGGCGGTGTGGGGGCGCTCCAGTTCCCTGACCCTGACTGCTTTTGGCTGGCAAAGAAACCTGCACAGATACTGCCGGTGGTGCGGAAAATGGTGGCCTTACAGTGACGGAAGGGATGTTGCGTTGCTGACTAGCTTCATTGGCCGAGGGTGCTACAACCTTAAGGGACGTTTGGTAGTTAGTCCAGGCTTGAAAATGCATGGTGGTTAAGTGTCTATGCATGCAACTAGTATTTAGACTTTTCAGATTCTGACCTCTGCTTAAGCTAGTTGAACATTTTTGACAGATGACTTTGCGCTGATCAGTTGGATGTTGTTTAAAAAAATGCCAGACTGCACTCTTCCTAGACTCGGATCCCTTTTCAGGGATTGCAGACTGAGCTGTAACCGGATGGCCACGCTGTCCTCCAACAGGTTTTGGCTTTGACACGCGTTTTGGGCCAGATACGGGCCCGGCAGATGGGACCTGTTGCGATGTTGATGCCTGCTGCGGCCCCTCCTCCACCTCCGCTTCTGAACTACTGCCGCCTGCACCCTGTTCCCCCAATGGCTGCCAATCGGGGTCAATAACTGGGTCATCTATTACCTCCTCTTCGAGCTCGTGTGCAACTTCGTCTGTGTCACTGTGTCGGTCGGTGGTATAGCGTTCGTGGCGGGGCAACATAGTCTCATCAGGGTCTGATTGTGGATCTGTACCCTGAGAGGGCAATGTGGTGGTCTGAGTCAAAGGAGCAGCATAGTACTCTGGCTGTGGCTGTGCATCAGTGCACTCCATGTCAGAATCTACTTGTAATGGGCATGGCCTGTTAAATGTTTCACTTTCTAAGCCAGGGACGGTATGTGTAAAGAGCTCCATGGAGTGACCCGTTGTGTCGCCTGCTGCATCCTTCTCTTGTTGTAGTTTTTGCTGAGGAGGACAAGGAAGCGACTTGTCCCTGACCGTGAACATCCACAAGCGACGCGCTGCTTTTACATTTACCAGTTTCGGAAGAGGAGGCAAAAGAGCTAGAGGCTGAGTCTGCAATGTAAGCCAAAACTTGCTGTTGCTGCTCCGCCTTTAAAAGCGGTTTTCCTACTCCCAGAAAAGAGAGCGTTCGAGGCCTTGTGTAGCCTGACGACGAAACTGGCTCCACAGCTCCAGACTTAGGTGGAATATTTTTATCCCCACGACCACCTGATGCTCCGCTACCACTACCATCATTACCAGCTGACAATGAACGCCCACGACGACCTCTTGCACCAGACTTCCTCATTGTTTTAAAATCTTAACCAAAGTAACTTTATTTGTTGCTGTCAAACAACTTACACGGTGAGCTATAACTTCAGTATGATTTCAATATCCCTTAACAGGTTGGTGAGACCACAAGGAAAATCAGGCACAATGTTACACACTCTGTTTTCTGTGGCACAAAATCACAGAGATGACACACACGCAGGACTGTCACTCAAGCACTAATGTCAATATTAATCTCCCACCTAATTTTTTTTTTTTTTTTTCTCAGGGAGACTTTAGAAACCAAATAATATTAAAAAAAAAACAAAAAAAAAAACAACAAAAAAAAGGCTTTCTATGGCCCACAATTAGAGAGAGAGAGAGGTGGCACACCCAGGAGTCAAGACTGGCACACAAGCTGAAAGGGCAATATTACTCTCCCACTGTTTTTTTAAGTTTTTTTTTTTTTTATTTTCAGGGAGACTTTAGAAACCAAATAATATTAAAAAAACCAAAAAAATAAATAGCCTTTCTATGGCCCACTGAATGAGAGAGAGAGGTGGCACACCCAGGAGTCAAGACTGGCACACAAGCTGAAAGGGCAATATTACACTCCCACTGTTTTTTTATGTATTTTTTGTTTTTTAAGGGAGACTTTAGAAACCCAATAATATTTAAAAAAATAAATAAATAGGCTTTCTATGGCCCACTGAATGAGAGAGGTGGCACACCCAGGAGTCAAGACTGGCACACAAGCTGAAAGGGCAATATTACACTCCCACTGTTTTTTTATGTATTTTTTGTTTTTTAAGGGAGACTTTAGAAACCCAATAATATTTAAAAAAATAAATAAATAGGCTTTCTATGGCCCACTGAATGAGAGAGGTGGCACACCCAGGAGTCAAGACTGGCACACAAGCTGAAAGGGCAATATTACTCTCCCACTGTTTTTTTTATGTATTTTTTGTTTTTTAAGGGAGACTTTAGAAACCCAATAATATTTAAAAAAATAAATAAATAGGCTTTCTATGGCCCACTGAATGAGAGAGGTGGCACACCCAGGAGTCAAGACTGGCACACAAGCTGAAAGGGCAATATTACTCTCCCACTGTTTTTTTATGTATTTTTTGTTTTTTAAGGGAGACTTTAGAAACCCAATAATATTTAAAAAAAAAAATAAATAGGCTTTCTATGGCCCACTGAATGAGAGAGGTGGCACACCCAGGAGTCAAGACTGGCACACAAGCTGAAAGGGCAATATTACTCTCCCACTGTTTTTTTAAGTTTTTTTTCTTTTATTTTCAGGGAGACTTTAGAAACCAAATAATATTAAAAAAAACAAAAAAATAAATAGCCTTTCTATGGCCCACTGAATGAGAGAGAGGTGGCACACCCAGGAGTCAAGACTGGCACACAAGCTGAAAGGGCAATATTACTCTCCCACTGTTTTGTTTTGTTTTTTTTTTTTTTTTTTTTTTCAGGGAGACTTTAGAAACCAAATAATAAGAAAAAAAAAAAAAATAAATAAATAGGCTTTCTATAGCCCACTGAATGAGAGATAGCACACACAGCAGTGGCACACAAGCCCTGACTGAGGCCAATATTTTTCTACCACTGATTGATGTAGTGTTTTTGTGTTGAGGTAGAATTTAGAACACAAATCACGGAAAAAATAAATAGGCTTTCTATGGCCCACTCAGTGAGAGATGGCACACACAGGGATGGCACTGTAGCAGAAATGCCAATCTTAATCTCCCACAAAAAAAAACAAAAAAAAAAAACAGGGACTGTCCTACAATTACTATCTCCCTGCAGTAATCTAAGCCAGGTATGGCAGGCAGCAATAGGAGTGGACTGATGCACAAATTAAATAAAAAGTGTGGACAAACAAAAAAGATAGCTGTGCAGAAAGGAAGGAACAAGAGGATATGTGCTTTGAAAAAAGCAGTTGGTTTGCACAGTGGCGTACACACAGCAATACAGCTATCACGGAGCCTTCTAGGGCAGCCCAATGAGCTACAGCGCTGAGGGGAAAAAAAAAAATAAATAGCTTCCACTGTTCCTGCACACCGAAGGTGGTGTTGGACAGTGGAAATCGCTACAGCACAAGCGGTTTGGTGGTTAGTGGACCCTGCCTAACGCTCTCCCTGCTTCTGACGAAGCGGCAGCAACCTGTCCCTAAGCTCAGATCAGCAGCAGTAAGATGGCGGTTGGCGGGAACGCCCCTTTATAGCCCCTGTGACGCCGCAGACAGCAAGCCAATCACTGCAATGCCCTTCTCTAAGATGGTGGGGACCAGGATCTATGTCATCACGCTGCCCACACTCTGCGTTCACCTTCATTGGCTGAGAAATGGCGCTTTTCGCGTCATTGAAACGCGACTTTGGCGCGAAAGTCGCGTACCACATGGCCGACAAGCACAGGGGTCGGATCGGGTTTCATGAGACGCCGACTTAGCCAAAAGTCGGCGACTTTTGAAAATGATCGACCCGTTTCGCTCAACCCTATTGACGACTCCTACTGCTGTCAAAATTGCTGACCATAAATCATGGATCTATTCCATTGTAAACTATTAACAGGGTTGAGGGAAAGTTAGGCAGGGATCAAACCCAGTCTCCGGAAGCACAAGTCCGGCTACAAAGGGGGTTCTCTAAAAGGGAGAATTCATCTCAAACTGGTGAAGACACCTACTTCCCTTTTTCCCGGTGGATGGAGACTGGGCAGGCTGTAGGGGAAAAAGAGAAAAATGTACCAGGGATAGTTATTTTGGAAAGTCTATAATTGGTAATTGGAAATTGTAGGGCAATAGATCCATCAGAGGGGGAAAGTCCAGGGCGTTGGGAAGGGTTTAGATCGGAGACTTTGAATCTCCCTTATGAAGTCAGTCAGGAAGTCTCCTTTTTGGTGGACTTCTGTCTGTTCTATAAAAGATATGAAGATGAACAAGGGTCAGATAAATGTTTGCTATAAACCAAAATAACAGTAGAGCCGGATTGTGTACTAGCTGGTCCCTTGAAGGATGGACCGCCGCTGCCCAAGACTGGGTGTGATCATGGCCGCACAGACTTAAAATCCAGGACAAAAAACCTCCCTTTGAACAAAAAATAACTGTAACCAGTTTCTATTACCCTTAAAACCCCCAAAGAGGAGTGGCCAAAGGTTATTTCATTCTCCTCTGATTATTGCGAGGTTGCTGTGTTTATTTTATGCATTTTCCAAGTTATTTGATTGATGTGAAGCAAAGTTTGTGTCACTTAATAGGTCAGAAAAGCTTTGATTCTGCCCTTAAAAAATGCAACGGCGCTTTTTTTCCTTTTTAACATGGTTTTTTTCAAACTTTACAACAGCCCAAAGAGGGGAAAGAAGCACCGGTGGTGTCTGCTCCTCCCCAGTGTAGAGCTCTGGTCAGACACTGCAGGTAATACACATGCAGATGAAGCCCTTGGCCGGGTGTGGACCTTCCACTTCAGAGCTGCAGGGTAACAGGTTCTATTTCCTGGGGCTGATAATGAGTGACCTGATAACAAGGGGGCTCTTATGGCTTTGTATGAACAGAAGAACCACCTGAGGTCCAATGTACCCTAGAGGCAAATCTAATATCTACAGCTTTACGGAGTCCTTTGCTCCCCAAATGTATGGAGACCTCTATTGTGTGCTGATTGCTACAGCTAGGATATACAGTACCTTCCATGGCTTCTTTTTGGGGGGGCAGAGGGGGTGTAATAAATTATATTACAAAAGCTGATCATTTTTGGTTAATTGGTTTGAGGCTTATGCAGAATCCCTCGTGTGTTCCTGACCTATATGACCCAAGGTATTTCTTGCCATATATTCGAGTGGGTTCATTGGGTTTAATCACCTTATGACGGTGACCGATCTATGTGGTTTACAGGATATGGACCTGGTAAAGGAAAATATCCATATAACCTGTCTTATTATATCGGCGCTCTACGTTCCCCTGTATTGTTATATCCAGGATATTATGTCTGTGCAGATCTGCTTATTGTTTGTTCCCGATCTATTGGGCATTTAGACTATGCCGTAATGACTTGTCTATTACACAGTTGTTAGTTTACACCTTATATTACACCTCGGCTTGGGTATAAGGCTCGCTCTTTTTCAGGAGCGTCTCTTGAGGGATTTTTTTTCTGGTCTCCCATTGATGTGGGGAATTTCCTCTTTACATATCTCATTTTAATCGTACTTCCTTCCTTACTCCACGTCACTGTAATGCTATTTTTTATTGCAATTTGTGCTTAATAAAATTACTAATTTTCTAGTTAACGCCTTGACGTCCTTGCGCTTTTGGGTTTCTCAATCACCCCTGACCAGTTATACAATTTAGTCTGTTATTTTAATACTTGTATCTGTTGGGTGGGATTTAGATATGGATCACCTCTTTGGTTATGTTGGTTAATCTTTCAAGCACCGCGAAATATGTTGGCGCTATATATACAGTGTACGTGTGTGTGTGTGTATGTATATGTATATATGTATGTGTGTGTGTGTGTATATATATATGTGTATATATATATATATATATATATATATATATATATATATATATATATATATATATATATATATATATATATATATATATATATATATATATATATATATATATATATATATATTGGTTGAGGAGCATTACAAGATACATGGGCGTGAATGCTAAGAGAAGAAATTGACCAGAGAGAATTTAATACGTATAACAATTTTTTTTATTTTAATAGGTAAATAAATATCCGTATAAAACATCTGATTTATATAAAATGGCCTACATACAAATATTACACTGGTCCTTCACAGACCACCATAGGGGCTGATATATCATAGGACAGGGGACGGGCTGAACAGTCTCCAGCCAATCAGAAGGCGAGGGAGGGGGTATTAATATTATACAGCCAGAGCCAAGTACTCCAGGACTAACAGTGTTAATAAAATTGGAAGAAATCCACAAGTACTTGACTTTACTGCAAATAGGAGAATAGTGCATGATGCATTGAGACAACGCAAGTATAAAGGATAACAGTAACACAGTTACTAGAAAGGACCACAGTAAGATGAGGGACAAATCGTATATACTGCGCCTTAATTTCCTTCCAATGACTCAGGAGGTTCTTAGTTAATTAACCGTACCCCTGTCCTAAAATTATACATCAAGCAATGAAGGTATAAAGCCAACCTTTCATTTATGGAAGATTGCAAAAAGAATATGAAAACCTCCATGCCCTACAAAATGGGGCACAAATGTGTCATTTAAAATCTGAGATTAGATGACGTTCATCACACAACTCTTGCTTGGATTCTTCCTAGTTGGGTGACAAGTAGAGCTAGGCTTTTCCAAAAATTACACTTCTGTGCATAAGTGACACGTTCATTGGTCTCATTGTCCTGTTTATGGTGCCTTTTTGGCAAGACTGCATCATCCTTAGGTTGTCTGCAGACTCCTCCACACTTGGAGAAAAGCCCGATGGCCGTATACCTCGGATGGGGTTTGCAACCCTTGGGCTAGCCATAAGCTCTCCGGACCGGAGCATGGAAGCTGCATAGAAAGTCATGCTGTTACACAAGGGTTGAGAGAGCCGCCGGCCAGTCTGTGCACTTTATTGTGACCTTTATCAAAGTCATGTGACCGGGTGACTCTTCCCTAATTGTCAAGGGAAAAGGTGATGGAGATCTACTGATCTACATCCACCTCATCCTCTCCTTCAATCTCTGGTGTCTGAAGCTGGTGGTTCTTTGGGAAGGACTCCAAACTGGGAGAGCTTGGCATTCTTCTGTTCCAGACTTTGTTTCCTCCACTTAATCCTTCTATTCTGGAACCAGACCTTCACCTAATGAAGAAAGGGGAACACATTGTTGAGAACTTGGATCTAAAGAAAATGTGAGACACTCTATATAATATGGGTCGCTGTTACAGCACTGTGACCCATATTTCTGTTACAAAGCAAATATGTTCAGCTAAAATAAAAATGCATTGCCAAACAAAAAGGGCTCAAGTTGAGAACAGAGTACATGTGCCAGTTCTTACCTGGGTTTCTGTGAGGCCAAGTGAGGCAGCGAGGTCCACTCGTTCTGTCCCCACCATGTACTGCTGCTTCAGGAAGTCTTTCTCCAACTTTTCCAGCTGTTCTGGAGTGAAGACCGTCCTAATCCTCTTCAGTTTGGAGTGTCCTGTCTTGCAGGGCTGAGATTCTATGGTACAGTTGAAGGACATATATCCTGGAAGAAGCAGAAGGTGGCGCTGTTACCACAGGCAAAAAAGAAGGAAGGAAGGAGCGATCCTAGGACTGGAGCACACAGAGCTACAACTTCTACAAGTGAAATCCAAGATGATCTGATGTGAGAAATACAAGATTCAGCAATTCTTATCCTGAAGAATGAAAAACCACAGCTCTCCTGATCTAACCAACATTTTGTAAAGATTATTAGCACCAAAAACTAACTATATAAAATTAATATAAGAAGTTGAGTGTGGACTCACCTCTGTGGCTGCACAGGGGGTACGGACATCGGCACTCTCCACTGAGTGGTCCGTAGTGCTGCTGGGGCTGAACATAGCTGGGGAAGGCTGCAGGTTGGCAGAGAAATACTGGAGGGTAGGACATGGCCCCATAGGAGAATCCATGGGGTGCAGGGGGCATCTGCCAGCTGGGTTCCTCCACAATGACTCGGGGAGCAGGACTGTCTTCTCTGGAAAGTATTGAGTCAATATCAAAGGCTTTCTTGGGTCTCTTCTGGTCCTGAATGGCCGCTGGCAGAGCAGGAGCCTGAGCCAAGTGATGGCCAAGCCCTGAGTAGATGGGAGTAGGCTGCATGATGGCAGGGAGAAGGCAAAGTATCCTCAGGTGGTGAAGAACCAGGAGCAGGTGATCTCTGCTGGAGAATGTAGGGTCCTGAGCTCAGAGCCCCCTTATATCCAGAGCTGTGCTCTGTGAAATGTAAATACACTATTAGCATGTGAATAGCCCAGAGCAGAGATCAGCACTGAGAGTGGAGGAGTGGGCTCGGCACACAGACCCCACACTGCCCCCGAGAGGAGAGGAAATGGCCATGGGGCAAAGCTTCCTACAACCTCCCCCGGCTGGCCCCAAAATCCAGGGGAAACAGGACACCTGTAACGACTCCATAATTATCTCTATATACACGTGTCTATACACCGACCTGTGATCCACCCGTCCACGGGCGCAGGATTCTGGTATCTGCTCATCTGTGTATACAGCTCATATTTAGGGTAATTATTAATGGATCTCATATCTCACTGATTATCGACTTATCTATGGATCTAACTCTACATCTGATATCAATGAATTATCGGAATCAAATGATGTGAAAATGAGATGGAAATACATAATCCGTGTCTATGGGTCTAACTCTACATCTCACATATTATCTATTAGTCATCTATATCTAGTATTTATCATCACTATCTGACCATTATCTATCTGTTAATTTATCAATCTCACATTTATCTGCGTCTTTTAACACCGATATGGAAATGAGCTGGATAATGGATAGTATATGGGACGGGATCTACAGAATTGCTTTAAAAGGCTTAATAATAATCATAATTATTTGTCTTTACCAATCATATCCAGATCACATCAGATAAAAAAATATCTCTCTATCTATATATAATATGTATATCTATCCA